>NC_057353.1:59920000-64720000 GCF_016509475.1 Prionailurus bengalensis | reverse complement strand
TCTCCCTCAAAAATAAAGTAAAAAAAAAAAAAGAGTCACTGACTCTAGAACTGCCATAATCTCAAGTTCAGAAACTATGCCTAGTAAAATTCCATTGCTTTGGGTGGCCCCTGGAACAACTTTGAGATAGTCTCTGAACACACTTAGCCATTGTCCCTGCAAGCTACTGCCTTTATGCAAGGGATCCTTTACCGTAATAGCCTAACTGGACTTAGCCTAAGCATGTAAAAGAGGGATAAGGATACAGGAATGGTTCCTAGGCATTGGACCCATCTATCCCACATCTTAGGTCATTCTTCTCTGCCCTAATAATGCCAGTTACAAAACACAGTAGTAATAGGCTCTCCTTGCCAACCTACATGTTCCTTCTGGTTATCAGATAACCCAGAGGGGTGGATGCCTCATGCTGGTAAAATGGGCACTTGTACTCTAAACTAGCACGTGCATGCTTTGGTCTTGAGATGCTACATCTTGTGATAAAAACACATTTTACAGGCCAACTGGTGTCCACCTTCCTGCCAACTATGTGACCTTGGGCAAATCACTTAATCTTTTTCAGCTTCAATTTCTTCATCCCCATACTTATGCCCCAACAAATATTCTGAGGATTAAATGCAACATAAGAGTTCACTTCCTTCTTCATCCATTTAGGGTACAAAAAACTTCAACTACAGTAAAACCTTGGACTGCGAGTAACTTGTTCTGGGAGTGTTCTGCCAGACAAGCAAACATTTCTAATACATTTTAACTTGATAAACGAGTGATGTCTTGCAATATGAGTAGCAGGTGACACTGAACGTCACATGATCACAACTGACCCAGTGGTTCTTGAAATTTGCTTTGATATACGAGTGCTTTGGATTACAAGCATGTTTCCAGGATGAATTGTGCTCGCAAACCAAGGTTTTACTGTATTTGAATATTCAAATTAAATTAGCCTGTCTAGTTCCAGCTCTCACCTTTTCCTTGTAAGTTTCTTCTAGGTCCCCGCTCCTCTGCGGGCCTCCCCCAGTCACAGTATTTAGCTCTGGTTTTGCAAAGAGAAGCTATTCGGTCTTACAGGGGGCTGGATAATTTCAACGCGGCTGCAGCTGTCACTGTTTCAGGGTGAATTCCATCTGGCCTCCTTGGCGGATTCACGACCAAAGCATCCCACTGTGCTGCCACATGCCTCTGACCACCAGACCCATGAGCCCGGGAGGGGCCCAGCTCAATGCAGCTGCTGTGGTCAGCAGGCATGTGCCATCGGTGCAAAAAAAAAAAAAAACTTTTGTGAGGACAGGAGGTCCCTCTCCCCTGGAAGTGTGTGCTGCTAAGGAAGCTTCATCTGCCTCTCCTACCTCTTACATCAGCTCCCATGTTACAGACCGTTACCAGCTGCTTCTGCAGACACACACTGTCAGCCACTCTCTCAAAGCATACCTCCAACCTAGCATGGCCGAGTTAGAGCTCAGCAGCACACTGTGACAGAGCCTTTCTCTTCCATGACTTCTTAAAGTCCCGGAGGTACCTGAAACTAAAGAAAGAGACCCTCCCTCTCATGTGCTCAAGTCTATCTCCTACAACCAGGTGAGTTTGTATCATCCATGGGAAAACCACACAAACACATAAAGACCATGGCACAGCGTGGATGCTCCTCTTCGCCTCTCCTTATGATCACAGACACTTTGTGCCCCTCTTAGTGCTACACATTTTACAACACCACGTGACTGAGGGGACAGGCTAAAACAGCGGCTGTATGACTGCTCAAGTTCATGTTTCATGGCAATTATTTAGGAGAGGTGTTGCTGTGGCGTCCTGCCCTAAGGAAATGGTGACACAGGGGAAGTAAGTATACCAGAGGTGGAGCAGAGGAGTCGTGGTTAACAGCATGAATGCAGGGGACAGATCAGCTAAGGCTGAGTCCCACTTGTGCTGCTCCTTGGACCCTGTGACTCTGGGCAAGTCCTTAATCTCCCTATGCCTCAGTTTTCTCATCTGTAAAATGACACTGTCATGAAGACTGAATAAATGCATATATGTAAAACACTTAGAACCATCCTTAACATCTAAAAAGTGCTAAATAAGTTACTAGTTTTCAAATTTGGAGGCCTCTTGCCATCCCACTTCTTCCAGCCCTAGCTCCCATATAGTTTCCATTGAGAAGTACCAACACGGTACCTTTGAAAGTTAGAAGGAGGGGGCTTCAGATTCTGTCACCAGCTGGGAAGACATGGCTCCCCAGATTGTATGTAGGCACTCCTCGTTTTTACTTTCCACCAAAGACATAAATAAGCTGTTGTTCATTTTCATATCTGTCTATATTTTTTAAATGTCTTTGCTGCTTGTTAATAAGAAGGGATGTTTTATGATTGTTGAAGGTGAAGAGGCCCCAAATAGTATCACCCTTCTTTCTGATCTAAGGTGAGAATCCACTGAAAGTCAGAGAAAAATCAGGTAAATGAAGGAAAAAAATGCTAGATTTAATCCTGATAAAGCTGGTGCTGAAATGTTAGATATGCAGAGACACAGAATTTCCTTACACTAAACCCCAGAATTAGACCCAGTCACAGGCAGCTCTGGGACAGGGCCTTTGCTGCTAAGATGACATCATGGCCCAAAAGAGATAAGAAAATTGTGATTTTTTTTTCCAGCAATCAGTTCCCAAAGACAAGAAAGCTATGCAATGCTCAGTTTCTCTTCCATAACCACCAATAAAATGTCACCCCTCCATCCCCAAGTGGAGTGTCTAAGGGACATAAAAAAAAAGACACTAATTGATGCCCTTCTGTGTGGAAACATGAACAGGAAATAATGTTCCTCCTAATGATGACATTTATGTATGACTCCAACCATGGGAGTTCAGCCAGATTATTGAATCTTGCTGAATTTCATGACACTTTTCATGACACAAACAGCTTCCAGGTTGCTGCTTGTTTGTGAGAACATTTCCCCTCTGAATCAGTCAGAGGCTTCCCAGTTTTCACAAACCCTCTTGAAGGCCAGAGTTGCCCAAGCCCTTGCCTTTGGCCCTCTTCTGACTCTAGGTAGACTTTTTAGATGACCTTAAAATTGTGAGTGGTTTCAACTAAGCGTTTTTATTTCTTGTCCCCAAATTTCTTTCTGCTAGGTGCCAGACTCACAGAACCTGCATCCTAGAATCTCATCTTCCTACCCTCTCTGCTCCTCAACAGAGGCTGCCCCTTTATCTCTGCATCTCCAGGCGTCAAGACATTGACACATAGTAGACACTCAAAAAAGAAAGAACAGAGACAGGTGATTGAGAGAAAGGGAGCAATAAAGAAAGAAAGGAGGGATGCAGAGAGGAGAAGAAGGTAGGAGACTGACAAAGGAAGCAAGGAACTTCAAAGACCATTATTTTCACTGGTAATGTAAATCTGTATATTTAGGCTTGTTTCTAATATGCAATAGCTTTCTGAACTTGGGACAGTTCCTTGAACTATCTTAACTTGTATTTTCTCATTATAAAAATGGGATTATTCAATATATTGTTATTTCAATGTATTGGTTTGAGAATTAATCATGCTAGCACCTGGATCTAGTCCATGTAATAAACACTCAAGAAATGTCAGTTAAATGTAGGTGTAAGGTATGAATTTTAAATCACCAATGTTTGGCCACCTGGTTAAGGTTTTTACAGGCTCCACCAGACTTTACCTCAATCTTGAACACCCTGAAATTAACTAAGATACATGGATTAGGTCCATAACAGTGGCCACAGAGAGGTATTTTCCTTAGGGTTTCCTATAAAACTGCATCAAATACATGAGTGTGGGCTGGCTCCAATCTCTCCAAGTGGTGGGGCAGCCACTCACTCGCTACACAGTCAATCGAGTACTGGAGCAGCACAACACTTATCTGAAATTTTGGTAATTATAAAAGGAGACATGCCGTCTTAAATTGCTTCTGGAAACACAGCAGCACAACACAGGATGATAGAGTTTGCCTCAAAATAGCTGCCCAAACAGTTTCCCTTTCAGGGTTGGAAAAAAAAAAAATTAATTTCCTGACCTGAATTCCTCATTAAAATTCTTTGCAATTGAATGAGTTCCAGAATCTGTTCCATTACTGTGAATCTTGGATGCCAAGACCTGGAATTTGGATTGGAGAGAGGGAAGGATATAACTAGCATCAAGCATCCAGGCTCCTGCGTTGGCTTCTTGGCCTGGAAACCAGCTTGGTGGGGAGTGAGAGGCCCTAAGTAGTGTATGTTACCTTCAAAATAGCCAAAGGTGTAACTCCCAGAAGTCACTTTAAAGAGAATATTAGCTCTTGCAGGACAAGACTGTCTTTAGTATTTTTGAATCCTCATTTAATACCAACCCTCGTTCCTGACTTCCTGACACATCATAGGTGAAAGGGCTCATTGTCTGATAAAAGCATGAAAGAAAACTCAAGTGAAGTGAACTGTGAGGAAACAAGTGAATGAACAGCTGACTGAATTAATAAATGATGAGCGAATCAAGAGAATTCGATAAAATTGCTTCTCAAAGTGCCTGAAGACAGAGATGCGTCTAGGCCTTGGGTTTACAAATTCAGGAACTACACGTACCTGGCGTAAAGAGTTGATGAGGTTCTCAGAGTTTTAACCCATTTAATCTGATCCATAAATCAGCAACTAATTCATCAGAGTGTCAAACTGCTAATTTATTATGAAAAATCTTAACATAAAAAAGTGCTTAGCCCAATTTCTGACTCACAGTAGGCACACAACATTGTATGTTGTATAACAACATGTATAACAGTCAATTCAACAAACACTTAATGAGTACACACTGTGAGCCAGGCACTCGACTTAGCATGGGGAGACAGTGAGCAAATGTATCATGTGGTGTCATCATCAATGGGAAAGTTTGTGTGGGGAAACTTTACAAAAATGGAAAAGGTTGCATACAGAATCAGAGAAAATAGAATTTGATTATCTTAATGGACAGTTTCACCTAACTATGACGGGTTTAAATTTATACTTTCTTACTCTTTTTGATCTAGTATGTCACTTTAAGGAGACCTGGCATCAGGTACTCGGATCATGAATATAATATTTCATCCTGAGTTTGCTTTTTTTCCGGGAATCTCTTTAGCTTCAAACAGAGTGATATACATATTCTCCTTATTTTCTTAATGTCTGCATCCTCCAAAACATTGCACAGTGCTTGGCATTTACTGGACATCCAGCAGTTTATGAAAAAATGACAAAAAAGTGGCCATATAATCAGGGCCAGAGTAATCCATACACTCATATGTGTGGAAGGATTTATAAGGCTAACAGCAGTGTTGAAATCTCAACTGTTATTAAACTGGAGAAAAATCAGGCATAGAGTTACTGAAACCAGACAAAGGCAAAGAGGGACTAGAATGAGTTGTGACTCACTAAGAAATGAAATAGTAAATAAGACAATATATATGCCCCTCTATGTATATCAATATCAGTTTCCACATGTGTACTAGTTTGCTAGGGCTGCTCGAACCACATAGTTCAACCTGGGAGACTTACACAACAGAAAGTTATTGTCTCACAGCTCCAGAGGCTAGAAATTGAAAATCAAGGTGACAGCAGGGCTGGTTCCTTCTGAGGGTTGTGTGGGCAGAACTGTTCCATGCCTCTCCCCAGCTTCTGGGGGTTCGATGGCAGTCTCTGGTGTTCTGTGGCTTGTAGAAGAAGCACCCCAATCTCTGGCTTCATCTTCACATGGTATTCTCCCTATGTGTCTGTTTCTGACTCCAATTTCCCAATCCCCCCCCCGCACCTTTTTTTTAGAGCAAGCAAGTGCTAGAGCAGGGAGAAGGACAAAGGAAGGGAGAGAGGAGAGGAGAGGGAGGGAGGGAGGGAGGAAGGGAGGGAGGGGGGGAGAGAGAGAGAGAGAGAGAGAGAGAGAGAGAGAGAGAGAGAGAGAGAATCCCAAGCAGTCTCCATGCTCAGCACAGAGCCTGATGCAGAGCTCCATCCCATGACTCTGGGATCACAACCTGAGCCAAAATCAAGAGTCAGACCCTCAACCGACTGAGCCACCTAGGCACCTCCCAATTTCCTCTTTTCATAAGGACCCTAGTCACATTGGATTAGGACCCACTTTAATGACTTCATTTTAACTTGATTCACTCTGTAAAGATTGATTTTCCAAAATAAGGTCACATTCCAAAGCACTGGGGGGATTGGGACCTCAAGATACCTTTTTTCAGAGGATACAATTCAACCCATAACAGTATATCGGTCATTTACAGAAGAGTGCTGTACAAGTACTCAAGAAATTGTTAACAGTGATAACCCCTGAGGAGTTAGACTATGAGATCAGGGGATTTTTAGTTTTTGCTTTCTACCCTTCAATACTATTTGAAAATTTAGTCATGAACATATACTCTTTTCCTGATTAAAATTTAAAGTACTATTGAGGCAACTAGCTGGCTCAGCCAGCAGAGCATGTGACTCTTGATCTTGGGATTGTGACTTCAAGCCCTAAGTTGAGTATAGACATTGCTTTAAAAAAATAATAATTTGATTTGATTGATTTAAAAAAATCATTAATGCCTAATTGAGGCTTTCTTCATTCTGTTATTGGAAATAGGCAACAGAGCATTTAAGAGGAAATATATAGCTATCCCAAGCATTTTGTGTTTTAAATAAATACTTCAGGATTTGGACAAGTGGAAGGAAATCTAGATTCTGTTTCCAGTGAACACAGTGCTTTACTAAGCCGTATATAATCAAGCTTGTGCACTATCTGGACCTGGACTCATTTAATCCCATTTTGGACACAATGCCCAGTATGTTTTTGGCGTTCAACCTGGGCAAAAGGCAATATCTGTGACCCATTTTTGAGTCACTACAGCTTATTGGCTAATACCAAACAACATCTCTTCTGTTCTTAAAAAGTGGATTAATGTGGAATTTGCTGTCTCTGCTCTGATCCCTTAAAAGGGCTATGATTACAGAGCCAAGCAAGGCCATCTGAGGCGGAGGCTCATTCCTGCTGCATGTACACTTGGCAGTTTTCTCTGAGTGGTTCCCCTGTGCCATGCCTCTAAGGCCGCAAGTGTGCATCCCATGGGGCCTGGCCAAGGAACCCAAGCGCTTGCCTTTCATCAGTGCATTCAAGGCCAACACCACACAAAATTTATTTCAGCTGCCTCACAGCTCAGCTCTTGCTTCTACAGAGAGAAGAACTGGCTAATGGAAAACTTTGATTTCAGTGTCAGTACGAGACTGTTCTGAAAGAGGAGGCTTTCTAATGTAAAATTAGAATCTACTTAATTCATTGGTCAGTCGGTAACTTTTATTTTCTTTAATATTTCGTTGACTGGGGTGTCTGGGTGGCTCAGTTGGCTGAGTGTCCGACTTCAGCTCAGGTCATCATCTCACAGTCTGTGGGTTCAAGCCCCGTGTTGGTCTCTGTGCTGACAGCTCAGAGCCTAGAGCCTGCTTGGGATTCTGTGTCTCCCTCTCTCTCTGCCCCTCCCCTGCTCATGCTCTGTCTCTCTCTCTTTCTCTCAAAAATAAGCAAACCTTAAAAAAATTAAAAAATATATATCTTTCTGAATATCTGGCATTGGAGCAGCATGTAAGTGCAGTGATTATTAACATGGGCCTCGGAATCAGAAAGGCTTGGTCTGAGTACTGACTCTGTCAGATATTTAAGGTTGAACCACATGATTCAGTCACCCTGAAATATAAGTCAAGGTAGTAAGTGGGCACATTCTCTCTAGCATAGCAAAACCAGATTATTAGTTCATAAGAAATGGGTTCAGTGGTATGTTAATAGGAATAAAACTAATTTCTCACAAAGAATGATAAAAATTTTTCTACATGCAAATTTTGCTCACCAAATGTTGTCAAGGACCAGGCTTTTTCTATCCTCTTATCCCACCATCCATATCACATGATTTTCATCTTTGTGGTGACAAGATGTGCTGCACCTCCAGCTATCACACCTAGTTCCAAGCAGAAAGGAGGGCCAATGGCCTTCTACCTAGCAGAAGCCCTTCCCCTCAAATTTAAACTTAAATATCATTGGTCAGAATAGTATCACATCACCATTGCCTGGCTGGATTGTAGTTAGGAAAATTGAATACTTAGTCCTCTAGTCTCTGTACTGAAGGAAAGCAAAAGAGAGGCATTTGAGAATCAGTATTGAGTGAGCCAACCCTTAACCAAGGCAGGGATAGGGAAAGATAACACTAGTTAATGAGCTATTTATTTGTAAGGTATTATTATTTCCACAGGAAGATGAGCAAATTGGATTCAGGGAAGCTACAACAATTGCCCAAAATGTTGAGGTAGGATTCAAGCCTGAATCATTCTGTCTCCAAAGTTTTTGTTTTTGGTAAGAACTTTGCTTGTTTTAGACATGAATCTGGAGTTTTCCTTTAAGCATCTTGGGCCAGAACAATGTTCTCTATTAAGATGTAGAAGTAACAATCATGTCTGCAATTGGCAAGATGCCTCCTTGCCTGGCACTAGGACACAGCAGAATTGGCAATTTTGTTGATTGTTCAAGGTAGAGGCTTGCAGATCCTACCAGCCATTCTAGCTACCGCTTTCTCAACATGGTGCGCAAAACCACGTCTATTGTGTAGACAACGACAAGGTGTCCAACTTGATTTAAGTACCAGCACTGGTCTCCAAACTCTTATAATGGATTCTATTAACATGCTAGTAGGACTTTTGCATTCATTTTATTTTAATGTATAAGCAGAAGGGTGTTTAAACCATTATCTCAGAATGCAGAAAGATCTGTGTCTCAGAACTTCTACAAAAAGGTGATCAACGGGCACTTAGAAACTGTGGGTGATAAAGAAGTTGGTGATGAGCCAGGTGAGAAGGATTTGAGTTGGTTTCCTGATTATCATGTGATTTGGGACACCTGGTGGCTCAGTCGGTGAAGCATCCAACTTCGGCTCAGGTCATGATCTCTCAGTCTGTGAGTTCGAGTCCCACGTCGGGCTCTGTGCTAACAGCTTGGAGCCTGGAGCCTGTTTTGGATTCTGTGTCTCCCTCTCTCTCTGCCCCTCCCCCAATGACACCTCTGTGTCTGTCCTCTCTCTCAAAAAAAAATTAAATGAACATTAAAAATTTTTTAATAAATAAACTGAGTAAACTAGGGCACAAAGAATATGAGGAGCAGACTGTCAGATAAAAAATAAAGCACAAGTGCAAGCATCTGCATGTCGTTCAGGAGACAAGGTCTGCTTTTGCCAGCGCCTGGCGATTTAGATGGAAAGTTTATCTTCACACTGTGTTGCCTAATAGTTAGGACTAGGCTCCATGGAATGTAGAGGCGCATCATTTTAAGAAAATACCTACCTTCAGAAGTCTCGACGTCACCACACAAGGTGAGCCATGGACAAAAGCACAGCACGGGTCCTTGGAAAAGGAAACCAGACTGTACGGCATGTAGAAGAAGGTGTGTAGCTGCAGTCCTGGGAATGCAAGTAACAGAATCAGAGAACTGGCTTTGGAAATTGACCCATAGTACATGATTCATTCCTTTTACACACTTCATTGATCGCCTACTGAGTTAATCATTGTAACCTACTTGGAATAACTCGATCACAGACTAAGGGAGACAGTGGCCTGCTTTAGAATGAGGGTCCATTTGGGACAGCTAGATGGCTCAGTGGGTTAAACATCACTGACTCTCGGTTTAGCCTCAGGTCACGATTTTGTGCTGAGACTGAGCCCTCCACTGGGCTCCACGCTCAGAGTGTGGAGCCTGCTTGGAATTCTCTCCCTCTCTCTTGTCTCTCACTGCACCTCCCCCACTCATGCTCTCTCTTTCTCTCTCTCAAAATAAATAAGTAAACTTAAAAAAAAAGGATGAGGGTCCATTTAAATTAGCCACTATCTCACTTGTTGAGAGCAAATCTGTCTTATCACCCTTCCTAGGAATAAGAAGAAAATGAGCCCATTATGACTGTACATGAAAAACTACCTCCAACTATGACTTCAAAGGTTTTGAAGTCTTAACAGGCAAGAACCTTTTGTTAAATAATCAAACAATTAAGAGATACCTGAGAATTACACAGGGCTTATCCCAAAATAAGCAAAAAGCTATTAGTCAGCTATGCAGTTATCCAATTATTTATTCAACATGGTCTGTAAAGTAACCGAATGTGTACAAAATGAACTTTTGGAGACACCAGTGGTTACGGGGCATGAACTGGTAACCAATTTCCCTTATCACTTTTCTGTATTGAGCATTTATGTGAACCCGGCACCGACTGCAGCTGCACACCTTCTTCCACATGACTTCTTGTGCCCCAGCACTCATCTTCCCTAGTAGCAAGTTTTGTATTATATATAAATAGTTTCCCACACTGCATTCTATGTTCTCTGAGGGCTGAGATTGTTTCCTATTCACCTGTGTATACTCAGAAGTTAACACCAAGCCTGGCATATAGTAGATTCTCAATTCACTTTTGAATACATGAATATATAAACTCATTTCTCTATTGAAGGTAAAATTCATAACTGGTTAGGAAAAGAACATATCAGAGATATACAACTCTTAAATTGCTTTAATAAAAATACAAAACAAGTGGGTGAATCATTTTACTTGAAACCTTCTGCCCTATTCTTCTTGGAAAAGACAACAGTAAGAGCCTTTCATGTATTTGCATGACGATGAAAACAGGGTCTTATGGTCAACCCATGTTGCTATAAACGAAGAGTGGGTGGCTTAAAGCACATTTTACTTCCCACAGTTCTAGAGGCTGGAAGGTTTGAGATCAAGGTGTCAACAGATCCAAGGTCTGGTGAAGGCAGTCTTCTAGGTTCGCAGACAGACATCTTCCCACTGCGCCCTCACACAGCAGAGAGCAGGAAGGGGGATACAAGCTCTCTTGTGCCTTCTTATCAGGGCATTAATCCCATTCACGATAGGGCTCCATTCTCATCATGTAATTATCTCCTAAAATCGTCACTTCCTAATGCCATCATATTGGAGGTTAGGATTTCAACATATGCATTGTGGGTGGACACAATCAGTTCACAGCAAGTTGTTTTCTAAGGTGAAGTCTTGAATAGTAGCTTTGTTCCTAAGTGTCAACAACTCTCACAATGTGTGGGACCAAGTCCGTGATATCGTGTTCCATCATTTTACTGCCTACTTGTTAGGTTTATACGCATGTTAGACATGCAGGCACTGAGAGCTAGTAATTTGGTGTTATTTCAAATGAGTGTTCAATACTTATTTAGTTGGTCAGGGAGAAACAAATTTTTCTCTAAATAAAATTTATACTAAAATAGATTCACTTATTAGTTCAAATTCACTTTCCAAAGCATTGAAATAATTTGGCAAAATTATTTTCTTTTCTCTGAAGTTCTTGTTTCTCTTCTATTTTCTTGTGATACTTAATAAACAAGAAATCTTCTTGGGAGGCATATTTATGTGTGCAAAATTTAGATAATAAAACAAATTCTGGAACACAGCATTGTATCATGCATTATTCATTTTTTGAATTTTAACAGACTTTCAGCTGTGCCTGGACATGTGAGTCACAACACTCAACAGAGACGGGTGGGTGATAACGAGGAGGACTTTTCTCTTTTCCACTTGAGGAAGCTCTCTGCTTTGGCAAGAGAAGGACTAATTAAACCTCACAAGTCATGTGTGGTAGAAACCTAAGACACCATAACAGTGACTTATTCTAAGCACGCTTTACCTTCCCTGACCCCTAGCCCCCAAATAGACTCTAAGATGCTACTTTTTTGAGCATGCCCCTTTAATTTAATTAAGACCTCAGAGAGATCTAAGGCAGCCCCACTTAATAAAACACTAGGGCCTCAAAGGTATTTAAGAATGTCATCCCACAGCAGTGTCAAGCAGAGCCTAAAGGAAAGAAGATGTTACAAAGACATCTGTAGATGCGGCTTTTGTCCAATGAGCTGAACCCCAACAAGATTCCCAGGAGATTCACAGAGTTTTTAAGAATAATGAATTGGCAGAAATAGCACCAGTTTGGATTGAAAGAAGCAGACATAGACAAAATGAAAAGAGGTCTTTAGAAACCCTGAGGACATTACAAACCTAGAAACATGACCACCTCTCACGAGCAAAAGAAAGATAACTCAGAAGGTAGAAACAAGGGCCTAGAAAGTGGAGCCAAGAGGCACGAAGGATTGTTCTCAAGTATTTAGTCCTATTCGAGGAACTACCACCTTGTGCTGGCTGAATTTCACAACTGCTGTGAGTTTACGACTCCTCTATACCTCCTATTCATTACTCCTTGTTTGGAACAGAAGCATTTATAGCAACTATCCTATGGGAATCCCATCACTGAATGTTAGGTGTGCGTGGAGAAGATAACTTGTCTCACTTCATAGATCTTCGGCTTCAGAGGAACTGTATTCAAAGAAATGCTCTTAAGGAACACCCTAAAAGCCACATTAACACCTGGACCATCTAAGATAAGCTCTAGACTCTGAGCTGACCCTATAATAGGATGAGACTTTTTGAGGCCCCCAAAAATAGGTGAGTATATTTTGCATGAGTGAGGGTTATGAGTCACTGGAAACCGGAGGAAAGAATAGTTGTCAAGCTTCAACAAATGATTCTTACCTTCTGGTATTCATGAAGTTATGTAATCCTTTCCACATTGAATAAGGCTGGCTTATAACCGGCCAATAACCAGTTCTTTCTTAATTCACTCATTTTTTTCATTGTACATGGAGCACACACATAGTTCAGAGGATACACTATATGTTAGGCCACAAAACAAATCTCAATGGACTTTAGTTGTTTTGTTTTGTTTTGTTTTTTAATTTGAGAGAGAGAAAGAGAGCACACGAGTGGGGGAGAAAGGCAGAGGGAGTGAAAGAGAATCTTCATGCTAAGCATGCAGCCCAACGCAGGACTCCATCTCACTACCCTGGGATCATGACCTGAGTGGAAATAAAGAGTCAGATGCTCAACTGACTGAGCCACCCGGCACTCCAAATCTCAATAAACTTTAAAAGACTGAAATAGTATGAAGTATCTTTTCATTGACAGTGAATAAAATCATAAATTAATAACAGAAGGAAATCTGAAAAATTAACACATATGTGGAAATTAAACAACATGTTCTTAAGCAACCAAAGATTCAAAGGAAAAATGAAAGGTAATTAAGAAAACACTTTCAGATGTAAGAAAATGAAAACACAACATACCAAAACTTATGGGATACAGTGAAAGCAGTGCTCAAAGGGAAATTTAGCTATAAATGACTACATTAAAACAGAAGATCTAAAATCAACAACCTAACCTTCTACCTTAAGGAACTAGAAAAAAATAGCAAAGTGAAGGCAAGGCAAGTAGAAGGAAGAAAATAATAAAGAATAGAGAAAAACAAAATAGAGAATCAACAAAACCAGAATTCAATTTTTTCACAAAATCAACAAGATTGATTAACCTCCACCCAGGACTAGAAGGGAACTCCCTCAACCTGACAAAGGGTGTCTATGAAAAATTCACACCTATCATACTAAACATTAGAAACTTTACACCTAAAATCAGAAACAAGATAAGGATGTCCACTTTTCCCCACTTCTATTAAACATTTTACTGGAACTTTGAGCCAAGAAAATTGTGGAAAGGAGGAAGGAAGGAAAAAAGGAACAGAGTTAAAGAGTACTGAAGTTGGAAAGGAAGAAGTAAAACTATCTTTAGATGACATGATCTTATATATAGAAAACCCAAAGACTCCACAAGGAAGCTATTAGTTACTCATAAACAGTTCAAGAAAGTTGCAAGACATGTCAACCTACAAAATCCATTTTATTTCTACACATTAGAAAATGAACAGTCCAAAATTTAAAGAAAATAATTCTAGCATCAAAATCAATAAAATACTTAGGCCTAAATGTAACTAAGGAGGTGTAAAAGGTATTCCTTGGAAACTCACTCCAAAACATTGTTGAAAGAAGTTTAAAAACACCTAAATAAATGGAAAGATGTTCTGTGTTCATGGATTGGAAAACTTGGTATTGTTAAGATATTAACACCAGGGGCGCCTGGGTGGCGCAGTCGGTTGAGCGTCCGACTTCAGCCAGGTCACGATCTCGCGGTCCGTGAGTTCGAGCCCCGCGTCAGGCTCTGGGCTGATGGCTCAGAGCCTGGAGCCTGTTTCCGATTCTGTGTCTCCCTCTCTCTCTGCCCCTCCCCCATTCATGCTGTGTCTCTCTCTGTCCCAAAAATAAATAAACGTTGAAAAAATAAAAATAAAAAAAATAAAAAAAGATATTAACACCATCAAAAGTGATCAAAGAGTCAATGGAATTCCTACCAAAATCCCAACTGTCTTTTTGCAGAAATTAACAAGCTGAATCTAAAATTCATATGGTAATGTGAGGGACCTTGAATAGCCAAAAGAAACTTGAAAAAAGAAGCAAAGTTGAAAGACTCAAATTTCCCAGTTTCAACATTTACTTCAAAGCTATGGTAGTCCAAACAGTGTGTTACTGGTATCAGAATAGACATAGAGATCAAGGGAAAAGAATTAAGAGTCCAGGAATAAACCCATACATCTGTAGTCCACTGATTTTTTTTTTGACAGGGACACCAAGACATTCAATAGGAAAATAATAGTCTTTTCAACAAACAATGCTCAGACAACCTGATAGCCATGGGCCCCAGGAATGAAGTGGGACCTCTACCACATACCACATATAAAAATTAACTCAAAGTAGATTAAAGACCTAAATTTAAGAGCTAAAACTCTTAGAGGAAACATAAGGTTAAATATTTATGATCTTAGATTAAATATGACACCCAAGGCATAAGCAACAAAAGAAAAAAACATAAAATTTTTAACAGGGGTGTTTAGACTACTTTGCTGTGATTTTAGCATTTTAAATGCCATTTGTTTTTCTAGAATTGCCAGACTTCATCATGAAAAAGTATATCAGGTATGCTAACACTAATACATTGGAAGCATAAACATGCTACTTCGTAGTTTGTAACATTGCCTTAGGTTTGTGCCCTATACATACAGGAATTATGATAAATTCTGTTTTGCCTTATTTCTCATTTTTTTAAATGTTTATTTGTTTATTTAAGTAGACAACAGGAGAGAGAGCTTGCACGTGCAAACAGGGGAGGGGCAGAGAGAAGGGGAGAGAGAGAATCCCCAGCAGGCTCTGCGCTGTCAGCACAGAGCCCAACGTGGGGCTCCATCCTACAAACCGTGAGATCACGACCTGAGCCAAAACCAAGAGTCTGACGCTCAACCGCCTGAGCCACCCAGGTACCCCTGCCTTGTTTCTCATTTAACAACTATATTAGTGGGGGGGGGGGGGATCAATAGGGAAGGAAGGAATTATTTAGACCAGCATTCCATAGGAACAAGAACTGAAAAAAGAATATTAACCTATTCAGTGCCTCTGAAGACAACAGGACTGAAAGATGAAAACAGAACATATGCCCTCAAGATTCCCTAATAGGAAATAAAGGAATAGGGTGCTGATACTGTACATGGGGGCTGTAAGAAGTGTTACTGGACCAGACTGCCTCCTTAGCTAGGGAGAAAGTTGAAGGGAGACAGAGATTAGAGGAGCCTCCACAGAGGAGGTGATACCAGAGCTTAATTTTGAGGGATGACCTGGATTTCTCTGAACACAATAGACGGTGTAAGAATACCACAGACAGAATACATGGGCAACACATACAGTCAAAGGAAACAAGATGTCAAATTCTTGGAAGTGTGGCAAGTTCAGAGGGACTGGAGTGCATACAGTAGAGAGCTGAGCCGTGGAAGTACAGAAGCAGAAAGAGGCCATATAAAGCTCATTGCATTTTTTTTTTGTTCCAGGAATAATGAGATCCATAAATTCATTAGGAAGAGGCCTAAATATATATTCACCCTTTTATCCAATTATCCCATTTCTGACCCTTTATTCCACAAAAAAATAATCCAAAACAAAGACACTGTGTGCATGAAAATGTTTATTTTGCCTTTAATGATAAATGCAAAAAAAAAAAAAAGCAAACAAACACCTATAATCAACTTAAAAGCCTAGGGAGAGGCAGAGTTACTTAAAAAGTACTCCAATGCAATTATATGTAACTATTTAAAAAGTGAGAGAGAGAGGACTGTAGAATGTAGAAAATATAACACAATGTTAAATGGAAGAAAGCAGGTGCAACAGTATATATAGTATGATTGTAAATATGTAAAAATGCCTCTGTCCCAGATATGGTAGGTTTAACAGACAACAGTGGCCAGTTTCAAAACCGGCCAAGCAGCCTCATGAAAAAAGTGATATCTGTGCCTACTTATGTGTAATTAGTAATGCAATTAATAATATGCACCATCACTCATCACCCCTTCCATTCTCAAGAAGGTCCCAGAAAGCACATGAACTATATATATGGTCATCCTCTTCATGGAAGAAACTTTCCCCTGAGGAAAGAGAGGATGAAGGACCCATTAGCTCTGACAACAATTATGACTCATTAGAGCAGGGAAATGGTAATTTTGAGCACGGAGAAGGTAAACTTCTCAAATTCCTTTGGTCTTACAACTCACTCCATCCCTCAAATGGTTGAGGCTATTAACACAAAATAAATTAAAAATTAAAGAGTAAAAATGTCTCTAATAAATTAAGATCACAAGGTAAGTTATGCTGTAGCTATAACAGAGCATAATACAAGACCATGCAAGGAATATTTCCCCCATTCCTGCAGAGAATACTGGAGCAAGGAACAGGGACACCCAAGGCTACCTCACCTGAATCGGAAAACCAGCACAGAACATCTGAGATCAGATTACAAGAGAGGTGAAGGAGTCGGGGCAAAAGCAAATTGATGCTCAGGGATGCACAAGTTTTTGTTTGCACTTGTGTCTTTGTTTTAATATGGATCTGTGGAAAAGGACAAGAAAGTGATGCAGTCACCTTAAAAAGCAGTTGTTTTAAGGTAAGGGGATCATAAGTGTGCTTTTTACCTTTATCTAAAAATCCTCAGAGCTAATAATTTGTGGCTTTCTGATAACAATACTTTTACATGAGATATTACTGGTTGTATCAGGGCACAATCAGAGAAGTAGAACCACCAGGGTATAATAAACAGGAGTGCTTCTGCACATGTGTAGACGCACGCATACATATATACGTACACATTTGTTATAAGGATCTGACCTTACACAATTGTGGGAGCTGGTTAAGCAGTCACTGTAGGGCTGTTGTCTTCATGTCTAATGCTGGAGTTTGACATCCACAGGGCAGCCAATGAGGAAGGGAAGATGAATGTAAGGTAGGGTCAAGCAGGATCAGGTTGGAACCCACAAGCCTCAGATGGAGCCCAGGAGGGCAGACTGAAATTCATGTCAGTTTTTGTCCACATGCGTGTTGTATAGCAGCTGAGGCCCTTCCTCAGAGTTAAACAGGAACTGCGGACCCGAGTGTTGGAGAAATTGAAGGAAGATCCGGGGGAAGGGGGAATCCTTACAGCATCGCTCCTGCCTCATGCCAAACAGGTGAGCCAGCAGTCAGCGACAATATGCATGAGCTACAAAATGGCAGCTGCGAAATTCCATCACAGTGGTCCCTAAACCTATCGCCTTAGCCCTTTTCCTTGAATAAAGCCTTTCTTACAATGACTTTTGAGTATTTTTTTCTTTAACAGGAATTGATGATGTAAAGACATTGAAACCATAGAAAACCAGGCTTGAGTGCAGAAATCAAGAGAACAATGCCCATAATTACGGCACAGAACCAGTTCAGAGAGGAAATTACAGTTGCTGCTTCTAAACTCTACCCACTGTAGGGGTGCCTGTGGCTCAGTCAGTTGAGCGACTGACTTCGGCTCAGGTCATGATCTCGTGGTCCGTGAGTTCGAGCCCCGTGTCAGGCTCTGTGCTGACAGCTCAGAGCCTGGAGCCTGCTTCAGATTCGGTGTCTCCCTCTCTCTCTGCTCCTCCTCTGCTCACACGCTGTCTCTCTCTCAAAAATAAATAAAGATTTAAAAAAAAATTTAATACTACCCACTGTACTCTGCACTGCTAACACCACTGACCCCTGACACTGGAACCCTCCCAATAGTTCTCCTGTCTCTACTGTTCAGGGATAGTCTTGCTTCCACTGCTGCTGAAAAACAGCTTCCCTGTGATCCCCATTTTTTCAGGTCACTAACTTTCATTGCAAGTCTTCCAAGAATGCGTGTGATCAGAGAAGACATCTATGCCCACTCACCTCTTAGCTGCAGAAGAGGCCGGGGAAATGATTATCTAGTATCCTTCTGAGTCTCATAAGTCAGAATGCATACATAGGGTGGATTTCTGAAGATGGGCAGACCAAAAGAATGACAACATCCACTAGACATATCAAGCCAGTTGGTCTGAGGATTGTCGCTGACAGTGAATGTGTAGAGCTTTGCAAATACCTGGCTATAACTACGGAGCATCTGCTGCTTGCCTAGCAGGATGTTAAGTCCTTTGTTGTGTCAAAAGAAGCCAGGGTCCCTCTGCTCCAAGAAATTACATTCCACCTCCAAAATGGTCAAGAACTGACCTTCCCAAGAGGCCAATCCTTTTATCGCTGCCCAGTGTCAGGGAGAGCAAACTCTGCCTTTGGTTTCAGAAGACCTCATTAATGTTATTGAAAAGAACATTTTGGACAGAGATAAACAAAGGAATGTTTCCACTTTCCTGTTTGGAAAGCTATTTAGAGAAGAGGGAAGAGAGTGAGCAAGGGTTGATGGTGGTGTGATGGATGACAAAAGCTTCTCTCCATGCTGCAATGGCCCAGAAAAGGCAACAGCCACACACGTAATGCTCGTTACTGCTAATGGGAGTTGGGTCTGGCATCCAGAGAAGAACATGCCCTTGGAGCTGTACTTCCCTCTGTGGACAAATTGACATTGAGAGAACCTTTGTCATAAATAATCCCTGCCATTCAAAAGAACATTTAGCCCATTTCTGCACAGGGAAGACAAAAGAGTCACTGAAGTTTCACAGACTCTGGGAGCTCTCTCTTCAGGAAGACTAACAAAGGCACAATGGGCTTCTGAACTGCAATGATGGATAAGAAGGGGTTCTGCATTGCTGGGGCTTGGAATGGCCGTAGAATATACATAATGCCCAATATCTAGGTGCAAAATTCAATTACTGTTCCCAGAAACTGTACTCTACTGCTTTGTGTAGCATTTCTTAAAATTCAGACAAGTAAAATAAACAAAAAAGAAAAGAATAAAAAACAAGACACTGTCCCAGTCCATTCAACCAAGCACCCTCTCCCTGGAAGAGTATTTAAAGGTATATCGTGAATAGCAATGTTGGCCCATGTTACATAAATAATAAATGAGTGAAGGAAGGAAGGAAGATTAATTAATTATTAGACTCAACAGCCAGCTTTATTGAACTTCTGTGCCTGTCACCCATTTCTAAGAATCAGGGGAGTTCAGTCTACATTCTGAAAGACTTGAATATCAGTTACCTAAACTCTCCTCAAGCCTCAACAGCCAGCTTCATTGAACTTCATTGAACTAAGTATTCGGTTTTGAGGGAAAATTGCATGAAACTGGTAAGCATGATAGACAGTTATTTCACAAAACCTTATGTAAATGGAGTATGGTTTTATCAGAAGAGTCAGCTTAACAATCTGGACTGATCCTTTCACATCCTCGTGTCCCACACTCCCCCATGCTCATTATGCTCTGACCACATTGAGCTTTTCTCCACTCCCTAAATAGATGCAGCTCCTGTCTGTCTCGGGGACTTTGAACATCCTTTTTCCTCTGGCTATGCTTCAACCCCACCACCGCTCAGCCTTTCAGTCCCTCACTAACAAGAAGATCAACTCCGGTCTCATCAGAAGCATTACCAACCGCTGACAGAACTCTTCTGATCACTCCATCCGCAGTAGACCTTCTCCCTTAGCTCAGTCCTTTGTCTTTTCATAGCACTTCTGATCATTCGTATTGACAGGGTTCAGAACGTACCACCCCGAAGTATGCCACTTTGGGTTATTTTAGGCTAAAGATATCAGGTTCAGCAAATACAGGAAAAGTTCTTTACCTCTCTCCCTTACCTGCCTAAAATGAAGTATGTATTTCCATCTTTGGTAAAGAAAATTTACATTTATAAAGGAAATTTTCATCATATTTATAACTAGGAAGATACCTGCTCGCAGAGACACATCTTTTTTCACCCAAGAGACTCTTACCTGCATAACAAGCAAACTTTAACATATATTTCCTCCCTGACCCTCCCCTGATTTGCTCCCCACAACCAAGCACCAAACCCTTATTTCTTTCTGTAGCTCAGGATAGTATATAAGTCTCAATCATCTGGCCGCTTTCTTGAGTCTCATGTTTTTTTCTTTCTAGAGAGAAAGAGAGACAGAGAGGGAGAGAGAGGGAGAGCAGCAGGAGGAGCGGGGCAGGGGGGGGGGGGAGAAAGAGAGAGAGAGAGAGAGAGAGAGAATCTGAAGGAGGTTCCACGCCCAGCACAGAGCCCGACACGGGCCCTATCTCATGATCCTGAGATCATGACCTGAGCTGAAATCAAGAGCTGGAAGCCCAACCAACTGAGCCACCCAGGCACCTCAAGACTCATATTTTTGTAAAACTCCGTAATTACAATTACTTTTTTACTCTCCTGTTACCCTGCCTTATGTCAATTCTTAGACCAGCCTTAGAAGCTAGAAGGGTAGAAGGAATCCTTTTTCTCCCCTGTCAATAACTTTATTTATTTGCATATGCTTTTTCTTTTTCTTTTCTTCACACTATAGTTCAAGTTCCATGAAGGCAAAAGGTAGACTGCTGTCCACCAGGCTCCTTATTTTATCCTCAGGACTAGTCGTAGAGTAAGTCTCACATGATATGAAATAAACAAATAAATGTTATATAAACAAAGGAATGTATTCCCATCACTCTTACTACAATTTTAAGAAAATGAAGAGGAAAAAAAGAAAACAAGTTTATATTAATAGAACAGTTAAAGCAAATGTTTTCAGGGTATATCCTGTGTGCAATAAATATTCACCCTAACTATTATGTCTTCTATATTTATAAACAAACGTTAAACAAGAATAGCTCATTCAACTAGTAAATCTTGAAAGGTAGTAAGAGAACTAACATGTATTTATCTCTCAGATATTACAGGATGGGTATCATTTCTTGTCATTGCTCCAATAATACTGGGTTAAATAAAATTAGAAGAACATATCTTATTATTTTATTGTCTTTCCTCATCTGTAAATGTGAGGCATTTAAACAACAAAAATAAATAGCATGTGTGGATATATGTCAGGAAAACTGAAATCAGTATGGATTCGAATGGTTGGAAGTGGTTTCAAAGGAAATGTGGCATTTACGCTGAGTCTGGAGAATAAGGGACAGCCAAAGCAGAAAGGAGAAAGAAGGTCCATCCATGCAGATAGCAGAACACGAATAAAGTACAACCAGTGAAGGAATCAGCACAAAGAATTGGAAAAAAAAAAAAATGGTGGAGATAACAAAATGGCCCGTATCAGGAAGAAGTTAGACTGATTCTATCTGCATTCTGGAACTCCTTAAATTCTAAGCTGAGGAAACCAGATTTTAGGCTCCATGTAAAAACAAACTGTAAAAAGTTTGGTTATGAAAATCACCTCTGAGGAAAATGAATTCCTTCATGAATCGGTGAACCATCATAAAGAGAAGCCAGAAAAGGGGATGATTCTTAACAGCTGATGTTCTTATCCAGATGTTGGTGCTGGAAGTAGAAACAGTGTAATTCCATTGTATCAATCAGGGCCTATTCGCATAAACAGAAACCATGGTAAATACTTTAAACAGAGGGAATTTAATGCAGAGAACTGGCTACCCAGATGACACAAAAGCTGAGAAGTAACACAGGAGACAGTGAGACAAATCAGGAATTAACACCAAGAAGCTGTTACCACCCCCAAGGTTGTTGCGACAATGAGAAGAAGGGCATTTATTACTAGAGTCTAGAATCTGGAACTATGTCTTAGAAACAAAGAAACAAAGAAATACTGTCAGAATGTAGAAGTTGTTTATCAAAACCTGGAACCATGGAGAAGCCCTCCCTGCTGCTGGAGATGCTACCCAGAGAAAGAAAGCAGAAGGAAGAAAATCCATGAATTCTCCCTCCACCAATTTCCCCCACTAGTGATTCTCTGGCTGAACCTAGACAGAAGGCAACTAGCAAAGTATCTTGGAGAATAACGTTCCTTGCAAGTCAAAGCCGAAGAGGAGGTTGGGGAATGAATCTGAGAGTTAAAAGGCAAAAGACCAGCACATCAATCAAAGAGAAGAAAAGCTAGGACTTTATAACTACTAGTTAATAAACAGTAAAGAAGAAAATGTGCCCAGGGATATGCTTCAGTCATGCTGTTAAAAGAAAACAGGGGTGGGGTGGGGGGGCGCCTGGGTGGCTCAGTCGGTTGAGCGCCCGACTTCAGCTCAGGTCACGATCTCGCGGCCCCGTGAGTTCGAGCCCCATGTCCGGCTCTGTGCTGACAGCTCGGAGCCTGGAGCCTGTTTCAGATTCTGTGTTTCCTCTCTCTGACCCTCCCCCATTCATGCTCTGTCTCTCTCTGTCTCAAAAATAAATAAAAAAACATTAAAAAAAAAAAAAAAGAAAAGAAAACAGGGGCACCTGGGTGGCTCAGTCAGTTAAGCGTCCAACTCTTGATTTCAGCTCAGGTCACGATCTCACGGTTTGTGAGTTCGAGCCTCGTCAGGCTCGATGCTGATAGTGTGGAACCTGCTTGGAATTCTCTGTCTTCCTCTCTCTCTACCCCTCCCCCATGCTCTCCCCCCCCCCAAATAAATAAACTTAAAAAATAAAGAAATCAGAAGAAAAGGTTCACAAGGAAGAGTATCTGTATTAGTTCTACAGAGAAACAGAATCATCTGGGGGTCAGCGGGGAGAGTGGGGGGAGATGAAAAGGAATTGGCTCATGTGATTATGCACACTAAGTCCCAAGATCTGCTGGGTAAGCTGACAAACTGAGGTCCCAGGAGGGTCCATGGTATAGTTCCACTATAAGACTGGCAGGCTCAAGACCCAGGAAAAGCCAACGTTTCAGTTTGAGTCTGATGACAGGAAAAAGCTGATGTCTCAGTTTGAAGGCAGTAAAGCAGGAAGAATTCTCTCTTATTCAGGGGGGAGAAACAGCCTTTTCTGTTCTAGGCTTTCAGCTGATTAGATGAGGCCCACCTATATTAAGAAGAGCAATCTGCTTTACTCAATCTACTGATTTAAATTTTTTTTTTTTAAGTTTTATTTATGTAAGTAATCTCTACACTGAAAGTGGGGCTCAAACTCACAACCCTGAGATCACAAGTCTCATGCTCTTCTGACTGAGCTAGCCAGGTGCTCCCTGATTTAAATGTTAATCTCATCCAAAAACAGCCTCACAGAAATACTCAGAATTATGTTTGGCCAAATATCTGGACACCCCATGGCCCAGTCAAATTGACAAATAAAATTAGCCATCACAGCATCTAAGCTGAGGCTGAGTTAAGAGCAGCCTATGTGGAAATTCAATAAAAAAGTGTAGAGCTGGGGCGCCTGGGTGGCTCAGTCGATTAAGCGCCCAACTTCGGCTCAGGTCATGATCTCACAGTTTGTGAGTTCGAGCCCCGCATCGGGCTCTGCGCTGACAGCTCAGTCTGGAGCCTGATTCTGTGTCTCATTCTCTCTCTGCTCTTCCCCCACTTGTGCTCTGTCTCTCAAAAATAAATTTAAAAAAATGTAAAAGAAAAATTATTAAAAAAAAAAAAAGTGTAGAGCTCAGGGCACCTGGGTGGCTCAGTCGGCTGAGCGTCTGGCTTTGGCTCAGGTCATGATCTCACAGTCCATGGGTTCAAGTCCCACGTTGGGCTCTGTGCTGACAGCTCAGAGCCTGGAGCCTGCTTCCGATTCTGTGTCTCATTCTCTCTGAAATCTTGGTATATTGCCTTTTATTTATAACTAAGCCATCTAGTTCAATGCCCAACTTTGTATCCTTGATTCTGAGATTTGGTGAGCATGTCTGCACTCATCATGTTCACACCCTAATAGTTTTATAATCATTGATTTGTATTGCTTAGAACAGTCCAACTATTGTAACATTAACCACAAAATCTCAGTGGCTTAAGATAATGAAACCTTATTCCTTCGCATGTCATTCTCTGATAGGGCTAGTGGTGATGGGCCCTGCTCCTCACAGCCATTCAGGGACCCACGTTCTTTCCACCTCTTCCAGTGGCCTTTGGAATCCTTCACTGGATCCTCACTATCCAAACAGTAGACGAAGAAAAAGCATGAACATGGTAGACTCAGTGGGAGGTTTATGGGCCAGGCCTACAGATGAGGTGCATGATATGCTCTCCCATCTCACTGGCAAGTACTCATTCATAGGGCCACACTTTTGTGGGGGAAGCCAGGATCATAATCTAGACAGGTGCCCAGAAACAAAAGGGAAATGGTTCGGTGAGCAGCTATGGATGTTCAGCCATGTTGATCTGGTCCTTCTTAAACTATTTTCCAATTTGAAGAATCCTCTACTTTGGAGCTTTTATTCCCTTGATTGTATGACCACCCTCCCCTGCAAATTCTCCAGTTCAATTCTGCTTCTCATGATCTGAGACATCAGAACTACGCAGAAAACTAGAAGAGATAAATGATGAGGAGGTAGGGGCACCTGGGTGGCTCAGTCAGTTGAGCGTCCAACTTCGGCTCAGGTCATGACCTCATGGTTCGCGAGTTCAAGCCCTGTGTCAGGCTCTGTGCTGACCGCTCAGAGCCTGGAGCCCATTTTGGATTCTGTGTCTCCCTCTCTCTCTGCCCCTCCCCTGATCACGTTCTGTCTCTCTCTCTCAAAAATAAACATTAACAAAAACTAAAAAAAAAAAAAAAAAAAGAGGAGGAGGTAAAAGGAGAGCACCAAGCTTCTGACTTGAAAGGACCTGAGGAGTAATACATCTCAAACACCTTACTGCACAGAAGAAGACACTGAACGCCAGAGAGAAGTGACTTGCCCAAGGCCACACACCCTTAAATGGAAAACCGGGACTTCAACCCAGCTCTCTTAATTTTGTGCTCCAGATTCATATCAATATACTATTATTTCAAATGTGTGCATGCTAAAATTTAGTACAAAGATATAATAATAACATTTTCGTGAGTTTTTTTAAATTTTTTTTAACGTTTATTTATTTTTGAGACAGAGAGAGACAGAGCATGAACGGGGGAGGGTCAGAGAGAGGGAGACACAGAATCGGAAACAGGCTCCAGGCTCCGAGCTGTCAGCACAGAGCCCGACGCGGGGCTTGAACTCATGGACCGCAAGATCATACCTGAGCCGAAGTCAGCTGCTCAACCGACTGAGCCACCCAGGCGCCCCCATGAGTTTTTAATATTCTGAGGCTATATAATAATGATAGACTCTTTGCTGGTAGTTTTCATCTGGGAAGTACATATTTGATAAGCATTCCTAGAATCTAAACTAACAACCCAGAGCCCTTCATTTGAACTATTATTGTTAAAATTATTTTTTACAAAAAAAAAATATTTTTTACAAAGTAGTCAGCAGGATGCATGTATGCCCTAAGTAGGCTTCTGAAAAGAAGACAGGTTTTTGTTTCTGTTTTTAATTTCCCTTCTACTTGTTATATTAGAACTCTTTCATTTGCTAACAATGGAAAACAACTTAAACTAGCTTTTGGGTTTTTTTTTTTTTTTAAAGGAACTTATTGAGCAGGATTCAGGGATGCAACCAGTGTCATCAGAGCTCTGTCAGCCCATCACTCATATCTACTAATTTTTAATTCTCTTTCTAGGCTGGCCTGATTTCCTCTTCTTGCAGACAGGTTATTTCCACATGTTGAAAATGATGGCCGCTAGCAACATCAGCCCTACAAATTTTAACATGAGGTCCAGAGAGAACAGAGAGTATTTCCTTACAGCAACAATAGAAAAGCCTGAGTTGACTCTGGCCCATCCTCAGTCACCTACCTTTTAATGAGTGGGTATGGGTGGGGGTGCAGAGAGAGAGAGAGAGAGAGAGCAAACACTAGGATTGACATCCCACCAAGCCTGGCAGGAGTGGTGAAGGATTTCCCTCAGAAACCAGAAAAGGAGTTTGAGAAAACCCCTGAGCAAAAAAAAATATATATATTGGCTATCCCATTCCATTCTGCTTGCTGATTAGGAAAAGGATATTAAAGATAGAAAAGGTAGAATCCATTCCTAATATACAACTAGACACATAATATAGTAAGTATATACTTCCATCCTATCAAAGAGCCAACATGCACATTCAGGACACTTTCCCCTCCTCTCTTTTATTTTTTTTTTTTAATTTTTTTTTCAACGTTTTATTTTATTTTTGGGACAGAGAGAGACAGAGCATGAACGGGGGAGGGGCAGAGAGAGAGGGAGACACAGAAACGGAAACAGGCTCCAGGCTCTGAGCCATCAGCCCAGAGCCCGACGCGGGGCTCGAACTCACAGACCGCGAGATCGTGACCTGGCTGAAGTCAGATGCTTAACCGACTGCGCCACCCAGGCGCCCCTCCCCTCCTCTCTTTTAAATTAAAAACTCAGAACAATAGGCAGCACAAGATAGAGTCTCTCTGTCAAATGCCTCTTGTAATTTACAGGTGTTCAACGACAAATACCAGATTTATAGTTAATTTAGTTATTTATGCAAACATTAATCATTAAGAAAGTCTCCCACCTTAAAACAAAAAGTAGAGCTAAATATTGGGTTTGGAAAAGGCCTATAAAATTGTCTAGTGCATCTTTTTCATTTTGCAGATTATGGAATTGAAGACCAGAGAGGTGAAGATAACCTGGCTCAGTTATGCAGCTTTTTCTTGAATGAATCCTGGGTTTAAACTCAAGTTTCCCTCCAGGAAGTGCAGTACTTTTCCCATTGTACATCGTGGTTCAAATTCTGTACATGTTCCTCATGCGGTAAAAGATGTAGATGCAAACAGACAATTGTCAGCTGAAAAGAGAATTTATTGGCCCTGTCAATCATTCAAAAAAATTTTAATTTTTATGCAACAAGTTTTAACAGAAATTCTCCTCTAGCCATATTTTTGAACACACAATTCTGTCATATCTGGAAAAAATGGTGGCTTCTATGAACTGAGGTTCAAACTGTGTGCTAAATGTTTGTAAAAATAATTACCACATGAAATTAAAGTGACATGTATCGTGAGGAATGCTTTTGCTACTTGGCTTCAGAGTTTTGTTTGCTTTTTTTTCCTAAAAAGTTTATCTCCTGCTGTGTCTTTATGCAATTATACACAGCATGATTAGATAGAAAAAAGGTTCCCTAAATACCAGGAACAGCTAAAATACAGTTTTAATCAATTCACTTGATTTTAAATTGTTTCAAAATATATCCTGGGTACTAACATTCTTAGCTTTTCTTATTTTAGTAGAAATTGACTTCTGTTTTCCTTGACCGATACACTTCTGCTCAAGATAAAATACTAAGATCCTTAAAATCCTATTTAGAAAATGCAAATTAAAATGAGATACTATCTTTTGCCTTCCAGGTTGGTAAAGAATAAGAATGAAAGTGTCTAGTTTAGCAAGAACGGGGGTAAAGAGCAATCGTATATATTTCTAGGACAAGTGTAACCACTACACTTTATGATAAGTATAGGTGTTGTTCTCCTTTTGTAGGCCAACTTGGCAAGATATATTTAGGACCATTAAGAAATAGGCATGCCTTGGGGCACCTGGGTGGCTCAGTCTGTTAAGCATCTGACTCTTGATTTCGGCTCAGGTCATGATCATTGTGAGATCACGCCCCCTGATGGGCTCCAAGCTGCTAACAGAGGCTGATTAAGGCTCTCTCCTTCTCTGCCCCTCTCCCCAGTTCACATTCTCTCTCTTTCAAGAAATAAAAATAAAAATAAATAAGAAATAGTCATGCCCTTTAATCCAGTGTTCCACTTTTAGTAGTTTGCCCTAAGGATATTATCAAACACAAACAAAAATGTTCATCACCAATTGAATAGCTTTATATATATATATATATATATATATATATATATATATATATATATATAAAAGGAAGAAAGTGGCTGGAGTGCCTGGGTGGCTCAGTCAGTTAAGCATCTGACTCTTGGCTTTGGTTCAGGTCATGATCTCACAGTTCATGAGTTCAAGCCCTGTGTCAGGCTCTGCACCGTCAGCACAGAACCTGCTTGGGATTCTCTCTCTCCCTCTCTCTCTCTCTGTCCCTCCTCAGCTCATGTTCTCTCTTTCTTGCACTCTCAAAATAAATAAACTTTTAAAAAAAGGTGTGGCTAAATAAATCAGTTGATTTATGTTTACTACACAGATGTTGACTACAGTACAGTATTAATGAACTCTTGTTGTATACTGTATTTAATGTGACTGGCAATAAGGCAGCAGATGAAAGGGTCTGTATCGCAGGCAGCCCGACCTGGAATGCAGCAAATCATTCCTAAGCTTACTATTGTATGGAAAAGCAAAGAACTGTCCATTGGTGCCTTGAAGTGACAAAAAATACACTAGTGTTAGTTGCGGGCACCTTCCAACGTTCTGAAAAATCACTGATTTCTGCTACATTCTGTGGCCTAACACCGAGCATCCAAGCATGGGAAACAATCACCCACAATCTTGCAGCGAGAGAGCGAGAGAGTGAGAGAGAGAGAGAGAGAGAGAAGAACCATTGGCTCAGTTGTGATCATGTGACATTTGATCATGTGATCACATACTACTCGTACTGCACTTTATAAACTGCTCGTTTATAAAAGTTAAAATTTATTGGAAATGTTTGCTTGTCCTACAGAACATTTGCAGAACAAGTTACTTGCAATCCAAGGTTTCTGTACTTTAGAAGTATATGTACCAAGGGTGCCTGGGTGGCTCAGTCGGTTAAGCATCTGACTTTGGCTCAGGTTGCATGGGTTTGAGCTCCACATCAGGCTCTGTACTGATAGCGTGAAGTCGGCTTGGGATTCTCATCCCCACTCTGTCCCTCCCCCACACAGCTTCCTCTCTCTCTCCTTCTCGCTCTCTCTCTCTCTCAAAATAAATAAACTTAAAAAAACAAAGAAGTATATGCTCCAAAAATATTCATAGAGGTTATCTCTACCTGGAGATAATATCTACTTCAAAATATTAATGTCAAGATTCAATTACACACACACATACATACATTATATGTAATATAGATATATAGTAAAACAAATATATAAATACATAAAATATTATACATACACATATATAATTAATGTATACATAACTATAGATTATTTATTATATATTTTTATATTTTATATTTTCATTTATAATATTATGTGTATATGTGTGTGTGTGTGTGTGTGTGTGTGTGTGTATATAATCTCCCCATCAGAGGACCTGGGAAATAGTAGACCTTCAAAGAATAATCATCAGCTTTTTGCCTTTACAACGATTCCTTATGTGACATCCACTCCACACTCTTCTACATCTAACATGATTTGGCTCCAAGAACACAATCAGGGAAAGAGAGGCATCTCAAGAGGGGAAATAAATAAGGCAGAAAACTAATAAGGTTCTGAAGCTCTTTGCAGTGTTTCTGCACATAGCCTGTCAAGCCAAAGCTTTAATCTGATGTCGGTTTTCAAATGATAGAGGATGACACGGCTTCACACCCCAGTGTGTGATCTCAAAGTCTACCTTACTGATGAAGATAGACGAAGGATAACCTTGTTTCAGAAAGCATTCTTATTACCTTTTAAGAGCATGAATCAGACCCTGGAAAAGATGAGGCTCATTACTTTAAAATAACCACGTGAAGGAATCCATAGCCACATATCCAAGCCTAATGGATTTTGCCCTCCAAAAGAGGCATAATTTTGGATTCGCCTTCTAGGTCCCTGTTGGGTTTCCATGGGAACAAATGTCTCAGGGTCAACTCTACTCATCTCGGGGTTGGGGAGCTATATGAATGAGTAAGAGAGACAAAATCTGTCTTCTTTGGGAGCTGATTTAGTCTAACTATAGGCATATATTTGGCCATAACAGAGGAATGGAAGGGTCTGATGTGATATGAGGTTTTAAGACCAAAGCCGCGAAAGTTTAACTGAAGGATGACATAATTTTTACCCCCATGAAATTGCTACCTGTTCCCTGACCACCTTTAGTCTGCATTCCCTTTCGTTCAAAGAAAGGGTAGATGGTATCTTTTCAGGCTATTTAACACAAAGGAGAAAAGGACTCTCATACCTCCTCCTGCAATCTGATTTGTGGAAATAAAAAGTCAAACTGAATGGAACAAGGAGGTGTTAGTTACTTCACTGTGAAATACATTAAACCTAAAAACATGCAATGACCTTAACCACTGGTTAACTCATTGTTGCAAACGCATATCCCAATAGGGACTTCCATTCACCCTCCAAGAAACCGCATTAGAATGCTAAAGGAGGCTTGGACCACAATGAGTGGAGAATGCAAACTCCAGAGCCAAAGTAGCAAATGTTGCATTCAACCTCTAATTTCAGGAAAATATGTAAAACATGAATGGAAATGCTCAACATAGGTGAGAGAGGAGGCACTTCAAGACAGGCCAAGTTCCACTCAGAACTTTCTAGTGAATGCCAGTAAAAAGTGTGTCTGAATCAAATCCTAATCATACTGAATACTTACCATTACCATATGCCTACTCTGTTTATACTGACCCAATATTTATCAATTCTTATCACCGTGACATACAACCTCTTAGGAAGAAGGTATTTGGACAAGTATGGCTTTTCTTCAACAATTTAGTCTATGAAAAGATCTTTGGGGTCTATAATCAAGGTTCAGGATAACACATTCTCCTCCCACACACAAAAAAACACCTTTTGTTAGTATATGTATCTATCAGTAGTACTAAGTGTAACCTTTATAACCTTGAAGTCTCCAAAAATGAGGAAAGCAAACCTCTGGCTAGTTTGCATTTTAGGGAAAGAAAAAAAAGAAAGGACGGGTGTGGCATGTGAAGCTATACCCTTAAAGACTTGAGCAAGTGTAGTCACTGTGGCTAAGCCTTTCCTCTTCCAAATTCCAATAGCATTTACTGTTCCCATCTCTCATTTTCATTCATTCAACAAGAATTCATGTGCGAGGGGGATGGGTCAAAGCTGAATGCTGCTACTTAGTTACTGACTGGTAACATCTCCTGCTCTGTCTTACAACTGGCCCACTGGCATGTCTCCTCTCTCTCAACAGGATCTGGGTTTCTTGAGGACTAGAACCACGGCATATGTTTGCCTAGAGGATAACGATCTGACTCACATTCCTCCATGAATTGGCAACCACCGGTCTGCCCAGCATCATCCCCTTTACCTTTCATAGCCTCTGTATGCCAAACAACCCAGGTTATTTTCCATTACCAAATGGATTCTGTACTTCTCTGTTAAAATATACTGACATGGGGTGATGGTTCCGAACAAATGCCCTTGCTCAAACTCTTTCTTTTAATATTGTGCCCGTTCTCTGGTGTCCAGCCAATATCTTTGTCTATGAAACCCCTGAAGGCCTCTAGAACCAGAATCACTCTTTTCTTCCCCTATGCTCCCATGGCACTGTTGTTTCAATTATCATTTCTGGAACTTACCACATTATGCCTTTATTTACAGCCAGTAGTGCCATTTCCTCTTAACTTAGAAGCTTATTATTGGGGCGCCTGGGTGACTCAATCGGTTAAGCATCCGACTTCGGCTAGGGTCATGATCTCACGGTTCGTGGGTTCGAACCCCACATCCGGCTCTGTGCTGACAGCTCAGAGCCTGGAGCCTGTTTCAGATTCTGTGTCTCCCTCTCTCTCTGCCCCTTCCCCACTCGTGCTCTGTTTCCCTCTGTCTCAAAAATAAATAAACATTATAAAAAAATTTTTTTAAATGAAGCTTATTATTTAGTCATGTTGTGCTTCTCAGTGTATACATCATGTTGCACATAGCAGACACTTAACAAGCATTTTTGAATAAGTTTATCGATACTAGCCATGACAATGACTGATCATGTCTCGGGAAGCTCAAACTAATTATCCAATAGCAAAGCATTGCTTAAGTAATTATTTTCATGTCCACAAAACAGAATACTCTGCAGTCATTAAAAATGAATTAGAAGAGATTTCCAATGTGACTAGAGTGTATTATGATAAGGGAAGTAAGTCAGAGAGACAAAAGACAAATGTCATATGATTTCACTCAACTGTGGAATTAAAGAAACAAAACAGATGGAACACAGGGGAAGGGAAGCAAAAATAAGATAAAAACAGAGAGGGAGACAAGCCATAAGAGACTCTCAAATATAGAGAAAAAAATAAGAATTGTTGGAGGGGTTGTGGGAGGGGGGATAGGCTAAATGGATGATGGGCATTAAGGAGGGTGCTTATTGGGATGAGCACTGGGTGTCCTACGTAAGTGATGAATCACTGAATGCTATTCCTGAAATCATTATTACGCTATATGTTAACTAACTTGGATTTAAATTAAAAAAAAAAATATTTCCAAGTCATCAGTCTTTTCTTTTCTCCCTAGTAGTTCTGTCAAACTACTTATACTATATGAAACTCCCAAACTCCCCATCTCTCTTCATATTCAGCAAGATAAATTTATCTCCTTATTCATGGAGAAAATAAAACAATTAGATATTTTCAAGCTTTTGTCACCAAACATGCAAACTCACCTGCATGCTGATCTACCCTGTCCTTCCATGCAGTTACACTGAGATTTTCATTCATCTTGTTTTAAGACTAATTTCCCCATATGCGTGCACAATGGTATTGCCCACTGTATTTCCCGTTTCTTGCTCTTTTTATTATCCCTTCAGATTTCTTTATCTTCAGGCTTGCTCACTGTCTCTCCCTCTGTCTCCTCCTCCTCTCTCCCTCTCTTCCTTCCCAATGGCATTTTAAAATGCTCAGATATTTGTGGTTAAGAAAATCATCACCTCATGCTACTCCACTTCCTGTTCATAGAAAAACTTTTTAATGGAATCAGTTCTCTCCTGTTTCCTGAATTTACCTACTGTGCCCTTCCCCTCACAATGAGAATTAGATCCCTTCTCCTCCACTAAAAGACAAACAACTAAACAAACAAAAAACCAAACCAAAACCTCATTAAAATCATTGCTTATCTCCTTATCACTAGAACTCTTTATGACTTTGACCTTTAAGCAGTCCATGATAATTTGGACAGCTCCTTCTTGTAACACACTTTGCTCCAGTTGTTGTCAAACCATACTTTACAAGGTTTTGCGCCTGCCTTTGTTAATTCCCCATTGGGGAATCCCCTTCCTCTGACACCCTTAAATCTACTTAGTTCTGAGGGTGTTCATAGAGATCTGCTTCTCTTCCTATTCTACACATTACCCACAAGCATACTAATCCAATCACCATCTCTGTGCTGTCAGAGATGGAGTCTACAGGTTCTGCCCAGATCACTCTTTTCAGCTCCAAAATCTTACATCCAACTGCCCCATAGACATCTCCACTAGGCTGCCCCTATCAGCACCATTTCCAAACATTTCCCATACTAAAGCCATAATGCCCCACTCTACCACACCCAGCATGCCCCTCCTTAGCTCCCTTTCTCAATGGACAGCCTCACCACCATCCAGGTAAGAGACTCAGACAGAATCCTTGGTCCCCCCTTCTTCTCACTCTCAATATCCATTCAATCACCATGGCATATAGCATCCACCTCCTCAATATTTCTTACGTCCATCAGCATCTCTCTACCCCACTGAGAGTAGCCTATTTCAGGCCACCATTATTTCTTGCCAGGATTCCTAAAACTGTCTCACAACCAATTTTCCTGCCCCAGTTATGTCACATTCCAGTCTTCTCCCAACAACCATAGCATTTCTTTTTTTTTTTAATCTTTTTTTTTTTAAGTTTATTTATTTTGAGAGGGAGAGTGTATGCAAGCATGGTAGGGGCAGAGAGAGAGGGAGAAAAGGAGAATCCCAAGCAGGCCCTGCACTATCAGTGCAGAGCCTGATGCAGGGCTTGAACTCACGAACTGTGAGATCATGACCTGAGCTGAAACCAAGAGTTGGATGCTTAGCCAACTGAGCCACCGAGGCACTCCCAACCATGGTGTTTCTAAAATGTATGTTATGTCCCTACTGAAAACCCTTTCAGTGCCATCCCATCGCCTTCAGAATAAGCTTCAAAACCCTTATTATGGTCTCTGGGTTCCCATATTAGTATGATACCTACTTACCTGTATGAGTTTCATCTTTCAAACGCTACCTTTCTTTCCTCTCCATGTTCCTGACATCCTGAAAATCTTTGAGTTCAAGTGATCCACTCTGTCTCACAGCATGTGACCTTTGCTCATTTTGTTCACTTTGCCTATAATATTCCTTTTTTCCAAGACCACTCTCCCATACCTATTAACTGCACCTGGCTAACTGCTACTCATACTTCTTATCTAAGATTCGATGCTGCTTCTTTCAGGTATCCTTGTGCCTACAAGTCCAGTTTGGAGGCCTCTTCTTTGCTCCCACAGCATCTAGAAACTCTATCATAATACCTAACCCAAGACATAATAATTTCTGTTATCTGTCTACATCCTGTTTTATAAAATTCTTGAGAACATATATTGTGTCTATATCCACCACTCATTGATTCAACAAGTAGTATGACAGTACTGGTTCTAGAATTACAATCAATAGAAAGCAAAACCAGATGTGTGAGTTCATGTCTCTTACAGCCTATTGAGGGAAACAGACATTGATCAAATGGTCACACAGAAAATTGAACTCTGGCAAATACTACAAAGGAAAATTAGGTTTGATGAAGCCTATAATGAGAAGATTGACCTATTCAAGATGCCCAGGGCAAGGAAGACCTCCTTGATTCTGAAGGATATGATGACTAAGGTGAAGTCTGAGATTGAGAGGTAATTAGTGGACAGAGAGGAAGTACTCCATTTTAGGGAACAGCATGTGTCAAGGCCTCAGGTCAGATTCAAGGAACTGAAAGAAATTCAGTGTGATTGGAGCACTAAGAGAAAAAAAATCAGCTTAGTTGAAGACTGGAAAGCAAAAGTCTAAATATTCATATTTGCATACTTGCCCTATAGTCATTGGAGGATTTCACACAGAGATGTGATGGGATCAGACTTTCTGTCTGAAAGATCAGTCTCACTATAGAATAGAGGACAGAGTGGATGGATCCAGGAACAGATGTCAGGATGTCTATTAGGATTCTGGCTATTGCCATAACCTAGATGGCAGATAAAGGAGGCATGGATTACATTGGTGGTGTTGGACAAGCAAAGAAAGGGAAGACTTGAGAGATATTTGGGAAGTGAAATTAGTAGAACTTGGTGATGGATTAGATGTGAGAATTAGAGAGAAGACATTCCCTAGAGTGGTACCTGGCATAGAGTAGCATCACAAGTATCTATCCAATAAATATTTACATAAAGCTCTTGATCATTATGTAGTGTATATTTTTTACTTTTAAAAATATTGCACAGGGCGCCTGGGTGGCGCAGTCGGTTAAGCATCCGACTTCAGCCAGGTCACGATCTCGCGGTCCGTGAGTTCGAGCCCTGCGTCGGGCTCTGGGCTGATGGCTCAGAGCCTGGAGCCTGTTTCTGATTCTGTGTCTCCCTCTCTCTCTGCCCCTCCCCCGTTCATGCTCTGTCTCTCTCTGTCCCAAAAATAAATAAACGTTGAAAAAAAAAATTTAAAAATATTGCACAGTGCCTGGGTGGCTCAGTTGGTTAAGCATCTGACTTCAGGTCAGGTCATGATCTTGCGGTTCATGAGTTGGAGCCCTGTGTGGGGCTCTGCGTGGAGCCTGCTTCAGATTCTGTCTCCTCTCTCTCTGCCCCTCCTCTGCTTGCACTCTGTCTCTCTCTCAGAAATAAATAAAAAACATTAAAAAAAATTTTAATATATACATATGACCTAAATGCAAATTCCAGTTCTTTCACTTATTGAATAACTTTGATCAAATCACTTAACTTCTTTTTTTAATTTAAAAAAATGTTTTATTTACCTTTTAAAATATTAAGCACCTTCTATTTTTTTAAGTGTATTTATTTTGAGAGAGAGCAAGAGTGAGAGTGAGCTGGTGAGAGTGAGCAGGGGAGGGACAGAGACAGAAGGAGAGAGATAATCCCAAGCAGACCCTGTTCTGCCAGCACAGAGCCTGATGTGGGGCTTAAACTCACAAACCACGAGAACGTGACCCGAGCGGAAACCAAGACTTGACACTTAACCAACTGAGCCACCCAGGTGCCCCTTAAAAATTTTTTTAATGTTTATTTTTGAGAGAGAGACAGAGAGACAGAGCATGAGTGGGGGAGGGGCAGAGAGAGAGGGGGACACAGAATCTGAAGCAAGCTCCAGGCTCTGAGCTGTCAGCCCAGAGCCCAATTCAGGGCTCGAAACCAAGAACTGTGAGATCATGACCTGAGGCTAAGTCAGATGCTCAACTGACTGAGATACCCAGACGCCCCTCCTTTTTTTTTTTTTTTTTTTTTTAAGAGAGAGAGCAGTGGGAGAGAGGAGCAGAAAGAGAGAGAGAGAGAGAGAGAGAGAGAGAGAGAGAGAGAATCTCAAGCAGGCTCCACGCTCATCACAGAGCCTGACACAGGGCTTGATATCATGACCACGAGATCATGAAATGAGCCACAATCAAGAGTCAGATGCTCAACCAACTGAGCCACCCGGGCACCCTGAAATCATTTAACTTCTATGTGCCTAAAATTTCTTCATCCATATAATGGGGGGAAATATAGTAAAAAAAAGTATAGGGCATTTTCATCAGAATGAAATATGAAAATTCACATTAACCACTGATATCAATCTTTAATATTTAGTAAATGTTCAATATATTTAAGTTTTAAAAATAGGTGTATAATGGCTACATAGTTTTATCACATAAATATGGACAAAAAATTCATTAAGGGTGTAGGTCAGGTTTTTAAAAAGGATTATTTTGGTGGGTATATGAAGAAAGCGAAGAAGAGGGAACCAAAAAGGCAAAAACTACACTAGAAAAATAATAGATACAATAGGACCACATTCGTGAATTGTAAAATATGTGTCTATATATACATTTTGAGACAATGTTGAATGTTTTCAATAAAAATAAATGTCTTATTTATGTTTTTCTTCTTTATGTATAAATATTTTAAAATCTTTTCTGCAATAAGTATATGTTGCTTATAATAAGAAAAAATAATTAATTTGAAACTACATCTTTGATTTCACCTTCTGCAAGTATTAAGAGCCCTGGAGTGTCCATTTTTATATTCAGTGATTCTGAAATTTTATTCTCCTACAGCCTAATCTAGTCATTGGTATCATCTAGTAACTCAGAGTTAATTTCCCTAGATTGGAGGGCACTAAATTTTCCCTTCATTTTGCCTGCATTTCCATTTTAAACATTCAAGAGCTGAAATGCAAAATAACTTCAAATATGTATATATCCAATGATAATGAAAGGAATATAATATTACTGAAGACAATAGCAGGGAAAATGAACAAAATAAAGCAGACCTTTGTATTTAAGCAGTGTGAACTCACAATCAATGACAGATAATAGCCCCCAAAACTGAGGTAATTAAATAAGAAAAAAAAATAGTCTGTAATAATTACCCCTCTTTGTTAGTCAAAAGTACTCAAACAAACTCCCTCAGAACACAGTGGAAGTTTGCTTGAATACTGCATTTTGCAATCAAATGGACAAGCAAAGGAAGGACAAAATTAGGAAATACATGTTGAACACTTTGTTATTTCCCAAAGCAGAGAAATCTTAGGTTTATAAAGGCATATCTAAAATTTATGAGTGCAAGCAAGCAATGTGATTACAGAAGCTATTGAGAAGAAAGAAAACTGACGAATATAACCAAAACTAAATGAAGGTCAAGATAGAATAGAATAAAATCATCAGGGTTTTGAGTTCAAAGATTTTTTGAATAGAAACCATATTCAAGGTACTGTGCCAAGTACATTGCAAATGATATCTCACTCAATTTGCACAAACAACACTTTGAATTACTCTATAAGGAATCCAGACACAGAGAAAGGTTGACATGTGAGTTAATCCAAGTCCTTGAACTTTCTCTTTGTTCCCACAGTGTGAGGGTTGGAGAAGAGGAACAAAATTTCAGATTTCACTTGAGAAAATCTATACTGAATGTAAAGGCTGAATTATAAAGTGGCACTTGGAAGTGTCCACCCATCCTTGAAGACCAGATGACTTTTGTATGTTTTTTTTTTAAAAGAAGAAATTCGGATGATGGTTCCAACGTGATAAAGCTTGAACTCTCACTGATATTTGAGCATGTTTGTTGTATCAGTCAAAGGCCAGCCAGACTCAAAGAGCTTAACTGAAAAGAATTTAATGAAGAGGCTATTTCCAGAGGTGAGGGAGGGTTAAAGGAAACCAAGAAATTATGGTAAGGAGCCCAATGCTAGCAGTACCTCAACCTTGGGTGGGGTCCCAACGAGCAGCCTGTTAAGAGCGGGTAATGGATCTTTGGGAATGGAACATAACAAAGCATTAGGGATACCTTCACTGCAAATTGTTTAAGGGCTAGAAACATCGTCTGAAAGAGAATGACATGGGACAGCCTCCAAAAAGGACACGACATTTAAAGCAGAAATGCCAAGGGTATCCCTCTTGGGTCTGGTAGATTCTGGTATATTAACAATGACTTTATCACGGAAAGATGGTATCTACTATTAACTTCAAATAGTTATTGGGAAAGTGTGATGCGAGTACAATCTATCTGTGTTTGGAATAATTGTGAAGCAATACCTCAGAGACTGGATCACCTGAAGATGTTAAAGGAATAGAAGCAAAGCCCAAGAGATACTGAACTGGGACCTTTCTGAGCTGAAATATCCACAATTTCTCATTTTAGGAACAAATAAAGGCCAAGAGCAGCGATGCTAAGGAAAACCTAAGTACACATTTATAAGTAGTGATTATGCAGGACGACATATAGCTGTAAGAGGGCTGGCCCCCACCCCAATAGCCTTAAACCATTCTGTCCTTACTTCCTGGTGTCATTTTTGCATGGTTTAGGAAATAATATAATATTATGTAGAATCATTTTAATTGTTTCCAAACATGAATATTATAATAAATAAGAACTTGATCCATAGATCTGTAGCGCTTATGTGTTGCCTTCACCCTTATTCAAAACTACCAGAAAAGTAGACTACTAATAAAACACTAATAAAAAACACTAATAAAAATAAAAATAATGTATCTAATAAGTCAATGGATGGAAATATGATAAAAATCATGTAAAATAATTTTTAGGCAAGAAAAGATGTAAAAAACAACAAAGAAAAGATGGGGCAGAGAAAAAACAAATAGTAGCACAGTAGATTTAAATCCAACTATCTCAATAATCACATGAAATATAAGTACTGTCCCTCTCTAAACAGAAAAGATGGTCAGACTGTATTTTTAAAAAGCATGATCCTTAATGCCTGGGTGGTTCAGTAAGTTAAGCGTCCGACTTCATCTCCGGTCATGTGAGTTCGATTTGTGAGTTCAAACCCCGCATCAGGCTCTGTGCTGACAGCTCAGAGCCCGGAGCCTGCTTCAGATTCTGTCTCCCCCTCTCTCTGCCCCTCCCCTACTCATGCTCTGTCTCTCTGTCTGAAAAATAAATAAACATTTAAAAAAACTGAAAAAACAAGCATGATCCAGCCCTATGTTGTCTATAAGAAACCTTTAAACATAAACAGAGATAGGTAAAAAGAATAAAAGGATGTAAAAAGATATGTCACACAAACACTAATCTGGGAAGCTGAAACAACTATATTAAAAATTACTATATTAATATTTCAGAACAAGGAATAGTATTAGTAATATAAAGGGGCATTATCTAATGATACATGAACCAATTTGTCAAGAGGGCATAATAATTCTAAGTGTGTATATAACAGTCTCAATGTACATTAAAGACAAACCGTTATACAGAAAGCATAAACAAACAAATCCACAATTATAGGTGGAGATTTTATCATCTTTTTCAATGTTTGATAGAACAAGTACACAAAATCAAAAGGCTGTAGAAGACCCAACAGTATACTGGTCTTTTTTTTTTTTTAACATTTTTTTAATTTATTTTTGAGACAGAGAGAGACAGAGCATGAACGTGGGAGGGGCAGAGAGAGAGGGAGACACAGAATCGGAAGCAGGCCCCAGGCTCCGAGCCATCAGCCCAGAGCCCAACGCAGGGCTGGAACTCACGGACCGCGAGATCGTGACCTGAGCCGAAGTCGGACGTTTAACGACTGAGCCACCCAGGCGCCCCAGTATACTGGTCTTAACAGGGAGTTATTCAACACTCCAACCAACAAAAGCATAGTACACATGCTGTGCAAGTAAACATGGAACACTGACGAATATAGACAATATGATGGACCCAAATAGAAGTCTCAACAGCTTTGTCACTATTGAAGCCATATAAATTGCATTCCCCAAGCACAACAAATTAAACTGGAAATCAATAACTGACTGATATCTGAAAAATTCCCAAATATTTGGAAATCAAACATCACACTTCTTTTTTTTTTTAATTTGTTTAATGTTTATTGTTTATTTTGAGAGAGAGGGAGACACACACACAGACAGCATGAGGGGGGAGGTGCAGAGAGAGAGAGAGGGAGACACAGAATCTGAGGCAGGCTCCAGGCTCTGAGCTATCAGCAGAGCCTGACGTCGGGCTCTAACCCACAAACCATGAGATCATGACCTAAGCCGGAGTCGGAGGCTTAACTGACTGAACTACCCAGGCATCCCCAAACATCACACTTGTAAACAACCCATGAGCCAAAGAAGAATTCAAAAGGAAAATTAGAAAGAATTTTGAACAGAGAATAAAAATACAGCATATCAATATATGTGCATGCTGTTAATACAGTGCTCAGGGGAAAATTTACACTTCAAATGCTAAAAGAGGAAGAAAAAAACGCCTCAAATCAATGACCTAAGTTTCCACCTTAATAATTAGGAAGAAAAAGAACTAATTAATCCCAAATTTAGTGGAGCAGAAAATAATAAAGGGCATTTTTAAAAACTCAATGAAACAGATAATATAAAAACAATAGAGACCATCAAAGAACTCAAAATTGGATCAGTGAAATTGATAAACCTTTAGCCAGACTGATCAAGAAAAAAGAAAGGACACAAACTGCCAATATCAGTAATAAAAATAAGAATATCCCTAAAGACCCAACACATATTAAAAGTAATAATATTGATGCAAACATTCCTTAAAAATTTTTTAACAAACCAAATTCGTCAGTACATCAGTATGACCAAATATTTCTTCCAGGAATGCAAAAATGATTTAACATTTGAAAATTAATGTAATTCATCCTATCAGTAACTGAAAGGAAAACATCTCAATACCTGCAAAAAAAGCACTTGACAAAATTCAACTCTTATTCGTGACTAAAAAAAATTAAACTCTCAGCAAACTAAGAATAGAAGGAAAATTCCCTAAAATAAGAAAAAACCTACAACTAACATCATCTTTCATGCTTTACCCTGAAGACTGGAACAAGGCAAAAATACCTTCCCTCACTACATCTATTCAACATTGTACTGCTCATGCTAGCTCATGTAGTAAAGCAAGAAACAAAAACAGAATTCCTAGAGATTCGAAAGGAAAAAGGGAAATTTTCCTTATTTGCAGGGCACATAATTGTCTATATATAATATACCAAAAATAAAATATTAAGTGAGTATGGCAAGATAGTAGATAATAAGGTCAACACAGAAAATCAATTATATATCTTATATCCTATTACAATTGAAACTTTTATAATAAACCATTTACAAAACCACAAAAATAGGAAAAAAATAGAACTCAACTTATGAAAAAATATGAAAAACTTGGCTCAGTCAGTTAAGCACCCAACTCTTGGTTTCGGCTCAGATCATGTTCTCACGGTTCATGGGTTCAAGCCCTGCATTGGGCTCTGTGCTGGCAGCACAGAGTCTGCTTAGGATTCTCTCTCTCCCTCTCTCTGCCCCTCCCCCACTCGTCTTCTCTCTCCTTCTCTCTCTCTCTCTCTCTCTCTCTCTCAAAATAAACAAATAAACAAAAAAATTGCTTAATAAAAAAAAGAAAAAATATGCAAGACTTGTAAGCTAAAAGTGACAAAATATTGCTGAGAGAAATTAAAGATCTAAATAAATGGAGAGACATACCATAGATTGGAAGACTAATTAAGATGTCAATTCTCCCCAATCTATAAACTCAATGCAATTGCATTCAAAATTCCAGTAGTCACTTTTGTAAAAACCAGAAAACCTATTCTAAATGAAATGACAAAGGAACCAGTATAACCCAAAATTCTGACAAAGAACAAAGTGAGGATTTGCCACAACCTGACTTTAAAGCTTACATCCAAGGTACAGTAATCAAAGCAGAGTGGTATTGGTGTAAACATGGATATATCGATCAATAGCATCTAATACAGACCCCAGAAATAAAACCATGCATCTATATGGTAAATTAATTTTAAGAAAGATACCAAAGCAATTCAATGTGGAAAGATAATATTGTCAAGACATAATGTTTGAACAATTGAATATCCAAATGCTAAAAGCAAATAAATGAACCTCAACGCTTGCATTATACCACATGTACAAATTTACTCTAATGAATTCACAGACTTAAATGTAAAAGCTAAAACTATCAAGCTTTAAGAAAAAAGCAATAAAAGCTTAGCAACCCCGAATTCAGCAAAAACTAAATAGATTTAATAAATAGGACCCAACAAGCATGGGATTTAAAAGAAAAAATTAACAAGTTTGACTTCATTAAAATTTAAACTTTTGCTCTTTAAAATACACTGTTACCGATAAAGAATTCTTACAATACAATAATGAGAAGACAGATAACCTGACTCAAAAATATATAGAGACAAAAGAGGGAGGGTGGGTGATGGGTATTCAAGAGGGCATCTTTTGGGATGAGCACTGGGTGTTGTATGGAAACCAATTTGACAATAAATTTCATATATTAAAATAAAAAAAAAAGACTACAGTGTACCAAAATAAAGCATGCAAACGGCAAATGAGCCTATGAACATATGCTTATCATACATCATTACAGAAATGCTAACTAAACCACAATGAGATATCATTACACACTCAATAGAATGGCCAGAATTAAAAACACTGACAATACCAATTACTGACAAGTATATAGAACAACGGGAGCTTTCCTACCTTGTTCCTGAGAATGCATACAGAAAAACAGCAACAGTTCCTTTAAAAGTTATACATATCCTTACCAGATTCCCAGAGATTCCATTCGTAGGTATTTTCCCAAAAAATATGGGAACATTAAGTTTACACCTGTACTCAAAAGCCAATTTATTCATAACACTCCCAAACTGTAAAGAATCTAAATTTTCATCAATATTTGAAAACCCACACGAATTGTGATATAAGTATGTCCCGCTTTTCAAAAATTTGCATTATAACACTTTGTTTTTACGAAACCCCTGCATTATTACCTGATTTCGCTAACTGAAAGAAATCCAAAGCTGTTCGCTTTTACGACAAAAGGCGAAAAGCGAAAACAGCGTTCGGTGTTGGTTTTGCGGCAGCCGGATGGAGCCGCGGCATCTCGGCCTCAAGCCACCTGAGCTCTGACCTGTGTCAGGTGAGCATCTGTGCTTAATCTCGGTTTATTTCGTGCATCCATTAGCAAGGTGTGTCCTAAGGTATCGGAAAAGTCTGAGAGATGATTTTTTGGATCTGAGAATGCTCAATTTTGTTTTTTGTTTTGTTTTCCATATAGATTAATGGTAATTCCTTCTCTGCTTTGTGCCATTTGGGTTTACAGAAGTTCTCATAGAAACGCTGTGCTTCTGGATAGTGGTAGAAACCTGTATATACGTATAATGAAATACAACTCAGCAATAAAAAGGAATGAATTGCGGATAGAAGCAATAACAAGAATAAATCTCAAGAACATTTTGCTAAAAGCATCCAGACAAAAAATACTACATACTACAAAATTTCACTCATGTAAAGTTATAGAAAACCCAAAATTATAGTAAAAGAAAGCAGATCAATTGTTACCAAGAACCAGGAGTCAGGAAGAAGAGATTGACTTTAAAGGTCATAGAGGAACTTTTTAGGGTGATGAAAATATCCTGATTACCATAGAGGTTACACAACTATTATCAAAACTCAACAATTATTACATATAAATTACTGAATTATATTGCATGTGAATTACACTTCAATCATGTTGATTTTTTTAAAGTGCAGAAATAAAGCACCCACAGTGGTAGTGATTTATCAATAGAAAATTTTTGTTGAAATTTAATTGTCAATGGAATTGTCTTAACTATGAAAAATGTAATCCTTGGCTAATTAATAAGTTACAAATAATGACACATGGTATGATAATGAAACCATATTCAAAATATAGAATATTTGGGACACCTGGGTGGCTCAGTCGGTTGAGCGTCCCTGACCTCGTCTTGGGTCATGATCTCACGGTTTGTGGGTTAGAGCCCCGCATCAGGCTCTGTGCAGACAGCTCAGAGCCTAGAGCCTGCTTCAGGTTCTGTGCCTCCCTCTCTCTCCCTGCCCCTCCTCCACTCGCACTCTGTCTCTCTAAAATGAATAAATGTTAAAAAAAATACAGATTATTTTTAAGAGTCAAGGTAATGATACCAAGTGTCATTGAAGATACAGAGCAACTATAACTCTCAAACACTCCTGTGGGAATTGTACCAAATTGGCACAATGGCTTTGGAAAATTCTTTAAAAACACCTATTAACCTTGAAGATAAACATACCTGATGACCCTGTGGTTTCATGTGTAAGTTTGTATGTCATAAAAATAAGCTCTTCTGTCCATCAAATAAAATACATAAGAATCTCATAGATGCTTTATTCATAATATCCCCAAACAAGAAATTCATGAAATGTCTAAAAACAAATATGGAGTGGGGTGCCGGGTGTCTTAGTTGAGCGTCCGACTCTGGCTCAGGTCATGATCTCGTGGTTAGTGACTTCCAGCCCCATGTCAGGTTCTGTGCTGACAGCTCAGAGTCTGGAGACTGATTTGGATTCTGTGTCTCCCTCTCTCTCTGCCCCTCCCCCACTTGTGTTCTGTCTCTGTCACTCTCTCTCTCTCTCTCTCTCAAAAATAACTAAACATATAAAAAAATTTTTAAAAATAGAGAGAAATTATAGTGTACCCACAAAATGAAATACTATTTATCAATAAAAAATGACTGCTACTCACAACAATATAAATAAACATCATAAACAATGTTGAACAAAAAAAAGCCAGACCCTAAATTCCATTCAAAAGTGAGTTAAAAATAGGCAAAATGGGTGTAAGTTGGTAGAAGCCAGAATGGTGCTATCTTTGGTGGAGAATATTGTTTGGAAGGGATTACAAGAGAGCCTTCTGGAGTGCTGAAAATATTCTTTCTTGATCTGGGTGCTAGTAATATGGCTATGTACCCATGTCAAAATCCTTTGAATTGCACACTTAAAATTGGTGTACTTCTTTGTATGAATTATACCCTAATGTAAACATTTTTGAAAGTTTAAGTCATGATTTTAAAATATAGGAAAAAGAGAAAAAAAATCATGATATATCATAGCCTTAGACTGCTAAATACTATTCTTGTTCTGTGGATAAGGAGCTGAAGGGAGAATGCTTTTGGAACATTCTCTTTGTAAAAATCCCTCTGGAGGGTTTTAGGGAACTCCCAGCATCAGATAAACTGAGCCTGCAAGCCATAGGAGAAAAAAAACAAGCTCGTCTTTTATTAAATTAAAATGTCAACACTTTTCTTATTTCTCCAGTGGTTGTTTCTTTTTAAAAAGTTTCCCACAAGGGTTGACAGTGGATATTTGTGGACTTGGCCTGATTGGGAATCAGCAGGTTATGCTTTAAGCCCCCTCTACTTCTGAGTAGTGAGGTACATTTGGAGGAGTCAGTTAACCTCTCTGTGATTTCAGATTACCAATTGATAAAAATAATATTACTAGCAATAATGAGAACAGCCCTGTCTAGTAGCTCTTGAATATGTGTTATGAGCTGGCCATTTTGCACACAGTATCTCCAACCTTGTACGGTAGGTCATATTATTGAGAGGCAACATAGTATGTTCTCTGGAGTCAGATTCCCTGAGTTAAAAACCTGGTTCTGCTTCTTTTCAAATGTGTAAACTTGGGCTCTGGTCTCTTCATCTGTAAAATGGGAATAAAAAAAAACAACAACAAAACCTTTCCTCCCAAGATTGTTGCTAGGATTAAACTGATTAATATTAAAGCATTGAGAATATGCCGGGCACATACTAAGGGCTATAAATATATTTGCTAAGTAAAATGACAAAAATAACTTTAAAGATGAGAAAATGCAAGTTCACAGTGACAATGACATACCCCAGGGGTGAGGCAGTGAGAGCTGCAGGGGCAGGCAATGAGAGGGCTCATTGTATGTGGGCTTTTTTTTCCCTTTTCTTTTAGAAGATAAGTAAGACCTTTTGTTATCATCATGCCCTGGCAATTTAAAACTATGTCGCAGATAAAATACTCTCCCACTGTTCCCGTACCCCATCCACTCTGGACATCCCTGCATCGAGGTTTATGAAAAGCCTAAAGTGTCACAAGCCCATATTCATCAAATTTCAAAGTCTGTACTCACTGAACGTCCTCTAAGGGCCATTTTTGTTCTTAGAATACATTTCCTGAAACCCCTGTCTGCTGTATGTAGTATCCACGTCTTCTGCTTTGAAACAATTTTCATTCAAGAAACAAATGGTAGTACCTACCATGTACTAGGTTCTGCGTTCTATCTTAGCCACTGGACATACAACGTGAACAAGACAATGTCCTTTCTCTCTTAGAGCTTACATTCTAACAGGGTGAGACAGAAAGTAAACAAATGCATTATTTTCAGATGACAGTAAGTAAATGAGGAAATAAACCATTTCCTGAGCCTGAGCCACTCTGCTCAATGCAGTAACCCTTAGCCACATGTGGCTATTGAGTTTTTAAAATATGATTAGCACAGAGGTGCCTGGGTGGCTTAGTCAGTTGAATATCCAACTTCAGTTCAGATCATGATCTCACAGCTTTTGAGCCCCAAGCTGGGGTCTGTGCTGACAGCTCAGAGCCTGGAGCCTGCTTCGGATTCTGTGTCTCCCTCTCTGTCTGACCCTCCCCCACTCACATTCTGTCTCTGTCTCTCTCTATATATACAAAACTAAATAAGCATTAAAAAATGTGATTAACACAAATTGAATTGCGATGTAAATTCAAAACACACATGGATTTCAAAGACGTAGTATTGAAGAAAGAGTGGTATATCTCATTAGTAACTTTTATGTATTTATTCATGTTGTTAAGACCAAGAGTTTTTTATGTATATTTACCATGTCTGGTGTTCTTTAATATATTTTTTTTAAATATGGAACGCTTCACGAATTTGTGTGTCACCCTTGTGCAGGGGCCATGCTAATCTTCTCTGTATCGTTCCAATTTTAGTATATGTGCTGCCGAAGTGAGCACTCTTTAATATTTTCTATAGCACAGATTTTCTAATGATGAATTCTGTCAGACTATGTTCATCTGAAAGAGTCTTTATTTCTTTTTTTAAAAAAGGATTTTAAGTAGGGGCGCCTGGGTGGCTCAGCTGGTTAGACAACCAACTTCAGCTCAGGTCATGATCTCACACTTTGTGAGTTCGAGCCCCACGTTGGGCTCTTTGCTGACAGCTCAGAGCCTGGAGCCTGCTTCGGATTCTGTGTCTCCCCCTCTCTCTGCCCCCTCTCCTGCTCACACTCTGTGTCTGTCTCTCAATAATAAATAAACGTTAAAAAAAATTAAAAAAAAAAAAAATGATTTTAAGTAGTCCTCTACACCTAACACGGGACTCAAACTTACATCCCCAAATCAAAAGTCACATGCTCCACTGACTAAGCCTGCCAGGTGCCTTTCTTTTATTTTTAAAGTTATTTTACTGAATAGAGAATTCAAGGTTGATGGCTTTTGTTCTTTTAGCACTTTGAAGATGTCATTCTATTGTCTTCTGGCCTACATTGTTTCTGATTAGAAATCCACAGATTCTTATCTTTTACTCTGTATGTAATGTGTATTTCTTTTCTCTGGCGGCTTTTAAGATTTACTTTTTATCCCAGGTTTTCAAAACTTTTATTATGTTTGAGGTTTTCCTTGCTCTACCTGCTTGGGGTTCTGTTGAGCATCTTGAATACGTGGATTGACATTTTTCCTCAAATTTGCAAAGAATGTTGCCGGGGGTGGGAGGGGTTCAAGTAATTTCCTTTCTTTCCTCTCCCCTTTTTATAAAACTCTATTTGTACGTATCTTGACACTTCATATTGTCCCCTGGACACTAAAGCTCTGTTCATTTGGTCTTTTTACCCTCTATGCTTCAGTCGACATTGTTTCCATTGCTGTGCTTTCAAATTCAGTGTTGTTGCTCTCGTTGTTGTTTCCTTCTTTGTGTCTAATCAGTCGTTAATCCTCCCAGTGAAATTTTGGATATTGTTTCATTTCTAGAAATTCCATTTTTTAAATCCTTCATTTTTTTCCTCACTAGGCTTGTGTTTCCCTTTAAATCCTTGAAGGTATTTATATTTGCTGTTTTCAGATCCTTGTCTACTAATGTCATTACCTTTGTCATTGCTTATCTTGTTTATGGTGATTGCTGTTTCTCCTTGGAGTCAGTTGCATTTTTTTCTACTTCTTCATATGTCCAATATTTTTTCTTTCATTAGATCCTGGACATTGTGCATTTTACAATGTTGAGTGCTGGACATTTTTTAAAAATATATGTTCCCTTAAAAAGTATTGGATTTTATTTGGGCAGGCACTTAAATTACTTGTTATTCAGCCCGAGCTTTTCAAAGTTTTCTTAGGAGCTTTTTTTAGGGCAGGTTTTGAGTGTCCTTGACTAGTTTATTTTCTCTCGTAAGGCATGACCCTCCACTGTCACCACTGAATCCTATGGGGTTTCAATAAGGACTCTTTACTCTGGTTGACCAAACCTCAAACATCTCCCAGCCTTGTGTGTGTTCCAGGAACTCCTCAATTTACAGTTGTGTGGTTGTTCTTTGCCCAGTCAGACTCACGGACTCTCACCCGTCACATCTGTGGTTTAGAATTCAACACCATACTCAAGGGGACCTTTATGCAGATTTTGGAGCTCTTTCTCTGCACAGTTCCCTCCTGTCTGGTACTCTGACCCTCAAATCCCAGACGCCTCGCTCTTCCAAAATTCCAGCCTCTGTCTCCTTCCTTCACTGCAGTCTGAAAAGTGCCTCCAGACAGAAAGGCCAGATGCACAGAAAGTCCACCTTGTTTATTTCCTTTCTCTTGTGAATCACGGTCCTGCACTGCCTATTGTCTAATGTGCAGAAACAGTTACCCCGTACATTTCATCCAGAGTTCTCATTGTTTTCTGTCAGAGGGTGCTCCCATCTCAGTGACCCCATCATAGCCAGAGGCAGAAGGAAGCATGTATGAAATCAGACATTTTATGAAAATAAATGTTTTATTTTAAGATAGTGTTTTTTTGAAATATTAAAAATATTTATTTATTTTTGAGAGTAGGGGGAGAGAGAGAGAGAGAGAGCGAGCAAGCAAGCATGAGAGGGGGAGGGGCAGAGAGAGAGAGGGACAGAGGATCTAAATTGGGCTCCATTGTGACAGCAGAGGTCCGATGAGGGGCTTAAACTCCCAAACCTGGAGATCATGATCTGAGCCGAAATCAAGAGTCAGACTCTTAACCCACTGAGCTACCCAGGCACCCCCAAAATGTTGTATTTTTTTTTAAGTTTTAAATATTTTATTCTTAAAAACTAAATGGATTCCAAGGGCACCTCATCATAAGAAACATCTAATCTTGTACACTGGTTTTCAAACTTGGCTGCAACTTAGAATAACCTGGAGTATCACTCTCAGAGTTTCTGATTTAAATCGTTTGGGATGTCACTTAAGCATTAGAAATGTTTAAAGCCTCCTTGGGGCACCTGGGTGGCTCACTTGGTTAAGCATCTGACTTCGGCTCAGATCATGATCTCAAGTTCATGATTTTGAGCCCCAGGTTGGGCTCTGTGCTGACAGCTCAGAGCCTGGAGCCTGGTTTGGATTCTGTGTCTCCCTCTCTCTCTGCTCCTCCCCACTCATGCTCTGTCTGTCTCTTTCTGTCTCTCAAAAATAAATAACCTTTAAAAGAAAATTAAGAAATGTTTAAAGCCCCCTTGGTGAGTCTACTTTGCAGCCAAGCTTGAGAACCACTGACTTGGTATACTGAAGTGTTTAGTGACTGACACTACACTATGGAGGGGTGGATGTAGTGTGTGTGTAGGGGTGTTTGGGTGCACACACAACAGAGTGTACATGTATACGTGCAGTATACCCCCCACCTACCTCTCCAGATCAGTGGCTCTCAAACATTATTGTTGGAGAAACCCTGCTCAAGATGAATGCCTAGCAAAACTTTTCCAGCTCAGGATGTGCCTTGCAAAGCCTAAGAAAAGAGTACAGGATGTTATTCAAGTGGTGAAGGGCCACTAGGAGCAGCTGTTTATAAATGAGTAAGGGCCTGTATTTCATGGACCAATCATTTGACCATGTGTTCATTAACATGAGGCAAGGTGGCTACACCCGAATATGACCAGAGAAGGCATATGTTTGCCCTGCCGGGGCTCAGAGTAGAGCTCATGTTTGTCTTCTCTGCCCTCCAATTGCTTCAGTTGTTCAGACCAAAGCCACACGTAAAGGAGTATTCATGGTTAATTTATCTCTACTGAATCAGAGATGAAATGGAAAAACTTCACACCCTAAGCTGAATTTTCCTCTCTGGATGTACTCAAAAAGAATGAAAATATGAAGGACATGTACATGCATTTATAGCCAGGTATTTCCTATGTGCCATCTGAGTAATAGCACCAGCTGTCTTACGGAATACGACAGCCTCATTGTAAAGAAGAAACCAAGGAAAGCTTCAGAACCTTCTCTCTCAGGATTTCATTCAGTGAGCACAGAGGAAAACTAGAGCCAATGAAAGTATATCTGCCCTCCATGAAGCACACAAGACTGCCTAAGGCCAGCCTAGTGTCTGTTCCTCATGGAATCTCAGAGGCTTCTGTGAGGAACTGCTAGGGCTCCAGTGAGCACAGCATGAAAACTATTTACAGATAAGGACCATTCCAGGTTTAATGTCCTGTGATCCTGTCGTTACAGCATCTTGCCCAGGTTAGGCAGCCAATTAACTGTTTATAGAATATGACTTTTTCTTTCTTCATCTCACAGTGGGGATCCCTCCCCACTAAACATACTAGTCCCTTAATTTTTCCTGTGAATACTCATACAGACTGGCGTCATGTGAAGAACATAGGCAGTGGACAGAGCTGACTTCAAATCTCAGCTATTTCTAGCTGTGTGACTATGGGCACATTACATAAAAATCTAAAATTCATTTATCCCATTTACAAAAGGAGAATGAAAACAGAGTGTCTGGGTCACTCAGGGTAATAGCAGGATACTGATGACATCCCAAATTTGGTAATTGATGAGAATTAAAAAAAAATTTTTTTTATTGTTTATTTAAAATTTTTTTTAATGTTTATTTATTTTTGAGACAGAGAGAGACAGAGCATGAATGGGGGAGGGTCAGAGAGAGAGGGAGACACAGAATCTGAAGCAGGCTCCAGGCTCTGAGCAGTCAGCACAGAGCCCAACGTGGGGCTTGAACCCACAGACCGAGAGATCATGACCTGAGCTGAAGCCAGATGCTTAACCAACTGAGCCACCCAGGCGCCCCTTATTGTTTATTTTAGAGAGAGTGAGAACACAAGCCTGGGAGGGGCAAAGAACAAGGGAGACAAAGAATCCAAAGCAGGCTCTTCACTGTCAGCTCAGAGCCCAATGTAGGCCTTGGACCCATGAACCATGAGATCGTGACCTGAGCCAAAGTCAGAAGCTCAACCAACTGAGCCACCTAGGTGCCCCTGATGCAAATTTCATACAAGGATTATTCACAAAGGTATGGGCAGCGTTTAGGGGAACCTGCAGCATGGAGCAATTAAGACACTCAGCCTGAAGGGAGGGCAGCGTTCTGGGGCACTAGCTGTGTGCAGAAGAGTGCCTAACAGAAGCTGCATGTCTTGGGAGAGGGGTGCAGCCAACCCAGAGTGACCCAGAGGAGTAAATACCCTGACCTCACTCTCCTCTCATCTTCCACTCGCATGTCACTGCCTTGCATGAACCCAACCCAGGGGGCCGCTAGAGGACTGAGGAGAAGGGGAGAGAGGGACGGGGGGATAACTTGGGATGGAAGCACATAAATAGCACAATGCCTACATAACATACTTTGAGGATTAAACGCAATAGCCAGGTTGCAGTAGATGCTCAGTGTGTGGCCGCCCATCTCTCTTTCCTCTGGCACTTAGCTCCTTCTGCTTAGGCTGTGTCTCCCGGCCTCCTCCTTTGAATCCGTTCCCCATCTAACTCTTCCCACAGGCCTGGCTCCAGCCCCGAGCACCCAGCCTTTACTAACTCCATCTGTCCTTGACATACTTGCCATTCTTGAAGAACTGTAGTATCACATTCGCTTATCTGGACGGCAGTCTGTCTCTGGCTAAAACGCTTCCCCCTCTACCCTGAAAACATCCACAGTCGAAGTAAATGGGAAAAGGGGTGGGTTCAGGCAACAAAGAGTGAATAGCACCCTTATTAAAACTTGTACTTTACTACGTGGACACAAGACCTTTGCCACAGTTTTAACTTGTTCACTTATTTGGCGTTTTAGGCCAGAAAGATTAGCACCAGCAGACAGAAAAGAAAATTAAAAAACAAGAAAGAGAAGAGAAAGAAAGGATCTCAAAACATGGTGGAAGTTATGATTGAGATTTAGACTAAGAGGAAAGAGACAAAGAAACAACAGAAGTCCCAAGGACATTCATGAGCAAAATCAAGATGTTCCATCCCTTGAACAAAGGTAAATTATGTTCAAAGTTGTCTGGTTAAAAATGCAGAAAATAATATGATGTTATACCATATGGTTTCTCTCAAAAGATGGTGAAAGTCAAAATTGTATTGAACCTTGAAAAATATTGCCTAGATTACCTGGAAAATTCACTCACGTGGCATGCTTCATTTTAAAAATAATTAAGGAGTTACAATACAGTCTTACATTGGTCATTATTATTTCTGTCCTGTCTCCTCTACTCTTTGAGTGTAGAGTCCAAAGATTGACACTTATTGGGTCCCTCTGAGGTGGATACATGGTAAATCTTCATAGCAGAAGAATGAACAGATATTGAATCAGGCAGACTTGAGTTCAAATCCCAAGCACTAAGTGGTATCAGTTAAGTCTGAATATGATTATTTGCATATTGGTGCAAACCCAAGGACAGGATGAGGGAGCAAAGAAAATAAAAGCTGCTTCAAAACATGCCTTCACATAATGCACATTACCCCCACCCTACACGGACTTATTTGAGAAACCATTGTTGGAAGTCTGTTTCCAGTAGGGCATCGCTAGCATTTAGAAAGGTTTCTGGCACATATTAGGCACTCAAGTGTTTAAGTACTGGAGGTTGAAAGACAAATATGGGTCACTGCTACCTAAAAGTCTTTGGAAAGCAATGAGAAAGTCTTTGGAGAACCTCCATCCTTTTCTTCGCCCCGAATCCTAAATATCTCCTCATCTCTCCTTTTATGCAAGGCTAAGTGTGGATCCAAATGGTCTGAGACCCCTCGTCTGAGTAACCTTTGAGAGGCTTGGCTATTTTTCAGCATCATTCAAGGGTTAATATGTGCTGAGTTACTTTCTATCACTGTAAGTTGTGTGATCATAGTCAAACCTCATGAGATAATATTGTGCCATGAGAGACAATATTATTCCTAATTTTACTGATCAGAAAACTAAGGCTCAGAGGGGTTAAATAATTTTTCAAAAGTCGCATAACTAGAAATAAGGGGACAAAGATTCCAACCTAACATCTGCCTTTCAGATATTCTAATTTTCATATCATAGACAAAACAGAACAAATCAACTAGCTTCCCAGAGAACCTCTAAACTTGGGGTCCAGGCATGACCCCTACGGTCTTAGACCAGGCCTCGAAAACTTATTCATTTTGTTCTAGTCCAGATGCCAAACAAAGTGACTAAGAGTTGTGGCCAGGGCAGAGTTTACAAAGGTATTTGCATCCAATCAAATCCCAAGGGTGGGAGTCTGCTGTAATGGAAAGTGGAGTTCAGACACCTGGTTTTTAGACCCAACTGTATCAATTAACGTTAAATGGTGGTACAACTGTTACTTATTATTTTGGGAGGCTCACATGAGATAATGTAGAAAGAAATCACAATAACCACATAATTAATTCCTTTATTTAAAAGAAGACGAAAATGTGACAGCAGCTTAAAGAAGGTGTTGTTCAGCCTTTCAGGAAAACATTTGGTGGAAGCAGTATTTTAGACCGTTGATTACAGTGAGACTTTTCATCTATCTTTCATTTTCATTTTTTCTGGCCTTTTTTTCCCCCTATCACTCATTAACATGAATCATTGAGGTCTACTTGAAGGCCCTGCACAAACTTGTATATTCAGTATGGTCACAACTATGTTAAAAAATATATAAATGATTCATTAAAAAAAATAGTTGGAAGGAAATACATTCAAATGATAACATTGATTATCACTGGGTGATCTTTTTTTTTCATAAGAGTGTTCTTTTCATAATTAGCACATATTATTTTCTGAGTGGAAAATAATACCTGCTCATTTTAAGTGCTATTAGTACTCACCCAAATGTGCCCCTTGAAACAAACAATGAAGGAATTGAACAAGTAAAGAGTGTCTCAAAAAGTTCTTATCCATAAACATGATCTACGTAGAAATAAATCAAAAATGAAAGAGAAAAGATCATTCTACAAAATGTAGCCATAATTTTTATAACTATGACTTTATCTCTGTGGTGGTACTGATCCTTGAATGTGAAGGCAGAGCCTTCTCCATTCTTCAGGATACTTCAACGTTGTAAAATGCCTCAAATGACTACCCACCCAGAATTGTGGCCACAGAACAGAATAATCCATAATCAGCACAAGCTATGAGCTACTCAGTGGAAACATCTGACAATATCTACCTTAGCCTAGGTTTTCTTATGGGTGGGTGTTCATCGACCTGAGCATAAAGTTAGAAGAGCGCATGTTTGAAAGCTCCACGGATATATTCCATTTTCTTGGAATACAGGAAAGTATCCACACTCCAATCTTGTGGACCAAGTCACCTCCCTGTACATACACACTGTTACTTTATTTATTTATTTTTTCAACGTTTATTTGTTTTTGGGACAGAGAGAGACAGAGCATGAACGGGGGAGGGGCAGAGAGAGAGGAAGACACAGAATCGGAAACAGGCTCCAGGCTCCGAGCCATCAGCCCAGAGCCCGACGTGGGGCTCGAACTCACGAACCGCGAGATTGTGACCTGGCTGAAGTCGGACCCTTAACCAACTGCACCACCCAGGCGCCCCTACACACTGTTACTTTAAATACTCAACATAAATACTCAACTCAACATAAAGACACCTGGGTGGCTCAGTTGGTTAAGTGCCTAACTCTTGGTTTCGGCTAAGGTCATGATCATGCAGTTTCATGGGTTCAAGCCCTGCATCAGGCTCTGCACTAGCAGCACGGAGTCTGGTTGGGATTTTCTCTCTCTCTCTCTCTCTCTCTCTCTCTCTCTCTCTCTCTGTCCCTCCTCCACGTGCACTGTCTCTGTCCCTCTCAACATAAATAAATAAACTTAAATATATATATACATTTTCAATACTCAACATCAATTGATTCCCCATCTTGTGGAAGGCTGGCTGACATTCTTCATCTACTCACTACTCCTCCATTAACTTCAAATATTTGTTCGGTTGCTACCTACCAGTTTATGCCATTTTTCCAGGAGGGAAAAAACCCGCATTTGTACTTAAACCTAATTGTCAAATGTTCTGCAGGTTTCAATGGCCTGAATGAAATAAACCCAAAACATGGATAGTCACAGGTGACTGGGGACATGTTTCAGTGATGCCACCGTATCTGTAGACAACTCACCATTCAACTGGGAATTAGTGCCAACTCATCATTGCTTCGTGAGACATAAAAAAGCTGTATAATCACTTGCCATTTTTTGTGGTTTGGCAGTCGGTTTATTACTTTCCCCCTGACTCTGTTGTGTTTTTCCTGATTGAATATCTTTTCTGAGCAACTATTTTGAACAAAGCACTGTCATCTGTTGTGGCAAAGAGATGAATTAAGGCTAATCTGTTGGCACTTTTATCTTTGCTTCAACCTCCTGAGGGAATGTGAAGCACATGTGATTCCTCTTTAGAACATTTGCTTTATGTGCTATTGCTACAGTCTACTTCCGTCATTCCTTAATAACGACAATATCATTTTTTTTAAATATCTCCCATAATTTTCTCATGTAATAATCATAGGATTATTACTGGTTATGTTTTATGGATGTAGTAATATTATAGATACCCATATCAGGTCTACATTTTTTTATTCATACTACAAACATGAAATACTGGGGAGTTAAATGCCTAGAGGGTGAGCCTTGCCCAATGAAATATATAGGACATAAGCAGGAACCTTGTCAATTCCAGTTCAAGATAGTGACATAGGGAGGTGCTGAACTCATCTCTTCCCACAGACACACTGAATCTATAGCTATGTATGGGATAAGTTCCTCTAGGGGGGAAAAAACTAACCTAGCAGAGCAACCCATTTACATCAGGCAAATGAGAGAAAATCCACATTGAAGTGGGTACGTAAGACTGAGACACAAGGAAAAAAGAGAAAAGAGAAAAAGGAGAAACAACAACAACAAAAAAGATGGCACTTGTTTCCTTTTTTTTCTTTTTTGTGTTTATTCCTTTGTTGTTGTTGTTGTTGTTGTTGTTGTTGTTGTTGTTGTTTTCTGGCAAGTGCCTGTCCTCCCTCTCTGCCATTCTCCAGCCAGTGGGCACCATCTTTTCACACCCCCTGTGCCATGCTATGGAGCACCACTGTCTCCCAGAGGAGGGTCCTACACAGCAGAGTTTGGTGCCCTGGTTTTTACATATGGTGTTTTTGCAGCTGCCAAACTGCAGCTTGTTTTTGCAGCTGCCACCCAGGAAACACCCCTGCCCACCTGCTCTGGAGGCCAGGAGATCAGGCCAGGCCTGTACACCTGAGTCCCATGGGACTTTAACAACTGGAGACACAGTTCTGGGTAGATGACTACTTCCAAGGCATTGTAACATTGATAAAAGGGGCACCTGGGTGGCTCAGTTGATGAAACATCCAACTTTGGCTCAGGTCATGATCTCGTAGTTCATTAGTTCGAGCCCGGCGTCCTGCTCTGTGCTGACAGCTCAGAGCCTGGAGCCTGCTTCGGATTCTGTGTCTCCCTCTCTCTCTCTCTGCCCTTCCCCTGCTTGCACTCTGTTTCTCTATCCCTCTCAAAAATAATAAACATTTTAAAAAAGACATTGATAAAAGAAATTGAAGAAGATATAAATAAATAGATATTCTGTGCTCATGGATTGGAAGAATTAATGTGTCAAAATACCCATACAGCTCAAAGCAATCTATAGATTCAGTGCAATCCCTGTCAAAATTTCAATGGCTTTTTTTTTTAAACAGAACTAGAACGAACAATTCTAAAATTTGTATGGAACAGATTGGTGGTTACCAAAAGCAGGGGATGGGAGATGGGCAAAATGGGTGAAGGGACTTAAAAGGTACAAATTTTGAGTTATAAAATAAATAAGTCATGGGGATATAATGTACAGCATGGAGACGATAGTTAGTAATACTACCTTGTATTTTTAAAGTTGCTAAGAGTAAATCTTAAAACTTCTCATTGCAAGAAAAAGAAATCTGTCACTATGTATGGTGACGAATATTAACTAGACTCATTGGGTGATCAATGCACAGTGTATACAAAAATTAAAGCATTATGTTGTACATCTGAAACCAACATATGTCAATTATACATCAATTAAAAAAGAAAAGAAAGGAGTCTTCTCTAAATTCATTCCACAAACATGTAATGAGCACCTAATATATTTCAGGCACTGTACTTGCTTAATATTACATGGACCTTTGACATAGGCCAGATACTCCTGTTTCTTTTTATGGTGAAAGAAAGACTTTTTTCTGCTTTATCCTAGAAGCTACTTGAAAACTGAATTCAATGGGAATAAAATAAATGGGCTTGCATGCACAATATCTTTCTAAAACAGCCATTTCTCTTAGTGATAGCAAGTCTTGGAAATCTTGCTGGAAGCTACATGACTCTTTTAAAGTACACAAGATCTCATCTTCTCATAATGATAATATCAGGTGAAGAAGAAATCTTAGCGATCAAGAGGATTACAAGGGTCAGGACATTTTTAAAAACTAAGAACCAACACAGAGATGCCAGGTTTCCAATTTTTTGTTTTCAATGAGAGCATTCAAAAGTAAACTCAAACTACTATTACATAATTTCACAATATAAAGAACATTTTAACCCCATAGGAAAGAAATTATCTCAGAATTCTAGAATTCTGTTATAATCTTAACATCTTGAAAAACTGATTAAATATTCTTTTCTAATTGCACTCCCACTCTGCTTAAGGCCTTTCAGGAAGGCCTTAATCATGAGTTTTGTCATAGACTCTGTTTTCTAAGGAACTTTTGCTTAGGCTGTGCTATTCTTTTATCCTCATTTTAGAGATTAAGACAAATGAGATTCAAGGAGGTTTGTCCATGGTTACATAGCCAGTAAACTGTATAACTGGGATTCAACTCCCAACTGGCCCAATATGTCTGATTAGTCTGCTATTCTTCAATGTCCCAGTTTATTTGTGCTGATAATTTGGAATCATTTAATTTAAAACAATGACTTACAAATACTTATTTCTTTGGTGATTAGGAATTTTGAGAGAAGTATCGAACATATCTGGTATATCTGTGTTAAAATAAAATCAAATGTGTTAGGATAAAAATAAGAAAAATAATCACAGATACCTACCCAATATTTAGTTTCTCCTTCTTTAGTAAAAGAGCCATGAAGTATTTGGTTTGGGATAACTACATATTTTTCAGCTTCCTTTACAGCTAAAGGTGTAAAGCTATGTGACACAGTAGTGACCGAGGAGATGTCATTGGAAGTCACTAGGAAAGGATTCTGGGAATGCTCTTAAAAGGAAACTCACTCACCCAAAATGTGCTACTTGCCCATCACCTTTTTCCTTCATTCTACCTAGATTGTGAACTTGATGATGGAAAATGAGTATTCATCTTGCAATGCTAAACAACATTTTGAATGAAAACCACATGTCAAGCAAGTCTCTGTGGAAACACAGAAGAAGCCTGGGTTGTTGGTAGTGTCATTCAGTTGCCAAATTAGGTCTGGACTTTTTGTTAAGTGAAAAAAAGTAGGTCCTCTCCTTGTTAAAGAATCTTTTTTTTTTTTTTCCGGATTCTTATTACATGTCGGAGAACTCAATCATTAACTGATCGATGATACAGATGTGCCTTTTAAAAAATAATAATAAAAGGATTGAATATGTGGATGCACATTTAGGAACTATGAGGGTATCAAGTGAAGAATCTGGATGCTTAAATATAGGCACTGGGAATTGTCAAGAGACATGAATAGAATGACTTCCAAGGTGGAAAAATGGAGTGAGGGAGGAAGAAAAGAAAATTGTGCATTTGAGTGAAGAAAGGTCAAGAGGTGGACCAAATGGTAGATATTAAAGGCTTTACAGAACCTCCATCAATGTCTAGACTGAATTAACGTGGGCTTCTGAGTCCATGGGCAGACAGAGGCTTCCACCCAACCTACACCTAATGGGACAGCACGAACTCAACTCACTATTCTCTTCAACTGTATATAATACTCCTTCTGCTCACCCTGCTGTAAAGGAAGTTTGAACTAAATCTTCTGGTTTAAGCTGGCATGAAATGTAAAGACAAAGTCCAAAGTTACCAATGAAGATAATAGAGACCGGGTGGGATCCAAAGCCGACAGGACTCAGGGCTCCTTCAGGCTTCCTGCAGTAGTTCAATTTTTAGTTGATTCTTCACTAATTTATTCAACAAACCTGCACTGAGTGTCTGCTATGTTCTAGGTATTGCCAGCAAAATATGGAGATTCCTAAATACTGTCAAATCATGATTTTCAAAAAGTTAAAAACATGACTCCCATGATCAATGTGTTTAACTCACTTAATATAGAATGATCGATTTATTAACTAACATAGAATGGTCAGTTTATTTGACTAATTTAAGAGGGAATCAGCAGAGGCATAATCGAAGAGCAGATGAGGAACTGAGAATTTATAAGGATTAAAGAAAGAATATTCAGGGTGCCCGGCTGGCTCAGCAGTTGGAGCATGCAACACTTGATCTCAGGGTTGTGAGTTTGAGCCCCACTCTGGGTGTGGAGATTACTTAAAAATAAAATCTTAAAAAAAAAAAAAAAGAATATTGAAGCAAAAATTGCTAGATATAAAATGTTAGATATCAAATGGATAAACTGTCCTCTGCAGTTAATTTTCTACTACACAGAAATTTGCGTCTCTATTTGACAAAAAAAAAAAAAAAAAAAAAAAAAAATCCTCAAGTTACAATGTAATGTCAAAGAGTTAGGGCCCTGATCCACAAAAACTAGAATTATCCCATACAGCCAATCTATTCTCATTTATTAAGTAGTCCTTGGGTAGGTCCAGAACAACACCAAAAGGACAGGCAGGACTCTTTGCCTTGTTTCCTAAGTATCAAATAATTTTGAAAACACGAAGCAGATTCTTAGGGCTGGTCTATTACAATTATACTTCCAAACTTCAGGAAAGGGGGAAAGGGGGACTAAAAAGATTTAAGTCTTCAGTATAAATATACATCTGGAACTTACATATGACACTTCATTTAATTCACACCCAACTGAATAAAGTGGTTATTATTAAGGAAACTTTAAAAATGAAAAAAAAAAAAAAAGAGATGGGAGGCATTGAGATCACACAATAAGAGGAGCCACTAGTTTCAAATCCATACAGGTCTATTGGAACCTTCAGGTTCTGTCCACGGGGTCACAAAGCCACTCGTGAAATTCACCAACTCGTGGAGCCAGTCACACATTGGCTAACCCGACTCAGCAATGAACTAAATATATAGGTTCTCTACTCATTGAGTCTCTGTCTCACACAGCTCACAATCCAAGGGGCCTGAGACCTTCATTTTAGCCAGCTGTCACCACAAGCATTTCCAACTGACATATTTAAAAAAAAAAGGGGGGGGGGGTGTCAGTAATTAAAGTGCTTTCTTTTTCTTTTTAGAAGCATGTTCCTCCTGCCGTGCCAGCCTGCAGATGCCTGCCCCTTTTATGCAGCGGCCTCTGTTGCTCGCTCCCTCTGGCCTTCTCCTTCCCAAGCCATTTCATTCCTGAGCTCAGAGCTACAGAGCAGAGCTTTCCTGGTAAGTCACACGGACACCTCACACGCTCGATTCAAAGGTTTCAGACGCCTAAATGACTAGCAGCTGCTGTCCGGAAACCGGAGCCAGGAGCCCTTTCAAGCAGCCGCTCTACGGATGCCCCTTCTCTCCGGTGCCGGTGCATACTAGGCCAGGGCTGGACTGAAAGTCAGCCCAGGCTAGAGCTCGGCTTTCACTTAGGACACATGTCAGAGAAAGCTGTTCCTCATTACAAAATGCCACGGCTACGTGTCGCGTAGGAGCATAACTCAGGCCGCTCTCTGGGTGGATTGCATCACTGGCAACACAGAGCCCAAAGGCAGGTTCCCCAGTGGTCCAGGTGTAGAAGCATTCAGCAAGAATGCAAAACAGCCAGAGCACAGGTACCTTTACAACTCATGCAGACTTCCCTTACTTCCTGGGAAACGGGTAAAATGCACTTCCTGCTTTTGAACTGCAGTGATGTGATTGTGCAATGCTTAAGCAACGGGCCATGAAATTTTAGACCTGTAAGAACCATTACAAAAAAAAAAAAAAAGGCAGGGGCTCTTGGGTGGCTCAGTCTGTTAAATGTCAGGACTCTTGGTTTCAACTCAGGTCAGATCTCCTGGTTTGTGAGATCCAGCCCCATGTTGGGCTTTGCTCAGAGCATGGAACCTGCTTGGGATTGTATCTCTCCCTCTCCCTCTGCTCCCTTCCTCAAAAAAGGATAGAAGGGAAGGAAGGAAGGAAGGAAGGAAGGAAGGAAGGAAGGAAGGAAGGAAGGAAGGAAGGAGAAAGAAGAAAAGAGAAAAAAAAGGGAGAGAAGAAAAGTAAAGCAAATGGTAACTACTGAGGTGATGGCTGTGGTAGTTTCATTATTTAATCATCAAGTTGTACACCTTAAATATTTAAAATTGTCATTTGTCAGTTATACCTCCCACCTTCTCCCTCAATGAGCCATTCCAAGGTTTAAGGATATTTGCTGCCATACTTTTGTTTTTGTTTTTTTTTTTTCTGGGGCATAAAGTGAAATCTCCAAACCACAACTTAATAGTTCCTCGGTCCTCTTGTTCTGTGTTTGTGGAGATGACGTGAGACTGGTCAATGTCCACTGAAGTATAACCCACTGCACATATTTGAATTTTTTTTAATGCTTATTTATTTCTGAGATAGAGAGAGACAGAGCATGAGTGGTGGGGGGGGGGGGGTCAGAGAGAGAGGGAGACACAGAATCCAAAGCAGGCTCCAGGCTCCGAGCTGTCAGCCCAGAGCCCAATGCGGGGCTCGAACTCACAAACTGTGAGATCATGACCTGAGCTGAAGTTGGTCGCTCACCTGACTGAGCCACCCAGGCGCCCCCCACTGCACACATATGAACACATTCTTCTCTTCTGTAAATATCCTCAGCCCTCAAGTGTCTGGAATTGTGTGGCTGTTTTAGGTGAGCCATGAAGTTGGATGAGAATCCAGTCTTAATACACTCCCTGTGGGTCTATAAGAAGAGGCTGTAACTAACCTATGAAAAAAGGACTGACAAAACCAAGTCTACTCTTACAATCCCTAGACCGAAGGCTAGGAGACAAAAGGAAGCCCACATGCCATGTATCAATATATTTTGAAGTATAAATCAAGCTATCAAACTTTGTCGAGATATGTTCTATCTTCCTTCTTTGAAAAGTATACCTTCATAATGCAAAATTGAAAGATTTTTATAAAACCATTTATTTTTTTTTATTTTTATTTTTTTTTCAAACGTTTATTTTTGGGACAGAGAGAGACAGAGCATGAACGGGGGAGGGGCAGAGAGAGAGGGAGACACAGAATCGGAAACAGGCTCCAGGCTCGGAGCCATCAGCCCAGAGCCTGACGCGGGGCTCGAACCCACGGACCGTGAGATCGTGACCTGGTTGAAGTCGGATGCTTAACCGACTGCGCCACCCAGGCGCCCCAAAACCATTTATTTTTAAATGACTGAAAGTCAACATAACATCAAAGATAAACTAATTTAATTCAAGTGGGGATGTTGTGTTGCTAAGCTGTCAGTGTTAGAATGAATTCTAGTAAAGACATTCAATTCAGAATTTTTTTTTTATAAAAGTATTTCTTGCCTTTATTTCGGCACATCACTAATTACATTGTTAAAGATTTCTCACATAATTTGGGTTCTACTGACAGCAAAGCCAAATTAAGACAAGCTTTCTTGAGTCATTGTAGTTCTTTTTTTTGTTGTTGTTCAATTAATTTCAGTTTAGAGAAGTTTTTCTCTTCTGGGGCTATAGCGATTAGAATTGTCAACAAATTAGTTAAGCAATACTTAGATTTAGAAATTATAATTTTACATATCATGTTAGAACTAATTTTATGTGGTCACATATAATAAATTATCATTACAAAAATGTCATGAAATATCTTAATTTTATCACATAAGGTACAATTGCTTTGTAATTTTATCATCTCTTTATGAAATATTCAAATTCATAAAATCTGTTTCATTTAGCTATTCTAATGAATCTCATGTGTTATCTAAATTTAATATAGTTGCTTTAACAGTGTTTAGTCATTGTTCTCAGCCTGTGTCTGAGAATAGTTATGACATTAGTCCTGATATGTATTTCATCAAGATGTCTCTCCTTTGACTAGATCCAGAAAACATTACATATAATCTCGGAATTGTTCACAAGGTCGTTACTATGAGAATTGTGGAAACCATTATCCTAATAACAAATTCGAATTACGTACCTTACAAGGGACACAAAACGTTTCTGTGTCTTGGCCAATGTTCTACTTTGCACACTTTTCCCCTTGCCAACCAAGTTTGTGCCGTTATCCTATACCTTTCCTCAGTAATCTTTTAATTACTTAAATAAGCTGAATATGGTTTTTTATTTGTTAAATTGTATTAAATATTTTTATAAAAATGAAACTCTTTGCAATCCTAGCTTCAGTAGCAATCTAACTGCCAATGTGAAGAATCAATATTATGCTCCATATTTGTTAAATCTAAGTCAGGCTATCCACCAGAATTTTCTGCAATCATGGAGATGTTTTATATCTGAGCTGTCCAATATGGCAGTCACACTGCATGAGTGGCTATTGAGCACTTGAAATGTAGTAAGTGCGACCAAGAACCTACATTTTTAATTTTGTTTAATTGCAGTTTAATTAAATAGCCACATGAGACTACCATATTAGCATGGATCTTGACCTACAAAAAAACATATTTAAAAGTAATATTGGGGCACCTGGGTGACTCAGTCAATTGGACATCTGACTCTTGATTTCAGCTCAAGTCATATTGCCAAGGTCATGGGATAGAGCCCCACATTGGTCTCTGTGCTGAGCATGGAGCCTGCTTGGGATTCTCTCTCTCTCTCTCTCTCTCTCTCTCTCTCTCTCTCTCTCTCTCTTTCTCCCTCTACTCCTCTGCCCCTCTTGTGCTCTCTCTCTCTCAAATTAAAAAAAGAAGAAAAAAGAAAAGTAATATGAATTTTTCATATTGCAAAATATTTCTCAGTTGCCAATACTGTGCTAATTATGAATGCCTCTTTGTCCCTCCTTGGAAACCTACTTTCGTTATGCAAAGTCTATTGACTTCACTGCTATCAGAGAGGAAGGATTATTAATTAATTTATCTTTTTCTTACTTAAGAGTTCTGCCACTCAAATTATTCCCATGCTGTGATATAATATCCATCTCCACTGTATTGTCCCACGAGGAGAGAGATGTGGAGTATTGTTTTGCTGGGGCCTAAACTGCTTTTGTGCTACATGAGACCTTCTAAAATGAAGTCCTTGGTCAAAGGCTCCTCTTGCCTAAATCTAGGGTGAGGCATGTGGGTAAAAGGGAAGATCCTGACATGAAAAGAAGGTGAGGAGAAGAGGCAGAGGAGTAGGCACAGAGATTGGCTTATCCTGTCCTCCCCTTACTTCCTCTACTTTGAATACCCAATTGTGGAAATAAATGGTAGTTGGTAACTTCCTAACCACAACTTTCTTTCCATGAAAGTGTTCCCTATTCTGGAGGAGAAGGCTAGGATTTTGCCGTCAATACTCAATGAGTAATAGTTGATTAAATAAATGAAAAAGCCTACATCCATACCACCTCCATCAACACTAAGAGGGACTTTGCAATCAGCCACTCTTTGTGGTCCAATAATTGGACACATTTAGCTATAGTCCTGGGAGCCCTGGGATTCAGTTTTATCTGTAAATCAAGAAGTTTGCATACTGGAAAAAAGAACCCATCTTGATCTTCACTTAGGTGTTATAATGTTCACTGTTGGGATTTCCTACTAGAATTGTTGGATCTGTCACATGAGAGGACTACAAAAAAGGTACATACAGGAATTCCTCACTATAGGAACACCATTTCAGGTACACTGTATTTGTTTGCCAGGGCTGTCATTGTCAGTAGGACCATGCTCCCTCTGAAAGCATTAAGGAAGCATGTGTTTCAGGCCTCTTTCCTGGCTTCTGGTAGTTCCTTGGCTTTGTGGCAACATAATTCCAATCTTCATGTGACATTCTCCTAATACCTGTGTATGTCTGTGTCCAAATTTCCCCTTTGTGTGAGGACACCAATCATATTGAATTATGGGGCCCACTCTATTCCACTTATGATTTTATCTTAAACAATTACAGCTGAAACAACTCTCTTTCTAGATAAGGTTGTATTCTGAAGTTCTGGGAGTTAGGACTTCAACATATGAATCTGGGAGGGACAGAATTCAACCTATATCACACACACTCCGGACTCCTCTATTTTTAAATATAGTGCTATGTTGCATTCACCTAGTACTTTCTCCTTTTCTAAAAATTTCATATATTTTCCAAATAGATCAAGTATCATTTCCATTTTATACATATGAGGTAAGGAGCATAAAGTAGGAAAGTGACATTCCTAAATTCACACAATTGTTTCCAACACTAGTTTCCAAGTGTTCTGATTTCTAGGCCAGTGATTTAACCCTAAGATTAGATTAGATTGCTTCTTCTCCATACATAATTTATTTTTTTAAAGCTGCCTTTATTGCTATTGCTCTAATTCCCATCCAAACTGAATGTTCAAAAACCACTTAGTCTTGCCATTTTCTAAGCCCATAAAAATTCCAACTTGATCTTTTGTTTTCGTATTTGGTCTGAGAACAAGATAAAAATTTTCAGAGATTGATACTGAGTTCTAAGTCTTCCTGGAAGCAAATCAAATGGTTTGTGACTGTGAACCCAAGGCAAGCCTTGGTTCCTCAGTCATGGGAGTATTCCTGGGCATCTGGTGGATGCCTTTAGTTCCTTAGGGGCAAACCACAGGGAAGGTAGCAAAACCCAAAAGTCTGAAGTCAGACAGGACCAGGCTAAAGTTCTACTATGACAACAAACTGGCTGTAAGTAATATCTCAGGCTTAATATAATTTCAGTATATGATGGGACTCATCAAAATCCATAAAAGAGCATTTTATAAATCATATAGCCTTATACATATGCTAGCTCTTCATATAATGGTAAACATACTCCACTACTGTCCCACTGAGCATTTGAGCTAGTTGTTTTGACCCTAACATCATCTCCAGCTATCTAGGCATTCAGAATACCCCCCTTTCTTCCTGAGCATCCTGACCGTGGAGAGTGTGTTGTCTACACAGGGTGCGTCAGGGAAGGACTAAGCAAATCTGAGACACAATTGGGTACCATACCTGCTAATGACCAGCACATGACAGGCTGTGGATGGGGAGACCTGTCCAGAGTAGATGGTCTGGGGATAATGACTTGGCCCCATGCTGCTTCCTGCCCCTAGCTCCAGATGTTCCTTATACAGGACTGGCATTGGAACTCTATCTTATCCACATAGTCTTTCCCTTTTCTCTTTCCTCTATATCATGCGGTCTTCACCTATTCTAAAGTAGGGACATTTTCAGTATGGCCTGGAGGAGTTCTACTGGATCAGATATGCTTCCAGTTCTTTCTGAAAATTTCAAAGCTGGAAAGTCAAGAGTTTGACTATTCTCTGATTCTCTCTGTTGACCTTCTTCACACTAACAGATGATATATATTTAGATATCTGGTGATAGGAAGGGCTTCGGACCTCAGAAGGAAAATGGACTGTGTGAAATATATATATCACCTCTAACGTATATAATTATTCAAAAATCTAGTCAATACATAATTCATAGTGGAGACTCCTTGCCCCATTATAAGACAAAATCAGAGAGTCAGATTCACTCTATGAAGGTCATTTAATGTAAATGTAGTAATGAGGCTTCCAATGCAGACAGGAACCGAGATACCGTCTTTCTTTGCTGGTGTCAGCTATGGGATCTGGGCTGGTCCCTGAACACCTGCAGGTCAACTGCATAATGGTTCCCAAAGACACTGGATCCTAACCTTGTGAACCTATAAATGTTACCTTATATGGTAAAAAGATCACTACAAATGTGATTAAGCTAAAGATCTCTAGATGAGGAGATTATCCTGAATTATTTGGGTGGACTCTAAATTCTATCACAAGTATCTTTATAAGAGATAGGCAGAGGGGGATTTCAGATACATTGAGGGGAGATGTGAAGAGCAGACAGAAGTTTTAAAAGGCTGCACTGCCAGCTTTGAATATGGAGGAAGGGCTCATCATTAGCCAGTGAATAGAAGGAGTGGCCACAGACAACAGAAACTGGAAAAGCAAGGAAAAAAGATCCTGCCCTAGAGCCTCCAGAGGGAGCACAACTCTGCCACCACCTTGATTTTGGCTCAATGATACTGATTTCAAACTTCTGGGCTCCAGAACTCTGTGAGAATAAATTTCTACTGTTTTAAACCATGAGGTTTGTGGTAATTTATTACATCAGCCATAAGAAACTAATACAAAAGGTCTGAACCCAAGTTTCTCATCTGTTGAATTGGGATTGGCATGCAGAATAGGTCAGTGGTTCTCAACTCTGGCTACACATTAGATACCGCAAGAGAGATTTTAAATGATTCTGATGTGGTCCTGGCTCCAGAGATTCTGTTTAATAGTGTGGGGCAAGACCTGAGTATCAGTACTTATAAAAGCCGACGGGTCATTACAAAGTACAGGAAGGTATGGAGCCAGTGGACTAGACGGTTCTTCCCCAAATTAACATGCCTTGGTTCTATGTGTGTGCACTTTAAATCAGTGAACTGCAGTATTTGCATGTGAAATAAGAGATCCCTGGGGAGGACAAGGGGAAAGAAAACCTCCAGGAGAAACCAAGACAAGAACTGAGTGGTATGAAAGAGAGCCAGAGGGACATCACAGCAAATTCTAGCATGTCCCTTTAATGTTCAGCAGCCTTGCTCTCCTGGGAAGAGTGAGTGAAATCACCCCTAACAGTGAAGAAACACTGTAGAAGTAGGTGACTTTCAGAAAGGCTACATCAAATGGCAAGCTAATTTACTTCTGTGCTCTGCCAGAATAAAAATCAAAGGACCAGCAGGAATTCAAAGGACTCCCTTTCTTAATGATTCATTCATCCATTTATGAAATATTTATTAGAGTGCCTTCTTGTATGCCATTCAACCTTCAGTCACTCAACAAATACTACAGGGGGCACACTGTGTATCACATACTGTTCTAGGAACTTGAGATCCAGACAAAATCCAGAAAGATCCTGTCTTTGATGAGGTACTGTGGGGGGAAAAAACATGCTATCATGAAAAATTAATCAAGGAGGAGGAGTAGGAAGTGGGGTGGAAGGTAGTCCTCATGGTTGAACAGGGAAGGGCTCACTGGAGATATATTTAAGCAAAGCCCTGAAGTGGGTGAAGGCAAGAGCCTTGGGCATTTACTTCAAGAGCTTTTCCAGCAGAGGGAGTGGCAAGAAATGATGGCTATTGTTTTCAATAAATCTAGAGAATCATCTCTCCTCAGGACTTGATTACTTGATTTAAAAATCAATGTATTCTCTTCTGCTTTGCCTTATCTCAAAATTATTTGGAAATGGAAAAATAAGAGAATCTGTTAAAGTCTAAGTAAAGCTCAAGTGTGGGGTTACTACATTGGTGAAGAATTGGTTCTATCAATAATTTTTCACTTTTTTTTAGAAATAAAGAAAGCAAAAGGAACCTTTGCAGGCAAATATCCCCAAAGCAAAAGTTGAGCCACTGTCGGGCTTCAGTCTCCAAAGGGCAAATTCCTTGACAAGAAGCTGAAGGGAAGCACAGTAACCAGGGCGGCAGAAACCACTAAGCTCCACACTGATTTTCAGCACTGTGATGTGATTTCCCTTTTATCATTTTTGGACCAGTCCCCCTTTCCAATTAGGGATCACAGCTGCTAAGAATAAAGTGGTGTCTGTTTAACTGGCAGAAGGCACAATGGCCCACTCACGCCATCAATGGGAGTCATTGTTCGGGAAATATTACCACTGAGATTTTTTAAAATGCTAATGGAATTAATTTCTCTTTCAATGCTGATTGTCACCCAGTTCCTTTTTCTTTCTTTCTTTTTTTCTTCCTTTCTTTTTTTCTTCCTTTCTTTCTTTCTTTCTTTCTTTCTTTCTTTCTTTCTTTCTTTCTTTCTTTCTTAATGAAGGAGGGTTTGTGGTTTTTTTTCATTGTAATGGATTAAAAACATTTCCTATGAAAATACAGATTCAGAATTTTTAAACTTCCAGGAATCTCTGATATTATGTGTTTAACCAACTCATTCTTAGAGGAGAATGCAACTCAGAAAGGCTGAGGAACTTGGTGAAAGCAACATTGCTACTTATTGATGGACTTGGAACTAGGAAACCAGCCCATCTCTCTTTATCTGGCGTTCTGTTTACTCTAGCAGGCTGCGCAGCCAAGAAATCAGTTTGTTGGAGAGATCTCTAATTTACCATTAAATTCTCTTTGCCATAAGTAAGTGCCAAATAAGTGTCTTCTCCCAGTAATCTTTTCTTGGTCCTCAAATATGAAGTCCAGTCAAATTGCACATGGAGTTCCTATTGGATCACTGTTACCTTTCCCACTCAGGAAAAAATGTCCTTGTGTATCAGACAGCCTTGGGAAATCAGAAGAATATGTTGCTCTTTCAGATACAGGCATGTTTCCTAACACAGCATGTTCTGTGGCTTCTGTGGACTTTGGATACCAAGGGTTTATCCTCTTCAAGATACCTATCAGCATATTGTTGCGGGTAAATCATTCTTTCCAGATAGCTGAGGGTGCTTCAGCCCTTTGAATGCAGTGCCCTGAAGATTGTGTTCTCAATGAGACTCGTTTGAAAGGGGATCCCTCTAACATTATGGAAAATGCAAGTGTGATTCAGTTCACATTAACATTAAGCACACTTTACTTTATCTGCATGTCCATAATTCTGCTGTCATTAATAAAAAACTGGACCCTGATTTAGACATGCAGGTGTAGCACAATAAAAATAGCAATGAACTTAGAGTTTGGAGAATTTTTGCTTCAGGTACTTCATTCAATTATTTATTTGGCAAAAATGTCATTAAGACCTACAGAGAGCCAAGCTCTGTAGTAGCTGTTAAGGAAAAAATTATTCGTAACAATTGTTAAGTATGGAAGGCTGACTTCATTCAAAGGGGGACTGTGGACATAGGTATGGGAACAACTATAAGGAGGTCTAGCAGTGGGGAAGAGATTGGGCTCAACTCCCAATACAGCCTGGGCAAGTGGGAATTTATAGACAAGGAACAGATTGGGGATACTGCAATGGATAGAAAATGGCACAGTGGATAGAAAATTACCAAGAGAAAACATCAGGAGTTGGGAAGGGGAAGGGATTCTTGCTAAACCAACCTAACAGAATTCTTGCTGAAGTCAGGCCAGGACGATCAGGCATCACTTGGGGGATGGTGGGAGATGAGGAACCCAACTAGATACCAAGGGTGATCAGATCATTGAGGATGGGGGATTCTGGCTAAACTTACCTGAGAGGATTCTTGCTAAAATTGGACAAGACAGAAACAAACGTGGAGATCCAAAAGTTGAGCCTAGTTGAAAAAGAACTCAGGAGTACCTGAGTAGAGTTTGGTCAAGAAGAGAATCTTTGTTAGAGACAACAAGGGATATTATTGATCTAAGACATATTTTCTGCTCTGCCAAGATTTGCAATGTGACTTTTGAAAAATCCATTTTATATCTCTTAGCCTGGGTTTTCTCTTTTCTTTCCTTTCCTTTTTCTTTCTTTTTTTCTCCCTTCCTTCCTTCCTTCCTTCCTTCCTTCCTTCCTTCCTTCCTTTTTCTTTCTTTCTTTCTTTCTTTCTTTCTTTCTTTCTTTCTTTCTTTCTTTCTTTCTTTCCTTCTTTCCTTCTTTCCTTTCAGAGAGAGCACCAGCAGGAGAAGGGCAGAGGGGGAGGGAGAGAGAGAATCCTAAGCAGGCTATATGCCTAGTGCAGAGCCCTACACAGAGCTCAGTCTCCTGACCATGAGATCATGACCTGAGCCAAAGTCAAGAGTCAGACACTTAGCCAACTGAGCCACCGAGGTGCCTCATCTTATCTTTAAAATGGAATGTTTTAGAGGGGAGGATGAGTGATGGGTATTGAGGAGGGCACCTTTTCGGATGAGCACTGGGTGTTGTATGGAAACCAATTTGACAATGAACTTCATATATTGAAAAAAAAATGGGATGTTTTAGTACTTGCCTTGAGATATTCATACACAAAATATCAATACCTTATAAGCTGTGAATCATGTTTCACATGCAACAGAGATTTTAAATACAGCCCTTTTGGGGATGCTAGTTGATAACAGTAATGTGCCAGGCACAGTACTAGGCTAACTGAATCATCCCAAATGTCCTGACAGGTAGGCAGCACTATTTCCTCACCACCAGCAGTAACTGAGGCTCAGTGAGGTGAAGTATTTGTCCATGTTCCCAAGACTAGGAGAGAGAGCATCTAGGATTCAAGCCACATCTGTGACGTGCAAGGCTCTGAAGTGAAGGCTGTGTATATGTGACTTCTACAAAACAGGTTTGCCTTCAACTTAGCAAAAAAAAAAAAAAAACAAAAAAAAAAAACAAACCCTTAAGTGACTGTAAAACTCTTAGAGTAAACTAACCAAACTGGTTTGGAAAATTTCATGCACTTACGATGATGTACATCCCCTCTCCCCAGCAATAGAAATTGTCTCCTACAGCCAAACATCTTATCTCTTGATATGAATTCCAGAACCATCAAAAACTATAATTGAAATCATATCTCTAGGTCAATCAGTCTACAAATTTGACAGCTTAATCAACAGATGTGTGGTCTCCACAATCAAAAGATTTTGTGTGTATGTGCAGGCCCAAGCAATTTCAGTATGATAAACTCAGATAAATAAAGTTTACCTGGGGCTCATATAAAGATTTCCAGGAACTGACCTTTGCGGGCTGAGACACTTTTTTTTTTTTTTTTAAACCACAAGTGAAAAATCAAACTCAAAATAGAACAAAGAAGCCTGAAAAACCAACAACAAAAATTTCTACTTCAATAGCTGTTTTTTGGAATATTAAACATCCAGGAGGCATCATCAGGAAACAAAACTGTCTGTGAGTTTGCACTCATCTTTCTTTTTTTTTCTTTTTTATAGTTTTCAGCTTTTTTATTGAGGTATGATTGACGTATAATGTATTACTTTTAGGTATACAACATACTGATTTAGTATTTGTATGTACTAAGAAATGATCACAAGTCTAGTTAATATCCATCATCATACAGTTACAATTTTTTTCTTGTAGTGAGAACTTTTCTTTTAAATATGCAATCCAACATTATTAACTATATGCACTGTGCAGTACATTGCATATATATTCATATATGCAAAACAAATTCTTTATCGATCCATCAGCGGACAGTTAGGTGTTTCCATGTCTTGCTTATTGTAAATAATGCTACAGTGAACATGAGGTACATGTATATTTTTGAGTTAGTGTTTTCATTTTCTTCAGATAAATACCCAGAAGTGGAATTGCTGGATCATATGGTAGTTCTATTCTTAATTTTTTGTGTAACTTCCCCATAGCATTTTGCATAGTGGCTATATGAATTTATATCCCCGCCAAGAGTGCACAAGTGTTCCTTTTCTCCACATCTTCACCAATACTTGTTAATTCTTGTCTTTTTGATAATAGCCATTTTGACAGGTATAAAGTGGTATCTCGCTGTGGTTTTGATTTACATTTCCCTGATGATCAGTGATGTTGAGCATCTGTTCAGGTACCTGTTGGCCATATGGATGTCTTCTTTGCAAAAATGCCTATTCAGCGCCTCTGCCTACTTTTTAATCAGATGGGATTTTTTTGCTATTGAGTTGTATGAATTTTTTTAGATATTTTGGATATTAACCCCTTATCAGATATATAAAAATATATTCTCTCATTCAGTAGGCTGCCTTTTCATTTTGTTGATGGTTTCGTTTGCTGTGCAGAAGCTTTTTATTTTGACATAGTCCCACATATTAATTTTTATTACACCTTCTTTGGGGATTTAATTGAGCAAGGGGTGGAGTCAGAGAGAGCAGCTCAGCATTTTTCATTCCTACAACCTCTCTGTTTTCTGCTGTGGCCTGTAGGGAGTAACTTTCACTAATAAACTCTTCATAGTTATGAAGATTATAAATTAGTATATGGATTATTTTTTGAGACAGGGCTTTAAATAATTGAACAACTTTTTAAAAATCTGGTCAATAGATTAAACAGGTAGTGTTAATATTTTCGCTGTGGTAAACCCTATTTTTTAAATTTTTTTATTTTTTAAAAGTTACATCCGAATTAGTTAGCATATAGTGCAACAATTATTTCAGGAGTAGATTCCTTAATGCCCCTTACCCATTTAGCCCATCCTCCCTCCCACAACCCCTCCCATAACCCTCAGTTTGTTCTCCATATTTATGAGTCTCTTCTGTTTTGTCCCCCTCCCTGTTTTTATATTATTTTTGTTTCCCTTCCCTTATGTTCATCTGTTTTGTCTCTTAGAGTCCTCATATGAGTGAAGTCATATGATTTTTGTCTTTCTCTAAATGACTAATTTCACTTAGCATAATACCCTCCAGTTCCATCCACATAGTTGCAAATGGCAAGATTTCATTCTTCTTGATTGCTGAGTAATACTCCATTGTATATATATACCACGTCTTCTTTATCCATTCATCCATCAATGGACATTTGGGCTCTTTCCATACTTTGGCTATTGTGGATAGTGCTGCTATAAACATGGGGTGCATATGTCCCTTCGAAACAGCACACCTGTATCCTGTGGATAAACGCCTAGTAGTGCAATTGCTGGGTCGTAGGGTAGTTCTATTTTTAGTTTTTTGAGGAACCTCCATCCTATTTTCCAGAGTTGGCTGCACCAGCTTGCATTCCCATGCACTCATCTTTTTATAAGGTGTCACCAATGGTGCTACTTATGAAAGCAGACAAATAAACCTCATAAGCAGGTTTTTTTGTCTTGATTCAAGTCAGGAAGGCATTTAGTCTCATCATTGCCTGGCAAATTTGCAACCATACTCTTGCTCCTAAGGAATAAACCAAATCCTAGCTTGTGGCAACCTTGAAGTGTTAATTCTAGTATGTCTTAGGTAGAAGAGGTGTGCAGAGAAATTACTTCATCAAATGTGATTATCTGGCAACCTCGGCTTTCTCTGAGAGGCTGAAACAGACCCGTCAGGTTAGGAACACACGAAATGCAAAGAAAAGATAGCAAATAAAGATCAAAGCTGAGAGCCAAGGCCAAAGAGAATAGTTGGACTCAGTTCCAAATACCCATCCTGAACCCGTGTTAACATTGCTATTTCTCAATTCTGTAAGTGACTTTTATTTAATCCATTAAAACAATTCAATCATACTATTTTTTAAGTTCCTATTTTTAATATTTTTTTCTCGGTGCTTTGTGTAGTCCATCCATCTGCCAGATTGCAGAGTGCTCACTTAGGCACAAATTCTCACTTGGCCCATACATATGCCACACGTGTGTTATATTTATCATGCCACATAGTCCAAATTTAGATATAAATGTGTTCATTATTATGTTCTGAAATAGATAAAGACATCTGTATTGTGTTTCCCTCCTAGCAAACCCCTTACAGGTTCTGCCTCTTTTGGTTCAGCCTTTAAAAAATCCTGCAAAGTAGCTAAATAAGGTACCATCACTCCCATTTTACAGATGAGAGAACACAAAGACTCCAAGAGGTTAAATGACTTGTCTTGTGAAGGCTCATAGATTCAATGTCCTGCTGTAGGAAGAACATGGACCCTGGAGCTGAGAAGGCTTACCGCATATACTTACACCTGTTTTTCCTTCCTCTCTTCCTCTATCCCTTCTCTCCTTTCTCCAGCTAGTCAGTAACTATTGAACTCTTTGGATTGAATGTGGTTCAGGCATTGATTGGCAAATCTGTGACAGCGCTCCTGTGCCAATAATCCAAAAACAATAATGCCAAACTTGACCTGTGCCAGCCTTGAAATTTTGGCTCCATGATGTCTTCTAAAACCTGATCTTACCTTATGTGTCTTAGCTGTTTTAAGTATTTTTATTGACTAATACGGATAAACATGGACACTGTTTAATGGTGCACATAATTTCACCACCACTATGTTGTGATTATATAAGTATGCTTTTGTCTCCAAGTATCCTTGAGAACAATGATTTAAGACCACAAAGTTTGAGGTAATAAACTGGGCTGACTTCCATCTGTGAGAAGCTCCGTTGTTTCACCTCTGTCTCCAGTAGGACCCCATTCTTTTTTAACACCCTCACAATGCAGCTATTTTTTGTCTTCAGCAATAATGCAGTCATTGCTCTGGTTCTTAATCACATGACCCCAGGCAAGCTTCTGACCCCACTACCTTTCATTCGTGCAGTGAAGATGCATATCAATTACTTCATTGTATAGTCTGAATGAGACTCTCTAAAGGCAATCAGCATTGTTTTTATGATTAATATCAATAGCAGGGAGATAGAGACAGAAAGAAGAAAAAAGAAAGGAGAAGCAGTAGCATGGGAAAACTACAAAATTCTACTTGTAAGTCAATTACGGATTTCTACATTTAGTTCCTCTGTGAAGGGAGAAAAATTAGTCTTTCCCAGAGTGTGTGTAAAGACATGATACTGCACAGGTTTTACCACAAATGGGGAGGAGGGGGAGGGGGCAGGAAGTCTTATAGTCAATACCAGGCTAAACAACATTTGAAGTGTTCTATATTTATAAACTATAATATGTAAATGAAAATTGTAAGACAAGTTGAGTACAGAATATGTCAGATTTACCAAATTTATGTGATTGTGGAAATATTTTCTCACAGTCTGTGTCACAGAATGTTCTGTGAAACATGCTTTGTTCAGTTATAACTGTAAAAGAAAAAAAAAGAAAAAGAAAAAAAAGAGAGAGATAAGAACACCAGATAAAATATAGTTGAATTTCTCACTTTCACAAAGCAATTTGTATTTCATCAAATACTTAACTGACATAATCTCAATATATGATATTCTGATCTCACTGCCCTCTCAAATTTCACCCAACTCCACATGGCGCAATTAAAGCACCTCATGGCCCATGCAAAGCCACAGCAGAATTCTTTCCCATCTCCCTCCAATTTCTCCCATTCTTTTTATTCTTATGATCTCTCCTTTTTCTGTAAATACTGGAAACAGGGCCAACGGGAAAGATACCTTCTTCCTCCTGGACCCCAGGTCCAGTACTTTCTTTTTTGGTAGGATCCTAAAGAGAAGGGGAGTCCTGGGAGTGCAGCTAATTGTTAGCCCAACTGATATTAGTTGCTGATGTTGAGGGAGCACCATGCTCCTGACACCTGGAAATACCAGGGTGAAATAACAACAAAAGAGGACTATCTATGCACAAAGGTAAATTCAAATTAGATTCATATCCCAGCTTCATTGCTGCTGTTAGACAAGAGAAGGAGACAAAGGAAGAGTTGTTCTCTGGCACTTTACATTATAGACATTGCCATTCGCTGGATAGGGCAGGTAAAAATATTCTATCTAGTAAACCCTGCATCGTTTTTACTAGCATGGCATCTATAGGAGACAGTTGGTACCTTTTTATGTGTGTCTCTTGCCACATCTCTTTCTTTTGGAGAATCATGCCTTTTCCAACCTCTGGACCCATATGGTATGGAAAGGAGGATTCCATCCCCTTGATCCAGCAGAGAAACACATGCTGAACAACCCCCTCCTTTGTTCAAAGGGATCAATTGAGAGATGGACACATGATGTCAGCAGGTCAATTAGCGTTAACCCTCAGGACTTTTGCAGAAACTCTCAGGAAATAGGAGTTCTTTGTTCTCTATGATCGCCAACTATGAAGATGATGTAAGACCAGAAATTCTGGTGACCGTGATAACCACCACCATTAGATTAATTTCATAGGAATGACTCCTAAACTGAGGAAGGAGGGGCCAAAACAGAGATAGAACAAGGCAATTTACTGATGGCATTATTTGAACTACTGGATCCAGACCTCCTGAAGCCAGAAACATTTGTGAAGTTCTAGTTTTATGAGCCAATAAATCCTTTTATCTAGAAGTTTGATATGAAATTGCAACTTAATGGCTTTTGATCAATGCACTTTAGAATTCTAAATAAAAGGAAAAATATATCATTTTAGCATTTTGCCAAAGATGATTGGAAGGAGAAAACTAAATGTTCACCTTCTTTAGAAACTTAATATATAGTGGTATTTTAATGATTTTACTACATTTTATTTTATTTTAAATTAAAAATGTTAATGAAATAATTAGCTTGGGAAAATAATTTCACTGTAATTTTAGAAATTGTCCATTTTCTCTAATTTTTAAAAAGTATTGGCATAAAAATATTCATTATAATTTATTTTTAAAAACTCTGCTGTGTATACTTATTCCCACTTCTCTTTTTATCCATTTATGAATATTTGTGTATTTGTGTATTCTCTCTTTTTTATTTTTTATCAGTTGGTTCCTGTGTTTGTCTATGTTATTACTCTTTACATTGAGTCATTTTGGGGGTAATTGATCCTCTTTATATTTTTTTATTTCTTATTTATTTCTGCTTTAAAATTTATTATTTATTTGCCTCTACTTTGTGTAAATTGCTGTTTTTTTCCCCTAACACTACACATTTCCCTGTAGTACTATTTTAGATTTTTGATATGTAAAAAGTTCACGTTTTCCATTTTAAGTATTTTCTGAACTCCATAATGACTACTTTTTAATCAGTGGGTAATTAGGAAGTTTCATTTTTTAAATCTGTTTTGCTTTCCAACCGCATCTGGTAAGTTTTTAGTTTTATTTTTGTTTTTGTTTTCTAATTATGTTGTGGTTATAGAAAGGAGTTAGTATATTACTACTGAAACTTTGGTTTTTCACTGAGATATGCTTCAGAGGCAGATACATAACTGGTTTTGGCAAATGATCAATATATTTTTTTTAATTTTTTTTTCACACTTATTTATCTTTTGAGAGGCATAGACAGAGCACAAGTTGGGGAGGGGCAGAGAGAGAAGGAGACACAGAATCCAAAGCTGGCTCCAGGCTCTGAGCTGTCAGCACAGAGCCCGACGCGGGGCTCGAACTCACAAACCGTGAGATCATGACCTGAGCCAAAGTCGGATGCTTAACCGACTGAGCCACCCAGGTGCCCCATGATCAATAAATATATTTTCACACAAAAATGTGTATTTGCTAATTGTTAAGTACAGAGTTTGATATAAGTCCATTAGGTCAAGCTTGTTAGTTGTGTTTTTTAAAATTTTTCTCTAGTTCTCCTTGTTTCTATTTTGGCTTCATTCATTCATTCATTCATGCATTTGCTGACTCAAGAAATGTTTATTAAATAGCTGCTACTGGCCTGGCTAATGCCAAGCGCTACTTTAGAACCTTAAGATACAGTGAAAACAACAATAAAAATAAAAGTTCTTGGCATCATGAAGGTTACTTTCCAATGGGGGAAAACTAAGATATTTAGTATCTTGATATGTGGGGAAGAAGGGAAAGAAAGATTGAAGTATATAGAATTTAGATATTGATAAGAATAATGGAAAAATAAAGAAGAAAGATAAGGAGTGCTAGGATGGGAAAGGGAAGAAGTCTGGATTTTGAGTAGGATTGACAAGAACAGGCTCACTGAGAGAGCCACACTTGAATAAAAACTCAAGAAAGTGATAGTGTGAGCCATGTGGCTATCTGAAGTAAGGGGAAATAGTTAAGTAGGAGATTCTTAGTATGCTCAACAAACACCAGGGAGTCAGTGAAGCTAGGTAGAATAAGTAAGGGAGAAAGGAGGGAACGAACGAGTTCAGCAGGAAAGGCACTGGGTAGGGAGTGGGAGGGAGATTATGTGGGGACATTTAGCTATTTTCAGATCTTTGGCTTTTATGCTGAGACAGAAAGGTTTGTGTGGTTGTTGTTTTTGGTTTGTTTCTGCTTTTGTTTTTTAGATGGAAAGTTATTGCAGGGATGCAGAGTGATAAATATGAATATGATTACAACCAGGTCACTCAGAGGCAGAGTGATAAATATTAATATTATCACAACCAGGTCACTTGGATCCTTTTTTTTTATTTTGTGGGGCTAAGGGATGGGGTGTATGGAAAGGGCAAAGGGCAGAACCAGGGAGAACAGTTGGAAGGTAATTGAAATGTACATGCAGAAAAGTACTGTGGCCTGGGCTAAGATGGTATCAGTGGAGGCCGTAAGATGAACCTGTCCTGAGTGTGGCCTGAAGATGTAGCTGGAAAGGCTTGCTAACAGGTTAGACTTGGAGTATGAGAGGAGTAAAAAATGAGTCCAAAGGAAGTTAATCTCTTCCCTCCCTCCATAACACCAAAAAGACTTTGAAAACTTTCACTTTTACCATACCTTTTCTTTTTATATGTTTGTTTTCCAGTATTTTACTTCCATCTTGCTTTACACCCTCCAAATGAATTATATCTTTACTGTTTTGTATACAGCCATTGCCACTTAGATTTGCCCACAATATTATCTGTTGGGTTTGTTTGTTTGTTTGTTTTTTTTGACTCGCCTAACTTCTTAATCACACTCCTTCCTTCTGTGTTCTGCTTCCTTTTATCTTAAGTTTATTATGTCAGCTATCAGTTTATTGCTTTTCAGATCCGAATTCTCCCTTCAATATTTGCTTTGTGATAATGAAAGAAATTCCCTTAGGCACTGCTTTACAGTCAAGTGTGATATTAGGCTTTCCAGTAGAGGGCGAGGAGGGGTACTACAATAGGAAGGAGTTCTGCTGTTTCTGGATGCACTGTCAGTCAGTGATGTGGATATGAGGACATTCGGTGGGGCCTTGCCCTAGCCACATATCCAAAACACATGGCCCCTTGGCAATCTTGTAGTTGTAGCCTGGTCAGGTGATCATTTCTCCTGGTCCTCTCAGTAGGCACACTGAACGCTGCCCACACTGGCACCCCAACTCCCTCTGCATATCTCACCCAGAGGGTTGTCTCCCATGATACTATGGCCTGTGTTCCAGGCTTCCCACACACTCTGGATTCCTGACTCCTTCTGGAGCTCCTTCCAGAGCTTGTTCCTGCTCTGGAAGGCTTGTTTTTTGCCATCTTCCTGTTGCTAACAGCCCTCCCGACAGGAATGACACACGGTGTACTTCAGACCTCTTGTTCACACAAGTGCCCCCACCTGCCCTGCAAATCTGCATGCTTGGTCACCACCTGCAGCATGCAGTGGTTTGCTCGGCACTCTGGAGTGTTTAGAGGGTATCCTGTCATTTTCATTCTAGCTGCTTTTAAGATAATCTCTGCCTACGGGATTCTGCACTTTGCCAGAGATGTATCTAACCCCGCTCCACCCCATTACATTCTTCTTGAAGTTCCATATATGAGAATCCATGACATTAATCAAATATAGAATATTTTCACCCATGTTCTCTTTAAAGATTACCTCTTCCTAATTCTCCCCACCTTTCTCCTGCACCCCTGTTAAACATATGTTAGGCCTGTTTGTTCTAACCGGCATCTCTTTAATCTCTCTTCCATATTGTGTATTTACCCCTTGGTGCTGATAATATCCTCAGATATACTGTCTACTTTCCCTAATTCTCTCTTCCCATGTATCTAATCTGGAATTTATTCCATCCATTGAGTTCCTAAATACATGACTGTAGTTTCCATTTCCAGAAGTTCTATTTGATCTATTTTCAGCTTTTCCTGTTTTTTTTCATAGTTTTTTTAATCTTTTATTAAAGTCCTTTTGTAGTTCTGTGATCATTTTACATGCACATATTCTACAGTTTCTGTACAACTCAGTCATTTGAAATTCCTATTTGTTGTGTCTGCTGATTCTCATGGTGAGTTTTTTTCTCAATTGCTTTGAAATTTTTCATGGCAAGTTTTTCTTCAGAAAGGATTTCTCTACAAAAATCCAATGTGTCATAATTGAGAGTACATCCTTCAGAAGAAAAATTTGACCTTCTGAAAAATGTCAGAACCATTTTTATGTTAATTTGTCACCATGGAATTCTCAAACCATGCAGACGGTAAAAAGTACAATCTCTTATCCAAGTGAGAACATACCCGTGGTTAAATATATCAGAAAAAAAACGATTCCCACTCAGAGTGCAAGCTGACAGGCAAGGTTCCGTGTTATCTCGCTGTGCCAATGGGCCATTTGTGTCTAGTCTACCCTTTCTCTAAAATGATAGCCCTTGAAGAGTTACACCTAACACAGTGACCTCAGTTACAATCCTTTTTCTCATGTGGGCTCATTTCTCTCTTGTCCCAGGGTACACACCTAACACCCTAGGTTACTAAAACTAACACTTACTCACTGCAGGATGTCCACAGCTCCATGATATCAACGCACTTTTTAATAGTTCTCTTGGTGTCCTGTGTCTTCCATTACTTATTGATAATCTAAGCTCTCTATACCTTCAAAAGAATTTTGTCTATCTTAACTGGTATTTTGAAGTGTTTTTGTTAGGAGAGTCTCAAGTTATCAGTTCTACCATGCTTACCAAATACAAAAGTGTGACTATTATTACAAAATATGTTTCCCATAGTAAAATGTAGGTTGTCCTCATTCTGACACAAACAGTTGTAAAAAAGCTGTAATACGGCTAGGTAAAGGAGAAATATAATTTCCCTATTGATTATTCTTTGTTTCCCAAAGTGCTAAAAGTTTAAGGACATAGAACATATTTTTATTTGAGTCTTCTGAGTCATATTAATTAGTCAATGTTTTCAAAGTGCTTTTTGAGATGAACCATTATTCATGAGCAAACCCAAGATTTTTGTTATCCTAATGATGGCTCCTTTTAAAGATGCTAATTGGCCCACCTGCCATGAAAGAACAATTTCACCTTTGCATTAATGACTGAAAACAACATACCTAGGTATCCTACTTATGAATTCATAAGTGAAAACTTCATAGGCAAAATCTGTATGATTTACTCTTACAAGAGCAATGAAAATTCACAGTTATGAAAGCGAACATTTTGGCAATGCTGTATACTTCCTGAAAATAGAATGTTGCTCGTGTGGGAGCAACAAGAGAAAAACCATTCTTCTCATTGTTTCCATATCATTGTTTCTATATATATATGAGAAATATTTCCATTTTTGTCAGCAGACTAGACCTTATTGAAGTAGTCCATTCTTAACACCTGTTCTATGAATATTGTTTTATGTTTTTTCTATTCTGTTTCTATAGAGGAGAAAGAACTATTAAAAGATATCTTCAGAGTTTACATGAAAATAACAATAATGAATAACTAAACAGTTACAAGAAGAAGCTTTCTCTCAGATTCTTTCCTAACACGGAAAGACAGAATGTTATGCTCTATATAATGTTATCCAAATATTCTTTAGCATTTCTTTTTAAAGTTACATTTTTATCCACCCTGTATTTCATCGGATATCATATCAAATGTTTAATATGGCATTTGAACTGACTTAATTGTTTTCCCAAGGGCTAAAATGATTTTTTATAAACCTTCTCCACAGAACCAAAACTATTTGGAAGGCAACATTAATAGCCCTCTCATCTGAGAAAAGTGAGAGGGCTATAAAAATCTAGCATACACAGCCAAGTACACTGCAGCTCTTGTAAACCTTAAATCTAAAAATAAACTTTTTCATGACACTTGTTTGAAAAAAGAGTTGTTCTAAGAGAATATTCTAGAAATAAATTTAATCCAAATGTCTCACTTAAAAAAAATTAGTTTTGAAGCCTTTGTTCCATAAGAAAACAGCCTAGTATATGAGCAATTCACTAGTTGTCAGGTAGGCATTTGGGGCTTGCAGGTTAACTCTTTCTTGGACCCGTGTGTCCTGGAATGTAATGACATACTCATTTCTTAAAATGGCACCCCAAGGTCAGAAGAGCTAAGGGAGCACTGAAATTATGGTCAGCAACCAGATTCTATCCCATGTGCTCTATGTGCCCAGAGAGCCTGCTTGACTCATATATAAATCCAACTGAATTCAGGGAATCCAACTGAAATTTTTGAAAATCTGATGATATATAATGTTGAGAATCTGGCTTCTAAACAAAATTTTTTTTTTCTTAATTTCAGAAATTGATCAGACTGGTTTATGAGTTTTCATACTATATAAGCTACAGTGTCTAAATAAGGAATTTCAAGTAGCTGGGCAAAGAAACTCTCTGCCATCAAAGAAGTTAATTAGATGAATTTGGGGGAGATGCAAATATGTCTATAATTTAAGATTTGGGTGTTTACTTTAACATTTTGTGTTAGGTGTTGTTTACATAAGAGGTGAATATAACATAGCCTCTGCTGCCAATAGTTCCAAGTTGAGAAGGAAAGCAGACATCTAAATCTGCGGTTGTAAAACATTGTGATAAGTAGAATGACAAAACATACTTCAGAGTGCCTTGATGGCAGAAAGGAGTGATCAATTCTACTTGAGAAGCTCAGAGGTTTCCATAGGAAGTATTTGCACTAAGATTGAAAGCGAAGGATGAATTCTCTGGGTAGACAAACAGAACAAGAGGCATCCCAGCAGAGGTGTGAAATGGTCAGTTTGGAGAATTGTTAAGTGCAGTATGATTGGAGCATAAAGTATATCCAGGAGAACAGTGGGAATTGAGGTTCCAAAGACACACACCTACATCTATTTACACTTTAACATTTCAACCATTTTTTAAAAAGTACCTAAGTATCAGATTATGTTAACAAGGATATATTTTGTCATAGTGACGAAAACAACACACATTTATTATCTCACAGTTTACGTAGGTCAAGAGTCCAGGCATGGCTTAGCTGGGTCCTCTGCTCAAGGTCTCAAAAGGATACAGTCAAGATGTCTATTGACTGCATTCTCACCTGGAAGCTTATTTGAGGAAAAATTCACTTCCAAGTTCTTTCAGATTGTTGGTAGAACACATTTCACTGTGATCATAAGTGTGCCAGCTCTTTGCTTGCTGGCATAGCTAGAGGTCACCCACACATCCTACAGGCTGCCCACAATATGTGGCTTTCTCCTTCAGCAGTATACAATATGGTGGTATGATTTTTTTCAAGGTCAGTAAGAGAGTCTCTCTCTCCAGTCTGCTAACATAAAGTCTTACATAGCATAGCCTAATCAAGGGAGCGGTATCCCATCGCCATTACCATATTCTAATGGTTTCAAGGAAGCTACTAGTTTTTCCTACAATCAAAGAAAGAAAAGTCTAGAAGAGTGTGACTCATTGAGGGGTCACCATAGGGTGTGTCTGACTCAAAGGGCTTGATGGAATCTTTCAGTGGAATCAAACAGCAGCTGAGTATCTAAACTGTTTATTCTTTTTCAATTCCTAATTTTCCAATGACTTGTGTTATAAAATTGGAGGTAAATTCCTTTGGAAAATGATTGGTCCTAAAATATAACATGATGCATAGAAACGTAGAAAATATTCTCAAATCAAAATAAAGACTTGATGAACTAATAGTGCTCAAAAGAAGTCATAAAAATTCACACACTAGAAATAGTGTTAATGCTGCGTTGTCTGATGTAGCAAACTAAATATCTAAAGGAAAGCAAAAAATGACAATGTCTCCTTAGATTCCATCATCACACCCACTCCTGTGGTCTACAGTGGAGTTTCCAGCATTTTGTGCAAACTATTTGGCTCCCAGGAATGTTCAGGAGTAAGTGAGGTATGAAGTAAAGCAAGGAAAGTAGCAATTCCAAATGCAACAAGTGAGTATATAGGGTGACTTCTTTACTGAAACTAGAAGAAAAACTTAAATATTCCATTTATTCACTCAGCAAATATTGACACTTCCCACATGCCAGGCACTGCAAAAGGCACTGAGGATATGATGCCAATCAAGGCAGACTTAGTCTATGTCCTCAGAGAGTTAATGACCTCATAATGTGCAGGTACAAAGTGAGCTCCTCCTGACTTGCTGTGCCCTTACAGTAGCCACTGACCACATGGCTATCACAATTGTGGTCTAGTCAGAATTGAGATACATGTGTAAGATATTCACTAGACTTCACAAATTTGCTACGTACTCATGTCTTGAAATGGCACCCTAGGTCAGAAAAGCTAAGAGAGCACTGAAATTATTGCCAACGACCAGATTCTATCCCATGATAATCTATCTGATTCATATACAAAATGTATATGTATGAGTATAAACTATCCTATTAGTAATTTGTATGTCAATTGCATCAAAATAATATTTCTGATGCATTGAATTAAATATGTAGAATATATTATTAAAATTAATTGGATCTGTTTCTTTTCACATGGCTCACATTTGTGGCTTGCATTATATTTTTATATCTTTTTATTAGACAGCCCTCTAAACTGTGGGCTTCTCATTTCTGTATCTTTTGTGTCTAAGATGGTGCCTGTCCCAAATTTATTCCATACTTGTCAGGAAGCATAGAGGAAAGAGAAAGGCCATGTGGAACTGTCTAATACAGTAAAGGACAGTTGTTGTCAAACTATTTTCCTCCAAGCACTGGTGTTCTTAGAACTAGATAGTGGTGATCCACCAGCCAAATGTAACAATGGTCTCTTCTCAGTTTTCAGGGTTGGAGGGAGTCAATTGAAATAATTATCTTTCTGTTTTTCTTTGTTTGAGAGAGAGAGAGAGAGCGAGAGCCTGTGCAAGTGCAAGTGGGGGAGGGACAGAGAGGGAGGGAGAGAAAGGATCTTAAGCAGACTCCATGTTCTGCATGGAGCCCAACTTGGGGCTTGATCTCACAACTGTGAGATCATGACCTGAGCTGAAACCAAGAGTCAGATCTTAGCTGACTGAGCCACCCAGGCACCTCGGAAGTAATTTTCTTAACCTAGTACTTTTTGCTCCTCAATTTTTTTAAACCTTTGTTACCACTTACTGCTTTTGTGCTATAAAATAAGTAAATATGAAGTTAATATGATCAGTGAAATAACTGGAAACAGCCCCCATCCACCAAACACTGAGAGCTTCCCTGGAAAACAGTTTTCCTGATCCCTCTGCAACTTATTTCCAGACTTCTTCCATTTCAGTCCAGTTTGCTCTTGGTTTCTGACCTGTAGTCTCATGTCTTGTTTCAGATACTCTTCTGCCCTTTGGACAGAAGTCAATATTTGCCTTTGCTAGCTTTAATGTTTGATGCTGTAGATGTTGGTTCTGTCTTCATCTTCTGGCCTTGGGCAGGGAGAATCCTATTCCAGTTTTGGTCTCTTAGTCTTCCCAGTTAATTCTAAATTGTACTCACAGAAACATGAGGTGTTGGACTAAGCAGACATTATTTCTTTTAGCTCTATGCCTTTGGCAGTATGAATCATTCCTAAGCATCTAAGAAAAGGGTGTTTTCTCCCATAGTCACTTGATACCACAGATAACATTGTCATACTCCCTACAAGGAGATAGAAAACTTTCTCCCCAGAAATCCATGGTGGTTAGACACTTTGGGAAGTTATTGAGAATCTATTAAGTTATCTGTTCTTCAGGTTACCTGTCAGGAGAGCAGGATGCTGAGAAACAAGATTTACACTATACAGAACACAAACTAAGAACTGTAAGAAATATTACTTCCTTTGTTTTCTTTAATTCAACTTAATTCTGATTCTCTACCCCATCATACCAGGCTGGCAGAATATCTGATCTCAGGCATTATTGGAGTCCCCTCTCTGTCCCAGGTTTGCACCAGAATATAGGATATAAAAGTAACATCTAAACACACACACACACACACACACACACACACACACACACACACGAACAGACTGACAGACAGACAGGAGAAATGGGGAGAAAGAGAGAAAGAAAGAGGTTTTCAAATCTCCACTCTATATGAGGACCACTGATGTCTCAGATTCCAAGCCCATAGTAGCCCCCCTGGCCTGTGATGGTTGTTGACTTCTATGTCACTAGTGGGGTCTGGAAACTCCTCCTAAACTGAAAACTTTCACAATATAGGTCCCACCCCCCTAAGCGTTCATCACAGTTTTAGTTTAAATTCATGTCTCCTCTTCAGGGGCAGCCACAGAGCAGAATATAGTTTACAAATCTTTCCCAGTATGGGCACACACAAATCTCTCCCCTTTACCCCCATTCAGGAGAATCCCTCTCCATGCCCTTGTCCTTAAAAATCTTCTCCCTTTAATCTCTTCCTCTGGGATATGATCTTTTTAAATACTTGCAGGATTTTTATAAGAGACAGAAAGAGTTATTGACTTCAAGTTGCTTTTACTGAGGCTCTGGCTCCTACGTGGGACAAACACTGTGAAACCACAGATTTAGACAATGGCTTCTTTGCTTGTTAATATGTCTCTAGTAACTCGTGTAGTACTTGGTTTAATAAATAAAGATTCTATAAAAGAACGAATGAATGAATGGATGAAAAGTATTCGACAAGATGTATATAGATTCCAACCTTTCCTGAGGTCTGCCAAATTTAAACTATCTCCCTCACTTTCTCAGGCTGCCTACATAAATTGGTGTATCAATTTGGCAACCATCTCTAAGCAAAGAAACAGACCTTATAGTCATGGTGTGAACCTTCAACAGTGCACACACTAGACAAGCAGAATATAATCCAGGACATTGCAAACATGTTTTTATCAAGCAAAGAATCTGTGGGCCTATTTTCATTTCACTTTTGTATGAGGAACTTTGATGGCAAGACTGCTAAGTCCTCTTCCAGTTCTGATGTAGAAAGAGCTTACAAATTACCTCTAGACCAACGGTCCTTGCAAAGTCAGCTTCATCTTAAAGACGAGTAAGTGAAAGGATAAGATGAAGTGTGGGAGAGGCTCTAGTCCCCTCAACATGCCTCCAGGTTCACAGAGCTCTTTTTTTTTTTTTTTGCTTCACCCACTAAAAGAAGATCTATATCCATTACTATCCTTTTCTCATTTGATCTTCCTCAGTATGAGAAATATGTTTCCCCTCTTTTTGAAAACAAGTGCCTCTAACTATGCTTGGGATATGTAGCAGGTGACTGTCTACAGGGCATCATTGGTTTTCACATGGTGAACATGACAAAACTCAAGAGCACAGTAAAGACAGTGAGATAACATAGAGCACCATCACATGGGAGGCATGCCTTTGGCTCTTCGATAAGAGCAGCCAGTTGATAAGGGGCAACGTTATTTACATGGCTTCATGTTTCCACAGAGAGATAGCCCCACTACAGTAAGGGTCCTGGCCTCCTTCCCCACCTTCTTACTCACTCCTTTCCATGAGAGAAGTGATTTCTCTACTAAGGAGTTTGGGAGAAGGGATAAGACAACCCCATTCCATAACAGCTATTGGGCCAGGTCTACCTTTGTGAGGAGTAGGAGGGTGCCTTGGACCAACAGACTCTGTGATTGAGTAGGTAGGTCTGCCAGATCCTAGAGTTCAGTGTTAGGAAGTGACATCCTCCAACGCAAATTCAGGATCTCTTACAACTCCCAACATGTCATGTTCACTGTAATAGCCGTTGGAAATACAAATACCAATAAGTCATGATCTATTTATTCAAACAACTCATGGGTCGTAGGGACATAAACATAATTACGACACAATGTGGTAAGAAGTGTCTGAGATGAGTACCAGATACTGTGAGAACACAGAAGAAAGATATCTAATCCAACTTGAGGGGTTCAAAGAAAGCTCAAGAAACAAGCTGAGTCATTTTTAAAAGAATTTTGTTGTTTATTTTAGAGAGAGAGAGAGTACATGTGAGCAGGGGCGAGGGGCAGAAGGAGAGAATCTTAAACAGGCTCCACACCAAATGGATGCAGGGCTGCATCCCACAATCCTGGGATCATGATCTGAGTCAAAATCAAGAGTAGGACGTTCAACTGACTGAGCCACTCAGGGGCCTCGAAGCAAACTGAGTCTTAAATGAGAAGTAAAATTTACCCATCAAAACAATAAATAACAAAACACCTACCATTTATTGACAATGTGCCATGTTCTAGGTAAGTGCTGTACATGAACTATTTAACTTAATGCTGATAACAGTCTATGAAGTCGATTGTCAATACTCCCATCTGAACAATGAAGATGTTGAGACTCAAAAAGCAATTTTTTTGAGCTCATACAATGTGTAAGTGGTGAGGATGGAGGCACACATTTTTTTGGTACTTTAAATCAGGAGTCGGTGAGCTTTTTCTATAGAGGGACAGATGTCACCACTACTCTCGACTCTGTTATTGTAGTGTGAAGACAGCTATAGACCATGCATAAATCAACGAGCATGTTTGTGTTCCATTTAAACATCGTGGACACTGAAATTAGTTTTCTTATATCTCTAAGGATTTTTCTTCTCCTGGTTTTTTTCAATATTTAAAAAAGCAAAAGCCATTGTCAGCTAAGTACAAACAGGCCCTATTCAAAGAGATTGCATCAGATTTGGCCATGATTACCAATGTCTTGAGCTAAATCATTTTATACCCAAATTCTTCTCTGTTTCTTGCTTGCAGTTTCCCCCCTCTTTGTGATGGCTGGGACTTCAGTTGGTTTTATTTTGTCTTTATTGGTGTGAGTTACTGTATTTTCTTTGATGTTTTCTAAGGTGTAAAATAATTTCTCGCCTTCCCAAAGTACCACTTAATTGAAATTAAGGAAGTTACAGCTTGTGCAAGTGCCCTTTAGAACCTATTACAGTCTGTCTGCACCACTAGGGCTCTAAAATATTCGGCAGAACTTTACTACGTGTTCTTTTGGCTCATCTTGTTTTTTTCTCACTGTTCTCGGGCACATCCCTCTGAGTTAAGATGTTCATTCCTTTATAAGTCCAGACAGGGAGGTGGTAATAAGCAGATTGGCAACTTCAGAAAGTGACCTGTCAGCTTTTACTACATGGAGGTGTTGGGTGAACCTTAGAATATTCCTTCTATTTTCCAAAAATGAGAAGTTAAAGGCTCTCATACACTGTGATGTGGAAACTTTCTTGTAGGAAAGGCCAAGTAAGGTAAAACTGTCACAGTTCAAATCTGGCTGTTATAAAAAATTGTGAAGGGGTAGAACTTACTTTCTGAGCCCCTCCACCCTTTCTTAGAGTTTGTTATGCCTGTTTAGCATTTGCCTACCTACCTGTACCCTGAGCTTCCCAGTATCCTCAAAATGTCCCTGGGTCAGCTCCTCAGATCAGTCATAAATAGAACGTCTTTTAGTATTTTGAAACTATTGGATGTGAACCCTTCCAGACAACCAGGAATGGATCATTTTTAGCAGAACTGCTATTTGCTTCCATTGTCCATTTCTTACTTAGTAATAGAACCCTAAATTGTTACCCAAGTAACTGACTGTCTAGAAATAAAGACTAATTTTCCTAGCTTCCTTACAGCCAGCTGTGAACAAATGGCTATATTCTGAACAATGATATATAAGGGGAATTGACGTTCAGCAGCTTTCGCGAAGCACACTTAGCTATCTAGTAGGCACCACTATTTTCTCTTCTTTTTGTCTCTTTGTCCTGGAAATAGGAATGCTATGGCTGAAGCTCCAGCAGCCACCTGGACCATGAGTATGAAGGTCACATACAAGGGATGGCAAGTAAAGAGCTGACAGGTGCATTCCTGATCCCTAATTTACTGCAGTCCACCAAATTCGTTCTGAATTACCTCTGGATTTCTTATATATGGGAAAAAAGTTAATCTCTATCTTATTTAAGCAATCACTTTATTGGGTTCCTACCATATACAGCTCCCCTAACTCTAACTGATCCAATCATCAAGTTAGCCAAACTCATATGGACAAGAATATTGTCTCTCTGGCTTTTTGAGTCAGTTTAACTCATATATCACCAGATACCCAGTGGCTGGGAAAGGTGATCAAGGACACCTCCAAGACAGTTACAGAAATTTCTTGGCTCCTACTTGTCAGTTCCAGATCAGTCCTCAGCTCAGCTTTGAACTTGGATGTTTACCTACAGACACAGGGTAGGATAGACGCCAAGAGCAGAAACTCAAGACTTCTCTTGCCCATACCTGCCCAACCACTTACTCCCTGCTTGTCCTGGGGTAAGTTAACCTCTTGATGCCTCAGTTCCTCATCACAAAAATGGTGACATGAATAATAACTACCTCATAAGATTATCATAAGTCTGAAATGAGATAATGTATGCAATGTGCTTAAGACAGCGCCTAGCACAAAGAAGGACTAAGTTGGTATTTTTGACTACTATTATTGCTGTTAGTGTATTTGATGCTTTGGACTTATATTGATAGCACTTTATCTTCCTAGCATAGATTTTTTTTTCCATTTTATTCCTTTATAAGTTCATTTGAAATATGTGTCCGAAACTGCCCATCCAATCCTCTCTCACATCTACTTAGAACAAGGCATTTGAAGTCAGGACTTCAATGCCAACTGAGTGGCTCATGTCAGAAATCAGAGGGGACTGAATTATAGCAGGGGTTCCTATGTGAGGTGGCTCAGGCACAGAAAGCCACAGTCCTCAAAGAAACAGCAAGATTCATATACTAGAAGGACATAAACAAAAGACATCCCATGGAAAAACAAATAAAACAGATGATAAATTTCCAAAAAGCTTCTCAGCCTCACTCACAATACAAATTAAAACAATAAAGAATCATTTGTCATCTCTCAGGTTGATAAAGATTTAAGAAGTTTGATAATACCCAATCTTAAAGATAGTGTAGGGACATAGTGAATATGAGTTCTGTCTCCCCTGTGATCAGGGGATCCCCTGTGATCTTTTTTTTTTTTAATTTTTTTTAATGTTTTATTTATTTTTGACAGAGAGAGAGAGACAGAGCATGAGTGGAGGGAGGGTCAGAGAGAGAGGGAGACACAGAATCCGAAGCAGGCTCCAGGCCCTGAGCCGTCAGCACAGAGCCTGACGCGAGGCTCGAACTCACAGACCGTGAGATCATGACCTGAGCCGAAGTTGGACGCTCAACCGACTGAGCCACCCAGGCGCCCCTCCCCTGTGATCTTAAAGCAAACAGAGACATATGTAGAGAAAGAGTGAGAGAGACCTATATAGATACACAGTTCCTTTTGTTGTTTTATTTGAAAGAAGTGCATCCTATATCTACTATTTTATTATTTGCTGCTTTAACTTAGTATTATTGTTTTTAAATTGAGATATAATCAACATGTAACATTGTATTAGTTTTAGGTGTACAACATAACGATCTGATATTTGTATATATTGTGAAAGGATCACCACACTAAGTTAATTAACACCCATTATGTCACATAGATGCGGTTTTTCTTCATGTGATGATAACTTTTAAGATCTACTCTCTTAGCAACTTTCAAAGTTCCAACGTAGTATTAACTGCAGTCAGTCACCATGCAGTACATTATATCATCCCCAGGACTTACTTATCTTATAATTGGAAGTCTGTACCTTTTGACCTAACATTATTTTGACATCTTAAAATGGTTTGTATAGTATTTCCTAATTGTGGACTCCTAAAATGTTTCAAATTATGTACTACTATGAAAATTGGGGGGTCCCTGGGTGGCTCAGTCGGTTGAGCGACTGACTTCTGCTCAGGTCATGATCTCACAGTTTGTGAGTCTGAGCCCTGGGTCAGGCTCTGCGCTGACAACTCAGAGCCTGGAACCTGTTTCGGATTCTGTGTCTCCCTCTGTCTCTCTACCCCTCCCCCACTCATGCTCTGTCTCTCTCTGTCTCAGAAATAAATAAACATTAAAAAAAATTTTTTTTTAAAGAGAAAAAAGAAAGTTGGTGCGCGTGCCTGGGTGGCTCAGTCAGTTGAGCGTCCAACTCTTTCTTGATTTCAGCTCAGGTCATGATCCCAGGATTGTGGGATCGACCCCTGCACTGAGCTCTGCACTGAGTGTGGAGCCTGCTTAAGATTCTCTCTCACTCTGCCCCTCTTCCAGCTTTCATGAACTCTTTCTCTTTCTTAAAAAAAAAAAAATGCTGCTGTGAACTTCCTTGCATGGTACCTTTGTGCACTCGTATGAGGATATATGTCAGAAAAATTCCCACAAACGGAATCGTTGAGTCAAAGCATATGTGAATCATAGTGCTGGAAGCTCTCTAAAAAGTTTGTTTTATTGCTGTTTCTTCAAGGATTCTGGCTTTCTGTGCCTTAACCACCTCACAGGCAGACCCCTGCTGTAATTGTCTTCTTCTGGATGCTGACATTAGCCATTCGGTTGACATCCGGTCCTGAATGTCCTGGCTTCAAATGCCCTTGTTCTAAGTAGATGGAGACGGACTGGATAGGCAGATTTAGACACAATCATCTAGGAGGCTTAGGTGACAGAATGAAAAACCGCAGAGCTTCTTTTCCTAAGTCATGCCTCCTTCATGAGGAAGAGGGATAGGTTATATAGCCCTCAGACTCTCCAAGCTGATGTGAGTCCATGTGGCCTCATGAGAAGCCCTTACTCTGTAGTGAGGACTATGCAGAAAGCCCAACAATGAGAGCTGAATCCCTTTGGGAATGTTGGGGAAGAACAGCGATCTCCAGGCAATAAGGTCTCCCCAGCCTGGGGCCATTTAGAGCCCACAGAGTTAACACTGGCTGATACATTTCCAAGAGCTCTTGGCATCACCTCAGAGCACCAACTGCAGCAGAGGAAATAATAGAGAAAGTGGAGTCCAGAAAACCTGTTCCAGCTTTTCAAACGATGCAGATCAAGTAAAATACATCTGTGGGCCATAGTTTTGGTAGGTACAAAATTTGAATCACTTTTTTAAGAACTTGCACAAAGTCCCGTGTTGTGAAATAAGTATGTATATCACAGCCTCCGGAGAGCCTCTTAAACCCCCTTCACCGTCCCCTAAGAAAAAGGCATGGCTCAATCCAATCTTCCTTGCTTAGGGGAGCCCCTTCCCTCTTCCCCCACGGATATTGCAAAATCTTGTTTTTCATCTATTCCTGGGAGTACCTGAACTCAGGAAGCTAAGGCACTTGGCAAAAGCAACAAATTCTCCTTCAGAACAAAGAGGCACAGTTATAAACCCAGCTCTAAGAACACACGGTGCTAACCTATAGCTCTCTAGCCAGATAAGCCACCTGAGCTCTGAGAGTGATTGCAACACACAACTTAACCAATCACCCAGCCATCACTCATGCTTTTCCAATCAACCTGTGCCTCCCTCCCCACCACCTGGTCTGCACCAATCCATGCTCACAGATTTCTTTCAAGTTCCAACTCGACACCCACCGCCCTGTCCTTTTCTGAGGATGCCCACATTCTACATTTTCCTGGACACTGAAGTATTTAGTCCCCACCGCAGTGGGCTCCTTTATGTGTTCAGAAAGTCAGAATGACACAATGAAACTTTCCAGGACTTTGACATCTGGCAGACGTGTGGTTGAATTCTAGCCCTGGCAGTAGCTAGCTATGACCTTGGGCAAGTTACTTAATAGTTTCCTCCACTGTCAGATGGATAATCACAGTTGCCTTGGAGAGTTGTTTCAAAGATGACATCAGATAGTACATGTAAAGTACTGAGCTCTGTCCTTGACTCATGCTATCAGACCTATTATTCTTAGTTTTGTCTCTATTTCTCTAATTTTTAACTTCACATAATTATTTTTTAATTCACATTGTCCATTCCTTGAAACAGAAACCAAGTCCTGTGTTTTTAATCCCATAAAATTGTCTAGCACAGGCTATTTATAGATTAGTCAATAATTACTTCTGAAATTATTGGAATAGTTAAATAATATTGAGGTCAAAGTTAAGAGGGACACATGAATCAGGTTTAAAAGTTGAGGACCCTTAAAAACTGAGAATAAACTGAGGGTTGATGGGGGGTGGGAGGGAGGGGAGGGTGGGTGATGGGCATTGAGGAAGGCACCTGTTGGGATGAGCACCAGGTGTTGTATGGAAATAAATTTGACAATGAATTTCATATTTAAAAAAATAAAAATAAAAGTTGAGGACCTCAACAGAATAAGCACATGTTGTATAGAGCTATAATTCTCTGGAGACTGAAGAAAAATGCTCAAGCTAACTCAGAAAACCTGACAAACAGTAACCTTGGTAAAGTCTCACAACCTTGCTAGGCTTTTGTGTCCTCATCAGGAAATGATGCTTAACAATATCTGATCTGTCTACCTTTCCAGGTGTTTTGAGGACCCATTGCCATCATCCATATGAAAACATTCAAACAGTAATATAGTATAAAAATGAAAGACCCGAGAATGGTTGGGTAAATTACATTTGTTATGATTGTCTAGGAAAGAAAAAAAAAAAAAAAGAGGTAGGCTGTTTCTCCCGGAAAGCACTAGACCTCTGAGCATGGTTAGAATCTGTAGCCTTGAAATGTGTGCCTCCCTGGATGATGGAAGGTCAGGCTGTACTTTCCAAGACTGATCACAACCACCTCTGCTTGCTCCTTAAACTCTGCCCCCACGCCTGCATTAAGCCTGTGGTGTGACTAAAGCTAATTTCTAAAATATTAGGGGCATTTAAAGGGAGCAAAGTCCAGGTACTGACCCAGAAATGTTCTCTGGGTTGACTACGTTTACCAAGAATACAAAGTGCAGAGAATACTGGAACTTCGATAGAGTCAAATAAACCCAAACTTTACCTCTATGCAAGTCCCGTTTTTCACACCCTTTAATTCACGTTGTTTGGGTTTCTTTTCATTTGCTTTTGCTGCAAGCATTTGGAAGTGTTTGCTTCTTGACAACTGGGATTTTGAAGAGGTGGAAAATTACTATCAGATAGCTGTTGCACACTTTTTTTTTTTTTTTTTTTTGTCAGAACCTAATATAAAAGCATCTAGTCTGGTGTTGACCATAGAGTAGAAAGCAAAACGTCTGCCATCTTATTTCTGTTAGTAGTTTGGGCACTGGTATGGGTTGAAGGAATACACCATGAAGCAGAAGAAAGGCCAGCTGGCTAGTTGCCAAAAAACTTACCTTGTAAGCATTCCACTTATTGTATGAACAGGGATGAGTAGACCTTGGAGCTCAGAGATATGATTCTGTGAGAACATGAGATTATATCCAAGCTCTGAGGAACAGAATTGCCATATATTAACTTCCCAGACAGATCTAGAAATGCAGACCCTTAGTTCAGTTCCTTTCATTGGGAGATACAGACAGAATCATGATCTAAAGATCAACACCAGACTGTATATGTCTTTGGTTTGCTTGTCTTTTTTCTTTGCTTTTCTTTGCATTTTCTTTTCTTGTCTTTTCTTTTTTATTTATTTATTTATTTTTTAATTTTTTTTTCAACGTTTTTTATTTATTTTTGGGACAGAGAGAGACAGAGCATGAACGGGGGAGGGGCAGAGAGAGAGGGAGACACAGAATCGGAAACAGGCTCCAGGCTCTGAGCCATCAGCCCAGAGCCTGACGCGGGGCTCGAACTCACGGACCGCGAGATCATGACCTGGCTGAAGTCGGACGCCTAACCGACTGCGCCACCCAGGCGCCCCTTGTCTTTTCTTTTTTAGAGAGAGAGTGTGCACATGCACACCGGAGCGGGGGAGGGGCAGAAAGAGAGGGAGAGAGCATCCCAAGCAGGCTCCACGCTGTCAGTGCAGAGCCTGATTCGGGGCTCTGTCCCACAGTGAGATTATCACCTGAGCTGAAAATCACGAGTCAGCCACTTAGCAGACTGAGCCAGCCAGGAGTCCCTGCTTGTCCTTTTCATTTGTGTGGCCAAATTACATTCAACACGTTTTTAAGACAAAATTTTTCCAGCTTAACTGAGATAAAGTTGACATATGACATTGTGTATGTTTAAGGTGTACAACATGATGATTTGATATACATCCATATTGTGAAATGATTAACACAGTAAGGTTACTTAACGTATCCATCCCTTACATAGTTACCTTTTTTTTTACTTTGTGGTGAGAACTTTTAAGACCTACTGTCTTAGCAACTTTCAGGTGTACAATAGGGTACCGGTAACTATAGTCGCCATTTTGTACATTGTATCCCTAGAACTCATTCATTTTGTAACTGGAAGTTTGTACCTTCTGATCACCCATTTCCCTCACTGCGCTCCCCACCCCTAGCAACCCCAATGCACTCTCTGTTCCTATGAGTTCATTCTTTTAGATTCCACATATTAGAGAAATCATACAGTACTTGTTTTTTCCCTGTCTGACATATTTTACTTAGCATAATGCTCTCAAGTTTCATCCATGTTGTCATAAATGATAGGAATTTATTCTTTTTATGGCTGAATAATACTCTACTGTATTTATAGTTACCTATTTCTTTATCTACAATAAACACGGGAATAGAGGTATTTCTTCAAGATCATGATTTTGTTTCCTTCAGATATACACTCAGCAGCAGGATTGCTGGGTCATATGATTGTTCTATTTGTAATTTCTTGAAGAACCTCCAGACTGCATTCCGTAGTGGCTGCACCAATTTACATTCCCACCAAGAGTGCACAGGGGTTTCCTTTTCTCCATATTCTCACCAGAATTTGTTAGCTCTCATCTTTTCGATAATAGTCATTCTAATAGGTTGAGCCAAATTTCAAGAATCATTTAAAAGTAGATCTCTTGATCGTCCTGGAGAACCAGAAGATCTGGCCCCTATGCCTTTCCAAATGGCAACAATTCCTGGCTGTTGCTGAGTGCTGGTGCCATTTACAGGAAGTTTGTGCCATCTAGATTTGCACAGATCTTATTACTGATAGTTACTGATAGTTTACCACAGCACTTGCATGGCTTTCTTGTAATAGAGAAATACCTCTTCTATAACTTATGTCTCTATCAAAGTTTGGAAAGTTGAATAAAAAGTTAGAGGGCAGAGTAATTCAAGAAAATTGAAAGAGGGGCCCCTGGGTGGCTCAGGTGGTTGAGTATCCGACTCTCGATTTTGGCTCAGGTCATGATCTCATAGTTTGTGAGTTTGAGCTCCGTGTTGGGCTTTGCGCTGACAGCATGGAGCCTGCTTAGGATTCTCTGCCCCTCCTTCTTTCTGTGTCTCTCAAAAAAATTAAAAAGAAAATTGAAGCAGGGCGTTTTTCCTTTTGGAGGTGAAGAATAACATAAACAAGAATAAATATAATAAAGTAACATAATAATGTAAATATATATATTATTTGCCTACTGTCACAAGCCTCTCCATCCCTAACATAGAGTTGCAATAACTTTAGCCTTGAAAGAATTTCAGATCTCATTGATTATATAGGACTTTTTGTGATAGAATCTAAGTTCACTTGAAGTAGATTCAATTGGGAAAAACAAAATTCTCTTTTTGAGAAAAAAAAAAAAAGAAGAAGAAGAAATAAAGAAAGAAAAAAAGAAATCCTCAATAACCCCCAAACAAATTTTCAGCTGCTTGGCTTTCTGGGGGGAAAAAAATGTCAATAAAATTGTGTTGCATTTGTGCAAAAATAGGACTCCCTTGTCCTGCCTTTTATATAAAGCTACTTTTACTGGGAGCATTGATGTTGGTGACTCCAAAAGGAACAACGGTAGTTTCTTAATCTTTCAGAAACCCTGTGGGACAGAGTTTAAAACACAGCAATGTTAGGGTTGCCAAAGACTCACCCTTTGGAAGAGAGGCTGATCCTCTTGAGGGCTCCCCTTTAAAAATGATTTAAAGGCCCTTGCTCAGAGGACCACAGATGTAAAATCAGAGCTTCAGTCAACTGAAGCCCACAATGTGGCAAAGGGTCAGGGTGACCCAGAGGAAGGGGATGTGATGTGGAGTTTGTCAAACTGAAATCTGAATTCCAGTCCTTCCACCCCAAACAGATGTAACCTTGAGTGTAACCTGGAGTAACAGAGCTGATGTGAATATTGCACGAGAAAACATGAACTGACCCTTTGTAAGCACTTTCCAAAGCTGGTTCTGATTCTCTTTTGTGTTTCTTTATATATAATAATGACAGCTATCATGGATTGGAATGCCCACTATTTGTCAGACCAGTGTCCCTTAACCTGAGTTCCAGATTCCCCTGCTTTTAAAGTTGCTTCAGAATGGGGCACCTGGGTGGCTCAGTTAGTTAAGCATCTGACTTCTGCTCAGGTCATGATCTCACTGTTTGTGGGTTTGAGCCCCATGTTGGGCTCTGTGCTGAGAGCTCAGAGCCTGGAGCCTGCTTTGGATTCTGTGTCTCCTCTCTTTGCCCCTTCCCTGCTCGCTCTCTCTCTCTCTCTCTCTCTCTCTCTCTCTCAATCTCTCTCAAAAATAAATAAACATTTAAAAAATGTAAAAAATAAAAGTTGCTTCAGGTCAACATTCTAATGCACTAGACCAGTGGTCATTCCTTTTCTGCAAAGGACCAGATTAGAACTATTTTTATATTTTTGACGATCTCTACAGTCAAGGGGCTCAAGGTCAGAGGCTTCTACAGTCTCTGACATTATTACTCAAGTTTGCCTGCCACTGACTATGAAACCAGCCATAGACAACATGTAAACAAGTGGGCATGGCTGTGTTCCAATAAAACTTAATTTACAAAAACAAGCAGCTGGACCATAGTTTGCCAGCCCTTACACTTGATTATGAATCTTTGCATCCCACATACAGTTCTTGCTATCCCAATGCATAGTTAAAATTTTCAGTTTGTTTTAGGAATGAGGAAGGGAGGCAAAAGAAGGGGACAGAAGAAAGAGCAAGAGACCTCAAAGCGAATTTATATATGATACACTTATATTTAACTATACAGAAGATTCTTCTTCCTCTTGTCTTAAGCTATACGCCTTAACTAGAATGTTTACCATTTAATAGCTCTGTCTGATCTCTGTCATGACTAGTTAACATTACACCAATCACTTTTTCTGACTTTATGTGGGCCTGTGCCAAGTGCCTTATATACACTATTTAATCTTTACAATAATGCCGTGAGATAAAAAAATTTTTAACACAAATTTTATAGGTGAGTAAAAGGAAGCTTAGAATAATTAAATACTTTCCCTAGTGTCATAGAGCCAGTAAATTAGAGGGCTGGGACTTAAATCTAGGCAGTTTGACCTCACAATTGCTTACTCACTTAGCCATGGTTTCTCCATACATAAAAAATGGATTATCCATTTACACCCTGCTGGGTTCTTTGAAAGATTGCAGTATTGAAAGTATCTGAAAGGCCTGGGTCAAAATCAGAGAGCATGAAATCAGTTCCTTTTTCTTTGTCCACCCTACCATTCAGGATTACCCACAATTACTAAATATTTATGGAGTACCCAATATATTCTCAGGTTTGACTGATCTAGAACCACTGATTCCTGGGAGAAGGAAGATTTGGTCATGGCTTTGCTTCCAAGGATGTGTGACCTTTTGGAGTCTTTGACCTTAGGTTCCCACATCTGTAAAATAACACATGTCTGCTCAGCCTTTTCAAGAATGCTAACTTATCTGCATTAGAAATCCCTTGAAAAACATGTACATTTCCAGACCCTATATAAGACCTCAGAATCCTTTGGGCTGAAGCTTAGGTTTCTTCATTACTATCTCCAACTCTATTTTGAAAACAAAAAACAAAAAACAAAAAACAGTATTAACTCCATTAAAAAGTTGAAAGAATAACGAACCCCCATTTATCTTTCACTAGATTCACTTATTGTTAATTTCGCCATATTTGCTTCGTAGATCTTTTGCTCTTGCTCTCTTTTTCTGGCTCTTCTATTTGGAAGTCAGTTGATGGTTTGCCACGTTTTTTGGGTAATTCCTCTCTTCCCATTTGAAAGTCAGTTAAGGACATCATTTCACACCTAAACACATTAGTGCATATCTTCTAAGAATGAAGACATTCTCTAATGATAATGCCATTATCACACCCAAGTAATTTGGTTAACAGTGATACAATTATATTATCAAATATATAATGTCTTTGAATGCCACCAAAACAATGTCCTTGTATTTTTTTCTTTGATGATCTAATCTAAGATTTTGCATTTTATTTGGTTTTCATGTCTCCTTAGCTTCCTTTCATTTAGAAAATTCTACCATGTTTTTTGTCTTCCATGACTTGACATTTTTGGGAAATCCAGGACACTTGTTTTGTAGAATGTCCCCCTCCCCCCAGTCTGGGTCTGCCTGTTTTCCCATATCTAGATATTTAGCTGGTAAATTGGATCAAACATCTATATGGTACTTTGTGCACCTTTATTGGAATACATTCTAAAGACAAACGAATTGCAAACAAATTTTGAACTTACTAGGTTGGTTTGTTGTTGGTATTGCTATTGGAATAATGATCATACCTCTGAAATAATTTCTATATTGTAGGACACAGAAAGATGAATAAATACGTTGACATTTTTGGAAACCAGATTCTCATGTATTGGAAGACAAAAATACGGAAAAGAGAAAGTAAGAAAGTACCTTACATGTTGGATTTGAATTGGAGATATGAATACGAACTCAACATACCTACCTTCATAGTAGAAATAAGCACATCCAGTCTCCAGATCGTGGTTTTAAAATAACATTTCATACTAAAAGGAACTAGAGGTCCTTAAGGAATGGCTGATCCCAGGGCTAGGCAGATAAAATACAAGTTGATCCTGGAATAGCTTGCTATGGCAGAAAACAAAAAGAAAAAAAAAATATGCTTAAAGACAATGGGGACCTATCAAAAGTACATAGGAGTCAGCTTGAGGAGTTTCATGCTGGCCAAATTTGGTATATGTAAGCAGAAAACAGAATAATAATACTAATGGGGTAGAGCACATTAGATAAGAATGTACATCATAGTGAAATTAAGAAACAACGGGCACAAAAATGACTGTACTTGGAAGAAAGATCCTCATTTCAGTAGTATGTCTGCTAATAAATGTAGAAGGAATTACTGAATTCAATATCTGCTTTTTAACATGCTCCCCAGGTGGTTCTAATTCCCTCCAAAGTTTGGGAACAATTGCTAGATGTTTCCTTGAAGCTCTTTAATTCTACAACAGCTATAAAATGTTAAGCACAGCCCCTGCCCTGGAGAAAATAATACTTAATAGAAATGTATGAAAAATAGAAATTCTAGTCAGCCTGTTGACAATTTGTTTTTGTCTTTAAAGTACTTATGAAAGTATTTTTTCCTCACTGTTTAATATGCCAGTCATTCTGGCTACTCCTGACTCTTGCCATTTTATTCCAGCACTGTCCTAGGAGAACTCCTTCCTGTTACTCCCACCACAAACCCCTTCCCCTGCGGTATGAAATATTGACATCCATGGAAATGGGAAAAGGAAGCAGCTACCTGGGATTGTCTCCAGGCTCTGCCTTTTGCTTACTCTAATTTTCTTTGTTCCTTCACCAGGCAGACCAGAGCTTTCAGGCATCAGTGCATCCTTGGAGTTTAGTTTGGTGGACCCTGTATGTAAATTCAGTGTCTTGTGACACCTCAGAGGGCTTGAATTTCCATTCCAGAAGTAGGACAGTAACCCTTTGCTTTTAAACATGTCTTCCAAATTTTGCAGTTAATTGGGCCTATTTTTGTATAGTTCTAGTATGATTATGCAGAGAAGCAATTCAAAAGCTAGCATATACTTATGGATTTCCCTCCCCGTAATCAATCTCTTTTCCTTTGCTCCCCACATCCAAATCGACTGCCAGACCCCATTAACTCTGCTTTTAACATTTTTTAAGCATCATCCTTTGACTTTCCATTTTCTTGCTCTCATTACCAAAGAGCCACTGCTGTCTTCTCTGTGAAGTTCCTCCCTTGATCATATTAGACTCTAGTCTAAGCAAATGATACCAAAATGCCCATACCAGGCCCTTGACTTCAATGCCTACTTGTTGATTGTTCTACCGTGCCCTCAAATTCAACAAATCTAAAAGAAACTCGTACCACCTCTTGACTAGTTCTGCCCTCTCCTTCCTGGCCACCTAAGCTCATACCTAGTATATTGTAACAATTAAAAAGCACGAGTTTGGAATCAAACAGAACCAATTAGGACAAGACTTAAATCCCAACTCAAACACTTAGAGGCAGTGTGACCTTGTTTAACTCAACATTCTCATCTGTAATATGGCGATAACATTACCTACATCAAATGGTTGCTGTCTGGAATCAACAACATGTGTTTTGTACATACATACAGTGCCTACCAGAGCGTAAAGATTGAATTAAAATGACTTCTTATTTCACGGCTTCTCCTCTTCCTAATTCTCTATACGGTAAATTATCACAATCTGTTTAATAGTTTTTTAAACGATCTCTTCTATTTATGCACAAATGCAGCTTCTTGGTTATCCCTGCTTAGGCTATTGAATAATCTTTCTAGGTTGTTTTCTTGTCTTCAGTAGCCCCAAAGACTTGTGTTCCTTATGTGTGCAAGAAATCATGCTAAGACACTTCAGTCTTTCCAACTAACCCATTCCTCATTCTGTCAACAGATTAATCTTCCCCTGGATCTGTTTTTATTACACTTCTCCCTTGATTAGGAAGAATCATTGGCTTCCCAGTACCTTTAGGATAAATTCCACAGATAGGGTAAATAGGCTCCAGCTTATCTGTAGTGGGGAATTATAATTTGGTCTGGCCCAGGCCTCTTTTCCTGCCTTATTCTAGTAAATGTATCCATTTATTTTGGTGAATTGCTTATCATCCCCATTCCAGCCACGGGGCTGTATTGGGAGCTGTCAATCATGGTATCTATCTTCAGCCACCAAAGAAGATACGTGATCCAAGCTGAACCAACTTTCTCCCTTTGGATACTTTTCTAGTTGAGACCAGGGGAAAAGAGGCCTTTCCTTGTTGGAAGCTGAGCTGGGTACTATAAACCTTGGCAGTGCCAGTGGCCACCGTTTGGCCTTGTGCAATCTGAAAGAATGAGGTACACTGGTATCAGTTCCAGCCATACTCAAGGCTAGCCTTTCTCTTGCCCTTAGCAAATTGGCTATGTGAGCTCATGCATTTCCCATTCGGTGTTTAGCATTGGTTAAGATCCTATCATTTGGAGCCAAGCATTCTGACTAATAATACTATCTTTTTACCAGATCTCTGCCTTACTTTGTTCCCAAACCATTCTAAGCTGATCAACCCATGGCTCAGTGAAGATAATCCGTTCATCCTTCTCTTCCTGCCTTTGACCAAGTTGTTCCCACTGCTAGGAATGTTTGTTCTCTCTTATCTCATTCTCCAAAGTCTGTGCTTCCGTAAGACCAAGGCAAAACCTTTATCTTCATGAAGCTCGGTTTGTTCTCTGCGAGCTTGAGGGAGTGTTCCCTTAGCTTAATATGTAGGCTTTAGATTCCAAAACCTAAATGTCATCTGATGTTTAGTTACTTATTGGGTCATTAACCCTTGCTATTTCCTACCTTTCTACCAAGTCAGAATAAAATTCCTAAGCTCAACTAAGTTCTAGAAGTGAAGGAACTAGTTCCAGACCATAAACACAACATGGGGCAGAATACATTGAAGTTTCCCTAAAAATACTCATGTCTGGCTGCTGAAGGTAGAGAAATGCATTTAAAAAGGAAAAACATGAACCAGGAGCTTAAATTACCCAAACACATCTAGATCGTTAGGGGCTGGGGGAAAAGACAGAGCATAATTTAAAGAAAGTGCTAGAGTTTACTAAATGATGAGAAATGGAAGACCATAAACATTTCATGATCTACAGGTATTACCAGGCATCAAAAATGTTGTTGTAATGTTTGAGAGACCCAGAGCCGTCAAAGAACGTGAGGTTCTTGCCAGAGAAGGCAGAAAGGTGGGAGATGTGGTGTTTGGGAACTAGCTCAGGTTCCAATTGGAGTCAGGGAATAGAAGGAATGGGTGAGAATTCAATCTAGGATAAAAGAGGATCTGCACGCAGCCATGCGATAGACTAAGAGTGCAGTACAAGGAGCTAACAGGGAGATTATCTAAGAGAACCCTGCTACAATGGGAGGGAATAAATTGGGTGATGAAGAAAAATGGGCTATCAGGTTGTGACGTAGAATATGAGACGAACTTTCTCATGGGTCAAGGGAGAGTCTTGGGGGGTGGGGGGTGATTCCATAAAGTAAATGGAGACAGTGTGGAAAAAAGTGAGTTTCCCTCATATATAGACCTCTTGAGCCTGAAGGTTCTCAAAGTAATTTAATAACCAATCTCTTTTGGAGCCTAAGAAACAAGACTGTGAGATAGTTATTTGAAATGTCATGTCCATTTCATTTCATATTATTCGAAAGATGTGTATGGAGGAAACTTTGATTCCTTATTCCTCCTCACCCTCAGACCAGACATGTTTATGCCTACTTAGGCTAACTTGCTAAAGTTCCCAATATGCAGAGGGTTATCTTTCTTTCTGGGATTTCAAAGAGCCATTTTGTCCCAACGTGCCTTTAACCTAAGTTCTAACCGATCACTCACAATTTTAAAAAGGCTCAAATGTACAATCCCTTAGAAAAGTGACTTAAATTTATAGGATGAATATAAATATTAAGACTGGTATAAATATTAAGACTTATGTAGATATTAAGGCTGGTATCAGGTTTGTTTCAACAGCAGGTTGTTAAGGAAGGGAAGTAACAGGAGTAGAACCCAGTCAGAGAAGCTGGAAGACAACATCTAAGTACTTTCAGTTCTGCCTTGGGCCAGCCCTGCTCCCGGAAAAGTCCCCCAAGCAGCACCCCCATGGTGAGCAGTCAGATAACTCTCACCTGACTGACTGACTGGCTGGGTGATAGTCTGGGTGGTGGTCCATCTAGTTTACTAAGGGCCCGCCCAGAGAAAAGCCAAGCACATGCAATAGAGGGTGTTTGCCAACCCTTTTTAAAATTGATGATGTACCTGTTAGCCAACCAGGGTGTACCAGAGAAGAAAGAACCTGCCGGTGCTGTCCCCCAGTCTCAGTGCTTGATCTCTGAGGTGAGAATCTATAAGCCAGCATTTTGCTTTAGCCACTGATTTCACACTCAGCACTGCAGCCGGCTCAGGCCCCCGTGTACTCTGTGTTCATGTCTGTCTTCCTGTAGGAAATTCTCTTTGCATACTAGGGTGGGCCTCCTGCAACGCCCTCAGTTCTTCACCAGAGTAGGGACTCCTTAAGCGTTTAGCCTATGGTATTGACATCCCTAGGCCTCACCTCCGGGGTTTTGCATTTCAAGTACCCTTCCTGTGAGCATCCCCCTTCTCTCTTGTTCTGTTCTCTAATTGCCCCCTAGATATGAAAATGCTCTTTGTTTCCTCTTCACTATTCACCTTATAGCCACTGTCCACCCTGTGTATTGGATAAATCTCCCTAAAGATGCTCAGCCTACTCTTCATGAAACGGCGCCCCAAATACAGTGATGATATTTTCCAAACCCAAACACTGGATCCTGTGTTCCACCCAGTAGAAGTTTACTCAGTAGGTAATAGTAAGCAATGCTTGAAATCGACACTGTCTTCGACAATCCAAAATGTTTGGCTCTTGCAGCTCAAGAGGACAAGGAGGACAGGTATGTTGCAATCTTCCGAGGCCCTACCTTGTGATCTGGTCCAGCCTACCTCTCTGATCTTGCCTCTACCTCTCTCTTCCTCCCACAGGCTGCACCAGCCACGCCGACCTCTTTCTGATCCTGTGAACCAGATAAGCCGGGTTCTGTCTCAGGTGCATTGTACTGGCACATCCTTCTTCCTGAGACCGTCTTCCCTAGATCTTTGTAAGACCCCCCTCTTCTTACCATCCACCTCTCTCACAAAGGTTGTCCTTAATAGCACCACTCCTGGTAATTGCCTGTCCTGGTTACTCTTGACCCTATCACACTGCTGTATGTTCTTCCCAGCATTTACTTCTGGAAGAAAATATCTTGTGTGTTTGTAGTCTTTGTCTACCTCCACTCTACCACCAGCTACAGTGTAAGCTTCATAAAGCATGCCTTTGTCAGTGTGTCTGTTCCCACATCACAACACCTAGAACACTGCCTGGGATGTAGTGGTTGCACAACCAAACTGTGTGGGGGCTACTGATTGGATGAACACTGTTCCTTCCACCACACGCTGCGCTGTGAAACTGAGAATCACATGACCCGCTCTTGCAAGTCTAAGTTCACACAAACCTCTGTAGGAAAACGCACATCCCGCAGGGAAGGGACACACAGAGGAGGCCCCCAGTCCTAGCTGGGTGAGAAATGAAAATCAAAAGTTTAGGACAGAAGTAGAAAACACAATAGGAGACCTAGCTAAGCAAAAGAAATCTGGTTTAAGGAAAAAGGGGGTTGGGGAGCTTCAGATATAATTTCTGGAACACTGAGTTGGACCGGTAGCCATGACAGCCCAGTGCAGCTTTGCCACAAACCCATGTTGTAGCCTTGGGTCCGTCATTGCTCTACTCTGAGCTTCAAATGCCACGCTTCTAAAATGAGGAAGCTGGAAGTCTTGTCAGTGCTTTCTAGTGACCATTCTTTAAAAAAAAAAAAAAAAAGAAAAGAAAAAGGAGACCTGGGGAGGGGTGATGTGTCCTAACTGCAAGGATTAAGGGGCTACAGTGCACTAGTTCCAAGTCCCGCCACGAACTAAGAAATGAGGTAAACAAGGTTTACTCTTGAGAATCAGCATTAGTAGTCAGAGGCCAGAGATGCAAAGCTCTTTGAGGGGTGAGATAGGACTTCTCGGCCTGTACAACCACAGCAGTCACCAGTTTCAACATATTAACACGTCTAAAATAATAATTTAAAAAAGCGTCAATTAGCGGAGGCCAGAGTGCTCTCTAACCTAGGAAAGAGGGACAGGCCAGAGGCAGGGGCTGGCTCTCCCCTTCTACAACCGGGGCGTCTGGGGGCTCCCTCCCAGGGGAAAGGCTGGCCTCACTGCAGGGTGCACCCTGTCTCTAGCAGGCTCCAAGGACCTTCAGGAGAGTGTGGGACAAGGGTTAAGAGTCCAGACTCATCCTATCTGGCTTCAAATCCTGACTGCCATTTACTAGCTACATGCCCCAGGCAAGTTATTAAACCTGTATCTCTACTTTTTCACCTACGAAGTGGGAGTGATGATAATAGTATGGATCCCCGAGAATTGGTGGGAGGATTAAGTTAATATGTGTAAAGCATGTAGAATAGGGGCTGTTGTTACAATTCCACCAACAGAGCCACCTGCATGTCTGAGGCCTAATGACATTAAATATTGGTCTCCCCTCCTTCTAATGCCACTTTAAGCGAGGTACCTACTTCTTTCCCATGTAGGTTTGCTTACACAGAAACAATGTGCTTGTCACAGAGACTCTGAGAAATTGCCATTCCAGACCCTGTGGTATCTTACGGCAAATCAATGAGTTACTTCTAGTTCTGCCTGGGCCTCCCACCTTGCCTGACCACAGAGGCAAGACGCAGGCATCATGGAAATGGAGGATTTTGGTCTGGGGGCAGATCAGTCTTGATTTCTAAATCATCACGCTGGTGTTCTGGTGCCTATTTCCTCCTAGGTATTTTGGGTTACTGCATAGACACTCAGGCTCTGATTTCTCTGAAGAGTGATAGGAGTGAATCCTCAGCTCTGAAGCAGAGGGCAGTCCCAGCGGCTTTTCCCACCTCACAGTGGTAGACCCGAATGGGCTTCCTATCTGATGCTGGGGCTGCTCTCCCTGCTATGGTACCTTTATGTGAAAGAACACAGATCTTGTAGAAAACCGGTGGATTAAAAATGTAGGAAAGGAGGGAGCTTCAAGAGGAAGCATGAAGCCAGGGGCCCCCGCTGACCTGCTTGCAGTGACTTCTCCAAAGAAGTCCAAATGTTTTCATTTCATTCCGGGACACTGCCTGGAACTACAGCTACCCTTTAGGGATTGTCTGGGTTTTAAAGCATTGTCAACTAATAGTGTGGGTCGTTCTGGAAGGGTTAGAGCATGTTCGATAATGTCAACGGTGATGCGCATCAATGGGAATGTGTTTGATAAGATTTCTTTCCTCCTGACATCTTGCGGGGTTGGGTTTACCTTTAAGAACAGCAGATTTGTGAGTTTTGTTTTATTTTGATTTTGGACAGAGGGGTGAGGTAGGAAGGGGGAAGGGATACACGAGAGACTTAAAACTCTTGGGGAGGTCCATGGCACCTGATTATGGTTGAGGGGGAGAACCTGAGAGGTTCAAAGAACAGGAGGGCTCAGTGAGGTTAAGCTATGACACGGGTTATGTTGGCATTCCCGGATTGGCCTGGGACAACAATTATAACTTCCCCTGGAAAAGCGCAGCCTGAGCTCCAAATAAGCAACTAGTAAAGGAACTTTTCGGATACTGCCCATTGAAATTGAGTTCTCAATTAACTTCCGATAGTGGATCTTGGGGAGAAAGAGAAAGTCCCAGGAAGCACTTGGGACCGCACTGGGGGAGAAAAGATGGGTCAGAAGCATAGAGCATATTCGGTGTTAAAGCTGGGAAGGCATTTGTTCCCGGGGTCTGGGGCAGGCAGTGACCTGCTGAAAACCCCCGCCAGCACAGGCACCTCTCCAGAGATCTGGCAGAAAGACGTCCTGCATTTCAAGTGAGGAAGTTTCGGACACTCGGGTTATGCTGACGTCTCATTCTGAGTTCTTGGGACAGCCTTCCCTCTTAACTTTGCGAGAACCTGGGGCCTCCGTCTGAGTCCACCTGAGAGTCCGTGCGCAAGGGACAGACTGGTAAGAACTCGGCAGGAGAAGCCAAGCCCCGGTTGGAGGAAGCCCGAGTGAGGAGGCGTGGATGGAGATACAGCTGAGGGTCAGGACTGAGGGACGATGCAGAGGGACGTAAGAAAGGGAAGGGAGGGGGCAGGAGCGTCGCGTGCGGGGACCTCGGCAGCACGCGCGGTCCCAGCAGAGGTGTGGCGCGGGCGCCCGCGGAAAGGGGAGGGTGGAGAGGCGCGGGATGGGCGGGGTCGGGGAGCCCGCGCGGGGAAGCTGTCCCTGCGGCGCCCGGCGCTCGGCCGAGCGAGGCGGCGGGGGTCTGAGCCGGCGAGCGGCGCGAGGGCGCCGAGGCCGCGGCGGCTGGAACAGGTGAGCGTCCGCGGGGCGGCGGGTCCCCGCCCTTCCCCGTGGGCGCGCCTCCTCCCAGCCAGCCTCCCGGCGCCGAGCTGCTCCGCGGCTCCCCTGGGTTTGGGCTTTTGCGCCTGGCAGCTGGCTTTTTTCCCCTCCCCTGTTTCTGCCTCTCCTTCTTCTTTTAGGTCGCTCCACCCCGCCCAGGATCCGGCGAAGGGGAACGGGCCGGGCTGCGGCTGCCAACTCGCGCCGGGTGCGTGTGTGCGAACTCCCGGAGCGGCGTCCCGCGCCCTGCCTCCGCCCTGCGCGGCGCGCGCTCCTCGCTCCCCGGGCCCGCGGCCTCCCCCGCAGCCCTTCCCCACTTTTCCCCCCTTTGGCAATCACATGGCATTTTAAGAATGCCGGAAAGATGGCGGTAGCGACGGCGGCGGCGGCGGCGGCGGCGGGGCCGAGCGGCGGGGGAGGCGGCCGGGCGCAGCGGAGCGGGCTGCTGGAAGTTTTGGTGCGGGATCGCTGGCACAAAGTTCTGGTGAACTTGAGCGAGGACGCCCTGGTTCTGAGCTGCGAGGAGGGCGCCGCGGCGTACAACGGCATCGGGACCGCCACCAATGGCTCGTTTTGCAGGGGCGCCGGCGGCGCTCAGCCCCCGGACTCGCCCGCCGGGGTCCGCACCGCCTTCACCGACCTGCCCGAGCAGGTGCCCGAGTCCATCTCCAACCAGAAGCGCGGCGTGAAGGTGCTGAAGCAGGAGCTGGGCGGGCTGGGCATCAGCATCAAGGGGGGCAAGGAGAACAAGATGCCCATCCTCATCAGCAAGATCTTCAAGGGGCTGGCGGCGGACCAGACCCAAGCCCTGTACGTGGGCGACGCCATCCTGTCGGTGAACGGAGCCGATCTGCGGGACGCCACCCACGACGAGGCGGTGCAGGCGCTGAAGCGCGCCGGCAAGGAGGTGCTGCTGGAAGGTAAGGGGTTAACGCCGCGCGGGCCGCGCACACACCCCCTCACCCTCCCGCCGCACCCTCACTCTCGCCCACGTGCGGACACAGCCCGGGGTTCCGGCGAGTGGGGGCGGCGGGGAGTTTGGACAACTTTACCCCACCTGGGGGCAACTTGTCCTCACGCTAGTCTTTGCCGGCTTGGACGCGGCAGGGGTGTGTGAAAGGGCTTGGCGAGCAGGGCTTCTTGGGCTACGTGGCAGGCACAGGGTCTTAGTGCCCAGTGCCCGGTGTCTCATTTTTACCCGCGGATAATCCAAGTGGAGCGTACGTAGGGGTAGGACGTGGAGCTGGAAAGGAGGGGCAGCCGTCCACGCTCCGGTGAGAGCCCACTGAACAGTAGCGACTCCGAGAGTTCTGCTTTGGCACAGTTTTCCTCAGGAGCCTGGGCAATCCGGTGAAGAGGGTTCCGTCCCAAAGAGGACAGAGAGGAGGGGCAGTGTTTGAATGCTAAAACCCCATCACCCTTCCAGACTTCCCTCTTTCAGATTGGAAGCCGGGCTCACGCCGGGGACTTGTGCCAAGGGCTGGGTAGTGTGTTGCGTCTTTGTGCACAAGTTCCCTTCTGGTGCCAGGTGTTCGGCCGGTCAGTCTGGATTCCAGGCTGCTCCTCTGGGTGGAGGGTTGGGGAGGCAGTTTTTCTGCTTGCATTTTCCCGGGATTTTTCCTGAGTAGTGTGCAAACAGTTTTGCATTTTGAAACAGTTTCTCCTGAGTGTGAGGCGTCTTAGAGACGACTCTCTTGAGATCCTATGAGCCCAATCCCCTAGTTTTTCAAGTGAACGGCATAAGTAGCCGCATTACTGTGCCCTTTTGCTGTTAGGAGGGGCAGAAGGGCAATAGGGTATTAAGTGGATAATCATTGTCCTTTCCCACTACGTCTGTATTTACTTGGTAATTGCCTCTCTGCCCCATAGCTTCCTTTGTACATACCTCCGTTAACACAAATATTATGCAATTATTTTTATCTATTTACCCAGCTTTCCCCTCGCTGTAGATTGAGTTGTCCTGGGTCTTTTATTTAGTTATGGGTCACCTCCCTTGAGTTTAGGTGCTCAATGATCTGCAAGCTGAGTGAATAAGTAAACGAACCCATAGCCACAGAAACAAGAGTGTTTCAACCCAGACCTTGTAAACTGGTGGTTGATTTAAAGCCTAAATTAAGGACTTAAGTCAATTTCCTGCTCACCAGATGTGGTGCTGGGGTGTGAAACTGCGAAAGTTCAAAGTTGAGAAGCCAGCCTTGTTAACATGTGACGGCTGATGCAACTGTCTGGTACATGATAGTCCACCTCCTGCCTAGAATCCAGAGGCTTCCCCCACCCCCACCATTATTTATCTAGAGGATTTGTGATGTCTTCATGTTTAATTGCTACCCTGGATCCAGAAAAGTGGAAGGCTATTTGCTTTGGTTTGATGATTAACACAAGTAAGCAGAAAAAAAGTTTTCTTGACTCAAGTGTGTTGGTTTGTGTGACAACGGGCAGGTGGGATCTGGGACAAGTGTAGTTTGGACTGTAAACCACTGCACACCTGCTCAGCTTGCAATATTTATCAGGGGGGACAAAAGGCAGGTCATTTCTGTTTCAAAGCACTGCCCTTCGTTACGACTCTTCTTCTCCTTGGTTTCCACTTAAAGAATAATGACTTAGCAATAGATTAAAAAAAAAAAAATCTCTCACCCAGAAAGAGGAAGGAAAGGTGACTCCCTGCAGCTGAAAATAAACTTAAAGAAAAAGAATCAAGCAGTTGTGTGACTTTCTGGATGCAGCAACTGAAGAGTGAGTTTTGTAAAAACCTCTAATGTGACATTCTTGCAACATGCCCTCCTGTGTTGCAGGTAGGATCTCTGAGGGAAAGCCCGTGGGCCTCCTAGACAGGAACCACCTGGGCTTCGGGCCACAACCTTCTTCCCAGCCTGAGTTTTTAGAGATCGGTGGCAATAAGAGAAGCAAGTAGAGGCCCCGCTCAAAACAATGTGTCTTGTTCTGAGTCAAAGTGTTGGTCCTAAGTGCAGGAGGTGTCATACTATACCATCAAAGCAAATATCACACACATATCCCTTCTTTTTTAGCTTGGACTAGTACATGGGTGACCAGCTGAAGGAGCAATCAGAGCCACCAGAAAGGCTTCTTGAAATCACATATCTAGTTGCCCGTATCCTGAAATGCAATCTTGATTGCAGAATTTCTACAGAGGAATGGCTTTGTAGATGTAATCTGCTTGGACGAGGGGCTTAGGGAGATGTTTCGAAGATAGATATGTTTATGTGGAAAATGCACAGTTTTTTACTTAGGTTGCTTTTTTTTTTTTCCTGGCCTGCCGATGGAGATTAGTTTAGTCCCTTAACCACAGCCAATACGCACCCCATTACACAACGTGCGCCCCCTAGTGGAAAGTCGCTGCCGCTGCTAGTGAAACGCTCTGAAATGAAACGCTGAACCCCAAGTTTCAATCCCTGCCTTCCAGTTGTAGAATATACCACAGAATTAACCTCCTTGAGCCTCAGTGTCTTCTGAAAAAAAAAGGAATAAAGAAACTCGGCTAGACCTTCTTACTTTACAGGGCTGTTGCATGGAAGAGAAATCTGAGAATAAAAGAAAAACAAGACATGCATCAAATGACTGCTGTGATTAGTTATGTTGCCATTACATGAAATGAAGGTGAAATTGTCCTAAGGGATAGTCCTTTCCTCACACTGTACTAGACTTTATATTTCTTACTTTTAGTCTCCCTTTAGTGTTTTTATTATGAAACTGTAATGATAGGAGACCATTCCTCTGCGGGAAGGGAGTCATTACAATCGCTAACATTTGGTGAGCACTTATATGTTACAGGCTTTACTTGGATTTGTTCGTTACACTTTTAGTAACTCTGTGAGGCTAGTACTTGTTCCCTGTGGGCTATTTGCCTCAAGTAAAATAGCTAGGAGGTTTCCAGGTCTGTCTCACTTGAAAGCTCATACAAGGGCATCTGGGTAGCTCAGTCGATTACATGTCCGACTTGAGCTCAGGTCGTGATCTCACAGCTTGTGGGTTCGAGCCCCGCATCGGGCTCTGTGCTGACAGCTCAGAGCCTGGAACCTGCTTCTGATTCTGTCTCCATCTCTCTCTGCCCCCCCTGCTTGTACTCTGTGTGTCTCTCCTTCTCTCAAAAGTAAACAAACAAATAAAAGCTCATACTTGTAACTTCTAGGGGAAATTGATACTCTGCGTTTCTCCTTCAACTATATACTTAAGTTGGTTGAAGTTCCTCTGTTATTAGGCTCAAGATGTTCTTCCTCACTCCTCAAATATGCTGAAGTGCTTGGGACAGCCTTGAGCAGGAAAAGCCATTGTGTGGGCTACTCAAAAGGGAGGGACAGAAAAGAGGATTGAGTCTAAAAACCTTAATGCACCAAGTGTATGGCTCAACTTCACAACAAGGCAGGGCCTCTATCATTGAACACATGGCCAACAAGGAGACTAAATTGTAATTCAAACTGAAAATAAAGAGTGAATAGACAGGGCCAGCTAAGTCAGTGTTTAGCCAAATATTCATCAAAGTTAAGGTCAGGTATCTTCACATTATGAACTCATTTCCTATTTTAGGGGGTAAGATCAGGGACCCTACATTCAGCCATGCAACTATTGAACCCCATAATGCCAGGGGACGCCATGTACATGGTGTACAATGAGAATGGCACCCTGTGGAGTTGGGCAGGGTACAGCTGCGTGAATATCCTTGGTAGTTCTGGGTCAGGGGAGGGGTGAATTTTTTGCCCTGAGATTGGTAGCAAAATAGTAATTTGGAATCTATCGACCTTTTTGTGACTGAAACTAATAAAATTAGTTTCTCCATAACTTTGTCCAGATTGAGGAGTACAGAATGTTCTGGAAGACACATATTGGGGTATGGAAGGTAGGGGTGGGGGGATGAACAGAATCATATCCGGGGCCAAAAGGTATCCTCCGGAACTGATCCAGAAGAGATGGAAACTCAAAGGTCAGAGACTGTTGTTGACATGAACCTTGTCTGTCAAAGCTCCTCCCCCAGGACTGCTCCCAGGAATGCTTGGCTGTTGAGATCATCTAAAATGTCACTTGCACAGTCACTTCCCTTAGTGGTGGAAGTGGGAATGGCAGGGCAGGGAGATGGGGCACAAGGTAGAGGCAGTGGTTTTGTTGCCATGAAATTTCAGGATTGGATGAGAATTTGAACTTTAAAGAATCTTACTTTATTTAGGATGTACAGATCCTTAAAGATTACCCAAGACCTCTGGAATTAAGAGTCTTGAAACTTGGGCTCTTATATTGTAACTAATAGTTACTCTTTTTGCAAGATGCTTTAACTTGTTAGACCTGGATTTTCTTCAGTGGGAAGCTAAGGAACTAGGTTAAGGTATCCCTAAACATTATTTCACTTCACATTCTATAAAGTAAGACCCAACACACTTTTAATAAGAAACCTTTCTAACACCGCTTTTATTTTTACGAAATGAATTTCATAAATAATAAAATCGGACTGTAGTTTACATTTAAAAGTCAGCATAATGCCCTATTATTATTAACATTAATAAAATGGAGAAATGAGTAAATCTTTTTAAGTTTATTTATTTGTTTTGAGAGAGAGAGAAAGAAAGAGTAGGGGGGAAGGGCAGAGAGAGAGTACTCTGCTGACAGCAGAGAGCCCGAAGTGACGCTAAAACTCACGAACTGAGAGATCATGTGACCTGAGCCGAAGTTGGACATTTAACTGACTGGGCCTCATGGATAAATTAGTTTGAAAAACGTTTCAATTGATAAATGCGTAGCACAACTACACCAGAGGTCTGCATGAGTGAGGTAGATACAAGTACCTGAATGTAAAATCACCATCAATGAATAGCTACAACTGAAGGTGGCTAGGGGTGTGTGGTGTCATTTGGGATCTGGAAGAATCTTGCACTGTGAAGGGCTGCCTCAGATGTTGCAAGATGTCTAGCTTCCCTGGCTCCTATCACTAAATGCTAGGAATATGCCACTGCCGCTCCCCTGGACCCCCAAGATGCCTCCATGAATATCTGAACTGCTACTGAGAAGGGCTATTTTGACCCTCCAGCCTCTTGAGAACATTCAATAAGAATACTGATTCTGGGGGCGCCTGGGTGGCTCAGTGGCTTAAGCGTCCAACTTCAGCTCAGGTCATGATTTTGCCATTCATGAGTTTGGGGCCCCGCGTCGGGTTCTGGGCTGACAGCACAGAGCCTGGAGCCTGGTTTGGATTCTGTGTCTCCCTCTCTTTCTATCCCTTCCCTGCTCACACTCTGTCTCTCTCAATAAATATGTAAATAAATAAATAAATAAACATAAAAAAAGAATACCGGTTCTGCTTTACCACTTTATTTTTGTTTTTAGTTTTTTTTTTCAACGTTTATTTATTTTTGGGACAGAGAGAGACAGAGCATGAACGGGGGAGGGGCAGAGAGAGAGGAAGACACAGAATCGGAAACAGGCTCCAGGCTCTGAGCCATCAGCCCAGAGCCCGACGCGGGGCTCGAACTCACCGACCGTGAGATCGTGACCTGGCTGAAGTCGGACGCTTAACCAACTGCGCCACCGCTTTACCACTTTATACAGTAGTCCCCTTATCCTGGGTGTTGCTTTCCACGGTTTCAGTTTCGCAAGGTTCACCACGGCCTGGAAGAAGATGATCTTCCTCTGACATAGTGTCAGAGGGTCAGTAGTAGCCTAATGCTCTGTCACAATGCATGCATCCTTCACCTCACTTCATCCCATCACGTAGGCATGCTATCATTTCCCGTCATCACAGGAAGGCCAAGTACAGGACAGTAAGATATTTTGAGAGAGAGAAAGACCACATTCACATAGCTTTTATGGTAGTGATTGATATAATTGTTCTATTTTATTATTAGGTATTGTTGTTAATCTCTTACTGTGCCTAATTTATCAATTAAGCTTTATCATAGGTGTGTATGCATAGGAGAAAAACACAGTCTATATAAGGTTCAGTACAGTCTGTGGTTTCAGGCGTCCACAGGGGGTCTTGGAACATATCCTCTGCTGGGCACAGCAGTACCTAACCTTTTGCAAACTCTTTACAGATGTAATAAGAGCTAACATTTATATAATATTTGCATCATGCCAGATGCTGTTCTAAGCACTTCACATGGACTAAATCATTGGGGTCTCCCAGTAACCCAATATGATTAGAATGTCTACTTTATAGATGAGAAAACTGAGGCACAGATCATTTAAGTCACTTGCCACTGAAACAGTGAATAAATGCTGCTGCTGAGATGTAGACACAGGCCTTATCGCTTTGGATCTTCATAAACAGACTCAGGCGATGAGCAGATTAGGGGTGCTTAACCTCAGTTTATTGATTAGGAGAGTGAAGCTCCTTGGTGGCTCAGTTGGTTAAGTGTCAGACTCTGGATTTTGGCTCCGGTCGTAATCTCAGGTCATGATCTCACAGTTGTGAGATTGAGCCCTGTGTGGGGCTCTGCATGGAGTGTAGAGCCTGCCTAAGACGCTCTCTCTCCCTCTCCCTCTGCCCCTCCCCTGCTTGCGTGCATGGTGTGATCTCTCTGTCTCTCACAAATAGATAGATAGATAGATAGATAGATAGATAGATAGATAGATAGAAAAAAATAAAAAGGAGAGTAAAGCTCCAACAGGTCCCATGATTTGTCCTATTTAGGTCTTCTACTTTCTTGTCTGGTGTATTAGTTTTCTATTGCTGCTCTAACAAATTTCCCAAAACCTTAGTAAATTAAAAGACAAATTTATTATCTTATGGGTTTTTTTTGGTTTTTTTTTTTTTTTTTAAGTCAGAAGTCTGATGCAGATCTCAATTAGCCAAAATCAGTGTATCCACAGTGCTTAATTCCTTTCTGGAGACCCTAAAAGAGAATCTGTCCCCTTGCTTTTTCCAGAAGCTTCTAGAGACTACTCAAATGCTTTAGCTCATGGCTCCCTTACATTTTTTAAGCCTGGTAGCAACTTGGATCTTTCTCAAACTGAAACAGTCCAACCTCCATTCTGCCTTCTCCTTGCATTTTTAAGGATTTGTGATTACCATGGTCACCCTAAAATAATCCAGGACAATTTCCCTATTTTAAATATATTTTAAATTAGAATTTCCCTGATTAGCAACCTTAATTCACCTTGCAACCCTAATTCCTCTTTGCCATGCAAGGTAACATATGGTTGGGATCTGGAGACTAGGATGTGGGCATCTTGGGAGTGGGGGTAGGGGACATTTTTTCTGCCTGTTACATCTGGTTTGGTGAAGTTATAATGGTACAGAGTTCCCAGGTAGCGCTTCAAGAATATCCTCAACCATGTAAAGGATCATGTCCTGTCACACTGCAAAGGAGTTCCTCACTTATTCATTTATTTACCCATCTAACAGGTAACTTATGGAGTATCTTCCATGTGATACCACTAGGGCATTGCCCTCAAGGAACAATATTATGGTGACAGATGCCGATAAGCACCATGCAGGCAGGTACAGGATGGAGCAAAAAGTGCTGTAGCCAGGTCATCATGGGATGCTGTGTGCTGTGGTAGCCTATGGGAAGGGCATCTGGCCCATTCTTGGACAGGTCTATGGAAGGCAAAAGTCTCAAGGCAGCCCAACAAAGAGCATGGCTATCAGCTGTCGCGCAGTGTCAGTAGGTGGGAGGAATGTGACCTTCAGACCTTGTTAAGGGGCAGGAAGGAAAAAAGACCAGAGAATTGAGCAGGAATCAAGGCTTCTAGGCCTTATGATAGAGTTGGATTTCATTCTCAGGGTGAAGTGTTGTAAGTAGGAAAATGTCATGCTGGGTTTCACATTTCAAGAAGATAATTCTCCCGAGCCATGCGTCTGTTGTAAGGTGGGCAGGGCTCTAGTGACATGACCCAGCTTCATGTGCTCACCTGGCAGCACCAGCGTTCAGACACTTCACCCTGAGTTATGCTTAGGGGCACCTTCCCCAGCAAGGCTTAGGTTTATAAGGTGACTTCACTCACATCATGATGTTATCACTAGGTCAACCCTGTGTGGATCATTGGACTGGTCTAAGGATCCTTTTCTGTATAGGAGGAAATGGAGGTGCTAGAGATGAGGTGACTGGCCTGCGGTTACCTTGTAGATGAGGGAGCTGGACATCAGATTATCTAATACCCATCCAGTTCTTCCTACTGCATACTACACAAAGTCAAGACATTGTACAGTGGACACAATGAAGTCTTAGAGGTATAAGGCATGGCCTCTGATTTCAGGGAGTTGACAGTTATTAAGGAAGTAGGGCATTTGAGGATGATTGTAAAGTTTTTGAGATTAGTCGTACAAATTGTGTGATCTATAGCATCTATAACATAGTACCTGGCACACCTTAGGCTGATTTTAAAATGTCTTAGGAAGCAAAAAATAGGACAGACAGAAGGAGGAAGAAGGAAAGGAGAGAGTGAGTGGGGGAATCAGGGAGTGAGAAGGGAAGGACAGACAGCAAGGTAGGAAGGGAGGGGGGAGGGAAAGTAATTTGGGGACTTAGTGACTTTCTCTGATGACTCCCCTCCTCCAGCACTCATGTTACTGGACGTGGTGATGAAATACATTTGGCATCCGACAATGAAGACTATGCCTTGGTCTGTAGAGCAGAATTATGGAAGTCACTTTATAGAGTTGGGAGGCACGTACTTAACATAGACCGGTCTTGAAAGACAAAAGAGGAGCCAGACATGATTTTAAAAGTTATTGGGAAATGTAATTATCCTTCTAATGTTATAACCACCTTTCCTTTGCCCCCCTGTAGCTCAGGGACCTACAAGTCTGAATATGTTAGGAACACTTCCTACCTGGAGAGATGAAAACTGTCTGCTTAGATATTTTAATTGTTTCTTTTTTTTTTTTTTAAATTTTTTTTTTTCAATGTTTATTTATTTTTGGGACAGAGAGAGACAGAGCATGAACGGGGGAGGGGCAGAGAGAGAGGGAGACACAGAATCGGAAACAGGCTCCAGGCTCCGAGCCATCAGCCCAGAGCCTGACGCGGGGCTCGAACTCACGGACCGCGAGATCGTGACCTGGCTGAAGTCGGACGCCTAACCGACTGCGCCACCCAGGCGCCCCTTAATTGTTTCTTTTTTAAAGCTTACGCATCAGCGTGAGAATTCAGACTGTATTCTTTATCAGGAAGCCGGTCAGAATGGTCTTTCAATTCTGTATTCCTATATTCCTGCCATGGTGGGGAATGCTCTTCATGTCCCTTGATGCTTGTAGCACTCACCCCATGGAGTGCCAATCAAAAATAACTCACCGCACAGGGCTTCGCATTTGTGAAAGGCATCTAGCCGAAGCTACCATTGGTCTGTTTGGTGAAGGGAAATTCTTCTCTGGCAGCTAGAATTCTCTGGCCTACTGAGACTTCTGTTTCAAACGATGCATTTCAAAGCAGATAATGTTAAAGAAAAGCCAGAATTTCCCCCTGCATTTATACTGAGAGTTTTATATACCAAACCTCATTACCTACTTCAGTGGCTTTGATCTATAATAATAGCTTGCCTTTAGCTCTGGCCCGCAGATCCAGACTTAAGAGAAAGTATGAAACACACACCACGAAGTAAATGTCCTGACAGACCCATACAAATGAGCCCCACTCCCAAAGTGGGGTAGAGAAGATGGAATAGTGGTTATAATGGGAATTAAAATGATGCCCCATACTTTAGCTCAGTGCTTTTGAAACTACTTCTTCCTGTGATTTGAAGCATCATTCTCAGCTTGTTGAGAAGTGTGGGAAGCTCCATCTCAAACTCGACTGGTTGCTCAGTGTGTCTGCAGCTAACCTACCCAGTTCATGTGCTTGCTGTTCAAACTGGCCTTGTTTCTTCTCACTGCAGTTTCTTTCCCAGAGGAGTAGAATGCAGTGGTTTAGAGGGAGGGCCTTGGAGTTACCCAGCGTGGGCTTACATTCTTGTTCTATCTCTTTCTCACTGTGTGAGCTTGAGCAAGTTACTTAACAACAAGCCTCAATTTCTTAATCAGTAGGTTTATTGTGAGGGCTAGAGTAATTATGTATGTAAAGTGGTTAGCTCATTGCCTGGAATATAGTAAGCACTAAATATTTTCTAACTGTATAACATGTCACATTGCATGCTTAGCTAAGTACTATTTGCACACAGAGGTCTTAAGCATACAAGTGAAATGATGGGTTCAATCATATGTTACATAAAGTCTTTGAGGGGGGGACACAAAGGACAGTTTGGGATTTGCTATGGTAGGGAACTGAAGGATGCAACTGATGGCCTAGGAGAGTTGGTTTGCCTTGTAGGGGTGAATTATGATCCCACAAGGGTGTATTTTATTGATGATTTTTAGTAGCATCAGATGTTTTCCATCAAACAGATCACAGTGTAGGCTGCTGTGGTTTTTGGTGGGCAAATGTGAACTTTGTCTTAAAATGCTGATATGCAGGAACATGCAAAAAAGTGTTTTGTAAAGGGAAAGTGGGCAAGTAAGGATTTAACTTACACAGCAAAATTCAAAATTCTTTGAAAATTTGTCTAGTGCTTATAGGGGTGTGGAGCTCTTACTGGCCAAAAGAAACCCAAAAGTTTCTTTTGTTAAAATGTGGGGGGTGCCTGGGTGGCTTAGTCGGTTGAGAGTCCAACTCTTGATTTCAGCTCAGGTCATGGTCGCAGGGTCGTGGGATCCAGCCCCTCTGTGCTGAGTGTGGAGCCTGCTTAAGATTCATTCATTCTCTCTCTCTCTCTCTCTCTCTCTCTCTCTCTCTCTCTCTCTCCCCCCCCCCCCAATCCCTCCCTCCCTCTCTCCCCCGCTCCCGGCCCCTCTTCCTCACTCACACATGCACTCTTTCTCTCTCAAATTAAAAAAAAAAAAAAAAAAAAAAAGAGGTGAAATATTTATATAGGTGTTACTAAGCCAGCATTATACTTCAGTTTTTTATGGTTTTAATTTAATGCTGTATTTCATGGAATCTAAGAGACAATCCAGTGGAATTGTATCTGTACCCTCAAAAAAAAATAATGTTTAAGATGGGGTGTCTAATGGGATACCTGCTTAAAGTTTTGATTTAAGGGACTATCTCTTCAATGCAGGGATAAGTGAAAAATAAACCCATCACACAGAAAGGGACAACAAAGAAACTCACACGTATCAGATTTAGCCCTGGTAGAAGGCAGAAAAAATATATCTGCTAAGATTTTGAATGGCAAGTCGGTTCTACTAAATATGTAGGTCTGAATGTAGTGTCAGTGTGAGTTAAAAAAAACAAAAAACAAAAAACAAAACTTAGGCAGATAATTTAAAGTGGTTTCAGATTGGGAGGGCCCCTGATGAATGATAGGAGTGGTTGTAAATTCTGTCTACAAGATTCAGCTTCCATCTGGGCCTCCAACGATTTTAAGGCACATTCCCCAAATCAGAAATGATAAAATGTGAAAAAAAAAAAGGGCAGTTTAGATTGATGAGATATGGGGTATTATAGTCACATAACTAGTTATTAAAATAATTTTTCTGCTAATGTTTGTAAGGTGAGGACCTTGTCGGTAGATTGAAGGAAAAATCTATAGAGGGATGAGATGAAATTCCTTTTCTTCTGAAATAGAACAGTCCAGAGAGAGACAGGTGTGGAGTAATAAATTACATTTACATATATTACAAGTATATTCTATAATAATAATAATAATTTATATTTATAAGTAATATAAACGCTGTAGCAGAACTTGTGGAATATCTGAAGGTACTAAGGATAACTGGAGTGGAAAAGAATGCTTCACAGAAGAGGTAACTTGTACAGTAGGGTGATCTAAGCAAAGTGAAGTTTAAAGTGTAGGTAATTACTTGGCTGTTTGCGACCCTGCATTTCAAATACTTTCATCTGAAAGCTTTTAATCTGCAGTAAAAATCAAAGTTAATGACTTTTCTCTTTTGCTTCCAACATCCATATATTGTCCTCTGTTCTCTACTTCACATTTAGAATTTATCTAAACCAGGGGCGCCTGGGTGGCTCAGTCAGCTAAGCATTGGACTCTTGACTTCAGCTCAGGCCATGAACTCATGGTTCATGAGTTCAAGCCCCACATCAGGCTCTGCTCTGGCAGCACAGAGCCTGCTTGGGATTCTGTTGTCCTCACTCTCTGCCGCTCCCCGACTCACTGTCTTTCTCTCTCTCTCAAAATAAATAAAAATAAACTAAAAAAAAAAAAAAAGAATTTGTCTAAATCAAAATAATATATGCAAAAAAATAATATATGTTTATAGCATTCCTTTGTGCACCCTACCCCATACCTTCTCTGTTGTCCCCCAGAATATTAGAAAACATATTTTAATTAATAACTTAATGATTTTTATTAAAAATATTTTAATAGAAGTATAGGTATATTAAATTTATAATATTAGAATATATTTCTAATCCTAATATATATAGAAATATATATTCTAATACTCCAAATAATATGCCTATACTGCTACTTCTTCGTATATCAGTTTTAGCCACTATTGACAGAATTAGTGATCATGTCAATATTGTTCCATTTTGTAGCCATGTAAAAGTCAACGATCAGGTTTCCTGCAGTTACCCACAGCTTTTCTTTTTTTTCCACTTGCTTCATTTTCTTTTCTTTTTATTTTTTATTTAAAAAATCTTTTCGGGGGGCGCCTGGGTGGCTCAGTCGGTTAAATGTCCGACTTCGGCTCAGGTCATTATCTCATAGTTTGTGAGTTCGAGCCTCACATCAGGCTCTGTGCTGACAGTTTAGAGCCTGGAGCCTACTTTGGATTCTGTGTCTCCCTCTCTCTCTCTGCCCCTCCCCTGCTCATGCTCTGTCTCTGTCTCAAAAATAAATAAAAACATTAAAAATAAATAAATAAATAAATAATAAAAAAATTTTTTAACGTTTATGTATTATTGAAAGAGAGAGAGCATGAGCAGGGGAGAGGCAGAGGGAGAGGGAGACACAGAATCCGAAGCAAGTTCCAGGCTCTGAGCTTTCAGCACAGAGCCCGATGCAGGGCTTGAATTCATAAGCCGTGAGATCATGACCTGAGCCAAAGTTGGATGCCTAACTGAGTGAGCCCCCAGGAGCCTCCCCTTTTTTTTAAAGAGAGAGAGAGAGTACATGGGGAGAGGGAGAAGGAGAGAGAGAATCTTATGTAGGTTCCACGCCCAGCGTGGAGCCAGACATGGGGCTTGATGTCATGAACTGTGAGATCAAGACCTGAGCTGAAACCAAGAGTCAGACACTTAACCAACTGAGCCACCCAGTCACCCCTTGCTTCATTTTCTTATACCTGTCTGTACATTTTTTTTCCCCTAAAGCAGCACTATATTTATCAAATTTCTAGGAAATTTGTTCTTTTTCAAATGCTCATACATGTTGAATCCCGCACACATTCTGTTTATTTTCCCACCCTGCTGCTGTGGACTGGTTCTCTCTTGGTCTGGTGCATGGCCGTCTTCCTCAAGCCGTCCTGGGCTTTCTTCTCTGTCACCCTCACTTGTGGTTTACTCCCTAGTTTTGCTGGACAACATTCATCAGTAGCTTCCTGAGAAAGAACGTGTGGGAGGCAAATAGTTGAAAATATCTTTAATCTGTTCTCTCACTGGACTGATACTTTGGGTGTGATAGGCTGAGTGAGCATTTTTCCCTTGGTAGTTTTCAGAGTGTCTGTGAGAAGCCTTTCTGCTATGAGAAGTCTCACTCTTTTTTACATGTGACCTGTTTTTTTCTTTTGTTCTGGAAACTTCTAATTTTTCTTTTTATCACTGATAGTCTGAGTTATAAGTAGCGATTGGCCTTGGTGTGGAAGTTTTGTTAATCAATTTTCTAAGACCTTGATAGGTACAGGTAGGCTAAAGCTGTGGTTCCCAAACTATGTGCCAAGGTGTTGTAGGTCGCCCGAGTGAACTCACAAGAGTGCCAGGGAATATTCTGAAATTTTGAGGAAAACATAGCAACATCTGTTGGCCACTAGGCGAACCATTAACCGGAGACTTAATATTAGATTGCTACATTCCTTCCATGATGTCAGTATCTTTGCAGAACTGGGTTTTCTGCAGTTGCCATGATTTCAAAACACACACACACACACACACACACACACACACACACACACACACAAACAAAAACAAGTGCCACACAAATCAAAACATACTGTGGAACAGGAAATAAGGGTGGCAGTATTCAATATGATTTCTAGGTTTGAGAAGTTGTATGGTGCCCAGAAATTACTAAGTTTTTAGAACATAAAGAGTCCTTTAAGTAGTTTGGATTTAACTACTTAAAACACTGAATTGGAAGGTATCTCTTTGGGCCTAGGCGTGTCATGAAAAAGTTACTGAGACATTACGCGTGTCATTTAATGAGTAGACTGGGACCTGTATTCTGAAGAATCATCTTACACTTCAGTTCTGGAACATTTTCTTGTTTGATTTCTTTGATCATTCCTCTCCTCCATTTTCTTTGCTTCCTGTGCATAGAAATTCTTTTGGTTGGATGTTGGACCCTCTGTATTGACACATCAGCAAGCCGATTTGTGTCGTCTTGTTGGTTTTTCTCCAGTTTTCCTTCTCTGTTTACTTTTGTTCTTTTTCATGGAGAATTACTAGATTTTTATCTGCAACACTTGTATTGATTTTTTTTCATCCATCATATCACTAAGGTCCAAGAATATTTTCTTATTCTCACTGTTCATTTTTTAAATAGCATCCTCTTGTATTGTGGATGCGACGACATCTTTGCTGATCTCTCTGAGCGTATTAATAGTTTTTTGAAGGATTTTTTTTTCACTAGTATTGACTCAGATGTCTCCAAGTTCCTTTCTCTGTGCTTCAATTTTCGGTGTGTTATGCATAGCTAATAGTTTCATCTATTTTGAGATTTGTTCCATTTTTGTATTCCCCTAGAGGCAGAACCTGAGCTGAGGATCTCAAGGCAAGAAGTTGATTTGGGATACAAGCCCAAGAAGCACTGGTGGTGGAGTAGGAACACGAGATAGTAAAGGGAATGAGCCCATAAAGGCCCCGCTGTGGACCACTCAGTCACTGTGGCACTTAGCATATTTTCACCTGACATGGGAGGAAGCAGATAAAACTTACTCAGCAACTCTCCACCCATCCTTTTGTTAAGGGCTACTGCTGGGGGCGTTACCTCTCTGGTACTTCTGTTTGGCATCTCTATGAGGTCACAAGGCTCCTCTGCCAAAAAAATGGCCCTGGGCAGAGAAGTGCGGGTACTCACCGGAAGCAACCTTCTGCGCGTAGACTTGACTACAGAGGAGACATGGTCTAAGTTAGTCTCCAGCAGAGCCACATGGCCTAATTTAAAAGTGTTCAGAGGAAATCCTAGTGGAAGATGGACTGCACTCAGTTCTAGACACATTTCCGTCACAAGTCTTTTCTGAAGGCTGGTTCAGGCATGATCAAGATTGAGTGTACTGTCCTCGGAAAGCTTTGCAAAGCAAAATGTTGGCTACCTATACCTGACTTTTAATTTCTTTAAGTGTATGGTTGGTAGAGAGTCTTGCAGATCCAGTGAGTTGATTGCAGTTTCTGTGAGTAGATGATGCATGAGTTAGATTAATTGAGCCAAAGGGGAGTATTGTGTTTCCCAACCTCAGTCCTATTGACATTTTGAACCAGATAAGACCGGCCATGAGCGACGTAGACAAACTACCTGGGCAATAGCCTCACCTGCCTAGAACTCCGTTTTCTCATTGATAACATGGGGGTGACAACAGTACTTCCATTATAGGCCTGAGGGGGGAGTTTAAAAAGTTAATACAGAACTCAATACAGGATCCAGCACAAAGAGTTCAAAGTGTGGTGGCTATTCGTATGCTATTTTTGTCTATTTGTCTTTCCCCACTAGACTGTATGACTCCAGGAGAAGGGATCAGATCTTTTCCATCTTAAAACTTGAGCAAACTGAGGACAATTGACCCGTTGGCAGTTGTCTGTTGGTCGTTAGCCATGGCAGGATTTGGGCAAAAGTAAGAAATAAACAGCTTCAGTTGGTGAGATTTATTGACTGTAAAATAATGTACATGGCCTTGGGTCAACAGCTACTCAAGAATGTCTTCGGGCAATAGGCCTTTCTTATATCAATCCCCAGTTGCAAGAGGGGCTAAGTTAACAAAGCCAGGTGATTCTGCCTTTTAAAACTTGAAAAATCGAATTTTGCAATGGATTTGATAGTTTTCAAATATTTTAAAATTTTTAACATTTTTATATGGGTACATTTTATTTTGAGTTTATAATTCATGTCACAGAGTCATTATTTCTCATTTTTCCAGAAAATGTACTCTCCACAAATTTGCCTCAGTAATAATGAAATGACAGGAGACCATGTTCCTAGGATGGTACGTGTATCAATCTGTATCTGTCAGGGAAAAGTAATTAATATAACTTGATAACCGCTCCAAGAACTCAGTTAAGTTGTGTATTCTTTGAAAAGCCCATAAAGCCTGGAAGAATTATCTGAAAGAAGAAACCTTTTAAAGAAGGGATCTCAGAGTCTGATTTGTAACATTCCACTCTTAGTTACTTTATCGTTGCTGGATGTGTTCATATTTATATATGTGTGTGCGTATAATGTAAAATACACACAAAAATATTCTTTGGGAAAATCGAAAGCTTCCCTGATATAGTTGTAGAGACAGAACTTGCATAGAAAATACATATGAGAGCTTTGCTAAAGGAATGATACAGGTAGTAAATGCAATACATATAATGAGGGAGGGTTCTGAAAGTGGGGGACAGCCAGGAATGATTCTGCAGAGCCAGGGCAGGGCCTGAACTGGACCTGGAGTAAGTCTTTCTAGTCTGCCTCTGCCTGCTTCCAGGCTGTGTGAGAACAGCATGCTTGCCATGCAGACCAACTTTTACCTGTCCACTCGCCAGCCCTTCCCACCGGTGTGGAATGGACAGATCCTTGAGGCAGGACCCAGGCCCTGGGAGCTTCCCCCATCAAACACCCTGCCTGTCAGTTTTCACATACAGACCTGTGTTGTTGGGTTTTGGATTCCCTCTCCAGTCTTTCTAACACCTGTACAGATTCACCCCCATTACATGTTGAACATGTCCCCTCCAAATTCATATGTTGAAGTGCTTACCCCTTAGTACCTTAGAATGTGGCATCTGGACATAGGGTCATTGCGGATGTGATTGGTTCAGATGAGGTGACACTGGAGTAGGGTGAGCCGCCAGTCCAATATGACTTCTATCCTTATAAAGAGGGGAAATTTGGACACAGACATCACACACAGAGAACAACATATGAACATGAAGGTGGAGATTGGGATGATGAATCTATAAGCCAAGACACTCTAAAGATTGCCAGGAAACCATCTCAAGTTGGAGGAGGCCTGGAGCAGACTCGCCTTCACAGCAGGAACCGATCCTGCCGACACTTTGCCTTCCGACTCCTGGCCTTCAGAACTGGGAGAGAAGGCTTCTATGGTTTAAGCCACCCAGTTTGTGGCACTTTGTTATAGCAGCCCGAGCAAAATATTACACCTCCTATGGAAGGCTTTGGATACATTTCATAAAAATTTGGCAAGGAGTTTGGGGAGTGAGCAAATAGTAATTGAAATTTAGCACATTTTTTTTTCTCTTTGTCAAATGTCTAATGAGACCATCTGTCTTTACTGAGTGACTGAGTGTTCAGATGCATTTCTCTAGGTGTATGAGTCAGCCCTGAAAGGGCTAGGTTGTTACAGGTTATTGTGGTGCATACAGCACTGCTAAATTTTGTTCTCATGCATGTTCGCCTTGCCATAGGACTGTTCCTTGGGAGCAGTTTCTCTGATTTTTGTGTGAGTCAAAACTTGATATCCATGCTCCTAAAATCAATCTAGTTTCCAAAATCTTCACATGTTGGGTTACTGGATAAAAGACAGTTATTTGATATAAATAATTTTTCTAAGTATAAATATGTCCTAAATATATCCAGGGATGTACTTAGGCTAAAAAAAATATTTGTCAAATTTAACTGGGCATCCTACATTTTTAGGTGCTTGAGCTGGTAACAGTATTTACATGTTTTTCAAAACTGTAGCCTTGTAGCCAGCCAGTGACAAAACCATGAGTCAGTAAAGACAGACTAATCAGAGGGTGGATCATTGAAAATGGTTTTGTAAAGATAAAAGTCAACCAAGAAGATGCTCCGAAGGTGTAGCTGAGGCCACTGAATGAAGGTGTGATTTCTTCTTTGAAGACTTTGTTCCTCATCCCCAATTTTAGAAGGACCAGAGTTTGGAACAGCAGCTAAGAAATGGGGGCAAGGGACAGGAATAAGATGACAGTAAATCTAGAATCAGCATGGACTGAATTACTAATAAAAACTAATATTACCAACAGGACCCAAAGCAGTTATCATCTGAAAATTAAAGAATTTGCATCTTGATGCTACACCTATAAAACTAATTAACAAGGTTGTTATTGACAAGAGCCCTTTTATATTTTTACTCTTTCTTTCTAGTGCCTCAAAGTACATATTTTTATATACTCCCATATATATAACATATACTATAGTATACTATACATAGATATATACAACATAGACTGTACTGTATGTGGTTTATTGGTTTCTTGTCTGTCTCCTTCATTCACAGCTATATTCCCAATGCTTAGAGGATTACATGGAACTCACTGGACACTCAATAAATACTAGTTGAAAAGGAGTGCCTGTGTGGTGCAGTCGGTTAAGTGTCCGACTCTTGAACTTGGCTCAGGTCATGACCTTACAGTTCATGAATTCAAGCCCTGCATTGGGTTCTGTGCTGATGGCTCAGAGCCTGCTTGGGATTCTGTCTCTCCTTCTCTCTCCCTGTCCCCTGCTTGTGCTCTCTCTCTCCCTCTCTCTCAAAATAAATAAATAACCTTAAAAAAAATACTAGTTGAATGGATGAACCAACCAATAGCTTTCTTTAACTTAAGGCTTTACAGATTACCTCCAGTTAATTTGAAAGAAAGGGTTTACCTACCAGCTTTCTATGGGAAGGTCTGAGAAATTTCTTCTATTGTGAATAACTTGGAGCCTGAGAGCCATGGTAAGAGAAGTTTAGAGGGGGCGAGATCCTCTTTTCAGAAATTTCCAGCATTCCATTGGAAATTATTGAATCACATCAGGCTTCAGGACATTGTATGGTGTAAAGGACTTCTTGAAGTCTTTACAGCTTGCTCACTGGTGGTGAAGTTGACCTTCTTCATACTGAATTCACCAGCTGTTTACTCTTCTGGTTTGATTCATGAAGGGAAAAAGAGGCATGTGAAAAGACAGTTGCATTTCCTGGATCTTAACCTATTATCGTAACAACTACACCCAGTTGCAGGGGTTTTTTTCTTTCCACACCTTAAATTTTTTTTTTATTATGCTTGACCTATATTAAAAGTAAGTTGAAGCACATACTTATCATTGCGAAATGCAGTGTGAGCTAGTCACACTTACAAAAGTTCTTTCATGTGGTGCAAATAACAAATACATGGAGATGAAGAAAAACTCTGTTTTTTTTTTTTTTCATTGTTGTTCTTTGGCAACAGCATTAAAATTCAGATTAAATCTTTGATTGTTAATGTGTTCTAGAATCTTGTAAGTAGGATTGTTTTTAATCACCTTAGAAAAATCGGTATTTGACTAGTTAAAACAATGTAGGGTTTGAAGTTAAATAGCTGATTTGCACAATAACTTGGACCCTGACTACCCAAATCTTTATAACTCCAATTGTCAGAAGCCTAGGATTGGGGTGGGGAGAGAAAAAGAAGTTTTTGAACCAGAGTTGGTCCCTCGAGTGGAACACTTGATAGATTGTGTGCTGATAGGTTACATTTGGGGACAGCATTGGTTCATGGGCAGCCTATGTCCTCTGTCTTAGATCCCAACCTGCCTTATCTTTTTAGCAGCATGATTAGAAGTGGTTGCTGCAATTGCTATGGAAAAATACACCAAGAGGTTATCATATTTAATGTTTCAGAAAACTTCCTTCTGAAGGCGATAACAGTATTTCTTAATCACTGTGCCGTTGGGCAAGCACAGGTGTGTTGCATACCGTTAAATCACTCTATCCTTAGGACATAATGTTGTTCTTTGAAAGTATTTGCCTCTCCTTCTACCTTTTTCCTCCAACCCCCTCTTTATGCCAAAGAAAGCACATTTCCCAGACTTATTCTCCACACCCAGCAAGGTATTCTTTAGAAATCCTGAGTGATTTTTTTTTTTTTTAACTCATTCCACCCCAGTGACATCTCCAAGCTCAGGATGCATGTTTCTTACTCATTTTTGGTCTGCACATATTTAAAACAAAATTTTTTTTAATGTTTATTTATTTTTGAGAGACAGAGTGCAAGTGGGGGAGGGGCAGAGAGCGAGAGGGAGACACAGAATTTGAAGCAAGCTCCAGGCTCTGAGCTGTCAGCGCAGAGCCTGACATGGGGCTCGACCTCATGAACTGTGAGATCCTGACCTGAGCCAAAGTCCATTGCTTAACCGACTGAGCCACCCAAGCGCCCCTTGGTCTGCACATATTGACTGAGCATCTCCTATGTTCTGCGTATTAAAGCAGATTCCAGAGATAGAAGCATATTAACAGAGCACCTCCCCTTTGTCAAGGTGCTTACAAGACATTGGGGAAGGAGCTTTGTAGAGAGGCCACGTTCTTCTCTTTTCTTCCATTTGAGTTTGCATTGCACTGAATCAGGGAGAACCATGGTAGGAGAAATCATTTAACCCTAGAAATAAAAAAGGTGGGTTGGAATTCTATTTCAGTCAGTTTTGGTTAAATTCAAGGTAGGAGTCTTAAAAGGCAAGTGATAAAAAGTAGAGGACTTCTCTCATGAGCCAGGTCAGAAACATTTTGTAATGCCAGCTTCCTTTTCATTTTAACTGCAGCATAAAACACAAATCTTTGGTCTGCCATCTGAACCTGCTACAATTTTAGCCTCAACCTACTTTCTGCATTTCCAGGTAAACACTATGCTGTGGCTAAATTATCCTACTTCTTACCTCCTGGAAACACTGTACAACATAGGACCCGCCTCAGTGCTTGGCTGGCAGCAGGCGATTAGTAAGGATTTGGAGGATGAATGAATGAATATGAATGTATATATTTCGTCTTCCATGCTGTTCTTTAACATCATTTTTCACAGCATTTTGTGCTAAGAGCATTCCAATTACAAATTTCTGACAGAGAAGGAATCCGATTGGTGTGACCTGGGTCAGGTGTCCCTCCTTTGTCCAGATAGCTGTGTCCAGGAAATCAGACCACATGACCAGGTACTCACTCAGTGGGGATTCTAAGCACATTCTCTGGGAAGGGTGTCATGAGTCTGACTTACCACACCTCTAAATAGCTTAAGGGGCAGAGTTCATTGAGAGATTGTAGTGGTTCAAATACCTGGAAGGGGCTGTAGGAAACAAGGAGTTTGCTAACTTTTCTTCCTTCCCCGTGAAGGTGGACACAGGTCGAAGGAGTGACCAGAACAGGAAGGAGTTAACAAAGGAAGTGGTATTTTCAGGGCAAAGCCAGGCTTCCGTCAGGGTAAGTAGAAGGAGGAGGAGGAAGTGTTCGAAAAAAAGATTAAAGATAAGGAGAAAGAATTTTTTTCATGACAAAGCATGAATCATTTCATTTTATTCTTTCATTCCAAGTATTGACATATTTTTTCTTATTATCTCATTATGATTGTATAGGCATTTACTGAATACACAATCAAATGTATAATATTGCTTTTATTTTAAACAATGCATTCCAGTTCTAAACAGTAATGTCTATACATTTGAGGAAAGGAACCCACTTTTAGGTTAGAATTTGCCAATAATTTTTGAATGATTCTGTGAAAAGTGAGCAAATGAATGGAGTCAGTGAAAACCGACTAAGCGTGAGAAATAGGTACATTTGGAAAACGATCAGTTTTATAGCATTTACTCTCATGAGAAATATTTGCTCGTCTCAGGTTTGCTGCCAGCACTTGTTTTCAAAGTTAGCCCATATCAGTTATATATACAATTGCTTATTTTAGGAGAACAATTGATAAGACAGATCAAATACGAGGAAAATTTTTCCCTTTTAAGTTTCCTGTGATGTGTCCTTGCTGTGAAGCCCCTCAGTAGATTTGACTAGAAATCAAAAGGAACTTGTTATCCTGATTTTTCTTTCTCAGTGAAAAGCGAACGGTAAATATCATGGTTGAATGAAAAAATAAATTGGATTTTAAAATTTTATGTGTGTTTCCCCAGTTTAAGCTTCCCCAGCTTTATTCAGCTGGATGGTTATAATTGACAAGGCCCCTTACAATGTGACATATCCATCTGAGGGTTAAACCTTTTAATGTAGTTATTAGGTGAACTCTTTTACCTTACTGGATGATGACTTTGTTGTATAACATTTGTTATGTTTATGATAATAACATTGTATGTATGCGTGTAAATGTATACATAATTATTTATAATTTATTATCACTTTGATCCTAAAACATCCTAGAGCATATATTCATTTAGAGGAGATAATATTATGGTGAGCATTCTCCATTTTATTTAGTGGAGGATTCAAAAATAGGTCATGTAAAATGAATTTCTAACCAGTAAATCTTGTTTTCCAATTGATTTTAAGTTTTAATGGGATATATTCCCTGAAAAAAAATATTTAGTAAACTTTATAAATGTTTGGGGAAAGGCCTCAGTGATTTGATCATCTCTATAAATGTTTGGGGAAAGGCTTCAGTGACTTGATCATCTAGTGTTAGGGGTTAAGTTATGCCCACCCATTCATATGTTTAAGTCCTAACCCCATGGTACCTTAGAAGATGCCCTTATTTGCAAACTGAGCTGTTGCAGATGTAATCAGTTAAGATGAGGTCATAGTGAACTAGGGTGAGCCCATAATCCAATATCACTTATAAAATTCTTCTAGAAAGGGAAATTTGGACATGCAGCCATGCACAGACCACACTAAGGGACTCAGAGCGAAGTTGGTTATCTACCAGTCATCGAGAGAGTCCAAGAACACAGCCCTCAATGGAAACCAACCCTGTAGAATCCATGATTTTGGACTTCTGGTCTCCAGAACTGGGAGACGATACACTTCTGTTGCTAAAGCCACCCAGTTTGTGATATTTTGTTACAGGAGCTCCAGCAGATTGATACACTTGGCCAGGTAGAGGTGATCTTACCGGGTGCCCCCAACCCCCCAACCCCCCCTCCCCCGCTCCCCCCACTGCCATGGGTCCTCCTTCCCTAGAAGCTGACTTTTTGGAAACCAATTCCATATCCCAGCCTCTGGAGCTTTGTTTCTTCTTTGTAACATTTATAATGTTTAATAAGGCTGAGCTGTGATAGAATAATTGTCCAGGAGGGCCCATAGCATAGTCTGAAAATTCCTGAATCAGAATAAAACCATTCCCTATTTTGTGAAATTCATAAAAAGAGGCAGGTTGGGAGTCCGTGGATCAAAAAGACTTAGGAGAGCGGCTGCATTCTTGCTTTGGCCGTACATTTTCTGGCCTTAGGTAACACGCTTAACTTGTCTGGATCTGAGTCTTTTTATCTGTATAATAGAAGATAATCTCTTTTTGCTTTGTGCATGTAAATCCAAAACTCTATATTACACAAGATGAAGTAAGCATACATGTAATAATAACATTTAAATGCTTTTTCTCACTTTCCTGTTATCCAAATAAAGATGCTATTCGTTAAAGAAAAAAAAAGTGCAAAGTACAGAATGTCTTATAACAAAAAACACAGTCTCCCCAGCCACCCCCACTCTCCCCGGCTCCCGGCCCACTTCCCAGGGGAAACCATGTTTAACAGTTTCCATATTTAGCTCTTTCAGTGGTTACCATCCTAACTGTAATAATATGCTTATGCTACATTTCCTTGATGATCAACTCTAGACATTATCTCTTCACTCCCCACCACTTACTAGTTTTCAAGTGAAGAATCACTGATTCAGCAGACATTCCTGATAGCCTGTAGGTCAACAGGCCTCTTTAGGGCTCTCACTCTCTGTGGATCTAATTTGAGAAAAGAACGTTAGCTTCACAGTCAGAGGGAAACTGGGGATGTGATGATTTCTACAGGGCATAACACAAAGACAGCAAGAGTTTGATTTAATTACTCAAGCTCAAATCGGGCCTGTGTTGTTATGTTTTTGCTCTTTTTATATTTTTCTGTCTGCATATATTTATTTTAAATAAAATAAAACACAAACTGAACTTAGAATATCCTATGTCACGTTTATAAAAAGAAAAACATCTATCCTAATAGCTTATAATCCAGTACCTTGAAAAAACTAAGAAATGTTTAACAGATAAGATGCTTTTTCTTCAGTCTTAAGTACTAACCGAACTGCTGTTGAGAGTACCAGTAGATGGTCATTTGTGGCACCAGCTTGATTTGGTTTTTCAGTTCACCCCTTCCAGAAAATTGCGGGTGGTTATCTAAAGAGTAAGACACGGAGCTGACAAAACCACTACTGTTTCTTGGAAACACAGCATCTCTGCCGTTCAGATCTTTCTGGAAATGCTGTTAAGGAAATGACTTTGACTTATAATTTACAAACCTCTTTGTTATCCATGATGACAGTAGGATACACCACACAAGGGTTTTCATGTTCACCGCTTGGGGTTCCTTTGAGCCCGTTTCAAATAATCTGACACACGTCTGCTGCCTCCTCTCTGGCCCTTGATCAGATTGGATGTCTTCCCAGCACTGATGTTAATGGAGTCTCGGGCTTAACTATTACACTTACTATGGCCACAGATCAATGTCTGCAAATGGGACAAATCAATTTGGTGATGGGGTGAAAGAAATGTAGAAGGGGTTGTGTTTCAATGCTTTTTGCTCTTTACCAGCCCTCTTCCTCCCTCTTGCCTTGTTGACTTCATAATAGCAGTGTTTCCTCATTCTCCTGCTCTGCCACTTACCTTTTTTCACCAGGTCATTGTCTGCCATGTGCCTCACCTAGGCTTTGGGAAGGATCTGTCTGTATCTGCTTCTTTTCTACTTCCGTGGTTTCACCTGTCACTTATCTGCACACAACTCTGAAATCCCTTTCTCGAGCTGATGCCTCTATCCTGAACTTCAGGAAGGCCCACTGGACACTCTTACGTGAATGAAGTTTCTCAAATATGGTATGCCCGCACACGGTCCTCTTTCACTTTCCTGCTCAAACGTACCTCCTCCGATGTCCCTTAACTGGGCAACAGACTCCCACTTTTCCCCACTGACCCAAACCAGGACACTGAGGCTCAGGTGCTCTGTCCCTGCCTGTCTCTCAGAGTTCTGTTCACTGTCCCCATGCAGGTAGCAAATCTCATGCTTCTGTCTGTGCCCACTGCTCTTGTCCTCATCGGGACTTTCCATCCTGTTTCTCGACTGTAGCAATGTCTTCATAGTTGCCTTGTCACTCATCAGCCTCTCTAATCCTCCATTTTCAAATTTTATTTTTGGCCACAACTCTTTCACTTATTAGAAGTTGTGATCATGTCATTTTCCTGTTCAGAAACCCTTGGCTGCATCCCTAGTGATATCACGATATAAGTGAAACTTTATAGCCTGACATCTACCACTTTTTCGTCTGTCCCCACTGGGCTTCATTCAATATAATGCATCCAGGGCCCCTTGTGGAGCCTGGTGCATAGTAGAGGCCTGAAGAATACATGAATAATGAATAAAGGGAAGATTGAGTGAATAAATGAAAGAATGACTCAACAGATATTGAGCCTGCCAAACATACCTGTCTCCTGCTGCCAGGAAAACTAGTTCCCTCCTTCTAAAAGGAGTGAAATTCTATTCAATATGTCATTTTGTGAAGTTTTTCATGGCGATCTAGTCTCAATTTCCTCCCAGTTTGTGATTTGGGGGCATTTTTTTCATGCCACAGTCATAGCAGTTCATATATGGCATGGCTATGTGTGTGCTGAGTGTTCACAGAGACTGGGACCCTTTTATGGCAACAAAGACTCAGCCCCTAACACAAAGCCTGACACACACAGGAAATCAGTCTACGTTTGAATTCCCACTACCACCAGTTTCTTTTTGGAGTCTCATTATATTTTCCTCCTGACGTTCCACAGTGTTTTCCCCACCTCTGTTCTCTCATCCTGAAATCGCCTCTTCATAGCCCTACTAGATTGATTCTTTTGTGCTGAGAATTAAAAAGTTTGCAGAAATGCTAGAACGCTGACAAAATGAAGGGTCAGGACTCCTGACTTGGAGGTTCTTGTCTTCTTAAAAGCACCTGGCATTTTCCCTTTTCAGGTGTCTCTGACCATTCCAGAGTTTTAGGGATGCTACGTAGCAACATAAACAGCACATCATTTTGCAGAGTGCAGAAGATCTTCGAAGAAATCGAACCCCTTCACAGGATTTGTGCTTTGAGAGTTCATAGAGTTAGTTAGGCAATGTTCCAGGAAGGAGACATAGTTAAGCCCAAAATGAACTTACTGACTCTTGTGTTTTCCCTGCTTACTGGAGTCTTGGAAACTGCCTGAGTTGTATCCAATACAGTTATTGCCGTCTGACTAGATTGTGTACATGGGCACGTGAAGTCTGGTTGTGGCCGAAGCAAATGACCATGCGTTGTTAACAGAGCTGTGGTTTGCAAAACAGCCAAATAAGTTTTAGACTTGAGAAAGGATAGAGTTCAGGGAAACATCAGTCTAACCAAAGTGTTTCTGCTGCTGTTGCAAATGCCACTGTTAATTGGAATTGTTTATTACTTCGGTTACTTTCAATAGTGCTTTGGGGAGTACCGTTGCCTTCATATTGTGTAAATCTGTCCCTGCCACCAGTGACTGGACAACCTAGGGCGTTTTTACAGGCAGCCTATTACCTGAGAGTAGGCATTCAGTTTCCTGTATTAGGAGACATTTCTCCTGGGATTTTACCTTCTGTTCACAGCCCGAACCATTTTGGTAGGAAAAATGTGGTCCTAGTAATGTCTGTCGGTCACCTGTGGCTTGCAAAGTACTTAATGCTTATTAACTCATTAATCCTCTCCATGAACTCTGTGAGGAAGGTAGATGTCAAGTCGTGTTTTCGTCCTTCCAAGGGCTATGAATTGGAAGCACAGATTTGCACAGGCTGTTTGGGAACACGCATGGGAAATCCTGAGACCTGACCCTACCATTTTGAGGTGTCTGAAACCAACATTTGGCAGCTGATTCTCTCTCTCTCTCTCTTTTTTTTTTCTTCTTCCTCTAACTCCAGATGGCTCTCTACTCTTTAGCCACCAATCAGAAATCCTCACTGGGTAAATCTAGCAGGAGACCTTGGCTGAAAAATAAAACTTTGAGAACAATAGCAATTGTTCATTTGGGCAGGGAATAGATACTTGTGACATCAAGACCTTGCTACATGATTTTGGGATTTATCCAAATCCAACACTTTGGTCAATCTTTGAGTGTCCTGTTTATCCATGGGGTAAGGGTTTGCTTAACCAACTGTTTTCTCCTAATCCCTTCAAAAACGTTTATGCATAAAACCTTGACAAGTGCTCTTTCAAGGGACCTAGTCTCTGGCTTCTGGAGAGTTCTGTCCTTTTTTGTCGTCCATCTGAATGTTAGAAATATATCCGAGTTGAAGATTGGTATTGGAAACTTAGAGCTAAAACTGGGATATTGTTCTTACTTGTAGGTAAGAGTCTTATTTCCATCCCTTAGATCTATAGATTAAAGGTGATTTCTGGGGATCTACCCAGTTCTAGGGCTTGACTATAATCAAAATGCTTCTCAGAAGCCATATTGTCATTCCATTATTTCCCTAATGAAGTATGCAGAGCGCAAGGACATGCACACTGTTTACTCATCCATGTGTGCATTTTTCATCTAGCAAGTACTTCTTTATTATCCACCATGTGACAGCGATGTGCTCAGCTCCTGGTGGTACCGAAATGACCAGATTTATGAGAGAAGAGCAGGTGGGCCATTTAGCCGCAGGCCACAGATTCATAAAAGGTCTCAAATTGAGACTCTTGACATTGTTCCCAGATGAAGTTCTGTTTGCGTTGTAAATACCCCACGGGCAGTTTATGGCAAAGTGAGACTAGAATGAAGGTTTCCTGATCCGACGTGCTCTGCTCTTTCCTCCGTAGACAGGGACCTTCAACAAAAGATACTGTGTCTATGCAGCTGTGTACGCCTCTACGTCACTCCTTGGGACATGGGCTGGCTTCACTTACTTTATTCTCTTTCCTTCCGTCCTTCCTTCCTTCTCTCTCTCAGTCTCCTCTCTGTCTCTGTCTCCTTTAATTGAGTACATTCTGGTTCATACTTCTTGCCAGTGTGTCCTTTTTCTACATTACCCCATTGTTCCTACCAACAATAGAGGTTAGGCGACATCAAAAGCAGAAAGTTTGGTTTTAATCCGAATGATATTTATGTTGTGTGCTTTGATCTTGACTCCCCTGCCTCAGGCCAGAGTAGGACGTCACCACAACAGTGAACTCGAGGCTGCCTGTTCTCTCTGGAGCTGGGATCACCAGGATGCGGTTAGCTTGTTGCAGAATGAATATCATTTGGACGAACAGCCTGCAACCGGTTTTTCTCAGTAAATCCCAACTGTATGAAGAAGAGGCGGAGGAGAAAAACCCCGCACAAACAACCCCATCCTCCCTGCAAAACATACAGGAGACAAGCTAGGCGAGAGTGACTATTTACCTGCCTTGTCTGTTCTTGCTGTCTCCTTTTCTTCGGGTTTTAGACAAATGCAATGTGACAAAAGTTCAACTCCATGACTTTTATCAAGTCTTCCCTGAAGTTTCATAATTGTCTTTGAGCTGCCTCATGGGTAGCACCCCTCAATGTGCCGAAGGCTTTTCAAACTCAACATGCCGGGACTGAACGTACCACTTTCCCCTAGAAATCTGCTCTTCCTCCTTAGTTTTTGTAATCTGCCACCGGGCTCCCAAGCTAGAAGCTTTGGATTCATCCTACTTTCTTTCTCTCACTCACCATGTTCTGTCAATTTAACTACCTGAATGTCTGCAAATCCAATTACTGCATCCTCTCCACATACCACATGGCTGCCAAGGAGATGTGTCTAAAATGCAAATCTGATTGTGCCTTTCTCCTTCTTCAAAAGTTCTGAGGATTCCCCAAACTCAGAATCCCATCCGTACCCTCACACACGGGATCACCAAGTGGTCCCGCACAGCCCGGCTCAGCTGACTAAGCCGTCGTGTCCTAACTCGCTCTGCAGCCACACTGAACGTCCGCCTATGTTCTCGTGGGGCGTGCTCATAAGTGCCTCTGGGTCTTTGCTCCTGTCAGTCACATCACCTGGAATATTCTTTTATGGCCGGTCACATCCTGCTCTTCCAGATTCAACTCAACTCTCTTCGCTTTTATCAAGTTTTCCAAGACCTCCCAATCAGTTGGTGACTTTATCATTTTACCCTGAGTGGTTTACTAGAAAGAACATGAGCTTTGGAGTTAGACCAAACAGATGTTGAGAACCTGTGCCACCCTGAATCTCAGTTGTCTCATCTATGACCATGGACACAGTGCCAGTGTCATAGAGCCATTGATAGGAGTAAGCAGAATATTGTTTCCTCCCCACAGCAAACTGTACAGAGATATAGCATAGTAGTTAAAAACATATGGCCTTGAATCCAGGACATGTGGCTTTAAAGCCCAGCCCCACCACTTATATCCGTGGCCTTGAATGGATTGCTTAGGCAAATGACTCTCCTTTCAGTGCCTTCAGCTGCATGGTCCTAGTTCCAACTTTGTAGGGTTATCGGGAATATTACATGTGATAAATGCAAAGTTACCATGTTTGGCACGTAGTAATCACATAGGGGATGTTGGACGTAATATTTTTTTTTCCTGCACTTGCCATACCGGATCATAATTATTTCTTTACGTGGTTCTTTTCCCATCAACTGGAGGATTCCTGAAGGGACCAGACTGTATGACTGTATCTTACTTTTACTTTTGTTATCCTCAGCTACTGCCAGGAAACATGGAATAAGCATTCAGAAGCTGTTTCTTCAAATGGGTAGAGCCAGGAGCATTTCATCTGAAGTTTTAGTTCTGTAATGTGGTTAACAACACATTCTGGGCTTCTTCCGGGCCACAGGTGCATTCTCATATCCATGCCAGTCGTGCTTTGAGACTCATTCAAAATGGGGTCCTCTAAGAAGCTTTCCCCTGTGTTACCCCAAGTCCATTCAGCTCTCTCCTTTAGACCTCAGTTCCTTTTGCTTTATTAGTTGTTTTCTAAGTTTATTTATTTTGAGAGAGAGAAAGAGAAAGAACAAGTGGGGGAGGGGCAAAGAGAGAGAATCCCAAGCAGGTCTTGCACTGTCAGCTCAGAGCCTGATGCAGGGCTCAATCCCACAAACCATGAGATCATGACCTGAGCCGAAATTAAGAGTTGAATGTTTAACTGACTGAGCCACCCAGGCACCGCTGCCTCATTGGCTTTTAAAGAAAGTATTATTATTTTGCTTGTGTGTCTTCTGTAGGACTGTGGACTTGTAAGTGGCAAGGACGGTCTCCTTCCTTGGGGTGTGAGTGATGTGGTGTCACCAACTGTGGCACACTTGTGGGTACTTTTAACGAAAAGTATTACTTATCAGGCTGCCTCTATGGCAGCATCTTTTTTTTCCATCCCCTTCTTTTCCTCTCATCCCATTCCCTCCAGGAACCCCTCCAGCCTTGAATGAATGTTGTTCCCTGAGTACACTAGAGAACTTCCATTCCTGTTCTGGACCCCAGAGTCCATCAATTTAAGTTCTTTTCTCCCCCTCTGTCTTCTCTGTGGCAGGTAGACACTAATTCTGTTGTTCCCCACCCTCCTCACTTCAGTTTGATTGACTCCAATGGTATTGGATACAGGGAGACATTTTTCTGCCTCCTTTGTTATAATATATATTTAAAGAAAATGTGTGTCCCTAACCTCATATCTGAGGCAGGCCAGAGGGTTCTTGACAGAACAGGTACAGGACACAGATAAAACATGTATTGTCACAGTGGTACCCAACAGAATTCCTGAGAGCAGCGTATCTTAGAAGGTCTCTGCTAGGAGGGCAAAATTCTGTTATAATAAAGATGCTTAGAGAACTTGATTAAAGCTCTATATTTGAGGTTAAGTGTCAGAGAAAAGAAAGCATGGTTTCATTTTGTTTTAAGCATGTTTTTCCGTTGTTTGCAAGTAAGACCCTTGAACCGAACATGAGTCTTGACTGGGAAGAAGACAGAAACCAATAAAAGCCTTCTCTAGTCCAAACTGATTGACCAGTAGAAAATAATGAGAGAATTTATATAATCTTAATTGTATTCAGTTTGTAGCAAAGAAATTTAAACACTTATGATCTAATGGAATAGAAATTACTTCTACATTTTCCCCTAAATCCTTTTTTTTTTAATTTTTTTTAAGATTTATTTATTTTTGAGAGATAGAAGAGACAGTGTACGAGCAGGGGAGGGGCAGAGAGAGAGGGAGACACAGAATCCGAAGCAGCTCCAGGCTCTGAGCTGTCAGCACAGAGCCCGATGCGGGGCTTGAACCCACGGACTGTGAGATCCTGACCTGAGCCGAAGCCGGTTGCTTAACTGACAGCCACCCAGGCGCCCCTAAAATTTTTTTTAATGTTTATTTATTTTTGAGAGCGACAGAGACAGAATGTGAGTGGGTTGGGGCAGAGAGAGAGGGAGGCACAGAATCTGAAGTAGGTTCCAGGCTCCGAGCTGTCAGCACAGAGCCTGATGTGGGGCTCGAACTCACGAGCTGTGAGATCATGACCTGAGCCGAAGTTGGATGCTCAACTGGACTGAGCCACAGTTGAGTGCCCCCAATCCTTTTCTTTATATTTGTATAAAAACACATTTTTTCAGGTGCTTTTTCCTGAAGAACAATTGTTTTTCTACTCTTCAGGTAACAGAAATAATAGAGACTAAAAGGGAATACCACCCAGGGTTTCCATAAATTTCAATTCCATCATCTCATTCTCTAGGTTCTGAGATTCTAATTTTTCACTGGGTCTCTGGACCTTTCTCTTTTCCCAAAACCTTGTTCACCTCCCTCTGGGATAGAGCAGTTTCCTTTCTTGGGGACATGGGGCTGCTGGCTACATTCTGTCCCAACCACAAATCCAGTGTCATTGCTGCTGTCAGATCTGCCCAACTTCCTCCAGAATAACTTCTCTCCGCCTGCCACTGAGTGGACAGTCTGGAAATAGACAATCCCCTGTGATTCTTCCTGCTAGAATTCCAGGACCATGACTCCTCTGGACTTACGCTGTCTTTCCCATTCCCTAGCCAAATTAAAACATAGGTAAAAGTTGGTATCAGAAATACACTGCTTAAGAAAATAAGCATGGTCTGCTTAGATTAGATGATTCCATAGTTAAGAGTCTGTATTTTAAGAGGAACATCTTGCACACAAGATTTATATACTCCTGTTTAATATTGAAGGTGAATTGTTTTAAGGTCCAATTTTTTTCAGCAAGCACTTGAAATCAGGCGGAGAATGCCTTGTTATTAGGCACGGCTCCTATCATAAAGGCAGAGATGGATGTAGGGAATGAGGCGAGGAAAGTTACGGAAAAGATCCACATTGACCTCGCTTTTGGCTTTGTGCTTGAATGGTGCTTGTTTTTCTTGTCTCTTTGTATTAATCCCTCCATGAGGATCAATATTTGCTGGGGAGAAAAGACATCTGGCAATATGGGAATAACAAGAGAAAGCATCCCCAAGAGTGATTTTTGTAGAGTCAGACATCGAAATAGTTAGAGGGGCATCTTGGTGGCTCAGTTGGTTGAGCATCCTACTTTGGCTCAGGTCATGATCTCACAGTTTGTGAGTTTGAGCCTTGCATCGGGCTCACTGTTGTCAGCCTGTCAGCGCAGAGCCCCTTCAGATCCTCTGAATAGAGGACATAGAATAGAGACATAAACTGGGAGGAAGAGCTGCATTTCATGACAGGAAAGACACCCAGGGCTTGTAGAAATGTCTTCCACGAAAAAATACAGTGGCTGATTATCACTAACTGCTCACTGATGAGTAAGAACAGCCAGTTGTAGGAGAGAGAGCAGTGGGCAAGGAACGCAGCCCTGCCTGTGTTCTGGGCCCTGCCCGACAGCAGATGAGCTGTGTGCATTGGGTAAATCACCTAATCATAGCAACGTCACCTAGTAGGAATATAGCGAGCATTCTGGTAGGCGATCTGTAGGTGCTAGTTGTTTGTTGTTGTACGGCACACCATCCAGAGCTTCCTCACAGCGAGGCGGGCTCAGGTGCACACAGACTCCTTACGTGGCTGCTGGGATCCCCCAGAGCGAACACCCCAAGAGACAGGAGGTGGAAGCTGCCAGCCTCTCGGGTCTGGATCCAGAAACTGGCACCACGCGTCGTCGCGGCCATGTGCTGTCCAAGTCAAAGCAGCACCAGAGCCCGCCCAGGTGAAAGCAGGGGAAGAAGGCAGCCCCACCTCCCAAGGGTATCGCCAAAGAAGGCTGCGGGCTGCCACGTGGCCCCAGGGTGCTGGCATGTGGCCAGGGGGCTGGGGATGGGTGCTGTTCCACCAGCCCTGGAACGGCATGAGGACTCCGTGTCCCACGGGAGACCGTGGTGCGAACACGTGCACGTGCAACCCCAGGTCAGCGACCCCACTTCCTGGCTTTGCCGCTGTTTCTGTGGCAAGTCGCACATGCAGGACCAACTGCTTTTCTTTCCAGCAGAGCACTCAGATCGTCAGCATGATCGTCTGGCTCTGGGGAGGATCAGCAAGCCGATCGAATGCAGGTGCAGTGAAATAGTCCAGGCTCCAGGAAGGTTCTGCTGTTTGGCTGGATTGTCACCACCTTCTCGAGAGGGATTCCAGCAGGACTCTTGGCAGGGAGGAACAAGAAGTAGCATTTCTCCTTTCATTCTTCACAGTCTTTTACAATTTACCAGGAATGAGGGAGGTTAGTGTTGAAAAGTACAGAAAGATAAACTGCGCTTCCTAATATGTTAATAATCAGGCCACTGTGTTCAAGAAACAACAGAGCTTGTGAAAAGCCTAGGAATAGACGAGACTTTTGGTGAGGCGTCCTGTAAGGGCTTTGTGTGTTTTATCACGCTGAAGGCTCAGAACAACCTTCCGAGGAACTGTTCTCCCCGCTTCACCCAGGATGACGCACAGAGATACTAAGTGATTTGTCCAAGGTCACACAGTAGTAAGAGAGCCCAGGTCTGAACCAACATAGTCTAGCCGTAGAGCCTGTTCTAAACAACCGTACCATTAGATCTTTCTAGTGCCTTTTTTGTTTGTGGTGATTGGCATTTTCAAGGCCGGGTGAGTATATGAGCAAGTCAAGGAATCCATCTAAATAGGAAGCTTTTTGTATTATTGAGATACCTAAGCCTGGTGTGTGTATAAACACTTTATATACACCATATACAGTTACAAAGTACATTGGAGTGGGAAGGGATTTTAGAAGCAGTCTGTTCTAGCTTCCCACCCACTACAGGGATCCCCAGAGAATCCTCATTCAGCTTTTGCTTGAACTTTAAGGTCAGGCGAATAAAAATACTAATGGCCAGCCTAAGAATTGATGCTAATAATTGCCGTAACTATGGAAACAAACTAGATAGAAAGGACAAAAAAAGGTTTTTGAAAGAGAATTAAACACACATGCACACACACACGAGTGCACATGCAAGGTAATGACTAGGTTTGGGAACCCAAATAAATTAATTAAAGGCTAGATTTTGGAGGAGAGTAGGGGAGAAAGTGCTAATATAGCACTACATCTCAGGTGATCTATAAAACACTGTCTAACACTTTTCTGTGAATTTGTTTTGATTAGATACGTAAGATTTTTTTGTGTGTTTGTGAAAAAAAATCTCTGTGATAACCATCTCATAACTGAAAAGAGGATGCTTGTCTTCGAAGTGGATATAGGATAAAAAACATAGCTTATACAGGAAGAAAATAGTGGAAAAGTAAAAGTAGGGAGACAAAAGAACAACGGTAACCCCCCAAGTGCATGCATTATGGTAAATACATAGGTTTACATTTTTCTAGTAAAACCTAAAATATTTCCGAGTGAATTAAAAAGCAATAGGCAGAAATTTGCATCCATTGCCAATTGAATAAAAACTGTGGTCTACTATCACATTGTACAGTGTTTTGCTAGTTAATATCTTCTTCAGTTCCCTTGAAGACAGACTCTATTCGTTTTGGTGTCGCCAGTGTGGAGTTGGTATATGTTTGGTGCTCAAATGTGTGTGAAATGATTTAATAATAAAAAAGGTAAGTGGATACCAATGAGAAAAATAGCATTTAATCAAAAGTGTTGTGCACAATGGTTCCACCTTGATAAATGGTATAATCATTGGTGGAGATATAATAGATTGAAAACTTCATGTGCCAAAGAGCGTCGCTATAAAATATATGGAGCGAAACATGTTAGGAATACAAAGATAAATTGGAGGTAAGAGGATGGGCTTGGTAATCAGTCACACCTGGGTCTGAATCACCACTTGGCTATTTATTAGCTTGGGCCAATTATTTATCTTTCCTGAGCCTCATTTTCATCATCTACAAAAACAGAAATAACCTCATTGTTGTGAGGATTAAGGAAGGGAATATAGGTAAAATACTGCCTACTATAGCCAGCCTTTCCTCCCCACCAGGCCCTTTAACTTTTGAAATAGGAAGGAAGGAAGGAAGGAAGGAAGGAAGGAAGGAAGGAAGGAAGGAAGGAAGGAAGGAAGGTAGAGAATAAAGGAAGGAAGGAAGGAAGGAATGAAGGAAGGAAGGAAGGAAGGGAAGGAAGGAAGGAAGGAAGGAAGGAAGGAAGGAAGGAAGGAAGGAAGGAAGGGAGGGAGGGAGGGAGGGAGGGAGGGAGGGAGGAAATCTTCCCATTTTTATATTAGCCCATTACATTGTGCTATCAAACTTTTTGATCTTTGCTCATCTAATCAGTGAAAAAAAAACAGCCTTGTAGGTTTGATTTGCATTCCCTTACTTTGAGTGAGGTTGAGTTTCACGTTGTAGATTTTTTTTTAATTAGGTTGATTTACTCTTGTAGGTGTTCTTTGTAGTTTACGGAAATTAGCCTCTCATTAGTTGCAAATTATGTTTCCTATTTGTTTTTCGTCTTTGTTTAATGGTATTTTTTTTTCTATTCAGTAATTAAAAAAATTTTAGGGGCATCTGGGTGGCTCAGTCGGTTAAGCATCCGACTCTTGGTTTTGGCTCAGGTCATGATCTCGTAGTTTCCTGAGTCCAAGCCCCGAATCGGGCTCTGCGCTGGCAGCATGGAGCCTGCTTGGGATTCTCTCTCTGTCTGTCTCTGTCTCTCTCTGTCTCTCTCTCTCTCTCTCTCTCTCTGCCCTTCCCCGACTCACACTATCTCTGTCTCTCTAAAAATAAACTTAAAAACTTTTTAAAAATTTTATATAGTCTTATTTACTAATCTTTTTTTAAATGGTATTCAGGTTTTGTGTCATATGTAGAAAGGGCTACCTCATCTTTTTTTTTTTTTTTTTTAATTTTTTTTTTCAACATTTATTTATTTATTTTTGGGACAGAGAGAGACAGAGCATGAACGGGGGAGGGGCAGAGAGAGGGAGACACAGAATCGGAAACAGGCTCCAGGCTCTGAGCCATCAGCCCAGAGCCCGACGCGGGGCTCGAACTCACGGACCGCGAGATCGTGACCTGGCTGAAGTCGGACGCTTAACCGACTGCGCCACCCAGGCGCCCCAGGGCTACCTCATCTTAAGATAGTTTTTTCTTTTTTTAAAGAGAGAGCGAGAGAACACGTGTGTGCTAGTGGGAGGGGCAGGGAGAGAGAGGATCCCAGGCAGGCTCCGTGCTGTGAGCGTGGAGCCCTATGTGGGGCTCCATCTCTTGAACCCTGGGATCATGACTTGAGCCGAAACCAAGAGTCAGACGTTTAACCGACTGAGCCACCCAGGTGCCCCAAGATAATTCTAAAAGGTCATTTTTCTTCTAATACTTATGGTTCCTTTATTTAAGTTTATATCTTGATCCATCTGCAATTTATTTTGTTGAAGGTAAAATGTCCTATAAACTTTACTAAAAAACAAGTTGTGCTGTTTATTAATACTATTCGGTGTCTAAAATAAATGTGGGAAGACCAGGCAACTAGCTCCAGATATCAGCCAGGTGGTTGTGAGAAAGGAGGAATATGTCAGTTCTACTAGGACAAAGACCAGTGTAACTGTGAGTTGCAAGGTGGCCAAGTTCAGCTCCTCCAGGAAGAAAGAACATTTTAACAATCACAGAATTCAACAATAGAATCGGCTTCTTCTATTAAAGTTCTCTTTATGGCATAGTAAGCCAGCCATTATTTCCGAGTATTCCAGGAAGCCTGCATTTCTTATTACTATAGTCCTCTGTCTGATTTTCAAGAAGAGCTTTGCCTTTTACAATGGGCATCATTACCAAGCAGAAGCAGTTCTTGGGAAAAGGAGATCTGTAGGACTCATAAGGTTTAAATATCAAAAGAAATTTCATGGGAATTATGTACATGCTGGAAGTAGAAGTTTCTGAAATGGTTCGGTGTGGCGGTCAGAGACTGGGTTTCAGGCCCAACTGTGTACCTCTGAGCCTCAGTTTCCTTTTCTAAAAAATAGGGATGTCAGTACTATCTACCACAAGGTATTGTTGCCAGGCACTCAGGAAAGGTTAAATGCTCAGTAAATATTAGCTATGTTTTATTTATTTTTATCTTGTTAGGGCAGATTTCTGTTGCCCGGAATTTCTTTCTTTCAGCAAGCATTTATTAGGTACCCATTGTGTACTAAACGATATATTGGATTCTGGGGCATAGACCGAGAAGATTTAATGAGGAACCTCTTCCTGAAAACCACAGCCTTAGGTTTTACAGAGGTATAGGGACAACATGTTAATAAAATCCACTGTTAGATTCAATAAGGCCAAAAACACTGTGGGATACAATCTAAACTGGAGAATGGATGGGACATACGGCGGAGTAACACGTTGGCAGCAAGCCTATGGATGAATAGCAGCTCGACTGGAAGATCGGGGGACGCTTTCACCCGCCCTCCAAACCCCAACAATCCCCTTCTTTCAGGCAGGTAATAAGAGATGACAGCACAGGGATCAGACCTTAATGCACAGCCTTTCATGAAACCCGTCCCTCTTTTCATCCTGATTAGGGGATAAAGGAGATGGGTTTCCTGGCTGGTCTCATCCTGGTAAACATTCTGCCTGTTTTGCAGAACCTCCATCCTAGTTAAAGTGCAATTTGCTGGACCTGCAGTTGGTTGGAAACAGCAGATTCTTTGTCAGTGAAAAGAGCCGTAGCGACTGGGTGGACGTTTATAAAAACGCTGGCATGTCTCATGCTCCCTGCCAGCTGGTGCCTTTGGTGCTCTTTTATGGGACTCTTAACATTCCCAATACTCAGCCCTTAAGGTACAGCCAGGGCATAATGAGTAATGAGATGCGTTTCTCTGGGGTGCATAGTAGTGGTGGCTTCTAAACGTGGGTATTGTCCCACTGAAACTGGAAAACTTCTGTGAAGTTGAGAAAAACAGGTTGTTCTCGAAAAGGTGTCTGAGATATTTTTGTAAAGAATTGTTTGGGTTCTTTTCCAGTGGTTTTATTTTCATTGAGGACCAGCAATCCGTGAGTTGAAGGTCATGTGTCGTCTGTCCCAGTTACTATAACAAAATACCACGGACTAGGTACCTTACAAATAACAGAAATCTATTTTTCTCACAGCTCTAGAGGATGGAAGTCCAAGAGCAGGGAGCAGATGGGTGGGATGAGGGTCCTCTTCTGGAATGCAGGGTTGTAGACTTGTCACTGTATCCTCACATAGTGGAAACAGGGACGAGTGTTCCTTCTGGGGTCTCTTTTTAAGGCACCCTCATGACCTAAGCACCTCCGCAAAGCCCCCTCTCTGAACTCCATCACCTTGGGCATTTGGATCTCAATGTATGAATTCTAGGGATCACAGTCAGAACACTGCAACATGGATAGCTGGACCCCAGCCTTTATGTGAACCCTGTGTCACAGTCTGAGTCCTCCTATTATAAAAAGAAACCCTTCCCCTGGGCTGCTCTATGGAATGTCGTGTAGCTATTCAAAATTGTAAGTAAAAAGATTGTACAGCGGTGTGGAAAATGTCTATGAAGTGATGATTTGAAAAAGCCAGCTCCGGCTGCATCTACCTTAGGATTGCCACTATACATATGGAGAAGGTCTCAAAGAGATCTCTTCAGTTAAAAACATTTGATGTGTCCAGGGAATGGAATGTGTTCAAAGGTTTCTCTTCTCCTCTTAAAATTTTATGTGCTGTAAAAAATGACAAACTAAAAGAACTGTGTCTGGGTAAGTCTGTAGGCCACCATTCATTCTCCCCTCGTGAGCATGGTCTAGACCAATTTTCACATATGGGCCTGAGCTTCCTATATGCTACTACAGAGAGTGGCATGGAATGCTTGGAATTCCTTAGAGGTTAGCAAAGGGGTGCAGTAACTATGGCCTCTGCGCCAATTCTGGTCTACCACCTCTTCTTTCGTGTATCTGCCTGGGAGTTAGGCTGTGTTTACTGTTTGCTGTGGCTACCGGTGTCAGAAGCTAAATTTTCTCTCATGTCCTTGTTTTTGCCTTCCCCCTCGTCTTGGGTTTCCCTAGAGATTCCTTCATAAATAGGATCTGAGCCTTCCATTTCTTACCAGTTATCATCCCCTGTTATTATACAGGAGCCTTATTGGTGTGGTGGTGAGACATGGGCAAGGGGGAATGCTCTGTTATCTCCTGATTACGTCTCAGTCCTCAGTAAGTTTCTTATCATTGCAGATTTAAGAACCTTTTAATTTCTTTTCCTGTTTATATTTTGGCCCATTTCTCCTGTTGTGTTGATTAACTTTTGTGGGTGTTCTTTATAGTTTTAGGAAATTTGCCTCCTATTAGTTGCAGATATGTTTCTCATTTGTCTTTTGGCTTTGTTTATGGTTTTTTTTTCCATGCAAAGAATGAAAAAGTGATTAATAAGTTTGAGTATATAAAATTCTTCACAAGTGCTTCTCACAAGTTGTTGTTTTTTTTTTTTTTTACCCCTTGGGTGAGACAGGAAACCAGAAGGGGCTTAAATTGGGTATTTCCCTTCTCCCACATCAGTTAGGCTCTGATGAAACCCCAGTTAGTGGTTTAGGCTCTGGTAAAATAGTTTCCATTGAGGCCATGTGTTGTTAAGGAGAACAGAACATTTTGGGTATATTTCAAAATGGTTACTTTTCCTTCCCCTCTGCTGGAAGCATGATGAGAATTTCCACCAATCTTTACAGAGAGAAACTTATGGGGTTCCTAAAGATAAAACACAGGCAGTTGTGGGGTCCTGTCAAGGCCAGGCTCCAGGAGTTTTTAATTTCTCAAGCTGGGCCAACCTCAGTGCCCAGTAATTAATAATTAAAGGATAGTTATCCAGGGGCACCTGGGTGGTTCAAACAGCTGACTCTTGATTTTGGCTCAGGTTATGGTTTCAAGGTTCTTCAGTTTGAGCCCTGCATGAGACTCTGTGCTGACATCATGGGCCCTACTTGGGAGTCTGTCTCTCTCTCTCCTCCCCCATCTCTCTCTGTCTCTCTCAAAATAAATAAACAAACAAAAAGAAAAACTTAAAGAAAAAAAAGATAGTTAGCCAGGTGCCTATTAAGTACTCCCACCCAGTGCTGGCTCCAGTAGGGCTTCTGTTCCAGGTAAGATATGATTCTCCATATCTGCCCATCTATTCTGTTTTGAGGGTGTTGATTTGCTTTGTGATCTCAATTCTCTAAGGGACCTAAGAAGAGTTGCTGATTTTCAGTTTTTCAACTTTTTTCTTGTTGTGAGGATGGGGATTATCAAACTTCTGAGCTCTTTCCATGTCAAATCAGAAACTTAAGTTCACCATCCTTTTTTTTTTTTTTTTGTATAGCCTGTGCTAAGAATTATTTCTATATTATTAAATGGTTGAAAAAAATAATATTCCGTGACATGTAAAAATTATATCACATTCACATTTCAGCATCCAGAAATAATATTCTACTGGGACATAGGCACCTCTCATTCATTTATATATTGTCTATGGCAGAATTGAGTAGTTGTGACAGAGACTATATGGCCAGCAAAGCCTAAAACACTTACCGTCTGATACTGTACAGGAAAAGTTTGGGGAGCCTTGGGTTAGCACCCTCTGGACACAGGTCCTGGGTAAGTTCAAATTCTTTGGCATTGTGCTTGAGTTGAAAATCAACAGTTACCGAGAACCTATGAAGTGCTGGAGAAAAGCATTTACATTTGGAGATAAGTGGAGACATAGACCTGCCCCCAAGGAGCTTATAGGCTTGTAGGGTATTTCGGAGGGCCAACCAAATAAGCTCTTATTGGACTGGTTCAAGATGAAAGACATTGAAGTTGCTCTTGGACCAGAGAAAGTCATTGGAGCCCAGCCTATTCAGTAGAACAGGAAGTATCTGAGGACAGGCAAAGGGCTGAATCTTCTTAGAGTGCCAAGGTCACTGCTGCAGTTTCTGACAGAGCAATGATTGTTAACAGTGACGGCTGTGGACCCCTCAGTATTGTAGTGCCACTTCCGAATATGTACAACTAAGTTCAATCCGATTTTCAATTCTTAAGTTAGTATACCACTTTGGGGAGGGAGTGGGCTCATTTGTGGGGGGAGGGGGGGAAGGATTCAAAGCGGACCACCAATCTTATCTTAAGAAATAATGACCAATGACCAGGGAGAATTTCCTAAACATTTATAAATAGGTAAAAATGCTTGAATATTTTTAAGTAGGTGTTAACTCTGTTGGTAGTATTTGCCACTCTGTCCTCTGAAGCCTGTTTTGGGTTTCATGTAGAAAAGAAGCTAAGCCACAAACTGTTGTGCTTGTGTCTATCATGTAATACAGGGCAAATCTATTATGATCTCCACAGAGAACAGGAACTTTAGAGCTCTTGGCCGTGACCTGTGGTAAACTCCTTCAGTCCTTATTGTTACATACGACAGCCGTAAGATACCAGAAACACTTCCTTGCCTTACGTGGGTTGATACTGAGCAGGGTCTGTGCCAAGCTTCTAGAAGAAGATGGATGTAGGCAACAAGTAGATACACAATCTGGATTTCCTTATTCATTAAAGACAACTTCCCTGAGGAAAGTGAGGTGACCACACCAGCCTCTTGAGCCCCCTTTGGAGACTGTAGCATTAATGCTCATGATTGAATAGTCTCTTTGAGTCTCTCTGGCTCTGCCATCAAACTGGAACCCTGATAGCACGCCGTGCTATGGTTTGGCATGGAAGCAAAGGTGAGTTCTGTTGCTTTCCTCTTACATTTTTTTTTTTTATCATGGTGATTGTGGAATCTCCCCAGGAGGTCTTGTAAGCGGGCCATCGCCAGATTACATTGGACATTCATGGGGTTGGAGATAATGAAGCAAATAACCCATGCAGAAGTGACAAAGGCACAAATAAAGAGCATGTTCTTGACCATCTTGCTGCTCTCCTAGAATCTAGTTTTAAGAGGACCTCCAAATCAATATGCAAAGATCACCTTAATGAGAAATGTGTCTTATTATTATCACCATGCAAGCCTCTCTCAAATAGGTCCAGAGGTGAGGAACTCCTCACTCAACCCCAGTGCATTGGGGTCACTAATGACTATGCTAATGTTCTTCTGGTTGCAAGTGGCAGAATCCAACTCAAACTAGTTAAAAAAAAATCAACATTTTTTTTTTAGCTCTCTTGACAAAACTTGGGAAGGGTAGGTTTCAGGGGTGAGTATCATGTAGGTTTGAATACTAGAAATCAGCCAATTTTGATTCCTCCTTCCCTCTCCCTGCCTCCATTACAATCCTCCTCTCCTCTTTCCATCTGTGATTTTCTCTGCTCTTCTCCTTCATTCTTTCTGATTGGCTTTCTCTATGTAGTGGAAAACTCAGCAACTAAGTAACTTCCCAAGCTCACACACACACATCCTGCTTCATAATTATAAAGGGTTTGGTATTTGTTTGTAATGTTTCCTTTGTACCCTGTGGTGGGGGGGGGGGGGGTTGGGGCAGGGGGAGAGATCTTCCATCTGGTATCTATACCTTTGTGGTCACAGTGGCCAGGAAGGAAGGACACCCCTATGTTATGGTTGGAATACAGGAAAGTTTTTCACAGAAGGGAAGAGTTGTTAGGCCAAGGAAACTAGGTATGGACATTAGAAGCATGGGAATGCTTTAATAAATTAAAACTGAATGCTGTACTTCCTAATTTTGCCTTCTCTTGAAACACAAAATGAATTAGTTCTTTCTTCTTTGTGACCTTCCAGATACTTGAATACAGCTGCCACGTCTGGCCACTTGGTCTGTTACGGCAATCCCCTGGTCCAGGTCTCCTGACTCTGAGTTACTACCATTCACTCTTTCGTTCAGCTCCAAGAAGACCCTCTTGGACTCCCCCCTGCTTACTCTTTTTCTTCAGCCTCCTTAATCACCCTGCCATTGCGGGGTCCCCGCCATTATTTCAGTCCCCAGAAGTCCTCTTAATCATTGCTCAGCTGGCCGTGGCAGCCAAGGACCTATCACCTAGTATCATGTAGAAATACAGTCCTTTCTGTAGAAACAGGTTTGGGAACTGGAAAGATCTGTTTTGATTCTGTCTCTCTCACTGAGTAAAAATGTGACCTTGAGAAACTGAAAATTACCATTGTGCAATGTTGTTAAAGGATTATGGACTAACACCTATCACCTAGTCCCTGGCATGTGAGTAAGCACCAGTAAACTGTGGTTGTGGCTATTGTTATCATTATTGTTATCTCAGTTCCTGACATCTCATAGGAAAGGGACATGTGGGTAGAGACTCTATGTTCCATCCTGTGCCCATGGGGAAAAAGATGAGATGCCCTCTATCCTGGAAAAGACAATCTGGAGATATGACTTGACTATGTAGGCAGGCAAAAATTGGATCTTGGGACTTAAATTTCTTTCTCCCACAGGCCTCAGATTTTTTTTATTTTTTATTTAAAAAAAAATTTTTTTTTTAAGTTTATTTATTTCTGAGACAGAGAGAGACAGAGCATGAACGGGGGAGGGGCAGAGAGAGAGGAAGACACAGAATCGGAAGCAGTCTCCAGGCTCTGAGCCATCAGCCCAGAGCCCGACGTGGGGCTCGAACTCACGGACCGCGAGATTGTGACCTGGCTGAAGTCGGACGCTTAACCGACTGAGCCACCCAGGTGCCCCAGGCCTCAGATTTTAACCTCAATGCCATGGGGAATGTAGCAATTGATTTTCTCTTGTATTCTATCTCAGGTCTTAAGCCAGCTGTCTTGAGGAAAATAAAAGCCCCATTACCCCAAGCTAGGGAATTGGACAGAATGTAATTTCTATCTAGGTCAAGCTACTAGATCTGTCCATCCATTGAATAAATTAATGTTTGTTCTATCCCAGCACGAGAGATGCAGATATGAATAACAAGTTCCTGGCCTCATGCAGTTTACATTCTCGTGAAAGAAACAGAGAACAAACACACAGATACTTTAATGCCAAGTGTGTTAAGTATTGTGTTGAAAACTAAAGCAAAGTAATAAAAATAGAAAATGATGTTGAGTCTGGGAAGAGGAGGGGAATGATTATGTTAAATAAGCTTATTGTGGATTCTAGAATCTTAATGATTTGGAGGATTGGGAAGTGGAAGGTCATCTAGCCCAGAATACCTCCTAATTTAGGGCTCTCTTTGACCGCATCTCTGAAATATGTTGAGCCGTAGAGACAATGCACCATTGTTCTTAAGAGCACAGGCCATGGGGCGCCTGGGTGGCTCAGTCGGTTGAGCGACTGACTTCGGCTCAGGTCATCATCTCACAGCTCGTGAGTTGGAGCCCCACATTGGGCTCTGTGCTGACAGCTTGGAGCCTGGAGCCTGCTTTGGATTCTGTGTCTCTCTGTCTCTCTGGCCCTAACCCACTTGCATTCTGTCTCTGTCTCTCTCAAAAATAAATAAACGTTAAAAGAAATTTTGAAAAAAAAAAGAGCATAGGCCTTGGAATTGGATCAACCTGGGTCTGAATTCCAGCTCAACTACTTGTTAAACTTTCTTCCATCTCAGAGATGTGATTTTTAAATTATATATATGTATTAATATCAACTAATTATATATTTAATATTTATTTGAAATTATATATAACACATATATACATCTGTGTTTGTTTGCTTATTGTTAATCCCGGTGTTTCTGGGAACTTTAACTTAGCCAGGTTGCCTGGCCTGAGATCAAATTGGATTTTTCATTACCTTTTTGTCTAATGAACCAAATAAACCTACCCTTCTACTCGGCTTGGCTTTTGCTAATTATCTCTTTAAATTTGATGTTCTTTTTTTCTTACTCTGCATGTCATTTTTAATGAGATAAATACATGAGACAGTGTTTGGGGAGGTTTATAGTCAAGAAGAAATGAGACTGTCACCAACAACAGGTAGCAGGTTGTAATGCCAACATTCCCTAAAACACTTTAAGGGTGTGCTGACAGGCTAACTGCTTTAAGCTAGAACAGGACGAATAAAAGAATGGGTGGGAAGAGCCACCGTATCATAACGGCTGACATTTATTGGGCACCCATTGTGTACAAACGCTGTACTCGACTCTCACCTGATATTTCTTTTAATCCTCCTACTTTTATTCTCCCCATGTTACAGAAAAGGGAATGGAAGCTTGCAGAATTTAAGTAGGTAGCTCAGGATGATATAGCTAAGAACTGATGGAGCTGCTGGGTTGAGAACATGTTTTTATTTTTAATAGTCCCTGGGCACACAAGGGAATAAAGCTTTAATCATGAGCCAAATGCAGAAGGGAAAAGGAAAATTGGGGCCAGCTGTAAGACCAGACATTTCTTCCGGTGCCAACAACAATATTGCCACCTCTGCAGGTAGAGACACGATCATGGGGACAGACCTCTTGCACATAAACCATAGCTTTTAAGATGTCACTTGTATGGGTGTCTGAAAGGGTTGCATGAAAAAGAAGTGGAAATAAATACCTATAAGGAGTCACTTTAGGGGTCTCTTTCCCAGTTACCTCCTTTGCCCACGTGTCATGTCTGGAATTCTTTCGTTAGTGACTAATATCCTTGCATAATTTTTCTAGGGGTCACATTAACGTGGGCAATACATTCATAGCCCTTCAGATCATCAAAATTCAGTTTGTCTTTGCACAATCATTCCCCACTGTTCCCTATCCTGAGATAACTCAGGGTCCTCACTTGACCTTTTGCTTATACCTTGTCTCTCTTCACTTCCCTCTCCCCTGCAGGGGAACATCTCCATTCTGTGACTCTGTCCCCAACTCTTTCGGTTCTCTAAAGCTGCAGTAGGTGATAATGGGTCCGTCCTTAGGCGGAATCCATTCACCATAGATTATGATGCCTCTCCGTAGAAAACACTGCTGTAATGTTGAAGGAGCTGGCTGATTCTGTGAGTTTTCAGCATTCTAATTGTAATATATTAGGTTGGAGGGATGGCTGAAGGAAGGGGGCAAGTTTCTTTCAAATTCACCAGAAGCCTTTCCACGGTCTTAAATGACAGCTCCCTTTGCTTATGCATCAAGCTGGTTCTCCTTGTAAAATAGAAGCCAGCCCTTTGTTTTCTACCTGACACCTCGTGACAGATGGAAATGTCCCTTTTGCTTCTCATTCTTATCTCTCAGCATCCTTCTTCTCTGAACAAATGAGCATTCGTGACCCTTAGTGAATCAATTCTGTTTAAACAGAAGGCCAGATACACCCTGGTGTATTCAATTATTTTATAATCAATTCCCTTTTCTGCAGCATCTTTCTTCCAAGGGTCAGAGAGCACTTTACAAACACTATGTATTGCAACATTATCACAAGTCAGAGCACAGGGCCTGGCATCTGAGGACTGTGATTTAGGAGGGAGCGAACATGAAAAGGTGGATTTGCTTTTGGTCAAGGAATGATAAGCACTTTGTGGGTTACCTGCAGAAGGTGACATCGAGAGAAACTAGATCAACAAATAAATCACTAATGAAGGATTTGCAGGCAAGTGGGTTGGTGTTGGGGGCAGTTGGGAGCCCAGCAAGTCATTTCTTGTTGTGGACACTAAGCAAGTCTCTGTGGAGTGACTAACTGTATGAACGCATTAATTAGCAGTATGTGTTCAGGTCCCTCCATGCACCAGACACTGGGTCCAGCCCTGGGCATACAGAGGCTTGGGATGCTGCTGTAGGATGCAGTTGTGAGTGAATATACCACACTGCTTGCCTTCAAGAACCTTCTATGAAGACCCATGAGATGGATAAACATGATAAAGATGATTAGAAGAGATGAGAAAAAGAAGCAAAATGAAGATGAGATCTGAACAGCAGACGTTGCAAACTGGTGTATTTATATAATGGCCTCCTCAGGGCTTAAAAAGTGAATGTTCTTTTAAGTCGTTATTGAAAGATTGAGAGATCACACACACACAGACACCCCCACACATGTATGTTTGTACATGCTCACTCCCACACAACCCCACACACCCCTCAGATTTTGAGCTTCTTTTTTTTAGGAGCTCAAATCTGCTAACATTAGTCTGAATTCCCACTGTAATGACTGGCTGAAGCCGAGTAGCCTTTAGACAGGGCAGTCTGCCTCCGATGAGCCACAGCTTCCCCACCCCCACCCCGTGCACGATCCAGACACGTTCATTTATGCACAGGTGACCCTCTTTTGCAGATATGCCTCCTTGTCAACGCTAGCATTTAAGTTGAAAGTTTGCTGCTATGGGTTCAGTGGGGAACAAAAAAGGGAGGTGTCAGTCCTATTTTGAGAGGTGTCAGAGAGGAAGTGACTCTTGAGTGTTGTTAGAAGCTGAAATGTTAATTAGGTGGAAAATAGTGGATGGACTTTCTGTGCAGAGGGGATTAGAAAAGGAAAGGCAGGCAAATGCCTGGGAACTGTGAGCTTTTGCCTGAAGCATAGTGTTGGGGAAGGGATGGGAGAGAGAAGGAAAGGTCAGACCATTGAGGGGCGTTGCTTGGCAAGCTAAGGAATTGGTTTCCAGTTTCTTTCTCTCTGCAACATCCTCTCCCCAAAGGCACTAATACAGTGAATTAAAATTTCTAAAAATGAGTTAAAGATAAAGGCCATGTAGTTACCAAGGCCGGAATCCTGAGACCGTCCTTGAGTCTTCTGTCTCTACCCCTTCGTGAATGTGTTTATCAAGTCCTGTCCATTCCACCTTCTAAATATAACTGCATTTCCACTTCTTGCCATCTTCGTTCTGTCTTGTTCTCTGCATTCCTTCGAAGCCCCTCCATGGTTCTCAAGTGTGTTTCTTCTCACCTGCCGGCTTCCTCCGTGCTGTGTCCCTGCCCAGATCTTAATTTCCCTTTGACGAGCTCTTGCCCGTGCTTTAGGTTACAGCTTAATTGTCACTAACTCAGGGTATCTTGCCCTGACCTGGACCTATTCTCTGTTTCTTTTTTCACAAGATTAAGTCTCCCTATACATGTTTTCAGAACATCCTTGGGCATCTCCACTGTGGAACATCCAACAGTTTTATTGCTTGTGTAACTATATGCTCAGTTGTTCTCACCAAATCAACTGTAAGCTCTAGGAAAATGAGGATAAGTTGCATTTGTCTTGCCCATTGCCTCACCTGCCCCAGCCTCAAGCAGGTAGGGCGGCCACTGCCACATTGTATCAGTGGCTTTATCACTGTGGAGTTATAGTTATAAAATAATTATCAAAAACAAGGCTCTGCATGGTAATAATACTGTGGTGTAGTAATATTACTGCCATGTTATTACGGGGGAGTAATGGCAGTGTGGCTATATGAACAAAGGGACCTTATTTATTTTTTTCACTCAAACAGTATCTAATGAGGCCCTGTTTTGTTTTAAGAGCTAGGGAAAGAGCAGTCTCTGACTTTGTGGGATGCATCTTGATGAATACGTAAATGAAGAAGCAAGAAATGATGGATGGATGGATGGATGGATGGATGGATGGATGGAAGGAAGGAAGGAAGAGGGGAAGGAAGAGAGGAAGGGAGGGGAAAAAAGATGGAAAGAAGGAAGGAGGAATTATTACCCTAAGTAATGGAATAATTTGTCTCCGGTAGAGAAGACTGGCCTTGAAACATCACATGAGATTTCTTAATACGTCTTAATAATGAAAGAAAATCATCATGTATATGATTGATCTGTTCGAAAAATTCAACGTGGAAATTTCTGTTCACATTCTGTGATTGCTAGAGATTTATAAAGTAAAAACTTTAAAACTTAGAAAGAGCCATTTAATGACTTTGATACAAAGGCTTGGGCTGTCTGTTCACCCAAGGAGGAAACAGAGTCTAGACAAATGAGGAGTTAGGTAAGTTCACAGACAGGCATGTAGCCGACAGGAACCCCAAGGCCAGCACAGACCTTTCCATACTGGTTCAAGCCAACCAAGTGTTGTAGTTGCTGAGCTGCTTTCAGTGGAAATACAAAGACAAGAAAGGTGTTTGGTTCCTAACTTCCCCTAAGTCTGTTTTAGTTTTCTTCTCTGCAAACCTTTATCAACATATTTTCACAAGACTTTCAGAATAACCAAAACACTCAGCAGTCAACCACAAGAGAGGGCCTTCTCACAGCTCACAGACAACCACAAGATTCTACCAGAGAAATAGAATAAAATGTACTTGGTAGAAACGAGAGATAGTAGTGGTTCATGTAGAGTATATTGATCCAACTTTTGACATGGAAAAATCAATAAATTTAAATAGTCTTTAAAAAAATTTTTGGCTTCCCAGTTAGCAGTCTGGTCAACTAATAGCATATAATGAAAGGAATAATTTAAGACTTAGCCTCCATTGCAACTAGATTCTGCAAACGTGCATGGAATAAAGAAAATACTTATCCTTTCTCTCTTACCTCCTCCTGCAACCACAGGCTGTTAAAGATTTGCCCTGACAGTTACTTTAAGAAGTTGGGGAGTACAGGTCATTGGGAGAACCAGCTAGAAATAGGCTCTGACCCATACCTCCTTGACTAATCCCTGGAAAGTTGTTCTCTAATTTATTTTTTTTTTCAGGAATTCCCCTGATTCAGACTTTTAAAAAATCAGGCAAACTAGAAGGTTATATTAGAACTGGCGTTAGAAATAATAATATTTTTATTATATTTATTGGTAAAGTAGCCAGCCTTTACTAATTTCTTTTTGGGTGCCCAGTACCTATATAATTACTAACAATCACAAAGCCAGTACAAGTTTGGCAGTATTATTTATTTTTAGAAAGAGAAACTGAGGCCCAGAGAGATGCAAATGACTCACTCTAACGCCTGCAGCTGTGAAGTTAGAGGCTGGGGACTCCAATCCCTGAGGCTGTGTGGCTCAGAACCTGGGCTGTTTCCCTGCACCAGGCTCGATGAAACCAGAACACTGCCTTACGCAGGGAAACAGATATGTCAATAGCGCCATTCTAGTCTTTTGCTGGGCACTGAAGGAGCAAGAACATTGCCCCTAGAAAAAATTTTCATACTTTGTTCTTCTTTGGAATTCTCTGCCTTGAGGTTACACAGCAAATTCAAGCAACCAACATGTTTCGCCTTCTCTGGGCAGTAGTTCTAAAGTGGTGGTGTGGCCCTCCCGCTGCAGAAATTTGGCTTTCTCAGACAGCAAATCACTTCACCATCCCCCTTCCCCCGTAGTCCTTAGGATTCCTGCCTGTGCCAGATGTTTCAGAAAACAAACCCTTTGTGCTTCATTTCCAGACCACAGTTCCCAGACCACCGGAAGGATGAGGACCAAATTTTTTGTATTCCGTCATCTTTATTTTTGTGGATATATTTTTAGAGCAAGTTAGAAAGGAGGGGGAGGAAAAACCCACTCCCAAACAAACAACTCCCTGATCTAACACAGAGAATGCAGGAGTCTTCACGTTCCGGAGAATGGGACAGGATGTCAGCTGTTGCTACAACATAGCTTGTTTGAATAGAGTCAGAGCGTAACTTATCTGCTCGAGCGCCTGATTGCCTGATTGCCAAGGAGAAGGGGGGTGCACAGTTTGGGTTACTTAGCGAAGCCAACCGTTAGCCTTTTGCAGGCATCGGATAGTTAAAACTCTGGCAAACAAGTCCCTTCACAACATCCCATCCAACAGAATATGACTAGTAATGTGTAAAGTGTATTTCTTGTGGGGATAAGACAGAAGGAAGAGAAAGGAAAAAGAATCGCTTTTTATCTCTCCACCCAGAGACAACTGTGTTTAAAAATTTGTACGTTGTCTCTCTCTAAATGAATAAATAAACTTAAAAAAAATTTTTTTAAAGAGGGTCATCTGGGTGGTTCATTCAGTTTAGCATCCGACTCTTGGTTTCCATTTAGGTCATGATCTCACAGTTCCTGAGGTTGAGCCCCACGTGGGCTCTGCATGGACAGTGCGGAGTCAGCTTCGGATTCTCTCTCTTCCTCCTCTTTGCCCCTCCCCTCCTCATGTGCTCTCTCTCAAAAAATATAAACTTTAAAAAAGTGGTATGTCGTTCTAGATTATTTTGTTTGTATAAGCACATATGGGAGCATTGGCATACTTATATATATTTTTAAACAAAAGTAGGGCCATAGTATATGTTCTGTATTTTCACCTGTCTTTTTGCTTTAAAATACACCATGGAAATCTTTATCGGATAAAGAAAAAGGAGGAGGAGCAGGGGGAGGAGAAAGGGGAGGAGGTGGAGGGGGAGGAGGAGAAGGGGAAAGAAGGTAGGGGAGAGGGAGATGGAGAGAAGGGAAAAGAGAAAAGGAAAAAAAATACATGATTAATTTTCATTGCTTTAGAGTATTCCTTGAATGAAAATACAATAGTTGTTGGCTATATATGTTGCTTTCTACTTATCTATTACAAAGTATCCGTGTTGACATACTAAATCTTTATTCAATACTTACTAATTTTCTTAGGATAAATTACTAAGAGTGGAGTTAATGGGCTAAAAGCTTTGCACATATTCAAGATTATATGACCCTTACTCCCATGCTTTGGGACATGCTTAAGAGACTGAAATGTGCCCCAAATTAATCTCTGTGTAGCAACCATTCAAAGTTTCTTTTGTCCAGGAAAAACTACCAACGTTGAAAAAAAATAAGAAGATATTAAAATAAAAGGCAAAAGTTAAGCCCGTTGAGTCCTCCGTAATTACAGCAACACGTTCTATTCGCTGGTAAACAATGGAGTTCATGCCACATCAAACATCTTAAGAGTAACTGAAAAGTTTAGTTTTGTTTCTGAATGAGTGAGATCCCGAAGAGTCAGCCTGAGGGCTGTTAGACAGACTAAGAAAGTGACAGTTCATAATCATCTTATTGTGTAGCTCCAGGAACCCGTACATCTTTCTAGTTCAGGGAATTGCATTAACATTGATCTTTGCCTAAACGGATCTGTCTGCTTTTAGAGGGAGGTGAGAGGTACTAGCTAATTTTTAGTGTAAGAGAAGTAGGTGTACCTCCTTTCAAGGCTGATTTAGTCAGCTTCTCTTCCTAATAAACCTGGAAATAAATGGAGGCAAAGATATGCATTTCCCCAGCACATTGGTTTTTTGTAGGAGGGATTTCCTGACCAAAAAAAGAGTGCAGTGTTCCTTTCCTTGGGCCCTATGGTATAACAGTGCTGTGCTCTCTGCTTTAGTCTGACACACACAAGTTAAGAAAAAGATGTGAGCTCTTTCAGTACCACCTGCCAACACAGTAACCATGACGCCCATAAAAGGCCTGCCCCTCTGAATGTACCTCAGTTGCTAGACTACTCACTGTTAATTTTATGTTGTGTTCAGAGATTACAAGAGGTCTCACTTTATCAGGAGATGGAGAATGACTACTTGTACTTTGCAAATCAGACTCCATTAGAAGGAAGTTTGACTTCCTTTGCTGATGCACAGCCCCTTAAACACAGACCTGTGTGTGACGCATCACTCAGGTTTCTGTTAATATAGTCTGATTACTCTTGCTTGCATTCACAGTTACCAGTTTACCAGAGTGATGCTGGCCAGGTATCAGGAACGTCAATCAAGAAGCCAAGGGAAGAGTGTCAAACGTGTTTTTGTAATTACCTCTGTGTTACATGCAGTTTCCAGACTCTGAGTGATAATGAAACACAGACACTCGGTGTGTTTTTAAGATCTGTGTCCTTTGAAGATTAAGCTTCATTGGGATTGTCCTCACGTACTTTGCTCCTACTAATCAGAGGTTTCCTTGCAGTACAACTGAACAGAAAGATCCAGAAAGAAGAGTTTCTGCTTCCATAGTGCAGTCACTGACTGGGAACCCAAAGGTGCCAGACCAAGCTGCCAACTCCATTCCTTCTGTGGTACTCATAAGAGAAAATCAACTCTATTAATTTGTGTTTTGGGTTAATGTTAATGAAATGACCAAAAACCCAGCAGGCAAGTAAGAACACTTTAGACTCTACCTGTCTTCCACGAACAGCTAGAGTTTTGATAGTTATCTCAAAGGAAGAATGGCTCTATTGTCCAAATATCTGCTGGTAGAACTTTTTGACCTTTTCTTTAGGAGTTCTGTTGTTCTAAGGACTTGAACTGGCATAAAATTTATATTAGAAGTTTGCACACGTAATGCCATGTAGGAAACATTGAGAAATTCCTTTTTTTTTTTTTAAGTTGGTTTTTATTTATTTTGAGACAGAGAAACAGAGCATGTGCGTGGGGAAGGGTGGATCAAGAGGGGAAGAGAACTGTAGGCAGGCCCTGCACTGTCAGTGCAGACCCTGACTGGGGGATCATTCTTACGAACTATGAGATCATGACCTGAGATGAACCCAAAAGCCGGACATTTAACTGGCTGAGCCACTCAGGTGCCTGAACATCGAGAAATTTCTCATCCTTTAGGATTTTTGCCTTGCATTTTAGAACCAAATGCCAGTCCTGCTTCCCCACCATCGTTGGTGTGCAATGACCTTTCACTCTTGTTCAGCACAGTAATTCTGTAACATGGCTGTGCATACACTTGAGGGTCACCGGGATCCTGATAAGGAACTATTGATTGCTCTCTTGGTCTGTTCAATCTGCTATAACAAAAACCTATAAACTGGGTGGCTTCTAAACGATAAATATTTGGAGCCCCTGAGTGGCTCAGGAGGTTAAGCATCTGACTCTTGTTTTTGGCCCAGGTCATGATCTCACTGTTGTGAAATCAAGCCCCAAGTCAGGGTCTGCACTAATTCTCTCTCTCTCCCTCTACCCCCCTCTCTCAAAATAAATAAATAAAATTAAAGAAAAATCTTCATTTCTTACAGTGGCTGGAAAGTCCAAGAGCAAAATGCTGGCACATTCTAATGTTTGATGAGAGCCCACATCCTGGTTCACACACAGCCATGTTTTCACTGTGTCCTCACATGGCAAAATGGACAAGGGAGCTTTCCTGGGCCTCTTTTAATTTTCCATTTTGTTATTTTTAAAAATTTTAATTCCACTATAATTAATATACAGTGTTAAATTAGTTTCAGGTGTGCAGTATAGTGATTCTATATCTTGGGCCTCTTTTATTAGAGCACTAATCTCATTTATGAAGAAGAAGCACCCCCCAAAGGCCCCACCTCCTAATATCACCCTGGGGATTAAGATTCCAATGTATGGGGGCACCTGGGTGGCTCAGACAGTTGAGCCTCTGACTCTTGATTCCTGCTCAGGTTACGATCTCAGGGTTGTGGGATTGAGCCCCGTGTCAGGCTCTGCGCCGAACATGGAACCTGATTAAGATCCTCTCTCTCTCTCTCTCTCTCTCTCTCTCTCCCTCTCTCTCTCCGCCCCCCCCCCACCGACCCTACCCCCCTTGCGTGCACGCACTCTCTGTCTCTAAAATAAAAAAATAAAAAAATAAAGTTTTCAACATTCGAATTTGAGGGGGACACAAATATTTAGTCCATAGCAGTTGTGAAAACAAACAAAAGGCTTTTTAGTCATTTCATTTTAAACCACTTTAGGTACAGTATTTCATAACACTTCATAGGTATAATGTCAGTGATGGTGGACAAAAAACCCCAAAGCAGACTATTTACTATGCAGACTTTTTTGCCCATGTTGGATGGTGTTATTAGGATACTGCACCCTTGCTTCCTCCATGCTTTTCTGTGACCACAAGGATGGTTCAACATCCTTTTTCCGGAGGTGCATCTTTCTCTAAATGCATTGTTTTGCATTCACCTTCAGGGAAGAGGCAGCCCTTCTGATGACCCTCTGCAGGGTCTCAAGGAAGCTTCCAGTAGTTTACCCTCACCTCACTTTGCATTTCTTTGGAACGTCTTATTTTTGCACACTTGGAAACCTCTATGCTTTCTTCCCAATCATTATTAACAGTCTGAATTGAGACTTGGGGGCTCCTGGGTGGCTTAGTCAGTTAAGCGTCCAACTCTTGATTTCCACGCATGTCATGATCTCACAGTTCTTGGGTTTGAGCCCTGCATCGGGCTCTGTGCTGACAGTGTGGAGCCTGCTTGGGATTCTGTCTCCCTCTCTCTCTGTCTCTTCCCTGCTCACTCTCTATCTCTCAAAATAAATAAATAAACCTAAAAAAAAAATCTAAATTGAGGCTTGGCATAGGTCTGATCACTGGGATCACTATTGGTTTTATTTGTCTCCATACCCCCTGCAAGACTTGAGTTGATCTGTCTTCCTTCTCCACTTTTGCAAGAGCCACAGGAGAGCCCTGGCTTAGCTTTGAGAAACTCATGCTGTGTTTGGGGCCTTCTCTGATGTTTATGTGGGGTTCCCCATTGGGGAAAAAACCTATCAGTCTTGATAACTTCCAGAAAAAGGAAGCAAATGTGTTACTCTGAGAGTAAATCCATGATTCTAGTCTACTTGGATCATTTAAAGCTCCCAAATGGAACAACCAAATGAAATGCCACCCATATGGCTTGAAATAGTTTACCAATGTCCAAAAGAGGGAGACCTTCTACCCCTGCTGTAGGAGGAAGCTCCTACTACTGGGGCAGGATGCTTAGGGGCCACCCCACCAATGAAGCCCTCTGCCTTCTGTAGGAAAATAAATGGCCTCAGATGAACGTGATGCTTTCAGTTGGAAATATCCGCTAGGTCAGGTGAGCCAGTCATCATTCCCAGTAATTCATCCCTTACTCAGTAATCCTGCATTGGTACACTTTTCCTTATATCTCATGAAAAGCCTTTTTAACCCTTTTCAAACCAATGCAATAATGCTCAGGAGAGGCAGGAAAAAGTTATTTAAAGGTACAGCTTTCAGGGGCACCTGGGTGGCTCAGTCGGTTAAGGGTCCGACTTCGGCTCAGGTCATGATCTTGCAGTCTGTGAGTTCAAGCCCTGCATTGGGCTCTGTGCTGACAGCTTGGAGCCTGGAGCCTGCTTTGGATTCTGTGTCTCCCTTTTTCTCTGTCCCTCCCTCCTTGTGCTCTCTCTCTCAAAAATAAATAAACTTTAAAAAAATTTTTGAATGTCCTTGATTTTGTTCTCTTCTTTGCACCGACTTGTTATTACTTATTGTTGTTGTTGTTTTTGTCCAGCCCATTGTAGTGTACATTCTACCTGCCCAGCCCCTATGAGTATTTGGGTTTGTGACTCTTGATTTAAATTCTTACTTTGTCAACATTCTTTATACAAGGCTGTCTTTATATGGTCACCTCTGTAACTCCTACACATACCCAACTTTAATCCTGACCTTGCATAGTACTAGAGAATTAAGACTTACTATGATGTATTTTTCTCCCATATAGTTAGGTAAAATGTGGCAGTGTTTGCCAATCTCCATGGTGTAAATACTGTGACCATGGTTGATGCAAAGTAGCAAAGTCATTGAATGCTGACTTGGGAAGAGGTGCACATGATCCACTGTGCAAGCCAGCTCCAGCACACCACTAATTATTGCCACTGCCATACCTATGATTTCTTTTTTATTTATTTCCTCAGATATGGGCTAATCGGATGAAGAGGACATCTGATTATGGCAATGGACAGAACAAAATGCCCAGAGAAAAAAGGAAATACATTTCTCTTTTTCTTTTTAAATGTTTATTTATTTTGAAAGAGAGAGTGAAAATGCATGCATGAGCGGGGAGGGGCAGAGACAGAGGGAGAGAGAGAATCCCAAGCAGGCTCCATGCTGTCAGCACTGAGCCCGACTTGGGGCTTGATCCCACAACTGTGAGATCATGACCTGAGCCAAAATCAAGAGTCATTCTCAACCGACTGAGCCACCCATGTACTAGCCTAGGAAATACATTTCTCTGGTAAACTTTAGAAATTATATCAAATATGACATCAGCAATTTCTTTTTCTATAAAGAGCCAAAGAGTAAATATTGTAGGCTCTGTAGGTCACATAGGCTCTTTATCACACACTTGTCCTTCGCCCTTCCCTTTTTTTTCTTCTACTCCTTCTTTCCCTCCTCCTTCTCCTCTCCCTCCCTCTTTTCTATTTTACAACCTCTGAAAACATTTTTTAAAAAGCCCTATTTTTAGCATGCAGGGCATACAAATATAAGCCAAGAGCCAGATTGGCTCATGGGCTATAGCTTGTAGACCCTTGATAGAGAAAAAGAAAAATGGGGAAGATGCTCAGATTCGTATTATTAAAAATCAGCAGGGGATAAAATACCATATTGTATGGTTAAAATTTCAACTGTACCAATGCAGAAAACATGATTCAAAGTTACCTAGAGATTTTTTAATTCAAAGAAATAAAATCATTGAATAGTTGCCATTAAGACTTGGTAGACTTTGACATACATCGGGAATATGATCATGCAAAGATAATGTTTCATCTTAAAGGAAAAGAGCTATAAGAAGTGGAGGTGGATAGGGGTGTCTGAGTGGCTCAGTTGGTTAAGCATCCAGCTTTGACTCAGGCCATGATCTCACGGTTCATGAGTTGAGCCCTGCATTGGGTTCTGTGCTGATGGCTCAGAGCCTGGAGCCTGCTTCAGATTCTGTGTCTCCCTCTCAATCTTCCCCTCCCCGCTCTCTCTCTCTCTCGCTCTCTCTCTCAAAAATAAATAAACATTAAACAAAAGAAAAAAAAGAAGAAGTGGAGGTGGATGCATTGCACACCAGGAAGATGCATCCCTGTGTGCAAATTCACAGTCTGACATAAGGGTATGGACAGAAGGCTGATAGAATGTTACTGTGCATAAGCAATCAAGAGCTTGAGCTGTGGAGTCAAGTCCTTGCTCTGCTGCTGACTAGCTGTGGTGTAATCAGTCTTAAACTCTCTGGGCCTCTGTTTCCACATTAATACTACTGTATTCCAATTAATATTACTGTATTCCACAGTAATAATTGTAACCACCTCATAATGTTGCTGTGAAGATTGAGTAAATAGATTCAAAGCATCGATAATATATCTGGCACCTGGTGAATGAATGCTCTATAACCATTAGTCATTGTAATCATTTGACTACAAAATCCAATAAAGGAAATGGATTGTCTTCTTGAAAGATCACTCTATAGAAGAAAGATGTGGAGATGATGGAGAATCTGAACTTGGATGCTTTACTGTGTAAAATAAAAAACATAGCATGTGCCATGCTCTTGACACGACAGCTCCATGGCTCAGCACGTAGAGAGCGTGATCAGGGCCGTGGCCACTATGGACTTCACCTTGTCTTTGGCCGTATTTATAAGTGGTACATCACTTCCCTTCCCTTCCAGCTCTTTTCACGTCACTAAAATTAAAGAATAAAGGAAAAGAATCCAATCTAATGTCTTCCCTATGATGAACATACATCATAGACTTTATAGAAAGGAAGCAGGCAACTGCTTTCTTGTTGAATTTCTTTTAGGCCCAGCTGATTTCCCCTAGGTTTGGATTGGTGACTGTACGAATATGGGTTCATGCCTGAACTGCATCAATTTTACTCATGTCAGCCCCAAGTCTTCCATTAACCTTACCATTTTGAGTAAGTCAGTTGGCATTTATGACCCCCTCACCCACTTCCTAACCAATAAAATAGAAGCAATAGTGACACTCCCCTATCTGTGAGGAAGGCAATAATTGGAAGAAAAATTAGGAAGTGCTCTACAAGCCCAAGTGCTTTGTAAATATTTAATACCTTATAGTTGAGGTAAATGTCAGGAGAGTGTGGAACTGAACGTTAATCTTTTTGTAACGACAGCCCTTGAGATATGTTTAATTCCCTAATCCAAACACTAGGGACCCTGAACTTCTCTGACCCTTTCTTCTTTTCCTTCTTCCATGATGCCCAAATATTTCCTACCCAACATCAAATAACAGTTCATTCTAATTCCTCTGCAGAATGTAATTTTAGTTCATTAGGAGCCCTGATGTGCTGCTTTCCATCTTGAGTTCCTAAATACTTGCACAGAAGGACTTAGGCTTCCTGGGAAATTCCCTTTTTGACAGAAATGCTCCTTTTGTGTTTGAACCCAGACTGAATGCCTTTGTCCCAGAACAACCGCCATGGTTGGAATTCCTCTCTTCTCCTTAGGCTAGCTTATTTCCTTGGATAGGCTGGAGTCATTTCCCTTCAACTTCACAACCCTGCTGGGTCCTGGTAACTAATGAGACCCTGCGTCTGCTACTGTCCACAAGGCTCGCTGATTGAAGATTCAGGGGGTGTAGGTAAATTGGGGAGGGAGAAGGATTATTTTAAAACTAATTTCAATAATGCATGGGCCTCTCTCCAAATTAACTCTTGCTCTTTCTCTTAAAATTACAAGAGCTTTTTAGTAAACACTGCTCTGGACACAGTTTCACAGGGGAAATTTGTTCCACTCTGAGGATGACTTTGGCTTCTATTGTTCACTGTTATGCCCATGACACACCCACCGCAGCTGCCAGACAGAAGAACAATTCTTATGAACCATGATTTGCTTTGCAATTTTAGCTTATTCCTAAATTGCAGAAATGGTTGATGAGTGAAGTCTTCTGGTTCCTTTTCATTGGAACAGAATGGAGGACAGATTCTGGAATTCTTGGAGCTGCCATGTGTTTGGTGAAAACAGAAACAAAAACAAAAAAAGAGAAAAGAAAGAAATGAAAGAAAGAAAGAAAGAAAGAAAGAAAGACCAACAATAAAAACTTTGTTGTTTTTGTTTAAAAAAAAAGAACACAATGGTGATGTGTGCAGTTATCTGAAGCTAGATTATTCATACTTGTATTGAGTTTTACAACTTACATAGGGCTTTTATGTACCTGCTGTTCTCAGCTTTAAAGTGTTGTTTTTGAGGATTTTGGTTGATGATATGCAGTGACAGATTTTAAGAACAGAGCTAGGAAGAATGTGGAATTGTGGGGAGGAACATTTCTATTATATTTAGGAAGGAAGGAAGAGATGTATACAGGGAGGGCAGGAGGGAAGAAATCAGCCTCTCCAAGACTTGCTTCCCTTATTTGAAAATAATAATCTTTATCCTATGTATCGCACAAGTCTGTAGTAGACTCTGCATGAAAGTTCTACTTCATCGAAGACATGCTTTACAAGTTCTGGTGGGTGTTTTTGCTCATGTTATGATGATGCATGAAAAGTAGGTCTAACCTGAAATTCTTTCATTCAGTGGCCTGACACACTGTCAGGCTCCCCCTTTCCGGGGTAACACAGTAACTCCTTAGCACTGATCAACATTTCAACCAGACTGGTTTAGCCACTTCTATGTTGTTTTCTAGGGGGAGCTAGTAGGTCTGAAAAATGGGATTATACGTTATGACAGATGACAGTGGGTTGAGAAAAGTTCTGATTTGGAGAATCACAAGGAGCAAATGAGGCCTACGCTACAAGTGTAGGTGGAGATGTGCTGAAGCCACATTTCATGAAGCTAGACCTTGACACGGCTGGCCCTGGATCTGCCCTCAGCCGTAAAAGTGGCAACAGCTGCCTGTTCCCCAAAACGACTTTGGAACCCAGTGTGTCCCCCAGTCTCTGGATAGTGCTTGCAGTTAGGTTTTTCTGAGATTTTGTTTTCATTTCTTTATCAAAACTTCCTACTTTAGGGGCGCCTGGGTGGCGCAGTCGGTTAAGCGTCCGACTTCAGCCAGGTCACGGTCTCGCGGTCTGTGGGTTCGAGCCCCGCGTCGGGCTCTGGGCTGATGGCTCAGAGCCTGGAGCCTGTTTCCCATTCTGTGTCTCCCTCTCTCTCTGCCCCTCCCCCGTTCATGCTCTGTCTCTCTCTGTCCCAAAAATAAACGTTGAAAAAAAAAAATTAAAAAAAAAAAAAAAACTTCCTACTTTATAGGAGATGATGTCAAGTTTAGGTATAAATTGCCTTTCTTTCCCCTCTTAGAAAGCACCAACAGAAGCATCCACTATATAAATCATGAGATTTGTTTAAACTGAGAACAAATTGATAGCTAACTAACATTTCTTTGGTGCTTTGTAGTTGACAAAGTGTTTTTCATATGTCCTATAATTTATTTAGAGCATTGACTCTGTGGAGTAGGCATCCCAAATATTTTCAGGGAAATAGAGGTAATAATACATACTTGTCTCACAAGAGTGAGAGGATTAAATGGAACAACAATTTGTAAAGAACTTTTTATACCCTCATGGTGTATAAAAAACACTTATTTCTAATGCCTCTATTCTATGGGTGAAGAAACAAATTCAGAGAGATGATGTGACATGTTGAAGGTCACAGGACAAGTTAAAGGTGGATCCATGACTTAGGCTGCCACCCTACCATGCTAACGTGTCACTGAACAAGCAAACCATTTGACGTTTGAGTTTCACTCCATGTTACAAACTGTTGAGAAAGAGAGAGAGGAGAAAGAGAAGAAAGGGAGGTGTGGATATATCGATAAATAGAAGACAGCAGAGAAAGGGTTCTATGGTCTGAATGCTTGTGTGCCCGCCCCCCCCCCCCCCCCCAATTCATACATTGAAATCCTAATGCCCAATGTGATGGTATTAGTAGGGTGGGGCTTTCGGGAGGTTCTTAGGTCATGAGGATAGATTCCTGATGAACGGGGTGAGGACCCTTATGAAAGAGACCTCACAGAGTTCCCTCACCCCTCCCACCATGTAAAGCTGCTGGGCCCCAAAAGAAGGCCCTCACCTGCCCATGCTGGCATCCCGATCTCAGACTTCTGCTTCTAAAGCTGTGGGAAACAATTTTCTGTTGTTTACAAGCCACCTAGTCTGTATTTTGTTACAGCAGCCCAAACAGACTAAGACAGACAGTGTGGAAAATGTTAACATGTTAAGACACAGGTGAGAGCTAATGAGCACTTCACCCAGGTGTGATTTGGGAGAAAAAATTATGTGCGCCTGTGGCTCCCATATGGTAATGTAATCAGAGGGCTTATGGGAATGAAGTGCCTTTAATTTTCCTCCAGCTTCTGGCTTCCAAGGCTTCCAAGGCTTCCATGCTCTAGCCCTGCCCCATCAGCCCTTGCATATTAATAGATGGTTGGCATGGCAATCCCGGGGGGCCCCACGGGGAGGAAGAGGCCCTCTAATAAAATCCAAGCTGGTTCACTTGGAGGTGTTTGTGAAGCCTTTTTATATTTCCTTTGCTTCTTTGACATCCCCACATACATCATGGGAAATCATGGAAATGTTATTTCCAGTCACAGAAGTTTTGGTCTCCAGTGAAAGTAGCCCTTGATAGAATTTGGAGTGAGCAGATTCATGTGCCTTGGCTCGTGGCCTTTCTTTACGTGCGTCTCTGCCACCACCATACTTTCTGCCGACATCTGCCTGCTGCAGAGCCTTGGACTTCCCTAAGGTGTTTTCCGAATATCCTGAACCTTAACTATTTTGTCTCTAATTCCCCATGATCCACTAGTCTAAGGGTTACCTTCAGAAGAGCAGAGTTAACAATAAAAATGCTTGGGGGGATAATTGAGAAGCAACATTGATTCTGCTTGTCCTTCCTCTTCCCGGTTTTGCCTCCTTCCTGAGACAATCCCAGACTGACTCATGTTTACCCCTATGTCTGAGTGTGCTGGGGGCTGCCATAACAATATGCCAGACAGAGACTGGTAAATCCTACTGTGGGCCCTAGAATTGCCATCTGCTCGTTTGGTAACCTAAGGAGTATTATTTCCCAAAGGTCTCAGCACCTTCATCTATAGTGATCTTAAGGTTGCTGTCAGGCATGAGATGAGGCAGCATACAGCCTGGCCCATGGTAAGTCCTCAATCAATATTAGCTCTCATGACTGTTATGCAAACAACACTTAGCGCCAGTCTTGAACTTCTCAAGTTATAATCTTCTTTCTTCTTTGTGTGTCTCTATTATTTTTAGTAAACAAAATATTTATTGACTATCTGCTGTGTTCTAAGCACTGTGCTGAGGACTTTACTTTCATTGGCCTTATTTAATTCTTCATGATAAGCCTTCAGGTTGATATTGTTAGTAACAGAACTTTATAGTCTTAGGGTGATAGCCTTGAACAAGACACGTATTGTACCCTCCTGGCAGAGCTTGCAGTATAGTGGGAAAGTCTGGTGTTAACTAGTTTAAACTAGTAATTACAACAAAGTAATCACAGCAGCTACTTCTCCTTGAGGCATTACCTACTTCTCCATAGTGATTACTGGATGCTGTCATTTAAATAGAGTTTACCTTACTAAGTGCCGGGTTTTGTGAAATTTATCACCAACCTCTTGTGTCCCTTAAGGATCTTATCAATGAAAGCCATGAAAGCTTAGAAATGACAGAGAATGGAAAGGACGTGGTTGTTTGTATGTGGAGGTTAGAGCTGATTATTTGTCATTACCTAGTAAACTAGAGATAGATTCATGCTTCATTCCTTCTTTCAGAGGGACCGAAGAGCTTGGAATTCCCAGCCAGCATCCTTAGGGAAGGCAGTTGAAGAAAGAGAAAGATTACTTGGTTGGCTAAATGGGAATTTCAGACAGACCTATTGCTTGGAGATCTAGAGTCATTGAGCCTGCCCCCTGCAACTCCATGAACAATACACTGACCATAGAACCGATTTTTTAGGAAGAAAAATGAAACAGACACCTCTGCCTAAACCACCAGTCACCAGCCACGGACACTCTTCCTACCCCTCAATTTAAAACCACAGCCAGATTCTTAACACAGATCGACATTCTTATCCATGCAGAACAATCCTCAGGTATGTGACTCGTTCCAGGAAAAGGAAAGGAACAGAACACCAAATGATTCTGAGATAAACTATTGTGTGTGTGTTTTTTAACCACTTTGTGGGCACCTCTTAGAGACGATATTTGACTACCCCATACTCTGCATACATACAAGTTTACTTCCAGGTAGGGCCTATTAGGCAGAATTCGTTTTCTCTGTCACTTCCCTGTGATGTTCGTCACATGCACCAGCACTCTTGATATTGCTAATAGTCGTGGTTCGAATTGCCCCTTGAAACGAGTATGTTTTACCCCCACGTGTAAACTCCCGAAAGCAAAAGCAGATGGAGTTGACCTGTGCCCATTATGTAAGCAGCCATGCCCTTCCATTCGGTGGCATGCAGGTGTCTCAAAGAAATGCACGTGCTCCCTATTCATAGAATATTCCTTTGTTTCAAAATAAAAACGATCAACTCTAAACTGAAGTAAGTGGCATAATGATTTGAAAGCAAAAGAACTTTTCACGTGCAAGAACCCAGAACCCACATCCTGAGAGCGAGGTTTCTGCTTTTCTGGTTAAACACAAGGAGTGACTGGAAAAGTCTCCTTTATTTATTTATTTATTTATTTATTTATTTATTTATTTATTTATATTTTTTAACCTTTATTTATTTTTGAGACAGAGAGAGACAGAGCATGAACGGGGGAGGGTCAGAGAGAGGGAGACACAGAATCTGAAACAGGCTCCAGGCTCCGAGCTGTCAGCACAGAGCCCAACGCGGGGCTCGAACTCACGGACTGCAAGATCACGACCTGAGCCGAAGTTGGACATTTTACCCACTGAACCACCCAGGCGCCCCAGGAAAAGTCTCCTTTAAATGTGAGCTCTGCTAGAGACAGCAGACATCATTTTGGGTTGTAGCTTTTGTTTTTCTTTTTTAAATCATAAACTGTAATGCTGTCTTTCCCTCAGTGGCTCAAGCTTGCAGTAATGAGTAAACAGACAAATTGTAGGGATTTATTTGATAACCAAAGGGGATTTGAACAAAGTAGCTGATTTAACAAGTCATAGGAGCCCTTGGAAGAAAAGAACGCAGCCCGCCATATCCTATTGAAAGTGTCCGTAGTAAAACTCGTTATAAAGGTTTTTGAGCTTTCCAACTTTTAATTTTCATCCCCTCATGGAGAGATAAGCATCTTGAAAAGAGCCAAATTGCTTCATGCGGCTGTCAGAGAGAACTCCAGTTTTGAATCACTGTTCACTTGCTTATACAGTCCCCCATTTTCATGAAATAAAATCGCCATAGCAGTCGCCTTTGTAGAAATTATATGGAATTTGGGAATGCTGAGTGTTTTCAGTTGAAGTTTGTTTCAGGGGGAAGTTAAAAATTTAACAAGTCATAATCATTTCCCAGAATTAAACCCATGGTATCTTGTAACAGCTGGGCTGTTGAATGATAGAGGGGAAGGTTCTGCCTCGGGCATCTGCAAGACTTGGCTTCTGGTGCTGGCTTTGGCACTGGCTCTCTGAGCGATTCAGGGCAAGCATCCGCTTGATGGGCCTCAGTTTCCTTCCTTGAGATGTGAGACTGATGTCTGTGTGCTCACCCAGACCCTGTTCTGCACTGACATCTTATGGTTCCTGGAAAGGGCAGGGAGCTAAGCTTTTCTAATGAAACATTAAATAGTCTAAGATGTCTCAGAAGTCAACCCTTCCTAACCTGGTCCATCTGGGATTTCCTAAACTGGCCAGTGAGATGATATTGATCCTGTTGATTCATTCCCAATAACCATCTTTCATTCTTTCTGGATCTGGAAGGAAGGAGCTGCTACCTCATTTTAGGGAAACTGTAGTTCTTAATACTGCAGTCGTGTGGTGTCTTTAACTGGTGAAAAGAAAAAGAACAACAACAGGGGCACCTGGGTGGCTCAGTCAGTTGAGCGTCCGACTTCGGCTCAGGTCATGATCTCGCGGTCTGTGAGTTCGAGCCCCTCGTCGGGCTCTGTGCTGACGGCTCAGAGCCTGGATCCTGCTTTGGATTCTGTGTCTCCCTCTCTCTCTGCCCCTCCCCCGCTCATGCTCTGTCTCTCTGTCAAAAATAAATAAACATTAAAAAAAATTTTTTAGGGGCGCCTGGGTGGCGCAGTCGGTTAAGCATCCGACTTCAGCCAGGTCACGATCTCGCGGTCCGGGAGTTCGAGCCCCGCGTCAGGCTCTGGGCTGATGGCTCAGAGCCTGGAGCCTGTTTCCGATTCTGTGTCTCCCTCTCTCTCTGCCCCTCCCCCGTTCATGCTCTGTCTCTCTCTGTCCCAAAAATAAATAAAACGTTGAAAAAAAAATTTTTTTAAAAGAAAAAAAAACAAAAGAGCTAATTATCCCCCCCCCAGTCCTCCTCCCTCACCCCCCCGACTTAAGCAATCTAAAATAGACAAAGTATAAGTTGACTGGATTTATAAATCTGCAGTTCACTCATTTAACTGAAAATGCCTGTACTTTTTCTTCGTAGCTATATTTATTAAGCAACCCCATGGCTGGCACGGTGCTATGCTCTCTTTAGATATATACTATTTAAGATCTTTGGATCACCATGAAAGATAGATGTCATTATTCCTACTCGGTAGAAGATGAAACTAAAATGCAGATATATTAAGTCACTTGCCCACAGTCACTCCGTTTGTGATGGAGCTGAGATTCCAATAAGCCAGTGCCTCTGACTGCAGTGTAGTGCACATAGCAGTTATGCGTCTAAGTACAAAACGTATATTGAAGAGGCATAAGTGAGGGTCATACTACCATTTGCAAAACAGTTTGTGGCAAAATGAAACTCATTTTGAAGGCCCTTTTAGGCTCGCCATTGGAAGATTTAGAATTCATTAGAACAGGCCCTGGTATATGGTCGGTTCTCAATTTGAACAGATACTTGGATTTATAACCATGGGATTTATGCATGGAACATCACTCTGGGGTTGCTGATGGAATTGGCAGTGTATCTGTCGTATGTCGAGTTGAGATGGTTGTTTTACAGTTTCCATGTTTGCACTTGACCTGACAGACGGTCCTTGGCATAGTGGCCCGTGAGGGAAGCAGCCATCATGTTCAGAGTCCTGGAACACTAACCCACACTCTCTACTTAAAGATATGTTAGATAGAGGGGTGCCTGGGTGGCTCGGTTGAGCGTCCGACTTCGGCTCAGGTCATGATCTCAGGATTCCTGAGTTTGAGCCCCACATTGGATTTTCTGCTGTCAGTGTGGAGCCCACTTTGGATCCTCTGTCGCCTCTCTCTTTGCCCCTCCCTGGTTCACATGCTCTCTCTCTCAAAAATAAATAAACATTTAAAGAAAGTGTTCAGCACATAGAGGTCAGTTAGTAAATATTTTGTTCAACAAATAATTTGCAAGGGTGACGGGCAAGAGGGAGGGAGTGGAGAAAGGATATTTGCATGGCAGTACCATTCTACAGTCAGGCTCACAAGGAGTTGCCCGGGAAGCTGGCTGCCAACCTGTACGATATAAGCGATGAGATGTAGCTAAAAGACCACGGGGATTGGATGCACCCTCACACAGAATTTGTTAGCCGTTTATTTGCCCAGTGGTCAGCAAACTGAGAATTCTCATAGGAAACCACCCAGGCCAGTGTAGGCACCTGGCGGATTTTACAGAGGAACGATAGAACCTTCTGTTCTGTCATGAATCTCCTCTACAGTATTTTGGCTCTGAGTCTTGTCGCAATGTTCTACCTACTGTGAGAAAAAGTCTGGCATTCGTTTTCCTCGTGTCTAAAGGCAGTGGCCATGAGTATTACTTAGTGAGAAATCCTCTGTACCGGGTGCCACGATCACGCTGAAGGCTCCCAGCAACCCTACAGGGTAGTGGTGGTTATTACCATTATTTTTCAGAGCAGAACCTGAGCAGGAAAAGAAAATACTTTTCTCACAGTCACCCCTCAGGTAAATGGCAGGTACAGCACTTGAACCCTGATCTGCCTGAAACAACACACAGGCTCTTATCACCACTCACCCGCCCCTTATCTGGGTTAGATGGTTTCACACTCTGTAGACAATAGTCGTTGGACAGCAAAGGGAAGAAATGAACTTTCCGTGTCAGCCTGGTTCTCAGCACACGTCTCTGAAGTTTTAGGCAGGTTTATGGGGCTTTTTAAGTTGTTGCAAATGCAGATAACGAGATGAGGTGCGCTTGGCACCCGCCTGTCATCGACCCCATACTGTTCTTCCCTGTGTTGGTCAGCAGGTGAGGGCTTGTACTGAGATGCGTTTTTCTGATCTCTCCTGCTCCCGCCTTCCAGCTCCCTATCCAGGAGAACCCTGGTGACTCTTCCTCTCTTGATCCCAGCAGGATCCATAAAATTCCTGCAACTTGATGCAAAAAGAGAGGGAGACAAACGTTGACTGACAATTCTGGCAAACATTATTTAAGCTGACGAGGAGCACTGCAGATCGTCTACTAGACTATTAGTGCTGATAATGGCAGGATGCTTTCTTGTCAGCATTCCATTTTCAGATGTTCATGACTGTTTAATTACCTCCACCATCCCACAGTGCCAGGATGTGCCTCTTCCAAACACTACTGGAAGGTCACTGTCAATTACAACCAGCTACATGCACTCTCTACGTTGTGGATCTTGAATAGCTTTTTTCATTCCGAGGACGGTCACAGATAGTCCATATAATGGCTCTAATTTTCCCTCTTAGAATTCAGATTTTTTTCCATTTGTACCATGAGAAGCAAAAAGAAAATCTGATGGAACTGCTTTCTTCCTGCTGAAGTGTGTTTTTTTCTCTGTAATGATTATTTGTTTATTTTTATTTTTTTTTAACATTTATTCATTTTTGAGAGAGAGAGAGGACAGAGCACAAGCAGGGAAGGGGCAGAGAGAGAGGGAGACACAGAACCTGAAGCAGGCTCCAGGCTCTGAGCTGTCAGGACAGAGCCCAACACGGGGCTTGAACTCACGAACTGTGAGATCATGACCTGAGCCAGAGTCAGACGCTCAACCGACTGAGCCACCCAGGCGCCCCTCTCTGTAATGATTATTTAAATAGGAGTCTATTTCAAAATGCCCACCCTCATCTTACATGTTATCTGAAATTTACTTGTAAATTTGTTTAGCTATTTGAATAATTCTGGGAGTTACATATTTGATATCAATGTTGAAAGAGAAGTTTAATCCACGGAGGGTGATTTTATCAAGAAAATAGCTTTGCTATGAAAAATATATGGTTCTTTTTTTTTTACAGAGTAACAAAATGAATTCTTATACAATAAAATTTAAACCAGTGATACAAACTTTGTGTCAGTGTCTCTGAGAACATCTAAGAAGCTAGAGAGAGTCTGAGAGCTAAAATAAGAAATACTCAGGTTCTTAAGTGATAGCTAATGGTTTTTTTAATTTAAGTATTAAAATATAGATTTTCAAATCTGAGCACAGAGTTTTTAAATAAGAGTGAGCAAAGTCATTTTGCTTATGCTGCACCAGTAAGCAGGGGAGACTTCAGCACCTGCTGAATATGTGGTAAAAACAGAAGCCCTTGTTGAGATGGGAAAGGAGGTAGTTGTTTCAGTATAATGAGCCCTGAACTGACACACTGACCTTCCACATGATCATCAGTCAGACTGATCAGATTGGGTTATAACAAGGCAATAGTAATATCTTTCTTTAGGCTTTTGGTGCTAGTGGTCTAATTCATAATCAGTGCTAATGATAACTCTTAACTTCAAAGAGTTTGTGAATGGTATCGAGGAATTTTCACATAGCAACTTTTAAGAAAGGCTCTCCTGTCTGAGATGGGGAAGTGACTTCCTTAAGGTAGTGTCTTGAGATTCCTTTCAGGCCTAGTTACTGTGATTAGTATTGTGTATTGTAGGACCTGCATGGGCGTATCTTGTGTTCTTTCTCTCTTGTGGCCACTGCTGCCACCAACTTCCTTCCCTCCATCCTCTTTTAGTTCGGGGTCCTCTGAAAGCAGAGTCTGAGACAAGGACTTACTTGGGAGGTGACCTCTAGACGCTGGAGTGAGGGCAGAGAGATTGGTTGAGGGAAGAATGGAAAGTCTATGAAGAGTGGAATATTGAAATATTGAGCTGGTTACCACTTTGGGCAACTGGGGACTCAATCTCATTGGCGACCGTTGGAGGAAGTGTTCTGAGTGCACCTAGAGTAACGTCCCCCACCCCCCACCAGAGGTTTGAAGGCTGGAGCATTATCCACCAACTCCTCACCCCACCCTTGCTCCCTCTCCTTACCTCCTGCTTCCCTGCCTCACATTAACTCCTCCACACTTGGCTGAGTGGGCTCTGCGGCTTTGGAGAAAGTTCTGAAGCAGAGGAGCTGGGCAGCCTCAAGATGGCAGCCTCAAGATGGCAGCAAACTGATGGTTGCCAGAGGGGAGGTGGTAGGGGATGGGCAAAATGGGTAAGGGGAGCGGGAGATACAGGCTTCCAGTTACAGAAGGAATAAGTCCATGGGAATAAAAGGCACAGCATAAGGAATAGGGTCAGTGATGTTGTAATAGCATTGTATGGTATGGCAATAGACGATAGCGATCTCCCTGGTGGTGAGCACAGCATAATGTATAAACTTGTGGAATCACTACGTTGTACACTTGAAACTAATGTAACGTTGTGTGTTAACTCTACTCAAAAAAACACAAAACCAAAACCAAAAAGATGGGATGTTCTCAGTGTCTAAAGGAATGGCTGGCCAGAGCTGGAGCTGAACTCAGATGTGGTTCAAGTCAGAGGTGGCTGAAGGGATGTGGCATGGAACCCCATTGGCAGATGCCATGATGTTCCAACCTCTATTCCTGACCCTCCTTCTCCATCTTCCAGCTTGCTTCCCTCCCATTCCCGCTCTGCCTCCTACATTCCCTCCTACCACCTCCAGTGCTTCCTGCTTACCCCTCCTTGCTTTCCTCCTCACCCCCATCCCCACCCTCCTGCTGGATTCCTAACTCAGCTGTGCGGTTCCACCACCTCTGCTCTAACCCCTCTCCAGCTGTTGTCATCCTCCCCCGCCCCTCCTCGTTTGGGGGCCTTTTTCTCTTACCAGCTTTCTATTTCATCAAAACAATAAAAGACTACAAGGAAAATGGTTTCCAAAGCTCACATCTTACATTGGGTTCGAGATCGTACAAGATATTGTGAGCTGACTTGCCGCGGATCTTTAAAATCTCATGCCTCCTTTCCAACAGATTATTCAGACCTCTTCCCTACTCCATGCTCCTTAGAACGGAATCGCTACTGAAAATAGCTTTCAGAGTTTGAAAGCTGGAATGCAGTGTGGGTTGACGAGTTCAGCTTGTTGCGGGGAGAACTTTATTCTGAGAGTTGCAGTTGTAGGAGACACACACCCCTGCCGAGCAGGTGACACAGGATGATGGGACTCCATGTTCTACTGCAGCAGCAAAGAACGCACGCCAACCAGAACTAGTAAAGTAGGCAGACCTGGGCCCACAGCTGTCCCTCTGAGCCCAAACCTTGCCAGGGTGTCCAAGAGCTTTGACAGCCAAATTACCCATGCACATGTTGTTCAGTGTCCCCTGGTATAGGGCACCTTTGCAGGGTACCCGGGCTGAAAGGCTGACATCCAAGGCCCTTCTGCTCTTTGCTGATTCCCCTGGGTTTCCTTTCCAGCTTTCAGGGACCCAAAAGATTTGGCAGAGCCTGAAGTAATCTTTTTCCTTCATGGTGAATACGCAAGAAGTTCAGACTCTCTGGCTTGAACTTCATCAGGCCGGCCTGCTGGGTTCCAAATACATTGTTCATGCTTCCGTAGCAGTGACAATGGGGTTGTAGTGTGATTTCTCTGTTCACATGTCTGCTGCCTTCCCCACTAGACTCGAAGCACCTTATGGCTGGAGGAAGCACACCCTCGTACTGAGATTTGCTGCCATTTATTGGACATTCTAAGGCTGTGAGCATATTTCACTTTCTTTACAATAGTCCTGCCAGGTAGGTATTACTATCTTCACTTTGTAGATGAGAAGATTGAGGCTGAGAGAGGTCAAGTGTGCCTGAGGATAGACAGCTTTTCAGAACAGAATTGGAACTTGGACCCAGTTGTCTGTATGTCTAAACCAGTGCTCACGCCACTGCCCTGTATGGCCTCACTGCTTACGTATGTGTGTCTCTTTTCCAAAACACTGGGAGCGAATGAAGGAATAAATAGACTGTACTTAGCAAACCCCAGGCTCATCTCACACATTTATTTGCTTGCTGCATTTGGACACACATGCCAATGTCACCTATCATTCTACATTGAGAAATGTTATGTTTCTTTGCTTTGCTTTCTAAAAATAATTCTAATTGGCTTTTTGTACAGTGTATGACATTGGCATATACATTTGAAATCTTTTCCAAGCATATCTAATGCGTAGTGTACATGTGTGTATATGTGTGCGTATATATAAAAAATATGCCACATAGGGCTCATTTGAACCTCTTGTGTTTATTTAACAACAACGTACCACCATGAATATTTTTCCATATTCAAATCCCATTCCTCTGATGTACTTGGAGCAAGTGATACAATAAAATAATCAGATCGGGGTGGACTATTTGAAGTTACTACCCACCTTTATCTAAACCAATGGTCAATGATCTCAAACCAATTTTTTTAAGTTTATTTATTTTTGAGAGAGAGAGTAAGGGGGGCTGGGGAGGGAGGGAGAGAAAGAGATGAGTAGAGACAGAGGGAGACAGAGAGAGAGAGAGAGGATCCAAGGATCCAAGGCAGGGCTTGAACCCACAAACCATGAGTTCTTGACCTGAGCTGAAACCAAGAATTGGATGCTTAACCGACTGAACCACCCAGGCACCCAGTCTCAAACTAATTTTTAACCATGACTCATTCTTTTTCCAAATAAGTAGCATCAATAAAAATGTCCCCAAATACATAGGATAAATAAAAATGGTGTTAGGGTTGTAGTCGGATGAATTTACTTTATAGGTGCAGCTTTTCACATTTGCAGATTAAGGAGCCAGACAGAGTAATAAAGCTGCTTCAATTAGATGCTCTTTGTAATTGGAAGTGGGGCACGCCGGTTGCAGTTTTGCGTATGCCTGGGCATCTTATTTTGACTGAGTACCGATGGGAGGATCGTGGCAGCACAGGTCGGTATGAGAAAGCGGTCATCCTTACATAACAGATGCTGCTGCAATTAGCTGAGGACGTGCTGCAGGAGAAGCTTGATTTCAGGGTTTGCGCACAAGTGAATTAGCCCCATAGCAACAGTCCAGACCTTGTGTCCTCCAACATGTCAGAGGTCCACAAGACACATTTGATACACGAGCACTCCTTTTTAGTACCACTTTTTAAACAGCCAAAAGTGAATTTTTATTAAAAAATGAAATCTTAACCAAATATTTGTGTAACCCTTTAAAGCATGTCATAAAAATGAGGGATTCCATGACATCCAAGAGGTTTCTGGAAGTCAGCTAAGAAACCATCGATTTAGCATCCCCCAATAGTCTAACAAATTTATAAAAGCTGGAAAACAGGGAGGCTACGTAGGACCACCCCAGGAATACACCCAAATATTTAAATCCTCTAATATGGTCAGAAAATCTTTCTTCATGCCTGATTCAAGTTCCTTAAGCTGCTGTCTAAGCTTAATATATAGAAAACTTTTAGAAAATATTTGACTAATAGACCGAGGCGTCTATGGAGGGATAAGGTAATCGGTCACTCTCCTCACCAGATAACTATGATACGTTCTCTCACCCACTCCTGCCTTGGCACTGACTACCCATGATTAGACAGCATTATTTTATGATTAGCCCAACGTCCTGCCAAAGCGGTAATGACTTCTGCAAGTCACCTCTGCATAAAAGATACTTGATTCGCTGTATTTTCAGAGTGTGGGTTTGTAAAACGTCCTGACAGAGGCCCTTACAGCACCCGTGTGTGTCTCTGATTCACCTTGTCATAACTCACTCTGGAATAGTGGTGAGTACAGTGGGTCAGGCGGAAAGGGAAAGCCAGTAATTTGATCCGGCCACTTGAACCAACTCATCGTTTGGGAAGTTGGATTCACTCACAGCAGATAAGGATAGGAGGTGGTAGGCAGATCTGAGGAATAAGGAGAAGAGCCAGTTGTCAGAATGGGGTCACAAGGTCAGAGGAGACTTGATAATTGCTGGCCATATGTTGTATGGAGGGTACGAAATCAATCCTTTCTGGCTCGTGTCAGGCTTGTGTGCTGGAGCCTCGGATGGGGCGCCGAGTGGGGAGCCAGGGGAGAGCAGAGCTTCAGAGCATGGGTGCCAGGCAAGGTCTAATATGCTTGGCATTGGGCTATCCCAAAGGGCATATGGGGATTTGCCCCCACAGTCTTACGATATAGCTGGGGCTGTTTTGGACAGGGCATGCCAGGAGGTGATCTAAATTATTTAGTGAGCTCTTGCTTGTCTTGCTGTCAGCCCCTTTGCCCAAGCCCATATCCTTTTTTAAAAAAAAATATTTTTTAACATTTATTTATTTTTTTTTGGGGGGGGGGGGGTTGCAGAGAGAGGGAGACAGAGGATCTGAAGCAGGCTCTGCCCTGTGAGCCCAGAGCCCAATGTGGGGCTCAAACTCACAAACCATGAGATTGTGGCCTGAGCCAAAATCAAGAGTCAGCCTCCTAACCAACTGGGCTGTTCAGGTGCCCTTTAAAAAAAAAAAAATGATTTTTCCCTTTCCCATATATTTACTGCATCACCTATCACCAGAAGGTAGGGTCGTAGCCCAGAATTCAAAGAGAATTTGCAGCTATGTTCTAGTCCTGGTAGTGAGTATACAGTTTTTATTAACATATGTGGATAGTTTGAAATTGTTTTACACCAGGAGGCAAGAACTTTTGGCTTTCTGTGCATTAGCCACTACTCACGTAATTGGATTCCTACATGAGAGAGGGGGAAAGAGAAGTCAGGCATGTCCCACCATAGGTGGAACGATATGAGCAAAGGTGGAAGCTGGGTGGATGAGTTTAGGCCCCAGCACACCATATTGCCTTATCCCCTTCCCTGTCTCTCTCTTCCCACATCCTCACTTGTGCTTCTTGGAATAACCTCCTAAATAAGCCACCTTCCCCCAAGTCCTTGTTTCAGTCTCTGCTTTTGGGGGAGGAAGTCAAACAAAGACGGTGAGTCCAACAGTGAGGCCATCTTCTTACACTGGTTGTGCCACAGCTTGGGGAGAGTGTCCTGTGGAACAATGCCACGGGGCAGGAACATCAGCCCATTGGCCCTCCCAGCCTGAGCGAACTGGAGAGAGACCCAGCCCAGCCAGTCATCCCTGTGTCCACAAAACAGGGGTGTGCGGGGAGTGGGAACTTGTGCAGGGTGCAGTAAGGGACGTTGGGGGTGGTCACTTGGAACCAGCTGTGGAAAGCGGATTACTGCGTAAGTGTGTTACTTCTCTGTTCAGTCTCTCCAGTGTGACACACGCCTTTCTCTCACTCTGCTCTTTGCTTCTGAGATGGTGAGAGAATTGGGGTTTGAAGCAGACCCAAGTCAGTGCCTTTTGTTGCTCTTTCCTAGTCTTGGTATCAAAGGAATTCTGGAACCAGAAAAATCAAGGCAGAAGAGAGTTATTCTTTCTTCCTTTCTTAAATGGAATTGACACTCTTGCCTGAGTGCTTGTAACATCTGGAGTTTACAGGGAACCACAGACTTCCCTGTGCTCTGTTTTGCTTTGCGTGATTTGACTTTTCCTCCACTTCTCCATTGGCTCTGGTAGCTCTGTAGCACCTCCCACCTGCCTGCCAGCACCCTCACTTCCCACCTCCCAAATAATGCTTAGTCTTTCTTGTCCTTTCCCTCCCAGAAGCAGTTAGTGGGCAGGTGGGGGGCAGGGCAGGCATGAGGACCAGGCTCTAGTATCTTCAGAGCTCTGGGTGTGAGTACAAATGGAAGCTCACCTACTATTTTAACGATATCAACCAAACTTACAAACGTTAGATAAAATCTATCTGGCCACCGCCAGTGCTGGGCTCCATTGAGAATCTCAGATACTTTGTGGTTCTACTACAGGAAGTAATGGAGGGAAAGCTGGCCGGGGACCAAGGGAGGAGAAGTGGGCCCGAGCTGAAGCCGGCATCCTCTTCTCTTCCACCCTGGCTCCAAAGCTCTTGGCTCACATGTGTGGACACCCCAGCCCACACAGGCTCTGTCCACACCCTGCCCCCGCAAAAAGCATGTGTCCCTTTTGCCCCTCTTGAGCCTAGAAGTTGGCATACTGTGGCTCTGAGACCCTCAGGAGGACGCACAAGGAAGAGAGATTACCGCATGCTCTGGATCCAGCTTGGAGCCATTTGGATAGGAAATTCCAGGGTCCCGAAGGGGCCCACAGTCTCCAGGTGGATGCACCCCTTTGGCATGGAGGACTCCTCTGCCCTTGAGGAGGAGTGTGTCTGGAGAAGGACCAGAACAGATCCCTCTAAGAGCAGAGCTCAGGGCAGTGGCCTCTCTTGTCTGGTTCCGAGGGCAGGACTGCTCTGGGCTGATGGACAGACACATCCAGCACCACTTTTCTTCTACCTTAAGCCTGTTCTCAGGCATCATGGAAGTGCTGTCTTCTTTGAGCCACTTGAGGACAGAGGGTTCTGTTTCCCGTTTCATTTTTGTTTTCTCTAAAATGCCCTCAAGATCTCTCTCTCTCTAAAAGTGTGGGGATTGAATAATCAGCTTCTGACTTTGGACCTATTTCTGTTTTAAGCAAACCAGTAGACAGTCCGCCTTGAGCTCCCTTCGACCCTGCACGTCATACTTGGCCATTTATCATCTGGCCCGCGGGAAGGACCCATCTGACAATGTAAGTCAACTCCATAGACTCCTGTCCAGCCTCTGCAGCAAAGATGGAGACTTCCTCCTGTCGGAGAAGGCAACCTCAGCGCCCTGGAGGCTTAGCATTATCCGTTAGTTGAGAATCTCTATCAGTAAAACTGAAATCAGAGAGAGTGTGTTGTGGTGAAGTTAGAACCAAAAAAAAAGCAGCTGATGAGCAGGAGTTTTAGTCACATTCCCTGGGCCACTGGAGTCATCTGAGCATTTCTTTGGCCGGGGCGGCCCTTCCGCAAGGGCTCAGTGTCTTAGCTCCCGACTCATGTGGTGGGAGAGCAGTCTTAATATAGAGCCGGTCCGTTTGCGTGCGGTTCAGTGGACTGCGTCTCGGGCTCTGTGATAGATAGCAGGTGATATTTCATATCGTCTAGGCAGAACTAAAAGGAACATTAAACTGCATTTCCATTATCAGCGAGGTCCTTAGTGGCCCGAGGATCAGAATCAGAACATTCTAATCAGTCTGCCTAATGTTTTCCTGCACAGCTTGCTACAGGCCTGAGATTAGTTTGCAAGGAAGGCTGAACCACCTTTCACAGGGGAAAAAGTGATCTACAGGAAAAGCCTAAAGAGTGTTGAGCCAAGGGAAGACTCAGTGACAAGTTGGAGGGCCTTGCACTATCAACAAAAGGGGTCACTTCTGGGGAAACCTAAGGATGTGTGCAGAGAGAACTGGCTTCCTTGGCTAGAATATTAACGTTCATGAAAATTCCCACGAGGGGATCGGTAAGGAAATTGCTGTTCAGAGAAGCCCAAGCTTTGGGCCCTCTTGGTCTTTGCCCTCATGGCAGGCCCTAAAACTACTTCATAGTACTTGCAAAAACTTCTGCTTGCAGTGCTAAAGCATGAAGTTTTAGGATTTCAGGTTGAAGAGAAGGTCAAGGGCATCCAAACTGAAATGTGATGTTCAGTTCCTCTCCAAGGTGGCTGCTTGGTAGACTTCCGGCCTCCTCCAGAAACCTCCAATGGGAGGAAACTCGCCGCATGTAGCTGTGGGCATTTCTCGTTGCTAAACATTCTTCTTATTACCTGTCAAAATGCTAAGCATCAACTTTCCAAAACAGAGACCTGTATCTTAACCTTTAGCATCCTCCCCAAGGGAGGGAGGACATATATTTGCAAAATCAGATGCTGGAATAGATGATTAACTACAAATACTGGCTTTCACAGGGTAGGATGGTTTGCCTAGAATGTTGGCTAAGGAATCTTTTTTTGTTCTTGTCTGTGTGATATGTGAAGAAAATAACATTATATTATGTGAATAGCTTAAATAGGGATACAAATCTAAGGTTACTAATATGTACAAACCCTTTGAAGTATATTTGGAATGAAAAGAGTCAATAATAATAATAGAATTCTGCACAGAGTATGTTCTGTACCCTCAGGCAGTCAGTCTATGGCAAATGTGCTAGAGGTAGGAAAATGTATTCTTTCATTCACTCATTCATTTATTCATATATTCATCAAACATTTATTGGCACCAACTATGAGCTCAGCCCTAAAACAGGGATGAAAGACCTGAGTTCGTTTTCCCCTTATGAAGGAGCCCAGAGTCCAGCAGAAGAGATGATTTAAACCACTCATCATAACTCCCCAAGAAGATTCCCAGGGTTCTAGCAGGACCAAGGGATTGAACTTAGATTAAGTCAGAAGGAATTTCCCAAGATAAATAGGACCATTACAGATTATTATAAGGTGGTTCTTTTCATTGCTTTCTCCAGAAACCCTAGCTCCTTGATGAGTTCGAGAACAGGTTTTTTGATCAGTCCAGATTCTTGGTTAGTTTCTCAAAATATTTCCTCCACTGCTGTGTAAGCAGGACAGGATCTGGAATGCAGGGAGTACTTCAGAGATACGAGGTGAGGAAGAGAAGACACAGGGGAGAAGCAGCGCCCCCTCTCTTACTTGTCATTTCAGCCTCTGGTAATGCGACTCTCTGGTCTGTGCCAAGTCGCGGTGCTCGGTGCTCGACATCACATGAAATCTTGCATAGAGATTTCATCAAGTCCTGTCCAGGTTCCTAGGTTTTTGTACCTTCCAGGCATATTTTGTTTATTAGTCTTTTAAACGGGGACATCTTTAAATCATAAAACCCAAGTCTTTTTTTTTTTTTCTTTTTTAACTACTTTTTCCCCTCAGATGCACAACTCATATGATGCAGACTAATTTGCTGTTTTCTGGCCTCTGTTGAGTAACTGCCAGCCTCACATTTTGATGAGAATCAAGACACTTGAACATTGGATAAAAACAAAATGTAAACCCCACTTAAATATAACCAATTTATCCTTCATCAACAGTTAGGATAATGAACCAAATTCCCTGTTTCTCCCATAAGGATATTGTGAGCTTAATGAGACCAAACATATGGTTTCACTTTCCTGCATTTAATCTAAATGTGTTTCGGAGAAGTGAATGGGTTAAGTCACAACTGAATGACCTTGAGTGTACCTTAGTAAAGGAAACAGAGCTATACACATAGAGGAACATAAAGAGAAAGTTCTAAGGTAAAGGTTGGATGTATTTTCTACAACTTGCACAGTTGTGTATGGAAAGAGAATTTGATTGTATTGGGGATTTATGTCTTTTGGGTACATGAAATTTCTCCATTTTGTGCTATTATGTAGCTCATCTTTTCACAGAAATCAAACTGCTGACAGATCAAGAGGTTGAACATTTCAGATGCTTTCAGCATTCAGCCAATGCAATAAATATCAGAGGTGGCTTGTGTTGAATGTAAGAACAGATGTTGTTTCTGCAGGAAGCAGGATAGAAACTTCCACCCACAGGCTTACAGAAACTTTGAGGAGATTTCTTCTATACCTTGCTCGAAATGTGACTTCATATCTCAATAAATTTTGTATACCTTCATGTGTCTCTCCAGGGCATTCTTCTTGCCCAAGTTACCACCCGAACAAGGGGTCATTTCCAAGACTCGTGTGGCTTCTGAACTTTTTGCTTGGAATTGGAGTATGAATATTTATACCTCACCCTCTAGGACTGATTGTTAGGCAAGACCTTTGGGAATGATACCTGCTTCTTATTTAGACCATGCTTCTAGTGAAGAATGCCTCCGCCATGAAGAAAGGACTTAAGATATGCATCTCAATGATTCCATTTCCTTCTAGAGTGTGGATTTATTTATTGTGGCCGAATCGCCTTCTGTGAAATGCAGCATTGGTTTTGTGCTCGTAAGGACCAGACTCCTGCTCCCTTTGGAAAAATTGAATTACACAGCTGGCCAGAATTGACCCCATAAACTTTGGCCCCTGCTGAAGGCTAGCGTTAACGCATGGCTTTTCACATGCTGGCCTCTCACATGTAATCTTCTGAGTAAAGGGACCTCCACCTCTGTGGTGGGCAAATCGGATATTTCAGAAATACACTGGGAAGGTTCGGGATCAAAATTGTCTCTGCATGGCAGAAAATTAAGTTCTTGTCTGGTAGGCTAAATTCAATCCAGTTGCACCCAAAACACCAAATGTAAGTGTCTCTGGCATCGATGTTCTTAAACATATAAAGAATGTTATATAAGAGCCACTAATAATGAACCCCTTTCTCCAAATCTGTTCCAGCCTGTGATAGATTTAGATCTTCCTCCCCTTCTATTCCTAGGTTTCCTCTTTTGAATAATGACAGTTTTGGAGGAGAGCCTTTAATTGGTAATAGTGTACATTATCTCTTTGAATACTTGTATCAAATTGCTATTATTGGGAATGGACAATTATTACACACTACAACATGGGTGAATCTCAAAAATATTTTGCCAAGTGGAAGCAGCCAAAGACACACAGACAACTACATACTGTGTAATTGCATTATAGAAAATTCTAGGGTAAGCAAATCAGGTTGCTTTTCTGTAGAATGGGGTGAGGGATGGTTGGCTGAAAAGGAACATGAGGGAAATTTCCAGGCTGATGGAAATGTACTGTGTCTTAATATGCATTCATGAAAACTAACTGAGTGATACACTTAAGATCTGAGCACTTCACTCTGTATAAATTATGCCTAAATTTTAAAAAGTATAATTTCTGTTGGTTTGCATTGATGAGGAGGCTGAGCTTTAGGAAGATTAAATGAGTAGCCCATCATTATGCAGCTGAAGGAAAGAGCTGGGCTTCAACACGGGGATCCTAACTCTCAAGTCCAATGTTTTCCACTCTAGAACAATTTCCAAGAATAATGATATTTATATTATTCGACTCTGGGGTCAGTGCATTTTCAGATGCTTTTAATCCTGGGAGTAGGGATGGGTGTCTGAAAGCACATGCTGAATGCTGGAAAGAGGAAAGAGAAGGGGACCAGTGTCTCAGATGCACAGCCTATACGATGGTTAATGGCTAGAGCTGGAGTCATAAAGTGGGTTCGGATTCCCACCCTGCTACATGTGATGCATGTAATCGTGGGCAAGTAAACCTGTCTGAGCTTCAGCTTATTCATATGTAAAATGGGCTGTTGTGAGACGTAAATGTGGTCATTTATAGATAGTTCATAAGTGTCTATTCACAGTTTTGGTTAAGGGAAGAATAAATGCTCCTGTGGTGTTAATGGGTTTACCATTATTATGTGTCTTATAATGTGAAATCTTTGTGCTGTACCTTTCCAAGTGGCCCATAATTAATTTTTCATCACATCAGAGAAATGCATCTATAGCTAAGATTTAGTAATTCCAATGCTTCTTTCCCTACCTCTTTGTTTTGGCAACAGGCATCGTTGAACAATTTAGAATTGGATGTACTTTGTTCACTGTATGAATAATGCCATATATTTCTAAGTTCTGGTAGAAAATTCATTCCAAGTATAATTCACTTGTAAGCCCATGATTCCATGAACTCTGGGTATGATTCAATGAAATATATCTTAATGTTTGTAAATGATTGTTGAACTAGAAGGAACCATTTCTGGGAAGTAATTAGTATAGTATATAGTTTAATGTGGGTGTATTTTCTTAAAGCAGAATGTCCATTTAAAAAGTATTTGGGCCTTACCCAAGGATAGAAGAGAAAAAAAAAGTCTTTTTTTTTTTTTTTTTTTAATACGTGACAAACAGAATGCACTGTTGTAATGGTAAAAGTTTGTTATCTGGGTTCTTCTTCTGTTATTACAGATAACATATTAGACTGTAAGTATTTGATTACTTTATATTAGAGCCTTCTTGAGCCTGCTCAGGTCACAAATCCTACGTGACTTGAAGGCTGATCCTAAAAGGTATTTATATTTTAGATAAACATTATGTTGAACAAAAAAGGAAAAGGAGTGAAAAGTTTGGAGCCTAATAGAGAGTAAAGCATTTACATTTTTCCATGCAAAATACTTTGGATTCTTTGGTTCAATCTGGCTACATCTACAGTGGTTTCCATGGATGTTTGTATGAGGGAAACCTGGATGGCCGTGTCAATGGACAGTGAGAGTGTTCAGTCTGTAATTCACAACCAGGATTTCCTATTTCACAATAATAATCTACTGGAGTTATGTGTATTAAACCAGATACTATATTTATAGTGTCTTATTTAAAAAGTTGTACCATAAATGGTAGTTTCCTTTGTCATTTCCAACTAAGGCAGACCTTCCAGAAACAAAGAGAACAGGGACAGATCTGTAAGACCCTAGAATCATTTTAGGGGTTGCAACCTTAATGATATTTTCTTATGTTCCAAGTTATCCATAGCTCCACCACCTTCTCCTCACCCTCCCTTCTTTGCAGACAGCCCAGGGCCAAGCAAAGGGCAAAAGGTAAATAAAGATGAAAGCTCAAAAGGGAAGTAGCCATTGAATTGAACAGATGACTTAAACCCTTCCTTCTGTCTAAAACATTATCTGTGTTCTGAGATCTAATCTAAGAACAGCAAAGATGAGCGAGGAGGTTGTGGGTGTTGTGAATGGAAAGCTCAAACTAAACAGGAAGCTTATTGGGTTACTCAAGAACCAGTATGGTTTAGCTAAAGGATTACAGGCTTCCACTCAGGACAATCTGGCTTATGCTTCTGACTCCTCCACAAATGGCTGCATGGAACATTTCCTGACATTCCTAAGCCTTAGTATCTGTAACTGTTAAATGGGGCTAATGACACATAACTCATATATTTGCTATAAATATTCAGCTGGATAATATCTAGCACATATTCAGAAGTGTTCTAAAAGGCCGCTTCACCTAGGTACCAATATGCACCTCAAAATAATTGTCAGAAAATATATTAAGGCATATCTGCCTGCCCAATGAGAAGAATCTAAACCAGAAATCTTTTTGGCTTGTGCAAGGGGAAAACCATTATTTGTGATAGAACATTGGAACCCAGATATTCACTGGCAGAGACTAAAACCAGATTTTTAATAAGCCTTGGGCACGCAGACTAGAAAGTATCTCCAATCAGTTTTGTAATTCATGATATTGTTTCTAGACACGTACTAAAATCATGATGTGGTTTGCTGACTCTAGGTATTAAATTCAATAGTTTTCTATAGGCTGGAAGAGTACTTGAAATATAATGTAAATAACACCTTTAATACTGCGTAATTTGAAAAAATCATGTAAAAATTTTTACATACTTTAAATTTTGTTGCCCTAAGGCAAAGTCTACCAAAAAATGCTTCTAAGGCAAATTCCTAAAGATCCCCCAGACCAAACCTGTACTGTCTTCTCTATACATTATTGGACTTGGTTTGCTAATATTTTGTTTAGAATTTTTACACTTATATTTATGAATGAAATGGGTTTGCACTTTCCCTTTCTGAAATTTTCTTTGTCTGGTTTCATTATTAACATTTTATTAGCCTCATAAATTAAATTGGGGGAGACTCTGTCTTTGTTTTCTGAAATAGTTTGAGTGATCTATCTTTTAAAATTTGGTAGACTTCACTGATAATATCTGGTTCTGGTGTTTTCTTTGTGGTAAGGATATTAACCAGAGTGTTTCCATTCTGAGTGTTATAGGACTAGCCATGCTTCCTATTTCTACTGAGGTCAGTTTGAGTAAGTTTATTTTTTTCTAGGAATTCATTTCTTTAACTCTTCAAATTTATTATCCTAAATCTATAGAAAGTGTTATTTTATTATCTTTTTAATCTTTTTTGTATCTGTTATTTCCCCCTTCTATGTAGAATGCTGATTTTTGTTACATTTTTTATTTCATGAAATACTCCAGGGGGTGTCTATTTTTTTGATCTTGCCTATGCTACCTTCAGATTTTTCCATTATGACAGATGCAGAATATTTTGATAATTTGAATTCTGATATGACCATTAGAGAATGTTTATTAATGTAACCCCCTCATACCCAGAGATATTCCCAGGTTTCATAGCAATTCGTTACTCATTAGGCACAATAATCTAGCCTATGTCTATGATACTAAACCAGTTGTATTGTTACAGCTGTGGTTATTAGATTTATTAGATTGGATATTAGATTTAGAACATGAGGGCTCAAATTCTAGGGCTTCTGCTTACTGGAAGTAAGATATTTAAACTCTCTGAACCTCAGTTTTCTCACCTCTTTTGTTGTTAAATTTTCCTGTGGGTCTATTTATTATAAAAAAAAAAACTGTATCTGTTCTCTGATGCTCACCATCATCCCCTCCTGACCTCTTTAAAAAGCAAAACTGGGGCACCTGGGTGGCTCAGTCAATTAAGCATCTGACTTCAGCTCAGGTCATGGTCTCGTGGTTAGTGAGTTTGAGCCCCGCATCAGGCTCTGTGCTGACAGCTCAGAGCCTGGATCCTGCTTTGGATTCTGTGTCTTCCTCTCTCTCTGCCCCTCCCCCACACGTGCTGTGTGTCTCTCTCTCTCTCTCTCAAAAATAAACATTAACAAAAAATAAAAATATAAAGCAAAACAAACAAACAACAAAAACAAGCCCGTCTATCTTGACTGTTTAGAGTCCAGTCAAGAGGTTTAGAGGAAAAACATGTAAAGTTTTATTCTCCTGGCTCTCACAGGCATATCCAAGAAGTTTGCCTGCTTAGGCCTCTCTTATGTCATCCTGATCGACTTCTTGTAGTTTTTGGAGAGTTGCAAACAAGGCCAAGCTACATTTGGCCTTTAGGAGAAAATCCAGAACATGAGGTGAGTTCTGTAGGCATTCGTTCTGTTGAGCAAGATGTGTTTGGGTGTATGTAGTATGTGTACTGTGCAGGGGGTAGAATTTGGTGGGGAAAGTTGCTAGGCTCTTACCTCTTGAGCCATGGAAGTCTCAAGCAAATAAATGCGTAGTCAGATTCTTGTAGGACTTCTAGTTCATGCGTAGTTCTGTGAAGATGACAGTAAGGAGGAAATGAAAGTGTGCACATGGGAGTGTTTTAAAGTGTAATGCACTTTTGAAACAGCAGGTGTTCATAACCTTGTCTAGTTTGAGAACCCTGATGTTTCAGAGCCCCCCTCCCCCTCCCTTTCCTCCATATGCCTGTATGATTACTTTGGGTCTGCAGCATATCTGGGCTAGGGTTAAAAAAAAAAAAAAAGGAAAATAGACCTGGCCTGGGTCTGCCCTTGGTAATGATGTTTTGTTTATTTAACGTAGTGTCCTTTATGCTCTGGGCTTCTGCCACTGAAAAGTAGCTGCAAATTTACTGAGTCCGAGTTTGATTTGCAGGATGTTTTCACCAAGCTCCACCTGGAATAATAGAGGTTTATTTTCCAGACCTGCCTGTAAGGAGGGAGTGAGAGCAGGGCTTCCTGTCTTGTGACGTAAAGTCCTATTCACATAGGATCTTCTGTCTAGGAAAGAGCAAAAACAATTATTAGGGCTTGAGTATTCAGACATTCTTTCAGCCCGTTACTCACTTCCTGTCTTCAGATGTTAAGGGATAGCTGTTAAAATAGTTACCGTATTTTCCCAAGGAGGAGAATTTATGATTATTTGCAGTGGTGAGGAGCCCACAGCAAATTGTTGATGGGTCGAGCCTGTAGACGTCAGAATCCATGCCCTCTCAACTTGGTTATACCTGACGATACACTTTAGGCTATTTGTGTGTGTACTGAATTATTTTCTATAGCAATTCCCAGGTTTTAGGCTTGTGTGCCTTTTCTCGTTGGCACGGTCATAAAATCCTCAGAAGCAAGAACTTGTAAGTCTGAGCGATTATCCATCTTGCAGTGTCTAGTCCCACTGAGCACAGAGTAGGGGCTTACTTTCTATGCAGTGAATAAATAGTGAAATAATACTTTCAAGCACTGATGATTTTGACAGCTCCTCGAGTTAGAAAAGAAATCGGTGGCCCTGCAATGCATTTTCTCATTTAAATCTCAGAACAACAGCAACAACATGTTAGTAATAGTTAAATGGGAGTCCCGAGTATGTGCCAGGCACTGTTCTAAGAGCTTTGTATACATATAAAAAAATTATTTAATCCTCATAAAAATTCTTTGAGATAGGTACTGTTATTATCAGGTGAGGAAACTGAGAGAGAGGTTGCATACCTTGTTCTGAGAAGCCCAGCTTGTAAATAGGTTTGGATTTAAACCCATATCCTTTGACTATGGAGCTCATTTTTTTTTTAATTTTTTTTAAATGTTTATTTATTTTTGAGACAGAGAGAGACAGAACATGAACGGAGGAGGGTCAGAGAGAGAGGGAGACACAGAATCTGAAGCAGGCTCCAGGCTCTGAGCTGTCAGCACAGAGCCCGATGCGGGGCTCGAACTCACAGACCGTGAGATCATGACCTGAGCCGAAGTCGGCCGCTCAACTGACTGAGCCACCCAGGCGCCCCTGGAGCTCATTTTTTTAATGTTTACTTTTGAGAGAGAGAGCACAAGTGGGGGAAGTACAGAAAGTGGGGGGTGGGGACAGAGGATCTGAGGTGGGCTCCACTCTGACAGCAGAGAGCCTGAGGCGGGGCTTGAACTCACGAACCGCGAGATCATGACCTGAGCCGAAGTTGGACACTCAGCCGACTGAGCCACCCAGACGCCCCTGGAGCTCATTTATTAAACTACTACATTGTATGGCTTCTCTTAGGAATGCATCGTATTCCTTATTTTACAGATGAGGATTCTAAGACTGAGCTTGACTAACAGTCCCTGTGTCATATAACTGATATGTAGGTAATAAGCATATAAGAATAAAGGAATGGACAGCATGGTTTTATGTGGTATACAACCATGACCTGCCCTCACTGTATTGGAGTGTCTGGAGTAGGTATCTTAACCACCCAAATTCCAGAAAGAAGATAGAATTTGACAGCCTGAAGGGATTTAAGAAACAATCTGTTCTTCCACAGAGTAGACAGATCTTTTCTGCAACATGGGACATACCTCATCTGGTTTCTGCTTCTATGTCATGGGCAATAAGGAACCCCCTACCTCACAGTGTGTTTTCTTACATTGAGCCCAAATTTTGCCCCCATAATTTGTACTCCCTAACTGTGGCTCTATTCCCCAGAGATACACAGAGTGAGTTTAGCCCAATCCACCACTTCTCAGGTTCCCTAAATCTTCTCTTTCGCAGGCTAACTCCCAATAATGGCAACTGACCCTTATGATGTTTATTATGTCAAGTTTCCTAAACATTTATTTTTTTCCTTATATTAACTCACGTAATCCTCACAACAATTCTATGAGATCGGTGAAAGAATTAACATATGGGGAAACTAAGTAATTTGCTTAAGTCCACAGAGCTTAGCTATAGGACAGCGAGGAATTAGACCCCAGCAATCAGACTCCAGACTCCTCCCTTCTGTGCTTTAAGGTCTCCCATTTAATTTATGTTTTCTTTATTTCTTGAACCTTTCAACAACACAGTCATCTTTCTTACCCTCATTTAAACATCGACCAACCTGTTTCAGGTATGGGCCGATCAGTGGTAAAGAGGGAAACCGTCCTCTCCTGTGATCACCATACTTCTATCGGTGGAGCCTAATGTCATATTATGGCAGCCATAGCTATGGAAATCCCTAGAACTTTCCTTCACATTAACTATAATACACTTCTTCCTATCTTACTTGTTACAATGATGCTTATTTTGAACACACAATGACAAAATATTCCATCTTATCCGTATTATATTTCTTTTTGTTTGGGCCTTTGTGAGACTCTGAAAATCTTAGTTTTGTCATCTGAGGGATTGGGTGTCTCTTCCACCTTTATCTAGGAGCCTGAAGTAGTAAAAGCAACATCTGTGATGCCTGTCACACACTAAGTTAATCCATTAACACCTTTAGGCTCTGAGAGAATGTGGATCCAGAGCCCTATCACATCTGGATGCGAAGTGAGCAAGGTACCAGTTGGGCAGTCTCCTCTTAATCTGGCTTATCTTTGTCTTCATAGAAAGCCAAACACTTATGTATTATTAGTTTACATGAGGCTCAAGATGCTTTGTGTATCTCTGCAGAGTAGAGCCATGATCAGTGAATACAAATTACAGGAGTAAGATTTGGGTTCAAGACAAGAAAAGGAATATACAGAAGACATTTCCGACAAAATGGTGTTGTAAAGGCATGATTTCTAAAATTTTCATGGTTGAGCAAACAGGACTTGGGCATGAACATCTGGCCACATGTGGAGACAGCGTCCAGGGTGCAAGGAACGAGCTCATTCCCTTTCTTTTTTTTTTTTTTTAATTTTTTTTTCAACGTTTATTTATTTTTGGGACAGAGAGAGACAGAGCATGAACGGGGGAGGGGCAGAGAGAGAGGGAGACACAGAATCGGAAACAGGCTCCAGGCTCTGAGCCATCAGCCCAGAGCCCGACGCGGGGCTCGAACTCCCGGACCGCGGAGCTCATTCCCTTTCTAGTGATCAGGACTGGGCGCTTTGGAGCGGGACTGCTTCATTCCAGACTCCAGCTCTGCCCATCTCTGTTCTGTGACCTTGGGCAAGTCACTTCAACTCTCTGTGAAACGCTCTCCTTGCTTGTAAGGCGGGTGTAACGATATCCCTACTTCATAGAGTCTCTTTGAAATAAGCTAGTATACCTCAGACATTTTGAGTGGGGCCCAATGCATAGTAAATAGTCAATAATTGCTAGTTATTGTTACTTGTCTAAAGCTCCATGGTCGAATGAAGGCCACTGCCTGTTTTTGTAAAAAAATATATATATATAAATATATATATATATATATGTATATATGTGTATATATATATGTGTGTGTATATATATGTATATATGTGTATATATATGTATATATGTATATGTGTGTGTGTGTGTGTGTGTGTATATATATATATATATATGTATATAGTCACTGGAATGCAACCAGACTTATTTGTTTACACATTGTCTGTGGCTCTTTCATGCTAGAATGGAACAGTTGTGACAAAGATTTGAAGGTGCCCAAGCCCCCCAAATTTTCTATCTTGCCTGTTACATAAAAAGCTTGCCAACCTCCATTCTACAGTACAGAAGAAATGGATTTCTGACCTTCCTCTGTTCTCTCTTTGTCTTGAAACTTTCAACAAGTGACAGATACTCTCTGGCCTCTGCTGTTCATTTATAAAACTCTTCCTCCTCAAGAACAAATCTTTGAAAATTTCTATCTTGGAGATCCTAAGTAACATTGTTATTCATTTGCTCAACAATTTTACAGATGGGCATTGTGTTCATTGCTTGGATATAGATATGAATATCAAGTTTCCCTTTGTTCTAACGCTAATGAACACTTACCATGTGCCAGACCCAGTTCTGAGCCCTTGGTGTATATTAGTTCATTTGATCCTCCAGCAGCTCTCCGAGGTAGGCACTACTATTAATCCCCATTTTACAGATGGAAAAATGGAGGCATTGAAAGATTAAGGAAACTTAACCTCCCAGTTAACTGACTGCCATAAGTGGCAGAGGCAAGATTTGAAATTATGCATTGTGGCTCCAGAGTCGAGAGTTTTAACTTCTACTGTAAAGTAGTTACTCAACTTTGAGGACCTTATGATTCCACCAGAGATACCTATGTACAAACAAATAATTGCATGTGATGTGCAAGTGCTTCAATGTTTGTAAGAAGAGAAGCATGGTACCTTGCATGGCATAAGCCATTCTCATAATGTTTATGTCCTGATGCTGCTGATATCAGTGGAGGTCACAAAGCATGGTTGGAGCCTAAGGAAGGCATATCTGGACGATTTAAGAAGGAGGTTTTTTGGGAATGCAAACTGGTGTAGCCACTCTGGAAAACAGTATGGAGGTTCCTCAAAAAGTTAAAAATAGAACTACCCTACAACCCAGCAATTGCACTACTAGGTATTTATCCAAGGGATACAGGTGTGCTGTTTCGAAGGGGCACATGCACCCCAGTGTTTATAGCAGCACTATCGACAATAGCCATTGTCGATATGGAAATCGACATATGGAAAGAGCTCAAATGGCCATCAACAGATGAATGGATAAAGAAGATGTGGTATATATTCATGTATACACAGTGGAGTATTACTTGGCAATCAAAGAGAATGAAATCTTGCCACTTGCAACAACGTGGATGGAACTGGAGGGTATTATGCTAAGCGAAATAAGTCAGTCAGAGAAAGACAAATATCATATGACTTCACTCATATGTGGAAGTTAAGATACAAAACAGACGAACATAAGGGAAGGGAAGCAAAAATAATATAAAAGCAGGAAGGGGGACAAAACATAAGAGACTCTTAAGTAAAGATGACAAGCTGATGGTTGCTGGAGGGGTTGTGGGTGGGTGGATGGGCTAAATGGACAAGGGGCATTAAGGAGGACACTTGTTGGGATGAGCACTGGGTGTTATCCATAGGGAATGAATCACTGGAATCTACTCCTGAAATCATTATTGCACTATATGCTAACTAACTGGGATATAAATTAAAAAGAAAAAAAAAAAAGAGGTTTTTACTTGAACTAGACTTACAGGTTGTAGAGAGAAAAGGTTTCCATGCAGAAGAAACCACATTTGCCAAGAACAGAGGCAGGAGAGACCATGGCATGTTCAGAGGATTAAAAAGAAATTCTCTCTGGCTGAGTATGAACTGTGGAGACCAAGAGGTAGTCAGCTGAGATGACAACAAGAGGTGGGCAGAGGCCAGCTTTTGAGTGGCTCTATGTGAACTGGGACAGACCCTAGTCCTCTTGTGTGTGTCTCTCTCTGAGCAATGCTCTGGAGCGTTTATCTATTGGTCTAATGTCTCCTACCCACCCCCCAGCATGCACACTTACACCTCAATGCAATCACCTCGAGGGCAGGCACCCAGTCTGTCTTGTTGACCGGAATAACTCCAACACTCGGGGCCCTGAGCCCATAGCAGGAGCTCAGTAAACGTTTGTTGAATTAATGGATAACCAAACCTGTCAGTGTGCTTTTAGGTGGTTCTAGCAGTCATGGAATAGGATAGTCTCCACAGGTCTCTGGAGGCATCCCTGGGGGCAAGGATTTTGCTTCATTGAAGAATCAAGGCAGATCACATCGAATAACTGTACTATCTAAAATAGGATAATTTCAATTGTAGGGCAATAATTATTCAGCAAATGCACAACAAATCTATTTTATTCCTGATGCCACATATTAAAACTCAGCAGCAGGATGCCTGGGTGGCTCAGTCGGTTAAGCAGCTGACTCTTGATTTCGGCTCAAGTCACGATCTCACAGTTCATGAGTTCAAGCCATGTGTCGGGCTCCATGCTGACCTTGAAGAGCCTGCTTAGGATTCTCTCTTTCTTCCTCTCTGCCCCTACCCTGCTCATGCTCTTTCTTCCTCTCAAAACAAATTAGTTAATTAATTAATCTTAAAAGCAAAAACAAAAACAAAACTCATCACCTTCACCCAGAATGTCCTTATGACTTCATGATAGCCTTTGGACCATCCTTCAAATGTCTCTTAAAATCCTACCTTCAAGGACCACCCTCCCCACCCCAGCATGATGGAAGAGAAATGAATGTTGGTAAATGAATGAAAGCAATAATTCTTCTAGACAACTCCGCCAAACCAAAGGAAAAGTAACTTGAGTACTTAATCTCAACACAGACTTATTGTCACATTTGTCGGAAGCCTGTAGAGTTTGGTAGGAAGTCAGAAGATACGTCTACCTAAGGACTAAAAATGTGGCACACATTTTAACAGGGCTATTTGCTGGTGGAGACACAACAGCAAGATGAGGTAAGAAAAAAAAATTCTTTTATGTTGTCAGAAGAGTTAACTTCCTAAGGAATTATAGAATGTTTGAAGGTGAAGAAAATGAGGTCCAGCAGGGGAAGTGACTCGCCCACTTGCCCAGGGCTAGACAGCTAGTTAGGGGCAGAGCTCGTCCCCAACTCCCACGTCCACCTCACCACTCCACCTCCTGAGAGCTTAGCTGTACCCTCCAAGAAGCTTGTGTTACTTCTTTCCCCATTTCTTGGCTTTTCTGGAAATATTGATGATCTCCCTCTGCTTCTTTCCTAAGATGACCTAGGAAAATGCCATTAAGGAAAAGTCTTATATTGCATTTTGTCAGCAAATCCCACTGTCACTAACCTGGCCCCAACCTGAAAGTTTCACTCGTGGCCCTAACACCCAGATTTCTTGCCTCCAGCTGGTCCCCTTTCCCCTTAACCACATTAGAAAAATGCACGTTTGGTGTTCACAGCCCCCAGACTAATGAAATATTTCTTTTCCTTCCTGTAATCTGGAATTTTTTTTTTTTTTTTGGTTTTTGTTGTTATTTTTAAGAAGGCGAGTTGCACATATCAGAGGGACTTGCTGGCTCCTCAGAAACCAGCCTAGTAGGAGAGCTGATTGGATTTGCCTAGAGCATTTCCTCATTAGTAGCCTGTGTGTGCTTTTCCTTTCAAATGTCATCTGGCCGCCTCAACAAAGATGTAATTGTGGCAACTTGGGGCCTTCGCAAACTTGGGCTTCACGGAAGGTTCTTTTGAAATCTTCACAACTGCTCGTCCTTGAGATGACAAACCAGAAACATATTGAAAGTGACTTGGTGGATTATTGGTTCGAAGACCACTCCTTCCTGCTCTCCTCCCCTTTCTTCACAAGTGAAGATTGGAATTTTAATTGCTCAACCACAGTTTTTAATTCATGATGCCCAGAAAGGGCAGGTTTATTAATTAGTTCTGATTATGAGGCACCCCTAACCGGGGCCTGGCTGCTTCTTGATCGGTTTCAACAGCTCTTTGCCTGAAATTACTGTCTTGTAAGCACATGGAGGTGTAATTATGCAGACACTAGCTGTTCAGTTCTGCCAGGTTAAACCCTCTATTATGCATACATATTACAGTGTCTTAAAAGGCATTTATTGAAATGCCATAGTTTAATAGTTTAGGCTTACAAAATCAAGCTCTCTTATGTTACAGGCAATAGCCACTTAATTGGATGTTTTCTCCCAGTGCATAAAAATGTTGGCTTAAATACACACACATTCAATTAATAATAAAAAAAAAAAGTGTGAGAAACAGTAATACTTTGTAGTTAAAAGCAAGAACTGTGGAGCCAGGCTGCTTGGATTTGACTCATGCTTCTGCCTTTTCCAGCACTATAATTTGGGGATATGACTTAACCCTTTTCCATCACTGCATCTTTGGTAAAATGAAGATGTTCGAACAGCTTGTATCATAGAATGGTTGTGAGGTTCTAACGAGTTAGTACACAAAAAACACTTCGCAGAGTTCATGAGATCTAGTCATTGTGATTTTTAGTGCTCTCTCCAACCCATTTATTTGTACTTCTGTGTTATAAAACCTAGTTGTGATGAGCTGACAGAATTAGGGATAGCTTTGTGCGGTAGAAACTGAAAGTTTCCCTTCGTACCTATTCTCTTCTTCTTCCACAATAATGGCCTCTCCTCCTCACTTTTTAACTGGATGGGCACCAAGTTACCCAGAGTTAAGAGTAAAATTTCTTTTCCCTCTAGAAATGGCCATGTGGCTAAATTCTGGTAGATGGTTTGTAAGCAGATATAATGAATTGACCTCTGAAAAGTGTTCTTAAAGGAGGAAGCATGGTGTGTCCTCTTCTTCTTTCTTCCTGCTGATGGAAATTTGGTTCATACGACTGGAACTCAAGTAGCCATATTGGATTAACAGATGACAGGCTAGAGATGCAGAAGAGGAAGGGGGCATAGGACTGAGCCCCTCACAACTCCAGAGAGCAAAGCCGCCCTGGCAGCCCTTTTCTTTTGCTGTAGATTTTTAGTAAAAGAAAAACAGACCTCTATATCATTCAGTACGCTATAATTTGGAACACCTGTTGCAGTCAGATATAGTCTTTGGGAAACACTTCACCCTCCTGAATTAGACCATTCTCTCATTATTTTGACTGCAATGTGTAGAAATCTCAGGAGGCCAAGGCACAAAAAAAACCATGAAAAGGTTTCACATACACTTTCTTTTCTGTTAGAGGCACTCTTTTACCACACCCAGGCATGGCCACATTGTTCTTACTGTCTGCTTGAGTAGAGAAGGGACTTAGCCTCAGGCCTCAATTGGTGATTGGAGGGGAACTGCTTGACAGTAGAATTATGCACATAACTGATGACCAAGTCTTGTAGCAAGAAGGGATATTCTGATACTTTTACTACTCCTTCTGGACCAAAAATTGTGGGCCCTTGGAGAAATACAGTGGCAATTTTCTGTTGCTTTCTTTGTTATATACAGAAACAAGTTTCTCCATTTTCTCTTTTCTACACATATCAACAAGAAGCAAGATTCATGAACAAAGGGGCTTTACTCAGGGAGGCGTTGATGTTACCTGTTCTTTCTCAGGACAGATGTGGAAACAGTTCGGTGATTTCGTATACCTTGTTCAGGAACAGTGATGATAATCTGTTTTCATTTTGTTTTGTTTCGTTTTTTTCCCCCTTGAAATTGAAAACTTGTTTTCTGATGGTTCCAGAGATCTCTGGACTCATTTAGGGATTTTGCTGAGCTCTCCTCCCAAAACTAGTGAAAAGGGGAGGTGGTATCTAAGGCTTTCAGAAGAAACATAGTGTGCCTGAGGTAGAAAGCAGGAGGATCCCTTATTTCTGTTTGGCTTCACTGGGGAAGAGCCCTGGTGTTGTTCATCAAAATTAAGTCAGGTTTCTTGCAGTCATGGATTGCTGTCTTTCCTTCAGGAAAATCCTTAGCCTCTGCCACATTCTGTCTACCCTTTCCTTCTGGGGCTCCAGTTAGACATACATTAGACCTTCTCACTTCATCTTCCATTTCTCTATTCCATGTTTTCCATTTTTTAAATAACTTTGTGCTACATTCTGTATGATTTCTTCTGATCTACAAGTCACTCACTAATTCCTTCTTTTGATATGTCTACCTATTGAAGTTTTAATTCTGGTTTATTATTATAATTATGTATTATGTAGCAATAATTATTATTACCGGTACCGTGACTACTAGATATTTCTTTTGGTTATTTTACCAATCTGTTAGGTCACTTTTTTTTAATTGTTTTTTTTTTTTTTTACATTTTATTTACTTTTGATAGAGAGAGACAGAGCACAAATGGGGGAGGGGCAGAGAGAGAGGGAGACAGAATCTGAAGCAGGTTCCAGGCTCCGAGCTCTTAGCACAGAACCCGACGCAGGGCTTGAACCCACAAACCGCGAGATCATGACCTGAGCCGAAGTCGGACGCTCAACTGACTGAGCCACCCAGGCGCCCCTGTTAGGTCACTTTTTAAAAATACTCTCTGGAAGATTCTCTCGGGCTTTTCATTTGCTTCTTTACACACGGTAAACATATCTGTTGCTTTGTCTTCTGTGTTGGGACTGTCACTGCTGTCAGTTATTTTTACTAGTTCTTGCTCATGCTACCTTGTTTCCGTATGTGTAAGTTTTCTTAGATTTTATGCTGTTCATTGCCCTTGAAAGTGATTCACAGGGATTCCTCGAAGCTAGGATGAAATTGCCTTCCTCCAGAAAGGATTTGCCATTGATTTCACCAGTTCCCTAGAGACTTGTCTAGCTTGGGACCTACTTAAACCAGGTTTAAGATTTAACACAAGAACTCATGTCATCTACTCAATTCTTTGCTTCCCCCTTTTCTAGGCTTACATTTCTTTTAAATAGGGACACTTTTTTTTTTTTAATCATCACTCATGGACAGTATAGTCCTCAGCACATAATAAATCACTGATGGATTTTGGCTGAATGAATAAGTTATCATACCTACTTTCTTAATTTCTCTGTCTTTATTTTCAGCTAGTCAGTTAAAAGGATTACTGTTTTGGGATATCATTTCCAATGGGGTGTCCTTTCGTCAAGATGTTGGTTGCTATGTCTTCTCTCCGTCATAAATTCCTCAAGCACTGTGCTGCACAGGAAGTGGTTACTTGGTAAATATTTGCTTCTGGGCTAAGACTTGCCATACTCCCCATGCTTCTGCCCGTGAGTGAATCAAACCACAAATTTCTGAGACTCCTTACACTTTCCATGGATATTTTGAGTATTGCTCAGGATATCTCTGGCAGCAACTCCCTATGGCTCTGTAATTAGTCGATCTACCTCTGATTTCTTTTCTCTTTAGTACACCTGATCATCCTTTGCTGTCTGTAGCTAACTTCTGATTCTGTCATTCCCTCACTCATAGACCAATACCACCATGGCTATAACCACTGCCTATGGAATGAAGTCCAAACCTAGTAGCTTGTCATTTTGCCTTTTTTTGTCTAGGTGGGGTAGCCAGATTCCATGAAAGAATGTGATCTCTGGGAAGTCAAACTCCAGCTCCACTACTTACCAGCCACATAAGTGAAACTTCCATGCATTGTTGTGCTGATGTATAAAATAATATTAGCCTTGTAAGGGATAACATATGTAAAGTTCCTAGTGTCCATCAGAATAAGAATAGTTCTACAGAACATTTCTTTCTAGTAGGGTCTGAAAAGAATAGCAATTTATTTTCTTATTGCTTATGGATACATGGACACTCAAACAATGAAAGACCCCTTGCCCATTTTTTCTCTGGATCTTGGTTACCTTATAAATAAGGTGGTGCCTTGGGGCACCTGGGTGGCTCAGTCAGTTAAGCTTCCAACTTCGGCTCAGGTCATGATCTCATGATTCATGAGTTCGGGCCCCATGTTGGGCTCTGTGTTGATAGCTCAGAGCCTGGAGCCTGCTTCGGATTCTGTCTCCCTCTCTCTCTCTGCCCCCTCCCCCACTTGTACTCTGTCTCTGTCTGTCTCTCTCTCTCAAAAATAAGTAAACCTTTAAAAAATTTTAAAAAGTAAATGAGGTCATGCTTAAAGGCGGGAAGGTATATAAAACATCTGGTTCCATACTTGGCACATCTTTAGGTATAGAATAAATGTTCTTTCTTTATTCCCCTTCAAACTGAGGCAACTTTCTTTCCTATGTGTTTTCAATACAAAGTGTAAGTCAGAGTGCACTATATAAAAGAAGGATTGTTATTCCTGTCTCCACTCTCTGAAGTCCTATCTTCCCTTTAAAGCCAAGCTCAGTTGACATCTATCCCATGAAGCATCTCTGGATTCTCACTTCTACAACACTCATTTCCTACTCCAGCCAGAAGCATAATAATGCAACCAAAGGAGAACCTTCAAACCATCTCAGCTATATTTGAATTTCCTGTTTATCAACAAGTATGATTCTATACAAAGCTAAGCTGTGTTCTAGCTCCTACCAAAACATTTTTAGAGATTAAAAAAATTCAGTGTCTTCAAAACCGGTCTGTTCATTCTGGCTTTGGACAGCTTAAATCTGTCCCCTTAGATTTTCTGCATTTGTACTTAGGTATGTTTGTGTTCCCTTTTAAGTATATTGCCCACAAATAAACAATATGCCTTAAAATACACTGTCCATGAATGCCCTTTCTTCTTCTGTGACTGCAGCCTGTGCTACCAGATTTGTGGTGACCGTGAGCTGTTTTCTCCTAACTGCACTTATATTCAGTGAAAACCCTGAAATCTCCTTTTCAAATATGTGTTGGTATTAAATGACATCTCCTCTGTCTTGAATTAGTATGGCTATTTTTGATACCTATGACTGAGTTCCCCAATCCCTGCCCATATTGCATGCACCTAGGTGTGTTTGGCCTGTGTATTAAATTGCTATGAACCTAACTTGTCACTCATGCTCCTAGATGCAGTTTCCTTGTGAGTTTTTCAACATACTTTGTTCCTGTTCTAACACTCAGCTCATTCTGTTTTGTCTGCCATTTATGCACTTGTGTTGTATCACTGGCTTGGGTGGGGCTCCTGAGAAGCAGAGCCTCAGTCTAGGGGATCAGGCAGCAACTTTGTAGCTTCCCAGACTTGGTGGCTTCTGTTGGTTTAACAGCTGTTTTCCAGAGCAGGCCGGCAGCTAAGAGTTGTTCTCAACGAACACAGGCAGCTAGGAAATACATGCTCAGACTGGTGGAAAGGATCTGATGGGACCCAGCAGCATCCACTATAGTCACCTATGGTTTTAAACTCTTTAGTAGGAAACTGTCTATTGTTTATTTTTGCAGTCTCTGTAAACCTGGCCCCATGTCTTGCATGGTAAAGGCATTAGTTTGTGGACTTGAATCATCAACAATCTGGAGTAAATATCCTCTAGTTTGTACCCATTCCAGTCCATTGCCATTTGTAAAATCAGATACCGGTAAGGAACTTTGCCAATCCCGCCCTCCCCGCCACAGAGGAGCACAGAAGCAGACTGTGTGAGTGATAGAGGGAAAGATATGGATGTTTATGTTGCATTGTTCCAAGAAGCTAGCTGCCCTGTCAATTCAGAAGCTGTCTATGGACCAAATGTTTAAATTCGGAATAGGCAAAAAAAAACCCTTCTTTTTTTAAAAATATATTTTTTTTATTTTGGGAGAGAGAGAGAGCGTGAGCATGAGCAGGGGAGAGGCTGGGAGAGAGGAAGAGAGGAGAATCCCAAGCAGACTCTGTGCCTTCAGTGCAGACCCTAGTGTGGAGCTCGAACTCACAAACCACGAGATCATGACCTGAGCAGAAATCAAGAGTCAGACCTTAACCAGCTGAGCCACCCAGACACCTTGGCAAATAGCTTATTCAGACCAAGGAAACACATCGAAGTGCAGGATTTCAGTCTATTCCACTCAGCTTTTGAACTATTTATGTTTTTTTTATAATTTCACAAAAGTAATATGTACATATTGGCTAAACATAAAAATGGTATAAAAGAGTGATAAATGAATAGTAAAGTCTACTCTTCGTCAGCTTGGCTTTTATTTCCACTCCCAAGAGCTAACTGCTGTTAATATTTTCTTATGTTTCTATCCAGAAATAGTCATATATATATAACTTACATATATATATAAGCCTATGTATTTATGATTTATATGCAAAAGATTAAAGTATATGTACTTCTGTCTAACATTTTTTAAACTAATAATAGATCTTATAGATCTTTCTACAACACATCTATAGCTATATCTCATTTTTTAAAATGACTGTACAACTGTCTTACAGTTTATTATTTTTCTTATAGACATTTAGGTTGGTCCTAGTTTTCAGCTCCTTCAGAAGGTATTTTTGCTCTTACAAATTTTTTTTCAATTGCAAAATAAGTATCCTTTTATGTAAGATTTTTTTTTTTTTTTGCATACTGTATGTGCTTAGTGGTATTAAATTGAAAATCCTATTCTTGGGGTGCCTGGGTGGCTCAGTCGGTTAAGCGGCCGACTTCAGCTCAGGTCATGATCTCGCGGTCCGTGAGTTCGAGCCCCGCGTCAGGCTCTGTGCTGACAGCTCAGAGCCTGGAGCCTGTTTCAGATTCTGTGTCTCCCTCTCTCTGACCCTCCCCCGTTCATGCTCTGTCTCTCTCTGTCTCAAAATTAAATAAAGGTTAAAAAATTAAAAAAAAAAAAAAAAGAAAATCCTATTCTTGCTTCTGCACAGAAAAATGATGCCGTGGATAGAGAATGTGGCTACCAAATTCCCAATTTCTATATTGAACAGTCATGTGCCTTTAAGCCTAAGTTATGTTTTCTCCTTCTCTGCCCATTTGTCCTTCAGCCTCTTCCCCAGAATGCAACTTATAACCAGAAAAGATAAAAGTTGTCATAGTTGAAAAAAGCTGAAAGTAATTCTCAAGTTCAGGTCATCGTAATAGCAAGTTCTAAAAACCACTTTGGTATAGAATTTAAATAACAGAAAAACTATTTTGAGAAGCACAGAAGTTGTGGATCTTGCTTAGAGTTTAAGAGGTTCAGTATTAAGACCTCATCTAATGCAAGTTTTGAAAAACTCAATCAGACCTTCCAGAAATCCGGCCTGATGTACTTAAAAACTCTGTTGTCTTTTTTTTTTTTTTGCAGTGAAGTACATGCGAGAAGCCACACCCTATGTGAAGAAAGGCTCCCCGGTATCTGAGATCGGCTGGGAAACACCTCCGCCAGAATCGCCTCGGTTAGGGGGCGGCTCCTCAGACCCTCTGTCCTCGCAGCCCTTCTCCTTCCACAGAGATCGGAAAAGCATCCCCCTCAAGATGTGTTATGTCACTCGGAGTATGGCCTCGGCTGACCCTGAGAACAGGTAAAGAGGGCCAGGGATCTCCTCTGACATTGCTAGGCCTGTGTCTGTGTTCTGAAAACACTCAAAGGTTTCCAAAGAATAGCTTGAAAGGGCCCCACAGAGATAATGTTGTGTGTTCAAGCCAGGGCTCCCTCATTCCCTTCCTTTCTTTTATCATCGTGAGAAATCTGTGTACTGAGCTTTGGTTCTGGAAAGAGTTGAATTGGAGTCAAGACCCTAAGTGTCTTCTCTGGGCCTCCCATTGCTAGTTTATGTGACTTTGGGCAAGTTTCTTAAACCAATAGATCTCAGTTTTGTCATCTGCAAAATGGGAATAATTGAAATAGATACCTCGCTGAGTTGGAAATCTACATGAAGTGCTTACGGCAGGAAAACCTTCCTGAATATAAGCTATAATAATATTTATTATTATTTAAAATTTTCTTTAAGTTTATATATTTTTGAGAAAGAGGGAGCATGAGTGGGGAAGGGGCAGAGAGAGAGACACACACAGAATCTGAAGCAGGCTCCAGGGTCTGCGCTGTCAGCATAGAACCCAACACAGGGCTAGAACTCATGAACCGTGAGATCATGACCTGAGCCAAAATTGGACATTTAACCAACTGATCCACCCAGGCGCCCCAATAATGATATTCATTATAATGTCAGGTAGTAGCAAGCACATCAGCCCCCTCTGGGCCTCAGTGTCCTCAACTGTGTACTTGGAAGTTTCGATGGGAGGATCCTTAATGCAATTTTCTGCTCTAAACTTCTCTTTATGCTTAAGAGACAAAAAGGGAGTGGCTTTGATCCAACCCTGGAGTGCTATTTCTCAAAGTCTGTACACGATTTCTCAGGCCTCGGGATAGATATATCACCCAATCCATGGAGATTATAAGGAGTCCAGGAAGACCAGCAAATATGTGGGTCCCTGTTCCCCCAGACATCTTACTTTAACTCATCTGAACAGACAACATCTACCTGGGAGGAAAATAACAGACATGTAGAGGAGAGGGAGAGGAATGGAGCCAGTCAACGGGGAATCTTGGTGACCTTGGCAGACACATCCAAATGCTAAAAATAGGGACAGCTCTAGTGGCCCTTGTGTGTAACATGTGTGGGACAGCTGCCGCCTACGTGAGTGGGATGTATTTGGCTAGGATCTGAGTTGCTAATGGGGAAGAGCCAAAGGGAATAGGGATCGGGAGGAAGTTGCCTCCTCAGCTTAGAGCTCAAAGCTTTTTTCGTTCCCTTCCTAATAAGCTCACTCTAAAGAAGCTGCTAGCCTGTCTCACTCCAGCAGCTGGAGGATCCACCCTGCTCCCCCCACTCCTCCCATGCCGGTTCTGTCTGCCCAGGGATCAGAGCAGCGGTTGTAGGAGAGAGTGGGAAGTACCAGCCAAAGAGGAGTTGGAGCAGGCAGACTGGCAAGGAGGCAGAATTCTTCCGTTCCTCCATGAGCCGCTCTAACCTGTTCTGTTTTGTCCCCTTCAATTTCTGCTGCTTTCCCTGGGCCTTCATTTGATGCCCCGGTGACTCTGCGTTTGATCTTTCCTGGTCTCTTAGCTACCAAATCAGACGGACAAGTCCTTTCTGCCAGGAGTCTGATGTCTAAGGTGTTAGATCCGGTGAACTCATAGTTTATGGAGTGCCTATCTTGTGCTGGGCGTTACGCTAATTTACTTCAGACCAGAGACTGCAAAGTCGCAGCCTCTAGGCGTACCCAGACGACAGATAGGATCCGTCTAGTGTGTTCAAGAAATCCGAACTACTTCCCACGTTGAATCATTGGGAAATTTCACATTGAAAAGCCAGATCTCTGCTTTCCCAGAAAAATGGATAGATCTGGGGAAATTATTAGGCCCACGTTGCTGCAGGCAGGTTTCCAATCTGCAGGAGCCCGGGTGAGGCTTCTCCTTGTATAAGGGAATGAATTCCCCCCAGCACTCCTATTGCCACACACTTGGGGGATTCCATTAGTTATCTGCCTCGTACTTAAAACTGTGACCCTCCTTAGTCCTCTAAATAGCCCTCTGCGTTTCTCTCATTGTCCTCATTCTGTAGATGAAAACTGAGGCTCAGTTCTTATAGAAGTTCCAGGCATCGTATGGCTAATACACAGTTTTGCTGGGTTTTGAATGCAAGCCTACAGTGTGGGTGACAGTGTCAGATTGCCGTTACCAGAAAAATGCAGAGACTAGAAAATGTGGAATATCGTAGGAGAGATTCATGCCTGGGGAGAGAGCTTAAGTAGATGATTTCTAGGGTTCATTCCAGCTGTGGTCTATATACTGTAACTTCCTCCTAAGGCACCAAATTCTATTGGAAAGAATATTTTGGGACACATCGGGCCTTAGTTCAAACACTGGAGACTTCATATGTCAAGGCAGAAGAGGGAACACATCTTTAAACTTTTATATCAGTGGTCTTCAATCCACCATTGATGAGGTGGTGTGGGAGAGCCTATCCTGCTAGGGTATGAGAACCACAGGGCAGGACTGAAAATGAGAATCCAGCTAAGCCAGAGGGTCCAGGAGGAGACTTCTGTCCAGATAGACCCAGAACTGCTAATAATGAGATTGACCTTTCACAATGTATATGTATATCAAATCACCGTGCTACACACTTTAAATACCTTAAAATTTTGTCAGTTATACCTCAACAAAGCTGGGGGGAAAAAGATTATGGTTTTAGGTGAATCTTGACCCTGGTAGAGGAAGAGAAGAAAAGAAAAAGGAAACAAATATTTAGTGGAACTCTGGTTACATGCTGGGCAGAGTATAATGTACTAGTCAGAAATGTAGACTCAACTCCGTGCTGAACACAAGACACACCTAACACGAAGTGATTTTAAAAGGCAAAAAGCAAAGAGGTGGGTAAAGCGTACAAGGCAAATATAAACTAACATCAATGACAGCAAAAAGTACCACTTTTGATCTTGATATATGACAGGGTAAGATGCAGACTGAAAACACAAAACAGGACAAAGAGCTGGTTGAGGCTGAAGACCGGGGTTCACAAGGAACATTCAACAGTTGTGGATGCACCCCAAACAACACAGCAGTGGCCTCTGTAGAAGATGCAAGAAGAAATCGAAATGTACTATTAGGTAATTCAACATGCCACTCTCGGTCCAAGATAGGGCAAGTAGACAAAAGATCAGTAAAGATCTAAAAGACCCAAACAACGTCATTAACAAGGGAGATCTGGATACATCACAAACTTTGTACACTGATAATAAAGAACAGACTTCCCTTTGTAAATGTAGAAAATCCCATTTTCTAAATGCAGATAGAACATTGACAAAATTAACTATAGATTAGCTCACAAAAAGTGCAATAAACTCCTTGAGGTAGGAATATTCTAAACGACATTCTCTGATGTCAGTGGAGTAAAAGTGGAAAACAAATTGCAAAATCGAAGTGCAGAAAACCTTTCTTCTTGGATTTTTAAAAGCTGTGAAATAACTCCTGGGTGAAAGGGGAAATAGAAACTGAGATGGTAGCCTTTCTGAGAAAATGAAAATAATGCATATGTTAAACATAAAAGAGAAAGGGAGAGTCTAGTTCAACCTTGGAATGTGTGGATTTCAGCAAGTATCTCATTCAATCTAATAACAACTCTCAGTAGTAGGTCCTCTAATCTCTATTTCATAAACAGTGAAATGTAGTTCAGAAGTGAGAGTTGAAGCAAACCGTAGATCTGGGGTTCCAACACGAAGCCCAGCTTCTTAATCACGATAACCCACTGCCTGTGACTCCAGCACCTGGCAGAACAGCTCACTTGAACTGTAAGTGCAATGGCCAGGACTCAATGGGCTCCTGGATGCTGAGGCTTGGGAACTGATGACAGATGCCACAGCAGCTTGGGACTAATCCCCTTGGTTGGTGATGCACAGCTACTTATAGTTTGCATTAAAAACTCTAATGTTCAATTTCTCAAATAGAAAAAGCCGTAGAACAGCAGGCAGGATTGCTACTCTTTCTGTGGAAAAGGTCACCCAGCAGGCACTGAATCCACAAGAATATGTCACTGCTACTGGTTGTCAATGATTACAACATTTTTTTAAAAATTTCACTTCATAAATAACTCGTTCATAAGCTCTTCGCTGCCCTCGTCCAGAGCTACATCCCCAGTCCTCCAGACTATTTGGACATATTCTCTACCGGGTGCTTTGTTTCCAGCTTGCTCCTTCGCTATCCTCCACCATCTACCCTACACCCAGCTAGCCAAGAGAATATGAAACACCCAAAATTTATCCATTTGCTCAAGATGGCTCCCTGTCACCTTCGCTGATACCAAAACCACTCAGTATTACATAAAAACCTTATGAGGTTCTGGATCTTCGCTAAGTGTCCAGCTCTTCCCATCTCATCCTTTATGCCCCAGCCACCCTTAAATAATTTACTTCCCTGACAACTTCCTAGTCACCTTCTAACACTCAGCACAGGTGAGACACTGGTCCCACTATACCCTGTGTGTAGATCTGTCCATGATGGCAGCTTTCATAATGACTTGAGATTTTTTTCTTATGTGCTTACCCAGTTCATAAAGTTATTAAGACCCCTTGAGGTCTGGAACATGCCGTGTTGTCATTTTAATATCCCACCTTTCGAGAACATTGCTTGATACAAAGCAGGCATTCAAAAATATGTGCTATGTATGATAAATGGCATATTCATCTGTCCATTTTTGGTATTCTTTACCTTCTCAAACTTTAAAAAAAAAAAAAGGAAACATCTTCCACTAAATAGGCTTGGGAATAAGAGAACAAATAAAAACATGGTTCTATCTTGACAGGCACAGCAAACTTAAATAAACCATAACAACCCATTAACAAAGCCTGTTACTGGGTTGAAAGCAGATGGACCCTTATGGATGGTGTATGAAGCTTTTGTCATGACTATGTGCTCCAGTAATAGACTCCACTGTAGATATTCATCGTTAAATTATGAAGCAATGCATACAGCTTTTTGAAAAACATTGTGCATTTCTATTTACAGTATACAAGTGAAAAATCCACAGACGATGCCATTGTAATTTCAAATAGAAGTGCTCCACTCAGCACACAGTGATTCAGAGGGGTATGATCCAATAAGTCCTATAGTAGATGCAGATATATTCTCACAAAGTGCCCTCAGTGATGTTACCACAATCCAGCGCCCAAGTTGCAGCCACAGAGGATCAGAAACCTGATTAGTGGCATAGTGACACTGGATCCATCTCCAAGGAGTGGGCTAATATTAACCAAAACAAATGCAATTGTCAAGCAGAAGTAAACACTGAAGTAGGACAGTATGTATGTCCTCCCATTACATACAGGTGGTCTGTATTAGAAGACAAGTATAGAAATAAACAGAATATCAGAACACCAAGTAACAAAAACAATATGGACTTTCAAGGCAGCCTAAGCAATGCATTCTATGTGAGGAATTCAGTTGTCACCAAGGTTATCAATACAAGAGATGCTAGCAGACCTTAAGGTGTACATTTTAGACAAGGAAGCTGGAAGCCACCCCTTCCGGGATTAGGAGAGCTTTGCCAGAATAGCCATTATGTTAGTTACTGCTTTACTGAGAGCCCCCATCTCCTTTGGGCTGTGCATAAATATTCGGGGCTCCCCTAAGTGGATGCCCCACTCCTCTTCTGTTCACCCAGTCTTATTCCTGATGGGGACCAGAGCAGTGGACTTTGTTTTTGCTTGTTAAATTAAATCAAATTCTAGTCCTGGCTCTCCAAAGTGGCTCCCATATCCCTTTGTTGTGAGTTTTAGGTGATCCCAAGTACTTTAGTTACACATTTGGAAACACAAGTTCTTTTGGTGACCACCAGACAAGAGTAACCATTTTACTAGTTGAGCCTGATTTCCTACTTTTTCCAGTGTTTGGGGGCACACGATAGCCCCCCTCACCCAAAGCTTATGTAGAGTTCTCAACCATACTCTTCAAACTTGGAATCCTATTGAAAAGGCTCCTCCATTAGGCCAACTAGAGTGAAGATTCATGAGGTTCTACTACCCATCCTGTCTCTATAGTAAATCCTGGCTTGTGAAAAGAGCTTCTCCTCTTAAGAGGCTCATAATATGTGTACTTTCTTGGTTCTGTTTTCTCCACTTTGGTTGGATACACGATGGTGGCCTCATAACAGAAAGTATTGCTAGCACACCACAATTGACAATGCATTTTGGAAACAAAGGGGAAAATGTGAAATAAAGTTACAGTGGCACTATAGTAAGTGGACACATTTTCAAATTAGGCCCAAAAAAGGCCCAAATTAACCACCTGCTAATATCAGTGAGTAAAACTCTGGAGCTGAGGTTAGAAAATGGGAGTTTGGATCTCAGTTCTGTCACTTAGGCCCTTTCATTTTAGATAAATTGCCTAATCTCTCTGATTCCGAGCTTCCTTGTCTATAAAATGTGCTTGCTGACACTGACCACGTATAACTGTTGTAAGGATTTGATACCCCTGTAAGCATCCCCTAATTCCTGGTAGCATAAGTGTGCCATAAATGCAGCTTTCGATCAAAATATCCTCAGTCCTGGGCTCCAAGGGAGGGAGGAGTTTTCTTCCCAGCAGAAAGAAATTTCCAGGTCATCTCCTCAAACGGTTGGGGAGAGATTATTTTGTAAGACATTCTTTCACAGAGGTTTTTAGTCTTCTGGGACTTCTGGCTCTCTGTAGGAAACTCATTCCAGTTTCCCAAGTCATGGGCCCACAGAACCTTAACTATCATGTATATATCAAACTCCCAAGTCTTCAGCACACCCCCCCCCCACTACTGACCTACCTGCCACAACCCCAATACTCACCACTGTTATTTTCAATGCCTTCCGTCCTTTTTTTTTTTTTTTAATATGGGAGTTTCCTTTTCTTTTTTGCAAGCTCAGTAGTACATTAAAGCCCAAAAAGCAAACTTTTCTTATTACATCTTATATAACATATCAAGGTGTTCATAGCAGAAGTGTTTCTGAATTTGTATAGACCACCGTGGATCTAGAAACCTCCTCACGTGGCTAAGTTAAACTTTTACCATCATGTATAAAACTAAAGTCAAACAAACAAATAAACCAACAAAAAAACATGAGTATTATCTTTTGGATGATCTTCCAGTTTCATTTGAAAGTGTGGACTTCCCTCCACCACCAAGAGCACCATTTTGGTCATGTTTATTCATCTGTCTGTATCTATCTGTTACCTTTGTCTATCTATCTGTCTGTCTATCTATTGCCTCTATCTACTATAGCCTCTATCACACTATCTATCTATCTTTCTATCTATCTATCTATCTATGTATCTATCTATCTATCCATCCATCCATCCTTGCTTTTTACCTAGATAACCCCTACTGAAATATTGTTACTCTGGAAGGGTATGGATAAAAAGAGAGATGACCTTGGTGTTTTTCAACAGTGCTCACATTCTGCTTTTGGGAAATACAGGAAGTGAAATAGATAGTAATGTTTCAACAGTTTGTTTAAAGGTGGTTGGGAAGGGAAAGTTCAGGGGGGTTGGACTGAATTAGTCAGAGATCTGAAATAGGAAATAAAGTCCTAAACAGTTATGTTATTTTTTTTTAACGTTTATTTTTGAGACAGAGAGAGACAGAGCATGAAAGGGGGAGGGGCAGAGAGAGAGGGAGACACAGAATTGGAAACAGGCTCCAGGCTCTGAGCCATCAGCCCAGAGCCTGACGCGGGGCTCGAACTCACGGACCGCGAGATCGTGACCTGAGCTCAAGTCGGCCGCTTAACCGACTGAGCCACCCAGGCGCCCCAAGTTATGTTATTTTTTAAGTGTACATAGTTAGGCAAAGCAAGAAGGCTTGCCTTCAGCATCCACAACAGACCTAAGAAAACAGGTAAGACACTCCTTTTTAAAAGTTATTTTAATGAAAGCTTAAATGTTATCAAAATAATAAAAGCAGATAGTTTTCAAAGATTTATTATTAAAAAGCAATGGGTGTTTATCATTCATTTTGAAGCCTATTTGTAAACCATGAGAGAGACTCATGTCTGAGATCTGGAAAATTTTCTCACATTATGTATTTGGTAATGTCCTTCTCCATTTTCTTTGTTCTCTGTCTCTCTGGATCCCCTGTTGGAAAGATGACCTCATAGATTGGTTTTCTGTTTTTTTTTTCTCTATTACTTCAGTCACACTTCTTAAAGTTTATTTCTGTGACCCTTCTCATGAATATATTGTGTTTAAATTTTAGCTATTATATTTTAGCTCTTTATTCTCTGAATGTTCCTTTTTAGTGGAATTTTGTTCTTGTTTTATGGATGCTGTATTTTGTCTTAATTCTTGGAGACTATTAATTAGGTTTGTTTACTTTTCTTTGTGCTCTTTGTTTTTTCTGTTATTTATTTATTTTTTTTTCCGCTTGTTTGTTCGGATCTTCATCTAACTTGCTGGAGTTTTCCTCAGATGTTTGGTGATCCTTTGGTATCTGCTCATTTTTTACACTGAGAGACAAAGAAACCTATTGGAACCTTTGTGTGGGGAGGGGGTTTATCAGTTGGTGAGAATTCATGTATGGTTATTATTTGGTGAGTCAGCCTTACTGAGAGATCCCTTCCAGTTCTGCAGATGTTGATGTTTGGAAGTTTCCTCTGGGTCCATTAAGTTACTTAGGACAATTTGCCAGTCCTTGGGTGTGGGTGGTGGTGGGAACACCCAGTTGTCCGTTTTCTGAGAGCCCCACTACTCAGCTTGCACACCTCACATAGGACCCTGTTTCCAGCCCTGCATCACCCCTGCCTCTGTCTCTGATGCTCCCAGCCCCTGCAGGGTATGCAGAGCCAAGGAGCTCACGCTTCTTTGGGATTCTCTCTGTAGCCCATCAGGTTGTAGCATTCTTGGCTCATTCTTTATGTGCAATCAGTTGCCGAGTTTCATTGCTGTCTGTCCTTTAGACACATATTGAGCTCTTGCCTCTTATTTTCTGGTGGGCTTATACATATTTTACTGTTTTTCCTTACTGGGATATTTTAAGGGAGAAGAGATGAACATGAATGGCCAAGCCACTGTTTTCCCCCCAAAAAACCTTGCATAATTTGCATCTTTGTATACAACAGAGTGCACAAAAGGTTCATTTTAATGAGCTTAAATAACATTTTCATAGCCTTGTTATTTTTAAGAAAATCTGTTTCCTCCATAGATAAACTTGAGTGTTCATCCTAATTATCATATATTTTTAATCTGTTGGAGATGAATTAGTAAGGTTTCCCTGGCAATGGTAAGCTAGTGAAAAAAAGGGAATTTAACTATTTTTGGATAGCCTTGAGGAAAGGAGTTGAGGAGAGTGTTCACCAAGCATGGTTCCATGATTCATCAATACACAATAAGATGAGTTCATTTTAGTTCATTCCTGTACCTCTAAGCACCATTCCAGGAAAAATCTCAGTTTCCCCTCTTCAAAGAGCATTTCAAAAGGTTGAACTTGACCATCTGGGTGCTGAGAGACTTTTGCTAATGTTGACTCTCAATATTTAGGTCTTGATCCTTGGCTCTCAATACATTAATTGAAGTCCATTTGGTTTGCAAAAAGCTGCCCCAGGATTTTCCAGCTGAGATAATGAGCCTCTGAAAATAACCCCGTGCTAGAATGCAGGCATCCTCTATTCAAGTGGGCATCACCTGCTGTGGGGATGGGAGAAGGGGGAGAGAGGAGGATTCACAGAGCAGCCCTGCCCTTCTTCCTCAACACATGCATGGACTTTTACTGTCCTCAGTGGAGGATGGTTTCATGGCACGGAGAGCTGCAGATACATTTAGACAACACCTACTTGGACATCCAGGTCCCGTGTCTGTTGACAGGTACTTTCTTTGTTCCAAAACAAAACTAGAACAGGAATTTTCACATTGGTGGTCCATTCGACCTGGTCGAGATGTCTTTCTTTTTCTTATATTTCAATGTTTTAGCAAATAGTTCTGACCATCCAGGGTTTTTGCTAGGTCCTGATCTGCAGCGGTTGCAGGGTTCTTGTCTTGACACAGCTTCTGGTCAGGTAGGGAATGTGTACAAGTAACTGGGCATTCCAAAACAGAACTCTAAAGGGTGATGCAGGTGAGGGGCACCTGGGTGGCTCAGTCGGTTGGGAGTCCAACTTCGGCTCAGGTCATGATCTCACCGCTCATGGGTTTGAACCCTGTGTTGGGCTCTGTGTCTCCCTCTCTGTCTGCTCCTCCCCTGCTCACACTCTGTCTGTCTCTGTCTCTCAAGGATAAATAAACATTAAAAAAAATTTTTTTTTTAAGATGATGCAGGTGGAGGGGCGCCTGGGTGGTGCAGTCGGTTAAGCGTCCGACTTCAGCCAGGTCACGATCTCGCGGTCCGTGAGTTCGAGCCCCGCGTCGGGCTCTGGGCTGATGGCTCAGAGCCTGGAGCCTGTTTCCGATTCTGTGTCTCCCTCTCTCTCTGCCCCTCCCCCGTTCATGCTCTGTCTCTCTCTGTCCCAAAAATAAATAAACGTTGAAAAAAAAAAATTAAAAAAAAAAAAAAGATGATGCAGGTGGAAAGGATGCTCCAGTAGCTCCTTTGCAGGAATACTACCCAATCCAAAGTTCTGATTTTTGGAAGGGGGTGGATGGCGACAACGGGGAATGATTGTCAGAAGAAGTGATGTCTGTGCTGAGACGCAAATAATAAACCAGAAGTTAGCCAGGTCGAAGTTTGGGGAAGGGAGACAAATCGGGTATTCTTGGCAAAAGAGACAGTATGAGTCTAGGCACCGAGGCAAGAAAAAACATAGTTCTGTTTAAGAATTGGAAGAAGTTCAGTCTCTTTGGAGTACTCTCTAAGAAGAATGTGTCAAGAGTCTACAGAGGTGGTCACATTCAGAGCTAAGCCCCTTTATGTTTGGGACTTTATTCTAGGTGGGGTCTATAGCAGGGGATTGACATCACAAAGACCCCTCTGGCTTCATAGTCAAGCATGGACTGGCTGGGGGAGCAGTCAGAGGGTTACTGCAGAAATTGAGGTGAGAAATCATCTTGGCCTCTGCTAGAGTAGGACAGAAGCCCTAAAGAGAAGTTGGATGAATTGGAGAGACGTAAGGGCCAGAATCTGCAGGAGTTCCTGAGAAAGTGGGCTTGAAGGCCTGAGCTAAAAGAAGGAGTCCAGAACTAGTTTTGCTCTGTCATCCTTGGACATGGAGCCACCGTCAGTCATACATCTGGCCCCTATCGCTAGGTGGTTACACTGGCCCTCGGTGAACGGAACCGAGGAAAGTCATGCTTGGCTGAAGGGTGGAAGTAAGCAGAAGCATAGGACAGGTTTAGGCCTTTGACGATACGGGCTTGATTGACAGTCAGAGTGACTGTCTTTTGACAGTCTGATGTCCTTTACCTAGACTTGCAGGCATGGTGAGAAACCGCAGCACGTCTTGCATTTCTTTTGCATTTGCCCTAATTCTTGGAATAGCATGGAGAAATCGCTCACTGCGTCCAGAATGGCAATTGCGCAGATGCTGGTCGTGTCACTCTTGAAGCCTTAACTGAAGAATGTTGAATGAAGGAACCATTTACAGAAGAGCAGGCTGTGTTAGAAGAACCAGCAATGGATGGAGAAGCACCCAGGTCTTAGCAACTGGGAAGCTGCTTCCACCCCAGGGACCGAGGAGAAGAGAAAGTTTCTGTGAGCTGGTGAGGACGGGAGCCCTGAGAGACAGACCGAGGCCCAGGGAGGGTTGGGAATAGGTCAGCATCCCTAATCTTCCTCTGTCCCGCCCTAAGGTCTCCTGTTCTTGCTTCTGAGTGGTTGCTGACAACTGGAAGGCAGAGTTAGGAGCTTGAGTGATGTGCTTAGTACATGGAGTTTTACTCTTGGAGCACAGAGCAAGGCAGAGAAGGGCAGAGAATGAATCTGGAGAAAGCAGAGACAAAAAATAAAATCGCAAAAAGTGTACTTACGTTCTGTCTTTTCGAAAATAGGTCTGATGTATATACAAGTGACAACTATACGAAAAACATGGCTACCTCGAACACCTCGTTAGTGACTGAACCTATATTTATACGGCCCTGCTTAATTAAAGGTGCTGTAGGGGCACCTGGGTGGCTCAGTCGGTTAAGTGTCTGACTCTTGGTTTCGCTTCAGGTCACGATCTTGCAGTTCTGGGGTTCAAGCCCCGCGTCAGACTGTGCACTGACGGCACAGAGCCTGCTTGGGATTCTCCTCTCTCTCTCTCCCTCTCTCTCTCTCTCTCTGCCCCTCCCCTGCTCTCTCTCTCTCAAAAATAAATAAATTAAAATAAATAAATAAATAAATAAATAAATGGTGCCATGCCTCTTCTAGAATTTTGATCAAGATTTCTTTTAGCCTCGGTGATGCCCAGAGGAAAAAGACCCTTTATTTGTCTCAAGCTGGAGGTGCGGAAGGGAAGTGCAGCAGGGAGTGGCCAGGGTGGCTGAGCTGAGAAACGGCTTTCACGATGCACTGTTGTCCTCTCCTCAGAGAGCAGGGGCCAGGGGGTGTGTCCTCTTCCAGTACGACAAAGCTGGGGAGTCAGGTAGGAGTGCTGCCGTCACCCTGCCCCAACCTGATTCTAACAGTGACATAGCCAGAGACAGACGAAGATGTGAAGAGAGGAAGGGGTATGTTTGAGCAGTAACCATTCATCAGTGGAATCAAAACTGCAAAATCTTTTTAATGTTGTCTCATCTAAAATGCCAACTCACTTACCCTTAATAGACACACTTGCAGTTGTAACGTGGTGCTTTTTTTCCCTCTAGGAGAAAGCGCTCTCCTCCACCTCTGTTAGGAAACACACAGTAAAGGCCAAGTACTGCAATTCGTTTTCGTTTCCTGTGCTATTAAATATTCAGGCAATCAGGAAATGTTTCCTCATGTTACCTGGAAACAAAACACTAGATCCAGAAGTTCCAATTCTTGGAGCTAGTTTCTCAAGCTCTCTGGCAATATTTTTTATTAGAGGTGTTATGCAATCTTGAAAAGATGATTGATTTTCAGGCCAGTCCAATCTGGGTTTCATTATTAGCTTTTCTACTCATGATCTGGGTGACTTCAGTCAATTTACTTATCTTCATTGAATTTTTTAAATATATAAAATTAGGGTGATAGTATTTTTATGTATGCATATAGAATTTTAAGAATTAAATAAGTTGAGGGTGCCTGGGTGGCTCAGTTGGTTAAGCATCTGACTTCGGCTGAGGTCAGGTCATGATCTCACTGTTTGTGACTTCGAGCCCCGCATCGGGCTCTGTGCTGACACCTTGGATCCCGAAGCCTGCTTCAGATTCTGGGTCTCCCTGTCTCTCTGCTCCTCCCCTGCTCGTGCTCTGTCTCTCAAAAATAAAGAAACATTAAAAAAAATTTTTTTAAAGAATTAAATAAGTTGATATGTGCCTAATGCCTTACACCTAAGTAGGCACTTAGCAAAGACAATCTCCTCCCATTTACCTCTTTTTTTCTGTTCTAGAAATATCTATCTCTCATAAGATCAGCAAAGGATTCTTTCAGTGGCATGATGATGCATTAAGAATTTTTTAATAGTTGGGGCGCCTGGGTGGCGCAGTCGGTTAAGCATCCGACTTCAGCCAGGTCACGATCTCGCGGTCCGCGAGTTCGAGCCCCGCGTCAGGCTCTGGGCTGATGGCTCAGAGCCTGGAGCCTGTTTCCGATTCTGTGTCTCCCTCTCTCTCTGCCCCTCCCCCGTTCATGCTCTGTCTCTCTCTGTCCCAAAAATAAACGTTGAAAAAAAAAAATTAAAAAAAAAAAAAGAATTTTTTAATAGTTTTATTAAGTGCTGGGAAAGCCCTGGGTAAAATATTGAGTTGAGAAGGTGTGACACAGCTGTTTGGACAGATGAAAATCACATTGTGACTTTTATATGTTTCTGTCTGATGCTGGAGCTACAGTAGCTGACAGTTTGAAGAACTGGGTCAACGTGCAAATAGTATCTTTAGATTAATTTCTCCAGGAAAGACGGAGAAGGGCTTGAATCACTAAGGGGGTGGAATCCTACCACAGCCACATACAGTTTTATAGAAATGTTCCAGTAAGTCTTGATGGCAGGATTCTCTAGCCTGCTGTCAGATATGTAGGCAAGGAGAGTGACAGATAAAACAGCGTGCATGAGCCAGAGAAGGAATTTGAACCGACATATTTCTGCTGATGCCATAGTCATCCCAGGATCCTATTGACTTCAGTTTGTATTAGGTTTCCAGGCTTCACAAATCCATTATCATCATGTTTGTGTACATGTTGTTCATGGGTGGCCCACGATATAGAATGTGTGTTGTAGTCAATTTTTTTTCTAGTTCTACAGATTTTTCTACTGTGTTCCTTCCATCTTTTCTTGGACAATCCTTCATAAAATGAGAAGTGTACCATTTGGAGGCAGATGCTTACAGCTTTTGGTGTCATGGAGGAGAGAAGAACTAACTAGTAATATCAGCATTGAGCTAAGCAAACTAACCAAACCTCTGTTACAAACTAGTGTTCAGAGCAGCTGAGAACTAATGAGATGTAGTCTTGGAAGTCTGCGTGTTGGGGCTCCTGGGCGGCTCAGTCAGTTGAGGGTCCGACTTCAGCTCAGGTCATGATCTCTCAGTTTGTGAGTTTGAGCCCCGCGTCAGGCTCTGTGCTGACACCTCAGAGCCTAGAGCCTGCCTCAGATTCTGTATCTCCCTCTCTCTATCCCTCCCCCACTCATGCTTGCTCTCTCTCTCTCTCTCTCAAAAATAAATAAACATTTAAAAAAAAAAAAAGAAGTCTGTGTGTTGTAGTGGAAAGAAATTGTGGCTTTGAAAATAGACCTAGGTTTAAACCCCAGCTCTTTGTGATCTTGGGCACCTAAGTTTACCCCTCTAAGCCCCAGTTAATCCATCTGTAAATAATAAAATAATGAAAGCATCATGAGAGCCACCTTTCAGAATTTTTACACAAATTAAATGTCTCTCAAGATGACGTGTGTATACCTTCATGGATAAGGTTGGTTTTATCAAGGAATATATAAAGCCACTGAATGAAAAGGTATACCTTAGGGGAACATCAATTTTGCTCTGCATTTGGGGAGAATAGAATTTATTGTAGAGTTCGTTCACATGAATTTTAAAGCTAAAACATGAAATTTAAAACAAATTTATGCTTGCAGTTATTTCAGCTCAAACTTAGATTCCCTAAAAGTACAAGTTGACTCATTTCAACAGTTAAGAGTTCTCAGAAAGTTGTTAGAGGAACTTATGCATATAGCGATATTTGGTAAATGTTATCAGTCAAGTCACAGTGAAAGAAACAGAAGTCAGTCTAGGTAACTTAAGCAGAAAGGTATTTAAGGAATTAGTTGTCTACCAAAAATGGGAAGACCTTTTTGATCGAGTCTCCATTAATGACCCTCGGGAGTCTTTAAAACTGATTTAATCAGGAAAAAGTAGAGAACCAGGAGGTTGCCATTGGAATTACCAAAATTGTGCAGGACCTGAGGGGTGATCCAGGAATGAGGGAACTGACACCTTGCAACTGCCTCTTGACACCCAGGAGGCTGGGTGAATGGACACTGGCTGTCCCAGCCAGCTGCCATCGCTTCTTGCCTTTGACCCTGACAGCCTTGCTTACCAGCCGTGGCAGTCAAAACTGCCACCTTCCTAAGCAAGGGAAGACATCAAGTGTATGTCTGGCAGAACCTAGCATATTTCCAAAACCCTACCTGTAAGGGACTCTGGGAAGATGGAATTTTTTTTTTTTTTTTATCATTCTATGTTGTAAAGAGGGTGCAGTGAGCTTGAGTTAGCCAACTCACAGTATCCATCACACAATGTTGGCTAGATGATAGGAGCTCAAGAAATGCTAATTCTCTTCCCTGTGCCTGTAAAGACTCAAAATAAGAGCTTACAGGAAACTCTGAGCCTTGATAAGGTTGGGGGAATTGTGATTAAACTAGTCCCTCCCCTACAGCATCAGTTTTGATGAGTTTTGGAAATAGGTTGTAGTGGCAGACAGTAGGCTCACCAAATAGTCCATTTGTCCCCCCGAATCTCTAAGTCTTACAGTTGTGTTGGGCCTTGTGACTAATTCTGGCTAATGAAATATGAGAAGAGGTGATGTGTGTGCTTCTGAGCTGAGGCAGTGATTGGCAAGTGTGTTCTTGGAGGTGCACCTTTAAAATGGTGGAGTTTCCTTAAGACTGGCTTCCTAAGTAACCTGGTGGAGCAGATCCCCACCCCACCCACCTCAGGCCCTTTGGGGAACATAACATGTTATTTTCACAAACTTTAGTTATGCTCGGTAACTGAAATTTCAGGATAATTTAACGGCACAGCATAAACCAATCTTATTGTGACCAATATGATCATCATGGAAATGTCCTAACAGTGCATTCAAGCTGAGTAATATTTCCTGGGAGATAACAGTCATTCTCAAAGAGCTAGGCACCTTGAGTAAATGCAGTTTTTTCCCTCTCTTTCCCAGTTTTTATAGATTTTGTAAAAAATTTTAATGTTTATTTTTGAGACAGAGAAAGACAGAGCATGAACAGGAGAGGGTCAGAGAGAGAGGGAGACATGGAATCCGAAGCAGGCTCCAGGCTCTGAGCTGTCAGCACAGAGCCTGATGTGGGGCTCAAACTTGTGAGCTGTGACATCATGACCTGAGCCGAAGTCGGACACTTAACCAACTGAGCCACCCAGGCACCCCCCACTTTATATAGTTTTTAATGTAGAGTCTAAAAGCAATCATATGGCTTCTTTTTTAGTTGGCATTATCCAAGTGAACGAGCATGACGTAAAGGTACCCGATAAAGGACCTTTTCACATTCAGAACATGTGAAAAGCATCCTTTGTTATTGTAGTTATAGGGTTGCTTTGGAAACTGTTTTAATATTTGTGATTAATGCTCTTTCCTGTGGGTCTAGAGGACACCTTTGTCCAGAAGGAAATCTCGCCTCCGTTTGCTTCGGCAAAAGCAGATATAACTACAGTGTAACCAGATTCTGCCCCAGCTAAAAGGCTAGAATTTGTGTGTTTCTTTGTGGCCTTTCTAAATTATAATTACTTACATTTAAAGACCAGACCACCAATTTTTGGTAAATGAAGAACAAACACGTGAAAATACTTTACTCTTACATGTCCTCACCTTTACTATTCTCTCATACTCTCATCTGTATTAGCTCCCCCTGCAATAATTCTCAACCTTCTTTTTTTAAAAAATTTTTTTTCAACGTTTTTTATTTATTTTTGGGACAGAGAGAGACAGAGCATGAACGGGGGAGGGGCAGAGAGAGAGGGAGACACAGAATCGGAAACAGGCTCCAGGCTCTGAGCCATCAGCCCAGAGCCTGACGCGGGGCTCGAACTCCCGGACCCTGCGAGATCGTGACCTGGCTGAAGTCGGACGCTCAACCGACTGCGCCACCCAGGCGCCCCCTCAACCTTCTTTTTTAAAATCTTGTCATCACAGCATTGGAATAAAAGTAAAGTGATACAATGTACGTTCAAGTATTTCATAAGCTATGAAGCTAAAGAATGGAAGAGAAAAACATAGCTCACTAAAGAAGTCCACACCTCATCACCACTTCACTGGGGCCCAGAAGAAACCCAGACTCAGCTTGAGTCCCCCGTGTGTCCCCCTTTGTAGCTCTTACCGTGTGGTGTCTTTACGTTTATCTGTGTCTTTATCTGACTGACATCTGACTGTCTCACTAACTCCATGAGTGCAGTGGCCTGGTTGGCCTTAGTTTGTCATGTTATCTCCAGCGCCCAGCCCAGGTAGTGACTGGCTCAGGGCGGGCACTGAATAAATGTTCACTGGACAGAGGTGTGTTTAAATGAATGGACCGATGAGGGGATGAGGGGACACAAGGAAGACCCAGGAGATAGGGCAGAGCTCCTCAGCTTTTCCTCTCAGCATTCCTACAGCCTGCATGTTACCACTGACGGGGCCAAACAGATGTTTAGAATTTCTTCAGCTGTGACCTTTATGGTACCTTGGAAGTTCCCCAAGATACTCCTGGTCCCCAGATGGAAAATTCTTCTTTACAGTGATTGCCTCAGTCAGTATATTAGGTTGCGAAACCGTGAGGCACCATTTCGGAGAGGAAAACTACCCTACACGGTATAGCATTTGTGTTTCTCAAGGAACCAGAACCATGACCTCTGAACTTATTTGTAAGAGTTGGATGGCTTTAATATTTTGATGAGCTCCAAGGAGCTTCCCTGCTTCTATGTGACCAGTCTTCTGATGGCACTCTCAGCCCTTCAGCTTAGAATTGCTTATGAACTCAAGCCCAGAGGGGCTGGTGGGGAGAAGGGGGAGCCTTGGGGTTGGCCTTGGGAAGGTCAGCGTCCATCCCCTGTGTTGGTCCCGGGCCCTGGAGCTCACCAGTCATCACGGGGCTGGAGGGCCCCAGCTGCAGGCCCTTCTGGGAATCTGACAGTTTGTTCTGCACCAGGTTATCCAGAGTCCCTGCGCTGACCTGCCTAGCCCAAGCAGAGAAGCTGGCTTGCAGCCACAGGAAATCAAAAACCCAGGCAGCAAAAGCATTTCAGTCCGGGTCCAACCAGGAAAACAGACTACGCTGGGCACTTTATTTTATTTTGTTTTATTGGGGGGGGGGTGGGGAGACATTTTAAACAGAGGGAAATGAAAGCAGCAAATCGGTTATGATGGTGAAAGGAGAGCTGAGAAGCCAGCATGGGTTTACCCTCCCTCCTCCCCTCCGGTCTCCCCCGGTGCGTCCTGTGTGCACAAGCCACACGACACAGAAGCCTCAAGTAATCATCCCCTCGTAACACTGAGCAAAGTCTCGGAAAGCGCAAGGAGTGGATTTGAGGACAGACAGTCCTAGGACAGGCCCAGGAAGGCACCTGATACATCTCTATCCTTCTGGTGCCTCGCACACAGTAAATGCCCAGTAAATGTTACATTGAACAGAACGAATGATCACGTGGCTCTGACACTCAGCTCTGGCTGTCACACGAAGCAAGTCATTTTATCTCTTTGAGTGTGTTCTTGAACATAAAGTAGAGATGATGTGGGTTCCCCATTTTCGTCCTAACTAGAGGATTCTGATCTTCAGTGTCTTGCTGGACCTCACCTTCACGAGCTTCTGTTCTCATAGTACGAGACTCTCTGATCAGTAGCTTAAATCACCCTGACCCCAGGACTGACTCTGGAAGTCATTCTTTTGAATGAGCCCTTCATATCACATGGCTTTAATATGATTTATTTTTTTTGATGGAGTGCAAGAAACCAATACATTCCTGATTCATGGCTCTGGTCCCAAATATGCTGCTCTAGGATATCATGTAAGAATATTTAATGATTTATGTCATTATTTGTTCCTTTATTTTTTTTAATAGATAATACATACACATGGTTGACCGTGCACAAAAGGACGCATAAAGAAAAATAAGTCCCCCTTTTTTAACTCCCCTGTCCAAACCACCTGGTTCTCTTCTCCAGAACCAACCACTGTTATCAGCTTTCCATGTTAAAATATCAGTTTAAGGGGTGCCTGGGTGGCTCAGTCAGTTAAGTGTCTACTTCGGCTCAGATCACGATCCCGTGGTCTGTGAGTTTGAGCCCTGCTTTGGGCTCTGTGCTGACAGCTCAGAGCCTGGAGCCTGCTTTGGATTCTGTGTCTTCCTCTCTCTCTCTCTCGGCCCCTCCCCTGCTCTCACTCTGTCTCTCTCTCTGTCTCTCTCTCAAAAATAAACATTACATTTTCTTTAATTAAAAAAAAATGCCAGCTTAAGACAGTTATTTCCCTGAAGTTTCTAGAAGGCGAATGTATTAGTTTCGTATGCCTGCAATAACAAATTACTACAAACTGACAGAAATCTATTCTCTCACAGTTCGGGAGAGATTCATTCTGCTCTCCCCAAAGGATCTAGGTAAGAATCCTTCCTAGCTTCTTACAGTTTCTAGGAGTTCGCAGCAAGCCTTGGATGTGCTTGGCTTACAGCTAGTTGTAGCATCCCAACCTTTCTCTGTGTCTTCACTGGCCTCCTATCTGTGTGTGTTTGTATCTCTGTATCCTCTTCTTGTAAGAATACCAGTCATTGGTCACCTAATCCAGGCGTGACCACCCTACTCCAGAATGACTTCATTTTAACTAACTACATCTGTAAGGACCCAATTTCAAGTTAGGGGCCACCTTGAGGTCCTCAGTAGACATGAATTTTGGGGGGACATTATTCAACCCACTACAACAGGTAATGATGCTTCTCAAATTTCCCCAAAGGTAATACTTACATAGTGGCAGGGGTGAGGGTGGGGGCAGTCACTGATTAAAAATATAGATTCTTGGGGCACCTGGGTGGCTCAGTTGGTTAAGTGTCCGACTTCGGCTCCGGTCATGATCTCACAGTTCGTGAGTTCAAGCCCCACGTCGGGCTCTGTGCTGACAGCTCAGAGCCTGGAGCCTGCTTCAGATTCTCTGTCTCTCTCTCTCTCTCTCTCTGCCCCACCCCCACTCACACTCTGTCTCTCTCCCTCTCTCAAAAATAAATAAATATTTAAATTTTTTTTTAAAAAAATACAGATTCTTGGCTCCATCTCAGACTTACAGAACTAGAATCTCTACAGAAGGAGCTTAGAAATCTAGTTTTGACAAATTTTCTCATTAGGTCTAGTCGTTGGGTAAGTATAGAAAATCCTCTTTTGAAATAATCAAACAAAAGCCAAAATCCCAAAGTTTACAAAACTTGATCCAGTAGACTTGAGGTCAAATACTGGCTCAGTCAGTATTTATTAGTTAATAACCTTGAGCATTTTATCTAATCCTTTTGGGCCTCAGTCTTCCTATCTGTAGAATGGCAGTGATAATAATGACGGCTGCGTTGTAGAGTTGCTAGAAGTGGAAAGAACATATGTACATGAATTCCAGATGTTGTAGAGCTTCTAGGAGGAAGATCTGAGGCTTGAGCCTAGAACTTCCGAGTCCATGGTCATTGTGCACTTACTGTTGAAGCCTGTCTTCCTTTTGACTTCACAGGGGAATTGTACATAGGAGTCCTTTAAAGAGCTAGTTTTCCTCAAAGAATATTAAATTTGATTATATTAACAATCCCATAATATATGCATATGTACCAGAAAGTACTTAGTGAACAGAGCAGTGTGTTGTTTGACAGCTTGGTAACATCTTCCACCTAGAACCATCCATTTACCTTGCTACCTGCTATCCCCTAACAGATCTATTTCTCAAGCTCCCACTCATCCTCAGTCATCACACAGATATCATCTACTCTGGGCAGTCTTTTCTTTCTCCCTCCTTCCAGATAGAATCATGCTATTATTATTTGAGAAACCTCAACCGTCTTTTTTCTTTTTCCTTTTTTTTCTTTTTTTTTTTTTTTTTTTTTTTTTTTTTTTGGCACTTGGTATACTAAGACCACAGCAGTAAAGTGACAGAACTGGGCTTTGAGCCCAGCTCCTTCTGACTCCAAAGCTCATGTGGCACAGAACTATCACTATACTGCCTCTCTCCCTCTTCAAACCCCTCCCAGAGTTACCCTAGCCATTCTGCGTGGAGCGAGGGAAGGGAAGCCTGTTTCTCCCATTAAACCGTGACTCCTGGTCATCCATCCCAAAGCCAAGCCCTATTTCATTCATTTGCGTGTCTTGAGGTCTAAAACAGTGTTTCTCAAAGTGCAACCCCAGACCACAAGCATCAGCATCACCTGGAAATTTGTTAGAAATGAAAATTCTCAGAGGTCTGTGGGTGGGATCCGGTGATCTGTAGTTTAACAAGCCCAGCAGGTGACTCCAGTGCACACTCAAGTCTGAGAACCACTGCAGGATGGCATCCCCTCGTACATGCTTTCCAAAACACAGATTCTCAGACCTCTGTGTCCTCTTAACAGCCATCATTTAAGCAGCTTCATAGCATGCATGGCATAATGTTATCATTGCTTGCTTCTCCCTCTGGATTGATTCCTTCATGCAGGGGTTTGAGGTAGTGCGTAATCAGCCAGTACCTCATTCAGTACCTGACACATAATAGGAGCTCAGTACGTGTCTGCTGATAGAACGTGTAAATTCGCTAGTACAGGGAAGCTGGACCTATACTTTCGGGAACGTGATACATTTTTAGGATCCAGAAGGAACCTTAGAGAATATTTTATATTAGAGTAAACTGAAGCTCAATTGAGAAGGTTCCCCTGGTTACTGCAGTGACTTAGTGGAATAATGAAACGTGAATGAGGTCTTAATGTCTTTTAGCTCCTTGCTACTCAAAGTGCGCCACACAGGCCCCAGCCACAACGCATCACCTGAGTGTTTATGAGAAATACTGAATCTCGGGCCCCACTCCAGGCCTGTTGAGCCAGAATCTGCATTTTAATATGATTCACCTCATTACAGTTCGAGAGGCATTTTCATTTTGACTAGATCACTGGGCTTTCACCAAACTAATCTCTCATCCTTTAGTTGAATGTCCTTTTTTTTGTTTTCTAGAGATGAAATTCAATTTCCTAGTGAATCCACGTGTGTGAGGAATTTATTAAGGAGGGGATGGTGGTGGTGAAATTAATTAAATTCACTCAGTGCCTTGGAAATAAAGCTTTAACAAATGATCAGAAAAAGTTCCTCAGTGCAGATGGGACGACTGATTTCTCGTTTAGAATAGCACACACCCTGGCTCAGATCCAGGCAAAATGTCAGCTGCTCTAGCTCATGAAAGGTCAACATATTGCTTTGAACAACTTTCATGAAATGCTCATCTCAAAATTGGAGGCACCGTGGAGATGGTTGTATGTAATCCAACTCATCAACGTCGTCAACCTTGTACCCTTACCCCAGCCTGCTTTGTTCCTTCACGTTCCAAGGTGGAGCCATTTAGGGCTTTATTTTCTTTTAGCTGAAGTAGAGCCAGCTTTCTATTCTGGTTATGGGAGCAGAGTAATAGCATGAAATAGAGAAGTCAACATCTCATCAGCATAAAGTATTTCCCTCTAGAGTTTCAACTTCTGCCCCTAAGTCTAAGCCTAAGGGCTGCTTAAAATTAGTAAAATCATGTGACTCAAGTTTCTTATTTCCTCCAGCTGTCCTTTATGCATAATTAGTGATGGTGTTGGCAGGCACCGTTAAAAAAGAGGGAGTGTTAAAAGCATGGATAATATACAAGCCCTATAATCGGTTCCTTCCAAAGTTGTTTGCTATATCTGTAAACTGATGCCAGAAGGCAGAGCCCCTTTTGGGGTGGTTCATCTTTGTAAACACTGTTGCTACCTAATAAATGCCTTTGAACGGACATGAAGTGAATACAATCTAATCTGTCACTTAATACATCAATGATGGCAAATGCCATAATGCCTTCATTATAAAAGACTATCATGCTGGAAAAAAAGACTGTATCTTAAAGACTTCTATTAATAGGCTTGGACTGCCACTCCAAGCAAGATGGAGTAACAGGAACTAGATTGACCCTTCTACCTGAAACAACCAGAAGACAGGTGAAATATGTGCTCAAGACCTTGGACATGAGGCAGTGATTCCTGAGGGATGGGAGACAAGACAATCCCTGAGACTGCCCTAGCTTTCTGCCTTGAGAGAGTTTTCAGGCCATGGCTCCAGGGACAGAGAACCCCAGTGGGACCCGAAAGACCCTCTCAGTTGGGAAGACAGGGAGGGGAGTCTGGGAAGACCGACACATCTAGCACCCCAAGGCAGGGAGGAGAGAGGAGAGAGCTGCACAGAGAGAAATCTGGAGCTTCGAAGTGCGTCTCCTCAAGGCCAGCTGAGTACCGATCAGCACGGGTGTGAGGAAACTGCAAAAGACCAAGGGAAAAACTACCCGCAAAGATTAGAGGTAACATTGCTCAGCACTCACATAAGACCGGGAGGCACACCTGTCCTGAAGTTGGACTGGAAAATGTCATGATTCACAGGAGTACACAGAGGACAGAGTGCACAGAGGGCCTCCCCTCAATAGAGGGACAGAATTCATCCTAGATGGAACACCATCCCAGTTGTCCCAAACAAACCGTCAAAACAACACCTAAAGGGCACCTGGGTGGCTCAGTCGGTTAAGTGTCCCACTCTTGATTTCAGCTCAGGTCATGATCTTGTCTGTAGGATCGAGCCCCATGATGGGCTATGTGCTGACAGTGGGAAGCCTGCTTTGGGATTCTCTCTGTCCCTGCCCCACTCGCACACACACGCACACGCACACACGCTGTCTCTCTCTCTCTCTCAAAATAAATAAATAAAACTTAAAAACAACAACAACAACAATAACACAACATCTAAAAATGCCAAATGGCTTCCAAGAAACTTAACTGTGTCTTGGAAAAAACAAACGAAAAAAACACTGAAGAATATTTTTAGGAATATAAACATATGCAGCACTCAACAAGGTAAGATTCACAGTGTCTGGCATCTACTATAACATTGCAGGCATGCAAAGGTGTAGGAAAATATTCCTGATGAAGAGGAAAGCCAGTCAATTGAAGCTGACCCAGAACTAACCCAGATATTAGGGTTAGCCAACAAGGACATTAAAACAGTTCGTGTAACTGTATTCCATGTATTCAAAAAATTAAAGACATGGAAGATACAAAAAGATCCATATTGGGTAGCTCAGTTGGTTAAGCGACCGACTCTTGCTTTTGGCTCAGGTCGTGAGCTCATGGTTTGTGAGTTCGAGCCCCTGTCAGCGAGGAGCCTGCTTGGGATTCTCTCTCTTTCCCTCACTCTCTGCCCCTCCCAACTTGCGCTGTCTCTGTCTCTCTCAAAGTAAATAAATAAACTTAAAAAAAAAAAAAGAAAAAGATCCAAGTCCAGTTCTTGGAGGTGAAAACTACATTGTATGAAATGAAAAACACATTGGATGGTATTAATTAACAGAAATACCTAGTAATAGAAACTATCCACAGTGAAACACAGATAGAAATGATAATTTTTTTAAAGACAATGAACAATTAGTGAGCTATGGTATAAATTTAAGCAGCTTAATATACCTATAGTTGGGTCCTCAGAGGGGGCAAAGGAGGAAAGACATTTGAAGAAATAGTGGCTGAAAACTGTCCTAATTTGATAAAAACTATAAACTCACAGATACATAGAAGCTCAATAAACTCTATATACAAGAAACATGCAGAAAGTGACAGTAGGTCATATTATTATCAAATTGCTCAGTACAGTGGTAAAAAGAAAAGCTTAAAAACTGCCAAGGAAAAAAGACGCATTACATAGAGAAGAACAAAAAAAGGCAGCTGCTATAGATAAATGTTTATGTCCCTGTCCCCCCAAATTCATATGTTGAAATCTAATCGCCCATGTGATGATGTTAGGAGGTGGAGCTTCTGGGAGGCGTTCAGGTCATGAGGGTGGAGCCCTCATGATGGGATTTCTGTTCTTTTAAAGAGATCCTAGGGGCGCCTGGGTGGCGCAGTCGGTTAAGCGTCCGACTTCAGCCAGGTCACGATCTCGCGGTCCGGGAGTTCGAGCCCCGCGTCAGGCTCTGGGCTGATGGCTCAGAGCCTGGAGCCTGTTTCCGATTCTGTGTCTCCCTCTCTCTCTGCCCCTCCCCCGTTCATGCTCTGTCTCTCTCTGTCCCAAAAATAAATAAACGTTGAAAAAAAAAAAAAAGATCCTAGAAAGTTCTTGCCCCTTCCACCAGTGAAGACAAAGAGAAGATGACCCTTTACAAATCAGAAGGTGCCACCTCATCAGACACTGAATCTACTGGGGCCTTGATCTTGGACCTTCCAGGATGCAGAAGTGTGAGGAATAAATTTGTGTTTATAAGTCACCCAGTCCATGGTATTCTAGGATAGCAGCGTGAGCAGATGAAGACAGCATCTTATGTCTCATTAGAAGTAATACAAATGAGAAGACAGTCCAGTGAGATCTTTCCGTGTACTGAAAAAAAAGAAAAACCTGTCAAAACTATTATCTAGTGAAAATATCTTTCGAAATTAAGGTGAAATGAAGACTTCTTCCAACATACAAAGGCTGAAAACTTATCACCTGAAAGAACTGTTTCTGTACAACAACAAGAAATGCTCAAGAAGGTCCTTCATTCAGAAAGAAAATGATATGAAATAGAAATATGGGTATACAGGAAAGAATGGCTCTGTCCTGTTAAGATGAGAACCCTCCCATCCTTGATGTCTAGATACAATGGCATACTAATCAAAATTTCAGCAGGTTTTTCTATACAAATTGAAGAATGGATTTAAAAATTCATATGGAAATGCGAATAGAATGTGCATAGAGAAATAGCCAAACAGTTTTGAAGAAAACAAAGTTGGACGATTAACACCACCTCATTCAAGACTTTTTATAAAGTCTTTAGAACCTGCATCCGCTGCTGAAGGGGAACAAAAAATGGTACAACCACTTTGATAACACAGTTTGGCAATTCTTTAAAATGTTAAACACACACCTACCATATGAATTAGCAATTTTACTCCAAGCTGTTTACCCAAGAGAAATGAAAGCATGTGTCCACTAAAAACAAAACAAAACGAAACCAAAACAAAACAAAACACAGATGTTCATAGCACCATTATTTGTAATAACCTAAAACTAGAAAGGACCTACATGTCTGTCAAAAGGTGCATGGATAAGCAAACAGTGGCGTATCCATACAGTGGTTACCACTTGGTCATAAAAGGGAGTGAACTATTGACACAGCTACAACATGTATGAATCTCAAAGTAATTACACTGTGTAGAAGATAGAAAGGAATATGTACTAAATGATTCAATTTGCTAAAATTCTAGATAATGCAAACTAAGCTATAGAAAGAGAAATGGAGGGAAGCAGTGTCATCATGGTGGATATACATCTGTCCAAACTTACTGCACACTTAAAGTACGGTTGATTGTATGTCAATTGTATCTCAGCAGCACTGTTAAAAAATAAATGCGGTTATAGTTTTCCAGAAAAGCTGGACTATTTTCTATTCTTGAACACCTCAGTATTTGTGAGTCTCTGCCCCTGGTCATGGATGGTCCCCACAGGCTGGAATGCCCTCTCTTCATTCCCCAGCTGTCAAATCCTTTTATTCTGTAACCCCATCTAACATGCCTTTCTCTTCCTGAAGGATTTCCTGATCCTTACACTCCAGCATGCCTTCCTTGGATACTCCATGCTTCCTTAATGGCACACCTGTTCTGCCATGTATTAGAATTATTTTGGTACCATCCCCCTCATTAAGCTATAAATGGCTTGGACTACATCCAGCTTATCTTTGTATCCCATTGCCCACCCACCCCCCATGCCTAGCCAACTCCTGTACTCATGCAAAGGTATTTTTAATTCAATATTTGGAGGACACATTTTCCCAAAGATACAAGTATTAATTCATAAATCAAATGGTCACAATAGAATGCTCTTCTTACTCTGCTATAGTTTGACCTTCCTTTAATATCTAAAGTGTCCTTCCCCTTGCATTTCTCCTGCAGCCACCTCTGTCACTGCAGAGATGTCCCAGTCTTGCCTCCAGTCTCTCTCCCCTCCAATCCCATCTTCCCGGCACCATCTCACTAAAATACAGCTTGATCGCATCACTTGCTTTAATGAAATTCTGTCTGTGGGTCCCCTTTGGACTCTCCCGTTTGTAATCCCACTTCCTCGTCCACCTCTCCCCTAAACTTTGTCCAGGCCATTAAAGAACTACACACAGTTTCCATAATGTGCAATACAGTTTTCCCCTTCTGTCCTCTGTTCAGCTGTCCTTCTCCCTGAGATACTCCCCTTGGCTACTACTACTCCTTTTTGATTTAGCCAACTGATTCTCTTCCTTCAAAAGTGAGCTTCAGGATCATCACTGTTCCAAGGATTGCATTTGTGATAATTCAGCCCACTCCTGTTTGTAGTTGAGGAAACTGAAACGGAGAGAGGTTGAGTCCTTCACTCAAGGATGTTCAGCTCGTAGCCAGTGCATAGACCAAGACTGACTGACTCCATTAACGAAATTCTAACCCCCGTACCATTTGGCCTGTCCTGGAGGGCAAGCATGGGGTTCTTGTTTGCCAGCACCTTCCTTCAGCACTGTGGACATGGCTATGCTGTTGGACTCAGTATCCCTAATACCTAGCAGACTGCCTGGCAGAGAGCAAGCATTCAATAAACATTTTTGCATGAGTGACTCATGCCCCATCTCAATAACTGGTTGCTTTGGGTTTTTTGTTTTGTTTTGTTGTGTTTTGTTTTGGAAGACTTATATTGAAATCTTGGTAAAAGCAGTCCAGGCTAATTGAGAAACAGTCCTCATGCAGATTGCCCAAGGGTACAAAGCTGAAAATAGAAAGTTTAATCAATTGACTTGCACATCTGGAGGGAACAAGTGTTTTGAATGTTATAGGCAGAGGCAGGCATCTGACCAGCTGAGGAGCTCAGCTCTCCCTGGTAGCAACCCCAGAATCTGGGCATTCTTCTCTCCCCTCCATGGCCTGCCCTTCTCCTGACTCCTCCTCCCCATGCACCTCTCTGTCAAGAAGTAGAGATCTTCAAATAAATTTCCTTCATGTGTAATAACTTTCCAGTTCTATTTTAATGCCTATTTTCTTAAAAAAAAAAAAAAAAACCTAATGAAGTCAAAATAAAATTAAACAAATCTAACCCATAGCTTTCCTGCTTCACAAAGAGATTGACTCTCTTCCCAACTTGTTTGGCACCTTGGCATTTACTGTAAGAATGAGGAAGATTGAATTTCATGTAGTGTGACCTTTTGAAACTTGGGATGATCATTAGCATTATTCTGATTTTCACTCTCTCTTGCAACCAGTGCAGAATTGCATGACAATTTAAAACTTGTCTAGATAGTTCAGATACAGATTTTTTAAAAATAGCAATTTGGTGGGTAGCTGATTTGTTTGTGCTTGTTTAAATCCTTCAAGTAATGAAATGATTATTGCTATCTACAAAAGAGGTGAATGTGTCTTTGAGCAAAGGCTTCACAGAGAAAATAATTATGAAGCTGTCATGTCCATAAATACTTTGACAATGAAATATCTACGAAGTATTACAGTAACTGTTTCAAATGCAGAAAGAGGTATCAGCCCCAAATTCAGGACCAGCCCTCTGGAAAATTATAAAGAAAGTTAAGTTGGCCTCAGCACATCATGAGCTCTCTGTGCCTAGTCTCCGAACTTGGATAAACATGGTTGGTAAGAAGTCTGGATTCTAGGTTCAATAATACTACTACCTGTCGGTGTGACCTTGGATAAATAAATCATGTCTTCCCGGAAGTTAGATTTTTCATCTTTGAAATGAGTGCTTGAGTTAAATGACCTCTGAATTCTTTCTAGATTGCTAAATCTCACTTTGATCATTCATTTATTCATACATTAAATTAGGATAATTTTAGTTTCTGCTTCTCCTCTTTATCTAGTGCTCCCATACTAACTAAAATTGCCTGTGGTCTTTTTCACTTTCTGAACCCCAATTCCCTGGCTACTCTAGTCCCTTCATGTGGTAGAGGAATCCTTCTCGTCTCATCCAACTTTGGCCTCGTCTTCACCATTCTCCTGGGGACCTCTTCTCTGCTGGGTAGTGGCTACTAATAATCCTTGTTGAAGGGGTATTAACAGCTTAATGGCCTTCTCCTGGTAACACATCTTCTCCTGGAGATACAGTGGTTTTGCCCTTCTCCCCTTTTCTTCTCCTCCCTCCTTTAAAAAAAGAAAAAAAAAGACATAGAAATTAAAACAAAATGGATGAGTGATATTTTGGGTTTGGTGGAGTACTGTTACTGTTGTATAAGAAGCTGCCAACTTCACGGTGGTAAGTTATTGCTTAGTTTATTAAAAGCTGAATAAAAGGTTGTCTGCTCCTAAAATAGATACAAATTGGGAATTAGGAATTTTTCATGTTATATGAAAACTTAAGAAAGTGTGTGCTTGTCCAAGATTGCTGGACTGTAATCTCAAGGAACACAGAAACCATATCTGTGTTGAGTCCCATTCCCCTCATGTGCCCAATGCCAGGTCTAGGTACTAGGCACTCAAAAATAATTGTAAGCTAATGAATGAAAAGGCATCTTGCAATTTTGTACATGAGTGAGACAAATATATCTCATTGTTTTACATGCAACTCTGACATAAATGAGTTAGATGGCATCCACTTCTGTTCTTACCTTTAAGATATAAGTTCATCCTTTGAATTAATATTCCTTGCTGTTTTAATTTTGTATCATCTTTTAACCTTGGTTTACATATTTATAAGGCTGTCTGCTTTTACATCCAAACTGGATAAAGGTCACAAGACCACAAATTGATTATTTTAAGCCCAAGAAAATCATGTATGACAAATTATCTGATAAACAAAATACTATAAAATAAAATAAACATTTTGGAGTTGACTGCTATTACACATTATCCATGGAAACGATTCTCATGGGACATTAAAACATGTTTGACTTTTTAAAAATATATTAAAGAAATGATTTAGAACTGAAGTACCTTTTACATTAGCATTAAATTCACCATTCAAGACTGAAAGGGTTAACGTCTAGTAAGGGAGAAACAAAACATACAGGGAGGCAGTTATAGAACTTTCACAAGAAGTTGGAAAGGGAGCCACCATAGAGTCTGGACAAAACTTTTAGTAATAGAGCCATCCATTCACCTAGACTAGGAGATACTTATGGGTTACCCATCTGTGTGTCAGGCAATGGGGGGATATTAACATATATCATATATATATGATATATAATATATGATATATAATATATATCATAACATAATGTATAAACTATAAAGGGATAAGTCTTGAAAGAGAAATTTTGAGATGACCAAAAGCCACAACTCTCTCTAAGCTTGGGGCAATCACGAGCTACATATCAGAGCCACATTTCAAAATGCTTTCTAGAAATATTGAATAGACAACATAAGTACTCCCAATTCCTACTCCCATGTCCATGGCAGACATCAATATATGATGATGCTATTTTTCTAGTTGAGTCTAGAAGGAGACCTCAGCCTCTTTTAAAATTTTATTTCAGGCAACCATTACCATTTGATTGAAGTTGCCCTGCAAAGTCAAACTTCGATGCCATCCTAGACAACTGATTGCCCTAGCTCCACTGAGAAAACTTGGTAATTTACAATCTGGTTAGCTCTTTGAAAGGGAGATACAACCAAGATAAAACTTATAAACCTTGGAGACTGAATGGGTACCAGGAGAAGAGAACAGGAGGCACAAGAATGATTGGGTTATCCAACCTGGATTATTGGGAAGATGTTGATTCCATTAAAATAAAATAACCATAGAACAGACCGACTCTTCGGGAGTAGCCGGTAGATGTATACCCTACAAGTTTGAAGTTGTTAGAAGATATCTAAATGAAGACGGAGATATTTACCCAAACTTGTGGTTCTTTCCAAATCTGAACCATTTCAACTTTTTATCTTATTAATAGACATTGTCATTCATTCAGCTGTTTAAGCCAGAAACCTCCTTGACACTTCTCTCTTCCTCATCTCTCATAGCTGATCCATCATAAAGTCCTATCAGTTTTATTTTCTGTATTTTACTTTTTTAAAAAATTTTTAACATTTATTTATTTTTGAGAGAGAGAGAGAGACAGAGTGGGGGGGGGGAGGGGCAGTGAGAGAGGGAGACGCAGAATCTGAAGCAGGCTGTAGTCCCTGAGCTGTCAGCACAGAACCCGATGGGGGGCTTGAATCCACAAGCAGTGAGATCATGACCTGAGCCAAAGTCGGACGCCTAACCGACTGAGCCACCCAGACGCCCCTTCTGTACACTTTCTAATCCATGTTCTTTATACCATTTCTACTACTAGGTATTGTGCAAGATGTACTTTACACACACACACACACACACATACACACACACACACACAAATCTCTGTGTTGTTTATTTGAAATTCAAATTTAACTGGACATCCTATATTTTTATTTGCTAATTCTGGTCCAAAATAATCTAATTCAAAAGAAGCAAAATAGATGTCCAGACTCCAGACACTGTGCTCTGGACTGGACTCTGGGATGGACTGTTAATTCTGTCAGTGTATAATATTAAGAATCTAGAGACAAATGTACGTTTATTTGACCTGCATAGCTCATTGCATATTTAGATGGCTTTAAAAAAATCAGTTGAGCAAGGTCAAATCAGAGAGTATTCTGTGAGGTACAGATGAAGTACGTAGCAGAAAAAACAAAATGTTTTCTCTGGTTTGACATTAGCTGACTCCTCTTCTAAAACTTTGATAACAATATCATTCCCCTAGGAAAGTTGAAGTGCTGAAATTCTTCACATATTTTGTAAATTTATGTGTTACTGAAAAGCTGAAACCCAGCCAATAGGAGAGATATCGTCAGGCTCCCTCAGAGCCTAGCAGAATACTATGTCGTGCGTGACCTGTTTTTGAAACGGGATATTGTGAAAAACTGCAGAACACCTTTACTGGCTTCTTTTCCATTAACTGCTCACACTTGACATATTCCTTAGGTGATCTCATTAGCTCCCATCGCGGCAACCAGATTCCTAAATCTACATGCTTAGCGGGGGATTGTAGTTTCAGGCAATAGAAGCAACTCTAGCTGAGGATATTAGCGGGCTCACATATTTTACAAAGAGCTCAGAGAGACAGGCCAGGCTCCGCACCCATTCACATTGTGAAGGCTGTTCTAGAAAAGACGCCACTGTTGCCACCACTTAACAACCATGTCTCAGCTCCCAAAACTGCCTCAGCTTGCACCAATGACAACTGGGGACTGGCCAAGCTCTGCCACTGGTGCCATTTAGATCTGGATGCCTCCACCGCCATCCTTGCCAGAAGATGGATTCCATACACAACTACTTTCTCACGGTGCATCCTTGCCGTTTTGAGTGCATGGCTCTGAGTCCCGGCAGCAAGAAAGACTGGGGGCTTGAATTCTGGCTTCTACCATGGGGAAGCTCAACTCATAATTTAGAAAACTTTCCAAATACGCAGCAAGGGTATCTGAAAGATGTTGAGCAGCAACCAAGGTGAAAAATGTTCTCTTTTTAGCAAAAAACCATGTTTTATAAACATCCTACTCAATGGAACAGAACGATGAAGACAGGCCTTATAGTCAGATGCACTAGGGATCCAGTTCCGGCTTTGCCTCTTACTAACTGGAAGGCCCAACACACCAGCCTCTCTGAGGTGCCGTCTTCTCCTCTGTGAGGTAAACACACTAAAACCATGCACCTCATAGGTGGTGGGAGGGATGAAATGAGGAAAGGGAACATGTTTGGTGGTGAAGTTTTCACCCCCACAGGACAAGGTCCTCTCCTCATGATGAATATTGTGAATACAGATCGTTCTATCTCTTTCTTTTGAAGTCTTTTAGTTCCAACCAACTTGAGGATTTTAAAAAAGAATCTAAGTTTTTCTGCAGTGTATTCTTGTTCACATAGGAATATTTTTCCTAGTGAAAAGGTGTGCAGACATTCCTTTCCTTCAAGAAACTTTTCTTCTCGTATTTGTGTGATGGCATTTCAAGAAAATGTTAGACATTAAAGAAAAGCAGACAACTGGAGATAGAAGAACACCTCAAAGTTCACCTGTGTAGAGACAGCCACTCTTAATGGTGCCATGTATTTGTCTGTTGGGAAATATTTTTTATCAGCCATGGGAATCCCAGATTCACGGACTGGAAGCAATCGTAATGACAATGACCATGTAGTTTGAGTCCTCCTCAGTTCCCAGTGGCTGCTGCAAGGCCGCAGGCCTTATGCTTCTGGCTACCTTCATCCGTGTTTCCTCCAGCCTCACGTTGGAGGGGAAAGGTCACGTGAAACTTTTGTTGCCCGGCCGCCAGTTTTATTTATTAAGTTCGTGTCAGGAGGCTTCAAGTTCTATGTGTTGGCCTCGTGTTTCTGAACAGGGGAAGCAGAGAACTCTGGGAAATATTAATCGTCTCCGTGGGAGTCTTTGAAAGAGTAAGAGGGTAAGAAAATTACTCTTTTATTGTGAGGTTTGCCAAATGATCTCTGAGAAGCTGTGATATCATTCATAGGCTGTGCCAAGCTGGATGGAAACTGCTCATCTTGGCAGACATCTAGAGCGAGCGTGTAATTCCTCGGGGTTGGGACGGGCCTTTATCAGAAATAGTTCCATAGGCAGTATTTACATAACTGTGGTGGAGTGTGAGAATAAACACAGCTGTGGCATTGCCCTAAATATTTCTATTCAGCAGGGAATTAAAAGAGAACTTTATCGCTGAACTACAGATAAACACAATTCATCAAGCAGTGGTCAGTTCAACTGGGGAACAAAATAGGAGTTATAAAAGACCAGGCTGCTGAAAATAGCTCCAATCAGCCATCCTGACTTTATTGCTCCTTCACTCCCTCCCTCCCTCCTCTTTCCCGCTTCCAGAAATGTAGGACTCATCAGCTAGCGAGGAGGTTGTCCAGATTTTTTTTTTCTTTTTTTTAGTGCCAGGAGGGAGGTAGAAGGCACTCTGATTTACTGACGATGGCCTACTATGGCCCTGCATGCTTCTGCGTGTTTTATATATACCCCTCATTCCTTTCTCTTTCTGCATCTAGAATTGAATGTTGGTGGGGGGTAAGGTTTTTTTTGTCTGTTTTTTTTGGAGGGGGTGTTTTTTTTTTTTGTTTTTGTTTTTTGCCAAAGAGAAGACTTTTTAACGCCAATATGTGTTGAAGTGGAAGCATGATTGCCATAGTTCTAAGCGATCTGCATCTTACAAATTACTTTAAGCATCTGTGTGTTTTACACATTAACGCAGTTCTCATTCAACTACCCGCAAGAAGATAGTTACATGGTGTGTTAGTTTTCTAGGACTGCCGTAACAAAGTGGGCACAAACTGGAAAACTTAAAACGACAGAAATTTATTCTCTCTCGGTTTTGGAGGCCAGAAGTGTGAAATCAGGGAGTTGGCAGGGCTGGTTCCCTCCAGAGGCTTTGAGGGAGAAACCATCCCACGCCTCTCTCCCAGCTTCCAGTAGTTGCCGATGTTTGGCATTCCTTGGCTGTGGATACATCCCTCCAATCTCTGTGCCCGTCTTCATATTGCCTTCTTCTCTGTGTGTCTTTTCTGTCTCTTACAATGGCACCCCCTTGGATTTAGGACCCACTCTAATTCAGTGGGTAGTTAATGGGAAAAGGACGCCAGCACCAGCCTTACATGAATTACTTCTGCAAAGGTTATATTTCTAAATCAGTCACATTCTGAGGGTCTGAGTAGAAATGAATTTGCAGCAACATTATGCATCCTACTCTACATGGTGAGCTTCTTGGGGACAGGGACCATGTACTCTCCATGCCTCTGTGGCCCCCAACACATGCTAAGAAATTCTTGTATGAAGAAATCACCACATGTTTCCATGTCTATTTTGTAACTCAAGAGATTTGCTAGGATTTACATGCCTGTCTCTTTATTTATGGTGCAGCTAGGAAAGAGAGAACTTGCTTATATGTGCCTGTATGTGCAGATAGTTCACAAGCATTGTATTCACTAATACAGTTCCTTTTCCCAGTTTCTGAGCCAACAAAAGAGTCTTAAAATGCCAAAAGCGTAAATGACAACTGCTAACATCAGGATTTACAAGTTCACAGAGCACTTTCGCAATTACTATCTCATTTGATGCTCTAGTAACCTCTGACGGTTTTATTATAAGTATCTCCATTATAATCATCATTATCACTTCATCATCATTCTCATCATCACCACCACCACTCCTATTTTATAGGGGAGACTCAAGGCTCATTGAAATCATGTGATCTGTTTGTGGTCAGTGAATGAGTCAGGATTTTCAGTTGTATTTGACAACCCAACTCAAATTAAGCAGAAAGGGGAACATAGGAGAAAAGTACAAAGATATGCTGTGTGTCAGGTATGGCTGGATCCAGGACTCTCAGCTCTGCTTTCCTCAGTGTTGGCTTTGTTTGCGGACAGACCCTCCAATCCATGATGTTATTTGATCCCTTTGTATATATGATGAGGAAAAAACAAACAAACAAACAAAAAAAACCCATCTCCTTAACAGTTATTCCTCTAGGAATCCTGGGCCTGAATCTCCATGACTTAAATTATATCACACCTACAACCCTCACACCATTGAACCCCCAAACTAATAAAGCTGAGAACGGGGGTGTAAAGCCTGGTGCCAGAAAGGGGAAATGGAGATTGGGCAGACGGAACCACAGATAGTCGTAAGAGAGTATAGTTCATAAATGACAGAACTTGGACTTGAGACAAGGTTGTGTTAACCTACAGGCCAATCTACCTGCTCTTCCTCCCCTCCCCCTTCGCTGCCTTTCCAACACAGTGAGTACACAATGAATACGTGGAACAAAATTCAGAAGACAGAAAGTGAGACAGTGAAATCTCCTTTCCAGTCTTTTCCTCTTGTCACACTTTCCCTGCTCATTGAACCCACCTGGATACATTTCCCAGCACAGTCTCCACCTTTACAAGCATTTATATACATCATTTTTTTTTAAATTTTTTTTTCAATGTTTATTTATTTTTGGGACAGAGAGAGACAGAGCATGAACGGGCGAGGGGCAGAGAGAGAGGGAGACACAGAAACGGAAACAGGCTCCAGGCTCTGAGCCATCTGCCCAGAGCCCGACGCGGGGCTCGAACTCACGGACCGCGAGATCGTGACCTGGCTGAAGTCGGACGCTTAACCGACTGCGCCACCCAGCGCCCCCATATATACATCATTTTTAAATCAGTGGCATGACACGAGTCTCGCTGTTCTGCCCCGTGTTTTTGCACCTCCATTGTGTCATGTGGATTTGGTTCCCTGACTTTAATGACTTCAGCTACCCGGCCACCGTAGCATTTTCACACACCTTAATTTTCCCACCCTTGAGTTTTTCCTATTTTCCTTTTCTTTCTCTCCCACCCCCTCCTTCCCCTATTTTTACTTTATGTCTTCATATTTAGCTCCTGTGCATTTGCAAATTGATGAAGTAGTTATTGGAGTTGAAATTGCTTTAAAAAAATGGGCGTTATGAAATATTTGAAAGTGGTTCTTTTGGGGTATGCTGTCAGCAAAATATTCCAGAAAGGTAAAACAATTTCCCATCTCCTTTCATCCTCGTGGTTGCTGGTTAGTTTAGGTAGTTGAGAAAACACAGGGGGCATCAACAAACGTTTGTAGCTCTAATGATGGCTGCAAATCTTAACAACTTACACTCTTAAACATGAGCCTGGTGTGGCTGTTTGGGGTTGAACAGAGGTAGATGGGATAATAGGGGATGTATTATCAGGTTTGCTCCAAATCATCCAAGATCTCGCAGAAGATTCATGCCGCTCTTCCCAAAGTTATCCTTTTTCCATTCCAGGATGTTAGAGATAGTCCTTGTATGACTTTTTCATTTTTCCTGGGACTAGACTTTCCTCCAAGTCCAAATACTCTGAAAAAGAGTTGAACCACAGCCCACCTGGGAGGACTCTTCCTGCCACATGGGACCCCTACGTTTGGGAAGACTATTCATGGCAAACTAGACCTGATCAGACCAGCTTGGCATTTTGACATCTCACGCACACGTTATCTCAGTTGGTCTTCCCAATAACCTTAAGAGGCAAGTGTATTGAGCCATTTTACAGATAAGGAAATTGAGGCTTAGGGAAGTTAAGTAACTTGCCTAGTGCCTCACAGCCATCAGATTTTAGAGCCAGCCTGAACCCAAACTCTAGGTGCTTCACAGCTACTGTCCAGCACATGTACTTTAAATTGGTGGGAAAATGGGCTGCTGAAGGAACGTAGCCAGCCCAGGAATGGAACTTCTTTCTGTGTCCCTTTGTGCTGTAAAACATGCAGTGCATGGGGTCACATTTTGGCAAAATGAGCTTCAGTGACAAACTAGGCTAACGGGCATGTATTTGAGGTTCATGCTAGTTATATATATATATATATATATATATATATATATATATATATATATATTTACGACCCGGTCTCCACCCGGTGCTCTACATATAATAACAGAGGCTGGGTGGTAAAATAAATAGCAGTTCCTTCTTGCTGTCTGGGGGAAACCAGCTACCATGTCATGAAGATACTTAGTAGCATCTGCAAAAGCCCATGTTGCAAGGAACTGAGGCCTCCTGCAGACAGCCAGACAGCCAGATGAGTGCACCATCCAAAAAGTGGAGCCCCAGTCAAGCCTTCAGATGCCAAAGCCACCGCTGACATCCTGACTGCAAATACACAAGAGCCCTTGAACCAGAGACACCCCACTAAGCCACTCTCAAATCCATGCACCTCAGAAACTGAAATAACAAACGTTTGGGGTTGTCAGCCACTTAATCACAGGGGCAGTTGTGACACAGCCGTGGACAGTTAATGCACTGCCCGGGAGCCCTCTGCTGTGCTGCCTTCTGATGACACTCAGCTCTGCAGAGGGCTTGAACTTGGGCTGAAAGAGGCCTGCCATGGTCCTTAATCCATATAATTTATGGAACATTTAAAGCATATACTCAGGCGTCAACCTCTGGAAATTCCTAGGTCTGGGATGGGGTCCAAGCATCTGTATTTAGTTAAATGATTCAAAACAAAAACCAAAACCTATTCAGGGGTGTCTGAAGAATATTTTCGATTGAGAGCTTTTTCTGCCCCCCCCCCTTTTTTTTGGACTATAAAAGGCCACAGGCCTATGGTGTCCTCTGTGTTCTTTCTTTGAGACTTTGAGGCTGCTTGGAGGAGTTCGATCCCCTTTTGGCGTGTCCTCCTCAGCCACTGGGAACCCTGGCAACCAACCAAGCTCAGGGCTTCTTATGAACCTTAGAGCAGCACTTCCTCAAACTTGAATTGCATCAGATATACCTGGAGGGTGATTCCTGAGCCCCACCCCCAGAATTCCTAACTCTGTGGTTCCAGGGTGGGAACTGAGAATTTGCTTTTCTAGTAAGTTCCCCCGCTGCTGCTGCTGCTGCTGCTGCTGCTGATCTGCCGCACTTTGAGAACCACCACGAGAAAAGCACAGGACCTGCTACTTTGCCCCAGAAATAGTCCAAGATCCTCCCTGTACTTCAGGCAACGACGACAATTGAAGACAAACAAAAACTCCTAGGTTTTGCCTGAGATAAAAGTAATCCACGGTGATAGATATCTGGATAGTGGTGATATGGGGGAGGGGGGGGACAATAATTGGAAAGGGAGCACCTGTAATGTTCTGTTTCTTGATCTGAGTGGTGGTTACACAAAGGCATTCCCTCTACAAAGGTACTTTTGAGCCGTGCACTGCAATTTGTACACATTTCTGTCTACGTTATACTTAAAAAGTTTACTTAAAAATTAATGATGATAAATGCTGTCAAAGCCTGGGGAAAACAGGCCTCCGCATCATTAGCCTGTACCTTTGTTTACAAGTCAGCTTTCCTCCGGGGGCATGCCGACAACCCAACAAAGAAGATATTCTTGGTTTCCTTTCTTTTTCGCTGGCATCATTTGTATATGTGTGTGTGATACCTGGGGAGTGGCGGCTTCCCAAGCCATCATTTGTTTAAAAACAAATCCAGGTCTTCAAAAGGAAATACTGCAAATGAAATACTGGCAGGTTTTAAATTTAGAGAATAACAGATCATGTTGGAATAATTTGCAAAGCACATTGAGGGGCACCCTGGCTGGCTTAGCTGCTGGAGCATGCGACTCTTGATCTCAGGGTTTTGGGTTTGAGCCCCACATTGGGTGTAGAGATTATGTAGAAATAAAATCTTTAAGGGGCACCTGGGTAGCGCAGTCAGTCGAGTGTCCGACTCTTGATTTCCATTCAGGTCATGATCCCAGGGTCGTGGGATCAAGCCTGACATCAGGCTCCTCACTGACTGTGGAGCCTGCTTAAGATTCTCTCTCTTCCTCTACTCCCCTCCCTTGCTCACTCACTCTCTGTATATGTAAAATTAAAAAATAAAGTAAAAAATAAAATCTTTAAAATAAGGAAAAAACAAGCAAAAATGCCTTGAACTCTCATTAATGCTTTCTGAGAACCCTGGTTGGTATTTGGTTATGTAACTATACTGAACAGTAAGAACTTTGGGCAAGATTTATCTCTCGTTTCTTTGAAAAGTGCCCAAGAGGCATGAGGTTTTTTTTTTTCTTCTGAGTGAGGACAAATGTCACCTAAAGAATTCCCTGTGTTATCACAGGAAACCTTTGGAGTCTTAGCGAAGAGTCTTGTTTTGCACATGTTTTACCAAAAAAAAAAAAAAAAAAAATGCTAATTATTGCTAAAACTCCCCCCGAGACATTCCACTTTCGAAATCATTCCTTTTCTCTAATTTAAGTTTATGAGTAAAAAGGTCTACTCTCTCTAAAAGTTTGGTTTTGAATGTAAAGGAGGCCAGGTTGCATTGGGACTTATTTTCAGGTGTTTGCAAAATTGTTAGTTTGAAACTCAGGAACTAAGGGCACTATTGAGCATAAGAATAGACTCCAGACAGCTGTGGAAGACAAGGGTGCTCCCCTACTGAATGTTGTCCAGTCTTGAGGAGAGACACTGTAACGCAGTATCTAAATTCCTGGGCTTTTGAGCCTAACCAACATAGGTTTGAATCCTAGAACCACTGTGTGGCCTTGAGTAAATTCTTCCTCTCTCTGAACAAACTTCAGTTTTTTTTTCTTCTGTTACATAGGATTAATAGTATCAGTCCTGGGAATATTAGGAGAAATATATTTATAAATAGTAAATATTGGGGGTGCCTGGGTGGCTCAGTCGGCTAAATGTTCTTCTCTTGGTTTGGGCTCAGGTCATGATCTCACAGTTTCACGAGTTCGAGCCCCGCCTCAGGCTCTGCACTGGCAGTGAGGAGCCTGCTTGGGATTCTCTCTTTCTCCCTGTCTCTCTGCACCCCCCCCCCACCCACTTACACTGTCTCTCTCTCTCTCAAAATGAATAAACTTAAAAAATTAAAAAAATTAATAATAGTAAATATTCAATGAATTGTAGCATAATAATGAAAGGACAAAATAATAAATGGGTCATTTTTATTCAGTTTGAGTTTCCCAATCCCTACATCTTTCTGATACGAACACAAATGTAAAAGTATTTATTTGCATGTATACATGAATGAATAAATGTGGGGTTTTTTTTCTCCCTATAATAAAAATTACCTGTCTTAAAGATTATAGGTGTGAAGGACAGGTTAATGGTTGCCAGAAATTTGGGATGGCAGTGGAGAGGGGAGCATTATAACAACCGGGGATAGCTGGAAGGAAGGCTTTTTGGTGATGGAATAGTCCTGTCCTCTCCTCTCCTCTCTCTGCTTTCTCTCCTTACCTTCTGTCTTTTCCTTCCTTCCTCTGTTTTTCCTTTCTCTCCTTCCTTCCTTCCTTCCTTCCTTCCTTCCTTCCTTCCTTCCTTCCTTCCCTGTTTGACTTTAAATAGAACAACTCTTAGTGCATCTCTCTGCCCAGTGTTACCCCTTCCTAGGCCAATTCACTTCTTCAACACACATGTCTAAGGGTAAGTAGTAGGTAAATGTGCCACAGACAGGATTCCTAAGGAGTACAAAGTTTGGTCATCTATGATTCTTCAATATTCCCAATTAATACTGAGCAGTAGGATTAAGAGTGTGGCTAGATATTTCAGTATACTTCCTACAGGAGCAGCAAGGATGTGAGCGTACTATTACAATCCTCTGTGGATTGAGAGATAAAACAAATTAACACCAGCTCATAGTTTGGAAGTTTTGATATGATACTATTGATAAGCCAGTCAGCCGAATAACAGGAAATCTAAATAGCCTTAATTCAGTTGATGTCCCCAGGTTCTAGAACAATGCCTGGGCACTCCGTAGATGTTTGTGGTTGAACAAATGAGTGAAGGAATGAATGATGGGAGCATTAAGACAAACCGTGTGAAACTGACAGAGTACAAAAGTAAAAGTAAAGAATTCATTCACCTTTTGTGGCCCAGACTTGACAAAGTATGATCTGCCAGGAAACATTCTAACCCTTCTCTCTTTGCTTCTCTAGGCAGCTTGAAATTCACTCTCCAGATGCTAAGCACACAGTGATTCTAAGGAGCAAGGACTCAGCCACTGCCCAGGCCTGGTTCAGTGCCATCCATTCCAATGTTAGTGACCTGCTGACCCAAGTGATTGCTGAGGTCAGAGAGCAACTGGGGAAAACAGGCATTGCTGGGAGCCGAGAGATCAGGCATCTGGGCTGGCTTGCGGATAAGGTAAGGAAAATGCTCCCCTGGTAATAGTCATTTTCCCCAGCGATTCCCCAGCACCTGTTGCAGCCATGAGGTCAGTTACCTCGTGCCATACGCTGGGTCCCTCATTCACAGGCCGCTCGGGTTTCTTGGCCATCTCCACCAGGTTTGCTGTTGTGTTATACATGGGGGCTGTGTCTTCATCAGCTCTGGCTCCCCCAGATATAGTCCAATACATTGCAGATTGCTGGTGGCCACAGATTGTTGAATGGATGAATGAGTTAAGCGAGCGGATGGGTATTGACTCTCACACACATAGGAAGGTTGGGGAAAATAAACTCAAAATGGAGCTTTTGCCTTCTGAGGTAAGGAAGTTGCAAATGTTGCTCTAAAAGGGGGGTTTCTGGGGGCATCTGGGTGGCTCAGTCAGTTGGGGGTCTGACTTCAACTCAGGTCATGATCTCACAGCTCGTGAGTTTGAGCCCCGCTTCAGGCTCTGTGCTGACAGCTCGGAGCCTGGAGCCTGCCTCGGATTCTGTGTCTCCGTTTTTCTCTCTGCCCCTCCCTCGCTCGTGCTCTGTCTCTCAAAAATAAATAAAAATTTTAAAAAAGGGGGGGAGGGTTCTGTGTGTTTTCATGACCTGCTTATTAACACAGATAGATGCATTTACAAATAATAGCAATAATAATAACAAGGAGTCCTTAGCAACTACCAGCAACTCTTTTGACATATTATTTTATATTTTATCTGGATTCTTAAGTCAGCAGGCCCTAAATGCCATCGTTTGTGGGCACCGATGTTGTGTAAAGCATGGCGCTAGGCAGGAGTAGAGGGAAGTGTATAAGGATGAATGAAGATTTAACCTTTGTTCTTGGGGAGGACAGCTACGGTGGGAAGGACCTGGGGTCATGTTAACACTGTTCACTCTGATTTCTTTTCCCAAGTTACATGATATGTTGAAAATAGTAAAACTCACTTTGCGACAATCTCCTGGGAATTAACCCTTCTCTTCATTTCAAAGGATTGAGCCTTTGCCATTATCCCTATACCTGATTGCTGTCCCTTGAACTTGACCTTGAGTGCTCAGGAACACTGGGCTTTTGGAATAGTCTGACCTCCCAGTGACTCACATTGTAATAGGAGGTAAATGGGAATAATGATTGTTGCAATAAACAGCCTTCCTGCCAGTGAACCGTGTCATCTGAGAAGGTCCAGTCAAACAGCACTTGAAAATAATACTTGAGCACAACATTCGGCTGTTTTCCACCATTGTTCTTTGTTTGCACCAGTTCATGCCTGAGTCTGAGCCACAAATTCAACACAGAGTGGGTTGTTTGATTTGGTGTCGTCCTATCTCTCACAGATTTCAGAGGATGAAAGGGGCAATGCAGGTGGTGGTAGCCCCCAGGGCATGATAAACAAAACCCACAGGTAGCTTCTGGAAACCTTATAGGCTGGGGTTCTCAGTGAAAACAATACTGCAAATCTGGATGACATCGTTTTAGAAGTCACAGTCTCTAACACTCTTTACTTTTTCCTTTCTCCAAATGTGTGGGGGAATCTTTCCATAGCAAGCAACAGAAAGCTCAACTCAGCTGAGCAAAAAAGTGGTGTGCCACTTTTTTTAAATTTTTTTTTAATTTTTTAATTTTTATTTTTTACCACTTTTGAAAACTACAGTGTCCAAGGATCAACTTCAGGCATGGTGGGATCCAGGGATCCGAATAATGATATTAGACCTGCTTCTCCATCTTTTTGCACCCTGCCCACTTCATTGGTTTACACTTAGGCAAGCCCTCGACCTTGGCCCAACAGTTCCAGGCTTGTGATGTCCCTTACAGGTACCTGTCTCACTGAGTAAAGACCTCTTTGCCCCCCACAGAAGATTGGAACTGAGATTCCTGAGATTAAGCCTAATTGACCTGACTTAGATCAGATGTTCAGCCCTGGGTTGGACTGAGATCAGCCTCATCCAAGCCACGTGCACTGAGAGATGGGGACAGGCGGTTCTCTAATGCAAAGTCTGGCTGCTGTGCTAGGAGAAGTTGAATGGGTTGTGGAGAAGCCAGAGCAACAGACATTCACTCTAGAAGGAGAAGATGAGGATGAAAGATGTCCTCCCTTGGTTAGGGGTCTGGGTAGACTGGCAGATATTCTGCAGATTTCAGGGTCCTGGCAGGAGGTGGAAGGCAAACCTAAAAGTGATGGTTGGAAAGGATTTAATGCAGCAGTAATTTGAAAGGTGTGGCCAAGGTAAGGAAAACCAAGAAGAGATGGAGAAGTACTCCAGAGGCACCAATGGCATGAGACCACTACCATCCCTTAATCTGCAATAACAAGGAAAAGGAGCGGTTACCTGAAACTAGTGGGACTTGCAGCTCTAGAAAAGGGCCACCACCAAGAGCTGAGGCCTTTGAGAGGGAAGCACATCCCGTACAAGTCCTGCCCGCTGATCTGCCAGTGTCTCCCATTGGCTGAAGCTGACTAGAAGCCAGAGGCAAGGGAGCCCCACTGATACACTCCGACAAGGTCTGTCTCCCAAGGCACAAGCAGGGTGGAAAAGGGTAGAGACTGGACCCGGAGGGGCAAAGAGAGCTGTCCAGCATACACATCTCTCCTCCTATCAAGTAACTGAGATGCTGTCCACTCCTGGAGTTTCTTTTTTCCATCTCTTTCAACACGAACTTCCCTACCATTTGGATGGTTGGAAAACAGAATTGTGTCGTTATTAATGATGTTGAAAGTTTTTCCAAAGATTCCATTTTCTCACTTAAAAGTTGTCTGCTTATCCCAGATTATCAGTAGACACATTATTAGGCATTCCCATGGAGCAGTAATAAAGGCTCCTAAAAAGCTCTTTTTGTTTTCAGAATAGTATTGTTCTTATGATATAATTTCAGATAACCATTACAGATGTTTCTTCAAATTGCATTGTGTGCTGTGTTCCTAAGAACAGTAATGACTTACCATGGACAATTATCAGAAGAATGTCTTTTATTGCCTTCAGCTTCAAAACTTTTCAAAGATTACCATGGATCAAGTCCTAGGGAAAAAAAAATCCAAGCTGGAATCTTTTTTGATTAAATATTTAATACTGAATCCTAGTGTGGAGGCATACAAACGGTTTTCAGCAAAATGTTACAATGAATGGCAAATCCTTAATACTGTGGCCTTCTTATATTATCACAAATATCAGAGAATTCACTTGGTATTTGTAAAGATATAAAGTGTGATCCTACATATATTCAGCTGTACTTTACCTTAAATTGATGTCCTTTGTCTTTTCCTATACTGTTAATCTTTAATTTTGTGATTAATGATGGCAGCTCTGGGACAAGATTTGTACATTTTAATTTAATTTCAAGTTCTTAGAACTGCATTTACCTGAACTAAAATAATACAGAACAACAACTTCCCTTTAAAAGATTTTTTTTATGTTTATTTATTTTTGAGAGGCAGAGACAGACAGAGACCTGAGCTGAAGTCAGATACTTAATTGACTCATCCACCCAAGCACCCCAGTAGCTTCCCTTTTAAAATCCTCTCTGTGTTAATCCTAAAACCTCCTCTGTACGACACAGGAGGAAAACTTTGTATTAATATTATCATTCCCTGCAATATGGTCTGAGGACTGGAAGAATGACTCCCACAAAATGGCTAGTTCTTGAGGCAATGGAGAGAGTTGAGTGCACTCCAAGAGAAGAGGATGAATATGGGGAAAAAAGTGGTAATGGATTAATACAACTTGTAGAGAGGACACGCCAGAGACTGGTCTAAAGGGAGGTGAGGGTTCATCCAGGAGGAAGCTGACAAGCAAATCTGATACCTTGGATGGCACCCCATTATGGAAGATCTTGAAAGCTGGGCAGATAAGTTGACTTTGATTTGGTGGGTAGTATTGTATATGTATCTTCATATACAATATCAGAGAGCAGGGACCCAGAAGTAATTGCTAGGGACCGAGTGTTTATGTCCCCCCAAATCCGTATGTTGGAGGCTGGGTATTCGGGAGGTAATTAGGCTTAGATGAGGTCAGAGCATAGAGTGCCATGATGGGATTGGTGCTTTTTGAGGGGATGAAGAGAGAGACCAGAGCCCTCTCTCTCTACCGTGTGAGGGTATGGCAAGAAGGTAGCTTTCCAGGGCCAGGAAGAGGGCCCTCAACGAGAACCCCATGTTGGCACCCTGATCTTGCACTTCCAGCCTCCAGAACCATGAGAAATAAATGTTTGTTGTTTAAGCCACCCAATCTGTGGTATTCTAACAGCCTGAACTATGACATTGATCTAAACCAACCTCTTCTTTGTACAGATGAGGAACCTGGGACCCAGAAAATGCAGAGTGTTTTATCTAAAGTCACAGTCTAAATCAAGACACAGGAATAATTAGAGAGTGGGACAAGGTGATGACATCCTTATTTTTTACTTTAATTTTTAAAAGAATCCACTGCAGCTCATCCATTGCAATTGATTTTATTCTTTCCTTAAACTCCGTCGCCATTCTCTGGACTCCCTACAGTGTCAAAGTCAGCACTGGGCCAATAGTGTTTGAACTGGGGCCTTTTTTTTTTTTTTTTGGTCTCCTTCACTTCAGGGTCCTCGGAACTATGACAGCACAGTGACAGGCCCTGTGCTGCTTTCCCTATAAGCACCGCACCTGTAGATGGGTCAGGTGTACCAATATGGTCTTTCCCTTGTTCTTATTAGTTTCAAACCTTTACACTCCTTACAAGCCCCAGTCTATCTCAAAAGGGCCTATAAATGCTAATCCTCACCCTGAACTGTAAAATGCAGTATGTCCCAAACACACTCTTCAGTCATTGGTCTTTAATCTTTTTACAGTTGTTACTGAGCTGTTTTCAATGGTCAGTCAGATTTCAGACAAGAGGAAAAAGAACTGAGCTCAGACTCTCCTGCTACTTAGAAAAACACTGATCAACAGGGAACATGGCAGAATTGCTGAATTCTGTTTTGTGCTGGGTTCATCAGGTGTTGCCTTTGCTCTATCTTGTCATCTCAGTTTGCAAACCATTTCTTGTCAGATTAAAAACACAAAAACACAACACAACAAAACAAACAAACAAAAAACCCAGCTGGGAGTTCTGAGTTGCAAATTCAATTCTCAGCTTTCGTCATTTCCACTTCTGATTTTTAAATGGGAACATTTATATAGCCGTGCCTCCCCAGGGTGTTCCTAAAGGAAAGGAAGTTGGTAATTAGTATTTATTATGTGCCTAGTCTGTCTCAAGCTATGTGCCTTAAATAATTCCTATCCTATGAGGCCAGCTTAGAGAAGTTGAGTAATTTCATCCATCTCGTAAGTGGCAGAGACAGAGCATGGGCCCTTCTTTCTAATTCCAATGTCCAGAATTTTCCACTAAGCTGAGCTAATAAAGGGATCCAGGGAACATGGGTCCATATACGTGAGACTGCCAGAATCCAGTGTCAGAGCGATATTACATACAAAAAGCCAGGTTTCAGAACTAAGAGACTTATCAAAAGAACTCCTATCCTTTATTTGTCTTTGTGAAAATAAAGGGTGTCTTCATCAGTTCAGGCTGCTGTAACAGTGCGATAGACTGGGTGGCTTATAAACAGAAATTTGTTTCTCACAGCTCTGGAGACTGGAAGTCTGAGATCAGGGTGCCAGCATAGTTGAGTACTGGTGAAACCCTCTTTCTGATTTGTAGACAGCCCTCTCATTGTCTCCTCACTTGGCAGAAAGAAAGTAACTCTCTTCTTACAAGGGCACTAATCCCGTCATGGGGGATCCACCCTCATGACCTACTTACCTCCCAAAGGCTCCACTGCAAATACTGTCACACTAGGAGGGGTTTGACATATACGAATTTGGAGGTGGGGGTTGGAGGACACATTTGGTCTATAGCAGGGGGCGTTCACAAAACAGGACGGTGCAACGCTTACTAAAATCTTTTCTCTCCTGTTGACTTCCATCCTAATCTTGAACTACTTTCATTCCTTCTATAACCCTAAAAGAAGAAAACCCTTGAGAAGAAGAGATTCTCTCTTCTGTCTTCTTGTATTCTTGACTATGTCAGTCAATTACACCTCTCTGGCTAGTCCCTGCCTTTATATTTCACACAATAATCCTCTGCCCTTCTTCTGTTTCTTCCTCTTTTGTACTACAGAAGCCCAGAGAACAGGTCCAACAAAGGCTGAAATTGTATTTGATAGGACAGGTTAGGCGAAGACTAAGATACACACACACTTGCTTTGAGTGTTTCCAGTATCTATGAATTTCAGTTATCATGGTTCAAGTCAGTATCCCCAGTCTCAAAAGCATAGTTCAAATTTCAGTGACTATGCTATATTACCTGCAAGTAATTTCATAAAGTACAAACTTTGCTGGTAGCTTTTCATTCAAAAAAATCCCTGTGTGAATAGCTGACGTGCAGATTGTGACTAATCACATGCCTTCTCTCACAATCCGTGGGCCATCGGTCACCGCATATCTGTTCATTCACACATAGACTGCAAAGTGGGTAGTTGCGTTTCTGCCTTGTCTCCTAGTAATAAATCTATTACATTTTATAAGAATGGATAAGAGAAAGGGGGAGATGTCCAAAAAGGGTGAAAGTGCAGCAAAATGAAAAGTGACAATTCTGGAAGTGAGCTTCCCCCCAAACATAAATGGAATTATAGAAGAACTAGCTGACCATGGGGGTGTAAATGCTGGTACCATTCAAGAGACTCCTTACGTGCAGCCAGAAGTCAGTGATGTACCCCAGAAGAAGTGAGATGCTTCACAACAGGGGAACTTTCAGAGACATTTCGCATCCCTGAAAGTAGAAAGGATAAAATGTTGCTGGCTGATCCAGACTTAGAAAGGAGTAGGATGGCTTGTCAAGGCAGAGAGAAGATGCTCACTCCGAATTCCGAGTCACATGACGAGAAGGCAAGAAGCCCTGTTCACACTTCTCTCAAGTTTTTGACAAAGAAATAACACATTTTCATTCTTGATCTTTCTAATGTTTTAAATGATAGATTACTAAGTAAATATGTTTTATATTTACTATGTTTTCATTTCCCTGTATATTCACAACCGAGAGTAAGACAGTTTTTAATGTTTTAATACAACGTGTTGCATATCTAGAGACCAATCCTGATTTTTCCAAGTGACTGAGATCATTTAGTGTGGTTTCAGTTTACACAGTCTTTTTTATTGTTCAGTGCTGCTGTGTGAAGTCAGAACTGTCTGTCTCTCTCGGTCTATCCATCTCTTCCTATCTTCCTATATCTGTTTATCCACCCATTCATCTAGCCTGTCTATCTGTCCTTATCCATCCATCTCTCTCTCTCTCTCTCTCTCTCTCTCCTCTCTCCATCCATCTGCCTCTCTCTATATTCACCTCTACCTATCCATCCATGTCCTATCTATCTCTACCTATCAACATACTTTTCCATGTATTTTCACATAATTCACTAGACCATCACTAATTTTCAGTTCCAACGATAGCAATTTATTCATCCCCTAAAATTCCCTATGAATATAAGCAACCAAGGAATTTCATTCTGTAGCTGCATTGCCCAGTTATCTAAGAGAGGAATCTCAAATGCAAATGTAAAAGAGCCCTGGCCTGAGTAACACAGGCTGCCGGTAATCAAGATCTTGACAGTGTAATTAAGGGAACGATATTTCTGGAGCCTCTAAATATATCAGCTCCACCATCTGCCTAAAAATCACCTACGTGGGAATTTCCCACCACTTCTTCCAGGGAGAAAATAGTCTCTGACCTGAGGGAACTCCCATCTGATAAATAGAAATAGAAATACTGTCCAGGCTACCCCTGACTTGCATCATCCCTAAATCAAGACTGTTTGTTATGCTAGGAAACACAGACTGTTAATGCAATTAAGTGCTAATGGGTCTGTTGTGCTGCTTTATAAGGCAGTCATCCAGTTCCGGAGTGAATCACCTCTGTGATGGAACAAGACCGAGGAAAACCGGCAACAGCTTGGTTATTTTCCTGTTAGTCTTGCACTACAAGTGTTTAAAGTGTAGGTGCCAGTGTGAATGGAATTCAGGTGGCCCCCATCTTCCATTTTCTCAAAAATCAGGGATCTAAAACTGAGGTGGGTGGGTAGCAGGGAGGCCGCCATAACGGAATTATGAAAATACGCCCACTTCTCTGCATCACTTGACAGTCCAATTTAGTAACGGGAGTCCTTGTCACCAAGGTGGAGACATCAGTGCTGCCCACGTAGAAGACATGGGGCGTGTACATTCTGTCCTTGTAGGCTGATTCCCACAAATTCATATGAGCCCTACTTGATATCCTTGGAGACGTGTGTAGAACTCAAGATTGAAAGCTCCCTGTGCTCGGTCATATGGCCAGCAGACTCTGATACTTTATTTTATTTATTGGTTGTTACAGATCACCCTTTCTTTATGAAGTAGATCTCTTCCAGAAGAACTCCCTCTCTTTAGTTAAAAAAAAATAGATTTTACTATTGATTTCCATTATTTAATTATTCCGATCACCTGTTGACCCCCTTGGTGAGGAAGAGACACCTCCCCCTCCCCCCCAAGTAGGAGATGGCAGAACCCATGACACGAGCACTGGACAGAGGAGCCTGGCAGTGGCTCATTAGTCACATTTACTCAGGGCCCAGGAGGATGCTGCAAGCACTGCAGGGCCACATAGGTTTGCTCGGGGACAGAGGGAAGCGGCAGGGACTGTGGGAGAGGCCTTGTAGTAAGAAGCAGGTGAGATGCTCTCTGGTTCCCATGGGAGTATGGGATTGGCTTGTTTGAATCATTCTGCAGGCTGTCAGGGAAGGAAAACCCATTAGGGTAAGGACGAGGGGGAGTACAGGGAACTGGGTGGTGGGCGTATCAGATGAGAGCAGGAGCCCTGTGAGGCTCAGAGATGCTAAGGCAGCACATGAAATTTCAGGACGTACAATACATTGATCAGTGTCTTAGGACTCTTCAGAAGTCAAGTCGGAGATGGAGAGTCCCTGGGGAGGCATTTACTGAGGGAGGACACTTAGGAGAAACCTGTAAAGCAATGAGTCAAACAAGATAGGTGAGGGGGGTGGGGCGGGGAGGGAAGCCAAATAAAGATGTGGTATCAGCTAGAACTTAGCTTCATCCCGATCCCACAGGGGGCTCTGGAGCCTGAAGGGCAGCACAGAGCACAGCCCCGCCCCCCTCCCCTGCCCTGCCCACCTTAAGCTGAAGAGTTGGGGTTTGATACCCCTGTTTAAGTCAGCTGCTGGCTGTGGGCTACTTTGTAGGTAAGGAGAGGCCACTCCCATCTGCCTGGGGCAGTTGTCTAAGAGGAAGAGAAGGTTTAAGCTGTGGGCAGGGATTCTTCACATCAGGTGAGGGCTGAATGCTCCACCTAGAAAAGGGTATTTTGGCAGAGGACCAACCATATCCACGGTAATCACTCGTGTGTTCGCAGGGGGAAAAACAGTCCAGCCCACATACACAGGATCTTCAAGTGGCAAAGAGATACAGATAGTAGCCGACACACAGATGATTATAGCCACCACCTGGCAGTTTAATTTTATTTACAACTATATTCAAGTTCTACTAACTCACCCTGGCATTTACTCATGACGTTCTTCCTCACACTATAGAAGAATTGTTTTTTAATGCTTTGACATTCTCAGTATCATTTTCAGAGTCACTTTGCACCCTTACATTTTTGGCTTGGGCTTTTTATTACTTCAAATAGGACTAGGCTGCAATATTGCCAAAGCAATGCAAATTAACGTGCTTTGTTTTTCATCCTGAAACTCTTTCAAATTGGTATGTTCAGGTTTCATAAGCTAAATCAAAGCAATTAGGTTTGAAGTCTTTTATTTTATTTTAATTTTTTTTAATGTTTATTTATTTTTGAGACAGAGAGAGACACAGCATGAGCAGGGAAGGGGCAGAGAGAGAGGGAGACACAGAATGTGAAGCAGGCTCCAGGCTCTGAGCTGTCAGCACAGAGCCCAACGCGGGGCTCGAACTCACGAACTGTGAGATCATGACCTGAGTCAAAGTCGGACGCTTAACCGACTGAGCCACCCATTTGCCCCTATTTTATTTAGAATTAGGAATAGAAAAAGATGGATCTAGAATTCTAGAGTCCGATTTAAGAACATCCACATCGGCGTATGACCTGAGTCAGGATGAAAAGAGGGTCTTTGTGGAGGCTTAGAGGTCAAGTGAGACTCTCAGAATTATTCTCACTCATTTCCCTTTCACGATTCAGGGAGAGACCCTGTAATAGTCCTTGATCTGTTTTTTGCCCTGCAGGTTACAACCTTACAGAGAAAAGAGGCAATTTCTTATTTAGGCTTGATGCTCCAGTGCCTAGACAGGGTCCGGAAAATAACAGGTTGTCCGTCTATGTTTGCCGAATGAGTGAGTCTTAGCCAGAACGTGTGGTCCCTGCTACCTGCAGGCACTGCAACAGATTTCTCTGGGAATGCAGTACGATCTCACGTTGTATGTTCAACATGGCTTTGTTGGAAGAGGAGAGGAGTGACCCAGTCACCTCACCCTCAATTCTGTGTTCTCAACAATCATCTTTGCACAGGAGAATTCTCAGACCATACGCTCCGTGTAACTTAGGGATTTCCTTACTTCAACGTGTTAAGCCTCTCAATTTTGAGTGAGATTCAGGTGTGATGGTCTTCGAGTGGCTGTTCTTTATGTTTTACGAATTTATCTTCCTTCATAATGGACAGAACACTGGATTAGTAGTCAGAAAATGAGGACCCTAGGCTCAGCTAGCTCATTGCTGTGTTGTCCCTGGTAAATAACACAAGTCAGATGCATGCCTTACTTATTCCATGGGTTCTGAGAATCAGATTCTTACAGTGCTTTAGAGCTAAGAGGGACAGAAAAAATAACAGAATATGAATTGGCAATGGTATGTGACTTGGCCATAATCATGCAGCTAGTTTGCTTGACGGGTGAGACTAAAATTCATGTCTTTCTGATTTTCAGTCCAGGGCATAATTTGCTCCATCCCGTGCACCTCACCATCCATGTAGTGTTGTAAAAACAATTCAGAATTATGCAAATACACCATCGTTTTATTGCTATTTTGCCATTGGGGATTGTGGGGGTCTACTGGTCTAGAACTTTGGTGAGATCAGAGGTGGGGAAAGAGATTGGGAATACCTTCTAGAGAGGAAGGTCAAAGGGTGGAAGAAATCTCTTGGAAAATAAGAACAAAAGAGTGAAAACTTGGGGATCATAAGGAGGAGAAGACTAGACAAGAGTTGGTTTCTGGTCATGATGACCCATTGGCCAAGGCCTCTCCTGCCCTGATTAGAATTGACAGTTTCCTCTTGTCCTGAAAGACTTCTAGAATAGCACTAGCAATGATTATTTGCTTGTCTGTCAAATGACTTTATTTTGGCTCACAAAACATGTGGCTATGTAGTTCACTTACCTTTCCAGCCTCCCTCTCCTACCCCCTCCTCACCATTCCTCACCCCTTCTCTGTTCTGTGGAAAGATGGTTGTGTGAACTATACTCTGTCTGATTCTTGTCAGTTGCTGGTTCCCTAAACTCCTTCCTATACCTCCTTTTCCCTAGTAAACTGTCTACCTAAGGGCCGCTTTCTGGTCATTAGCAGTAATGGGTTTGGAAGGGAGAAATGCAAATCAACCCAATCTTTATCAGAGGCAATGGAAAACAATGTGTCCGGGGACTCCATCAGTGAAGACAGAGCATGTAGGCATGTCTGGGTTTCACAAAAACTTGATTGTGAACATTTTGTTTTGTATACCAAATCTCCCAACACAGACACGCAGCACAAAGACAACCTGAAGTCAATAGTGTCGGTGCTCAGAACACAGAAGTCCGTGTGTGTGTGTGTGTGTGTGTGTGTGTGTGTGTGTATACACAGTGGATGCTGTAATTGTATAGATCTTAACGGTTGAATTCAAGAACCAAGCATTTTGGCTAAGGTGGGTTTGGGGAACCTAGAAATAAGGCTGGAATCAAATAAATCCAATAAGAACCAACTGAATGAATGAATGTATAGGAGGCAGGGAAGGCTGGCAGGGTTGAGATGCAGCAGGATATAGAAGCGAGAGCAGGGCTTTGGATGGGGACCTACCTGGATTTTAATCCCTGCTTTGTTATTTACTGGTTGAGTGACTTTAGACAACTTTTTAAAAGTCTTCGATCTTTTGTGTCTATAAAAAAGACATTAATACTTACCTCAAAAGAGAATTTATATGACTTAAATGAAATATTGTATGTCAGTGTCTGCCACAGGGCCTGGCACATAGCAGCCAGTAAGTTGAAAGCAGTATATGAAGGTCGTCAGCGTTCCGGCTTGCAAATTTTATTGGAAAGGTAGCTCTCCCTTCTAAGCAGTCAGTAGTTTTGAAGTGGGATTTATACAGAGGCCTTTAGAAATCCTCAAACCTGTGAATGCTACCAAACTGTACGTATACATTTTCTTTTATTAAATGCAGTAAAAACGATTTGCACTGGTCGTTTCTCCAAAATGCTGACTTACCTGTGGGGCTCAGAGCTACCAAATCAGCATTCTGTTGTTTAATTTATCTCTAACTTCTGTTTTCTGGCAGAAAACTATCTCTTTCATAACCGGTACTGTCATTTGGCTTTTTAGGCCATTTTCCAAAAAGAAACAAGAGTAGAATGTACGCATATGGGGTGTGTGTCGTTAATGACGTCAAGCGAGGGAACCGAGGGCCACACGGACTGATAGGCCTGTGGAGGGCAGTCAGCCCGCGCTTGCACAACTGGTCCCCTCGCAAAATTACAAATGACTGCAAGGCACCAGCATTCAGGGTCACGCACAGTGACGACTATTAAATCCATGAAGGCCAAAGATCCTTGGCCTGAGTGAAAATATATACCCGGCGATAGTGCTGCCACAATTAGGAAGGGAGAAAGCACAGTAGAAATTGTGGTTTCTAGATGGGAAAAGTCATATTGGAGTTGGTCCCTAAAGAGTGAAACGATTTTGGGGCGCCTGTGTGGCCCAGTTGGGTGAGCCTCTGACTTCAGCCTCAGGTCATGATCTCACAGCTTGTGGCCCTAGAACCTGCTTGGGATTCTGTGTCTCCCTCTCTCTCTGCCCTTCCCCCACTCACGCTCTGTCTCTCACTCTCTCTCAAAATAAATAAACATAATAAAAAACATTTTTTTAAGTGAAAAGATTTGTATTTGGCCTATTTCTTACTTTCACAAAGAAACTCCTAAAATAAAGGAGCTTAGTATGTGATGTCATAAGTATAATTGATTGATTGTAAATCAATCTCAGTTTCCCTGTAAATAGAATGTAGAATTCATATGTAAGTATAATTTTAACTAAGACCATATTATCAAGCTTATAGAGGTAATTCCATATTTAACCAACTATAAGTTACAAAAACACCTTTCTTTTTTTTTTTTAATTTTTTTAAATGTTTATTTATTGTTGAGAGACAGAGATAGAGCATGAGCTGGGGAGTGGCAGAGACAGAGGGAGACCTAGAATCCAAAGCAGGCTCCAGGCTCTGAACTGTCAACACAAAGCCGGACGTGGGGCTCAAACCCACGAACTGTGAGATATGACCTGAGCCGAAGTCGGACGCTTAACTAACTGAGCCACCCAGGAGCTCCATAAAAACACCTTTCTAAGGTTTATGTAAACTTGATTAAAGAAAGCAATTGTAACCGAATGTATAAAAATGAATTTCAAGCAAAGGCATAAAATAATGTATTCATAATTCCCGTTTTTTTCTTTTCCTTAGAAGAGATCAGAAGTTGAAGGAACAAGTATCTGTAGGAAGTTTAGGTTCTTAATGACTTTTGCAGAAACTAATCTATAAATTTGTATTTTGTTGTTTCCTCCACTCTGTATTTAAACTTTTCTGGTGGCAAACGAGGACTTTAAAAACAACTGCTAATCATTCAAGTTTCTGGAAACCTCACTCTGTACCTTTATCTTACTCTGAGAAAGCAGACCTTAGAGCTGGAGGAGCCAACTTCTTCTGGCCTTTGGTTTTCCACCGTTGGGCCCTTTGGCATGTTGTTTTTCTTCCATTTCAAGCTTTAAGGCTTTGGCATGAATAATAACTGGGTTGGAAGATAATTTGATCTAGAATCCAACAGCTATAAGTCCAGAATGGAACTGTCACAGGAATCTGTTTTTACTTCATCTCTTAGAGGTTGGACATCTTTTAAATCATAAATAATTCAGTGATTTTTAAAAACAAATGTAGGGTTAGTTATATGCTCATTTACTTGATAAACATTATTTAGTACCTATAATTCATTCATTCAGTAAATAACTGTTGAGTACATACAATCTGTAAGCAGGTTTAAGTACTGGGAGTGGAGCAGTGAGCAAGTCAGACAAATTCCTTCTGCTCTGGAGCTTGCATTTCAGCAGACAAGATGGATAATACACAGGAAAACAAACAATTGGATATAAGTGCTATAAAGGGAATGAGTAATGTAAATGTAAGGGGCTAGAAGAGTTATTCTAGATAATTGTTTATAATGGGCAAGGCCCTGGGCTGGAAATACCAAGAAGTTCTCAAGGAGCTCACTGACAGATGGGAAAGATAGGCATGGAAACGAAGAATTTCAAATGTACAAATTCTAAATTTCTGTGTTGAATCTGTGAGGGCTCCTAGAAAAGAATGTGCTAATTTGGCCTAGGAGCATAAGGAAGGTATTAAACAGAGTCTTAAAGATCAGGTAGAGGAGGACTTTCTGGGCAGAAGGAGTAGCACGGGGAAAAGGCTTCAAGGTGCACAATGTGTGGCCTCATTTAAGAATAGCCATTAATCTTGGGTGGCTGGAGCACTGGATATAGATATTCAGGTGATGCTGCCTTTCTTAGCAACGCCCTCAGGCAGTTGTACTTTCACTCCTGTGCTGCTGTATTGCATTTTTAGAATTCTTCCTTGGAATTGCCTTCAAAGATGATTTCTTAGCAATGTATATCTCTGTTTTTCACTTTCACCCTGCTTGGTTCAGCTCAGTCCCCTCCAACCCTTTAGACAATGGTTCCTGCCTCCCAGAGCTGGGTACCTGGAGGTGAGTTTTGAGCCTCCGAATATAGTCGGGCATGCTGCTGTGCCATCTGAGTCTGACCACCAGGGATGCCGCACCCAAAACGCATGAGGAAGCCAAATGCCATAGAATTCTTCAGGAAAATAATTTAACAGCATTTGTAAGTGCCTACCACTGAGCCAGGTGCTCTGTTCTACCTTGCTACTAATTCTTTTGAGGTTTACATATTAATTCCATCTTCACCCAGTAATGTAAATCTGCAAGCTCACGACTATCTTTCTTTTAAAAAGAAAGAACTGTAGCATATTGCTTCTTATGAAATACAGCCTAGGGCCTTGTGTATTGTACCCAAATAGATTTAGACGTGAACACTTCAGTGTCTCTCCCCCAAAGATGTTCTTCCTTGATCTCTTAGAACTACAGTAGTTATAATAAGCAATTATCTTGATCTGTTTGGGCTGCTGTAACAAAATACCATACCATAGACTGGGTAGTTTATCAATAACATAATTGTATTTCTCACAGTTCTGGAGGCCGGAAGTCTAAGGTCAGAGAGCCAGCATAGTCAGGCAAGTGCTGTCTTCCAGACTATAGACGTCTGATCACATCCTCACAGGGGGAAGAGGCAAGGGGAGAGAGAAGCTCTGGGGAGTCTCTTCTATAAGGACACTAGTTCCCTTCACATAGGTTTCACACCTTCGGGACCTCATCACTTCCCGAAGGCCCCCACCTCCCAGTACTGGCACCTTGGACGAACAGTTTTTAACATACGAGTTTTGGAGAGACACACACATCCAGACCGTAACAGCAATTCACTGTTTGCGTTAGTGCTTTATGGAGTGACTTCGTGTTTGTTTCCTTCGGCACTCATGAGAACTCACTGATTCTATACCATGTAAGCACCAGAGCACAAGTGAGTTCTTTCTCTTGATGAGTGAGCCCATGCCTGCTTGCAGGTGTGCCCGGCTTAGAGGTGTGGGCCTCCTGGCTCTTCAGGAGCCATGTTCCCTTTCACAGGACACGGACACCATCCAAGATGTTGTGCATACCTCGTGCTTGTCATGGCTCGACATGCTTATTGGGATTCTGCCAAACATTGGTGTGATCATTGAGAATAAAATCTCTCTGAATCATGTTGACAAGAAAATGGATTCTCAGTGTTGGAATGATCAGTTTGACCTTTCTTTTTTTTTTCTTTTTAATTTTTTAAGAAATGTTTATTTATTTTTGAGAGAGACAAAGACAGAGCACGAGCAGGGGAGGGGCAGAGAGAGAGGGAGACACAGAATCTAAAGTAGGCTCCATCCTCTCAGCTGTCAGCGCAGAGCCTGATGCGGGGCTCAAACCTCCAAACAGGGAGATTGTGCCCTGAGCTGAAGTCGGACACTTAGCCGACTGAGCCACCCAGGCACTCCTTGACCCCCTGTGAGGATGTGATCATTTTTAAGTGGATTTATGAAAATGTGAGCCCTGCACGCCCTGTAATTTTAAACATGGAGTTGTTGCTGTTGCTGTGGTTTCCTTTTCTTTTCCAAACCATGCCTGCGAAACTCAAGCTAATCTTAAACACTCCTGTTGGGTCAGGTAATCATCTCCAAAATCACCAGCTGCTGGTGGTACCTGTTCAGTGTTCTACCCTTGAAGAAAAGGGAATCTGTTAGTAAAAGGATGAATGTCCTACCCAGAAGGTCCTATTAAGTCATTACTTAGAAACATGACCGGCATGGAGATCTGAGGAAGCCTTTCCTTCCTAATGTAACTTTTCTACTCCTACTAAGGTTGGTTGTCCTCCAAGAGGAGATGATAGGAAGTGTGGGAGCAGTATTTGTGTGCCAAGTGATGCATCACAGGGGGTGATTTGAGAGGCCCCACTCTGGGAAGAACAGATAGTTTTTTAAAGAGCTCTTTATTATTAGCTCCTTAGTAAGAGCTAAAGGAAGAAATTGATAGGAAGGAAAGAAGAAAAGAGAAAGAAAAGGAAGGAAGGAAGAGAGGCGGTGAGGGAGGAAATAAATCAGAAAGGAGAAACACATGCTGTGATCATTTTACCTCCATTAGACTTAAACCAGTTTATGTCATTCAAAGTATAAAAATAACATCGGATTTCAAGACACGTTCCAAATCTTTTAACCCTGACCTTGGGGCTCCTTGCTTGGATTCCTAATGAATTGGTATTTGATTCTTGGAAATATGATAATGCCACTTGTGTGTGTGTGTGTGTGTGTGTGTGTGTGTGTGTGTGTGTGATAAACCCGATACATTTCTCATGTGAGCAGAGAGGCACATCGATAACCGTGAAGGTCCGTGGGTCCTGCAAAGGGATTTTTCCTCCCCTCGACTTTTAATGAAGCTTCATATTTGTCGTCTTCCCCAATGGCTACTTTGAGCACAATGCGCTCAGTGTATGCTGTAGAGCCGATGCCAAGCTGCTGACCTCTGCATTTGATGAGTCCTCAGCTGAGACTCTGACCCAAGCCCCGACATATTGTTGGATCCATCACATTGATTCTTGGCTCTGATACTAACATACAGCTAATGAGTTGCACGGTGTACATATTAACCCGGGCTCTGGCAGTGCTAAAGCCGGACGCACAATGAGACGGAGTCAGGAGGGCAGCAAGATGCCCAGTGCACTGGCATCTTAACAGACGTGAGCAATTAGAAAAGCTGTGTTGCAGGATCACCACTTCATAGCTTATGGGAGGTAATAAGCAATCAAGAGGTGGAAAAAATATGCTATCTTATATCTCCTCTTAAATAAAAAATCCCTCCACATCTGAGAGGTGCTTTATGAACTGTGAAATAGGGAGGAAAGTTGAACTGTTTAAAGAGTCAGGTAATAGCTTTTATTATCAAAGGGAAGCTGACTTCCAGCCCTGCTGTTGAGTAACAGTAGATTTAAGACCTTCAGGCATGGCCATGTGGCACTGACCACAAGGACACTGGTGATATTTCAAGGCAGTGCTGTGTTGTCTATTTTTTTTTTTTTTCCAGGAGCTGGCAGGTCAAAGCCAGGGCACAAAAGGGCACGCTAGTCTGGCCTGGGAAGCAATTTTTCGAAAGGCAGTTGCACACAACATTTTCTACCGGCACATTTTGGAAGACATAATATTGTGTCAGAGAAGGATTCGTGCCTCTTTTATTGCACCCCGAGTTCCTGGCACAGTTGCTGGCTCCCAGTTCAAGACAAATCTGTTGGACTCCTTAAGGAGTTATGAAAATTGATTGTAAAAGTCATGCTGCTAAAGATAGCTATTTGACTTTGGGCGAGGTACTTCTTTAAATTTGTTCCAAATGCCTCATTTTACAGACGAGAAAACTGAGGCGAAGAGAGGATAAATAGCCTTGCACTATATTGCATTGCTTCCCCTAAGCACTAGGTTATATGCGAAAGGAAAGTACTCACCTGGTGCCCTGGATAAACAGTGGATACGAAGCCCAAGGGCCCGGTTCGGATGCTCACTCTGCTTTATGAGCTCTTTCTTCTTAGGTGAACCATTGCTAGTCTCTCTGAGCTCCTGTATCCACCCCTGGAAATGGTAATGATAATAATGCATGTGAAGGAACTTTATAAACTGTAGAGCCCCATATAAATGTAAGCTATTATTATTAATTTTCCAAGACACTATTCTCCAAATTCTGTTGTTACAGTTGATTTTTTTTTTTAATGTTTATTTTTGAGAGAGAAAGCACAAGCAGGGGAAGGACAGAGAGAGAGAGAGAGAGAGAGAGAAAGAATCCAAAACAGGCTCCAGCCTCCGAGCTGTCAGCACAGAGTCTGACACAGGGCTCAAACCCACGAACTGTGAGATCATGACCTGAGTCGAAGTCGGACGCTTAACCGACTGAGCCACCCAGGCACCCCAGTTGCAGTTTAAAGGGGGTCAGGTAAGAGTTAAATGAAGGAATAGAATCCATGACCAAATGACTTTGAAGCAAATATTGTATTTTACCATTAATATTTTGCTTATATTAAAGGCTCTGAGAAGCCCTGATATAAAGAAATCCCTGTGAACGTGTTTAACATCATGCTTCCTAAATCAGTCTCACCATTGACATTTTCCATCTTTACCCGCGTAGAGACAGACGTGAAGAATGTCACATGCTTAATCTGTATGAATGTCGATAAATGTTATATTCATCCATTCCCCATCAGTGATCGAGCCTCTGGTGAGGAAGCACTGTGGGGGAGTACGGAGCTCCGTCAGAGAGACGATGCCCAGAGAGACAATGGTGCGAGGTAAAAATGTAGCTCTCCCGGTCCTACCCCAAACCTACTGAATCAGAATCGGCCCATGGGTGGGGTCTGAGAATATGAATTTTCAGTCGGTCGCCGGAGACCCTGACACGCACTGAGGCTTGATAACCACCTCTATATTATACTGTGGTAAAGAAGAACTTAGTTACTCTGGTTTTATGAGTTACTAGCTGTGTGACCCGGGCAGGCTACTCTCATGTTCCTAAATTCCATTTTAAGAAGAGTGAAAAGGGGTATACCGCTTCATAAAGGTTTTGTGAAGATGAAATGCTATAATGTATGCAAAGTGCTAATGACATCCGTCTTCGTCCTTTTGGGCTGCTCTGCTAAAATAACACAGACTGGGTGGCTTATAAACAACAGAAACGCATCTCTCACAGCTCTGGAGGCTGGGCGTCCAAGATCAGGGTTCCAGGTTGGTAGGGTGAGGGCTCTCTTCTGGGTGGCAAACGCCTCCTTGTATCCCACATCGGGGAAGGGGAGAGCGATCTGTGGGATCTCTTATAAGAGGGCTAATCTCACTCCTAAGGCCTCTGCTCTCATGGCGTTCTCCCCTCCAAAGTCCCCACCTCCTAATACCATCACGTTGGGGATTAGGATATCAACACATCAATTTTGAGGGGACACAAACATTCAGACCATAGCAACATCTGATATAATGAGATCTCATTAATGGTGATAGTTGCTGTTGCTGTTATTATTATCGTTATTATTCCCTGGAATAACATTGTACAGGTGGAGACAAAAAATAAATTCCAGTGCTCTGTCCAGCCCTCCAGTTACATTTTAGCAGTCAACTGTAGACACCCATGGCCTGTGCTGCAAGGGGTGAAATCTAATGGAAAGCCAGGCATTCACTGTTTGGAGAGATTCATGGAAGGCTGTATAAAGAAGATATATGAGCTAATCTTGGAGGAGGTATCTTTAGGTAAAAACCAACCAACCCCACTAATAAACAGAAGAGAAAGCAGTCCTAGGTGCTTTCCAGCAAACCTGAAGGAACATTGCCACATATCACATATCTGCCATAGTTGGTTTCCCATCACTTCGTGTCTCCGAGGTGATTTTTCTTTCTCTGATTTAATTTTCTTCTCAGATTGTCATAGGGAACATTAAAAAAAAAAAACCCTCTGCAAATATTCAAAAATAGTTTAAAATAATGGTTCTAGTTTCTTTGTCGACTTTTTTCCCCCTGGAGCTTCTAATTGCTATTTGATAACTTTTGATTTTGCTGTTTCCCTCTTTTTTCCACTCTTTGTTAACTGGCCAGTCAGTGGCTAAAAGTGACCATGAAGAAAGATGTAATTGATTCCAAGCTTAGTGGTAGATGAACTGATAACAACTGGCATTAATTTCATAAGTGCTCTGTTTAGCATTATGAGGAAAATTCAGCAAATTTTCTGTGATTGCTTGCTATAGGAACAGTCTTGCTCAAGGGTGTTAGTGGGCTGTAAATGTAAAACATAGTCCTTGTCCTCAAGTAGCTGATTTATAAGTTGATTAATGAAGGAAACAACAAAATGAGAAGTTTCAAAATCAAGTAGTGATCCACAGAGAAAATGTGCAAGGCAAAACACAATCCTGTTCGATTAAAGAACTGTATAAGTCTTTCTGTGATTAGTTAGCTACAGGTGAGATCAGGTGGTTAAGCACATTGGTCCAGCCTCATAGAGTATTACAAAAGAAAAGATTTGGGCGGAAAATATGAATTAAGTCTCACTTCTGGTACCCTTAGGGATGCTTACTTTCTCATGAGGCAGCAGATGTGTGCTATGATTCCAGGGAGTATGGAGCCAGTTTTTCAAGTATTTTCTACAAAGCTTGAGGACCATCAGGCGGAACAGTGACCCAGAAGTACTGGAATATCCATGTATACAGACATGGAATATGACATAAATTGAGACACATCTCCCTTTCCTCCCTCCCAAGCAGAAGAGGAGGAAGAGTAAATGAGAGGATTGATCTGCTTTTTTTTAAATTTTTTAATGTTTATTTTTAAGAGAGAGAGAAATGGAGAGAGAGGGGCAGAACGTGAGTGGGGAAGGGGCAGAGAGAAAGGGAGACCCAGAATCTGAAGCAGGCTGCAGGCTCTGAGCTGTCAGTACAGAGCCCCATGCAGGGCTTAAACTCACAAATCACGTGATCATGACCTGCACTGAAGTCGGTCACTCAACTGACTGAGCTACCCAGGTGCCCCTGATCTGGTTTGTTTTTTATTCATGTTGGTGATTAAAAAAAAAAAAAAAATCTTTTTAAAAATCAATGTGTGCTCATTGTGAACACTATTTTCCATTCAGTTTTCTTTTTTTGTATTTTTTATTTTAGAGAGAGAGTGGGGCGGAGGAAGAGAGAGAGGGAGAGAGAATCTTAAGCAGGCTCTGTGCTGAGTGTGGAGCTCACAAATGTGAGATCATGACCTGAGCCAAAATCAAGAGTCAGACATTTAACCGACTGAGCCACCCAGGCGCCTCTCCATTCATTTTTCAATGTGATTATGGATTTTGCAAGAGTGGTTCCCATGACGATGGGAGGCAGGCTGGGTTGGACTTGCAAACCTAAGCAGCAGCAGTGTCTTCTGATGGCTCAGCGCATCCCGCTCCAGCCTGATGATACGGGTGGCGGGATGATAGCTGGCAGGTGGTCCCTTGGTGACCCCACAGGACTTTGGGGAGAGAAATGCTTTAGCACAGGGCTGTATGCCTGGGCTGCCCCATCGTTTCCCTCAGTTTAAGGAACATGAAGCATGACTGCTCAAGAAAGAAGCAGGCAGTTTTACACTGAGTTCTTCCTATGTTAGGATCTTTGCTTTTTGTTTGTTCTTTTCTTGACTGCTTCTTATTTTTATTTGGTTCTTGTGTCTGTTTTGTTTTTGTTTTTATTTCGTTTCGTGTTTTATGTTGTTTATTTTATTTTGCTTCTTATTTTTCCTTTCTACATATTTTGGAAATTATACAGTCTTTGTTCATTTCACAGTTAACCCTTTAATTTTTGATGCACATATATGGCTTAAAATCCAAACAACGTTAATGTCTGTAACCCATTCCCATCAAATACAAGGATCTTAGGAAGCTTTTGGTCCACTCCTGTCTTCCATGTTATTTTGTTCAGTCTTATGTACCACTTCATTTTACACTCCCCAGACCAGTCATTACTGTTGTTATCCAGCAATGGAACCTGCTTGGGTCTGCATGTAAGTTGACTGGTTTCTTTGCTCTCCATTATTCTTTACTCCCACTTCTTCCTTGGGGATTCAGCTTATTTTTTCATGAAGCACTTCTTTAGTGTTTGGTTTTTCAGTAAGAGTCCTTGTCTTATTCTATGCGTATGGCCTCTAATACTTTAGACAGACTTCTATTACATGTCTGTCCTTTCTTGTATTATAATGCATTGTATTTGTTTACCCAGGCTGCCAAAACAACATACCACAGCCTAAGTAGCTTAAACAACAGAAACTTATTCTCTTACGCTTCTGGAGGTGAGAAGTTTGAGATAGGTGTCAGTAGTGTAAGTTTCTTCTGAGACCTCTCTTTGGCTTGTGGATGGACACGGGTCTTCTCCTAGTGTCTTCACATGTTCTTCTCCCTGTATGTGTCTGTCTCCTAATCTACTCTTCTCATAAAGATGACAGTCCTGTTGGATTTAGCCCCACCCTAATGACCTCACTGTAAGTTAATTGGGTCTTTAAAGAACTCCTGTCTCCAAATACAATCACATTCTTAGATACGTAGAAGGTGAGACCTCAACATACACACTTAGGGGTGAGCGGAGACAAAATTTAGCCGATAACGTAAGTTCTTAATGGTCTAAGAACCCAAACTGATGTGTCTGTTAACTCTTTCTCATGGAGTTTCATCACATGTGCTTTGAAATTTTGGACTGTGAGCTCATCTCTGTTGGGTGTTTAACTGTGGGAATACCACCTGTGGGGGTTAAAGGTGTGTCCCTACAGAGCAGCTTTATCCGGAATGATCTGCCAGGTGCTTCCAGAGTTTCAAAGGCTCTGGCCAATGTTTTTGGTAATTAACCCTGCTTGGGGTTTCCTGGATCATGTAGGCTATAGAAAAATCAACTCCAGACTCTCATGAGTCCTCAGGCTATGGTTTAAATAATCAGAGGAGAACTTTTATCATATTCAAATGATAGGATGCTGTGAAGATAGTTTTTTTCTGTCTACTCTTTCACTAGCTGTGAAGCCCTTAACAGGTTCAGATTTATGCATAGACATCAATTACAACCTCTCACCTTGTAGACAAGGCCACCCGTGGAGTTGCAAGGTAGCTGATCCCAAGGAGCTACAAAACCTGTTTTGGGTTATGGAGACCAACTACCTCTCCATCATTCTTTCCCAGCCTTTCTATTCCAGCTTGTCCATAGCACCAGCTCATTGCTCCACATCACTTCCCTCTTTTATATTTGCACCTGAGGCTTTCACGTATTCGTTCATGTCAGATTTTGCCCAACATGTTTAGGTGTTTGGAACACAAGGATTTTCAAGATATTAGTGCCTTTAAGTTTATAGATGAATTTGGGGAGGAGTGACATCTTTATGACAATGAATATTCCCTTCCAAGAACTGGATATTTGTTTAGATTTTCTTTGTAGCCTTCCATTAGGTTTTTAGAATGTTCTTTATGTGATTTTGTACTTCTTTTTATTTCTTATTTACCTTTAGCTGTTATACACAGGATCTTTTTTTAATTTTAACTTTCACTAACTTTGCATATATCAAGGCCATGATTTCCACATGTTAATTTTGTTCCTAGCCAACTTGTTGAATTCTTCTGTTGTTTATATCATTTTTCCAGTTGCCAGCCTTGGGTTTTTCTGGTATGCAATCATCTCAGCCCTAAAATATGATACTTTCACCTCTGTCCTCCAATTTTTTTTATGTCCCTATTTTATTCCTTTTCCTAGACTGATAGTACTTTTGTACCAGTGTTACATAATAGGGAGACTAGAAAGCATTCTTCCATTTTCCCTAATTGAAACAGGAATGCTGCTGTTGGCTTCTTGTTAAGCTTGGCCCTGGCTAACTAGCCCATTAAAGCGACTGGCATTTATGGGAGTCTCCAGAATTTAAACGCACTTTCTTGTGCATTGTCGTGTTGACTTCTTGCCACCACCTGACTTTACGACATACAGAAAATACTCAATTTGATCAATTTTCTTTTAAAGACAACTCATGGAGGAGTGTCTGGGTGGCTCAGTGGAATAAGCATTTCCACTTAGGTCATGATCTCCCAGTTTGTGGGTTTGAACCTCGCCTCAGGCTTTGCAATGACAACACCAAACCTACTTCAGATTCTCTCTCTCAAAATAATAAACAATAAATAAACTTAAAAAAAAAAAGACAACTTTTTGAAAATTTTACCTGAATGGCCAGAGACCTTCAGTTGTACTGGCAGGTGGAAGTTTAGCCACTTTGGGTTACCAGACCTAGTCACAAACATCTTATTGTCTATTTCTTGTTGAAGACCCAAATCGGCTCTTCTCTTTAACTAAAAAGCAACCAGGAAAAATAAAAAAGCAATGTAATGTTTTAGACGGAAATATGTATGTCTCAGTGTAAACTTTTAAAGTAGTAGTTATTACTTTAAAGCGCATAAAAAGCACACTGCAAAGCCTTGGTCTGCTCGGTTTGTATTTATGCAACTGGTATTCACTAAGAACTGCTGTGTAAGGTTGTACAGTTTGTACACTCTGCAAAGGTGCCCAGAAGTGGGGGCTATTAGGGGGAAAATCCAACTGACATTCTATTTGCCAAGCCTCCTGTTATGGACGATGGCAGGAGCCTGACCCCACCAAAGGAAAGGGGTTTTTTTGGAGGCAGTCTGTGCCTGCAGGGCTACTTCTTCCCAGAAGAGGGCGCCTTTTTCTAATTGTCTCAAAGAGTCCTTAAGGCTTATATCACATGGGTTAAATTCACCCTTGTACAGCATAATTCCATACACAGTCCATGCAGCCTCACATTAGAGCGGTACCAGGTTTTTTCTCATCTGGACTTTGCTTAACAAATAAGAATCTTTTTAGAAGGGTCCCTTTTATAATTCAGTTTTGAAACATGATGCCATCTTCATCACCTTCAGTAAACATCTACAGGGCATCCTCTAAGCAGGGACCCCTAAAAAGCACTGGATAGAAAAGGAGTTGAACACACAACAAGCACTAGCCAAGGTTACATGTCACAGATTGTCTTGTGAACGTACATTACTCTTATCTGAAGTGAAATTTCTGAAGAAGCATAATCAGACATCGTAAGGGTTGCTGGGAACTACATATTCCCATCTATTAGTCTTGTGCCTACTTCCTGCAAGTTTGTCTACTTCCTGCAAGTACTTCTTTGTGGAAGATGGAGTGAGTGAAATCTCCTTCCAGAGCAAGTTATGAAGGGTGGGGAGCACACTGACTCCTGAAAGCAGATGGAGGCCGTGTGCATTTGTCCAGTGCAGAGGACTCAACCTCTTGCTGCTCCGCCAAGGTTTAGAGACAAGGAACTGCTGAGTCAACACCGATGAGTCTAGTAAATATAGAGGTGGAAGGAATTTTATACATCGCCCACTCTATACTTCTCAAATATGAGGAATGTTGGTTCAGGAGTATTCTGTACCAATCCAAGATTGCATCCTTGTTAATGGGAAAGTAGAGATGACAATGCAGTATGGACCTCATCTTTGGGATTCAAGATGTCACTCCTTGTGAGGTTTCAAGCACTTTCACTCCTTGAAGAACAACTTATGGCATGCATAGTATGTGTATTCATAGTCTCTGGAATAGTGATGGCTTGAATAAAGAAGCACACCTTACTGGAAACAAGCGCCTGCCTTTGAATCCTGATTTCTGGGTGTCTTACCCCGAAATAGTTACTGTTGTTCCGTCTTCAGATCTGATGCCTCTGTTTGTGGAATTGTAGAGTGTATGAACATAAGACACAAAAGCTGTAAGCTTACGATCTGTAGGCTATTCAGTGGCCTATGACATGACCACATGAGAAAAGAGGAGTTGATATTTGGAAAGACTGGAGAGTGGGCCACGTAGCTGTGGAAGGCTAACTGACAGGTGATGGAGACTCACATACTGAGAGCTCCTCCATGAGCCTTGAGAAAGCAAGGGACGCCATATGCAAAGTCAGATAAATGCAAAGTTGGGAGAGCACATCTGCTGGTTTTCCCCTTTTCAGAAGGGGAAATTTTCCTCATGGTCTTTGGTCTTTGCTCAGCTTTCCTCATGGTCTTTGGGTTCCATGAGGCCTCTGCATCCTCATCTTCTACTCCCCTCTTTATTCCCTCCCATATGCGTCATTTTTCCTTTTTCGCAGAGTGTCTGGACCAAAGCAACCTGCCCCTTGCAGACTGTTGGATACAGAACCTCCAGGAGGAGCAGGATTTCTTTCCCCCAAAACCCTAGCCTGACGATGCTCTTAGTCCCTGTGGAGAAGAGTGGGAACACCTCTTCTTCAGCATCCATGGTCAAAACCCGCCACCGGGGAAATAGGAACTTCAAGCAACCATTTCCTAATTCTGTTAGGACAAGCCCTTCCTCCAAGGGATTAGTGAATTAATCACCAAACTGAATCTTAGGTCTAAACATGTCAAGGTGATTTGTGAATGAAACTTGAATCCCATAGGACTTCAGGGCAACATGGCGCTCAGCAGATGCCCCTTGTCATCTGGGAGCACAGAGCACATGGGCACAAAGCCTCCTGCTCTCAGGTCATGTTCTAGAGGACAGTGGTTCTTAAACTTTCCCACGTGCTAGAATCACCCGGAATGTTTCTTGAATCACCACCTACATGGCTGGGCTCTACCCCGAGGTTTCTGATTCAGGAGGTCTGGGTTGAGGCTCCAAGAATTTACATTTTTAACAAGTTCACAGACAACTCTAATGGTGCTGGTTTTGAATCACACTTCGAGAAACACTGCTTTAGAACAGTGCTTTTCAGAAAACAAGTGATAACTAGAGAATGACTATGCTAAGGCTTCTTTTAGGATAATAGAAATATTCTAAAATTAGATTAAGGTGATGGCTGCACAAGGCTATACATACAATGAGAATCGTTGAATTATACACGTCAAATGGGTAAAGGTTGTGGTATGTAAATCACATGATAATAAAGCTGGTTTTTAAAAGCTATAACTTATTACAGTGGATTGCAAACAACATTTTTCTTTCAATTAATTAGAATGAAATAGAAAATATCATGTGTTTGGGGTGCCTGGGTGGCTCAGTCGGTTGAGCCCCTGAGTTTGGTTCATGAGTTCAAGTCCCGCATGAAGCTCGCTGTTGTCAGCGTAGAGCCTATTTCGGACCCTCTGTCCCCCTCTCTCTCTGCCCCTCCCCTTCTCGTGCCCTCTCTCTCAAAAAAAACATTAAAAAAATAAATAAAAAATATCATGTGTTTTACATAGTGTATGACGATTCTCCAGAGAAACAACTAATAGGATATATATACACATACACACACATACAGAGAGAGAGAGAGAGAGAGAGAGAGAGAGAGAATGAGAGAGACCAAAATCTTCATGGCAGGCTGGCAAGCTGGCAGGATTTTACAGCTGCGTTCTTTTTTTATTATTATTATTATTTTATTTTTTTAAGTGTTTTACTTATTTTTGAGACAGAGAGAGACAGAGCCTGAGCAGGGGAGGGGCAGAGAGAGAGTGAAACACAGAATCCGAAGCAGGCTCCAGGCTCTGAGCCATCAGCACAGAGCCCGACGCGGGACTCGAACTCACAAACCGCGAGATCATGACTTGAGCCGAAGTCGGACGCTCAACCTACTGAGCCATCCAGGCGCCCCTTATTATTATTATTATTTTTCATGTTTATTTATTTTTGAGAGAGAGATAGAGCACGAGTGGAGGAGGGGCAGGGAGAGGGAGACACAGAATCTGAAGCAGGCTCCAGGGTCCGAGCTGTCAGCACAGAGCCTGATGTGGGGCTCCAGCTCACGAACCGTGAGATCATGACCTGAGCCAAAGTCGGAAGCTCAACAGCCTGAGTTATAGCTGCATTCTTGAGTCCAAAGGCAACCTAAAGACAGAATCTTTACTCTTTGTGGGACCTCATCTTTTCTTTTTTAGGTCTTCAGCTGATTGAATTAGCCCCACCCACATTATGGAGGCTAATCTCCGTTACTCAAAGTGTACTGATTTAATGGTTAATCACATTAAAAAAAATACTTTCATGGCAACACCTAGACTGTTTGGATCAAGCAACTGTCACCAGAGTCTGGTCAGACTCACATATCAAATTCACCATCAGTAGAAATACTGTTTTGTGAAAACGGTCATTTCCATTTTCACATACACATGCACGCCTATGGGCGAACCGGCTTGTGGCTTAAAAGGTCTTCATTACTGTGAGTCGCAGATTAAAAAACACAAAAGCCTCTGCTTTAGGACGCTTCTTCCTAAAACAGACAAAATGAACAACCAACCAAAAAATCTGCTTTACTGCTTTTGGTGAAAGCACACTAAGTGGAATTTAATGAAGTCTTTTTGTGCCTCAAGCCTAAAGACCCAGTGGAAAGAAAGTCGTCCCCAGATTCTGGGAGCCCTATCTGGCTATCACCTTTATTACTCGAGACAGCCATATGCTTGTGACTGTCTGAGGGCTCGTACTGCCAAGCCTGGGATGATTGAACCAAGTGGAAAACACGTGTAGGCTGGCAGGCACATCTTGTAGACAGATCAAATGATTAGGCAGAGCTTCTCTGTGCCATTAACATGTGACCAAAGCAGTTCATTTTGAGGAGGCTGTTTTGCTGTGGCAGCTTCAAAACGTAACAACACTGTGATTTCTTAACCAGTTGTGTGCATAGCTGATGATCCTGACCACCCACTGCAACCCCAGGCAGGGCTCACAATAGGAGTTGTGGATGGGGGGGAGACACAGGAAATGGATAAAGTTGTTTTTGATACACATTACTTTGTACTTTTTGTTTTGTAAAGGGCTTTAGAATGAGGGGTCTTTGCTTTTTAACATGAGGACTGTGGTGAGGTTGGAGATGGCGTCATCCTCAGCATGACTTAAGGATGTCTGTGAGGTATTGTTGGTAACACACTTATAATTGACATGGGTTGGGTTTTTTTTTTTTTTTAAGGTTATTTAAGATTGTCTCATCCAAGCAAGATATCTTAGCATATCAGATATTTTCATCCTCATTTGACTAGTGAAATCTAAATTCTAACATTTAAGTTCACCATTGGGTATGTAATGCACCCCCTCCATGCTGGCTACCCCCTCCCACCTGAGACCACTCTAATGATGATAGCAGGAGCTGGCCCCATTCTTCACCAAGATTTCAGATCATTCCCCAAGTGAGAGTGCAGTACTGGGAGACCCCACCCAGCCTAACTGCTATGCCCCTCCTCCTTTGTCTGTGTCCCTTGGACACCAAGCTCTTTCCCTCGCATGAGTGTAGGGACCTGGAGGCATGTTTTACCCTGTACCTGAACTGTTCACTTTTCCTTCCAGCTTCAGTTTACCAATTCCCCATTCTCAGGCTGAACCAGACTGGGCATGGCTGTGTTGGGCTCACATTCTGTCTTCCTCTCCAGTCAGATTTCCCAGGATGGCCCTGCTTTGTGGCTTTTACTTCTGCTTCCTTCACTCCACAAGCTAGTAGCGATGGTCCATCCCACTTCCTGGCGCCCAGCCCAGTTTTCTCCCATCTCTTGGCCAGCCCAAAACTGTAGTGATAATACACCATGCTGACCAAGACAGTTTGTAGGTAAATTAAATGATAAATTTGTAAATAGAACAAGGTACAAGTAGAGAATTTCAGCTATTTATTGCTCAGTAATTTCTATACCTGTTGAATGATTTTTAATTGGGGTAGTGGTTTAAAACAGCCATTCTATTATCTCCACCATTCTGTGTGCTGACTGGATTTAGCTAGAAAGTACTTGTGCCCCATGTGCTATCAGCTGGGGCAGCAGTCATCTGGGTACTTGACTGAGTTACCCCATTCAAGATGGCGCACACATAGGGCGGGGAGTCGGTCCTGGTTGTCTGCCGGCACCTCAGCTGGGATTGTCAACTGGAGCACGCTGGTTCTCTGTGTGCCGTCTCCGTATGATTTGGACTGCTTGCAGGATCCCAGGAGGGAGTGTTCCAAGTATACAAAAGCAGAAGTGGCGAACCTCTAAAACCCAACCTTCAAAGTTCTAAAGCATCATGTCTGCTGCATGCTGGTAGTCAAAACTAGTCGCAGGGCCAGCCTGGAGAAAGGAAAGATTCCATCTAGTGATGGGTTTGTGGCCATCTTCAGTCTGTCACATAGAGACAGATAAATGGATGGATAAAGAATGGGTGAATTGAAATGTTCCAACTAAAATTTTCAGGAAATAATGGTGGTTTTTATGTACTTCTTGTTGCTTTACTGCATTTTCTGATTTTTTCAGCAATAAATGAATTGCTATCTTTTAATTTTAATAAATATCATACATGCATATGTACGTATGTTATCAGTACAGCTTGATGAATTTTAACAAAGTGAACATGGTCATGTAACTTGAATCTAGATCAAGAAAGAGAACATTATCAGCACTCCAAACATCTTCTTCAATAGCTATTACTTTTGCTAAGACAAGAAAAGCATTTAATATTTAAAGAGAAGCATCTATTATTAAAAAAGAAAAGAAACAACAGTTCTTACCAATCTTCTATTTTTTACTAGTAAAACACATCTTTGACATTTGCAAAATAACCACAAACCCTTAACAATTCTTTAAATTATAGATTTCAAGGCTCAATTGGCTAATATCCAATAATTTGGAACAAATGAATAGAAGTGGATTTTCCTGACAGTTGAATGGCTACTCTGAATGTTTAGTGAATTGACCAATGGTCTATATCCTTATCAAGGCTTTTATCATTGTCAAAATTGTTATTTAATTCTTCAAACTTGTTTTGAAGTGAGGCATACATAAATAGAGAATCAGGGTTTTTAGCAAAAGCATCAACCAGCAATTAGCTTCAGAAGCATACAAAAAACAAATCTGCATATGCACATGTTGTCATTTGGTCCACCTGACCATTTCAAAGGGTAATAAGCTAGATTCTCCTGAGATGGAAATGACACAGTCCTGCGGCTCACCATGATTATAAATTATTTACATAGAATTCTGATTAACTTTTTAAATGAACATTTATATTTTGAGATGGACACTGATGAAAAATCAAAGACCAAGACTTGTTCTCATTCTTTAATTCTTGACTTAAAGTTCCCTCATGGCATTCACCTTCCCTGGCGACCTCACTTAGAGGCAGTGCCCTGTCTTCCCATCCTGCTTGTTTTCTGCAGTGGCTCTGTGATAACCTCAGTAATGGCCTCCAGGTAGACCCAGGTCTTAAGCCCTGGAACCTGTGAACATTATCTTCTATGAAAAAAGGGGTCTTTGAACCTGTAATCACAGAATAAGGATCATGCTGTGAGGTAGTCCTAGATTATCCTGGTGGGCCCTCCATATAATCACAATCCCTCTTACCTTTATAAGAGGGAGGCAGAGAGAAACTTCACACAGAAGCAGGGGAAAGCATTCAGGGAGAGAAGATGCTGTGTTCTCTGGCTTTGAAGTTGGAGGAAGGGGACCCTTGAGCCAAGGAATGCAAAAACAACAACAACGACAACAACAAATACAGCTGTGGATACAGCTTTGCCTAGAAAGGCAAAGAAAAAAATTCTCCTAGAGCCTCTGGAAGGAGTAGAGATCTGCGGGCACCTTGACTTTGGCCAATCTCACTAGTTTCAGACTTGTATGCTCCAGAGCTGTAAGAAAATGGATTTCTGTTGTTTTAAGCCACCAAGTTGTGGTAACCTGTTACAGTAGCCATAGGAAACTAGTATAATACCTATCACAATTTGAATTATTTGTCGACTTCCCTTCTTAAAATTTTTTTTTAATGTTTATTTTTGAGAGAGAGAGAGAGGCAGCGTGAGTGGGGAAGGGGCAGAGAGAGAGGGAGACACAATCCAAAGCAGGCTCCAGGCTCTGAGCCATCAGCACAGAGCCTGATGCAGGGCTCGAACCTCGAGATCGTGACCTGAGCTGCAGTCGGATACTTAACTGACTGAGCCACCCAGGTGCCCCTGTCAACTTCCCTTTTTTATTCTTATCTCCCTCACTGGACACTAAGCTCCTGGAGGTAGGGACCTCCTTTGTCTTCACTGTTGTATCCACTGTACCCAGTTGGGTCCTTGGCAGAGAGTAAATGCATACCAAGTGATTCTGCAGCTAATGACAAGCAGACAGGGGTATTTTAGAGGAGGTGCACGGACATGAAGGGGTGGGTAAAAGCTTGGTGCAGCAAAAATTGGAGGAGAGCATTACAGATGGGGGTTCTGTTATGAGCAAACATGAAAAGGTGAGAATGGAGAATTAACCTGGGGTTTGAGAAAGCCAATGAGAAGAATGGCCAGATAAGCCTGGAGAATCAGGGAGACTCTCCCCTGGAAGGATGACATAAGGCCATGAGAAGCAGAGAGGAGTGGAAAGGCACATGGTACAAGCTGGTGGTTTTAGGCTGTGTGCAGACAGCTTACCCAGTGGGAAGTTATAAGCACCGGCAAAGTAGTGCTCTCCTAAAGAGAGAAAGGTTTAGCTTTGAGGAATTAATGAAGAATTTTACAGTTGGGAAATCTACCAAGAGACTCTTTTTACTTCAGCATACTATATATATTCTGATTTGAAGTGAAGTCTTGAGTTTAGTTTGAACCATGTGTAAATAAGCAGAACCACAGCCGTTTTTAGGACTTCAGTCCTCTGCAGATCGTAGGCCTTTGAGACTGCAGGATGGGATCATCCCTGTGTCCTCTACGTGCCTCTACATACGGCACGATGATAGTGGACCATTTCCAGTCTGTGGACATGAGCAAATTAACTGCCTCTGCTTCCTTCTTGGTGGCGCTCCCAAACTCTTGCTTTGCATAATTAGCTGATCATTTACATCCTCATTAAGAGCTTACCAGTCAAAATGGTGATCAGGGGCTCCTGGGTGGCTCAGTCAAACATCCAACTCAACTCGGGTCATGATCTCGCAGTTCGTGAGATCAGGTGAATTCAAGCCCTGTGTTGGGGTCTGTGCTGACAGCTCAGAGTGTGGAGCTTGCTTCAGATTCTGTGTCTCCTTGGGACACCTGGGTGGCTCAGTCGGTTAAGCGTCTGACTTCGGCTCAGGCCATGATCTTATGGTTTGTGAGTTGAAACCCCATGTCTGGCTCTGTGCTGACAGCTGAGCCTGGAGCCTGCTTTAGATTCTGTGTCTCCCTCTCTCTCTGAGCCTCCCCCACTCGCACTCTGTCTCTCTCTCTCTCTTTCTCAAAAATAAACAATAAAAAATTAATTTAAAAAAAGACTCTGTCTCCTTCTCTCTTCCCCTCCCCCACTCATGCTCTGTCTCAAAAATAAATAAACATTAAAAAAAGTAATAAAGATTCATTAAAAACTCAAACAATACAGAATTGAGTACAATTAACATTGAAAGAACTTCCTTCCTTCCTGCTTGATCCTATCCTAAGAGGGAACCTCTGGAACAGTTCAATATTTCCCCCCTTCTAGACAAGGACTTTTTTGTATTTGCGAATTTCGGCCAGCTTTAAAAATAGGCTCCCCGGATGGTTTCCCAGATGAGGTGATTTATGGGATTAGGAAAAACCCCTGTCCAATGTGCCATCTTTCCAAATAATTTTCTCATTATGCCATTTTATGGCTGAAATCCCATCATTAACGATTCACTTCTTTGGCTTAGTGGTTTGTCCCTTCTTAAGATGCAAATACCTCATACAAGACTTACCCTTTAAGTCCTAACAGTCCTTGTGAGAATGAGTTTATTTAAATGAAGTCATTCCGGGGGCGCCTGTGTGGCTCAGTCGGTTGAGCGTCCGACTTCGGCTCAGGTCATGATCTCACGGTTTGTGAGTTCAAGCTCCGCGTTGGGCTTGGTGCTGATAGCTCGGAGTCTGGAGCCTGCTTCGGATTCTGTGTCTCCTTCTCTCTCTGCCCATCTCCTGCTTGTGCTCTGTCTCTCTCTGTCTCTCAAAGATAAATAAATGTTAAAAAAAAAAAATGAAGTCATTCCCTCACTCTGCTCTTTTATATCATCATCCGCTTTGTTCATGATCACAATCTGCAATCATTTGTTTGACCACTGACTCAAGTTCCATGAAGACAAGGATGGCTTGTGTCTTCTTACCTACCCACTTCCTGGGGCTCAGTGACACAGAATGTGCTCAATAAACGTTTGATTGGCTGGAAGACCTTGTTATACTGCAATCAGTCGTGAGACCTAAGGGTGCTGGAACGTGATGGAGGGCCAAAAAAGTGCCATGGGAGAGGGCGAGGCTGCCTCCCAGGCCCGGTCCTAGGCTGGTGCACACTGCTTGGGACCGACAGCTTGCTTCCCATGGCTCCCGCTTCGATGGGTGGCTGTGCGGTTGTTAAATCATTTGAATGTCATTCCTGGGGCCACAACAGAACTTTGCTGAACTTCATCGGTCTCATCAGTCACTATCCACCCTGTGAATGAAAACTCTCTGAACTGATTTTTTAAAGCCTGAGAAAGAAAAATCAAAGCAGGATAGGAGTTATCTGTTTTGGTTGGATTCTCTGTTTTGTTTTGTTTTTTGTTTTGTTTTGTTTTGTTTTGTTTTGTTTTGTTTTGTTTGAGTGAGTCCCAAAAGCTGTTTCTCCCCCCCACTTTTTTCTTTTTAACAGCTGTATAAACATCCCCTCCCCCAAAAAAGTCATGGGAACAGGGTGTGGGTGAAGGATCATATTTGTAGGGATCTTCTGTTTGCAAAAATACATCCAGAAAGCTGGCAACACCTGTGCACCTTTTATTCCAGGTGCGCCCATCAAATTCATTGACCATGTTAACACTTGCCTCTAATGGCAGTCAATGCAAAGGGAATTTCAGAATTAAGAATAGGAAAGCTTCGTAAATGTAAAACTAATACAACATTGCATGTCAACTATTGAAGTAAAAATTAAAAACGAAACAAAACAGGAGAATAGCAAAGCTTCCAGAGTAGGAAAAAGTGGACTTGACTTAGTAGAACTTCTATGTAAGTCTCTTAGTGGCAGCACTTATCACCATTTATAATTGTATATTTATTGTTTGTTTGATGGTTTGTGTAGCATCTTTCCCCCCTTCCAGTCTATAAGCTCCCTCTGGGGAGTGCTGTCTGGTTCTGCTTGTCACGACGTGCCCAGTTCCTAACACGGTGCTTGGCATAGAGCACGTGCTCAGAGACATCTGTCCCATGAATGAATACATAGCACCTCATTCAGTTGGGATGTCCTGTTCCAATGTGAATGGATTTTTCAAAATTGCTTAGCTTCTTAGTCTGACATAGGACAGTTTCTATTTTTTGTCTGAGTAGCCTTCTAGCAAAGCTTTCAGCCTTTTTTTCTCACTTAAAAAAAAAATCTGTGCTATAGGGGACTTAGTTTTTTCTTATGAATGGGGTCAACTGTAGATAATTAGTGACTGTTGTAATAGAAGCAGTAGGAAGGGATTGTTCCATAATATTCTCTTAATGAGAAAATAGTAAAACTAAACTCAAGTGGTCTATGGGTATTGTTTTTTTTTTACTTGTATCACCATCATTGTCATCGTCGTCGTTGTCAAGAGGATGATCCCTTTTTCAATTTTAATTTAATGAGAATGGATCTTTGCAGCCACTGAGACCACATGTTTACTTATTAAGGAAACCACTTCCTTTAACCTAAGTCACACCTCTTTGCACACCATGCAGATGTAAAGAGAACTGAGTTCCTGTGGGGGTGGGAGAGAAAAGAGTGCAGACAGAACTGTGTAGGACACTCAGGGGGATGAGGCTGGAGAGGACTCCAGAATTTGTTGGAGGCGAGGCTTGTATGAGGAGGCAAAAGAGGTCAGGATGAGTGTATTTACAGCCTCCTAAAACAGAGCAATTGTTGATACCAGCTGCAATACATCTACAGCCCTTCGTGTTGTCATGGTTAATGTGTTTTCTACCCAAAACCGTACACTCCCCACATTGTGAGTATAAAGCCAGAGTTATTCTTAGACATTCCTTCCTGGCAGAGAGCAAGGAGGTCCTGGAGTTGCTATGCCTCTCTGGCAAATCTATCTAGAATAGCATGTATGCCTTTGATCCTCAGGGCTTAAGATGGATAGAGGGGGAAAGTGAGTATAATGAAAAAGGTCACTGATTCTCTAAGGTGGAGATGCAACGGACTGAATCCAACAGCGTTTGGCAAATGAAAAGCACATAAGAAGATGCTGTAAGGAATAAGCTGTGGGAAGCGAATGATGAAAAGACAAGAAGGATGTTCTTGAGTTTGGACTGGCTAAGTTTCAAAACTTACTGATGATCCAGAGACCCAGGAAAATCCTAGACAGAAGTGTGTTTCAGACTCCATGATGCTGAGTGTCGGGCTGTTTATGGTGTACCTTCTGTGTGATAATCTCCTCTGCAGATGCTTCCTGTAAGGAAGTAGAATGCCTCACAGACAACCCATTCCAGGGAATCGGAAGTGCTGTCATGTGCAGTTGAAACACATGATTAGCACAGGGGTAGCAGGGATCAGACTTGGTTAAGGATATGCTGCTATGGCAGTGATATCATTTCATAGCTGATGAGCCCTGCAGGGCCAGCAGAGGATCCAGTGTTATTCTTAGACATTCCTCCCTGGCGGAGAGCAAGGAGGTCCCAGAGTTGCTACACCTCTCTGGAAAGTCTATCTAGAAGAGCATGTATGTCTTTGATCCTCAGGTCTTAATATGGATAGAGAGGAAAAAATGAGTACGCTGTTAATAACAGTGTGCACTTCACCGCATATACTCCTATTAATACTCTATGTAGTGCTAACCAAGCTTCCTCCTTTTCATATGATACTTCATTTGATTCTCAGTTTTCCTGTAGATACTGCTATCTACTTAAATTAGAACAATGTGAGGCATAGGTAGAAATTGGAGGGCGGGAACGTGGAATAGCCAAGGTATTTCTTCTTTGGATAACCGTCTCCCGGAGTAGCTGTTCCTCGTCTGGTTCTAGCTCCTACTTGCCAGTCCCTTCTTCCATTGGCCAAGCTCCCTATTGTCCTACCACGGTTCTGCTTCCTGTTCTGGTCCTCAGAAGCTCCCCACTCCTGAGCTCTGCTGTCATCACTACCCTCTCTTGGTCCCGTCAGCTGTACAACCAGAAGAGCTTCAAACCACTGCTGCCCCAGGGTTGGTTCCTCATTCCCACTTTGGCTGTCCAGCTATTCCAAAGACTTTGTTACCAGCTCCATATATTCAGTCCTCTCTGAACTACCAGGTATTGCTTGACCCTGAGTGATTATAGTAAACTGATTTTATTATGTTCAAGGTAGATACGATTTTTCCAGATGATTTTTGGAAGGAGTATCACAGAGAACAGCTGTTTACTCTATTCCTGAAGCCGGCGGCTGGAGAGTGGGGGTGGGGGTAGAGAGAGAGATTGATTTAGTTCAAGGAACTGACTTACGTGATTGTGGGGGCTGGCAAATCTGAAAACAATAAGACAGACCACTGAGAAGGACAGGCTGGACCACTGAGAGAGTTGCAGGCTGGACCTGAAGCTACACTCCATGGGTGGACCTCTTCTTCCTCTGAGAAACTTCAGTCTTGCTGATAAGGCCTTTCAACTGATTGGATGGGGCCCACCCAGATTGTCAAGGATAATCTCCTTTTTTCCCATCATGGGGAACACTCGCAGGCTAGGCCTAGTGGGTGTAGTGTGGGGTTTCCCAGGAAGGAAAGCAGGGCATACTGGAGCCCTCAGGGTGTGCTTCGTGGTTTTGGGTGTGTTGGTGAGAGTAAGGTCGGTCCACGTGGAGGGGCGGGGGGAAGATGGGTTGTGATGTGCTGAGCATCAGAGGCATCTCAGAGGACAGTACTGATTATAGACCTAAACCACTTCTACAAATACTTTCACAGCAGCACGTTGATGAGTGTTTAATTGAGTAGATGGATAGCATAACCTTGCTGTGTTGACACATAAAACTAACCATCACAGCAGAGAAGAGCAAGAAGTGGGACAGAAAGCAAACAGACAGACAAGTGATTCACTGTGTGGTGAATACACACATATGGGTACAAATAAGCAATATGAGTACAAGTATGTGACTCATGGTGGTGAGGGCAGTTTCAACCACTTGGTAGAGTCCAAACCCTGTCTCTGAAAGCTACAGGGATCTAGTTCTCAGGTCACTCCCTTTGAGACCAATGCCTTGCTGTCTAATAGTCTTGGTAAAAGCCGAGGACTCTTGTCTGGTTCCCTAAACATTCTAGACTCTCCCACCTTCAATCCAATATGAACTTCTTACCAAAAATGTGGACTCTCTTGAGTAACTCATTGGCTTCTGCTTCAGTCCAATCTTTCATTAAATGAAACACACACACACACACACACACACATGCACACTCACACACACACACACACACACACACACACACAGTAGTCCCCCCTTTTCCATGGGGGATCTGTTCCACAACCCCCACTAAGATGCCTGAAACTACAGATAGTACCAAACCCTATAGAAACTGTTTTTTCCTATAAACACATACCTATGATAACATTTAATTTAAAAATTAGGCACAGTTTCTCAAGTTCCACATGAGTGAAAACATGATATCTGGGGCATTGAGAAGGGCACTTGTTGGGATGAGCACTGGGTGTTGTATGTAAGCGATGAATCACAGGACTCTAACCCCGAAACCAAGAGCACGCTGTATACGCTGTATGTTAGCTAACTTGATAATGAATTATATTAAAAAAATAAAAATAAAAAAATGTAGGGATAGTAAGGGATTAACAACAACTAATAATAAAGTAGAACAATTATAACAATATTCTGGAACAAAAGTTCTGTGAATATGGTTTCTGTCTCTCTCAAAATACCATATTGTCCTGTACTCTTATTGTCTGGTACTATGTCCCTCTTCTTGTGACGTGAGATGAGAAAATGCCCATGTGATGAGAGGAAGCAAGGAGAATGACGCGGGCACTGTGACCTAGTGTCAGACTATTATTATTTGACCTCTGACAACACTTCAGAAGGAGAGCCAGCTGCCTCTGGACTGCAGTTGATCACAGGCAACTGATGCCACAGAGAGCGAAACTGCAAACAAGGGGGGACTACTGGATACACAAACACACACAAAGCACCTGCTCTGTGCCAGACTTGTCCTGGGTGTTAGGGCTACAACAGTGAACGAAACAGACAGTGGCTGTGTTTATGGAGCTTACAGAGTGGTCAGGACTGGCCACACAATTTCTGAAACCTACCGCCAAGTAAAACCATGGGGCCCCTTGTTCAAAAATTATTAAGAATTTCAAGACAGCATTAGAAAGCATGTAAACCAAGCATGAGGCCCTTCTAAACACAGGCCTCTTGCCTCTGAAGCTGGCCTAGAGTCCAGTGATCTGGTCTTGAGCAACTACTCAGCAGCAATATGAGCTTCCTGGTCCTCTGCTTCCAATGGGGAAGAACATAGAGGGAAACTATTCTCTAACTGTGGTCTTCTTCCAGGGAGGGATTTTCCTGTTGTAATATATTACCACTTGGTCTTTCCTAGACCACACTAGGCATTCTAAGTGTTGGGGATCCAGCATCCTTTGTGTGTCTACCAGTAGCAAACAAGAGAGTATTGTGGCATAACAAACACTAAAGTATAGTTGTGTAAACTGGGTATGGGACTCAAGATCTCTGACTTTTTTTTTTTAATTTTTTAAAATGATTTTTTATTTATTTTGGAGAAAGAACATGAGCAGGGGAGGGGCAGAGAGAGAGGGAGACACAGAATCCAAAGCAGGCTCCAGACTCCGAGCTGTCAGCACAGAGCCTGATGTGGGGCTCGAATTCACAGATTGTGAGATTATGACCTGAGCTGAAGTCGGATGCTCAACCGACTGAGCCACCCAGGTGCCCCTCAAGATCTCTGACTTTTATAGTGAGGATAGGAATTGCATACCTCACAGGGTTGTTTAAGGATTAAATAAGATAATGCTTATAAAGTAATGCCTGGTGTTTGGTAAATACTTACAAATGTAAATATCATTATTATTAAAGCAACTTAAACACACTGAAGTTATAAGAAACCATAGCCTCAATTGCAAAATACATACTCAGATCCACCAAGGAGATAATGTACCATATGTTTAAATTAAAATTCAAAGAAATTCTTACAAAGAAAACTCTTTATATCTAGTGCTGGAATACTCATTCAATAAAATGTGGGTGTTACCACAGAGCGAAGTTGGAGCTACAGAAGAAGAGTTAAATGAAAACATACAGCTCATTCCAGTAGGAATAATGCTGAGACGGGCATGAGTGTTTAAAATTCTTTTTTAATGTTTATTTATTTTTGAGAGAGGGAGACAGACCACAAGCAGGGAAAGGGCAGAAAGAGAGGAATACACAGAATCTGAAGCAGGCTCCAGGCTCCGAGCTGTCAACACAGAGCCCGATGCGGGGCTTGAACCCTCAAACTGAGGGCTCATGACCTGATGCTTAACTGACTAAGCCACCCAGGCGCCTCTAGGCATGAGGGTTTAATTTGAGGGTCAGTGCTAGGACCAGTCTATAAAAAAAAATCTTTATCTATGAGGCCAAGAAAAGCAAAAGGGAATGAGCTTCAAGTTTGGGGGACACACAAAAGTCCAGGTTGTTGCCTGAGTGGGAAGCACTGGCTAAACATGGGAAGCATTAGTGAAAAGTAGCTAATGGGGTAGAGCTAGCACCATGAGCTCCACCTTGGAAAGAAGTAAGGGATTCCTGCTACAAGTTGAGAAAGGCACACAGAGAGAGTGGGATGTGAGGGATCAGAAGGGAGAGAAGTGAGAACAATGTAGATCAGATTCTTGCCACAGGGCCAGCATCTCTGTCAGCATCACAGCCAGTTCTGTGGATTGCCAGATGCCTTCCCCACCTTTCTTCTGCCAGCCTTCTTCTTCAGCCACCCCACATGGCCAAAAAAAAAAAAAAAAAAAAAAAAAAAAAATCAAGGGCTCAGATAAAGTCATGGGACACAACCCTATAAAGGGCATGAATTCATGACCTTGTGACAGAAAACATTTACGGTGGTTCCTGGATGCACGTGCAGTACAACCAGGACACGGAACCTAAAACAGGAGGTAATGGAGATACAGAAACAGTTCTAATGAGACCACGTCTACTGTGCAGGATCGAAGGGGTTATTTTGTTCCCTGGTTCAGCTGTTGGCCTAGTCTTTGCGGTCCAGGCACAGGAGAGACAACTCTCACCAAAAGTCTTCTGAGGACCAATGACTGTATGACTGCCTGGCTTAAGAGGAGAGACCCTGGACCATGGGTGTGATGTAAGCATGGCATGTAGGTTTCAGGAAGTCGTGTTTTGTAAAAAACTGTTAGTGGTTTCATACACCTTGGTGTGGGGATTAAAGGGTGGCCACACATCGCTGCTGTTCTTTCCTGTGATGTCTGTTTTCCTCTTCAAACAACACACTTGCCCCATAGAGTTGGCAAACATTCTCTGGATGTATTATTGCCGTTCCTAAGCTTTGCCCGTGCCACTACTTTCCTCTTGTACCTTCCTCCTCCTCTTCTGTGACTAGGAGAGTCCCAGCTGCCACTCCAGGACAAATGCCCTCTCCTCCATCACAACCCTCCTTTTAGGAGGCAGCATCAATGTCTCCCTCCTTGGAACTCCCAGAACATTTCCTCTTCCAGCACTTCCAGTCACCTACTCTTATGTGATTGAGATTATGAATCCCTCAGCTGTAAGAGTGAAGTCTTAATCATTTTGTAGTCCCTGAAGCCTGACCCCGGCAGGAATTGGGTAAGTGTTTCTTATGTAGTTGAATGAATGGATGGATAGCCATCCATCCATTAAAAGAATTACCATATTATTTTGCAGATTCCAAGTTTTAAAAATATTTGGTAGACTCCAAGCTTGCTGAGTACATATTCTCAAAGACTGTAGATGATTAAATCCAAGTAAATACAGTCCTTTAAAACTTTTTATCCCAGGCTCACTTCGGCAGCACATATACTGAAATTGGAACGATACAGAGAATATTAGCGTGGCCCTTGCTCAAGGATGACCTACAAATTCATGAAGCGTTCCATATTTTTATGAATGGATAAAGAAGTTGTTGTTTATATACACAATGGAATACTACATGGCAATGAGAAAGAATGAAATATGGCCTTTTGTAGCAACATGGATGGAACTGGAGAGTGTTGTGCTAAGTGAAATAAGTCATACAGAGAAAGACAGATACCATATGTGTTCACTCTTAGGTGGATCCTGAGAAACTTAACAGAAGACCATGGGGGAGGGGAAGGAAAAAAAAGTTAGGGAGGGAGCCAAATCATAAGAGACTCTTAAAAACTGAGAATAAACTGAGGGTTGATGGGGGGTGGGAGGGAGAGGAGGGTGGGTGATGGGCACTGAGGAGGGCACCTGTTGGGATGAGCACTGGGTGTTGTATGGAAACCAATTTGACAATAAATTTCATGAAAGATAAATAAATAAAATAAAAAAATAAATAAACATTAAAAATACCTTTTTATCCCTATATTAGAAACATTAAGTAAATGCTTGGTACTTTTGCAAGTGACCCTAATGGATAATTAATATTGTGGAAGCCAAAATTTAGATTAAAAGAAATTCTCCACAGAGCTAGAACGTTGAACTGTCAGAGGACAGCAATTGAACTGTTCCTAATTTCTGTTACATTTCGTAGCATATTTAAATCATATTAACCTATTTTGTTTCTTTATAAGACTTGCCAAAGTTACTTTTTTATATTTGCTGCTTATTTATTCTTCCTTTCCTGACATGTCCAGGTTTTACTACCATTAAATAGCACCGAGGCACTGAGCACAGTACCCAGCACACAAGTTACACTAAATAAATGTTTATTGAATAAATGAATGTGTTCTGAAAGCAGGACAGAAAAAAAAATGGCAAAAACATTTTTTTCAGAAAGCCACTTTTTTTTTTAGGTTCTTAATAGTCTACTATATTTACCGTTTTATATATCTGAAGTTAGATCTCCTACTTAATTAGTATATAGGTAATTTTGTATAAGTAAAAGCCTTTGTAAAAGGTCCAAGATCGCCTGAAAATGTTCATACCTGGAAGGATTTCAACACTAGACATGGCACTACATTCGAAACACTGCCTCCTTATGTCTCATTTAGTTCTGCTGGGCTTTTGTAGAACATTCAGATGGCTTTGGAATTTTCCCTGTGGTTCTTTTACTCCAGAAAGGAGCATGTTGGCCACAAATATATTGTGCATTGCAGAAGGGAAATCTGAGGAAGAAAACAGAAGACTGGAAAGAGAAGGGAAAACATGTCGCCCTGTTTTCACGGTTACTTTTCTGCTCAGAAATAACATTTATATTGTCTCCTGTTGGACAGCTACAAAGAGCACACCAGCAGACCTGAAAGAGACCTGTTCAGTGCAGGACATGTCTGTGTATGCCATCCAACCAAATGAGTGTCAAGTTGAATATGTAAATAAGCCTAATGGGTGAAGGCAGGTGACATGTCTATGTTGGGATCCTTGGGGGGGGCGGTGGGTGGGGCGGGGGATGACATGAAGGATAATGTGGGTCTGAGAAATAGAATTTTGTAACTGGACACGTTGTCACTCCTAATAATTATGGAGTCCTCTTACTTAAAAGAAAAAGAATAGATACCGGATGAGCGGCTAGCAGTCAATCCCATAAAAGTACAAGTGGAACCAACGAAATTCATGAAAATGGTACATGGGTGACTAAAGTTTGGAAAAACTATCCAGGAAGCACATATTCATGGATGTCACAATAGGAAGAAATGAGGAGAGATAATCCCTGAGCAGAGCCCCTCATAGCTCAGAGGTATACTTGGGCAGACACACCTGTCTTCGGGTCAGCCGATTTCTACAACCAACATTTATCATAGACACTGGCTAAATGGTTAAAAAATAAAGGGCTTTGAGCCAGTCAGAATGAGTTGTGTGGGCCAGCGAATCCCGAAGCAGGCTGTGTATCAGAGCCTCCAGAGAAGTTGCAAAAATAGAGATGTGTAGTCTCAATCTCTAGATACCGGGATTCAGTGGATTTGGGATTTAAGAATCTGTATTTTTACCGAGTGCCACAGTGATATCGAGGCAGGGAATCCAAGGGTAGTGGCCTTTAGAAATCACTAGTGGAGAACAAGTGTTGTATACATTATGGTATCATGGCAATGGTAATTAACACTCATTGTAGTTGTTCTCTAGCAATAGTACACGTAAGACTTATTCGGGGTCCTTGCTCTAAGTGCAGGTTCCTGCTGCCACCCCTAGCACTTTTGAATAACTGGGTCTTAGAGCTAGCAGCCCAGCTGATTCTGATGCAGGTTACATGCAGACCAAATTTTGAGAAACCCTCATTGTGAAAACTTGATCTTTGCTGGGCACAGTACTGTAAGCCATTTATACACATTATCTGATTCCATCTTCCTAATGGTCTTACGGGAGAGGGACTTTTATTACCCCCATTTTACAGATGAGGAAATTGAAGCATGGGGAAGATAAGTAACTCATTCAAGATCACACTGTGAGTAGCTGAGCTGACATGCAGACCAGAACTGTTTGGCAGCAAGATTTATGTTCTTAATACTACATTGCCTCTTTGCTTCCAGGAGGTCAGAGGAAAAAAAAAAAAAAAAAAAGAATCTTCCTAGTTGGGGCGGTTATGAAGGCATTTGAACTAAAGTAGGATAAGTAGATTTTGGAATTTGTCACTTGGTCCTTGGTCACACAAAGGTTGAGATATCTCCAAAATAAATTCGTTTTTGCTTTTGTTTGTTTAGTCTTGAAAATTTGATAAATCCAACTGAAAGCAAACATGTTGATATTTCTTTCATAAAGTAAATAGAGTTATGGAGTCTGACATTATTGAATAGCTGTTAGAACCAGGGCATGACTTTAGATAATGCTGACATGGTGTTGAAGCCAGATACTCCCTATGTTTTAACAGTCTTCCTCCTTCAAAGCACTCTTGGCTTTCTCCTTTGAAGGAAAAAGAAAAGAAAATCAACAAAGGAACCCACAGACACACCCTGGGAAAACAAAATGGAAGATGCTGAAGCAGATCCTTTTTTTTTCTTTTAAGAACTTGCTCCTTTTGGATTTAATGATAATGTCAACTGCCTTTCAAAAGATAACTTTTTTACCAAATTATGAAATTTCTGCGGCACATCAGCATCCCTTTAAAGGGCATATTTCCTAGGCATTAGAGAAGTAAAGGCTGTAAGTCAAAGATAACTTGTTTACCAAACAGGGACTGTAATTGAAATGGCCCTTTGGAGTTAATGAAAATATAAAATAGCTTTCCCCACCAGACTGAGAAGAGTCTAATTTAATTATCTGTGAGTGTCACAGATTAGAAGCAGCCTTTCATCCATTTCTGGAAGCTGAGTCTGGACAGCTCCCTCCTTGTGAAAGGAGCAGGGAATTGGAGCCCTGGGTGGATGAAGAAAGTCCATGAGAGACACATAGATCATGGGTGTCTGGGCTCTTTAAACAATGCTGGATAGTGACAGTTTATAGTGTTTATCTGGGTATGGCTCCAGTCATTCAGAGTTCATCCAGAGTCTATGGAACACCCATTATATCCCAGGCATTATGTGGATACCCTGGATACATAGATAAAATATGGAACCATAAGCCCCTCAGGACAGTCATCCCACACAAGATCAGAATTTGCAGAGGGTGATTTTTCAAAAGTTAGGGGGAATAAGTAAGGGGAAGAAATAGGTAGCATGTTAGAGGCAGAGGATTATTATGGAGACCTTTGTCATTTGTGAGAGCTGTGTTTCAGAAACATTGAGAGTCCCCAAATCTTGAAGCCCAGTGTATAAAAATTTCTCCAGTAAACTTAAGCTTTCCAAGAGAGATCACTAGCTTATATCTTTCCTTGACCCTTCACTTAATCACCTGCACTAGATGCCCACTTTTTTTTTTCTTGGTATACACCTTTCCTATAGAGACAAAGATGGTATTTCTTCAAGAGAGCCACCAGCTAGGGAACGATGAGTAAACACACACACACGCGCACACACACACACACACACACACACACACATACATGTTTTGAGGATGGAATGGAGGTTGCTCTTAGCCAGTGTATCTCAACAGCTTATACTCCCTGTTATACCCCAGCCTTCAGTTAATTCAGGTCACACTTGCACATCAGCAGAATGTTGGGGCCCTTGAGGAGCACAAGGCATGTGTGGAACCTGCATGTGAGTTCTGTGAATTCATTTTCAGGCATTGTGTCCTTGTGTATTTCTCAAGTAGGTGCTCATTATGTGACAGCAGGCTGGCAGTCTGGGGCCATGCCTAGCTCGCTTGCAAGTGTATTTTCTCAGTCTCCATATTGCTTAGTTTTTAAAATTTTTATTAGAGGAATTTAATTTTTTGCCATAGCAATAGTGAAAAACAACAATGAACCTCCAGGTGCACATAGCCCAATTTTTATCATTGTCCATCTTGTTTTGTCTGTTTACCCATTTTGAGGGTTGGGCAGGGGAAAAAGACATGCTGGAGATTTTTAAAGAAGTGCCAAACTTCGTATCACTTCACTCCGTATGTTATTTTTCTAACTTGAATCAATTGCCAACTGAGGTAAGCAGAATAATGGCCTCCCAACGATGTTCATATCCTAATTCTCCAAACCTATAGACATGTTGTCTTAAATGGATGGGAAAAAGGACCTTGCAGATGTAATTAAGAATCTCAAGATGGCAAATTATCCTGGATCATCTGGAGAGGAGGCAGTTTAACCACATGGGTCCTTCTAAGACGGAGGGAGGAGGGTGAGACTCAAGAGGAGGTGATGCTCTGACAGAAACACAGGGGGGAAAGGCAATGTGATGGGGGGGCCATGAACGGAGGAATTAAGGAAGCTTCTAGAAGCTGGAAAAGGCAAGGAAATGGATTCTCCCCCTAGAGCCTCCAGAAGGCAGGAGCCATGCCAAAACCTTGATTTAGGACTTCTGATTTCCAGACTGTATGAGAATAAATACCAGTTTTTGTGGTAATTTCTTAGGGAAGTGATAAGAAACTAATACACTAACTTTAAAAAAAATAGGGAGAATTTATATTTAAAAAATACAACTTGGGGCATCCAGGTGGCTCAGTTGGTTAAGTGTCCTACTTTGGCTCAGGCTGTGATCTCGTGGCCCGTGAGTTCAAGCCCTGTGCTGAGCTCTGTACTGACAGATCAGAGCCTGGAGCCTGCTTCAGATTCTGTGTCTCCTTCTCTCTCTTCTCCACCCCCTGCTCGTGCTCTCTTTCCCTCTCAAAAATAAGTAAATGTTAAAAAAAAAATTTTGTAATACAAACTGATGGGTTCTTTTGAAATGTTTCTTTTGGCCATGCCATGCCTACCATCTTTTCTGGTAATGATAGGCTAATGCTAAAAACAAGCTCCCCAAAGAGTGGGATATGGGTGGTGGTTGTTGTTGTTGTTGTTGTTGTTTTCTTATATCCGGTCCTCTGTAGTCTCCAAATTTGTGACTCCTTGTCTAGAAGATTTTATTGTTAATGCAGCGATTATTTGTTTGAATCTAGTGTTTTCTAGGCCATGAGCTGGAAGGGTCAGGAACCACTTCCTAATGTTTCAAATATCCAGGAAAGTTTGATAGTTACAGATATCCGGATGCTAATTTTTAGCCTACTGTACTCTGTTATATGTTGCTGAACACAGGATGCATGGTTGATTTAAAACTGCACGGCACATTAAGTTGGACTTAGAACTGTCAGATATTTGTGCTGGAGTGGGTACCATCAGCGAAGAATAGAGTTTGCTAAAATAACAAAAACATGCAAATTAAATTTATGGTGTAATGGAATATTTTGCTGCCTTTAGAAACCAAACCCTGTTTCACTTACTAGCCCTTCAATTGTGCAATGAAGAGTAACACAGGAGACTAATTTTGTCCCAGCTACTCGTTATAAATAGAAATATCCCTTAGTGGAAAGACATATTAAGGGTTATGAGTCATTTACAACTTAGTCTTGAATTATTTTAATCAGATGTGAGACTTGGGGAATAAAGAGCTTTGATTACTCAGAGGAGCTTGCCCTGAACCGATGTCTGGCCTGAGTGAAGGCCCTGTGCCAGGAGGTGGGAAAGAAGGGCGAGAAGTAAGTTGCCCAGTGGGCAACCTAGTCAGCTGCAGAGTTGCACATAGCTGGACACTGTGCACCTCAGTCCACGGGAGACATTACAGCTGAGTTCCCAGCCGTCTGTCCTCCCACCTTTGCCCTCATGCCCCCACATCATCCCCCTTTTCCTTTCTTATGAGCGGCAGCTTTGTGATCTGAAAATATCACAGCTTTGAGGTCAGGAAGGCACCTAAGTGGCTTTATAACTATCATTATGTAACATTGGCTAGTGCCTGGCCTCTCTGAACCACAGTTTCTTCTTCTGTAAAATGGAGATGATAATAAATGCCTCAAAGTGTCGAAAGGATTAAGGGAGGTGAAACTAGCATGGTGCGTGTAGTATTTCCTAAGGCTCCAGTAACAAACTACAACAAACTGGTGGATTAGACAACAGCAGTGTATTGTCTCATGCTTCCAGATGCTAGAAACTCACAAATCAGGCAGCACCAGGGTTCCTTGCTTCTGAGGGCTGTGAGGGAGAATCTGCTTTATGCCTCTCTCCTCGCTTCTGGTGGTTTGCTGGCAATCTTTGGCATTCTGGGGCTTGTAAATACATCACCCCTAGCTTGGCCTTCATGTTCATGTCACTTTCTCCCCGTGTGTGTGTGCCTGTGGCCAAATTTCCCCTTTTATAAGCACACCAGCTGTATTGGCTTAAGGTCTGTTGTATTCCAGTATGACTTTATCTCAACTAACTACGTCTGCAATGACCATATTTCCCAAAATGGTCACGTTCTGTGATATTGGAGGTTAGGGCTGAATCATCTGAATTTGGAGGAGGGGGAGACACAATGGAATCCACAGTCCTTCTTATCACAGAGTAAGCTCTCAATACATGTTTACTCCTTCAGCATAGCCTCCCTTAATAAGGGAGCATTCTTTCCTGTCATGTAGATTTTTGAACTGTCAGATTTAAAAAGCTCAAAATCTACCATGTCACGTTCTCTCTAAACCTTGCTCTTCTAAGTGCTCCTTATAACTTACTACTGGTTTTGAGACCCAAAGAGTAAATCCCAAACAATTTCAACCTTACTCAATTATAATTGTATAATTCAGACAAGGCATGGAGTTGAAATTCACTTTTGGACTTTTCTCAGAAGAGGTTGAGCTGAGCACACAAGTAAATAAGACAAAAGGGAATGTTTACAGGTTCAAAAGAACAAACCCATATGAAGCACTGTAAGTAATTTATTTTCATACAGACAACAGGTCTCCACTTCAAACAGCTGGTGTTAGGAAGTGTCCAATAGAAGTCACATGTCCTGGGGGGAAACCTAGGGTGTTTTCAGTTGAGCCAAGGCACTGAGGAAGGAGACAAATAAATCTTCTGACTCTACACAGAATGGTTGGCAAGATAGACTCCCTAATGAGGGATTGACAGGTTAGGCTAGTCTGGATCTAGGTAGTTGTGAGAGAGGTGAGACTAGTCAATGGTCATGGGGCCAGGGCCTCTCTGGAAGGAAGAAGAGAATAAACTGTCTAGTAATAAAAACTAATGCAGGCAGGGAAAAATAACAAGCAGAATTATTCAAAATGGACACAAGGGGACACATAGCAGAATCCAGTTTGGGGGCCCAAGTTCATGGCCTGGTTTTTCCCAGAATGCTGAGTATTAGATGGTTCAGAGTAGGACTTGGATAGTGTAACTACTATGCACCCCTTCTCCTTTCTGGGGTTCCCAACTGAGAGTGAGAGGGAATGATGTACTCGTGGAAAACAAAAACAAAAAACCCCACCATATTTATTAATAGTTACATAAATACCCAATAAGCCCTAATTAATGCCAAACCCAGATAAATGGGGCATAATATAGAACATAGAGTGATGTGTCTTGTCTCCTTTGGCCTCTTTTGAAGCTAGGGTGCTTGGGTATTGAAATGTGTTAATGGTGTGGACCAAAATGGCCAGTCTGCTCTAGGACCAGTCCAGTGTACGTGTTTCTACCATGCAGATACGGTGATAACGCAATGAGTGGGTAGTGACCACAGACACCTACTTGTGATGAACGTGACAATGCCTGCTATTAAAAAGACCCAGTGACAGCTCTAGATCTGAACAATTAGAGTCACAGCACGTCTTTCTTTGGAGGGGGAGTTCATTAGATTGACATAGGCAATGGGCAGAAATGGAGTGGTACTCCTCCTTCCTGTAGTTCGGTTCTCCAGTAAGGTCGTCATTCTGCTTTTCAAAGGCAGAGAAGGGCATAGGGTAGAAAATCATCCTAAACTTAAAGAGACACAGGCTTGGGTAGCTGGATCTGGCTCTTCCAGCTTATTAGTCCAACTTGATTATACGTAGCCTGAACTGAAAGTGACATTGAGATACAGAGTAATCCAAGTAGAATCCAGCAATCTTTATCGAGCAAGAAGAGATCTTGGAATCACTTCCTGGAATGTATCATACTTAGAATGTTGTCATTTTGAAGAGCTGTCTCATTAGCAGTAAGCAAATGAAGCAAAACAATTGAAAGGCCAGGTTCATGTGGTTGAAATGCTCTGTGCCTTGATGGGGACTAGACCTTCATGGGCTTTCTGCCTCATCTTTCCATGATGCTGTATGATGAAAGGAGATTTAAAACCTTAGCTCTGCACTTATCTCTTTGGATACATGTGATCTGCCCTAAGGTTGACTTCATTATGAAGTCCTAGAGACCGAGGCATTACTTTTAATAGAGTCATCAAAGGGTTCTGTTAGAGTACATTAGCATCTGACCTTCTGCATGCTCAGTAAATAAGATAACTTTCAAAAAAAAATTCACTCCATGTTTGCAAATGTTCAAAGAGAAAAAAAAAAAAAAACCCTGGAAAACTAACTGAAAATATAGTGGGTTCTTGCCATTTTCTTATGATTAGTTTCTTGTCTTTACCCCACACTCCCCTGACCCCAATTCATGTCCATTTGGGACCTCAGAAGGTGACCTGATTTGGAAATATGGTCTTTGCAGATGTAATTAGTTGAGTTCATACTGGAATTGGGTGGGCTCTAAATTCGGTGGCAGGTGTCCCGATGACAAGGCCACATAAAGACGTGTAGAAAGAAGTCTGTGTGACAATGGAAGCAGAGATTGGACTAACAAAGCTTCTAGGAATACTGGTGGCTACCAGAACCTGTAAAAGGCAGGGGAGGATTCTTCCCTAGAACCTGTATAGGGAGCATGGTCCTGCCAACCCCCGAGATGATTTCTCTGTAACCCAAGCACCAAAGTCCCACCATGCTAACTTGTACGTTGACTCTGGTGAGACTTCTAATCATGAACCCTGAGTCTGGGGCTTTATTATATATGGCTTATAGAATTCCAGAGCCAGTTTCAGAATTTGGCAGGAGGGAGCAAATTTGAAATTGGGGACTGCGGCTATTGGGAATGTCGACGTATAAAAATGATACCCTCCCTACATGTCCCGCAGTCAAACCATATTTCTCTTTCCTTATTTTCCTTCAGCGTGCTCTAACACTCTTCATCATTGTCTTGACATCCACCAAACAGGATGGATCATTCAGTGTGCTCCCCCACTTTAAGCCACCCATGAATTCGCCACGTGATCTGGGTGCCAGACAATTTGGGAGTTGCGTGAGAGGAGAGCAGCGAGTCCAGGGGAGCTAAGGCCCCTGCAGAGCTCTGTTTCTGAACTTGCCTTCTAGTCCTCTTTCCCATTCTCTGCCTTCGCTTCCTTTCCATCCTGCTCTGCATCCAGGTGTGGGTGTCCCGCCAGGTTCCCGATTGCTGGGTCCTGGGGTTGTTCAGGGCCAGCCAGAAGAAGGCTGCAGGTTGTGACTTTGTACCGTGTTCCCTGTGTTCCCATGGCTGCATTGAAACTTGTTCCTCTCCTTTTGGTGAACTGGCGGGGATCCTTATCTGCCTCTCTGAGAGTTGGTGCAGGGATTAATTACCTAATGTTTGTAAAGCATTTGGAAGTTGATAACTGCTAATTATTATTACCCTGGTATCTGGTCCTTTGTTCTAAGTTCCTAGCAATCTGAAGTGAAAAGGCTTAAAGTAAAAAGTTGCCGAGATAGCCATGATCTCCAAAACAAAACTTGTGCTTGACCTTCTTCCTCTGTGAACTTGATTTATCCTATTAGTCACTCACCTGGTCTCCAGACCTTCCTCCCTAGCAGGGTAGCTGTGTGAGGTGTGTGATGGGGCTGGTTTAACATTTCCAGTATCTGCCATATGGGAAGTGCTTTATATACATTCTCTCATTTAATCCTCATAAAATATGCACAGGAGGCCACGATCGGCATGTTACACATCAGTGAACAAATGCTTATAGCAGTTCAAATCCCTCAGCTGAGAAGTGGCAAAGCCAGATTTTGAAGATATTGCCGTTTGGCTCCAAAGCCTCTGAGCTGTCCCTGCCACCCCTGTGTTCAAGTAGGAGTTAGAAAATAAGCATGTTAGGAAGAGTGACTTGGCACAAGCAGAGAAAAAAAGACCCATACATTGTTTGTTGCCCCTGTGAACAGAACCTGCAGAACAAAGGAGATGTATAAAGCAAGGGTCCTAGTAACTAAAGCGGTCCCAGCCTAGTAGCCAGGAATTTTGAACCGAAAAAGATGATCTGATTTTCAAGTTGGAGGGGCTGTTAGCAATAACTTTGTCTTAGCCGATTCTCCCACCAGGGAGGACATTAGACCCGTGAAGGCAAGGAACTCTTGCCCAAGTTTACTTACGTCTTTTGTTTGATATTCGTTTATTCTTACTTGATGTGGCAATCAGAATATCTGATATTTTCTTTTAATCAACGTATAGTGGACATACAATATTATATTACTTTTAGATGTAGAACATAGTGATTCAACAATTATATAAATTACGAAATGATCACCATGGTGAGTGTAGTTACCGTCGTCACCATACAAAGTTATTACAATATTATTGGCTATATTCCCTATACTGTACTTGAATCCCTGTGACTTGTTTATGTTATAGCTGCAAGTTTTTCCCTTTGACTCTTCTCTACCTATTTCACCCATCCTCCCATCCCCCTCTCATCTGACAACCACCAGTCTGTATTTGAATCTGTTTCTATTTTTTGATGAGTTTTGTCATATTAGATTCCACATATCAGTGAACTCTTATATTATTTGTCTTTCTCCATATCACTTATTTCACTTATCATATTGTGCTCTTTAGGTCCATCCATGTTGTCACCAGTGACAAGATCCCATCCCTTTCTATGGCTGAGTAATATTCCATTGTGTAAACACACTACATCTTCTGTATCCATTCATCTGTCAGTGGACACCTAGGTTGCTTCCATATCTTGTATGTTGTAAATAATACTGCAGTAAACATGGGGTGCATGTATTTCTTGGAATTAGAATAGCTAATATTTTTAAAGGTTTGCTTGCTTACTGTATGTAAGGCACTTTTCTAAGCACTCAATATGCATTCCTTAATTTCATCATTACAGCTTTGCCTAAGCAACAGTATTATTTCTTCTGGAAATACCTGCAAAAAAGGCACTGAAAGGTTTTGGTCAAACTGTCTCTTTGAAAATAATCTTCAGATTTTAGATATTTTAGAGGAAACACGGTCAGCAGTCTTCTAACTGTGTCCCAGTGGTTGCTAGGAACCTCACTCAAAGGTGTGGGTGATGGAAGGATAAAGACATAAAGTCTCAGATCTCAGCCAAACTGGAACCCCATCCAGAACCCCATTTTGTTCCGTGACTTGTGATGTGAACACAATGAATGAATGATGTGATGTGTCCAATGAATTTTAAAAGTTTGAAAGTTCCTCCTGACCTCAATGACGTAGCAAACCTGTCTCCAACAGAGGATTCAGTGACTGTTCTTCCCTCAGGTGTTTTTGATTGAGATAGAATTGACATGTAACATTGCCTGGGTTTAAGATATACGACATGTTCATTTCATACATTTATTTCTACTTCCCTCAGTTGTTAGCAGAGACTTCTTTCCACTCTCTCAAATTCTTCTTGCCATTTTGTCAACCTTTTCTCTCATGCTCCACAGAAGTGACCATGGAGACAGGATTCAGTTCACCACAGATGTGCTTCGGAGTAATTTCAGGATTGTGTGTTTCCGTTTCTTCCCCTTTGCCTTCTTCATGAGAAACATGATCAGTTCTTGAGACGCTGATTGCTGCCGCATCTCATGGCAGGAAGCCGGGATCGAGATGGAAGTTGTCACATCTGTTTCAGGAGCCACGTTTTAATAAAATGTAGACGTGTCCCAGAACTGTTGCATTAATGCTGGGGAAAATTTGGGTGCCAGGAAATTTGGATTTATAATGGAAGTTGTCACTGAACAACAGCACAAATACTCCAGCCTGAAGAAAAGTGTTCTTGAAAGGCTTTGCAAATGCGAAGCTCACGTGGCATAAAGTATGGTTTTAGAAACCTGTATTCAACATAACATTTTTCTCCTTGGAAGTCTGTTGTCCTCATGGGCCGATTTCTAGCTTCAAGCATTCAGATAGCATTAAAATGAAAGCTCTGCGCACACGAACAGTGGAAAACGTCCACTCTGAGTATTCTTACGGCACAGTTAACAAATCCATGAAGCAGTCTTTAATAAACCATTTTGTGTTTTAGGGCTTTAGAATTATTCATACATATATATACCATTTGACATGTGGGTGAGTTTGTGACTCCACCATTAGAAATTTCTGTATTTTACTGTTGGCATTCACTGGTAAGGTTTATTTTTGCAAACTTAATATTGTTCTTGAAGAATGATGCTTAGTTGTATTCACGTTTAAATGGTTCCAGTCAAAGTTAATGGATTAGACCTGACTAGGTAAGGAAGATAGGCACTTTGGGGAGGATCATTTGTAGCTTTTCCAGTCCTATTTAATGAACTGGAAAAGTAATTTGCTAAGTTTAATGTAGAGGCTGGAAAAAATTTACTCCAAACTCCCAAACACTTTATGCTTTGAGACTATAGTGTGGTCACCTTGTGGGTTACTAATACCTTGTTTTCTGTATCAGTTCATTTTGATCTCTTAAAGGTGCTATTGTTCCATTGAAAAAAGCAATAGGCTAACCCTGGATATTTTTTTTTTTATATATATGTATGAAATGCATAATGGGAGAAATATGCCAGGTAGTCATTCACATTCTAGTCTAAATAGCTTTTTGAGGATTTCTTCCTTCTTGAAAGGGAGATTTTATTTGGAATTGCTGTAAGGGGTGCATGATCATTTTGTAATGAATTCTTCCTGGGACAACTTTGGAATGGATGGGAAAAGAATGAATTGAAATTGTTAACACCAAGGATATTCTTGGCTTGCCTTATAATTTTTTTCAAGGAAAACCAGTACTTTGTCATACTGTTGCCTTTCCAATGAATACCTTTTTGACAAGTTTAGAATTCAGTGAGTCTGCTACAATTTTCCCACCCTAAATTTCACTGGAGGGTCTTACCATCTGCCAGATATTATGCTAAGCACATTATGTACACTGTCTCATGTATCTTAAAAAAATTCTTTTAAAGTAGGTTCCTCGCCCAATTTGGGGTTTGAATTTACAATTCTGGGACTAAGACTTGCATGCTCTACTGACTGAACCAGCGAGGTGCCCCGTGCACAGTCTCCTTTAGTCTCCACTGTAGCATTATGAGGTATATGCCACTTAACAGGCTCTAAATGATGCTTATGGTGCACTGTGATCAGCATTTTAGACATTTTAACCCAATCTTCACAATAATCCTCTGGTATAGGTCCTATTATTTCCCCATTTTACAGATACAGAAACAGATACAAAGAGATTTGCTGACTTGCCCAAGATCCCACAGCTGGTGAATTGAGGAGCTGTGATTTATGTTCAGGCGCTCTAGCTGCAGAGAAAACACTCTTAACCATTGTCTGTGCAATTTTATCAGTGAGGAAATAGACGCATAGGGAATAATAACTTGCCCAAAGTCACAGGGGCAATAAATAATGGAGCAGGGACTCAGAGTCAAGCAGCCCATAAAAGTACACGACCTACAAAGCTCACCCCTTCCACAATCCTGCCCACCTTCTCTACTGTGATCATTCAATCTTAAAGCCACTTCAATACAGATGTCATTGTGGCACTTATGAAAAGGTAACAATACAAATAGAAAGGGAAGAAATTAGTTTTATCATTTATTTATCTTACTGCCTCATTTAATTTTGAATAGATTTTGGATTATGGTTTATTATGAAAGGGTTGAATCTTCACCAGTGTCAAAGAAAACCTTAACCTCATCTAGAGCACTGGTTCTTAATCCTTAATGAGCATACGTGTCACCCGAAGATCTTGTTAAAATGCAGATTTTGATTCTGTTGGTCTAAGATGAGCCTGGAGCTCTGCATTTCTTGCGAGCTCCCATGTGATGCTGACGCTACTGGAACATGATCCATGCTTTGAGTACCAAGGCTAGCACATTGAGTTGTTCCAAACTGAGCATCAAGATGTATCCTAAGACCCAACGTTCAAATTGGAAGGGGGGAATTTTCACAGATGAAAGAACACATGCAGAATTGGGAATGATCAACACATCATCATATCACACATCAGCACATCAGAGTTTGGGCAGAGAGGGGTGGCTCGTGAGATAAGACCTGAGCTAACTGACTCTCGGGATTGGAAGGGACCTTAAGGGTCAGCTGGTCCAAACATCCAACTGATGTTTTAATCCTCTCGTATCCCTGCCAGGTCATTTCATCCCTCTGGGTTAAGGAACTTTCCGTGCTGAGTGGAACTAAGAGAATTTTAAGATGGTGCCCGAATCACAGAAACAGTCAAAGCGAAAGGCTGTGATGTCTCCTACCTCTCCAGACAGACATTTGCCTCCATAATACATTTTCAGAGCCTTTGGATATTCTTCAAAAGCTTTCAAACCTTACCATCTTATAATAAAAACAATGTACTCTACCAGAGAGCCATCTGGGCGTGCTTATTCCCCCAAGCATCTGCATGCCACTATGAAATAATGATTTCAGTGCTGACTGGCAGGTGAGAAACAGAGACAGATGTCTGACAGTTGGGCTGCTTCTTGGCTGTACTGACGACACATACCGGGGCGCCTTGAGAAACACAGTTTCAAGGATCAAGAGTCCTGCGGCCGTGAATGGTTTCTTCTCATTTGGATTTCACAACCTGAACTAAGGACTCCTACCGTTGGGTCTTCTGATTGGGGGGATGCCAGCTTCTCCTTTCTAGTCACTGTTCCTTCACCTGTTGTTTGACGATGCCCTGCTTTCCATTTCAGGTGCCCGGGGAGAGTGAGAAACAGTGGAAGCCTGCCCTGGTCGTACTGACCGAGAAGGATCTTTTAATCTATGACAGCATGCCACGGAGGAAGGAAGCCTGGTTCAGCCCAGTTCACACGTACCCTCTTCTTGCCACCAGGTAGCCATGACCTTGTCTTTGAATCTGATGTGTTTGCAGCTTGAAGCTTTTCTAGTCAATTACAATGATTTCAACACGTTGTATTCCTGCTCCCTGTTGCATCAGGAACTGAGGGCTCCTGCAGAGTAGAGCCACACGTTTTTATCCAGTAGATTGATTATTGTTTATGGCCAAACCTGGGGCAACACAGAGACAAAGAACAAACTGCTTTATCCATCCTGAAGGAGCAGTGACATCTGTGAGAAGGTCCCAGCCTAGTCACCTTCCTGGGGGGTCTCCACCCCATTCTTTTTGAGGTGAACTGTGCACATGTGTTTACAATCTTGAAGTTTAGGGAGAATCATCCTTCGCTCGGTGGCGCAGAGATTGTCATGGGATGTCCTGTTGTGCTTTTTAAAGTTTTCTCGGCACGACAGACCCCATAGCAAGTTCTTCCTCAGTAGTATGGTGCTTCCTATGCATGTGGGGCTGCTAGGCGTGTGTCTGTCTCTTAGGACCTTCCGTGCACAGCTATTGTTCATGTGACCTTTTTTTTACGTTTATTTTTTATTATTTTTGAGAGACAAAGACAGATCATGAGCAAGGGAGGGGCAAAGAGAAAGGGAGACACAGAATCTGAAGCAGGCTCCAGGCTCTGAGCTGTCAGCGCAGAGCCCGATGCAGGGCTCGAACCCATGAACCGCTAGATCGTGACCTGACGAAGTCAGATGCTTAACTGACTGAGCCACCCAGGTGCCCCAATGTGAAATTTTTTTAAAGTTTATTTATTTTTTTATAGTTCATCACCTAAGAATGGTTTTTACATTTTTAAATGGTTTTTTTTTTTAACGTTTATTTATTTTTGAGACAGAGAGAGACAGAGCATGAATGGGGGAGGGTCAGAGAGAGAGGGAGACACAGAATCGGAAACAGGCTCCAGGCTCTGAGCAGTCAGCACAGAGCCTGACGCGGGGCTTGAACTCACTGACCGCGAGATCATGACCTGAGCCAAAGTCGGACGCTTAACAGACTGAGCCACCCAGGCGCCCCTTAAATGGTTTTTTAAAAGCAAAAGAACAAATATTTCATGACATGTGAAAATTATGTAAAATTCAAGTTTCCAAGTCCATAAATACGGTGGTACTGGAACACACAGAAAAAAAATTTTTTTAATAAAGTTTATTTATTTATTTTAAGAGAGAGAGAGGACATGCGCACAGGAGGGGCAGAGAGAGAGGGAGAGAGAGAATTGCAGGCAGGCTCCACGCTGTCCGTGCAGAGCCCAACACAGGGCTTGATCTCATCAACCATGAGATCATGACTTCAGCTGAAAGTAAGAGACGAACACTTAACTGACTAAGCCACCAGGCGCCCCTGTCCATGTGACATATTATCTTAATGCATCAGGTGTTTATCCCCTTGTTGAAAGTCTGTATCCTGAGCACAAAAGCACATCAAATCTGAGTCTTGCCTTCAAGTAGTTGACAACTTCCAGACCTGGTGCCCGTTGCCAGCTCTTTCTGTATGTGCTTTGTGATAATGGACACAGTTTTCATCACTCCTATACCTCTCTTTCTTTATCTAGAAGGTAAGTATGCTAACATAATGTTTACGGCTTCCTTGGTATAGTGCCTGGGCAATATTGGGCCGTAAAATGTCTGCTGAATGAATTATTGAACAAGGTGGGACAAATTCTGAAAAGAGTTTGGTCCAACAGACAAAGAGCATAGTGGACTGAGGTTTTAGGAGCATCTGTTCTGAGCAAGAGATACATACAAGATGGGTTCTCCATTCTCAAGGGACTAAGGTGCCAAACAGGTTATAGCCCAGGCTCAGGTACAAGGAAGAGAAGGAGACCCAGGGGCAGAACAAGAGGGGACAGAAGATTAAAATGGCATTGGTGAATGGGGCTGAAACTCCTTAAAAGCCTTTATCTTCCACTTATGGTGATTATAGAGAACAGCAGGTATGGCCTGAAGAAGGTGATCATCGGCCCCAGAGGTGAATAAAGGAGGCCTTCGTGGACCAGGGACCAAGCCTAGATCACTTAGATATTAATAAATAAAATAAAATAGTAATTTAATTTTTGAGTATCCTAAGCCTCAAAATCTTTGGTAGGATAGCTATTAAAGTATTATTGATATTTACAAAAAACCTCAATAATCAGAACCCAAACATCCTAAAATGTTCCTGTTCCAATGGAGATTTCAGGCTGTGTCTTGGGATCCATTTAAATTCACTTTTCCACAGTTTACGTCCTCAGACCTCACCCATGGGCACTGATGTTCAGATTCTGAGGCATTCTCACAACTAGAACCAAAGAAAGATTAGACGATAGTCTCTGTATTCCAGATACTAAGAAGAGAAGTTGGATTCATCCTCTTAGAATGATTTTCAGGAAAGGGACGGCTGGGTAGCTCAGTGGGTTAATAACGCGTTTGACTCTTGATTTTAGCTCAGGCCATGATCTCACAGTTTGGGAGATCCAGCCCCGCATTGGGCTCTGCACTGGCAGTGCTGAGCCTGCTTGGGATTCTCTCTCTTCCTCTCTCTCTGCCCCTCCCCTCCCATCTCTCGAAATAAATAAACTAAAAAAAATAATGATTTTCAGGAACAAAAGTTTAAGTAAAATTTCTAGGTAACTCTCAGGCAAATTGGAAGTAAAACTTGACCTAATTCATAGCTTTCTTCTCATAGTTTGAAGGCATTCTGATTAATGGAGGCTGCTTTTTTTTATTGTTTATTTTTTAAAGATTTTTTAAATGTTTATTATTTTTGAGAGAGAGAGAGAGAGAGAGAAAGAGCATGAGTGGGGGAGGGGCAGAGAGAGAGGGAGACACAGAATCTGAAGCAGGCTCCAGGCTCTGAGCTGTCAGCACAGAGCCCGATGAGCGACTCGAACTCACGGACTGCAAGATCATGACCTGAGCCGAAGTCAGACACTTAATCAACTGAGGCACCCAGGCGCCCCCGGAGGCCGCTTTTTTATTCATGCATGCGTGCATTCAGGATTTTAAAAATTCAGTTCCTCAGTCACACTAATACATTTCAGGCCCTCAGCAGTTGTGGCTGGTGGCTACTATTTTGGACAGCACAAATTAACATCTCTGTCATTATAGAACGTTGTATTGGACAGCACCGCCCTAGAGCATAAATGACCAGCTCACAATCTGTCCCTGTTTGGGCAAGTGACTGGACTGGCACACGCCCAACGGCAGTGTGTCAAAAGCACAGGCTGCCCCATGGGAGGTCATCTTGCAGGCTCTTCAGGCCACCAGCGGCTCAGGGGGCTGGGTGCACAGGCACAGGGACTGGCATCTGGGTAGGTTTGGGTGGGGCCCCAGGAATACCCATTACAGGCTCATAAGCCACGTCTGGGTTGTGAGCAACGTGCATGCGTGGCCTACATCCGCTACGGAAATCGAAAATGGAAACCCTTTCAGTGCAAACTGTGCTCATTTAGAACAGAAGACGCAGCATCGCAACCTCAGCGCCTACCATGTAAACATAAAAGAGAGCAGTGGCAATGGTTGACCTCCCAGTTAACCGCCTCCTCTTTCCCAAATTAGCCAGCCTCACTACTGACCTGCTGAAGAAAAGTGTGTTATCGCATGTGCGTATTAGCCCTAGGAGCAATGATCAAATTAGGCTCATAATCATGCCCTTGGTCTCCAGCTGGTAGTCTGTTTGGCAGAGGATGTTCAAGATGTGAAGGCGGGCCTGGCTGTTCATTCTTAGCTCATCCCCTCAAGCTAGAGTTTCCGTCTTAGTTTTCCTCCTGCCGGAAGAGTGCTTGCCTGGGCTAATCATGTCCCCTCCCTCTTTGAGAGTCCTCTCATCTGTTAAATGCATCTGTTAAATGCTGCTGTCTCTCCAAAGCCTAGCAGAGATAGACTTTGAGAAAATAGGTTTCTAACGGACCCCTTGGCTGGTGGGGCAGCCGCCATGGTTTGCGTGCCTTGGATAAGATCGTCTTCCCTCCGCAGCCCTGTGGATGTTCCTAGAGAAGGACTTTTGGAAAGCAGACAGAAACAAAAACAAAAACAAAACAAACAAACAAACAAAAAAACACACAAGGAAAACGACCTGTCCCATCCCTGGAATCACGTGATCACACTGAGGGGTCGCAGCCCTTGAGTGGCTCCAGGCTATGGAGCAGGGTTTACCTCAGCTGAAGACAGAAACCATTCTATCCTTGCAGACTGAGCTGGCTCTTGGAGATGGGAGGCTGGGCTGGCAGGGAAATCACTGCCGGAAGAGGTAGAAGTCAAAGGGAAACTCTGGATCCTTCCGTTACATTAGCTGCTTCCCTAGCCACATAGCTAAGCTCATAAAGTGACGTATTTACTTTGTTTATTCCATAGTCACATATGACAGCGTGTCCCTTCTTTTTTATTGAATTCTTTTTTTTTTTTTAATTTTTTTTTTCCAACGTTTATTTATTTTTTGGGACAGAGAGAGACAGAGTATGAACGGGGGAGGGGCAGAGAGAGGGAGACACAGAATCGGAAACAGCCTCCAGGCTCTGAGCTGTCGGCCCAGAGCCTGACGCGGGGCTCGAACTCACGGACCGCGAGATCGTGACCTGGCTGAAGTCGGACGCTTAACCGACTGCGCCACCCAGGCGCCCCGAATTCTTTTAATGTTTATTTGTTTTTGAGCGAGAGAGGCAGAGTGTGAGTGGGGGAGTGTCAGGGAGAGAGGGAGACACAGAATCTGGAGCAGGCTCCAGGCTCCCAGCCGTCAGCACAGAGTGGGACTCACAGACCAGTAGATCATGACCTGAGCCGAAGCTGGACGCTTAACCAGCTGAACCACCCAGCGCCCCCAGAGTGTGTCCTTTATATATGAGCGTTTGGGCACGTAGCCTGTCTAGTAGCATTACTTATCTCCGAGTGCAGTTTTCTGAAGGAGACTCCTGTCTTTTTAAAACCTTTTATTAAGGTGTGATTTATAAGCAGTATATACACAAATCTTAAATGTGCAGTTCAATTAATTTTTATTTATGAATACAGAGCCACGGTGCCTAAAGTTTTACTATAGGGCGTCTACTAATGAATCATCTTTGTGTCTTTTTTTTCTAACGAATCATCTTGAGTGATATTATCAAGAAGGCCAAGGTAGGACTATTTGCACATAGACCCAGGCAGTAATCAACTGGTGGCTGAGCTTTGTGGAAGGAGCGTATATCACGGCCAGGTGTTTACATGGATTTTATCCTATCTGGCAAAACTTACAATTTGAGAATCACCTGGCTGTTTGGAGGTGATTCTTAACAGAGGCCAGTCCTGAGGACGCTGCCCTGGAGATTCTAGGTTCCAGAGTCAGGAGGATGTTTTCAACAAGCATCTGGCAGGTGTGGTCCTCAGGATGACCACATTTAACCCCCACAACCCTGGAAGGGTTAGACTTTATTCCTGTTTCACAGATAAGTAAAACGGAGGAACTAAGAGGTTAAGGAGCTCACCCTCAGTCATACAGCCAGTAAGAGATACACCTGGGATTCTGATTCTGCGTGCACCTTTTTAACCCCTGTTCTCTGCACACTCCCCGAAAAAGCACGTTCCTATTCCCTGGAGTTTTAGTGGCTCTTTGTGCCAAGCATGTCACATAAATCTTTCCTTAGCTTTCCTGACAACTCAATCACGCAATAGGTAGCCACTCAGATCACACGACAGAGTGAGGACAGGGCTCTGTATGCCATCAGAGACCTAAAGTTTCTACCCGTGGCTTAGACTGGGGGTTCTCAGAATGGGGTCCTCAGACCAGCAGCATGAGCACCCCCTGGGAACTTAGACACGCGGACTCTCCACCCCACTCCAGACCGATGGAATCAGACACTGGAGGTAGGGTCCCCAGCCCGTCTTTGAGTTAACCAGCCAGCCCCCCAGGGGCTTCTGATGCAGGCTACAGTTGGAGAACCTCTGATTTGGAAGACCATGCTCTGGTGCCTCTCATACTCCCAGGGTTCACAGTCAGAGGGACACTTCACGGCAGGGACGTGCATCTTTCTTCCCGGTGGTTCGTCAGAAGTCTTATGTTGCCTCATGTTGTGGTGACCACCAAAGAATTAGTTCGAAGGCTGTCCTGGGTCTAGTGCTCACAGAGTCATCAGAAGCTCCCAAAATGTGCTGTGTGGTGCCCTGCTTTTTCACTTAACATGGTCCCATAGGCATTTTCCACTGAGACTTTGCACTCTACCTTAGCTTCAACGTAGTGACTACATAGTGTTCCATTGCATGGATGCTCTGGGGAATCCCCTGGGGCAGGTCTGGGGCACAGATTCTGGAAACTTATGGCGTGCCTCCAAATCCCAGCTACTTACCAGCTTTGGAAACTTGGGCAAGTTTTGTGATCTCTTAGTGCCTCTTGTCCCACATCTGTAATGTGGATAGTATCTCTACCTACCTGATAAGGAGACATGGTAAGTGCTAAATAAATTCGGTTATTATTACTTATTTACCTTTTCTCTATTTTGGAGTTTAATAAGTATATTTGCCACATTTTAAAAGCAGCTTCAGGGCGCCTGGGTGGCATCCAACTCTTGATTTTGGCTCAGGTCACAGTCTCACGGTTTGTGGAATTGAGCCCCACAATGGGCTCTGCTCAGAGAGCATGGAGACTACTTAGCATTCTCTCTCTCTCTCTCTCTCTCTCTCTCCAAAATAAATAAATAAACTTAAAAAAAAACCAAAATTTCATCACACTGGAAATCCATAGGTCATCATTATAGAACCATCTAAGAAATTTTTTCAAACCCATCCTGTTAGCAAAAAAATAAAAATAAAAATAAAGCAAACAAAAAGCCTGAAAAACCATCTCCTTAAAAAATAAAAACAACAGGGGCGCCTGGGTGGCGCAGTCGGTTAAGCGTCCGACTTCAGCCAGGTCACGATCTCGCAGTCTGTGAGTTCAAGCCCCACGTCGGGCTCTGGGCTGATGGCTCAGAGCCTGGAGCCTGTTTCTGATTCTGTGTCTCCCTCTCTCTCTGCCCTTCCCCCGTTCATGCTTTGTCTCTCTCTGTCCCAAAAATAAATAAACGTTGAAAAAAAAAAATTAAAAAAAAAATAAAAACAACAATGTACTCCTGAAATCATTGTTGCACTAAATGCTAACTAATTTGGATATAAATTTTTAAAAAATTAAGTTAAATTTAAAAAAATAAAAATAAATAAATAAATAAATCTCAAAAAAAAAAACAACGAAAGAAAGAACTTGGGGGAGTCGACAACTAGGGGGTTCTGTTTTGGTCTTAAAAGTAGGAGGCAACGTCGTTTGGCTGCACATTGGGTGGGCAGGATGCTTGAAGACAGCAAGGCATTACTTCTGTTCAAAACATCGTGTATGAGATTCCAAAGACTCTCTGATGAAGATTTTAATCAGAGTTGGAAATAGTAGGGAATATATCCTCATAGCTCCTCCTTCTCTTTTGCAAAAAACATGAACCCAGACTCTCTAGATGGATCCCTACCTTAGATTTTGGGTATGGGGTTTCCTCTGTGGAGGGGAATGGGAAAAGGTGGTATATAGAGGAGTAAAGGATGAGAGCAAAATCATGAATGGGTGTTGAATTCTATTTTTTTGGATACACACTGAGATGATTATGCAGTTTTGAATTACATTAATAAAGTTTCTCATGTGGAACCAAAAATAAATAAATTAATTAATTAATTAATTAATTAAAAACAACAACTTTATTTACTGGTGGAGAGGAAAGATCACAGTATTGGATTTGACACCCGGGTTCATACTCTGGGTTTGCCCAGTCAGACCCCAGTTTACAGGCTGTGTGATCTTAAGCAAATCATGTCACCTCTCTGATCCTGTTTCCTCCCCCTGAACACTAGGATCCTAATGTCTGCTGCAGAGTGATTATGAAAATGAAAGTATGGCACAGTGGCAGTCAGCTGGGGCTGCCGCAACAAAATACCACTGCCTGGATAACAGATAATTACCTTCTCACAGTTCCAGAGGCTGGAAGTCAAAGACAGTGTCAGTGTGGTTGGTTTCTGGTGAGAGCCCTCTGCTTGGTCTGTGGGTGGCTGCCATCTTGCTGTGTGCTCACGTGACCTCTTTGAGTGCCTGCGGCGGGGAGAGAGAATGCTGGAGCCGTCTGGTGTCAAACCGCCAGAGCAGGGCCACAGCCTTAGGACCTCATTTAACCTCAATGTCCTCCTCGTTGGCCCTGTCTCTACATATAGGTGGCATTGAGGGTTAGGTCTTCAACATATGAATTGAGGGGGTGAGGGTGGGGCAGGAGTCAATCTTGAGCCTTGACAGGACAGCCTCATTTAGCAGAACACTGGCCCACAGCAACTGGGCAACTGGGCAACTGGGCAACGGCCTGTGCCCCTCCCTTTGCCTTAGCCTTGCGAGGCAGTACTATTCAGAATGTCAGAGACAGTCTTTTCTCTTGCACAAGAACTGGCCAGGGCCAGAGCCAGTAGGAAACAGGGTTCTTTTAAAATCGAGTTACTTCCTCAGACAGTTCATAGTTGATTTGTTGATTTGTTTAGGGTTATTTTTTGTTACTTTTTTGTCACTTCTTCCTTTCTTTCCCTTTTTCTTTCTTTCTTTCTTTCTTCTTTCTTTTCTTTCTTTCTTCTTTCTTTTCTTTCTTCTTTCTTTCTTTCTTTCTTTCTTTCTTTCTTTCTTTCTTCCTAACTTCCTTCCTTCCTTCCTTCCTTCCTTCCTTCCTTCCTTCCTTCCTCCCTTTTTTTTTTGGAGTCCCAGGCACATTTAATTTATATTTTTCTGGAAGATGAAAATTTGATTGTGTTTCATAGCAGTGGCATCAGAAATGCCCACAGCACGTTCTTGGTGTCGACCACCATGCAGGGAAGTTTACAAGCCGTTGCTTCTCCTGCTGACAAACGTTGATGGTGCCTACGTGCATCCGCGTTGCAATTTATAGCGGTGCACTCAGGAACTTTTCAAACACGTTGTAACGTTAGCTGTTCTCATCCCTCAGCTTTTCTGAGTCCTTGGGAAAACTTTTTTTTTTTTTTTTTTTTTTTGCTTAGCCAAAGCTTACTTGATGTCGCTGAACATGAAGAAAAAAAGGTACTCTTGCCCATATGGAGGATGTATGTTGGTTTTTTCTTTTTTTGTCACTGTCATCATAATTGGCAAGTGTGACAGGCCTACAGGGAGAGAGGATTAAGGTGGCAGTATTTCTGGAATTCTAGAGGAGATTTAACCCAGAAATTCTGCACACCCAGTTCCAGTGGTTGGCAAAAGATTGGGAAGCACAGAGCTTGCAAAAGTAATGAGGCTCTGAGCCCAGCTGTCCCACCTGTGGGCCCGAGAGAAGGGGTGGGGTCTCTGGGGAAGAGGAACTGATGAATTGCACTTTGCTCCCCTGATGCCACTTGGGAGCCAAAGGCACTGGCACTTGTATTAAACATGTTGGGTAATCCTTGGTGTCTAAGGAACTAACCTGTTTCTCAGTGCTAAAAGGAATTGCTGCCTCAGGCCAGCCTCAGAAATTTTAGGAATGCTTTCCACTGGGGAAGTTTGGCCAGTCGCGTTTGTCAAACATTCAACTACAATCAGCTTGTGGTTTTCACACTAAGCGTGGGAGGCTTCTTCACTCTTAGGGAATGTGAGCCTGTGCCATAGGCATTCCCTAGGGAAGCATAAGAGGATCTGCATGCCCATGGAACCACACTCTGTCAGCCTGAGAAGAGTGGAGTTGGCCTTCACACCCATTCTTCCCGTTTGTGTGAACCGTACCTGGTGTTCACACTAATGGCCAGCCTCCTTCCTGCCCTCCTTCCTGTTAATCCAGAAGCTCCTCAGAGTTGGGTGGGAGATAAGCAGAGTGAGGGGGTCCAAGGACTTTGGAGTCAGACAAGGAGTTGACCCCGAGACCTCTACTTGCCATGTGATCTTGGGCAAAATATCAATTTCTCCGAATCCAAGCCTCATCTCTGTGAAGGGCAGTAGTATCTTCTGCTTCATTCAGCTATTGATAGGAACTATTAAGACAGTAAATGTAAGTGTTTAACATATGACTGAGACATAATAAGTGATTGATAAATTTTAGCAATTGTTAATATTGAAAAAATTAATTGAAATTGATGTATGAATAACTGATAAGTAAGTAGACATATTTGATTCCACATGTAATACTGCATTTATCAAGGACTCGTAGTGTCTTAGATCAAAGTTGTTGAGATATAAGGACTGGGCTAAGAGTTTGTTGCTTTAATTTGTAGGGAGGGGGAAGTGAGAGATGGAACGGGGAGACTGGAACCCCTCAACTCACACCAGAAAGCTAGTCCTTTTTTTTTTTTTTTTTTTTTTTTTTTTTTTTGGAGAGAGAGAAAGAATGAGCGGAGAAGAAGCAGAGAGGGAGAGAGAATCCCAAGCAGGAGCAGCTCCACAACCTGGGATCTCACAACCTGAGATCATGACCTCAGTCCAAATCAAAAGCTGGACACTTAACTGACTGAGGCACCCAGGTGCAACACTGCAGGAAGGTAGCCTATTGATGGCTTCTTCCTTGGGGCAAGAATGTCCAGTTCAGTTTAAGAAATGTTTCACAGTCTCCTGTTAGGGGCCAACATTGTACCAAGGGCTGATGGTTGGGGAGTTATAAAAAAAAAAAGAAAGGAAGGAAGGAAGGGAGGGAGGGAGGAAGGAAGGAAGGAAGGAAGGAAGGAAGGAAGGAAGGAAGAAAAATATGAGAGATAAAAGCCAAGTGTTATAAAAGCTAATTTTTCAGGTTATTCACTCATGGTTTTATTTTCCCAGCAAAATAGGACAGATTTTAATTGTCATTACTTTCCATGGAGAAGTTCTTGAAGATCTTTTTAGTATACCTATTGTATACATATTGTGATATATGTTGAACTAATTAAAACACAGATGGGATAAGGGAATGTGGAAGAGATAACCAGAAAACTCAAAGAATATATTTAAAAATTAAAGTTCTAATATTGCTAAGGGTTAAAAAAAAAAGAAAGACTATGAACTTGAAAGGAAGACTTTCCAAGACATTAGGCTATCATATGTGAGAATATTCATCAGACTGTAAGCCTTGTTCATCTCTGGAGATGGCAAGTGCGTGGGGGTGAATTAAATCTGTGGGTGACCTGAAGAGTTCATTATTCATTCTCTCTCTCTCTCTCTCTCTCTCTCTCTCTCTCTCTCTCTTTAATTTATTGTCAATTTGGCTAACATACAGTGTATACAGTATGCACTTGGTTTTGGGGGTGTATTCCCGTGAGTCATCACTTGTATACGACACCCAGTGCTCATCCCAATAAGTGCCCTCCTCGATGCCCATCACCCATTTTCTCCTCTCCCCTCTGTGCCTCCCCATCAACCCTCAGTTTGTTCTTTGTATTTAAAAGTCTCTTATGGTTTGCCTCCCTCTCTTTAATTTCCTTTCTATCTACAGTTGACACGCTGGAGTTTGGCCCCTTTTCCTGGTATAGTGGAAAGTTTATAGACTTTATAGTCATGTGGGTTCCTATTCTGGACACTCACCTGGCCAGCTACCACTTTAGCACACAGAACCATGGATTCCTTGTTGGTAAAGTGGAGCTTGTGATACGCTTTCCGGGGCATCGTGGAGACCCAGGGAGATAGTGCGTCAGTGCAACGAGTCACAGAACAGGCATCGGTTTTCCTCCCTCCACATTACTGCTAGCAGCTGGCTGTGGGAGGTCATGAGACCAGGGAGAACATGTGTCCGGGTCTCTGGAAATCCAGCTGGATTTACTAAAAGTCAAAAATTGGCTCTTTTGCTGCTCATTCTCCTATATCACCTTGGTCTTTGTTTACAGTCAGTATCCCTCAGTAGTATCTTTTGGAGAGATGGGACCTTGCCTAACCTTTCAAAAAAAATTTTTTTTAATGTTTATTTACTTTTGAGACAGAGCATGAATGGGGGAGGGTCAGACAGAGAGGGAGACACAGAATCCGAAGCAGGCTCCAGGCTCTGAGCTGTCAGCACAGAGCCCGACACGGGGCTCGAACTCATGGACCGTGAGATCACGACCTGAGATGAAGTCGGACACTTAACCGACTGAGCCACCCAGGCACCCATTTGCCTAACCTTTCAGCACCGTGTTCAGAGGAAAGTTTAGGAGGTAGAAAGGAGGCAGTTGTGAGCTCTTCTTGGCTGAGGGGCAGCATGCTGGTTTCTGAGCAGCCCTTCTGCCCTGACAGTCCAGAGCTTACTAGTGACTTTTCCCCTCACTTCTTTCCTAGTCAGCCCGTTGACTGCTGGGCTCCGGTGACTAGTGGATGGAAGTAATCAAGTGCACCAGAACCATTTAAGGGATCTGAACAGTTGTTTTTCTTTCTTTCTTTCTTTCTTTTCTTTTTTTTTTTTTTTTTTTTTGGCTTGCATTGTGGCATATGCTGGGAGATGCTAATTACAGCAATTAAGCAAGAATGTAATATTGCTTAGCAACCCAGTTACCTAATATGTAATTTTACTAATTTGGCTGAATCTGTGTGCTGTAACTGTTTTTGTTTTAATTAAGGATATTAATAATAATGTTTTTGTGTGGGACATTTTATGCAGCATTTTCTAACACCTATATCCAGAATTAAATTAGTGCATAAGCATCCTTTGTGAGACAGGTTTTTTTGTTTTTGTTTTTGTTTTTCTCAAAACCAGGCATGCAAAGGGATGTGAGGATCCAGAAACTGTGTGCAGCCTAGTACCTCAGTAGAGACACCTTTTGCTTGACCTTCTTTGAACATGAAGGAATTTCTACCACCAGCTTCCCCCAAATATTGAACAAAGTATTTGACCTGCAAGTGGGTTTATCCCACAGCCACATGGAGCCTTGTGGGGTCCACCTTGGGTGCCACTTTGGGCAGTGAAGTCATTTAAAAACATTTCACCCTTAGGGCGCCTGGGTGGCACAGTCAGTTGAGTGTCCAACTTCGGCTTAGCTCATGATCTCACAGTTTGTGGGTTGTGGGTTTGAGCCCCGCATCAGGCTCATATGCTGTCAGCTCAGCGCCTGCTTTGGATCCTCTGTCCCGCTCTCTCTCAGCCCCTTCCCTGCTCATTCTCTCTCTCTTTCAAAAATAAGTAGACATTATAAAAATAAAAACATTTCACCCTTTCTTTTTCTGGGTTAGGGACCCATTTATATATAAATCTTTAAATTTATGTACACTGGATCCATGCTAGCCATGAATGTGAAATCTTACTGACTTACTTCGTTGATAAAATGGTACCTTCCACTCTCAGACCAGAAAAGGTTAATTCTGACTCCCTAAACAAGTCACTGCTGAAAACACCAGTTGCTAGAGATGGATTTGAAGGAAGAAACAGGAGATGGATGTTAGGCTAATCCCACAGAGAATCTCATCCCAATTACCTTTCAAGATCACTTTTTGCCAGGATTGAGTTAATCTGGAAATGAGCATTTAGCAGATGTAAACCCAAGTTCTTTGGATCTAGCATGAGCTACGGTTTAATGATGGGAGACTGAGGGTGGGAGAGAAATCACAGTATCTCATAACAGTCATTAATCACAAACTTCTTAGAAAATAATCCTCCTTGTATTCTAGCTATTCATTCAACAAATATTTGCTGAGTGCTTGCCACGTGCCTGGAATTGTTCTAGGTTGTACACATACAGTTGGGAACAATCAGATAAAAAGTCCCGCCCTGATTGACCTAATGAGAATAGTGGCTATTCCTACATATTCTGTTCCAGGCGTTGTTCCACACAGCATTCATATAACTCATTTCATCCTTAGCAACAATACAATGAGGTAGGCATATTGCTACCCCCAGTTTGCATTTGAGGCATCTGAGGTGTGGAGAGTGTTTGAGACTTGCTGAGGTCGCACAGTTGGCAAATAGCCCAGTTGGGCTATCTGACTCTCTCCTCTGTCCCCTCATCTCTGTGGCTTCACTCTCCAGGCCCACTCGGTTTATATGGGCCTTTCATTTGTTCCCTTATTCATACTTCCAGATAATAGGAAATGTCACATCTTGCTGGAGTTGGTGGAGTTTGCTTCCAACCATGGGCATGTGTATTTGACTTCCGTAACCAGAGAACAAAGCATGTCCTTGGGTTTCTCACACAGTTTCAGATAAAACTTAGAAATTGGGTGTGAATTACAGCTTGAAAGCCTGTCCCAGGGTGCCGGTATTTTTCCCTGACTGGGTAAGAGAGTTATCTTCTCTTGAGAGACAGCATTTCCTTGGTTGCTATAGTTTAGTCCCTGCCACAGATAAGAGACAGATGGTCATATTTTTAAGGATACACAAATAGCTTAAAATGTAAAATAATTGAAATATAAATAATAGCTATTTCAGAGTCCCCCTTGAGACTGCAGATCAGAAAATATCCTTGGGAAGAATCTTGGGAGGCATGTAAACAGGCTGTTCTGTAAGAATAGGACAAACTCTGGGGCGCCTGGGTGGCTCAATCGGTTAAGTGTCCAACTTCAGCTCAAGTTGTGATCTAATGGTTAATAGATTTGAGCCCCGCGTCAAGCTCTGTGCTCTCAGCTCAGAGCCTGGAGCCTGCTTTGGATTCTGGGTCTCCTCTCTCTGTCCCGCTTCCCCACTTGTGCTCTTTCTCTCAAAAATAAATCTAAAAACTTAAAGAAAAAAATAGAATAGGACAAACTCCAAACTTTAGCAGACACATTCTATTCCTTAAGCCCTACTTTTCTAAATGTGCACGTGATGACTTTTAAAAATCTTAATGTCCAGCTGACATTTACTTGCTACTTAGTGTCCAGAATCTGGCTATGGTAATGTGTTCCTAAGGTGGTCTGCAAGTGAAGAGCCCATTAGGGGGCCTTTTCACTGCTGCACATTTCATAGCATTTCAGAATAGGTCAGGCGTGTGTGTGTGTGTGCTTTCCTTTGCAAAATTGAACTCACATTTTTTAAACATTTTGGAAAACTTGTATTCATGCAGTTGTTCAGCCAACAGGTAGTGAATCCCACGTGTCAGGTAGAATGCCAGGCACCACAGAATCAAGGAGAGATGCTCCTACCCTGAAGAGCATCTGAATCTAGCAAGGGAGAGGAGATGGTAATCGTAAATGCTGTGTAGGGACCCGGAAGAGGGGCACCTACCTTAAGGAGACCATACTACGTTTGGTCTGGAGCTCCAGAAGATTGCTGTGCTGTCCACAGCAAGTTTGTTTCCTCCCACATATTTTTACCCTGGACCTGTCAACTTCAACACATGAGCAACAAACCCCACAGAGTGGTGTCCAAGGACCCCTGCTGGCTGCCATGGAGGCTGTCTCAGTCTTCCTGGAAGACCTCCTACCTCACCCTGCATCCCTGGAAGCAAATCGTCTGCTCCAAATGTGGCTCTTCCTGGATGGGCCAAGGTTCAGGGATGGCTTTGATCTGACTATAGACTCTCAAGGCGAGAAGTGTCTCTACTGTCCCCAGGAAGTCCCTGTCCAGCCTATGCTTGAGCACTTCCACAGACATCGTGGACACTTATGCCTGCCCCTCCCTCCCTCCATTCCTCACACAATGTCTTCTCTTTGCCAGACAGGATGTATCCAAACGATGTTCTTTCTGAAGCAGTTTTGGGTACTCTGCTGTTTTGATCATTGTCTTCAGCATTAGGAGTCTTGCGTGGAACTGTATTTCGGTATCACTGCTTTCCTTTGTAATTCTGTTTACTTTATGATTTATACACATTGTTCAGAATAACGGTCCACAGGGCTTGGTGCCTAGGACTGAATGCCGCGTTTTAGGCATGGTCTGACCAGCATAGGGCCACACAGGGCCAGCACCTGCTCTCATTCTGTTAATTGAGTTTAAATTCACGTTAGTGCTGTTGGTAGCTCTGAGTCAACTAATTTCCAGTGGTGCTTCTACATCAAGTCTCTCCCATTCTAATTTTGTCGTTGTCATTGTTTGTTTTGGGCTCGAACTACAGTGCTTAGCAGTCTTCCGTCTTGATTCTATATTTCATCTTCTTACCAGTTTGGGATCATCTGCTGACTTGAGGTGCATGCCCTCTTCATACAAGTCACTGATAAAAATGTTTAACAGGACAGGACTAAGGCCATAGCTCTGCCTCCATTCCTAATTAAATTGACTCGTGATGTCTATGACCCCTTAACAAAGTACTCTTCCAGCTGATAAGCTTTGTACCCAAAACTTATTCCTTTTAAGTCCAAATGAATATTAAAGGAAACTGTCAGTACATTTTTTTTTCTGAATACTTACTTCATCTATTACTTTTCTAATAATCTGGTTTCTGGGTAAAACAGTTGGTGTAAGGAAGACATATAGGCCCTCATGGACTCCTATTTCCTATTTTCCAAAGTCAAAAAAAGAAGGAAAGAAAGAAAGAAAGAAAGAAAGAAAGATTGCTTTTAAAAATCCATTACTGGGGTGCCTGGGTGGCTTTGTCAGCTGAATGTCTGACTCTTGATCTCATGGATTGTGAGATAGAGCCCCGCATCAGGCTGTGTGCTGAGAGCACAGAGTCTGCTTGGGATTCTCTCTCTGCCCCTCTCTCTTCCCCTCCCCCATTCACTCGCTCTAATTCTCTCAAAATAAAGAAACATTTTTTTAAAAATCCATTACTGAATTTTGCCTCGGAACAGGGCCAAAGAATCTATTTTATTCCATGTTTTGAAAACCAAGATATAATTTTCACTTTTCCAGTTCACTTTTTTAGAATAGTCTGACTTGTTCTCCCTGATTTCCCAAAGGTCCCCGCAGAGTTTCAATTATGAAGCATCTAAGCCCTTCCGGTAGGTTGGTGTGTAATCTTCCCAGGAAGGACTTGACTTCATTTGAAGCATCAGGGTGCTCTCTTCCAAATGCCACTCCCTTCTTGGCTTCCACTGCCCCTTTCTTAGGCTCACATCTCAAAAACGTTATTTTCATAAAGCAGCAAAGCAAGAATTCACAAGTTATATTTTCTTTCAGCCACTCATCAATAACACTGTTTGCCTGGAGATACAGAGCTGCCTAGTCCTTGTCTTTGTACACCATAGACATCTAAAAATAGCCCCTCGTGTTGTATTTGCCATTGTTAGGAAACCTTCCCTCATAAGGACCCTCGATTGCCCATCTAAAGGTTTCTTTTGAATAGTGGTTTGACTCCCAGGGAAAACATCCTGTCCTTTGCAGTGGACGTGGCCCTTGTGGGTCCTGGTGTTACTTAATTTAGAGCCTAGGTATAAGGGGGGCACCTGGGTGGCTCAGTCGGTTAAGCATCTGACTCTTAATCTCAGCTCAGGTCATGGTCTCATTGTTCATAGGATCAAGCCCCACGTCGGACTCCATGCTGACAGCACAGAGCCTGCTTGGGATTCTCTCTGTCACCCTCTCTCTCTGACCCCCTCAAAGTAAATAAATAAACTTAAAAAAAAAGAACCCAAGTATTGGATTCCTAAGATCTTAAGGACCTTATACAATATTGCTTTAACTTCTGTTGATCTGAGGTACCTGTGAGCCCTCTGAGATGCTCAGTGAACAATCAGTACATTATCCAGTAGTGTATATCCAATATTATTTTATTGGTTGGAGCTGGAAATATACAAATTCACCTCAAGAGAATGATTTCACACAACATTTATAAATGTAATCGTTCCACTATTTTTCTCTATCTCTTCCTTGTAGCTGCCACTCCTATCACTGTGGCAGCCCACATAATAAAAAAGAGGTAAGAGAAAGGATCTTGGTCCTACCCTGTCCAGTGGCCTTGTCTCATTTTTGCAATGCCATGATTTGTAAACTAACCAACTCTGTTTGGACTTCTCAAGATGGCATAGTGGCGCATGTCCACATCTCTACATGTTGTCATCCACTTATTACTGTTGGCCACAAAAAGCAATTCGTTGGTGATGATATTAAGAACAAGGAAATCTATTATTTCTGATATCTTGGTAGGGATGAAATGACAATTATGTTGATAAATGTAGGGTTTCTTTGTTCTTGTGCCAGAATCCACTGCTGCCTTTCCTGTGATGGAACAGCTTTCTCTTGAGGTTCCAGTTCACCCTCTGAAGGAAGATCTTCTTAATAATCAGATTGCCCCAATGAAGAGGAATAATTCTCCATCCGTCCACTTGACTCTGGCTCATCTCTTCTACTTGTCATCTGCCAGAGGCTGGTTCTGACTTTCTTTTATATTCCAGGAGTGAGCCTCTAAGAACTGGGGCAGAACCTGAAGTGAACTTCATCTCCTCCAACCTTGGGCCACATCTGTTGTACTCACACCATGCCTAGCCTTGGGTCTGCATAGAGTAGGTGCATTTATGAGTTGGCTATGGCTGCCATAACAAAGTACTACAAAGCAGGTGACATAAGCAACAGAAATTTATTTTCTCATGGTTTTGAAGGATAAAAGTCCAAGATCAATGTGCCATCAGGGTTGGTTTCTGGTGAGGGTTTTCTTCCTGACTTATAGACAGCTGCCTTCTTCCTCTGTCCACACTTGGTCCTTGCTCTTTGTGTGTTTGTGTGTGTGTGTGTGTGTGTGTGTGTGTGTGTGTGTAGGGAGGGAGATCTCTGGCATCTCTTTTCCTGTAAGGGCAGCATCCTATTGGTTAAGGGCCCACACTTACGCCCTTACTTAACCTTATATAGTCTATATTTCCAAATACAGCCACATGGGCAAGGGCTTCAACATAGGAATTTTAGGGGGACACAGTTCAGTCCGTAACAGGGAAGTATTCCATAAATGTTTGTAGGATGTATCAGTTGGCGAATGGCGATATCTTGATTGATTGATTGAATGAATGAACTTCGTGACTTTTTTGGTGATCATTTGGAAGTAGAGAAGAGACCTGAACAGAGCAGGAAGCTCCTCTAAGGCCCCTTGGAGCACCCTGAATCAAAAAAGATTCTGTAACTTCAACTGGCAGGTCTCAGGGTCTCTTCTGTCTCATTTGCCAGAGGCCAGTTGGTTTGTGTAAGGGATTAATGAGACCACAGGTGTAGGTTCCATCCCACGCGGCTCAGTTAACTCCATGTTGAGAAAGGCTCTTCCATGGCAGGTGTTAAGTCTGAAGAGTGAGGCATGGACAGTTTAGAATAACCTAGACATATGGACATGTAGGGCCACAGAGAGGAGCTCATCCACTGTTCCAACACTGAATTGACACTAATGTTCTGCAAACAACAAACAAAGCATGTTTGTCGCTCTGAGTCAGAATGCATGTATTTTTCAGTGGAATACAAGCTCTGGTCCTAAAAATTAAAGTGAAAGATCTGACTTCATTCCAGCCTCATAGCCTTCTAAAGTGAATCTTTAAATTGTAAAGTATCTGTTGCTAAGCGGAGATTTCAAGATAAAAAAAAAATACCATAAGAAAATGAAATCACCCATAAAATGACTCAGCATTTTAATGGATTTGTTTCCAGGTTTTTCTCTTACATGGTTGAATTGTGTATCTAGAGACTTTCGGTAGATACATACACATTTCCCCATGTTTGCCATCCGTGTTTATAAAATAACTTTCAAGGTCTGTGTAATACTTTACGCAGAGGAGTACATGTACCTATATGCATCGTGTGGATACTGGGATGTAGTTCGCTTGATTTAAAAAATTTTTTTATGTTTATTCACTGAAAGACAGAGCACAAGCAGGGGTGGGGCAGAGAGAGAGGGGACACAGAATCTGAAGCAGGCTCCAGACTCTGAACTGTCAGTCCAGAACCCGACACGGGGTTCGAACTCAGGAACTGCGAGATCGTGACCTGAGCCGAAGTCGGATGCTCAACCGACTGAGCCACCCACGCGCCCCAATTCACTTGTTTTTAATCTGGAAGATGTTTTTGTTACCAGTATGCGGAAAAGAAATTTGCTTTATCTGATTGTTTACCTACAGCTTGGCACATTTCATTAACCAATATTGGTGTACTCAAAAGAATACATTATTCAGCATGTCTGCTATTTTTCAGAGAGCAAATCAACTTGTTCTTTAATATAGATATTAGATAATTCACACTTGATCAGTGGAAAAATCAATTTCTTCTCTTCCCTTTTCTTTTCAGTGAATGAAATTTGGCGAGGAGACGAATAACAAATATAGAAGTGGTGCTCCCTCTTAACTCACTGGGTTTCCCCATCAAGGACACCCTGTGCATAGTGTTCGTCCGCTAGATACAGGCCTTTCTCATACCTTGTTAGAGTCAGTTAGTAATTTCATTCCCTATACCCAGACCTACCAAGTGCAAATTTTCCAACAAATTAAATTTCCAGTTATTATTGGCTTCGATTTTATAGTCTCTCTGGAGAAAAATTAATATTGGTAGGAAATTCATAAAAAAGTGACATTCTCCGTGAGGGTGGTACACCCTCCCTTCACTTGTGCCTCAGTGTTACATTTGCACTGGCCCTGATTGTGACAGCGCTGGTGCCCCCTCGGTGGACATTTAGGGTATAACAAATGAGAACATGTCCGGCTAGGGAAGGCATAAGGGAACTAACGTTTACTGAATGCTTCTGATGATCACTAAATACTGAATTAAGTGCTTTTTTTTGTACTTTATTATAAAGAATCCCAAGCATGGGAGGCAGGAGTTGCATTTTTAAAATAAGGAAACCGAGAGGTGCCTGGCTGGCTCAGTTGGTAGACCGTGTGACTCTTGATCTCTCAAGGTTGTGAGTTCAAGTCCCACATTGAGCGTGGAGCCTACTAAAAGAAAAATTCATCTTGCTTATATTAAAATAAGGGAAATGAGTGTAGGGGCACTAAGGGATAGGGTAAGGGTATGGAAATCATACTGAGTACAAACCGTATGCTGGGTCTGTGCTAGATGTGGACAGATTAGAATATTATTATTTTATGGATTTCACAGATTATTTCAGTTGATCTTTAAAACACTACCTTATGAAGTAGGGATTCCTAGAACATTTGACACATGGCAGAATAGGGGTCTCATGAGGGCTTTTATGCCCCCCAAACCTTGTTATCTCTCTTCAGTTTACAGTGCAGCTGGCCAGCTGTAAAAAAAAATGCCAATTTTTTTTAAGTTTTATTTATTTAAGGAATCTCTACATACCATGTGGGGCTCGAACTCAGGATCCGAGATCTGGCTGAGCCAGCCAGATGCCCCCAACCTATACAGATTGTTAAGAGTTTTAAAAAAGAAAAGCTAGATGTATTTCCTCAAGTAACTAAAACTTAAACACCATCAAGTATAAAAAACATATTTACGCAACTAAGAAAACAATATAAATCCTTATTTTTTGTAAGTACCTTTCTTTTTTTTTAGTTTGACATTTTTTTAATGTTTATCTTATTTATTCTTTTGAAGAGAAAGAGAAAGTGTGTGTGTGCATGTGCACGCAAGCATGTGTGCACAGGCACGTGCGAGAACAGGAGAGTGGCAGAGGGAGAAGGGTGTGAGAATCTTAAGTACTCTCACAATCGTGAGATCATGATCTGAGCCAAAACCAGGAATCAGACGCTTAACCAACTGAGCCACCCAGGCACCCTGACAGTTTGACTTTTGAACAAAAGGATACATTTTTTAAAAATAGGATGGAATAAATTCAAAAATCCATATTTGTACCTTATCTTAATGAATTTTTACCTGGCTCTCAATCCCTTTATAACCCATGTTAGGCTTTTGAGAAATGCTTTCTTTTTTCTTTAGCCTCACCAAGATTTTGAAACCCATGTCAACAGACAGTTCCCTTCACACTGTCCCAGATTCTTCTCTCAATGAGATTCATGGAACTTCTCTTTTATTATTACTTTCTATTAAGGTATAATTGACAAATAAAGCCTAATGTGCACAATGTATATATGGTGAGATGATTACCACAATCATGTTAATTAATACATCTATATCCTCAATATAGTTACTTTGGTGTGTGTATGGAGGGAATAGCCTAAGGTCTATTCTTTTAGTAAATTTCAAGTATACAATACAGCATTATTAAGTATAGTGATCATGGTGTACATTAGATCCTCAGGGGTTATTCATCTTATGACTAAAAGTTTGTACCCTTTGACCAACATCTCCCTGTTTCTCCCACCTTGTAGCCCTGGAAACCATCATTCTACTCTGTTTCTATGAGTTTGACTTTTTTTCAGATTCCACATATGAATGATACCACCATTTGTCTTTTTCTGCCTGGCTTATTTTACTTAGCCATAGTGCTCTCCATATTCACCCATGCTCTTGCAAATGGCAGGGTTTCCTTCTTTCTTAAGGCTGAGTAATATTCCTGTGTGTGTGTGTGTGTGTGTGTGTGTACCACATTTTTAAAATCCATTTATCCATCGATGGACATTTAGGTTGTTTTTATATCTTAACTATTGTGAATATGCTGTAACAAACTTGGGGTTGCAGATACCTCTCTGAGTTACTGAGTGCACTTTCTTCAGACATATTCCCAGAATTGAATTGCTGGATCTTATGGTAGTTCTAATTTCAGTTTTTTTGCAGAACCTCCATACTATTTTCCATGGTGGCTGCACCAATTTGCATTCCCACCAACAGTGCGCAGGGGGTCCCTTTCCTCCACATTCTTCCCAGCCTTCATTATCTCTTGGAATCTTCTCTATCTTCAAAGAATTTTACGATCAAAAAGCTTGTCAACAAACCTTTTTCTTCAAGGTGGCGTTGCAAGCCACCCCCGCCACCAATTCCAGCTTTGTGAGTAAAAGAAAGCTTTTCAGAGTTGTACAAGAAGCTTGTTGCTAGAAATCCAACAGGGTACTGTGTTTGATTTCACCGGTAATTTTGCTCTGCAGTATCTAAGCTTACAAGAGGAGATGAGCTTTTGGGTTTCTTTGTGCAATTTTTAATCTAGGGGTAACAAGCCCCTTGCCTAAAAAAGTCAGTCTCCCATCTCCCGTCCACTGAGTGAATAGACACCTGGAATTTCTCTGGCAAATGGTAGTGTTTCTTTCTGTACCAAAAGATAAGACTGAAAATGCAAATATCCTGGGGAGAAGTCACATTTACTAAATTATACTCGTGCTATCCTGCAAATGATTGATACGGGCGTCTCTTCCCAAAGAAGGTTGAGATATCAGACATCGAGGAGCAGGAGAGATCCAGGGGTTTAAAGGGGAGGCGTGAGAAGGAGGAGCCAGTGCCTGCTCAGGGGGTAGGGCTCAGAGACTGTGATTCCTCACGGTTTCCGTCTGGCCTTTCAGAAGATATTTACGATGGGAGTCACATTTTATGCTTTAAAGTGTGCGCTTTTCTGTTTCCGATTCTGTGTCTCCCTCTCTCTCTGCCCCTCCCCCGTTCATGCTCTGTCTCTCTCTGTCCCAGAAATAAATAAAAACGTTGAAAAAAAAAATTAAAAATAAATAAATAAATAAATAAAGTGTGCGCTTTAAAGTCAGTGTGCAAACTGTGGCAAAAAGCACTCTTGGAAATCCCTTAAATCTTCCAGTAAGTGCCATTCTTTCCATTTCCCAGGAAGCCCAGCATCGCCAGTTATTCCTAGGCGTTACCACTGCTGCTTCTTTAGTGGAGTCCCGTGGTGGTTTGCTTGTGTTTGGAGGCTGTGTGCTTAAAAAACACATTCGGTACACCCAGATGAGCCAAACTACAAGACAGGCAGGGGGACGGAGGCTAAGCCAGGAAACAGTGTTGTGCTCGCACCGGGACATACTCATGCCCAGGAATGGAATGGGGAGGACTATACACACTATTTAAGTTGTTCTCGCTCTCACTTTCTCAATTCTCTTGTTGGCCCAGTGGGTATCGTGGAACTTGTCTCGTGGGAGTTAAAGGCATACGATTCAACTCCTCTGCACATTCAGCCGGATACGGCTCCCCGGGCACTTTCTAAATCTCACCGTAGCCCTGGAGAGGGAGTGGCAAAGCAGAAGGCAGAAAACCACGGGGGACACTGGGGTTAAGCTGGACCCTTTGGTCCTAGGTCAGAAAAACGAGAGCAAATCAATGTGGAAGCTTTGATCAGATGACAAGTCAGGTGAACACAGTGGTTTACAGTTTGATGGAGATTTGTCTCTCTTTCTCGACAGGCTGGTCCATTCAGGTCCGGGCAAAGGATCGCCCCAGGCTGGTGTGGATCTGTCCTTTGCTACGCGAACAGGCACCAGGCAGGGGATCGAGACACATGTCTTCAGGGCCGAGACCGGCAGGGACCTCTCCCATTGGACGCGGAGCATTGTACAGGGATGTCACAACTCGGCAGAACTCGTCACCGAGGTCACCACAGGTGAGCACTGCTGGCTGACACAGGACTGGCACGCCCTCTCCTCTGCCCTGGCCTCAAAGTAGTTTCCACTATTGGCCTTTTTGGCTGTGGAGAATTCCAGAAGTACACTTAAATTCTTCCAAATTAAGGCACTGTATGCCCTACTGAAAAGCAAGCCTTTCTCCTTCATTCAAGAAAAGTTGGTAACTTGGAGAGTCAGATGTCATTTTCCTACCTGTGTAACCCTGGGTTGCTTCCTGGAGGCATGTACTTTGGAGGCCCAAACTAGTAGGGTTCTTGTTATCAACAACAGAGACTGACTGAGTAGCTTATCACAGAATACAATTCTTGCACATTAGTGTTGGTAGCTCACAGAGTTGTTTACAAAACTGGGGAACCAGTTGGTGAAAAAGAGCGGGAAACAGACGTGTCTAGCTGGGGTGAAACAGCAAAGGGGAAACCACCAGTGACCCCTGCCCCTGGTATGGATGGAGAAGCCGAGGCTGGATGGAAGGAACACACAGTGAGTGCAGCCATGTTCCTGCAGAGCTCTACGACAGGGCCGGTTAGTGGGGAAACTGGGATTTGTATAAAGAAGGAAGAACCTTCTATACTGTACTATTTATTGAGTGCTCACAACGTGCCAGGCATCTCATCTACTGCCTCTCAGTGTTTTTCTTTTTCTTTTTTTTTTAAGTTTATTTATTTATTTTGAGAGAGCGAGAAAGAGAGCGTGTGAGCATGGGGGAGCGGCAGGGAGAGAGGAGAGAACGCATCCCAAGCAGGTTCCTCGCTGTCAGCTCAGAGTCTGATGCAGGGCTCGAACTCACAAACCGCGCAATCATGATCTGAGCTGAAACTCAAGAGTCGGATGCTTAACCGACTGAGCTACCCAGGCACCCCTTAGTGGTTTTCATACTGTGAGAAACAACCCTACTAGGGGTCCAGAAATCAATGAATTGAGGCCAGACCAACATTTAAAAAATTAAGTGGAATAGGAAAATCAGTGTAAATATTGTTTAGGTTTGTAGAACTTTTGATTCCGGGGTGTGTGTATGACTAGGGTCATAATACGTTGCCTCATCTCGTCTAATGCTCACAATTCCCTTGCCAACCTGATTTTACAAATCTGTAAGCAAATCCTTAAGAAAGGTTAAGTAATCGGGGCGCCTGGGTGGCTCAGACGGTTAAGCGTCCGACTCCAGCTCAGGTCATGATCTCGCGGTCCATGAGTTCGAGCCCCGCATCGGGCTCTGTGCTGACAGGTCAGAGCCTGGAGCCTGTTTCAGATTCTGTGTCTCCCTCTCTCTCTGACCCTCCCCTGTTCATGCTCTGTCTCTCTCTGTCTCAAAAATAAAGAAACGTTAAAAAAAAAATTTTTTTTTAAAAAGAAAGAAAGGTTAAGTAACTTATCCAAGATCACACAACTCATAAATGACAAAACTGTAACACTAGGTTGTGTCATTCTAAAGACTCTTTCTCATTGACTATAGTGTCACAAGGACATAGATCTCACTGCTATACCACTGGTCCGAAAACAAGCTGCTGTGATCAATAATTTTCATGCCACTCTCCAAATCAGATGGATAGATAGGTGACCGATAGACGATTGACAGATAGCTAGATGATAGATAGAAATGCATGCACATATAAATATACAGATATAGATAATCTAATTTTTTACTGGGCAAAGAAAATTAGAGACTAGGAAGTAATAGGAATCTAAAGTCACATGAATGAACAAAGTACGTGCTGTAAAATCTTGTACATTTGCTAAGGTGGATTCCATACTAGCCCAGTGATTTTCAGCAGCCAGCACAATGTACAGTTAACAGTGTCCATAATGCTGTTGTTCCTGATTCTGAGATGTAAGGCAGACTGTTTCTAGCTCTGAGATCTAGGACCAACCTCTCTTCCAGGTGTCCTGCGGTCACTCATAAAGAGGGCATGTGTGACAGAGTGGCTAGTATCCTCAACAACAGTCTTCCAGGAAATCCAACGTTGAGTCCCATAAGGCTGCTTCTCCGTTCGCCCCTTTCTATCGTGTTTTCCTGCCTGTTCCTTCATTTCTCTGTGTCTCTGAGCATCCAGTATAAGGTGGTAGCCACAGTGTGGGATTTAAGTCAGAAAGGCCTGGATTCAAATTCCAGTCCTGTTTCTTTCCTAATCTCTCTTACTTGCCTCGCTTGTTTCCATTATCGGTAAAAAGAAGAAAATAACCGTACCTACCTCCTAGGATTGTTGTCGACAATTATGAGAAATAATCCATGTAAAGCTCCTAGAAAAGTGCTTGACACATAGTAAGTGTTCACTCAGAGTTGTTATTAGTCATTACTCCTGTAATGACTTCTCCAGACCCGTGTGGTCCAGTATGCTGGCTTCTGGTCATATGTGGCTATTTAAATATTATTGAATTAAAATTAAATTACTCCCTCAGTCACACCAGCCACATTTCCAGGGCTCAGTCACTACATGTGCCTAATGGCTACCACGTTGGACAGTGCAGATCTAGAACCTTTCCATCACGGCTGAAAGTCCTACTGTACAGCTTTGCTCTAGGGGAACAGGATTGCCCGCAAGACATCTCAGGTACAGAATTTCCAAACCTGAGCCACACTAAAAACAACAGAAATAAAAGTTTTTGTTGTTGTTACTTTATTCTCAGAAGTCTGATTGCTGACCTCTACCCCCAGAGATTCTGAGTCAGCAGCTTGGGGATGGGGCCTGAGAATCTGCACCTAATAAATAGCAGGTGGTGCTGATGCTGCTGGGCCCTGGACCACTTTGGGAGCACTACCGCGCTAGGCAGCAGCTTCCCCCGGGACTCAGGAATATTCTGAAAGATGGGACACACATCTTTCAGATGTGTAGTACGGTTTCTCCACATTTCCTCTACTCATGCAAACGTGAAAAAACAGATGTTTTGTAGAATTTCCACTGCAGCAACACTAACAAAATCCGTGTCTTTTAGTAGTTCCCCTGAAACTGATTGGTGCCCCGACTATTTTCCATCATTGTTGGAAACCTTTCTGGAGCGTCGCTGAAACTTTTTTTTATGCTGAATCTGTATGGCAAGAAAAACTAGAGTTTTGGAGCTGAGATTTGGAAAACCTGAAAACTAAACTTAAGTTATATGTGTAAATACTGGAAAGATCCATGCTCCTTGCAATAAATTCAGGAGTGTTCTAGGAAAGAATGGAGATGGCCAAAGGGATTTGGTTTAGTTTGCATTCCACAGATTTTGTAAAATCTTTCTCTCAATAAGTTGAACTCTACTTGGACAGGAAAATAATGAGGCTGGTGGTAGACCAGCCAAAGGAAATAAACAATGAATTGTGTGGATGGAGCTAGCCGGGTGGTGGGAGAGGAGAAATTACGGAAATGATCAAAGGTGCAACCCAGTTACAAATTGAAAGATGCCTGCAGGGAGTAGGGGAATGGGGCTTATGTTTTAATCAGAGCTTCAATTAACTTGATAATGTGTTCGGTTTACCCTGTGTGGATTGAGAACATCTTGAGATAACCAATTCCATTATATGAAGGCCACGGATACCATTTGAGGTCAACTAGAATTGAAAGTAACCACAATCAGTTAATTTGGAATATCTGATGGCATAGCTTTAAAGTTCAAATATAGAGGGAGGAAGAAGAAAAGCATGTTTAAAGCTCATTTGCCCACCTATTTTGCAGGTAATAGAAGTAAAGAGTGTCAAAAACAAGGATTCAAGATGGGAAGCCATAACTACACCCATGCCACTGTCTTCGGTTATCCTAGGACTGTGGGGGTGCTAGAGGCCTACGGACCTTCTGAGAGTATGAGATTTACTGAGGGGCTCTGCCCAGGGCTCAGAAATCTATTAGACATTGTAGTACACCTTTGGGAAATATCAGCTCTTAGTTACAAATTGAAAGATGCCTGTGGGAAGTCAGAAGGAGGGGTATGGGTTTTAAGCAGAGCTTCAATTAAAAGCCGCCTCATTCTGTGAGTCCCCTGTGTCTTCCCCCACACTCTAAAGGCCCCCTGACCATACAGTCATTACTCTGCCTCTTTGCCAAGGTCCCTCTCCACATCCCTCTATATCCTGACTTCCAGAGAAGGAGAAAGAGACACGGCATGGAGTGGAAAGAACTTGAATTTTGAATTCTAAACCACCTAAGTTGGGACACATTTCACCTGTCTGGGCGTCACTTTTTTTCACCTATAATATTAAGCTAAGGTCCTGCTTCAGAAGTTTGTGGTAAGGTGAAATTCAGTTTGGTTTATAAAGCCAAGCTGAGCTAATGTTGATATAGAGCAATCATAATGCCCATCCTCTTCCTCTTCCCGATCCCCATCCCCAGCAAAGAAAATATCCTGGTTTCCCTAAAGAGCTTTCAGATGTGTATGAAGGGCTCAGCCAATTTACTTGCCAGGGTCTGTTAATTGTGGTGTTCTGTGAGGCAAAAAAAATCCAATCTGATACTTAATAACCTTTTTCAGAACTCTTTGATCAGGGGTGTAAACATTCACAAGTCTTCCTAAACAGGAAGTAGGATTCTGGAGCAAGGCTGCATCCCGCTCATAAGCTTAGAGTGCTGGTCACTTTTCCTAAACACAGTGAGGACCACGCACAAAAGCTGGCACCTGTTGTCATCAAGATATTTTAATTTTGTTCCTTTGGATCACACAGCACCTTGTGAACACTCCCTGGGGCTCCTGAATGCCACACTGGGCAGAGAGGAAACAGCACTCACCACGGAAGATACCACATCTGGTATCTGTCCTACTACACAGCTTTTCTAGGACCCAAGATCATCAGATCATCAGAGAAAACATTTAAAACCCTCATTTCTGTTTAAAAAATGAGCTTTGTTGGACTTTTTAAAAATTAAAAATGAGGTGGTTTTTAGGCTACTTGCTCTTGACCTCTTAGGTGTGCTAACTTTGGTAATGTCACGGAGGAAAGCTTGTTTCTTTCACCACATGGTAGACACATGGCATTGGGCGTGTGTGTGTGTGTGTGTGTGTGGTGATGTTGATGATGGCCAATCAGAGGTAGTTTACCTTACATCAAATGTCAGGTTTTTTCCGGCTTTGGACAAGGCCAGTGGCAGGCAAGTATACCTGTCCACGTGTGTGCTATCAGAGGGTCAGAGAAGGGTGAGAGCCCAGATAAAAGTCAGCAAATCCCAGCAAAAGGAATTCTTTCAGCTTCTTTCCCTTGGGTTCATGGGGCAAGTTAAGATACATTATCAAAATCCATCCAAGGAGAATATTTTCATGAGCAGTGATTGATTTTTCAACTTGAGAAATGTGTGGCTGGCCCTGGGATTGAGGATACTTGTAAGTTAAGTGCCTGGGAAAATGGACCGACCTCACTACTCACACCGCTGTGTCTCCTGTCTCCCCCTCAGCCTGCACCTACAAAAACCAGGCGTGCTGCCTGACCATACATTACGAGAATGGATTTTCTATTACCACGGAACCACAGGAGGGTGCCTTTCCCAAGACCATCTTACAGTCTCCCTATGAGAAGCTGAAAATGTCTTCAGATGATGGAATCAGGATGCTGTATTTGGATTTTGGAGGCAAAGATGGAGAGATCGTAAGTGTATTTCTGTAGACAGTGCGATTTCATGTTTTGCTGGGCGGCACATCTGTGATGGCTTGCAAACGTAACGCTGCCTTATGTTTATTTAGCAATTGACTATTTACAGAGTACCTGCAGGCTCATGTCTTGTTTGATCCTAGAAAAACTATGATTAGATCCAAGTATCTCAAAGTTCCTAACTTTTGTCTCATTTTCCACTAGCAAATCAATATTTGAATCAAAGAATCTTTTACAAAGTCAGCATTAAATTCTCATTAAATGGGGTCCCACCAGCTTCAAAATGCACCATTCATTCTTAAAAAGTCTCAAGCGTCTAATCTAACCTGGGCATCCGTGCTGGTGTGGGGGGTGCGGGGGCGTGACATGCACAATGCCCGCCATCTGGGAGGTCTACAAGGAGCACAGCACAGAGGCAGAGGGTCTGGACGAGGGGCAGAGTAGAAGGGATGGTGGGGAACAAAGAAATGTGGTCAATACCTGCATGGAGAGAGAGCCAGACAAGAGCCCAGAAGTTTCGGGCTAATGGCAAATAATGTCTAACAAAATTAGCAAATTTGTCAGAGTAACTTTTAGACTTAGATCAATGCAAACAGCCAGTGTATTGAAATTCACAATTTGCTGTGATCATTACTGCCTGTTACAACAATAACAGTGTACTTCTTCAGTTCTATGAAAGGGTGGGAATTTGCATGTTCTTTCTAGAAAGCAAGTATAGTTCTTGACATTCTCCGGAAGACATAGGACCTCGTTTAAGCTGTTAGCATAAGGCCTTCATTTCAAAGTCACAAGCACTGCTGTTCCGGGTCCCGAGACACCACCGGCCCCACATAACCCAGCACTTCTCACTGTGGGTATCACCTGTGGCCGTGAGGAATCCAACACCCTATGCCTGGCTGCTCATCTGAACTCACTTTCTGAGAACAGTTTCCAGCCAGTCATTTCCCTAACGTTTAAAATGGATCCACAGGATTTTATAGGATTTGTGTGTTTCAGTCAGTAGGTTCAGCCTGAAGCACCAGTTTGGAAATAAGTGACTAGAAAGTTCCTTTCGCTAAGAATACTTGTAGTTCAGTTGCTGCTCTTATCAATCACTCAACTGCGTGCTTTTTCCTAAAGGGGACCGCTCCCTAGCAAAAAAAAAAAAAAAAAAAAAAAAGTCTCTTGCTTCCTTGGCTTGAAAAATCAAGGCTATTTTTGCCCATGAGGAAAATCACTTAGGTCTAAATTTCAGCCTTCCTGAAGCCTGTAATTATAACCTGACTCGGGAGATTTAGGAAGGACTGAGTTTTTGCTGCCAGTCCATTCAGCTGGTGAGTGCAAGTTCACACATAGCTCCCCCAGGTCAAGTCAGCAACCCCAGGAGGCAGGCACCACCCAGCCTTTCCTCTCCTTTTCCAGGGAAGGGAGCAGAGATGTGCTGTTGAGATGGAGTTGAGGGTCAAGACACCCATGTTCTGAGTCTGTAACTAACTCACCAGTTGTCTTGGGCAAGTCCTTGTATTTCTTTGGATCTGAGTCTCTCTGTCCATAAAATACAGTGACTAAAGTGGGTAATCGTTAAGATTACTTCCAAAAGTTGCATTCTGTCTTCGTGAAAACAGAATCCTGTGGTTACCCCCCGACTCTGGCATCAGAGAAGCCTGCATCTGAGTCCGTATGTACCCTTCCCTGTAAGATCCGTGAGCTCAGAAAGTTTTAGAACTTCTTTAAGTCTTAGTTTCCCATATAAAACATGGAGATAATAGCAATAACTACCTCATGGGATTTTGTAGGAATTACATAAGACGGTGTAGAGCTAATATTTAGCACAGTGCCTAGTTCATGTTTAGCACAGTGCCTGGTTCATGATAAATACAACCCTAACTTCGCTAGATACTATTATACATTCTGGTTGTTGATCCCCCAGTAGTGTCATCATCAGAACAGAATTGGAAACACCTCCAGTTTTCCTGAATTAGGTCCAGTGATAAAAATTCAACCTGACTCTTATGCTCTGGTCATGGGTGGAGACACATGTAGGCACACACGGAGCAGGGGACTTAACAGACATGTGACCCACATGCTTACAATTCAAGAGCACAGGACCCTGGGGACACAGCTGCTTAGCCCTAGGGCTTCTGCATTCCGAATTCTCTTTTTCTGTTATTTATTTTGAGAGAGAGACAGACAGCTCAGGGGAAAGGCAGAGAGAGAGGGAGAGAGAGAGAATCCCAAGCAGGCTCCACACTGTCAGCGCAGAGCCCCATGCGGGGCTCGAACCCATAAACCATGAGATCACGACTTGAGCCGAAACTAAGAGTCAGACAGATGTTTAACCAAGTGCCAAGTGAGCCACCTAGTTGCCCCTGTATTCTGGATTTCACATACAGTATCTCATTTAATACTCTATTTACCCTGTAAATTAGGTAAGACTAAGAAAAATTTCAAGTGACTTGTCCCAGATTATATATCTAAAAAGTGTTAAAAGGAAAAAAAAAGTGTTAAAACCAGGACTCAAATTTAATCTTCAGATGTGAAATTTAGTGCTCCTCCAAGCTGGACCTAATCCAACATAAATAATATCACTATTGTGATACCAAAAATAAATGGTTTAGACAGTCAAGAAAGGCAACATCAATATGGATGCTACTGGTATATATAAATTTCACAGAACCTATTTCGGAAAAAAAAAAAGATATATGAGATGTAAAGAATAAGTTCAAAGAGTTAGCTTTTAAATCTCACTGAGGGGGTGGGGGGGCAAGGATTTACAGCCATAATTGATTCAGTTCCCATTTAAAAGCAGGAAGTGCTCAGATCCATTTGATGTGCAAATCGCTATTCTGTATCAAGCGTTGATTGAAAATCTCTCACGCTCTCTTCTTTTTAAATTTCAGCAACTGGACCTTCACTCCTGCCCCAAGCCGATCGTGTTCATCATTCACTCCTTCTTGTCAGCGAAGATCACAAGACTGGGCTTGGTGGCCTGAGCAGGGGGCGGGGGGGGGGGATGGCTTGCCTTGGATAGAAGGAGGGCTGCTGTGGGACGTCAGATCGGCTGCTCGGCGAGCGGGGAGATGTAGCATAGCAGGTCTGCCGCGGTCAGCTTTAGATCCCCGAGTCCTCAGCTGCCCCAGACTTCTCCATCAGCTTCACCAACTACAAGGGGGTGCCCCAAGAAAATACCGCAAGGAATATCAGGAGAAAAATGGCTTTTTAGAACGGTAGAAGGGTAAAGAAGTGAGGGCGAATGGGAATACATAAGCATAGCTTTGAAATCACGACAATCAAGTACATGAACATTAGGACAGCATGTGCAGATCTTAATCATACCAGTGTCTAGGCAACTGGTTCACCCAGGTAAGCAAGGGCTGACCAGATGAGAAATGGACACATTGACCTCCCCCACCCCCGATAACAATGATCCCTTGTTTTAGTGTGATTGATTGCCTACTTCTAATTGAGTTGACTTTTGCTGGTAAGGAAAGAGAAGTGCTTCAAATTGGAAACACACCTTTTACTTAAGTATGAAGCAGCTGTAATTTTTTTCTTAATGAATTATCTTTCAGTGATGTACAATGAGTCTGAAGTATTCTCATTAGCATATGCCGAGCAGGAATTAAATAAAGCGTCAGATACTGATCTGAGCTCTGAGCTGGTGGAATCTGAGCCAAAGTAGACTGTTTATAGTGCAGAGCTTTGCAGAAGAGTCGTGTGCTTGAAAGATGATTAATCTGGAGACTGCACTCACACCAAGGTGTGTTATCTTAGAGCCAAGATGGATAGCTTTACTTATAGAAAGCAAATTATGGATATTTTTTTAAAAGATTGTCATTTGAGATATATATAAACATACGTATATCTCCTATATATATAACATACATACATATATATAAAACAGCTCACATGAGATTAACTAATTATCCCCATTTCGTGGTTTTCAGTGGAAATACTGAGCAATTTATTGACCCTTGTGCCTGCCTGTGCTCGTATGCATGCATTTTCGAACCATAGAGCAGCGCATATAATTCTGGACGATGATGGGCTTTACGCATACACCCAGAGTGGTAATCAAATCTGTTGACAGCATCCGCAGCTCTTAGGAATTCCAGGGAAATAATATAATGACCTGATATTTTTCTACAAGAATATTTTCAGACAACATAGAGCATATTTCTGATTTAATGCCTTTATTTTTACCTTTCAATACAAATTCAGTAGAAAGACACCAGTATCATTTGATTTTGGAGTCCCTTTCCTCAAACTTTAAAAATTAGCTCTAGAGATTCTGTAAGCATTTGTAACCCTTCTTCCCCCTGTAATGTACATAAAGAAATGTTCTGGATTGGACCTATGCGTTTTTGCAGAACTTTTAGCAAATACCTATGCAAAGAGCTTTTAAAAGTGAAACGGTCTTAAAGGAATGTAATTTTGCCCACCAGATGTTTATTGAGTTACAAAACGGTTTTAGATTTGTGTTTCCCAAAGTGTCTGTCACGTAACGCTAGTTCCAAAGGGTGTCGACAGACGTGTTTTGTTGGGGGAGAATAAGAGGTTTGTGTGTTAAAGTGTGTTAAACACCAAGGTAAGAAATGTTAAACAGATTTCATGATTGTGGGCCCCCTCAAGGGCTTTAATGTATACACTGAGATTCTTCAAGGGGGGACCCGTGTACTATTCATACATTTCTAGAACTCCTTTCTGTCAGGGCATCTTGTTGAAACTGGTGTTTAAAAAAAACAAAACAAAACAAAACAAAAAACACTTTGGAAACAGCTTTAGGACACCGATTTTTCTTTTTTCTTTCTTCTCTTTTCTTTTCTTTCTTTTTGGTTTCTTATTTTAAAATGCTGAGGAGTGAAGTCCCACCCTGAATACTACAGGAAAGCTTTGATGCATTTGTAAATTATACCGAACTCTTTCATGACATATTTTCGAAGTCACTGGAATGTTGTTATACAAGAGAATTATACTTATGCATTGTAAATAACATACATACATTAATGCCAATAGTTCAACAATGTAATCTAAGGTGCTCATGACTACATGAAGTATGAGTTAATTGCTCATAATTAAATTGCAAAGATCCTATTATATATTTCTAGACAAATTAAAATGATAATTACAAATATTTCTTCATCACATTAAGTTTTAGACTGATTAATATCTGGGTGGGGGTCAACAAACTACATTCTCTGCATTTACAAAAACTTAATTTAAATATTTATATTTTAGAAAATATACATTTGAATAAATTTATGCATTTTCTGAATAAAAATGTGTTATTAGCAAGAAATAGACAATTTTACTAAGAGAATTGTGTATACGAATCATTTTTTTTTCCTTCACAGTTAAAGCGTATCATATCTGAGTGGCTATGATGAATCAATTTCAAGTACTCATTTTTCCTCGTTCTGAATTCAGCAAATTACAATGATTTTATACTGTAGATTTTAATCTTGTCTTGTGTATTATGGATGTTGTGAAAGACACAAAGTCCTATGTCTGGATACAGTCACTGCATCATTTTGGGGAATTTGTTTTTGTCCAATCTGCTTTGTGCTCAGTCCGTTTCTTATTTGAATCAATGAATTATTAAATTCACATTTGTCCCTTTAAGGGTAAATCAATACAAATGATTGATGTTTTAACTGTACTTACTGGGAAGCTACCCATTTTGCTGGGAGATGTGGTTAGGTGATCCCTAAGCATCCCAGGGATTTGAAGAAGGCCAACAGGAATATAGAAAGCAATCTCTTTCCTGACTTGAACTAAGTAGAAGAAAAAAATCATAAACGTCTTAAAAACATCCACGTGGAGGCATTTAATTCTATCAATTGATGGAATTAAAATGCTGAAAAATGCATCCTCCTACAATTAATGAGCAGGGCCTTTCGGGCCCTTGTTTTACAAATATTAGTCCATCTTGAGGGGAGTGGGCTGGGGTGAGGGGGTAATATTTGAATGTACCTTGAGTTAAAAAAAATGTGCCTATGTTTATAGCACCATGGATATCATGTAAACTTTACATATGAATTAAATAAATATTCACCTCTGAATATGGTGGACTGGTTGGTGGTTTCATGATAGCCACAGACGGAATGTGAAGACACATCCCACTATTCTCTTCCTCCAAGACTGGCCTTGGAAGGTGCTAATGGGTAACGGAGATGCCACTAGAAAGTTTGGTGTGTGGGGCTTTTGTGTATAATTTCAGGATGGGTCTTCATCTGGAGCTTAGGGATCTTGGCTCTTATTTTAAACTAAAAATACATGGGATTTGAACTGTATACCAAGCTCCAAATACTCAAATCTTATGTAGCACTGCAACTTGGTTTGTTTTTAATTGCTTATAATGGCTTAGTCTATGGCTGGGAAGTCTTTTTACTATTTGAAAATTTAGTAGTATTGAGATTACATTTAAACTGTAGAATCTCACTTTTGAAGAGACTTCAGAGGTCATCAAGCACATTATTGCCAAAAGTTTATAATTTTAACAACACCACCTTAGTGTATCTTAGGGTGTATTTGCTAGAAATATAGCAACATAGTATATACATATAAAAATGAATACACACCAATTAAATTCTTTAAAAAGTTCGTACCACCTGAAGTCATACCATATACACTACTGGTCCAAGTACTACATTTTGGGAAACACCAACCGTGCATAATATTCCACTAAACTCAGGCGACTCTTCCTGAACATCCCTTGCAGTGTTCATTCTGCCTGAAATTGGAAGTGTTCAGCTATGGGATGGGGGCTCCCGCTCTCCTGAGGCAGGTCATTCCACTGCTGGATGACTAGAGTTGTTGGAAAGTCCTTTCATTTTTAGAGCCAAAACTTAGGTCCGCCTGACTTTCAGTCATGAATCTGTTATACCCTAGAAAACACTGAAGTCCGATCTCTTTTCCACACGAATGTCCTATATATAGTAAAAAGACAAATCAAGGCTGGGGGGTTGCTAAGCAATATAAAATTATCTGAAAATGGCTTTAAATAGGATACTTAAATGCCTTGTTTTTATCCCTAAAGAATCAATTGGCCAAGATTAAAACTCTCCATAATAACCTAGTGGTGGAGAGTGATGGGAAAACAGGTATTTATAAGCCCATTAGTAGGTGTACATTTGGCAATAATTTGGAAGGCATTTGGCAAAATCTATAAAAATTTTAAAATACACATACCTTTTGATTTTAAGATTTATTCTAGAGATGTAAGTAGACTAACATAGAAGGATCATCTTTGCAGCATGTTTGGAACAAGAAGCTAAAAAGGTCAATGAATAAGCTAAATAAATCTTGGCACACTGATGTATTAGAAGACTGATCTGTCTCTAAGTGCTAACGTGGACAAAATGGCTAAATGCAAGTTCTGCAAAATGTAGATAAAACCACAGATACATAGATATACAGTCCATCCTTTTTTTTTTTTTAAGTGTTTCTCAGGAAGAGTGGCACCTGCCAGGGCATTTTGGAAATCTGTGCTGGTGTGGTTTTGTCATCACAACGATGCGGGGGTGGGGGATGGGGGGACACAGTATTTACTGAACAAGAACCGCGGCTGGTAGACTTCCTGCCAGGTGATGACAGTCCCCACATCCAGTGGAATTGTTTTGTCCTCTGAGATGTTCATGTAGGTGAAAAACATAATTATCTGAGCCTAGACCCTGACTACATTTTACATACAAGAACACTTTTTGACTGGTTCAATATATTCTGAATTTTCTAGGTGTGCAGCTACCATGCACATGCACATGGAAGGAAGACTGTGTTTTTGTTTGGCTCAGGGTATTTTATAAAATGTTTTATAAAAACAACTCACCCTTAGCCAAGTGCGTACATACATGGGACTAGAATCATCAACACAGAACACCTGGCTACTTGGATGTGCCTCATTCACACTGAATCTAGGCAAAAATAGTCGACTTTTATCTTTTAGTGGAGTTGTACCCCAGCATCTCCATATTGAAATGCATTATCTTACTATCATTATTGTCCTTTTCTAAAACTTCTTTACCTTACAGTTAGGGGATCTCAATCTTTTTTTTTTTTAAGTTTACTTATTTATTTTGAGAGAGAGAGAGGCAGCAGTCGAGAGAGGGAGCGTGCGTGCAAGTGGGGGAGGGGCAGAGAGAGAGGGGGAGACAGAGAATCCCAAGCAGGCTCCGCACTGTCAGTGCAGAGCCCAGTGCAAGGCTTGATCTCACAAACCATGAGATCATGACCTGAGCCCAAGTCAGATGCTTAGCCGACGGTGCCACCCAGGCGCCGCTAGGGGATATCAACTTTAAAAAAATCCTAGGGCGCCTGGGCGGCTTCATCGGTTAAGCATCTGACTTCGGCTCAGGTCATGATCTCACAGCTCATGAGGTTCAGTCCCGAGTCGGGTTCCGTGCTGATGGGTCAGAGCCTGGAGTGTGCTTCAGATTTTGGGTCTCCCTTTCCCTCTGCCCCTCCCTTGCTCACACTTGTACTCTCTCTCTCTCTCAAAAATAAATAAACATTAAAATTTTTTTTTTCTTAAACAATCCTGAGTGCATGTAGGTTATGTTACTGCGGTAGACACATCCTATTCATCTCAGATTCCCTCGATGCCATCATTTGGTGGCCTAGACTCTCAGCTGCTTGCTTAACCATAGGCACCACCACAGCCAAGCTAAGGAGATGCATCCTTGAGTTCCCGAGTTTTGTCATCAATTCCAGACTTGGGTGAAATGCCACACACTGTAGGGGATAAAAACTGGTGTCCTGGGGCGCCTGGGCGGCTCAGTCAGTTACGCATCCGACTTCGGCCCATGTCATGATCTTGCAGTTCAAGAGTTTGAGCCCCGCGCCGGGCTCTGTGCTGACAGCTCAGAGGCTGGAGCCTGCTTTGGATTCTGTGTGTGTCTCTCTCTCTCTCTCTCTCTCTGCCCCTCCCCTGCTCTCACTCTGTCTCTCTCTCAAAAATAAATAAACATTAAAACAATTAAAAACAAAAACAAAAAAACTGTGTCCTGAGCAGCCACTAATGACCTGAGCAATCCAGAACTGTACAGGATTTAAATCTTCGTGGGGCCAAACAGGAGATAGTAATAGGAAGGAGCCAAGCAGAAAAAGAATCCTCTTCCTTTTTCTTAGGTACATCCCTGTGACAGGGTTTCTCCACACACCTTGTATCCTAAGACAATCCCTGTGACTGAGAAGACATCTGCTGGGGGACTGGATGTGTTTCTTTGGGCCTCATGAAGCAGTGGCCACTGAATAATGTATCACCTGCTTTGCTCTCCTGCCTTCCCCACCTCTTTTCCCTTTTCTTCTTTACTCTCACAGCCCTGGAATTGAACATTCCAAATATGGCATCAGCACCTAATCATATCATACACAAAAATTAACTCAAAATAGATCACAGACCTAAATATAAGAAATAAAACTATAAAGCAAGAGAAAAGATAACCCACAGAATGGGAGAAAATACCCGTAAGTCACGTATCTGATAAGGGGCTAGAATCCAGAATATATAAAGACCTCTTACAACTCAACAATAAAAGGACAAACAATCCAATTAAAAGTGGTCAAAGGATCTGAGTGGACAGTTCTCCAAAGATCTGTAAATGGGCAACAGGCACATGAAAAAATGCTGAACATCAGTAGTCATCTGGAAAATGCAAATCAGAACTGCAATGAGATACCACCTCACACTTCACATCACTCGTCAAGAAGGCAAATAATTACAAGTATTGGGAAGGATGTTGAGAATTTGGAACGCTACTACATTATTGGCTGGTGGAAATGCCAGAGGGTACAGCTGCTTTGGAAAACAGTTAAAACAAAAAAGTTAAAACGTGGAGTTACCATATAAGTCGAGCAATTCTACTCATAAGCGTATGCCCAAGATAATGGAAAACTTATGTCTATGCAAAAAACTGGCACACAAACATCCACAGCAGCATTATTCATGACAGCCAAAATGTGCAACCAGCCCAAATGTCCATTAATTAATGATAAACAAAACATTCGGCTATAAAAAAAGAATGAAATACTGACACATGTTACAACATGGGATGAACCCTGAAAACCTCATGCTAAGAAAAAGAAGCCAGACACAAAAGGCCATAAACTGTTATGAGTCGACTTACACAAAATGTCCAGAAGAGGCAAATCCATAGAGACATAAAGTAGATTACTGTTTGCCAGGGGCTGGGAGGAGGGAGACTACAAAATGACTGCTTGTAGATAATGGCGTTTCTGTTTGGGGTGATGGAAATGTTCTGGAATTAGGTAGTGGTGCTGACTGCACAACTTTGTGAATGTACTAAACCCACTGTATTCTACACTTTACAGGGTGACTTTTATGATATGTGAATTATGTCTCAAAAATATATGTTGTGGGCGTGGTTTATCAAGTTCTCGTCTAGTCCGTTAGATGATGGTCACGCTCACCATTCTCTTCAGGACAGGTCTCTCCTCACTTTCGTGTCTGAGTCCCTGGGGGACAACACCCTTAAGATTCTTAAAAACCCTTTTGTCTAGCTGACAGGGTCTACTTTTAAATCATTCACCCTAAATATTTCTAAGGTCTTAATAAAGGATCATATAACCACACCTTAGGTTTGATCTTTTTCCTTGGAGAATCTTTTGCCATTGGAAATGACTGGAAGTGCGAAACCATTTCACTTCTCTGACTCACGATGTCCTAAGACTTCAGTATGTCCTCGAAATGCTGGAAAACCACACGGTTCCTCCTTTGGCTCATCTATCTTTTCCTGCATCTTACCAGATGCAGCTAAATTAACAAATGGCCTACTGACACTTTTTTTTTTTTTTAACATTCTGCCTAGAAATAACCCAAATACTCCACGAGTGCATCAGGCACAACTCTTTTCCAGGTCCTGCAGGCAACAGTTTTGCCAATGTAGCATCTCTACATAACACAGTGGCTGTGTTAACACTGGTTGGGCCCCGTGGCTCCCTCTTTCCCTCATACAGGGGCCTTGTCATTTGTCATTTTAAAGAGGGCGAGCTTTCAGCATTTTTCCCAGCATGGGTAAAAAACTCCCCAGAACAGCTGACACCTTAAGCTCAGTCCCTGCACTCTTGCCCATATACCTTTGAAGGGCCCTGTCATGCTTACCATATATAAAGGCAGAGCACCTGCTCGGCTGGGTTCCTCCCAGGGAGCTTAGCCCCAAAGTGTGTGCATCTGTACTTCAGCCCTGCCACCTCTCCTTCCGTGAGTGGTAGTTTACACGAAGTGCTATTTGCCAGAAGTTCCTTGCTCGATGCCCTTGGAGGAGCAGACGCTGACCTGAAGTTTCTGGGCCTTTTAGGTCTCTCCTTTGTGCCTGCTTTTATCTTTAACCACTTTTTACTTGAGAATCCAGCCTCTGAGGTAGACAACGTGGAATGAGCTTTGGAATCCCAGTAAGGCATCTAAAAATTTAGGAACCAATTTCTTTGACCAGTTGAATTGACTGAAAGAGTTCTCCAAGTCATAATTATTGGTTCACTTTGGAGATATAACTTCAACAAAACAAAACCTACAAAACACATGGAGTTACTGTGTTCCCTTGGCAAGGATATATCCGGTCTCCCCTCCCTCTCTCCGCACAGCTTGACCTAACCCCACCACCCAGTCACCTCCCAAGGCTCACTGGCCTCATGTGGCAAACAAGGGATGCAGCAAAGGTGCAGTGTTTTTGGAAACTGTATTTGATGACTCTTTCTGGGGCAAACAAGGTTGGGTATCAGTTTCATATAGTTCAACTGAATACAACAGAGAATGTACAAATTTAATCAAGCAGATTGGATCTGGGCTTTCTCTATCAACTATCTGGGAATATGAACACAGTGGAGACTTTGATAGGACAATGGGCTTTTAGAAGGAAATCAAGACAGAGTGATTTGCCTAAGTACCTAGGTGAACACTCTAGTACCCATGTTACGCAGCATGCAACAATTCCAAGTATACGGTTTGATGAGTTTTGAGAAATGTGCAGCCAGTATACCTACCATCACAACCATGACATAGAACATTTATATTACCACAAAGTTTCCTCGTGTCACTTCCCGGTCACTCCAACATCTGACCCCAGGAAACCATTTTTGCTTTCTGTGACTCTGTATTTCCTTTTCTAGAATTTCATATTTCTGCCATTTTCTTCTGAGCGCATTTTGAGAGTCATCCATATGTTGCTGCATATTTTTAGTGTGTTCTATTATATTGATAAGTAGTATTTCATTATGTGGATATTTTATTTTATTATTATTTTTGGTGGAGGGAAGGAGGGGCAGAGGGAGAGGGAGAGAGTGAATCTTAAGCAGGCTCCATGCTCAGTACAGAGCCGGACATGGGGCTCGATCTCACAGTTGTGAGATAATGATTTGAGCTGAAATCAAGAGTCGGATGCTCAACCGACTGAGCCACCTAGGCGCCCCATGGTTATTTTATGATTTGCTTATCCATTCACTTATTGATGGACATCTTGGTTGTTTCTAGTTTGGTGCTACTAAGCATTAAGTGGCTATGAGTATTTAGTACAATTTTTTGCACAACACAGGCTTTTATTTACCTTGGGTAAACGTGGGGATGGCTGAGTCATATGCGGAGTGTAAACTGAATTTTATAAGAAACTCAAATATTTTCCAAAATGATTATTGCATTTTCCATTCCCAACATCAGTGCAGGAGATTTCCAAATGCTCCACATAGTCACCAAGACATGGTGTCATCAGTTTTAAAGTTTTACACATTCTAGTTGGTGTTTAGAGGCATCTCATAATTTATAGTCTCTTGACGAGTGAGGACACTGAACATCTTTTCATGTGTTTATTGCCATTCCTATATCTTCTTTTGTAACATTTTGTGGAATGTTTTTTCAACTCCTTGCCTATTAAAAAAACCCTCTAGGTTATGTCTTATTAAGCTGTAAGGGTTCTTTGGTTCTTTATATACTGTAAATAAAATGCCCACCCTCACTATTTTTAGTCACCAAAAAAGGAAACAGGGACTCTGCTGGTAGGTATGCAAACTGATTTCTCAGAAAGGCAATTTGGAAATATTACCATCAGTCTTAAGACTCACAAATTCCACTCCTAAAAAGTTATACAGAGAAAATAATCAGTGATGCATTAGGAAGATTCATTACATTTTATTTATAATAGGGAAAAATTGAGCCTATCATGTCTAACAATGGGGACTGGTTAAACAAATTGTGGTTCCTTGATATTACACAGTTATTAAAATGATATATATATATATATATATATTTCATGATATGTTGTTAAGTGGAAAACAGGCTATTAAATTAATACACAGACACAGATGAACACACATACACACATATACACACATGTATGGCCCCAACTTTTAAAATATTTTAAAAATAATTACATATATATTTTAAAAATATTACCAGTGTTTACCTAGAGATAGTGGGGCAATGTTGGAATTTTTTTTACTCTGTTTTGTATTTCCTGCATTTTCCAGATTTTCTACCATGAGAAAAGATCTTGTTTTCTGGGAGTCTCTACTTAGTCATTTTCACTATATCTTATTTTCACAATTTCTGCCCTTTCTTCATTTCTAATCCCAAATAAACATGAATAGCTCCAACAGCGCTGGCCCCGAGGCAGGGCTAAGGGAAGACAGCTACCTGTGTAAATGTTTTTACCAATATTTTCTAAACCAGGAACTTCCCAATAAAGTATGCTGTTGGGTCACATGAGAAAAGCCACTGGCAATGTCTTACTTGAGATTCAGTCATTTTATCTGGCCTAACAACAAAGACATTTACCAAGAAGAAAAGAAGTAACTTTTTCTATTTATTGAAATAAATAACCAAGAGTAAAGATTTAAAAACATATTTTAAAATATTAACCTTAAAAATTAAAATATAGTGAAACTGTAAAATAAGTATACAATTAAAAAAGCACATTAATTGAGCATCCTCAAAACTATATAAATATTGGATATTTATAAAATTATCTAGAGACAAAACATCTATTCTATGAATAAAGTTTGAAATTTGCTTATAATTTTCAAACTAAGGAAACAAATAGGAAATAACAGCTCTGGCCAATTTATAACTGTCCAAAGAGAAAGATTCTGTGTTATTTCTTGCTTGTCTTTTCTAATACCCATTCAATCACCTAGGAGGAGAAAAAATGTGATTATTGTTTGTTTCTACTGAAAACACAAGGGATAGCAAAAGATAAAGTTCAAACAGTATCATAGAAATTTGAAATTAGAAGTAGCACGTCAAAATCTTAAAACGCATTTTATCTTAAAAGCACATTTTATTTTCTAACTGAAGGAAAGAAAACTGAAGGTAGATTTCGACTGCAGAGTACAGGAATTGTCCTCACTGAACACAATAAAGATTCTGCTCTATTTTTTCACCTTTTTAAAAAAACGTTTTCAAAGGGTCACTGGAAAGAAATTAAACCAAACTCTGAAAACAACTAATCAAAATGGATTAATTTTTCCAGCTCTTTGGATTTAAAAATATTTTTCTTTCTTAACATCATTTCTAGAAACTCTTTTGTTAGTAGAGCAACCTATTAAATACTTCAAAATGCTCTGTTTGCCTTAGCTATTATTATTTTAAAGAGAATTCTTACAGCATATATAACAGCATCGTAGCTACCCTAAAATAAAATAGCAATTTAATTGAATGTAGTTTCTTGGGAATAAGCTATTTACCTGTACAGCATTGTTGTTTGCTGTTTTCTTCATTTCTTCAAATAAACCCCTTGAAGTTTTAAGATCCTAAATATAACAAAATAGAGCATTTCATGATTTGTACATTAAATTACAGAGAACAAGTCATTATTAATCAAATAAACTTGAGATTATCCTAAAACATTGTACAAGTATCAAGTGGGACTCAGGAAATATTACCAAAAAAAAAAAAATCAAAGTAAAAGATTATAATTAGCTCTACCCTGAAGTATCAAGATACTTTAACATCTGTAACAACAGGAAAATACATATAAATATATATAAGTGTACTATATATATATATTATATATATATATAAATCTATGTCATTCTAACCTCATATTCGCAGCAGCACTGACCAAATCTAAGCTTCATCTTTGACTATGAGTATCCACTAATGCTTTGGTACTCAGGAAATGAATATACAGCATTTGTATTTATTTTTTAGATAAAATCTCTTTTTTCTCTTCTTTTCGTTTATTTCATTCTACAAAAAAGAGGGAATGACTCTTTGTTGGCAGGAAAGGAAACTGAAATCTCTTGACTTTAAAAAAATAGGATTATATCAAATTAGATTACAAAGTCAAAAAAAAAATGTATTAAAAAAAAAAAAAAAAAAAGCAGTCCTCTGCTGTACCTCTAAGTTATGCTTCCCAGAAGACAGATGGCCACTTTCGGTTCTTTTAGCTGTTTCTCTTATTTATACCTTCAGGTTTCTGAATAATATGCTTATGCTGCTACTTTTTGATTTAGGAATTAGAGGCAATGAACACTGTTATGGGTTCAGGTAGTAGGTTCAGGTGTCTGAATCCTGCCAGCCCCTCCCCTTCCTCTCAATAACTGTTGGGCCACATTTTTTATTAATAAATAGTGTGTTTGCATTATTATACCTCCGTGAATACAGTTCAGTCTTGAGCTAAGTATGTATTATAATTATCCTCTCGTGTAGCATTTTGTCTATCCTGTAGCTAAATTACATTTGCTTAGTTTCCCATGTGTGTAATTCTAGGTACCCCCCCCCCGCCCCCCACCAAATGCTGCAATAGACTGATTCAACGTACAAACAGCAAAGTTGTTTCAAATACTCAAATACACTGGATAATCTCAGTTAAGGCTTTATAAAAATCTGATTTTTATTCTTATTCTTATTTTTTCACCTGGCAATCTTTCTCCCAAAATCTGCTCTGATTTGGTCTAACTGCTCCTTAGGTCAGCTCTTGGTTTTCAACTCAGTCCCTTCTTCTGCTAAACTTCATCCTCTTTGCAGATGCTTTGAAGCACCTTCTGCTCCCCTATGTTCATCTGTTGAGTTCCTCAAAGTCCATATATCAGTGAAAGCATATATTTGTCTTCCTCTGACTGACTTATTTCACTTAGCATAATACCCTCTAGTTCCATCCACGTTGTTGCAAATGGCAAGATTTCATTCCTTTTCATTGTCTAGTAGTATTCCATTATATATACACACCCCATCTTCTTTACCCATTCATCAGTCAATGGACATTTGGGTTCTTTACATAATTTAGCTACTGTTGATGGTGCTGCTATAAACATTGGGGTACATGTGCCCCTTCAAATCAGCATTTTTGTATCCTTTGGATAAATTCCTAGTAGTGCAACTGCTAGGGTGTAAAGTAGTTCTATTTTTAGTTTTTTGAGGAACCTCCCATTTTCTTATCCTATGTGTCCTGATTTTATCATTTGATTCTAATTTCTGGTAAATTTCTTCATCTCAACTGTTCAGCCTTTCTGTTGGATTGATTTTATCACATTTTTAATTTCAAGAAGCTTTCATGTTCTATACAGTTTCTGGAAACAGCATCCTGTTCTAGTTTTACGGATGCAATTATCTTCTCTCTGAGAGAATTTTAGTTTTTATGAAGTTTTCTACAGCTTTCTGCTCCTTACGAGTTCCCTTCATTCCTTTACATTTTGGTATCTCTTTACTGGAAAACCCTCAAAAGTCTGCTAATCCTTGGAGGCCCAATCATATTTAAAAATGAGATATAAAATTATATTGGAAGCTCTGTCTGGAGGCGTTACAAAGTAGGGTTATTAGGAGACCAGCTGGTTTTTTCCTTGTGGCCTTTAAATCTTTTTTCTCCAGAGACTACTGTCTGCACTGTCACAGAGCTGGGGGGGAGAGTACGTGCAGTGTACCGTGAAGTTACCCCTGTGGCAGAAGGACCTGTAGAGCAAGGTTCCCCAGTTCCCTTTGTAGATCTTTGCTCAATCCCCTTATCTTCCACCTGGCACCACGCTCCTTTCCTCCATGATACTTGGTGTCTTCAAACCTTGAGCACCTCGGAGACCTGCCACATGAAGTGGTTTGTTCCTCACTGGTGCTCCGCGGGGCACGGGCTTCTCCATGATACCATGCTTCTGTGGGCTCTGTCTTGTTCAACAACGTACTAACCATACTTCTACACCTTTTTTCTCTCTTTGTTTCTTTGTTTTTGTACTTTAATGCCATCTTTCTTGAGAGATTTTAAAAAGAAGGCGAATTAAATGCACATGGTCAATCTGTAGTTTTAACCAGGAACTCACGCACAACTCTGATTTGAGTCCGAAACTCTAAAAACTGGAGATAATCCGACAGCATCCAAGTTTCACAGAAGCATCATCTGCGTGGCTGATCTGTCCAATGTCTTACAACTAGCTGACAGTGGATCCAAAATTAGGAACAGGGTGTTCTGACACTCATTCCAGTTGCCTTTTTCACTCTATACTAAAATTACTAATTAAACATGTTTTAAAGCTTTAAAGTCAAAGACTTGTTAGGGAGATACTGAGGATACCAGTTAAAATGTAGTTTTCTATATATGAAGACAAAACTCAATATAAAATATTTTGGCTGCAATTTTTCTCTCTCTCTCTCTCTTTTTTTTTTTAAAGAGAGAGAGGAGAGGGGCAGAGGGAGAGAGACAGGGTCCTAAGTAGGCTCCAAGCTCAGTGTGAAGCCCAACATGAGGCTCGATCCCACAACCATGAGATCATGACCTGAGCCAAAATCAAGAGTTGGACCCTCAATGGACTGAGCCACCCAGGTACCCACTGGCTCCAGTTTTTCTATCTCACTTAAAAAAAAAAAAAAAAAAAAAAAATCTGGTAACAAGTGATAAGCTAAAATGTACTTTGTCAAATAGGAATATCAGGACCTCAATTTTGCTGTTATGAGAGAAGACACTGTACCTTTAGATAGAACTTGGAGATCTCAAAGAGACGTTGGCTGCATGCAGTGAAACATCCATGAGCTTCAGTAATGCTGTGTTTCTTCAGGGTTTCCGTAACTACTTCTTTCAGTATCTTGAATAGAACATAACATATGACTAATATTTCTTGGAAAAGGTACAAATGTATTGCTTCTTTAGATTTGTGTGAATTACACACTCCTGTAACTCTGTGAAAGATAAGTTTATCAAGACAAAACAACTGGGAAAAAAAAGAGGTCTGGAATATTTATATGGTCACACATATCATAAGATATCTGTCAGGAATAAATGACTGGAGTATATTAAGAGGAATTCACATCATGAATTCTCAAAATCTGAGTGTAAAGGCTACATACAGTAGAGATGTACATAAGTGTATTTATTTTTTATTATGGAACATTTCAAACACTGAAAAGTAGAACATTTTATAATGAATCCTTATTTCAATATATCAGTTTCAATAAGGATCAATTTGTGGCTAATTTCATTTATACCTCTGCCCACTTATCCATCATCTTTCTTATGTTGGATTATTTTAAAGTACATTACAGATACCATGTTATTCCATTCATAAAATTTTTAGACATACATTTTAAATGAACTAAGTACAGGAATTTCTTCCCATGTACAACTAAGAGACAGGAAAGAAATCTTTACCCGTGTGTGTTTCTGTGATCTTGATTCCTTAATTTGCCTTGATGTTTTTGATCCATGCACACTTTTTTGACCACAACTGGCTTTTGTAGTGACTTTTGAAGTTTCATTGCTAAGAACTGGAACAGATGGACAGGTCACAGATAATGATCGCTCTGCTCGTGGTTTTCTGGACGTCACTGCATGATGATGAGGATTAGTGCTGCCACTTGTCTGAGAAAGAAGAGAATCTGAACTTTCAGACTTCACAAGTCTATTGTGGAGAAATATATCAAAAACACAAATGAAGTGAATCAACAATGAGGCCCGTTTTCTGTCCTAAATGTGACAACTATATCCACTGAAACATAAACCTAAGAAAAGCAAACAAGATTTCTTGCTGCTACTGCCTTAAGTAACTGACAACTATACAGTTGCTTTCTTAGTTCTTCAAATGAGTGACTAAAACATACAAAGCAAGGAACAACAAACGAGAATTTCAGCTAGGAGGAAAAGCAGCGAGGAGTATGCTGTTGCCAGCCCTGTCAATTTACAACTTCTCACCTCAATCAGCTCTGGAACTCCAGGTGGTGATATTTGTCAATTTAATAATCAGCATAAGTACTTATGCTTTTCTATAAAGATAATTTTGACAAAGAAACCATAACCTATACTTATTGTACCCATGCAATTACCTGGGCAAAATAAGTGTTAAATACAAATGAAACTAAAATTGGATCATGGTTCCATCTCTCTAAAATGTTTAAATTTCCTTTTACAAGATAGGGTCTCATATCCTTCAATTCTGCTAACCCACAGACCACAGTGTTCTTTCTTTTCCAGAACACATATCTTATTATTAGTCTCAAGTCAGAATAAAAAACATTGCTACAAAATACAGTATAGGAAATGTTAACAGATTTGCTTTTTAGGTTTATCATGTATAAAAAGTACCATGAAAGAGCCAAAGCATAAGAGACTTAAAAACTGAGAACAAACTGAGGGTTGATGGGGGGTGGGAGGGAGGAGAGGGTGGGTGATGGGTATTGAGGAGGGCACCCTTTGGGATGAGCACTGGGTGTTGTATGGAAACCAATTTGTCAATAAATTTCATTAAAAAAAAATAAAAAAAATAAAAAATAAAAATAAAATTTGAGAAGTGAAAAAAAAAAAAGTACCATGAATTTATAAAGTCCTCATAAAAATAATTTAGTTATTACATGGGCATCTGAGTGGCTCAGTTGGTTAAGCATCTGACTTCAGGTCATGATCTCAAGGTTCGTGGGTTCCAGCCCCACATCGTATTCTGTGCTGACAGCTCAGAGCCTGGAGCCTGCTTCAGATTTTGCGTGTGTGTGTCTCTCTCTCTGCCCCTCCCCCTCTCATGCTCTGTCTCTCTCTCAAAAATAAATAACATTAGAAAAAATTTTTTAATTAAAAAAATGATAATTTGGTTATTCCATATCAGGGAAATAGTATTCTAATATTTCTAACTGCTCCAAAACAAAAAAGGATCTGAAAGTCTCACTTTAACATATTTCCTAATTTTTGAAAGATTTACATACATACGATAAAAATTTAAAGCTTGCTGTAGATGCCAAAGACCTAAATTTGACAAAGGTACTAAAGATCTACGAATTCAACAGAATTCAGAGTGTTTACGAAAACTTCTGTTCCAGTATTTGGACATTTTCCTTAGCTAGCAAAAAAAGGGTCTGGAAAAGTTTCGTATAATATTATGCAGTGTTTTAAGCTATATTTTACGTGAAACAGTGGAAGTCCCTGTTGAAGGGGCCGGGGCAGGCAGAAAGCAGTGGGAGGAGGCAGGCAGACAGTAGGAAAGCTGCCATCCCCAAACCCCCTCTTCCACAAAGCAGTTCTGCTGCTTCTGGGTAAGCTCTCGAGTGTTGCATGGCTTGACCACTTTAGGGTCCATCATGCTAACAGACTGTATATTAGCATAGAAAGCAAGAAATTCCAAGTCAAGTCTTTTTATAACTTACAAGCGTAAATACAACTGCTCACGATGAAAACAAAATTCTTGATATGAAGGAATTAATCTAAGATCTATGCAGAAAGCTACTTAAAAATTGGAAGGACTAATATGGCTCAGTCAGTTGAGCATCCAACTCTTCAGGTCGATTCTGGAGCTGCGGGATGGAGCTGAGCCCTGTGTCTGGCTCCACACTGAGTATGGAACTTGCTTGGGATCCTCTCTCTCTCTCTCTCTCCTCCCCCTCTCCCCCCCCCCCTCACACTCTTGCTCTCTGTCAAAAAAATTTTTAAAAATAAAAGTCAAATAAATAAATACATAAAAGAGTACTCTAGGCACTAACACTTTCTGTCAAGAGACTATTTTTATGTACTTAACATATCACCTTTTGGGGGGATAAAGGCAATTTAGATCTTTTGATCTCCTTTTCAATCGAGACACTTCAGTTCGGAGCTCACTTTGTGGAGCTTCTCCGTCAGGGATGCTTCCAGGCTCTGACAAGACTGCAGGTGATGGAAGAGGGCTCAACACCGTGGGCACCGGAAAACCCTCTCTGGTGCAGGTGGTCTGGGTTTCATAACGAATAAGACGAGACTGAAGTTCAGAAAATCCCCCGTCTCTTTCTAGTGCTTTTCGGTCATCCAAGCAATATCTGAACAAGAGAAAGACCATTAAAATCACAGTCTCCAGGACGGCAACGGTCTTCCCCTGCCAATTAGGAAACGGCGGAACATTCACTTGAAAACCTCTTACTTTAAATTCCTAATAATTGTTGAGCAAACGGCTGACTTCCCTCACAAGTTCAGTTTTTTCTAGTCTGCTAGATGACGTGGCAAAAGATTAAAAATTTTGAAGTACGATCTGATTCCTCTTTGACTATTTCTGGGCAACAGATTAAGCTAATCCTCTGGCTTATTTTCAAAATAATAGAGTTGCTGTCTTAATACTCTTTAAATCTCTACCAACCTCTGATTCCTCAGTATGGTTGATATGTAACAACACGAAATGCTGACTTTTGTTAGAAAGGGCAAGTTTATTTTCAACACAAAGATGAAAAGGGTATAAAGGTATTCTAACTGGCTCACCAAACACAGCTCAGAACATTTAAAATTTTTCTTTGAAACTCACTTCCCCCCTTTACTGCTGATTGACAGATTTTTCTTCAAACAACTTCAACTGTCCCTGTGCATCTGGTTTCTAGCCAAATCTGATTCAAGGAATCAATGAGAAGTTAGCTCAGTGAATGCTTCTGGACATAAAGAAATTACATGTTGTTAAGTACAACAAATAAGCATATCAGGAAAATCACCTATGAGGTATGCAGCCTTGGAATACTCTTTCTTCCCTTTCTCCCCTGCTACAGCTGCATCAGGGAAACACAAATGGCTTCACATACATGATGGGTGGACCATAAAAATTAAAACCTTTCTTTACAATCCATCCTCTTGGCTTATAAAATTCTAAGACGTTCCCTAAAATCAGAACTTTGGGTCCATAAGCTTTTTAGTTCAACTCCCAGGAAGTATATCATTACCCTAACATCTGATTGCCTGACAGAGGCTTTAAGGACTTTTTCTATCCCTTGTGACACTTTCACATTTGATTTTGAAGAGCCGGACTCCCTGGATTTATTTAAATCTGGCTCCACCACTGATTAGCTGTTTGGACTTGGCCAAATTGCTTAACTTTTATCTATGCTTCTGCTGCGTCATTTGCAAAATGAGATTGACACCAGTCATCTCCAAGAGCCACTGTGAGGATTCCTTGAACAGGAACATGTAAGCACTCAGAATCAGTGCCTAGAACATGCAAGCAAAGCAGTGAATAAATGTAGGCTGCTCTTGCTCCTATCATCGTCATCATCAGCAGCAGCAGCAGCAGCAGCAGGTTTACTTTCTACCACAGCAAACCTTACAGTGTGCTGATAATATGCAGCCTCGCCAGGATTTCAGACCCCGGTTGGTGAGTTCAGAACCTGACTTTAACCAATTTAGTGTAGTATCTTATGTAAGTTGGAAGAATCATCATGCCTGGGGATCGGTCAATCCATGGCTGACCATTAAAATCACCAGAAGAGCTTTTACGAGATAGATACCAGATCACATGCCCAGGTTTCTGATTTAACTGGTCTGGGGTGAAACCCAGTCATGCGCGTTTTTTCAAAAGCCGTCCAGGTGACTGTAAGGCATAGCTAGGACCGAAAATTTCTGATCTAACCCAGTAGTTTGCTTTCACAGGGGAGAGCACTGAGCCCCCAAGTCAGAATGTGAAATTGGGGGCCCAACGGGTCTCTCGGTTCTGTAACATCTTTCTCCAGTCTCTTGTTTAATAAAACACATTTCATTAAAAATCAGCAGTAACCCTAATGATCGCTGATGAGTCCTATTTCTATTCTGGGCAACCGACAGAATCTAGAACAAAATTAAGAACCATGAGTGTTAAGAAATGTTGTAGGCAAGAGGTAATGTAATGCCTGATGAGCCCAGAGAAAATTTTTGAGAAAAAAGATACAAATGAATATTTTTTTCTACTCTGAGATTTTAATTCTAACATGCAGATATTTTCCTTCCAGTTTTAACATCTCTTGATCACAGCTGTTCATAATGTCATTCCTTCAACTGAATTATGTGTACTGTGCCTGTGGACTGTGCCATTTAAAATGTCTTCAAATGATGATACAATGATCCGGTACTGAAACAAAAAGTACTTTGTAAATAAGAAAGGAACAGAAACAGAATAGCAGGGTGCACATTTGATATTAGTGAAGTGAATATTCAGAGTTGGATGAATGACTTACGCTTCTAATATTTTCTTGCAAAACCAAATGCTTTTATGCATCCAAAGAAAGAAAAATACCTCCAAGAAGACGAGGCTATTTTTGTTTGGTAACTACATAACAGGCAAGGTACTGCCTAGCACACACCAAGCAATGTCAATGAAGGCAGGAGAAACTGCCAGATCTCTTGGGGTAGATGAAAGAAATCTGAAAGCAACAGGAGGCTGGTGTGGCCAACTGTCACAGTTTGACAGCAGAGTTTAATTTGTTCTTAAAGAAAACAGTGCATCTTACAATCAGTGGTACCTAACACTCCAGGATAAAATAGGTGAAAAAGCAGACAAATGAGCCAACAGAGGATAGATTTCATTTTGCCTTAAGAAAACATCGATTTGTACTTGAATGGTTTATATGTATTTTTTCCAAATATTCCTTATGTCTCGGTATAGAAGAGCTCAAGGAGTCTAGAAGTTTATAGCAACATGAGAAAGAGAGAACTCTCCTTTCAGCTTCATGTTTACGTTAAAATTCCACTGGAATTTTGTCCCAAGCAGATACATTACCCATGTTGAATAGAATAGGCCCCCCACACTATATACCCAAATCTTCTGGATTCATTGTGCCCACCTCCTACAACAACTTCCTTAGTGTGATCTCCATGTCCTCAGATTAAGGACCACAAATGTAAAGGAAACTGAGTCACAGAAAGATTTGTTTGTTTATGGGGGTGGGTAGCTCCCTATTGCTCGTTTTAAAGTCCTCAACTTCTTACTTCAACTGTTTTTCCACACACAGACAAAAGTGCAATGTTATTGCATGTAACAGCATGTTGTTTTTGTAGTATTGCTTTCCATACATACACCAGCTTTTTTATCCATTGTACTGCCCTACCCCTAGGCTGTTTCCAATCTGGGGCCATTACGGATAAAACTGCTCTGTACCATCTTGTTCAAGTCTTCCTGTGGAGTTGTGATTTCTTTCTCTTAGGAAAATGCCTAGTGTTGAAACTGCTGAGCCATAGGATCTGAGTATGTTTAGTTTTATAACGAACCTGCCAGATCCTTCTCTGGAGTAGATCCATCATTTCATACCCCCGGCAGCAACGTATGACAGTTCTGATTGTTCCATATACTTGTCAATATTCATCAGTCTTCTTTAATGTTAGCCACTTTGGTGGCTGCACAGAATTTTATTTTATGGATATACTATAATGTATTGAACCAAGCCCCTACAGTTAGACATTTCCAATGTTTCTTGTTTTAAGTAACCTTGTGGAAAATACCCTTGCATAACAACTTTCAGTGTACATCACTTTTTTTTCCATTAGGCTAAATGAATCAACCTGATGTTATAAACATTTGCGTGGGTTTTGCTAAATTACTGAGCAGCCCTCCACACAGGGTGTAACAATTACACTTCTAGAAGCCGGCTTACTCCTTCCTGTTCCTTAACTACTACCGGGACTTTGTAAGTGAAAAGCACCCTCCCCGTTGTTTCTATTTACATTAAGGATGTCAATTGAAAAGCAAATAAAAGAAGAGTTGATAAAAACAATTTGCCATGTGTATCAGTCATTTGTATTTCCTCTTTGATAAACACATAGCTCAAGATTTTGCCAGCTTTTCCACAGGGGCATTTATTTTATTTTCTCACTGGTTTGAAAGCATTCTGTAACCACAAAAGAAAATACCTTCTCATTTATGTTCAACAATATTCTCCTCAGTTTAATCCTTACTTTAAGGATTTCTTTTGTTTCTGTTGATTACTGACGCCACTGTTTTAAAATTCGGAGACATTATTCTTTTCTTTTTTAGAAGAATGAATAAAAAAGTCTTCCCTGTATTTAGGACAGATGTTCCCCTACATTTTATGCTAGTTCTTTCCTTTCACAATTTTTCACTTTTAATTCTGAATACATCTGGGATTTATTTTGATATTTGGTGTGAATTAAGAATCATTTTAAATTAATTTATTTTTATTTGTGTATTTAATCATGTTCTCACTATTATCTACTGAATATTTCACTTTTTGCTCTCTGATTTGAAATTCTTCCTCTATTAGATCAAATTCCAATGTGTACTTGCTTTTTTCCTTGGACTTCCTATTTAGGTCTAGCTTTACAATAACATTTTCTGGTTATATGATAAAATGTATCTCATTCTTTAAATAAAAGGGAGGAGGCTTACCAGATAAATTAAAGAATTATTTCATCCAAAGGTTCAAGGTTAAGAATTATATTAAATATTTACATGTATTCCAGAAGAACTGATGCCTTTAGAATATGGAATCTGTGCATAGGGAAACAAGGATGTTTCCCCTCAGTAATCAACGTTGCTTTTAGGTCCCCTAATATAGAGTATTTGCAATTTTTTCCATTCTATATGTCTTGGAAAAATACTTCTAATATTTATGGTTTTATTTGCTATTTTGAATGAGATCTTTTTTTGGAGTGTTTAAAATGGGAAATGGTTGGTTGAGAGGTAAACTAGGCTTGTAAATGTTTCATCACTGGCCACTTTTCAAATTCTATCACTTCTAATAATTTTTCAGGTCTCTTCTCTGTCAAACAAAAAACAAAAACAAAAACTTCTTATGGTCTCCTTTTCAATACATACAACTTCTTTAACCTTTCTTGTTTTCCTTATTTTAATTGATTGGCCCAAACAATGGTTAAAACAGAAACATTCAGAACAATGGTTGACAGAGGAAAAAAAAACCAGTGAGGGCGGTATCTTTTTCTGGCACCTGGGGAGTTTAATTTTGATGCTTGAAAATAACTGGATATTTTGCCTCTAGTGTCAAACTTACATACATACTCTTTAAATGAAATAAATCTTATTCAAATATAGCATGGAACCTAAATATGCCTAGAATGACGTGTTGGGTAACCATCTGTATTTTCTCAGTTGTACCAACATCCTTCCAGTGTGTCTAAGCTAGAAACCCTAAAGAAATTCTTGTTATCTCCTTCCTTCTCATCCCCACCATCTACTTGGCCTAAAGTTCTTTAGAGAGCTTTAAGTTTGTAAATCTCCTTTCTATTTTCACTGCCCGGATAGTATTTTAGTCCTTCAACATCTCCTGCTTGAAATACTTCAACTCAATTTATCAAAAGCCAGTGAGATTTCTTCCAATGGCACAAACCCAAGCATATAACCTCATGCTTTAAAAATAAAAATAAAGGTTTCTTACTCCTCAAAAGTAAAGATCAACTTTCCTCCCATGTCACTAGTGACCTTCAGACGTCATGATTTGGTCTCATTACAGAACAATGTTTATCTCTCTTAGTCAGAAACAAAAATGTGGTTTCACTTCCTAGAATCTGTACCTCTGCACTTTGCTGCTACCCAGACATTGCCTTTTTTGTCAGGTAATCTCCCATTCATTCTTTAAAATTTAGTTCAGATTTCCTCTTTGAAATACTCTCAAATACTTCCTGCCATTTATTTCTTCCATCCACTCAGCAGACATCTGTATTTTAACACTACTTATATTCTACTAACTTTACGTGTTTTTTTTCTTTCTCCTCTACAGAGTATATGCTTCTTAGGGAAATAATTATCTTTTGTATCTTTAGCCCCTGAGTGAATGACCTTCAGAAAAGTATTTTTAAAGTTTATGTGAAATAAACATTAAGTTTACAAGCTGGGGCACCTGGCTGGCTTTGTCGGGTAAGCGCCCAACTTGGGCTCAGGTCATGATCCTCCGGTTCGTGGGCTCGAGCCCTGCATAGCTTGCATTGGGCTCTGCTGACAGCTCAGAGTCTGGAGCCTCTTTCGGTTTCCCTGCCTCCCTCTTTCTCTGCCCCTCTCCCACTCACTTGTCTCTCCCTTGCTCTCACACAAACATTGAAAGAAAAATAAAAAAAAAAAAAAATGATTAGATTGCCAATCAAAATAGCATGCTTCAGGTGATCACTGATAAAGTTGCTTCTTTTTTTTTTTAATTTTTTTTTCAACGTTTATTTTTTGGGGGACACAGAGAGACAGAGCATGAACGGGGGAGGGGCAGAGAGAGAGGGAGACACAGAATCAGAAACAGGCTCCAGGCTCTGAGCCATCAGCCCAGAGCCCGACACGGGGCTCGAAGACGCGGGGCTCGAACTCACGGGCCGCGAGATCGTGACCTGGCTGAAGTCGGACGCTTAACCGACTGCGCCACCCAGGCGCCCCGATAAAGTTGCTTCTTAAACGTTAAGGTAAAATCAAGTCCTTATTCACTTATGGAAAACCAATAGAAAATAAGTTTTGCTTTATGCACGTAAAATATTTTGCAAAATGAATCATCAAGGCTTGAAAATTTATCATAAAATATTTTACCATCATTATTCCAGTTCTTGTTCTTGTGAAAATGGTAGATGTGCACATTAGCTCAGAAACTTTTAATACCTTTATGCAAAAGAATCCTTTGAAATTGTATTCGGACTGGTCAATTAAAATACTATAAAAATTTATACACAATTAATGTGTTACAAATGGGAACACATTTCATCTAATAGTTACTGAGCAATTACAATGTAATTAGTGAACAGGGAATATTAATGTGACCACTAGTATAAATACACATTTATAACACAGGGACCACAATAATTTTGATTAAAATATCTGGTAATTAATAACAGAATGTTTAAATGCTATAAAAACTGATTAATCATCACACATAACTTTTTTTTTTATAATCGAAGGCAATTTCTTAATTTGTGTATGCACTGTTTTGCTTTATAACGCTTTTTGATAGACTTTCTCTTTGACTCTGTATCTCAATTTATACCATTTTGGTACAGATACCTTTACACTCACATAAGAAAAGCTTCATCAGCAACACACAGAAGAGTAAGGTGTAAATAAAAACTTACTCAATTCCATGATAATGACATACTGAGGCTTTTTCAAAAGGTAAACCCTGAAGTTTCCGAGGACTAAGTTCCGGTGTCAGAACAAAAGTCTTTTCCCTAAAACAAAAAGTTTTTCATTTGTATTTAACGTTTATTTAGTGACAAAGAGAAAGTTCAAGAAGCTACCTAAAGGAAGAAATCTGACTTCCTTCTCCATAATTGAATCTTCTATAGGATAAAGTGTAAGTAACATCAGAAAGCTTAAGAAGGAAATCAAACAAAGTTAAGCCTTAAGTGGGTTTGTCACTTGCATTTTCTGTGCCTCAAGTTTCTGAAGTCATGATGTTCTTTATTATTTACTTCACAAAACTATTTTGAGAAATGGATAAATCAAGAATGAAAAATGATTTATAGTGGAAATTTGAGAAGCTGCATTATCTCTGAAGGATTTTTTTTCCTGGTATAGTCACCTAATGTTTATGCATTTAGTGAAATTCTTTTTTGTGGAGGAATAAAGTTAATTTGAAATTTTTGGTAACAAAGTATTTACTTCCTACTATAAGGGATCCAGATTTTTCTTTGCCTGGAAATGCAGTCATCTTGACACCTACTTTAAGAGTTAGCATCCTGTTAAATACCAGAGGATACAGAGACTGCTGACTTCAATTCTGCTTCTGAAGTAGTTTTTCAATCAGCAGGTAGGTGAGAACTAATCATATGGTGAGCTTACATAAAATATTCATGCTCAACCCCATCCACATGCAGACCTGCAGGGGTGTATCAAAATCTCAGGAAGAAAAAGGTCACTGCAATTAGGTTAAGCTCTTCTGATTATTCTGGTAGGTGCCCACTCCCACCAACCCCTGCTTCTCTGCCTGAGCTGAGAGGCACTGTTCCAATGCTCAGGATCATGTTCCTGATGGAGAATAGGTTATATGGGAATGGGAGAACAATGCAGTGGTGGCCTTTACATAGTCAATAGAATGAAAACTTGGAAATGGCACATAGAAAGGCAAGCAGGTTGTACGGTACCATAAATACTTGTGCTCTCTCACATTTCCCCCCCTATGGCTTTAGTAATAAAAACTGCCCGCTTGCCACTGAAAATTACCTAGGTTGCTATTAATAAGCATTTGAAATTATTACATTAAAATGTAAGGCATATGCTAAGTAATGAGCCCTAAAAACAGAATTATATTCTAACGCGTCCATTTAAAGTGTTCCACAAAAAGTAACACTAATTAGTAACGCTAATTTAATGACCCCAGTATTTTGATGACTCATTATTAAACGAATAACTTCTTGATATAAAACAATTCAGGCACCTAGCATTTCACTTCTTCCCTTTACCCATGTGTCTCATTTCTTATTTCAACCCTCTTAGCAACTTTATGTGTTTTTCTTTAATTTTTACTCAGAACTTGTTCTTTCTAAAAGAAATGTTTCAATAAATATGTATTTTGTCAGTGTTTAATATTTCTTTGGTATACACACAGGAGTCATGCCTATACTTTAACATTTCAACAGCTCCTTGCATATGCAGACATTTTAGTAAGAATCCACAGGTTCTTGATTCATTGTTATGAAAGCTCATGGTTCGACTTTAACATTAATAGAAGATATATTGGATAATGATGTCATTCTAACACCGAGGAACCATATCAAATTTTCCTAAGTAAATTGCCCGAAAATTACCAAAAAAAAAAAAAAAAAAAAAAAAAAAAAAGTATATCTTCACTACGAGTATATCCTCCATCAGTGCATTTAGAAAGACATTCTGTTCAAAAGAGCAAAATCTATATAATTCAGTTTTGGCAAATCCATCTGACTTTGTCAATTCACATTTAATGATCCGGAAGGACAATAATCCAATAGCTAAATAAATGAAAATGTGTATATAATTCTTCACTTTCTTGATTCCCATGAAAAAGATTATCAATCTCTCAAAGTTATGAGGAAGGAAAAATCACACAATTTTTACGTCACTAAGATCATTAAGTCATTAAGACCCAGAATTATTAAGATCCTCAAGTTTTCAAAGTTGTTCCTTTTCTCTCTCCCTCTCTCTCCCTCCCTGCCTCCCTCTCATGAACATGCACATAAAGGCAATGAGCTCCGGGATTATTTGTGAAACATAACTACCTTGAAAGAAATGCCTTCCAAAATTTACCTTTAAAATCAATATTTGCCAAAACAAGTTTTGTAAAAGTGATTAAAGTGATCTATAATTTTTAAGGTCCTCTGGGAGGTTTTCAAAATAATGGACTAACATTAAAAAGAAATCGGGATGGTGAACAAATGATTCAAATCTCATGAGTAACCGATATCACAATTTTACCTATTCATTAAGTCAACTTTAGCAACATCCAGTATTATATTAACTAGTAACTTAATGGAAGTTGTCTTGGAAGTCAAATCAGTTATAAACTATTCATATAGACACTGAGTTCTTAGTAATATTACAGTTTCAAAAACATTTTTATTGTACTTTTCCATTCTCTTCAGTTGAAAGGCTGTGCTTTTTGCTAATATTGGGCATGACTGACAGTGTCATGACAGGTAATGGCAAAATCAAAACCAAAGAATAACGCAGATAAAAGAATTAAAACTTTTTTACAAGTCAAATTATAATTCTTTCTAAATAAGCATTGTCCTTTGTATACAAAGTAGAAGCTACTGACTTCTACAGGGAGTAAACAGAGGTTGCTTTCTTGTTTTCCCTATATCCAATACCACAAAACAGTAGCACATTGGCTAAGGTAAAATGTGAGAAACACTGGGATCATCCTTGAGAATTTTGCCTAAGCAGCAGAGGGCATCAACTGACTAAAGAAATGAGATGCAATGTGCTTTACAAATGATTTTTAAGAAGTTAACTGGCAATTACAAGTTTATAACTTACCCCTTTTGAATCTGTAAAGGTTGAAGATCTCCAACTGGTAATCCATCTGAAGTAAAGAATTTCAGCAATTCCTTAGCATCCAATAAGGTGACTGAATCCCGTGGACCCTCTTTGTGGCCCAGCAACTGTTCAGATGAACGAGGTAATGAGCCAGTTCTGAGAAATAGTGTTATGTAGATTAATTAAAAATGGATTAGAATTCACCGTAGTCAGGAAAAGGTGATGTGAGCAGAAACGAGAACAACAGACAAAGAAAACTACAGAATTATTATTTAGGAAAGAAAATAATGTAAAATCTTTGTGAATCATTTAGTATACAAGTATATTTTTAAAAACCTGTAGGTCACGGTGAAACTTGCAGTTACCACAGCAATAATGCTACTACTTAACTAATATAAACATAATTCTATTCTTTATAAGTGATGGCATGATTATTTAGGAGTGTGAAGTTATCAATTCTATAAAACTTAAATCTAAACTTTTTTGTACGTTCGGAAACCCCATAATCTCGTAAATTTTGACAGTAGGGACTAAATGTTCCAATTTTCTATGAATTTGAAAGATTACCTGAGGCACAACCATGAAATGAGACAGTAATCAGAAATCTCCCCAAGGTTTCTCTTAGCCATGGTTATAACATTATGAATAAGCACTGAATCATTATTACAGTTGAAATATATACAAGAGTTTATACTTCTCAAACTACTTTACATACAATATGTTCTTAATCCTCACAAATTTCCTTAACAAAGACAGAATAGTTCTTCTCTCAAAATGAAGTTACCACCTGAAAATAAGTACTTTCTAAAGCGAAAGTCAGCATACCAAGCCCAGAAAACAATCATTATTACTAATTTTCAGATAAAGATACTAACACACATTGGCTTGCATTACAAGCCATAAGCCCAGGGTGACACAGCCATTTAAAATGACAGTCAGGGGGCGCCTGGGTGGCTCAGTCGGTTAAGCGTCCGACTTCGGCTCAGGTCATGATCTCGCGGTCCGTGGGTTTGAGCCCCACGTCAGGCTCTGTGCTGACTGCTCAGAGCCTGGAGCCTGTTTCAGATTCTGTGTCTCCCTCTCTCTCTGCCCCTCCCCCATTCATGCTCTGTCTCTCTCTGTCTCAAAAATAAATAAACGTTAAAAAAAAATTAAAAATAAAATAAAATGACAGTCAGAACTAGAGTGACTCTGAATTAGGTACTATTTCTACTCTATCACTCTGCGAAGGACCCAAAAACTCACAGAAGTTTAAAAACTAGAAAAAGGAAAATACTGTAGTTCCAGAGAATGCTAACGGTTTTATCAAGCACTATCACAGATCATGCTACTGCTCTGTCACCAAAGTGCAAATCTTTCAATACCTGCACAGAAAATTAATTTCCTGACTTCATAGTAATTCACCTATTCCCTGATTATTTTATTACTCCAATCCAGCATTTTTAGTGGCGATTATATGATTAAAATGTTGACATTATGGTTTTAGACTCCTATTTCTATACATTAAAGATCAATAATCTACCAACAGTGCCCCTCTCCCCCTCCTATCCCCTTTATTTTTAAATTGAAAATATAAATCTAATAAAAAGAGTGAAACAAGAAAATACACAAATATTTTCTCTAAACTTCATTCCCTAGGAGGGCAGGAGCTACATTATGAGTTTAATTTAATTTCTACATAGCTATTCTCTAACAGTGACTCACAAAGGTTTCTTAATGAATATAACTCCCAGTCATCTTACAGGCTAGATGCAATGGGGATGTGTATAATTTGCATTTACATAGAACCCTGGACACAAGGATATCAAAGCAATATTTTAAATTTTTTTTAAGTTTTTGAGAAATAGAGCATGCGTGCATATGCACGCATGCACACACACACACACACACACACACACATATACATGAGCAAGGAAGGGGCAGAGAGAGAGAGGGAGAGAGAGAGAATCGCAAGCAGGCTCCATGTTGTCAGCACAGAGCCCTATGAGGAGCTCAATACCCTGGACCACAAGGTCATGACCTGAGCCAAAATCAGGAGCCAAATGCTCAACCAAATGAACCGTTCAGGTGCCTCCCAAAGCAATTTAAAAGTCCAGTTTATGATAAATTACACCACCAAGATATAGCTAAAATATATACAGGATAGGACTTAGGTTAAAATAACTAAATAAATAAATTAAATAATAGCACTTTATTTTGTTCAGTGTTTTCAAGGTTACAAAGTATTTTTTCATACATTATCTCATTAAACACTGACAACTTTGAAGCAGAACTGGGATTGTTATTCTTATCTTAAATTTTTTTTTTTAACATTTATTTATTTTTAAGACAGAGAGAGACAGAGCGTGAACGGGGGAGGGGCAGAGAGAGAGGGAGACACAGAATCGGAAGCAGGCTCCAGGCTCTGAGCCATCAGCCCAGAGCCTGACGTGGGGCTCGAACTCACGGACCGAGAGATCGTGACCTGAGCCGAAGTCGGACGCTCAACCGACTGAGCCACCCAGGCGCCCCTGTTATTCTTATCTTAAAGATGAGGCAACAAAGTCACACAACAGGTGAGTTTGTCCAAAGCCAAATTCTTATGACTTCTGAATTTCACTACGGGATATTCCTTAATGATCCAGTTAAGCCTGTTTTAACAAAATACAAATCTGAATATCTGCAACATAACTTTTGTTCCTAATCAAGAATTCGATGATATCTCCCCATATGGTGATACACTCATAAGTATTTGAGCAATGACTTTGTAAATATCATCGTGAGATACTAAAAAGAGTTCACTGATGATAATGTATAGACTCATCATCACTGCTTGTAATTTAGTATACAGGTATGCCTTGAGTAGGAGGAAGGAGGTGAGGGCAGTGAAAGGAGACAGATACACCAATGCAGAATGAGGTATAAAAAGTACAATAAAACAAGTTTCATGAAGGAAGTAATGATATAGTCCTTGGGTGCTTAATGAAGAAAGAGAACACTGAGTTGCAACATTTATGAACAACTTAAGAGAAAGGTGGTATTTGATCTAGATCTTGAATGACAAACAAGCTTCTAGTTCAAGATGATGGTGCATTAAACATACATGTTAACCTCCCCACTCAAAACAAATGGAAATCACAATGATGAAGTGCCAGTCACTAAATTCATAAGAAGGTTAAGAAATGAAAGGTGATGGCACAAAAACAGACACATAGACCAATGGAATAGAATAGAAACCCCAGAACTAGACCCACAAACGTATGGCCAACTCATCTTTGACAAAGCAGGAAAGAACATCCAATGGAAAAAAGACAGCCTCTTTAACAAATGGTGCTGGGAGAACTGGACAGCAACATGCAGAAGGTTGAAACTAGACCACTTTCTCACACCATTCACAAAAATAAACTCAAAATGGATAAAGGACCTAAATGTGAGACAGGAAACCATCAAAACCTTAGAGGAGAAAGCAGGAAAAGACCTCTCTGACCTCAGCCGTAGCAATCTCTTACTCGACACATCCCCAAAGGCAAGGGAATTAAAAGCAAAAGTGAATTACTGGGACCGTATGAAGATAAAAAGCTTCTGCACAGCAAAGGAAACAACCAACAAAACTAAAAGGCAACCAACGGAATGGGAAAAGATATTCGCAAATGACATATCGGACAAAGGGCTAGTATCCAAAATCTATAAAGAGCTCACCAAACTCCACACCCGAAAAACAAATAACCCAGTGAAGAAATGGGCAGAAAACATGAATAGACACTTCTCTAAAGAAGACATCCGGATGGCCAACAGGCACATGAAAAGATGTTCAGCGTCGCTCCTTATCAGGGAAATACAAATCAAAACCACACTCAGGTATCACCTCACGCCAGTCAGAGTGGCCAAAATGAACAAATCAGGAGACTATAGATGCTGGAGAGGATGTGGAGAAACGGGAACCCTCTTGCACTGTTGGTGGGAATGCAAATTGGTGCAGCCGCTCTGGAAAGCAGTGTGGAGGTTCCTCAGAAAATTAAAAATAGACCTACCCTATGACCCAGCAATAGCACTGCTAGGAATTTATCCAAGGGATACAGGAGTACTGATGCATAGGGCCACTTGTACCCCAATGTTCATAGCAGCACTCTCAACAATAGCCAAATTATGGAAAGAGCCTAAATGTCCATCAACTGATGAATGGATAAAGAAATTGTGGTTTATGTACATAATGGAATATTACGTGGCAATGAGAAAAAATGAAATATGGCCTTTTGTAGCAACGTGGATGGAACTGGAGAGTGTGATGCTAAGTGAAATAAGCCATACAGAGAAAGACAGATACCATATGGTTTCACTCTTATGTGGATCCTGAGAAACTTAACAGGAACCCATGGGGGAGGGGGAGGAAAAAAGAAAAAAAAAAGAAAAGAGGTTAGAGTGGGAGAGAGCCAAAGCATAAGAGACTGTTAAAAACTGAGAACAAACTGAGGGTTGATGGGGGGTGGGAGGGAGGAGAGGGTGGGTGATGGGTATTGAGGAGGGCACCTTTTGGGATGAGCACTGGGTGTTGTATGGAAACCAATTTGTCAATAAATTTCATAAAAAAAAAAAAAAAAGAAATGAAAGGTGAAAAAATGGTGGGTCAAACAAAAGGAATAAACTAGAGCAAGCATGTAAATGAGAGCTAGAGACAAGTCTACAAAAAAACATAGAATCTGTCTTCCTCCCATCACAAAGCCATGGTGAGACTACACTTGGGCTGAGTGGCAACGGGCAGAAATCAGGCAATGTATTTTAAGAACCCTACTAGAACAGTTGTTCAAGTACCACCCTCTCACACCTCCCTTTACCCTTGCAATTTTATCTCCAAGTGAAAAACAGAGAAGCTGTTCTCTTCGAAGATCCAGAACTGTGTCTGTCCCAGTCTCAGTGTCAATGCCCCTAGAATAAAGCCCTGTTATTGCAGTGTTGAGTGAAGGACCAAGGCTGCCTCCCTTTTGGAACCCTCACAGGTGCCCTACAGTGAAGTCTACCAGGGATGCTCCACCCTGCATCTCCCCACCCCCAACATTCAGGTGACAGCAGGCAGGCAACAGGTCTATACTTAGAGAAAATAAACACCAACTACCTATATAAAGCAGGTTGGTACTCAATTCCAAGCTAGAAACAATCAAGGACCACCAGACAGGCACTGGAGGAAAGATACACATAAGAGAAAAACACCAGAGGAACAAACAGAACAGACCCAAAGGATAATGAGATATCCAAGGAACAGATATAACAAGTCAAAAGAAGATTCCAATTAACATCCTGTTAGTATCTCCTGAATTCTCATTATTAATAAAAGAAGAGGTTGCTAATGAAAAAAATGGGAGCTGAGAACAAAAAAGAATTATTAGGAATTTAAAACAGGGCTATCAAAAAAAAAAAAAAAACACAACAACAAAAAAGATGAAAGCAAAGGTCAAGAAAGTATCCCAGATGTAGGAGTTCTGATAATACTGATCCCATCTTTGGCTCCATCTAGTTCATGCGACGACTTCTCTCGTGTTTCAAGCCTCTCAGAGGTTAACGTATGTCCTGACCAGAATGTGGAAAGGCTTGTTCTGATCTTCCCTAACGTTGTTCAGACTACTAGTAGAGATAGCAGAGTTTCTTCCCCTCTCTCGACCTCTGGCACACAGATGGCTCCATGAGGTCTGCTAAATGTTAAACACTTTGACCTCTTACAATGACCTCTGCCTATCCCCTCACTCTACAAAATCTGTGGATTAAGGTCCAGACTTTGTGGAGAATAGCTAAGCACTGGATTGTCATCAGCCTGAAACCCTGTCAGTGAGTTACACTGAACAAAACTGTGTAGAAGGTATGGAGTGGCTTGCTTTGTTTTTCCATCTCAAAGTGCCTTCTCAGTTGTGGGGATACTTTACTGTCTCTAGTCTACTTTCTAACACCCATATGGTCTGGAAAGGCATCCACTAAAATGTTAACTATGATTATGTACATCCAGAAGGTACAAGTAGAAGGTCAGGAAGAACAGTTACTTTCTCAACATTCTACTCTGTAAATACTCTACCTACTGCTTATAGGATGCATAGATTTCCTTCTTTTTTTTTTTTAATTTTTTAAACATTTTTATTCACTTTTTGAGAGACAGAGAGAGACAGAGGGTGTGAGCAGGGGAGAGAGGCAGAGAGAGACACACAGAATCCAAAGCAGACTCTAGGCTCTGAGCTGTCAGCACAGAACCTGACGCAGGGCTTGAGCCCACAAACTGTGACATCATGACCTGAGTTGGTCGTATGTTTAACTGACTGAGCCACCCAGGCGCCCCTGCATATATTTCCTTTTAATAAAACTAGAAACTACCTGTATTTCATAAACACTAAACTTAAGGATTAAGAAAAAAAATGTTCATTTAAAAATACTGAGCTATTTAAATATTACCTCATTTTTTGTTTAGCTTTTTCAAAACTTTCCAAATTTTGAAGAACATGCCTTTCTGGCCATTCCAGGGGATTGGTTTCCATTAGACTTGAAGAACCAGGTTCCACTGAACTGATGTCTAAAGCGAAAGAAACATACATAAGTACTGAAAGTGATTAACATGTTAAATTTTGTTATATAAAAATGCATACATGTAGATCCATCCATCCATCCATGTGCATGTGTACATGTATATATATAAAGCCATGTTGGATTAATTGTATAGTACTTATCTCAGGCATTCATTAAGGATATCTCTGATGGCCCAAGCAAAATGCCATTGAAAAGTTTTTGGGGGGCGCCTGGATGGCTCAGTCGGTTAAACATACTACTTCAGCTCAGGTCATGATCTTACAGTTCATGAGTTCAAGCCCCGCATCCAGTTCCGTGCTGACAGCTCAGAGCCTGGAGCCTGTTTGCATTCTGTGTCTCCCTCTCTCTGCACCTCCCCCCCCCCACTACTCACTTCCTGTTTGTCTCTCAAAAATAAAATAAACATTAAAAAAAAAGTTTTTTGGAAATGAAAAAAAAAAAAAACAAACCACTGTTAAGCTTTGCCTACTTTACTGTTTCCTCATAAGAAAAGTTATGCACTAGGGGGACCTGGGTGGCTCAGTCGGTTGACATCGACTCTTGGTTTCATCTCAGGTCATGATCTCACAGATCCCTGGGTTTGACGTCAGGCTCTGCAATAGCAGTGCAAAGCCTACTTGGGATTCTCTGTCTCCCTCTCACTGTGTCCTTTCCCCACTCACCCATGTCTCTGTCTCTTCCAAAATAAATAAACTTAAAAAAGAAAGAAAGAAAAAAGTTATGCCCTAGAATTCAGAAAACGAATTAGCACTATGAGGACTCCTGTGAATAAAAGCATAACTTTGTTATTTTTTTGTGAAACTAAATGAAAAGGAGGCAACTGTATGGAGAATATACTGGATATTATGTGATTTTTCATTCCAGGAACAGGAATTAATAGCATTATTTGGAAAATTTCATATCTTGAAAAGAGATTACTTCATTCTCAAAAGTATGATAATATAGTAAATAACATATGATGTTCTCAGATAAAGGTTACCTTAGAAAGAATTCTCACTTATCCATTAACCTAAGATGCCTTAACATATACATCTTCAAGTAAATCGCTAACATTAAGTGTTATTTCACCGCTAGTAAAATATTTTATGTAAGAGTGTGCTTATCTTTCTAGTTACTATGTTACAATGAACCAACACAGAGATTGCTAAAACATCACAATTCTCATCAAAAACCTAAAGAGACAGCTTCCATTCAAATGATAAATTATTAGTACATCGAAACTATTTAACACTGGAAAAATTACTAACTGTACTACTTTTGGGATTCCAAAACTATCTTATTTTTAAAATTTGTTTTGAACTATTACACACTGTTCTAATAAATTAACTGAAAATTAATGGACATCAGTTGTTTGACTAACCATCAGCTCTGACAAAAATACCCATTTTATACTTTGGGGGTCTTACAAAATGATGATTTAGTAAAGGAGTTTTTACATACAAGAAAGGAAAAAAAATAGGGGCGCCTGGGTGGCGCAGTCGGTTAAGCATCCGACTTCAGCCAGGTCACGATCTTGCGGTCCGTGAGTTCGAGCCCCGCGTCGGGCTCTGGGCTGATGGCTCAGAGCCTGGAGCCTGTTTCTGATTCTGTGTCTCCCTCTCTGTCTGCCCCTCCCCCGTTCATGCTCTGTCTCTCTCTGTCCCAAAAATAAATAAACGTTGAAAAAAAAAATTTTTTTTAAAAAGAAAGAAAAAAAATAAACATAAATGAAAATAGAAGCCAATTACATGTTCTTTTCCCTTTATTTATTAAGCTATTTAACCTTGAACATTTTAAAATATCTTTAATTACTACAGTGGATGGTTCCCAGCAAACACCATCCAAAATACCACTTCTCATTTCTTAAGGGTACTGAAATATTTTATACAGCAGTAGCTTTATAATGAAATAATCTACTTTTTAATGTTGACATGGCTTTCCACTAAAAGTATAAAGAAAATATCATTAGCAGATCTGAACATTTACACGCTGAGTTCACAAAAGAATACAAGAATGTTAAATAAAAGTAAACATTATTGTTCCTAAATATTACAATATAATTAATTGTTCACTCCAGCTACACAATTTACATAAATATAAATGACAGAGGCTAAACAAACATTCAGATGCACTTTTGGGGAATAATCTAATTGAATTCTTACAGTAAAATAAGACACAATATTTTATCTTTGTGGCAGTCAGGACACCAGGACATGCTGACAACCAAAAAGCACAAAAAGGGCCTCCGAAACCAAGAACATTGCTTCTTTAAAAAAAAAAGTGTTTTACTTTACAGGAGAAACAAAGAAATAAAAGTGATTCTATAGGGAAATAGGGATTCAAAACCTTCCCTACACAAATCACAGCAAACAAAAAGGAAGTAATACTGCAGATGATAATATGTGGATAGTAATATAGGCCATTATAACCTGACATACATAAATATGAATAGATCACAAAGAAAAGGTTATATTGTAATTGGCATATTCTGTTTAATAAAGCAAGAATTATAAACACATACTAGGAGATTCTTACTAACATATTTGAAATAATAAAACTGTGATCTTATAAAATTACCTAGAAAACCCATTTATACAGTGTGTTTATGTCCCCAGTGGTCTGAGGTGAAGGAGACAGTTACTGCATTTTGGAGTTCAGATATCACATTTGGCACTGTAAGTTTTTAGCAACTCTGTGGCAATGATTATATAAAATGGTTAGATCAAGACATTTTCTCCATGCTGATTTTTATTTGTTATATATGCTAGAGATTTTATAAAAAAAAAGAAAGAAAGAAAGAAAGAAAGAAGAAAGAAAAAGAAAGCAGATCAATAACTCTAACGATTGTCAATAATTCCTAATGAGCGTGGTTGTTAAACAATGGGTCACAATATGAAACATGATTGACATTATTGCTTCTTTTGCTGTATAATTCACATATAGATGTACTTACTGAAACAAAAGCTACAAGGAATGTTAAAAATCAAAACTTCATTCTTAGAGGAGTCATGTTCAAATATATAACCTGTCAAATTTCAGTTCGCGCTCCAAAAAAACAAAACAAAACAAAAAAAAAACAACACACAAACTTCAAGGTTTCTTTCATTTGTTCAACATTATTTGGGGAGAAATGAATTCCTATGTGCCAGGTACTGTACTAAGCTCTAGGGTATTGGAGACAGTAAGCAGGCACACTCCTTATTCTCAAAGAACATATGGTTCAGAATAAAGACACACAATTAATAAAAAATTACATACATAGCATATAATTTAAAATGTAAAAAATAATTCAAAGAAAGATACAGAAAATGAGTACAAAAGGAATCAACTTAAAGTGAGGAAGGTCTGGGAAAACCTTTTTCAGGAAGTTAACATTTAAGTCAGTCTGAAGAATGACTGTCAGTTCATCAGGAAAGACTGGGAGAAAAGTATTCCAGAAAGAAGATACTGCATGTATATAGTTCCCGAGATGGAAAGGGATGTGATGTGCTCAAGGAACGGAAAGACTCTCTGTGGTACTAAGGAAACAGAAATGTGACACAGGAGGAAGCTAGAATTCTAGAAGCTAGTATGAGCGCAGACATCATGTAGGGCTTTTGTAAGCCATGTTAAGGATGACACATTCTATGTATAATGGAAAGTAATGGCAAAGGTTTGAGCAAAGGAGTGATATAATCTGATTTACATTTTAAGATGAGCACCCCATAACTCAGTGTGTTAACAGTGTCCTAGAACTTGACTTTGTATGGGTAACTAGAAGATACATATCCTTACTTACAAAAAAACAATTATTTCAGCCCTTCCTACCTTCCAACTGTTATCTCCTGTACAAATCCTCTGATTAGGGCAACTTCTCTTTTGGTCTCAGTTTGCCCTTTCTTACCTCCATGACCCTGGGTATATTACTTCTTCTCCCTGGAAAATCCTATCTTCTCCGCTCTCTCTAGAGCCCATGAATCACTCAAGACCTACATCAGAGTCCCTTGGCTCCTAACAAAGTGTTCTGTGACTATCCTACCCTTGTTATATTCCTTTCCTCTAAACTCACATTCATTAACTTAAAAACTAATATATGGCACTTCATATCAGGCAACTTTTTTTTTTTGTCTAAGTTTATTTGTTTATTTTTTTATTTTTTTCAATACATGAACTTTATTGTCAAATTGGTTTCCATACAACACCCAGTGCTCATCCCAAAAGGTGCCCTCCTCAATACCCATCACCCACCCTCCCCTCCCTCCCACCCCCCATCAACCCTCAGTTTGTTCTCAGTTTTTAAGAGTCTCTTATGCTTTAGCTCTCTTCCACTCTAACCTCTTTTTTTTTTTTCCCTTCCCCTCCCCCATGGGTTTCTGTTAAGTTTCTCAGGATCCACATAAGAGTGAAAATATATGCATACCAGGCAACTTTCTAAGCAATTATAAATAATTCATTTAATCCTCATAACAACCTTTGTCATTTCCAATTTATTTTTTTTTTAATTTTTTTTAATGTTTATTTATTTTTGAGACAGAGAGAGACAGAGCATGAATGGGGTAGGGGCAGAGAGAGAGGGAGACACAGAATCTGAAACGGGCTCCGGGCTCTGAGCTGTCAGCACAGAGCCCGACACGGGGCTCGAACTCACGGAACGCGAGATCATGACCTGAGCCGAAGTCGGCTGCTCAACCGACTGAGCCACCCAGGCGCCCCTGTCATTTCCAATTTAAATATTAAAAATAACTTGAAGCTCAGAGAGGTTAGAAAACTTGCCCAAAGTCATATAGCAAGTAAGCTGCAGAGCGGCTCCCATCTTGTTAGTCTGGTTCCAGAGCCCATGATGCAACCAAGAAACTATGTCTCTTTATTGAACATATCCCCCATTTACAAGGAACCTTACACTGTCTCCAACATCTTTGACATTACTCTGCATTGCTATTGAACTTTGTTACTGATACGTAATGATGATGATAATGATAATACAAATAACAGCTCACAGGTTTTTGGCATCCATTGTGTTGCTTATGCATCAACTCGTCTACTCCTCGCAATAACCCTAGTAAGTGGGTGATATTAATCCCATTTAAAACATGAGGAAACAGAAGCATGAGGAGGTGGAAAAACTGCCCAAAGACATTCAGCTAACAAGTGACAAAACTCAGATTTGAGCCCTGGCACTCTAGCTCCAGGGCCTGGGCTCTTGAAATGTCACAGCATGCTGTATTTGCATTTTGCTTTCAAAACAGATCATAAGCCATAAAGTTTTTGTGTACCTTTATGGTGTCAAAAACAGAAAACTCATTCAACAAACATTACTGTTAACTTGATTCTTTGGTCATTTTCTTATTAACGTATGGAATAAAAAAGGATTCTCATGGAATAAAAACAAAAAATTATCCTGGACTTTTAAAATGCTAGGCAATCACCAAATGCTTTCTTGTTAGATCCTGTAAAGCTTCACTCCATTCAAATTCATCACAAGAATAGGAACCAGGAAAATAGGAAAAAAATGCAAATGAATACAGAAATGATATCCTGCTCCTTCAGTGAAGTCTGGTGACTGTTCCTGCTACAATGAATGGCAAATGTGGAGCATCTTACTGTACATAGTTTTAACTATAGTAAATTTACTGCATAGGTCCTACTATTCTTATCTCATAAAAACGTAACTCAATAGAAATCCACCCTTTCTAGTAGCTTTGTAAAAGCAGTAAGAGGAACCACCTTAAAATGCTTCTCCCTCTGCTCAAAAACCTCCTTAAAGAAAGGAGTGATTGGGATGCCTGGGTGGCTCAGTCCGTTAAGCATCTGACTCTTAACTCAGCTCAGGTCATGATCTCACCATTTGTGAGATCGAGCCCCGTGTCGGGCTCTGTGCTGACGGCATGGAGCCTACTTGGGATTTTCTCTCTCTCCCTCTCTCTCTGCTCCTCCCCTGCTCGCCACACACACACATGCATGAGCTCTTTCTCTCTCAAACAAACTTAGAAAAAAAAAAAGAAGTGATCAGAAACTTTTTAATATTCAAATGATGAGAAATAGTTCATCATATATACACACCATACTTGACTATGCAAATATATATCACTAATTAAATTTATAAGATACATCTTGATTTGACCAACATTTTATTAGTTTTAATGATAAATCACTATAATAAATGCTAAACATACAAAAAGAACCAATATTTAAACCAACAAAAAACTTACCATTTGACATATCGGAGGTTTTAATTTTGTCTGTCTTTATTGAAATTGTTTTAGGAAGAAAAGCATCAAAATGATCTACAAAGTGTTCCCTTGTGAGTACTAACAGATTTTTGAGTTCATCAACAGAAACTACTTCAGGCTGCTTTGCCAACTTTCTCCTTTCTGTAAGACAACAAAACAATATAATTAACCATATGCCTATTATTTTAAAGCCTCTCTAGAAGTACATCCACTACTCTTTCATGGGAAATGTTTTCAAAAGTAAAACAGTTGAATTTCTCCAGCAAATCAACATGCCTATTTTCCTTTTAATCTCATTTGTAGGTAATGACAGAATTTCCAGTAATGTGAGATAAACAAAACTAGAATAATCTGTTAATGCCAACAAGTGATAAATGGTAAATATATAGTTTACAAGTTTTCAGAATATAGTGCAGACCATTAAGGACGTTGGTGTTTATGTGAAAATAAAACCTGTAAGACTCTCAGTTACATGTGGTCACTTGACCAATTCCATCTATTTCTTCTCCTTCCTAAAACCTAAATCTACAACAAAGGAATAAAAAAAGGTCAACAAAAGCAGAAACAATTAATAATGACAGTTTTTGACATTTTAGAAGAAGAGATGATGTTGGAACAGTAACTGAGTTGGTACCGGACAGGAAGGGTCCACTGGGTGCCTGCAAAAGCACTACTATGTGGTATTAGAAGACGACGGTGAGATCCAGGTTAAACTAAGACTGGACGCATGGATGTTTAGAAAAGGAGGAGACAACTAAATAAAGGTCTTCACCCCACCCTCCACCCCTCACAGCCAGGAGACTGTTCTCATTTTGGGGGGAGGAAGCTGAAAAAGAGTCCCAGCCTACTGGTGTCATCAGGCACACCGAAAGGTAGCACTGAAGCTGGGGCTAAAACTGGGGGATTAAATAGAGGTCTATATACTGAAAGGTCCAACTCCAAGCGCTGTAGCCAGAAAGCTAGGAGGCATAAATGCCTCCCAAGAAAGATGAAAGGATTCCGCTTTTGAAAAACTGAATGCCCCCAGAGAAAAGAGCTTGGTCCTGATATTGAGGCAGAGGTAGGGACAGGAGCTCACAAGCAAAATGTTGATTTGTAACTCCACCACTCTAGAGTACATCTTGCCAGACAGTATATTAGACTAAAGTCCACAAAGCTTCCCATTTAAAACAGGACAGACAGAAACGAGTAACTACACATTTAAGAAAAGGTGTTGAGGACAGCGGGGACTCTGCATTTCCACGGTCTTATGTTTACACATGTAAGACTTGAATTCAGTAACACCTGTAGCTCCCTTCTCCCAGCTGTCACTCTTTGAGCTAGTCTGGAGAAGAAACAAGGCATTCGCTGATCAGATCCTTCTCCCCAACCTTCCTCTGAGCTGGCAGGTTCTCAGAATTTATGCTCTCTGCAATGTGATAAGGGCCCTGCCCCAACAGGGCCTAGCTTTTCAGTTGCCTAGCTCTTCATTCAAGAAGGGGAAATTCAATTCTGGGTTATATATCAGAAAACTCACCTGGCCATAGATCTAAAAAGTCATATCCTTCAGTCAAGCTTTTACCTGTTATTTATTTCCATCTGTGTGTTTTTACGTTTATTTCTCAACTGGGTGGGTAAGGAGGTTTATTTATTGCAACCCTCAAAATAGGAAAAAATCTAAGATGAAAAGAAAGACTAAAGCAAGCAAAGAGGAAAAAAGAGCCCAGCAGGAAAAAACAAACAAAAAAGAAAAAAACATTGCAGAGAACAAAAGAAAGCTTGCTATCATTAATATTCTCATAGAAATAATCAATGCTTTGATAAAGGAACAATTGATGAACAAGAAAAAAACTTTTTAAAATTAAGTACATGAGAACTCAAATTTTAAACATACCATAAAAGGGCTTAAAATAAAATGCCAGATATTGTCCAGAAACTAGAACAAAAAACAATATGGAAATAGGAAAGAAAATTGGGTATTCTGTCCAGAAAAACCAATATATAATTAATAAAAGTTCTAGAAAGAGAAAAAAAGAGAAAGGGAAAGAAATTCTTAAAGAGATAAAAATTTTCAGATGTAAGAATATGAATCTTATATTGAAATGGCTCATTGAATGGACAACTTTAAAAAACTGGGGGCAGAGGGAGAGGACAGCAAATACATACACACTATGATTCAGAGTAAAGCTTCTGGAGATAAAGATTCCAGAACGGAGTAAAATCAAATAAACCAAAAATAAAGCACTACAAAGGATAAAAATAGGCATTAGATTTCTTAATAGGAACACAACCATATAGAAGACAATAAAGTAACATCTTCAAAATTCCGAAGGTAGATAGTTTTCAACCTAGAAGTATTTATGACTTGTCAATCAAGTAAAGATATTTTCAGGTAAGCAAGAACTCAAAAAAAAATTATGACCCATGAACTTTTATTCAAGTAGTTACTAAAAGATAGTCACCCACCAAACAAGGGAGTAATCCAAGAAGGAACACAAGGGGTCTGGAAAAAAGGAGACTCCAAAAGAAGAAAAGAAGAAAAGAGAAGTCTCTAAGAAGTCAAGAGGTCTAAGAAGCAACCTGAACACAACAGAGAAAAATAGTAAACACTCTGGGAAAAAAAATGAAGAGAAATAAAAAGGAACTGTGTTTGAACATATAATGAACTTATTAAGTAGGTAGAAAAATGTTGGAGCCTCTGGAAAAGTAACAATATTTTGCCTGTACAAAAGAATGGGCAAGGGCGCCTGGGTGGTGCAGTCGGTTAAGCGTCCGACTTCAGCCAGGTCACGATCTCGCGGTCCGTGAGTTCGAGCCCCGCGTCAGGCTCTGGGCTGATGGCTCAGAGCCTGGAGCCTGTTTCCAATTCTGTGTCTCCCTCTCTCTCTGCCCCTCCCCCGTTCATGCTGTGTCTCTCTCTGTCCCAAAAATAAATAAACGTTGAAAAAAAAAATTTTTTTTTAAATAAAAAAAAAAAAAAAAGAATGGGCAAATAAAAATGATCATCCACATCATAAGAAAAACAAAGATTATACAAGAGAGGTAATTATCATCATATATTGCAAGACTCAGTGGTAAACTTATTTATATAGTGATAATAATGTTAAAACTAAACACTGACCAAAATTCATGACTTCACTGTAAAGGGTGGAAAGAGAAAGCAAAGGTGATATGAGAAAGCTAAGTCTTTATCTTCTGTGTTAGATGCCAAGATAATGTCTGAAACTGGCAAATCAAAAAATAGCATACACACATTACTTAAAAAAACTAGAGGAGGGGCGCCTGGGTGGCGCAGTCGGTTAAGCGTCCGACTTCAGCCAGGTCACGATCTCGCGGTCTGTGAGTTCGAGCCCCGCGTCAGGCTCTGGGCTGATGGCTCAGAGCCTGGAGCCTGTTTCCGATTCTGTGTCTCCCTCTCTCTCTGCCCCTCCCCCGTTCATGCTCTGTCTCTCTCTGTCCCAAAAATAAATAAACGTTGAAAAAAAAAATTTAAAAAAAAAAAAAAAAACTAGAGGAAATGTTAGGAAAACCAGTTGGCAGAGTTGAGGGTAGCTGTCTACAAAGACTGAAAGATGGGGAGGAAAAGGGAGAGTATTGCTGGTACATGAAGTTTTCAATACCATTTGCATTTTAAACGATACCCATGTGTTACTTTTGTCAAAACATTACATTTTTTTAAGGTTTATTTCTTTTGAGAGAGAGAGAGGGTGAGTGGGGAAAGGGCGCAGAAAGAGGGAGAGAGAGAATCTCAAGCAGACTCCGTGCTATCAATTCAGAGCCCAATGAAGGGCTTGGTCTCCTGAACCATGAGATCATGACCTGAGCCAAAATAAGAGTTGGACACTTAACTGACTGAGCCACCCAGGCGCACCCAAAATATTACATTTTTAAAACACTTCTGAACTAATAGCATTTTCTTCTATAATAGTAAATTGTAAATTCATAGAATTCAACTCAACATTTATGGAGTTTATCGTCTACAAAGCACTGTGCTGTGCTCTTGGACACAGAGGATTAAAGTCCAGAACATTATCACATGAGGTCGACACATAAATAATGTAAGAGAGTAGGCTGAGAAGAGAGTAGCCGGTCTAGAGATTCTACTTGAGAACATGAGCTTTACAACAATGTCTCTGCAAAATCCCACCCTACCAACATGGATATTGCTAGGATCATTCCAGTTGTGATCCAAGGTGGTTCCTGCACTCAAGAACATTAGTAATGGTAAAGTAAGATTATAAAATATGCTGCTGTTATTACAACTTCTTAGTGAGAAATAAAAAGCTTCATTTCTTTTTATTTTTTGCACAATCTGCTGGGAGTCATTCTAAAATTAAAAGTTATCAGTGGTTTGTTTTCACATGAAAGATGCACAATAGGTAATATGCTTCAGAATTTAGCTCTACATTTTTATTGACATTAAAAAGAAACTTAAATCATGAACCTGACCCATGCTTATTAAAACAGTCGATTACATTACAACATTGGGCTATCTTGAGAGCAGGGTAGAACTCCTTCTGGCCTTGAGGACTGAGAAATAGAAAGAGGGAACAGATGAAGTTTAACAGGATTATGAGCAGCATAATTTACCTATACAAAAAATCTCTGCATAAATGAGTTTGCACACAAGTGTCAAAAGTTTAGGGAGACAAACATTGGACTGAAGCCTAAAAATGAATCAGCAAAAGAATGCTATTTATAAAAAAAGATAGCAATAACTTAGTATTTACTAAAGAAAAAATATAGACCAGAATATTCAAAAGTACCAGAGACTGAGTGTTAATCAGGTTTCTACTAGGTTCTATAAATTTTAAAAAGAAGTGGGAAACTCAAAGTAATGGCCGCAGTACTGGAGCAAAATGACAAGACTGTTGCTGTTTTGGCATTTGTCTTGTATCATACTGAACAATCTTATTTAAAAATTGTCCAGCATTCCTAAATCGTTTCTTTAAAAATCAGTGAAATAAGATATTTAATACTTCCCAATGCAAGAAGCTAAAAGTTACAAAAAATCAAGTAAACATGAATTATAAAATTGTAAGTATTCTAATAGTATTAAGTATAATTTTAAAAATAAATAAAATTACTGAAGTAATTATTAAAAAACTAAACCAAAACAGAAATTTTATTTGACTTTTGTGTTATTGTAAAAAACAAAGTGTCTCAATTAATGCACGTGTATTTTTATGTAAACTCTTCCAGTTACTCTCTCTGATTCAGTACTAATCAGAGAACCACTGGGGATATTATAAGTCTACTCTATGTCTTGTTGATAATTTTGAAAAAATCTTCCAGAACAACTTTTTGTTTTTCAGCAAAGGCTATAATCTTTGTATTGATACTGAATTGTTGATTTTTTCCCAAAGAAAGCTGCTCCTCTTACGTTAGTTTTCACCATGTGTAAATTAATTAACTATACTACTTTTGATACTTTTATATTTATATTTCACTTCTTTGAAAGTCACTGAAATACACTCAGACATTTTACATTAGAAACTTTGTTTTGCTGTCATTTTCTTGTCTTTAGAGATACAGGAGTTCTGAAAAGATGCATCTTTACCCCAGATTTTTAATCCAGTATTGACTCTGGGTACAGGAGAGATTGGTTCAGCAAGTATTTCCATCACAAATTAACTGGATCATTAATATTCATCTATTTCATGCTTTGGATTGCAAATTGGTCATTTCCTGGATATGCTCTGAGCTGGTTTCTCTAGCAGCTACTAGCTATATGGCTTCCTTCAGCTTCAGGCTCCCCACCATCCTCGCGCTTCACCCAAACCTGTGGCATCTTTACAGCTATGGCTGGCACAGCTCAGCTGCCCGTGGCCCTTCTACATTTTCAGCATTTATTCCGTACTTCTGTCTGCTCTTCCCCCCACCCCCACCCAGAGCTTCCAATCATACCTGCAGGCAGCAGTGTAGGTATAGCTTTTAGTATTTCCCTTCTGGCCCAAACAGGGGGGTTAACTCTTCCTACCCAAAGGAGAAATGTATCAGCTTCAGAGAGCTGCCTATTCCACTCTGGCAATCTTTCTTGGATTGGTTGGAAGGGTAAGGAAGAGACGCAACGATGGAGAGGGGAGATATGGAGGGAACAGAATTTTAAAGAGCTGCAGAAGGCCCATGGTAAGAAAGTAGGGCCTGAAGAGGGATTTAGCAGGGGCAGAACAAAGTTAAGAAGTGAGTAATACTGTAGGCTGATGTTTGAAATAGGGGTTTTCCAGCCACAACAATACTATTTCAGTATTTTTTTTTTTTCCCTTGGTTGTAACATGTACTACTTTTTATTGAAACTGATTTGCCTTTGTAACTATATTTTCCTTGAGCTAATATCATGTATACAATTAAAAAAATAAATCAGTGGTTGGAGTTTAAGACTACAGAATTACCCTGATTTGTCCAACTGAAAAAGTAGGTAACTCTTACATAATAATTGAGACGAAGTATTCTAAAATGATTTTTCATTGAATAAAACAGCCTACTGAATTCAAGATGTTTTTTAAATGCTTTTAAAGAAAAGAATGGATACTTTTTATTTTATACTATATCCACTTAATCCTAATATCACATTTTTTCTATATGCAACTAATGAGGCCTCACAATTTGAGTCAACTTCTTAAAAATTCTTTATCAATTAGTTTAAAATAAGTTCATATTAGGTACTAATGAATAAGACTGATAGATGACTAATGAATGTTAACACTGGTATTAACATTTAGTAATAGAAGTAAAACCTTAAACTATGACCATTGGAAAAAGTGTTACTTTCCTGAATAAGAAAAATCCATAAAGCTAACTTCACTCAGTATATGAAATGAATTTTTATTAACAGTCATGGTTAAAGTCTCAATGGTTAAAGAATCAATGCTCAAGATAACAGTAATTTCTCTGTAGTTGCATTTCTTTCTATTTGCAGTCTCTATCCTCCTGTTACAACCAAAAATATATAACAAGAAATTTTATAAAAAGGTCTAGAGACAAAAGTTAAAGTTAGGTAAGATGGCAGAGCAGCATGGAAGCTCTGTTTCTCTCGTCCCTGAAATGCAGCCAAATCATCACGAAACCATTTTGCACACCTAGAAAATTGATCTGAGGATTAACACAACAATCTGCATTAACTTGAGCCATAGAACTCGGCAGGAATTTACCCAAAACAAAGAACAGGAAGAAATGACAGCCAGGGACTTAATCAACACAGATATAAGAAAGATGTCTGAACCTGAATTTAGAATCACGATAATAAGAATACCAGCTGGGGTTGAAAAAGCATAGAATCATATGTCCCTTTCTGGACATAAAAGAAGTAAAATCTAGTCAGGACAAAATTTAAAATGCGATACTGAGGTGCAATCTTGAATGGTTGCCACAGCAGCAAGGATGGATGAAGCAGAGCATCAAATCAGTGATATAGAAGACAAACTTATGGAGAACAGTGAAACAGAAAAAAACAGGGAAATTAAGGCAACAGAGCACGATACGAGAATTAGAAAACTCAGTGACTCATTAAAAAGGAATAACATCTGAATCATAGAGGTCCTGGAGGGATGAAGAGAGAGAAAAAGGGGTAGAAGTTTTATGTGGGCAAATCATAGCAGAAAAGTTCCCTAACACGGAGAAAGACACGGACATCAAAATCAACAAAAAACGACCATCAGCAAGGGATATCAGTCAAATTCACAAAATACACAGACAAGGAAAGAATTATGAAAGTAGCAAGGGAAAAAAGTCATTAACCTGTAAGGTAAGACAGATCAGGTTCACAGCAGACCTTTCTACAGAAACTTGGCAGGCCAGAAAGGAGTGGCAGAATATATTCAACGTGCTAAACCAGAAAAATATGCAGGCAAGAATTCTTTATCTAGCAAGGCTGTCATTCAAAATAGAAGGAGAGATAAAGGGTTTCCCAGACAAACAAAAACTAAAGGAGTTGGTAACCAGTAAACCAGACCTGCAAGAAATTTTAACGGGGACTCTCTGAGGGAAAAGACGAAAGAAAACAAAAAAGACCAAAAGCAACAACGACTAGAAAGTACCAGAAAACACCACCAGAAACTCCTAACTCTATAGGAGTGCCTAACACAATGGCAAGAAGTTTAAATCTTTCAGTACTCACTCTAAATGTCAATGGACTAAAAACTCCAATCAAACACTTCAATCAAAAGATACAGGGTAACAGAATTGATAAGAAAACAAGATCCATCTATATGCTGTTTACAAGAGACCCATTTTAGATCTAACGACGCCTTCAGAATGAAAATAAGAGGATGAAGAGCCATCTATCATGCTACTGGTTGCCCAAAGAAAGCTGGAGTAACCATACTTATACCAGACAACCTAGATTTTAAAATAAAGACTGTAACAAGAGATGAAGAAGGGCATTATATCATAATTAAGGGGTCTATCCACCAAGAAGATCTAACAATTGTAAACATTTGTGTTCCCAATGTGGAACACCCAAATATATAAATCAATTAATCAGAAACATAAAGAAACTCATTGACAAGAATATCATAATAGTAGGGGACTTCAACACCCCACTTATAACAATGGACAGATCATCTAAGCAGAAAATCAATAAGGAAACAATGGCTTTGAATGACACACTGGACCAGATGGACTTAACAGATATATTCAGAATATTTCATTCTAAAGCAGCAGAATACACATTCTTTTCCAGTGCACATGGAATATTCTCCAGAATAGATCACATACCAGGACACAAATCAGCCCTCAGCAAGTACAAAAAGATCAAGATCATAGCATGCATATTTACAGACCACAATGCTATAAAACTTGAAGTCAACCACAAGAAAAAATTTAGAAAGACAACAAAAACTTGAAGAATAAAGAATATTGTACTAAAGAATGAAGAATGGGTTAACCAAGAAGTTAAAGAGGAAATTAAAAAGTACATGGAAGCCAATGAAAATGATAACACCACAGCCCAAAACCTCTGGGACGCAACAAAGCCATCAAAAGAGGGAAGTATATAATAATCCATGCCTTCCTAAAGAAGGAAAAAAGGTCTCAGATACACAACCTAAGCTTACACCTTAAAGGGCTGGAAAAAGAACAGCAAATAAAACCCAAGCCAGCAGAAGGCAGGAGACAATAAAGATTAGAGCAGAAATCAATGCTATCAAAACCAAAAAAACAGTACAACAGATCAATGAAACCAGAAGCTGATTCTTTGAAAGAATTAACAAAATTGATAAACCCCTAGCCAGTCTGATCAAAAAAAAAAAAAAAAAAGAAAAAGAAATAAATAAGTAAATAAATAAAATCAAGAACAAAAGAGAAGAGACCACAACCAACACTGCAGAAATACAAACAATAATAAGAGAATATTATGAGCAATTATATGCCAATAAATCGGGCAATCTGGAAGAAATGGACAAATTCCTAGAAACATATAAACTACTAAAACTGAAACAGGAAGAAACAGAAAAATTTGAACAGTCCCATAACAAGAAATTGAATTAGTAATAAAAAATCTCCCCAAAACAAGAATCCAATTAACACTCTTCTGAAGCTGTTCCAAAAAATAGAAATGGAAGGAAAACCTCGAAAATCATTCTATGAGGCCAGCATTACCTTGATTCCAAAACCAGACAAAGACCCCATTAAAAAGGAGAACTACAGACCAATTTCCCTGATGAACATGGATGCAAAAATTCTCAACAAGATATTAGCCAACCAGATCCAATAATATATTAAAAGCATTATTCACCATGGTACCTGGGATGCAGGGCTGGTTCAATATCCACAAGTCAATCAATGTGATACATCACATCAATAAAAGAAAGGACAAGAACCATATGATCCTCTCAATAGATGCAAAGAAAGCATTTGACAAAATACAACGTCCTTTCTTGATAAAAGCCCTCAAGAAAGTAGGGATAGAAGGGTACCTCAAGATCATAAAAGCCATATACAAAAGACCCACTGCTAATATCATCCTCAATGGTGAACAACTGAGAGCTTTCTACCTAAGGTCAAGAACATGACACAGATGTCCACTCTCGCCACCAATATTCAACATAGTATTGGAAGTCCTAGCCTCTGCAATCAGACACCATAAAGGAATAAAAGACATCCAAATTGGCCAGGAGGAGGTCAAATTTTACTCTTCACAGATGACACGATACTCTATATGTAAAACCCAAAAGATTCCACCAAAAAACTGCTAGAACTGATCCAGGAATTCAGCCAAGTTGCAGGATATAAAATCAATGCACAGAAATCAGTTGCATTTCTATACACCAATAGTGAAGCAACAGAAAGAGAAATCAAGGAATGGATCCCATTTATAATTGCACCAAACCATAAAAATACCTAGAAATAAACCTAACCAAAGAGGAGAAGAATCTATACACTGAAAATGATAGAAAGCTTAAGAAAGAAATTGAAGAAGACACACAAAAAAATGGAAAAATACTTCATACTCACAGACTAGAAGAACAAATATTGTTAAAATGTCGATAGTACCCAAAGCAGTCTACATATTGAATGGAATCCCTATCAAAATAATACCGGCATTCTTCATAAGGCTAGAACAAACAATCCTAAAATTTGTATGGAACCAGAAAAGACCCTAAATAGCCAAAGCAATACTGCAAAAGAAAAGCAAAGCTGGAGGCAATCTCGGACTTCAAGATGTATTACAAAGCTGTAATCATCAAGACAGTATGGTACTGGCACAAAAATAGATACTTAGATCAATGAAACAGAATAGAGAATCCAGAAATGGACCCACAAACGTATGGCCAACTAATCTTTGACAATGTAGGAAAGAATATCCAGTGTAATAAAGACAGTCTCTTCAGCAAATGATGTTGGGAAAACTGGATAGCGACATGCAGAAGAATGAACCTGGACCACTTTCTTACACCATACACAAAAATAAACTCAAAATGGATGAAAAACCTAAATGTAAGACAGAAAGCCATCAAAATCCTGGAGGAGAAAGCAGGCAAAAACCTCTTTTGACCTCGGCCACAGCAAGTTCTTACTCAACATGTCTCTGAGGCAAGGAAAAGAAAAGCAAAAACAAACTACTGGGACCTAATTAAGATAGAAAGTTTCTGCACAGTGAAGGAAACAATTAGCAAAACTAAAAGGCAACCGAGGTGCGCCTGGGTGGCGCAGTCGGTTAAGCGTCCGACTTCAGCCAGGTCACGATCTCGTGGTCCATGAGTTCGAGCCCCGCGTCAGGCTCTGGGCTGATGGCTCAGAGCCTGGAGCCTGTTTCCGATTCTGTGTCTCCCTCTCTCTCTGCCCCTCCCCCGTTCATGCTCTGTCTCTCTCTGTCCCAAAAATAAATAAACGTTGAAAAAAAAAATTAAAAAAAAAAACTAAAAGGCAACCGAAGGAACAGGAGAAGATATCTGCAAATGACATATCAGATAAAGGGTAGGTATCCAAAATCTATAAAGAACTTATCAAAATCAACACCCAAAAAACAAATAATCCAGTGAAGAAATGGGCAAAAGACATGAAGAGACACTTTTCAAAAGAAGACATCAAGATGGCTAATAGATACATGAAAAAATGCTCAACATCACTCATCATCAGGGAAATACAAATCAAAACCACAATGATACCACCTCACACCTGTCAGAATGGCTAACATTAACAACTCAGGCAACAACAGATGTTGGCGAGGATGCAGAGAAAGAGGATCTCTTTTGCGTTGCTGGAGGGAATGCAAACTGGTGCAGCCACTCTGGAAAACAGTATGGAGGTTCCTCAAAAAATTAAAACTAAAACTGTCCTATGACCCAGTAGTTACATTATTGGGTATTTATCCAAAGGATACAGGTGTGCTGTTTTGAAGGGATACATGCACCCCAATGTTTATAGCAGCGCTATTGACAATAGCCAAATTATGGAAAGAGCCCAAATGTCCATTGACAGCTGAATGGATAAAGATGTAGTGTGTGTGTGTGTGTGTGTGTGTGTGTATACATACAGTATTACTCGGCAATCAAAAAGAATGAAATCTTGCCATTTGCAACTATGTGGATGGAACTAGAGGCTATTATGCTCAGCGAAAGTAGTCAGAGAAAGACAAATATCATATAACTTCACTTATATGTGGTACTTAAGATACCATGCAGATGAATATAAGGGAAGGGAAACAAAAATAATATAAAAACAGAGAGGGGGACAAAACATAACAGACTCTTAAATATAGGGAACAGAGGGTTGCTGGAGGGGTTCTGGGTGTGGGGATGGGCTAAATGGGCAAGGGGCATGAGGGAAGACACCTGTTGGGATGAGCACTGGGTGTTATATGTAGGGGACGAATCACCAGATTCTATTCCTGAAATCAGTATTGCACTATCTGCTAACTAACTTGGATGTAAAATAAAAATGAAGGTCTATAGCAATCAGGATAAAAGTTAGGTATCTTTTCCAATATATAGCTAAAGGGAATGAGATACAAAATTTTCCTAAAGAAACGTTTTTATGAATGTTAACAGAGATGTACGAATAAAATACAAAGATTCTAAGTCTGGTGGGAAAAAAGTTGCAGAGCATTTCTACTCTGCATTACCCTACCAAGAGTAGTTCTACAAATGAGCATTATACCTAAAAGGCAAAGAATGTGAGAAAAAGTGTGAAGGGTGCCTGGGTGGCCCAGTCGGTTAAATGTCCGACTCTTGGTTTTGGCTGAAGTCATGATCTCACGGCTTCGTGGGTACAAGCCCCGCATCAGGCTGTGTGCTGACAGTGCAGAGATGCTTGGGATTCTCTCTCTCCCTCCCTCCCGCAGTCGTGCTGTCTCTAACTCTCTCAAGATAAATAAATTAAATAAACTTTAAAAATGAAATTTAAAAAAAGTACAACAATAACAATGCATTATTTCTGAACAAGTAAACATTTAATGAAATGTACAAACCATTACTTACTCAGACATTCTTTCAAAGCCAAAGCCTGGACATTAGCTAACTGTTTCTCTCTCTGTATAAGTTGCTCCCCAGAAAAATGTGGAAGTGACAAGAAGTCAAAAGGAAAGCCTGAGAAATAAAAAAAAGTCAGTATTAAAGATGTTCTATGACAATAATATTGAGTTCCCAGGAAAGTGTTATTACATAATTTTAAAAAACAAGTCAATTACTCATCTCTGTCTTGCTTATTTCAAAATAAATAATAATTAAGATGCAGAAATTAAGCATACTAAATTATTTTACATTTTAAACTCTAACTAACCTCTTAAATTGAGGGAATTTAGGTAGAATAGAATTTCTTCCATCACATTTTCTTTTACAGGTCAGCTACTCAAGCCAGCCAGTCTCTAAAGATGCTCCCAACAAACTACTCCTGTTTACCTGCTGTGTAGTCTTTCCACAGTGAATCCAGGCCAACCCTATGAAATCAGTAAGGTACTATGGTAAAAGGGACAGTGAATGACTTCTAGGCTAGGTCAAAAAACCCTGAGGCTTCTTAGAACAACTGCTCTAAGAAAAGTTGGCAACCGTGTAAGAAATCAGACTACCCTGAGACTAAAGTGTCGTGAGGAAGCTCACTGGCTATGAGAAAAGGACCTGTGAAGAGAATGTCATCCTAACCCATCTCATCTGCTCCGTCATCCTAATCCAGGAGCCAAACGTGTGGCTGAAGAAGCTGTCTTATACAACAAGCTGCACAAAGTCTTCAAGTGGATGGAGTCTCAGCTCTAAGTGGGACTTCAAAATAGAACCATCCGGCTGTGCCCAGTCAACCCACAGGACTACAAAACATAATAATAAATAGGCATTTTGAAGCTAAACTTGGAGTGGTTTGTCATACAGGGATGGATAATCGAAATGTAGAAAATGAAAAGAAAAAAAAAAGATGGGCAATAAAACAGACTAAGATTCTTGAGAGGAAGTAAAAATGAAGTATAAATTGTAGAAAAATAATATGTGTGTAAAGTGGAAAACACTGAAAATTTCCTATTTAGCACTGAGGTCTGACCTACTAAATTTTACTAGGTAGAATGAAAAGGGGCTTAATTTAGAGTACAGACTCTAAATTGTTCAAATATGCTATTGTATGTTTGAAATAAAAGGCAAATTGAGAGCGAAATGGAGTTTGGGGAAAATAAGTTCATTAAAAACCACATAAGGTTTTTTTTTTATTTTAAAAAAAAAATTTTTTTTTTAACGTTTATTTATTTTTGAGACAGAGAGAGACAGAGCATTAAAGGGGGGAGGGGCAGAGAGAGAGGGAGATACAGAACCTAAAGCAGGCTCCAGGCTCCAAGCCATCAGCCCAGAGCCCGACGCGGGGCTCGAACTCACGGACCGCGAGATAGTGACCTGAGTCGCAGTCGGACGCTTAACCGACTGAGCCACCCAGGCGCCCCCTAAAAACCACATAAGGTTTAACTACATATACAAACAAATATAAAACGTTTTCCACCTGAAATCAACACTTACTCAGTTTGGCTTCTTCTGTCTTTGCTTTCATCTTTCCATGAATGAAACGGAGTGCAAATGAGCCATTGATCTGGTTGGCTGAGTGAATCAAGGTGGCTTTACATTTTCTCTTGCCAGCACCTTGTAACAGGAGATAATAGCTGGAGCACTCACCTTTCACTTCAACATCTGGAACTAAGCAAAAACAACTATCTTATAAAGTATGTGAAAATTCAGCATGCAACACCACAGAAGCATACATTTGACCCATAGGGTATAATGACTTTCTATGTTATTTGAAAACAAGCTGTTATGCAATACATTTCAGGTAGCACTTGCCCATTTAACTCAGAAAAATGTAAGCAGAGAATCGTAACAAAAAGGATGCAAAGCATAAACACTGTACTTTAAATTAAACTCTGTACTCATTCATTAGCTTTTGATATGGCCTACTAGAGTTCCATGGTATGTTTCTTCTATGACCCCACTATAATGTATCAATTACTATTTCCAGCTTCTATTTCTTTAAAATGGAATAAACTGACCCCTGCGAGCACACACAATTCAGGTGGTGGGAGCAGAAGTGCACAGATACACTTCAGGGTAGCTTTTTGGTCCTTGCAGTGGGCATCCATAATGTATTTTACAGAGGGAATGGAGAGCATTCATTAATCTGGCCCGCCAGTTATGTGAAGGTCAGTTAAGACAGCTTCTTGTATATTTTAAAAACAAATCAAGTGAGGGTTATAGCGAAGGTCAAAGAAAAACTGCGAAGCCTTTGAGATTAAAAATAGAAGTAGAGTCCCTTTTTGTTGAAGATGGTGAATTAGAAATAAGCATTTTCACCGTCTCCTGAAATTCCACAAAATGAGAATAAAAAGATTTTTTAAATAGCACAAATCTACAAGGACTAATATCTGATAGAAGAGACAACAACTGATTTTAAAAGCAGGAAAGCAGATGAATAATTGGTAACAGACTACTGAGGAAGCTGAGAAAAGATAAACAGTGGAGAAAGCTTAGAAGCAACATAATTTATACCACAAACCCTGACAAGACTCTGGGATGGTCCCAGATGGCACTGGAAGCAACGTGAAGGTGAAATAGGAAAACAGGTCGAAGTCTGTGAGAAGCAGTTTGGCATCCTGACCACTCTATTGAGGCACATGATTGTCCTGTCCCCAGCCCAGAAGTCTAGTGGTTTACTCCCTGGAGAAAGTAACACAAGCTGCCTCTCGCCTGAGAGCTACTGGACAGAGAGTATGGTTAGAGTTAATTATCAGTGCATTAAGTAAGTACTTGTATATTGAATATTGAGACATTTTACCCTTCTCTATCTACCTGACTTCTAGAATTTTGGAAGCTAGATAACAGAATTGAGCTTTCTTTTGGAAATATGGTCAGTCCTAGAGGAAAGACTAAAGAATCCCAATGTTGGTGTCAGCTAGGTTCCCAGTTGAGATCACCCTAAAATGAAGATCACAGTCAACAAGCTACAGCCATGCATCCAAGTTTTCCCATTAGTTTTCTGGTACTATCTCTTAAATGTGAGCAGGCAGCCAAACATCATAGGACCTCAAGGAAAGTTATTAGTATGAAAACCAGATGCCAAAATAAACAGAAAACAAGTGACTTGCAGGAAACAAAGAATATGCAGTAAAAAGAAACCATACACACACACACACACACACACACACACACACACACACCCCTAAACCAAACATCCAATCAGGTCACTAGAATCCTCAGAATAGATACTGTATCCATTAAATAAGAACAGAAAATTGTAAGAACATTAAATAATAAAGAGCTTGTGGAAATGAAAAATAAGAAAGCACAGACCTATATTTCACCTAAAAGGTTAGAAGAAAAAGTTCAGTGAATCTACAGAATGTAGAGTAAAAAGACAAAGAAATGGAAAATAGTAGAGGAAGAGAAAAAGAGACAGACACACAAACCAGGAATAACATCTAAACAAGAGTAACAGAGTGAGGAAAAAAAAAAAAAACAGAGGAAAGGAAATTATCAACAAAATAATTTTAAGAACATTTTCCCCAGTAAAAAGACAAGCTTCCAGGCATGCTGAGAGCCCAAAAAAGAACAAAAACAGACCCACTAAAGTGCATCGTCATGAAAATTCAGAAGACTAAGAACAAGTAGGTTCTACAAAATTCCAGTGAAAATATGGGCTTCCTGTTAAAAAAAAAAAATCAAGAATGAGAACAGCACTAGAATTCTAAACAACAGCACTAAAAGCAGGAACATAATGGAGCAATACCTTCAAAATTTCAGGAAGATTTTAGAAAATATGCTCCACCAAAATGGGGGAGAAAGAAAGAAACAGGAAGATTAAAGGATCCAGGGACCAAAAAAGAAAGGGCAAAAGAAATTTCTATGATGATGAAAAAAGAGTCTTTTAAACCCAAAGCTATGGAACAAATCTAGAGAGTAAAACCAACCAATCTGGATTAGCCAGGTTATATAGATCTGGAAGAGATTTTTACATATACATGATTGATGGGATACTTAATGTGCTCAAAGGTACTGAACTCAGTTTTACCACTGGAGGAAGGCTTTGTGACTGGATAGAGAAAAAGAATCATTGACTCTAGGTAAAACAGAATAATGCACAGGACAGGAAAATAAGATATATTACATGGCTCAACTGTGAAGAGTGATTACATACTCATAATAATTAAAACTATGAATATTAATTTACAATTACTGGGAGGATAGGGAAGTGAGAAGAATGTGAGTGTGTGGTAGGGGTGAAGAAACTTAGAGGAATCACACTTCCCTGTTTGAAAACTTACTACAAAGCTACAGTACAGAAGACACTGAGGCACTGGTATAAGGACAGGCATACAGATTAACAGAATTCAGAGGCCAGAAATATACTCCCACATTTAGAGTCAAATGATTTTTATTTATTTATTTTTGAGAGAGAGAGAGAGAGAGAGAGAGAGAGAGAGAGAAAGTGCGAGAGGGGGAGGGGCAGAGAGAGGGAGAGTCCCGAGCAGGCTCCACAATGTCAGTGCAGAGCCAGATGCAGGGCTGGAACCCACTAACTGAGATCCTAACCTGAGCCAAAGCTGGACGTTTAACCAACTGAGCCACCCAGGCGCCCATACAGTCAAATGATTTTCAACAAAGGTGCCAAAACAAGTTGAAGGAGAAGGAACAGTCTTTTCAACAAATGCTCTTGGAACACATGAACATCCAATATGCAAAAGAACAAAGTTGAACTCCCACCCATCCACCTCTCAGTGGATTAATTAATATACAAAAAATTATACAAAAATTAATTCAAAATGGATCATAGATATACATTTAAGAGCTAAATTTTAAAACTCTTACCATAAAAAAAGGCATCAATCTTCACGACCTTGGATTAGGCAATGGTTTGTTAAATAAGAGACCCAAAGCACAAAAAACAAAAGAAAAAAAAATAAAAAGTTGAATTTCACCAAAATTAAGAACTTTTGTGCTTCAAAGTACATCATCAAGATAATGAAGAGTCAAGCCACTATGGACCTGGGGTAATAATGATATGTCAATGCAGGCTTGTCATTTGTAACAAACGTACAATTGGGGTGGAACGTTGGAAACAGGGGAGGTTACATGTTTGTGAGGACATGGGCTATATGGAAACTGTACTTTCTGCTTAATTTTGTGGAGTATTGAAAACTGCTCTAAAAAAATAAAGATTATTAATTTAAAAAAGAAGTACTCATATGGCAAGGCTGCTGTGAAGATTAAATGTGAGATGGTACGTGGAAAGTGCTTAGATCATTGACATATCCTAATTATTCAGTAAATATTACTAATTAATAAAAAAAGTCAATCTGCAGAATAGAAGAAAGTATTTGTAAATCATATATCTTATGAGGGATTTATATCTAGAATATATAAATAGCTCCACAACTACAATAATAAAAAGACAACTAACTCAATTAAAAACCGAGTAAAGGATCTGCATAGACATTCCTCCAAAGATATATACAAATGGCCAATAAGCACATAAAGATGTACAATGCCATTAACCAACAAGGTCCTGTAAGTCAAAACCACAAAGAGATACCACTTTACCTCCCTTGGATGAATATAACAAAAAATATAGACAATACCACGTATTGATAAGGATGCAAAGAAAATGGAACTCTTATAGACTGCTGGTGGGAATATAAAATGGTACAGCCACTTTAAAAGTTAGGCAATTCCTCAAAAGCTAAACATATAATTAACACATAACTCAGCAATTCCACTCTCAGGTTTATATCCAAAATAATTTTTTTTTTTAATTTTTTTTTTAATGTTTATTTATTTTTGAGACAGAGACAGAGCATGAACGGGGGAGGGGCAGAGAGAGAGGGAGACACAGAATCGGAAACAGGCTCCAGGCTCCGAGCCATCAGCCCAGAGCCTGACGCGGGGCTCGAACTCACAGACCGCGAGATCGTGACCTGGCTGATGTCGGACGCTTAACCGACTGCGCCACCCAGGTGCCCCCAAAATAATTTTAAACATATGTGTTCACGCAAAAATATGTACACAAATATTCACGGCAGCATTATTTACAACAGCTCAAAAGAATCAACAGCTAAAGTGTCCGTCAACTGATGTGTGAATAAATAATGAGTGATACATCCAAATGACAGAGTAGTATTCAGCAATAAAAGGGAATGAAGTATTGGTATGAAGTACAACAAAGATAAACCTTAAAAATATTATGCTATATGTGTGTACACACACACACACAGGAAAAAGAAATTTGTGTAATTAAAAAAAATTTTTTTAGGTTTTATTTGTTTTGTGAGAGAGTGAGAGAGAGCTTGAGCAGGGGAGGGGCAGAGAGAGAGAAAGAGAGATTCCCAAGCAGGCTCTGTGATGTCAGCACGGAGCCCGACATGGAGCTCCACCTCTCGACTCGTGAGACCATGACCTGAGACAAAATCAATAATTGGATGCTTAACCAACTGAGCCACCCATGTGCTCCAAAACTACTGTAATTTTATTACAACAGTTCATTTCACAGATGAACATACTGTGGCTTAAAGCTTATCCTCCAAAACATGCAGGAAGTACAAAAATAAATTTATGCAATTAGTGTGCAACACAGACATTAATACCATTCATAAACATCAATTTTAGAAAAGAAATTTAAATAAAGGTTATTAGAAAGATAAAACACTTGTTACCAGTTGCATTTGAAACTAAGATTTGCCAAGAGTTATAGTGACTTTTAATTCATTTACCAACTCAGCACTTTGCCAATTCAAGTTATGTGTATCTCTTCAACCCATGACATCCTTTCCACATTGATTGTAAATTCCATCACCTTTATTAGCATTTTAATCACAGAGGCCTGTAATTACAACAATCTTATTTTCCTCAAAAGAATAATATTTATTTTAAAGAACTCCCCTGACCATGATTATGCAGTCATTTAAAAAATGTTGTTCCAGATTTGGTAGGTGTTAATTGAAGGCTTATTAAATAACTTTTATGTAAAGACCACAGAGAGTAACAGATTTACAATTAGCTTTGTTATTCAATTCCCATAGCTCTTCCTAAAGAAATAAGGGGAAATGATTACAACAGAAAATTTCTGTTTTCATCAGTTACTTTTACACTATTAACTCTGAAGAGATTGATTGGCTTGCATGCCCTCTCTCCACCAAAACAAACATCCATTTTGGATCTATTATACAGGGAAAATGAAAGAGGCCAAAACTACAAGTGCCCTTTAATTGTATCAAAGTTTACAGGTAACATACACACCTTAACGAAGAGATATATTGATTTCTTTAGCAAACAAAATTCTAGTAAAATAAAAATCAAGTCATATTTTGTATCAGTAAGTTTCTCAGTGGTTCTTAAAATCCTGTAACCAGTTTAACAGGGGCGCCTGAGTGGCTCAGTGGGTTAAGCATCCAACTTCAGCTCAGGTCATGATCTCACAGTTTGTGGGTTTGAGCCCCGCATTAGGCTCTGCTGCCGGCTGGAAGCCTGCTTCTGATTCTGTGTCTCCCTCTCTCTGTCTGCCCCTCCACCACTCATGCTCTCTCTCTCTCTCTCTCTCTCTCTCAAAAATAAATAAACATTAAAAAAATTAAAAATAAATAAAAATAAAACAATAAAACAGTTTAACAATATAAAATACAAAATCATATGAATGTAAAGAGGAAATAATATTCCACTTGATATAATGAAAAATATCTCAGGATGATTAGGGAAGTAAGATATTCTGGTTAAGTAAATCTTCTAACTTAATGACATGTAAATCTTCTAACTTAATGTATATATATATACACACACACATATATACACACACACACATATATATATGTGTATATATATGTATATATGTGTGTATATATGTGTGTATATATGTATATATACATATATATGTATATATATGTATATATGTGTATATATGTATGTATATAAGAAAAATAAAATACCCATTATATGATAGTCACACTAAAAATTAAACAATAAAATAAAAATCTAGTCTTCAATAGGCATTTTGCAAGGCTACACACTTTCCAACAGAGATATCATTGTTCAAACAATTCTAAAGCCTAAAATAGTGTTTCTCCCCTCCACACACATTTTTTTTTTTTTTTTTTTTTTTGCCTCAGAGCATCTGAAGGACTTTCTCTTTAGCAACAGTCGTTCTCTAGCCTAGGGCTGAGAAGAACACATCTAGGGCAGAAGTTCTTAATACTGGATGCACTTGAAACACTTGTGTGCTTTAATAATTTTTTTTAATGTTTATTTATTTTGGGAGGGAGGGAGGGAGGGAGGGAGAGAGAGAGAGAGAGAGAGAAAACAAGTGGGGGATGGGCAGAGAGAGGGGAGACACAGAATCCTAAGTAGGCTCCAGGCTCTGTGCTATCAGTCCAGACCCTGACGCAGGGCTCGAACCCAGAAGAGCTGAGATTATGCACTGAGTCGAAGTTGGACACCTAACCGACTGAGCCATTGGGTGCTATTACAAACTACTGGGGTCCTGGCCTGGTCTCTTCCCCAGAGATTTGTATTTAATTGTTCTCAGGTAGGGCCCCATTTGGCTTTCTTCCTTTTTGACTTTCTTTCCTTCCTTCCTTCCTTCTCTCTGCCACAAAAAGGTATATGTGAGGTATAATTTACACATACTTATATACATATAGCAGAGTATAAATGTGATTAACTTAAGAATAAATACAATTATGCATCCATCACTAGAATCCAGTTTGAGAAAACTTCCATTATCTCTCTGCAGTCAATCTCCTCTCCTATTTCTGGCCTCAGGCAACCACTGATCTGCTTTCTAGTCCTTTAGCTTTTTGTAGAAATTCCATATAAATGAAATCATGTAATGAATAGTCTTTTAAATCTGGCTTTATAAACATACCATATTTAGGTACACCCAAAACTTCTCATGCCTCAATATGTTGAGCACTATTCCACTGTATGGACAAAACAAACTGTGTTTATCCATTCACTGGCTGATGGGTGTTTGCACGGTTTCCAGTTCTTAGCTGCTATAAATATGGCTTTTATTAACAGTTCCTTGCAAGTGTTTGTGTGAACATATGTTCTCATTTCTCCTGGATAAATACCTAGGAATGGAAATACTGGATTGCAGTTAAGTGTAAGTCTAACTGCCCAACTGTTTTCCAGAGTATCTACACCATTTTATACTAATACCACCAATGTGTGAGATTTAGTTTCTTCACATTCTCATCAACATTTGATAGTCACTGTTTTTCTTTTTTAAGTTTTTATTTATATATCTGGAGTGAGAGAGAGTGGGGGAGAGTGGCTCACAAACTGAGCTGTGAGGTCATGACCTGAGCCGAAGTTGGACGCTCAACTGACAGCCACCCAGGCACCCCTGATAGTCACTATTTTAATAACAGCCATTCTAGTAAGTATACTAAAACATTGTGGTTTTAATTTGCATTTCCCAAAAGACTAATGATGTTGAGCATCTTTCACGTGCTTTATTAGCTATTCATGTATCTTTAATGAAATGTCTATTGAAGTCTCTTACCTACTTATTAATTGGGTTGTCTCCTTACTATTGAGTTGTAAGAATTTTTTTATATATATTTCTCCATTGTTAGACATGATTGGAAATGTTTTCTCTTAGTAGCCTTTAAAATTTTCTTCTAGTGTTCTCAAAAAGTGGCCATTTTTAAATCTGGTGAATTTATAGATTTGTTTTATTTCTATAGATCTTTACAAAAAAAATTTTTTTTAATGTTTATTTTTGACACAGAGAGAGACAGAGCATGAGCAGGGAAGGGGCAGAGAGAGAGGGAGACACAGAATCCGAAGCAGGACCCAGGCTCTGAGCTGTCAGCACAGAGCCCGACGCGGGGCTCGAACTCACAGACCGCGAGATCATGACCTGAGCTGAAGTCGGACACTCAACCGACTGAGCCACCCAGGCGCCCCTTTATAGATCCTCTTTTTGGTAAACATATTTTCTTACAGAGGTGTTATAGTTTTAATGCTTACATTAAGTATATAATTAAGTATATAATCTTTTGAATTAATTTGTATTAAATTTTATAATTTTTATATAATTTTTGTATAATCCATATTTTACATATGGATATCCAGTTCTTCCAGCACTGTGTTAAAGAGACTATCTTTTCTATTGGCATCTTGTCTCTATTTTGTTCCACCGATACATGTATATTCTTAATCTAACACTACATTGTCTTGAATACTGTGGCTTTATAGTTGTGAAGTTGTGAATCAGATAGTATAAGTTCTCAAAAGTTGTTTTGCCTTTTCAAAATTGTTTTGGCCATTCTAGGGCCTTTACAATCCCATATAAATTCAGTATCAGTTTGTCAATTTCTATGAAAAGTCCTCTTGGGATATTGTTAGAGATGGAATTAAATCTATGAGTCAATTTGGAGGTAAGTGCCATCTTAATAGTACTGAGTGTTCCAATCTACAAACATGGTGTATCTCTCCATTTACTTATATTGTCTTTAATTACTCTCAGTAAGTTTTATAGTTCTCTGTGTATAGGTCTTGCACTTCCTTTGTTAGATGGGAGTCCTCAGTATTTTATTCACTGACTTTTGGTCTAGTTCCTAATTCTTTTCTTCTACTTAACTTGGATTTAGTCTTCTAGCTTCTTGAGATTGTAATTTGATTACTGATTTTAGATATTTCTTCCATGATAAGATAAGCATTTACAAACCTCTTAGTACTGCCTTAACTGCTTTCCATAAATTTGATGTGTTTTGATTTTATTTATAGTTAAAAACCTTTTCTAATTTCCCCTTTGATTTCGTCTTTGACCTGTGGGTTATTTAAAAAGTTATTTAACCTGTGGGTTATTTAATCTCCAAATATTTAAAGTATTCCTCACATCTGTGCTGTTGACTTCTAACTTAATTTTACTGTAACTGAAGAACATACTGAGTGTTATTTCTACCCTTTTAAATTTATTAGGCTCATTTAATGGCCTAACACATATATGGTCTATCCTGAAGAATGTTCCATATGCACTTGAAGAGAACAAGTAGGCTAGGATTGGTATATTCAATAAAAGTTAGTAAAGACGGTTGATAGTGTTCACTACTGAATTCCTACCACCTAGAATAATGCCCTGAACCCAAAAGGCACATAATAAATTGGTTGCTGATTGAAAGATTACTTTGTCTTCGCCACTGAAGTCTCTTTCAAAATCTTTAACTGCATCCTTCACCTTTTCTCAAGACAAATTATTTATAGATCAGTTACATGGTGTCATTTTAACCTTATTAGTTTCAGCTCACTATTTTGAAACATATTTATCACATGGATTTGAGAATCAAGAAGGCACATGCTTCATCAATTCAAAACATTTCATAAGTCATTATTAATCTAGTCCCTTAAAAATATTTCTATTAGAGGGGCGCCTGGGTGGCTCAGTCTGTTAAGCAACTGACCTCAGCTAAGGTCATGATCTCGCGGTTTGGGAGTTCGAGCCCGCTGTGCTGGCAACTCAGAGTCTAGAGCCTGCTTCGGATTCTGTGTCTCCCTCTCTCTCTCTCTCTGCCTCTCCCCTGCTTGCGCTCTCTCTTTCTCAAAAAATGAATTAACATTAAAAAAATTACAAAAATATTTTTATTAGAAGATTTGTCTGTCAACAATAACCTCTTTTCAAGAGTACCTTTAAAAGTACCTTTCAAAAGAATTCCAATTTAAAAAAATGAGGCCACAATAGAACTCAAGATTGTAAACTTATGGATGGTCTGTAGATATATTCAGACTTTGGTAAAAATTCTGATTTCACTCTGTGATATTAGACAAGTTTCTTGATTTTCCTACACTTTAGCTTATTCATTTGTAATGTACAGTTAGGCAATGATCAACATCCAGTTTTTTGACAATTTCATAAAACTTCTCTGCGAACATATGGTAAGCCAGGCACTTTTCATTATACAACTGGCTTTTCAATACAAGTTTTAGATACAGAGCATTCAGAGTAACTGGGTTTAGCTCAGTTGTATTTGTTCACATAGTTCTTTTGCATTTTTCCTAGTATCATAATACTTTTCTGGGTATTTCACTAAAAATCACTTTTAAAAATCATTCTTTGGCTACACTTAATTTAAGCATAATTCAAATGGGACATTGTTTTTCTATTTTAGGTCAAACCATATGAAACTCCTGATACTTAACAATTTTCTGATATACAAAGACAGCAATACCATATGGTTCAAACTAATACATATGTATGTATTTTATTTCATCAGAGATGATTTGTTAAGCCTAAGGAACTGATAAAAACTGGGGCACAAATTTTGATTCACTGCATGAATGGAATACATTCAAAGTCTTCTTTATTTTTCTAGACAAGTTACTACTACCTGGAAACATATATTTCATGTATTATTTAAAAGATACTTTTGAGTACCTAATAAGTATCAGGCACTCTTCCAGGCACTGAAAATAAAGCAATGAATAAAAGTAAAAAATTCCATCTTATCTCCTCTCACTTCAAGTGAGAGAAAAAGACACACACTTACTATATTAGATAGTGATAAGTACTAAGGAGAAAAAATAAAGCTGGGGAAATGGATATAACATCAGGTGAAGAGTGTACGTGCAATTTTAGATGGGATGGCAAATTAGGTCCTGAATGAGAAAATGACTGGACTAAAGGACCCTCAAAACTGAGAGACCTAGCCATATAGGTATCTGGGGTAAAATCTAAACTTGTTACCTCCACTGTCATAAGCTCCCTGAGGACAGGGACTTTGTTCTAAATTATTTTACTGCCAGTCCAGCATGTATAATGGTGCCTATTGTATTGTGGACACTCAACAGAATATCTGCTGAAAACCTAGTTAATGCAAAACTTGTATTTATATTTATATAAACAAATACATATAAGTGCTTAAACACACACACTCCAAATTGTTTTTACCACAACTGATAACCAATAGCCTTTCCACATCTGTTTTCATGTACTATCTCTTGTGGATTATTCATAGTTGGTTGCCACTGAATGTAGTTATAATTAAGTAAGACTTATAATGACTTCTCAGTATCTATTTTCTGTTACAGTTTAAATTCTAGGAGACTAGGAGCCAAGTCTGTCTTGCTCATCACCAATCTCCAGATTACACCCTGCCTGATACATAATATTCTGTCAATCTTCAAAAAAGGAATGAATGAATGAATGAATGAATGAATGAATAACAAAGGTCATAAAGGATTAAAATCAGAGAATAACTTAAGGAAACAGTATAAAGTTTAGCTTGGAGGACAGGGGACATGCCTGGCAACAGCAGAGAACAGCTGGGCATAATGCAATAAGTTATGGTGAAACAGAACATTGACTTAAGAGGCTGATCTGTTAGTTGATATCTTATTTGGAATAGTGAGAGGGGATACTGGGATATGAATGGCATATGATGTTTTCCTAAGTAAGAGCTATTAAAATTTTCCACTAGCCAAAACTTGGCTCCTCTTTTATTACAAAAGGAGTTCTGTCAATGAGATAATTTCTCCTACAGAAAGGGTTATGGGTAGAATAGAACTTAATAATCAACTATTCAATTTGACTCTTTGTACTTCTAAGATAAAAAAAAATACTGCAGAGTATCAGCTTAATCAGCACTTACTGATATAGCTTAATCAGTAATCAACAATCTGGCCTTGAAGACTGCCATGTGATCTATGTTTTATTATTCAGAAGTTATCAATATTGATCTCTAAATTTCAAAAGATGATTAACTTTAAAGAAATCAGATCAAGTCACATGATAAGGTATTTCCTTAAAGTTGCAATAAAAATCATGAAAAACCCACTTAAGAATAAATTCTAAATCAATAAATTACCTTAGAAAAAGTTACAAAGAAAAAATAAATAATGGGTTGCGCAGAATATACTCAAGTTTATTTAGGATATATTAATATTCAACTCATACTAATAAGCCTTTAAACATATGCAATGTTGAGAAATGGGTAAATATCGTCCTACAATTTAATGAATAAGTGAAATTGATTTTACTGCCACCTGGCAAATCTATTTCTGATTTTGTTTTAGCATCTGAAAAAATCACCACATATACATATCTATTCTCTGTGAGGAGTTGAGAAGGGTCAAATCTACACTTCTTTATGTGCTAGTACAGTGCAGCAAACTGTATTAACAATGTCTCTTCCTCCAGGTAGTCTTTCTAATTCCTACGACTATGTTGTCATACACTCTGGACATATCCTCCACTTCACCTTCACACTGCTGACTAAACAGATTTATAATGATTTTTCAAAGTGCCTTCATCACTTGACTATAAATTTCATGAAGAAAAGGGCCATGCAACTATTTCCTCAAGTGTTAAGGGCCCAGTTTGACTCCCTTTATTTCCCACACTGGTATCATGCAATAAATGGTATTTTCATGTTGACATTAATGATTATAGCTCTCTAGGGTCTTCCAACTACCATTTACTAAATCTCTTCCCAACTCTTCTTCTTCTTTTACCTTAAATTCAGGTATTTCTAAAGATCCTAGCCTACGCTCTCTTCTCTAGTCATGTTGTTTGTGTGGTTTTGTTCAATCACTCCTAAGGCTACAACTATTACCCATAGCTAGCCATGGTAGGCTTTTACACTGGAGGCTTTTCAGTATTCATACCCTTGTCTAGTTACCTCCCTTTTGAATTTAGGCCATTCTTGGGAGAAGCTTTAAATAAAAGAATACAGCAGAAGTGACACTGAGCCAGTTCTGACCTAAACATTAAGAGTCCTGGCAGCTTTGATTTTTGTATGTTTTGTTGGAGTCTTGGGCCACCACATAAAAATTCTTGCTAACCTGCTAGAGAGATCACATAAAGAAACCGTGGAGCAAGGAAAAGGCTCTGAGACTACATGGAGAAAGATAGCTGTCCCTGCATCCCAGGCTAAGCCCAACTTCTGAACAACCCACAAGCTCAGTGCGGCCACATCAATGGCCACCAGTGAAACCAATAGAAGAACCACCTGGATGAACCTAGTTCAAATTGCAGAACTATGAGTAATTAAAGCATTTGCTCTTTGAAGCCACTTAGTTTTAGGCTGGTATGTTATAAAATAGATAAAACAGCTAGTAAATTCAAAATCTAATCTCTAGCCCTGACCACTCTCTAGAGATAACAGACCTAATTTCAAACTCTAAATTTAAATTTCCATATAGATATCAACTGCATTTCAAATTCAACATTTGCTAAAATGGATTTCAGTATCTCACCTATTTCCTATCTAATACTGTGTAGGCTGATTTTAAGTCTGTATTCCTCAGGATTCTTTGGCTCTGGAGTCTCTCTAGAGATTTCTTCTATAACAACCCAGATGGATATGTTCCAATTCCATTTCTTAGTCCCATCATATCATGGGTCACAAAAACTAACTGTAACCTTAAAAGCAATTTAACCAAATTATTGTCCAATAAAAAAAAAAAAAAACACCTACATATAAGCAAAGTACAAAGAGACACTCTTTATATGACTTTGGGCAAGTAACTAACATTTTGAACTACAATTACCTCATGAAATATAAGAGTTTGGATATAAATGATCTGATTTTACAACAGAAATTAAGATTTCATTTTTATAATGACATTTTGAATGTAGTAAATTACTAGAGGCAACACAGTGCAGTGGTTAAGAGCACAGAGCCTGGGTTCAAATCCTTGGAGAAGTTATAGAGCTATTACTGTCAGAACCAGGATTTGAACCAAGATTCTGCCAATTAATAGCTCTGTAACTTTTCCAAGCCTCAATTTCCTAATCTGTTAAATGGATATAAAAATAAGTTTATAGGGCTATTATAAGAATTAAATGAGCCAATATTTCTAAAATACGTAGAATACTGTAGAACATATAATTTTTAAATACTTCTGGTTTCTTCAGAAAACTGTAATCACACATTTGTTTTTTTAATGTACCATATAATAGACTAATCACTTTATTTTCATAAATGTCATTCCTGAAATATCTCTAAGATACCAACATTCAATATAATTGGTTTCTACTTCACCAAAATTCCTGCCTTTAGATCACTGATATTTTTTTAATAAGGTAGTATATACTTTGTGATACAGTAGATTATTAGATATAAGAAGAAATCTTAAATGATGTGGGTTTGTCTTAATCAGGAGTAATAAATATTATTTTCTCATAAAGAATGTTATATCCATTTCATAAAACAACTTAAAAAAGATTTACTACTTACCACTGATTGTCTTAGGCTTTTTAGCTATATACTCTCTCCATTTTCTTGAACTGAGTTGGCTGGGAGGTGGAATAAGTATGTCACTAATAGTACATGGCAATACAAAAAGAGCACCAACCTGGATAAAACATAACATATTATTAGTGCCTGCACAATGACATTAATTCTTAAATAGTGTCATCTGATAAATTTCCACTCTAATTTCACCGATATAGCATGTACTCTGTAATGCTCTCTCACAACAACTCCACTAAAAAAACTAGAAGAACAAAAACAATGCCCAAACTGTATTTAAAAAAAAGCCAAAAACCAGACAAAGGTAGTCAAACATAGGCTCCCTTTTCCACTCAGTTATATATCTCTGAAACCTTGTTATTCACAATATTTGCTTCAAGTTCAGGTTGTCGTGTCATTTCTTTGTGTATCTGCAAACCAGTGAGAGGCTGGGAATTGAATTCTATCATCAAAAGATTTTTGTCATACTTGGCCATAATTTTACAACCTTTTGACTGGATGGATTATTGTTCTGGTTTCAAAATTACAATATATCTGTAGGTAATTTCAAAACTTTCGTTCCGAGAAATCAGAAATTTAATGCTAATAAGGTATAAAATGCAAAGAAACCCCAAATCATATGCCAGAAAACATACAGCAGCTTCTGTCTGATTTATGAGAAAACTCAGCTTATTCATCTTTGTATTCCCAGGGCTGAGCATACAGATGTTTATTAAATATTTGTTCCCCCCAAACCAACTTGTTATATTTAGGTAAATTCTCAATTTGATTAAGTACTGAATAAAACAAACTGCAACTCTGAAAGCTACATTTTGCCCATTATTCTAGAAATATAAGCTACAACAATCAGTATATCCCAATAAATATGTTTTGTTTTGTTTTGTTTTTAACTCTGGGGAAATCTAAGCAAGACATTTGCCATAGATCTCAAATCTAATGAAAAGTCACTTTTAACTGTCCTTTGTAGATGGATGAATCAGATGACATGTGATACTAAGTGAATACTTTTATGTATTAGTTTCTTTACTATTTATTATCTTTAGTTATGTATTCTTAGGTATACAAATAAGTATATTAGGAGCAATTAAAAAAGAAAAAATTAAATGTTTATTTTTGTTATTACAGACAAATCTTTTTTTATTCTAAGTCAAATATATTTCACATAATTAAGTATTAGACACTAAAAATGAAAATATTACCAATAGAAAATAATCATTAAGTATAAAAGATGTATATCTAACTTTTGAAACACTAAATCCTAGTTCTTCATACTTACATAAATAAATAAGATTAGATAGCCCAAAACTGGCCCAAAAGATAGACAAAGCTGTAACTTGAGTATGCTAGAGCAGAGCCCAGTCAACACCTTCATTATTTAATATTATAGTTATAGCTTAATAAATTAGAGATGTTAAATGTGTTTCAATGTACAACTTAAATACCGTATTATTTATTTTATATTATTATATGTCCCACCCAGCCAAAGTAGCCCTATGTTTGAAACAGCTTATTCTTGAATACACATTCATTACAAATATGAAAATAAATATTTCTAAATCCCATAAACTATAATTTGCTACAAAATATATGTATGTCAATTGCTTATACTGTGTCCATAACAAACCTGGATTCTGATAACCCGTTCTCACTCATGCACTAATCATTAGATATGCTCTGAGACCAGAGGATGGTGCTTCTAGGTTATCATTCTATCTCCAGAATTTAAAAACCAAATAACATTTCAAACCTGTGTTTCAAAACCATGATTCAGTCTTTTCAGTAGGCATCCCCTGAACAAACAGGCACTATGGCAATCCTGTTTTTAACCTTGCAAATTCTCCTCTTAAAAAAAAGATTTCCTGCCTATGTGATTAGTAGATATCATGGTTCCCTAACAATCCTCGTATCTTTTACTAATCTAATAACATTAGCCTTACTATAAAAGGTTTTTATTTTTATTCTGGAGCTAATCTAACATTTTTTTTTTTAAAGTCAGAAGTTGACTTAAGATCATATAAATCACTATGCGGTGCCTGAGTGGCTTGGTTAAGCGTCTGACTCTCGGTTTCAGCTCAGGCCATGATCTCAAGGCTTCATGGGTTTGAGTCCCACATCAGGCTCTGCGCTGGCAGTGTGGAACCTGCTTAGGATCCAATCTCTCTCCCTCTCTCTCTCTGCCCCTCCCACCTTGTGCTGTCTTGGTCTCTCTCAAAATAAATAAATAAACTTAAAAAATTTTAAAGATCATATAAATCACTAGACTTTAAGTATGATGAATGCTTCCTAAGGAGGGGCTTTGTCCATTTTATTCTCTCCAGTACCTGAAACAAGCAGCCAGCACACAGCAGGCAGTCTCTCCCCAGCCCCCACATGCAAATTGTTGAATAAACAAATGAAAACCAAGTTATGAAGCAAAAGAATTATTTCAAAGAATGAGCATGCAAATGAAAACTAATTTTTTCAAAAATGTAAAAGACCCAATATAAAAGGAAAATACAGTGCTTCACATTTAGAGGTATGTTAGCTAAATTATGTTTCAAAAAAATATCCCTTTTGCTGCATTAAAGTAGGAACATATATACAAAGTTCCATCATTTATTTGTCCCTTACTGATAAAGAATATTTCACAGTCGTTGTCCAAGAAGCAATAAAAATGACAATCTAATATACCAAATTTAGAAAACTGAAAACACGATATAAATATCAATAGTTTCTTTTGCTTCTAGTATTAGTGTTGTCTATCTTCAATAACTTGATGGATTAAGGATTATTTTATACCTGTGTTAAATTACAGGTCTGTGTCTGATCTTGACTTGAAAAATTATCTATAAAACTAATTCCTAAAAGTTTCATCTTATCTTCAAAACATCTAGAGGATATTTGGTGCTTTATATCCTTTTCAGGAAAATATTTCATATACGCCTGTCTATCTTTTGGGCCAGATAAACTTCAAAGACCATAAAAATTGGGGCACCTAGGTGACTCAGTCGGTTAAGTATCCGACTTCAGCTCAGGTCGTGATCTCGGGGTCTGTGGATTCGAGCTGTGCTGACAGCTCAGAGCCTGGAGCCTGCTTCCGATTCTGTGTCTCCCTCTCTCTGCCCCTCCCCCACTCACATCTCTGTCTCTCAAAAAGTAAATAAACATTAAAAAAATTTTTTTAAAAAGACATAAAAATTAGCAACCATCATTTATGTCATACTTCACAGCTTATAAAATATCTTCCAATTTGGTTTTCATTACAACTTTTGAAATAGGTAAAACAGGGATTATTATTTACAGTTTACAATTTTAAAAGCTATAAGCCAGCGAGTGGCAGAGCTAGGACTTAAACCCAAGCTTTCTAAAATACATACTCTTTCACTTGAGACTTTCTACCCTACCATGGTCCTCCCCTCCCTTATTCAGTAACAGGTGAGATTATTAATGATAAATGATATTCTCATTTCCTAGAATGAAGAGCCCCCCCACCCCCAAATTAGATGAACTAGATAAGGTTACACAGAGAACTATTTAGTTACTTGGGTTAAAACAAAAACAAAATGGGGTGCCTGGGTGGCTCAGTTGGTTCAGCATCTGACTCTCACTTTTGGCTCACGTCATGATCCCAGGGCTGTGGGACGGAGCCCTATGCTGGGCTCCACAATGAGCTCAGAGCCTGCTTAAGGTGGTCTCTCTTTCCCTCTGCCCCTGCCCCACCCCACCCCACCCACCTCTGCTCACACTCTCTCTGTTAAAAAAAAGAAAAGAAAAGAAAAGAAAGGAAGATTTTTTTTTTATTCTTCATGCTTTCTTCTTTTTTCTTTCTTTCTTTTCTACTATGCCACTTCACAAGACTTCTGTGTGCATATTTTTGTAAAGATGTTTAAAGTAGGTCCTCCACCCTATTACTCTAATTGCAGTCGGCTTATTTTCTTCATAATTCTTATTATTTGTTTTCTGTTTTTCCCACCAAAATGTAAATTCCATGAGGAGAGTCTTCATCTGTGCAATCCATCACTAGATCCCTAATATCTACCACAGCGTCTAGCACATAATAGGATACATGTTGGATAAATAAGAAAAGATAAGTTTTAAAATTTCAAATTTTAGCATATTAGGTATTCTTTAGAGGATGAAAACACAGGCTAATATCACACTTCAGGCTGTTCCTTCAAAGGCTACTTCATCTAACAAATACTTTGGGGCACTACTCAAAATTTTAATTTCCTGGAAAAAGAGGCTGCAAGTCAAAATTTGAAATTACTGTACAGTCAAGCATCTTAAGGCCAAAATCATATTTCTGTTACCATATCAATTTTCTAAGGGAACTATAACCAATATTTGATTATAGTGCTATAGGGAAATTATAATTATAATTTTTCTCCATGCAACTCTGTTTGAAATACTTCATTGTTAGAACAGTTAATGTTATATAAATATTGCCAGTGAATATTCTGTGAATCAAAAATTGTTTTCAAAGAAACACAGTAGTGAAACAAATAACCAGAAAGAAAAGCAAACTTCTGGTTTTTCCCATTAAACACTGTAGTTGACTTTAAATAGATGAGTTTCATATACACATGTATCTAAATAACTATAAATTATTAATAACTACATTATATAAATAACTACAAAATAGCCACAAATCTTATAACCATCACTAGAATTAAGAAAGAAAAACTGAAAATTTACAAATGATAATTCGGTGAGGCTTTAGAAACTTTTCTCACTTCCACCCACCTGTCCTACCATGAAAAAGATAATGCAAGCATATGAGTATCTCCTCACCTAACTGAAATCACATGTTGAAGGATTAGTTTGTTGAAGTCGATTATCAATAATATAATATGGTCTCAAATTTTAAAAGTAACAAAATCACCAGTCATGAAGCTTATCTTTGAAAATCTAAAAACACAACATCATTTCCTGTCTGCAGAGGACTTTGGTATTATTATGGGAAGTCAAAATATTTTAATATCTGTTAGGACCAAAATCATGTTATGTTCAAGAAGCAAAATCATTATGCAAAAACAGATTAACAAACTACATTCTCTTTTATTCTTTCTTTTTTTTTTTTTAAATATATTTTAGAGAGAGAGAGAAAGCGAGGAAGCAAGCAGGGGATAGGCGCAGAGGGAGAGAAAGAGAGAGAGAGAGAGAGAGAGAGAGAGAGAGAGAGAGACACCCAAGCAGGCTCCATGATCAGCACAGGGCCCGACACGGGGCTCGATCCCATGACACTGGTATCATGACCCGAGCCAAAACCAAGAGTCATACACTCAACCGACTGAGCCACTCAGGGGCCCTATATTTCCTTTTCCAGCACACCCTTAAAACAAAACAAAACAAAACACCACCATACCTTGCCACGCAGAGAAGAAATCTGCTCCCATAGCAACATGGAATTTTGTTTGGTATTGTTTTGTGTCAACCCTCTGCATTAAAGTTAAAGAAATGATACAATGGTAACTGAGAAATAATTCAACTCCCTAAAACAAGTTTGATTCTCTAATTCACAAGGTGCTTAAATTATTGAAAATTTTAACTGTAAGAATTCACAATTACTCCTTTCCTTAAGGAAAATTATTTTTATAATACTGAAAATATACCAAGAAATAATGCTTCTATGAAAAACATTCCCATACACTATGAGAAAAAGAGATTTGTAAAAATTATGTTTCTGCACAAAAATTTAAGAACACCATGCTAATGTTCCATTTCCAGGCAACAATTTCTTTTTATACAAAATGTTCTGTTCTTAGGTATATTTCTAAAAACTCTTTTCTTAAAAGAGAGTCTAAGATATGTTGAATATTTGCAGGTATGTGAGATGGCATTTATATTTACCTTAGTATGCATACAAAGATACAGTGGACTGGTGCTTATATACCCCTCCTGCCGAAGGCGAGAGAAACATCTGAACATTTCAGGAGTATGTAAGTTACTCTGTTTTTCTCACAGATTCCTAACATTTCTCCATTCTCCCTACCCCATTAATGATGAGTAGCAAGACCAGAAAGTCTTTTGCCTATTCTAGACGCATAAATCTAGTACTTGAAGGAAGATTTTTTTGTTTTTGAAAGTTGCAGAATATCTCTTAAAACAATAGCAATGAAAAATATACTGAATATTATTAACGAAAAAAAATCCATCATGGTCCAATATCTAAAAGTGAAGGAAACATTCTACGTGACACAGAAAATATAATCTAAAATGAATACGTAAATAAAAGGATACAATTCAAATTCAATATCCGACATATAGCAGGAGGGCAGATCTGATAATTTTATTATCTGCACAAATTCTAAAGCAGAGCCATAGTAATGGAAAACCTAGGAAAGAAATAAGATTATGTAATACTTTAAATTCTATAAATAAAATAAAAGTAAATAAATTAGCAATTAGGGCTTAACACTAAAATGGATGTTTAAAAGCAAGTATTTACACATTATGCAAGCCAAATATTAGATCCTCTATAGCAGACAAGAGTTTCTTCCATTCTAATTTTACCTTTCAGAGTAGAGACAGACATAGAGATTTCTTAGTAACTGAAGAGTTTTAACAGAGGGAAAATGAGTCTAGAAAGAGGCAAGCAATAGAAGGCAGGAGTTCTCAACTTTTCGTGTTTATTTTCAGTAAGACAGACAGATGACCCAAGAGGCTAGGATGTTGAAGAAACAAATTTAGAGGGTCTGTAAGACTGAGAGAGAGAAAGAGAAGATTCTCTGGTATGAACTTAGATTGAGTGGTATGTTGAGATTAATAAAATAAAAATAAAAATAAAAATAAAATAAGATTCTTCAAAGAAATGCTGAAGAAATTAAGAGAACCAGTGAACCCATCAGTCCTAATTAGCAAAGATAGCTCCACTTGGAAAAATAAACTTGCAGTATTTCTTTGGGCAGAACCTAATAGTGAAGGAGGACAGGTATTTTAAGAGTTGAGATGAGAGTATGTCACTGGAAGGACAAAGAAAAGCAAACATATCTTGAGGAGACTACACAAAGTTTTAAACTTGCAGAAAGCTGAGTAATTTCACCATATACAATTATGCATATATACACACATAAAGACACACATATACTTACAGAGTATATGTGTATGTGTGCATATATACACATGTAGAGAGAGAGAGAGAGAAACAGAGACATTTATTAAAGAGGTTTTACCCTAAGATTTCCACCGATAGCAGCAAAATATAAATACATTATTCATATTTGAATAATGAATAAATGAATAATGAATACAATATTCATAATATTAGAAAAAAAACTATTAACAGTCCTGTGAAAGATGGCCATGGTAGTTTACTTAAAGTAACCATTCTGAACAAATATTGGGAAATGTGTTCACATCAGAAATATGCCCCTTTTATACTACCCTTTGATCAGAAAATATTACCCATCAATCTGACATCATTGTAACTTCATGACTGTTGTTTTGTACATTCTTGAATTCTGTCTTTCAAAGTGAATTTCTAAAATGTTTCTACATAAACCCATGTTATTTTTCTAATATAAAAAAAAAGGTCAACTAAACCCTTTTAAAATTGTTTTACTTTATAATTACCTGCATTTTAAGAATAAATCTATGGAGATATGGGACACAAACTAACACGTCTTAAACCGTGAAAGAAGCAAACGTATGGTACTGGAATCCCTTACCTCATTTAAACTTTGTAATAACTTTGTAAGGTAAGTGTGTTCTTGTCTCCATTTCACAAATGAATTAATCAATCTACCCAGGTTACCACAACTTACAGGTAACAGAGCCAGGTTTCAAACCCCGGTCTACCCAACATCAAGGCCTGTTCTTTTTCCAGTGTATCACATTCCCCCCGAACTGAGTCTTAAAGGTCTCATAGCAAAGTCCTAACCAAAGGAAGTTTCAGGCCTATATTGATCTAAGGTTAGGATCATTCCATTTTAAAAATAACTTAAAGTAGTGATAGTTTTGCTAATAACATAGTGTAATTTAAGCACTTAATTACAGTTATAATAAAAATTATGCAAGTGAGCACATTTAAGCACATATACTAGGAATGTTAATTTCAAGATTCAAAGATATCTTATAAGAACAAAAATATGCCTGAATGGATGATTGGAAAATGAATTAAATATAGATTACCTTTGGTAAAATATTCTTATCCTTTGATGGTAATGTCTTTTTGGCAAGAATGCAAGGATTTAAAGTAGATGTACTAAAATTCTTAGGAGTGACTCCCTTTAAACAAAATTCAGGAAAAATAATTTCAGATCCAAACTGAAAAGAAACCAAGAGAACACAGTTACAAATATCATGAATAAAGTTACAAAGATCAATACATCTTAATGCGATGTAAAAGTTAAGAAAACCACATGTAAATATATTTTTGATTCCTCAGCTCAAAATGTGATTCCTCCATTTATGAACACATCCTTCCTGTTTCAACTTACACATGGATCTTTTTATGAAAAGCTCTCATTGGCCCTACAGCAGCCCACAAGAGTCTATTAAGGCCATTCCATGCAACCACAGAACCAAACAACCTCCTTTACATATACTTGTTCAATATCTGGCTTCCTACCAGTCTGTAAGCTCTGCAAAACACAAGCCTGTCTGTCTTATTCACCACAAATCCTTAGGACAATGCCTCACACATAGTTTGCTTTCAAAATAAATTCACGAAAAGACCAATTCCTACAGAAGTAGTAATAGTAGAGGTGTTAATAGTAACGGTAACAATGAGAGCTAATATTTAATGAGTGGTTACTTTGTACTTTACATAATTTAACCTTTACAAAAATCTATGAGGTAGGAACTATTATTACACTTATCTTACAGATGAAGACAACTGTGGCACCAAATGGCTAAATATTGCCCTATAGGTCACACAAAATTAGCAAGAAATAGAGTAGGGATTTGAATGCTGACAATCTAAGTCTAGAATCTATGTCTTTGATCACTACCATGCACCTACATTAAAAGCTATTCTCCACCAAAGCAAGTGATTTCAAGTTGTAAATGCATCCTGTGTGGGTATGAACATTTAATTTCCTATTCATAAAACAATAGAATTGCATGAAAAGAACCCTGCCCTTATTTGTCTGTATGCAAACATGCAGTTTCAAAAAATGTATACAAAACCAATTCTCATCGTTAATTTTATCTTACACTCTTCCAGCTGACTGTGTGGCTTGTTTATGTTAAAATCACTTGCAGAGGTTTGCCTGTAGGTTTAACTTTCCAAGGTAAGGATGAGGCAGCATGAAAATCAGCAAGAAGGACCCAATCACATTAATTCCTATTTTCTTAGCACAAGTTTTACTAAGCCATAATTAAGGGTGAATTGAAAAGGAAAAAAAATCTACTAATTAGTGCAATAAATCTTCATAGAAATGCAAGGCCCAACTCATGCTCCCATGTCACCCTGAACATTAAGAAACTTTCTTTAGTTTTGCCTATCTTCAAAAATATATACAATACTAGAAATATATTTATTTTAACATGGACATAACTTACAAAAGCCACCAAACATATTCATTCATTGTAAGAGATAGCAAAATAAAATTGGAGCCTCACAGAAAGTTAAGATTAGTGGGGCTGAACTAATCAGTTTTATCTTGTAGTTGAGAAATCTGGGATCTTGTAAGGTTACAAAAAAGTGTTCAAATTAGAGAGCTGGCAAAGTAATCTTGAAAAAGAAAACCAAAGCAGGAGGCATCACAATCCTGGACTTCAAGCTGTATTACAAAGCTGTAATCATCAAGACAGTATGGTACTGGCACAATAACAGACACTCAGATCAATGGAACAGAATAGAGAACACAGAATGGACCCACAAACGTATGGTCAACTAATCTTTGACAAAGCAGGAAGAATATCCAATGGAATAGAGTCCTTTAGCAAATGGTGCTGGGGAAACTGGACAGCGACAAGCAGAAAAATGAACTTTCTTACACCATACACAAAAATAAACTCAAAATAGATGAAAGAAAGACCTAAATGTAAGACAGGAAGCCATCAAAATCCTCAAGGAGAAAGCAGGCAAAAACCTCTTTGATCTTGCCCGCAGCAATTTCTTACTCAAAACGTCTCTGGAGGCAAGGAAAACAAAAGCAAAAATGAACTACTGGGACCTCATCAAAATAAAAAGCTTCTGCACAGCAAAGGAAACAATCAGCAAAACTAAAAGGCAACCGACAGAATGGGAGAAGATATTTGAAAACAACATATCAGATAATGGGTTAATATCCAAAATCTATAAAGAATTCATCAAACTCAACACCCAAAAAACAAATAATCCAGTGAAGAAATGGGCAAAAGACATGAATAGATGCTTCGCCAAAGAAGAAATCCAGATGGCCAACCAACACATGAAAAAATGCCCAACATCACTCATCATCAGGGAAATACAAATCAAAACTAAAATGAGATACCACCTTACACCTGTCAGAATGGCTAACAACAATTCAGACACAACAGATGTTGGTGAGGATGCGGAGAAAGAGGATCTCTTTTGCACTGCTGGTGGGAATGCAAGCTGGTGCAGCCACTCTGGAAAACAGTATGGAAATTCCTCAAAAAACTTGGGGCGCCTGGGTGGCGCAGTCGGTTAAGCGTCCGACTTCGGCCAGGTCACGATCTCACGGTCTGGGAGTTCGAGCCCCGCATCAGGCTCTGGGCTGATGGCTCAGAGCCTGGAGCCTGTTTCCGATTCTGTGTCTCCCTCTCTCTCTGTCCCTCCCCTGCTCATGCTCTGTCTCTCTCTGTCCCAAAAATAAATAAAAGTTGAAAAAAAAAAAAAAAAAAAAAAAAAAAAACAAACAAAAAACTAATAATAGAACTATCCTACGACCCAGCAAATACACTCCTAGGTATTTATCCAAGGGATACAGGTGTGCCATTTCAAAGGGGCACATGCACCCCAGTGTTTATAGCAGCACTATCAACAATGGAAAGAGCCCAAATGTCCATCGATGGATCAATGGATAAAGAAGATGTGGTATGTATGTATGTATGTATGTACATATATGTACATGTGTGTGCACATATATGTGTATATATACATATGTGTGTACACATATGTACCTATATATGTATACATACAATGGAGTATTACCTGACAATCAAAAAGAATGAAATCTTGCCATTTGCAACTACATGGGAACTAGAGGGTATTATGCTAAGTGAAATTAGTCAGAGAGACAAATATCATTATGACTTCACTCATATGGGGACTTTTAAGATACAAAACAGATGAACATAAGGGAAGGGAAGTAAAAATAATACAAAAATAGGGAGGGGGACAAAACATAAGAGACTCTTAAATATGGAGAACAAACAGAGGGTTGCTGGAGAGGTTGTAGGAGGGGGGATGGGCTAAATGGGTAAGGGGCATTAAGGAATCTACTCCTAAAATCTTTGTTGCACTATATGCTAACTAACTTGGATGTAAATTAAAAAGATAAATAAAAAAAAAATTAGAGAGCTGGTTAGTAGAGAGCAGTGATCATGTAAAGTGGTATAGGTAAAAGAATACGGTCTAAGCAGTTTTCCAGTGGTTTATACATGCATTGAAATAAAGCAGCTTGGATATTGCTTCTCGGCCTTTTGGCTAAGATCAAGTGAAATAAAGCAGCTTGGATAAACAACATGAACTCAACTAATGTCAAATTCTGTTTTTAAAAGAACGTTAGATTCTAGAACTGTAGTGTCCAAAACATAACCATGCTGACTATTTAAATTAAAATAAAGTTAAAAATTCAATTTTTGGTTGAAGTAGTCATGTATAAAGTGCTCATAGCAACATAAGGCTAGTGGCTACTGCATTAACACAGGAAGAATATTTCTATCACTAAAGAAAATTCTTCTCAGATGTTGCTATTCTAGAACATCTTTATAAGGTACATTTTCATTCAGATTCATTTAAACTATCTGCGTTGTAAATAAAGTTGAAAGCCCTGCTTTGCAAATGGTGATAACTGAGAAATCCACTTACCTTTCTTTCCCATATCTGAATCTTTCCCCTCCATAATTCCTTTGAGTCAATAGCATTTTTGAGATCTTCTAAAGATATGACATTAGCAGAAAGGTATTCTGCAATTTTCTGATAATTTCTATAAATAAAGGATTATGATAGTTAAATACAGGGTTTCATATCCTACTTAGATTTAATGGTTATGGTTAACTACAATCCTAACAGGCAAAAATGCAAAGTTTCTACCGCTGCTTTTATGTACTAATATTGTAGAACGTTCCTTAAGTCACTCTCTGAGGGTGTCTCTATCACATGTCCATTTAATATTGGCTTAAGTGTGTCAGATAGATACATACATGTATATACACATACACAGATTTAATATTAGTCCTTTATGTTTAAAGGGAGAACTGCTCTCCTAATTTTTCCCCATACATCTTGTATGGAATCCATAATAGTACTTATCACAGACTATCATAACTATCAGCATTCCTATTTCTCCCTGTATTTCAATGAACAAGATCAAATGGCACCTTCTTAACTCAACAGCATCTATCGCTGTGCTTGGCATAAAGTCAGTACTCAATACACACTTGTTAAATGAAGAAAATCACAAAGTTAATAAATCCAATGGAATACTTAAGGATCAAAACAGTAATATACAATTGATCCTTACTAAAATATAAATCACAACAATATATATCTATTTCTACATTGCACATAAAACAAAAAACAAATACAACATCACAAATCCAGTGTATCCATGGTATTCATCACGGTGCTCAATGGACAATACAAACCTATTTAAGAGCACACAGTGTGTTTAGATAATTAATGCTCAAAAATGATTATAAAACTGCATTGATGACACTTACTAAACACTTAAATATCTCAGAAATATTAAATATGAAATAAGAAAAATCCAGATTTTCTCAATAAACCTGTAATAACAGTATGACATAAAACTATCTTATCACATTAAAAAAGTCATCGGGATGCCTGAGTGGCTCAGTTGGTTGGTTGTCCAACTTCGGCTCAGATCATGATCTCACGGTTCATGAGTTTGAGACCCGCATTGGGCTCTGTGCTGACAGCTCAGAGCCTGGAGCCTGCTTCAGATTCTGTGTCTCCCTCTCTCTCTGCCCCTCCCCCACTCATGCTCGCTTGCTCTCTCTCTCTCTCTCTCTCAAAAATAAACATTAAACAAAATCTTCAAGTGATAAGTTATTAAAATTAGGATGGCATGTTAATTGTGAAAACAGATTACACAGACAGCAACCAAATATGAACAAAGAAGCTTACATTACACAATTATTTCCTGCTATAGTTATTTTTGCTGAATACCATTCCTTTAAATGTTTTAATGCTCCTATAGTAGGTAAACAGTCTTTCAATTTGGGAGGATCTTTGTCAGAAGGCAACAGTATTACATCTATCATTGCTCTACCTAGAAAGAGAATAAGGCATTTTCATAATTAAAAAAATACACATTTAGAAGTTCAAAATTTCTAAATGTTCATCATTGGATTTAAAGCCATGTTATCTTGAAATAGCTAACATAACAGAAAACAATGAACTGTATCATAATTACTTGCCAGTTATGTACCAATGCTTAATTATACACATTGCTCTTGAGATCATCAATGCTATTGTTGTACTGAACAGAGAAACAGAGAAAAAAAATCTGTGCAATTTCAGTATATTTTTCTATACTTAATTTATACAAAACGGAATGAATTAATATAAAATTGTAATGGTCAAATAAATTATTTCTTTTTATAGGACAATAAAACACTCAGAAAACTCAATTATATTGACAATATCATTGGTTCCTAAGAAAAAAGTATAACTTCATGAAACTTCACATTTTATAAATTTATAAATGTACCAAAAAACCTAGAAAATGTTAACAAAACCGAACCAAACAGAAATTTGATAATGAAAGCTTTCTATTTTGCTAAAACAGCAATTGCATATTTCAACGCATATTCTGAATTTGACACATTTTATTTAAAAAATTGGTATGTTTATTTATCTATGTATTCAGTTATTTCCCACATAGAATCTTATACTAAGATAGGATTTTGAATATAAGGATCAAACTGTGAGCTTTCAAGTCCCTCATGGTAATCACATTTGCTTTGCTCATCATTACATACTCAGCTCCTAGTACAATACATGATCTATGATAGATGCAACAAATGTGTGCTTAATAAATGACTTTCAATAATGAAAAATATTCAAGAAAAGCTCTTCAAAAGTATTTACAGATGCCAAATTGTACCAGGTTTTAGATGCCAGCTACTTGATTGACACAAGGAAAGATAAATTTCAGAGAGGCTACAGCTTTAAGAATAGCATGATACAGTATTTCATAAAATATACTTGTCATTATTGTAAAAAAAAAAAGGGGGTGGGGGGCTCTGTAAACAAATGCTGAGTGAAGGGCTTCTTTTACCGTAGAATTTTCTATTTGATAAAGTATACAGTGACCCCACACCTTAAAAGATGTTGCCAAAATGATCTAGGTTAAAGAACTTGTTTTTCCAGGAATTGTTATAGGACTCATGTTCTACAGAATGTACTATGTAAAACAATGGTATATAGTGGAAAGATTCTTCAGTAATAACTAAATAAGGAAATGGAGACTGGTATTTAATTTTCTAAGTTCTAATTTTTTTCTAACTAAATAAAAACAAGAGAACTGTAGTGTCTCAGTAATATACTTTATTAAAGCAGTGAAGTATGTTTGATATCAACTTCAATTAAGAAATTATTTTTCATTTTGAGTTTCAAAATTAGAAGTGAGAACATAAGCATAAAGGTTGAATTCATCACTCATTCATAGGAAGTATAAGATAAGACATATTCCCAAAAATAGTCATAAAATATTACCAGGAGCAGGAAGTTTGTCAGACAATTGATGCAAATTTTCTGCAGATTCTTCATACAGGCTAAAACAAAAGGGTAAGTTAGAAAACACACACATACACATACACATTACATATAATCATAACAGTTAATATTAACTAAATGAATCTATGTGCCAGATACTATGAAGTATGTTAGATACATTATCTTGATCTTCAGGAACCCACAAGGCACTACTATAATATTCTTATCCTTACTTTAAATAATTTGCCTACAGTCACATAACTAGCAGGTGTAGAAAGTAGGATTCAGAGTCCAAGTTATTAGCCACATCCCCAAAAAACAAACAATAAAAAGGGAAAAAAACTCCCTAAATTATATCTAGTACATTAAATATAAATCATAACTAATAGACCAAACATTTTTCTGAACCCTAAAAGTACAGTATTGCTAAGTGTTTAAAAAAGAAGGATACTGCTTTTCTCTGAATGGCATACAATAGCCATGACTGGAAAATAGGATGATGTCCTCCAATTCTTCAAAATCTTTTCATTTTATCCAAATGATGAATTTTTCTTTTTCAAAAATCTATTGTATAACATAAAATTACTTAAACCCTTTATTAGAAACCTGCCATTATCTAGAAAACTTAAGGCATCTTATGATAAAGCATAGTTTTCAAGCTCCCTCTTGTGGAAATAACTATTAGGTCACTTACTAGAAATAATTACTTTTACGCTCCTTATCTTTTAATAATGGTGGGAAAACATGGATGCTAAGAACTCTAAGGCTAGAAGGCACCTTAGAAATCACCTAAGGATCTCAACACTGTATAGACAAGATAATAAAGGACCAGAGAAATGAAGTGATTGGTCCACAATCAAGTAACTAGAAACTACCTCTACTGAGCCCTGGGTTTATACCCTTTCCTTGGTTCTACAATGTATCCTTTCATTAATCAGTACAAACAAATATAAATAAAAAACAGGAAAACAGAATTTTTAAAGTCTGCAGTAATTTATAGAAGTATTATAATATATGATTACTACAGTAAACAAAAATAGTTTTTGTAATGAAATATTATGGAAGACTAAAATAAAAGGTATTAATTATGAGTCGAAGATGGGATATTTCATGAAGAGAAAAATAATCACAACTTATATCACCTGGACCAACTTATATATTATACCACAATTCAAAAAACCTAAAAGTGAAGCCAATCATCTATATAATCCGCAGAAACTCTATGCTCAAGATATACATAAATTGAATAAATCATATATATCAACCTCAAATAGCAAAATGATAATCATAATTTGAGTTTGAATGCCAGTTATTAACCTCAAATTCCAGTTTCTTTTTTTAAAAGTGTATTTATTTTGAGGAGAGAGAGAGAGAGAGAGATAGAATCAAGATCATGCCAACACCTACAAATGAGTTGTTTTCCCTCTCTTTTCATCTCTGAAAGAATTTATCTAAAATGGATGCTAGTCCTTAAATATTTGGGAGAATAATTTGGTGAAGTCATACTGGCCTAGAGTTTGATAGTGGGAAAATTTTTTAACAATTCAATTACTTTATTATTTTTTTTAATGTTTATTTATTATTTTATTTTGAAAGCGAGCGAGCAAGCCTGAGTGGGGGAGGGGCAGAGAGGGACAGGGAGGGAGAGAAAGAATCCCAAGCAGGCTCTGTGCTATCAGGGCTCAAACTCAGGAACTGTGAGATCATGACCTGAGCCCAAACCAACAGTTGGACGTTTAACCAACTGAGCCACCCAGGTGCTCCATTACATTCAAGTTTCTCTTCAAGCTCTTAAAATTCATAATCAGACAGAATTCATCTTCAAGAAAGTGACATATTGGGGTGCCTGGGTGGCTCAGTCGGTTGAGCGTCCGACTTCAGCTCAGGTCACAATCTCACGGTCCGTGAGTTTGAGCCCCTCGTCAGGCTCTGGGCTGATGGCTCAGAGCCTGGAGCCTGCTTCCGATTCTGTGTCTCCCTCTCTCTCTGCCCCTCCCCCGTTCATGCTCTGTCTCTCTCTGTCTCAAAAATAAATAAACGTTAAAAATTTTTTTTAAAAAAAGTGACATATTAGTTAGAATGTCACTTTTTATGATTAATGCAATTGTGTAAGCTTAAGAAGCTAGATATTTTCAGATACCAATTTTTCCATTTTACAGTTTTATTCAAATAAAAGGCCCAAATTGCCCATCTCCCAAAATAGAGTTGAAAATTTCAATAACTAAAATTTCCTTCCTATGGCTGCTAAAAAAAATCTCATTTTCACTCTTGTGGCTGAAATACTGTGTACTGTTAAAATATTTTAAAGATATTATAGAAAGCATATAAGCATACTCAGCCAAGGATAATGATTCTCTGCTATTACTATCTTCTTCCTCAAAACACTCAGCGCTCAAACATTCTTCAATATTTGTTTGAAGAACATCTTCAATTTCATCTTTTTCTGTACCAAAATGTATCTCTTCCCAGTGAGAACTGCAAAACTAATATATCAAAAGATTGCATTAAATAATGGGTTTCTGAAATTACTTACATTGGCAAAGACATTCACTAATGCCTATTTTTTTCATTTCTATTACCTGATAAAATCCACATATTGCCTGCACTGCAAAGAACCACTTCTTGGGAGCAGGTATGCCGCCTACCGAACATGCTTGAAAACAAAATCGTGCTTATTAGAAGAAAGGCGTATCACAAATAAGCAGATGCTACAGTATCTATACTTAGAGAATTATATAATTTTTATTACAGTATATAGTTCTTCAAGATATACGTGTGTATATGCATATACATATATATTACATGGATCTTTTTAAAATCTCTAAAAATTTAAATAGAACAATCTGCCCAAAGAGCAAAATTATTCACTCACAATGAATACTTTTATTTTGTCACAACTCAAAATCCATACTATTTTAATCATCATTTCAAACACTAAAACCTACCAAGAAAAAAACCCCAACACCCACTTAATTACTACTGAGTCATGCAAAACTGCGTAAGTGATGGTAAGAGATCTAGTTCCCTCTTCAAAGACAACGAAGGTCTGGTTCAGCCTGGCCAGAAAGAGAGAGAGGAGATAAAACAATAGCCTCATGACATTTTCTACTCCCCTCTAAAGCCATTTCAAAATGTTGTGTATCCAACATGCAACTGTAACTGATGGGGGAGTGTGGGGCAAGTTGAGGGCAAAATACAGGTGGGTACCCTCCCTCCCTTGGCCCAGTGGAATATTGTTTGGACACTCCTGGCTACCCAAGAACAAAGGAAAGGGGTTTAAGTACTTGCCATGGTAATGTGGGAAACTAAGGCAAAGGAAAAATTAAATCCCCTTACTGCCTATAGCCCAATGACAAGTCCTTGAAACCAGCAGAGTGACCTCCCTCTAGGAGCTCAGCTGCCTGGAGGATGACACTTTGCTAGGGGCAAAAGAGAATCTTAGCTTAACGTTATCCCAACTTCGAGGATCCTGTAAATCTACTTCCATTATCTCAACTGCCCCAAGATATATGCTAGCAATTATACTCCAAGCTTATGGCCCTGATATACAACTGAAGGGTCTCCTGACTGAGGTTTTATTAAACGGTAATAAATGATGTTTCCCTAGCAACAGGTAGCCCCTAAAGGTCCTGAAAACCTTGCTTCCAAAATTCCTTGGAAACTTACTCTATCCCTGACCCCCCTCCCAACCTGACGGTATATAATGAGTTTACCTGTCATGACCCCATGCAGCATTCCCTACCCCTGGGTCCTGTCTCCATGCTTTAATAAAATCACCTTTTCGCACCAAAGAGGTCTTCAAGAATTCTTTCTTGGCCTTCGGCTCCAGACCACCCCAGCATCACCCCAAAACTTCATCATAACTACATTCATTAACGGCACCAATAACTAACGTTATAAAATCTGATAGCTCTTACCACTGTTGTTACTTGACCTCTCAACATAAGAATAAGAAAGGAATGAAAGATGACACAGTTGACTACTTTCTCCTTAAAACACTTGATTTCTGTGGAACCTATCTTTCCAGCTACTCCTCATGCCTTTAAAAACTGGTGTGCAGGGGCGCCTGGGTGGCTCAGTCGGTTAAGCGTCCGACTTCGGCTCAGGTCATGATCTCGCGGTCCATGAGTTCAAGCCCCGTGTCGGGCTCTGTGATGACAGCTCAGAGCCTGGAGCCTGTTTCAGATTCTGTGTCTCCCTCTCTCTGACCCTCCCCCGTTCATGCTCGGTCTCTCTCTGTCTCAAAAATAAATAAACGTTAAAAAAAACAAACAAAAAAAAAACTGGTGTTCAGTTCCTTTAAATATTGGGATTCAGGGGCGCCTGGGTGGCACAGTCGGTTAAGCGTCCGACTTCAGCCAGGTCACGATCTCACGGTCCCACGGTCCGGGAGTTTGAGCCCCGAGTCGGGCTCTGGGCTGATGGCTCAGAGCCTGGAGCCTGTTTCCGATTCTGTGTCTCCCTCTCTCTCTGCCCCTCCCCCGTTCATGCTCTGTCTCTCTCTGTCCCAAAAATAAATAAATAAACGTTGAAAAAAAATTTTTTTTAAATAAATATTGGGATTCAGTTCAAGATTTTCTGCTCTTCTCACTATCCATAAACAATCCCATCCTTTCTCATAGTTTGGACTGACATCTACATATTGATGATTCTATTATCTGTATCTCCAGCCTTACTTTGCCTTTTGAGTTCTGGACACACGTATCCAACTTTTGCAAAACATTTTCAATTTGACATCTTACGGGGCAACTAAATACATGTTCCGAATTGAACATGTCATTTGATGAGGTCTTGGGGTGATAGTGGGGTTCAGAGCTGACAGCCAAGAAAGAATTCTTGAAGATGTCTTTTGGTGCAAAAAGATGATTTTATTAAAGCAAGGAGACAGGACCTGTGGGCAGAAAGAGCAGCACTGGGGTTGTGAACAGTGACTACTTATATACCAAGGAGTTGGGGAAGATAAATTCAAGAGGGAGTTTCTTGAAGAGATTTCCATATGCTAAAGAGGACTCACAGATTACTAGAGGCCTAGCTATTATCAAGCTAAGGTTGTTTTTTCCCTCTAGCAAAGCATTAGCATTAAGATGGTAGGGAGTTCCTGGAGATTAGGCTATTAATAAGATTGTTTTTTCTTGTAATATTACTAAGATATTTGTAAACTAATGGAGACTCTATCAGTTTAACCATTTGTTTTCTGTCCTTTCCTTTGTTCTTGGGCAGCCAGGAGTGCCTGAGAAATATTACACATATTCCACCGGGGCGGGGGGGGGGAGGGTTGTGCTAGCTTGTGCTGGGCTCTCACTCAGCTTGTCTTATGGCCCCTCATCAACCATGCCTCAAACTCTAATTCTCCTATCTTGCTACATGCCACCACTTATACTATACCCAAGCCAGAAATCTAATGTCATTCTTGATTGCTTTCTCACACTACCCTTCTCCTGAATCCCACCAATGCAACACTAGGTCAGGTGGATTCTACCTCCATAATTTCTTTCAGATCCATTTTCCTCTACCTCGGCTACCTCTCTTATTTCTTAGCTGGTCTTCTGCAGCAGCCCCCTCATGCCTATACTTTCCTCCAATTTGTCCACTAGACTGTAGCCAGAATACTTCAACAACACAGATGTCACCAGATCTCTTCCTTCACTAAGGCCTTTAATGGCTAATTATCATTATGAAGAAGTCCAAGAGCCCTGACATGATTTACAAAGTCCTCCACATTGCTATGCCTATCTCTCCAGCCTTATCTCAATTATAATCATATTATACTTCCAGTTTCTCAGACTTGCCATATTACTGAAAGCAATAATGTTCACAGGGTAAGAAATTCAATCTCTTTGCATGGTTCTGATATGCAGATTTCAGTTCCCATGATTTAAATAACACCTGGTCCCCCAAAACAGGGCTCAAACTGCAGCTATCATGGTTTACTAATCAACTGTAATTGCCTAAAGCAAAACTTCACTGCTAGCTTCTCATATCGCAAATCACTACATAAATCAAAGATGTGTATCATGATCAGTGACCAATCACATTACTACTTTTCAAAGTTTGTTGCTGATTGGTCACTGCATAGCTGTTATTCAGTTCATATGAATAGATGACAAATATGTAATTGTGTTTCCTTCTTGTCTCCCAGTGATAAATTTACATATTTTACAAAAATGGGTAACAGGAAGAGGAAATTGGCAAAAGGAAAAAAAAAAATAGATAAAGGCACAGCAAAGAAGCAAAAAGTGATTAACACCAAAAGTGACATTCAAATCTAATGTAAATGGATTCTAAAAATAGCTGCTGTGAAAGAGAGAACCCAGTGTGGGGTTTGAACTCAGGAACCAAGAGATCATGACCTGAGCTGAAGTCGGATGCTCAACAGATTGAGGCACCCAGGCGCCCCTTGGACAAGAAACTTCTATCTACCCAAACAGGAAGCAAAAGTTATCCCAAGAATTCCTATAATGCTCCCAATATTTCTTCAATGTATACTTTCAAGGCATAAGTGAAAGAAAAGCTTTCTTGCAATACCAGTAGTATTGACTTAAATTATACCAACTTGAAAAAGTAATGAGTACTACCACAACTTGGCAAACAGACTAGGGCAGCATGAACATTTACAACCAAGACAGACTAGGGCAGCATGAGTGAGCACCCTACCCGGAGCATCTCCAGAAACTTCCTTCAGCTTTTAATTTGGTCTGTTTTGGTTATCTCCTTTTTCTGAGCCCTTGAAAGACACTCTCAGAGGCCAAGAAGAGGAAGTAAAAGAGAAGATAACTATAAAAAAAAAAAAAATAAGTAGATGGATTTGTATAATGCCAATAGAAACCAAAGGAGAAGAGATTTTTACAAAGCAAAGGCTGGTCAAATAAGCCAAATACTTTGAAAAAGGTAAAGCAGACAAGAGCGGAGACAAGATTACTGTGTTTAACAATTATGAAGTGCTTTTAAGAAAATCAATAAGAGATAAGGGTGGAAAAAAATGGTAAGAAATGTGTAAGAGCATTAATAATGTATTTGTACTCAGGACAAATCATAAATCCTCCTTATAATACCACATTACCCTATTATATATGGAGCTAAAGATAGGCAAGGAAATACCACAAAGGGAACAAAAGTCAAGCTGAGAACCTAGAATAATTTTAATAATAATTTTCACACAATTTAATGACATTCAAGCAGCAGGAAGAGGGAATTAGCATCTTTTTCAGTTTTGTATTTCCTTACTTATCTCCCTATCCCAGTGATGTGTGCAGTCAACAAGTATCTTTCATACTTTTTTTTTTCAACGTTTATTTATTTTTTTCGGACAGAGAGAGACAGAGCATGAACGGGGGAGGGGCAGAGAGAGAGGGAGACACAGAATCAGAAACAGGCTCCAGGCTCTGAGCCATCAGCCCAGAGCCTGACGCGGGGCTCGAACTCACGGACCGCGAGATCGTGACCTGGCTGAAGTCGGACGCTTAACCGACTGCGCCACCCAGGCGCCCCTCTTTCACACTTTTAAGTGACCAAATTAATTAAATTTATTTCCAACACAAATACAGGGGCCAGAGAAAAAAGGGGCTCATGTTATACTTACCAGGAAAAGTACTATCTTCTGGATTCATTGAAGCACTAATGCTTCTTTTCAGGAGGTGATAAACATTTGCTGCTGTTAAATCTGAAAAAGAAAAGGCAAACTAACTCAATGGGCACAAGAGTTACATAATCTAGGCCTATTCCAATTTCACCATCAGAGACTCTCCAGAAAAACACGTTGTACATAAAAGAGCTACACAGAGAAAACCCAAAAGGCTCGTGGTTTATACACGCTAGCCAGTTAAATATTCAAAATTCCCCCCAAAGGATAATTTTAAGCAGAGAAGGGAAACTCTGTCACAATACTCTATACACAACCACATATATTTTCTCCTCAAGATGCCTGCTCAATCAAAACAAACAAATAAATAAAATGCAGTGCGGATTATAGACAGAAACACCAAAAAGGAGTGTAATTTCAAACGGTCACGATTGTTTTAAATTTACCATTTTTTTTTAATCTTAGTTTTTATATGTAGGATATCTCCTCCCATTAGGATGTAGACTCTAGGAGAGTAAGATCCTTGTCCATCTTGTTCCTTTCTGTATTACTTGTATTTGGAACATAGAGTTGACGGAATCGCCTATTGAATGCATATATTTCTAACAAGAAGACATTCCATTCCGAAGGCACAGAGAATAAATCAGTTAAATTTTTACTGTGCCAAGAACTTCTGAGCACTGGAATTGTGCATCCACAAATTTGTCCCTATTTCTCCACGAAGATAATGACATTTTTCAGCCCTTATTGGGACGATCCCATAGAGTCTCAGATTCTCGGGACAACTCGAGATAGCCCCCCTCCCTCACCGGCAGAACTTGATCTCAAACTTAAATTTCTTCCCCTCCCCGCCAGCGGTTCCCGCTCTTTCTCAGCCCTGCGCTTACCCGGCTGTTTCTCGGTACCCTCAACGGACGACTTCCCAGGCCCATGATCCACTTCCCCACCCGCTGCTGACGGGACTTTTGCTTCCCCCCAGATCACAAGGAGCAGGTACCGATCCATCTCCTTCGAGCCGAGCTCCTATTTCAGATCTTGGTTTCCACATCCAAATAGTCGCGCGCTGCTTAGGCACTTCCGGTTTCCATCCACCAAATTTAGGTCGGCTGGAAATTGTGCGCGCTGGGTCGGTTTGCCTCAGCTTTTCCAGCCGGCGGGTTCTTTGGGGGAGTTATTCTGTCAATGACTGCATTATTTCCTCCTGTCAGGATGAAAGTGCTACCATGGGAAGATTGGAGGAGACCCAGAAAAAGCAGAGAAACTGACGACGGCTGGCTGGCCTAGGAACTGTCATGCTTGCCTATATATGTTTCCCGCCGGGCCATTAATGCTGGGGTCTGGCCGTGGACCCTGGGAATAGGACGGTCCTGCAAGTGGAGAAAATGTCGAGTTTCTCTAGGGCGCCCCAGGTGAGCTTGAACTCTTGTGGCTTGATGGAGTTCATTATGCTGGCAGAAGGAAGTCAGTGGCTTCGGTGGATTTAGTGATGCTGAGTGGGCAGGAAAGAGGAGTTCCTGGGCCAGGAGATGATGCCTCGGGAAAGCCCTTATGAGAATCGTGATTCTGGCCGCCGCTTGCTGTTGTTCTCTTTGGTATTCGTCTCCTCTTTTCAGTTAGCCCTTTTCATGACTTTTTTTCTAAGGAAAGAGTATTCAGATAGGGCACTGTAGACCATTGTAAGGATTTGCTTATTACTGAATAAAATGAGGATCTAGTTAGTGAAGGGTTTGGAGCCAGGAAGTGACAGTGATCTCACTTAAAAGTGTTAGAAGGAGCTCTCTGGCAGCTGAGTTAAGAATAGACTGTTCAGAGGTGGGGATTGGTGGAAGGTAGAAACAAAGAGTCGGTTTAGAGGCCAACTGCAGTGATCCAGGCTAAACACGATGGTGGCACAAACCGAACGAGACAGTATAGGGTTGAAAAGTGGTCAGGTTTTGTTTGAAGGTGGAGTCAAAAGGATTTCCTGAAGGATTGAATGTGAGCTGACAACGAAGGAACAAGGATTACTCTAAGGTTTTTTGTTTCTGAAACCGGAAGCGTGTGCCATCAGCTGAGATAGGGAAGACTGAAATTGAAGCAGGTTTCAGGTAGAAGAGCTGGAGTTCAGCTTTGGGTCTGTTGACCTGAGATGCTTCTTAGCCCAGTCCTGCTCCAGGAGTGATTCCTTCCTTGAACTGTTGGTTACCTCTCCTGGATGAAGCAAATTTAAGAAGTAAAATTAAAAATTTGAAAACTTTACAGCAGTTTGATGATATGGCGGTATTTTAATGGTTTTTGAACAAGGTTTGTTTTTTTTAATCAAAATATTGATCTGCAATGGAATGGGGACAAACTAGTCTTTAGGAGATGGTTTAAAAAGCATTGTAGTGCAGCTACCAAATGGGCAATTGGTACAATTGTAGAGTTCAGGAAAGAGGTCAAGGCTAGAGATGTAAATTTCTACACTTGGGAGTCATAAGCATGGAAATGACATGTAAACATACGAGTCTGGATGTAGTCATTGAGAAGGTGTGTATAGAAAAGAGAGAAGGACCAAGAACTGAATTCTGGAACATTTCAACATTTCAGTGGCAAGAGATAGGAAAACAAGCAAAGAAGGGAAAAAACCAACAGAGGGTGGTGTCCTGGAAATCAAGTGAGGAAAGAATATCCAGGAGAAGGAAATGATCACCTGTATTGAAGACTTAGAATTGACCAAGGGATTCAGTGACATGAAGGTCCTGGTAACTTTGACAGGCAATAGAGAGAGGGTGATGGGTGTGGGAGAAGAAAAGCCAGGGTGGAGCAGGCTGAAGTCAGCATGAGGACAAATTGGAGTAAAGACAACTCTTTGGGAGAATTTTGCCACAAAGGAGGCAGTAGGTAAGTGAGGTAGAGAGGGTTTGTTTTTTGTTTTGTTTTGTTTAACTTTATTATGGAGAATTTCAATCCTATATAAATGAAGGTACAGCCCAGTTTCAAAAACCTCATAGCCAATATTTTTTCATCTGTACCCCCCATTCACTTCTTCCCCTTATGAATCTGAGATGAATCTCAAGATTCCTGCTATTTCATAAATAAATATTTCAGTATGTTCTCTATAAGGATTCTTTTTGGAAATATAATCCCAATACCATTTATCAAAGACAAAAAGTAATCATGATTCCTTAATATCAGATATCTAGTATATGTTCAAATCCCCAATTTTCTCATTTATGTTATAGAAATACATAAATTTTTACTGTTTGTTCCTTTGGTTTAGGATTTAGAATGTAATAATTTCATGTTTTTTAGTTCTCTCTTAAGTTCTTTTTCCTATTTTTTCCTTTGCAATTTATTGAAGACAAAAGATTGTCCTATAGACTTCCCACTGTTTGAATCCTTTTTTATTTTTATTTTTATTTTTTTAGTTAGTCATAAGCTGAGAGTACTAGGGAAAAGATATGGGCTAGAGGCTGTCTTTATTTGCAGAAGACATGATTGTCTTTGTGAAAAATCAGATGGAATCTAAGAAAAGCTCCTAAAACTGATAAGTTTAGCAAAGTTGCAGGGTACAAGACCAAAATGCAAAAAATGAGGTGTATTTCTATATACTAGCAACGAACAGAAATTTAAATTAAAAATACAATACTATTTACAATGGCATCAAAATATGTGAAATACTTAAGAGAGAAATCTGACAAAAGAGAGGAGAACAAGTAGAAACTAGAAAAGTGAGAAAGGAAAAAAAAATGGTGAGCAGTTTAGAAGCTGATATGAGGTTTGTAATAATAAAATTTAAAATAAGCCCAATTAGCCTGATTGTATTTTTTCCAGCATTGTTTAGCAACCCGTGTATATGCATACAGAAAGCATCTGGTTGACATCTCTATGGGCTGGAATTTTCTGAGAGCTTGAAAGTACTGATGGATACTACAAAGACAATGGTTTATGCCTGACGCAGCCTAAAGATGTCTGTGTAAGGCAGCTATGTAAAATTTAAGTTTATTCAACATCCTCCATCTATACTTGTCTAGCTATATTCTGTTACTTACCTCTTCCATGGAATTGAACTGCTGAATAGTTTTCAGTTCCCAATTAGCTACTCATTTTTCAATTTAATACATATTAGTCTTCAAAGTATTTTTGAAGACCTTATAAACAGTTCCTGCTTTCATAAGAGTTCCCATTACTCTTCCAGATTCTATTCTGTATGATATCAAAAATTGTTATAATATAAAGGAAAATATATCTTTGAAATGTTTTAAATAAAATATCATCCACACTGCTAATAGGAAGGCAGGCAAGAAAAATTACTGTGTTAATCTTTGTAGAATGTAAAAAGACCCTCCTTTTCCAGAAACAAATGAAAACAAAACCAAAACAATTATTTAGTGACAGGATCTTTTTTCAAAGTAATTATTGATATTAACAGTAGAATATACATGATGGTATATAATAATCTCAATTATTTCCATTTTAATTAGAACTTTCTTTATTGTTTTCTCTGTCTCTGTCTCTCTGTCTCTCTCTCTCTGTCTTTTTTTTCCCCAAGCAATGGGCCACTTTTGCTCGGGTTTGGTATCTCTTAGATGGGAAAATGCAGCCCCCTGGCAAACTGGCTGCTTTGGCATCAATCAAACTTCAAGGATTGCATAAACCTGTATACCATCAACTGAGTGAGTATCATTTTATATGTGTCACGAGTATCCATAATTTTCATGCCAGAATAGAATGTTGAAAAGTCTGACTGAACTACTTCTAAGTACCTCTTTTTTTCTTGGGATCCCTTGTTCCATTCTTACAAAAAAACCTACTGGGGCACTGAAATGAATTTGGTTTATTCACAGGAAAACCATACAGACCAGTTTGCCTGAGATAACCCCATTTTATGTCATTACCCCAGCAAAATTCTCAGTAGCCTTCCTTTCACTCTCAGATATCCTGAGTGGGACTAGAAATCAAATGTTCACTCTTACATGTGTGTCTTCACATGGCAATGAACATTTGAATAGGGAGTTTTTGAAAGTGAAAAAATAAGTTTGTCTTGTCTTCTAAAAACCTTTCCCCTAGAAAGATGGATAGAGCTAGCGGAACATGGAAAGTTTACTTTTTACTGTTTTGAATTGATAGATTTGATTTTCTGTAACCTTTTTCCAAAACAAAGGAAAAAAGTTGTTTTGAGACTTAAGGTCTTCAGCTTATTGTAGGTAATTCTGATTGACTTCACTTACCTAGGCACTTCAGTGCACACCCAACAAGATCTAGGTGTCAATTCTTACTCTTTGTCTTGACCTGTCAGCAACATTTTGTGCAGCTGATCATAGTGTTAACTTTTTGATACATGAAATACACAAAGATATATACAGTATGTAGACAAATCTATTTTTAAATATAAGTAATATTTTAAAGAAAATTAACAGTTACAATGATGATGAAATAAATACCCATACACTCAACATTTGCGTTATTTCCAATTTTTTTGCCATTACAAACAATATCCCTGTTGGTATTCTTATACCTTTTTTCCAGGGCGCAGGTGGAAGAGTTTCTCCCAGATCTGTCTATAGGACAGGAATTACTGGGTTCAAAGGTGCATGGGAAACTAGGTAGTCTTTATGCTAATGTCCTCTCCTACCAGAGTTTTTATTAGCCATCATCTTCGATAACAGTTGATGTTTTCATTCTTTTTAAGTTTGACTACTCTCATAAATGTGGAATGCATTCTCGTGGTGGTTTTAATTTTCATTTTCCTCATTGCAAATGGAATTAAGTATCTCTTCACTATTTAATGGCCTTTTATCATTTCTTCTTCTGTGAAATATCTGTGCGTGTCTTTTGCCATATTTCCACTGAGTTATTTGTCCTCTACATTTTTCTAACTTTTATGTATAATTTAACATGTAATTTTTTACTCAGTCACTTGAAAATAAGTTGCAGATGTCTCAATAAATCCCCCTGAATGTAGCATGTGTCTCCTAGAATAAGTATATTCCCCTATGTAACCAAAATGCCATTATCATACGTAACAAAATAAACATAATTTGGGGCGCCTGGGTGGCGCAGTCGGTTAAGCGTCCGACTTCAGCCAGGTCACGATCTCGCATTCCGTGAGTTCGAGCCCCGCGTCGGGCTCTGGGCTGATGGCTCAGAGCCTGGAGCCTGTTTCCGATTCTGAGTCTCCCTCTCTCTCTGCCCCTCCCCCGTTCATGCTGTGTCTCTCTCTGTCCCAAAAATAAATAAAAACGTTGAAAAAAAAAATTTAAAAAAAAAAAAAAAAAATAAACATAATTTAATTTTACAGTTTAATGTCCAGTGCATTTTCACTTTTGCCTAGTAGTTTCAAGCATATTTTTTATAGCTGTTACTTTTTTAAAACCAGGACCCAACCAAGCTTTATGTATTATTGCCTTTAATTGTTATGTTCCTTTAGTCTTTTTAAATGTAGAAGAATCCTTCTCTTTTATTTTTTCCTGCCATTAACCTTTTGAGGAGTCCAGGCTAGTTGTCATATAAAGAACTTTCTTCTTAAACACATTCTTTACTTGTTTTGGGATGCGTTCTCTTACTTACCCCTCCTTCCCAGTCCCCTTTGTTTTTTTCAACTTTCCAAACTCCCAATCTTCTCTCATTAAAAATTAGGAGGGGGAGGGGCATGGAGGGCACCTGGATGGTTCAGTTGGTTAAGCCTCTGGTTCTTGGTTTCAGCTCAGCTCAGCTCATGATCTCATGGTTCCTGGTTTTGACCCTTGTGTTGGGCCCTGCACTGACAGTGCAGAAGCTACTTGAGATTCTCTCTCCCTCTCTGTCTCTCTGCCCCTCCCTTGCTCACTCTCTCTCTGTCTCTCAAAATAAATAAATACACTTAAAAAAAAAAAAATAGGAGTGCCCTGAAGCCTGGTCTTTGGACCCCTTCACATTCCTTAGGCAATCACATTCAGGTTCAGGTCTCTAAATATTTTCTGTTAGGCTAAGCTCCCAAATTCATATCTTCATTTTTTACCTTTTCCCTGTATTCCAGACTCCCATAACCACATTTCTACTCAATAAACCTTAGGTGTCCAGTGGGCATCTGCAACATTTTAATGTGTGTTTAACTCCGAGATGTCCTACTTCCTGATTTCCCCCACCCAAAACCAACCTGTTACTTCTGGTTTCCCCATCTTAGTTAACAGCATCTGTATTCTTTTAGTTGGGCTAGTCAGAAGTGTTTGCTTCATTTGTGACTTCTCTTTGTTCAACTCATATATATGGGTATATATCTGAAAAAATATATGTATCTGAAATCTAGCTACTTCTCATTAACTCTTCCACTGTAATTTTAAACCACTTTGCTCTCTAGTTGGGATTATTCCAAAAGCCTCCTCACTGATCTCGCTGCTCCTACTCTTGCCCCAATAGGGTCTTTTCTCTACAGATGAGTTGCAGATGTCTCTTCCAAATGAGAAAGTAAAAGCCAACATTTGCCAGTCCCTACAAGGACCTACACGGTGTGGTCCCTTTTACCTTGCTGAGTTTGCTTCCTACCTCCTAGGGTAATCCACTAAGGCTTGCTGCTCTTTCCTTAATGTGCCTGTCAGCACATTTTTGCCTTAGGGCCTTTTCATATTTTGTTCCCCCTGCCTGGATGGGGTTTTCCAGATTTATGGCTTAATTCTTCACATCTTTCAGATTTCTGCTCATTTGTATTCTGAGAGAGGCCTTCCTCAGTTCCTCTGTCATCTCACCCTTTCACTCTATACTTTACCTTGCCTTTAGGGGCACCTGGGTGGCTCAGTTGGTTAAGCATCCGACTTTGGCCAGAGTCATGATCAGGTCATGATCTCATGATCTCATGGTTCGTGAGTTCAAGCCCCACATCGGGCTCTGTGCTGACAGCTCAGAGCCTGGAGCCTGCTTCAGATTCTGTGTCTTCCTGTCTTTCTGCCCTCCCCCCACTTCCCACCCCCTACCCCCTTGCTCACACTCTCTCTCTCTCCTAAATATAAACATTAAAAAAAATTTTTTTTAATTAGCATTCTCTGATCACCTGACATATATAAATATGTATTCTCCACACCTCCACCACACTAAGTTCTAAGAGGATAGGAACTTTGCCTAAATTTTTCACAGCTATATGCCCAGTGTCTAGAATAGTGTTTGACACATAGTTGGACTACATAAAATGTTTTTTGAGTGAATATATGCATTCATGAATACGAGTTTTGAGAATGAAGAAATTACTTTTAATCGGGGCTCTGGCATTTAGCTAAGTTAGATTTTGGATCTGTGGAGCTAGCAGGGAAAGTACTGCAGATGGGTTGATTTGGGTAAAACCAAGAACTCATGAGTTACGCCATTTCTCATACTTGCTGCTCTAATCTTTTTCTGCACTTTTTAAAAAAATTTTTTTAATGTTTATTTATTTTTGAGAGAGAGAGAGAGAGAGAGAGACAGAATCCGAAGCAGGCTCCAGGCTACAAGCTGTCAGCACAGAGCCTGATGCGAGGCTCGAACTCAGGAACAGTGAGATCATGACCTGAGCCGAAGTCGGATGCTCAACTGACTGAGCCACCCAGGCGCCCCTCTTTTTCTTCACTTAATGAAAATTTCAAAGTCAGCTCACAACCTGTGAAATCTTTAAGTATGGAATATGAATGTAAGGATTTTGTCATGTCAGTGTTAGTTTTTCAAATAGCTTTGTTTTATGTGTGTTTCTGTTTAAAGACAGCTTGTTTAATATACATATTGTTGCTTCTTTAGCGTTGAACTCACGGCTAACCACACAGTAACTCATGCCTGAACGATGCTTATCTAACACAGGATTTCTCTGTAAGACACACTGCAGGCTTCTTGCACTTAGGAATACTACACAGCACTTCAGCATCAGACTCGAGGGATATTTTAAACAGCAAAGTCACTTATAAAAAGCACAGTAATGCCAAAAACCTAGCACTAAATAGACCACAAAAGGACACTGGTTTATAGTAAAAGAGCCGAAACAAAAGACAGTGCATTACCATATTTGACCTCAGCTTATGCATCAAGCTACTCAAATTTTTCACTGCCGTGCACATGTCTGCAAATGACTGGGAAAGCACTGCAAGTTTTAAGATTATCAAATTTTAAGAGAATAGGCAAATTTGTAATACAGAATACATGAATAGTGAGGAGGAACCACACCTTGAAAGTAAAATAGTGGTCAGCAGACCTACGCTTGACTAATTATAAATCTGTTTGCTTTAAAAATCTCGGGTTTTTGTGGGGCACTGGGTGGCTCAGACGGTTGAGTGTCTGACTCTTGGTTTTGGCTCAGGTCATGATCTCACAGTTTGTGGGCTTGAGCCCCATGTCAGGTTCTGTGCTGGAAGTGCTGAACCTGCTTGGGATTCTCTCTCTCCCTCTCTGACCCTACCCAACCCCCCCCCCCCCCCAAGCACTGTGTCTGTCTCTCAAGATAAATAAATAAACTTAAAAACAATATCTGTGGTTTTTGGCAGACAAGGAGAATGTTATAGTCTTAGAATTACCAAGTAACAGAATGAATTCCTTAGGACTTTAGATATTTTAATTGCCTCATTGATATACGTGAGAAGTAAAATCAGAAGAATAAAATGACTTTCTCCCTGTCACTCAGCTATATTATAATAGAACTTGGACCAGAACCCAGGCACCTGTTTCATCAGATAGTAAATTACCCATTCCACATCAGTGTGGTGATTCTTAGCCACTTAAACTATGTTTTCCTGCTAAGTTTTTTTTTTTTTCTTGGTAGTGTTATCAACAAGGTAATATACAAGATCTTTTAGGTTGTTTTTTAAAAAAAAATTTTTAAGTTTATTTATTTTTGACAGAGAGAGACAGTGGGAGTGTGAGCTAGGGAGGGGCAGAGAGAGAGGGAAACCCAGAATCTGAAGCAGCTCCAGGCTCTGAGCTGTCAGCACAGAGCCCGACGCCGGCTCGAACTCACAGACCGCGAGATCATGACCTGAGCCGAAGTCAGACGCTTAATTGACTGAGCCACTCAGGCGCCCCTTTAAAAAAAATTTTTTTTAACATTTATTTATTTTTGAGAGACAGAGAGTGAATGGGGGAAGGGCAGAGAGAGGGAGACACAGAATCCAAAGCAGGCTTTCCAGGCTCTGAGCTGTCAGCACAGAGCCTGTCGCGGGACTCAGACTCACGATACGTGAGATCATAACCTGAGCTGAAGTCGGATGCTTAACCGACTGAACCACCCAGGCGCCTTAGGTTGTTTTTGTAGAAATACAAACAATACAAAATTTGGGAAAAAGTAGAATTCGTAGTAATGTAATTTCTTTCCTAAGTATAGCACTTATCTGTTCACTGAATTAAAGTTCTGTTTTCCTACAAGCAGGTCATTATTGCAAAAGTATTCTTTAAGTACTAGTGAAAATACTTGCTAGCACACCAAAAGAGCTTTGGTAGCTACCTATCATGTCATCCTTTTCTAGTAAAGGACAATAGCTTTTCTATGAAATTAAAAATTAACGTTTTAAAGACTGAGCTGTATTTTTGTTTCACTATATAATTTAATATGGAACTTATATCAGCAAGACTTTTTATGTCCACAAGATGTCACTAAAGTCAAAACTTAAATTGCAAGCAATTTTCAGCTTACAAACATGTCTGTCGTAAGTTTATTTCTAACATTCATTGGTTAAATAAGCATTTATCAAGCATGTATTATGTTCTCACAATCGCTGTAAACATGTTTGTTTGAAAATCGACATACAATTTCCCAGATAAATAATACTATAAATGATGGTCATATATCCAGGAGTAGCTATAAAAGTTAGCCGATAATATATCCAAACATAATGTATACTGTATTTGAACTACTTTACAGGTCCAGTAGACTTTGTGAAGTTTTATAGAAAACCAACTTTCCACTTATAAGGTTGTTTTTTATGGAAAATGTGGTCTGAGTCAAGCTGGGAATGATGTAGAACTAGGAAAAGTTCCCTTCTCTTTCTAATCAGAGCTGCCCTTCTGAATTTGGGACCTGGGAGCTCTTTGAACATGTTCGTCACTGATAATAAAAAGAAAGGGCACATGGTAGTTTTTAGATTATACTTACTCTTCATGAGGACTCCATTCTTTTCATTGCCCACAGATTAATAAATTGAGGACAGTGTGAATGTTTAAAAGAAGCAGAAGGGCACCTGGGTGGCTCAGTCAGTTAACTGTTCCACTCTTGATTTTGGCTCAGGTCATGATCTCACGGTTGGTGAAATTGAGTCCCATGTTGGGCTGTGTGCTGACAGCACGGAGTCTGCTTAAGATTCTGTCTCTCCTTCTCTCTGCCCCTCCCTCGCTTACACACGTTCTCTCTCTCTCTCTCTCTCTCTCTCTCTCTCTCTCAAAATAAACAAGCATTTTAAATTAATTAATTAATTTAAGAAATAAATAAAAGAAGCAGAGAGAAACCTTCCTTTAGCATTTTCTAAAGTTATTGTTAGATTATCCTAAAATACTCCTGATCTACATGAAAGGAAACAGAAGTTGCACACAGTTCTTAATGTTATAACCTCTAGCACACCAGGCAGTTCAACAAAGATTAGATCTAATCTCTAACATTCTGCCTTATATTATTTATTTAATCTTTTAAAGACTTGTTAGGGAAAAGAAAAGTTTAGGATGCTCTTTTTAAAGTTACCAAGCTAACACATTTTTCTCTTACTATTTAAGTTCAGTGTCAGTTTATTTCAAATGTAAATTACTGCATCATTTTAATTTTGCAATCTTAATTGCACATTTATTCTTCAACTCCTAGAATATCATCGTACAAAGCAGTGAAGGAGAGTTTTGCTTTAGATCATATCTTGAATACTTAACTCCTTTAAAAGTGAATACTTAGATATTATCAATAAATTTGAACAACATGCCTTGTTCCTATCACAGTGTCTTTATACTCAGTAGATTTTGTGGTAACTGATGTGATCGTCTGTCATATTAGCTATGCACAAATTCATACTGAAGAAGGCATTTGGACATTTATCTTTCAAGGTTGGAAACAAACAAAATGGCCAAAGCCAATTTTGTTATTTATCACTCAATTGAAATAGCTATTTTCAAACATTTCTCAAACCAAATCTTGTAAGGAGACCCAATCTATAAAAGCAGTGCTGTGCTAGTTGAAGGAGGGAGAAGATGCTCGGCCCTTTCCCCTTTGAGTCACCTTCTCAGAACCTGACATCTCTCTCAGATACAGTTTTAAAATCAGTAAGCTACAGCAAAGAGCTTTTAAAGAGGGATTTGACATGTGGAGCGGATGAAAAGACAAGCTACAGACTGAAGGGAAATATTTGCAAACCATACAGTCAACAAGAAACAAACTAACCCTTAATTAGAAAATGAGCAAAGTATCATGACCAGATGGTAAATAAATACATAAAATGATTCAACATTATTAGCCATTAGGGAAAAACAGATTAAACCCACAGTGAGACATCACTGCATATCTGTTCAGAATAGCTAAAATAAAAAGTGGCAAATGCTGGTGATGATGCAAAGAAACTGGATTGCTCACACATTGTTTGTAGGAGTATAAAATGGTACAGCCAGTCTGGAAAAGAATATGGCAGTTTCTTATAAAACTAAACATGAGCTTGCCGTACAACAATTGCACTTTTGGACATTTCTCCCAGGGAAACTAAAACACAAAAACCTGTATCAATTAATAATACTTCCACTGCATTGCTCTTTATCCCCATATATTTATCAGCCTCTGACGTATTGTATGTTTACTTGTTTATTGTCTAGCTCATTGCACTAGAATGTAGGATTTATTATGACCAGGGATTTCAGTTGCATTCATTGCTCTATTCTCAGCATCAAGAACAGTACCTGACATGAGTAAGTAGTAAGTGGATTAATTTATTAATCAATGGAAAAGAACTACAAAGCAGATTTTGGAAGAGATTCCCACCAAACTTACCAGATATCTCCATCTGAATCCATCCCCCTATGGAATCTGAGCAGCTCAGACAGTTTTGATTGGTCCAGTTTCTAAGAACTACGATCTAAGAGAGGAATTGAATGCGAACGGACATGATAGAACAAGCCCTATTTACATTAAAGTGAACACCAGGAATTTTTTTTTAACACTTATTGTGACTTGTAATTCCCATTATATAAGAGGTCTACATTAAGAGTCTTCAGAAGGGAGCTTATAATTTAGGTGGAGAAAGTAAAATTGTACAAATGATAGGACAAGATAGAGTTAAATCGGTATCATAAGAGAAATTCAGGCATCCTTGTGGAATCAAGGGAAGTTGGGTTTGGTATTAGGAAAGGCTTTATGAAAGGACTGGTATTAATTTTGGAACCTGATATTTATGTGGAACTTAAATTTTATGGATAAAATTTAGCAAGTGGAGATAAATCAGGAGAGTATTTCTACTGGAAGGAACAAAGGAAAGATCAGGGGATCTGTGTATACGATCTTCTGTATGTATGTGTGTGTGTCTTAAACAGAAATAATGGGATAATGCTTCAGAGAATAGCAAGTAGTATGGTTTGGGATGGGAAAGAACTGGTAAATAAGGCTAGAAAGTTTGAGCCTAAACTGTAGGTATCCTTGAATACCGTACCTGGGGAGTTGGTACGTGTTGAGGTACGAAGGTGACAAATAACTTTAACCTAGGGTTGGTATGCTAAAAAGAATTTCGGAGCTGTCCTCAGAACCTAGTAGAAAAGGGTGCATGATCAATTAGCGACTGATATTCCTGCCTCCAGAATGAATGTTTTATCTCTTCCTCCCAGGGAATTTTGAGGAAAAAATATGAGTTCTGGTTTAGGGGAGAAAATGAGCCAAAACACTGAAGCTGTAGGACTGAGAAGCACCCCTGACAATGTGACTCATCATTAGAACTTCAGTTCCCTGACATGACACTTTTGAGTTTCCACTTTGATTGAATTTATCTGAATTTATTTGGCACCTAATTTCATTCATTCATTCATTCATTCATTCACTCATGCACACATGTGTGCACACACACACCAAATATTATAAAAAGGAGTCAAGGTTACACATCTAAGGTGAGAGTTTTTACAAATACACTCACAACTCCTTTTTCTAAAAATTACTTATTACTGTAGTTTTTTTAATCTGAAAGAAATTAATTTCTCTTGGAATATCTCTTGATCAGGCAGTAGAGTTCTAATTTATATACATTTGCTGCATATTATAAAGCATAATTGTTTAATGAAACTTTACAATGAAATCTATTGTATGTAGAAATTGAGACAGAAATAATTGTACTATATTCAGGGTTTCAGCCTTTAACAATATTGGCTTTTGTTTTAATATGTAATGCAGTTAAAAAATATTTAATTCCTGGTTAGTTTGATTTAGAGTTAGAGAAGTCTTTCTAAGAATATATTCTAAGAATATATATTCTCCCTCAATAACTTATGCCAGAGGCATGTTATTGAGGGAGAATAATTTTTCCCAGATTAGATGTTCGTACCTTACAGATGAAAGAACATGATTTTCATCTGATCTGTGATATTCTTTTGAATGTCCTTTGAGAGATCCTTTTGATCTCTACAAAGACAGTAGGTTTGTTTGGAATAGCTCAAGATGCTTTTTGTTTGTTTGTTTGTTTGTTTTAAGTATTTAGAGAGAGATAGAGAGAGTTGGGGAGGGGCAGAGAGAGAGAGAGAGAGAAAAAAAATCCCCAAGCAGGCTCTTCACTATGAACCCGATATGGGGCTCGAACTCACAAAACATGAGATCATAACCTGAGCCAAAATCAAGGGACGTTTAACTGACTGAGCCACCTAGGTGCCCCGGTTTTTTCCATATTTAAAGCTTAAATAACATTTAAAAAATAAATTCAGCTCTTGTGTAAAGCTAAGGATTCCATTTTTCCTCAGCCTAAGTGTCACGGAAAGAGCCTGAACCGGGAATTAAATAACATTGTGTGTGAGCTTTGGCAAATCACTTGATCTTAGCAGGCGTTAGTGTCTTCAACTGTAAAAGTCTGGTTGAAAACTAAGGTAACTTCAGCATTCTCTGAGATGACATAGATACCTTCTCACCGTCTTTATTTATTTTCCTGGTTCATTTGTCCAGTTGCCTTACTAGCCCATTGTGGGTTACTTTTAGGAACTTTGATCAATTTGCCAAATACAGTCAAACTGTCTTTTCAACCCACTGACAGCAAAGCTTCCCAGGTAACGCTTTCCTTTACACTTCTCGATTCCCTTTCACTGTGATAAAAAAAAAAACCCTACCTGCTTTTTTCTCTTTCTTTTACCCTCATTCCATGTAGACTATATACTTCTCTCTTAAAATGCTGTCATTGAAATTCAAAGCTCATTATCTTATAATGTAACTGTTAGTTTTCATATGCAGTATTTATTTATACTTATTTTTTCAGTGTTTTTAAATAAATTAAAATCTTTTTAAGTTTTCATATTAGTAGAATAGGCATTTAAAAAATGTTTCTGATTATTTGATTTTGTGATGTATCATGACTCATGGGAAAACTGCATGTTGACTTTTTAGGGGTTTTTTTTATTAATTTTATGGAAAATTAATCTAATACATATATTTTAATTTTCAGGTCATCTGCAATATCAAATATGCATGTTGTCATAGTTGAAAGTGGCAGTTTAAATGTAGCTAGTTAAATGTGGTTGGAAAAAGCCTTGGGTTAGTAGTTAAGCATAAGATCATAATACTCTATTGTTCTCTGAATTTAAGGAGAAAAATCAATTGTGACATTTTACATTTGTTTTCAATTTGCCTATTGGTAAAACATACCTTTTTACATCTATATGCGTATTGTTTTCATTTTCTCTTCTATTTTTAAGGGGAAGTTTATATTAGACATTTAAAGGTATGTTAATATAAACATTTTAGCAAAGTGTAATTATTAATGGGAAAAGACCATAGGAATAACATTAGTTTGCCTTTAAAAGATGTGTTGTTGTTATTGGCATCTTTAATAATATCCTCTTTTATCTTCCAGTGTTGAGATTTTCCAAATGTCTGGCCAACTCTTTCACTCTTTCTATACTTAGATGTTATGTAAAAGAGGAACAGAATAGCAAAATCCTGTTCAAGGATTTTGGTGTTGCACTGTGACTTGCTTTATGTTTTTTAATGTGTTGTTTAGACTTTGAAAAGCTTTATAAATAACCAAGACCACTTTTTCTTAAAATCATGACTTTCATATAATATCTTTTCTTCTTTGTTCTTTTTAAATCTAGGTGACTGTGGGGATCATGTTGTCATAATGAACACAAGGCACATTGCATTTTCTGGAAATAAATGGGAACAAAAAGTGTACTCCTCACATACTGGGTAAGATAACGCCATTGTCCAACAGACATATGAAAAAATGCTCAACATATCTAACCATCAGGGAAGTGCAAATCAAAACCGCAATGAGGTATCACCTTAACATCTGTCAGTGTGGCCGCTAAGACAGTAAATAATAAGTGTTGGTAAGAATGTGGAGAAAAACGAACCTTCATGCACTGTTGGCGGGAATGTAAATTGGTATGGCCACTGTGGAAAACAGTGTGGAGGTTCCTCAAAAAACTAAAAATAGAAATACCATATGATCCAGTAGTTCCACTACTAGGTTATTACCCAAAGAAAACAAAAATACTAATTTGTAAAGATACATATACCTCTATGTTTATTGCGGCATTATTTATAATAGTCAGGATAGAGAAGCAACCCACGTGTCCATTAATACATGAATGGATAATGATGTACATGTGTGCATGTGCACTGGAATATTACTCAGCCATAAAAAAGATGCAGTCTGGCCATTTGCAACAACATGGATGGACCTAGAATATATAGCGCAAAGTGAAATGTGTCAGAGAAAGACAAATACCATATGCTTTCACTTATGTGTGGAATCTAAAAAAACAAATGAACACACAAAAAAGCAGAATCAGACCTATAAATACAGAGAACAGATTGATGGTTGCCAAAGAGGGTAAGAGTGGAAGGGAGGGTGAAAGGGAGTGGGAGATACAGGCTTTCAGTTATGGAATGAATAAGTCACAGGGATAAAAGATACAGCATAGGGACTATACTCACTGGTGTTACAATAGCCTTGTATGATGACAGAAGGTAGCTACACTTGTGGTGAGCATAGCATAATATTGTTGAATCACTAAGTTGCACACCTAAAACTAATGTAACATCAAGTATCAACTACTCAAATAAAAAAAAAAATGATACTGCCATTGTCAAAGAATATAGGCACTTGAAATATATTACTTTAAAAATACTATTGGGGCGCCTGGTTGGCTCAGCCAGTTGAGCATCCAGCTTTGGCTCAGGTCATGATCTTGCACTTCGTGGGTTCAGGTGCCGCATCGGGCTCTGTGCTGACAGTTCGGAGCCTGGAGCCTGTTTCGTATTCTGTGTCTCCCTCTCTCTCTCTCTGTCCCTCCCTGGCTCTCACTGTCTCTCTCTCAAAAATAAATAAACATTAAAAAAAAAAAAATACTATTGATCTTACTATGGGTACCTGGCTGGCTCAGTTGAAAGAGCATGCAACTCTTGATCTTGGGGTTATGAGTTCAAGTTCCACAAAAAATATATTAAATAAGTAACCATCCTTTAAAAAAAAAAAAAACAGAAAAGAATAATTGATCTTACTTAAAAGAAAAAGCTATTTTCAAAAATTGGCATTTAAGGAAATACTAATTTTGCACATGCTGCGTATATAATTTACTCAACCAAAAATAACCCACAGAACTACACCAAATACTAGTTATTATTAACAGTATTTGTTTTTTCTAGAAGCTTTTCACATAACCTCTCTGATCTAGATTATTCTCATTTTTAAATCAATCTTCTCATTTATTTCTGTTTCCTGTAATTCATGTCACTGTTGTTTCTTGAACTATCTTAAACTTCTGAAAATACATGAGATGTTTAAGGAATGGTGAACAAAATCCCAAGTTTGGAAGATACCTAAAATCTCCACAACATACTTCTCAACGTCCAGGTCTCTCTGCCTGTGTTTGAATAATAGTGATCTCATGGCTTGTAAGGCAGCCCATTCATTCCATCTTTGAAATGGTTTAAATTTTAGAAAGATCTTTATGCTGTTGAATCCTAATCTGTTTTTCTTTAGCTTTCATATTAGTCTTAGTTCTCCTCTTTGGACAGTGTAAAATAATCATATCTCTCCACATGACATCCTTCAGATCATTTTGAGATAGGAATCAATAAGAGCCCCTTGATTTGTCTTTTCCCTAAGCTAAACATCTGTAGTTACTTCAGAGTTCTTTATATGGTGTCCCTTTGACTATCCCCTTATATCTTGGTCACTCTCTAGTGTCTTTCTTAACTAAATACACTCAACTGGCTATGTTCTGATGGCTTCCTAGTATAATGGGAGTCCTCCATCTTTCAGTTATATAATCCTCTATTGGGTGGTACATGGAGTTCACTATCAGCCAAAACTCCCAAGTCTTTCTTAAACATGCTGCTGTTTAACCATGTTTTAACTCATGTTAACCCAACTACAATACCTTAAGTTAAATTTTACCTCCAGCCTTTTAAAATTTTCTGAGATCTTGGGGCGCCTCAGTGGCTCGGTCGGTTGAGCGTCCGACTTCGGCTCAGGTCATGATCTCGCGGTCCGTGAGTTCGAGCCCTGCGTCAGGCTCTGGGCTGATGGCTCAGAGCCTGGAGCCTGTTTCCGATTCTGTGTCTCCCTCTCTCTCTGCCCCTCCCCCGTTCATGCTCTGTCTCTCTCTGTCTCAAAAATAAATAAACGTCAAAAAAAAAATTTTTTTTTTTAAATTCTGAGATCTTGATTGCATCATGTAATGTGTTAAGCCCTCTGCTTCAGGTCATATACAAATTTAATTAAATACCTCCTATACTGTCATGCAAGATAACGGTTAGAAATGTTGAACTTTCATTCTTGATTAAAATTGTTTATTTCCAATTGCACCTTCATCTTAGACAAGCAGACTTTAATGTCTCCATCTGTTTCTTTTCATCTCTTGCCTAAGTGGGTCTTAGGCAATGCTAGGAATAACTTTTTTTTTTTAAAGACTTTATTTTATTTTTTTTTAATGTTTATTTTTGAGAGAGAGAAAGAGAGCACGTACAAGCAGAGGAGGAGCAGAGAGAAAGGAAGACAGAGGATCCAAAGTGGGCTCTTTGCTGACAGCAGACAGTGGGACTTGAACTTGCAAACCATGAGATCCTGCCCTGAGTCAAAGTTGGACGCTTAACCAACTGAGCCACCCAAGTGACCCACTCAGAATAACTTTTTTGCTTCCATTAGCCAGACTTTGCCCATTCTCCTTAAACTTACTCATGAAATTGTTACTTAACATAACCAAAATAAATTCACATCCAGCTTCAGTAGTTTCTGCTATTAGGAAATCTGTACAGATAAACCAAATTCTATAAAATTTAGAGGTAACGGGGGAAGAAATATGAAAAGTCAGGGTAACATAATGCGATAAAAGCATAAAGGGGGAAGTATTGGCACAAAATGCTATAATAATTACTGTAGCAGTAATATCTGTGGAAAATAATAGCACAGCTAATAGCGAACAGCTAGTATAACATGCCCTCTGCTGGTAGTGTCCCCTTCAGTAGAGCTGTCTTATCTAAGGTTGAAACTCTAAACTTGTACGTTATCGGTACCCAATTACCACTACTGCTCCAGAATCCTTCATTTTAGCCAACATATTGCTATTTCTTGCCTTTCTGCCTTTGCGTGTGTTATTCTCCTTCACAGGAGTCTTTCTCAAGAACTCATATTTATCCATTAAAACCTGGCTCATTCAACCTCTTCTTGAATGCCTTCCCTATTGTCTCAACCCCATATGGTAAATAACTGTTTTGTTTCTCAGTTTCTGTTGACTCTTCACTTACTTTGTTACTTCATTTCACTGGATGTACCACTTTTTTTATGCTCAGAACATTATTACATTATATATTCAAATTTTAACTTTCTAGTTATAAAAATTTTAATATATGATAATTTTAGGAAATGCAGAAAAGTTTAAAGAAGGAACTAAAAATCATTTTTCATCCTGTGGACTAAACATTTTAATACATATACAAGTTTACATCTTTTTTTCACTTTATATAAAATTATCAGAAAGCCTTTTTATAAATAGTTTGTCACTGTGTAGTAATACAGAATATGATTTGCATACATAATATCCTTTTTTTTAATTAAAATTTTTAGTTTCATAAAGAGCTGAAAAACATCTTTATACATGAGGCTTTTTCAACATATAGGATAATTTAAAATAAAACTGGAAATGTAATGAATTTCAAGATGAAAGGGATGATAATTGATCTTTTAATTATCAATTAAAGTGCATAAGAATGCCTGGTTTTATAAAACTGCTGCCACAGCACATCATTAATAATGATTTAATAATAAGATTGTGCTACTTTGATGGACATCTGATTGTTTACATTTGCATTATTATAAGGTATCAGTGCTTTCCTTAGCATGTTCTGAACATTTTATCTATTAAGAATATTAGTCCACTATTATATAGTTTACTTTTTACAAATTTTCTTTATGATGTCCTTTGTTGTATGGTTATTTAACTCTTATGTAATTAAATCTCTCTTTTCCCTTACAATTTGTTCTATGTTTTCTAGTCTCAGAAAATGTTTTCTTGTCCAAATATATCATAAACATTCACTTCTCATTATTTTGGAGGTCAGGTGAGATATGTATGTGTGCACCCTGAACTTTGACCTCTAACTGTTCAGTCATATAAATGTATTGGTAGGATTAGAAATATAGCTTACTGTTAGATGCCTCAGTAGAATTCACGGAGTCATTTTTTTGTGGACGGGATACTGTCATATTTGTCTACATATCCCCAGCACCCAGCACAGTAGGCACACAGTAAGTATTTACTGAATTAATTTGCATTGAAAAAAAAATGATGAACATTTTAAACAAAGTTTCTTCTCTTCCATTTAGGCTATCCCACACTGGAGGAAGAAGTGTAGTTACTTTGTCACCAGTAAAAATCAACTGAGTATTTATTACATTATTCAAATCATTCCTCTACTCAGAATTTTATGCCACCTTTCCAGATTCTTCAGAATAAAGTCCAAACTCATGAACTAAAATGTAAATGGTATTATACTTTAGAACTTGGCATCCCAATGTTAAAAACAGAAAGGTGATCTTTAGCGTAGAAGTTGTAAAGTACTTTTTTTCCACAGAGAGAAAGAATACAGGAATTGAAGTCTAGACAGGTATTTCTTTTTCTGAAACTGAAATCCCTTGAAACAAATGAAAGTATCACTTTGAATATTATCCATCTTTCTCAGCAGACTTCTAAATCTGCTTTTTTAAATTTTATTCCTGAAATGTGGTTCTTTCAAATGTTTTTAAGTCTGATTGAAACTTATGAAAGGAATTACATTTAGGTAATCTTTAACTTCTTGCAGAGTCCACTGAGTTTATGTTTTCTTTTCCCCTTCCTCAAAAATCATTTAGGCTTTATCCATTCAACATAATGAAACCTTACATCTGTATATTGTTTTTGTTTTAAATTTCTTAAGCACTTTCACAAACATTTTCTCATATAAGTAAACTCATATAAGGAAGTAAAGCAAGTTACCTACTATTAAACTGGTAGCCACTGGCAAACCTAGATTCCAGACTGGGGTCTGGGGCATCCAAGTTACTAAGCTGCCATCAATACTGTCCCAAATATTTATATGTATTTTAAATCTCCATTTATCTATTTTATGTATAAATTTGATATGAACACAGTATTGCATCACTTAGGACCAACATATAACTCTTGGTGGTCTTTTACCAACTATTAACAGGAAACAGGATCATTCCCTGTTTTGAGTATGAACTGGACTTAGACCCAAAGTGGCTACCCCTGTTTTCCCCAAACCCGACCCCTAGGTTATATAGACATTCTGATACGGCAGGGAATGTGAAGCATATTGGCTCACTGCTTTTTCTTTCTTAAATTCAAGCATGAACAACTACTTCAGAATGAATGAAAACAATAGTTATGCTAAGAATTTTACAAGATATGCAATTTTTATGAAATGAAGACAGTTGACCACTTAAAAAGAACAGTATTTCGAATAGCATAGGTTACCACTTAATTTTAAGACACTAATGAAAATCATAGTTCCCAGAAACAAGAATAGCTTCATAATAAAAATAGTTTTCATATTATAAAACCATATGCATTTCAAGAAATAGTATATCATAGCCTACTCCCAGTTTTAATGTCTTTGCTTCTTTTAACAGCTATCCAGGTGGATTTAGACAAGTAACAGCTGCTCAACTTCACCAGAAGGATCCAGTAGCAGTAAGTTTATTGTATTTTTTATTTATTAATCATCTGTGGGAAGACTGGTTCAGGAACTGTTTTTCCAGTCTAGCTCCTCTTCTAATGTAGCTATCATTCAAGGCTATAAATTCTGCACTTTAACTGTATCACACAAGTTTTGATAAGCATTATTTCCTATCATTCAATTGTATATGTTTTCTAATTACTGTTTACTATGTTTTGCATTTAGCCAGTTTTGTTGCTTTTCTTTTTAATTACTTGATACTTGCGTGATTATCTAGAATATGTTTGCTGAAAATGTCTTGGAGAGAGAGACGTTTATATCTATGTATGATTATACATCCATTATATCAAAAATGCAAAGTACATTCCAATCAAAAAAAGTCTTACTGACTTTTTTTTTTTGTTTATTTGATTTATTGATTACCTGAAAGAGTTCTGTTACGAACTCAATTGTGGGTTTATTTTTCCCCTGTATTTCTGTCAGTTTTTGTTTTGTATGTTTTGAAGATTTAGTGTTAGATGAATTTAAGTTTGGAATTACATTCTTCCTAAGAATTAATCATGGTACCAACAGCCATTTTTGTCTCTAATTATACTTTTTATCTCGAGGTCTTTTTGTTTTTTTAGTAAACTATATCAGCCTTCTTTTGATAGTGTTTGCCCAATAAATCATTCTACTTTAAATCTATTTGTTTGTTTATTTATTTATTTACTTACTTACTTATTTATTTTTCTGTCACAGAGGTCATATTTATTGATCGTTAACATCCTAAGCATAGAACTATGCACTTTATATGATTTTTTTTAAACATAATTTATTGTCAAGTTAGCTAGTATATAGTATATACAGTGGCTCTTGGCTTCGGGGGTAGATTCCTAAGTTTCCTATGCTTACATACAATACCCAGTACTCATCCCAACAAGTGCCCTCCTCAATACCCATCACACCTGTTTTCCCCTCCCCCCCCCCCCCAATCAATCCTCAGTTTGTTCTTTGTATTTAGAGTCTCTTATGGTTTGCATCCCTCTCCGTTTGGAACTATTTTTTCCCTTCCTTTCCCCCATGGTCTTCTGTTAAGTTTCTCAAGTTCCATATATGAGTGAAAACATATGATATCTTTCTCTGACTGAGTTATTTCACTTTACATAATAGTCTCCACTTACATCCACATTGTTGCAAATGGCAAAATTTCATTCTCTCTCATTGCTTGCCAAGTAGTATTCCATTGTATGTATAAACCACAAAAATTTTCTAAGGACCTTGTTTTGATCTGGAGGAAAGTCAAGATAATTGATTAATCTTACACTTCTAATAAATAAACTCAATCCGAAAGAAGGCAAGAAAGGAGATTTTATTTAATTTTTTCCTCTCCTTCTTTCTTGCCTTCTTTTGGATTGATTGAGTTTATTTATTAGAAGTCTAAGAGTAATCAATCTTTACTTTCTTCCAGATCAAAACAAGGTCCTTAGACGATTTTTAACACCTACTGTCCCTCACACAGTCAACAATTTTTAAAACCCTTCCAATTCAACATTCTTGTTACTGTTTTATACAGTTAACTGATTTTTTATTATTTTCTTTGCTTACAAATCCTTTTCCCGTAACAGTCTTCCTTTGGGATTAATTTCCTTCTTGAAATACTTCTTTTGACATTCCTATCATAACATTCTTTTAATAATAAACTTTTTATTTTTGTCTGAAACTGTCTTTATTTTTGCTTTCTTCTTGAAAGATAGTTTTGCTTATTTAGTATATGCAATTCTAGGATAACCATTTTTCTCTCTCACCTGTTTGAAGCTACTGTACAAGCAGATTTTAGCTTCTGTTATTGCTATTGATATGTTAGATGTCAGTTGAACTGTTTCTTTGTATGTATTCTGTCTTTTTTGCAGGGGTGGGGGGGATACTTCTGAGATCTTTCCTTTGATTTTAGTTTTCCTGTTTCTTTTCAAGTCTTACTTATTTTGCTTAAGGACTGGCATCTTCAGTGCTGAAAATTTGTCAGCTCTTATGTGTTCTCTTATTCCCTTTATTCTCTATCTGTTCTTTCCCTTTGGAAATCTGATTACATTTGCAGTTGACTGTCTTATTGTACATGAATCATTAGCTCTCTTTCATATTTTATGTCTCCCTGTCTGACATTGTGTTGCATTGTCAATAATTTCTTTTTAATTTTTTTAACATTTATTTATTTTTTGAGACAGCACAAGCAGGGGAGGAGCAGAGAGAGAGGGAGACACAGAATCCGAAGCAGCTCCAGGCTCTGAGCTGTCAGCACAGACCCTGATGCAAGGCTGTAACCCACGAGCTGTGAGATCATGACCTGAGTCAAAGTCGGACACTTAACAGACTGAGCCACCTAGGCGCCCCTTGTCAATAATTTCTTAATGTTCTACTTTCTCTAATTATCTTTTTTACCTATATCTGATCCAATCAACGCTTTTATTGAGTTTCCTTTTTTTTTTTTTTAATGTTTATTTATTTTGAGAGAGGGAGAGAGCATGTGAGCAGGGGAGGGGCAGAGAGAGAGAGGGAGAGAGAGAATCCCAAGCAGGCTCCACACTGTCAATGCAGAGCTCAACGTGGGCGGGGCTCGATCCCACAAACCATGACTTGAGCCAAAATCAAGAGTTGGCTGTCTAACTGATTGAGCCACCCAACCACCCACTCCCTTTTAGTGAGTTTCTAATTTGAATTTTTTTTTTTCCCGTGAAGTTTCACTACTTGTTTCTTTTTCAAGTTTGCTGGTCAGTTTTGACAGTCTTTCTGTTTCTTTGTCATACTTTGGTTCCTTATATTTTTTAAGCCTTGTAAACCTAATTCTTAGTGTTTATATCTGATTCTAATATTTGTGTTCTTCGTGGCTTTGCAATTTATTGTTTCTGCTCAGGACACTTGATAAACTCATGGACCTTGAAACTTCATCACTGAGAATTCTTTGAGACCTGTGTCTTCAAAGTGGATTTATTCACAAAAGATTGACTTAGCTTCTGGCAGGTGCATGAAGCTATACCAACCTAAGACCTGTTTAGGCTATACTCTAGACTTCTGGGTTTTGATCCCAAGGGTGAATTTTAGGCCTTGAAGCCTTGTGCAGTAAGGCTCATAGTTATCTGTTTCCTATCAGGAAAGATTTGAATTTTTTAATTTCTCCACTGTACACCCTGGATGTTGGTTTTCTGTTGAAAACCTAGGTTTATGAGGAAGTCTTTGATCCTACTTCCTGACCAAAAAGAAGTAGTCCTTTGAAACCCAAGCCCCGCACTAAGCTGATGCCCTCTGGGCAAATGCCAGCCTTAGGACTCTTTTTTTTTTTTTTTTTTTTTTTTTGGTAGTACTCTGTCCTACTTCTGGCCTCCAGTTGTTTCCCTGCTTTAGAAAAGATCTTTAAAAACATATTATTAACTTCATTAACATTTATTTATTATTTGAGTAATATACTAGGAGAAAGTTTTAACCTAAATGTTACCTTTCAGAATTGCTAGAAGCGAAGTCTCCTGTTGCCATTTCACAATTTTATATTTCCTTCCTTTACTCTTCACAACCCAGTCTTTGAAATATACACATAAGATAGATAACATTTTCCTCATTAGGAACTATTTTAGCTTTTTACCTAAATACATTTATAAATGAAAAAAGTGTGCCGTGAAGACATTCTTTTGTATTTCCCTATAATAGCGAATAAAAATAAATACGTATTGTTGGGATGCAACCATTTGTTTGGTGTAATACTGCCTACAATTTTCTTGGGGGTGAGGGAAAGGGGGACATGTTACTTCTTATCATTTATGCGTATTTTACAAAACTATGCTCAGAGATTGCTTAAGAAATATTTAATGTTCTATTTCAAGATGTGTTTTGGGGCTATTACAGATCAATAAAATATCCTATTTTGACTATATGGATTGTATATTGGTACTAAAAACTTGTAAGGGCTGCTGATAGTGTGTACTGTAAGTGCTACAATAAATTGTAGTTTTACTATTTAATAAATATTTTTAAAATGTAAGTTTCTTTGTTATTCTGGCATGCTCACTATACACTAGGAGGCAGTAGAGTCCTACTTTTTTATAAGAATTTGGCATTTGACACCATTTGTAGAAAGTGTTCCAACTTACGTTTTGTAAACAAATATTAGAATACATTACAAAATGTTTGATGAAGTCCTGGAAAATAGTTCAGAATTAAATCCATTTGAATTATTACCTCATTTAAATTATGTTCTTTTTTTGAGTATTAATTTTAACTTTGTGTTTTGAAAAGGAACAACTTGCTAAGGAAGAGGTCAGTTATTTTACTTCCAAATCAAATACTTAAGTGTCTGCCTGGAACAGTAGGTCTTCTGCCAGCAGACATAATTTGCTAATCAGTACTTGGTATATGGGCTTGTAAGAGAGTTTGTTTCATAATGCGTCCTTCTGATTATTAGTACAGCCCTGGAATATTATTTGTAAAATACATTAAATAGTACACTTAAATAGTTATTAGTAGGTTATTAAATATTTCAAAATATTGGGGCGCCTGGGTGGCTCAGTCTGTCGGGTGTCTGACTTCGGCTCAGGTCATGATCTCGTGGTTCATGAGTTCGAGCCCTGTGTTGGGCTCTGTGCTGACAGCTCAGGGCCTGGAGTCTGCTTCAGATTTTGTGTCCCCCTCTCTCTCTGCCCCATCCCTGCTTGTGCTCTGTCTCTATCTTTTAAAAATGAATAAACATTAAAAAAATTAAATATTTCAAAATATTATAATCATATATGTCATTAATTATAAACTCAAGTAAATATGTTGATTGAGCTTTTCCTTATCCCTACCATAGTTATAGTTTAAGAGTTTTTGTCCTTGTATTGTTTTCTAACATAGTTCCTTTCTTGTTTTTCCCCCCTCCTGTAGTTAGTAAAGTTATTTTGAGTGAAACAAATGGCATATGCCCTAGTTTACAGGTTGTATGTGGAAGGTCTTGAGTATTTATTAACCTCACTTTTACTCTGTCTTTCTCACTTTTTGAATTCCTTAGAACTTATACATAAGTCTGTACAGCTATAATTGATTGATTGCATGCATGTGTTGTGTTATTATTTGGGGGAGTATATTGTTTGTATGTCTGTCTTTTTCTCTCCCCTGTCAGCTTATAACCTTTCTACACTTTGTGGCTGTCCCTAATTTGGGTGTTACGGTGCATTTTTTTAATAGGGAGAGTTTTTCAAAAACCAACTTGTTAGTTCAAGTGACTACAGTTAAATTTTGTTAAGAACATGAAACCTAAATGGCATGTAACCCTACCAAAATGATAAAAATGGCTGCTAGGATGATATTCAGAGGATATAATGGCTGGCTTGTCCAGATAAGGTGCTACATAATGTTAATATTGTCAGTTTCTGTTTAAGACTTTTAAAAATTAAAAATCTTAGGGGCGCCCAGGTGGCTCAGTTGGTTAAGCATCTGACTTTGGCTCAGGTCGTGATCTCACAGTTCATGAGTTCAAGCCCCACGTCAAGCTCTGTGCTGACAGTTCAGAGCCTGGAGCTGCTTTGGATTCTGTGTTTCCTCTTTCTCTGCCCCCTCCCCCACCTCAAAAATAAATAAACATTAATTTTTTTTATTTAAAATTGTAAAGACTAATATCTAGATCAGTGCTAATAGAAATTTCTGTCATGATGAAAATATTCTTGGGGCGCCTGGGTGGCGCAGTCGGTTAAGCGTCCGACTTCAGCCAGGCCACGATCTCGCGGTCCGTGAGTTCGAGCCCCGCGTCGGGCTCTGGGCTGATGGCTCAGAGCCTGGAGCCTGTTTCCGATTCTGTGTCTCCCTCTCTCTCTGCCCCTCCCCCGTTCATGCTCTGTCTCTCTCTGTCCCAAAAATAAATAAACGTTGAAAAAAAAAAATTAAAAAAAAAAAAAAAAAAGAAAATATTCTTCTGTCTGTACTGATAAATATGGTAACCACTAGGTGCATGTGGCAGTTGACCACTTGAAATGTGGCTTGTGTGACTGAGTAACTGAATTTTTTATTGCTTTTAATTTTAACAATGTAAGTCTCTATTAAAATCTCCAGAACATGGAGTATTAACAACACTAAATTGGAAAATGTATTAAGAGATACCACTAGCTTTTGTATGTAGTTAGGTTTTGTGGTCTGATTTGATGAGAAAATTAAAGGAATAGGAAATCCTCTTATAGGACAACCCTGTTCTATCATGTCTAATTTAGTGAATTAGCTCTAATAAGTGTCAAATTACATCCTTGGAATATGAGCACAGATGGTAAAAATTGATGCAACCCTTCAGATGTCCCTATCAGCAGTTTTATGAGGACCTTGCAGTATATTTGTAGGTCCTATATACCAGCAGGCCACCAGGAGGTTATGGAACACAGAATGACACTCTGTGGCCTTCTCTTGACAAAGCATACATCAAATCACATTCAGACCAACAATGAGGATAATCTTAAAAGGGGAAATGTAAATCATGGAAAGGTTAGTTTGCCATCTTGAAAATGGGTATGGTAGGGAGAAAGGATTTTTTTGTCTTCTTGAGAAGTTACAGAGAGAAACACATTATAGATGTGATTGCTTGTACTATGTGTCTATTCTGGAAGTAAGACTGCCTGGTTTGAATTCCAGCACTGCCACTTACTAGATATATGAAGTTGGGGGAGTTCTTTAACCTCACTAAATCTGTTTCCTCACCTGTAGAATGAGACTCAGCATCCTAAACAAGATAACAAATATAATGCAACTAACCACCATACACAGTAATTTTTCAGTGAATGATAACCTTACCATCGTTGTGGATTTGTGACTTAGAGTCAGTCTCATAACTGTAGGGTCAGGCTAACTTTACGAATTGGAAACTTCCTGATCACCTACCTGGAGAAAACAGGAGTAAGGCCTCCCTGGGTTCTGCTCAAGTCAGTATGTAACAGATTATTTGAGTCATAGGTTTTTGTATAATCTTAGAGAAAGCTTGTACAAGTTTTTTTTTCTTATTCTAGCTATAATTGGCACATAGGAGATTAAAAATAATCTCGTTTTGTGCTTTTCCTTTAAAATAAATTAAGTCAAATAGAGCCTAAAGAAAATAGTAATGTACAAAATAATGATTCTTTTGCTGTTGCTGCCACATGTCTACTTAGGTCTCAATTCCTTTCATTTCACTTGAGTCTGAGCCCACTTGTTTTCATCACTATCTATAAATGTCAGATTTTTCTTACTGAATCCTATATATGTCTGTTTTTCAGATTGTGAAACTAGCTATTTATGGCATGCTGCCAAAAAACCTTCACAGAAGAACTCTGATGCAGAGGTTGCATCTTTTCCCAGATGAGGTAAGTCAGTGGTTGTTAGTTATGATGCTTCAACAAGGAACCATGGCCAGAGTACCTGTTAAATTGAGGGTACTCATTGTTGATTTCATCAGCTACAAAAAACGTGTGAATTTCACTTACCTTTCATGTGAGTAGTAGCAAAATTTGCATGAATCATGAATTAATAGCTTAGGTTTGGTTGCTAATTTATTTTCCTTGATATAATTTTAGAATACTTGTTCCTATTCAAAATGTATTCAGTTAAAAACGTACTTGAAAAAAAAACATTTTTATTTATCACTGTTAAACTATTTTAAGTACTTGAGCTTTTCTCTTTAGTATACTGTAATGAAACACTAGAAGGTCTATAATAAAATAGTTGAGTCCAAGCTCTGGAATCAGGTATCTGGATTAGAATTCATGATCACCATTTACTGATGTCATTATCTGTTTTCTCATCAGTATAATGGAAATAATGGTACCTACTTGCTAAGGTTGTGGTAAGAGTTAAATGAGATAACATTTGTGGAATGCTTAGAACGGGGCCTGACACAGTAAGTGCTATTTGCTGTCACTACCATGGTTGTGATTGTTGTCCTTAGAGTTCCTAATAGAGGAATAATGTGGAAATGAATTCCACACTATCAAGTTATATCAGTGATTTAAATCACTGTGTGCTCTATTTACTTAGCTTAAGCAATGCATGAGTAAATTATTCGTGCTTTTATCAAAATGGTTAATGTATTACTTTTGCTTTGCATGAATGAGTAGAATTTTCCAGTATTCATTTTACCTCTGAAGTAACAAGTATGGGAGTAGTGTCATCATCTAAGGATAAATGACCTTCATGAAAGCACAGTTTTAAAACTCCTAATTCTTTCTTTTAATTTATTTTTTTCTTATTTGAGAGAAAGAGCACATGCAAGCCAGGGAGAGGAGCAGAGAGGGAGGGGGAGGGGGGGAAGAGAGAGAGAGAGAGAGAGAGAGAGAGAGGGAGGGGGAGGGGGGAGAGAGAGAGAGAGAGAGAGAAAGAGAGAGAGAGAGAATGAGAATCTCAAGCACTCAAGCAGATTCCACATTCCTCATGGAGCCTGACTGAGGACTCAATCCCATGACCCAGGGATCATGACCTGAGCTGAAATCAAGAGTCAGCTGCTAACTGACTGAGCCAACCAGGCCCCCCTAAAACTCCGATTTCTGATTGTACTCTCCCATTTTTTTAGAAACCATAATTTCTAAAAAAACAAAAAATGATAATGTAGATATAAAATCTTAGTTATTAGGCAGTCAAGTTTGAATGTGGATGTTTTAAGTATTCATGGTAGTTCAACTACAACAAATTACTTAAATAATTTCAGACTATAAAATTAATGAGTCCGCTTCCCCCCCCAAAAAATTGTCAAATATTCAGAAGCTTGCTACACAGTTTGTTGTCCAGGCCATAGGGAAGTAGGCACTCAGATTGCTAGGAGTACAAAATGGTGCAACCCATAAGGAATCAGAGAATTAGGTAACGTTACACAGAATACATACATAAGGAAAGTCAGGCTTGATCCAGCATTCTATTTTCTCTGAAGATACACAAAATTATTGTTTCCACATTATTTATAATAGTACAATAATAGAAACTAGTATTTATTCAGAGGAAATTGGATAAACTGTGTTATATCCATTCAGTCGGGTACTATGCAGTTATAAAAAAAGAACGCCAAATATTCTTATGATTTGATAACTAATGCTTTCTAGGATATATTGGTAAGTGAAAAAATATAGATAGCATACTACCTTTTGTATGCATATACACATACATATGTTTACACACACATGCATACTATAACTGCTGCTTACTGTATAAAGAAACACAGGAAGAATAAATGAGAAAATAAAGATGGCTACTTACTGAATCATGGGCACAAAAAGACAAAAGGAATAGGGAAGAGAATAAGGTTTTTGGAGTAAGCCTTATAGATTATTTATTTTTTTATTTTAACTTTGTTATTATGTTAAGATTTTATTCAAAAATAAAATGACAGCAGTAGCAGAAGTAAGCACAACTAGTGCCCAGATCTTGTTTTCTAAGTGCTATTTCTGATTAAAAAGAACCTGGTTCACCTTGGAGAAATGGTTGATTCTAGGTCTGGAGCAGAGAAAGACCAAAGTTATTATGGAGTACACACATGCACACGCAATTATTATTATCTTCATTGTTTATACTGGAAAAATAATAAGTCACAGAAAGTAAGGCAGTGCTCAAAACGGATGGGGAAATATCAAGAGAACATAGGAGGCATTTTGAATTGGTGCCCACTGACCAAGTATGGGACTGTGTGATGTGAGCCTCAAAATGAATGGTTAAAATAATGGATTACATTGAATAGAAAACAAAAATCTAGGGGCACATGGGTGGCCCAGTCGGTTGGGTGTCCGACTTCAGCTCGGGTCATGATCTCACGGTTCGTGGGTTCGAGCCCCACGTTGGGCTCTGTGCTGACAGCTCAGAGCCTGGAGCCTGCTTCGGATTCTGTGTCTCCCTCTCTCTCTGCACTTCCCCCACTCATGTTCTACCTCTCTCTCCTTCAAAAATAAATAGGCATTAAAAAAAAAGAAAAAAGAAAGAAAACAAAAATCTATGAGCCCATGATGATAGTCCAAAAATCATTTTTAATTGTTATAATTTCCCTTTTCCTTTCTGGAGAAGAAAAAGCTTTTCTTTAGAGAAGAATGTCACCTAAAAAATGTAGAAATAATGCCAAATTAGAAAAGTTACCATTATCAGCATATTCTGTAGTCACTGGGTAAAAGATTATTGTACAACAAGATATTCACACAATGTCAAAACATCAGGCCATAGAGTACTTACTGTTTGAAAGGAGAAAGATACTTTTTTATGTTAAAGATACCTGGTGGACACCAACCATAACCAAGAGATCAAACATTAACGTTAATATGGAACAGACCAACATCATGTACTTCCTGCTTTGAATGAAGCTCTGAAGACCCAACACAAACTATTTAGCGTTCTGCCAAAAATGTTTAACCTAAGTCTAATCATGAGGAAACAATCCTACAAATCCAAATAAAAGGACATTCTACAACATAATTGGCCTGAACTCTTCAAAAGTGTTAATTTCATGAAAGAAAAAGCAGGGATAGTCTTTGTATTAAAAGAGACTAGGCTGAAGAATTTATTATGTGTATTCAACAACATAGTAACAGCATAAATAACTAAGTGTAGCATGTGACCCTTGACTGGATTTTACACTGAAAAAAAGATATATAAAACAATATTTGATCAGTTTGGGAGGTTTGGATACACACTTGTATTATCAGGTAGGAAATATTTCATCAATATTAATTTTCCTAAACATGAATTTGTAATGTGATATAGGAGACAATCCTTAAATTTAGGAAATAGATAATGAAATATTTAGGGGTGCAATATTTGCAGATTGCTCTCAAATGGTTCAGCCAAAAAGAAAAGTTGTGTATGTGTGTTTGTATATAGTGAAAAGGAGGAAAGCAAACATGTCCTATTTTGACAATTGGTGAATTTAGGTGAAGGTTAGAGAAGTGTTCACTGTATTCTCACAACTTTTCTATAGATGTGAAATTTCTTTAAAAACTGAAAAAAGTAATAAGGCAAATATTATCACCTTGCCCCGTGTTTATTCCACTCATTCGTTTCCTTATTCCTCTTTTAGGTTAATCTTTCAGTCTGTGTAGAGAACTCTTAAATCTTGAACACCTCAGTCATCATGGCTGGGTTACCTTCTGTGTGTACGGATTAAAGGAGGGACTTTCCTCTCTTCCAGATTTCGTGTGTAATGCCTAATCAACAACTTTCACTCCTCGTTTTGTACTGTTTCAATGCATTCTTTCAGTAAATTGTTCAAATAATGGGGAAAGTTTGTAAGTTCGTTTTAGTCAAAATTCTCTTCAATTCAGCAAACATTTACTAACCCACTATGTTCCACACCCTCTGCTGTGTAAGCACTTGGCAACTTTTGAAATTGTCTTTGCAAATAATGTAGGGATTGTTTTTAATGGAGTGTGAAATACTCATAAATTTTTATAAATATCAAACTGGCAAGTAGACTTTTTCAGGAAGTGAAAAATTAGAGCAATGTAAGATGTCCAGGCATCCTCTGCTTACCAGTACCATGTAATTAAACTTACGGACTTGAATAGACTGGGGAAGGGATGTTAAATATTTTTACAATGCTTCTCAATGAAGAAACACATTGTCAGTAGTATTTGTTGTATTTTGTATACATTGATAGTGACTTACCCTATACAAACCATAACTTTAAAAAGCCAACTTAAGTTTTTTTTAATATTATAAAAATTATGCCATACTAGGTTTTAGAACAAGTTTATAATTCCATAGAGCTCTGTGATTCTTTGAAGCTGTTTCAAAATTGTATTTTGATTCTTAAGACATTGAATAGAAAACAGTACTATTTTGATGCCGTGTCCTTGCCCACGTTTGATTCCCAATTAGGATACGCTCTTTGCAGAGAATTATACTTTATAGTAATCTTTTTTTAAGAAATGTTTTCGGGGAGCCTGGGTGGCTCAGTCGGTTGAGCGGCCGACTTCGGCTCAGGTCATGATCTTGCGGTCCATGAGTTCGAGCCCTGCGTCAGGCTCTGTGCTGACAGCTCAGAGCCTGGAGCCTGTTTCAGATTCTGTGTCTCCCTCTCTCTGACCCTCCCCCGTTCATGCTCTGTCTCTCTCTGTCTCAAAAATAAATAAACGTTAAAAAAAAATTAAAAAGAAATGTTTAGGAACATGCTATTATGGAAAAAGGGAAATATATTTACTATCTCTGAAGAAATACTCATAGGACAATTTTCATATTGATATCCAACCATTATTTAAGTAGAGTCTCCAAAATTAACCTAGCCATCCACACTCACAAGACAATTCCCTTTCCCTATTTCTGTATCATGAGCACAATATAAATGTAAGTTCTTTTGGTTACTCATGCTCTTTATTTTATCATTTCCTTTATTTTGTTCAATTTCTGTTTTTCTTTCAAAATACAATTTTGAAGCCATGGATGGGTGTGTGTGAAGGGCTGAAGTATCAGAAGTGGCCTTGGAGTGAGGACATGGGTTTGAGGAATGACCTTTTGAAATTGTAAGCCTTTGGAGGCCATCATCTTTTTATTTTCTTTTAAATTTTTTTTTTAATGTTTTACTTATTTTTGAGAGAAAGAGAGAGACTGAGTGCGAGTGGGGGAGGGGCACAGAGGGAAACACAGAATCCAAAGCAGGCTCCAGGCTCTGAGCTGTCAGCACAGAGCCCAACACAGGGCTCGAACTCACGAACCACAAGATCATGACCTGAGCTGAAAGTTGGGACACTTAACTGACTGAGCCACCCAGGCGCCCATCTTTTTATTTTCTTTTATATTCTGAGCACCTAGCACAATTTCTGGTTCATAGAAGGAGTTCAGTAAATGTTTTTTGGCTAAATGACTCAAAGATCCAGCAGACCTTCATTTTCCAAAGTTTTTTTCTGTCAACAACATGGAGTGTGAACTGAAAGGTTGTGGCACTGGAAGCCACAGACCCAGTGCATTCACTCATCAGGTGAAAAATCGTGAGAATCAGCCAAGGCAGTGCCTTTTTTCAGTTGAAAGGAGGGAAATAAATGAAATGGTTTAAAAGAAATAGATAGGACTTAGTGACTTGATAGTCCTTAAAACTGAAGATGTCTAATTTGTCATGAGAAATAGGTTTGTCAAGATTAAAATATAAGGTACATTATTATAATGAGATTACTTTTATCATTAATGTACTTCTTGGGGATTTTCATGGTGTTTTAAAGATGATACTGTTTTCTTCATTGTAAATATTTTTTTGTTTGTTTTTTAATACTTCCTAAGTATTACTAATTTGTTAGTAAGGGATATATTTTAAGAAACGTAAACCTAAATTGTATTTAACCTAGGATATACCAGAAGATATTCGTGAGAATTTAGTCGAGGAGCTTCCTCAGCCACGGAAAGTGCCCCGACGCCTCGATGAGTACACAAGGGAAGAAATCGAGGCTTTCCCAAGAGTGTGGTCTCCGTAAGTCTTCTCTCTTTCCTGTCTTTGTTTCTGTTTCTCTATTTTTTTAAGCTGAGTTTAGTATCCCCTGTTTCCTTAACCAAATGACAAGATCCTTGAGGGTGGGAAGAGTAAACTTTTATTTTTTACTCCCTCGGATACTCTTTGCATCTTCTACAGCAAATAAACTCTACATGTAGATGTTAGAACCAAAAGTCTCGAAGTCTTTAAACCTTGCTCAGTACTTGCAGGGGTGTTCATAGGTGCCTATGATTGCTAGATACTTTGTTTGGGATGGCATTACTTGGATCGACTGTAGTCTCTTGGAATGATAAATGAATTGTCATTTCTTAAAACAAAGTGATTCTTCATTTTCCAGATTGCTTCACTAACCTGAGAATATCATCTAATGCAAAGTCGTTAATTCTAGATAATTAATAGCCTTGATCCAAATAGAAAAACAAAATAATAAAACACTTTTTGGTATCCTCTACACAATTTCCTCTCTCTATGGTCCGGAAAGCTGCTGAGTTTTGACATACTATTTCCCATCTGATTGTTTCCAGGTTTCCTTATCTGGCCTTCCAGGCTGTCCGTGACCTGGCTCCTCTCTGTCTCTGAAGCTTACGTTCTTCCCACTTCACTAGTCTAATAATAGCAGCTTGTTTAAGATTGTCACCCTTTTCATGCAATTTAATTCTTTCTTGCTTTTGTTCTATTACTTTGCCTGAAACAACATGCCCCTCGCCTCATCCTCTGCAATAACCCTAACTCATTCTTTCAACCTTAGTTCAAATATCACCACCAATAAGAAGTCTTGCCTAAACATCAAGACCAGACTATGTGCTCAGCCATCTTCTGCCATATTACCTGCTGTGTAACTCTGTCATTACCACACTTAGCTCTTCAAGAGCAAGGGCTGTGTCTTGTTCGTCATTGCCTCCCCAGTGCGCAGAATAGTACTTCATATAATGAAGTCTTGGGGACATTTACAGAATTTATACAGTAGGTCTAAAAGAGAACCACATATCCTTATTGCTTGACCTACACAAGACAGCTCATCTTCCCACAGATACTACCCTCTGTGCTCTGAAAATTCATATCCCTTTATTGGCTCTTTACTCAGATAGGTTTGTGAAATATAGGTGAAATCACATACTTGTGAAAATATAAGCCTTCCCAGGATTGTCAGTATGCACAGCAATCTAATCTTGGACTCTGTTGTTATTACATGTATATAATCTTCAGAGTCTTTCCACACAGAAGTCTTTAGGATATTCTGTTTGAATCTTTTTAACTTTACTGACTTGTATCAAGGTACTCCTTTACTAAATCTGCAGATAAACAAAATAATGTAATTATTAGTGACATTTATTATAGTAACTATTTATTGGACACTTTACCAATTTCCCAACACTGTGCTAGGTATTTTACGTGCATTGCATTTAATTTTCTTCACAGGCCTATAACATAGATATATTATTCCTATTTTTAAGTGTAAGGCAAGGGTCATCAGGTTTGTATATAGCCTGCATTTGAACCCAACTGTGTCTGATTCCAAAACCTATTTTCTTTCCATAGAAGCAAACTGCTTCATTAATTTAATTTCTCAACAAATACATTTCAGCTACCTCTTCTGTATAAGATACTGTCATGGGCACTAAGACACATGGAGAAACAGCATTAAAACAATTATTTAATTCAGGTGCACAAACTTCTACCAAGTTTATGCTATGTGCCAGACCTTTTGATACATGTCTAGGATATACAGATGGTGAAGCATTTAAATGTAACCTCCTCCAGAAGTCCTTCCTACACTCCTTAAACTGGATTAGCCCCCCCTTAATAGGGTCTCATTGTACACTTCCTTTTCATTTACTGCATTTATTCTAATGTAACAAAATGCCAGGGTGATTTTTTTTGTTGACTGTCTTCCTGTAACTAGACTCCGTGAGGGAACTGCATGTTGTCTTCCTTAGCTGAGCATAGTAGCATCTGGCACATTAAGTAGGCACTCAGCAATTACTTAGTGAATACATGAAGAAATCAAATACCCTTGTATCAGCTTTTACGAATGAAGTTAGGAAAGAATCTCTAGAAGATATAAAGTGAAGGTAATAAAATGCTCCAATTTAATACTAATTCTTCATGCTACAATCGATGAAATCGACTATCTTTGAAAACACCTTGTTTTATTTATTTTGTTTCTCTTCATTGTATCCTCTGAATTAATCAATTTTCAGTTGATATCAAATGAATGGTTAACAAACTATGTAAAAAATTGAAAAAATTGATTTTATCTGATACTATTACCAGCTAGTTATCAGGATACATTCTCATGATAAGTATTTCTTTCTAAAATAAAGAAGTGCATTTCTCATCGCTCCTTAGATTCTGGTTTTCATTGCTTGACGATGACAATGTCATGGACCAGAAACTATACATTACGTGATGTGATTTGATTCTAACACCTAGGTTAAGTGATTGTCTCTCTTCTTTTGACCTTTTTAAATACCTATTTAATAGTTTGCTTTCTTGTCAAAACTCGAGTCTGTTTTAAATTCTTTTCATTTAAATTCATTTTTTTAACCTAGGTTATGTAGTGGTTTATTTAGATAAATCAGTAGTTTGTGAAAATAAGGGTTGTACAATTTGTTTTACATGCTTTGATATTTACAGTTTTCCCCTTTCACATCTGAGAGATGAGACTTCTATACTTGGAAAATTTTTATACTTTCAGAATTAATTTAACTTGCTTCTTAGAGACTTACATGGTCATTTATTCAAGACACTCAATGAGCCTTTTCCTACTTAAACTACATAGAACTTAAATTTATCTTCAAAACTGAACCCTCATATATGGAATATTTTTCTAGGAAGATGTAAACTTTTTTTTAATTCTTTTTTTTTTAATGTTATTTATTTCATAAAAGAGAGAGAGATAGCACAAGCAGGGGAGAGAAAGAGAGAGAATCCCAAGCATCGTGCTAACTCCACGATGTTAGCACAGAGCCTGACGCAGGCCTCAATCCCACAAACCATGAGATCGTGACTTGAGTTCAAATCAAGTTGGATGCTTAACTGACTGAGCCATCCAGGTGCCCCTAAAATTATTTTAAAGAGATGTGCAATTTGCTACAAATTGAAATTAATTTCTAATTTATGGAAAACACTTATTAGCTTAAATTTACACCCTGGAATTTTGTCTTTACTAAGAATTCACATAATACAGGCTTTGCATAATACAGACAACATTTACAAATAAAATACTCTTGCAAGTAAATTCAGGCATTCAATTAAAAACTTTCACTCTGGGGCATTTAAAAAGTATTAAATGTTCATTTAATAGAAACTGTGAATGCAATACAAACTTAAGGAAGTAAATAATCTCACTGTAGTTAACATTTTGGTGTGTTACCTTCCACTGTTTCTCTGTGCTCATGTGTGTTTGTCTTTGGACTTTTTAATCCCCATTTTTTTCATAAATAAGAAAATGTGTGGCATAGAAAGAAAAATAATTTGCCTGAGATCACACGAGTGTAAGTGGTGGCTTAGGGATTTAAACCTAAGGTGACTGGCTTCTGGGTCATGGTCCTAACCACTCTGCTGGAGTGCCTCTTGTTGCCTCTTGTAGCATCTTATATAAGGGTGCTTAAGTTGTATATAGTTCTCCAGTATTATGCTCTGGAAAGTTATATCTAGAAAAAGTATTTTGGTAGGTTACCATGCTGTATTAAGTTCTGTAAGTCTAAGAATGTCTTATCAGAGAGCACCTGGTGGCTTAGTCGGTTAAGCATCCGACTTTGGCTTAGGTCATGATCTCCAGGTTCATGAGTTCGAGCCCCATGTTGGGCTCTATGCTAACAGCTCAGAGCCCGGAACCTACTTTGGATTCTGTGTCTCCCTCTCTCTCTGCCCCACCTCTGCTCACGCTCTGTCTCTATCTCAAAAATAAGTAAACATTAAAAAAAAATTTTTTTAAAGAGTGTCATATCAGATTTTCTTATAGAAACACCACCATAAATCAATTTATATTCCTAACCCAGAGGGGTATGGTACTTTTTTTAAAAATAGAAATACCAAAGATGCTACGTAATCAAGTATGTGACCAAACATAGATTCTGCACTTGGAGTTGATCTTAACAGTTCATGGGATTGAGCCCCACATCAGTCTCCGTGCTCAACACGGAGCCTGCTTGGGATCCTCTCTCCCTCTGCCTTTGCCTCTCTCCCCTGCTCATGTACGCGCTTGCTCTCACTCTCGCTCTCTCTCTCTCTCTCTCTCAAATAAAGTAAAATTAAAAAATAATATGGGTATACAGTTACAATTTAAGAATATATCATCGGGGTGCCTGAGTGGCTCAGTCGGTTAAGCATTCGACTTTGGCTCAGGTCATGATCTCAAGGTTCGTGAGTTCGAGCCCCATGTCGGGCTCTGTGCTGACAGCTCAGAGCCTGAAGCCTGTTTCAGATTCTGTGTCTCCCTCTCTCTCTGACCCTTCCCCGTTCAGGCTCTGTCTCTCTCTGTCTCAAAAATAAATAAACATTAAAAAAAAATTTTTTTTAAAGACTGTATCATGATATAGGTGTACTAGTCATTTAACATAAATCATTCAACACTTTATTCTTCTGCACAAGAGCTGACATCAAGTTCAGTTAGTTTTTATTACCGTGGAATGCATATAACCAGGAAAAAACAGGCATTTTTGGATTATCCAAAATGCTTCTTGTCAGAGAAATAGATGATCTTTTAGTTTGGAGCTGTCTAATAGAACTTTCCACGATGATGAAAAACTCTATATCTGAGCTATCTAATAATATAGTGGCTCCTGAGTACTTACACTGTAGCTGGTGTGACTGAGGAACTGAATTTTTAGTTTTATGTAATTTAATTAAGTTAAATTTCAGTAGCCTCAGGTAGCTAGTGACCACCTTAATGAATGTTGCCATTTTAGTTGTTTGCCATTTCACAAAGTTCTAGTATTAAATATTATATGTTAGAATTAAAATTAAAATATGTAACATACTATGCAGTGCAATCCATTGAAAATGGGATTTCTCATTACTGGTGGGTTTGCTTTCATGAGAATTTTTTTTTCTCCTTTTGGAGAAGGAGACTGCTTAAAATATGCTCTTGTTCCACCCAAAATAGCTAAGCCAACAATATAGTCTTCCTTTGGAATGTAGTAATTGGAACTTATTCAAGATAGATCTGATGGTGAATCTGCAGAGACCTCACTGAAACAGATGTACTTAGATTGCACCTAAATAAATAGAGACAAAAATAGCTTGCTTTGGTTGTTGTTTCCTGAGCAATAAAACTTAAAATATGCATATAGTATAGAAATGTACCTTTTAAACTTGGAACTGTTACTAGCTTTTGGTTGAATGAAAGTTTATTAGCTTTTCTATTAGCGGCAAAAGCTTTTGAACAACACATAATAACAATAGTCAAAACTAAGCTTTGAACCCAGTAGGTGATTGGCAAAATTTGTTTTAATCTTAATTAAAAGCTCTGTTGTTGAGATTTCATTTAAATTATTTTAAATCATGAACGTTATGTTCTCTCAGGCCTAATTTCAGTTTATGTCAGATTTTCTTAGGCTAGTGGTGTGGGCATTTTTAAAACAATTTTAGACAAGGAGGAAAGAAACTGATCTTTATGAGAAAATGGAATATTTTTAATAACTAGAAGTCATTTTCTTATATGAGAAGTATTGCCTATACACTTCACTTCTTAAGTTAGTGGATATACTTGGTATATTAGTCACTTCTGTATCTCATGGATACGTAAATTATGATAGAATATGTTATGAAGTTATATTTTATTTCTTGACGGTACAGAATAGATGTATGATTGCCATGTACTAGTGGTGATTGTAGGGTATGCACTTAAATTCATTGGCCAAAGAAGCAGCAGTAGCACTGTTCTTTCTTCACAGTTCTGTGGCCTGGGATTATAGCTTTCAAATGGTCAACTTATTTTAATAGCATCAATAGTTATTTCCATAATCATTATAGTTTTGCCAACACATTACAAAACCACAGTAATCATGGAAATTGTCATGCTATCACTGTAATGGAAACTTTTCATTATGTATGATAAAAATAAAACTTGGATCACTTTAAACGTTTTTTATTTTCATTTTTACAAAATTCTGTAGGAGAGCTTTTCTTAGGAAAATCAAGGTATGTGGAAAATTTCAACTTGAATTGTTTTGCTTCACCCACAGAGTGAGTGATGAAACAATACCAAAAAAGAAATAGATATTTGATCCTAACTCATTAAATCTGTAATGCTCTATTTTAAGCAAAACCCTCACCTTTGTATACAAATGAAGTGTGAAAAATTCAGCTTCAAAGAATCTTGAAAGGAGATGTTTATAATGAAAACCCATGTCCTTGGTGGTTCGTGTACTTCAGAGTGTGCTGTTAGAAGTGTGCCTGCAAAGGAGAGGATGGCCAGAATAAAAGTGGGGAAGTAGGAGGACACTCGTGATCGGCCCTAATTGTCTTTGCTGAAAGCAGGATTCAGTTTAGACTGTTTTCTGGGTGGCACCTCCTGCTCTGTAGAGGGAAAACCAGTGTGGGCACATCGGCACTGGGAAGGGGCTGAGGTGAGCATCCTGGCTAGTCTGTAGCTCTAGAGGAGAGCAGTGATTTCAGCTTAGTACCTGCCCTCTGATATGAAACCTATAAATCCTAATAATGTACAGATTTTCAGTCTTAGTTAAATGAATACCCAGAAAAAAAATTTTTTACCTATGTCTTTTTTATAAAACGTGCTTCACATCTGAGGCTTAATATAAAGACGTTGAAGAAGGAATTTTACCTTTTCAAAACCCATAAGGAATTGGGATCTAGACATCTTCAAGATTTTCCACAATTTTATGCTCGTCTAGTCATCATGGCATTTTCCTACAAGATTTAACTTAATTTGCTGCTCTTCACAGGCAGAAGTTATTAGCTGGACTTCAGGAGCAGGGTTACATTCCAATTTTCCCGTTATTTCAACCAGCTCAGCATTGGCATCAACTGTAGACCTCAGTATTTCCAGGGCTGAATTTGCTCAAATTAGACATTCTAAACTTTGCTGTTCTTTTGGATATGAACAGATTAGGACTGGTTGTTAAAATTAAAAATAATCTCTACTTGAACAACCAAATCAAATCATTCCTAGCCAATAGAGCTTACGACTTAAAAGTGGTAATTAAATGTAATGGCAATTCCTATTTATTTTAATTGAAAAAAACAGTAAACTGATTTAAAAAAAATTGTAAACAATCCTATGAGTTTACTTTAGTTTTTTTTTTTTTTTTAAGCAGTATTGAAATTTTTCTTATCAGGATTTGGTACATGGTACAAGTGCCTAGAAAAGTGAGTATAGAGGCACCATTATTCTGCCTCACCATCTCCTGTACAGCTAACATCTTTAGTTGAGAGGATTGTATTTCAAGGAATATGTGATGTCACCAGATTACTTGTAATATCTTATTCTAAATAATTTCATCAATACAATGGCAGTGACATAAAACTCAAACTGACCTTTATTGTTCTTCAGATTACTCTATTGTCCAAATTTTATTCTCACCTTTTAAATATTTTTTGTTGGAGTAAGCATTATACTGACAAATATTATTTATGAGTGAAAAGACATAAGACCTAAGGGGGAATAAAATGTTTTTTGAGATTTATTACACTTAATTTATACCCAATTTCATGGATTTACAACTGAAATTCATATTCTTTTTTCTTCTGGAAAATAAATCATCTTAATGGGATAAATAATACTAAGTGTCTCTAACTGAACTATCATGTAAACTGTGTGTTTTATAGCTTTATGTTTCATTATCCACAGACCAAATGGATTTTTCCCAGCATTTTACAGTGAAAACTAAAATCTCCCTGAAGATTTTTTTCTAAAGTCAAAAGATAAATTCTTTTATAGAAATGTCCTCATTTTCAAGTTAATTTAAATGTGTTGGTCTCTATCATTTTTTTGTCCTGAATTTTAATATGAATTTCTAAGATGTATTTGTTTCATTTTAATGAGTGGCAGTATTTTGCCTGTTTCATTTAATGAGTGGCTGGCAACATTTTGCATAAGGATGTCAGTGATCAAGGATTTGCTATAGAAAATTGATAATTTTGTGAGATGTGGTGTGATTTTAACTTTAAGGTTTGTGAGCAGTCACAGGCACCACAGAATACTTTCTATATAGCTCATACAGACCTTTTTGTAAGTTCTATTTCTTTATTCAAAAAAGTGATGTTTTTTTTTAAAGCAATAGTCTTTGAAGGCAGTTTGTTGCTAGTGACAAGTATTAAACGCAAAATGAATTATTGCTATAGAACATTTAGTAGCTGTGTAATTTAGCACAGTTTAGAAAATGAATTAAAAAAAGTTTTATGTTGGCTAATTCTTTGAAGATTCATTAATCTCCCAAATTATCCTAAACATGTATATGAAAGCTTAGAACTTTGAGCTTTCACCTCAGAGGTCAAAGTTACATGTGTGTGTGTGTGTGTGTGTGTGTGTGTGTGTCCATGGTGCATCTCCTTCTATTAGAAAATGCACTGTCTAGGAGCGCCTGGGTGGCTCAGTCTGTTAAATGTCTAACTTCATCTCAGGTCATGATCTCGCGATTCGTTGAGTTTGAGCCCCGCATCGGGCTCTGGGCTGACAGCTCAGAGCCTGGAACCTGCTTCAGATTCTGTGTCTCCCTCTCTCTCTCTCTGCCTCTCCCCCCTCACACTTTGTCTCTCACTCTCAAAAATAAACATTTTTAAAGATTATAATAAAAAAAAAAAAGAAAATGTACTAAAGACAGAATTTTGTCTTGCTTACTGCTGTGTTCCCAGTGTCCATGCCTGGACCTGACCCTCAGTAATCTTTGTTGAATGAACAAATGATCAGAATCTTATTTCCCTGAAAGAGAAATTGACTTTTATGAAGTATGGTAAATTCATATTTTGGCCTTTGCTTTAAAGTTTGCTTAATGGCTATAGCTAAAATAGAAAATTTTCAGGGGTGCCTAGGTGGCTCGGTCAGTTGAGCGTCTGACTTCGGCTCAGGTCATGATCTCACGGTTCATGGGTTCAAGCCCGGCGTCAGGCTCAGTGCTGAGAGCTCGGGGCCTAGAGCCTGCTTCAGATTCTGTGTCTCCCTCTCTCTCTGCTCCTCCCCTGCTCACACTCTGTCTCTCTCTCAAAAATAAAGATTAAAAAAACAATTTTTAAATAGAAATTTTTCTTAAGAGTCTGCTTTAGTGTAATTCTGATATACTTAATTTTGGATACTTTGTATTACATATATAAAGAAAAAATTGGTAATTTTGTTAAAATGTAGCATTTCTGCCAAGGAGTAAATTTCTATGGAAAAAAAACTAATAGAGATTAGCTTTCTGTAACAGCATTTGTAATGTCTCTTCAAAGATTTCCTGAGATTATTATAAAATGCTGTTATTTACAAAAATATTAACCTTATATAATATTACTTTTTATTTTAAAACTTCATAATATTTTTGCACTGAAACAGTCACCAAGAAGTAAGGCAAACAGATGCAGAATATAAATTCACTCATCATCCTTCTTACCAAGGATTAAGCCATTTCATTTAAGTTCAAAACATTTAAGCATCCATACTATCAAAAGCAACATACTAGATACCAGGTGTCTTGCTTTTAAAAATTATTTAATCTAGTAAGGACATTAGGTAGATAAACACATAAAATAGAGTAAGTATGTAAACAACATAATCCAAGATTTTAATTCTGATGAATATAGTCATATTAATGTTGTCATATATGGATTAGCAACACTTAAAGAACCAAATATGACATTTAACTCAAATTACTAACACTACATGAGCTACAATTTAATCTTTCTTTGATGATAGATCCCATAGGAATTTCAGTATCCAGCCTCAGTACATGTTATTATAACTTAAATTATTTATTCTTGTATCAGAAAAGCATAAAACTTCCTGTTAATAAAGTCCTCTCATAGTAAAAAGCCAAGAAGGATACTGTATAGCAGATGGAATCACCTCTAGCTAAGGAAGAAGTGTGTTCCCTTCTCTTAGACACAGCATAGTTTCAGAAATTTACTAAAGGTGCTTCATTTGCTTCTTTAGCATCTTCAAATAGTAATCTCCTCTGTCTTATGAATAGCTCTTTCTGAGGTAAAGCCTTGCTAAGTCATCATGTGGTCCATGGACCAGCATTGCATCACGTGGGAGCTTGTTGGAAATGCAGAATCTGAGCCCCTCTACAGATTAACTGAATCTGAATCTGCATCTTCACAAGAGCCCGAGTGATGTGTTTGCCCAGTGAAGGTTGAGAAGCACTCAGGTAAATAGTCCTCCCCTCCGCTTTCTTATCTTGGATTTCTTTTAGTGGAAGGGAGTAAGCAATGTAAGTGCATTGTATGTGTGCCTGCTTTTGTACGTGTGTGTGTGTGTGTGTGTGTGTAGAAATAAAACTGTATTTAGTGTAAAAGCCTCACTTTTCCTCACTTACATGAACACCATGTAATATCATTAAGTGCCTCAGTATGAGTTGATGTTTCTGGCTACGCCAACATCTGAAATATCTGGTCCCTTGGCCATGATAACTGTTTTCCCCTCCTGGAAGCAAATTAACCATCCATAAAAGATCCTGATGACTTTCATTAAAAAAGGAAAGGAGTTTGTAAAAGTAGCATTTTCAAGGTAGTCACTGCACTGTAATAACAAATATGTTACAGGTATCCCCTATATGCTGGGCACTGTGCTAATTGCTGGAAGCATGAGGTCAGTTATATTGGGACCCTGCCTTCAAAGGAACCAACAGCCTAATAGGAGTCATATAGAATGAAATGGTGCAAGCAGGCCCTGGGAGTCAGAAGGTCTGCCCTAGGTCCCTACCATCCACTTCCTAGCTCTGTGTTGTTGGGCTAGTTGCCCGGCCTCCCCGAGCCTCAGTATTGTCAGCTATAAGATGGGATTGATAAAAGTGTGTTTCCCACAATGTAGCTGTGAGAGTAAAATGAGATAATGCATGTGAAGTCGTTAGTATACTTCATAGCATCTAATAAGCATTCAATACATCTTACATAAACAACAAAACTTATTTATATGAGTAAGGGCAATTATAATTTGAAAAACACTGTACTAGAAGTATGCATGCTGTTCTCTGGCAATCTCAGAGAAAGGACCCCTAAGTTAGAAAGGAAGTTTATAGAGGGCTTCCCAGGTGATGTGATTTTTGAGGAGGATTTTGAAGGATTAGTCAAGCCTTCCAGGCAGAGAAAAGCTCAAGTACCCAAGTCCAGAGGTGTGAAAGTGTTTATCTGGGCAATAGCAAGTAATGTAATGGGACCAGAATGTAAAGGGATGGGGTATACAAAGAATAACTCAGAAATGTTAGCTGAGGCCATGTCATGGAGGGTTATATATTGAATTCCAAGGTGTTTGAATTCTGACAAAGCAGTGGAGGACTACTGAAGGTGTTTTAAGCAGGGCTACTTGATAATGCAGAAGTGGGATGGAAAAGAAGGAGCCTGTTGTAGAGACTCTGACATGTCTTCTCTTTCTCCTAAACTCCAAGTCCCAGTTGTTGGCTGCCTGTCGTGTCCAGATCTCATCATAATCGAAACCAGGATCCTTCCCTTCCAATTTGTTCTTCTGCCTGTATTCCCTGTCCTGAAAAAGTCAACAGTGTTGCCATTGACGGAGGTCTTCAAGCTGAAAATCAGGAATCCTCCCTGAATCATCCTTTTCTAGTAGGGCCTTCCTCCTCCACCTCCCTAGCCCCTCCCCGCTCCCTTTCCACCCTCTCCCCAGCAACATGGTACTGCCTCTTAAATCCTGAACCTGCCCTTTCTTCTCACTCATTACGACTACAGCCCTCTTTATCCTCCTCACTTCCACCAAAAAATCTGGAAACAAATCTGGGCTTTATTAGCCCCCTGTAGCCTTCAGGTCACTACCTACATTCCGTACATCACAGATTACACCCTTCACACACATTTCCCATTTTACTTATAATGCCCACTAAAAGATGCTTTTCTCATCTCATTGTTATTTAATAAGTTAACCTTTGGTGTGGAAACAACTAGACTGTGACTAAGCACATTTAGTTTTATTGAGTTGCAGAGACTTCTTGTTAGGACATTAGATTAAACAATTTCTTTCCAAATTATTATTATTATTATTATTATTATTTTAGAGAGAGAGAGCACAAGGCGGGGAGAGGAGCAGAGAGAAAGAAAGATTCTTAAGCAGACTCCACGCTCAGGGCGGAGCCTGATACAAGGCTCCATTCCACCGTCCTGGGATCGTGACCTGAGCCTAGATCAAGAGTCCGAGGTGCAACCGACTGAACCACCCAGGGACTGACCCCTCAAGATTTCTTTCTAATGGCATCACCGCCACCCTTTAGTAATTATATGAACCAGCTCGACAGGAGAATAAGTTGTTTCTTTAAATGTGCTGCTGTCTCTTGACTGGGAACCGCTTCGATTGTAGTGAGTCATATGCCAGAGATTACATGGGTGCACTTTGGAGCCACATTCAGCTATCAGACCACACTGTCTTTCCCGAGGCTTTGGATGCAGTTTTTACGTTTGGAAAGAGATTTCAAAAACAGTGACAAAATTCCACAGTTTCTCTTCTTGTTGTTACAGAACAGCTGATATGGTGAAGCATATTTGGCTGGTTTCCCAGATCAGAGCCTGTGTTCCTCGGAGCTAAATAATAACTCTGAATTGTAATACAGTTTGTTTACTCAGCCACTAGACTGTTGGTCTTCATAGCTGAGCTATCTGGTATCTTGTGAGTTATTCTGTTTAAGAAAACATGCTGTAAATGTAGAAAGGGACTAGATAAGTTATGTAGGGGCAAACAGAGTTCATCTACTCATTAAAGGAACTCAAACTGTCGAATATTTTTACAGCTGTTTCAAAAATATCTATTTAGTTTACTGATTACGAATTTCCTTCTGAAAATTCCATATGAGCTCAACATCTACAAATACACCTATGTAAAAGATAAAAGGACACTTCAAAATTTTTTGCATTTTGTAATTTCCTGTTCTTCATTTTGTCCACTATTTATGATTTAACATTTACCTTAAAAAATATTTTTTTTGTTTTAATTTACTGCTGGAAGTAACTTTCAAGTATGATTGATCCTGTAATGTATAAATGACGAAAAGACCAGTTTTACCGTTTTTAGTTAAAATATCAAAGGTCTGGTGTTTATACATTTATTTGGTATATGTATCATAATGAAAAATAAATTGAGGGACACCTGGGTGGCTCAGTCAGTTGCGCCTCTGACTTCAGCTCAGGTCATGATCTCACAGTTTATGAGTTCAAGCCCCACATTGGGGTCGCTGCTGTCAGCTCAGAGCCCACTTCAGATCCTCTGTCCCCCTCTCTCTCTCTGCCTCTCCCCCACTCACAGGTGCTCTCTCTCAAAAATGAATAAACGTTTTTTTAAAAAGACAACGTAGGGGCACCTGGGTGGCTCAGTTGGTTAAGCGTCCCACTTCGGCTCAGGTCATGATCTCACAGTTCGTGAGTTTGAGCCTCACATCAGGCTCTGTGCTGACAGTTTAGAGCCTGGAGTCTACTTCGGATTCTGTGTCTCCCTCTCTCTCTCCGCTCCTTCCCTGCTCATGCTCTGTCTCTCTGTCTCTTTAAAAAGACAATATCGGATGAGCACTGGGTGTTGTATGGAAACCAATTTGACAATAAATTATATGTAATATAAAAATAAACAATAAATAAATAAACAATGTCTATTTGAAAATAAATTTTGCATGATAAAATAATATAAATAGGGAAATTACTCATTCAAAATTTGCCTTGATTAGGTAAATCCATATGCTTATATGATTTTAAAGATCATAGCAATACTTTCTCTGAAAAGGGCTTTAAGAAAGTATATTTGAAATTGGAACAGATGTTAAATTCAAGTTTTTAAGGTACTAAATACATTCATGCATAGGCATAAGGTGGCCTATATTTATATTCTCGAAAGAGCTTGGGGATTGTCATTTTGTGATGATTTGGCTTTAGTGTTTTTCACCAAAAATCTAATATTTGTAGGTAATTTATCAATGAATATTACTTTCATTTTAAATTGAAAAATAGTCTTCCTTCGTCAGGCAGGAGAAAATGATATAATGATTCCTGACGAAATAAATGTTGATTCTTGTCTTTCAGACCTGAAGATTATCGACTATAGGAAAATGAAAATTGCAGAAAATATCCATGCGGTGATTAAAACTTCTTCCTGATGAGTCTCTCCTAACCTACAGGCAGAGTGAAACTTCCACTGCATTTTGACAAGAAACTTGTCATGGGTGCTGAAAGCTTGTGGAGAAAGGTCAGGGGGTGATATCCCTTCAATAGGAAATTGCAATAAAGTACATTATTTTAAGGAATTATTATGTAGTCCGATTTGAATGTTATAAGTGATGATAAAGAATAAAATTGCTTACTTGTTTAACTCTCCAGTTTTTTACTTAATGGAAAAAACAAACCTAGATAGCGCTGCGGTTAACATTGCCAACAAGTACCTGTCCGTGCAAATTCCCTCAGGTTCCAGATCGCTGTTCTGGCCACCGGGAAAACAAACCCCACCTTTACTTTTCCTCTCAGTGATTATTTTATCTAACCTCCCACCCATCTACATTCATCCTTCCAGCTCAGAAGGGTAAGGTTTGCCCTGAGGTATTTACAAAGTGCAATCACCTCTTTCCCATATAGCCTCTTGGTCTCCATGACACCAAAATGAACTGATGCCTGTCTATGCGGTGGAAATCTCACTGACTTGCCTGTGATGCCGTTTGCAGACCCCTGCACTGTGTCTCCATGCTTCCTCCTGCTGGCTCCTATTCACTTTTGTGCTGGGCACTTAGATTGGACTGCTGAGATAAAGATCCCTAGCAAAATCTCTTCTTTAGAAATTAAGATGCTGAGCCATTGTATTTGGGCGTTTGTGTGGTAGTTCTTTGTTTTTGTTTTCCTCCTCTTGCCCTAGCCAATCAAGGAGTGAGTTTCAGGCACCTTTCCCAGTCATTCCGCAAACATGTATTGGCAGGCACAGTGCTGGGTGTTGGGAAAACAGAAATCACACATGTCTTGCCCCAGCACCTCCTCGCCCCACCAAAGAGCATGCAGTTTACTGCAGAGTGGAAAGATGCTGTGGATAAACTTACGAATATGCGCACTTGGGTGTCAGAGGCACAGGTATTAACTATGCACGAGCTGCGATGTAAGTATGTGTAGGGGAAAATAGTAACTAAAATTAAATATGAAGTATTGCTAGTGAGCATCTGCCAGTGTGCCAAACACAGCAGCTTTATAGAAATTAATTCATTTAGTTCATCCGTCAACCCTATAATATATATAATGTAATCCTCCCCACTTAAAAATAGACCTGCCAAAGTAGCAATAAGTGAAGTAACTTGGCCAAGATCACGGAACTGCTGAGTGGTAATCAAGATCTGAATCCAGGCAGTCTGGTTCGGAAGCCCATGAACTTAGCCACTGCTAACTGAGAAAAAGTGAGTGTTTGTGTATCACAAATTCTGTAAGAAAGCAAGCATAACCTGGTACAGGTCAACAGCTGCCATTTGCAAGGAAGTGGCAGCTATATTTTAAGGTTTTGGACCAAAAAGAAGCTCCCTCCTTACTTTTGATGTGGTAACGTAGGCGTGAGTCAGTATGAAATAAGCCTCCGGCTCCTGAGGAAGCAGCTTTAATAGGAAATTTCTGGTGTACCCCGAACACCTAAAACAATGCCTGGTACCTATTTCGTGGTTGAGAGGGCTCACTGAAGAAAGCCCTTGTTTCTAACAAAACTGCAAATTTCAAGAGGTGAGGTCTTAGCAACATGCTCTACAATAACATTGAGCCCAGTCAGCATCATATTAAGTACCCAGTGAGAATATGGACACCATGGGAGAGAGCCAAAGCATAAGAGACTCTTAAAAACTGAGAACAAACTGAGGGCTGATGGGGGGTGGGAGGGAGGGGAGGGTGGGTGATGGGTATTGAAGAGGGCATCTTTTGAGATGAGCACTGGGTATTGTATGGAAACCAATTTGACAATAAATTTCATATATTTAAAAAAATAGTAAAAAATAAATAAATAAATGCTAACCATCAAAAAAAAGAGAATATGGACACCAATCCCCGCAAACCTCACCCTCACTTGCTGTGGGAGAGCCCCTTTGGTGGGGGAGGGGCTGCCTCACCCTGCAGGACCATGCAGATGTAAACAAAGGCTAGCTGGTGGACTGGGTTGCTCCTCCTTGCTGTTGGACACTGACTCCATTTTGCATGCAGAGAACCAGGGCAGAGGATTTTGCACTGAGGAAATGGCCTTCCAAAGCAGAATCTGTCAGACTTTGCACTGCCTGCCCGTTTGCCGTCGCTCGAGAGTTTGACAGCCTGACTTGTTCATATCCTACGAGAGCATGACCACAAGTAGTCCAACAAAAGTCACACCTCGCTGTAAGTGACCCAGTAACCTAGGTTACTAGGGAGAAAGACAAGCCGGACCCCTGGAATCGTGGGTGCTATTGAAGTCATGAGTGAGATGAATGGAGGAAACAAAAGAGAACTTTAAAAAAGAAGAGTTCTTACAAAACAAGAAGGAAACGATAATGCTTTCAAGAATCTTCTGGGAAGGACAAGGAAGCTGATACATATATAATAGCTATGTGCATCTGTAATGTGCAAATCAGTGCACATAAATAAGGAATCAAATCACTAAAACCAAAATTATATTTGTTCATATGCAGTTTCGCACCAACGGCTAATACCAGGCAAACATGAGAAACACCATCCAGCTGAGCAGAATGGCCTGCGGTCGAATAACACAAAACACCTCCTCTCTCGGTTTTACCCAAGTGCGTTGCCTAACATATTTTCTCTGTAAAATACAAGTGTCTGCATTATAAGTAGCAAAGGAACAAGGAAAAGCCTAAGTGTGGCAAAGCCCTGAAACGAGAGAAAGTGTGATACTGCAGGAGCCAGGCGGCCTTAAGCACACTGACGAACACAGGTGCCAACGCTGAGAACAAAAGAAGCAGGAGCTTAATCTTCCCACGAATCCCCTGCTTTCGGGGGAACTGAAAGCTGAAAAGCACTCACGTGCTGTATGTTGAAGATCACCCCAAATCTGATGGAGCAGGAGAGCACCTTGTCACCTCGTCTCATTTGGAGCCACACGAACCACTTCTTCGCGAGAAGGCAAGACTAACAAAAGAATAAAACTTGGGTTTCTGTCTTAAGCTAATACAGAGGAACGAAAAACACAACAAGCCGTAGCCGTGTACCTCTGGTACCCCATTTCATTTGAAAAACTGTATTCTTCCTCTTCCCTATTTTCTATATTTCAAAAGCTACCACTCCTCACTATAAACACCTCCACTAAACAAACTTCATGTGTTGCCAAAATAACATTCTATATTTACTATAATGTTTCTCTATTAGGAACTTGTTTGTTTTTTTTTTTTAATGATTATTTTTAAGAAAGGAGAAAAAAAAAAAACCACAAGTGTGGGAGGAGCAGAGAGGGAGACACACAATCCGAAGCAGCCTCCAGGCTCTGAGCTGTCAGCACAGATCCCTACGCAGGGCTTGAACTCAGGAACTGTGAGATTGTGACCTGAGCCGAAGTCGGGTGCGTAACTGACTCAGCCACCTAGGCACCCCGGGAGCTTATGTTTAAAATTGTGGTTGGTTTCTTACATCACAAGACAGTGCAAGGTGTGAGCTTTCTGCCCCAACTCCCCTTTTTCCCAAAAGCCCCGTTATTTTGGGGAGTGCAGAATTCCACCAGGCAGGGATTATTTGTTTAGGAATGCATATGCCATGCCGTAAGGCCGATGGCTGTACTCACTGTGCTGGTTTGGCACATCCTCCTGTCGGACTGACCCTTGCAGGGTGCTCCCCCAGCGCCAGCAGAAGTGACCACATGGGAAATACTGTACAAAAGTCCAGTGCCATCCCCTTGTCATGTCTGAGCTGACATAGAGAGCACCTCGCTGGAAGGCCTCCTCACTGGGGCACAGTGGTGCTGTTGCCACAGCCTGCCCTCATCTCCAGGCATGGGCTCTCTCCGGGATTCAATCTGCATCTCGTAGGTGGGTCAAGATAAACTAGTTCTAAAGCAGGTCTTTTAAGCCGTCATTGCCCAGAATGCAATCCTTTCCGTTCCTGTCCGAATTACCATTCTACATGTACTAATTGAATACAAAGAACTGTGCTCGGTGAGACTGATAATGTCTCTTGATTTGGACAGACTGGGCCATGCACTGACCCAGAGGCAAGGGTTGTGGTAATGAAGCTATGCCGCCATCTTTAAAAGTGAAGAGCAGAATTTTGTTTTACTTGTAAGGTTTAACTTAGATGAAGAAGACTTAAAACACACACACACACACACGCAAATTGCCGTTATCAGATCCCCACGATGGTTCCTTTATTCCTTTACGACGAATTCCCTCCTGGATCCAGACACCGGCGCTATGCTTGTGCCCCATCTTTTTTCTACGCTGCATGATTTGTTTTCTGACCTTCCCCTGCAGAAGGGGGTTAGTACGACATGCAGCCAAGAACAACATGAAAAGTCCATGTCTCTCCTGGCTGAAAACTCCCCCATGGAACAGGTAGCAAGTTCTGAGTCTGCAAAGCCGTAGAGCCCCAGGAGGGGTTCTGCTGCCAGGCTCTACAAGGCTGAGTTTGAATTGGATAAAACCCTATGTAAGAAGGTCTGATCTTTCCAAGACAGACATTAAGGCTACATTTCAACTTAAATACAGGCTCTTACAGAGAAATGGTATTTCCCTTTCTGCCCCAAACGCTGAAATAAGAGAGTTGAGTAGTTTTGCAGCCTCGCGACTGCTTGGGGCCTCGCCTTACGAGGATGTAAAGCTGGGATCAGCTACTGGTAAAACAGATGGTTGCTCCACCTGAGCCCAAACTTCTATCAGGCGGCTGCCAAGAAGTTTAGGATTCGTTTTCCACACGAAGACAGTGTAAACAGGACCTCAGAAGGAGACACACATTTGTATCAGTGCCATTTGGTCCACGAGAGACCCTTTGATTTCAAACAGATTTTTGCTTCAAGGCTTAACTTTGCTTTTACTGCGCTCACTTTTCAATTCCAAAGTTAATACTTATTAAAGCCTTGCAAACGGTGGCTGCTAGAAGACTAGTGTTTCACGGGTAACACCTGTGCTTTATAGGTTGCTGTTGTGGGGCTCCAGCTCATCAACCTATATTCAATTAACACTCTGAACTTATAATGTCATCTGACATCTTCTTTAGCAATCACAGAACTAAAGAGGGTCTTGATATTTAGAGAGAATTCTGAGTAAAAGCAACTACCTTTGACTTTTTGGCAAATTCACAAAATCCAAATAAAATATTTTTATAACTTGTGAGAAAAATATTACCAGTTATTTCATTACTATGTGCCGTTACCAGCACCGTGTATATGTAGAGCCAGTAAGTCATGGAGAAATGTGAATGTGTGTATCCTTCAGAAAATTGGACCCAGAAGTCTAAACCTTGGAAGCGGTGATTAATCAGCCAACTCTCCAGTCTGTATTAACAAAGGATCAGCTGCTATATTTCATTCATTCAACCAATATTTATGTTCCAGAAACTATTCTAGGTTCTTGAAATAGAGATGTGAATAAGTTTCCTGCTATCATGGTGTGCTGCTGTGATTTACAATAAGAAATGTATATATTTGGTCTTCGTCCTGTTCCTGGCACAGAGTGAAAACTTGGAATTTCCTCAGTGCTGAGAGTGGTAATGATGTATTTTGTTATGTTAATGAGATGACTTTGGGACCACACCTAAGGATGGGGATTGGTTGCCAGAAGAACCAACCACATGATCAGATTGGACCTTTCAGCCCCACCCTCGGACCTCCAGGGAGGAGAGAGGGACTGGAAGTTGAATAAATCACCAATGACCAATGAGTTAACCAATCATGCCTCTGTAATAAAGCCTCTGTAAAATACCCCAAAGGTCAGGGTTCTGAGAGCTTCCAGATTGGTGAACCAAAACACATCTACATGCGCACCTGCTGGGCCCCAAACTCCATGGGGACAGAAGCTCTTGTGTTTGGGACCTACCCCTATGTGTCACTTCACTAGCTGTTGATTCATATCCTTTAATACCCTTTGTAATAAGCTGGTAATCTAGCAAGTAAATGGGCTTCCTGAGTTTTGTGAGCCGCTTTAGCAAATTATTCCAATCCAAGGAGGGGGTCATGGGAACCTCTGATTTATAACCAGTCAGAAAGCACAGGTGACAACCTGGATTTGTGACTGGCATTGAAGTGGGGGCAGTTTTGTGGGACTGAACTCTTAGCCTGTACGATCTGACTACCTCCAGGAAAGTGTCAGAACTGCATTGAATCTGTGGGACACTGATCAGTGTCCACAGAGAATTGAGTGAATTACTTGAGGTGTTAAAAAAACACATGTTGGAACTGGTGTCAGCTTCATATCGGAGTCTACATTCTAGAAAGGGATGCAGAAAGCAAACATAATGTGTTACATACATACAGGTTATTTACAAGTTATAAGCGTTGGTGTTAAGTATGCGATCTCTCATCTACTGCCACAACCATCTTGGATAGCACCACTCCAAAGCAATCATCTTTTCTCTCTTTCTCTCCCTCTCTCTCTCTCTGTCTCTATCTCTCTCATGTGTGTGCAAGATGCCTGGGGTTCAGCCAACTTGGACTGGGCTTGCCTTCAAGCCACAGTTTGGGCCCAGGTCTGTTCCACATGTCTGTGGCTATCTTTGGGCCAGTGACTACCTGAGGCACGTTCTCATGGTGAAAGGCAGAAACACAAGAAACCAAGCCTAAGCATGCAAGCAAATGTCAAACCTCTGGTTGTGTTAATGTGCAGGGACATCCCGTAGGCCAGTGCACGTCATGCTTGTGTGCCCTGCTGGCTGATGTCTTCCGAGGCAAAGTCAAGGGCTTGGGAGGTACTTTGCTCCCTTAGAGGTAAAGGGCAGGGAAGTGGATATTTTTTATATTTATGTTCGACATATAACTTACCCAAAGTGCAATGGGAAGAAGAGGTTGGATTCTGTTTTTAAGTCAGAGCCAGTAGGATTTTTGACTGAATAGCATGGGAAATAAAGAGGTGATCCACCTTCATCCTTTAGCCAACCCTCTGGGCACTCACCTGGAGCTTCCCTCTCCCAAGTGTGCCAACGGGTGAAATAAAGAGGAAAAGGAAACAAATTTGAATCCTCTTAGGGGAGTTAAAAAAAAAAAAGTTTTTCTTGACCCTGCTTTTCACACCATACACTCCTATTTCTTTGCCCCTTTTGTCAGCCAAAGACCGGAATATTATTTGCTATCTCCATTTTTTAGCCCCTCTTCTTCTCAATTCTCTCAAACCTTCGCCCTCTCCATTCTACCAAAACTGCTTCTTGAAGGTCTCAAATGACCTCCACACTTTCCACTTACCTCAGAATAAAAGCCAACATTTTATACCATGGCTCATAGGCCAATATATAATCTGGCCCTCAGTGACCACTCTAATCTCATCTCCTACAACCTTCTTCTACTCCTCCTGCTTGGCCATGCTAACTCCTTGTTGCTTCTGGAATACCGGGCACCTTCTCATCAAGGGCCTATGCTCTCACCATTCCCCCTACCAGGAATGCTATCCCCATGGCTAATTCTTTCCCCTCCTTCAAGTCTTTGCTCCCAAATATCACTATTGAAAAAGCCTATTCTGACGATCTTATTTAAAATTATAGCCTTTGGCAAAAAAAGAGAACTACAGGCCAATATCCCTGATGAATATGGATGCAAAAATTCTCAACAAGATACTAGCAAATTGAATTCAACAGCATATAAAAAGAATTATTTACCATGATCAAGTGGGATTCATTCCTGGGCTGCAGGGCTGGTTCAATATTCGCAAATCAATCAGTGTGATACATCATATTAATAAAAGAAAAGATAAGCACCATATGATCCTATCAATCGATGCAGAAAAAGCATTTGACAAAAATACAGCATACTTTCTTAATAAAGACCCTCGAGAAAGTCAGCATAGAAGGAACATACTTAAACATCATAAAAGCCATTTATGAAAAGCCCACAGCTAATATCATCCTCAATGGAGAAAAACTGAGAGCTTTCCCCCTGAGATCAGGAACACGACAGGGATGTCCACTTTCACCTCTGTTGTTTAACACAGTGTTGGAAGTCTTAGCATCAGCAGACAACAAAATGAAATAAAAGGCATCAAAAGTGGCAAACAAGAAGTCAAACTTTCACTTTTCACAGATGACATGATATTCTACATGGAAAACCCAACAGACTCCACCAAAAGTCTGCTAGAACTGATACATGAATTCAGCAAAGTTGCAGGATACAAAATCAGTGTACAGAAATCAGTTGCATTTTTATACACCAATAATGAAGCAACAAAGACAAATAAAGAAACTGATCCCATTCACAATTGCACCAAGAATCATAAAACACCTAGGAATAAACCTAACCAAAGATGTAAAAGATCTGTATGCTGAAAACTATGGAAAACTTATGAAGGAAATTGAAGAAGATACAAAGAAATGGAAAAATATTCCATGCTCATGGATTGGAAGAATAAATATTGTTAAAATGTCAATATTACCCAAACCAATCTACACATTCAATGCAATCCCAATCAAAATGGTACCAGCATTCTTCTTGAAGCTAGAACAAGCAATCCTAAAATTTGTATGGAACCACAAAAGACCCCGAATAGCCAAAGTAATACTGAAGAAGAAAAGCAAAGCAGGAGGCATCACAATCCCAGACTTTAGCCTCTACTACAAAGCTGTAATCATCAACACAGTATGGTATAGGCACAAAAACAGACACATAGACCAATGGAATAGAATACAGACTCCAGAATTGGACCCACAAAAGTATGGGTAACTAATCTTTGACAAAGCAGGAAAGAATATCCAATGGAAAAAAAGCAGTCTCTTTAACAAATGGTGCTGAAAGAACTCGACAGCAACATGCAGAAGAATGAAACCAGACCACTTTCTTACACCATTCACAAAAATAAACTCAAAATGGATGAAGGACCTGAATGTGAGACAGGAAACCATCAAAACCCAGAGGAGAAAGCAGGAAACAAAACCTCTCTGACCTCAGCTGCAGCAATTTCTCACTCAACACACCTCCAAAGGCAAGGGAATTAAAAGCAAAAATGAACTACTGGGACCTCATCAAGATAAAAAGCTTCTGCACTGCAAAGGAAACAATCAACAAAACTAAAAGGCAACGAAGGAATGGGAAAAGATATTTGCAAATGACATATTGGATAAAGGGCTAGTATCCAAAATCTATAAAGAACTCACCAAACTCCACACCCAAAAAACAAATAATCCAGTGAAGAAATGGGGAGAAGACATGAATAGACACTTTTCTAAAGAAGACATCCAGATGGCCAAGAGGCACATGAAAAGGTGCTCAGTGTCACTCCTCATCAGGGAAATACAAATCAAAACCACACTCAGATACCACCTCACGCCAGAGTGGCTAAAATGAACAAATCAGGAGACTATAGATGCTGGTGAGGATGTGGAGAAACGGGAACCCTCTTGCACTGTTGGTGGGAATGCAAACTGGTGCAGCCACTCTGGAAAACAGTGTGGAGGTTCCTCAAAAAAATTAAAAATAGAGCTACCCTATGACCCAGCAATAGCACTGCTAGGAATTTACCCAAGGGATACAGGAGTACTGATGCCTAGGGGCACTTGTACCCCAATGTTTATAGCAGCACTCTCAACAATAGCCAAATTACGGAAAGAACCTAAATGTCCATCAACTGATGAATGGATAAAGAAATTGTGGTTTATATACACAATGGAATACTACTTGGCAATGAGAAAAAGAATGAAATCTGGTCATTTGTAGCAACATGGATGGAACTGGAGAGTGTGATACTAAGTGAAATAAGCCATACAGAGAAAGACAGATACCATATGTTTTCACTCATATGTGGATCCTGAGAAACTTAACAGAAGACCAGGGGTGGGGGGGAAGGGGGGAAAAAGTTACAGAGAGGGAAGGAGGTAAACCATAAGAGACTCTTAAATACTGAGAACAAACTGACGCTTGATGGGGGGTGGGGGAGAGAGGAAAGTGGGTGATGGGCATTGAGGAGGGCACCTGTTGGGATAAGTACTGGGTGTTGTATGGAAACCAACATATATATATATATATATAATTACAGCCTTCAGCGTGCCTGGGTGGTTCAGTCAGTTAAGTGTTGACTCTTGATTTTGGCTCAGGTCATCTGAGATCATGATCTCAGATCTCAGATCTCCTGGTTCACGAGACTGAGTCCCATGCAGGCTCTGTGCTAACAATGTGGAGCCTGCTTGGGATTCTCTTTCTCCCTCTCTCTGCCCCTCCCCTGCTTGTGGGCATGCTCTCTTTCTCAAAATAAATTAACATTAAGAAAAAAAAAAAAAGGAGGCACCTGGGTGGCTCAGTTGGCTTAGCGTCTGACTTCTGCTCAGGTCTCGATCTCACCATTGGTGGGTTCGAGCCCCATCTCAGGCTCTGTGCAGACAGCTCAGAGCCTGGAGCCTGGTTGGGATTCTATATCTCCCTCTCTCTCTGCCCCTCCCCTCTCTGCTCACACTCTGTCTCTCAAAAATAAATAAACGTTAAAAAAATAAAATGCAATAAAACAATTAAAAAAAAAGCTGTAGCCCTCTCCCTTCTCATCTTCAGCTTCTTTAATCCTCTTACCTTTATTTTTCCATAACACGTTCTTCCTATGTGTGTGTGTCATTTACGTACTTATTAGGTTGATTATTTATTTTCTGTCATTCCCACTAGAATATAAGCTCAATGAGATAGAGATTTGTGGGTGCCGTGCTTGCTGATATATTCCAAAGGTCTGAAACACGCCAGGGATATATAGTTGTTGCTCCATAAGCACATTCCAGTATTTCAAATGTATGTGATAACTTGGGCAAATTCCAATGGTTCCTAACTAGTCTCCTGGATTCACATTCCTACCCTTATGCTGCACATCCCTTCGGCTCACCTACGGCTTCTCCGGAGTTACGGTGGATAGTTCTGCCAGCTCAGACTCAACCCTGCCGGCAGTGTCATGTCTCACGCATATGCTAGGAACTTCTACTTTCTGCCTCATACTACACTCATGCAGGCAGTCCCCGAGGTCAGCAGTTAATACGCCTGAAAGCAAGGCTCAACCGGTGGGAGACAAAGGTCAGAGAAGGAAAGCGTCAGCCTCCCACCCTCTGGAGACAATTGTAAGAAGCAATCTCTCATTCCTCAGAGGGCATGAAGGAACCGAATCCCCATGGCCTACAGGTGCCGACAGCCCTGATTATATCTCTTCACATTGGCCCTCCCTTGTTCCTGTCTCATTTGCCCTGCTCTTCACTGCTGTTTCTTTACAGCGCCTCCCACATAAACTACCTGCCCTGAAATCTGTGTTTTGTCCAAAAGAACTCAAGCCAACACATACTGAAATCCATCCTGGCATGGAAGCCAAGGAGACACTTGTAACATAGAGGTTTCTTCGTTTCACTCACCCCCCAAACCAAAATACTTTGGTGATTCCCTGTCACCTGGCTTAAAATCCACACATCTTAGTAAGGCCTATAAAACCTCAGAATTTTTTTTTTTTTTTTTTTTAAAGAGAGGTGTGAGGGGGAGGGGCACAGCAGTTAGCATCTTAGTCAGGTTCCACGCCCAGTTCAGAGCCCTATGTGGGGCCCGATCTCACGACCATGAGATTATAATCAGAGCCGAAATCAAGAGTCAGATGATGGTTAACCAACTGAGCCACGCAGGCGCCACTCCCGTCAGATTTTTGTAAGCCCACCACTCCATCCTCACCTCCATCCACTTCTATTGTTGGACTTTACATTTCAGTCCTTCTTCAATATTGGTAATTGACAAACAAGCATGTCCTCATGCCTCTATGCCATGGAACAAACCCTGTTCAGTTTCCTCTACCAATCCTATTTCCAGCAATGCTCATACATCTGTTCTTTCCAAGCATTCTGAAGTATTTCTTCTCCCTTGCTGTCTCTGTCCCCTATAAGGCATCCAACTTAACCAATATTTTATTGTGTTATAATTGCTTACGTCTCCACTGACAAGTTGAGCTTATTGAAGGCAGAGAATGCATCTTTTCTTTTGTGTGTCCCCAGCACCTCACACAGTGTGTGGCTCACAGAAACCACTGAAAGAGTGTCTGGAACATAGACTCATAGTCTAATAAATATTTGTTGCATGAGTAACAGCAGCTATATTAGCTATGGTAATACTAGCTAATATAACACACACACACATATTTCTGGGCTGTTGTTACTCTATAAAAGTTTATTTTTTGGTAATGTAACACAGATGTTCCAAATCAGTCACTGGCCTTCCACAAAGTCATTCTGGAACCCAAACCCCTTCCATCTTATGACTCCAGCCTCCTAAAAGACCTTGGAGTCCTCTGCATTCAGGTAGCAAACGGTAAAGAAGCAGATAGACAAGACACGCACTCACACACATCTTAACTCCCTTAACTCAGAAGTCACATATGTATTTCATTGGTTGATGACATGCCATATGGCCATACTAAGCAATAAAAATCTAATTTGTATTCAAGAATAAGAGAATATGGGGCGCCTGGGCGGCTCAGTCGGTTCAGCGTCGGACTGTGGCTCAGGTCAGGATCTCTCAGTTTGTGAGTTTGAGCCCCGCGTGGGGCTCTGTGCTGACAGTTCAGAGCCTGGAGCCTGTTTCAGATTCTGTGTCTCCCTCTCTCTGCCTCTTCCCCGTTTATGCTCTGTCTCTCAAAAATGAATAAACGTTAAAAATTTTTTTTTTTTAAAAGAAGAGAATACAATTTTGGCTGAAGCAAGCCAGTCTCTAACACAGAAGCCAAGAGGAAATTATCTGTACATTAGATGTTAAGTGTCTCGTTGGTGATACCAGAGTTAGGAAGGTATTAAATCTAGATTTTAGGGCCCCTGGGTGGCTCAGTCAGTTGAGCGTCCGACCTCAGCTCAGGTCATGACCTCATGGTCCGTGAGTTTGAGACCCACGTCGGGCTCACCACTTCAGCGCAGAGCCTGCTTCGGATTCTCTATCCCCTGTTCTGTCCCTCCCCTGCTCTCTTTCTCTCAAAAATAAAAAATAAAAATAAAAGAAATCAAGACTTTAATCAGTTAAGGAAAGAATGTATGGACAAGACGTCCAAGATAATACAGTCCCTAACAAGTAACAAAGCAGGCGATTGTTTTTTTTTTTTAAATTTTTTTTTTTCAACGTTTATTTATTTTTGGGACAGAGAGAGACAGAGCATGAACGGGGGAGGGGCAGAGAGAGAGGGAGACACAGAATCGGAAACAGGCTCCAGGCTCTGAGCCATCTGCCCAGAGCCCGACGCGGGGCTCGAACTCACGGACCGCGAGATCGTGACCTGGCTGAAGTCGGACGCTTAACCGACTGCGCCACCCAGGCGCCCCATAGGCGATTGTTTTCAAACACACTTGCTTTTGCTGTCGTCAAGTGCTTGCTTTGATAGGAATAAAAATTCAAAAACCAAGTAAGTGTCAAGATTCAAAACGGGTGTCCAAACCACAACCTTCTGGTAATCATAAATATCACTGTTCAGCTATCTAGAAAAATGACGATAGAAGCCATCATTTTATGTCATGGTTCATGGCCACTTCCAGGTTCATGGCCACTTTGATCACTCCCCATCCTCGAACGCTACCTTTAGCCATGCAGGTATGTTTCCAATTCCATTAGAAAACACACCAGACACAGAATGGTAGACCTTTCAGGAGAAGAAAAGTAAACATCCCCAAAGCTGCAGAATGTGGACAGACTGCTCCTGCTCCCTGCACAGTCAGCTTTTGAACTGTATCCATTTTTCCCCCTAGCTTTTCTGTTGCTCTCAGTCAGGAGAACCATGGCTCTCTCCTGGTTTGATAAAACATGCTTACACTTGAGAGTTGAATCCGAGATAGAACCTGCTGGCAGCACTCCAAGGACACGAGCAGGCAGCCAGTTGACAATGGAGATCTAGTCAGCAGGGCTTCTCAGGGTGTCCAAATCTGATAGATGGAACGTGTAGAAAAAGAACTCCATTTGTGAAGTCTAATCCTTTTGGCCTCTCCACTTGCCAGTTCACAGGCATAATGTGAGCAGTACATGAGAAAGGACAGGTAAAGTGGAAACACACGGATGTCCTAATCACCGAATTCTCTTCAACGGATCTATTCAGGAACATTCAAAGGAAGAGGATTTCTCATAGTGAAAGCTGAGCGGGTCAATGATTTTGTGACGTGGTTTTTAGAGCATACCAGGGGTACCGTTTCATCAGGATTCACTGAATTTGGGCCAGATGACAGAAGGGTGAAAAATGGAGATAGATGTCTTCAGTAATTACACTCCTCTTTTCTGTCCTGCTCCATTAGTTTCTTTGTTACCATATAACATTCATTTTAGACCCAGAAAAAAGACATTTTTATCTCTCTGGAATTCATCATGAAACTTCTTTTAACTTAATGAAGCTGAATTTCACCACATGGGACATTTTCTAATCAGTAAGATAAAATGCAAGTAAACCAAGAAACAAACAAATAACAAAATACGGTTACTTGTGCCAGGGTATGCTTTTTATTACTTAGCAACATACAGAGAAAAAATAAGTCACGGCTAACGTTTATGCATCTACAAATGCTACCAAAACAAGCAGATCATTCCACCCCTCTTGATAATGCATTCAGCCTCCTGCCCCTTTTATTCTGCTTCTAGAAACTTAACCAATGACCACAGGGAAAGGGAAGGAAAAATAAGATAAAAACAGGGAGGGAGGCAAACCATAAGACACTCTTAAATACAGAGAACAAACTAGGGGTTGATGGGGGTGGGGGGTAAGTGGGTGACGGGCATTAAAGAGGGCACTTGTTGGGATGAGCACTGGAGGTTATATGTAAGTGATGAATCACTGGGTTCTACTCCTGAGGCCAAGACTACACTGTAAGTTAACTAACTTGAGAATAAAAAATAAATAAAATATAAAAATAAAATAAAATAAAAACCATTGCCTACCATATTTCTCTCATTTTTCTTCACTTATGCCAAGTCATTAGTAATGATGATGATATTAAAAAGGTAATCTTTTGTCAAACAGAATTTTATTCTAAAATTGTTTGTGAGTTTCCTGTAAAGTATCAAGCTTCTGAGAGCACATGCTTATTGCACAATATTTTTCACACAACACAGAATGTTAAAACATCAGCATTTCAGTGAAATCAACACTTAAAAAATGGAAAGTTCCCTACAATCTCGTATACAGGGGATGACCATAGTTAAGTGTCTGGAGTTTATTCACCCCAATCTCTCGTTATGGACAGACCAACAGAATAATAGATAAATATCATGCGTACCGTTCAGCAACTGGCTTTCCTTCATTTAACAATACAGCTGAATATCTTGTATCAGCCACATGGATAATAAAATTATTTAATCTGACAAATAATATAAAATTACTGCAAATTTATTCATGCAGTTCATTTTTCATGGTGACGGAGTTATTCTAAAGAGTCTAGAAGAACCAGGATTTTGTAGCAAAGGAGTTTTCTGAACTCTGAGCTTGTCTAGCACAAATGAACCTTTAATGTCAGTGTTTCCAACGCCACATCAAATCAGAATAAAAAGTTACGATTTTTTTTTAACTAAGTATTTTGGTTCACACCTTGGAAACCTCCACTCTGCACCTGAACCGCACTTCTGCTGGGGACAGCCTAAAGAGATTAAGTCCTGCCAGGCTGTTATAGTTTAAATGTGTCATCCCAAGCCACCCCACCCTGTAACATCCTTCTAAGTCCCTATTTATCTACTAATATTGTACTTTGGAAAAAAGGCAGGAAAACCTCAAAACCAATATGCTATCCTGAAGCCCTCCTCTCTTCCTCCTCAACTTTCTATCTCCCTTAGCGAAACTGTCATTTGCTTTCCCTCCCAAACTTGAAATCTTGAAGCCATTCTTACCTTCTGCCTGTGACCCCTCCCCCCTTATCCCATCAGTCATCAACTTCTGCTCATTGTACTTCTTCCTGTGTTCTCAAAGCCAACCCCTCCTCCTATTCCCCACTGCACTGCTGTGGTGCACGCCCTTGCCATCTGATCTACTGCAACAGGCACCACGGTATACCCAGGGAAGGGGCCATGAGCTATGGGAGCAACCAGAATTAGAATCCTTTCTTGTAGGTGTGTAAACATTGGACATGTTACTTACCTTATGTGTTTGATCCTTTGTAAAAAGGAAATACCTTAATTTGTGAAAGTCAACTGAATCTAAGGTATCCAGAACAGAAGCTAGCAAATGGGAAGGCTTCATTAAATGTCTTTTTTTCCTTCCTTGATCTTGTCCAACACCCGTCTATCATATACATTGTATCAAAATTGTGCCTTCAAATGATAAGCCCAATCAGGTTGCTCATTTGCTTAGACACCCACTAATTTCCTAGTGTCTTCAGGCAGAAATCTGAACATTTTAGCCTGGGATAGGCTAATCTATCCACTAATCTGGTACAAATTACCTTACCTGATTCAGATTACAGCAGGAAGTGAGGAAGCTCCTATGACTCCGTGTTCATCTTTTCTTCTCCATCAATGGCTAAACCCATGGCAGATATGGGTCAAAAATCTGATAGATGGATGGATGCATGCACAGAGATGGATGAGTACCTGAACCCATAAATGACTAAATTTATAGGAAGACGTGACTTAAATATTTCTTCCTCAAATCCTGAAATACTTAATAGATTTCAATTTGCAAGTCGCTATAGAAGCTGATCATTTGTTCCTAGGTATTATTTCTGTCTCCCAAACATCATGGCTTATATCTAGAGAAAATTCTTCCTACTGAAGACAGGTTATAAATGAAACTGTGCTAGGATGAAATTATTCTACAAACATCTACTGAGCAGCTGTCAAGTGCTGAGCACACCGTGGGCACCTGGAGACCTCCTAAAGTATGACATAAGGGTTAAAGAACTACCTAGGAAAGGGGACTGTGATACCATGGTTGTCAAGGCTGTCCGGGTGGTCATGGTGGGTTTCAGGGAAGGCTTCAAACAGGAAGAGGAGCCTGGCTGAGTTCTGAAGGTTGAGTATAAATATAAGTAGGTCATTTAAACTGAGGTGGGGGAGAAAAGAAGAGCTTTCCAAGTAGGAAAAAAAAGCATGTCAAAGATAGAGAAACAAGAGAGAGCATGCATCAAGCATTTTGCAATTAGTTATTTGTGGCTACAGTTTGGAGACTACTTGGCTGAAAGATAACAATTCAAAATAGAATAGAAAAAAACAGGTTAAAGAATCTATGGAAACAAAAAATGAGAAAGTAGGAAGCTGGAAACTCTCCGGGTGATCTCGTTCATTCCTGTGGCCTTTAAGTGTTACCTAATGCATAGGACCCTTAAATTTATGTCTCTAATCCTGATTATTCTCTGAAGCTCCAAATCACCTACTTAGCAACTCACACTCTCCTAAACTGAACTCTTCTACCTCCCTGCCCCAACTCTGTGATTCCCAAAGGGATCTATGTGTCTCCATCACCCAGTTGCTTATGCCAGTCACCTGGGTTATCCTACTTATGTTCCTCTCCTCGTCTCCATTTCTAATGAGTCCTGTCAATTCCAGCTTCTTGGTTCAGTCTTCCACAAGCTTTCATTAGACCCCGACAATGGTGTTATTAATGTTCCCTCATCTACTATAATCCCCTCCAACCCATTCTCAACTGTGCAACCAGATGATCTGAAAATAGTGTTTCTCAAACTGTAGTCCACTGATCACCTGAAGTGCTCGTCTAAAAAAAAAAAAAAGCAGAATTTCCAACCCAGACAATGGAAGCAGAATCTTTGGGGATTCCTCAAGGTTCAGGCATCTATACTTGGATAAGCCCAATCTCCACCTCTTTTTGCCATTAAAATGTAAGAATTACCAATATGTGAGGCAGAGTAATCTAGAGGTTAAGAGTAGATACCTTGATGGCACAAGAACAGACACTCAGATCAGTGGAACATAATAGAGAACCCAGAAAGAGACCCACAAATATATGGCCAACTAATTTTGACAAAGCAGGAAAGAATATCCAATGGAATAAAGACAGTCTCTTCAGCAAGTGGTGCTGGGAAAACTGGACAGTGACATGCAGAAGAATGAGCCTAGACCACTCTCTTACACCACACACAAAAACAAACTCAAAATGGATGACACATCTAAATGTAAGACAGGAAGCCATCAAAATCCTTGAGGAGAAAGCAGGCAAAAATCTCTTTGATCTGGGCCACAGCAACTTCTTACTCAACGTCTCCAGAGGCAAGGGAAACAAAAGCAAAAATGAACTATTGGGACCTCATCAAAATAAAAATCTTCTGCACAGAGAAGGAAACAAGCAGCAAAACTAAAAGGCCACTGACAGAATGGGAGAAGATATTTGCAAACGACATATCAGATAAAGGGTTAGTATCCAAAATCTATAAAGAACTGATCAAACTCAACACCCAAAGAACAAATAATCCAGTGAAGTAATGGGCAAAAGACATGAATAGACACTTCTCCAAAGAAGACATCCAGATCGCCAACCGACACATGAAAAAATGCTCAACGTCACTCATCATCAGGGAAATACAAATCAAAACCACAATGAGATGCCACCTCACACCTGTCAGAATGGCTAACATTAACAACTCAGGCAACAACAGGTGTTGGCCAGGATGCGGAGAAAGAGGATCTCTTTGCATTGTTGGTGGGAATGCAAGCTGGTGCAGCCACTCTGGAAAACAGTATGGAGGTTCCTCAAAAAATTAAAAATAGAACTACCCTATGACCCAGCAATTGCACTATTAGGCATTTATCCACAGGATACAGGTGTGTTGTTTCAAAGGGACACATACACCCCAATGCTTATGGCAGCACTCAATAGCCAAAGTGTGGAAAGAGCCCAAATGTCCATCGATGGATGAATGGATAAAGAAGATGTGGTATACACACACACACACACACACACACACACACACACACACACAATGGAGTATTACTCGGCAATCAAAAAGAATGAAATCTTGCCATTTGCAGCTACGTGGATGGAACTGGAGGGTATTATGCTAAGTGAAATTAGTCAGTCAGAGAAAGACAAGTATTATATGACTTCACTCATATGAGGACTTTAAGACACAGAACAGATAACATAAGGGAAGGGAAGCAAAAATAATATAGTAACAGGGAGGGGGACAAAAACATAAGAGACTCTTAAAAATGGAGAACAAACAGAGGGTTACTGGAGGGGTTGTGGGAGGGGGGATGGGCTAAATGGGTAAGGGGCATTAAGGAATCTACTCCTGAAATCACTGTTGCACTATATGCTAACTAATTTGGATACAAATTAAAAAAATAAAATAAAAAAAAAAGAGTGGATACCTTGAGTCAGAATGCCTACATTTGATTTCTAGCTGTGTGTTCTCGGGCAGGTAACTTAACTTTTCTGTGCTTCTGTCTCTTCACCAGGACAATTAAGATAACAGTGAACTAGCTCTTGAGTTTCTGTGATGATCAAATGAATTAAAACCTAAGTGATAGCTTTTATTACTTCTCAGCAATATTTCTGGCTCTCTTCTGCTTCCTAGCAGGTGGGGAGATTGTACTTCCCCACCCCTATGAAGTTAAATAGGTTCATGTGATTTACATAGACCAACAAAATGTGAGTGGAAGTAACATGCGTCACTTCTGGAAAAAGCTGAGATAGATGATTCTCCAGGGCTTCTCTTCTCTTCTCTTCCTTCTCATGGCAATCATGGAGGTACATGTTGATACGGAAATGTCTAAGACAGAAGCAGTGTGGAACAAAGAGCCAAGACATGAAGGACCATTTCCCTGCTCTCTTGTGTAACCAAGAAATAGATGCATATTGTGCTAAGCTCTTGAGACATTAGGAACTGTTGTTACCACAGCGTAGTATCACCCAACACCCAACCTCACTGGTTCAACTTTAAAGCCCTTGGAGTAGGCCCGGCCTAGAGTAACTGCTCAATGACAGCTTTAAATTTTTTTTTTCACGTTTATTTATTTTTGAGACAGAGGGAGACAGAGCATGAACAGGGGAGGGGCAGAGAGAGAGGGAGACACAGAATCTGAAACAGGCTCCAGGCTCTGAGCTGTCAGCACAGAGCCCGACGCGGGGCTCGAACTCACAGACTATGAGATCGTGACCTGAGCCGAAGTCAGACGCTTAACTGACCAAGCCACCCAGGCGCCCCAATGACAGCTTTAGACAAGCCCAGCAATATAGTTCAATGGAAAAGCAGTTTTCCCTTCACTAACTGCTCATGTCGCTCCTCTGTTGAAACCATCAATCATTTCTCATGGAATTTAAAATAAAACCAAAATCACTAACCGGCACACTGCCTAAATTGCTTTGGTCGCCAGCCATATCTTGTTCACTCTCCTGCCATACTGGCCTTTTAGCTCCTTGAACATGAACAAGCACCTTCCTGACAAAGGGACTTTATATTTGACAAGATCTGAGCCTGAATCCTCCTTCCTCGTCTTTTTTTATCTTCATGTGTCAACTTAAATCTCAGCTCCTCAGGGAGGTCACCTCTGTTCACCCAGGTGGGAGCAAATGCTCTTTTACATTCTCGTTTTAGTCCTTTCTCAGCATTTTTCCTGTGTCTTTTAAACTATTCATCACAATTTGAGATAAATTTTGCTCGTTTATTCACTCATTTCCCATCTTTTTCTAGTACTAGACAGGAAGCTCCATGAGGACAAGGCCACATCTCTCTCATTCATATATTTATCCTAAAAACTAGAACAGTTCCTGGTACACAGCAGGACTGGTTATGGGAGGACAGAGTGGGGCAGAGGAGGTTGAAATGAAAGAGGGAGAGTTGTCCTGGAGTTAAATCGAGTATTTACTGAATACGAAATACTACCTTTAAATGATTATTCCCAAAAGAAATTGAGAGTTTCTAACAAAAGTGATGAAAATTCTGAAAACTAATGTTTTTCTGTATATGAGAAGATACACTTTCACAAATGGTATAAACTATAAATTAAGATATAAATATATTCCTGCCAAAATAGGCAAGTCAATAAGAATGCAATTCAAGCAGCGCCTGGGTGGCTCAATCGGTTGAGTGTCCGACTCTTGGTTTCTGCTCAGGTCATGATCTCGGTTTCATGAGTTCGAGCCCCACATCAGGCTCTGTGCTGGCAGTGTGGAGTCTGCTTGGGATTCTCTTTCTCTCCCTTTCTCTCTGTCCTTCCCTTGCTTGCTCTTACTCTCTCTCTCTCCCAAAAATAAATAAATAAAACTTTAAATCTAGGGGCACCTGGATGGCTCGGATGGTTAAGTATCTGACTTTGGCTCAGGTCATGTTCTCATGGTTCATGAATTCGAGCCCCACATAGGGCTCTGTGCTGACAGCTCAGAGCCTGGAGCCTGCTTCGGATTCTGTGTCTCCATTTCTCTGTGTCCCTCCCCGACTTGTGCTCGCTCTCGCTCTCTCTCTCAAAAATAAACATTAAAAGAAATTTTTTTAAATGCAATTCTAAACCAGCTTTTAACAAGGCAATGTATTATAAACACAAAAGTCCTACATCTGAATTATACCTTTTATTTTGAACATTTCACTCAACAGAAATCTGATATACTGGGTCTAGGTGATGACACCTTCCAAACTAATGAAACTTTTCTGTAGCATAAATAAACAAATTTAGACCATCAAGTAAAATCAAATCCAAGTGTAACTGAACAACTCAAGAATGGTATGAATGGAGTAGAACCCCCAGTGGCTTATACTTCACTGTTTATAACCGACTTTGAGAGTCTTCTTAGTGACATGACACTAGACTATGCATTTCCAAGAGCCAAACACACAGAATATTCTTCTCTCTACTCGCTCGTTAAAAGATTAAGAAATCTGATACAAAGGTCTGATGTAACTACGAACATACCCCAGTCATTTAAGGAGGGCTCTCTTAGGTCGGATGTAACTAACGACACACCCTAGTCTCTTACGTGATTCTGGGTGAAGTCATCCTGCTCACCCTTGTGCAACCTCTCCTCCTCATCAGTCCTGCTTCTTACATGTGGAATGATTTGCCATAACTAGAAGGCAAGTGCTGTTGGGCATCTTCTCACTCTCTTCTTTCATTTCCCGAAAAGGCACCAAAAATGTCTTTGCCTGGATCTCCAAAGGCACATAAGTAGACCTTTGAATCCTTTGGCTGGAAAGGTCTTGGATCAGATCCGTTTGGTGAGGGAAACCGAAGAAGGTCAGAAGACCTCATTGATCTTGGAAGAATCCAACTTCTGGTTATAAATGACCCCACCTCTACCTTTTAAATTAGCTGCTACTAGAGAGATGCCACTGGAAAAGGAGCATACGCTAAGTTTATAATTCTCTTTCATTTTATTTTCAACAAGCAGATAATATAACCTAAATATCTCTCAAGTATCTAGATTTTTCCTTTGTGAGCAAAAGACATATTATGGTTTAGGTGTTAAGTCGGTTAGATTCACCCTCATTTCCTTTCTTCCTTTCTGGAGTTTTTCAGACTCTTCTTAATATCAGAAAAAAGACAACTCTTCAGTCAACTATTGGTAAACAATTATTTAGCACCAGTCTTGAATTTTCTGATGGATTATAAATGAATGATAAAATTCTACCTTAGGCCCACGTCAACTGCTTCTTCTGTTTAGCTTCTAACTACAGTCAGAATGGATGCGTGGAGAATGAACGAATGAATGAATGAATGGATGAATAAATGAAAATTTGAATGCCTGTCTAAAGGAAGCCAACTGTTGTTTTTCTGGTTAAAACTCAGCTAAGACTACTAAAAGTTTAAGGTGGCATTTAGAAATGCAATAAAAAGAACCCACAGATGTTATTTTAAAATTTTATTTGCTTATAAAAGAGAATGGAAATGGGTTTGCAAGAACTTATCTGCATGTACAAAGTAATCCATGTAGATAAAGAGGGCAAGCCTTGGAATACTGCTGGATAAACTGTTCATCAAAATTGGACCTCCTGGCATCAGAACTGGTGGCAAGTCATTATTTTACATGTCAAAACCACTGAAACACTGAATCTATTTTTAAAGTCACCAACTTCAGAAAGGTTATAGTCTAAAACATATTCTTAGATACCAGTGAAACGAGTTACCAAGTGATCTCAGAGGCGGGCAGATCAGTTAATCAAGAGGTAGTTTCTCTAATAATATCCCTTTTTCTTTTTAGCAAGGCTATAGGAGATAGAGATAAATGGCATAATCTTTGAATCTCTTTAAATTTTAACTCTGTTTCCTTTGAATACAATCATAGCTGTCTTGTCTTGATACATTTTAGAACTTGAGATCATCTAACACAGAAAAGAGTCCAGTGTTCAATTTTTTTTTCTTGCCAATTTTTCTTTGAGCACTCTTCTTTGGACAAACAAATAATCTGGCATGCCATTAAAATAGCAGAGAGAAGTAAATCCTGTGGTGTCATAGATGAAGGGAGTTTTTTAAATACAATTTTTTGTTAATGATAGCAATATTAACAATACCCAAGGACACTTAGGGTGATGAAACGAGCCCCCAAAAGGTAGCATACAAACCACATCGCAACATTCTTCTTGAATAAGTTTCTCTAAGAGTTCTTGTAGCTGGTCTTCATATTTGTCCGGAGGCTATCAGATCCCCGAGCCCCACAGTTCCATGGCTTCCAGCTCGTCTTGGACAGGAGTGAATTCTGGTTGATCAGGATGAGGAGCTAGAGAGGAAGAGTGGGGTGGGACTTGATAGGACCCAGGAACCATAAACTGATATTCTCTCCTCGTGTGGGTCCGTAAGAGGCAGATTTGGTCACTAAACTACAGAGATATCCTGCTTGGGTAGAAAGCAGTAGCCACCTTGACCCACCACGCCGCTTGCGCCTTCCCCAGGAGGTTTCAGATGGTTAGTGAAGGAAGGGACGGATACATGGCAGAAATTGTTAGAAAACCAGATCACAGCCAGCTGCTTAAATATTATGTGTTTTATTTACAAAAGGAACCCTGAATCTCAGCAGAATTGTAACAGAACAATAAATCTTACCAAAACCCATCTCAGGTTAGAAACCCATCACCAGGGGACAGTCAGGAAGGGAGGGGGTCAGAGGAGAATGGAGAGTAGGGTGGTCAGGGAGGAAGATGCCCATCAGTCTTGTGCGGGGACAGGAAAGAGGAGAAGGCACGCTTCATTCAACAACTACTACTGAGCCTTCACATAGAAAAGTTAGGGATAAATCCTTGGTACACAATCATACACCCTTAGCCAGGCTGATACAGAGCGGTCGGTTGCTAATACAATTGACCCATGGGATTTGGTGAAGTTTCAGTATTCTCAGTGTACGTGTTTCGAGTAGGGAGGGCAAGAGATGTGACAGTGGGCAGGGAGGGAAGCAGGTGAGGCAGGAAAGCAGGGTGCCCATTGTTAGGGGCAGGGGCTGGGTGGTGGTAGTCAACAGGACAGTTCTGTATCCATAGCCAATTGCCCAGGCCAATGTAATCGGAGTGGAGGAGATGCACCTCAGTGCTGGTAATCATTGTAAGGGATCAGATCTTAACAAGGGACAGGGAGATTTGAGAGAACAAGGAGGGAAGAGATGAACAGAGAAAAACACATCAGCAAAACTCTGACCAGTTCCTCTGGCAAATAAGGTTAAATTTCTCCTAAAGCAGAAAACTTAAAATTCTTTGCCTAATAAGTTTATTGCCCCAAAGCAGTCTGTGAACATGTCTCTTGATGCTTCCAAGAGTGACTATGTCAGAAAATGTCCCATTGCACAACTCGCCGACATGCAGGCTGCAGATGTTTTTAGGAAGCATTATCTTTCAGAGTCTCGGTCCAGTCGTTAGTAACGAGGCAAGGACAGCATGGCCACTCTTGTTTCTTCTTAAAACTATCTTTGGTCACGTAACATGCATGTGGTGCGCAGAAGGTCACCCAAAAGAATCTAGGGGGCCCTCCTCGCTAGGGAAAGCTCTAAGTTTGAGGTTTATCCAAAACAAGAGTAAAAAATTACAGGGCATCACGACCACACCACAGCAGTAACACAGAATTAGGGCACCCGAAGAAAGTTCAGACATGCCCCGCAATGACCAAACGTGAGGTCGGAGGCCAAGAAGGTGTGGACTGCCATTTGTAAACAAGAAAGATTTACATATGATGCTATTTTCATTTTCCTCTTAAGGTTTTTAAAGGGGTAGCCTCTAGAGTCATTAGCACTTCATAGAAGATATCTCTGAATAATTTAAGGTAGTGAGGTGCTCAACTTCTGCCTCCCTCCCCTAATTGGTCTACTTTTCATTGTACCCCCATCATATAGTTCTAACCGTAGCAAAACACTGCTCAAAGCCCACGAGAGGCCGGCACTTACCTCCTACCCCGTAGGCAGAACACGAAGAGGGGTCGCAGTATCCAGGCTGGCCAGAAGGACCTTGTGGTCCAGGAACCCCCAGGTGACCAGGTGGACCCCTGGGCCCAGGAGAGCCAGGGGGCCCAGGGCTTCCTGGCCGACTCTCCCCCGATGGTCCTAAGAAGCACCAACAAATGAAAACAGTTGGTCTTCACCATCACAGAGTGAGTTTTGAGACTCCCAAGAAGTAAACTAACTCTTAAAAAAAGCCACCTCACACATTTTAACAATTAGGATAGTCTGCCTCTCCCTGCTCATTGAGTTTTTATTCCTAAACTGGATCGTACTGTAATCATACATTCTCCTGGAGGTCAGTGCTTTCAATCAGCTCAGGAAACTGGAAAGCAAAATGGATGTATTCTTTTCTATCACCTCTTGGATATTAAAGGGAAAGGAACATACCACTCTCGACCTGGTTTTCATTACAGAATTCCTGTTTCCCAGTGCAGTTCAGTGGGAATCCAGCATACGTGCATACATGAACACGTGCACACATGTACACACACAAACACACTCAATCTCAGCCTCGTAATCTATACTGCTTTATGGCCTCAGATCATCGAAATAAATTAGCCTGAGTGTGAAAGAAATTATCCTGCAGGAGAAGAAGGAAAAGTCTGAAACCGGGCCTAAAATACTAATCCAAAATTTCTTTAAGGCTACCTCATATCAATTGAGAACTTAGATTGAGTGAAAATGGGAGAGAGACTAAAAGTTTTCTGATATTAGGAAGTGTATTGAGCTGAGTGTTTTTGTTTGTTTTTATGTTTGCTTTCAGGCCCGGATTCCAATAGTGCTTCAAAGGCATTCCTCAACCAAGAATGACATTCTTTCAACTAAAACCTAAATGGAAATTAGGAACAAGTATCCCCTTATATTTGAAAAGTGCTGCGGCTCTTAGATACATTCAATTCCATCCAGTCAACATTCACCAATCACTGTTTTTGTGGAACACATGATCCTAGATCAGCCTCTCACGCAGGCTCTAATGCTAGGAGCATTTATGCTCAGTCGATTTATTCCATTAGGAATCCCTCCTAGAAAAAGCACTTTCCAAAATCATCATTAGACTGGAAAGAAAAATCTGTAAAGCATTTGATTCAATGTGGCTAAAACTGGATTATAAACGTCCAATAGAACTGCAAACTTATAATTCTAATAACGAGGATGATAATCTAGAGACCATTGTCAAAGCACATAGTAATGTGCACAAAACTTACACAAAAGTCATTCAGTAAGAATGCCATGGTGGCAGAGACTCTGAGTGTTTATCAAATACCCATGTGTTCCTCTATATTTGGAGCCTGCCGTGCAGTTCAACTGAGAGTGTGGCTAGTACCAGCCAGTGAAATATGCATGGCTGTGACATATGGCCTTCTCCATGTAGGAAGGTGAAGGCTGATGTGCCTCCTTATCTTTCTCCTAAAAGCCTTTTGTTCCAAAATGGGGGAAAGCCACCTTACTCACCTCAAACTTTAGCTATATCTACTAAGCATTTGGGATTGATTTGTTACCTCAGGATAGCCTAGCATAGCCTAACTCATGAAGCCAACTGGATCCCAGAATATGCTATAAGCTTCTGGGAGAATCATCACTTAACAAACTGGCCTTCTAATAAAGCGAATGAGAAATACAGCCATTCCAGTTAGATGCAAGGACGTAACACGGCCATTTTCTTCACCAGTGATGTCAAGGGAAATATAAAGATTTAGGACACCCATTGTGCAGCTTCCTGTTAGGTAGAAAGATTTACCTGCTGGTCCAGGGGGGCCTCTTGGACCTTGGGTTCCAATGCCTGGGTTTCCTTTTTCTCCTTTGATGCCAGTTAGACCTGTTGAGAAGGAAAAAAGAAAAGAGGGAAAAGTCCTTAAGACAAAAATCTAGGTAGTTCCATGTTTCCAGGCTTCAAAATTACCTCTCTGGTAAAGAGAATGGTGTGGGTTGGTTGGGGGTGATGGTTACCAGGGGACTTTGAGATTAAATTCTGACACTGTGAATCATGTACAGTCATAGAGGGGAGCCCGGTTCTGTGGCTGAGCATGCTGTCCGTATTTGTGGTACTGCAAGTTTATTTTCCTCCTTCCTACTGAAGTGGGTCAGCCTGCCAGGAACCGGCCCGTGTCTTTGCACGCACCAGGCCATTCGACGTATGCAGTTGGCACTCCAGAGTAACACAATAGAAATCACAAGTGGACATGTCTAACATTTTCCTTTTGGTCCACTCTGTAATGTATCTGCAAAAGGCATGAATTATAATTAGGCAGCAAAGTTCTGAAGAGCGTGAGTTTCCATTAAAAACTTGGAAGCTTCAGGAAAGCCTGTGTTTGATTTGGCTGATTCAGCCCCATAAAAGTCTAAACCTATTCATGTCTCTTTTCCACTGAGCTGACTCCTTATTCCAAATAATTTACAGTGCTATTAACAAAACTATACATTTTCACAGGGGAAAAACAAAGAAACATATACTCTGACACCTCATCATCCCAACAGCTTCTATCACAAGGTTGCTGGACAGGTGAGAACATGCCATATTGAGGACCACCAGTCCGAGAGACAGAGTTGCATCAGATGAGGGCCGGGTTACCCAGGCTCACATCACAGAAGGTCTCTGGTGTCTGTTTTTCATGGACAACAATGCTTTGAAGTAGCAGAATGCAGAATTGCATCTGTATGTAATTACACTTACAGAGAAATTATGTATGAATTGGCAAAGCCAAGAAGGAAACATAAACAAATGACAGTAACCAATTTGATAGGGGGCAGGCATGCAAGTGATTTAGAATGTTTAAAATTACAAATAACTTTTCCCTTTTACTAAAGGCAACGCGTATTCACTGTAGACAAATTAAAAGACACCACAAGCAAGGACTTCAGCCCTTGAAAATAATCACTTTTAACATCTTGGTTTATAACTTCCAGAAATAAAGGCATTCATGTAGTATTTGCTCTGGGAATAGTTGGCAAAGAGAGAGAGAGAGAGGGAGAGAAAGATCAGTGAGCAACTAACAGCTTTTTTTATACTGCACACATAATGACTGTCCCTTGATTTGAAGCTTCGGTGTCTGCTGTGTTCCTTGGGACCACCTTTTGGGGTCAAGGTATACCTGGCATTTAAGTGCTCCTTCCTTGTTAGTGGTCATCAGGGCTCCTTCACCCACTGCTATGCCTCCCCAACACCCAGGCCTATCGCACGTGGCCTTAGTGGTATTTTCTGAGCTCAGGAGAGACCAGCACAGCAGGGAGAGAGCAGGACACTGACCACTGAGCCTGTTATGACCTCTTGTTTTGGGTCTGACTCTTCTCTTAGGAGCCCATAAGGAAGATGGTAATTTCTAAGAAGTAAAAATACAGTTGCATCTGAGTTCAAAAAGCACACAATGTACTCAGACTAACCAACATGTAATACTCAGTTGCTATCAAGTTGTTTAGACAGAAAACCACACTGGGTGCATCTACTAGATATCACCCAATTAGCTCCCAGTTTAGCTCTTAGTTTAGTAGCTAATTGAAAGAAGTACTTTTTAGCTGGTAGGTGTTCTCTCAGATGCAAATGTGTCCTAACGTGCATCTGGGAATTGAGCAGAAACTGCCTCTTCTTCTGTTTGAATGAGAGTCACTTTCCCCACAGGGAACCACTAATTTTTCAAGAATTAGAACACATATACAGATGACTAATGGCAGGCTGCTCATGATTAAGTGTGTGGTGACTCAGAGGCCTCCCATGACCTTACGGTACTCAAGGATCAACATTAACAACATGGCTTCTCAATGATTCTCCAAAGTGGGAAATGCAGTTGAGGCTGTACAGCACATCCAGGAAAGTATTCTCAGGAGTAACTCTCTGATAAGAGTTTCTTGATTTATCCTTTGCTTCTTCATTAAGAAAAGTGAAAGGTGGGAAAGATTGGGCAGTAGAAAGCCTAGTTGTTTTAATTTTCTAGTTATGTAAGGAAAAACAAATGGCATTTGATATTATCTGTACTACAAATCAAGGAAAGAGAGGAAGAGTCTCACAAAAATATTCCAGCCCCTCAAAATGCCTTGAAAAAATTCTAAGGATATAATGATATGAACAGAGAATTTTAGATTTTATTATCCTTGAAGTAAAGATATGTTCCAACTACATGTAGGCTAATATATTAATATTCGTCCATGTATTTACTTATGGTTCTGAGACTGAAGGAATATTCATGTCCATGACAACTGAATTTGGTTGTAAATCTTTTTCTTGGAATGAAAAACTCATGTTAAAAATCAATAATTAAGTACCTAAGATGAGGATTGAAATTAAAGACTAAGCTTAGAGACCTCAGATCTCTAAAAAATAGATCCACATATACTTTTGATAAGCCTTATAAGCCATGTATGATTAAAAGGAAAGAAATCAAATGTCAGCCTGTCCTTCTTTATGAGGACTGAATGTGAAGCCACTTGGTGTTGAGATGTAGTCACCAGAGTCATGTGCCATCATCCTTTCTTCAAAGGGCACTGGGACCTCTGAGTGCACAGTATAGCCCCTCCTTCTGGAATACCCTTTTCACACTGGCCGTCTTCATAAATACTTCTCATTCTTCAAGACCCAACTCAAGGGTTCTCTGCAACCATAATGAGCAGATGCACAATGGATTCCAGACGCCAGGGATTGTCTATCTGATTCATGGCTATATCCCTGACACCGCTAGAGCACCTTCCACATTGTATGGAACTTACATACTGACTGAGTGAACGAATTCATGAACGAATAAATTCTCTGCTTCCGTATTGTCCACGCCTCCTCTGGCACCTACCTCATTGCATTGCTTGTTCTCCTGTTCATCTAGCCTGAGCCCAGGAGCCTACTGACTGCAGTAGGGATCGTGTCGTATTTATTGTTAGTGTCAGATCCAAGCAGAACCTCACACAGAGTAGGTGGCCCAGTAAATACTAGAAGACTAACTGAATGATAATGTCTACACCAACATGTAGCTGACTCTTATAAGCAAGCATGACCTCTGAAGGATCAACAAACAAAATGCTTTACGCTGGAGCTTTGCTTTTTACTTTCACATGCCTGGCTTCCGGGAACACAGCTTTTTGTAACAAGTTCTTTGTTTGACAATATCAACTGCCGGTGCTTCTTAAGAGATGAATATAATAGATTACAATAAGTTTAAGTTTCTGCCATTTCTAAAAACTGAGCACAGCTTACCAAAAATATGATTTAGGTAAGATTAAAATATCTTTAGTTTTCTTTTGAGTTACCAAAAATATTTAGGAGAATCAGAGAGATGATTATTATTCATTCATTCATTCATTTGTTCTTTCTTTTAAAAATATTTTAAAACATTTATTTTTTTAGGTTGGTTTTAGGTTCACAGCAATGTTGAGTACAAAGTACAGAGATTTCCCATGTATCTACTGCCCCTACACATGCATTAGCAACATCCCCCAGTAGAGAGGTACCTTTGTCGTATTCATTCTTTTTTAAGAGTCTCATTAGAAACCATTTCAGGGTTACCTGATTCTCTTTTATCACTAACCTAACACTGACCCTGCAATATACATGTATTTATTATACTTTTTAAATATTTTATATTTATTTATATTTTATATATTATATTTACTATTTTTTATATTTTATGTTTATTATATATATATATATATTTTTACAGGTCTACTAAGACAGAGACCCGTTTGTTTTAGTTTTTCATTATATTCCTAGTTCCAGTCACATATTAAGGCACTCAAGAAATATGTGTCAAACAAATGGATGAATGGATGAAATCCTAAGTTCAAGGGCAGACTTTGACAAACCAAAAAATGTGGCTAGTCAGTTTATCAACTAGGCCTATAAATTACTTTGGTAGACTTTTGAATGCTAGATGCTTGACATGTATAAACTCATTCAGTCTTTACAAGAACCAAGAGGGCGGGCACTACTATTAATGCAAGAGAAGGCTGTGATACCTGCCCTAATAAGTCCCTGAGCCAAGATTTCAAGCCAAGCAGGTTGGCACTGAAGCCTATACACTGAACCACTGCCCTCCCTGCCTTTTCATCCCAAAAGGCAGGCTGCATTTTTGCCCTGTTCACTGCAGGTGAGGCTCCAGAACTGCCTGCTGAGTCAGTGTGCACGGTTTCTCCGGTCCCATGTTCAGAAATCAACCCTCTGGTCATCACATTTCCTCTGCTTATTTCCCTTAGTTTGCATACTTGTCCTCTGCTCTGAGCGAGATTCAGCATTGCTATTTGGAGGATTTATCCTGCTCACACTGACTGCATGTCCAGGATTGGGCCCTTGGTTGTCTACTTCCTATTTTCTTTGGCCCGTTGGTCTCTGAATAGAGAGATTTTACTCATTTCTCTGCACCCCCCCCCCAACCATACCAAGCACTCCACGCTAGAGTCTCATGCTATTTCCAGGGAGCACATTTATTCTCTTCATCCCAGACATTTTGAGCAACTCCCAGGATTTATGCCCGGGCACATATGCAAAGCCTGGGCAATGCTTTCATTGTAACTGTACCAAAAAGTCACAGAAACTGGGAGACAAAGCTTCAGTTATGTTATTATATTGTCTGTTGCCTAGGAAATGCTGACAATGAATGGCAAGCACAGTCTGTTTTCCATTCAAAATATGTTTGAATGCCTCCTAGACGCAAGTGCAAGGCACTGGAGAGGCACCTAGCTACAAGATGGCAGAATAATTGGATTTAATTCACTAAGTGTTTTGTGCACTTTTCCAGAGTCTGCTATTGCTACATTTTTGGCCTGTGGGATTAGTACCAGCATGTGGGACTCCATGTTTTGGCTAAGGTCTCGGCTAAGGGGGCCAAGATTGGAAAATACATGATTGTTTTCAAATGTAAACAAACTTCGCAAATCATTGCTAAGAGTTGCTCCTTATTGTATTTTTTTTTTATATACAACAACTGCCCATCTACTATGACTATATAATTCAGGACTTAGGGAAAGATAAAGCCCTCCAGATGGTTCAGGCAGAGAGAATTTAATGCAGGGACTTGTTTACATGGGTGATGGAAGGGCTGAGCAGCCAATGAAAGATGATGAGGCAATTGATAAAGTAGTAACAACAGGAAGTCACTCTCACCTTTAGGAGCACAGGGACAATGGGAAGAAATGGTGTGACTGGAGCCCAGAGCCTAGAGCCTTCTGATAGGATCTAGAACCAGAGGGAAAGACTTCCAGTGGAAACAAGAGCCACGTAAAAGTCATCACCACAACAGGAATTCCAGGGGAAGCAGGGATTGGGGTGAGGGGAGAAATATCCTGGCTTCTCCCCTCTTCAAATTCTCTAATCCTCCTCAATGCTTCCTATTGGCTGAACCTTCTCAGGAGCAGAGGCCAAGGGAGCCTGGAAAGACAGTGAGGCATAGCTAATGGAAGGGGAAGAGCAGACTGAAAGCAAACCACCTGGTCTATCCCAATATCAGGCTCTGAGTATTCAGAGTAGAAGGCACCTTCCTGTCTGTAGCAGGTCACCACGTAGCAGGGAAACAGACAAACGGACAACTATAACACGTGGTGTGAGAATAGCTACGACAAGATATGAAAGTACAGAACTGAGGCATCTGTGGGAAATCACAGGAAGCTTTCCGATAGAGCTGACCCTTGAAGTTAAGTCTTCAAAGGCAGGTGTGCAAGGGCAACTCCAAGTGGTTTCCTATGACTTTTACAGCTGCAGGTTGGGGACTGGTAGAGTAAGCAGGCAGTCTAGGCCAGGTCATGACATGCTAAGGAGTTTGGATATGGCCCAATGGATAGCTATTCCACTGCAAAAAGAAAAAAAATCCTTCAATACCATCTACCTAATTTTTTGTAACTTCATACTCTTTTTCTGAAAGAGGAGCCCCCTATCATTTAAATCCCGGGCCTCATAAAACCTGGGTCCGCCCCCGTGGGGCGCTACAAAGCAATGAAATTCGTTCAGGTGGACTGGAAAATCCTGCAGAGCCCAACTCTACACTGAGCTAATCCCACAGAAAAGCCAGAGGAAAACATGTTGAATCATTAAGTAGGGCTACCCAGTGGCCAAAGGAACCACTACCAGATCAAGATCAAGACAATAAGATATTTGCACTTTAGGGTTTCCTATCAGTTAGAGGCATGGTAACATTGTCAGGAGGTCCTTTGGTCTTCTGATCACACATGTCTAAATTAGACACACTGACATCTGGCCAGTGAGAGAGGGGAAGGGAGTGCAGCAGGGAGGGGGGAGGGGAAAGGGGTAGGATGGAGGTTGTAAAGGGAAAAGGGAAAAGACAGGAAAGAAGATGAGGAGCACCCCTCATCAGTGCATACCAACCCCATGTTGTCATGTGCAGGTTAACTGTTCACACCTGCAGGTGCATGGTAAAAACGAACAGGGATTAAATCGGGCACCAGAAATCCTGGATTTTTGTCCCCATAGTTTTGCAAACCGATACGATGATCTATAATAAGACTGTCAGACCAAATACCCATCTATCAGTTTCAGCTCCAAAGTTTTGACTGATCCCCCATAAATGCTATTATGTTATTTCTAGCATGGACTGTTTGGAAAATGATAAATAATTCTAAGAAAAATGAGCCAATTTCTATGGGTTCAAAAATGAACTTTCTGGGTTAGGTATGAATATTCAACCAGTTGATGATATTTAAATTAGTGCCTGGTCTAGTTTTTATTCCTTGCAGAAATGAAAAGTGCTATGATGCTCTCTGCTCTTGGAAAAGAAGAAAGCTCTGTCAGGCATTGGGATAAGGCCAGAGTCTGCAGAGTGTAAAACAAAATGTGTTATGACCAACAGCCCTTCATAATAAGCATGAAGAGTCCACTATTAAGATAAATACATCTCCTATCTAATTAAATCTAGAACCAATCAAAATGAAAAGAATTAATGAATATGTCATTTCTATATATGTTTTGCCCAGCTATACAAATATGTTTTGGTATATTTATTGGTTGTAATGTATTTATTGTTTTAAAAACCATGTTAAAAAATCCACAGAAAATGGTTTATCATAGCTAATATAAACAGCTTTAATTTTATCATCTAAGTAAGCATATGTTTTATTTCCACTTTACTTGTTTGTGTACAAGGCCAGAAATTTAGAAAATGGCAAAGTACATTCCTACATTTAAAAGAAAATACCTCTGGGGCCCCTGGGTGGCTCAGGCAGTTAAGCATCCAACTTCAGCTCAGGTCATGATCTCACTGTTCGTGAGTTTGAGCCTTCATATTGGGCTCTGTCTGACAGCTCAAGGCCTGGAGCCTGCTTTGGATTCTGTGTCTCCCTCTCCCTCTCTTCCTCCCCTACTCATAGTCTATCTCCCTCTCAAAAATAAATAAAAATTACAAAAAATAAAAAAATAAAAGAAATATCTCTGCCTCTGTCTCTGTGTCTCTGTTTCTCAAAGGATAGATACACATAAAGTACACACACACACACACACACACACACACACACAGGCATTATAAGCAGGAGGTCCCTTGATCTTTTGACTACAGACATCTAAATTAGACACACCAAAATTTGGGCACTGAAATGTCCAATGTATTTTCTATTTTATATGTATTTCCTATCCAGTAAAACCAAACCTCCTATTTAAAAATCTCACCCTGTTTTTCTGGCTGAATTTACATGATAATGACTTGAAGAAAATGCTGACATTGTCAAGTTGGCAGTAACTGGCTATTAACAGGATGTCTTAGGATTGATGTACTATAGCCACATGGACTTCTGTTTTTATCATGACTTTAGGGTGAAAGACAAATGGCAGCCAAAAAAGCTAGCCAAGTAGTAATCAACACCATAAATCACTTATGATTCATGAAATGACTATTGTACTTCAGGTACGATGAAAAACAAAAGGAAAATAGACATCAAGTTTGGTCTTTGGGGAGCATGTGGCCTTACTGGTGAGACAGGATTAACAGAAGTGATATCATTAAAAGACAATTCAAGAAAGTATATTCTACCTGGGTGCTAAATGATACGTTTCATAGTCTAATGAGATAGGTGTCTATTCATTTATCAAATATTTGCTCAGGCTTCTTGCAGGGTGGCATGTAAAGATGAAAGGCACAGCCCCATTCAAGGAACTCGCAGTCCAGTGGGAAGACAAACAACTACATCGCCGATTACGGTTTAATGAGAAACTTCTGTGGTGGAGACATGTGCTTGGGGAGCACAAACCAGGGAGATCTTACTCAGTCGGGCTCAGCTGGAATCGAGCAGGGTAGCAACAACCAATACACTGGCCAAACAAATAAACCATGGGGAGGAATGAGTGGTCTGGCAGACGTGAGTCTTAGGATGAGTTTTGAAGTTTGAGTATGAATGAGCCAGAGGAAAAAAGAGGGTTCTGGGGAGTGAGAAGAGCAGGTGAAAAAATCCATGAAATGGTACAAGAACAGGGCACAACAGGGATTAGCACTGAGGGCTGTAGGAAGGGAAAAGACATGTATGAAGAATGCGGTAAGCCGAATTAGCGGTCTCGACTCCTCATTACTCTGCAAAAGACTTATACGCCCCCGCATTCTCTTACTTCAGGTCCATGTATTTCCTGACTTCTTCGAGTTGGGCTCGGTCACGTGACCTGCTTTGACCAATGGGGCGTTGGTGGCGATGTCAGGAACAGAGGCTTGAAATATGATTAGGTGGATGGGTTGCCCTGTTTTGTTTCTGCCACTGCCATAAGGATTACATCCTCTAGGAAACTATTAGCTCCTCCAGCCATGGCCCCAGCCGAGCAGAACTGCCCCTGTTTCCCACAGATATGTGGTGAAAAAAATATTTATTGTTGTATCCTACTGAGATTTTTGTGGTTTGTTATGCAGCAAGAGCTGACCAATACTGAGAGCACTGAGCAGTTCAGTTTGGCCAAAGGGAAAAGTACATACTTGAAGTGAAGCAGAAAATATAAACCGGGACCATATAAAGACATCTTAACTGAGATGGCATTAACCTTCCAATATCAGAGTGATATTTCTAACATGATACCCATTACCCCAGACAGAGACTGAAATCCAATGCAAGAATCTGATAAGATCTACTATACAGACCCTCCAATTAAGGGTTTCAAAATATTTTAAGCCACAGAAACAATTATAATAGCTTTCACGGAAAAAAAAAAAAAAGACAAAACAGACCACAGCCTTGCTGACATCTTGACTCAAGCTCGTGAAAGACCCTGAGTCAGAAGCACACAGCTAGACCCTTCTCGAATCCCTCACCCATAAAAACCATGAGCATATATGTTTCATTGTTTTAAGCTGCTAAATTCTACAGTAGCTTATTATATAGTAATAAATGACTAACACATAGAGCTCCTCTTTGCAGTCATGTTGAATGTACAGAGTCACTTTGTAATAGGGGAAAAAAACCCTTACAAAATAAAAGATGATACAAGAAAAAAAAAAAGAGCATTCCTTTCCAGTGCACTAAGGTTACTATACGTTAGGAGAAAACAATCCACTAACCCTTCAGAGAACAGAGTCTTGTTCCAAAGGACAGTCGCATTGGACTTTATCAGATAATTATGGGGTGAGGAAAGAGAAAACTACCTTTATTTATCCAGAGATTACCTCTCAGGAGATGAGAGGCAGGGAATGGGGAGGCAGGAGATGAGAAAAGAAACATGCATTTCAGCAGATTTTGAACAGCAATGAAAAGGCTATGCCTCATGCAACTGAATATCCAATATAATACAACATCACAGAGAAGACCTGTAAATATTTAAGTATCAGCCAGAAAATTATTACCAGAGCCCTGCCAACCCTCTATCTTTAATCAAGTTGACCTGTCCCATAAAGATCATTTTTCCAGGAATAAACCAGGAGAAAAGGGACATTAGGAAGTTCTACGGACACTTACCACTGAGGCACTCCTGTCTCACAACTGCTACACTTTTATTCTGAATTTGTGGCCAAAGTTTTCAGTCAGATGTATCTTCAGTGCCAACAGCTCTTCTCAACCACAGAAATATTGAACACAAGGACCCTACTTCTCTCTCCCAGCTTTGAACCAACCTGGGACCCAGTTTTCTCTCCAGGTTTCTCAGGCTTGTTGATTCACAGGAAATGGGCATGAGCATTAGGGACTCGGATTTAGCTTTTGTGTGTCCGCAAACATTTCTCTGCTCTGACTGCCATTTCTATGTCCCTGAGCGGCGCTATCATGGACTTTCAGCAACTGGAGAGTGGCGGATTCCTTTCCTACCTGTGTTTGCTCGGGGGAACTCGGCTGGGTTGCATCTTCTTTTCACATTCCCCCTTTCTCATTTTCTGGAACAAAGTCCATCTTTTTCAAATTAACCACAGAACCTCAGGACGCATCAAAACTGATCCTTAAATCTTGTCTTTCTTTACATTCAATCCTTAGAAATTCAGTCTCCTGTGGCAGGGAATGTTCGAGGGGGATAATTTTCCAACTTCAAAAGTCATTCAGGGATTTTATCCTCAAAGGACTATAAAAAATTAACCTGGGTAACAAACAGAGGGGAGAATTGCCCTGGCATCAAGCTCTACACAAAGACATGCAATTTTGTTGTGATTAAAGATGACATCCCAACACTGTTATTTTTTTGAGCCTCAATAGTAAGATTGCACCCAAAATATTTGATCCCACAGAGTGGGTACAAGTGCTAATGACACTTAAAGAAACTAACGAGTTCCAGTGGGGAAAATCTTTGGAATGATACCTCCCATTCATTTCCACTCAGCTTTTGCCAGGCACTAACATGGATAAAGACATTGACACTGTCAATGGGTAGGAGGAGGTAGTGGGTAGTATAAGGCTTCTCTGCCCACATTGGAAAACAAAATATAATGGAAAAGTTAAAAAAAATAGAATAGAATTTACATTTATTTGCACAGTGCCAATGATGTATTTACTATCAAACGATCTTCACTGTGAACACAACAGAGACCAATACAGAAAGGCAATGTTTTTGAGGAGGGGCACGCAAGTGAGCGAGGGGCAGAGAGAGAGGGGGAGAGAGAGAGAGAGACTCCCACGAGGGCAGGGGTTGGGGGGGGGGAGAGAGAAAGAGGAAGAAAGAGAGAGAGAGAGAGAGAGAGAGAGACAGAGACAGAGACAGAAAGAGAGAGAGAGAGAGAGAGAGAGAGAGAGAGAGAGAGATTGAGAGATGGCAGGGCTAGTGTTTTTACCTGAAGTGGGGCTTGAGGTCACAAACCATGAGATCATGACCTGAGCCAAAGCCAGATGCTTAACTAACTGAGCCATCCAGGCGCCCCAGAAAGACATGTTATTGATAAAGGTCAGCTACATCAGCCTGAATTTACAGCTATTGTATTCCCAGTAGTTCTTTAATATAAATACATTTTGACTTCTTCATTATGTTTCCTGTGTAGTCATGCTGAGAATTTGCCCATTAGAATAAATGATTTAACTATACATTATTTTCTTTTTACTTCTTTCTATTACACTAGATGGCACTCTCGTTTTTTTAAAAAAAAATATGTCTGAAGTCCAACTTCGGCTCAGGTCATGATCTCACGGTTCATGAGTTCAAGCCCCATGTCGGGCTCTGTGCTGACAGCTCAGAGCCTGGAGCCTGCTTCAGATTCTGTCTTGCTCTCTCTCTGCCCCTCCCCTGCTCATGCTCTGTCTCTCTCTGTGTCAAAAATAAATAAAACATTAAAAAAATTTAAAAAAAGAAAAAGAGATGATATGTTTACTGGTGTTGAGAATCATGGCTTTAAAGGTTTCAAGCCTTTTTCCACCTCAGGACCTTTATACACGTTATTGCTGTCTCTGCCTAGAATGCTCTCCTCTGACTCTCTTCTTGATATGCCAAACTGCTAAACTTTCAGGTCCCAGCTAAAACATCCCTGACTTGACAAAGTAAGTCAGAGTCCCCTCTTCTAGGTTGCATAGCATCATGTATTTTTTCATGGCACTTACAATGATGGTAACACAATGAAACCATTCATGTATTTTTTTATTAGTCTCTTTAATATCTGTCTCCATGCTAGGTACATGAAAGGTAGGAAATATAAGCCCGGTTAACCACTATGTCATTAACACCCAGCACCATGCCTGATGTGGTGTAGATGCTCAGTAAATGCTGGTTAGATGAATGAATAAAGATCCCAAAACAATCAAGTTGTACGACTAAGCAGCCAAGCTTACACGGGTAGCAAGTGGCAAAGCTCAGATCCTGACATATATATGATTGATGCCCCAAACCACATCTCATCACCTGTTTCTGGCTAAAGCAGCATCACAAATAGTGAAGTGAAACCGGTGTCTCACCTAAAATATCACAAGTGAAACAAGACTGAATTGCCTTGCTCCAGGTTTCTCCTCTATGTCCCCTAGGGTGAGAAGTTATAATAGAAGTATAATTCTATTGCCAGACCCATGGCCAGTTTTCCTTCAGGCAGTTTCCCTATTTGGATTCTTATACAGCCTGGGAACATGTTAAAATCCTAGAAAAACTCCTCAAGTGTCAAAATGTATAATCATGGAAAATAATTTATTCACATTCATATTTATCCTACAAATCACCTGGCTTCACCTCCAAGCTGGTCACTTGCTGGGTCACGGGTGTCCCAAGGCTCTCCAAATACAGAACGGAGTGTGCAAAGAGCTTGCAAATAGTACAACCATGACCCGCTTCTGCCTTCTGGTCAGTCTGGCAGTTGACTGGTTTTTGTGAACTGAGCTGTGAACTGTGGTGATTAGAAGCCATCAGGAAACAGGGGTCCACCAGACGCTGCACGGTTCTGGCCTCTCCCATGTGATTCCCCCGCTACACAATGAACTCAAAGGTGGCAAGAGGGTGGAAAGGTGCAAGCACAGATAATCTGGAACCATGCAGATGTGCACTTGAATTCTAGTCCCCCCTGTCCAGCGGTGTAACCTCAGACAACTGACAAACTAGCTAAGCCTCCGTTTCCCCACTTAAAAATGGAGCTAATACTGACCTCGTAAGACTTCTATGAGCACTAATAAGGTGCAAAGCAGCTAACAGTCGCTCCACAACAGTAGTTGCTTAATCAGTGCTGGCACCTTTTCTTTTCAAAGGCTGCGTGATGTCTTCCTCTAAGCTCTGACAGCATGTACTCTCTACATAACTCACTTAGCATCTATCTACTCTCCTAACTGGAGCATCCACTAATGTTCTGTGTTCCTTCCTTACCCAAACCATGTCTTCTATTTTATCCAAATGAGATACTGTGTATATAGTATAAGCACAACATTGGCAGATAACGTTTAGTGCCTAATAAGTGAAAGCCGTAAATAATAGTATTATCTCACACACTGTCAAGCCAAAAGCCTTATGTGAACCCTGCATTCAACAAATGTTTACTGATTTATTATACAAAATAAACCAGATTAAATTCCGGCTTTACGGGTGTACAATCTCAACATGAAAATCTTCAGTTGGATGATTCCTGTGATCCAATACTTTCTGGGTAGCAACACAAACTGAAGCCTAAAGACTGAAATCAGAAAACGCTCCCAGTTCTTTTCAAATAAAGAAATTTAATTTTGCCAACTACAGACCAACGAACTTATTTTTGACTTGGGTTAATATATGGTTCGAGACACCAACGTGGAATATGAACATTATTTAACTAAATGGAATGAGGAAGTAACAGGTGCATCCTCTGGGAATGGTACACGAAGATCAGAACTAGCACTGGAGAGATGATCTAGGGGTCTAGTTAGAAGCAAGGCTGTGACTGGAGAGTGAGTTCACGTCAGAAAAGTCAGGACGCTGTTGTTTCAGTTCTGGGGACTAACGGGGAACTGTAGAGCTCTGGTGAACTTTGGAAGCCAGGGTACAGAGCCATTTACCTGAAGACAGCACAGCGTTTAATGGGGAGAAGCCACAAAACCGTAGCCCATGGAGGGATAGCTTTTCTTTGCTGCCAATGAGCCATGTAGTGTCAGTGACAAGAAGAGAAAAGTGGGTGAGAAATTGAGCTACACGACATTTTGCTTATGCTATGCAAATGGGACCTCTTCACTTCTGGGTGCTAATAATTAGACAAGCCTGAGTTGGAGTCAAGCTTTAGATGAACAATGGGAGCTGCAGGAATCCTTTGAATGAATCCTTAAATTCTAAGGATTCCGTATATATTGCGATCCATGTGAGAATGTAGCTAAAAAGACTGTTCCACACAAACTCATGAAAAATACTTTAAGCTAAAGGAGACAAAGGGTTAATGAGAGGGAGGTAGCTATTCAAATGGAGGCAAAACATAGGCTTCTGTTAGGTGATCAGGAAAGTCATGAACAATGTCTACACTGCAAATATGGGGAGAGTGTCACTTCTTTTCTGTTTTCCAAAATGCATACTCTTTGGCTAGTTCAATGATAATGATTGGATTAATCAAAGTACACATTTGTACTAGAACAGTGTATTTCGAAGAGGACATAAAATCCAAGGTTGCCCCTTGGCCTTTTAACACTAGAAGAGGACAGAAATGATAGTAAGGGTCAGTAGTATTTCTTTTTGCCTCAGTTACACATGTGTGCATGCATACACATGCACGTACATACTGCATCATGCTTTTTGCCTTGTTTTTGTAGCTCAGTATTTGGCTAAATACACTCCTGAGTAACAATACTTATTTTTACTTACTATAACATAGTGTTCTTTTAAAATTACATTATAGGGAGTACCATGATAATCATATTTCATATAGCAAGGAACAATAACAACAACGAAGAAATTCCATGGTGTCTGGGTTTTCTCTCTAGTCCTGATGTTGGCTGATTTCAAGACTCTTCTATTGTTTTGACTTAGTGGAAAAGTAGATACTGGTCTCTCTCAATACTTTCTGGGCATTTGGACCACAAGATAAAAAAAAAAATCACTCTCTTCCTTGCAGCAACAAATCCCAAGCGCAACAGGACTGAAATACTCTGCTAGGAATAAAGAGTCCTTAGGCGTTGGTCAATAAACCCTAACCCTAAGCCCCAAACCATTCCCCTCAATTGGTAATAAGCCAAAATCACTTTCCCCCTCATGTGCAAAGGGCATCTCTCACTTTCTTGTCCTACTGTCATCCTCCACGTATTTGTGAATTGCAGGACAGGATTTTGCTTTGTCTTCTACACTCTTTAGGAATACCTGTACAGCTATAGGTAGGTAGGAAAATTACATCACGGAAATTCTTATTTCGAAGTTTGTCTGGGTCACTGAGAATTCCTGGATGATTTTCCTCCAGTCTAAGCATTCGCGTCCTCTTGCAGGGCAGGAGAGACTCAGTCTGGCAAGAACAAGAACAGGACTTCCAAAAAGAACAAACACAACTTGTGACTTGCTGAGAGTGACTCAGGCGCTGGCCCTGTGCCCCCTGAGTCACAGGTGATCCATCACCGACACCGTTAGAGGGTGCCCGGCTGACAGAGGTGGCCACCTTCCTAGCTGCCAGATCTTCCATGTGCTGTGAGGGAATTATGCCCCTCTCTACATGTGCTGATTTAGTGCCCTGGCCCAGGAAAAACCTTCAGAAAGGAAAACCAGAGCTGGGTTCCCATTAGAGCAACAGCTACTGGGTGTGCGATACAATTCAGACCTGACCCTGTCTTGGCAGTCTAGCTGTTCCCCCACCCCTGATGAGTGCTCAAATGGGTGGGAGAGACAGTTGGTGTGGCAGGTGCTCAGGGGGTGAAGCCGTTTGTGGTCTGGGGCGATCGACAACAACCTCATTCCTGAAACAGAAGGGAAGTTGGGCCCTGAGCTAAGAGTAAGACACGCACAAGACAGGCAGAGAAAAGGACATTTCCAAAGCGGGGGGCAATGCGTACAAAAGCGCAGAGGCAGAACGCACGTGGCCTGTTGGCACGGATCAAGAATGAACATAAAGTATCACCTTTGTCATCCGCATTTTATATCTCTGATGTTACAAAAGGAATATATCCTATCCATCTCACAAAAGTAGTAGGATTCACAGGGCAAACAGATAATACTTAGCTCTTCCCCAGACCCACATTCTATAAAATTGTGTCTTAGAAAACACTTGTATCGGTTGTCTTTCTCCCCATTGCTTTCTTTGTGGTTAATATGGAACCCCAATTTCCCACATCTCTTTAATCTGCTTCTGGAGTGGGAGACCTTGGCCAATTATAGAGTTGGGTGACATTCAGCCAGTCTTATTATTGTATTACACGACACTGCTAAAACCTGTAGAGGATAACAGCAAAGGCTAAGTAGTATTTCTATTTTCAAGAAACTTTAGTAGGAAAGACAAAACATTGGCCCGTGAAACTATTAAATAAAATGCTGCCTTATATTATAGAAAGAGGAACCACAAACAGTATTTTCATCCGAAGTTTATAGTTGGCATGGTCTACATAGACATACGTAAACCATAGGTCGATACGACTCATGACTCACTTGAGGGATGCCACCAACTGTTGCCCAGTATGGGCACTGCACAAAAAAGGCACCAGACCTACGAAGTGAACTCTTGGCTTAGCATGACATATGTGTGTTGCCACATCAGAGGAGGGCACCATTTTCTAATTCTTCTACCTGGAAGGGGCACCTGTTCTTAATTCCTCCATCTAAGAGGGGATACCTTCCTCTCATTAGCTCAAAAGCTTCTTAGAGGTGAGTTGAGGGTCCTGATCCTCCTTTTTCATATGAGCAGACATGGCTTTTGATGAAATGCTTTGTAGATTACTCAATTTCTCAATCTTGGAGATGGATAAATAAGAAGCTAGAGAATAGATGGGGTGAAACGAATTTACACTCATTATTTTGGACTTCGTCATTGCATGAGCACCACTGTTCCACCCTGCTTCACTGTACACACCTCAGTGGTGTTCCAACGAGAGAGGCGCCCCAGCTTACCTCGTTCTCCTGGGGTCCCCGGCACACCTGCATTTCCTGGGAAACCTGGGGTCCCGGGGGGCCCTTGTTCACCAGGGGCTCCAGGTGAGCCTGGTCTGCCAGGCTCCCCGGGAGGCCCCTGGATGGTCCGCACTGATGAGGAGTGGCTGGGAATCTGGTTGAGGATGGCTGTGTACCTGGCCATGTGACCTGAGACACAAAGGGCAAAGACAACATTCAATGAACTGTCACACACAGAAAGGGGAGACAAGCGGTTTTATTTGTCAAGGTTCCAAACAATTCTGTCAGATAACCACAAGAGGAAAAGCACACCCCTCTGAAATATGTTGCTTTCCAAGTTAAAAATTATTACATTTTACTCTGGATGATATGAACAGCTGGACTGTATTCAAGACACATCTCAATAGTTTGGAATCCTACAGCTCACATCAGCATCCCAGTAAACATCAATGGGCAGAAGTCATAAATTTGATCTTCACCCCCTACATTTATCTGACCCCCAAACCCTCACCCAGCTGCCCCTTTTCTCTAGCAACAACCCCACCAATTTATTTGCCTTTTTTCCAAACCCACAAAGACTGCTCCACCCTCTTGCTCACAAATCCCCAGACAAGTGTTCTGTTTCAATTCGTCTCTTCGTCGCCAAGCCTTTTTGCAGGAACCTTTACTTGGGTCCCAGCTGCAGAAACTCCCACGAGCTTTATTAAAAAAAAAAAAAAAGAAAGAAAATCTGGTGCTCTCTCCTATAATCCCTTAACTCAGTTATGGCTGGAAGAATGTACTTTATTTTATTTATTTTTAAGTTTATTTATTTATTTTGAGAGCAAGTGAGTGAGCGTGAATGAGGGAGAGGCAGGGAGAGAGGGAGAGAGAGAGATTCCTAAGCGGGCTCTGTCCTGTCAGCGCAGAGGCCCATGTGGGGCTCGAACCCATGAACCACGAGATCATGACCTGAGCCAAAATCAAGAGTTGGGCGCCCCTGGAAGAATGTATCTTAATAATCAGAAGTATAGATTGATAAAGAGCTTGCTACCATAATGCTTCATTCAGTTTTCCGGTAACATCAGAAGGTAAGATTTCCCACATAAGTGAATTTCCTAGATGAAAATCTCACCCTTTTCAAACATTCAAATCTAAATAAAGAATAGTAACCATTTTTAGAGGGATTATTTCTAGAATACATTCAATGCATTCCTAAGCATAGGACCATGACCGCAACTGGGATTGGCTTCCTGGTGACTCAGGGGCCACCTGTAGGCGTGTGCTTTTCCACCTTTCTCTTTTGACAAGGGGCCGTCCTTCATCCCTTTCTCTACCTGTCATCACTTTGACCTCACACAGTTCCCCACATAACCTTTCCTCGAGTCATTCTTCTGATCAGCTCTGGACCAAAAACCAGATAACTCATGGTTTTATTATACTTAGAAGCTAACTGATGAATGAAGTTCTGAGCAGAAACCTAAGCCATGAAGTAAGGAGCCCAGAGGAACCTGAGGCGGCACGTGGGAAGGACCTGAGGCGGGATGTGGGAAGATGGCTGAGGTGCCAGAAACAGCCTCTGGGCAGGTCGGGGCTTGCTCATAAAGTTGCACGCAATCTTTTCTATTTCTTCTCTCACAACGGCACTCACAGGCAGGGCCTTCCTATTCTACGGGCTCATTTCAGCTTTCTTGTATAACTCCCTGCTGGCTTTCATTTCCTCCAAGTCATTCACAAGAATCTGAGATTTCCTGAGGGAAAAAACTCCATTTTGAACTCTGAGTTTGTAGGGCACGTCTTAAATAATCATATACTTTCAAAAGATTTTTATTCTACCGTGGAATATGACAACAACTATTGTGAAATCTTCCACATTTTGTGGTCAGTGAGTCCTATTTGGATTTAACCCTTAGGCTTCCTTAAAATAATTACCTGCTCATTTACTTTCATTTACTTGAAATGAGAAACCTACAAGATAATCCAAGGTACAGGTTAGCTTTGGACATATTCCACTTAATGTTCCATTTAGCTTTTACAATTTACTATGTTTTTAATGATCTTATTGTGGCATTAAACTTTAATAGTTTCGTTTAAAACTAGTAAATTCTCAGGGCGTCTGGGTGGCTCAGTCGGTTAAGCATCTGACTCTCGATCTCCACTCAGGTCATGATCTCACGGTTTGTGCGTTCGAGTCCCACATTGGGCTCTGTGCTGACAGTGCAGAGCCTGCTTGGGATTCCCTTTCTCTCCCTCCCTCTCTGCCCCTTCCACACACACTCTCTGTCTCTCCCTCTCCCTCTCTCTCTCAGAATAAATAAATTTAAATAAAAAAAATAAAACTGGTAAACTCACACACACACATTTAGTTTGGGCAACGTATAAAATGAAATAAAGTTAAAATATAGGAAGCATTACTCCTATGCCTGAAGACTGTAGCTTTGTACATGGTCTGCATGATTTATGTCTTAATGAAAATGCTCCCAAGATGGTGTGGACAGTAACTCCATGCCTTCCCAAAGATGAGGTCTGGGTTTCTCTACTACAGATGGAATTTGGGATATCTGCTACCAGCCAAAAGGCCTACCTGGATGCTTATGAGACTCCTAGACGTCCTTGGGTCAAAAAAAAATGGAACCTTTCAGAGCTGAGGCAGCCACTCAGCTCATGGGAGGGGCGTGTGCTACCAGAGTAGTGGGCTTGACAGCTAGAGCTAAGCCAGAGATGGCTGGGTTTGAATATTTCGTCTCTACAAGGCCTTAGATCTTCCTGGAATCGAACAAATCATTGGCAGAAGGAAGGGCCCACACTAGTAACCCTCTGGTTAGATTATTGAGACAAAACGTCAGAGGGCCTGGGAGAAACACAAAACGGGTAGATATACAAGTGAATGAACACGAATCAGTAATTGGAATACTGTTCTGTGGGAAAGTTGGGTGTCATATAAAGCATGTTCCAGTGTAATTTTTGGCATGAGCACCAGTGTCATGTCAAAAATGTCACGTGAAGGCCACCCCTGTGTGCGTGTAGGGGCATTATTATGTTGTATTTACATAAATGTTACAGAATAAAGTGAAGGGCCTTAGGCCAGTCCAAAGAAAAGGACAAAAAGGAGGTATTGATTTAAATCTAGCGAGTTGATAGAAATCAACACCATGAATCATCTCTTTGAAAGCAGCTTCGGATTCCTTCGTCTGGCAGATTTCAAGTGCTGAGTACTTGAGGAAAAAAAATCTATCCACTTGAAGATGAAGAAAGAACAAAAGATCTGATCGGGGCAGTCAAGTTAGATCTATATGGGCAAAAGGAGAGCTCTTGGACAGATGCCACAGAGGAATTAGGTATCTGTGACATCGACACAGAACTCAAGGGTGATCTGTAATGACCTCTGTAATGGGTTAGTTATGGCCAGCTGTAAAGCTTACCCATCTGCACCAAGACAAAGCTTTGGAGGTGTTCTCTTGAGTCACTAACTCTTGGGAGGGGCAGATTCCCATCTGGATGAACCACAGAGAACAATATCCGAAACTGTCATGCACTTACTTTGTTTTGTTTTTTTTTTTTAATTTTTTTTAACGTTTATTTATTTTTGAGAGACAGAGACAGAGACAGAGCATGAACAGGGGAGGGTCAGAGAGAGGGAGACACAGAATCTGAAACAGGCTCCAGGCTCTGAGCGGTCAGCACAGAGCCTGACGCGGGGCTCGAACTCCCGGACCGCGAGATCGTGACCCGAGCTGAAGTCGGCCACTTAACCGACTGAGCCACCCAGGCGCCCCGTGTCACGCACTTACTTTGGATCAGCTGCTCGCACACCTGACGCGCCACTGCTCGGACCATGGCCTGAGACTGCAGATCGCCCTGGATGAAAAAGAAGCATCTTCCTGACTCTCAGGCCCAAGCCCAGCTGCATGGCAATACTTCCAGGATGCAGACCTGGCTTCATTAGCTGTTCCCGCCTGGTCCCTGTGGCTCCCGCGACAGATAGGATTGACCACCATGTGCAGAGAAGGTCATGGAATTTGACACTCATGGTGTCAGTTTCCTGGGAGTCTATATTAAATGTAAAGGCTCAAGTACGTATTTCTGTTCCCAGATTCTAAAAAATTTAAGTTTTGAAACAAACCCATATGTATTTAATGCCTCCTTTATAGTTATTTAGAGCTTATAAAATATAGCACTTTTTCAGGCTGTGGCTTATTTACTATCAATTACAACTCAAAGGAAAGACATTAAACCCATTTTATAGATGAACAGAGTTAAACACGTTGCCCAAAGTTTCACAAAGGTAACTGACTGGCTGAGCCCAAAGCCGCTGCTGTTTCTACTACCCAGCCCAATTCTATCAGGCAACAGCACAATTCTACCAGCAGCTGCACAGTTTCTCAAAAGGGAGAGAAGGTCCCTAAAACAAACTGACTTACATGACACAGCCAGTTCATTGATGTATGTCTGCCATTGGCTGTTAATATTGGCCCATCAGGCAAGACACAAGCCCCATTTCTACTACTTGGCAAACGTACAGGGCTTTTGTTTCTCTGATGCCTTTTTACATCCATTGTATACGTCTGTCCTCAAATTCACTCTGGTGTTCAGAGAAGTTTGATTCTCTCCCTCTGATCCTTAAAGAAATGGGCCTGAGGTCATTTAGCTGAATGGCAGCAGATATACAACTAGAAACCTGCTCTCCTGACTTCTAGCCCACAGGGTGTTTTTCCACCTGACAATGTGCTCACAGTCCAATGAGTTGAGGAGAGCGAGGCGGGAGGGAATGAAATAAGAGCAATGAATAATCATGACAGTATAAATGGTCATCCTTTATCAGGCTTTGGTGATGAAAGATGTGCAGCCAGCTGTGTGTGATAAACAGAGCCGGAGGGTACTTACTCTTTCTCCTCGTTCCCCCTTTGCTCCAGGGATACCCTGTAAAAAACGTAAATCGTCAAGTTACTTAGCACACTGCATTCAGCTGGGCATAATGAGGATGCATCTTTTCTTATTTTGTTAAGCTGTTTTTCTTAGCTCTAGTGATTGTGCAGCACAAACAGGTACACAACAGGAATAAACAAATAGTGACCTGTAAACCCACCAAACAGAAGTCGCTCTTTGAAACATTTTGCTCCCCCAGCCTTTGAATAGGTAGAGAGAGCATTTTTTTAACACAAAATTGGGATCATGGGGCAATGCTGTTTTGCCATGTAGTTTCACTGAATAGATCGCTCACATCTTTTCACACTAAACACCTCCCGCCCTCGGATTGTACTCTACCTTGTACTCTACTGATGCTTCCTGATTTATCTCACAAACCTCTGCTGAATAGCTAAATTGTTTCCATTTTTAAAAGAAGGAAGTAAAAGATCTTCCACCGTAAGAGTTCAGGGTAAGAGATGACATTTGTGAAACCCCATAACCCGACTCCGCTTTCCATCTGGCGTCACAGCACACAATTCCTTCCCCACAGTTCTCCCTGATAACGGGAACTCATATTAACATGAATTCTCAGTTAAATTATTATTTTGTTTCGTGGCTTAGCTACTCTTTGACCCATAAGAAACTATTATTATTGCACACATTTTTACTGAAAAGATAAGGGAGTTTTCAAGGTATCTGTAATGAAGTGACACTAAAAAGCAAAACATATGTCTTCAGAGCATTCCACCTATCGTTTCGACTCTAAAACAACATAGTAGAATTCACTGAACAACATTTTTATAGTCTCTACCAAAAGGATAGTAAATGGCATTTACAGATGGAATGTACCCACATGGTCAGACTGTTGGAGTTGTTACAATAATCTCAACAGGTCCTACCCAAGTATCGTCTCCAGAATCTCTACTGGATCAACAGTCACCTTCAAAATTGTGGTTCACCCCATGGTGTGCAGGGATATTGACTTTCTGGAAAAATAAGATGCTCTGAATTGTAGTGTTAGCCGTTTTTGGAGGTGTAAATCCATCTACTGTGGTTGATTTCAAGCTACAAATGTGCTGTCACTCAAGACAGAAATGAGATGGGAAGAGAAGCACGTAACCTACTCTCCTGAGCAGCTGCAAGCAGTTGGAGCCCACCACTGGTTGTCTTTTCTCCTCTCTCCCCTTGCATCTCGCATGTCTATTCAGCACACACACACACACACACACACACACACACACACACTTTTGCACTGCAATTTCTCATAGCCATTCCTTCTATTCCCCCACCCAAGTGCTACCCTTACCATGTCACAATCTCACACCAGGCCATTTGCAACTTCCTTCTAACTGACTTCCCTAACTAAAGACCCCCCCTTCCAAACCCTTCCCCACATAACCACTAGTCCTTCCTCAGATACCACCAGCATACAACTCACAAAGCTCAGAGACCACTGAATGATGGCAGCTCCTCCTCTATTCAGAATCACTCATTGGTTCTTAGACACCCATGAGACAAAGTTGGTTCTTCAGTTCAGTCTTTTGTTATCTACCTCCAGCCTCCCTATCTGCTACTCCTCAAAATTACACTTTCTCATTCTCACAGACCTGACCTACCCAGTGCATGAAAACATTTGAAATGTAAGAAAAATATTAAAGTATTTAGAAACATAAATCTTATGAGTGAAGTATCAACGGTAGGAATATTCTAATATCAGTTATTTGACACTGCATGTTTTCTTGTCCTATTTACTTAACTGCAAATCAGCTTATGGATTTCTTGTCTCTCTGTAGATGGTAGGATCTCCCAAACTGGAAACCATAACTTACATTACTTTATATTTCTTTTTTTAAAGTTTTTGTTTTGTATATGTGCTGCCGAAGCGAGCACTGAAGTTTTTATTTTGAGAGAGAGAGCATGAGCTGGGGAGGAGCAGACAGAGAGGAAAAGAGAGAATCAGAAGCAGGCTCTGTGCACCATCAGTGTGGAGCCCGACAGCGGGTTTGATCCCACAAACCGCGAGACCATGACCTGAGCTGAAATCAAGAGTCAGATGCTCAACCGATTGAGCCACCCAGGCGCCCCTATTTATATTTCTAAAACCACCTAGCCTGTTTCCGCATAAAAGAGTTGCTCAAACATTCAACTAAGTCCAATATTAAACTGAAACATTTATTATAAATCTAGGACTTTTGTCTGCTTCTTCTGACCTTGAGTTTCCTTTTGTTATGTTAATAAAGTGAGAAGAAAAATATTAAGTGACTTCAACCATAAAAATAAACCTACCCTTTAGTGTACCATATGATAATTTTTCAAGATTACAATCAACAAAGCCCAAGATGGGGCACCCGGGTGGCTCTGTCGGTTGAGCGGCTGACTTAGGTTGAGGTCATCATCTCATAGCTTGAGTTTGAGCCCTGCGTTGAGTTCTGTGCGACAGCTCAGAGCCTGAAGCCTGCTTTGGATTCTGTGCCTCCCTCTCTGTCCCTCCCCTGCTCACATTCTGTCTGTCTGTCTCTCTCAAAAATAAACATTTAAAAAATATTTAAAAAAAAACAAAGCCCAAGAGAACTTTATTTAAAAACATACACACACTCATACACATAATGAACATTAGTTCTGGGTACATGGGTGCTCACTCTAAATTCTTACCACTTTGTGATTGTTTGAAATTTTTCATACTAGTATTTTTGGAAAAAAATAGATGAGACATGGGATCTGTAAGCCACTTAAACTCTCTGAGCTTCTTTCTTTGTAGTATCAGGCCAGTAAATTAAATGGTCTCTGGGGTTCCTTACAAGGCTAACGTGCTAGCATCTCACAATGTCGTCATTTTTTGGAATGAGGTAGCTCAAGGAACAGGATTTATGAAAAATACAAGCTGGGTTTGCCAGGGCAGAATCTCAGACTCTACAAAGAAAGCATATCCTCACTATAACCTCTCTCCACATGTAGGTTCCATACTCAGTCTGTGTCTAGTTCCCAAACTCCCGTCTCCCCGTTTCTTGGGACTATGCTTGGGACATAGCAGGTACTCAAAAATATGTTAACTGAATGAACGAATGGCTGAATTTTACTTCAAATCTGGATGGCAGCTTCATTTTAACTTCCTTGATTGAAAAAAAAAAGATACTTAAGACATTCTCAGGCATTGAGCTCCTAGACCATTAGAAAAAGAGTTGATTCTGTTAGAAGTATCCAATTTCCTTTATAAAACTTTTTTTTTTTTTTGGCTAAAGAAAGATTTACAAGGCATCCTTCCCTCACAATTCTTTTCAGATTCTTATAGATGTACTGGTGTTGTCCTCTTCATTTCTTAGACTCCACAAATGGCCAAGTCCCCAAAGATGCAGCAATGTCCCCTTATAGGTCTAACTGGAGAAAAGAGCTACTTATGTTACCATGAAATAAATCTTTAATGGAACCAGCTTTTCAAGCATTAAATGTACAACAAAAGCCAAAAATTAGCAAAAAAAAAAAAAAAAAGTAAATATTCAGACTGCATTTAAATATATTCAGACACCATCTGCAAATACCAGATTGTTCTCGGCGTGTTAACCTATTTAACCCTATAATAGGCTTGTAAGATTAACTCATTTATTTAATCCTTGTAAGACTCCTAGAAAGTAGACTAATTTATTCTTTGTCGCAGCCCTAGGAGAGATTATTTCCATTTTGCATATAAGAAAAGTAATGCAGGAAGAGGTTGAACAACTCAACTCGCCCATGGTCACACAGTGAGAAAATGGAAAAGCTGGGACCAGAACCCCATCAGCCAGCCTCCAGAGTCTGTTGCCTCCCCAGCAAAGTGTGCTTTCAGCAAAGTGAATGAGAACACTATTCGACAATTTGCCAGCCAGTGTCTTCCATTCCATTTCCTAATTACACAATAATAAAAAAGCAATCATGCATCCCTCCAACTTAACCCTCACAATTCAGAATTCAGTGTTAACTTGGGCCATTTATTTCTTTTTAAAAAAATTTTTTTTAATGTTTATTTTTGAGAGAGAGAGAGAGAGAGAGAGAAAGAGAGAGAGAGAGAGAGAGAGATTGTGAGTGGGGGAGGGGCAGGGAGAGAGGGAGACACAGAATCTGAAGCAGGCTCCAGGCTCTGAGCTGTCAGCACAGAGCCCAACGTGGGGCTCGAACCCACAGACCCCAAGATCATGACCAGAGCTGAAGTTGGACACTTAACTGGCTGAGCTACCCAGGCACCCCTAACTTGAGTCATTTCTTAAAAACCAGTTGATCTAGAATATATTTATTTTTGAACCAATACACTATTTGACATCTCCATTGCTAGCTATTGTTTATTAAATTGGCTTCCTCCAAATGTTTAAAACTTAGGAATTAGAGGGCCAACCTGACTGATAACAAAACCTGACAGGTCAGCCCCTTCTGGTACATAGGGATGGATATGTTTAATCCGGCCTGAAATCCCTCAAACTCAGCCTCACGATGCAGGTTATTAAGTAGCTACAGGGCACAGCTAGGCAATTTCAGTGAAAGATCCATTTAGTAGAATATCTGTATGGCAAGAAGTTATTTGTTATTCCAACGTCTCTGACATCTTTTCCTTTGATTTTTGCAAAGTAAAACAAAAACAAAATAAAAATTCCTGAGCAAGGGAAGGTCCATAACTCCACCAAAGTATGCTTTGAGGGAAAACACATATTCCCTGTAAACGTAGGCAAGAAAAAGTGGCACATTTTCCTATAATTTTAGGAATCGCTGAAATGTAAAGAAAAGAAACTACAGTAGTTACATTCATAGGTTCACAGAAGTTTAGTGCTGAGGGAAGAGGAATGATCTCATCATGGTCCAAGTCCCACACATTAAAGATGTCTGTTAACACGAATCAAAACATCCTCGCTCAGCTCTAAAGGTCTTCCATGGTCTGACCCTCCATGTTTAAGAATAATCTCCTAGACTCCCCTGCACATCAGCCTAACTAGAATAAACACTGATCCTTATTCTTTCTTCCTTTTAACAAAGACTGATTAAGAAACTTCTATGAAACTGAGCTGGAATCTAGGAATAAAAACATGAGTACATGGGTATGATGACCTTTCTGCCCTTGAGGAATGGTCATTTCAGTGGAGGACTTGGCATGGAGATTTATATGAAATGTCTCAGCCTAAGGAGGTGGGGGAGGGAAGGTCCTCACACAGAAAATGCACAGTTTTAAAGAGAGACTAGCCAGGAGCTCACCAGGTGGGGCAAGGAGGAGAAAGCAGCCCAGACAAATGGAAAAATGTCCCAGAGACCAAACAAGTATGAAACAGTATAGCACGTGTTGGGAGAGCTTTACATAACTTGGAACGACTCAACTGCAGATGAAGGGATAGTGGGAGGTCAGTTGGAAGGGAAAGGAAGGGCTCATCATGAAGGGCCACATATACCTGGCTGAATATGTGGGACCCATCCTCTGGTAACAGGATCTGGTGAGGAGATTCAAGCCAGGGAATGACACATCAAAGATATACTAGAAGGATTGTCCAGCAACTGGGGAATGGATGAGACCAGGGCTAGAGCAGAGGCCAGGGAGCAGGTTAGAGCTTCCTGTGATAAACTCGGTGAGAAACAACAAGGGTGCAAAATATAATTGTGGCAGGTGCCACGAAGCAAGAGAAAGAGTCGAAAAAGATAAAAGGTACAAAAGATGCAGTGCTTTGTGTTGGCTTTATGTTTTACCGCAATCCCCATTGAAACAATGCCAACTCCCTGCCTTTGTGGAAGCAAAGCACACCCTCCTTTCAAGATCCAAAGGAAATGCTGCCTCCTTCAGGAGCTATTCTCCCCATCGCATCAGCTCAGGGGATAGCTCCCTCTCTGCCTCTTCCTCTCTGTCTTTCTGTAGGTCTCTGTCTCTCAATGGGACTTTCATAGCAATTTTGTTGTCTTTCCCTTAAACCATTTCTCACTTTTTGCCTTTTATTATATCTACTTACATTTAAAAAAATCACTCTTGGGGTACCCAGGTGGCTTAGTCGGTTGAGTATCCGACTCTTGGTTTGGGCTCAGGTCATGATCGTACAGTTTTGTGAGTTCGAGCCTCGAGTTGGGCTCTGTGCGCACAGTGTGGAGCCTGCTTGGGATCCTCTGTCTCCCTCTTTCTCTTTCTGCCCCTCCCCCCACTTGTGCTTTCTCTCCCTCTTAGAATAAATAAATACACTTTTTTTTTTTAATTTTTTTTTTCAACATTTATTTATTTTTGGGACAGAGAGAGACAGAGCATGAACGGGGGAGGGGCAGAGAGAGGGAGACACAGAATCGGAAACAGGCTCCAGGCTCTGAGCCATCAGCCCAGAGCCTGACGCGGGGCTCGAACTCACGGACCGCGAGATCGTGACCTGGCTGAAGTCGGACGCTTAACCGACTGCGCCACCCAGGCGCCCCTAAATACACTTTTAAAAATCATTTATTTATGTATTTTTTAAAATTTATCTTAATGTTTATTTATTTTTGAGAGAGAGAGAGAGAGAGAGAGAGAGAGAGAGAGAACAGAGCACAAGCAGGGAAGGGGCAGAGAGAGAGGGAGACACAGAATCTGAAGCAGGCTCCAGGCTCTGAGTTGTCAGCACAGGGGCCAACGCAGGGCTTGAACTCCCGGACTGGGAGATCATGACCTGAGCTGAAGTCAGACACTTAACTGACAGAGCCACCCAGGTGTCCCTTAAAAAAAATCTTAAAACAAAATCACTCTCTAGATTTTCCATGAAGTGGGAAAATTCCTTGGTCATCTTTTGTACCCCTTGGAACCCCTCTTCCCCATGTCTCTTGCATATATTGTGACTACCCAGCAAATATTTTTACATGATTGACTTAGGAAATTGACGTCCTGAGAGTCTAGATAAATGGCTTCAGTGATGTGGCTCACACAGCTAGTTAAGGTCATGTCAGGGCCACATCTAGAACCCAGGAATCCTGACTTCTAATGCAGTGCTCTTTAAATGATGTAGTGGACCTGTCTCCCTATATTGATCTCAAGCTAAACTCATGGCCCCTTCTTACATGAGCTTCATCTCTGTGTGCTCCCCTGCAGGGGAGGCACTGTATTTTAGCCGAGTCTTAAACCTCAGGTAGGAGCTACGCCGGCAGCCGCAGCAAAGCACGGTCCACCCGGGGAAGTCGGTGGCTGCAGGCAGAGTGCATGAAAGCACACGTTCCTGGCACCGGCCTAGGAAACACGTTGCTATTTTCAGTAGGGCAGTCTGTCTTTCTTGGTCTCTTTCCCTCCTGCCTTCCTAGACAGACATCCATGGGAAATCAATCAAGGCCTTAACACCACGACACCGAGCCTGCTTTACTAGTCACGCCAGTCTGGCAGCCAGCAGGCATCTGGCTGCTCACCTCCCGGAGCACGGAGCACGAGGAAAAGTCTGGGCGGGACAGTTCAGAGAACAACTGGCTTTTGACAGAATACCCACAGCCTACCACTGTGGCGTCCCCGCCCAGTGCCTATACACTAAATGGTTTCTGTCTTGGATAAAAATTCCAGGGCCACGGGGGCCCTTTTCTGTTGATTTACAATGATCGAAGACAATATTATTAATGAGTGCTTTCTTTCCAGGAAATAGTTTGTTGGCATTTCTGTATGGCCATATTCAAGAGCTACAACAGGCCAGGTGGATAAGCAGAGTGGGGTTCTGCTTACCTAACACATTCTCCACCCTTCGTACACCCCATTTTCTTCTCCGTAGGATCCTGGAGCTGGTTCTTCTCTCCTATCCCATCTCTCATAGATCATATGAACCCAGCTCAGGTTAAGGGAAACTAGTTCTAGGAGGTGTCAGCAAAAGTTCAAGGAACAAAAAGATCAGCTCGTGCACACGTGATTTTATTAACCAAATTAACCGGCTCTTGCTTTTTCTCATTTCATTTCAGGATGCCTCAAAGTCTTTGATGTCCTGAAATCCCTCATGACTTTCTGAGAAACAGATTTAGTATGCACAGTCTCTGACACTGCTTTAACCAGCACCCCTTACTCTCCGAGCCCCACTGACATATTCCAGAACTCTTGTTCCCAAGAACAGTTTGGGAAGCAGACTAAAGCCTGGTAGGAGAGATCATGTTTTCAAATCTCTTTTCTGGTGAGGAATAGACTAGGACCAAATGAACGGAAAAGTTTACAGTGAAAGGATGGTAGAGACAGGAGTGTGTGTGTGTGTGCGTGTGTGTGCGTGTGTGTGTGTGTCTATGCACATGTGCCTGCATGTGTGCTTCTGCATGACCATGAAGGTGAGTGTTAGAGTATGTTTCCACATGCATGACCATAATTAGTCGTACCATTTTGGATTAAAACTATATGTGTGAAGAGAAAGCAATCAAATTTTCTTCTGTGACCCATTACAGCTGGATTTGAAAAGAGGAGATATAAAAGTGTTTGAACAATGACATTGTATTTGGAATGAGTATAGGGCTTTGTAAAGTAACTGCTGAGAAGAGCATTCATTTGGGTGTGCAAATGAGGATGTGCTTGCTAAAATCTGGAGGCATTTTTTATGTTCATATCTTGTGTGTGTGTGTGTGTGTGTGTGTGTGTGTGTATACACCTGCATATGTGTCATGTAAATCTTAGCTTGGGAAAGAACTCTGAGGATGAAATAATTATACTGAAATAAGTTTAGAGAACAAAAAGTAGTATGGCAGTCTGGGTAGCCAGAGGGAGAGTGGTGTCTTTCCAAATGAGAACCAATGTTTCTGTAATGTTTTGTTGACTGTGGTAGGCAGAAAAAGCATCCCCCAGAGTGTCCATGTCCTAATCCCCAGGCCTGTAAATATATTACCTTATGTGGCAAGAGAGACTCTGCAAATGTGACTTAGTCAAGCATTTTGAGGTTATCTAGGGACACTCTCTAGGATTATCCGGTGGCCCAGATATAATCATGTAGGCCCTCAAGGCAAAAAACCTTTCTAGACTGTGCTCAGAGGGAGATGTGATTAGGGAAGAATGGCCAGAGAGCTGAAACACTGCCGACTTTGGAGATGGAAGTAGGCCATAAGCCAAGGAATGTGGGGGTCTTTGGACACTAGAAAAGACAAAGAAATAGATTCTCCCCTAGAAGCTCCAAAAAGGAAATGCCAACACCTTGATTTTAACCCAATGAGACCATGTCAGACTTCTGACCTAAAGAACTATAAATTAATAAATTTGTGTAGTTTTAAGGCACCAAGATTGCAGTAATCTGTTATGGCAGCCATAGAATCTTAGCTCGTTAACATCTCCGCCCTCACCCTTCAGATTTCACTCTTCCACAACTTCTTCACCTGTTTGCGGTACTGCATACCTTTACGCATCTCCAATTACTTCAGTTTACGGATACAGATTTAGTGTGTCACAGATAATGTCAGAGGGCTGACTAATACCGACACATAGAAGGAACAACTTGAAAGTCACAGAAGATGCCATATGTGGTTTTGGAGGCCATTAAATGTAACCACCTCAGCCTACAGATGAGGAAACCGACCCGGATGTGCTCATTTCTTTCTCTCCTATCTCTCTCTCTCCTTGAGTCTATCTCTATCCCTCCCGTTGATCACACTTAAAAACCCTCAGAAACTAGAAGCACAAAAATGGGAGGTAATTAGTTCCACTTACTGGCTTTCACTTATTTGCTTACGTGTGAGTGTGTGTTTCGACGAGAAATCTTGTCTTTCTTGCAGGATTTCGAAAGAAAAATCTATTCCCATTCTTATTAATGCTTGAATTTCTCAACTTTGTATTTTTCCCCCAGGAGACAGGCCTAATTAACACATAGCTATTACACCCAATCCCTGTAAAGATGACACTGAACTCACCTAGACAAACAGAGAATTGCAAACAATGGAAATATACATAAGCAGAAGCATAGCTGATTATTCCCTATGGGGACCATCTGTCTCTAGCCATGATATATGCACAGTCTGATCTTACTCTTTCCCCCAGAAGCTTCTCTGGTTTCCTTCATACATTCCCACAGAGTCCAATACTGAAGAAACATTTTTGGCCAACACAGATGCTGGTAAATTTAAACACATACATAAACCAAGGGATGACTGAGCAACTGCTACTGCTGCATACTCACAGGTGGCCCAAGGGCACCTTGAGGCCCCATGCTTCCTGTGATCCCTGGGACTCCAGGGGCGCCGGGAATGCCCTGAATAGAGAGAGAGGAGAATGGAACAAAGGTGAGTACTCATACATTCTCATCGAAGACAGCCAGTTCTCAAGAAGGAGTAACAAACACACACAGCGATAGCTTCCTTCTCCCTCAATACCAAGACTTGGAGCAATATCCATTGCTCATTCCTGTTCCCAACTACCATAAAAGTAGGGGAGATATTTTTCAGAAGCCACACTATTAGGCATAGTTTGTTCAAATTTGAGCCTTAGCTATGTTTAAGGAAAACTAAATCAATGCAGGGGATTGTATAGGCAAAGGGGCTCTGATAGAATTATCAAGCAACATGGATATATTAGGTAGAGCTCTGTACCAAGGAGTGAGTTGTTAACCCAGAGCAAAGATGGCTGCCAAGGTGAAGGTTGAGCAAAAGAAAATTTCTCAAAAGAAGTGAAATGCTCTAAAGCAGAACATATCCTAGTAGTTTCCGGAAATACTTACAATTGGCCCAGGTGGTCCTGGAGGGCCAGAGGACCCATCTTTTCCAGGAAAGCCCTGGGGAAAAGAAACAGTGTGTTAACTATGCAATTGCTTTATATGGTTTTCAGATAGATGTACTTAATCCCATTTAATATTTGGAGGGGGCAAGTGCTGTTGCTTACTCTGGACTTCTAAGGATTCACCGCTTCTAAACCCTTCATAAGAATTGTTCTTGGCAAGACTTTTGTGTCTGTTGGCTCTGTGAAATTGTCTAGCACAAGAATTTTAGGTCTAAGTAAGACATGCCACTTACAAACTTAAACAGGAACTTGTTTCCAGAAAGTGTTTTTCTTAAACCAAGCATAACAAATGAAAAGGGAGATGAAGTTTTGGTAATCAATCAGACAAAAAGACAAAAAGACGAGTCAGTATCCTTCATGATCTGAAGTCAGAGAGCATTTGGGGCAAGGACTATCAAAGAAATCGACATTACAAAATTACTATAATATCTGAAACTGCAACTCTTCAGGAGCAGCCTGGAGAACAGTGGGGTGGGTTTCCTGTTGCAATGATATGGTTTTGACTGCTGGGCCAACTTGTTCAATGTGTCATCACGAGCTTACAAATGAGTGCATGCTGGCTTCCCATTCCATGTTGGAAGGGCTTAAGGCAGAAGGCAAATGATATTCTTTCTGAAAGTATCTTCCTAAATGATTTAATGTGGGTAAGTGTGTGTTGGTTTTATGTGAAAAATATAACCGTCGGCATGAGTGATTCTTGAATGGTTATGGTTCTAAACTGTGGATGCCGGTCCTTCCAATCCAGTTAAAGACAGGAAAAAGGATCTTCAGTCTGAATTTTATAACAGGTTAATAAAATATTAATCAAAACATCGTGTTCTTCTACATGGAGAAGTGAACTTTTTGTCTTGAGATTTGTCTCTCTTCGGAATAAAATCCATTTCCATCTCAAACCAACTCAACCCAAGTCAAATCAACCTCTCTTGGCTCACTTGTTGCCTCTCCCAATTCCTTTTCTGAAATCTGTGCCACTTTTCCAGTGAGCTGTTTTTTCCCTCTTTGTCTTGTCCATGAAAATCATCTTAGGGGTTCCTGTCCACATTCCCATTCTCTCTCCCTACTTCAAGGTATCAAATAGAGGAGTAAAGATGAGACTGGACAAAAGGATACGGGGTGTGACTGGGAAGAAAGGAACCAAAGGGGGCATGATGAGGGGGTAAGATAAGTATGTAGGAACAGCAGTGGAGGGCCAGCAAGGCCCTGTCATGCTCTCAAGCTCAAATACTGGCAACTCTGAAAACTAGATAAGGTTGATGAGTCTAGAGCTCACCGATATTTGTGATTTTCCTTTTCTGCCCAGGCACATTGTGAGGCTAAATTCCCAGGCTCCGGTTCCAGGAATCATGTTGGAGCCACAGTGCTGAATTCTGGCCAATGGAAAGGGGCCAGTTCCAGTTCTGGCTTATGAAAATTTCCTGTGGGTAATCCTCCACTCTCTTTTCCCCTTTTGTAGCAACTTCAGAGCGCACATGTTAAAGATTAAAGTGTCCCAGGATGGAAAGACCCCGAGTTTCTAAATGACCATATGGAGCAGAGACTAGACCTCCCCACTCCTCTGTCTATCTTGTTGATAGCATTGGGTTGTGAGCCAACAATAGACTTTATTTTATTTTATTTTATTTTATTTTATTTTATTTTATTGCATTAAACCACTGAGATTTTAGGGTTGTTTGTGATATCAGTTATCCTACACTAATATACCTGCCACTAGTTGTGGGTTTTTTTACTACTATTTCTGTTTTTTCACTTAAGACATTCAGTCAAAAATATTAAGTCAGGGGGCACCTGGCTGGCTCAGTCACTAAAGCATGGCTCTTGATCTCAGGGTCATGAGTTCCAGCCCCATGTTGGGTTTAGAACTTACTTAAAAAAATTAATTCAAAAAGCTGCAGTAATAGACCCCGATACAGATTAAGTTACACACACACACACACACACACACACACACACGCACACACACACCCTTTTGGGGATTTGTTAACTAAATAGCAAAAATTAATGCTGACATAGTCTGAAAGAAATTATTTTGCATGTTGTTTAAATATAGCATAAAAGATCAGAATATGTGAGAGATGAACAGGACCTAAGAGCTCCTTCAGTTCAATCCTCTCATGGTGTAAGTGAGAAAACGTGGGACCAAGAGAAGTTAGGAGACCTTATAATTAAAAATAAAAAGGAATTTTAAAAAAATGTATTATTTTCTCAATGAAGTTCACATAAGAAAAAAATGGACTCTGGGCACGTATTCGATAATTTAAGATGACATTTTAAAAAGAAAATTTTTTGCTTCCTGCCTTAAAACTCTTCCAGCAGTGGACGGGAAGCAAACACGGACCCGTGTGTAACCCACACATGACACACCGTCAACACAACGCCCAGCAATTAACACCGTAGTGTTGCTGCAGGAGGCCTTCCCCAAAACAAGCAGGGGCAAGTTTATTCACAGAGGGAGGCAAGCCATGGCATATTTTCTTAAAAGAAAAGTGCATCAGGGGCACCTGGGTGGATCAGTTGGTTAAGCCTCCGACCTCGGCTCATCATCTCACAGCTGGTGAGTTCGAGCCCCGTGTTGGGCTCTGTGCTGACAGCTCAGAGCCTGGAGCCTGCTTTGGATTCTGTAACTCCCTCTCCTGCCCCTCCCCTGCTCACACTCTGTCTCTCTCTCAAAAATAAATAAACCCTAAAAAAAAAAAAAAAAAAGAAAACTGCATGATTCCAAGGAAGATCTGCAGGAAATAACACATTTACGCCCCCCTCCCAATCATGAGGAAGGAGCTGAAAAAGAGACACATCAGTTCTGTCCTCCACAGCGGCACTGAAGGATGTTCTTGTGAACAGTTCTGAATTCTCCTGATTTCTGGACCCCACATGTGACTCATCTGGAAGGGAAGACAGAGCAATGTTCCTACATCATAGGAGCTAAATTTGGCGGAGGGGCTCATGGTTGAGTGTGATCAAAAGAGGATGCTAGAGAGAGCCAAAACATAAGAGACTCCTAAAAACTGAGAACAAACTGAGGGTTGATGGGGGGTGGGAGGGAGGGGAGGGTGGGTGAGGGGTACTGAGGAGGGCACCTGTCGGGATGAGCACTAGGTGTTGTATAGGAACTAATTTGACAATAAATTTCATATTAAAGAAAAAAGGATGCTAGACAAGATGTTTGCTTACTCTGTGTCATAGACATTAAGTTTTACTCATTGTTCCATTCCTAATATTTTCCTAGCACATTGCTGGCACAAAACTAGGCACTAACAAAATGTTAGTTAGAATTCGAATAGAATTGAGGATGCTGGAAGAAGTATTCTGATTACAGTGTGGACTAAATAAGTATTTTTTTTAAATTTTTTTTTCAACGTTTATTTATTTTTGGGACAGAGAGAGACAGAGCATGAACGGGGGAGGGGCAGAGAGAGAGGGAGACACAGAATCGGAAACAGGCTCCAGGCTCTGAGCCATCAGCCCAGAGCCCGACGCGGGGCTCGAACTCTCGGAACGCGAGATCATGACCTGGCTGAAGTTGGACGCTTAACCGACTGTGCCACCCAGGCGCCCCAATAAGTATTAATCTCAAGCATAATTAGTCTGGAAATGTGTGTAGGGCAGGGGGGAAATGCCAGTGTCATCGCCCTTGCTGCTGAGCTGTCCACAACGCAGGAGAAAGGCATCAGGAGTCAGGGACTTTCAGAAGCTGAAATTTCATTTCAGTGAATATCTTAGGGGTAATTTTCTAGAAGCAGACCTGGATATTATGCCTTTGATATCTAGAGGGACTGTACTTGGGAGGCACCTGCTAGGGAGGAAAGGAGGCAGGAGAGGGCCTGGGAAGAGGCATGAGAATTGGCTATCGCTGAAGTCTGGCCTCAGCTTATCCCATGAGGAGAGCTGGAGTGGGAGTTATAGCCCAGATATAACCTATTGTAAGGTTTTATTCATTCCTATCAGTTAGTCATTAACCGGGACCAAGGTGGCATTTCCCAGGGCAATTCTCTGTGGAAGGGACAATTCTGAACCATTAGCAGTCAACATCCACAGCTACAGGATGTAGCTACAGGATGCAGGACACCTGCCAGGAAAGGGGGATCTGATCAGGACACTAACAGTGGCCACTCCAGTGCATTTTACGCTAGCACCTTCTTTCAAGGATTGTCATGAACAATTGAGCATGTTTGGTTATGACGGTTCAAGAATAAAAGCATTCTTAAGGTTACCGTGGGTTACCGGCTTCTCTGATTCCAAAATAAAAAGCACTGGTTCCATATTGTTATAACTAAGATGATATTAAAATTAATACCATTTTAGAATCATCCAACCCATTTTTCCCCAAATTTTCTTCCTAACCCTACAAAATAAAAGGTTCACATTTTTCATCATGTAAATATGATTTGCAGTTTAATTTTTTAATCACATGAGTAAACATGTTTTTTTACTTGGAAGCCTCACATTTGTCACATTAGAAAATTATTTGCAGAGCTACTCTGTGCTGTGCTTTCTGGTAGGATTTGGATAGCTAATGAGGAACAACACAGTCTTTCCAAGAAGTTTCCAGTTTTGAGCAAAGTCAATGATTGAAAGAAAATGACAATGTGCTATGATGATGGATGAGAAGAGTTCCATGGAAACATGTAGGAAGAACACAGAATCCTGGCAAGGGAATGGAGAGAGGGCTTGACTGGAGAGACGTGTGAATCAAGGGACCCAGGATGACTGGGTCACTGCATTAGTTTCCCTGCTTGTGGGCCTCCATGACAACACATTACGGCTCATCTTTGCAAACCAGGCAACATTCAGCCAGGGCTCAGATCCTGCCTCTCATCCCTTCACCTCAGGGTGAGGAGCAAGGGCAGGACCTTTTCTATATAAGAGCAATAAACCTGGTGAAGAGAAAAACTCTGTAAAATGTCCGCATGTTACAAGGCAAAATAATTGGCAAATCCTAGCCTTGGGATTCAGCTTAACCTAAATCAAAGCTCATTGAATGAATGGCCATCAACCCTTATCAACTAAAAATGTGTTTGCATTTCCCAGAACATTTCTATGTCTATACGTTTTCCATTTCATGTTAGGTAGCCAATCTGAGAAGACGTATGTTTGGGAATTAAGCACTCCCAGAAAAAGCAGAAGCCCCTAATTAAGCAATGAAGAATGAAGAGTAGGGAATAGAAGATTAAGTGATAAGCATAATATAGACATTCACTGAAGCCGACAAATATATTTTTTCAAGTGCATGAAATCAGCCACCCACAAACAGGGATGTTTTATGACATGACTAGATCCAGGCATTTTTCTTTTCCTGAGATTCCCACCTTAAAATATTAATATGCACCCACAACCCACATTAAAAGTAAGTTTTGCTATAAAAGCTTGAAAGGATTTTTATAATTTGTTTTTGAAAACAGTCGGCTATGAGCAAGCTGTTAAGTTATGGTTGGCTATAATTTGTCAGCAAAAGGAAATCTCCCCCAACATTTGCTTTCAAAATCACTGATGCTTGAATGAATACTAAATTTACTTATGGCTGAAATTGGCAAAGTGTACTGTTTTATAGACATTTAATTAGCCATTCATTCATTTCCATTTTGCTGTTTTCTTTTCCATGTTCTGGAGCATATATACACACATTGAGGTGGCAAGAATTTCCTACGGAGCCTTAAAAAGTCTGTAGTTTCTAAGTTCTGTGTCTATGAAATTTAAAGGATGAAACCAATGTGCCCACAAAGAGTGTTGTAACTAAAATTAAAGTCAGAAGCTAGAATATTTATGTTTAGGTAGCTATCAGTGTTCAGAACCGGTGACTCAATCCTGATACAAACCACCCATGCCTTTTTTGAAGACTTAAATGGTGAGTCACAAATATTAACCTTAAGATTCTGGAACATGCCAATTGTTAAGGTCCTCTTACACTACACCCTCAGGTACAGTGGGGATCTTTAAGCAACAGGCATCTGATGGGTTTGTTTAGAGGAACCAAACCTCTCTAGTGAGGCCTAGAGAAAAACTTGAAGACATTCTTGCTGCACAATTTCAACCCTGTGGCATGGCTCTGGACTGCTGTGAGCACCAGCCAATGTACCAGCATGGCAGTCAGCCATGGGAAATAAGGTTGCTACTTGCAGCAAAGGATTAAGACCAACCACCAGATTAAGAGGCCAAGCACCAAAAAGCCACAGACTCTGTAAATACTGGCCCAGGTTAGATCAGTCATTAAGTGTTGGTACCACGTTGAGTCACACTGGGGAATTTTCAGACACACACACACACACACACAATCTATGTGTGTATAAATGTATATATAAACATGTGCATATATTTACATATATATACACACTATACCTTTTACTATAGTCATATATGTATATATTACATATGTAATTTAAGAATTGTTTAATGTTTATTTATTTTGAAAGAGAGAGCGAGTGAGCAGGGGAGAGGGGCAGAGATAGAGGGAGTGAAAGTATCCCAAGCAGGCTCCACGTTGTCAGCACAGAGCCCAATGTGGGGCTCAATCCCATGAGATGTGAGATGATGACCGGAGCCGAAATCAAGAATTGAACACTTAACTAACTGAGCCACCCAGGTGCCCCTACATTTACATAAATTTAAATGTATGTAAATTTCCACATACATATACACACATATATAAACATATATATACACATATATAAACATATTTTCAGTAACCTAAAAATTCAGTGAATTGAAACAGCAGTAAAATTCTATGAAAGAAATTACTTAGACATACAGTAGGCGTAATAGTATAGCAACCCACTATACTATCCAGTGTTTCTAAAAACCTAGCTGATTATCAGAATCATTAAGCTTTTTAAAACTATCGATTCCAAAGTCACACACAAGACCTTGTGTATTGGAATCTTGAAGTCTAAGCCCAGGAATCAGTGTATTTAAAAAGAAAGCAAAACTTGAAACAACAACCTGATCCCTTAAGCTGTAGAACTGCTGGTCTATGAATATGAAATGTCTGGCCTGGCCCCGAAGGATGGCCTTGGAACCAGAGTGCAAGGCAGATATGATCTGCACCCCGTGCTCCAACAGAAGGATCTGTAAAGCCAGGAATAACATACAACAAATCCCCTAACTGTTCTCAAATGTGTCCCAGATGTGCCACTATCCAAATGAAGGTGAAAACTAATTGAAACATATTCCTATGTGTGAACTATCAACTTCTACTTCACCAAGAAAGTAACCCAAACTGGGTCCTTACAGCCCCAAAATTCTAGGCGAGGTATCTTCAGTCCTGTTTATTAAATATCCTTAATGCAAGACTTTCCTACATGAACATGATCCCATAATGACCTTTATTAAACATAACGTTTAGAAAGAAAGAGCTCAGTGTTGGAGCCACAGGGATGGATTATAATCCTGGTTCCAACACTTACTAGCTGTATGGCATTGTTGAAAGACTTCCATTTTCTAAGCTCGAGTCTTCCTCTGTAAAATGGGGGTAAAAGTGCTTAGCATTTGTGGGCTTTCTGAGGATTATAGAACTCACATCATAAAGCACCTGCACTTAGTCAATAATTAGTAATAGTGATTCCCGTTATTTTTATTCAGATAAGCTGCCAAGTCCTAACAGCAAGTACTATCATCACTGTGGCTGACTGTGAGAATGTTTCCCTGGGTTTTATAAAAACCCATCTAGACCCACAAAAAAAGAAAACCAAATCATCCTCTCCACTGGCTTTGTGATGGCTTTTTACATTTCTTCTTCTGAAGGAGGAAAATACTCAAGGGGGATAGTGTCATGAATCTTTGTATTTAAGAAAATGTTCCTTGGATAAATCTCTTATCACTGCTTAGCATTTATGATAGGAATTAAATCCAGATAATTGACTCAAGTTCCATTTGTCAATAATATTTTAAATCCAATTCACTTCGATGAAATGGAACATTCATCACAAAAATGGCCTTTATATACATCAAAGCCACATCAAAAGGAAGCACGTTCCCAGTGTACTTTCAATGTGGAACCCAAGAAAGTTAAACAACAGCAACAAACCACTTGCTTTTTCTTTAGACTCCTTTTTAGAGTTCTTTAAAATCCTCCAAGGCATCTTGATATGGCAAGCACAGGCATTATAAAATATACTGTCCTGACTTATTAGGTTACATTGAAAATAGTTAATACTAATATTAGCTAAAATTAAATTTTTATATAGAAATTCTTTATATGAATCAATTCCCACAGTAACTCTATGGAGTCAAATATTTTTTCCACTTCACAGATGAGTAAAGTGAGGCTTGGAGATAGCAAGTAACTGGCCCAATGTCATTACAGCAGGGGTTCAAACTCAGGTCTGGCGAACAGACCAAATCTACAATATTCACCACTGGCCCTGCTTCTCATAACCTCGCAAGTTCAGCAGAATTCATGTGTAGAAGATTTTTTTTCTACTATTCGATCTTTTCCAGCTGAGAAAGGGAAGCTGTGGTTATGGCATGGATATGGGAGGACCAGTAACCTGGGGCAAAGGACGCATTCCAAATGAAGTTCACTTGGAATTTAAAGATGAATACCCTCCGTACTATGGAGGAATTACTATCCACCAGGTGCCATAAAGTATCTATCTCCTTGTCATTTTTGTTTCTTGTCTCTCCGACTTTTTATATAACCATATTAAGAACTGGAAAATAAAAATAATTTTTACTATTTCTATTTGGAGTGTTTGACAGAAAGATCATGCTCTTGGAAGTAAGTGAGCCCCGAACTGGAAAAGAGGTTGTGTTTTCTTTTCTTTCTTCCCTTTTCAAATTCTTTCTCTCACTTCTTATATTTATCAACCACATCTTGCCTGTTCTTTCTAGTTTCGCTAAGGATCACCTGACGCCCAGGGTGGGGGCTGAGAGACCCACTCTACATCAGAGGAGCTCAAAGATCACAGGAAGGCCCTCAGGTCACAGACACCAAGGAAAGAAGAGGAAGGAGCCAGAGGGAAGTGGCAGGATACACAGTGAGAAAGGAAGATGAGACCTGAATGCTATTGGTGGGAATGGCTCAGAATGAAGCTGAACGCATTCCACTGTGGATGTGCACTGTTGCTTTGATTTTTACTTTCTTAAATTCTAATTTTTTGAAGACACAATTTTTTCTCAGCCATACTGAAATATAATTGACATATAACACTGTGTAAGTCTAAGGTGTCAACTTGTTGATTTGATGCATTTATATAGTGCACAGTGATTGCCTCCATAGCTTCAGCTACCGCCTCCATCCCATCACACAATGACCACTTATTTTTTGTGGTATGAACATTTGGGACCTACTCCCTTAGCCAAAGCTGCCTTTTATTTATTTATTTATTATTTTTTTTTTTTAATTTTTTTTTTCAACGTTTATTTATTTTTGGGACAGAGAGAGACAGAGCATGAACGGGGGAGGGGCAGAGAGAGAGGGAGACACAGAATCGGAAACAGTCTCCAGGCTCCGAGCCATCAGCCCAGAACCTGACGCGGGGCTCGAACTCACGGACCGTGAGATCGTGGCCTGGCTGAAGTCGGACGCTTAACCGACTGCGCCACCCAGGCGCCCCCAAAGCTGCCTTTTAAAATGTGGTCCTGGACCTCATCAAAATAAAAAGCTTCTGCATAGCGAAGGAAACAATCAGCAAAACTAAAAGGCAACCAATGGAATGGGAGAAGATATTTGCAAACGACATATCAGATAAAGGGTTAGTATCCAAAATCTATAAAGAACTTATCAAACTCAACATCCAAAAAACAAATAATCCAGTGAAGAAATGGGCAAAAGGCATGAATAGACACTTCTCCAAAGAAGACATCCAGATGGCCAACCGACACAAGAAAAAATGCTCAACTTCATTCATCATCAGGGAAATACAAATCAAAACCACAATGAGATACTGCCTCGCACCTGTCAGAATGGCTAACATTAACAACTCAGGCAACAACCGATGTTGGTGAGGATGCGGAGAAAGAGGATCTCTTTTGCACTGCTGGTGGGAATGCAAGCTGGTGCAGCCACTCTGGAAAACAGTATGGAGGTTCCTCAAAAAACTAAAAATAGAAGTACCCTACGACCCAGCAATTGCACTACTAGGTATTTATCCAAGGGATACAGGTAGGCTGTTTTGAAAGGACACATGCACTCCAATGTTTATAGCAGCACTATCAACAATAGCCAAAGTATGGAAAGAGCCCAAATGTCCATCGATGGATGAATGGATAAAGAAGATGTGGTGTATATATATATATATATATATATATATATATATACACACATACACACACACACACACACACACACACACACACACACAATGGAGTATTACTTGGCAATCAAAAAGAATGAAATCTTGCCATTTGCAACTACGTGGATGGAACTGGAAGGCATTCTGCTAAGCAAAATTAGTCAGAGAAAGACAAATATCATCTGACTTCACTCATATGAGGACTTCAAGAGACAAAACATATGAACATAAGGGAAGGGAAACAAAAATAATATAAAAACAGGGAGGGGGACAAAAGAGAAGAGACTCATAAATATGGAGAACAAACAGAGGGTTACTGGAGGGGGTGTGGGAGGGGGGATGGGCTAAATGGGTAAGGGGCACTAAGGAATCTACTCCTGAAAACATTGTTGCACTATATGCTAATTTGGATGTAAATTTTTAAAAAAGTAAATTAAAAATAAAGAAAAAATAAGCTATATTCTTATGCAACTAAGTGTTTTATGGAAAGATTAAATGTACATATGGGAAACATTCTATGAAAATATGTTTCCAACCTCAGTGACAGAATTGGAAAACACAATTAGAGTGACTGCTAGATGCTAAAATAATGTATCACCTTTATGCTGTGTTTTTAAAGGTGTTATTCCTAATGGAGCTGCATTTTTGCCACATGTTGTATAAACAAGTTGTTTCTTATTATTCTTTAGGAGCTAAGTATGCTCCTAATTCCAGATGCATCCATTACACTTCATAAAAACAATTCAGGTATTTAAAAATAATAAAATAAAAAAGTAAAATCAAATCAACTGTGGTTCTGCACTGCGCTCCATCACTTGCCAGCAGGAGGCTGAGACTTGTTCAGTGAGGAAGTCCAACTTTTGCTGGACTTGCTTATGGCCCCAGGCCCAGAGCTGAATGTGAGTTGCCTCTAAGAGTCAAAGATTCCTCACGGGGAAAGCCAGAATAAGCTAGAAACATTAGAAAACATGTTCCGTGCTTAAAGAGGAGAGGTTTAATCTTCTCCTTTTTATTTTTGCTCACCTTTCCCTCTTTCCAGCTAAACTAAGAGGCAACATTGACACTGGCCCCAGGGAAGAGGTGCTAACTGGCTTGTAAACCGATAGTCAAGGTGCTGGTGCTAGCTTTGGGCTGGGAGTTCTTATCTGTCAATAAGAGAAGACAAAGATTGAAAAGGAAGACGAATGGGCAGTAATGAGTAGCCTACCACTCTTAGAGCAAATCCCACTCACTCCCCTTCCTGCCGAGGCTCTCCAAGGACGTAGAAGCACAAACTGGACATCATCACACAGATTTATCCCAGCAGCTTCCTCCTCTGTCTCGAATGTGCTTTCCTCACTCAGGATCGGCAATGAAGGTACAGTAATAGGAAGCGATTTAAGGGGGTAGTGACAAGAAAAGACAAAATAACTCTGCCTCCCTGAGTTCTAACTGGGCAGTTTTCTGCAAGTGGCTTTCCAGGCATTTTAATGGGAAGTTTCATCATCTGACATTTGCTTTCAGTCTGTTCTACACCATGGTTGTTACTGTTTATTTTATTTTTTTCTGATTGCAGCTTTGCCTTTGAAGATGGCCAACAGCAGAGCAGGAATAATCCTCAAGTTTTGTCCTTAGTACTCTCAGCAACACCCCTCTCTCACTGCCGAGCCACAGAGACCTAGATACTGCTGCTGCTCCACAGAGACTTGGCACTTCATGAAGGTGCTCTGTGTCCGGATCTGCCATGATGGCCATGAACACTGGTTCCGGACCTCCTCCTTTACAGTGCTGCTAAGTAACTATCTCATCGTTTTGGACGTTTCACTTTCCTTAAGCTCCCAGATATTTGACTAAACACATCAGAGCCACCTAAGTAACCGTTTTCACCCACTTGTCCTTCCTTCTCCAACTGTCTCTGAGGAACACCCATTTGTTTTCCCGGCCCAGGGTAAGTGTCATGCCCCTGACGCCACCATATCCTTCCCTGACCTCTAGGTGGATGGTCTAGGAATTGCCTCCTTTAGCTATTAAAAGTCTCTCCTCTTCTGGATCCTTCCCCTTTGGTCGCAGTAATGGACAACCCTCTCTAGGCTGAGCACAGCACGTGGCACATAGCATGTCCTCAGGTAAGATGTGTGCTCAAGTAATATCTTATTAAATAAGATGTAGGCAGTCCCTCCACCCCTGCAAGCAGGGCAACCATGTTACACAATTCCGGGAGGCACCAGTATATTCTATTCTGTGTGAACGGCACCCCCTCAAATTATACGCTGAAATAGCATTGTCTTTTTCTAAAACAATTGTCACAGAATTTGTGTAATATTTTTAAAACATGACCCTATAAGAATGAGTACCTCCCGAAAAGCGGATTACTTAGAAATAAGTCCATTTCTATCCAAGAATTTTTCAAAATAGGAATGGGATGCATTCTGAAAGTTTTGCCTCCAGATTGAAGGAGGGAGGACAATAAAATCCACATGTAGATATTTTATCACTTTATTACAGCTCTAAGGCTGTTCATTCTCTAAAAGAAAACATGTTTGAAGGAATAGCAAAATTTTTATTAAAAGCCTGTGTTGGTATGAAAAGAAAAAAAAAGTAGCTTTAAAAGAAAAAAAAGTGAATTTTTAAAAGAAAGTATTCCCAGGGGCGCCTGGGTGGCGCAGTCGGTTAAGCGTCCGACTTCAGCCAGGTCACGATCTCGCGGTCCGTGAGTTCGAGCCCCGCGTCAGGCTCTGGGCTGATGGCTCAGAACCGGAGCCTGTTTCCGATTCTGTGTCTCCCTCTCTCTCTGCCCCTCCCCCGTTCATGCTCTGTCTCTCTCTGTCCCAAAAAATAAAATAAACGTTGAAAAAAAAAATCAAAAAAAAAAAAAAAAAAAGAAAAAAAAAAAAAGAAAGTATTCCCAAACCAAATGATCCAAACACCAATACGATACGTTTGATTTGGGAGTTCTTTGCCAAGACTCGTCTCCCTGCATAGATAAACCAAGTAAATTCCCTGCACCAAATCTTTAGAATTGCCATTTTCAGAGTTTCAGGAATCACGAAAGAACCTAGATGTGCAACGGAGCAGGATCTTAGCCTAAGCCCTTTGCCAAAACATATAAATACTTCTAGACACTCTTTGTACATTCACAAGAAACCTATATAAATCTAACTTTTAGAGAATGCCTCCTTTAGATACGGTTACTTGGATATGATTTACAGACTGAGTAGTTCCATTTAATGGGCAGAGACTAAACAGATTTTAAGCAAATGAAAGTTTGACGTAATAAAAAAAAAAGAACATGGAAGGAATTTAAGGCCCCACACCTACATGTCTATAGAAAAAACAATTTCCTTATTCTTGAGCCGTATAACTATCCTGAGCTAAAGGCGGATCTTGTTTGAGTAGAGAAGTGAGCCTTTCAGCCGGTCATTTGCCAACCCAGTGGGTAAGTTGTACCAACAATAACCAGGGCATGCCAAATGTGTTGTCCTTCATTGGATCGGATCCAAGTAGTTGCCACTCCATATAATTCAGTCTTGACAGAATTTGTGGAGCTACCCAAATCCTAAATCAGAGAGCATTTAAGAAAGACTAGCCATTGCTGAAAATTTAATGACTTCCTATTGCCTTCCTGATAAAGCACAAAATTCTTAGCCTAAAAATAAAATATTTACTTGAATTTGTGTTTACTCCTACAGCTTCATTTCTTGACAATCTGCCCAGATCTGAGTGTGTACGTACATGATACACACGCACACATACACACACTGTACTCTCCAGCCACACTGAGCTCTGTGCAATACTGGAAATGCCCCGCCTTCTCTTCATCACCACACCTTTGTGCATGCTGTTCTCTGCTTGCAGTAGCTTTCCTATCCTCATGACCTGGTTAATTTCTATCTCTCATTTGAGGCTCAGCCCTGATGGTGCCTCCCCCAGGAAGCTTTCCCCAACCCTCCAAGTCTGGCTTAGTTATCTATTCTTTGTAAATACTCTCATCAGGCTATGCAAATACCCCCATTATTGCATGTATTACAGTTTCTTATTTGGTGATATTTTCTTCCACTGAACTATAAACTCTTTGAGGATAAGAACCTTAAACCTGGCTCAGTGAAAATGTGCTGGCTAAACAAACACTGGGTGTTAACTCATTCCTCTCCTGACCATCCTTATAATTTCTTTCACTGCTGTCCATGTGAACAGGTTAAAAGAAGAGATAAGTGACAACTATTAAATAAATAAAAAATACTGTAGATAGCATAGTACTTAAATTTCAACCTGTATGATCCATATGAACCTATATGATCCTTCTTTTATGTTTATGCCTTGAGAATTTGAAAAGAACGGGAAAATCTGCTAAGCCAATGCACACAATTCAGTGCAAATTATATTCAGGTTATGGGAACATTCAGAAAAAGGTGTTGCTCATTTGGAAAGGTTTGATAAAAGTTCTCAGGTTTTGATGAAACTAACGGACATAGAAGATAGGGAAATAGACACAGGATAGTAGGATATAGATAGACAGAAGAGATAATAAGGGGAAAAAAAACAACCTTGTTTGATTTTGTTGCATAGAAAAGAATGCCTTGGTAAGGAATCTACTGTGCTAACAACCTCGGGCAGGTCCTTACCCTCTGGCCTGGAGAGCCATCACGTCCTGGTGAACCAATGCCTCCTGGAATACCCTAGGTAGAGCAAGGACCAAAAAAAGTCAGAGCCACGGAAATTGGCAATCAAGTCCCTTTTCACCCAGCTTCCCTGAAATAGAGTAAGGCCTCCAAACACACCTAATAGCATAAAGGCAAATGAAGAACCCTGAAGTTATTTATGGGAAAGAAATGCCTCCCCCCGCCCCGGCCTTGCCCTCAAGAGCAACAGTATGATGCTCAGTGGGGGCTAACATAAATGAATACAGGCTAACAGTCTTTAATATAGAAACCACCTATTGCTAAAATCAAAGCTGACTTCAGAAGCGACAGCCTTTATTTTGCCCCTTTGCAATGCTCTAGACCTAAGAGCATTTTTTAGCAGATGACGATAATAATAATAATAATAACAGTAATAATACCTGTGGACCAGGAAGGCCAGTTTCTCCTTTTTCTCCTTTGGCACCGGGCATTCCCTGAATATCCAAAATTACACAGGGTTAAGTTCACATAGGGTAAGTTCTTAGTCTCTTCATCTTCTCCACAGACTGTTCTAACGTTTTTACCACTAACTTGCTTTGATGTTAACATCCAATACAGCATGTTTCACTTCTCACATCCACTACCCCATGTATGTAAGCATTCCTATGGAGTTGAACGTTTATACAGCAGAGCAGTTCAAACACAGAACATACAGTCTGCTATGGCTAAGCCCATCCTGGAGATAGGTGGAGGAGAGATTGGACAGTTCAATACCATTTATGGTTTAGATTTTTAAAGTTCATATCTATAGAGTTTTGGCTTCATTTTGGCTAGAAATTTATAAAAATGGAGAAGCAAACATAGACTCTGGCACATAGCAAGACCTTACCAAAGGCTTAGTAGTAGTAGTAATTACGTATCTGGCATGCTAATGCTTTCTAACATGTGAAAATAACCCTGGAGCAGAAAACTTCTCAGCTAGGGAGATACAAACGTATGCCCAGAAAGATTGTGAAACGTGTGCTTAAAAGGCTTGTTGGCTTCAAATATTAATTTTAATTAATAGAAGTTGGTTTTATTCTTTAAACCTAGATCCTAGCAAGATTAATGAAAACCAGCAAGTTGCATTAAATTTGCTTTCAGTGATACGAACAGCTTTTACAAAGTGCCTATATAAAGTACACTGTCTATAATCTAAAACTTCGACTAAGTGCATTGTACTTTGATGCCCACTGAGATAAAAATCATAAATAAGTGATGAATCTGTATCCATGATTACTACAAAGACATAATGAACAACCTAAATTTGTGTAGCATTTGTTACTTTCTAGATTTTATTACATCTGTTAAGGACTTGATCCAACAAGAAAATATCACAGCCCTGATTCTCTTCTATAGACAAATTGCTTATGGATATGCTTACTCTGAGTGGAGGCATCTATTTGTAAAAGACACTCATCATTTAACAACAATAACAACAAAACTGGCTGATGAATGAACTCTCAGTAACTACTTCCATTTCTGAATTTTTATTTTTAGGAGTAGGAAGGAACTGAGGCTCATTATAAAGGGTATAGAAGACAAAAGTTCATCTGTGACTCATGAAAAAGTGATCACAATACAATCCACCCAAATGTCTACACACAACTCACAGGCATTCCCTGAATGGACAGACCACTTGGTCCTTGGGGTCCAGGGGGACCCTGAGGTCCCGGAAGGCCTATTTCACCCCGAGGGCCCTCTGGTCCCTGGAACACAAGAGAAAAAAGTCATTCCAGAGGTAAGTTAGATTCTCAGTACTCAAAAGATATTTCTGCTTAGAGCCCTTATGATTTATTTCCTTAAATAAATTTCCCTAAGACACAGAACACTGATAGGATGGCAAGACAACATGCTTCAAAGGGTGCACCTCCCAGGTAAGATGTCATCAGGAAACCAAAAGAGTAAACACACAGGGGTTGCTGCAACTTTAATTGTTTGCTTCCATAAATAAGAAAGCTGTGCCAACTATGTGAGTAACTAGACCCCCCATACTCCATAACAAATCCAAAAGACAAAAGTGTTTCAAGACCACCCTCCTGGTCTGTGCAGGTTCATACCATCTAGCTGACCTACATTCTCTCCACCTCCACAGCTGTCAGCCACTCATCTCAGGGGCACGCCTGCACTACTGAAGACTTTGCACCCAGTTCCTTTCTTCCTCACCTTGATCCCACCACCGCTCTGTGCCTCTTGACTGTCTGCTTAATGACCTGTCCTCAACGCAATATTACTTGATTTTCTTTCTTCTCGGGATCAGGCACTCCTTCACATCAGCAACTCTTATTTCTGTAGTTTGGACCTTGTGGTTTAGCTAAAGCTATACCACCTCTGTAATCTCCGATCCAGAAAAACTACCTCAACTTCTTCCTTCCCCTCTCTGGTTCTGTGACTCCAGGGAAAACTAGTATAAGTTAAGACTTCCAACACCTGGGTATCGTATTAAAAGGGGGACTGACGATTCCATCACTTGAGACAAGCAATACAGAAGTGGGGATAAATAACGAGCACAGTCTAAGTTCTAGGTGCATGGGAATAGCCATGGGGACATGTCCAGTAGTCTGGGGATCAAGAGAGATCTGAGCCAGATTGGATTTTGGAGTAGTTCAAGGTGTGTTTGTGGGTGAGGTTATGAGATGAAAACTGGGTAGGAGGGAGAAGAAGAAAGAGCAGTGTAGGAAAGGCCAAAGGGGGAGAACATTTCAAAGAGAGAGGTGTTCAACCATGCCGGATGCTGTAGAGATCTCAAGTAAGACAGGAATTAAACCATAGCCTGCGGATTGGATTACAAGGAGGTAATTGGTGGCCTTCATGACAATTTTACAGAGTTCTTATAGGAACAGAAATCATCTGCAGGTTAAGTATGATGCTGGTTGTACAGAAATGGAATTATACACCATACACTTCATTGGTTCTTGCCTCTTTTGTGTGGCAGAGTGTTGTTGAGGTTCATACATTTCATTGCATGTTTCCATAGTCTGTTCCTTTTGATTTGTGAGTAGTATCCACTGCATGAATATAGAAAATTGTTCATTCACCTGCAGCTGAATACTTGAATTGTTTTCAGTTTTTTGCTATTGTGAATAAAGGTGCTATGAACATTTATGCACCAAAAAAAAAAAGAACTATTTTATAAGTAGAATGCAGAAACTGAATGAAAACTATTCTTAAAAGAAACACAGTATATAACAGGAGGGGAGACCAAGGTAGCTAGATTTAAAAATATGGAAGAGACAAGCTGGTAATTGACAAATATTAGTTAATACTTGCAATCATTTAATCATATGTCACTTAAATATATTGAGGAATGGAGAATGGAGCAGAAAGGCAGCAAATAAGGGTCTCATTTCATTCTGGATGGTAGGAGACAAAGACAACTCAGAGAGATCAACAGCATGGCTGCTTTGTGGTTCTAAATTCTTTTTATCTGCTTGCTACAACTGAAATATGGAGCCACAAAATGGAAAATAATACAGAGTGGGGCTTTCCATGTGTAAGGTATACTTTATCTGTTCCTCCACTACCACATTGGTGGACATGTGAGCATCCTTTGTCCAACAAGACCTTTTCCTAAAACCACTTCATATTTGTATCTGTGATTCATCAATATCATTATATAAAAATAGCCACATCAGTAGTGGTCCAGTGGTCTAATAAATGGATTATTAGAGGTAAGGGGTAAATGTTGGGATCATCAAACATCTTTGAACTCTTAATGTGTCTTCATGATCAGAAACACCATCCAGAGGGAACACTGGAAAGACAATGGGATTGTGCTGGGATCCCAATGGGAACAGGAAGCCAGAATGTACATGGGCTCTTGGGCACTGCCCTAGAGTGGAACCGAGGAAGACCCACTGTTTTGCTGTCTGAGAAGAGGCCCTCAAATCACTGGCCTTCCTAGTAGCACCATAAGAAACATCAAGTCTATGCCTAAGATATGTGTCACAATCTCAGAAATTTCAACAAACAAAAAAGGAGATATCTCAAGGTCTGAGTTTTGAGTTGACTAGTGCTTGATTATTCTCAGTCTTCTTTCATTTACTTCTTGCCCCCCACCCCATATTATCTCTCACCTTGCTTCATTTGTTTCCAATTTTATAGTAAACATTTTTGCAATGTTCTCTTCACCATGAATAAATACCATGCAAATTTAGCAAGTGACCAAACAAGTCAGTGAGTCAAGCAAGGTGGTGGAGGGGAGATCATGTGGGGCGACAGGGTGAAAATGAAACAAGGAGTCAAATAATAGAGGGCCTTGAATGCTGTGCCAAGGAAGGTGAATTGTATTCTCAAGGCACTAACATATGACTGCAAGTTTAAAAGTATGATATGACCTATCAGAAATTTAAAGAAATAAACCTGGGGGCAGATGTGAAGAATCAGTCAGAAAATCAAAATTACTGGAGCCAGGAGACCAGTTTTAATATTTGCCAAAAGCCAGGTAGAAGATGGTGAGGCCTGAATTCAATTACTGACTGGGCTCCTGCCCATCCCTTAGGGCACCTTTGTGCAAAGTAGTAAAACGTGTCCCTGGACATGGCTTGGCATGGTTTGGCCTTCTTAGCTGGTGCCTTTGTGCAGTGCATGGCCTAAACCAGCACAGTTGGTGGCCCTGGGCAGCGAGAAAGGAAAATAGAGTTGTGTGTTTGATTATACATAGTGGGGAGGAAGGAGGACTCTAAAACTTGAGAAATCACCTGGGATGCAGTGCTCCCTAGTTGTGATTCAGTTTTCTCCTTACTTTGTTGCAGGTCGAGGAAGAGCAGAACACACACGAGGGAATACTACCTTGGAAACTAAACCACTCAGAACATCAACATCCGATTTTTGACCCAGAAACAAACCTTTCTTTTACTAAGTTATTAAATATTTTTATGAAAAAAATGAAGTCTTTAAGAATAAGGGAAAAGACTTAGATACAACTTTCATAAAAATATAATGAGTTTTGGATCACAAAGGGTAGATGGTACTAGGCTCCAAAATTACATTATTGCCAGTTATGAGAGACAGAGATGCAGAGAGACAGAAAGAACATTACCTTTGGACCCTGGTCACCTCGTTGGCCCTTTGGTCCTCGGAGTCCTGGACCACCCTGGCAAACAGATGTTAACTATTAGCACAAAGACAAGTCTTAAAGCAGCATATTTCATCCATTTTCCTCAATAATATGGATTATGTAATTCTTATTTTGAATAAAGGCCAGCTCATTGTGTAATGGTATATGTTCATTATGATCTTTTACTGAAAACCTGCCAGACTCCCCTCTTCCGGCTGATGATCTCATACTTTGAGAAAGCTTTCAATGCCAAATCCTTTCACATTAAAAAAACTTACAGTATTTGGAACTTTAGTGTGTAAGACTACTGCTATTAATGGATGCAAATAATAAAGTACACTGCTAATCTAAAATTGCGTGTGTCTTATACCACAACTTTGAGATTCTTCAATTAAATTATAAAAGATATATATACCATACATTATTATATACTATAAAAATAGTAACAATTTAATTTTATTTACACCGTAAAAGGATAATTAGTGTTACTGAAACTTCAGTTATTTGAATTTCCCTAATATTTTTGCCCTATTAATGTATCATCTGCACAATTACTTAATAGCATTTTCTTTATCTAGATATATATGTACATACATAATATATACATATGTAAGTATGTGTATATGTATTCCTTGTGAACACAGTCTTTGTATATATGTGCATAAATACATATGGGCATTTATACTCTATTTTTCAACTGACTCACTATTTCACTTAAATCTGATCTTAAAAGCAAACATTAGGGGCGCCTGGGTGGCACAATCGGTTAAGCGTCCGACTTCAGCCAGGTCACGATCTCGCGGCCCGTGAGTTGGAGCCCCGCGTCAGGCTCTGGGCTGATGGCTCGGAGACTGGAGCCTGTTTCCGATTCTGTGTCTCCCTCTCTCTCTGCCCCTCCCCTGTTCATGCTCTGTCTCTCTCTGTCCCAAAAATAAAATAAACGTTAAAAAAAAATTTTTTTTAAAAAAAGCAAACATTATAGTTCTAAAGTTAAGGGGAAAACGTATTACTTATTAAGAATAGAAGGTAACCTTAAAAATATACTATAAATAATGCTATTAAATTTAGCTAGATTTTGTTCCTATTGAAGTCTGCGAGCCATGGACTTGCTCTGTTAAAAAGGGAGGTGAGTAAGAATACAGAATATCTCTTTCACCTGAGCAGAAGGGTTAAAAGCTCATTAAAAATGGAATAACTTTCTCAGTGTGTGATTCTAATTCATTTCCTGCTACGTATGCGACTACCAGAAAGCGTTTTGTTACCATCAGTGGAACGCTTACAGCACGTGGGGAAAGAATGATCAGGAGACCTTTCAAGGTTTCTTCCAACTTGTTTTCACCACTTAAATTCACTCCCCTCCCCAATAACATCAGGTTGCTTATTTTCCAGACTTTTAAAATACAATTATAAAATTGCATTTTATGTGTACATGTATCTATAGAGAATATTGCCTATAGTATTTTTGTGCTATTACATGATGTATTAAAATTTACATACATGATATCACACTTTTTACATATTTCTCATATTTTACTTTTACTTACATATTTTAACTTCATGTATTTTGGAGATTTTTCCCATGACATAACATATGATTTAGCTCATTCTGAATGAGTTGCATAGTTTTCCAAACCTTGGATTATATAATTGTTTGTCTAACCATTCTTCTTTATGGGAAATGTAGGGGTTTTTTGCACATTTTTTTTTTGCTGTTTAAACAGTTCTATAATTAACATCCCTATACATCCCTTAAATATAAACCTCAATATTTAAGAACAAATGTTAATATTTAGTATATAAACAAGTAGGATTATAAATGAAATGTGCAGATCAGCAGATATATTGTCCAGCTGTGCTCCAAAAGAGCTGTGCTACTTGATTCATCGACCAAGAGTTTAAGACAGTTCCTGCTTCTCTAAACCTTAGTCACCACTTGATACTGAAGGGGAGTGGGATTTGGTACTTCACAGTATGCCTCTCTGGCATAAGGATTATTTTAGTCTGATTACTTAAGAAACTCAGGAGAAACCCTGAAAACCAAAAACCTAGTAAAAGTTTGATAAGAGACATTTATATTTATGCATTTACATTTGTAAGGGAAATTTCCATTTCTCTTTTTTTTACCAGGAAGGAAGGGATGCCTCTAAATCTCTAGAAACTTACTTATGAAGAAAGCAGAGACTTGGGTCTGCACATCAGCCTCACCCTCATTTGCTATGCCATTCCTGGTAATAATCCCCACCCCCAACACCTTTTTGTGTCTTTAGCTGAAGAGGACATTGAAAGTGATGGCTTCAGCCACGCTGGGGGGCTTCTCAGCTTTCCTGGGTATCTCCCATGTATTCAAGAGATATATGTCTTATTGAACTCTTGACTGTTTTTCTCCTGTTCATCTGTCTTTTTATAACAGGGGTATCTTAGCCAAGAACCCAGAAGGGTAGAGGGAAAATTATTTTTCCTCTCCTATAATATTGTTAAACTTTACATTTTGACCAAACTAAGGTAAAAATAATATTTTACTCTTATTTGAATTTTCACTTCCCTTGAAACTACTGTCACAGAACATCTTTTCATAACATTTGTCCATTTGCATTTTATCTCAGTGCGACTCCCTATTTATATTCTTTACCTGTTATATATACTCTAATGGGCTGAGTGTCTTCTTCTTTTTATTGTGCAGAAATTTTTCATATATTTGGATACCACACCTTTCACTGTTATGAGATGCAAATCTTTTTCCCCAGAGTGGCAGACTGTTGATTGGCTACCAAAGAATCTTTCCTGACTCCCTTCTCCATTTTATTTCTCCTACCGTAAGGGCTAAAGAAGATAGATTTGCTTGCCCAGCCCCCTTTCTGCACCCAAGAATGGGCACATTAAACACTTTGGGCCAATTTGATGAAGAGGCCACAGGCCTATCGAAAGGAAACTGGGGAGCTGGGACAAGCTTGGGTCCTTGATGAATTTGTTGAGCAGCCACATTTGCTTTGGGATCATCCACCTCTACAGCTGTTGCTGTGAGAACGATAAATGTCTCAATGTCCCAATGGTTTACACCACTGTGTCAGTCATATCATATGTTCCTTGCAGCAAGCCCAATGCACCCCAATTAATATACCATTCTGGCACCACTCTTCTTGTCTGCGCATTTTCAATGATTGGTTTTTAACTACAGGTTTTGTTCCAGTGACTCATGGATATTCACACCAAAGGCACCACATCTAAAAGCCTAGAACCTTTTTATATTTCTTTTCTTTTTTAAAAAAATTTTTAATGTTTATTTATTTTTTGAGAGAGAGAGAGAGAGAGATAGAGCACAAGCAGGGGAGGGGCAGAGAGAGAGGGAGACACAGAATCCGAAGCATAATCAACTGAGCCACCCTGGTGCCCCAAACCTTTTTATATTTCGAACTTACTTTGTACCTTATCCCTAACCTTCATCACTGAGCACATAAGAATTCAACATATTTTTTTTGGATGTTAACTTCTATCCTTTTAATAAAAAAGGGTTATTAGTCTAGGCCAAGGAAATGTGGTTCTTTCACCCATGCCTTCTTGTAGCTAGCTCTCTTATAGCTTTCCTGGCACAAAACACCATTGTGGAAATTCTTGAATGAGAAAATAATCACAACTATGTTAAATCATTAGATGGGCTTATTGCACATTGTTTGGGATACTATCTCTTGAATAGTTTATAAGTTATATTATAAACTATAAAAGTATAGTTTATTATACTTTAAACATTCAAATATTTCAATAGTTTTTCTCCTAATTTACATCTTTCTCTCCAAGTCAGAACTCAACTCTTCCCTTTTGCTTCTCTGCTGCTTTTTTCTCATTACAAAGTTTGACTCTAAGTCATATGTAAATATTTTATAACTTGTTCCAGCAGTATCACAGATGAAAAAAATGTGAAAACCCTCCAGCTAAAAAAGCTTATTAATGCTGCTTAAAATAAAATAAACATTATTATAGTTAAGAACTGAATGCATAAGCACTAGGAATGAAGAAGAAACAAACAAACAAACAAAAACAGAGAAGCAGACATGTGCACGGAGATCGCCCTGGGGGAGCATGGGGAAAATGGTTCAGGTTTGCTGCAAAGTTTGTATTTTAAAGTTCACACAAAGCACAGAAATGTGAACTAGGGCAAAGATAAGTGGGGGCAGGGTGGAAAATTAAATGTTCTTTAAAGCTGAGGAACTTGTAAGGCTGCACTGTGAATCAGCTAGGGAAAAAAACCCAAAAAACTAGCAGGTGGATGACAAAGGTGTTGTTTCCAATTTAGCTATGGGAGGAGTAAGAAACATTTCTACTAAAGAATATTACACAGAAGCTGATTCTCATACAATCTAGGGACAGAATTCATATTGCCTGTCAGGATCTAACAAAACTCCAATATACACCCCCCACCCCCCAAAAAATTCACAAAATACATGTGAAAACAAGATAACATGAATAACATCAGCAGAAAAAAAAAATGGCAGAATCAGAACCACATACAATGCAGATATTGAAATGATCAGATTAAAAAAATAAACTGTATTTAAAATACTGAAAGAAAAAAATAGTTTTGATGTGTTACAAAAGAAGAAATATTACAGAAATGCCCACAAGGTTTGAATAAAACATGAATAGACATTTTTCCAAAGAAGACATACAGACGGCTGAAAGACACATGAAAAGATGCTCAACATCACTCCTCATCATGGAAATACAAATCAAAACCACAATAAGATACCACCTCACACCTGTCAGAATGGCTAAAATTAACAACTCAGAAAACAACAGATGTTGGCAGGGAGGCAGAGAAAGGGGAACCCTCTTACATTGTTAGTGGGAACACAAACTGGTGCAGCCATTCTGGAAAACAGTATGGAGGTTCCTCAAAAAGTTAAAAATAGAACTACTCTACAACCCAGCAATTGCACTACTAGATATTTACCCAAAGGATACAAAAATACAGATTCAAAGGAGTACATGAACCACAATGTTTATAGCAGCATTATAAAAATAGCCAAACTATAGAAAGAGCCCAAGTGTCCATCAACTGATGAATAAAGATAATAAACACACACACACACACACACACACACACACACACACTGGAATATTGCTCAGTCATGAAAAAATGAAATCTTGCCATTTGCAACAATGCTGATAGAGTTAGAGTATATTATGCTAAGTGAAATAAGTGAGCCAGAAAAGAACAAATACTGTATGATTTCACTCAAATGTGGAATTTAGGAAACAAAACAGATGAGCATATGGGACGAGGGGAAAAAGAGGGAAGCAAACCATAAGAGACTCTTAACAATAAAGAACAAACTGGGAATTGATGGAGGGAGGTGGGTGGGGGATGGGCTAAATCGGTGATGAGTGGTAAGGAAGGCACTTGTTGTGATGAGCACTGGGTGTTATATGTAAGTAATGAATCACTAAATTATACTCCTGAAACAAACAAACAACAACCAAAAAGAAATGCCCAGAAGTTTAGAAAAGGAACCAAACAGAACTTCTAGATATGCTAAATATTACCATCAAAATCAGAAATACAATGGATAGGTTAAATAGCATATTACACATAGCTAAACACAGAGTACACCAGAAGGTAGATTTGAAGAAACTACACAGAATGAATCCTGGAAACACAAGGAGAAATAAGTAAAAAAGGTTAAGAGACATGACAGTAAAATGAGAAGTTACAATGTACTTCTAATTGAGTTTCAGAAAAACATAATAGAGATGACAGGAGAGAGGCAATCTTCAAAGAGATAACGACTAAGAAAACTCCAAATTTAATGAGAACACTGGTATTCAAGCCATGAAGTCATAAATTTTCCAAAATGGCAGAATAATAACATGAAAACCCCACACCAAACATAACTGTGGTGAAACTTCAGATCACTAAAGACAAAGGGATCTTGACACCAAGATCTTCCTGTTGATTAGTTTGGAAAGTTGTCTGACTGCTTTAATTGAGGTCAATATTTAAAATTCTAAGCAAGACAGGAGGCTTATTATTCTCTTATATTAACATCTGAGCTGATAATGGTTCAGTATAGTAGAGAAGCCTTACCGTGTAAGACAATGTGGAAGCTTTGTTGCTTTCCTTTTATTGCTCTATGTTCCAGGACACTGCTTACCAACGTGAACTCCCTACCACAAGTTCCCACAGTAGTCTGTTGAGAAAGGTAAGCATGGATAAGGAGGGCCCTTCATTTTCATTTAAGAACAATGTCTAGGGTGATTACATACACCTTTCCTCTCGCTACCAGCACTTAGTCATAAGGTCATACCTACTTGAATAGATGCTAGGAAATCAAGTCACTAGCTGAATGGCCATGTACTTAGCTAAAACTCAGGGAATTCTACTATGAAAAAGAAGCCATGGCAATGAATACGGGGTGGGGGGGGGTGCAATTAACAATCTCTGTAACAACCAGCAAAACTATCTTTTGATAATATGGGGAATAAAAACATTTTAAGATGAACAAAAAATGAAAATTTACTACCAATAGTCTCTCATTAAAGGAATACCCAAGGGGTGTCTTCCAGGAGAAATAAAAATGATACCAGAAGATATTGTAAGCCAAGAAATATCAAATATGGAGCAAGTCTTACCACATGTTAATTTATAACAAATAATAATAAAATGTCTAATTTGTGATGTTAAAAAAAGTACTAAAATACCAGATAGCAACAGCACATAAATTATAAAAAGGATGATCCAAGAGAAAAAAATTCCAAGAATATTGTGTTGGTTGAAATAAGGTAGAAATTATGGTTCATTTTGGACTTTGTCACATTAAATATGTTTGTTAAAATCTCTTGGTTAACTACTGAAAAAACAGCTATAGAAGAATAATTTCTGAATTAGTGGAGGGGAGAAAAGAATGAGAATAATAACAAAAAGTCAAAAAGTAGATAAAACTTCAACAAACCAAGAAATCCACACATATATCATGTGGGACAAATAGCAAAAATTTCAGTGATGGATGGATATAGGAATATTTGCCCCAAGAGGTTAATGATCAAAAACAATAGAATGGACTAAACTCTAAAAAGAAAGATTGCAAAACCAGATTGAAAACAAAATCTAACCATATGCTATTTAAAGAGAACACATCTCAAACATAAAGACATGGAAAGGCTGAAACTTAAGAGGCTGGAGAAAATACCTACCAGGAAAATAAGTCAAGCAAGAAATGTTGATATAGCAAGTTGTTCTCAGTTTTTTGCACACTGTAACACAAACTCAAGATATACAATGCAGAATTACAAACAAAATTTAACAGAAGGACACTGAAGTAGAAGACTTTAAACACTTATGTCACTAATTGAAAGATAAAAAATTAATGCAGACAAAGGAGATTCTAACAACACAATTTACAATTTGATTTACTGGGTATTTATATTTAGAATTCTGAACTCCACAATTAGAACATGCACATTCTTCTAGAGCATGCATGGAACATCTGTAAAACCTGACCAAGGCCACAAGGCAATGTCAAAGAATCAACAAATGTCAAAAAATTGGTACTATATAGACTATCTCCCATGATAAGGTACAATAAAATTAATCCACCAAGAAAACAGTAAAAACTGCACATACAATTGGAAATTTAAAAAGGCACTTTTAAGTAAATCATGGCTAAAAGAGGAATTAAAAAAAAGACATAAAGGATGATAGCTCACAGAAATCTTAAGTTTCACTACACTGTAATTAAAATGTACAGACAATAAAAAGTCCCATAAACAACAAGAAAGCCATAGACCATGAAATGATATTTGCAAACCGTTTCATTAATAAAGATTAGTGTCCAGAATACCTAAAATCTCTTAGATACTAATGAGCAAAAAACCTGCATGACAAAACCAAGAAAAAAGTTTATAAACAGGTATTTATATAGAAAGAAATCTGACGCACCTGGGTGGTTCAGTCAGTTGAGCATCTAACTCTTGATTTCGACTCATGTCATGATCTCACAGTTCGTGGGATTGAGCCCCATGTCTGGCTCTGCACTGAGTATGGAGCCTCCTTGGGACTCTCCCTTTCTCTCGGCCCCTCCCCTGCTGGCTCGCTCTCTCTCTCTCTCTCTCTCTCTCTCTCACACACACACACACACACACACACACACACAAATAAACAAACAAACATTAAAAAAAAAAAAAGGAATCCAAATGGCTCAGACACAAATGAACAACTGCCCCATGTCACTAGCAGAGAGGGAAAGTCTTATTTCAAATAACAGCCACAGAGGGTTTTACAGTCATCAGATAAGCAAAAGTTCTCATGTTTGGCAACAACAGACAGTGCTGGTGAGATGCTTAAAAGCCAGAACTCTTCTAGATTTTGTGGGAAAAGATATTGGGACAACCACCCTGAAAGGCAATTAGTGGCTTCTTCATGAAGCTGAAGGTACACCATCCCTATTCTCCAACAAATCTGATTCTAAGTGTTATTGTAATAGCACTCGACTTACGTTTGCAGAGACACACAAAGGATGTTCAGTAGGCAAATACTCCACAGTAGTGGGTCAATAAACTGTAGTTTATATAATGGAACAATGTGCATTACCCTTGATAAAGTTCAAAGACATGCTTTTGGGTTAAAAAAAAAAGCAAGCTACACAGTTGAAAATAAATCTGTGTTTCTAATTCCAAGATTAAACTAAAGATCACTCCTTACATTTAAGTTTTATTTTAAGTTTATGTGTTTATTTTGAGAGAGAGAGAGAGAGAGAGAGAGAGAGAGAGAGAGAGAGAGAGAGAGAGAATGAGCGGGGGAGAGGCAGAGAGAGACAGGGGAAGAGGATCTGACAGCACAGAGCCCAATGCGGGCTCTGAACCTTGAGATCATGACCTGAGCTGAAGACAGATGCTTATCCAACTGAGCCACCCAGGCCCCTCATTTGATTTAAATTTTGTAATGCACAGAATACTTACATACACTTTTTCTCACGTATTCCTCATAACATCACAGAAGGGTGCTATTTGACATATGAGGACATGGAGTTTCACTGTGGTTCAAAGATTTGCCTAGCCTTTTCTTAAAAGTTTATTTATTTACTTTGAGGTGGGGGGGGGGGGGAGGACAGAGAGAGAGAGAGAGGGAGAGAGAGAATCCAGACACCAGGCTTGAACACACAACCGTGAGATCATGACCTGAGCTGAAACCAAGAGTCAGACACTTAACCGACTGAGTCCCCCAGGTGCCCCAAGATTTGCCCAGTTTTATGATTTAAACTTAATGCTTTTACCATCACTCCACATTTGCTTCTTTGGGATAAAGAGTCTCCTGCTCCAAAAAAGGGGGGGGGGGGACTTGGGTTCCACATCTGCACTTGAAAGAATGTTCTCTGTGCCAAAGGTAAAGGAGAAACTGCTGGGATATATTTCAGATACATTCAGTAGGTTCTCTTCCTTTTTGTTCAGTTCAGGAAATGTGGCGCACAGATGAAGGAAAACCATGGTGGTGGGGCCACACTGGAGTGCAAGGGCTGCTCGGGCATCAGAACATTCCTCCTGCAAGGTCTGGATTTCTTTATTTGCTTGGGATTCTTCTCCCTGCTTCCTTTGTCTTTCTGCCTTGATCCATTAGCTACTTCCTAGCCACAGACCAACTATATCATACTCACCTCAAGGAAACACCGATAACCCCAGTTGAGGCGATTAGACATAAAATCAGCACTTAAACACATTATATGGAAAAATTCATCATGGCAAATCTGAAGACCCACATAGTGCAATTACATACATTTTATGTTTTACAGAGATGTTTTCTGTGTCTCCCTCCTTCCTTCCTCCTCCTCCCCCCTCACCCTCACCCTGGCCAATCTCCTTCTCTCTCCTTTTGTTTTTCTTCTTTAAAAATTTTTTTTTATATTTGAGAGAGAGACAGAGTGCAAGTGGGGGAGGAGTAGAGAGAGAGGGAGACACAGAATCTGAAGCAGGCTCTAGGCCATCTGAACTGTCAGCACAGAGCCCGACGTGGGGCTCAAACTCACAAACTGTGAGATCGTGACTTGAGCTGAAGTCAGATATTTAACCGACTAAGCCACCCACGTGCCCCCCTCTCTCTCCTTTTTGCAGGAAGTTCCCATCAGTGGTGGGGAACTTCATATTCAGATAGGGTAATTTTCCTGCTGAATTTTCCTCATGGATCAATTGTAATACAGAATGGGCAAAGGGAGGGTATGCAAATCTTAAAGTTACAAGTAGAGGGCCAATCTTTGAAACATTCACACTGAAAATGAACCACAGGAGTTTAAAGGGGAGATTTTGAAATACATAACCATTTGAAAGATAAGTATGCTATAGAGGTTAAAGAGGGTCATCTGTAGGAGTCATGGAGACCTGGATTTGAAGAAAAGATGTGTTCTTTAGGCAAGTTACTTAACATCTCTGTGCTTCAGTTTGCTCACAGAATTAAGTATATGTTTATTAGCACAGTGGCAAACACATATTAGACACACAATAGATAATAGCTATAAATATTGCTAAAGAACATTTAAGTCTAAATTAGGCAAGACTTACTGGTGGGCCTGCTGGTCCCAGAGTCCCTGTATTGACTTCAGAACAGGAGCAGGAATGTGGTAGCTCCGGGCAGGTCTCCTCATCCCTCTGAGAGGAAAAAAAAACAACAAAAACAAACAAACCATAACTGTTAACAAGACAATACAAATGGCTTTATGGATCAAGGAAAACACTTTGATTTAAGACACTTAAAAAAAACTTTTAAGTGAACATTGGTGTGGAAAGGCAAAGAATATTCTCTCCTGCTCACAAAATATTTTCCTTAAAGAAAAATGAATGAGTGTCTAGTGAGTCACTGATCATCACCCTTACCAAAGGATGTTGATAAAATGAGCTTGGAGGTGAAGAAAAATGAAATGCAGGTGAAGAAAGAAAGGCAGAAGTGGGTGCAGAAAAAATTCCTGGTTACTATTTCCTTCATTTTGAGTAGGAGTACTCTATGAACTACAGGTCTTGAAAATTTTCTTTTTTCTATTTCAAAGGATATTTTTTCCTTTCAAAAGGATAAAAAAAAATGTGTTGGAATAGTCACTCGGAACTGCATCTACACTAAAACACACAAAACAAAGTAAAAACAGTGCTTAAATGTATTGTCAATTCCCCACAGCAACTTTAATTACGACTCACATTCTGTGGTTGAAATTAGGAAACATCATAGCATCAATCTAAAGCTTTGGGACAGTGGCTCATTTTGCTTCTTAGCATGGTTTTGTTGCCACATGACATTAAAGATAGATTATGAACATCCGGTTGAACATCTCTGGATGAGTTACCGGGGTATGAAGACAGAGTACCTGCTAACAGCTATCGAAAAATTTATGACTATCTCATTTGAAGCACCAGCCAAAAATGAAGTCTGCACTGGGATAAGACACTACAGAACTTCATAGGGTTCACCAGTCCCATTGGATAGAGAGAAAATAAACATCATTATTTAAGACTGGGGAAAAATAAAGCTGAAACTGAATAGAACACAGATGATAATTAAGTGATCAAGTTGAAAATAATCTCAGTATCTAAAATGTTCACAACAGAAACCCAAAAAAGGTTGAGCAGGGGATCTATATATACTGTATATACTTTTCTCTAAATGTTGGACAATAGTCAAAGCTTTCAGCTCATTACAGGAAAGCCCCCTGCTACCACATCTGGCCTGACATGTGGGCAGCTAGAGTGAAATACAAACTTAAGTATCCAGAAAGAGCCCCCTAACAAGGCTGATACAAGGCCTCTTGTGACCAGAGGCCATAATGGTTTTGCCACTGCTGCTGACTATACATGCCTTCCTACTATGGAATTGGCCTATCTTCAGTGATAGAAATGAAAAGAAAAGCTCTCATCAGGCCTGAGTCCTTCCTAGGAAAAGTGGTGATAGCATTTGGCTAGAGACAGCATAGGATTCTGAGTGTTTCTGCTTCTAATTTCCAATCCATCTGTGCTTAAGCGTGATATCACGGTGTCTCTGATTTAATTCTTCACCAGAGTTTACTTGGAAATTAATTTTGATGAAGAAAGAGCAAGTTAGAATTAACCCTTTAATTTTTTTAAATGTTAAAAAGAGACAGAGTAAAAGGAGGAGAGGGGCAGATAGAGGGAGACACAATCCAAAGCAGGTTCCAGGCTCTGAGCTGTCAGCCCAGAGCCGGACACGAGGCTCAAACCCATGAACTGCGAGATCATGACCTGAGCCAAAGTCCGATGCTCAACCAACTGAGCCACACAGGCGCCCCATCAGTTAACTCTTGAACAACATGTGTTTGAACTGCACTGGTCCACTTACCAAACCACTTGGATTGGTTTTTCAATAAATACAATGCAATGCTGTAAATATATTTTCTCTTCCTTGTGATTGTCTTAATAACATCTTTTCTCTAGCTTACTTTACTGTAAGAATATAGTATATAATGCATATAACATACAAAATATGTGTTAATCAACTGTTTCTGTTATCAGTAAGACTAGTAGTAGTTAAGTTTTGGGTAAGTCCAAGGTCATATGCAGACGTTTTCCTGAGTGGGGAGGAGAGCTGATGACTCCAACCCCCACACTGTTCAAGGCCAACTGTATTTTCTTCTAAAACATAGTCACCATGAATGTAATGCTTGCAACAGAGGATGTGATCTGGAGAAAGTAGTTAAAAAGGCAAATCTCTAGACTTCATGAAGGTTACTCCATGCACATTCTCCAAGTTTAATTATTAAGACATGACTATTACCCAACCACTACAGGGTCATCCCTTTCAGCTTGCTGTCTTCAAGGATCCTAAAATATGAATCTGGTTTTATACATACAGGTATAACCCCGTGAACCACACTTGCTATTAATAATGTGAAAAACATTTGATTTTCTAATAGCATCGCGTATGTCGAACAGATTATGACTACAATTTCAGAACTGTGTGTCAAGATTCTCTGAGGCACCTTAGCAAACTCACAGGGGCACGGTGAATGTTTTTAAAAACTCAAGAGAAATAGCAATATTCGGCACCCATAGGACTTCATATGAACAACTAGCTCAAGGTAGTTCACAGTCTTAACATTAGATACTGAAATACTCTTTTTGATGACGTCAGATACTTGCAAATCTGGGATTTTGGCAGTTGCTATGATGGAAAGCAAGTACCATGGGAAACATCAATGTAAAAAAAGAGGTGAGGGTGGCGACATCCAATCAGATTCTAACATATGAAAAATCATGCACTCTCGATAGGCATGTGCATCCCATTAGTAAGTAATGTGGTTTTTTAAGAATAAAATGAAAATACCATTTTTTGCTTTCAATTCATGTGTTTTTTTTTTATGCAGCTACTGAGTTTAGAGCATCAATGTTTAAGATTTTTGGACCTAATTCCTTCATCTAGAGATTTGTTAGGCATTTCCTTTGGTTTAGGGGCGCTATGAACAAAATGATTGCAACACTAAAGGTTTCGTGAACCAGGAAATTTGAGAACCTCTGGACTATGTGTAAATTGCACGCCTGGATCTGGGCAGTCCCCATCATGTAAGTCAGTATATCCTGCTGATGTCAGACACGCCTCCTTCTCAATCTCTTCGGCTTTTCATTGTGATCATTACAATGAATTATCTTGTTATGAATGTTATGAAATCACATTTAACTTTCAGAGAAAATTAAATATAATTTTAGAACTTTTCAATAAAGAACAGGCCTATTAATAAAAGAAGAATTCTTACCAGGCCTGGAAGTTCACAGCATTTGTCTTTATTGGCCCATGATGTGGAACAAATAATATCAAACATCTGTAACTGGAACTGCAATTTAAAATGAAATTGTCATTTAATTAAAAATAGACACACTGTGTCTAGAATTATGATTTCATATTCTGCATCACATAATAGAACACTGATATGTTTGTAATGTAACACTACAGTAAATAAATAAGAAATCCATTCCAAAATATAAAACTAATTTTGTTCCTCAAGCACACAGTGACTTAAGATTTCATGTATAATTAATCCATCAAAAATTCCCTTATTTATCACAACTTCACCTCTCATTTCTGCCCAAAGAAGCTTAGTACCTCAGTTAAAAGTCGGCCAGTACTGTCTTCATGGTTACAACCAGTGTCTCTGTAATCCTACAACATTCCACATGTTTCTTTCACAGCATATCACCCACCATACAGTATGATTATTTATATTAGCTCCTCCTTAGACTGTGAGCTCTTCAAGGAACAGAGAACCACTAATTCATCTTTGTGTCCCCATCATAATATGTGATATGTAGTAGGTATTCACAAAGCCTTGTCAAATGAATTCTGACTTCAATCACTTACGCATACATTCAACAGATTTTTCTTTAGTGTATAATGCAAACCAGATACTACATCAACCTTTAGAATATGAAAATGAACAAAATCAAAATCTTGCCCTGAAAGATCTTACTGGGAGTGACAGGTAGGCACAGGAATACTGTATACAACATTGTAAATGTCATGACAAATTCACAAATGGAATTGTGAGAATCTGTGCTAAGTCTATTTTTATGTAAGCCATTGATCATGCCATAAATATTTAGTCTCGTTCTATTCATGTATGTTGGTGAAACTCAGTGTTCATTTTGAAATATACAGAAATATCACTATAACATTATTGAGGGCTAACATTAGCTTCATGACCTAATCATTTCTAATATATCTCTTCCCATATTATTTTCAAGTATTAGAAATGTCACCAATTACAGAGCTGGGAGAAGGGTGAAATCTTTTCATTTTACATCTACAACCTTCCTTGAGGGAGTGGTGTTTTCAGCAAGTTCTAGAAACTCTTTTGGTGCCTTATTTTCTCCCAAGGAATACTACTTGTCTCTGTCAGGGGTCCTCTGGATGAGAATGAGAATGCCCGAGAAGACAGTACTCCTGAAATAGGTTGTTAACAATGCATACAGCATCGCAGAAGAGCCTGCTCTGACAGTACAGAAAATAAAATCAGGCTTTCTTTTGTAATATGAAAGAATTGTGCTTTGCTGTAAATATCCTTTCCCAAGAGTTTTGCAAGATTAATAAAATAAAGCTTAAATATTGAAAGCACATTCATGAATCAAAGCACCACAGGGTTTTTGTTTGTTTATTTCTATATACAACTGTTGAGTTGTTTGAAGAAATATGTGCATGGCTCACTGCTCATTTTTCTCCATATTAAAAAAAATTCCCAATGGGTATGATATCTGAGTCTGTGGAGGGCAACCATACAGCAAAATAATGATCATTTAAAAATTAGGCTTTTCAAATTATGGAAAGAGCCTAAATGTCCATCAATTGATGAATGGATAAAGAAATTGTGGTTCATATACACAATGGAATACTACTTGGCAATGAGAAAGAATGAAATATGGCCTTTTGTAGCAATGCGGATGGAACTGGAGAGTGTTATGCTAAGTGAAATAAGTCATACAGAGAAAGACAGATGCCATATGTTTTCACTCTTATGTGGTTCCTGAGAAACTTAACAGAAGACCATGGGGGAAGGGACGGAAAAAAAAACAGTTAAGCCAAACCATAAGAGACTCTTAAAAACTGAGAATAAACTGAGGGTTGATGGGGGTTGGGAGGGAAGGGATGGTGGGTGATGGACATTGAGGAGGGCACCTGTTGGGATGAGCACTGGGTGTTGTATGGAAACCAATTTGACAATAAATTTCACGTTTAAAAAAAATTAGGCTTTTAAGATTTTCAAACCAAGAAAAAATAGGTTTTTAAAACTAAAACATTTTTAAGGAACACGGATGCTGATTTTTATGATTAATAGCAACAAAGAGATTTCAAGGACCATAGACGTTAGGAGGCTATGGAGCTAAACTGCCTGGGTGTAGTCCTTGAATCACTCACAAAGTCATTTTGAATGATGATGTAATGTGTTCAAGTCTCAAGTTCCCTCATCTGTAAAGTTAATGTAATAATAGTAGCTCTTTAATTATAGCTAGACATTAGTGTAATAATAATAATAGCTATAACAATAAAGCGAGTTCCCACCAGCAATGCAGCCACTTTGGAAAATGATATGGAGGTTCCTCAAAAATTAAAAATAGAGCTACCTTATGACTCAGCAATTGCACTGCTAGGTATTTATTCAAAGAATACAAAAATTCTCATTTGAAGGGGCACATGCACCCCATTGTTTATAGCAGTACTATCAACAATAGCCAAATTATGGAAAGAGCCCAAATTTCCATTGACTAATGAATGGATAAAGAAGATGTGGTGTATAATAAACAATGGAATATTACTCGGCGATCAAAAAGAATGAAATCTTGCCATTTGCAACAACGTGGATGGATCTAGAGTGTATTATGCTAAGCAAAATAAGTCAGTCAGAGAAAGACAAATATCCTAGCATTTCACTCATAAGTGAAATTTAAGACACAAAACAGATGAACATAAGGGAAGGGAAGCAAAAATAATATAAAACAGAGAGGGAGATAAACCATAAGAGACTCTTAAAGACAGAGAACAAACTGGGGTTGCTGGAGGGGTGGTGGGTGGGAGGATTGGCTAAATGGATGATGGGTATTGAAGAGGGCACTTGTTGGGATGAGCACTGGGTGTTATATGTAAGTGATGAATTACTAAATTCTATTCTTGAAATCATCATTACACTGTATGTTCACTAACTTAGATTTAAATAAAATTGAAAAAAAAAACAATAACATGAGTTAATGTAGTGAAATATTTATAACAGCGCCTAGAATACAGTCATTATAAATAATACATATTATTTTAATGAAGCATGTACAGCCCTTTCATAACTGAATTATTTAAGGTTTAGGAGTCTATCATACAATGGCCAAAAGAATGGAATCAAAATGAAAGTGGTATTATCAAGGACAGAAACATAACAGTAGTCTGTTTCCACATTAACCATATCTGTTTAACACTTTGAGAAAAATCTAAGCAAATAATGACAATAGCAGTGGACATTTGCTGAAAACCTACTATGTGCCAGGCACTATCCTAAGGAATTTGCATGTATCTTTTTTTTTATTTTAAATTTTTTTTAACGTTTATTTATTTTTGAGACACAGAGAGACAGAGCATGAACAGAGGAGGGGCAGAGAGAGAGGGAGACACAGAATCAGAAGCAGGCTCCAGGCTCTGAGCCATCAGCCCGAGCCCGATGCGGGGCTCGAGCTCACAGACTGCAAGATCGTGACCTGGGCTGAAGTCGGACGTCTAACCGACTGAGCCACCCAGGCGCCCCTGCATGTATCTTTTAATCCTCAGCTCACCACTGTGAGGTATAATAGCAATGCCAACCCCATTCTGCTGATCAGGACCTGGGAAGAAAGAGCCTAAGAAACGTAAGCACGAGCTGAAAGCAGAGTTCTGGTTGGGATTTGAACAGCACATTTCATTTTCTTGTGCTTCATTTTTCAGTGAAAGGATCTTTGGTCTCATGTTTAAAATGCAGACACCCCAGCCTAACTTTACAATGCTATTTGTCTGGGGCATTTATTAAATGGACCCCATTATGACAGTATTAGATTCAGTTCAGTCTGTTAGTCATTCATCCATTAAGAAATTCCCCATTTCTGAATAGAGCCCACAGTGTAAAAGCTTTTTAGTGAATGGAAAGATGTAAGTAAAAGAAAGAAGGGTCACGAACCCCAGTAAGGACCAGGCTTTCTTGATGTTTTTCAAATAAACATTCACTACCTAATCACCTTTAACAGGATGATGTCTACAAACAAAGTTTTGGCTAACCTTCTGTCTCATTGAGCTATTGGGATCCTTAGGAGTTCATTTTATTTATTCAAGGGGTTGAATGCCTACTAAGTGCTGAATGAAGCCAATACTATCATTTGTGGAATGCTGTGGGCTGTCTTTTCTTTTTCAAGTTTGATGAAGTCAGCAGCCTTTTTTTGTGAGTACAACAAATTTATTCATAATTGTTTTGTATTTGTAATTGCTTGGATTCCTCAGCCTTTATTTAGGGACTTCTTTTCCAAGGCACATTTCTGAAGATTGATTAAAAAAAAAACCTCTGAATTTTATTCCAAAAGCAATGACATACATATTTGTAGAAATTGTGTAGGAAACAGTACAGACATAGTATGTCAAAAGATCTTATATTTGAGTGCCTGAAAATACAAGACAATGTGGTTCAAAATCAATCATACTTTAAGCAACTAACGCAAGAGTCAGCCTCTTTTTGCTTTTGTAACTAACTGAACATTATAAAAAATATATGTGTGAAAAAAGAGAGAAAAGAGACAGGGGTGCATAAGCTCCTACTTTCATTTGTTATAATACCTTCCAGGGGAACGCTTAGTCAATTACAAGTGCTCTTTTTTCATTATTGGACATTTTGGTCTGGGTGTAACACAAAAGGCAAGTCATTTGGGGTCAAAAGTTAACACGAAAATGAGAATAAAATATTTCTCATCGGTTGAGTCATTGTGATGTGAATGGGAATGAAAATGTAGCCTGGCTCAACTTTCTACTGATAACCAGATTTTATCCTCTGATTTTTCTCCAGCATTGCATTACTAAGCTTATAACTTGAAGTCAAGCTGTACCTGAAATTATACAAATACTTAGAGAGATTTACACTGCACAGGAATACTAGGGAAAGAACAACTGAGGACCTCAGTCATCTTCTGCTTTAAGCTGGTGTTTAACTTTTACAGACTCCATCTCAAAGCTAAGATTTATTAAGCACTGACCCCTTCTCAGCTATTGAGCATGGTTGTCTTACTTGGTCTCAGTCAGTTTATTGAATTTAAGGGAAACCATAATGGCACTAATTAAATGAGGAGATGAAAATTAACAGCTGTTGTACCTATTGGTTGTAATTAAAATGTTTAGGTGTAGGCATCCCTTCGGGAGGACATCTTGACTGCATTTACTTTCAGGGTCAGAATTTAAAAAATGATGAGTCTTTGAATATGTTGGTGAATAGACAGGGCATAGGCACAGACCAGACTCCCTCCTATGCTTTAAATTCTATAAGAATCAGTCTGACCCAGTGGTAGAGAGCTTACCAAGTCAGGCAGGTAATCTTGGGCAAGTCACATACAGTCTCATATCTTGCTTTCCTCACTTTTTCAAAGGGGATCCCTCTCTAACTTCTTGAAGTCTCAGTTTCTGAATCTATAAAGTGGGGATAATATAAGGATCTCTTCCTACAGTTATTGGAGGATTAAACAAGATAATCTCAGAAAAGCACACACTGCCTGGTCCATAGTAGGCATAAATATGAGCTACTGTTATTTTAAGGATTAAAATACATAATTCATATGAAAACATGATCATTTTCTTGTAATTTAAAAACACTTGTTTCAGGGTGCCTGGGTGGCTCAGTTAGTTAAGCGTCCATCTTTGGCTCAGGTCATGATCTCACGGTGAGTTCAAGTCCTGCATCAGGCTCTGTGCTGACAGCTCAGAGCCTGGAGCGTGCTTCGGATTCTGTGTCTCCCTCTCTGTCTGCCCCTCCCCCACTCACACTCGGTCTCTCTCTCTCTCTCTCTTTCAAAAATAAATACACATTAAAAAAATTAAAACACTTGTTTCTATACCATCATAGACTAGTCTACTGTTGATTCCCACATAAAAGCTTTAACTCAGTAAATTATGTTATAAAAAAACTCCATAACATAACTTGTACTCGTGTTTATCTATATAGCAGAGGACTAAAGAAATGTCAATTGGATAGTTATATGTGTTAGATTTGGAAAGGGGGAAAGAAAGGCACAAAGAACATGATCACATGCCAGAAAGCTGAAAATATTTCTAGGATCATCTGGCAGCATTATAATTTTATCAGGTATCAAAAAAGAAGAAACTTCTTAGGAGAGAGAACAGAAAGGAGAAGCACAGTTGTTAGGTTTCTTCCCACATGTGTTTTGACAGCTTAGTTAAGCCAGCTTCTTAGCTTAGTCCCACTAGGAACTATAAAATCTCACATTACTGAACACAAGCTGTTTTTATTACGAATGTGAGCAATTTTAATACAGTAGTTACTGTATCCCTAAATCCACTCATCTCTCTTCCACTCAACTTTGGTTTAAGAAGAATCTATTTTCTTTAAAGACTGAATATTATAGTTTTCCCATCATCTGGCATTTTTTGAATCACTGCGGAATTTGCTAGCGAATGCTGGCCTATAAACTACTCATCTCTCTTATATGACAATTACTCCACCTGGAATAATCCAGTACTTGCACATTACATGTTCCCTTTTGCTGAGTACTGGGGTACAGATATCTATCAAAATTATGTTACTAATTTGTGACTTCTAAGTTGAAAGCTGCAGACTGAAACCTCTTTTTGCTTTGCACTGAAACAATGAAATAATCACCCAAAAGAACAAGTGAGTTTCCAATCACATTCTTGAGATCTAATCTAATATTATCCATTTCAACGTAATCAAATTCTTTAATAAGTGGGCACACTGAAAATCTATTTAGTGATCCTTTGTAGACTTCCAGATTCTAACAAAAGCCACAACTTTTTCCTTGGGAGCCTTACAAAGAACTCTTTAATTATTGACTTCTATAAATTCCCCTTTGTCTGCTACTGGCTGAAAGTTACCACAGAGGGTGCTCTGTTTAATTGCTTTTCTTTCGTGCCCAAAAGTAAAGATTTATTGCCCGTAGATTTAAAACCTACAGGCACGTTTGCTTTCAGAAATAAATTCTTTGATATATAATTGGTCATATACTTGGAGTACAATTATTACAGAGAGCTTAATTTGAAATATAATTATTGTAATTATAATTATAAAACTGTAATTGTAAAATACAAATTAGAAGAAGGTAGGATATATATATAACTGGACTACCGTCAATGCCACATATGGAATACAATATATACGAAACAACATTTTAAGAAAAGACACGATAAAATTCAAATAGATGACATTCTACTTAATGTCTATCAAGTATGTCTTGAGAGCTTACTCCTTTGATCCGAACTTATTAGATACTGTGATGTGGGGTAGAAGGTGGTAGTTGTAAATGAAGACCATGGCATGGTATCTCTTTTAAGGGATTTATACTCTGGCTAGAGGGGCTAAATGTAGATAAATAGAAGTGCAAGAACATAATAGATGGCTACAAATAATTGAGTGTTAAACAAGCACTAGAGGTTTAGAAAAGGTAAGGTGGAGGAGGTAATATTGACATTACTAATAACTACCGTTCTTCATTGAATGGCACTATGTGTCAGGGATTTTATATGCATTATTTCTAAAATGAAAAAAAAAATAATAGTACTAAGTGACTTGGGTCCAGAATCTCAAACAGCTAGCATTGTTTCTCTTTCTTAAATTGCAGTCTATTCATTCACCCATCCAAGCATCTATCTATAGACATCCATTTATCCCCACAAGATATCCTTAGTTTGCTAATTATGGAGTCTTATAAATTCTGGAGTGTGCTATCAAAAGGTATCTTCTATGAAGCAGAAGATGGTGTGTTTCTTAATCAGTATGAAATACAAAACATTAAGAGTTGATAATTCCTCAATATAATGTAAACGTTCTTGTTTTTATGGTAAAAAACACCTGTATTTAGATTTAGCCAGCTGGACTCAGTTTAGATGTTCCCAATTTTGTTGGCAACATTGAAAGCATTATAATCAGGAGTCATTCAAACATATGCTTTCTTCTCTCCATTGGACCTGATCAGGGTGTCGACTTTGGCCAAGACAATGCCATATAGCTTCTTCAGTCTGTTTGATCTGGTACTTGTTGGCCTTGATGTCCACAATGAACACAAGTGTGTTGATGACTTTTATTTTCTTGATAGCTGACTTGGTGGTCAGGGGGAACTTGAGGATGGCATATTGGTCAAGCCTGTTTCTCCTGGGGGCACTCTTTTGAGGATATTTGGGCTGCCTTTGGAGACACAATGTCTTGGACCCTCAGAAGTTTAGGAAGTGTGTGTGTATGTGTGTGGATGTGTTTGTGGATGCCTTTCAGCACTGTTTTCTTGCCCCTCAAAGCCTTTGTTTTGACTTCGGCTTTGGGAGGAGCACAGGGCTTCCTTCTTCACTTTAGGCACTATCCTTGCAAAAGGTTATAATGTAAATATACTTTTTAAAAATTTATTTACTTAAATTCAAGTTAGTTAACATACAGTGTAGTAATGGTTTCAAGAGTAGAACCCAGTGATTCATCACTTACATATGACACCCAGTGCTCATCCCAACAAGTGCCCTCCTTACTGCCCATCAATACGGAGGTTCCTCAAAAAATTAAAAATAGAATTACCCTATGACCCAACAATTGCACTAATGTAAGCATTCTTAAAAGTCCCTTACCATAACCAAAAATAAGAGAGCCTTCCATAGCTTTCATAGTCTCTCTTTCTGAACATCTAATCCATGCTTCTCCAAAGGAAAGTAGAAACAAAAGTATTTTTAAAGATACATCAACACTAATTGTTAAGCTAATCAGCACACATCTCTCAAGGTCTGAAAGCATTAAGGTTTCCCTATATACACAAAGATTTCCCTTGTATTGTTACAAAGAGAAATGCCACTATATAGTGAAGTGTCCAGGAGGAAATCACTTGACCACTCTGAAACTGTTTTGAACAGAACTGCTTTGAAGGGTGGGGACACCTGCTCCTCCATGTCCTCTCTCCCCTTCAATTAGCATGAGACTGTTTTAATCTTATTTATTTATTTGACATACTAGAAGATTTCATTTGTATAAAGTGATCTTCAGCTTAGAAAGACTTTGAAAACCATCAAGGCATTCTCCAGTTCCATATTGCTGGCTAGTTCTACAAATCTAGAAAGCGGAAGACAATAATAGTGACTCATAATTAACTTGATTATTCTGTTACATAGAAATGTTCATTAAAATAGTTGGAATTGCTTCCAAGAATAAAATGCCTTCTAGGCTAATTGGTTCTAATTACAGAATGACTCAAATGAGAGAATGTCGCTAATTGGCTGTGAACACAAGGTGTAAAAACAAAAGCTTATGTACACTATTCTTTTTTGTGGGTAGTGAAAGAAAGGAATGTGATTTCTTTGCCAATTGGAAGTCTCCTAGTCTTAAATTCTATGCTATATGATGAAAATATATTGTCTTAAAATGATTTGTTACTTAAATAATGATTAAAGGGTAAACTTCACATTACCAATAATAAAAATCTCATTTAAAAATGTCCAAATCTAACCCAAATGAGAAATTTACAAAAATCTCCTGTGTATTATAGTCATATATTTTGTACGAATGTATATTTCCTTATTTAGAGGCCTGATTTACAGTTTCGATTCTCATTAACAAACCATTTATGCCATAAACCATTTGATGAATATTTTACCATATTCATTTTAAAATGCCTTTAGAAAACACACTAGTCTAATTCCTGGAACATTATCCTTATTACAATATAGCAGAGGTTTACTGCCAAGAACTTTGAATGTATATTTTCATTCATTTAAAGAGGCTGTTATCTATTTACCCAACCATCCATCCATCCATCCATCCATCCATCCATCCATTCTCTTACCAAATTTCCCCCCTGGAAAACCCTTGTTTTCCCCCTATAACAGCACAGCTTCACTTGTTTATCCACTTACTGGTGCAGAATTTCCATTTGGTCCCCTTGATCTGACCATTCTTCCCAGGACTTCAACACCATCCAACGTGATATTAGCTGAGGCATTTATTGCCTTCTCAGCCACGTGCTTGCAGTCAATAACCACTTGGACCAAAGTCTTGCTGACAACAATGTGTATCTGGGTAAAAGTAAAGATGTTTCAGGAGGTAAGAGGCAGGAAGAAATATCAACCAAACTTACATAACTGCATGATTCATCACTAAAAAGTAGGAAAGGGAAGGGAAGGAATTCTGGCACTATGCATTTTGCTACAAGAGAAAGGTTCTACTTTTACTACCACCATGACTGTCCCACATTCAGGTAGCACTTCTATCTTTATTTAATTAACATTTTCTTTCAAAATGACTTCAAAAGCGTTCCCAATCTAGTGTTTCTTTAAAGCAGCAATATCCTGGGGTGCCTGGGAACCTGCTTCAGATTCTGTGCCTCCCTCTCTCTCTGCCTTTCCCCACTCATGCTCTGTTTCTCTCTCTCTCTCTCTCTCTCTCTCTCTCTCTCTCTCTCTCTCTCCCTCAGAACTAAAATAAACATTAAAAAATTTTAAAAACATGTTTAAAGCAGCAATATCCTGAAATGACAGGATGGGTGCACTAGTAATACCTTTTCTGAATGCACGTGGAAATGAACATGAAAATATTAAAATAAAAAATGCTAACTGACTTACCAGCAAAAGTTATCTATGGTACCTTCCAGTTGTTCGCAAACCTCATGTTCATAATACTTATTTAATTTAAGATGAAGAGAGGAGATCTAGAATCTAAAGAGGAAGGAGGAATTCTTTCTGGCGACTCCAGGACCAAAAGAAATAAAACCTTTTGGCTTAATGTGTGGCACAATTTTCTCAAAGTGAAATTTCTAGAATTTTCAGGTCTATAGTAATATATTCAGGAGTGTATACATTCTTTGTAAGGATTTGTAAAAATGTGTGTTATCTTTTTTATTTTTGAGAGAGAGAGAGAGAGAGAGAGAGCAAGCAGGGGAGGAACAGAGAGAGGGGGAGACACAGAATCCAAAGCAGCAGTCTCAGGAACCCCCGGCCATGTGGTTTTTAATACTCACGGATCTCACATGCTTTCATCTCCCTTATAATTTTTCTTGACCGCTTTGCAATGGACTCTGCTTAACCAAGAACGAATCATACCAAGAGGAATGTGGTGAGTAAATGACAATAAATCCAAAGAGATGCTAATGGAACTATTTTCAATCATGAACTAATAAATCTCTACCTGCATCTCATGTTTTTAAGATACTTTACTTCTGGTTGTACGGTTCTTTTAAACATAAACAGTTTTTTGTATGCAACTGTTTTTGTGCCAAGACGATTAAGAACGTTGGTATGCAGTTGTTCTTATGCAGCTATGGTAGCTGAAACTCCAAAAAGTAGCAAAGTTGTGTCAGTTAGGACTTGACCGTGATCTAGGTCAGGAGACAGAAGCCAAGAGGAAGACTGCTTGCAACATCCCTTCCTTCACTGAACACACAAGAAGGAGGGTCAAGAGGCAAGGCTTTTTGCAGCACCACCTCTAAATGCTGCTCTCCCTGTGGTCTTGGCAGACTGCATTCCTTCACAGCCCAGAGATCAGTGGGGTCATTTGCTAAGCACAAAGGAAGCAGTAAATGTGGGATCTACTCTTACAACCCCAAAACTAAGTGTTTCAGAGATACGAAGTGGTAAGGGGCAGAGTTCTATCACAAATACCAGGTAGAAATGAGAACTACAGTCAGTCAGGTTTTACAAAATTCTTCCTCACAATAACTTTTATAATGGTAGTGAGGGGTTATCTGTGTATGTGTAAAAATATCAGTACAAACTATCTTCATGTTTTAGCTGATTTAGCTGACTGGGCTTTCATCTACACTGGCGGCTGGGTAGACCAGCAATCCTCTCCACATCACACATCATGTAGCAAATTAACAACTGTCCTCCTAGTAATACAGTACCCTGTAATTGTTCCTCCAAGTGTGAGCCTGGACCACTTTTTGGGTACCTGAGAAAAATGCACAGCTTGGGGTCGCATCTTAGAACTACCAAACCAGAATAAGCCCACAGATAATTCTTACTCCAATGAAAATATGAGATCTAAAGCTCCGTGGGATTTTTTTTTTTTTTTACACTTCTCTGCTGCTTGGTCCACAACAAATAGAATAAAGAATATACGTCTGTGTTGCTTTGCACACAGCAAACAAAGAAAATATGTGTACAAAGCATTACTCACCTTGTGAAAGCTGCCATGGAAAATTTTCCTAATTTCAGGTCCTTCAAAAGTAACTGTTTGAAAATCCCCACTGTAGTCATAGTTGAAATATGTTAAGGTTTTACCACCATCTAATCAAAGAAAAATAAAGTTTACAATGTATTATAATGGGTAAATAATTTTTCTAAAATTCAAGTTGCCTGGGTGGCTCAGTCGGTTAAGCATCCTACTTTGGCTCAGGTCATGATCTTGTGGTTGGTGGGTTCAAGCCCCACGTCGGGCTCTGTGCTAACAGCTCAGAGCCTGGAGCCTGCCTCAGATTCTGTGTCTCCCTCTCTGCTACTCCCCCACTCACACTCTGTCTCTCTCTCAAAAATAAGTAATAAAATAAACACATAAAAATTTTTTTTAAACTTTTTACAAAAAATTCAAGACTGAAAATAATGCATCCTTTGTTTTGAGGCTATATTTAAAAAAATTTTTTTAATGCTTATTTATTTTTGAGAGAGAGACAGACAGACAAACAGAGCATGAGCAGGAGAGGAGAAGGAGGAGAGAGAGAGGGAGATACAGAATCTGAAGCAGGCTCCAGGCTCTGAGCGGTCAGCACAGAGCCCGACGCAGGACTTGAACACATAAACTGTGAGATCGCAACCTGAGCCCAAACAGAGGCACCCAGGCGTCCCTTAAGGCTGTGTTTAGAACAGAGTGATGAGTAAGTACGGAAATGATCTATAGTCCTTGGGTTGCCCCAGGCTTTCAGCTGGCCAGTTAACCATGTGGTGATGATGGTGAGGCTGGGCCCCTACATATACTCTTCCTCTGTACTTTCTTCCCTGTACTTTCATCCCCAACACCTTGCTCAGAGACGGTTGTCTGAAGCTGGGACTAGAGGCAGACAAAAAGGGAGAATAAAGCTAATCATATCTTAAGACCTAGAAACCAGACCCTTTGCTTTATTGACCCACTGGAGCAACCAGCTTTTCTAGGACATGCAATTTATACTGTTTCAGAAGAGTGATATTCCAGTATGCCTTTTATTATGAACAAACTAAATCCACAAACAAATGAAATCTTCCTAATCTTCAGGATTTCATGTTACAAGGAATACTATATTACAAAAAATTTAAAAAGGCATTTTTTTTCACTAATTAATTCCTAGGTTACATGGTAATTATTCATTGTGATATCAAAGGGAACGAGCTAGTCTTAATCATTTTGAGAGATTTCTTGATTTTTAAGTTTCATGTGCATAGGGAGCTAATTATTTATACCCCTTTAATCTACGGCTTTCCCTTAGTTTATGCATGCAAAATGCTTTCACAATATCATATTTGGCTGTGAGTTAGCACCTAACAATAGCCACCAAATTTTGGTTCCTAGCTTGATTGGAATCCTAAACTAAAAACGTCTTTAGAAAACTTAGTGACATTAACCGAAAACCTGATGATCCTCTTAAATGATCATCATGGGTGACATCCAAGAGCATGTGACTGAGAAGCTTCTTTCACTGGCTCCCCTCAACTTTCTAACCTCCAAACAATGGGATGCCCCTGTCTTCAGACCTCTTCTCTTCCCACTCACTCTCTAGATGATCTCACACAGTATCATGGCTTATATGCCACACATATACAACTTGCAAATTTATATCCCCATCCCAGAATTCTTCCCCAAATATGTTGCTGCAAATCTGGCATTTTTTCTGGGATATGAAATAGGCACTGTGATATATATTTGGTCATTCAGATGAACAAATAAGTATTTCTCATATGTATTTGGTCTTGGTCCATGGTGCCTGGCTCACAGCTCCTAAAGCGCTTGGAATTTTCTGTGATAAGAGCTACAAAGATGTCTTTTGTTACATTAATGAGGTAACTTTTGGAAAGCCCTTAGGCAACCTAAGGATGGAGGGCTGATTGCCAAGAGAACCAATCCTGTGATTACAGTTGGAACCTTCAATCCCACTTCTTCCCCCACCTCTTGGGAGTGGAGAGTTGCTAGAAATTGAGTTCAATTGCCAATGGCCAATGATTTAATAAATCACGCCTGTTTAATGAAACCTCATAAAAACCCAAACAACAGGGTTCAGAGAGCTTTTAGGTTGCTGACTACATGGAGACCAGGGAAAGTGGCATGCCTGGAGAGGGCAGAGACCCTCTGTGCCTCTTCCCACATACCTGGCCGTATGCATCTGTTTCACCTGGCTGTCTCTGAGCTATATCATTTCATAATAAAGCAGTAATCTAGCAGGCAAAATGTTTCTCTGAGTTCCATGAGCCACTCTAGCAAATTAATCAAATCCAAGGACAAGCTCGTGGGATTGATTAACTGATTTTCTTTGGGCAGGGGGCGGGGGGCGTGTTGTGGGAAAACTTCTGATTTGTAGCCAACCAGAAACACAGGTAACAGCCTGGCTTGCAACTGGCGTCTGAAACAGGGGTGGCAGGATACAGTCTTATGGGACTGAACCGTTAACCTACGGAATCTGATGCTATGTCTGGGTTGACAGTATTAGAATTGAGCTGAATTCTCAGACATCCTGCTGGTATCTGAGAACTGCTTGATGTTGTGTGCAAAACTCTCCACCCTCCCGACACCCCTCCCACACACACACTGGAACTGGGTCAAGAAACCCCAAAAGAATCTTCCTCTTATCATATCCATGTACAAAAAATGATTCTGGTTTCTCCCCTCCCACTGGCCTTCCCCATTCCCCCACCATCAACTTTGCTCTTCCTAAAATCTTTACTATCTCAGTAATTGTCTCTCTCTCTCTACCTTGCCCACTACCGAATCCCAGAGCCTAGCACTGGCACATAGTAGAAATTCAATGAATGTTTGTTGAAAGAATGAGTGGATCAGTGAATGAATCAACTGGCACATAATTTGTTGTCAGTATTTACTCAGGGTTTAAGATAAATGAGTTACTCTACAATATATAATTGACCCTTGAATAATGTGAGGGTTAGGGCCACCAACACCCCAAGTAGCAGAAAATCTACATGTAACTTTTGACTCCCCCGAACTTCACTACACATGGCCTACTGTTGGCCAGAAGCCTTACTTCTAACACAAACAGTCCATCAACACATATTCTGTATGTTCTAGGTATTATATATTGTATTCCTACAATAAAGGAAGCTAGAGAAAATAAAATGTTATGAAGAAAATTATAAGGAAGAGAAAATGCACTTACAATATTGCGCTACATTTACCAAAAAATATCCTTGTGGAAGTGGACTCAGGCAGTTCAAACCCATGCTCTTCAAGGCCAATCGTACACAAAACAGGCAAGGCAGCATGGTATGTTATACACAGTACTCACACATGTGGGTGCAAATATGTAAATAGATACACTTACTATCCAAAATGACTCCAACCAATGGGTCAGAATTTTTATTTAAAATCTCCCAAAGAGCAAATGGCTCTTCTGGAGTGTCAGGAAGAATCCGGAATAGAAAACTCATTGTGTAGTCAGAGGGCAATCCTTCTGGATGCAAATACCTGAAAAATGGGAAAAAAAACATTTATTGCATTCCTTTAAAAAAAGTTATTTATCTGATTATAAAAGCAAATACACTTAAAACATTTAGGAAAAACAGAAAAAAAAATAACACATCACCATTAATCCCATGGAGGTGACCACTGTTTTGATGCGGTACATTTCCCTCCAGTTTTTAAAGAATGTCTGTAAGTATTTCTCCAATCTATATAATGCTACCCCTTCTTTCTTCTTAGCAGCAATTACTACACCGTTCGTATTTCCTTCAATTTTTTTTTTTTTTTTAAAGTATGATGTTTAACGTCTGTACAATCTTTTCTTGTCTGGCTGTTCTGTAATTTATCTAACTGGTCACTTCTTATCAAACATTTAAGTCATTTCAAAAGTTTTGGTATTAGAAATAATGTTTATGTACAGACTTTTTATTTATTTATTTTTCATTTTATTTAAGTCCAAGTTAGTTATCATATCATGTAATAATGGTTTCAGGAGTAGAATTCGGTGATTCATCACTTACATATAACACCTAGTGCTCATCTCAACAACAGTCGTTTTATAAAGACATTTGCACTTTCTACTGTAAGTTGTAGTTAGTTGCATTCTTGTGCATGCTTCGTGCTGGGATGTACCATTCCAGATCTACCTTCAAGAATTGAGAATATGTAACTCCTGCTTCTGGGAGTGATGTGTGTAGACAACTCTCAAATACCAACTTGCTTCTAAAATTGCCTCAGCAGAAGAAAAGCCTCCCCCAAAGTTATGCCAACTTTTTTTTTGGCAGCTGTTTCAATAGCTGGTGTTTGAGGGCATATGAAGACCAGAGCCTCTCATTCCAATCGAGGTAGCTCCATTTTCAGAACTCCTGTATATGGAGCAACTTAGAGTCTCACTGATGTTGCTTCATAGCTTCATTTCTCTCTTTTGTCTCATCTCACCTCTTTCTGTTCCCTTGCAGGAGAGTATACCCATGTCAACTTCCTTGCATACTTGTCTCCACCTCTGGATCTGCCTCCAGGAAACCACACCTGCAACACCAGCTTATCTCTCTCTAACAATTAAGTGGATCTCTTATATATTTTAAACTTTTTCCTTGAAGCAACAAATATAGCCCTTTCCACATGTAGGAGCCCCATAACAGTGGATAAATTTGAGAATATGGGAATTTAGCATGAATTTGAAAATGAAAGTTTGATTTGAATAAATAAAAATGTTTCATTTCATTCATTTTGTTTATATATTAGTTCATTCATTCATCTAACATTTATTGTGTGCCTACTATGTGCCAGACATTGTAATAGGCACTTAAGCTATGTCAATGAATAAAACCAACAATGTTCCTCTCTTTGTAGAAACATTAAATTCCAGCAGCATGGATTAAACAGTGTATTAGAAGGCAAACATGCCATACAAAAAACAAAACAAGAACAATAGAGCCGTTTAATAGGGATTGGGAATGCTGGAATGTACTATTTTGCAATGTTAATTGAAGTCCTCACTGCCGGTTTCACTTCAAAGCCTCATTGAGAAGGTTACATTTGAACAAAGGTTCATTGAAAAGGTTATATCTGAAGAAAAACTCAAAGACAAAGGCATCCACCTAGTACAAAGACACCAAAACGGAGTGTGCCTTATGTGTCTGGAGAATGGACTGAAGGAGACAGCTAAGAAGGAAGTAAAGTCAAAGAGGTGATAGGTACCCAAATAAGGTTGAGCCAGATGGGCCATTCAAAAGCTTTGACTTTTTTTTTTTAATTTTTTTTTAACGTTTATTTATTTTTGAGACAGAGAGAGACAGAGCATGAATGGGGGAGGGACAGAGAGAGAGGGAGACACAGAATCTGAAACAGGCTCCAGGCTCTGAGCTGTCAGCACAGAGCCCGACGCGGGGCTCGAACTCACGGACCGCGAGATTGTGACCTGGCTGAAGTCGGACGCTTAACTGACTGAGCCACCCAGGTGCCCCAAGAGCTTTGACTTTTAATTCAAGGGGAATGGAGAATCAATTTCAGATTTTGGAATGGCATGATTTACATTTTAAAAGAATCACTCTGACTGCTTCTTGGGGAATAGACTCTGGGAAAGCAAAGGTAGGAGCAGGAAGCATTAAAAGCCTGCTGCAGTGATCTAGGGAAGAGATGACAGTGCCTCATATGGGGTGAAGGCAATGGAGGTGATAAGAAGGCACAGACAATAGGATTCCTCGGTAGAATGGATATAGAGCATGAGAGCAAGTGTCAAATATTTTGCATGAGAAACTAATTAGATGTATCTGTCATTAAGATGAAAAAGGTAATAAGTGAAGCTGGTTCTGGAGTAAGGGTCAGGGATGTGGTCTTGAACATGCAAAGTTTGAAATGTCCATTTAGATATCCAAGCAAGATGTCTAGTACACCATTACACACACAGGTCTAAATTAGGGAAATAGGTCTAGACTGGAAATACAAACTTAGGAGTCATTGGCATATAAACAATGCTGAATACTATTCAAAAGATCATCAGGGTATAGACAGGGAAAACAAGGGTCCAGGCCTAATCCCTCCAACATGAAGAAGTGGAGGCAAGAGGCAGCACTGAAATGGAACAGCCAGTAATGTAGACAGAAGCTCAAGAGGGTGTGTCCCAGAAGTCCAATGAGGAGAGTGAAACCTGGAGGAGGAAGTGAGAAATTGTCAAATGCTGGTGACAGGTGGAGTGAGATGAGGGCTGGGAGCCATTGAATGGATTTAGCAACTGGACAGCATTGCCCACTGGATGAGCCATTTCAGTGGGGCAGAGGATCTTCCCTTTGACAATTCTCATTTTTGGCTAGGCTTCCAGGAAGAACTTTTCAAATATCCATTTTAATATTCATTCCTAGGGGCTCCTGGGTGGCTCAGTCGGTTGAGCGTCTGACTTCGGCTCAGGTCATGATCTCACGGTTCGTGAGTTCAAGCCCCTCATTGGGCCCTGGGCTGACGGCTCAGAGCCTGGAGCCTGCTTCAGATTCTGGGTCTCCCTCTCTCTCTGCCCCTCCCCAACTTGTGCTCTGTTTCTCTCTGTCTCTCAAAAATAAATAAATGTAAAAACAAATTTAATATTCATTCCTAGACTACGTAAAAAAAAGAAAACAAAAAACGAAAACCACATATATTCTATATAGGTCAAAGGCATTTATAACACTTTTCTAGAAAATGAAGCTATACTTTTAACAGTAAATAGTTTAAATTACTAATAGAGATCTCATTTCAAATATTATTCCCCCAAATGAAGCACAACACAATAATTTGGATACTACTGTAATAGGCTAGAATTTAATAAATAATATTTTGAAGAAGATGGAAAAGCAACTTGTGGATAAATTGGATAGATGAGTTTAATACTCTAATACGTTCTCTCCCATTTTTTCATGCACACGCGTGCACTACATCAAAATCTGGACTTTGAAAATGTTTCACATTACAATACCGAAGGCATTTGGAGACAAAAACAAATGTTGATTTGGAATGTAAAATATCCAACATCTTGAGAGATGATTCCTTGAACCAGGAATTCCCAACCTGCAATCTCAAGTACCCCCAGAGTTTGCAGAATTGATATAAATGGGCAAGAATCCATAGGTGCATCACAAACTGTAAAGCGAGTAGCTAATGTGACTTTTACATAATCCCGACACTACTTTTCAACTATATGGAGTTGCTGTTGTGATCTCTCAAAGATTAAAAATCAGCTGAATTCACGGCACTGGCATGAAATGGTTCAGGGTGTGGGCCCTGGAGCCTGATTGCCAAGTGCAAATCCCAGTATTTTCAGTAAACAAACCATGTGATCTCATTCAAGTCTTTTAGCTTCTTTGTGCTTCAGTTTTATTATTTGCAGAATTGAGACAATAACTGAATCTAATCCATAGAAATGTTTGGAGCTTTGAGTGAGTTAATATACATAATCACTTGAAACAGAGAAACTAGTATACAGCAGCACTAGGTAAGTGTAAACTATCTATATACATTTCCTCAGACTAACAGATATTAAAATTCAACCAGCATTATGCATGAGTCTGAGGTTTCTAAACAAAGCAATCTGAACATCACCTGTTTTTATCATCATGGAAAATCCTACTGGGAACTATTATAGCGTATTTCAAGTTGACACAATTTTCACATTGAGCTATAGTAACAAATGATTGGCTTTAACATCTTGCAAAGGAAACGTACTTGGTTGGCTGGGAAACCAAAGCATCTTTATGAATTCGGTAACAGGGATACACATTGAAGGTACCAGGCTCCATAGAAACCCCTTCCACAGATGAAAAATCCTTTTCAACCAAACCAAACATTTCCATCATCTTAAATCCTAAAAAGAGAGAGAAAGAAAGAAAAACACAGGCATTTAAGGATTTTAAATTTCAAAATTAGTCTATGAAAAAATTCTGGACCCCAAATGAGAGCTAATGTATTTGCTTTTGGAAAAATTGTGATAATGCATACCTGCAAGATCAATGCCATCCTTGAACACCAGTGGGCAGGCTAGGAAACGAAACAAACAATATAAAACACTAATTTAGATATTTTCCAAACATATTCTTTCCCCATCCTGAGAACAGGAAGCTAACATAATCTTTGCGGAAGTCAACTGTGAAGGGAATCCAAACCAGATGTGCCTATGGTTTTCTGTGGATTCCTAAAGACTGAAATGCTCTCGCTTGGCCCATTACAACCAAAAGGACAAGGCTTCCTTCTCCTCTCACGCGTCTATTAAAATCTATGGTGGTCTCTTGAGAGCACGTGTTGGGAGAAGTCTCACTTCTAATGTGCTACCCTGATGAGCAGTCTTAATACATTTGAAACCATTTGCTGCAGCTTTTAAGCAGGGCTGTTTTTAGGCACAGACTCTCCCCTCATTAGGAAAAGTCTTTACCTAAAACCCGAAAACAGGGAGAGGGGAGGTTTACTTCCCAATGCTCAAAACCACAAAACTTCATGTCCGCATAATAAACAGCTTGCGAGTCAATACCCTTTCCTTGGATCAAGACAGGACTCATGATTTAACCGGTATTAAATATTTCAACCATTAAGCAACATGAGTGAAGTACAAATTCCAAAGAACTAACTTGCTGATGCGGTTTCACAGACAAAAGTAATCAACTCATCTTCAATTTTCTTAAAGGCGTCAAAGTCATCCACGAAGAAGACATGCCGTGAGCTGGGCTTGCTGCCAATGCTAACCAGCTCTGAGTAATCCGCATCGGCCACACCAACAGCAAAGATGCTGTAGCCTGGGGAAGGGGAAGGGATTTCGATTACTTCAAACTGTACAAGATACAAATAATGCAATATAAGACACGTTCCAATATTTAAAATGTGTTTATGAAGGAGGCCAGGTGGGGGGTGGAAAAGTCATTTTCCACAGTCCACCAGAATTCTGCATGCACATATTTCACTACATGATAATGACTCCATCATCCCTGAGGCAGTTTTCCATTTTAAAGAAACCCAGGGTGATCAATGCCCCAATGAGTGCTTGAGACGATATCGTTGCCACTGGAGGAACATCTTTATTCTACATATATATAATAATTATTTTAAGATTTATGGGATGAAATGGAGTTGAAACAGAGAAACTTTATCTTAGTTTTCTTTTTTCCATGTAAAAGCCCAGATATTAATAGGTTTAGCAGCCTGAAATGGGTCATGCTTCAATGCAAATAAATATTAACCTATTATTTGCCAGGCATGTCTTAAATAATGTAATCTTCAGGGCGCCTGGGTGGCTCAGTCGGTTAAGTGTCCTACTTCAGCTCAAGTCATGATCTCATGGTTTGTTAGTTTGAGCCCCACATTGGGCTCTGTGCTGACAGCTCAGAGCCTGGAGCCTGCTTCGGGTTCTGTGTCTCCCTCTCTCTCTGCCCCTCCCCGGCTCACGCTCTGTCTCTGTCTCTGTCTCTGTCTCTGTCTCTGTCTCTCTTTCTCTCTCTCAAAAATAAACATTAAAAAAGAAATTCAAAAAAATAATGTAATCTTCATGATAATCCAAGGAGAATTTCCATTTTACAGATGAGGAGGCTTGAGGAGTTCCTGTGATCAGGGTCCCTCCCTGGCCCTTTATAATGGGCCTTTTCACAGTATTGCACTTAATTGCTATAATTTCTTATATAGGGTGCCCTGTATGTAAATAAAGTATTAGGGAAAATACAGCAAAATAATAGATTTATGACCTGGAAAGTTCTTAGAAAGTACATTGTCCAGTTAATATTAAGAAAGGTTTAGATTAAATATTAAGAAAGATTTAGAAACATTAAAGTCATTCTGATGTAGCCTATAAATTTGTACTCACAAAACAATGGCAACATGACTGGTGGTCACTACTATTTATCTGTGTAAAACTTACCATTTGATTGCATCTCCCCAGAGATTTTGTTCACATCATCTTGTGACCTGCCATCAGTTATGACCACGATGACCTTTGGGATGCCTCTCCTGGTACCTGACTCTGCAGTAAACAGACTATCTCGGACATGCTTAATCGCTTTTCCTGAAACAAAGGAAGACAACAGTTCAATTTTATTCCTTCCCACTTTTGTTTTACTGGGGAGGGAAGGGTGGGAAGGAAATTCTTAGATGAGTGAAAAGTCTTTTTCAAAAAAATCTATATTACTATGCCTCCAAAATTGTCATATCAGTAATTACTAGTAATTAATTACTTTGGGTCTTTGCTGAGTTTTTGTTGTTGTTGTTGTTGTTCTTACCTGTTTTGGTATTTCCTCCTTTGTATGAAATATGTTTAATTGCATCAAGAAGGGTCTCTTTGGTTTGGTAGGCGTTTAGTTTAAATTCTGTTCTGGGGTCATCAGTGAACTGAACGATTGCAACCTGGAGAGAGAAGATGTATTTGTTTTCACATATATAAAGAACTTTCCCTGGGCCAAAGAGCACACACAATGGCATGATTCACCTATAATTTTAATTTCCTTTTTCCCAAACACAATTTCCTTGGCTTAAAATTTTACACAGGTTACATACCAAATCTGACAACACATTAAAGAGCAGGTTTGTTCTCTAAGTATTTTTCAAGAAGCAGTTTTTTTAAGTTTATTTATTTATTTTGAGAGAGAGAACGAGAGAAAGAGTGGGGGAAGGGCATAGAGAAGGAGAGAGAGAATCCCAAGCAGGCTCCACACTGTCAGCGCTGAGCCCTACACAGGGTTCAAGCCCACGAACTGTGAGATCATGACCTGAGCTGAAATCAATAATCAGACACTTTACAACTGAGCCACCCAGACGCCCCAGGAAACAGTCTATTTTGTTTTATTTTATTATTTTTTTTAATTTAAATCCAAGTTAGTTAACATATAGTGTAATAATGATTTCAGGAATAGAATTTAGTGATTCATCACTTACATGTAACACCCAGTGCTCATCCCAAGAAGTGCCCTTCTTAATGCCCATCACCCATTAGCTCATCCCCCCACCCACCTCCCCTCCATCAACCCTCAGTTTGTTCTCTGTATTTAAGAGTCTTTTATGGTTTGTTTCCCTCTCTGTCTTTATCTTATTTTTCCTTCCCTTCCCCTATGTTCATATGTTTTGTTTCTTAAATTCCACACATGCATGAAATCTTATATTTGTCTTTCTCTGACTGACTTATTTCACTTAGTATAATACACTCTAATCTAGTTCAATCCATGTTGTTGCAAATGGCAAGATTTCATTCTTTTTTGATCACCAAGTAATATTCCATGGAAGCAATTTATTTTATTTTTAAATTTTTAAATGTTTATTTATTTTTCAGAGGGAGACAGACTGTCAGCAGGGGAGGGGCAGAGAGAGAGGGAGATACAGAATCTGATGCAGGCTCCAGGCTCTGAGCTGTCAGCACAGATCCTGACATGGGGTTTGAACTCCAGAGCCGTGAGAGCATTACCTGAGCCAAAGTCAGATGCTTAACTGACTGAGCCAACCAGGCGCCCTGTGGAAGCAGTTAATCTTTTAAAATCTCCCTTGGGCTCACAAAACTCTCTCTATAGTATATAGGCCTTTTGCTATGTCATTTGACAGATGGGAAAAAAGCACCCCTGTAATTGGACAAATGTCAGATAATTGGAGGTGGATTATTTACAAGGCTTTCCTCATGAAGCAAACCTGTAAAGTAATTACTACTCTTCCACTGTTTTACACACGAGGAGATGGAGGCACTCAAAGCCCCTTACCTTACCCCAAATCCCAAAAGCGGCCACTGGCAGAACCCACAGTCAAAGCCAGATAAATCCTACTTCAAAATCTGTGTTCTTAAACACTGCAATAAAAACCTCCCTGGCTTCATTTCTTACAGTTTGCTTTTATTCCAGTGGAACTCTGGAGCCATTTTTAATTTATTGGGGTTTTGTTTGTTTTTCAGAATGATGATGGAGGGAGTAAATACAGCATCTTCAAAGTGCTTTCTTTGATCGTGTGAGACTTCAGTGGCCACCAGCTTATCAAGGTCCACAGCCGAGGAGGCTACCATCTCTAGAGAACTGACCCTGTCTCTGCCTTTCCCAAGAAGTTTCTTCTTCCCCGAAATGCCTCAGCACTTTATCTATTTCTCTCTTATGTTCCCCTTACATCCCACGTTCCTCAGCCATTCCTTCAGAATCTATTCCAAATCTGTTCCCATCCATGCATCTCCTTGCTACCACCCACCCCCAGGCCTCCCTCATCTCCGTGCCGGACCATGAGAGCAGCATCCCAAACGGTCTTGCCGCTTCCACTCTTACTCTTACCCGTGTGACTATTCCCTCCACAAAAGCCAAAAATGACCTTTTTTGAAAAACCACACCGGGGGGCGCCTGGGTGGCTCAGTCAGTTGAGCATCTGGCTTCGGCTCAGGTCATGATCTCACGGTCAGTGAGTTCGAGCCCTGTGTCGGGCCCTGTGCTGACAGCTCAGAGCCTGGAGCCTGCTGTGGATTCTGTGTGTCTCTCTCTGCCCCTCCCCTGCTCGTGCTCTTCCCTATCTCTCGAAAGTAAACAAACATTAAAAAAACAACAACAAAAAAGCACATCGGATCTCTCCTTAAAGCTTTCCAGTGGCAGGGGTGCCTGGGTGGCGCAGTCGGTTAAGCGTCCGACTTCAGCCAGGTCACGATCTTGCGGTCCGTGAGTTCGAGCCCCGCGTCGGGCTCTGGGCCGATGGCTCAGAGCCTGGAGCCTGTTTCCGATTCTGTGTCTCCCTCTCTCTCTGCCCCTCCCCCGTTCATGCTCTGTCTCTCTCTGTCCCAAAAATAAATAAACGTTGAAAGCTTTCCAGTGGCTTCCCACCGCATTTGTGATGACATCAATTCCTTCAATGTTTCACAAGAATTAAGATGATCTGGCTTTCTCTTTTTCTTCCACCTTGTTTCCTACCCCCTACATGCCTACCCACTATGTTCTAGCCACAAGTTTTAGCATCTGAAGCCCCAAAACTTATTTTCATCTTGGGCCCTTTGTACTTCCTACCTTCCCTTTCTGGAAATTCTACTTTCGGGCTCCTCCTCACATCATCCTCATCTCAGTTTGGAGGCCACCTTTCAAAGAGGTCTTTGCTGACCACACAGTTTAAGAGAATCTTCAGTGAACTTAAATCATATAACTGTTTTCATAGCTTGTATCCCTACTTTTTAAATTTTTTTTCATGTTTATTTATTTTTGAAGGAGAGTCAGAGTGTGAGTGGGGGAGGGGCAGAGAGAGAGGGAGACACAGAATCCGAAGCAGGCTCCAGGCTCTGAGCTGTCAGCACAGAGCCCGACGTGGGGCTCGAACTCTCGGACTGTGAGATCATGACCTGAGCTGAAGTCGGACGCTCAACTGACTGAGCCACCCAGGCACCCCGCTTGCATCCCTACTTTATGAATTTATTTGTTTCCTGTTTTACATCTGCCTCTCATCCTCATCCTCTTCCTGCCTTTAAGAAGATGAGCACTCTGAAACTGGGGATGTTGTCATGACCATTGTGACAGTATACCTGACCAGAATAAATCCTCAATAAATATTTATTTGATTGAATGAATAAATTTGATTTGCTTTATGTGTTACTTGATCTACAGTAATTTGTGGCCATAACCCTCTCTTTCAAGATTTTAATGTAATTTAAGAGGGCAGGGAAAATATTGGGTATATCCTTAGAGGAGCTACTTTGTTGTGTACATAAACATCTACTGATGTTAACATTCCAACCTGTCTTAGTTTGCTGAATTCAATAGCTTTTAAGGACTAGCATCTTCCCAAGCTCTGTCAGGCATGAGTAAGCTGCTTCCAAACTCAGACTTGTCTATTCTCTCATTCAAGGGCAAATCCGATCATTATATTACCCATATCAACTAGCCCTAACAATAGCTTGGGATACTTTTTTTTAATACATACAATGAGTTAAAGATTGTTCTATGGGGGTGCCTCGGTGGCTCAGTTGGTTGAGTATCTGGCTCTTGATTTTGGGTCAGGTCATGATCTCACAGTTTGTGAGTTCAAGCCCCACGTTGGGCTCTTCACTGACAGTGCGGAGCCTGCTTGGAATTCTCTCTCTCTCCTTCTCTCTCTGCCCCTCCCCCACTCATGCTCACTTGCTCTTTCTCTCTCTCTCTCTCAAAATAAATAAATAAGCTTAATAAAAAATTTATTAAAAAAAAAAGATTGTTCTATTAGCCTTACTTGAGTTCCATCTGCACCGATCTTGTTCAGGGCTCCAACAGTGCTATACAGAAAGTTAATGATCTTATTGAAATTTTCATCTCCAATACTCCAGGATCCATCCACCATAAACACCAGGTCTGCCTTGGCAGCTCTACATACTAAAGACCAAGAATGAATTTTGAATCAGAGATAAGGAGAAAACATAGTAGTTGTCAAATAAACAAAGTAGATGATCTTTTCCTTCTGGTAACTAGAGCCCATTCCCATAGAAAAGGTATAAATAATATTCTAAGCTTTTAATCATTACACTTCCTGACAATCATTTCTTTCCTATGGTCAACTTCCTATTCATGACTGAGAAGCTTTTATCAAACAGGTGGAATCAGAAGAGGAAAAAAAAAATCCACCAATCTCAGTCCCCAAAAACAGAAAATGAAAGAATAGAAAAATGAGGGACTAAAGCAATTTAGAGACAGAAGTATCAACAAATGCTCTATAGTGCTCACTTATTAAAAGAAAGCCCAAACTATTACTCTGAGCACCCTGTCCTCTGCTTATTGAGTCAGTAACTTCAGAGAGATTCAAATTCAGAAGAAAACCGTGGGACACAATGGAAGCAGATTAATCTGCAACGTGGTATGCATTTGGGCTGAGGCCATAAGCAAGATTTCAGCCTTGCTCTACAATTCTCTCTATACTTTCCTGCCACCCATAGGTACATGTCAAGAAATGTACCCTAACGCTAGCCCAGGGAAACTATTATCAGTGGGTATTACTGATTTCAACATAACAAGCAAAAAACACACCAAGAAAAACCTACTCTACTGAAAGCATTTTTTAGTAGTCCTTTGTTGGTATCCTGTGTTGTTTCAGATTATCTATGCCTCTCTTCCCCTTATTAGTATGGATCATTGTGGCTAACTCTGTTTTATGATGAAACAAACAATTTAATCTTCAATAATCTGAATCTTTTAATCTTAGGCCAGCTGCACACAAATATTCTATGAGATAATGTGCCTTTCTCCTTTCTTTAGGGAAAAAAAAACATACTGGGTTTTTATTTTATTAAGTGCAACTTTATTCCCTTAAAGCTATTTATAATATAGAATAAACCATCTCCAGGTGAGGTAATACTCCAGGATCTGGTGTGGTTGTTCTCTTAAATTCTGAGATTAATAAAATTTTATAAATTTATGGTTTGAATTTAAAGCTAAAAAGGATCACAAGATATGCTAATTATAAGCTTATTAAAGAAAACCCCGTCCTCTGTTTCCAAGGAAAAATTAAATCAAGATTAGATTCCAACTTTGAAATGAGAGCAAAATCTATTTGAAAATATACTCAAAATGAAAATTTTACTTAATCAGAGAGCACAAATACACCAAAATGCACGAAGGAATTACCTCTGGGATATGAAATTGTGTTTTTAATTTTCTTCTTTGTACTCTTTTCTACTTTTTAATGTTTGTTTAATAAACAAACCCAACAGAAACCCTAAACCTAAAATCACAGCATTATCATGTTATTCTTTTACCTTCTTTTGCTGGTGGAATGGTCGGAGGAAAAGTAGGTGGTTGAGTAGGAAGTGATTCTGTAAAGGAGAGGGCAAGAGAACATCAATTAGCCATCACATCTGTGGCGAAGAGAGGGAGGTCATGGAGTCATAGTTCTTCAGGAAAGTCAATGATTTTGACTATTGTCTTCTTGGAGAATTTAGCGTCTACTATAAATCAGCCTCAGCCTGTGAAAACTGGCTCCCTGCATCCCCTAAAACTCAGACTGAAAGCTTGAAATACCATTTTGCCACAATTCAGTTTACCCAGCAGGAGTCAATGCAATCAAACTGTCAACTACAAAGTGGTTCTAATGCTGATTTAAGGCAAGAATCTTGCCAACCTATTTCAGATTAGTCTCTGGCTGCTTTCACACATATAATAAACGTCATTTCCATTCTGCCTAACTAAGGACTGACCATCAATCCTTGCTCAATAGCCCTCTCTCCTTTCTCACCCTGCATCCCCCAGATATGGTCCCCAGTGGAATCTAATTTGCTCTCTGTTCTGCTCAGACTGAATCTGGAAAACTTTCAGTTCTGAGGACCAAATGGCAGGACATTGGGAGACTACTGTGTATCCACATCAGTTTAACCTGGATGAGGAGGGATGAGAAGTTCATGTAATATGCAAAGTGTGGTTAGCGAAAGGAACAGAGGAAAGTTCAGTGAGAGCGGTGCCTATCATAGCCGTTCATGTGGCAAAGGGCAAGAAAATTATGGCATCATTAGGTAAACATCCCAAATGTTACTATATTCTTTTCTTATTCTCATCTGACACTAAAAGTTTAAGGAAAACTGAGAAATGTCTTTTTATTATCTTAGTTTAATTTGAGGGAAATCTCTCAACTAAGCATAGCCATTCACTCTGGAGATAGTAAGCACCAAACAGCGGGAAAGATTGGAGTTCAGGCAGACTGATTATTTTTCAGGATGGTTGTAAACAGAATTCCTTCACTGGCAGGAAGGTTGGAAGAGATGAATTTTAATTTTAAGGTCTTTTCCAATTCTAAGAGACAATCAAATGAAATTATTTAAGTAAAATCAACATTAAAAAATGAGATAACTGCATATTACTGACATGGAAACTGAGATTAATTAGTATGTGAAATGAAGCAAGACATATAATACCATGGTATGATCCCATTTGTGAAACATAAAAAAATCTGATATATATATATATATATATATATATATCAATTTATCTGTATATGTCTATATAGATGTAGATTGGATAGAATCTATCAGGTAGAATTTCTTGAAGGAGACCAAACTGGGAAGAAAAATGGGGAAAGAGGGAGGTCAACAAAGTGCTTTATACCTTTGTTGCATTATTATGGATATATATATATATACACATATATATATGTATATATACATATATATATGTATATACATATGTATACATATGTATATACCTACATATGTATATACATATATACATATATATACATATATATATGTGTATATATATATACACACACATCATTTTTATCTTTTAGAGACAATTTTTGAAGCTAAAACATTTCAAAAATAAAATACAAATTGAGATATCTTAATACCAAAACTAGGATTGTAAAGCTCTCTTGAAAACACCGTAAAATGCTTCCATAGCCAGATTTATTTATCTTAAAATCTGTGGAAGTAATGGGTCATCTTTATAATTGTCCATCTTCTTTAATGTGGAAAATTGAGGCATATCCTAAGTTCTAAATCCTAAGAACCAAATCAATGAGAAGCAATGGCAGACAGATCAGTATGTTTGGGTCAGAACATCTGGCCAAAGAATCCTTTGGGTGGGAAGAACCACAACGAACTATTAACACATATTTATATTCTCTATGTGGCATACAGATGGCCCTTGACTTCAATACGTGAGCGGTTGTCACATAGAAGACAGAGCAGTCTTGATCTGCATTGCTTCCAAAGGTTGAACTAGAACCAGTGGGTAGAAGCTACAAGAAGATAGACATCCCCAATATAAGGAAAACATTTACATCACACAGAGCTATCCAAATTAACCCTGGGTTGGTAGTTAACAGTTGTGGAGTTAGGGTTAGGGGGAGTTGAAATAGACCAGGGATCGCAAACTCAAAAATTTTTAGAGGTCATGCAAGTAATGAATATGAGCAAAGAACTAGCCTAAACATTGAGTGGCAAACTTGAGAGCACATTTAGTGTGTAAAAAGAGACAGCAGTTGGTCTCAGCAGATTAGCACCATGAGGATATATGCCTGTCCTGTGTTGTCAAATCTCTTGAACCTTCAACAAATACTTTAAAGCTTGGGGGGGGGAGGCGGGGGGCAGGGAAGTATGGCTCAGAGAAAACATATCTGATGGTGATATCTAACCCATGAGTATCAGTTTGTGACTTCTAAGAAGAAAGTCATGGTGATAACAAATACATGTTCAATAAGATACAGGTAGAAAATTTCCTCAACAGGTTCTCTTGGATCTTCACCACCATATGACATGAGATAGTAGGTATTAAATTTTACTGCCGAGCAAAGAGAAGCTCAGTGATGTACAAATGCCCAAGGCTGTAAATGTGAGAAAGAGTCCCAACCAAGCCTGTTTGACTCTAAATCTTGTGCACTACCAGGACCCTAATAACTTTAAAATTATATGATCCTCTCTATCCAAAAAACAGAACTCTAATCAGCAATGAAGAGAAACATACTACTGATACATCCTACAACATGAATAAACCTCAAAAACACACGCTAAGTGAAAGATGTCAGATGCAAAAGACCACATATTCCTTATTTCCATTTAAATAAAATGTCCAGAAAACGCAAATGTGTAAGAAAAGAAAGCAAGTTGCCTGAGGTTAAACACAGAGGATTGTCTGTGAATGGGTATGAAAGATTTCTTTGGGTGGATAGAAATGTTCTAAAACTGGATTGTAGTATTGACTATACAATTCTTGGGATGTACTAAAAATCACTGAATTGTACACTTAAAATGGGTGACCTTTATGATATATAGGTTACACCTCAAAACTACATACGCAATATAAAATGCATATATAGTGCACATGCAAACTCTATTTTAGAGTTATGAAATGAAGTCTTTTATTTAAAAAAAAAATGGATGATTCCATTTATTACGGTTTCATTTGAAGGTCACTCATTGTTGATGATTTCTTCCTGCTTATGCCAGACCACATAGACAATAGAACTTTCCAAATGTCAGATACATGATAGAGGGGCTACCAAGAAAACCCATCGCCTTCCACCTATTCAGATCTAAATCATCAGAGACTTCGAGCCTAAGTTCAAGATACTGAGTTAGCCCACAAACGTTTTCCCAGAATTCACTACAATTAAAACCATTCTCATGTTTGTGGCCTTTACGTCAGGAATCCTTTATTAAAAGCCATTCTAAGAAGTTGACACTCTCCTTGGTCTTTAGAACATGTAAAAAGTGCTTTGTTTTAATTTTATACTTTGCCTTTCCCTTCAGTACATCAGATCTGCAGCCAACTTGGAAAAAGTGCAAGAGCCTCTTAAGTAGGCAATAACTCGAGGGTCAGCCATTTGGAACATCTTGGCTCCATTCCCACCTCATAGCTGTGGTAATATGCCATTGTTTGAATGTCAGGACCCGGTCCTTAAACTTCATTTCACACTCCACATACCACAAAAGTTTCTTATGGATATAGATCACAATATAGGTCATTGTTTCAGGCACTTTGCTATCATATGGCCTTATAGTCCCTTGTGAAGCATATGGAGGATGGAAAAAACCCATACAGATGACATCAGTGGGCCACATGCGGTGAATTATGGGACTGGAGAAGAGGACCAAAAACTTGTATTACAGATATTCCTGGGCAGCAATAGCTAACATTTTTCTAAATGGAATAAGGTTTTTGAATCAAAACAGGATGCCTAAAATACTGTTTGTTCACAGAGACAGGGATCAGGAGAGGACACACTTAACTTACGTGTTTTTTCCATTATGCTGACACTGGGTCCCTCAATCTCCTGAAGTTTTGTGTAAACACTGATTTTATATTCTGAATCAGGCTGAAGTCCGTAGAAGCAATGCCTGGTTGTCCCTCCGCCCACAGTGGATTCTTGCTTTTTTGTATCTAAAATAAAAGTAGAACAAAATGTACATGCATGAAATTTTTAAAAACAGCTACCAGTAGATAACTTGCTTCTGAAACACTTACTATGCATGGCCTAATCAGATAACTTCAGAACGAATTACACTTGTTTAGGTGCTGTATCTTTTCCTAAAGAGTTAATACATCCACTGATTTTTTTTGTAATTGAAAATCACATTTTCTATGTTAAAAAAAATGAGAATAAAAGACTCCAGAGATCAACCCTTTAATGGAAAATTATTAATGCATATAATTGTGTGTGCACATCATAATTGATCTCTTGGATCTCTTGGTGTGGAGGTGAGTATATTTTTTAGAAATTAGAATATTCTTTTACAAACATGATTCTCCAGAATATAGTCAAGCAGTTACAAATTGACAAAAAGATACATCCTTTTGGCCCCATACAACTTACTACCATGCAAAAAGATGCCCTTCTTGGCAGTGGCCTAAAAATATAGGTATGGAGTTAGAAATTATAGGATGCTAGGCAATCCTTATGCCTGTGGATGAAGAGGTGCTCCTCCAGGGTTTCCGGAACTTCATCCACAGGTCCAGATTATTTTCAGAACTGCTACAAATGCAGGCAAGAGCTTAGAGCGTCACTGAGACAGCCAGGAAGTCCTCAGAATGTCCGATTTCCTACCTCTCAGCCTTAATTTTTAACCAACACTCATGATTTCTTTCAACTGCAATAAAGACTCCTAGGAAGCTTGGAGAAAGCTGCCTCTACTCTGAAAATCATTTTCTATTCTTTCAAAATCACAACTGAGTAAGTAAACCATGGTGCTTCGGTGGCTCAAGGCCCTAGTTCCAAAGTTCTTTTTGTTCTACGAAGAAGACAGCAGTATACAGCCATCTCCACAAAGAACCTTCTCTTTCTTGTCTCCACCATGGCAGAAGCACAAAGAACCTAGCAGACCTGATTAACTGTTGGCTACTTTCTTTATTCCCATACTCACAGCAAGATTGCTTTCTCCCTTTCTGGAGAAATTAGTGCTGGCCCTTGGGTCTGGAGTCTAGGGTAGTTGGATTTATTATACTCATCATTTTCTGAGGGCTTACTATGTGCCAGGTTCTGTGCTTTGTATTTAGTGATACAATAACCAGAAAGATAATATTAGCCAGCATTTAATGAGCACTGACCATGTGCCAGGCACTATCCTAAAGATTTTACATGTATCGGCTCATTTGATCCTTATAATAGTTATAATTGCTCCAATCTAAAGACAAGAAACCGAAGGCCAGAAAAGTTAGTAACTTAATCAAGTCCATATGGCTAAGTAGCAGAACTGAAATTAAATTCAGAACTCTAAATCACAGTCTCAGAGGACACTGCTTTAATTTCCATTAATATATCATAAAATAATGTAAGTTAAATGGTTTTTCTAAATAAAAGTTTCAGAGAGGCTGAGTGCATATGAAATGAGCAAACATGATAGCTTGCAGAGATCAGATGAGGACCCCTTACGAGTCGGGGCTTTATCACTCCATTGGACAAAGCTGCCTACCTTGGTGGCTTTAATTACTGAAGAGTCTCAAATGGGTTTTCTTCATTGGCATAGAGCATTTATTATTTTATACTACATAGTTAATTGGTTAAAAGGAAGAATTGATGCTACCATGAAAAGAACAATTATTTAAAAAGATCTAGATTGATCTTAGTTTTACCCATAAGTTGTATCCATCTACTTAATGCCTTATATAACTTTATTTCTAGGAATTTAAAAATCCAGTGTTAAAAAACTGCATTGATTAAACACATTACACATATTATTTGCTGGTTAAAAAAGAACTCCTTCAAACTGTTAATTGAAGTTTATTAAATATAAATAAAATATAGAAAACAAAAACAGAACAGCATAAAATATAAAAATGTTAATTTTTCTATTTTGAAAGAATAACATCTATTAAATTTCAATCTGTAATTTAATATATAATGGAACAAAACATACATGTGTTATAACATACATTTATTAGAACAGACATGATATATATCATTTAAAACTTGTCCATGGACAAAATCCTTCTTTGAAAAATACAAATAAGATTTTTAAAACTGTAAGTAAATTAAAGCCACTTATTAAATGGAACATGAAATTTATTTTTTTATTTTTATGATTGATAATATAAAGGAGTTTCAAAAGTGAACTTCATATAATCTTTAGTAATATATTTGTTCAGAGTGACTTAAGGTCTACTTCAAAAATTTTCTTATCTATGTGAAAAAATGATGAAATAAAAAATTGTTGGGGCACCTGGTTGGCTCAGTTGGATAAGCATCTGACTTTGGCTCAGGTCATGATCTACAGTTCATGAGTTTGAGCCCTGCATCAGGCTCTCTGTTGTCAGCACAGAGACCACTTCAGATCCTCTGTAAGCCCCCTCGTCTCTGCTTCTCCCCCGCTGGTTCTCTCTCTCTCTCTCTCTCTCTCTCTCTCTCTCTCTCTCTCTCTCTCTCTTTTTCTGTCTCTCTCAAAATAAAATTTTAAAAATGACTTAAAATTTTTCCCAGGTGTTTGTCAGATTACATCTTGCTGTGATAGGAATTTGATAGTAAGGAAATGTTCATAAACCCTGCACTCTGTTTTGTTGGTGTCCCAGTTCAGTCTGTGGTTCCCAGGTTCAAGACCCCACATGAGCTGTTTCTTTCTAACCCTTACCCACAACTTTGGAGCCTCTTGCAAGCTTTTGTGAGTCACCTATAAAACAAAAATTTTCTAAACCCTTATGGCATGGATATTTATCCATTTTCATAAAAGCTTCCAGGAACTCTACAGGAATCAATTCTAGAAAAGTGCTTTTCTGTCATCTCTATTTCTCATGGATGTTCATGCACTTTATCAACCCTCAACAATAGAATATAAATTGATTTTACTGTTAAGCAACAACATAAAAATCTCAAAGCCATGGGAAAACTGGAACAGGCACTGTAAAATTTTGGGAAATGATATTACTTTAATTCCCAATAATAACAAAGAGGGGTTACATGAATGGGGATGTACCCATGTTGCTTTTGGCATGTGTGATTTAGGTCTAATGGCTTAGCCTTAAAAGAAAACATTTAAACTGATCAAATGATGACTGATTTCCTCAACTCTTTGTGCCGAAAGCAAGGAGTTAATTTATTTTTTTGGAACAGGAGAAGAAATTCTGTCTTTGTGCATTCATTCTTATGAACCATGGCTAAATACATTCTCTGGGTTATTGTGCTGAAAACGATGCCACCAGCTTGACTCACCAAAATGTCCTATGAGTAGTTACCGAGATGCACAAGCAAAGAATATCCAGGATCCAGGATACTCTGCTGGAATTTTATGACATAAATGCTTCCAATCCCTAGGTCTCTCAAATATCCTGACACACAATCATAATGTCACTGCCGGGGCACCTGGGTAGCTCAGTCGGTTAAGCGTCTGACTTTGTCTTAGGTTATGATCTCGTGGTTTCTGAGTCTGAGCCCCATCTCAGGCTGGCTGCTGCCAGAGAAAGGCCCACTTGAGATCCTCTGTCCTCCTGTTGCTGCGCCTCCCCGACTTGCATGCTCACTCGCTCTCTCTCTCTCAAAAATAAATAAACATTGAAAAATAAATAAAATGGTCATAATGTCACTGCCTCAAAAAGCTTAATCTTGAGACTATGTTTTGTTTCATGCGACCTTTTGTTTTGGATCTGGTGTCTGGTAAGGTAGGCTCTCCACTACGCTGCAATTCTGTTGATGATACTGCAAAATTGGCATTTCAACATTCAGTGACAGAAGACAAGTTGAGCATTCTTTGAAATCTTCCTTAAGCAGTCTAACAAGAAATTCACCAAGTTATGGGGACTACAAAGGGAATAAAGTATTTGGGATCATGTGGCATCTAAATACATGAACTTAAAGGGAAATGATATACCCAACCTTGGATGCCAAGTCAACTCAAAAATAGCTTGGAGAACGAGACAGAATTCCAGAGCATCCACAGAACTAACGGAAACTCTCTTGGAGTTCTGAGCTACCTAAGACCAACCAAAAGTCTCTGACTTGGTCTGTCCTATCATTAACCAAAAGCCTACAATTTAATTTGGCAAATGGATGAGTGACTCAAACACAGATTTATTTCAGTCTCTCCTGAGAGGACCTCATCCTTCTGGTAATCTTTCTTTCTTTTTTTTTTTTCCTTCTTGGCTATAAAAAAATGTCATAATATTAAATGGGTAGAGGACATCTGTTGTTTTTGCCTGTCTTGCAACCATTCTCCCTTTCTTTGAATCTATTTTTCCCCACTCTTGGTCTTTATGATTTGGGAAAAAACTGAGTAACAACCCTTCTCCCCTCCAGATACAGAGGTGGGAGGCAACCAGGTCCGGCCAGTCAGTTTATTTCATGCCCTTGAACTCAATGACAGATTTAGGGGCATGTGACCCAAGCCAAGCCAGTATGACTCAGTTCCTGGACTTTTGTTGGAATTATTATGAAAGAAAAGCTCTTTTTTTACTCAGGCTGGTTAAGCTGTAAACTGGGAGGTGTCATTCTGGATCCGACTGGGGCCAACTCAGAGAATCTGGCCGAGGATGAGTACAGAGCAAGAGAAGGGAGCAAGACTTCATCTTGATGGCATTGTTTGAACACTTAGATCCAGATGTGCCTGGTGCCGGACACTTCTAAACTTCTCAGTAGTCAATAAATTGACCCTTTTGTTTAAGCTCCTTTTATCTGCATCCCTACCATTTACAAACAAACCTGAATGATACAGCCTGGCCACTTTATTCACAAAAATCTTGGAAATTTGTAGGTATTACCTTAGATAAAAGCCTCAAAAAAAAGCCTCAATTTTAGAGAAACTGAAGCCCAGAGAGTTGACCAGCAATTATGGTCAAAGCCGAGGGCCTGTCCACTGACTTCATCTCAGAATACAAGTGCATGTGACCAGACGATGGGGATTATATTTTTTAAAAAACTGGAAAAAATTACCTGTCAAACAGTAAGAATTTATCAGAAACATTAAAAAATACGTCACTCTGGGATAAAGCTTTTCTCCATCACATGGAGGAATCAGATCCCATTTCTCTCTAGTATCTCCTCTGGGATAGAAGGACTAAACATTCTGCACAGGTAGCATATGTAGCCAATGGGAGACACTACAAAGTTAAAACAGAGGGGGCCCTGAAACTCATCTCCCCATGGAAGAATCTGCATCTGACCACAAGTCCTTCAAAGGCACCAATCAGGATAATGATTTTATTTCTCTGTAAAATAAACAAACTCCACCTCAAATCAAGCTCCTAGATACAGAGAACAGACTCATGGTGGCCAGAGGCAGGTGTTGGGGGGGGGGGTAGGAGAAATGGGTGAAGGAAGTTAAAAAATGTTAGAGAGAGAAAGAGAAAGAAAGAAAGAAAGAAAGAAAGAAAGAAAGAAAGAAAGAAAGAAAGAAAGAAAAAAGAAATGCAACTGAATTTTTCCCTACTCTAAAGTAGGAAGACTATCCCTTGATCTAAATAAACTATATGTTAAACCATTTAAACATATTCCCTACTGCTATCCCCATACTCCCTCCCCACTCCCAACAGTCCTCTTTGAGGTAGACTGTCAGTTAGAAACTGTTGCTGCCCATTAATTAATATTCTTCAGTTAGACAACTGGATGAATGAGATGTAAGCTAATTGGGCTCATAAATCTCCCAGCTATAAATGTTGATGAAAAACCAATTGAGCAACACTTTGCTCATTCTTGTTTAATTGAGCCTTGAATGTAAGGCTCAGTTGAAGAGGTTTTTGGCAGCCTGGAGATAATACCAAGGGAGGACAAGTTAACTTCACTTGAAGACAGAAGGAAATGTGGACTCATTTGTTTGCTTGTTTGTTTGTTAACAAAGATCTTGGCTTCAAAAAAGAGCTTTGTGAGGTTTTAGACTACCAGATCAATGCTATCACACACATCTATCATGTCCTCTGATGACAATCCCAGTGCTATTTTGCAAATATGCTACGATGAAAACATTTAAATAAAAAATATACTTATAGAGCTTACTAATTCCATTAACAAAGTCAGTTTCAATGTATGTTTATGTCAGTCTATATAACTGAAATTTTTATGAAAGCCAGTGAATATCCATAGGAGCCTATGTACCTTCATGTCAACTTCTTAAATGACGCAAAAGGATAAAAGTATTGTGGGGCAGTTTAGGAATGTGATTTTTATCATTAGTAATTTTTTAAAGCTTAACAAATACCACTAAATGTCAACCCTTCTCTATGAAAATGTGATTTAGCCTGTCTCATAAAGATATGTGAAACATGACTCCTCAAGATTTTGTAGTCATTTCTCAAACAGTAGCATACCTTTCATGTACTTCTGCTTAAACATCTCATAAATCATATTAAATACAACCACAGAATCCATATGACTTGTCCTGACATTTCCTCACTCAGTGTTTATTTCAGCATAAAGCCACTCCTATATGGTTAGTCATGCCAGGCTAAAGGGATCCTTGAAGTATCACACACAGGGAATCAAGGAATTAGTGGTTTAGCATGTCGATTGAGACAATGCCTTGGCTGGGGTTGACAGAAGTCTCTTTTTGTGTCACTTGTATTCTATTCTCATATTCTCAACATATTTCCAAATGCTCTCACCTCTCTACTAACCTGTGCTTTCCACTTTCCTGCTTTTTTTAAGAGAGAGAATGAAAACAAGCGAGGGACAGAAGGAGAAAGAGAATCCCAAGCAGGTTCCACGCTCAGAGTGGAGCCCAATGTGGGGCTTGATCCCACAACCCTGGGATCATGACCTGAGCTGAAATCAAGAGTCAGATGTTCAATGGACTGAGCCAAAAAAAAAAAAAAAAGCCTGCTTTTTTCAATTAAACAAGAATGAATAAGAAATAATCATGAGGAAACCATGATTATTTGTCCAGAAAGAAAATTTTTTAACAATTTTATTACCAATTTTGAAAGATTAAAAGAATCACTTGGAATTCTCCAGCGTCTTCTAGAGTCTCCCCCAAATAACAAGATATATCTTTTGCACCGATAATACAGTATTTAATCTGATAAATCAGATTAAAGTAATTTTCATTATTTGATCTCATCTTCTGAATATTATGCAAGCTGATAATAGTCCCTACAAACTTACTTTTTGGGAATCAGCCTTTTGTTGTTGTTCTTCAAACTTTTAATGAAAATAGGCAGATATTTCTAGTTTTTCAACTTTGAAACAAAGTTCCAAATTTAGATGTTCTTGAGAACAGTAATGCTGAAAAACCTGCCTATGATGGCATAGATCTTAAACCATCTCTTGAATGAGAGTTTATTGTTCACCATTTATCCTCCAAAATAAAGAGAGTCAGTCAGTAAGAAAACCATTAAAATCAAAATGAGATCCCCATGGAGTAACACTAAAATAATAACACCATATCATTTTAACGTACGTTAGTCATGGCTATTTGTCTATTGCCAATAGCAGCTTCCACTCTCTGGAGGTTAACGTGGGCAAAGCACTGTTGCAAATGTTTCACACGGAGTTATCACCACGTAATCCTCCAGAATGCCACAAGATCAGCACTGTGGTTATACCCATTAACAGATGAGAAAACAATCATTTGGAGAGGTTAAATAATCGGCTTACCTAGCCATTCTGACTCCATACCCCGCATGATCCATCATATAACATTGGCTCCTCAAGAAGAGAGCTCTAGTCTGTTACTTGCATGTTGTCCACAGAGATTTGCACAGAACTAAGTACGTGAGCGCTTGACAAAATCATCTGTGATAGGTGGCACTTACCCTGGAGCGATTCGATGACCACTCTGTAGGCAGTGGCATGGCGATGCACCTGCCACCGGGCACACAAGCTGGTCATTTGAACCTGCTCTGCTTGAAGATTGGTCACACCCAAAAACACTATAATCAAAAGAAACACACCTATGTCACACTACAGACAACGGCACAAATGTCCCCAAGTCTGAAATTAACTTTAACCCAATAACATTCTAATTCAAAGTTCCCATAGCCAGTGGTGGGAAATCCATGAACTCACGATAAATTAGTGCACAAAAGATAACTATTTTATTACTTGAGAGAGAAGTTGCAAAACATGTATAAATATGTTCTGTTTTACACTTGTAAACAAAAAGGGAAATAGTCACAGAAAAAAGACCAGATGTAATGGATGGTGAAATTCTGTTTTTTTTATCTGATTTTTAATCTCTCTTTATTTATTTATGCTTTCTAAATATTCCACAATTAATATATAATACTTTTATAACAAAAAATCAAATACAATATGCACTTATCAACCATCGAAGGATAGCCTTGGCTTAAATAAAAAGGAAAGCAAAATAGACAAAGGGAAGTCTTACTCAAACAGGCGTTTCATAAGGACCGGCCTTCAAAACATGATTGAAGGGAAATGAACATATTTTTGAAAATGTAAAAAAATGCAAGATTTAACACAGATAAAAAATTATAAAAATCAAACACAAAGATTCCTATTAATTTTAGAATACTGTGATATACAAAAATGATTCACAGAAAGGTTATTTTGGGAAGCAATAAAAATAGTATTTCTCCAATACAACAAAGGAGTAAGTATCTGGCATTTATCATTTAGACTCAAAAAGAACACAATTAAAAATTAATATGTATATTCTCCAATGACCTCTGACTTTCATCCACATCATTTTCTTACTTTTCGCTCTCTCTTAGCTACCTTTATAATAAAAATAGTTTAAAATTATTTTTAAAAATGGTAAAAAAAAAATCTTATCTAATCAAAATTTACATTTTCACATTGTTCTTTTCTGTTAGACCAGAGAGAGAAGACCTCTTTTCCAAAGGCCAAATAAATGAGCCCTGTTGTTCCATAAAAAAAAGGAAATTGTTAATGATTTATGTAACCACACCAAATTTTAAAGAAACCTTAAATTAACTTATTTGCCATTGTATGGGCTTTTATTTTGCTTGGGAGAAAGAGAGAAAACAAATAATAAGCCCATCTAACTTTTCCTTTAAAGACAGAATATAAAACAATTCAATGCTCTTAATGTTTTAAAATATATTTGGAATACCCAACATACTTCTTGAAGAAGAGAAGAGGGATGGAGCAGAAGAAAGAAAGATGCAAAGAAAGGAAGATAAATGGAAACAAGACAGAGCAGGGAGAAGAGAGGTCAATAAAAAAAATCACAGAGACAGAAAAAGTGGCCCAGACAGAAAGGGTAATTAGTCTAGAGGAGGAAATTAAAATCAGCTAGTGAAGGGGAGAGGCTGAGTGGGAAAGTGCACAGGGGATTCTAGGTGCTCCTAAGGAATGGGATTGCTGTAATAGAACAACAGAGGGAAATCACTTGGAGGTTACTGTATTGCCCAGAATGGCATTACTTTACCAGCCAAGTACAACATCAGAACCATAGACCAAGGCCTTCCTAGATCTGTTGAAGATAGACTATTTCTTTTGAGATTAAATTGATTCTGTAATCTAGCCTTTAAGGTCTTAAGATATTCCATTAAAAAAGGTTCAGGAAGCCTCCTCTAATGAAAAGCCTGGACCTATCTAAAATTTAGGTGGCCAAATAGAGGTGGCTTGGGGTCTGGTTTAATATATGCCTCATTCTTGATTGTTCCATTCATTGATTAATTATTTGGTTAGGGATGACAATGACATATGGGCCAAAGGTGTAAAGCACAATTATTACAATAATAATAATGGTTATTCACTAGTGCTTGCCATATGGCAGATCATTTTTACACATTATTTCTGGAGGCCTCACAATCAGGATATTGTCTTCATTTTAGAGTTGAGAGAACTTGAGCTCAGAGAAGTTTAGTAATCTGCTCAAGGTCACTGTTATTAAGTAGCAAATTTAAGGTTTCTACTTTTGATTATACCGTAAGTATCATTCTCCAGTGTGGGGTAGGTGGAGCTGATAGCACTAAGGATGATGTCAACTAGCACACAGCCACACCATTTTTATTTTTGTCATTTATGTATCATCTTTCGTGTGTATTGAAAATCCTGGTCTTTTGTTTAGAGTAATTATGTGGGTTTTGAAAAGTATTTAAGTAAAAAAATGTAAGTCAATTTAAAGAAATATATTAAACAGATGGCGTGGCCAACGAGAAGTCCCAGATGGTATGCAGACTGCGTGAAAACCCTTAAAAGGTACAGAAGGAAGTCCTTTTTGTATCTTTTATGGATGGTGTGTGTGTGTGTGTGTGTGTGTGTTCACATAAGTGGGGAGGGGCAAAGACTTTGAGAAAAGCTAAACTTTGGTCCAACTTTGACTGGCGTTGGCCATGTCGCTACAGACTGGTTGGAAAATTTCACCTAACGTGAAAAATGCCAACAAAGACTTTCCAGAAGGAAATCCTATCCGCCACCATCAAGTATATTTGCATGCCAGGTTCTGACATTCCGCCTGCCAACCAGGACTCTGAACTACAGCCCTGAGTAAGGAGCACACCTTTCTTTCCATGAAACACCATCCAGAAAGGGCAATGCTGAGGAAAATAAAAAAACAACCACCAAGTTAAAGCAGGGGTTGAGTTACAGTGAAAACAAAGCAGCAAAACCACATGCAGGGGCTGAGGCAATGGGACATCGGTCTTACGTGTTTTCACCACGCCTGTCAGAGCGTCGCTGAAGCCTGAGGCCTGGGAGGCAAATATTTTCACATTGTAGTCCATTCCGCTGAGGAGGTTTGTGATAAGAATGGTGTTAGTGCCAGATCCCACAAACGTCTCCAGTGTTGGGCCAGCAACTAGGGGAGAAAGAGTATATTTCTGTTACACCAGAAGATGGAAAAATGGAAACACTCTTGACAGGAATTGTACTTATTCGACTGTGTTACAGTTGCTCGGAATTACATAGAAGATAAACAGCAGAGCTGGGGTTTGAACCTAGCCCCATGTGGCTCTGGAACTTACATACCTGACTACCATGCTAGGGCTCTTTTTAGGAATCTACTCCTTCTTCTCAAATATAGTTCTTTCCCTAGTGCTTACTCAGAGAAGCGGGTCCACCTCACAATCCACCGTCCGCCATACTGTGCGGCCTTCACAGTGGAGCTACTGTCTAGTCATAGGCTTTGGGGCACTTGCCAAACTAAAGAAGCCGTTCTCAATTGCCCCTTTGAGACACCCCTTGTCTCCAGGAGGCATGCAAGTGGCAGTAGCAGCAAATTTGTCACAGACGCTATGCTATACCTTGCCACATGGGGGTTCAGCCTATATGTTGCCACTATTAGTTCTATCCCCTCCCCTTAACATTTTTTTTTAAGTTTATTTATTTACTTTGAGAGAGAGAGAGAGAGAGAGAGAGAGAGAAAGAGCGCAAGAGTATTTGTGGATGAAGGGCAGAGAAAGAGGGAGAAAGAGAATCCCAAGCAGGCTCTGTGCTGTCGGTGTACAGACCGATGTGGGGCTCGATCCCACAAACCATGAGCTCACACCCTGAGCTGAATTCAAGAGTTGGAGGCTCAACCTACTGAGCCACCCAGGAGCCCCTCTCCTAGCATTTTTAAAAATAGACAGATGACACTACTACTGTTCCAAGGCCCTTGACCAGTTAGCTTTGTTGAGCCTTTACATTTTTCACCTCTTTTTCAGCCCAGTGGAGTCTTTAGCATTAAAAACATTCCTGGATAAGCCCTCTACAAACTTATTTACCTCCTGCCTTTTCCCATCTGTACTCATTCTTTAAGAGTTTTGAGTTAGTAACAAGTTCCTAAAATACTTCTGACTTTACTTCAGAACCCCCTTCCAACAATGCATTTATATATTTCTGTACGTACATGTTATCTCCATAGAGATTTTCTCAGGAACCAAACTCTCCATTCAAATGACCACATACCACATTCCACTTGATTTAGAGCAAGATGTCTCAGCCTCAGTGCTACTGACATTTTGGGCTGGATAATTCTTAACTCTGGGGCAGCGGGGGGCAGGTACTGTGACTCGTAGGATGCTTAACAGTACCCACCAGATGCCAATAGCAACCCCCTACCCCCCCAAGTTGTAGCAACCCAAAACATCTCTGTTGGGCAGCAAAACTCCATCAATTGAGAACCACTGGCTCAACACAAAGCTACTTTCCCTCAGAAAATCTGATAGACATCTACAAAATGGTCCAAGAACAAATCCAGCAACGCTGTTTTACAAATTAACACATGCCTCGAGCCTAAAGAAAAGAAACCAAAAAACCGTGATGGATCCTAAAGAACCAGTCTTAAGCAGGCTAATTCACCCATGGTATATTCTTGCTATTTCACCTTCATGGTTCATAGAGATGTTTGTCCAGAGAAATTGGAGGGGGGCGGGTATTTTACTTGTATGGACCTGGATAATAGGACACAAGAGAAAAAGCTGAAAAGTGTTACAGAGGCAAGAGCAACAGCTCAGAGGACACATCGAGCCTAATGTGCTCTTTGAGGGCAGAAAGAGTTTTTTAATGGCCGAAGAATACTCTTTACGTTTTCTTGCCAAATAAGTAAACATAAGGAGAGAAGATCTTTCTTATGAATAATCAGAGTATGAAGGCCCAGGTCCAGAAAATGGACAAAACCCCTCTAGTATCTATATTTAGTCTCCTGTTTAAACTTCACACAAGTGCTAAGTGTCGGGCGCTGATACTGTAACAGGTGAAGTCATTCATGGCCTCATCTCCACAGACGTGTGGATCCAGGGTACAACCGCCCCCGTTTGCACCATTCTCCTGTTTTCAGGATGTAAAGATGTGGCAGGTAAGGAGGGAGGGATCTCCTCATGAAGGCGGCTAAGGGGCTAATGGAAAAGCCTTTTACTACCAGGACCTCAGGGCTTTGAGGAATTTTATACCCCAACACAGCTTCCAAAATGAAGAGACTAAGAAGTTGGTAAGTCAAACTTTTACTAATCCAAGAAGTAAAAGGTAGAGGAGGAATTAGAAATTAGAGATTCTAAGTGTTTAGGGTTTATATATCCACTGGGCCATGGAAGCTTCCTACTCCTACCAAGTCAAGGTTTCCTTCAGCTGGTTCCTTGTCTGGGATGTGCCTAGGTTAGGTGCATAACAAGTATGTATTCTGCTCATAAACGTGCCCAGTCATTTTTGTTTTGTTTTGTTTTGTTTTGTTTTTAACATGAAATTTATTGTCAAATTGGTTTCCATACAACACACAGCGCTCATCCCAAAAGGTGCTCTCCTCAATACCCATCACCCACCCTCCCCTCCCTCCCACCCCCCATCTACCCTCAGTTTGTTCTCAGTTTTTAAGAGTTTCTTATGCTTTGGCTCTCTCCCTCTCTAACCTCTTTTTTTTTTCTTTTCTTTTTTTCTTCCCCTCCCCCATGGACTTCTGTTAAGTTTCTCAGGATCCACATAAAAGTGAAAACATATGGTATCTGTCTTTCTCTGTATGACTTATTTCACTTAGCATCACACTCTCCAGTTCCATCCACGTTGCTACAAAAGGCCAGATTTCATTCTTTCTCATTGCCATGTAGTACTCCATTGGGTACATAAAGCACAATTTCTTTATCCTTTCATCAGTTGATGGACATTTAGGCTCTTTCCATAATTTGGCTATTGTTGAGAGTGCTGCTATAAACATTGGGGTACAAGTGCCCCTATGAGTCAGCACTCCTGTATCCCTTTGGTAAATTCCTAGCAGTGCTACTGCTGGGTCATAGGGTAGGTCTATTTTTAATTTTTTGAGGAAACTCCACACTGTTTTCCAGAGCGGCTGCACCAGTTTGCATTCCCACCAACAGTGCAAGAGGGTTCCCATTTCTCCACATCCTCTCCAGCATCTATAGTCTCCTGATTTGTTCATTTTAGCCACTCTGACTGGTATGAGATGATATCTGAGTGTGGTTTTGATTTGTATTTCCCTGATGTGGAGTGACGTTGAGCATCTTTTCATGTGCCTGTTGGCCATCTGGATGTCTTCCTTAGAGAAATGTCTATTCATGTCTTCTGCCCATTTCTTCACTGGATTATTTGTTTTTGGGGTCCCAGTCATTTTTTAGGTGGGGTCATAACTTTAACGTTCTAATAATATCTATCCTAACAATGATCATACAAGGAAAAAAAGTTTTTTTCATAAAAGGTGGGACTCTTCCCACTTCTCAAAACTAAAGATGAAATCAAAGATAGATGGAAAAACAAAACAAAAATAACATCTTAAAATCGATTTTAGGTGCACCTGAGGGGCTCAGTCAGGTAAGCATCTGACTTTTGATTTAGGCTCAGGTCAGGATCTTGCAATCTGTGAGGTCAAGCCCCATGTAGGGCTCTGCACTGACAGCACAGAGACTGCTTGGAATTCTTTCTTTCTCTCTGCCCCTTCCCTCTTCATACAAGTGCTCTCACTTTCTTTTCTCTCAAAATAAATAATAAACTTTAAAACAAAGAAACCATTTTAGGGGCGCCTGGGTGGCTCGGTCTGTTAAGCGTCTGACTTCCGCTCAGATCATGACCTCACTGCTCCTGAGTTCGAGCCCCGCATTGGGCTCTGTGCTGACAGCTCAGAGATTGGAGCCTGCTTCGGATTCTGTGATTCTCTCTCTCTCTCTCTGCCCCTCCCCCACTCATGCTCTGTCTCTCTCTCTCTGTTTAAATAAACGTTAAAAAATTTTTTTTTAAAAAGAAACCATTTTAGATGTCTAATCATGGTAACAATATTTTTTTTAAAAGCATTACTTACCACTAACAGGTTTGTAGACAATCCTATAGCCCTTTGCGGGGGAAGACGGGGGATCCCATGTAATGCGCAACCTGTTATACCATTCTTCTGAGACCCGGAAGTTTTGGGGACCAGAGGGTGGCACTGAGCAGAGAAAAGGAAAAACAGTGATTTGGTGTGGTTTCTAGTTTTACAAACTATGCTGTTAGCAAAATCTAAGCTATCTTCCCATAACGTTAAAGTATTTACAAGAAAAAATGCATTATAACACACAGTGAGAATCTTTGGAGAGTCTATGGTTGTTTTAAAAATGGAATGTACAGGAAATTACTGCTCTTCTGGTGAAACACATTCATCTGAAGATCAGTTGTTCATTCATGGTTGTTCCGGTTCCTTTTTCTTTAACTTATTTTGAGTAAAGTTGGATTGAATCGTGTTGATCAAAAATTTCTGTCTACACACCATGTTCCACTATCAAAGTATATTTGTACAGCAATATCGAGGGGGCTCACACCAGGGTACTGATGGTAATTCTAGGAGGTTAGATTCTGGTAATTTTTTTTTCTTTCATCTTCATGTTGCCTATATTGTTTGAAATTTTATGTTATTGTTCACCTATTTTCTATCACAACATTAAGCCATTTATATAGAGAACCTTTGTAAACAATTGTGCATACTGATATATATTATCGTTACCACTTTTGTTATTGTTGATAGAATGTAGTTGTGCTGACCACTGTTTAAAATAAAGAGACCTCGGGGCGCCTGGGTGGCTCAGTCGGTTAAGCGTCCGACTTCAGCTCAGGTCACGATCTCGTGGTTCGTGAGTTCGAGCCCCGCGTCGGGCTCTGGACTGATGGCTCGGAGCCTGGAGCCTGCTTCCGATTCTGTGTCTCCCTCTCTCTCTGCCCCTCCCCCATTCATGCTCTGTCTCTCTCTGTCCCAAAAATAAATAAACGTTAAAAAAAAAATTAAAAAAAAATAAAATAAAGAGACCATCCACTAGCACTTCAAAGTAATGTTACTACATAGATTTTGTTACATGTGGTGGTATCTCTGCAATGAGATTTAAGCCATATTTCTAGAGTAAAAGTCTTTAAATGGGTTTTGTGTAAGTGTATATATATTTGTTTATCATGGAAGCCTTTTACATATTATGCTAATTTCTAACATGTGAAAGTTAAAAGGAGATCTTTAAGCCCAGGTCAGCAGTAGTTAGATGGAGCCCCTCGGCCTCCCCATCACCCCTTTCCTCCCTTTCCTACCTCTCCCCACAGCGGCAGGGCTTATGGTAACTTTATGGAACATTAGACAGTTAAAAACAACCCCAAACCAACTCAGCAGAGCAGAATTCACTATGCTTATTTGAACCCATTCTTGGGGCACCTGGGTGGCTCAGCCAGTTAAGCGTCTGACTTTTGATCTCAGCTCAGGTCATGATCTTGCGGTTCCTGTGACCCCACATCAGGCTCTGTGTTTGGTGGTGGAGAGCCTGCTTGGGATTCTCCCTCCCTGCCCCTTCCCCGCTCTTGCTCTCTCTCTCTCTCTCTCTCTCAAAATAAATAAAGGAATTTTAAAAAGCAGTGTTTAAAAAACTAAATAAAAATAAACCATTCTTGCTTGCTTTTTCTTTTTCTCCTAATAACCTGGATTTGAGACAAACAAAAGCATACGGTATAGGTGCTCCATACTATCTACTACTTGACTTTCTTCTTTAATTGTTGTTTAAGTCTTTGGTTCCCAAATATTTGTGTAGCAGCAAAATACCAAAGTATGCTCAAAGTTTGAACGTGCAGATCAAGTCAAGATCAAGTTGCCGGCGTCCTGGTAAGAGTGGAAGAAAGGCGCAGTGTTCTCCCACTGCTCTGCTCTTCCCCCCCTTTTCCTCCCTCCTTCCACATGACCCCAGAGGAAATAACTGTAGCAGCTCCCGAGGCTCCTAATACTCTGTATGATCTGTAACAAAATGTGGAAGTTTGGTGGGAGTCTGGGTGGAGGCACTCACAGCATGGGCACCAGGAAGAGGGAGAGGTGCCAGCACTGTTAACTAAGGAAATAATATCCACTTTCTCAGCAGAGCAGAGTCAGGACTTGGGGCTGCAGCTACGGAAATTTAATGACGTGTACACTTACTTGAAAATTCCACATTTAAGTGCCCAGGTACAGAATTCATTCAGCCCTTGCCACCATTCTGTTCCTAATCACACATGACTGTTTGGTAATTGTGGTAGATGAAAGATGGGTGCAGGTTTTTCACCCTCCTCACATTGAGCGGTGGAGGCTATGGCCCTCCCTTTAAATCTGGGTGGGTTCTATGACCCCCTCACCCAACAGACTATAACAGAAATGACACCATTCCAGTTCCAAGCACAGCCCGTAAGTGTCCTGACAGTTTCTGCTTTCCACCTCCTGGAACTCTTGTCTTCGAAACAAGTATTCATGTCCGAAGTATGACTATCCCGCTGGAAAGAGCACATGGAGAGGCTCCGACCCGACATGAAGAGAGACAGGATCAGCTGAGTCCAGCCTTCCAGGCGTCCCCACCAACATGCCAGACATGTGGGTAAAGTTGTCTTGGACGCCCTAGACCAACCCACTTGCCAGGTGACCTTAATCCATACCCTGTGGGGCAGAAGAATCTCCCAACAAGCCCTGACTAATTTCCTGACCTTTAAAATCATGCAATATAATAAAATAGCTCCTACTTTAAGCCACTAGGTTCTGAGGTAGTTCATGCAAGTACAGATAACCGCACGGTAAGGACTCTGTGGTGCTTTGACCAAGCGTTTGCTCCTTGGTGCGTGCTCCTCGCTTGATCATCAGGGCCAATTCGCCCCAAACAAACATTGAGTGGTGCCCCCTCTGTGCCACACAGTACCAGAGGAGCTTTGCATGGAGAGGCAAACAGTACGGATGAGGTCCTGGGCTCTCGTGATGCTGCTCTCCAAGGAAGGGAGACAGACGATGAACAAATACATGAGTACATAAGAAAATATCAGATGGTAATTAGTGCCGTAACATGATAAGACAACAACAACAACAACAACACAACAACCAAAAAACAGGTTGATAGCACAGAGATTGGGAGCTATTTTGCATGGAGTGGTTGGCAAAGTCTGAGGAGGTGGCTTTGAGCTGCAGCCAAAATGACAAGAAAAAGCCAGAAAGGCAAATATCTGGGAAGGATATTCCATATGGAAGGAACAGCGAGTACATCAGTCCTAAGGCAGGGACAAGCTTAAGTGTGAAGAGCAGGAAAGGAAGGATGGCTGGGGCACCTGTTAGCGGGTGAGATTAAGGAAATCGGCAGGGTCCAGGTCTTAGAGGGCCTTGTAGGGCTATGGGAGGGATGTTGGGTTTTATCCTGAGCACAGTGGGAAGCCACTGGGAGACTTGAAACAGGCCTGACATGAGATCATTTATATTTTCAGAAGCTTCTTGGGCTGCAGGGAGGAGAATAGAGGATTCAAGAGTGTCAGCAGGAAGCCTCCCGAGGAGGCTGGTGCACTCATTTTAGTGACGGAGAGTGAGGCGTAGATCAGGGCGGAGCAGACAGACGAAGACAAAGAGGGCTGGTCTGCAGAACACATTTTGGGTAGTCAGCAGGACTTGTGATGAATCAGATGCTGCTGAGGAAGACATAGTTGTTTCTTAAGTCTTAGCTTTTAATGCAAAAGAAAACATAAGCCCAGAGCAGCTAGTTCACCTTGCTCAAAGCCACACAGCTTCCCTGGATTCAGACACAGATTTCCCGTCTCCTGATCTCTTTTGCTCTTATCACTACACTACACCGTGGCATTCAGGGCACATTGCAGGGGGTGAGCATTTTCAATTAATTGGCCAGCTAGTATGCACAGGGAGAAAGCTTCACTCACAGGTTTTTCCAGGGGCAGAGACGCTGACGCCTTCTCCATCATCATAGATGGGAGTCACCGTGACTTTGTACTCGGTATTGGGAAGCAGAGGCTTCAGAAGGAGATTGTTCTGGCTTCCAGCCACCATCACCTGAACGGAAAAGCAAAGGAGGATGGTCTTAATTAAGACCTTTGTTCCTGTTGGTCAACCAATGGAGCAGGACTACTACGGGGGACTTTGAAATCATCAGAAGCAAGGCGATGCGCTTGGACAGTGAAATAGGACAGAAAAATAGGCATCCATGCAAAATCATCTCTTCCTGAAATTCCCCTTACAGCAGCCCTCAGCTTTGAACCTCTAATGCAGGTTTAACTTTGAAGCGTGTAGGTTCTGAGGAATAGTCTGCTCACAGCTTTTCAGCTTTTGCAAAGTATTCAGGAGTGAGAATAATCATTGCTTTGGAAAGTGGGTGTTTATAGTTTAGGAGTGTCCATTCTCTAACACAGCCTGCTTATGATTTTTTCTTCTACTTAAGTATCCTCTTGAAAATTCAGCCTTCCGTTCTTTATCCTTTCAGAGATAATCTACTCCCAGCATCTTAGAAAAGACTGAAAGCCAGCCAAGAACGACAGATTAACCACAGATTGAATCCAAGTTTTCCAGAGAGAAACAGATTTACCACTACCACTAAAAAATGTGGCAGCTTAGTTTTTTTTTTTTTTTGAAAGGAGAGGTCTTCCTCAATCTAAATCATCATCACTCTACCTCTCAAGGCTGCACAAACTGAAATGCAGTGGTGAGGTCCACACCATGGCATAATGTGCCATGTGGCTCCACGGTGCAAATTCTGTCATCCCTCAAAGAACATATGGACTAGGGAAGCCACATGTTCTCAATGTTAAAACCACAAAACTTTCTGCCTCTGCTTCAGCAGTCAGATGCTGGCACACCTCTGGGCCATTTAAGGAATTTAATCATGGCTGGAAAAATGCTATGTAAGATCTAAGCACTGACTCAAATGCGTTTAAAGGAGTCACAAGACTGGGACAGCTGGAGATGCTTTTTGATTCAAGGGCTGGATAAAATGCCAGCAGGCAAAGGGCTGTGCTGTCTACTTCTGGATCAGGGAAGAGACCTATAAATCATGGAATAAGCCCTCGGAAGCCTCGAGTTGAACCCAGAAGCAGCTGTTGCTAAGATACTGCTAAGCTCTAGAAGCAATTTTCTAAACGATATTGTTAAAAAGGAAGTCTGAATCAGGTGATTTACATTGAATGAGTATGATTTTACTCCTTATATGAAAGGGACACTGAAATACACTAGGGGGCGTGTTGATGTGGACCTGGGAGGGAGGTTTTTTAAAAAGAGCTCTGCTTTATAATAAATTCAATAACCAGGGCATTAAAGACAGGTAAAGGAAGAACAGTAGTTGCCCTGACTTGCATTGCCCTGTCAATGTAGCTTCTTTCAGGGCACTGCTTGTAAATGTAACTCCTTCGGAGTACAGAGCCGGGCATTCGGTCCAGGCTGTCTGTTTAGCAAACCACCCATGTTGATACTCCTTCAATAAGGTCATCATCACTCAAGCTGAGAAATACATGGGCTTGGAACCTATCACATCTAGACTGTGGAATTCTGAAAAGTGGTAGGGCCATTTTGGAGGAATCCCTCAGCTCGCCAGGAAATAGTTGCTATGGTTTATAGTAACAGTCATCATTTACCTAGCAATTATTATGCACCAGGTGCTACCCTAAGAATTTTAATACAGTAAGTCACTTACTCTTCACCACAACTCTTTCAGGTAAGGAGGAACATTACATTAATTTTACATATGGGGAAACTGAGGCCCACAGCTTGTGAGTAAAGAAGCCATATGGAAATCCTGGATATCTGGTCTGAGCCTTGCTTTAAAGGCTGCACTCTGTTCAGTGTGGCTACACCGCTTGAAACTTTTTACACTAATGATACTCAGTTCCAAGAATAAAATGTAAATCTCCTCTTGGGAATGCAAAGTTCCTTCTACTTGGCTTCTGCTTGTTTGCACAAAGCAGGGTAAAGATGGGCTCTTACTAAAAACAGATGCCATAGATCATTGCAGATGGTGGTTTTGTTTATAAAACAATTCTGTAAAAGATGCTTATGGTTAAATGAGATGCAAATCTAACCCGTGAACTTCCACGTTTTAAGTTTTTTATTTTAGAAATGGAACTTCATGTCTGGCTCCATATTGCCCAAAGCTGTCAGAGCAGCCTGGATCCCATCAGTAGAAATAGGGTTCCCTGCATCTCATTGTGGTCCCATGTTATAAAGTTCTGTGTCTAAATAGCGATTCTCATTCTATCTGCAGTAGAGAACTAGGTAGTGTTGGTGTTGCTGTTTTAATTCCAAAGTATTGAAGACTAATATTTTTATAAAATACAATAAAACAAAATTGCTAGAAAAAAATGATTATGTTATTGGATGCTGCACAATGCCAAGTTGCTGTAAATGTTTCTAAAAGCTTAATTTTAAGAACTAAACTTGTCTTATAGGAGACAGAGCCACACTCTGAGCATACGTGTTCTGGAACATTTCTTGCAACTCAGAACTCAGGTCATGGTTATGGATGCTGACATGTGGGCTCTAGAAAAGTCTGAAATCCTGATCAGCCTTTCACAAATAAAGAAATGTGAGACTTCCAGACCCTGACAACAAACTCAGGGCAAAGTCATTGCCACTCCTCTGTATTTCAGAGCAGAGGTAGAAGTCAATCCTTACGAAATACTGGACGGGTAGCTTTACTTTCTAATAGTTCAAAATCTTTTCATTGGAAAGACTTGGTAGATTGGATTGTGCGGAGAAAATATATTAATACTTCACTTACTCAACTGGAAAAATAAGTTGAATTCTTCTTGTTTTACATGTACTGAAGCTTTACTTTGGTTTACAAATGTTATATACACCAACCATTCTCTCATTTGATCCATCATTTCCTGAAACAAATCTAATTAGCTTTTATAGTTAAGGAAAATTTGGAAAGATGATAAGAGGCATTTCTCTCATCTGGACATATCTCCTTTCTCACTTTTATAATGGGCTTTGGCTACCTTCTTTTCCCTGACATGCATTATTATTTCAAGATATTCATTTGGTAGGAGTTCAAGGCCCTTGGATTTTGATAGAGATCTGTAGCTGTCTGCCTTACTTTTGTTTTATAAACTAAATCTAGATGCACCCACTTTCTGTCTCCAATAATAATACACTTATGTAGAAGTAACAGTTCCTAAAACACTGAGATATAAATTCTCAATTAACCCTCAATTGGGTCCCTGAAAATATGCCTGTAAATTAAGTGTGCACAAATCCAATTTGACTGGAAGGGGGCATGATATTTAAAGAATTCTACGGTACTTTCTTCTGTTTAGCAAAAACATTTCTATGCAGTAAATAATCACCACCAAATTTATCAATATTTTTCATTTTTATGAAGGGTTTGCTTAACTGGGGCACATGGGTGTTTCAGACTTTTGATCTTTTTTTTTTCCCTGCATGTAGGTGTCCAAGTGTTTCAAAATAAACAGTGTGAAATGAAAGAAACTAGCAAAGGGAAAATTATCTAGAGACAACCCAAACTAAATATTATTATTATTTTACCTTGCATAGCTTACAAGTGCATGCATGAGATTAAATTGTTACTCTTTCCAAATTAGCAAGAATAATTTAGCAAGATGTTTAATGTGTTTCTTGGAAAGAGTAGAAACAAAAAAATAAAAAATAAAACTTTTATTCTGGGAAGTTTTTAAGGATCTCATTTTTAGAAACTAAATTGAAATATGGGACAGTGACAGGGAAAATAAAACCTCTAAATTATGTCCCTAGTTCCCATTGTTAGGTACAATTTTATTTTGAATTTTTCAATCATGGGTCATTTGAAATGTATGATCTGAGTGAATTTATAACACAATTTATTTTAAGTGTCCATTAACTTTCTAAAAGTCCTCCCAGACCAATTTCATGGACCTTCTGGCTATTCACACTGGATGTGTCTATTCTCAGGGTTATCACTGTGTTCTGCAGTAATTCCTCTATCAGCCTGAAATTAAGTACTTTGCTGAGAGAATTTGGGCTCAAATAATTGTTTATGTAAGCACATAAATAATTTTCCATCAAAGGCTTTATAAGTAAGGAGGAGGAAGAAAGGACAATAATGTCATTCTTGAGCAATAATGAATTTGGAGACACCTTTCCTAGAGTGTCTCAAATAATGCACCAGAGGGCAAGAAATGCAAGTAATGAAGCTAACTAAAGCATATTCCATGATGAAAAAGAAAAAATTCATTTCAATGAAAACTGGAGTTATCTGGTCTCATAGGAAGCATGTCTAGGAAACAATTTTCAGGTTCTTGAGTAAAAGGAATGATATGGTATAAATTAAGAAAATACAGGGGTCGCATGGGTGGCTAATTCGGTTAAGACTCTGACTTCAGCTCAGGTCACGATCTCATGGTTCATGAGTTCAAGCGCCAGGTAGGGCTCTGTGCTGACAGGTCAGAGTCTGGAGCCTGCTTTGAATTCTGTTCCCTCTCTCTCTGCCCCTCCCCCACTCATGCTCGCTTGCTCTCTCTCTCTCTCTCTCTCTCTCTCAAAAATAAATAAAATATATATAAATAAAGAAAATACAGGAAGGCCATGACTAAAAGTGTACCCAGATTTCTAATGCAGAAAAACAAATTAGATAAAACAAAGAAAACTCAGCATATAAAAATCCAAATCCCCTAAGGGACATATTCATATTTAAGAATAAGTTAGAAATTACTATAAAGCTGCTCAAAATGAGTTGATGTCAGTGAAAAATGTAAATATGTGTTAACGGAAGCTATTTTATTAGGAACATTTCAACTACATAAAGATGACCTTTCATGCATGTTTTGCTTAGAAACTTGTAATCATATTCCCAAGAGCAGGAGTTTAAAAATATATATATATATATTTAATTAAATATATATATTTAATGTATATATAAGGCTTATTTATTTATTTATTTATTTATTTATTTATTATATATGGTTGATCTTGAACAACATGGGCGTTATAGCTGGAGACCCTTCTGCACAGTCCAAAATCCATGTATAACCTTTGATTCCCCCAAAAGATAACTACCAATAGCCTTCTTTTAACCATAAGCCTTATCAATAACATAAACAGTCAATTAACACATACATATGTTATATATGTACGTATGTTATATATATACATATATATATATACACGTATGTTATATATATATTACATATGCATACATACTGTATTCTTGCTATAAAGTACGCTAGAGAAAATAAAATGTTATTAAGAAAATGACAAGGAATTCAATCCCCGCATCGGCTAGCACTGACACTTTAGAGCCTGCTTGGGATTCTCTCTCCCCCTGTCTCTCTGCACCACAACCCCCCCCACCCCCCGCCAGCTCACTCGTGCACACCTGCACATGCACGCATGCACTCTCTCTGAAAATAAATACACTGAAAAAAAATTTTTTTAAGAAAATCAGAAAGAAGAGAAAATACATACACAGTACTGTATTTACCAAAAAATCCACATGTAAGTGGGTCTGTGCAGTTCAAGCCCGTGTTGTTCAAGGGTGAACCATATTTATACATAGAGACAAGTGTGCAATGGACTCAGCTTCGGTGCTCTAACGAGCCATCAAGGCCACAGAAGCAGCACAGGAAACGAGGTTCAGAAGCTTTATCTGTTTGAAGTAAGTTGCATGTGGATCACGTTTCAGAGATGGAAAGGTCATCAAGAAACCAGTAAAGTTTGGATTAACAGAAAACATTAGTTTCTGGAGACGGTAGAGTCACCAAGAAATAAATGAGCAGAAAAGCTTGCACTGGTATCTGGAGATAGCCTTGTTAGGTCTGTTAATCGGGAAATTGTGTGGTTTCCAGCCAGCTGTTTGAATACAGACCGTTCCTACCACTTCTTCCGCGTGGTCCCCTTGAGCAGTCAGGTAGGTCACCCTGAACTGCTGCACACTGCTGTCTGAAATGTCCCATTTTACCCGCAGGCTAGAAGTGGTTTCATCATCTACAACCAGGTTTCTGATTCCTGTCCGGAAAACTGGAATAAGCACAATCAAGGATTAAAGAACTTTTAACTCATCATATTCAAAAATGAGCTCCAGACACCATTGGTGGGCATGGCAACAAATATCACTGAACGTATTTCTCTAATGTAGAGCCATATGAAGAACAACTCAGCTTTAGTGGTTAATGGGGGGGCCATCATACTTCCTGTTAGCAAATAGAGATGAGTTTGGGAGCACCCGGGTGGCTCAGTTAAGTATCTGACTTTGGCTCAGGTCATGATCGCAGTTCATGAGTTTGAGCCCCATGTTGGGCTCTGGGCTGATAGCTCAGAGCCTGGACCCTGCCTCAGATTCTATCTCTCTTTCTCTCTCTGCCCCTCCCCTGCTCATGCTCTGTCTCTCTCTCTCTCTCAAAAATAAATAAATGTTAAAAAGAAATTAGTTTGAATGATGCTTACAAGGTGAGACTATGGACCCCTCAAAACTATCAGCTCTGTATATAGCCAGTAAAGGGAAGAGGGGAGAAACCCTTAGACTAGGGAAGCCTACAGGGCGGCATGCCCTCTCACCATTCCACTGGAGAAGCAGAAATGGGGGGGGCAGATGTGGTCAGCCTCAGTGTACGATTCGCCATCCAACATACATCCTATTCCCCTGTTCCCCCATTTCTATTTCAACGCTCATCACTCAAACCACGCATCTCTCACCATGGCTGCCTCTATCCACTCAGCCCACGTGGACATTATCCATTCTCTGATATCTGACCAAACTCCTTCACCTGTGCTCTCTGACACATTCTTCCTCATCTCCCAAGATGCCAGCTCCCTCATTTATCCCATCTGACTTCCTGTCATTCTATCCAGCTCCAGCGACTCTTTCTTCTCTTCATTCATTCATTTATTCATCCAGCAAACATTCATTGAGCTGTTCCCGTAAACATTCATTGAGCTTTTCTTGTATGTCAGATCATGTTAGGCCTTAGGATACACAGTGATTAACACTTGATAAAAATATTAAAAATGTCACAGAAGAGGCAGGACATGTAGCAGGAAAAATTGGGGGAGGTTTCAGGCAGTGGGAATGGGAGACAAGGTCTCACCTTCAGAGGGCTAGAAGTTCTGGATGGCAGCAGGAAATGGGAGAGCTTGAAAAATATGGTAGAGTCCAAGAAGAAAAGCAGAAGGATCTTGGATGTCATGGAAAGAGATTGTAGGGCACTGTGATAAAGAAGGGCTCAATAAAGATTAACTGGAACATGAATGAACCCGTGAATGAATGAATGGGCAATGGAGAGCCACTGAAGGGTTTTAGGTAGGGAAATAAATGGTATAACTGAACTTGTGTTTTACTTAGTTGACTTTGACAGCTAGTTGAAAGGTGTATTATAAAGGCAGGGGGAAAGTTAAGCTGAGGGAGAAAACAGCAGAGGTAGGAAGCCCATTAGACCAGCCAAGTCTCTGTTACCCACAGAAATGCAAGGAGGCCATGATGTGAGTGATTCTCAACAGACAGCAATACAAGTCACTGAGATCAAGAGAAGGGAGAAACTCTTGGGGCTTGTTGTGCTAACATCCTCTGAAAGACTAAATAGGAACCCAAAACAAAGATGGAAAATGTAGAGAGATGTAACAATGAGGTGAGAAGACTCATTGGCATTTAGAGCTAAGAAGATGTTGAGAGGTTCTGAGGGGGTAAAATTTGAACTGGAATACCAAAAAAATGATAATAATATAAACATATTATATCATATCATATCAATAAAACTGGGATAACATGACTTCTAATCAAACTTTTCTCATGGGGAAATGGACTTCTATTTCTCCTTACCTGTTGTCACGGGTCTGGTGGGGACGATGGTCGTAGCTGGTTCTGTCCAAATACTGTCAACTAAAAAAATACTCATTACTTTACAATTCTGTAATAATAGCAACTACATATTTTTTATAGCATTTTATAATTTTTGAGGAAAATTTCACCTATATTATCTCACTTGCTTCTTCCCTCCACCTTGACGATGGTTGCAAGCATGAAGACATGAGCTGTAAATAAGGCAGACATGATACCTATTCTGCTAAGGAAACTAAAACCCAAAGAAATAACATTTCTAATCACAGACACCAGCCTTCATATAAACATCTGAATTACACATATAAAACTGTGAAACCTCCCAGTTACTGTGAAATGGGGCATAACCATGGTAATTAAGGGGAGATAAACAGTGCTGAAGATCACCTTGGGGAAGGGCTTTCAAACAAGACCACCAAGGAGGAAAATAAGCACGTTTTCTATTCCTTGTATTCACCCTGGACAACCAGTGGAATGGAGCAGTTGTGTGGTTCTCCGCCCAGAGTCCCTCTTTGGGGTCAACACACTCATCACCAGCTTCTGAAATACTGGCTGCCAATGGCTCAGAGCTCTGGGAACTGCCTCGTCTGAGGTCACAGGCTCTGTCAGGGGATGGCCTATCTCCAGTGACTGGGGATGCAGGGGCACAAAGGCTTACCGCCTTTGACTCAGTTTGGACAACTCGGGAGGGTCATCCCAGGTCCAGAAGTCCTAATAGAATTAGCCAAACGCTCAGTTTTAGCTTCTCCCTGTGCCTCATCCTGCCATCCTTACTTCCTTACAGATGTACCTCCCAATTACACTCTCCAATTAACCTTCTGGATGCAATTTGCTGTTTCAGAATCTGATTCCAGGGAACCCAATCAAAGAAAATTTAATATGTGGTTAATACCTCATATTTAAAAAATGAAGGGATGAATGAATCAGTAAGTGCATTTCATACAAGATTCTTGGAACCAAGATTGACTCAGGAAATTCCAAAAGCTCTTGGACATGCTTGCCCTAGGTTTATTCGTTCACTCATTTATTCACTTATAAATTATTTTATCCATCCCTCCATCCATTCAATAAGTGTTTATTACACAGTCAAAATATCACAAGTACTGTGCTCAGTCCTGGGGACATAATGGTGAACAAGACAGATATGACCTCTGCTTTTATGGTGATAATAGCCAAGATTCTACTATGCTTCACGTATCAGTTTCACGAAAAGTGGAGACACAGGAAGAATTCTGGGGGACACAGAGAAATGGAAGCCTCTGTAGCCCCGGATGAGGTGGATGGGAAGGGAACCTCGGAGGAGGGAGGGTATGAGAATTGATGAAGTCCATCTCAGCCAGACCGAGACTTACGCGTGGTCCCTACGGCAGTCACCACCTCACTCTCGCTTCCATCATCCAGTACCGCCAACAACGAGACTTCATATTCAGTGCCGGGCTCCAGGCCTTCAATAACATGTGAGTCTTGGTCTTCTTTTAGGATGACCTAGAAAGCATTTGGTGCTCAGTAACTGGATTTACTTGAAAAACAGAGGTGAAATTTAAGAAAAAATAATAAAAAGGAAAAATGGCATCCTAAACATAAGCAAGATTCGACTGAGCATAAAGAACTCCAGGGTCATTGAATTCAATTTTAAAGTCAAACCAGAGACTTCATTCCTTTCAATTCCCTCAACAAATAAGGTATTAGTATGGTAAAAGTGCCATTTTGAAGTTTTATTCACATTTATGAAAGTCAAAGAATGTGAAAAATATATAAAATACAGACTTAAGCCATTTTAATCTTAGAAATGCCATTTTAATCTTACAAAAATCATATAATTTGACATTTCTAAAACTCGATGCCAGGCAAAATGTTAATTACTTCTGGGATTCTCAATCTCTTTTAAAGTGGAGACCACCTCAAATGCAGCAGTGGTATTCACTTCCAGAGAAAATGCTCCGGATTACTTTTCAGTCTGTTTCAGACAACTCACTTCTTCGGTGTTCCCTCCATAGACTGGAATCCACATCAACTTGTGTTGCCCTTCATCAGCTGAGAGGGGATGCCAGGTCACTCTGAAACTATCTGTCGTCACCTCATCAATTTCCAAGTATTGCTGGGCTGGAACTTCCTCTGTGAGCCAAGGAAGGACACTTTGTCAGGGAATAGAGAAGGCAGGAAAGCCAAACTCAAGCAGCTCCCGGGACCGCAAGAAGAAAAGAGTCTCTGAAGAACTCTAGCATTAGGAAAGCACATGGGAGCCGAGAAAGCATCGCCCATCAGTCCGGTGTGGCCTTAAGTTTCTTTTGCCAGCATTTACCCACAGTATAATTAGGAAGACCATGGACACAGCACATTTTTTAAGTCTTCCACTAATTTCCAGAACTCTTAGATTCTCTATTGGTTCTTTTCACTAATTGTAAAAAAAACAGTAAGAGTGCTGTATTCATTATTTTACAAAAACATTATTTTCTTAATATGTTGACGAAATTAACAAATGGGTGCCCCTGAGGCCTGAGATATGCCCCTTTTAGTTTTATTTGCTTTTGTGCCTAACTCATGCACTAGTGACAAATTAAAGAAGAACCTTCATCCTTTTAATCTTGTATATATGGGTGTCATCGGAAGTGAAAAAGGATTTATCAGACCTTCCACAGTTTCACACTTCTGGGATGTACGGCTAGAGCACAGCATCCAACCATTATCAGTCATTGTCAGTCATTTTGATTTTTATGACATGAAATCAGAGATTTTATTTATTTAAAAAAAATTTGGGGGCGCCTGGGTGGCTCAGTCAGTTAAGCATCAGACTTCAGCTCAGGTCGCGATCTCGCGGTCCGTGAGTTCGAGCCCCGCGTCGGGCTCTGGGCTGATGGCTCAGAGCTTGGAGCCTGCTTCCGATTCTGTGTCTCCCTCTCTCTCTGCCCCTCCCCCGTTCATGCTCTGTCTCTCTCTGTCTCAAAAATAAATAAACGTTAAAAAAAAATTTTTTTTAATTTAAAAAAAAATTTTAAGTTTATTTATTAGAGAGAAACAGAGAACAAGCGGGGGAGGGGCAGAGAGAGAGAGGGGTGGGGAGACAGAAGCCCAAGCAGGCTCTCTCTCCCCGATGCAGGGCTTGAACTCATAAAACTGGGTGATTGTGACTGGAGCTGAAATCAATAGTCAGATGCTCAACCGAGCCACCCAGGCACCTCTGAAATCAGAGATTTTAAAACTCTTTCACAGGATACCAGGAAAATCCCAACTGGAATTAGCCCTCAGGAGATTTTGTGAACTTACTGAACTTTTTTCTGTGAACATTATTTCTCAGTGGGGCATATTTCTTATGTCCCCAAAATAGCTTCTCATCTCCTCAGTATAGCACTCACCTGTTTTCCAAGTGCAATCAATGTTAAGCTCAGAAAGCAAACAACAGAATTGTTGCCACCAAGAGGCAAAAAAGCTTTATATTTATTGACTCCAGGGTATATATCAAAAAGGAAACTCATGCAGTCATGCCTTATTTTTTTTATTTTAGTATTTAAAAGACCCCATATTGTTGCATTAGTATTTCAGTCTGCATGAAAATACATTATTGGCCATCGATTGATGTTTCAGGTTAAATAGTATGAAACTGGGGTGCCTGGGTGGCTCAGTCAGTGAAGTGTCTGACTTCGTCCCAGGTCATGATATGACGGTCCGTGGGTTCGAGCCCCACTTCGGGCTCTGTGTTGACAGCTCAGAGCCTGGAGCCTGCTTCGGATTCTATGTCTCCCTCTCTCTCTGACCCTCCTCCATTCATGCTCTATCTCTCTGTGTCTCAAAAATAAACATTTTTAAAAATTTTAATAAAAAAAAAAGGCGCTGGGGTGGCTCAGTTGGTTAAGCGTCTGACTTCGGCTCAGGTCATGATCTCACAGTTCATGAGTTCAAGCCTCACGTCGGGCTCTGTGCTGACAGCTCAGAGCCTGGAGCCTGCTTCGGATTCTGTGTCTCCGTCTCTCTCTGCCCCATCCCCACTCATGCTCTGTCTCTCTCTGTCTTAAAAATAAATAAAACATTAAATAGTATGAAACTAACATTTCTGCAGGTCAAAACATTATTGGGTATCAGCAATTTTAGAAGTTCAACTTAATACACACACATGAAAATACAAGCTGTGAAATTTTTAGATCCATGAAACAAAAGAACATGCATTTACTTAACTGGGACCTTTGGAATTCAGATAATCTTTCCTCTTTTTCCCTTGCTTTGACAGAAAATAATTAGCCAGTACACATTCTAGTCACCCAATTGTTCATTTGTTAACAATAATACAATGTAAACAAAGATTAAAATGCAGTCTCTTCAAAATCACAATTGAAGAAGATGCTCCAGCTTCTGGTTTCTATATAGTTTCTCTTATAAAATTTCAAACCGTAATAAGACTTACCTGTGGTAAAAATTCCAGTCAGGGGCTCTGACTGCCCTTCATCATAGATAGAGAAAATGGCGACCGTGTACTCGGTGAGTGGCGTTAGGCCCTTCAGAGGGAAGGTGGTAACAGGGTCGACTTCAACCTGCAAAAGAGAGAAGTCATAATAGCTATACAGGATACTCTCTAGACACAAGAAGTATAGGCATTTTATTATTGTCTGTAGTTTATTTGGCCTGGCAGCTGAGCTCTAAATACTTCAAAAATTACTGGATTATACAAACAACTTCTATATTACACATTTCTAATCTTCAACTTTAAATAGATTATCTATCAGTTAATTCTCAGGATGTCTTTGCAACCAATATTATTCTCACCCGTTAAAGACATAGAAAGGAAAGTGCCCACAATTTACAGTGCTACTAGAAATAAATCTAATGTTTCCAGCCTGATCAGCTAGGGGTGGCCAGTTTTTGGTTTCACGGCCTGGTCTCCACTAACTTGTGACTAAGTAACACACAATAACTTCTATACAAGCTGCACAGATGAGCAGCCATGCAGGGGATATCCATACAAGGATAATAGTAAATGTGTGAAATATCCCTTTATCTTTATGTCACAGAAAGACATATTTGGGAAAGATATGTACCGATCTCTTTAGAGGGCATAAGGGATGAAGCCCAAGGATAAGGACCTAGGGTATAGGAAAGGGAAGGATTAGAAATAGGAACAGCAAAAAATGAAGAAAGAAACCATAAAGTAAGAAGAAATGGAAGCAGGATCTAGAATACAGAACCCTGAGCGAAACCATCCTCAACTAAGAGAAAAAATAGATGCAGCTTTATCACTGAAAGGTTGGATCTTGGGCCTCTGACGTATGTTGCAATGAGGGCATATTATAGACCGAGTAAGTGGTGTCCCGCTTAAGCACTTTCTGTACATTCTCTCATTTAACCCTCACAAAACCCCTATAAGAGAGGTACTAACAATAAGACACTCACTCTAGCTATAAAGAGACTCTGGGGAATTGAAGAAATGAATCTATTTACCTGAAAGCAGACTCTGACACCCCCCCCCCCAAAAAAAAGATCCCACTTAAAATATTTTCAAGAGACATTCAGAGCAATGTCCGTGAGATCTGTTATTTATGATACTAACGATGACTAACCTTGAGAGTACCTGAAGTTAAGGGGAAAGTGACTAAGCTTCCTGTAGGGATTTGCTCACAGCAGTCAATGTGACCTTTATCAAAATCTAAAATGAGCCATTTTCCTACTTAAAATCTTCCTTGGCTATCATTTGCCTTCCAAACCAAAACAGAGCATCCCGCAGCCTTGGCTTTGCATTATCTGGAGCAGTGATCCTTTTTCTTGCCATAGTTCTTTTTAAAAAAAAAAATAATAATTTCTTTATTTTTGAGAGAGAGAGAGCACACGTGAGTAGGGGGAGGGGCAGAGAGAGAGAGAGAGAGACAGAGAGACAGAGAGAATCCCAAGCAGGCTCTTCTGCTGTCAGCATAAAGCCCGATGTAGGGATCAATCACATAAACCATGAGATCATGACCTGAGCGGAAATCAAGAGTTGGACGCTTAACCAACTGAGCCACCCAGGCACCCTTCTTGCCGAAGTTCTAATCACCTGCTGAGTCCCAGTCACACTGACCTGTCAGGTCCATGTCTTTCCCACCTCAGGGCCTTTGCATGCACAATTCATTCTGTCTGGGACCCTCTCTCCCTAGCTCTTTTCAAAACTAGACTTATGTCATCTCTCAGGACTGTGCTTAACTTTTACCTCCTCACAGGGGGTTTCTCTTTCCACCTATCTCATAGTGTTACCCCCTAACATCGTCCTTTTTTGTTCCCTCCCCAGTACTAAACACAGCCTGAAATTATTTTATATCCTATGCATTGAGTGTAAGCCCCCTCAGGGCAGGACCTTGCTTTGCTCCTTCAGTACTGCGTGTTGAATTATATTTGCTTTTGAGTACATAGAGGAGACACCAAATCTCCTTTATAAGAGAGATAATAAAGGACTCATCTGAACTAAGAACCAATCCAGAAACCATATGCATCACTAAGAAATCAACCACAGGTCAAAAAGGAGAGGGTCAGCCCTGGAGGAGGAGCTTCCATTTTCACACAATCGGAGCCCTGAGCCACTCCGCCAGAGAGGGCCAACCGTCCCCAGCCTTCTCAGCTACCCCAGCTGAGACACCAGACGCAGAAGTGAAGTCATCTTGGAAGGTCTGGCCCAGTCAAGCTCCCACACGAATGCAAGAGTCACCTCGGCTGACACTACAAGGAGCAGCAGAGCCAAGCTGTCCTTGCTGAGCTCTGCCCAGGTTACATAATCATGGATTGTCATTTTCAGCTGGGGTGTTAGTTACACAGCAGGAGTTAACTGAAAATACGGGGTTATCTTCTTCTGAGTCTGGGCCTTATAATATTATAGGTCATCCTTAGCATTTAATGTTTACTTTGGTTTGGGTATTGTCTGTATGGTTCACGTGTATTAGTTCACTTAATCGTTAGCCCACAGTCTTGTAGTCTAGCTAATCTTTATGCTTAATTTGAAGACGGTAAACTTGAGACTCTGAAAAGTTAAGGAACTTGCCCAGTGGAAAACCAGCTAGTACCTAGTACCTCCACACAAATGTTTCAGATTCTAAATCCTACGCTTGTAAACACTATTTACAGTATGGCTTCATTACTTCAACTCACAGAAAAAGACAAATGCTTATTTAAAATATGAGTTCAAGACATGTTCTTCTAAGTTATATTTGCATATTGCTTCTGTTGTTTTGGATTATAATAGCTGAGTTTAGGGGCACCTGAGTGGCTCAGTCGGTTAAGCGTCCAACTTCGGCTTAGGCCATGATCTCGTGGTTCGTGGGTTCCAGCCCTGCGTGGGGCTCTGTGCTGACAGCTCAGAGCCTGGAGCCTGCTTTGGATTCTGTGTCTCCCTCTTTCTTTGCCCCTCCCCTGATCGCACTCTCTCCTCTCTCTCTCTCTCTCTGAAAAATAAATATTAAAAAAAAAACTTAAAAAAATAATAGCTGAGTCTATCTACTGAGCACTCACGATGTGTCAAGAACTTTACATTCATTGTCTTATTAAGCCTCCTCCTCCCTCCACCAAACCCTGGGTATTTATAATAGCTATTTCACAAAGAAGGAATAGGAGGCCCAAAGATCTTTAACTAGCTTTCCAGATACAAAACTACTAACTGGAATGGATACTTATGCCTTGACTTCTAAGTCTCAAATCTGTGACCAATAGCAATTTAGTGAGGATATCAAACATCCACAAAAGCAGTTAAAAATTAAAGTTTCTCAGGTACACCAAGAGATGAAAAGGGGAATAGTGTGTATATACACACACAGTTTTGCCCCTTTATATACGTATTTATATATATAAAAGCATATATGTGTAAGTGTATACCTTTTCAATATATGTTTCTACATATATCCTTGTATCTGTTGAAAAGATCTATTTTATTTATTAAAGCATTTTATTTGACTCTGAAGAGACCATATTTTATGCATTAACTATTGATTATTTTATTTGACCAAATGAAACCTTTAAGGTGTCATGTATTTTTGTTAGTTATATTATGTTTTAGACTAAGTTCTGGAACTGATTCTGTTGGTAGGACTTTCAAGATGTAGAAGAATTTGGGAAAATGGTAACAAATGACCATGATCTCACGGTTATGCAACCATTTTTGAAAATTTTTCAAACAGTCTGGCTTAAAAGCTTAATTTCAGCCTAATTCTGGGAGGGATGAAGATAGAGCCCTTGATGAGGAAAGAGGGACTGGGCTCCACTTTGGGCTCTGTTGTTGAGTCATAGCTGTCGGGAACTGGACTTGCCTTGGAGTCTGAAAACTGGCCTTTCGTGTATAAAACTCAAATGGCAGCACTTTAGTTTTCCATCATGCTTGTACGTTTCCCCAAATCCCCTCCTAGCACATGCTATCTAAGACGGCTCTGTCTTCCGTTTGACAACATGTTTTCAGCATGTTTCTCTAAGGATTGCATGAGGGGGCTCTCGGAACAGTGGCTGGCTCAAGGTAAGTGCTCAACACGTGTGAGCCACCACCACCATCATCATCATCATCATCATCACTGACATTTGGGTGCTCTGTTTTATTTTTCTTCCTTGGTCTCCAAGCAGTCGGGGAGACAGGTAATGCAGAAAGGATACAAGGAAGAGGAAGTGAAGGAAGGAAGTTGGGAGGAACAGGAGGTAAAGCACAGATATATAACATGTAAACAAAAGCTTACAATCAATTGCATGTTACATAGAAGTAGATTTTATTTGGGACATTTTAAAGTTCATTTCAGAATGTATTGGAAATTTCCTAAAAGCCCAATTGTAGTATTACCTATAAGTAAAAGCTTAATTAATAGAAGTTAAAGTTAAAGTTATTAAAATATGGTAGGAATACTCACCCTTAAAATCATATATTAGGCAAATCAGTAATATTACAAATTAGGCAAAGTAATATTACATGTAAACAAAAGATATTTGTCTAGCCACATCTAATCTCAATTGCATGGTTAAGAATTAAGAAATAAGAACACACACACCCACACACACACACACACACACACACACCAGTTAAGATGGAAATGTTACAAAACCACACATTGTTTATGTATTTTACTCAAACAATGTTTTCTCAGATTTTCATTTGTAGTCCATTTTCTCATGCTTTAAATTCAGTTTTACTAAATACAGTTTTCTAGTTTTCCAGCACAACACAAAGTAGAAATACTAAGTGCCAAAGGCATCTCCAAGATTGAAAACCCTACAAAAAAAGCATATGTAGCTCTCAACAAATAAATAGCCTGGGGTCATTCTTCATTAAGGCAAATAAATAAAATATCATAAGAGGCCACAACAGCTATATATTTTTTAAGTGGATGTTAAGTAGATTTCTTGTGCTGATCATTTTACAATATATACAAATATCAAATAACAGCAAATGTGCAGTATTGTCCATTCATTACCCAATGTCCTGTATGAGGGGCCATTCTGCAAACTACTGTTTGGATTTAATTGTAGGAAACAGTTTGTCTCTGCAAATGAAAACAGTTTCTTTACTTGGTCAGAAACTAGAAGTGATGTAATCCAACATACTTCCCTCTTGGTCTTAATTTCTTGGACCAAGCTGAGGAAAAATAATAATAACTCTGCTATCAATCCTGTTAAAATATATTCCCAAGGAAAGAATTAATTAAAAGTATTAGTCACTGAGTATAAGATACTGCATCATCATGAGTTTTAATAAGTTCTGTTATTTCAAAGCATCTTCCTACACAAAACTTGAATTCTTCAGTTTTGTATTTAACTCATCTGACTTGCATCTTTCAGATGTTAGTTTACTCAACAGCAGAAGGATACCCTGGATAACAGTCATTATTTCTCGTTAACAACATCTAGGAAGACACCTACTTCTCCACCTCCTTCCACAGGGGCAGACTATATACTTCAAAGATGGCCACATCAACATATGTCTCCCATCCCTCCTGCCTCCCACCATAGGAGGGACCTGTGTTCCTCCCCATGTTGAATCCATGTAGAGACTTGTGATATCTCCTACCAGTGGAGTGTGGCAGAAGGTGACACAGCTTCCACCTAGCACATATTTGCACTCTCTCTCTCTCTCTCTCTCTCTCTCTCTCTCTCTGTCTCTCTCCCTGTCTCTCTGGACACATGTCTAGGGACTCCTGAGCAAACATGCAAAAAGTCTAATTCCCCTACAGCTGCCATGCTGGAGGGATCTACTTAGAGATACAGAGAGCTGTGCTGGCTCCCAGCTGATTCAGTCTTCCCAGACCAGGCACCAGACATATGAATGAAGGAGCCATTATGATGACACCAGCTCCAGCCACTCTCTGGCTACCATCTCATGAGTGACCCCAAGCCAGAACTACATGTCCAAGTAGTTGACACATTAATTCCTGACACACAGAAACCATGAGATAATATAAACAATTAGTATTGTTTTAAGCCATTATAGTTTGGGATGATTCGGTTCTGCAGCCATTAAAAACTAATATACAACCACCAAAAGAAAAGACATTGTGGGGCGCCTGGATGGCTCAGTCGGTTAAGCCTCCAACTTTGGTTCAGGTCATGATCTCATAGTTCATGGGTTCGGGCCCCATGTTGGGCTCTGTGCTGACAGCTCGGAGCCTGGACGCTGCTTTAGATTCTGTGTCTCCCTCGCTCTCTGCCCCTCCCCCGCTTGCACTCTGCCACTCTCTCTTTCTCTCTCTCTCTCAAAAATAAATAAACATTTCAAAAAATTTTAAAAAAAGACATTGTGATCCACAGTTTACCTCATTAATTTCAGTCCCATCTGCGTTGTTATACACAATTCGATAACCAGTGACCTTTCTTGAAGCTGGGTCCCAGGCTAACCGAGCACTGTTAGAGCCAACATTGGAGATTCTCAGGTTTCTTGGTGGACTTAAAGGCACTTTGGAGTAAGAGGAATAGAACATAATTAAAATGTTAAATAACATATATGTTAAAAAGCCACAAAACCCCCAGTATCTTTGACTTCTCAACTACTTATATATGAAAAATTTCACCCAGATAATAACTTATAACAAAGAAAATTAACAAATTAACAAAAAAAAATTTCCTTGAAAAGAATGAATAGTATTGATAAATTATACATGCTAAGAAATAAGTAAGATTTAGATAAATTCTTTGTGCCCTTCTTCTCCAATCAAGGCTATTATTAAGACCTGCTGTAAATAAGAAACCTACTGGATCAAAAACCAGAGCACCTGAAATTAAGTCTTAGCTATTTCATTCAACTGTCATATGATTCTGGCAAAGTCACTCTACTCCTCCTCTCTGCAATTTCCCATGTGGAAAATGAGGTTGATGGCCTCTGTCCTTTCCATCTAGGTATCCATTAGGCACTTCCAACTTAACTTGTCCAAAACTGAACCACTGACTCAGCCATCTCTTCCAATCTTCTCTCAATCTCTCCCTCTGAGCAAATAGAAATTCCATTCTTCCCACTGCTTAGGCCAGAAACCTTTGAGTCATCGAAGATTCAGTTTTCTGAACACGTCACCTTCTCACTGAAGTATTCCATGATCACTGTATGTAAAGTAATCCTTCCACTCCAATGCTACCTTTTACCCCTGGTTTATTTTTTATATTGCACTTTTATTGGTCTACTATATCTCTCACTCAATATACTGTAATTTTAGAGGATTAGGGATTAATTTTGTTCTTGGCTTTATCCCCAATATAGCAGGTTCTCAATATATATTTGTTGACTCAATGAGTAGGAGTCCTGCCCTGGATAAATCCCAGTGGCTTTGTGAAACTAAATAAAAACAAACACTTTGCTGTTGTTTTAAAACTATTTAAAGAGGTAATGGTAGGGGCGCCTGGGTGGCGCAGTCGGTTAAGCGTCCGACTTCAGCTCAGGTCACGATCTCGCGGTCCGTGAGTTCGAGCCCCGCGTCAGGCTCTGGGCTGATGGCTCAGAGCCTGGAGCCTGCTTCCGATTCTGTGTCTCCCTCTCTCTCTGCCCCTCCCCCGTTCATGCTGTGTCTCTCTCTGTCTCAAAAATAAATAAACGTTAAATACTTAAAAAAAAAGTTATTAAAAAAAAAAGAGGTAATGGTATTTCTGCAGATTCTTGACCATCAATTCCACAGCTTTTTGTACTTCTTCAAGGCCCCCCTTCCAATTCAACAGATTAAAATTTATCAATAATCTTTGACAGTTTCGTGAGCTTTTACAGGTTTACAGTAAAAACCATTGTGAAGGTCTATCACGTGCTCTGTATGAATCAGAGAAGATCTGGAACTGATCATTATAATAACTCATGTATCTCATTAAACCCTGACAATAGACTGCAAAGAGATTACAACATCCCCATTATATAGGTCATAAGATTGAGGTAACTTGGTCAAAGTCGCAGTTGGAGCAGAAGAGCAATTAGAGTTTAACCCAGGCAATCGATCATTGATGTGAGAGCCTGTGACATACTGCTGAAAGGGCCAGCAGAAAAAAAAAACCTAGAAGACAAATAACCATGGTTGTCAGCCATAGCCACAAAGTATAATGCTTCCTCACCCCAAAGGCTGATTATTTTCATTAATTCAATACACATTGATTATTTGTCATTAAAGAGCCTATAGAACTTAGTGACTCTCTTAATACTTAAAGGGCTGGAAAGAAAGTATAGGAGAGAGAAAAGCAATAGAATGATTTCAAGAATTGTGCACACTTTGCTCTAAAATTTTCTGGAGTCCAGTTAAATATAGCAGCATGGTGGAACAATGTCTAGTTTCCTTACTGCATTAAAAATGCCAGTCCTCGGGGCGCCTAGGTGGCGCAGTCGGTTAAGCCTCCGACTTCAGCCAGGTCACGATCTCGTGGTCCGGGAGTTCGAGCCCCGCGTCAGGCTTTGGGCTGATGGCTCAGAGCCTGGAGCCTGTTTCCGATTCTGTGTCTCCCTCTCTCTCTGCCCCTCCCCCATTCATGCTCTGTCTCTCTCTGTCCCAAAAATAAATAAATGTTGAAAAAAATTAAAAAAAAAAATGCCAGTCCTCAGGGTGCCTTGGGTGGCTCAGTTGGTTGAACATCCAACTTCTGCTCAGGTCATGATCTCACGGTTTGTGAGTTTGAGACCTGCAACAGGCTCTGTGCCGACAGCTCAGAGCCTGGAGCCTGCTTCAGATTCTTTGTTTCCCTCTCTTTCTGGCCCTCCCCTACTCATACTCTGTCTCTCTGTCTTTCAAAAATAAATAAATGTTAAAAAAATTTTTTTGATAACAACCAAAAAAACAATGCCCGTCCTAGGAACAGGTACCCAGGGACATCACTTTTTAGGACTGCCCCCTCCTTTCTTTTAATCAATTAGTACATTTCCTTCCCCTAAATAAAATTTACATTTTCTAAAGTTACAATTAGCTCTTAAGAAGTTTCAACTTAAACCAGTATTTCCAATTTAGAATCCCAACATTTATTTGGGTTTTTATTACAGCATTTCTTCTGAACAATTGAATTGCTCACATGTCGTTTCTTGGCCCGTAACAGGATCGCTGGCCTCTTCTCCAAACATAGCATAAACTGTAACTGTGTATTCCGTATTGGGCAACAACCCACTCAATTCAATATCTGTGTGGGTCTCTCCAATTTTCATCTGAAAAGAACACACGTTATCAGATCATTTGCCAGTGTGCACCACTCCTGGTGACCAGAGTGCAACTGAGTTCAGGTGAGAATTTTGTCTCCTTGCAACCCCTTATTCAGACAGGCTTCAGTCATAATTTTTCACTGTCTTGTGTCACTTTATATTAGGAACAGATGCCACGGGACCATACAAAAATGAATGTACCACGCATGCTGTTTTAGGATAACTCTTTACATCTGGACAAGTAGTAATCTCAGAGAGGATAACAGTGTCAAAAATTTAGTCCTCAAAGGAGTGTGGGTGGAACTGAGTCACAAATGTTGTCTAGAAAGAGTATAAGCTCTAAGCAAACTGGGGACACAGCCAAGTGGGCACCTCTCACCACTGGCTAATTCTAACCACTCCCTCGGCTGGGTGCCCAGTGTTTGCCTCAAGCCTGATTGAACTGGACCAGTTTTGTCGCTCCATTCAACAAAGGGGCCCGTGCACTTGGGATCGCAGTTTTCTCCCAGGATTCAGAAGAGATCCAATCAACCCACCTTGACCTCCAATGTTGCAATTTGCTTTTTGATTCCAGAATGATTTTTCTGACCCTTGAAGTCAAAGAAACTAGCCAACATTCTCAGCAGTGTGACAAGTGCATCACAGCATGGTTTTATTTTTGTTTTGGAAGAAAGAAAAATATCTCCATAGTCAGTCTCCAGCCACACAACTGTCAATGTTATTGTCAAATTAGAAATTTTAATGTCGAAGTATTTCAACATATAGAAAATAAATGTGGAGAAAAGAATATAATTCACCCTCCACCCACCACTCAAATTTAACAGATAGGAACATTTTGTCATATTGACTTCCGATCTTATTTTAAAAAGAGCTAATATATTCAGATAAAACCAAAGTTCTGTCTCATTCTTTCTGTTCACTACCTCCACCCTAGGGATGAGATGCATCTTACTGATCCAGTTTTTTACTTCTACTATGTTTATATCTGTAAATAATATATAGTTCTGTATGTTTAACTATGTACATAAATGGAACCATGTGAACATAATTTTTTGCAATTTTTTTCTCTGTCAATGCTATGTTTATCCACATTGATATAAGGGGACAGAGATTATATTTATATTTTTTATGGCATTTGTTTGTATAAATATGTTGCTATTTTCCATTCCTCTATTGATGAACATGTTGGTCGTTTGCAACATTCTGTTCTGACCAAGTGCTTGCATCCAAAAAAAGCCTTGCAGGAGGTTTCCTTAAGATATATTCCTAAAAAAAATGGTACACATCTTCAACTTGATGATATTATTTCAAATTATTCTCCAAGCAGCTGTACCAATTTGCATACCAATTTACATGAATGATTTTGTTTCCTGTACACTCACTAATATGCAGTTATTATTAGACTTTAAAAACTGTTTGCTAATCTACTGGGTGTGAACTGGTATTTCCTTTCTTTCTTATTTTTTTCCTTCTTGGTGAAGCTGATCATCTTTCTAGCATCATTTTTGAAGCCTCCCTTCTGCCAAAATAATTCAGATCAACATTAAATCCAAATGAAGTAAAGCTGTCTAAGCCCTGGAAATAAGAAAAAACCCACATGTCACCAATGCTCTGTTCCTGATACTCAGATTCACCACATTTTTTGTCCTAAACATTTCTGTCGCCAGAGGCAATGTTAAAGACAATGGTTAGACAATATCAAAGACTTGAGTTCTGAACCCCCCCTATTAATCACTCTATCTGCCTGGTCTCACACTCCCAAGTGTTACAGACAATTCCTCTTTATTCCTTGAATATCTCTATTATACTCATCATTCCCTATAAATTAAAAACAAAGACTAAATCATTTGAAAGTCAAAGATTCAACATTTAAAATGGAATACATGCAAAAAAAAATAATCCATACCAATGCAATGCATTTTCTACTTCTCAAATTTGTAAGAAAAAGTTTCTAAGTCAGTGAACATAGAGGGAAATAGCCATTTGTGAATTGCATATAGCAATATAAATTATAACAAATTTCTCTAGAATCATTTGCTAATGCTTAGCATAAGCCTTAATAATTTGCATGCCATTTGAAAAAAGAAACTCCGTTTCTACAAATGTATCCTAAGGAAACAATCTGACAACCTTGCGAAGTTACGTGTTAAGAATGATCACAAAAGCATATTTATACAACACATTATCTAAATGTCCAATAACATGCAATTAATTAAACATGACCTGGTACAAACCAACGAACCAACTGTTTAAAAGGAACATATAAAATATTCTCTAATGGTAAGAAAATGTATTCACAATAAACAAAATGAAAACAGAAGACTACAAAACCATTCCCATTTGCTGTGTTTAAAAATGCATTGAAAAGGACTTAAGTAAATGTTAACAATAGCGATTTCTAGGTGGCAGGATTACAGGTGATTTTTTTCCCCTTTTTACTAATGTGAATTTTCTAAGTATTATACATTAAATTTTTATAATTAAAAAATTCATTTTCAGGAAGTCAAAGATTCTGGGACTCTAGTAGACAGCAGGTGTTTACCTCTTTTTCATCCCCAGCCAGACCTTCTGTGAGAGGAGCATAGAGGATCAGGTATCCTGAGGCTCCGGGCACTGCATTCCATTTTACCCTCAGACTATTCTCAGTCACATCGTACAGTTCAAGGTCAGAAGCCATGGGTAAAGCAACTGCAAGATAATTTTTTTTTAATCCTCTGCCATTTATCAGCGTGCTTGCTTATTTTTCAGATGATACTCATCCTTAAATATGTTCGTACAGCCATGCAAACCCCTTCTGAGAGGGAAAACACAGTGAATGTTTAAAAGCAGAAACAACATCTTCTAGTTTCTTATAACCCACTACAGTGATGGGCACATTTCTCTGGGAGCCAGTCAAGAGCAAGGAGACTCTTCTGACCATTATTTTATACCCATCATCAAGCATAGAGTCTGACATGAAGCAGCAATTAAAAACAGTCATGTCACTTAGTAAATGACAGAATGGGTGGTTGAATGAACAAATATATGAGTGAATAGATACCCGTCAACAACGCATTCAATCAGAGACAGTGAAGAGACGTGAATGAGTCAGCAGTTAAATTAGTTCATAATACACATTCACCAAACATTTGTTGAGTTAATACATGTATTGCACCCTTAACCACCTAAACATACCCAAGTTTTATGATATCCCTCTCAATAGGCAGCATCTGCCAAGTGCAATTACAGGATGGGCCAATACCACGTATGGCACCGCTATTATTTTCTATGACTTTGATTCAGGATGGCCATCAGGACAACCTGAGAGGAATTCCAGTTTAGGAAAGGCCACTGAAGCAACGCCATACAAAGTCAGACGTTCAATACATACGTGTGGTTTCAGTTCCCCGCAGGCCTTCACTAGCCGTGTGAGCATATATTGCGAAGACTGCTATCTGATATTCAGTTAAAGACATTAAATTTTTCAACACCGTAGAAGATACGCTTCCATCCACCACCACCTGATCAAAGAACAGTTCAAGGAACGAGAATATGAAATTGAATTGAATTGAATTGACATGCAGAATTGAAACCAAACAGCAAAATATCTCTAGCAAGAATGTTTCATTAAATTTTTTTTTTATTTTTTAAAGGTTTATTTATTTTGGAGACAGAGAGAGACAGAGTGCAAGCAGGCGAGGGGCAGAGAGAGAGGGAGACACAGAATCCGAGGCAGGCTCCAAATTCTGAGCTGTCAGCACAGAGCCTGACGCGGGGCTCGAACTCACAAATTGTGATATCGTGGCCTGAGCCGAAGTTGGACCCTTAACTGACTAAGCCACCCAGGCTCCCCTCATTAAATATTTTCTTACTTGTGCCACATCCTCTTTTCCACTGTGGCAGTTAATTCTCCTTGAATTCCTATGTGAAGCGAGGCACCTTTCATGGGATATATCCAAAAGTCCCTTAGTAATCCATACCCGACGGAGAATATCTTTCCCTGGCTAACTGTTATCCTAACCACCTCTATTTAAAACAGTTGATGTGTGATATTTTTCCATGGAGTTTTGGGAAGCATTTAAGTGACTTAGTAGTCATGAAAAAGAATCACTGGAAGCACTTTTTTTTGGGGGGGGGGTCCAGATGATTTAAATCTCCCAGATCTACTTCTCTAACATTCAAGAAAAAATTAAAAATCCTGCCATAATACATAAAAAATTGTGAGACACGTTGAGGTCAATCAGAGGTTGGAACAACAAAAGGTTAAGGTCAGCACTTCAAAAAAAAAGCAAGAAAGGGAAATTTCATCACATTTTAACATATTCCCTGTGACTACTGTGTCAAAGGTAGGAAATGGGAAAGACCCAGTCATCTGGCAATAGGTAGTCTCTCCTGTGATGGCCAAACCATGAAAAAATCTGGCTACAGATACTTTACTGTGGCTTCTCTATGGCACTAATCTCTCCACAAATGTCTAGGAAATCCCAAACCCTGGAGGACGATATGACCACATAATTTGGAACGTACATACTTCATTAAGGCAGAAAGTTCAGACCACTCCCAAAGTAGAAAGAATACATGAATAGCAAAAAGGGGCTCTGGCCACGTAATTAACTACTGATTCCTTCCGCTTTAGAACGTATTGATTTTACAAAGAAGAAAAGTCAAAATAAGTCATGTTAGAAATGAACACATGACCAGCCCCGAGGGTTATTGGACAGAGGTGGGAGGAGAAGGTATAAATGCCACAACCAGAGAGATGGGAGAACAAAGTGGACACATGCAAACGTACTTCAGTCCAAAGAATTTTAAATGTTTGTGACAGAATCATCTCCTCATATATGCATTTCTGTCTTGTCCTCACTACAGTGGAAGACTAGAGGGAATGAAAATAATGGTTTGAAAATATCATCTCCTTATTACCTCGTCTGGTTTTCCGCCCCTGGCAGGATAATACACGACTCTGTATTTTTCCACTTTTCCTGGGGCGTGAGTCCAGTTAACCATAAAGCTCCTGGCAGTGACTTCAGAAGTAATCAGCTGTGTAGGCGGCCCAATGGTGGCAAGGGCTGACGCTAGAGTAGAAAAACACATAAAGTGAACCTTTTTCCCAAACTTACTTCTTATGTACCCAGGAAACCCCATTAGTTAGAAATGCCTATTGGTTTCATGCTACCTCTAATATTTCATTTCTAGCCAAGTTGATTCAATTATTCATTCTGACGTATGAAACACTGAAACATTTAACTGCCTGATATGTACCAATCACTATGCTAGGTTCTGAGAATATGGACTTAAATAAGCCAGGCCTTGACTCCAAAATACTTTCTTAAAGACATTGCTATATAACAATTAAAAAAAAAAAACACAACATTGATTGAGCATGTGTGTATCTAAAGGTACTCTCTTGAGTTCTTTAGAAGTATTATTTTATTTAACTCTAATAGTTACTATTACTGTTTCCATTTGGTACGAGAGAAAACCAAGGTACAATGAAGTTAAATAATGACCAACTCTCACAATTAGTAAATATCAGAGCTGAGATTGGTACTTGAGTTTTTGACCTAAGTGTCTATATTTTTAAGCATCAAGGGGTACAGTCTTTTCTGAAGACTTCAATTCAACAAATGATCAGTATCTGAAAGTAAAAAGAGAAGAAAAGGCAACTAACATATACTGAATAGCTCAGTCTAGCTAATATAGCTAGACACTATATTAGCATTCTGTGTGTATTATATACATGTTAAAACAAATGATTCTATAAAAGATTGGGACATGTAAATGTAAATTTAAAAGTCCTTGACCTTTAGGATTTCTTACCATCTAGGGACTTTAGTAACCAGAATAATGATGGGGGGGAGGAAACCATAGTTATTGAACACTTAACTGTGGTTGGGAACTATATTATATGCTCTATCAAGAACCACATGCAGAGTTTTTTTGTGGGAAAAGTCGGTCTCTAAAGTAGTCTCATTAAGATACTCAGAAAAATGTGTTCAAGAAACTACCGCTTGGCTGTCCAACCTAGTCCCAAGAGATCTGGTCCAGGGAAAGAGGAATGATGGAAGACATGTAGCCAAATAGAATCATTCCACACCCTGGATACAATGAAAGCAGGATATAAAACCAAATTCTCAAAGGAGGATATGGATATCACCCTCTTCTCAGATCACAACCTTGTATGTGGGATGGCAAATAAGGGATGGCAGGACCCAAGGAATACTACAGTGATGAGTTCCTGAGTTTTCCTTTCACCTCATATGTCCTACACATGGAACTAAAGAATCCAGCAACCTAGAAACACCAACAGATACAGACAAAAAAAAAAAGCCCCAACAAAGCCTGCTCTCTCCAGCCAAAGGACAAGAAAAGGGTCAGCCTGCCAAGACAGAAAAATTTCAGGCAATAACTGTTCTATTCTCGACAAATACAACACAAAAAACCTGTGGCCCCACCCCTATTCATGTCAGCAAAGGCTACTAAGTGGGTAGCTAACACTTCCAACTTTCTTGGCTGTAATGGCATGCTCCAACATTCTCCCCCTCCCAGCCCACAGCCAGAGCCGTGTGAGAAAAGGTCAAGTAGGGAAGAGAGATAATCACCCCTGACAGGTGGTAAGAAATCTTTCCACCACACCCCCATCTGTGGTATCAGTGGAGACCATATGAAGAGCCTGGACTTCCAACCCCACCTACTAGTATTGAAACACCACTCCCTGTCCCCTCTGGGATGGTGTCAGAGGACATCTAGCAGTGAATCAGTACTTGAAGAAATAATGCCTGAAAATTTCCCAAATTTGGCAAAATAAATAAATAAATAAATAAATAAATAAACAAACAAACTACAGATTCAAGGAAATAAGGGTACCCCAAAAAAGGACCATTGAAACTGACACCAAGGCATACCACAACCAAACTTCTGAAAACTAAACTCAAAAGAAAAATCTTAGGAGCCACAGGGGCAAAATGACACCTTATCTATGGTGGTGGGAAATTCTAGTCACAGCAGATTCCTCATCAGAAACCATGCAGGCCAGAAGGAAGTGGCACATTGTTCAAGTATTAAAACAAAAGAGCTGTCCATCCCAAACTTTATATCTAGCACACATGGCTTTCAAGGATGAAGAGAAAATCAACGCATTCTCAGATGAAATAAAATTAATAATCAGAGGGTTTTCCACCAACAGACCTATCCTAAAAGAATGAGTTAAAGGAAGTTCTTTAAATAGAAAAAAAAAAACAAAACCCAATAATGAAAAGAAAGAATCCTGCGGCCACAGAAAAGAAGAAAGAATGAGGGCATAAAAATATGGATAAATATACTTTACTTCTCTTTTTGAGTTTCCTAAGTTATGTTTTATAGTTAAAGAATTACAATATTTTCTGATACGGTTCTGAAGATATAGAGAGGAAACATTTAAGCCAATTATATTATACACAGTTGTGATAAAGGAACTTGAAAAGAGGTAATAAATAACTACACCTCACTCAAAATGCCAAATGTCAACACAGGCAGACTGGAATAATTTATATGTATATATAACATCATACCTAGAACAACCACTAAAAAAGCCATACGAAGAAATTCCAGAAAAAAAAAAAAACCACTATGAATACACAAAAACAGAGTTCTAAGAACTATAAGAAACCCACAGGGAAAAAAAGATAAGGAGCACAGAGAAATGAAAACCAGAGAGAAAAAATAAGAAAAAAAAAAACCAACAAATAAATATCAGGCCTAAACCCAAATATATCAGTACCTACATTAATGGAAACTGCCTAAACATACCAATTAAAAGGAAGAGGTTATCAGAGTGGATTAAAACATATGACCATATGTCTACATGAAATTCACTTCAAATATGATATAGGTAGGTTGAACATAAACGGATTTTAAAAGTTGTATCATGTAAACATTAATCAAAAGGAAATAGGCATGGCTATATTAATATCAGACAAATATATTAATATCAGACCTCATAACAAAGAAAATTAGTAAAGGCAAGAGGGACATTACATAATGATAAATGGCTAATCCACCAGGAAAACATAGCATCCTAAATATGTGTGCACCAAACAACAAGCTGCAATATATATAAAGTAAAACCCATGGAACTGAAAGAAGAAATAGACAAATCCATAATTATAGATGGAGACTTCAACATCTCTCCCTCAACCATTGATAAGATGACTAGACAGAAAAATTAACAAGGATATAGAACTCAAAAAGACCATCAACCAACGGGATCCAGTCAAAACTCACAGAACACTGTACATGACAACAGCAGAATACACACCCTTTTCACGCACCCACAGAGCATGTACCAAGATAAACCACATTCTAGGCCATAAAACACACATCGGAAAATTTAAAACAGTAAAAATCACACAGAGAATGTTCTCTAATGACAATGAAATCAAACTAGAAACTAATCACAGACAGGTAATAGAAAAACATGCAAGCACTGTGAAACTATAAACAACCACTTCTAAATAATCAATGAGTCAGAGAGGACATGTCAAAGAAGATCAAAAAATATTTTGAAATGAATGAAAATGAAAATACAAAATATTGAAATTTGTAGAGCTCTTCTAAAGCAGTGCTGAGAAGGAAAATTATCACATGTAAGTAATTACATTAGAAAAGAGGAAACATCTCAAATCAGTAATTTAAGTTCTCACCTCAACGATCTAGAAAAGTATGAGCAAGATGAACTCAAAACCAGTAAAAGAAAGAAAATAAGAAAAATAAGAGAAGAGATCAATGAAATTAAAAACAGAAGAAAAACAGAGAAAATCAATGAAACCAAGAGCCAGTTCTCTTAAAAGTTTTTGTTTTTTTATTTAAGAACAAACCTCTAGCAAGCCTGAAAAAGGAAAAAATGAGTGAGAGAGAGAACACAAAAACTACCTATATCGGGGGAAAAACTATAGACCCTGCAGACATAAATAATAAGGGAATACTATGAATAACTCTCCACACCTATATTCTACAAATTCTATGGAATAAACTAATTCCTTGAAAAGCAGAAATTCTCCTCCCAGGATGAGGAATAAGGCAAGGATGTTCATCTCATCACTCCTAGTCATCATGGTGCTGGAAATTTTAGCCAGTGAAATAAGGCAAGAAAATAAAAAGCACAGAGATAAAAACCACAGAAATAAAACTATCCCTATTTGTGAAGGGTATGATTTATTTCCTAAATAGACAATTCCTGAAAATCTAGAGGAAAAAAAAACCTAGGATTAATTAGCACGTTCAAATAACAAGGTCATAGGATACAAAATAAACATACAAAAATATAATTGGATCTGTATATACTGGCAATAAACATGTGGATACCAAATTAAAAAATAAAATACAATAAAAATCACTCAAAATAAACTGAAACACTTAGATGTACATAGACCAAAATCTGTATAGAACCTGTATTCTGAGAATTACAAAATGCTGATGAAGAAATCAGAGAACATCTAAACAAATGGAAGGACTTACCAATTTTGAGGACTGGAAGAATCAACACAGGAAGGATGTCAATTCTTCTCATATTAATATTTGATAATTGAGAATTGATTTAATGCAATTCCAAACAAAATCCCAACAAGATTTTTTGTAGGATAAAGGTTTTTCTCACATTTGGGGCACCTGGGTGGCTCAGTTGGTTAAATCTCTGACTTTGGCTCAGGTCATGATCTCGCCATTGGTGGGTTCAAGCCCTGCCTCGGGCTCTGTGCTGACAGCTCAGGGCCTGAAGCATGCTGCAGATTCTGTGTTTCCCTCTCTCTCTCTCTCTACCCCTCCCCCGCTCACACCGTGTCTCTGTCTCTCAAAAATAAATAAGCAGTAAAAAAATGTTTTTAATTAAAAAAAAGATTCTTCTCACACTTATATAGAAAGGTAAAGAAAGTAAAACAGTGAAAACAATTTTGAAACAGAAGAATCGAGAGGGAGAACACAGTCTGTTCAATCTCAAGACTTCTGGAGCTCCAGTACATCAAGATTGTATGATATTAGAAAAGGTTTAGACTCATAGATTCAAACGAGCAGATTAGAGAACCCAGATATAACCCACACAGATCTGCCTAACTGATACTTGACAAAGGTATAAAGCAATTCAGCAGCAGAAATGGAGCATTTTCAGTAAGTAGTGCTGGAGTAATTGCACGTTGACAGGCAAAAAAAAAAAAAAAAAGCCTTGAACTAAACTTCAAATCTTTTACAAAATTTAACTCAGATCATGGACTTAAATGTAAAACATTAAACTTTTAGAATAAAAATACAAAGGGGGATTTTTACAATTTATGGCCAAGAATCCTTAGGTTTGATACCAAAAGCAATAACCATAAAATGAAAAATTGATAAACTGGACGTCATTAAAATTTAAAACTTTTGCTCTGCAAAAGACCTTGTTAAAAGGATGAAAGGACAAGCTACAGATTGGGAGAAAATAGTTAACAAACCACATATCTAACAAAGGATAAGTACCTAAAATATAAATGAATTCTCAAAACTCAACAGTTAAAAACTAGACATACACATGCACACACACTCACACGTCTAACTAGAAAATGGGCAAAAGACATGAACAAGCAAAGAGCAAATACAGATGCAAAATAAGCATGTGGAAAGATGTCCAACTTCATTAGTCATCGGGGGAATGCAAGTGAAAACCACAGTGAAATATCACTACACACCTATCAGAATGCCCAAAATAAAATATAGTAACAACAGCAAATATTGGTGACAATGCACAGAAACATAATCACTCATATATTGCTGGTGGGAATGTAGAATGCTACGGCCACTCTGGAAAATAGTTTGGCAGTTTCTTAACTAAAACTAAGCTAAACTAAACATGGTTCTACAATATGGTGCAGCAAATGCAGTCCTGGGCACTATCCCACAGAAAAGAAAACTTATGTTCATACAAGAACCTATACATGAATGTTCATAGCAGCTCTGTTTCTAACAGCCAAAAATAGAGACCACTCAGATGTCTTTCAATGTGTTCATGGTTAAACAGACTGTGGTCCATCTGTACCCTGGAATATGACACAACAGTAAAAAGGAAAGAGCTACTGATACATGCAACAAGCAAGATGAATGGCCAGGAATTATCCTGAAGGAAAAAAGCCAGTCCCCAAAGATTATATACCGCATAACTCCATTTATGTAATTTCAAAATGGAAAACATTTAGAGATGGAGAACCCATTAGTGGTCGTCAGGGGTGAGGGAGAGGTTGTGGGGAGGGATAACTGAATGTGGCCATAAAAGGACAACAGGAATGATCTCCATGGTGATGGAAATGTTCTGTGTTGTGGCTATCAATGCTAGTATCCTGACTGGGATATTGTATTGTACTTTTGTTACGTTACCATAAGGGGAAATGGTAAAGTATACGTGATCTCTCTCTACATTCTTTCTTAAAACTTTATATAAATGTACAATTATCTCAAAACCCAAAGCTTAGTTAAAAAAAGCAAACAAACATGATGGTCTAAATGCAACACCATGGAGAAAATTATCTAGTGGTTAAACTATTCCTCTCTCAGTGGGATGTCAGTATATTCCCTTTTCTACTCTGATGATTCACGTCTTAGGGGAATAAAGGACTCTTTTAGAAAGTCAACATAAAAAAATGGTAAGAATTTTCATAATCCATGATAGACTTTTGCACAGGGTAATATCCACATGCATAGAATGACCGCCCTCTGTTCCTTGTTTACCTTTGATCTCCCTGTCCTGTTCTTCTACCCGGGAGCAGACTGTCCTCGTCAGGCTCTCCACAACTGTGTGCATCAGGTCAAATTCAGCGACATTGTACACATGAGTGCTGTCTGGTTCAGAGGCAATCTCCCGCAGTTCATTCTCATCTGCGTTTTTCACCCCTTGTGTGGAGGACAACAGGGAGGGTCGTGACATTCATGCCCCATTTGAAACACCAGCCATCAGTGCCCCCCACCTGCAATCAAAGCATCTGCTACTTTAAAGAGGTGCATCTTATGTTAGAGTGTTTTGTAAAAGTCACCTTCAGAATCTCTTTTAAATGATTATATCCTAATTTTGTTCGGTATATCTTAGCAAGAAGATGTATTAGTGAAATTAACATTTGTCTTGCATGAATATTGCCAAAGCAACAGTAATTAAGCCAGCTTTCTGAACTATCAAAACCTTAGGTTTAAATTTCTATAAAATAAGTTTACTTAAATTGAGAGCTACTATTGGAATAAAAATTATATACATAAAGGAACCGTTCTGATTATTTATAGTATTATTATATAGCATTAAGGGAAAGCTTGGGGGCAAAACAATTTTTTAACATATTTAAGTACAACTGGCTGACTAGAAACCACTGCAATTTTGCTAATGCAAATAGGGAAGCTCTGGTTCTCCCACAGTGTTTGTGAAATTCCATTGCTACAAGTCAAGCCCAGTGCTGGGTGTTTAGAATGTAGCAGGGAACAGAGGGGGACAGAAAATCCTCAGCCCCCATGCAACTTTTCCAGTCTTTCTTAGCAGCGGATGCTAACACTTCGAGTGTACCTGCTCTATCCTGGGAACTGCAGTGTTTCATTTACATGAACATATTTAATCCCCACAACCAACCCTAGGAGTCTGGCACTATTGTTTCTCCCATTGTATGAATCAGTAAACTGACACCCAGAGGGGTTAATTAGCTTGCTTAAGGAAACACACCAGTCAGTGGACAGTTGGGATTCCCAGGTAGTCTAGATCCAAAGTCATGTGCCCGTAACCACTTTCTCATGCTGCTTCTCAGAAGACGACACATTAAAATGAGTAAGTGGAAGCATAAATAGAAAAGGTGGGCATAGGGTTGGGTTTTATGGGTGCAGAGGAAGGTTTCTCTTCCCCAGTCTTCAGCAAACAAGGAGCCTTTCTTTATAAATCCCTGTCACTGTAATCATCTAAGTATACTTTCTTTTAAAAAAAGGTACTGTGGAAGCAAGGAAGAGAGATTACCTAGGGCAGCATGAATTACTTCTTAGATGCCTGGCTGTACCATGTAATTTATTCTCCAACCTCGGCATATTAAGTGACAAAGTGCTGGCTGTCTCCAAGCTATTTGCTTCAGGGGGTTATAAGATAATAAATACTAATGATTTCCAGGTAATTTCCAGAGAAAAAGCCCAAATCACATCTGTAGGAGGTCACTGAAAGTTTTGTTTAAAAACTCATGCATTCTTGGGGCGCCTGGGTGGCACAGTCGGTTAAGCGGCCGACTTCAGCCAGGTCACGATCTCGCGGTCCGTGAGTTCGAGCCCCGCGTCAGGCTCTGGGCTGATGGCTCGGAGCCTTGAGCCTGTTTCCGATTCTGTGTCTCCCTCTCTCTCTGCCCCTCCCCTGTTCATGCTCTGTCTCTCTCTGTCCCAAAAATTAAAAAAAAATAAAAAAAATAATAATAAATAAATAAATAAATAAATAAAAACTCATGCATTCATTACCAATAAGACAACAGGATGGAGACTAAACACATAAATTAACCCCATTAGTTGGTCATCCGAAAGGATTTCCTCTGTTGGACAAAAGGATAAAATAAAAAATAAAAATTAAGTAAATTTCTCTGATGTTTCTTGCCTGAAGGACTTCAACAAAAGCTTCTAAAATGTATAGCTGGGGTACCTGGGTGGCTCAGCGTATTAAGCGTCTGATTCTTGGTTTCAGCTCAGGTCATGATCTCATGGTTTGTGGGTTCAAGCCCCATGTCAGGCTCTGCACTGACAGTGTGGGGCCTGCTTGGGATTCTCTCTTTCCCCCTCTCTCTGCCCCTCCCCGCCCCTCTCTCTCAAAAATAAGTATTAAAAAAAATTAACAAAAATGTTTAAAAAATGTACAGTTGGATCTGTGTCCACAGGAACAAAATAACACTGAGTGCATGAAGAGACAATGAGCTTCATGTCAATAATGCTTTTGATGGCATTTAGGTAAAACCAACAAGTTTGTATTTATATAAGAATATTTTAGGGAGGGGCGCCTGGGTGGCTCAGTGGTTAAGTATCTGACTCTTGGTGTCAGGCTCAGGTCACAATCTCACAGTTCCTTCATGAGCTTGAACCCCATGTAGGGCTCTGTGCTGACAGCATGGAGTCTGCTTGGGATTCTCTCTCTCCCTGTCTCTGGTCCTTGCTCGCTCATGCATGTGTGCACATTCTCTCTCTCCCTCTCTCTCAAAAGAAAAAAAAAAAAGGAAAGAAAAAGAATATTCTAGGAAAAAAGAAAACCCTGACAACAACAACATGTATATTCTGGGGAAGATAGCCCCAAATCTCTTCTCTCTCTCACCTTTCCAAACTAAATAGTTTGTTGCAAACAGCTTGGAAAAGAGAAGAAAAGGTCATGATGACTTGGAAGGAATTTGTCTTGTAAGGATTTTGCGCGGCTCATCTCTGCGCCCCAGCACCCACCACAATGGCTGATACACAAACTTCTTGAATGGAACACTCTTTAAACCACATTTCCAGTAGAAAATCTAGGAATGGGTCAGAGGAATTGTTGCTTGTTTGGGGATTTTGTTTTGCCTCGTTTTACTGTATTTTATTTTGCTTTGTTTTGCTTGGTCTCTACTTAGTAAAAGACCTTGCTGCTGCCAAAGAGAACGTAAACATTTTAATCAAGAGCAGTGACATCATCTAAATGTTTTGCGGTTATTCTGAATGTGTGCCATACGTCTCCTTTTCCATGAGAATAATACCTTATAAAGAAATAATACCGCATAGCTAGAACTTCCTGCTTTCTAAAGAGCTGTGGGACTTTAATTCCGCAAAAACAGTGAACTGGTTTCTCCCTATACTACCAGAGAAAAGACCTGCATCAAGCGGTATTAAAGATAAAGCCGTCACTAACTAAAAGCTAACAAACATGTGCCTAACTTTTGCATTCCACTTGCTGCTTTTCACAACACTGTATCGATGGTATCTCACCCAGAGAGCCTTGCACTGTAGGGCGCATGAAAGTTCCCACCACTTCCATCTTACATGAAATCAAACTGGGCTCAGATCACAAGACTGGCTCCCCCTAGAGCCAGGAGTAGAAACTAGCCAGGTCTTCTGGCTTTCAGTGAAGTGCACTTTGCATTATATATTGTTTTAAGTGGTTGTGTGTCTGTGGCCATGGTGGAAACAGGACCATGAATAGCACATACCTATGGCAAACAGTTCTACACCGGATTCACGAAGGTTTCTGGATGGTGGGATAATGTCATCTTGGGATTTGCCATCTGTGATTAAAATGCCAATTTTGGACACTCCAGTCCTTGCTCCTGCTTCTGGTTTAAAGCTGTTCTCAAAAATGTAGTTCAAAGCAAGACCTGGGGGAAAAATAAACACACACCAACCATCTCTAATAAAAAGCCTTCCAATTCTGCAAAATATAACAATAAGATGAATAACTTATTGAGCTACAAGAATATTTTACTAGATATGAACTTTCATCTTCCTGTTTACAATGACTCTTTACTCAACAGATCTGATGAAAAATATAACACCAGAATAGAGGTAAGACAAATAACTGAATACTCCATCATTTCAGTAACTAGCATTTATAAAGAATATTAAAGGGGCGCCTGGGTGGCGCAGTCGGTTAAGCGGCCGACTTCAGCCAGGTCACGATCTCGCGGTCCGTGAGTTCGAGCCCCGCGTCAGGCTCTGGGCTGATGGCTCAGAGCCTGGAGCCTGTTTCCGATTCTGTGTCTCCCTCTCTCTCTGCCCCTCCCCCGTTCATGCTCTGTCTCTCTCTGTCCCAAAAATAAATAAACGTTGAAAAAAAAATTTAAAAGAATATTAAATTCATGGCCAATACACGTTGGGCTGAAGAACCAAATATTCTTTCTCTCTTTTTTTAGGGATAGTGGGGACACATCCAAAATGATCATTGAATTCCTGACTTTTGAGTGGGACACTTTTCATCCAGAAAAAAAAAAAAAGAAACACTGCAATATTGTTATAAGATTTATGTTTAATAAAATTTTTTGTTGTATTAACAAAAAGATTATGCCTCAGATTGGCAAAGAAATTATCAAGATTTCAACAGTTTACTTAAAAGCCACTGACAGCATCATTACTGTTTAAAACAATCATGTACGTTGTGCGTCTATAGAAGAAAATAGCGTGTACCAAGGTTAAAACCTGTGACAACCTCTGTGGCTGGAATAATTATAATCTCAATATTCTTACACTCCTTTTTTATCAAAAATACCAGTGAGCCAAAGATTCACAAATATTTTTATGATAACTACTTATGGCAAAACAAGGCCAAAGAAAATACCTTCCTTGAAAATAAGGTAGAAATTTGTTTTTGTTTAAATGAAGGGGTGGCTGGAGGAGAAAACAGGTGAAAAGAAGCGAATGAATGGCAAAAGCTAGAACAGCTGGCAAAGACTGTCAGCCTTCAGGATCATTCTGTCTCCTTCTGGCCCAGCCAAACCATTCTGGGGATATTACATTCATACAGCATAAAAAATGGGGTGTCTGGGTTTTAATTCTTAATGCTAAGTTTGAGAAACGAGCCATTTAAGAAGTTTAGATTTTAGTTTGATTTAGAAGCACTATGCCAAACCTTACAAAGTGGCAGAAAGAAATAATGAAACTAATCTTTGGCAAGGTATGTTGCTAAAACATGAACTGAACAGAACATACCTGTTAATGTATTTCCTCCCTTGTATGGTAGATTCCGGACAGCTTCGATGACCTCATCTTTTGTGTTAAAGGCATTCAGGTGCCATTCTATTCTGGGGTCACCACTATACTGTGCAAGACCTGGTAAAAAAGACGAGAAAGCCCACCCAGAAATGATGAGTTATTCAAAGATCTAGTGGACTGTTCGTGAAACTAGCATAATAAAGGGCCTGATCTTTGTAACAATTTTTTGCTCTGCCTCACTATGTATTTTCAAAGAGAATTCTTGGCATCAATTTAAGGAATTAGTTTGGACATATCTTGGGGCAGGAGGAATGTACATATTTTCTAGCCATTTAGAAGTGAGCACCTAATTAGGCACTTGGTATTTAAAAAACAAATCTGATTGTATTTGTAGATAAACGGTCTAGATTTATTGGTGCATTTTTATTCTCAAAGGAATGGCTTTCCTTAATGGCTATTTAAAAGTGGAACTATAAGACTGTATATGATAAAGTAGACATATTGCTCAAAGATTCATAACATTTTTTGTGGGTTTTTTTTTTATCTTGGCTGGAATTAACTTGGCAAAGATTAGTTTGTACTAAAAGACTATTTCCAATTTCCAATTTTCTTAGTTCAAAATTCCACTGGATTCAGCTGATTCTTTTAAATAAAAAGAAAGCTTATACCTGATAAATTCTTAAACCAGCTGCAACTTTAAAAGTTATTATTATTAGGCAGAGAAGATTTTGACTTTTTAGGAAATTAAAATGTGCTTAATGATTAACTGAATGTCATTCAGCATAAATTAGTGGGAATAAATATTTATTGATCCAAACTTGCGCTCTTGGGAATATCATGATAGTTGATCCTGGAATTCTGGAAGCTGCTCTGTAAAAAATTTTTGAAATCTCTTATGATGCTTCCTAGCAGATTTACACATTATTCTGCTAATAATGGAACATATACCAATCCGTGTCTTCTCTGAGCCCACATTGAATGCTGTAACCAGATTCTCCAAGAAAAGCCGAACCAGTCTGAAGTTGAATCTTCCAATGCTCCAGGAACCATCAACCAGGATTACGATGTCAGCGATAGCTGGCGTTTCACAGAAAAACTTCACTTCTGCACAGCACAAACCAGAGAAGTATATCACTGCTGGAACTTTGAAAAGAGTGATTCTATTTTACACCTTTCAGATAACTTAGTGCTAAGAACACAATAAAGTTCCTATGAAAGCAACCATGTTTTTACAACTCTTCCCTTAAATGCATTCTTACTAGGAAAACTTGTGGTTACAGCTGGCAGCAGGGCCAATGTTCTGGAAATAGTTAGCAAAACACTGGCAGGTTCACACCGTCCTGGCAACTCAAGACTTCTGTGTATTTTAGAAAGTACTGTCTGTGAAAAATCATCCAGATTTGGGTTTTAGCCTCTAGATTCTTTCCAGGAAAGGTCTTAGCAACAGTGTGGGAGAGTCAGCACAGATGGGAAGACGGCCAGAAAGCAGAGAGGCGACTCTCCTGGGCTGATAAGTGTGCTGGCGGAAGTGATAGAAGAGAAACACGGGCTTCCTGAGTCCACGGAAAAGTCGCAGCCATGCATTTAATCTAAGAAAGGTACACAGGGAAGGTTTGTGGAAGAAGAAAATTGGGAAAGGGCCCAGGAGTTTACCCAAATTCAAATTCTTTCGTATATTGTCTCTATGTAATGGTAAGATTTTGTCCCTAAAAATCACTTCGTAATTTATCTTTTTAAATGGCTCAATCAGGCTTTAGAATAAGGAGCCAGGAAAGGATGCCCTGAGGCCACAGTGCTACACTCTGAGCTTTACACCCAGGGAAACTCTCAGCTGGCAGTGATCTTTGCGACAAAGCAAGAGCTGTCTGATGGAGGGTGGTCTGTGCTTGACTAGGTGAAAACCACCACTTAACCGTCACACAGAGCCAAGATACTAACATATCTTTAGTGTATTTCAGAACCCTTAGAGTTCTTCAGTATTGGTAGTACCTTCAGCGGCATTGATTCATACCCTAGTTTGTGCTTTCAAGTGGGCTGCATAACTTTGCTCAATGTTCATATTAAGACTGGCAATCACGAATAGTGGGTGCATGTTTCTTTGTGACCATGTCAACTTCTTGAAATTGTCCAGTAAATCCCTATTTTGTTTGTAATCTAACATTAAAATGACAATAAAACAATATTTGAAATACATTCATATAATGAAAACCAAAACACAGAAGTGATTATGAATAAGTTGAATATATTTTCCCCCAGAGGAAACATAATCAACCTATATGGTTGGAGTAGGCAATTCAGTATATGTCCCTAGGCCTATCAGGCTACATTATGCTAAAAAAAAAAAAATCTTGTTTTTCTTTTCCCCCCAGACATAAATATGCATGGAATACCTAGATCCTTTTACCTGAAGGGGAAAAAAAATGTATTTGCCAATGAAATAATCAGATACTCATTATGAAAGCTCAACAGAACAGCTCAATCCAAAGTTTATATATTACATTTTGGGGCACCAAATCTCCCTTCCTTAATAACCAAATACAACGCTACTACACTGAAATATTATAGTAGTATTGCCAGAAGTCATGGAATAAAAATTAATTTAGTTTTTGGAAATAATCAAGGAAAATTAAAATCTTTTGAAGCTTTAAGAATCTCTTTCTCTCAGTTTTTATGGGGGAACTTCAAATGGAGAGTCTTTTTCTTTAATTTCCAAAACTATTGGTGGATACTGTTTTACTTTTTAATTAATTGTTTGGGTACATTGTATATAGGGTCTTTCTTAAAAAGGAACAATTTCCCCCTGCTCATTTAGAAGAGGATGATGAAAACTGGTATTTTCTATTTTACAATTATTTCCAATAAAAATTTTCTATTTATTTAGCTCATTCAAGTCATTTTGACCTGGAGATATAAATTCTATATGGATCCAAAGCAAGCAAAAAAATTAATTGACTATACGTTAGAAGATTGATAAATTTAATGATATTAAAATTTTTAAAGTGGTTCATCAAAAACACCTTAAAGAAAATAAAAAGACAAGTTACAACTGGGAGTAGACAAGTACAGTATAGGAAACTGGAAAAGAATCAGTACTGAGAACAAATAAATCATGAATAGACAATAAGAATAGAGAATAAGAAATATATATGAACAATAAATGAATGAAGAAAATATTTAACTACATTAGTGATCACAGTAATTAAAAAATCAAGATCACAATGGGATATAATTTGTGCTCATTCAGTGGGAAAAAATAATAAAATAAATACCATTTAGAATTTCCCCAAAGATAATGAAATATTTGCACATAAAGCATTTGCAAAATATGTGTGCTGAAAATTATACTATTGATAGGAGAAATAAAAGAAGATATAAATAAATGAAGAGGTTTACCATGTTCATGGACTGAAAAACTGAACATAGTAGAGATGTCAATTATCCTCAAATTGATCTACAGGCTTAATATGATTCCTACCAAAATCCCAGAAAAGGTTTGTTTGTTTGTTTTAGAAATAGACAAGCTTATTCTAAAATTTATATGGGAAGTCATAGACCCTAGAATAGCTGAAACAATCATGAAGAAAAGAAGAGAGTGGAAGAAACCATTTTACCAGATATTGAGCCTATTGTCTATACAGCTATAGTAATCAGTACATGTGATATTTGAGAGGGATAGACACATATGTCAATGAAATGGACAGAAAAGCCACAAATAGACTCATACACATATGCTCAACTCTATGATTTTAAATCTAAATATGATTTTATACAAATGTGCAAAACTACTTCAACAGATGGTGCTCAAGCGATTGGACATCCATGCAACAGATAGATGATGATGATAGACAAATGATAGATAAATGATAGATGGATGGATGGATGGATAGGTAGGTAGGTAGATAGATAGATAGATAGATAGATAGATAGATAGATAGATAGATAAAACTTAACCTAAACTTCATAACTTACATCAAAATTCAAAGTAGATTATCAACTTAAATGTAAAAAGTAAAAATTACAGAACTTGGGAACAAAATAGAATGTAGAGCAAGATAAAGAATTCTTAGAGTTAAGAGACTCTTAAATACAAAGAACAAACTGAGGGTTGATGGGGGGCGGGGGAGAGGGAAAGTGGGTGATGGGCATTGAGGAGGGCACTTGTTGGGATGAGCACTGGGTGTTGTATGGAAGCCAACTTGACAATAAATACATTAAAAACAAACAAAAGAAAGAATGTTTAGAGTTGATACCAAAAGTGCAAATCCATAAAAAGAAAAGTCAATAAATTTGACTTCATCAAAATAAAATATTTGTACTCTGTGAAAGCCCATGGAAATAAGAGTAAAAGAGAAACTACGGACAGAGAAAATATTTGCAAACCACACCTGACAAAGGATTAGTTTCTAGAATACATAAAGAACTCTCAAAACTCACTAGTAAATACAACCAAGCAATCCAATTAAAATATTGGTAAAATACTTGAACAGATATTTCACCAAAGAGAATATACTGATGGCAAGTAAGGACATGAAAAGATATTCAACATCATCAGCCATCAGGGCAATGCAAATTAAAACCACAAGGAGATTTCACTATGCATACCTATCAAATGGCTAAAATATAACACAGTGATAATAATAAATGCTTACAAGGATGTGTAGAAACTGATCACATACATTGTGTCATGGGAATATAAAATGTCATAACGATTCTGAAAACAGGTTGGCAGTTTCTTTTATTTTTTCTTAGTTTTTTTTCAGTTTGCTTATTTTGAGAGACAGAGAACATGCAAACAGGGAAGGGATGAAGAGAGGGAGAGAGAGAATCTGAAGCAAGCTCTGTGTTCTTAGCACAGAGCTCAATGTGGGGCTCAAACTCACGAACTGTGAGATCATGACCTGAGCTGAAATCAAGAGTTGGAAGCTCAACCGACTGAGCCATCCAGGCGCCCCACAGTTTGGCAGTTTCTTTTACGCATATATATAAAATTACTCTGCAACCCAGCAATTGCACTCTTGGACATTTATTCCAGAGAACTCAAAAATGACACCCACACAAGAAAAAACTAAATTAAAATGTTCATAGCAGTTTTATTCAATAATAGTCCAAAACTGAAATTAGTCCAGATGTCCATCAATAGGTTAATGGTTAAACTGTGGTAGGTCCATACTATGTAATACTACTCAGTAATAAAAAGGAAAGAACTTGGGCACCTGGGTGGCTCAGTCAGTTAAGCATCCAACTTCCGTTTAGGTCATGATCTCACAGTTCTTGGTTCGGGACATGCATTGGGTTCTCTCAGCACAGAGCCCACTTCAGATTCTCTATCCTCTGTTCTCTTTGCCCCTCTCCCATTAGCTCTCGCTCTCTCTCTCTCTCTCTCTCTCTCTCAAAAATAAATATTGTTTTAAAAGTTAAAAAAAGGAAAGAACTATTGATACACAACTTAAGTTAATCTTCAAGGAATTATCCTGAATGAAAAAAGCCCCCTTCCAAAAGGCTAGTTATTTCACAATTCCACTTATATAACACTTTTTAAATTTAAAAAAAAATTAGAAATTGAGGACTGATTTGTGGTTGTTAAAGGTCAAGGGTGGGAGTGAGAAGGAGGTAGATGTGGTTCTAAAAGGACAACATGGGAATCTTTATGATGATACAATTGTTTAGCATCTTGACTATAGTTATGGATACACAAACATACAGGTGATGAAACTGCATAGAACTAAACACACACACACACACACACACACACACACACACACACACACACATGAATAAGTAAAATTGGGGAGATCTGAGCAGCTATATTGTATCAATGTCAATATGCTGGTTGTGATACTGTATTGTAATTTTGCAAAATGTTACTACTAAGGGAAATTAAGTAAAGGGTACACAGATTTTTACTATTCCTTATTATTCTTGTGAATCTACAATTATCTTAATAAAAAATCAACTTAAAAAGCATACATAACAGGGGTGCCTGGGAAGCTTAGTTGGGTAAGCATCCGACTCTTGGTTTCAGCTCAGGTCATGATCTCATAGGTTGTGAGTTCTAGCCCCACATCGGGCCCTGTGCTGACAGTGCAGAGCCTGCTTAGGATTCTCTCTCTCTCTCTCTCTCTCTCTCTCTCTGCCCCTCTCCTTCTCTCTCTCTCAAAAATATTAAACACTAAAAAAAAGTTTTAAGAAAGGCATACATGACAAAAATAATGTATAATAATACTATGTATAAGAAAAGATATGTACTTTGCTGGTAGAAATGTAAATTGTTGGAAGCTCCTCAGAACACATTTTTTGACATTTTTTTTCTTTGAGAGAGAGAGTGTGTGTGTGTGCACATGTTGGGGCGGGGGGGGGGGGGTGCTGGGTGGGGAGGGCAGAGAGAGAAAATCTTAAGCAGGCTCCATACTCAGCACAGACCTCGACACAGGACTTCATCTCGGGACTGTGAGATCTTGACCTGAGACAAAAATCAAGAGTCAGACACTTAACCAACTGAGCCACCTGAACTCGCCTGGGCGTTTCCTTCTAAAGCTGAATATTCGCCTATGTTTCCACCCAGTAGTTCTCTTCTTAAGTCTATACCTGAAGGAAATGCTTGCACGTGTACGACAGGAAGCGAGATGTTTGGCAACAGCACTGTTAGCAATAGCAAAATCCTAAAAACAATGCAAATGCCCATCAACAGAAGAGTGTACCAATAACTGTGGCATAATGAAATATTATATAAAAGCAAACATAAATGAGCTATATTGAAATGCAACAATCTGGATGAATCTTAGCAACATACTTCTATTTTGGTAGGTAGCAACATTTGGTGGGGGAAAAATAAGTCCCAAAAGATTGCTATTAGCATGACATCTTTTTTACAAAGGTAAAAATAACTAAAATAAAAAATACTCTCTTTTTAGAAGTATATATGGATGCCAGGGGGGCGCCTGGGTGGTTGAGTTTGTTAAGCAATCGACTCTTGATTTTGGCTCAGATCATGATCTCACAGCCCCAGGTGGGGCTCCGAACTGGGCGGAGCCTGCTTAAGATTCTCTCTTCCTCACTCTCTGCCCTCCCCCAATCACATATGGGGGTGTGCATACTCACTCTCTGTCTCTCTCTCTCAAAAAAAAAAAAAATTTAGCGTAGGTAGAACTAGCTATATAGTGTGTGCCATGCTTAACCTTGCCAATAAGCGTGTCTCTGCCAGAAGCAGATAAATGATCAAATACTTGGGACAGGAGGTAGTTTTAAAACTGCCATGCTCAAATTCAACAATCACACATCTTGGGGTGCCTGGGTGGCTCAGTCAGTTAAGCATCCGACTCTTGATTTTTCACTCGGGTCACAATCTCGTGGTTTCATGGGTTCTAGCCCCACATCCGGCTCTGTGCTGACAGTGCAGAGGCTGCTTGGGATTCTCTGTCTCCCTCTCTCTGCCTCTTCCCCACTCACACTGTCTCTGTCTCTCTCACAATAAATAAATAAATTAATAACTGAAAAAATGTTTTTAAAAATAGTCACACATCTCAAACATAACTCCAGCTGCTGCAGTGAATCTTTTAAAAACTATATTCAAATTTTATTAAATTTTGAATATGTTCAAATCTTATTAAAAATAACAGCCCAGGGGCTCCTGGGTGGCTCAGTTGGTTAAGCAGCCGACTTTGGCTCAGGTCATGATCTCGCAGTCCGTGAGTTCGAGCCCCGCGTCGGGCTCTGTGCTGACAGCTCGGAGCCTGGAGCCTGCTTCAGATTCTGTGTCTCCCTCTCTCTCTGACCCTCTCCCGTTCAGCTCTGTCTCTATCTCAAAAATAAATAAACGTTAAAAAAAATTTTTTTAATAAAAAATAAAAAATAACAGCCCAGATTCAGCACTGATGCAAATGATATCTCCTTCCACTGGAAAATATGTGACCGATGTCAGCATTCTCAAATGGAGAGAGACCAATCAGAAAAAAAACACAAAAATTAAGCATCTTAAAATGTGTTAAGGAATCAAGTGGTGGAAACCAGACACACCTGGGAGCCCAGGTAAATATTGTGTAAAACTCTGCAGTCAAATGTAATTTAAAACAGCATTTAAAAGAGGTAAGTACATATCATTTTATTGTTAAAACATTATTCTGTAATTAATTATTTTAATAAAATAAATCTTTTTTGCTCTTCACACTGTATTTAAAGTTAAAGAAAAGGGGCAGGGAAAATGGTTTCTTGAATGTATTTTAATTCCGCTCTTGGCTTAACATAGTCTTTGTCTAAATGCAATTCTGAAAATGCAGGGAGTGTAAAAAGAAAAAAGAAAAACAAACAAACAAGCAGCTAACTGCAATCAAAGGAAAGCACCCAGGGGTGCCTGGGTGGCTCAGTGGGTTAAGCCACCAACTCTTGGTTTCTGCTCAGGTCATGGTCTCACATTTCAAAGTTGGAGCCCTGCATCAAGCTTTGTGCTGAGAGCCCAAAGCCTGCTCGGGATTCTCTCTCTCCCTCTTTCTGCCCCTCCCCTACTTCTTCCCTCCCTCTCTCTCTCTCCCTCTCTCTCTCCCTCTCGGTAAATAAATAAACATAGAAAAAAAAAAAAAAGGAAAGCACCCAATATATGGGCTAGGTCACAAACATAACACTGAGGTCACAGCATCCAAAGGAGCAATTCCCTTTAGGTCCTACAGCTTCTGGATTTGCATGACAAGGGGCCCCAGGAGAAAATGACAACTCCCTATCTGACAGTTAGGTACATCACGATACTAAACGTTAAGCCCTCTATTCTCGTCTAGTGATGTACGTCATAACAGCTCTATGAGACGCATACAATTATTCTCAGTCCCACTCCAGGACAAAAAGTACGATACATGCGGCTGAGTGATTTTCTCAGGGGAGGCCACACAGTGAAGGAGTGGCAAAGCCTAGTAACATGTCTTTAAAATCTAAGCTCTTAGGGGCACCCAGGTGGCTCAGTCGGTTAAGCATCCAACTCTCGATTTCAGCTCAGGTCATGATCTCACAGTTCGTGGGTCCAAACCCCACATCAGGCTCTCCGCTGACAGTGTGGAGCCTGCTTAGGATTCTCTCTCTCCCTCTCTCTCTCTCTGCTCCTCCCCCCACTCGCATTCTGTCTCTCTGAAAATAAATGAACAAACATTAAAAAAATTATAAAATCTAAGCTTTAGCCACAGGGCTATACAGACGTCTGTGAGGTACTCAACATTATATAAATTTAGAAAATAGGGGGAAAAGTCTCCAAAATGGAGCAGTGTCCCCACAGAACTTCCCCCTGCTGTGACATCCACAGCTAGTATGTGCCATTTGCAAACATTTCCAATTGTCCCTCTAAAACTTTTTCCCTTCCAACTGTAAATGCACTTAGGACCTAAACACCCCTTTTGAAAAGTGTCTCTTTAACAATTTTATCCCAATTTTACTGTGCTACTGACATCATGGTAGAACTCTGTGTTGAAAATCAAAGTTAATTCAAGCACCCCTACCTGTCCGCAGGGGCTGTGCTCCAGGCCAGCTGCTCCAGACAAGGTGCAGAACTGAACCTTCCCCCTCCACCACTGCCCCAGAGTGCTTAATAAAAGCTTTTCAGTGGATCACAAAAAAAAAAAACCCCAACAACCCTGAATTAGTATAAATCAGTCTAGTCTAAACTTGTTTATTAATTTGGTATTATGAGACTAATTCTCTGGATAAAATGTATTTACTTATTAAAAAATGTATTTAACATTTACTACATATCAGGCGCTGTTCCGGGCAACCAGGAACATACAACGTTCTTGCCTTCCAGCTGCTTAATTTCTCAGTGAGGGGAAAAAAAAATCTAACAAGATAACATAAATTCAGATTTTTTTAAATCTTTATTTTTGAGAGAGAGAGAGAGAGACAAACAGAGCATGAGCAGGGGAGGGGCAGAGAGAGAGGGAGACACAGAATCCAAAGCAGGCCCCAGGTTCTCAGCTGTCAGCATAGAGCCCGATGCGGGGCTTGAACTCATGGGCCATGAGATCACAACATGAGCCAAAGTCAGACACCTAACCAACTGAGCCACCCAGGCACCCCGAATTCAGATTTTTTTTAAAAGTGCTTTATAAAAATAAACAGAATCAGGGGGCACCTGAGTGGCTCAGTCAGTTAAGCATCTGACTCTTGATCTCAGCTCAGGTCTTGATTTCAGGGTTATGAGTTCAAGTCCCACACCAGGCTCTGCACTGGGTGTGGCACCTACTTATAAAAACAAAATAAAACTACAACAAAATAAACAGAATGATATAAAGAGAGTTGTGTATGTGGGGGGGGGGGAGGTACTACTCTGGTTAAAATGACAGGAAATTACAAGTTAAAACTCTTCCTTTTATATCATATTATTCTTTTTGTTCTAATAGCATTCAAATTAGTGACCTAAGTATGGCTTATATAGAAATAGGTACAATGTATTTACGGATAAAAGTATTCACCAACATAGTTAATGAAAATAAAAAAGAGAGAATTGACAGAAACTGCCTTTTTCTGCCAGATAAACTCCTATTCATCCTTCAAAACCCAGGTCACACTTCACCACTTCATGCAGCTTTTCCAACAGTCCTCAGATAGGACTCATTATCTGCCCCTCTTCACTGTCTCTGCATTTGCACATGCTTTGCTGTATTCACAGTGCTGGACTAATACGATTTGTTTCCATTTCTGCCTCTCCGATGTGACTGAACTCATTGAGAGATGAGAAATTTGCATCTTATCTTTCCATCTCCTTTGTCTGGCTCCGCTTTTGGCATGAAGTACATCAGTGAATGGGAACTACATTGAATTGTGTTGTTAAAAAGGAATACCTCTTCTCACATAATTTATACCTCTGGCAAAGCACTAGAAAAAAATGAACGACGACAGCCCAAACGTGGTCTCTCCTCCCACCCTGGTGTTCTATCACGCTGGGAAAGTTACTTAGGGATCAGGGATATTGTATCAGGTTTGTCTGACTTGCTATTTTTCCAATGCTGGAGGCCGAATGAAAGGAGAGCGTGTACTATTTTTACTCATATTATTTGAGTATGCACTCAAAAAGCTCTCATGATGATTTTCGCTACAACTGGTCAGATTCAGATTCATTTAGTGGCTTCAAATTATTTTCTCTCTGCCACTAGCAAAATACGTAGCGAGGCCATTCATTAACCAAGACATCTGAAGGAAAACTGTGGTCACAGAACAATTTTTCACTTAAGTCTCTCATGAGGTTAAGTTCAGATTTCCAAACCAAGAGCTCATTTCCAAGACTGGCTTCAGCTGCATCACTGAAGATTTTTTTTTTTTAAGAGTTAACATTATTTTACCAATGGTTCTAAAAAGGGCTTTTCAGTACATAGGCACATTCTGATTCTGGCAATACTCTTGGGGGTGCCATTGTCATCCTCATTTTTCAGAAGAGAAATTGAGGTTCAGAGAGACAAGCGAATGAATCAGTGGTTTCTGCACAGCCAGGGCTGGCTTCCAGGTCTTCCAAAGGTTTGGTCCATGCTACCACCGCCATAGAAAATGTGCTCACCTAAGGCAACATGGATGGCCACTGGTTACCTGTCACATTAATGTTACAAGTTGTCCCTCTAGCAGGTGAGCAACAGAAGCCTCCCGTCAGCTGTGTTTGCTCACATTAATCAGAATGAGTTTAGCACTCATTTAATCCAGTCTTGGCAGAGGCTTACCTTTCAGAGCATCCCTGACAGATGTCTGCCCTATCTACGACAGCACCCCTCCATCATTCTCTTCCTTTATTCTGTTTTTATTATTTGTTTGCGGAACTTCTTACTTCCTAGAAGTTTGTTATTTAGTGGAATGGTTAATTTTATGGGTCAGCCTGATGGGTCCGCAGGGTGCCCGGACATTTGGTTGAATGGAACCGAATGTCATTCCGAGTATGTCTGTAAGCGTGTTTCAGGATGAGATTACCATTTGAATCTACAGCCTGCGTAAGTACCTTGCCCTCCCCAATGTGGGTGGTCCTCATCCAATGCACTGAAGACCTGAACAGAACAGAAGACTAAGTGAAAGGGAACAACGGGGTGGACTCAAACTGCAACACTGGCTCTTTTGGGACCTGGAACCTAACAGTTTCCCTACTAAAACCTACATTATCAGCTCTCCTGTGTCTCCAGCTTGCTGACTGCAGACCTAGGGACTTCTTAGCCTCCCTGATCATGTGAACCAACTCCTTATAATAAATATAAGGAGATATATAGATATAAATATATCTGTCTATCTATCTATCTATAGAGATAAAGAGGGAGAGAGAGATATAGATCTCAATAGGCATTGATATAGATATATAGTTATTTAGTTATTAAACTTAAATATATATAGTTATTTATTTATTGACTGAGGCAAACAGTTGTCATGGTTTCCTTTTTTTTACAATAATAAAAAGACTTGCCATTTAGTGACCACTTTCATCAGATGCTTTCTTTGTGTCTTTTCCATTTAAGCCTGATATTCATACTACAAGGTATGTGTTCTCACTCCATTGAAAAAGAAAGGTTAGAAACTTAGAAAAGTTAAACAATTTGCCCATCATCACACATTGAGCAGCTGGGAAGGCTGAAATTAAAATCCAGGACCAACTCCAAGGGCTGAACCACTTAGCCATTGTGCTATGCAACTCCTTTCACAGAAGAGAAGTATTTGCAAGGAAGGAAGGGGGAAAGGAAGGGAGTACAAAGGAAGGAAGATGGGGGGGAAGAATGTCAAGCCTTGCCACTAAAAAGAACATGACATCAAAGTCATACTGACTTGTCCTATATCCAACCTGGGATGAATGATACCATGACAATTTGCAGGTATGGAAAGCCCAATCCCTGAACCAGAGCCAAAAGAGCATTTCAGCTGTCATTCAGAGCCCTGCATCTTAACAGTTACTGACAATCCCATAAACATCACATTCATTACATTTCTTCTCTGCTCAAAAGCTGTAAGAGACCAGAAGACACTACAGCTGTCTTCAACTATTTAAATGACTGACATACAAAAGGGGGATTAGGAGTGCTCTGTATGCCCACAGGAGACAGATTCAACTCAATTCAAGAAAGAACTTTTGGGGTGCCTGGGTGGCTCAGTCGGTTAAAGGTCTGGCTTCAGCCCAGATCATGATCTCACGGTCCATGGGTTTGAGCCCTGTGTCAGGCTCTGTGCTGACGGCTGAGGGCCTGGAGCCTGCTTCGGATTCTGTATTGCCCTCTCTCTCTCTCTCTCTCTCTCTCTCTCTCTCTCTCTCTTGCATTCGTGCTCTGTCTCTGTCATTCAAAAATAAATAAACGTTTAAAAAAATTTTAAATAGGGGCGCCTGGGTGGCTCAGTCGGTTGAGCGTCCAACTTCGGCTCAGGTCATGATCTAGCGGTTCGTGAGTTCAAGCCCCGCATCAGGCTCTGTGCTGACAGCTCAGAGCCTGGAACCTGCTTTGGATTCTGTGTCTCCCTCTCTCTCTCTGTCCCTCCTCCGATTGTTCATCCTCCCCCCACCCCCCACACACACACCTCAAAAATAAATAAATGGGGGTGCCTGGGTGGCGCAGTCGGTTAAGCATCCGACTTCAGCCAGGTCACGATCTCGCAGTCCGTGAGCTCGAGCCCCGCGTCGGGCTCTGGGCAGATGGCTCAGAGCCTGGAGCCTGTTTCCGAATCTGTGTCTCCCTCTCTCTCTGCCCTTCGCCCGTTCATGCTCTGTCTCTCTCTGTCCCAAAAATAAATAAACGTTGAAAAAAAAAAAAAGTTTAAAAATAAATAAATAAATAAATAAATAAATGAACTTAAAAAAAAAGAAAGAAAACACTTTCTAACGGTCAAGATTTCCATAGATACTGCCTTGGGAAAGACAGAGATCCTCCACAGATCTCTGTCAATAAAAGCAGGTGCAGGTCAACCTTCAAAGGCATGACCGAGGAGTCTCAACCAACCTCTCAACTGATTGACCTAAATGGCTCTCAAAGTACCTCCCAATTCTAAATTTTAAGATTATTTCTTCCCTCCCTCACCTACCAAATTAAACCTAAACTATTCATTGTACTCTTCAAAACCTTCCCTAATTCAAATCCACTTGACCTATCCATATTTATCTCACTCTTCATCCCAATAAAATTACCCTTCTTTCCCCGCAAAACAGTTCCATCTCTGAGACTTTTGCCTCAATTTTTATCTCTCCACTTGCCCCCCACCATTTCTTCCCACTACCTTCTCCAAGCTTTACTTACCCCAATGCAAAATACTTAAAATAGGTTTTACTTCCAGTGAAAATATATGGTCCTTTTAAAATACTTTTATATAGAGTTTACTCTAAAACTTATTTGTACAATTATCTGGTTATTTCCTGATTTTTCCAAGATAATACTGACCCAAGAGAAGCTATTTCACCTTACTATCTTGGTTTAAAAATAAAACTTGCTCAACCTCAGAAGCCAGTGTATTACCTTCTCTTTTATTTTCACCTCTGTAGATAGTACGACATGATTTGGGTATGTGTTTACTTTGGTTGTTGCTTTTCTGAAAAATTGCAATAACTCAATCATCCCTGTAATTCCGATTCATCCATAAAGAACAGATCCTGACATCTTGCAATTTCTAAGGTCGAAACACCTGCTCAACAGGACTGCAGGTATAGAAATAAGATGTTTAACACAAAATCCTTAGACAAGAAGGAAGGTATCGATCACATGAGTCCAAGCATTCCTAAGGGGGACAGACTGCCAAAATCTATAGCAGTGCCCATAGTGGTGCCCGATGGAAAAATTGTCTGTGTGTGTGTGTGTGTGTGTGTGTGTAAATTGTGTGTATATATATTTATATATGTGTGTGTATGTGTGTGTATACTGTGTGTATAGTATATGTATACTATATGTATAGTATATGTATAGTATATAGTATATATATATATATAGCATACATATAGTATATAGTATACTATATGTATACTATATGTGTAGTATATAGTATATGTATATAGAGAAAGAGAGACCACATTCACAGCACTTTTATACACACACACATACACACACACACATTACTAGCTCTTAAAAATGAGGACATTTGAAAACTTATTTAAGGAAAAACTATGATTTCTTACCAATGGAGAATTCACAGGCTAAGAATGGTAAAAGTTGCTGGAGGCCAACAGCCCACAGACAAGGTGTCAAAATCCTTCTAAAATGGCTTATTAAGTACTGGGGAGGGGAAGACTAAGAAAACTTGAAGTATATTGAGAGGTGAAGCTCATCTCCTTGCCCTCAGGAAATCCTGCCATTTCACGTACAGGTATAACGTACTTTGCAGGTGTTCAATGATTATTTTCTGAGTGACTGATTCTGCCTCATGTCTCTCTGAATTCCTGAAAACATGAATTGTAATGCTTCACATCAAGGAGAAAAACAGAAATCAACTTTCTGCCTTTTTTGTGATAAAAACATTCTTTTCATTAACGCAGTTTTTATTAATCTTCTCCACAGAATTGTGACTCTCTCCTTGAGTCTCAAAGAAGCCACATCCAAATATTCAACAAATAGTTGTTGATCATGTAAGATACTCTGTTGCATTCTGTATGCTATTTTCTCCTTGAAATCAAGCCATTAAAATAATAATAATAATAATAATAATAATAATAATAATAATAAATGGAAGGGTACCTGGGTGGCTCAGTTGGCTAAGCGTCCGACTCTTGATTTTGGCTCAGGCCATGATCTCATGGTTTGTGGGATTGAGTCCTGAGTCGGGCTCTGTGCTGACAGAGTGGAGCCTGTTAAGGATTCTCTCTCTCTCTCTCCCTCTCTCTCTTCCCTACCCCTTCTCATTCTCTCTCTCTCTCTCTCTCTCTCTCTCTCTCCTCTCCAAATAAATAAATATACTTTTTAAAAAAGGAAATGGAAAATGGGGTAGAACCTGACATTCCTTAAGTGCCCAGGCATGTCATATATGTGCTAGCATTTCATTCTCACAACTAGGCATATGCTTATTTTGACTACTATGCTGCTTTTTCCAGTGAAGAAACTAGGGCTTAGGGAGGTTAATGGAGTAGTCCTCCCTTATCCATGGTCCTCCTTTATCCCTGAGGTCAACTCGGTCTAGGAGAAGACAATCATCTCTCTGAGGTATCATCAGAAGGTCAACAACGGCCTATCACTTCATTACACGTCATCCCCTTCCCTTCATCTCACCACGTGGGTGGCCATGCTATCATCACACATTGTCCCAGGAAGAAAATGAGAACAGGACACCAGGGTAATTTGAAGAGAGAAAGAGAGACCACATTCACAGCACTTTTATGACCATATGTTGTTATAATTGTTCTCTTTTATTAGTAGTTATTGATTAGTAGTTGTTGATCTCTTACTGTGCCTAATTTACAAATTAAACTTTATCATAGGTGTGCATATATATAGGAAAAAGCATCAGATGTAGAGAGTTCGGTACTGTCTGTGCTTTCAGGCACCCACTGGGGGTATTGTAACGCGTCTCCTGCAGATAAGGGCGCACTGCTGTGTGCCTAAGGTTGCAGACCTAGGTAACAAGCCAGGGAAGATTTTACATCAAGAGATGTTTGACCACAAAGCTTGTGTGCTGTATTCTAAGTCATAGTGATCTCAGTAAGTAAAAGGGAAAACAAGATGGAAAAAGGAAGGTTCAGTATGGGAAGAAAAAAGTATTCTGATGAAAATGTTTTTTATTTCTTCTCTTAAACCTCAGGCTGGGAAGCAATTCATATCACCTTCTGACGTCTCCTCTGAGCATGTTACACAGACTCCAGAAACCTGTGATGTGTCTAATGCCTCGTGCTTCATAGACTATCTTTGCTTGTTCTGTGCTTCCATGAAATGCTACGAAATGCTTAGAGCGAAGCGAGGATAAACAGGGCCATAATTATATCACAGCTTTTCTATTACACAGTTGTAACAGATCAGGATTTATTTTAAAATTAATACAATAATTCTTTTCTTCCTCAAACACAGGTCACCAGTTTATTGAGCAAGCTGAACTTGCTAAACTTCTCAACCTTTTTCTGAACGAATTAATAAATAAAATTACTTAACATCATTTTTTAAAAAGAGTGGTGTATCTAATATACAAAAACCCCTGAAGAACATACCACAGCACGCAGCTAGTTCTCTGTCATTTAGAAATGGCTTCAACCATGGGGCGCCTGGGTGGCGCAGTCGGTTAGGCGTCCGACTTCAGCCAGGTCACGATCTCGCGGTCCGGGAGTTCGAGCCCCGCGTCAGGCTCTGGGCTGACGGCTCAGAGCCTGGAGCCTGTTTCCGATTCTGTGTCTCCCTCTCTCTCTGCCCCTCCCCCGTTCATCCTCTGTCTCTCTCTGTCCCAAAAATAAATAAACGTTGAAAAAAAAAATTTTTTTAAGAAATGGCTTCAACCAGTCCCTTCACCCCTCCTCATTCCGATTTTGTCTCTCAAAGTCTTATCTTTGACTCTGGTCAAAGATTCCCCAACACGATTCAGGGTGTGGCTATCCATTTATGCTCTTCACAATTCTTTATCTTCTATTTGATCACTTCTCAAATCCAGATATTCTCTTTTTCATAGTCTCTCAATCTTTCCTTCTCTCATTTTTAATATTTCTATGACTTTAATAATGTTGTTTATTTTATAGTCTGTATGTAATCATTCCACAATTGAAACCCCCGGGATTCTGAGACCACCCTTTCTGTGTCTTCTGATTGTTATTCATAGCACATGGTTTACTTCTATGCTTCACAAGTTTGGATTCTGAGCTCTTTCTTGGCATTGCTGTATCTGTGGCAATCTTTGGAATTTGAGTCATACATATGTGCCTCAAATGTGATTTTGTGTCTACTGCTGCCAGGTACCCTACTTTTACTAACGCTGAGCAATTTTTCACATTAATCTCTTGAATGGAAGGTTCCCAGAGCATGTGAGGAAGGTAAATTTGAATGCTTAATTTGAACACGGTATGGGCCCATCGTTATGAATTCTCAAGACATTTCCCCCCACTCGGCACAGGCACAAATAGACAGAGGTGCTTCCTCAAATTCTCTCTATGCTTATGAGCAGAGATATTCTAGTCCACCCTAGTGCTGTTGCTGATACACTATATCCACTGTCTAGATAATAGTAATTATAACAATAATGAGAAAAATGAAAAGGAGTCAGAGGATAGTGAAGCACAAGAAGGAAAAGGAGGAGGAAGAGGAAGATCTACAGAGCATGCTCTGGGGGTCAGGCACCCTCCTAAATACTTTAACACATGAATTCCAGCCCACAACCTAACTCCAGTGTCCAGTTTATGAATGGACCCAATCCATTCCCTCTAATCTCTAAGAGTAAAGATGTAGCCAGCATTAACCTACACACCCCACCCATTCTCCCATACTGTGGCTGATCTTCTCACTCCTGCCTTACCAAAATTCACATCCCCAACAGTCCCACTCCTGTTGAACTGAACTCATAATCCTGGGTTCGGCAGATCTAAGACCCAGAATAACTGGTGGAAAAGGTGTTAACATTTCAAATTTATCTCTTAACAGTGAGCCCAGAAATCATGAAACTATTAATGGGAAATAGGTGGTCCTAGTAATAACATACCTTCAGAACAATCGTGAGCCCTGGCTATTGTTCAACCATAATGATGATACCCAAGGCAAAACTGACTCTTCTCCAAGAGTGCTGAGTCCCTGCCAGACTACATGAGTGGACTGAGGGTAGAATCCTTTCAACTGTGATCACTAGTTAAGTCTCAGTGCCTAACTCAGCGCTCAGCACTAAGGGGTAATCACCAAACCTCCTCTATGCATTTATTGTTAAATCAATAACATAAAAGTTTGGTCTGTGATTATATTGATTCATGCAAATTATACACTGCAATATCAGTAGCAAATACTTATGTAGCACTTACTATGTTCTAGGCACTTCACGCATGCTAACAAATTTAGTCCTCACAACTAAATTTTGGGAGTTGTCATGTTTCAGATTTTAAGAGGTCAAATGTGATTGTAGGAGAAGTAGGATCCATTGAAGGTTTTATATATAAGAGCACATCCTATGCAATTCTTTTTTTTTTAAGTTTATTTATTTATTTTGAGAGAGAGAAAGAGAGCATGCATGAGAGAAAGAGTGGGAAAAGGGCAGAGAGAAAGGGAGAGAGAGAATCCCAAGCAGATCTGCCCTGTCAGTACAGAGCTCGATGTGTGGCTCTATCTCACAAACATGACCTGAGCCAAGATCAAGAGTCAGACGCTTAACCAGCTGAGCCACCCAGGTACCCCATCCTATGCAATTCTTATTGAAAATACCAACACAGACCAGCACTCCTCAGAAAAGCGATTAATTACTCAGTTCATCAAGTGATTCTGTTCCAGCACATTCAAAAGCAAGGAACAGCGATCATTTTATGAAAAGGGCAGGGTAGAAAATCTTTTAGTCTTTGCAGGTCCTATGATACTTGTTCTATCTGCTCAACTCTGGTTTTGCGGGAAAGCAGCTATAGACCGTATGTAAAAGATTGAGCATAGCTGTATGCCAATAAACCCTTATACGGTGTAAGAAAACAGAGGATGCACTTGGACTGCGAGCCACAGTTTGCCAATCGTTGGAAGAGTAACTTGTGCTCAGCTCATATTTTTTCCTAAGAAAAAAAAGACTTTATCTTCTCATTGTAAAAAACTTAAAATAATTTTTTTTTATTAAAAGAAAACAAAGAGGGTCAGATCCTTTAAAAACCATTAAGAGGGGGGGAAAAACTTTATGTGACTTTTCCTATCTGTTTCATAATCTTTTTCAGTTGGGCTCTGCATTCTTGGTCAAAACACCAAAAATAACTGAAGAAAGCTGTTTGGACAATGGAGAAATAGCTGTTGAGGCAAAAATGCCAATATTATGCTTAAAGGCAAATACCACTTTTGTTTGGGAGTTTGCTTTGGATTATTGAAGAAACGTACAGTAGATTGAAAACACGTAACTATTTCACTGCACAGCAACTTCTGTTAAGTCTCTTAACCTTTGAAACTAAAATTCTAAATTATGTGAAATGTCTGATTGTATCTCAGCCACTATCAATGTCAACTCTTGTACCAAAAATTGTAGGCCATAAATAGAACAAACAGCAACACGGTTCAACGTGAATTCTGGGGCTAGCACATTTAGAAGAGGGGCTATGGCAAGTGGTACATTAACACTTGGGTGGGGAAGGCCTTCTGGTTGCCAGTGGGCTCCATGAACGCTCCTCCTCAATCTCCTGGGAGCCCTAACTCTGGCCTGGACTGTCACCACTGTTTACAATTTATGTCTTAAGACAATTCTCCACAGCCAGTGCCCTCAGAACCACACTGTCTCTGCACACACCTCACAGGAGCCCCTGCCTAAAAGTGGAAGCCATCTTTGTTTCCACAAAACTGCTGAGAGTGTTTGCCTTAGCCCACGTCCTGATCACTGCAATAAAGACCTTGAAACAGCTTCTGCCTGACAGTGGGTTAAGGGAAGGTCCTTCCATAATCATGTTTAGTGAGTAAAGCCAATGCTTTGCTGAAGGACCAGTCCTCCAGATGTTCATTTACAGTTATCAAAACATGTGTCCACATTACTCTTACTGTTTCATTGTCCATTTTCCTGTATTTAATTCACTTCATTTAATCCTTGATTTTAGAAGGGCAGGAGGAAGGGGAATCGGGGGGAAAAATGAAGAACTTAGGATATTTAGTAATATCTAGTTATACCTAAATTCTGGGACCAACTCTAATCCATGGATGGAAGATAGATCTCACCTTGAGTGCCATTCTTTAAACACTGCATGGTGAAGAATGCTAAGCTAAAACTCAGCTAAGAGCTTACATGTAGAATCCTCCATAAAAATATTTACAAATCTCTCTTTTCAAAAATGAATAGGAAAGACAAATCCAAAACTAATGAGTTTGGTTACTTAGAATGGGTGAGTAAAGCTAGGTAGATGAAAAGGGGACTGATACTTCTTTTGAGTGTTACCTTTTGTATAATTTTTTTTTTTTGCTCTTGGAACTACATTAGTGTTTTACATACTCATAAATTAACCTAGCTGTATTAAAAATGAATAACAAAACCACAGTGAATAGGGAAGAAAAGAACTAACCCAAGATCCTTTTGAACACAGATGTTTGTTTTATTGTAGACCCACACTAAAGGCAAATATTGAACTCTAATTAACAGATATTTTTTACAGTGTGTATAGATTAGAAATCCTAAAATGACTTTTATGACTGAGCATATAAGCAGATATATTTAAGATTTTGGGAGCCACGTGTCCCAAATCCCTTGCAAAGGGATTATAAATATGGAAAGGGGAGGGGCTAGAATGAACCCCGTGATATCAGTCTAAAGTAGATACAAGTTGTAGCTTTAAGACAGATGATAGATAAACAGAGGAGTGTGTGTGTGCAGTGCATGTGTACTCTCAGCTAAGAGGACCTAGAAACAATAACAACCTAGAAGCAATGAGCACATCTAGTGCCCACATCTTGGTATCTAAATACCATTCTATGAAAAGAAACCAGAATTTCTTGAATTACTGATTGATTTCAGAGCAGGACAGAAAAAATACAAGAAGACTCTGCAATGTAAGGTTGGTGCCATAAAGTAAGAAAAGCTTAAAGAATGATAGGCATAGAGCACGGCTTGAAATAGCTCCCACTGAACAAATCTGGAAGAATTTGAGCATCAAAATAAATAATGATAGTAATGGATTTTAATCCATCCCCTAAAATAAGAATCCATGAGTCCATTTTGATACAAATAGACAAATATATGTGGGCAAAGGGAAAGATAGCCCTTACAGTAGAAAGCCCATTAATACATGTAAACAATGGAGTGAAGAAAATTACCATTTTTATAAACACTATAGTAGCCACTGATGGAGGCAAGAATCATCAATGAATGTTAAAACAAGTGGGTAAAAATTTAATGAGAAAAGCAACATATGCATAGTCTCAAAAATCTCTTCTCACAAATTATTTATTGTAATGAGAAATATATATCTGATACATTTCATATCAACCAGGAATTTGCAAGTCAAGAAGTTCAGCTTTAATACTCATATAAGAACAAGACCTTGCATGCATTCTATGTGGGCGGTTGAAATTGATACTTCCCAAGTAAAGGAAGCACCCTCAAAAGGCTATACCCTTAGTGAAATGATGGACTAGAAAAATATCTACTTTCCAGCAAGGGCAATAACAAAGAGTTTGTATTGGCCTAAGCTCTATGTGGAAGAAAAGTGTCTCTCCTATGAATTTGTAACCATGGACAAATTCTGAGTGTTCTAAGACAAGAAATTAACATAAATAGTTACTACCTAAGGGTACCTCTCTGGAAAGGCACACCCCTAAACCATACTGTGAAGAATTCCCACAAATGAGCTCACAAACCAATGTGACACATCAAACAAGAAAACAAGCACCATGAATGAAAACCAGCATAAAAAAAGAAAAGAAGAATTTAGCTCCAAAATACTTTAGATAATATAATTATTGGGCTCAGAATATAAAAGAAATATTTTTGAAATATTGTAATAATTTGGGGTGCCTGGGTGGTTCAGTCAGTTAAGAGCCTGACAGTTGGTTTCAGCTCAGGTCATGATCTCATGATTCATGGGTTCAAGCCCTGCACTGGGCTCTGGGCTGGTGGTGCAGAGCCTGCTTGGGATTCTCTCTTTCCCTCTGTCTCTGCCCCTCCCCTGCTCATGCTCTCTCTCTGTTTCAAAATAAACTTACAAAAAATTTTTTAAAGAAATATTGTAATAATTTTTAAAGCACTAAAATAGAACAAACTACCATAAAAATTATTAGCAAACTTATTAAAGAACTAAATACAATTTCTAGAAATGAAAGATTTATTCATTGGAAAGTACACATTAAAAAGCAGATCTGAAAAAGGAAAAGAGATAATTAGTGCACTAATAGAAAGGCAAAGGAAGTTATCCAAAATGTCACTGATAAAGTCACAGAGGTAGAAAATATGAAAATGAAGAGATATAGATCATTGGAGGAGACTATCTATGATAAATCTAATTTAAATACAGAGAAAGAGAGGAGAGAAAAAGGAATAGATAACTGAGAAAAAAATATTTGAAGCGCTAAACGTTAAGTAGTTTTCAAAGCTGGTGAAAGATAGAGCTCTTAGTTCTGGGAGCACAAAGAAATCTGTAACTAGGTTATTATAGTGAAACAAGAGAACACCAAAGAAAAAGGGCAGAATGTCTGAAAGGCATCTGGAGAGAAAAGAGAAACTACCTGAAAAGGAATAATATTTAGACTAACAACAGGCTTGTCAAAAACAGGAGCCAGAAGATAGTGACACATCTTCTAAATAACCGGAGACGACAGCTAATCTTTCAACACCAAGTGGGAGATGAACATATTTTTGTATGAATAAAATTGAGTTTACCAACAGAGATCCTCTCTCTGTATCAGAGATACAAGATGGAATGATGAGCAAATAAATTCATAAACATGGGAAATCTTGATATCTGGACAAACCCTGACTGTTAAAATAATTATTTTAAACTGCATACTTCATGAGGCAAAAAAAGAAGCTAAATTTAATGTATCTGCCTTGAGTGGTGTAAAATACAGGAGATGGAGAGTTGAAGTTAAAGTATTACAGAATTTTGTATTGGTTAGGAAAGAGTAAAGATATGGATTAGTTGTAGCTTTTGATTTTATATGTATGTTAAAATTTAATTATAACCATACAAAAAATACAAAAGGACTTTAAGTCCAGCAGAGGGGAAAAATGTATTTAAAAAAAAAAACAAGAAAAAAATTGGGGGCACTCAGGTGGCTCTGTCAACTGAGTGTCCGACTCTTGATTTCGGTTCCGGTCATAATCTCACAGTTTGTGAGTTCGAGCCCCATGTTGAGCTCTGTGCTGACGGCTCAGAGCCTGGAGCCTGCTTCAGATTCTGTGTCTCCCTCTCTCTCTGCCCCTCTCCTGCTTGCTCTCTCTCTCTCTCTCTCAAAAATCAATAAACATTAAAAAAAAAAAAGGAAAGAATTTAGTATAACCAGTATGAATCACTCAAACTTAAGGCAAAGGCAGGCTTTGAATTCAGGCAGGTAAATGGCATGTTGATGCAATTTGCCACTAGGCTGTCATACCTCCTATACGCAGTCACATGGAAAGTTTTGTCAATGCACAGAATAAGAAATACAATATGGCAGGCTCTGCATATGTGTCTGTATATTCACAGAAAAGTGACTGAAAAGTCATATGCCAAAGCATGAAAATAAACACTGAGTGTTTATTGCTGGGTGACAATATTTTTTATCCATTAGTATTCTACATTTTTAGGAGACCATTTACGTATCTTTGCATTCAGTGAATCTTTACTTAGATGCCTGTTATGTATCAGTAATTACTACTCAGTTCTAGATACTGAGGAGTGAGTGAGGAGCAAAAATAGACAAATCGTTGTTCTCTCAGATCTTACAGTCTAGTGGAAAAGACATTCAAATTATAAGTAAATATTAAAAAAAACAAATTATAAGTAAATATAAAATGCTATGAAGGAAAGCTAGTTGTTGCATGAGGGCATGTGAAGGAGGAGATCGAACTGAGCTTTGCAGGAAGAAGAGGACGTATTTAAGCAGCATAGTGATGGGGAGAGTATCTCATGCAGACAGTGCAGCAGAGAGAGACCAGATCTTTAAAGGATCTGAAAGAGAGCCGGCAGGGCTAGAAAGCAGTGAGCTGTTAGATGAGGAAGGAGAGGAAGATACAGGTAGGTTCCAAGGGTAGGCAGGGCTTGGAGGTCTAGTTAAAAATTCTGGCCTGTATCCTAAGAGCAGTTGGAAGCCACTGAGTGGGTTTTAAGATGTGTGTGGGGAGAGCATAAGTTCAGATTTGTTTTTGAAAAGATTGCTCAAACTTCTGAGTAGAAAACAAATAGAGATTTTGCTAAATAATCCTGTACACCAGAAAAGAACTGGCAATTGACATGGAAAGACATGAACAGATTCTGTCAGTATTTCAATAAAAAAAAAAAATTCACAAGAACCCGGTGATGTACTAAAAGATGGAGAGGAAGTGAGAGAAAAGTGCTGACAGTTTCTACAAGTGAGGAAGGCAGGAGTGACATGGGGATGAAGGAGAGTTCCATATCAGATCTGCACTCTTCTGATGGGGCGACGGCCAGGTATGTGTGTATTGCTTGTGTTATTAAAACTCAACTGCCAAAATAAGCAAATAAAAAAAATAATCTGACCTTCTTCTGGTGGAGATGGTTTGTTCCCGTTTCCTTTATCCACAATCTTGACTCTGGGTTTTGGATCCTTTCTTTTTTCCAAATCTTTAACTGGAAGGAAAGTAGAAACACAGCAACATGTTATGTTAATGTCTGAAAGAAAATATTCAGTGAGTTTTACTAAAATCTTTGCAAGTATTGAGAGTATTAAGTAGAAATTAGCTCCATGGTAGAATTCCACTCCCAAAGATTAGAACTGCTATTTTAACCTTGTCATGGGAAGGTGTGGAAAACACCTAAGGAATTACTTTGGTCAAGGACTCATTATGGGCGGCTGTATCTAATAAATTCAACCTTTCATCAACTGCTATGAAATCAGCATGATTATTCCCATTTTGTACATGAGGGAACAAAGGACTAAGTAATTAAAACATATTTCATAAAACCAGAAAGTGTTGGCTCAGGATTCAAGCCAAGTCTTCTGGTCTCTGAACAAGGTCAGTGAGTTGGCCTTTGTTCTAGGAAGATCATGTCCAGAAATATCTTCATTTGGAGTTGGGCTATCTGCGATAGAAGGTGGAGAATCCAAAATAATTTCCTTTCAAACTTAAAAAAAAGCGTCCCTACTAATAAAGAGTAGTATTTCTTTGTCAATTTCGGTATAAAATTAATACTGAATTAATTAATACATCTGTACCAATCTACTCCCTCATAGCTTCACTTTCCACTGCTTGAAACTCCACAGCCATTTCCTGCTATTGCTTGGCACGTTCGCTTGCTTGAGTCAGTCAAGACCACCACCAATGGCGATGGTTTCTGCACAAACAAAACCCCCACGAAAAGGCAGAAGCTATCTTATGATGAGATACTTCATTTAATTGTTGCATTCACTTCAAAGAAATCAGCAAATTTATTGCACCGTGGACTATGGAGGGGAAGGAATGATTTTCTCCGAACCATTATTCCTGCTTTCTCTGAGGTGTTATTCCATTAATGCTATCTCTGTCATTCCCTCCTCTCCTCCTCTTCTTTCTACTGGCTTCGATCCCTTTGCTGAAAGAGTTTGAGACTTGCCAACTACCAAAGTCATGTTGCTCTAGTTCTGTTATTTGTTTCCTTAGAAACCTTCCTTGGCTTTCTGGTACCCTAGAGGTTAAATTCCAAGATTAAAAATAAAAATAAAAATAAAAATAAAAATAACAGTACAAGATGCCTTGATCCTGCTATTCCCACTGAACCTTTAATTTTCTAAATCCTTTTTTTTTTTTTTTTTTTTTTAGACCTCACTCTCTGGCTTTTTTATGAGTCTTGGCCACTTTGGAACACCACCTTCTGTAAATTCTTCTCCTTGTGAGTTTTTACCAAGGCACTATCCTGGATTTTCTTGTACGCCTCAGACCCCTCCTTTACATTCTCATTTTTTGGCTCCTTTTTCTGTTTTCCATTCCTGAAACATGATCATATACTAAAGTTGCCTTGCATCTCCGTACAGCCCGCCTACACTCTTATCATCCCACAAGTGTAATGCTCACCCTCCTGTGGAAATTTTCCAAATCTACATCTTCAACCCCACCCACCCATAGGCCATGGCCTCAAATTGCTTACATTCTGTAAAAGAAGGCTGCAACTTTAATGTGAGAACAATTGTGCCGAGTAGTGATAGAAGCAGAAATAGATCTGGCAAAGAATAATTCCAGAGGTGGAGACTCATGGAAACTTCACAGAGAAGGTGACATTTAAGCCAGACTTGGAAAGATGAAAAGATGAACACAATTTTGTAGGCAGAGATTAACAAAATGTCATTCCAAAATGACAGGAAAATGGTAGCCAAAAAGAAAGTTTGCCAAATAGAGCCATAAACCATTCTGATCTATATCTATATCTATATCTATATCTATATCTATATCATCTATATCTATCTATCTATCTATCTATCTATCTACAGAAGTCATCTTTCAATTTTGCCCTTAGGTTACATATAAGATGTAATACATATGTCATACCAAGCTGCTGTCTTCCTCATGCAGGAGGCAGACTAAATTGGAAAACAGACTGTCATAAGCAAAGTGGCATTAATCGTAACAACAGCAACCTTGCCCCTAGTATGTGCTGAAGTAAGTTAATCCACACAGTAATAGGCATATATCATTACTCCCATTTGCTGAAAACTGAGGCCATGCTTGATTTGCTTGGCCAAATATACACACCAAATCAACATGCTTTTCTATCTTCAAACTCCAAATATTGTTTCTCGTGCTTCCCTGTGTTCAGAAGATGGACTCATGAGGAACTCAAGTCTCTACACTAATTATAAACCCATATGAACAGCATTTGTCTGGATCATCATTTTTTTGGACCCAACCATGAAAGTCTTCCAGGGAGGGGAGACCAGACTGATAGCTCCATTTCACAAGGAGCAAAACAAAAAAGAAAACCAACCAAAGTTATTTTAATTTCCTTGTTACACACTTTTATTTGGGAAGAACTAATCCCTCCAGCTTGACAATAAAAACAATGCAGCTAAGAAATATATATGCTTACATATAAGTTATCCCACTAGTCTTAGTTAGACTGTCTCACTAAGATTATTTCAGTTTAAGCAAGCTGAAAACTACATTTCCTTCTTTTAAAATGTTTATTTATTTTGAGAGAGAGAGAGAGAGAGATTGAGTGCATGAGCAGGCAAGGAGCAGAAAGAGAGGGAGAGAGAGAATCTCAAGCAGGTTCTGTGCTGTCAGTGCTGAGCCTGATGTGGGGCTCGATCCCAGAATCTTGAGATCATGATCTGAGCCAAAATCAGGAGTCAGACACTCAACTGACTGAGTCATCCAGGGACCCCTAACTGCATTTCCTTTTGTGTTTTGAGTAAATAGCTATTGGGAAAGCTTTTTAAGGTCACCTGTTTCTTACGCTGCTCAATCAGTGAACTACCTGAAATAATCAATTGTAATAACTTCAGCCTAAGCTAAATGTCTCCTTGTCTTTTTACTGCTTCTCACAAATTTTAAGAAGTGTTATTTTGCTTACTCGGAATGTCCAAGGCCAGAAACTGAAATACGGTGCCATAAAGGGAGACAGAGGCTGATTTATATGGAAAATAACATAAAAACCTTTTCCAGAGGCTCCAGACAATGTGAATCTCAAAAGAATGGCATGTTGAAACATCTCCCTGTCCTATTGACAGGTGGATTTACCAAATGTCTTTATTCAGAAGTTTTAAGAGGTAGCTGGTTTAAAAAGGTTTTTTTTTTAATTAAAAAAAAAATCACAAAATACATGTCCTAAAACATTACTTAGAAGAGGAAGAAAAAAAAAAAGGAAAGAGGGGCAGAAAATCCAGATAGAACACTGCTACACACAGAGTTCTAGAAACCACAGCCTCCCAGATTTGTGGATTAATCTAATGGCATGATTTTAAAAGCTATTGTTATTTGAAATGTCTAGATTTGCTTCAAAATTAGGGCAGAGTGTGGGGTAGGGGGATAATACATGAAACAAGACTGGCCATGAATGGCTCACTGCTGAAGTGACTGATGGATGGATACTTAGGGATTTATTATACTATCCTGATTTTTAAAATGTTTAAAATTATCCTTTAATAAGTTGGATTTTTTAAAGAGTCTATATTAACAATGAAGTAACACAGAAAGTTAACTAGGACAGGCCTCTTCTGTTTGCATTCACGATACACAAAACTTTCCCGTCCACATTTAAATGGCCCCTCCCAGGAAGAGGGAGTTGCTGTGGTCTCTGATCATGAGAATATAAGGTCACAGGGGAAGGGATCTGCCATGTTCCCAGTGCCTAAAATAGAGCCTGACACTTAGTAGTCATGCAGTATATATTTGGTAAATAAAAAAAAAAAAAACAGTGAATGCATGAATGAATGAATGAGTATCTTCCTGAAAGAAGAATCACTGTCTGTATGAACAACTTTTAAACTCGGTATAAGGAAAGGCTTTCTAATGCAGACACAGATTGGGCTACCTCGGAGCTTTCTCTCCTGCTTAGAATATCTCTGCAGGCCCTGCCTTTCCCTGTCTGCCCAACTTACTATTTGAGAACTGTCTCAAATATGAAGCCATCCCCCGTCCATTCTCATCCTAGCCCATTATTGGGGCAGAGAGATCACCTCCCTTCACAGAGCCCTGAATGTATGTCTCTAGCCAATACTTACCATATTCACAAATCTGTTTGTCATAGGACTTGGCACATAACAGGCCAATGATAAAAATCAGCGGATTAATTATGAGAAAAAGTTAAATTTCTTATTGTATAGACTGTTTACATAGAGGCTGGACTGGCATTTGCTAGGGATACTATAAAGAAGGTACAGGCATCATCTATTGAGTCACTAAGTATTTATTGAGCACCTGCTATGTGCTAGGTAGATGAGTTGTCTGGGTAAGGTTCAGGGAACAGTATTAGGAAAAGCATTTGAAAAGTAAAAATTAGGGGCACCTGGGTGGCTCAGTTGCTTAAGCGTCTGACTTTGGCTCAGGTCATGATCTCGTGGTTCGTGGGTTCGAGCCCCACCTCGGGCTCTGTGCTGACAGCTCAGAGCCTGGAGCCTGCTTTGGATTCTGTGTCTCCCTCTCTCTCTGCCCCTCTCCTGCTCGTGCTCTCTCTCGCTCTCTCTCTCTCTCTCTCTCAAAAATAAACAAACATTAAAAAAAAAGTGTGATGTAACTTTAAAAAAAGTAAAAATTAACGGATTTAAGTAGGCGTGCAGTGAAATGGGTAAAGGGAGAAGCAGAGGTGCATCAGTGACAGGAACTCATGGAAGATTGTACTAAAATGCTTTTCAAGATCTCCTCAAATCGAAACAATCCAATTTTAACCTGTTACAATGTTTACTATAGGCAAACTCAGAGCTGGAACAGAGTCCCATGCTGACACTTTCAGAACTGTAAAACGTACTTCTGAATTGGCCTTGGGCTGGCTTGCTTTCTTTGTCTTTATTGTATGCAATAATTTGAACTGTATAATTCTGGTCTGGCATAAGACCTTGAATAATTGCTTTAGTTGCAGTGTTCTGGAGATTCAATTGATTGGTTTTTCCACCTATAATAAAACAGAAAGATAAATCAGTACTAAGAAACAGGTTAACTGTATACATTAAGAAAATTTATTAGTCAAGCAATCAAGACATTTAAAAATATATACAATGGTGCATATGTACGTTGCACTTAACTTTAATATATTGTTCCTTCTCATTCTTAGCTCTACTCTTTGTATAACTTAAACAGTTGTCTAAATAGGACAAAACACATTCAGAAAAATCATTCATCACAATGCATTATTGCTTTTATATGCTAGGGAAAGTCATAGTACAGGATCAGAAGACAGTAAGCCCTTCCCATCAGATATATTCTTCAAGGAAAGAATTCCACTTAAAAGTGCAGGGAAAGGTATGGGCAGGCTGAATGTCATTGTCTACAGTGGAATTTTTGCTATAGTCTCTCTAAACTGAGTCAGAGCATCCCTGAAGCACTAGCAATTTAATTATCTCAAATCTGAGCATAACTGGCTCAGGATGTTGATGGAACAAATCATTGCCTGGCTACTTAAAAGTTAGCTTGGTTCATGAAAAGATTTCAAACCTCCATGATCTCTCCATCAAATTAGACTAACATCTAAGGCTTTCTTGGAAATACTGTTGATTAATATTCAACTTTTATGCAAAATTCCAAAGATAGATTTCTTTTCTGATTTCTAATAGCACTTACTAAGTCTGAGAAAGGAGAAATTTAAAACCTCTGCCTCACTAACACTAATAGCAAAAAGCATCTGAAATTTGCTGAATGAATTAAACATAACACAGTTTATAATAAATTTTAATCATATTCTAATAAAACTAATGATGTTATGTCTGAAATCTGAAACCTTTCTCTTGCCAAAACCCATTTCTTTAAATGCATTTATGTCCGAGATGTTAAACCTGGTTTCACAAAGTTCTATTGCTTAAAACTCACCTCCTACAAATACTTACAAATAAATCTTTCTTAATGTGTGCATCACTAAAAAAAAAAAAAAGTGTCTTAGGATACTTTGTATTAGAGCCCCACTCTGAGAGGCATAGGGTGTATTATTTTACTAAAAGCCTTGAGAATCTTGCAATAAAAAAGCTTTAAACTCTTTAAGACAGGAGTTCTTAACTTTATTTGACCATTAAACCATTAGGTCGTATTAAGAGCTGTAGCGTGGGGCGCCTGGGTGGCGCAGTCGGTTAAGCGTCCGACTTCAGCCAGGTCACGATCTCGCGGTCCGTGAGTTCGAGCCCCGCGTCAGGCTCTGGGCTGATGGCTCAGAGCCTGGAGCCTGTTTCCGATTCTGTGTCTCCCTCTCTCTCTGCCCCTCCCCCGTTCATGCTCTGTCTCTCTCTGTCCCAAAAATAAATAAACGTTGAAAAAAAAATTAAAAAAAAAAAGAGCTGTAGCATCTTTCAGATTACCATGGACCATGCTTTGGGAAAGACTGATATAAACAATACTTGGAACATCTCTTGCAGTGTTCAAATGTCTACATTTTGTGTCTAGACGCGTTTATTACTCTTTATTTACGCTGTTTATGTTTTATCAAGGAGATACCAGAGTGTCGATACTGTGTTATTGGCTTGGGTCACGGCAGCAAGGACATGGGGTCACTGGAAAAAATGTAACGAGTATTCATTAAGAAATCATTTGCTTTCATTCTCAATTTTTAGTTTGTCTCTGGAGGTGTTTAAGCAAGAGCTGGAGGTCTGCTTTGTGGGTATGTTGTGGTGGAGGGGATTGAAAGATCTGGCTGAGCTTTGGTTCCAAAGCTACACGAGTCACTTCCAAGACTCCCTGATTCCTTTATGACACCTACGTGAGGTACTCAATAGTTTAGTATTATCATCAATTAATCAGGTAGTTAAAACACTGATAACCTGAAGGAACAAAAAAAAAGAATAACCTTTCAAGATCCAATATGGGGAATTCTCAGAGGTACCGCAAATTGAAAACTTGTATTTTGACCTTTAAAGTCATGATGTTTAAGAATCTCTTTAACTTGAATTTCCCATGATGACTTATTTTAGAATGTAAACTGCATTTTCAGAAGTCAAAGTTATTTCAAAAGTGGGCCATGCTTCAAAATGAAAATTCTGAACCAGGCTTGAGAATGAAATACCGTTTTCTGCAAGTGAGTCACTTCTGTGGGCCACCATGGGAAAAGTTGGCATCGGTAACACTGAACCAAGAATCATTCTAAGGAGCCTATGGGTAAAATTTGTTAATAGAAGAAGGTTCCTTTTTAGTAGTGGCCGAGCAAGAAACCAGGTGTTTCATCTGCTTGTTTTAAATCCACCACTGGGTGGGCGCCTGGGTGGTGCAGTCGGTTAAGTGTCCGACTTCAGCCAGGTCACGATCTCGCGGTCCGTGAGTTTGAGCCCCGGGTCAGGCTCTGGGCTGATGGCTCAGAGCCTGGAGCCTGTTTCCGATTCTGTGTCTCCCTCTCTCTCTGCCCCTCCCCCATTCATGCTCTGTCTCTCTCTGTCCCAAAAATAAATAAACGTTGGAAAAAAAAAATTTAAATCCACCATTGGGTAAAATGTCCACAACTATGAACAACAGAGCATCTGTTGACCTCATTAAATGAGTTGCAGAAAGGTGTCTAACAGCAAGGAGTCCAGGTTCTTATAAATCTCTTTATCACCAGTAAAGAGGAAAAAATTATACTTATATAAATATATTATACAGATGTGAAATATTTGTTATGTACTATGTGAAAATGTATCCTAGGAAAGGAACTGAGGCCTGAGAGACGTACTCAAGATCATCTTTAAATCAATCATGGGTGAATATGACTGAGCTCCTACTATTTGGCAGTCACTCTCTTAAGTGCTTGGCATTTATAAATTAATTTAGTCCTTACAACAAGTGTTTCCCAAATTTAATACGCATAGGAATCCTCTGTGAGTCTTGGTAAAAATTAGATGCCAGTTCAGTAAGTGGGGGGTGGGGACCAATAGTCTGCATTTGCTCTCAACTGATGCTTCTGCTGCTGATTCCCAGAGCACATTTTGAGTTCCAAGCCTTACAACAACTCCACGAGGTGGGTACTAGTGCTGTTTGTGCATCTTGTGTAAGAAGAAACTGAGGAACTGAGAGACTGAATAACTTGCCCACATGACATCTTACGCCCCACAGAACCAAGTTCTAAAAGCAAGCAGTCTGTTTTCTTGATCCCTTCTTTGTCTCCATGACCACCATGCGGCAGTGGAGATTCCTCCACATACTCTGTATTATTTTAGTTGATCAGATGTGTACAGTAAAAACATAAAATAGAAGAAAAAAGTCAACCAAAATTTAATGTATAAAAATGTACATAACTACTTTATCTTCATGATCAATAAATTTAACTTTTGTCTTTCCTGTTTTAACTTCTCACTTATTTTTATAATGTATACTTAGTTTTTATAATTTTAATGTGTAATTGCTGAATAATATACTATCAAGTTAATTAATCATAATTTACTCAGCTGGTCACAACCATCGGCCTTCCAGATGTATTGGATTTTTTTTTAAGTGTCAACACACCAAAAATATTCATCCTATGTCAAAACAGAAGTGAAGATTTTAATCTGGAAACTTCTCCTGCGGAGAATTATGGTGAGCTCAATAGTGACTCTTTAGACTTTAGGAACATTATTAGGAACATTATTTCCTTGGTTAGAGGGTGAGATTTCAAGTTCAAATATTAAATTAAAAAGAAAACTTTCCAAAAATCCTCTTACAAATGACTTTAAAGCAACACTCAGTATTTCACATTTTTAGTTATCTATGTGTAAAAAGTTGCTAATACTCCACAAAATACAAACAGCTCTATTTTACCTGAAGCTGGAGTCACAAGAAGTTTGTATCCACCAAATTTTCCCCTTGGAGCCTTCCATGAAATCTGTATACTGTCCTGAGATAATACATTATATCGTAACCTTGTGGGTGGAGCCACTGAAAAAGAAAAACAAAAAATTGCTTAAGTATTGAAACATTTAAGTTTCCATTAGTTAAACTGAAGAGTCAAAGTAATGAAATCAAAATATATGACTTCACCAACCTCAAAATATGCTCTTTCTATAACCCCATTAATGAATTGATCAGTTTGCACAATGATACAAACCCAAGAGTATCTGTTTCTTAAGAGATAAGCATTTGTCAAATAGTATTGACCTTATGACAAAAAACTGTGACTTAGGGTTAAAATTTAATAATCTGGTCGACTTTAAACTGAAGGCAATCTTGCAAAATGTGTTCATTATGTTACAAACATTGTGTGTGTGTGTGTGTGTGTGTGTGTGTGTGTGTGTGTGTGTGTCCCTACTTGGAACATGTGAGCTTTTATAATCTACTCTCCTGGGGCCTGTTTTATGCCTTCAGGTTTTTTACTTTAGTAATCCAATATATTTTATGATAAGGTCATTTAAGAAGGCTATCATGGACATATTAGAGTAATAAGATCTTCATTTAAAAACATCTGAGAAAGAGATTAAAAGGGACCAAAATAAAAAAGACCAATAAAAGATAATTATGTTTTATAAACTTTGATCCATTCTTGAAATTTGGCTGATTTGTATCTTTTGGCAAGATCCATAGCACATGGTCATGAATCATCCCAGTATATTTAATCTTTTCTGATAGTTCACACAATGGGTACGTCTATATTACTTTTTACATATGTCATTCAAACTTCAAAACATGTTTTTGGAACCCTACTATCAGTGTCCCAGAATTTCAAAAGAAATCCTTTAAGAAGAAGATTTTAATGATATAATATCGAAATTAGTTTGTCAAAAAAGAAAAGTTAATGTATAACAGAAAAGTTAGCACTTACTACCCATTTTTATGCCCTGCTTTTCTTTCTCGCTTGAGAAAACACAGGGAGGGGGAGGAAATAAACATTCTCTTTCACAGGGATGTAGCATGACATGGAGTTTGGACACAAATTCGATTCTAGTTCTGTCACTTATTAGATAAAGAACCTTGAGCAAGTGATTGTTTCTTCCAAAGCCTTATTTTTAGAAAAGGTGACAGCAATACTTTCTGCACAACATAGATGGCAATAGACAATAGGATAATGGATACAATGTATTATAACAGGTGGTCAGTAAATGTTTGCTCCTCTTGCCCTCACTTCAACTAATGGGTGATCTCAAAAGCTCACTGGATTCTCACAAAAAATACACAGCTATCCCAACTTTACATATAAAGGAACCAAAGAGAAGCTAGAGATGTGTCCAAGTTTACATACTGGTGAATGACAAGCTCTGACCCCAAGCAAAATGCTCTGTTTCTTTGGCAGAAGAACCATATTAAGAAGGCACCCTTTATGAGCTAGGTGAATGAGTGATTTACTTCTCTACAAACTATCCACTCATTCAAAATCAATGAGCAGTGAAGGACATAATCAAGAATAGTTATTCTCTGGGGTGCCTGGGTGGCTCAGTTGGTTAAGTGTCCAACTTCAGCTCAGATCATGATCTCACGGTTCACAAGTTCAAGCCCCACATCGGGCTCTGTGCTGACAGCTCAGAGCCTGGAGCCTGTTTCAGATTCTGTGTCTCCCTCTCTCTCCCTCCCCTCCCCTGTTCATGCTCTGTCTCTCTCTTGAAAATAAATAAAACCATTAAAATTTTTTTTAAAAAGAATAATTATTCTCTTCCTGTTGTCCTTTACTGCCTCTTAGCAGAGAATGCTAGCCATACAAAACAAAAACATTAGCTTACCATTCTCAATTTGACATGAATGGAAGAGTTTACATTTCTGGTTTATGGGATAATATGGATTTATCATAAGAACAACTACACTGCAATTCAAGAGGAAGATAGCTGAACCTAACATCTGGATGAACAGAAAAACTATTACTATTTTGCTCAGTCTGGAACTTGGGGAGAATAATGTATTCATAGGTAGGCTCTTATTACTTATGGAAGAGAATTTAAAGTAAGAATTAAACCATTTTAAACAATATATCAAGTGTCTCCACCAAATCTTGCCAGTGGGCTGCTAGACATCACGGGCCAAGCTCATGAAAGACTTCTGCCCGAACGCCCTGGTGAAAGACAGCTGACACGCCTGGGAATCGTCAAGTGGAAAAGTACAGTAAATAGGATGAGGGCCTCAGGTCTAGGCAGTTGCAAGAAGATCAACCCATTCTGTTGGTACCCCAGGTGTGCGGACTTCTCAAGGAGGGCAAATAAGTCAACCCAGGATTCCTAGGTTAAAGATTAGAAATCTTTTCAGCATTCTCTGGCCAGGCTACTGTTCTTCAAATGTGGTCTGAGTTTATAGCCTGACACATTTTTTTAGTCAACAGCCACAGCCTCCTGAACCTCCAGGAGAAAGTGATTGGGATAACAATGGTCATGCTCTGATTCCATGCCCAGAAAATACAGAGGGTGCTCCAGACCCAGAGGGCACTGGCTTCCTTTGAACTGCTCAAAGAAATACAATGTGAAACAACTACAACAACAATATCCATCCACGTTCAACTTTTTAAACAATTTATAAAGGACGCGGATGACTACAGTCCCATTACAACTGCTAGCAAAAAGCAATACCACCATTTTCTTTCATCAACAGACCACACCTATTGCCTATATACGCAAAAATACTCTCTCAATCATTAAAAGAAAATCTTGGGTAGACACAGAGTTCACATTTCCTTTAGGTTTTTGCCTATCGGGGAAAAACATTGAACAGAAAAAATGCTAGTTAAGAAAGAAGAAGGCATGAGGTCATAGTATCAAACTTCAAAATTAGCTCCTTTTTCTCTGTATGGAAGACACTGGGACTTGTGCCAGAGCAAGGGTAGCAAGACCGACAGAAACATTTTAAATCCAGTGCACAAATAAATGTCTCATGGAACAAAAAGTTGTGGATCTTTAATGCCAGACCCATGCTTTTTCTTTCTGCAGCCCCAAGGAGGTCCTTCTATACGTACACTTAACTTCCAGTGATAATTACACTCTCTCTCCCTTTCAAATAGATAAAACTTAAAGTAAAATTTTTTAAGCAACTCCAATGATCTATTCTCTGCTCAAAATCAATCACATAAATAAATGGTGTCATGGTAGATAGAAATAAGATCCAGTTTCTCAAACATCTCACGTACTTTCCTAAAAGCCAAAGAAGCCAATGACATCTGAAGTCTTTTCTTACTGGGATTTCCTCCAGCAGGTGCCCACCATCTTCCTTCTAGAAAGTTTCTCCACTGGACCATGCGTTTTCAATTCACCTCTGAGACCTCAAAGGTCCCCATCAGATAACCTCCAAGCACAAAACAGTTCAGATATATCCCCTGTCTCATCCCTTTCACCTAAGCTCCAGACCACCCACTACCCACCAGACATCTTGTCCTGGATGTTCCACAAACAGTGGAAGCTCCACATATGTGTCTGAGACTGACATCATCTGCAGATTAAACTTGCTTCATCATTTATTCTTTTTCAAGTTTTTTTTTTCTTTTAATACTGAGAGACAGAGAGACAGAGAGAGGTAGAGAGAGAGGGAAAGAGAGAATCCCAAGCAGGTTCTGCCCTGTCAGCACAGAACCTGACGCGGGGCCAATCCATGAACCATGAGATCATGACCTGAGCTGAAATCAAGAGTCGGACGCTTAACCGAATGAGCTACCCAGTCACCCCTATTCTTTTATTAATCTCTTCAACAAATGTCTACTATGACTGAGGCATTGGTCTGCATCAGAGATACAGACACCAATAAGAGACGTACTGAAGTATAGGTAAACAAGCAATTATGACGCAAAGGTACAGAAGCAATAATAACACGTGAGTTGAAATTAAAGGTCCCGTCTACCGAGCAAAAAGCCTTACAGTCCTCTTTGATATTTCCCTTTTACACCTCCCTCCATATCTAATCAGGAAGGAAGTCTTCTCTCTTCTACCTCTGAAATGGTTCTTGGATTCACTCTCTTCTCTCTGTTCCCCCACCTGGCTCAGACCCTCAACCTCTACTTCCCAGACACATTAGTATAATCTTCCAATGGTCTCTCCTACTTAATTCTTATTCCCCAAGCCACTATGGGTCACAAATATGAGTAGCAGCGATATTGCTATCAGTGTCTCTAAAAACAGAGCTGTTTAAAATCCTCCACAATTTGGCTCCAATCTACCTTTCCAGCTTTGTCTTTTGCTACAACCCCACCCCACACACAGAACTTATACTGTGAGTTATCTGCTTAACTGACGGCATCCCTGAAAGCACCCCAGAAGGGTCTCTGTGCGATCAGTTACTCCACCAATGACCATTTCTGAATTAAGTGAGACTAAGATAGTGGCTCTGAAGGGCTTTGTGATTTGCCTGCTCTTTGTTCCTAAGGACCCGTGCTTGTATCCCACAGTTTCGATGGTGAGTTACCTGAGATTTCTAGTACCACTGCGGAAAGTGTTCTTACATTAATGTAAACAGGGTAAGTGGAATTTGTCTAACTGTTCCCTGTGTGTTGCATGAAGTAGTCAGAAATATGGTCTTTTGCTCAGTGTTTGAACACTGTTCGAGCCTGCCAAGAGTCACGTTCCATGCCTTTGCAAACAAGCACGCCTCACTTTAAGGAAGCAGGGTGTGGTGGTTCTTAACATTTGACTTTTCTACGACTGTAAATTCCAAGCATTAGACATAAACACTCCTAAAACAACTTTCTTTATCTCATTTACATTTCCTTGCTAAGCTGATGAATGACGATCTCTGTACCAACATTTCTGTTTCTGCAAGATTATCGTGTTTACCCAGTAAGGTAGTTTTGCTCATTTATACGCGTTGTGCACTTACTCCGGAGGTTAGCACACTTCTTCTGCAAAAGGCCAGATAATAAATATTTTAGGCCTTGGGGGCTATACAGTTTCTGTCACAACTACTCAAATTCTCAATGTGAAGCAGCCACAGACATATGTAAACAGATAGCTGCATTCCAATAAAACGTTAATGACAAAAGCAAGCAGTCTTCTGTTATTTGGCCCACGAGTGGTAGTTTACCCACTCTTAACATACTTTAGAAAAATGAGTCAAAACCAAAAATAAAGGTGCAGATCCCAGTAATACAAACAGTAGATTTCAAAAATGAAGTTCAATGAAAACGAAGCTAGAGATAGCCGGAAATGCTTAAAATGGTGTATCAGCAGTTTCTGTCAGACTCTTAGGAAACTCTACATTGTGTGCTCAATTTTTAAAGAAAGGAACAAAATAAGGACCAGGTATCAAGTGGTAGAAATATTTTGTAGACCTTCTATTTAAGAGACAAGGCATGACTCAGGTACCTACATACACACATTATAGCTCCTCATTAATGGAACTGATTTGGTAGCATGCAAATTTGGCTTCTGCCGATTAAATCTGCACAGCCTTTTCAGAAGCACGTGAAGAATGAGCTATTTAACAAACCACCACAAAATGACTATGCTCAGTCACTGGTGAGGTCTCAACCGTCATCAAAGTTGCGTGGCACATTTCTACAAGGCAAACAGTTGGTAAAACTGAGTAAAAGCCAACATATGACCCTGCCTAGAAACACAGTAGAACCAGTGAAACACTATTAGGGCAGGTAAAATAAAAAATAATAATCGGAACCAGTGCAGCTAGAGTCCCAGCCCTAATGATTATCTTAAAGTTTTGCGTTACCTTGACCCTGGACAATGGTGCAAAAATAAGCAATTGCCAGAAAAGCTGGAAACAACCAGTATTGCATGTCGCACTGAAAAATCTTCATTTTATCCTCTGCTTTTCACATGAGATGCAGCAATCCTGGAAATAGAGAGCACAGGAATGTTTTGAGAAGCCTGAAAATAATGTATATGCGTCCTCTAAGACAGGCCAACCACCCAACATGGATTAGTAACGTCAGGAAGTAATTCATTCTCCCGGGCACCGTATACTTCACTCTGAAATATGAACTGATAAAAGAAAACCTTTTGAGAAGATGCTGCAAATGGAGAGAATGATCTGAAAGATTTGGGAAAGAAGTTCAGAAAGTACTTTGTGACTCCTTGTAAGGCATAAATTGCACAGTGAATTTTCCAAATGGTTACATTCCAAAAGTTTCTGTGAAATGAGCATTATAAATGAGACAATCACAATTTACTTGACAGGAATGTGTTCCTCCAGGATTTTTCACATAAAGTCAAAAGTCCTTCTATCTGCCTACAAAGTGAAGATATATAGGACCTTTCTTCTGGTAATTAAAGAGAATTTGAAAAACCACTTTGTGCTAATACTAAATCACTGTTCTGCCTCTATTTCACTGGGCTGAAAAATCTATAAGCGTTTCACCTTTTCTTATAAATTTTTTTGTCCTGCGTGTAAATCTAAAAACTCTTCCGAGGTTTTCTTTTTCACAAGGAAATCAACGAAAGAAAAACTACAAGGAAAAGAGAAATGAAAAGGGGCAAAAGAAGGTAGGTAAGGAAGAAAAGAGGGAGGGAGGGAAAGAGGAAGTGTGAAGAGAGAAGAAGCAAGAGTGACTGGTCAATTTACGAGCGCAGTCTACAAATTGTTGACCATAATTATTTTATAAGCCACTACAAAGGAGAAATTCCAAGAAATTTCCTCAAAGGATAAAAAGACATCTGAAAAGTTTTCTTCTACCTAGGGCATTTTTTCATTCATGTATTCTTTCATTCATTCTCCAATATTGTTTCACAAAAGATCTGAGGCAAATTTCAGATAAATAGCAAATAATGTTTTTAGTATGTCCACTGTGATATTTAGAACATATTTAATTACACAATTTATTAGCAAAATTGTGTGATCTCTCAGCTTAAACCTTATCTTTCTTGGTTCTTGCTCCCTTATCAGTATTCAAGGGGTGTGTTTCTGACTTCTCTTCTCCCTCCAGAATAGAGAATCTATATATTTATCCACTTTGCGAGGGTTTTTTTGAGAACAAGTTTTTTTTTTTGCGTTTTTTTTTTACTCATCAATGCTGTTTTGTTTTCTGATTTATTTCTGCGCGTATCATCAGGAATTGCTTCTTTTTGCTTTTCTCTTCTTATTGTTTTATTTGCTTTTTGTTTTTCTTTGTGATTTTGTTTTTTGCCAAATCTTAATGTGATATTATTCTTTTTTTGAGGCCATTAATTTTCCTCTGAATATGCTTTGGCCACATCATATAAGCTTCAACTTCCTTTTTAACTGAAGAGTTATTTCAGTGAATGCAGCAAAGCCTAAAAGTCTATGAACAGAGAAAGCAATAGGACTAATGCATTTAAACCTCTGAGATTCTGGTGTAATTCCAGAGTAATACAGTGTATATCCAGAGGAATAAATTGTATTTCCCTCAGGCAATCATTCAAAAACAAATTGGGGGACAAGTACTTTTTGTATAATACCCAATAATAGTCTTGTGTACAACTCTTTTGTGTTGCCAATAAAAGGGAAATCTGTAAGCTTTGATATTCATGTAAATAAACAAGCTAAGATCCTATAATAAAAATTTAAAAATGTACTCAATTGTGCCTAGAAACCCAAAAAATATCTTCTCCTATCATCCTACCATAGTTCCAAAATACTAATTACAAAAGACTATTTCTTTGGGGCACCTGGGTGGCTCAGTCGGTTAAGCATCTGACTTCGGTTCAGGTCAAGATCTCGCGGTTCGTGGGTTCGAGCCCTGCATTGAGCTCTGTGCTGACAGCTCAGAGCCTGGAGCCTGCTTCGGATTCTGTGTCTCCCTCTCTCTCTGCTCCACCCTGCTCACACACTCTCTCTCTCTCTCTCTCTCTCTCAAAAATAAACATTAAAAAAATTTTTTTCAGGGGCGCCTGGGTGGCGCAGTCGGTTAAGCGTCCGACTTCAGCCAGGTCACGATCTCGCGGTCCGTGAGTTCGAGCCCCGCGTCAGGCTCTGGGCTGATGGCTCAGAGCCTGGAGCCTGTTTCCGATTCTGTGTCTCCCTCTCTCTCTGTCCCTCCCCCGTTCATGCTCTGTCTCTCTGTCCCAAAAATAAATAAACGTTGAAAAAAAAAATTTTTTTTTTAAATTAAAAAAAAATTTTTTTCAAAGAATATTTCCTTGGACTGAAATATTCACATACTGGAAGCTCCTTAAAATTCCAAATGGAAAGGCAATACATTAAGTGCCTATTCTAAAAGAATAAGCAACACATTAAGTGACTAATATATGTATTTACTATATATATATTTAGCATTTTAGCATGGGTTGATTCATCACAGATTAGTAAACCAACCATTTGTCAGAACACAAAGGAAATTGAATAAACAGTGAGCAAATTTTGATAAATTAAAGGAGCAAAGACCTTGGGGTATATATAGAACCCTCACTCTACAAAGGCAAGAATAAGATTAGATGGATTATCCAAAGAGATATGAGTGGCACTTATGTAGACAGAAGGCATGAATACAGAGGATTTCAAAAGATATGGGAGTGGGCTTCAGCCCTAACACAACCAAGAAATCAATAAATCTGCCAGTCACCCAGACAGCTGTCCTGTACAGCCCCCAAAAAACCATACCAGCAGAATCACCCTCTCAACTCAAACAAAATATTCTAAGATTTTGTACCCCAACATTATAACTGTAGGTTTCAACCAGAACCAGGCAAGGGGAAGAAAGGTAAGGAAATAGGCCACATTTGTGTTTCTGGCATACATTTTAAGATCAGGGGACTTTTGGTTAGATACCACACGATAGGATTTTAACATAGGAGAAAACGATCCTTTTACAAACCATAAGCCAAAAGACTTTCTCTGTTCTCTTCAAAACACAAGTCCTGTGTCCAGGTGTTTTGAAGCAATAATTAACGCAACACAATGGAAGCTAATTTGCATTTCACAAAATTTAATTTTAACTAATTAATTAACTAATCAACTATTCTACCCTACTCTTGGTAATTTAAAAACAAACAGTATTATTTAGATGGAAAAAATTGTGCCATAGCTTATCTTTAAATCTTCCTTTTTGTTGTTTACTTTAAATTAGGATGAGTAATACCATATTGAGAGAAGTGGAATTTTAGTTTTCCCAAGGTTTTCTGCCAAGTCTCCAAATTTTTGGACAGTAAAATAGGGGCAAGAAGAATCCCAATTCCTATTAAAGTGCCATGAGACACTTTAACATTTACCAAAATGTCAAAGCCTAATTTGTTGAAACTTTGCCCAAAATCCTGCCCAACACAAATAACTCTGCCTTGGTTTTTTTTGTTTGTTTGTTCGTTCATTTTGTTTTGTTGGTTTAAAAACATCATATTAAAAATGGGTACTTAGTTCTAAGTTCAGAAGGTATACACCCAATTCTGGGAAAGTTGATAATGTTTAGTATAAGTTTTCTCAAAACACTGTCACAATTTTGTGGTCCATAATTTAAAACTATCCCAATTAGGGCTAATTTGCCCTTCTACTTCATGTGTTCTGTTTTATTTAATCTCATTTGTATAGTTGAGATTAATAAGGAGCAAAGGCCCTGAGTATAGCCAGTTTTATCAAAATTCCTTAAAATATTTATTCTAAAGTTTTTGTAAACCACTGATACACACACAAACGTACATACACACGAACACTTGTACAGACTTACACACACATGTACATTCCAATCTTGCATAATGTTCTCTTCAATCAGTGCTGACTTACAAAAAAAACCCAACCAAACAAACCATGAACTTCAACAAAATCTTTGCTAGCTATCTGGCATTTGGTCTTGAGAGAGTTTGTTATTTGTAGTATTGAGATTTCCATTCCAACAATCTCTTGTTGAGAGTCCCACTATATAACCAAAGCTCTCTACTTGCTACTAAGGAAAATACAAAACTTTATACTATACAATCCCTGCCCTCAGCGATCTCACAATTTTATTGAAAAGAAAGATCACAAGCAAATACATTGCAAAGCTTAATAAAAGTAAGTATGAAATAGAAGAAAGACTTAGCACAAAGTGGTAATATAAATAGAAAACTGGGAGTTAGGAGGACAATTCTGCCAATAATTTGTTAGGGGTACTTGGCTAACTGGTGTAACCACTCTGACTTGGTTTCTTCATACAAAATGTGCAAATTAGCATCTATCTGATACAGTGATTGAGATAATGCAGATAATGTATTTAGAACAAAGGTAGCTCTCAGAAAGTTCTAACTAGTTCCAAGTTAGCAACACATTCTAAGAACATGAAGGACAAGGGAATGATAGAATCAATAAATTTTGCTACTGGAGTAGACACTAAAGGAGGAAGGAAATGCAGGATGTCTTTATCTATCCCATCATGTTACGGTTGTAGGACTAACTTGGCAAAAGGCTTAGGTAAAAACCGAAGACCCAGATAATGACAGAGACACAATTATTCGCATGAGTGAACTGCTTTAAACTTTTCAAAATATGCTCCTATCCATGTTTTATCATTTCCTACATGACAGCTCTATATAGATTGAAAATCATCAACCATACGAGCATGTGAAAAATTTGACTTAAGAGCAACTCATAGACTTTAAAAAAAAAGACTTAGCAGTTCTAGTTGACAAGTTCATGCAAAGATTTAAAAGAAATGAGGATGTGAAAAAAAATGGGAATGTTGAAGCATGTTTTAAGCCTAGGAAAAATAAGAATCAGAGGCATATGATGAATGTCTTCAAATACTTGAAGAGATTTCACATAGAAAATAAAACAAGCTATTTTGTGCAACTTCTGCAAATCGAAGTTGAATCAATGAACCAACCCAAAGAGATGTGGATTTAGATGTAAAAACTCTCTAACTTAGAACTGGGTCTTCTCTTTTACTAGAAGTTCTGAGGCAGTAGCCTATAAGAGATACTATAGAAGGGAAAGGGAACTGGACAAAATGACCTCTAAGATGCTTTCTCCAACCCTCTACTGTTTATACTTTAATGTTCACTTTATAAAAGGAGAATTTTATAGTCAACTGATTATCTAGGTCATACAGATTTGCAGATAAAAAAGCAAAGACTAAAAACAGGTCTATAGTTTTTAGATCTATTGCTTTGGTCCAGTGTGTTAACATCGTTTAGCATTCTTTATTTCTTCTCTGCAGTGAAAATACCACCCTCCTCACATCCAGAATAACCAAAGAAGTTTCTAGGATTGGCTAATGAGGTTGACTTAAGCCCCAGAGGAAGTTAGTGATTATTACTCTTATCTGTGAGCACCATGACATAGTAGAAAACAACTCTACGTTAGGAATAAAGAAGACCTAGCTTTGATGCTATTAGTTTGGTGATTAGCCTTTCCCACCCCCCACCCCTGCCCCCAGTGAACTCCCCATTGCGCATGGCATTGTGACCAGAAATTAAGTGGAAAGCCATAGTCTTATTAGCATAAAGTATCAAAGGGCAAAAAGAGTTCAGGAACTCTAGAAACTGCAAATTGAGAAGGGACATGTCAGAGACGAGTGTGCCACAATGAGGAGAAATAAAATCAGCATAAAAACTCTCCTCAAATCCTGGATACTTCAGAATAGTAAAGAGTCAAATAATCAAGAAAACTTAGCCATCATAAATGTGTGTGCATTTAATAGTAGAGCTTCAAAATACATGAAGCACAATATGATAAACTAAAGAAAGGAATAATAAGCAAAATTACAGATGTTAACACTTCTCTCAGAAACTGACTGAAAAACTAGACAAAATATCAATAACAACACAGCAGATGTGAATAACTCTACCACCAAATTAATCTGTAATGATCATTACATCCAACAACTGCAGAATGTACTTCTTTTTTTTTAAGTGTACACAGAAAGTTTTATAAAACGGGCCATATACTGGACAATAAAATGGGATTCAAAAAATTTCAAAAGCTTGAAAGTTTACAGAGTATGGTTTCTGACAGTAACAGAATTAAATTACAAGCCAACAATATCAGGGGCACCTGGGTGGCTCAGCTGGTTAAGTGTCTAACTTCAGCTCAGGTCATGATTTCATGGTTCACAAGTTCGAGCCCTGCATAGGGCTTTGTGCTGACAGCTCAGAGCCTGGAGCCTGCTTCGGATTCTGTGTCTCCCTGGCTCTCTGCCCACCCCCGCTCACATTCTGTCTCTGCCTCTTTCTCTCAAAAGTAAATAAACATTTAAAAAAAATTTTTTTTAATCAAAAATATTACAATATCTTTAAAAATTCAAAGTATCTAGAGATTGAACATGTTTCTAATTAATCCATAGGTCAAAGAAGAAATCACAATAGAAATTAAAAATATTTGGAAGTCAATAAAAATAAAAAGACAACACATGAACATCTGTGGAATGCAGTTGAGGGATTAGAGAGAAATCTCTAAGTTAAAATATTTACATAAAAAAGAAAAAACATTTAAAATCACTGATCTAATGTTCTACCTAAAAAAGCCAGGAAAAAAAGAGCAAATTAAATCCAAATTAAATTGAAGAAAGGGATTAATAAAGAGTACAAACCAAGGAACTACATAAACTCATATTAGTGAAAATTAACAAAGCCAAAATTTGCTTCTCTGAAATAGTAATAAACTTGAAAGATCTTAAGAAAGAGTGATCAAGAAACAAAGATAGGGAACACAACTAACAATACCAGGAATAAAAGAAATTATATCACTACATATTTCACAAACCAACAAATGATAAAAAGGAAAAACATTAATAACTTTATGCCAGTAAGTCCAAGAATTTAGTTAAATTGGAAAAAATCTTTGAAACACTGAACTTGCTAAAACAGACATATGAAGAAACAGAAAATCCAAACAGCCCTATATGTATTATAGAGATTAAATTTGTTATTAAAAATATTCACAACCTAATGGTTGCCAGAGGGGAGGGGAATGGGAATTGGGCAAAATGGGTGAAGGGGAGTGAGATATACAGGCTTGTGGTTATGGAATGAATAGGTCATGAGAATAAAAGACACAGCATAAAGAATATGTCAGTGACATTATAATGGTAATGTATCAGGACAGATGGTGGCTACACTTGTGGTGAACATAACATAACATAATATAATGTATAATGTATAAACTTGTTGAATCACACCTGTTGTAAATCTGAGACTAATGTAACATTGTGTGCCAATTATACTCAAATATATATATTTTTTTCTTTTTATGAATATATATGTATATATATGTATACATATGTTAAGCAAAGTTAGAGATGGTTTCACTAGTGAATTCTATCAAATATTTAAGGGAGATATAATATCAATTCCACACAAAACTTTTCAGAAAACAGAGGTGAACTAGTATCTTTTTATCAAAAACCAATGTCATTACAAAAAATTTAAATTACAGGATGTCCTTCATGAACATAGATAAAAAATCCATTCACCAATATATATAAAAATCATTACCAAATGGGGTATATTCAAGAAATGTTATGACTAGTTTAATATTTTAAAATCAATATCACTCAGCATGTTAGACAATATATAAATAAATATACATATCCTCTCAATAGAAACAGAGAAAACACTTGAGAAAATTCACTACCCATTCATGATTTAAAAGAAACCTAGCAAACGAATAATAGAGGGGAACTTTATTAATCTGACAAAGGGCATCTATGAAAAAAAATCATATATAATGGAGAAATATTGAATGCTTTTCTCCTAAGATCAAGAATAGGAAATGGATGGGAATGCAAACTGGTGAAGCCACTCTGGAAAACAGTAGGGAGTTTCCTCAAAAAAGTAAAACTAGAACTACCCTATGACCCAGCAATTGCACTACTAGGTATTTATCCAAGGTATACAGGTGTGTTGTTTCGAAGGGTCACATTCACCCCAATGTTTATAGCAGCACTATCAACAATAGCCAAAGTATGGAAAGAGCCCAAAAATCCATCGATGGATGAATGGAAAGAGAAGATGTGGTATATATATATATAGATATATATATATTGGAGTATTACTCAGCAATCAAAAAGAATGAAATCTTGCCATTTGCAGCTACATGGATGGAACTAGAGGGTATTATGCTAATCGAAATTAGTCAGAGAAAGACAAATATCATATGACTTCACTCATATGAGGACTTTAAGATACAAAACAGATGAACATAAGGGAAGGCAAGCAAAAATAATATAAAAACAGGGAGGGGGACAACATAAGAGACTCTTAAATATAGAGAACAAACAGGGTTGCTTGAGGGGTTGTGGGAGGGGGGATGGGCTAAATGGGTAAGGGGCATTAAGGAATCTACTCCTGAAATCATTGTTGCATTATATACTAACTTGGATGTAAAATAAAAAAGAAATTAATTGAAAAAAGAAATTAAAAAAATTTCCTTCTGAATGAAACAAAAAAAAAAGGAAATGGATGTCAGCATTGTAACATGTTTACCATTTCATTCAACATTGTACTAGAGGTCTTAACCAGGGCAATAAGGTGGAAAAAAAAAAGAAAGAAAAGAAAAGAAAAGGCAGAAATAATGGGAAGGCAAAAGTAAAAGTATCTTTATTTAAAACCAACATGGGGGCGCCTGGGTGGCGCAGCCGGTTAAGCATCCGACTTTAGCCAGGTCAGGATCTTGCGGTCCGTGAGTTCGAGCCCCGCGTCAGGCTCTGGGCTGATGGCTCAGAGCCTGGAGCCTGTTTCCGATTCTGTGTCTCCCTCTCTCTCTGCCCTTCCCCCGTTCATGCTCTGTCTCTCTCTGTCCCCCCCAAAAAATAAATAAATAAACGTTGAAAAAAAAAATTAAAAAATAAATAAATAAATAAAACCAACATGATTTTTTGCACAGAAAACCCTAAAGAACATATCAAATGGGGGTGGGAGGGAGGAGAGGGTGGGTGATGGGTATTGAGGAGGGCACCTTTTGGGATGAGCACTGGGTGTTGTACGGAAACCAATTTGTCAATAAATTTCATAAAAAAAAAAACATATCAAAGAAAAAAAAGACCTACTTGAACTAATAAGTAAATTTAGGAAGTCTGCAGAACACAGATCAATAGGTGAAAATTAATCATATTCTTATAGCAACAAACAAATGGAAAAGAAAATAGTTTTTAAAATTCCATATATGATAACATCAAAAAACACAAAATACTTAAAAATCAATTAAGACATGGTATGCTCTACACTCTTTGATGTAAAAACTATAAAAATACAAAACTGAATTCCTGAGAGAAATTTAAAAAGGCTTAATTAAATACATCGAGTAGTATACTATGCTCATGGATTGAAAAACCCAGTATACTATGTTCATGGATTGAAAACCCAATTGTTAAAATGTCTTCAAATTAATCTATATGTTCAAAGCAAGTTTAATCAAAATTTCAGGTCATTTTTTATAGAAATTAACTAATTGGTTCAAAAAATTTGCAGGGAAATGCAAAGGACTTAGAACAATCAAAACAATCTTTGAAAAGGAGAACAAAGTCAGATGACTCATAATTCCTGATAACAAGCCTTACTATAAAAGCAACTGCAGTGACAATAGAGAGGCAGATTATTCTTTGATAAAACTTGCTAATAAAATTTTCATATGAATAAATGCACTAATATTAATAAGTGAGATTAGTTTGTAGCTTTCTTTTTATGCTGTGTCAAGTGTGTATATCAGCATTATTTTTCTGATTTCATAAATTTAATTTTGATTTTTCCTTTCTTTCTGTAAATGGTCCTTTGGAACAGTTATAACAGTATTGGTATTATTGATTTCTTGTACATTTTTGTTAACCATTTAATTACAAAATCATGGAAGTTTGGGATTTGGGGGAGGCTACTTTTTTCTTTTAATTGTTTTTAATGTTTTATTTACTTTTAAGACAGAGAGAGAGAGACAGAGCATGAGTGGGGATGGGGCAGAGAGAGAGGGAGACACAGAATCTGAAGCAGGCTCCAGGCTCTGAGCTGTCAGCACAGAGCCCGATGCGGGGCTCGAACTCACGAACTGTGAGATCATGACCTGGGCCGAAGTCAGATGCTCAACAGACTGAGCCACCTGGGTGCCCCAAGGGGGAGGCTACTTTTTAACAAATTTTTCAAATTTTTTATGCCTGTTGTCTTATTTATAATTTCTATAAACTTAGGATGTTTTACTAATTTGTACTTTGCTTAAAAGTAATCCATTTCATCCTTGTTTTCTAATTTATCAACATACAATAATTGTAATTAGTATTCAATTCTTATAAATTCCTGTAATTTTGTGATTGTTTTCTATTTTCATTACTTAAACATTTGGGCTCCTCTCACTTTGCTTCTTAAATTACAAAAAAAAAATAAAAAAACTATCAAATTCACAACATCAAAGTAGAAAGAAAAGAAGCAGTAAGCTAGAAATAAGGAAACAGGGAGGAGAGGAAAAATTATAAAGACGAGAAAGTAGTAAAAATACAGAAAAAAACAAAGGAAAGAGGAAGACAGTACATACTGCCCCATGTTCAAATCTTATACAGACTTATATCAGATTCTGTGTCTCCCTCTCTTTCTGCCCCTCCCCTGCTCGCTCTCTCTCCCTCTCTCTCTCAAAAGTAAATAAACATTAAAAAAAAGAGAGAAAGACAGAAAGGATCCAAGATCACCTTCCTGGCCAAATATGGGCCAGTGTTGCCTAGATTGGTAGTCCTCAAAATAGTTCAGTCTATGAACGATGAGATAAGGAAATTATGCCAAAATGTAAATCAATGCATTGGTTTGCTTTCTTCTTCAAGAAAGCTTTGCTATGAAAAAAAAATATCTATGCTGAACTAACAGTTTGCTTACTGACATATTTGATTTACATCCTGGTACAGTTTTATCTCAGCAGGCAGAAGTAACAGTTTGTGGATAGACACCAATCAGCAGACTATAATTTGCCTAGCACTGGCTTAGATCCCTCACTGCAGACCTCCCAACGGATTGCATCTACCCCTCTGTCCAGCGTAACTCTCCAGCAAACCACAGAGCCTTGGTAACTATTTTTACCTTCTGGGTTTTGGATACTATAAGACATCTAGATGGCAGCTTAGCCCATAATAAAAAAGGTTCAAAGTGCATAATAGGTCATGAATAAGTGTTGATTGATTGAATAATAGATGACTGAATGATCAGGGCTGATGTGTATAGGTTACAGTTGATGCACTGTACAATTTGCACTTGGCCGAGAGTGAGCGATGCTTGAAACTGGCACTCTGCTTTCCGAGTTGAATGCAAAGCTGTGTTATTCAGAGGAAAGGGTACTATTTTCTTCTTCCAATGGCATGGGTTTGCCCAGAGAGACCACCTTTTTCTAATTCATAGAAAGACCCTATGTAGATTAACAGCAGTCCTGTGAATGACTCAAATGCAAGGGACTTGACTGCAAATTGACCTCAGAAGACCGCTCAATCTTAAACTAGGTACTGTAAGTTCTACAGGATAGAAGGCACAGCCATCCCCAAAGCATGACAAATTAGAGTGACAACTCCTTGATTCAGGAATGATCCATGAGCTGGCTCTTTCTTTTTACCTCCTTCTTTTTTTAAGGACTGACATAACTCCTTGGTCAAAGAAATGGAGGGTTGTCTTTAAAATTTTTTTTTCCACGTTTATTTATTGTTGGGACAGAGAGAGACAGAGCATGAACGGGGGAAGGGCAGAGAGAGAGGGAGACACAGAATCGGAAACAGGCTCCAGGCTCTGAGCCATCAGCCCAGAGCCTGACGCGGGGCTCGAACTCACGGACCGCAAGATCGTGACCTGGCTGAAGTCGGACGCTTAACCGACTATGCCACCCAGGCACCCCTGGAGGGTTGTCTTTAACTAAACTCTATACTATAAGTAGCTGCACATCTCAGTGTAGGTATCTCATCCTTTAGGAAGGCTTCCCTGATCTCCCAGGTGTGGGTTACATGCTCCACCATGGGGCCTATGGTAGTAATCTTTATACTGCACTCTGAAGCACCTAACACTGTACTGTAATTGGCTATTTGTATTTCACCTACCAACGCGTATTGTATTTTGAATGGTTGGCACAATTTTGGTACATGGCAGGAGGCAGCTCAGGGAAGTTGAGGAAGAATGGAAGCCAAAAACCTGCAGTAAACTCTTTTTAGGTATCAATTCATTTCAATGTAGATTATCAATCTGTCTATAAAAACAGACAGAGAGCCACCCAGGAAGGAACAGACGGTTGTCTAATAGTGTCCCCTTAGTGCCCCTAGTTATAGACACATCCTAAGACAATCGATGGACTCAGCAAAGCCCAGCCTCCCTCTAGATCAATTTTCATAAACAATCCAGGTAATTTCTGGGAAGCAAGAGACCAAGCGCTGCTCCCAAAAATTGAAAGTTAGAGACACCTGCCTGGATAGTGAAAGGGCGGGCCTACACCAGCCGACTCCATCTTGTTCTGTGTCCTTCACCTAGACCACGCCTCCTCCCTTTGAGTGACCTCCCGCTCACCCATTCAAGCTTCCTGATCAAAACACGCCACTTCCCCAGCCAATCGGCTGCCCCTAGACCCCTATAAAACCTTTGTGCTTTTGAAACTCGCTCTCTTTCCCTGGTATCTCACCGCTGCGTCGGTGCAGGTAGGGGATTGAGCTCGAGCTAGCTCGAATAAAGGCTCTTTGCTTTTGCATCGGACTCGGCTCCCTAGTGGTCTTTGGGGATCACGAATTCTGGGCATAACATTTGGGGGCTCGGCCCGGGATCCCCAAGACCCCCAAGGGACCCCCGACCCGGAGAGCCTGACTGGCCACGGTTAGTGTCTGTTTGTTCTGTCTTTTCTGTGTGAGCTCATTTCTGGAATTCTGGTAGTGCCCGACGCGGTCTAAGTGGACGCACTGGAGGGCCACGGGCCGGGAGTTTCGGAAGACGTTCCGATTCTCCCTTCTGGAGGGACGTGGAATCCCCTCATCTGTTTCGGAGGGACGTGGAATCCCCTCAAAGGTCTGAGACGAGGCGGGTCGCTCCCGCTGGTCGGCGTGAGGCCGTCGTCTTTGGAGGGACGTGGAATCCCCTCATCGGTTTTGGAGGGACGTGGAATCCCCTCATCGGTTTTGGAGGGACGTGGAATCCCCTCATCGGTTTTGGAGGGACGTGGAATCCCCTCAAAGGTCTAAGCTAGCTTTCAGTTTTGCTTCCATGGAGTTGGAAGACTTTCTAGGGGCCCTCTGTTTGTCTGTTTTTGTGTTTCTCTGTTTTGCTCTGTGGACTTACTGGACGGATGTTATGGGACAGACTCAGACTACGCCTCTACCCACCCTCTTGGCTTAAGCCCTTCCTAACCCTGCTCCCCCCAGAGCCAAAACCCATTCTTGTTTTGCAGGAGACAGAGAAGAGGAAACGTCTTATCCAGCCTTCAGCACCCCTCTACCCTGTCTTACAGGGGGGTACTGAAGAAGAATTAATTTTTCCTCCCCCGTATAACCCCTCTAGGATGCCGGAAGAACACCATCCTCCCCCTCCGGGGGAGGCAGACGCTGTTCCGAGAGCGGGAGGCGGAAACGCTCCAGGGGGAAGCCCGCCCTTTACCAGACAAAGGGCTCAGAGGGAGCAATCCGCCTCCGCCGCCGACTCCACTATTCTGCCCCTGCGAGCCACCGGACCCCCAGACGCGGAGGGGAATCAGCCCCATCACTATTGGCCTTTCGCCACTAGTGACCTCTACAATTGGAAAGCTCAGAATCCTAAGTTTTCCGAGAAACCGGCAGGGCTTATTGATTTATTAGACTCTGTTCTTTTTACCCATCAGCCCACGTGGGATGATTGCCAGCAGCTTTTGCAGGTCCTGTTCACGACTGAAGAAAGAGAAAGAATCCTCAATGGGGCCCGAAAACTAGTTCCGGGCGCAGACGGGAATCCCACCACCAACCAGGCTCAGATAGATGCCTCCTTCCCCTTAACTCGGCCCCAGTGGGATTTCAACACGGCAGAAGGTAAGGAGAGGCTCCGGGTCTACCGCCAGACTCTAATGGGGGGTCTCCGAATGGCTGCTAGAAAGCCAACCAATTTGGCCAAGGTAGGAAATGTACAACAGGGAAAAGATGAATCTCCGGCTGCCTTTTTAGAAAGGATCATGGAGGCATTCCGTACCTATACCCCCATGGATCCAGAGGCTCCGGAAAGCAAGGCAGCTGTTATCATGGCCTTTGTAAACCAATCAGCCGTAGACATTAGGAGAAAATTACAGAAAATAGATAGACTAGGAGAAAAAAGTCTGCAGGACTTACTGGTGGTAGCTGAAAAGGTATATAATAACCGGGAGCCTCCTGAGGACAAGCAGGCTCGCGCCATGGCGGCTACCAGCAGTAAGCAGACTCGAGACCTGGCCAGAATACTGCTAGCTACCACTGCTGACTTCCCCGAGGAACGAGACTGCCGTCTCCGGCAACTGGCAGGCGACGCAAGAAAAGGTAAAAGCACCACCAAGGGGGGGAAGCAGAGGCTGCAGAAGGATCAGTGCGCATACTGCAAGGAGATAGGGCATTGGGCCCGAGATTGTCTGAAAAGGGCCGGCGGGAAGGGAAGCAAGACGGATCGAGTAAAAGTCCTAGAGCTGGATGAACTAAGTGATTAGGGGAGTCAGGGTTCGGACCCTCTCCCCGAACCCAGGGTAACTCTTAAAGTGGAGGGGACCCCTATTGACTTCCTTGTCGACACCGGAGCACAACATTCGGTCCTCCGCACCCCACAAGGAAAACTAGCTAGCAAGAAGTCCTGGGTACAAGGGGCAACTGGTATGAGCCAGTATTCATGGACTACCCGAAGAACAGTAGATTTGGGAACGGGCCGGGTATCCCACTCCTTTATGGTAATACCAGAATGCCCCTACCCGCTGTTAGGACGGGACTTACTGACCAAGATTGGAGCTCAGATAACTTTCAGACAAGGGGGGCCTCAGGTCACCGATGGCAAGGGCCACACCATCCAGGTCCTGACCATGAAACTGGAGGATGAATATCTCCTCCACCAGGAGGCGCTCCCGAGAGAGGATAATATAGACAGATGGCTACAAGAATTCCCCTCGGTTTGGGCAGAGACAGGGGGGATGGGACTAGCCGCTCATAGGACCCCAGTCCTGGTAGAGCTCAAGCCAGGAGAGAGTCCGGTAAGGATCAAACAATACCCCATGTCTCAGGAGGCCCGGAAGGGGATCCAGCCACACATCCGGAGACTACGAAGCCTAGGGGTACTAGTTCCTTGCCAGTCTGCCTGGAACACCCCCTTACTGCCGGTCAAAAAGCCTCACGCAAATGACTACCGACCGGTACAAGACCTCCGGGAAGTAAATAAGAGGGTCGTGGACATACACCCAACTGTTCCCAACCCATATACTCTCTTGAGCTCCTTAGCGCCCTCTAGGGTCTGGTATACTGTACTAGATTTAAAGGATGCCTTCTTCAGTCTGCCGCTGGCACCCCAGAGCCAACCCTTGTTCGCCTTCGAGTGGCATGATCCGGAGGAGGGCTACAGTGGACAACTCACCTGGACACGGCTACCTCAGGGATTCAAAAATTCACCCACCATCTTCGACGAGGCACTACACGAGGACCTGGGTGAGTACAGAAGGGAGCAACCTGGCCTCACCCTTCTACAGTATGTAGATGACATCCTGATTGCTGCCGACACTGCCAAAGACTGTGAGCGAGGGACCCAGGACCTGCTGGCTACCCTGGGGGCCTTAGGATACCGCGCATCCGTGAAGAAGGCTCAGATATGCAGGGAGAGGGTAAGTTACCTGGGATATATCCTGGAGGGTGGACAGCGGCGGTTATCAGAAGCCAGAAAAGAAACTGTCCTAAAGATCCCTACTCCCACCTCCCGAAGAGAAGTGAGGGAATTCCTAGGATCAGCCGGCTACTGCCGCCTCTGGGTTCCAGGTTTTGCTGAGATCGCCAGGCCTCTATATGAAGCTACCAAAGAGGGGAAAACATTTAAATGGGCTGAAAAAGAAGAAACTGCCTTTAATCAGTTAAAAAGGGCCCTCCTAAGTGCCCCAGCCCTGGGCCTACCGGACATTACGAAGCCCTTCCACCTCTTTGTAGACGAGCATAAGGGAATAGCAAAAGGAGTTCTAACTCAAGCCTTAGGCCCCTGGAACCGTCCAGTGGCTTACCTGTCTAAGAAACTAGACCCAGTGGCTGCCGGCTGGCCGCCATGCCTAAGAATTATTGCAGCGACAGCACTCCTAGTCAAGGATGCAGACAAACTGACCCTAGGACAGGAGATCTGGATCACGACCCCACACGCTATTGAAGGGGTCCTGAAACAGCCTCCAGATAGATGGATGAGCAATACACGCATGACTCATTACCAGAGCCTCCTACTCAACCCTCCACGAGTGCGGTTCCACCCCAGTGCAGCCCTCAATCCTGCAACCCTGCTGCCTGACCCTGACCTAGGTGCTCCATTACATGACTGTGCGGGAATCCTGGAACAAGTACATGGATTCCGAACGGACCTGACCGACCGGCCCCTCCCCGATGCTGAGGCTACTTGGTTCACTGATGGCAGCAGCTTTGTGCGAGGCGGACACAGGTATGCGGGTGCAGCGGTGGTCACCGAAACCGATACCGTATGGGCGGAGGCTCTACCCTCCGGAACGTCAGCCCAGCGAGCAGAGCTCATAGCCCTCACCAAGGCGCTGATGCTGGGAGCTGGAAAACGGCTCAACATCTACACAGACAGCCGTTATGCATTTGCCACAGCTCATATTCATGGGGCAATTTATCAGGAGAGGGGGTTACTGACGGCAGAAGGACGGACTATAAAAAATAAGCAGGAGATACTTAACCTGCTTACGGCCTTATGGCTTCCTGCCAAGCTAGCCATTATCCACTGCCAAGGGCACCAAAAAGCTGATAACCCAGTAACTAGAGGTAATCGAAAGGCTGACCAGGCAGCCAAGGCAGTAGCCCTTACTCCAGTCCCCACCATGACCATACAACTACCAGACCCGGGAGACCCAGTTTTACCAGACCAGCCCAAGTACTCCCAGGAGGAATTACAGCGGATCAAGAAACTCCCCATGGCCCAGGAGATAAAGGGATGGTGGTATACACCTAACAAGGAGCTCGTGTTGCCAGACCAGCTCGGAGTCTCAATATTAGAGCACATGCATCGGTCTACTCACATGGGGGCCCGAAAATTAAAAGACTTAATCCGACATGCCAGAATTAAGATTCACCAACAGGACACCAAAATAGAGCAAATTGTATCTGCCTGCAAGACCTGCCAACTCACCAACGCGAGGGCCACATCAAATAAAAAAGGAACCAGGCTCAGAGGCACCAGACCGGGAGCCCAATGGGAAGTCGACTTCACTGAAGTCAAACCAGGAAAGTATGGTTTTAAATATCTTTTAGTATTTACAGACACCTTCTCTGGCTGGGTGGAGGCATACCCAACCAAGCATGAAACGGCTCAGACGGTGGCTAAGAAGCTACTAGAAGACATCTTACCCAGGTATGGTTTTCCTGCCCTGGTAGGATCAGACAATGGACCAGCTTTTATCTCGCAGGTAACACAGGCAGTAGCCAAGGTGGTGGGGGCAAACTGGAAATTACATTGTGCTTATAGGCCCCAGAGCTCAGGACAGGTAGAAAGAATGAATAGAACCCTAAAAGAGACCCTTACCAAATTAACCATGGAGACTGGCGGGGACTGGGTGACTCTCCTACCGTTTGCCCTTTACCGGGTTAGAAACACTCCTTACACTCTGGGTTTTACTCCCTACAAGATCATGTTTGGCAGGCCACCCCCTGTTATTCCCAGCCTTCGAGCTGAACTTATTGCTGAGTTTAAAGATCAAGAACTTTTTCTTTCCTTGAGCGGGCTCCAGAGGGCGCACGAGGACATTTGGCCGCGTCTCCGTGCCATCTACGAGGCTGGCCCGATCCCGACACCTCATCAGTACAGGCCGGGAGACTGGGTCTACGTCAAGAGGCACCACCGAGAGACTCTCGAGCCGCGCTGGAAGGGACCCTACATCGTGGTGTTGACAACCCCCACCGCTCTCAAGGTAGACGGCATTGCGACCTGGGTCCATCACACCCACGCCCAGCCAGCGGACCCCTCCTCGATCCGGAAGGACTTCGTCACGCGATGGGCCATCAGTCGGGACCAACATAACCCGCTCAAGCTCAAGCTACAGCACATTCGACCCACCTAATATTGGTAACTCTGTTAACTCTGCTTGTCATTGCTCATATGCCCCCCAAAACATCACCTGGCAGATCATAGACACCAGCTCAGAGACAATACTTAATCAGACCTCCCAGAGCCACCCCAGGGACACTTGCTTCCCAGAACTTTGCGTAAACCTCCAGACTCTGCTCTCTTTGTCACCATAAATGCAGCCGGTCCCATGATTGGGTCCGTAAGCTACATGACAAGGGGGGAATGAAAGGGCGGGCCTACACCAGCCGACTCCATCTTGTTCTGTGTCCTTCACCTAGACCACGCCTCCTCCCTTTGAGTGACCTCCCGCTCACCCATTCAAGCTTCCTGATCAAAACACGCCACTTCCCCAGCCAATCGGCTGCCCCTAGACCCCTATAAAACCTTTGTGCTTTTGAAACTCGCTCTCTTTCCCTGGTATCTCACCGCTGCGTCGGTGCAGGTAGGGGATTGAGCTCGAGCTAGCTCGAATAAAGGCTCTTTGCTTTTGCATCGGACTCGGCTCCCTAGTGGTCTTTGGGGATCACGAATTCTGGGCATAACAGATAGATCCAACAAAGGCCCACTGACGGCTAAGCTTGCCAAGAGCATAGATAAAAAAAATCACCTTGAAGCCCCGCGTCAGGCTCTGGGCTGATGGCTCAGAGCCTGGAGCCTGTTTCCGATTCTGTGTCTCCCTCTCTCTCTGCCCCTCCCCCGTTCATGCTCTGTCTCTCTCTGTCCCCAAAATAAATAAACGTTGAAAAAAAATTAAAAAAAAAAAAATCACCTTGAAGAAATGGGGAGTCTAGTCTCCAAGTCCTGACTTAGACCCTCAACTCTCAGAAATTCCCATGGCCTTTCTAGTCACCACCCTCTCAAAAATGGAGAAGAGAAAGAGAGAGGGGGGAAAGTGGGAAGGGAGAATAAGGGATGAGAGCAGCCATTTTTGTTTTTCAGGCTCTGTACTGGATCATAGATCTTGACCCTCCAGTGTGGCTATTGTTATCCCTGTCTTCTAGATGACGAAAATAAAGCTCAGAGAGGTTAAGAAACATGGACAGGGGCACAGAGGAGCAAGTTCCATCCCCTGTTTCAGCTACTAGACTGTATGGCCTCAGTTGACATCGTCCATGTCATTCACACACCCCTCCCCAACCCCATCAAAGAAGCTGATGGAGAATATATCCAGTGGGATCTGGGTTCAAATCTTTTTTTTTTTTTTTAATTTTTAGAGACTGAGAGAGAGACAGAGACAGAGAGCAAGCCAGGGACAGGGGAGAGGGAAAGGGAGAGAGAGAGAGAGAGAGAGAGAGAGAGAGAGAGAGAGAATATCTCAAACAGGACCCATGCCCAGCATGAAGCCCCATGCAGGGCTGAATCCCACAACCTGAGGAATATGACCCTAGCCAAAATCAAGAGCCTGACACCTAACCAGCTGAGCCACCCAGGCATTCCCATTCAAATCTTATACAGACTTTCCTTAACCGTGTGTCTGTTTTGTGACCCCAGGCAAGGTAGTTCTATCCTGGGAGCTCAGTGATGTGAACTCTAAAAGAAGAATAATATTTACTTCTGCAAGTATTTGAGAGACTTAAATGTGTTTCTGAAAGACAAAAAGGCAGGTATTCAATAGGTATTCAAAAAAAAATGCCAGTACTCTCTCTCTCTCTCTCTTTCACACACACACACACACACACACACACACACACACACACACACTCACCACCTCCGCTGGAACAGGTTGGTCTTCACTCAAGGCTTATTGTATACAGAAGAGTAACTGGATCCCTGCCACTTTGTATTTAGTTATAGAAGAAGCAAGAAGAGATTGTTTTCCCGACACCCAGCACTATCAAGGGCAAAACTGCCAAGGAGGAAGTTTGTTTTTGTCATTTTCCTTTAAGCTCTCCACTCCCCACCCCGGACTCCAGCTGTCTCCTCTGTACCTTGGGGGCACCATCTAGTGTCTCATTTAACAACAACCTTGTTCTATATAAACTGTCCTCATCTCAGATAATTTGTTAGCTCAGCGGTACTCAAATAATACCACCTCAGCCTGCGGCAATTCAGGAAGGCCTTTGTCCTTTAAAGGAATCTTGGGTTACACACAACAGGCCAGGAAAACAGCAGTCATTTGGCTGCGTTTGGATAAAAATGACGGCAAACGTGGCTCTGGAGTCACATAACTGCTAAAATTGTCAGCTTAAAACAGGCAAAAGATTTTTGTGCTTTACTAGGTGACATTAGGAAGCATTTAGGAGCCAAAGGGCACACACCCCAAGGAATTTTTTTTTTTTTTTTTTTGGTGTGTGGGCTGGGGCTTGACCTAGTGCCCCTTAAGTCATACCACTTTGCTCAGCCCATTCTTCAGGCAGCCCTGGCTGATCCGGAAAACCAAGACGCGCACGTGGAAGGCCCCAAGAGTTCTCCGAAATCCTCAGCTGGACCGTTAGCAGCAGGAAAAGGGCCAAAGGGCTCCTCCCATCAATCCTGAAGCCTGGGACCTGCCCAAAATTGTTCCAGGAATTCTGATGGGTTCCAAGAAAGCCTTCTCGGGGATTTACTGAGAGGCCTCACCAGTGTGGCTCCCGTCCTTCCAAAGGGACCCCCAGGAGGCCAGGGCTGCAGTGGAGGCTCAGGTCCATCCTGGCACAGGGCTCTCCAGGCAGAAACAGAGATGCCCAGTGTTTAGTGAGTGTGTATACTGTACATGGATAAACCTTGAAAACATTTTGCCAGGTGAAAGAAGCCAGTCACAAGGACCACGTGCATATCGTATGCCTCCATTTACATGAAATGTCAACAGAAAGTATAGGTCAGTGGTTGCCAGGGGCTGAGGGGTGGGGGATGGTCAGATTGAGAAGAAATGGGAAGTTCCTGCCAAGAAGTATGGAATATGATAAGTATGATAAAAATGTTCTAAAATTGATTGTGGGGATGGCTGCACCACTCTGTGAATATACTCTCTGAATATAAAAACCATGGAATTGTATACTTGTATAGTATAAGAATTAATATCTCAATAAAGCTGTTGAAAAAAAACATCCTGAAGCCTATGACAGTAAGCAAGCCATTAGGGCCAGATTCAGAGCAAATCCATCCAAGCTGCTGTTTTGGAATAAGCAAAAGTCCAAACGTTATCCCTTCATTCAGTCACTCCTTCATTCACTCATTCTAAATTTACCAGTGAGTTCTCTGTGTGCACAACTGGACCACCTTATCAGAAACAGAACACCAATTTTCCTAATGGCACCCAGCACGAGTCTGCTTGCTGGATTTGAATACAACCCCTTTGTCACAGGCTGAAACTAGGAAGCGCCCTCCTAAGCCCTTCCTAGGTGAGGGGCCCCAAAGTCTTTAAAGGGGAGTTTCAGGAACATCTGTTCGCATTTTTGCCACCAAGTCTTATCCCATTATCTTTCTCTGCTCCTCCCTCTCCCTGTTCCTCCCCCTTCAGCCTCTGCCCAGCAGACTCTCTAAAACTTCCAAAAGGGAGTCCAAAACTTCCAGAGGGAATGAGGCTTTCAGTAGCAGCTCCAGAAGCAATTTTCAGGGGGGAAATCCTGGCCCCCGGTGAGAGCTGCACACGGGCTCCATTTGGGCATCTTCCCTAAAGACAAGTCCAAAGCCTGGGCCTACGTAGGAAGGGAGACCCCCAGTCAACCCTGAGCTCGTGTGCCACAGGGCGTGCTTCACACAGAGGACCCAAGAACCCACTACTACAGTCCGAGTGCCTCTAGTCCTGGACTTGCGGGCGGCGTCCAGACTCGCCTAGGACAGAAGGCACTCCTGTGGCCCCACGCCGGTTCCTCCTGGCCCTTCCCTAACCCTGCCCTGCCGGTGCGCGCTGCACGCCAAAGCCCAGCTCTCCTGGATGCATCCCTGCCCGGGGGCAGCGTGCGTACCCGGAGGCTTCAAGCAGGGAAGGGGTGCAGAGGGATAAACCTGGAGGAGATGAGGGACGGAAAAGCCAGGGCGGAGAAGACCCTCCGACACCACTGCCTGGCGGTGCGCGTCAAAGCCGCAACCTCCGGCGAGAAAAAAGCCCGCAGCATCCGGGTTTCCTGGCGCAGACACAGAAGAGCAGCTACCGCCAACGTCCTCCATCTATGCGCTCTTTTTGCTCCTCTTTGCGTCTAGCGCCTGACCCCAGCGCTGATCTGTGGCTGGGTAAATTTGGTCTCCCATGACCTCTATCAACTGCTCTTCCAAGAGCCCCCAAATACAATCTAAATGAAAAGAGCGTGCTGTCTATTTATATACAGCCCTCCAAGACAAATTCCTAAACCCCTTTCTCACCAGACTGTCGCCTTGACTAAGCCGCTTCCACTTGGAAATGCTGGAATTGCCCGTGACTCCAAGCCAAAACCTCTTCTTGCCGCCGCGCGCTCAAGGCACCCACGTACAGGGCAAAGTTCCCGGGAGCAACACAAGGCATCACACTGGCTTTGCATTCGCAGCACGTAGCACCTCCAAACTCCCTGCCCAGCGAACCCCGCTAGGAGGCATCTGGGTGCACCAGCCCATCCCACCCCAGAGGTCCCCGGCCATCCGGGGAGCCCGCTCTGATAAGGTCCATGGAATTGCGCTGCGTCTGCAGGTGGCTCACCCTCTCTCTCCACTTTTCCTTCCTCACAAATAGATTTTTCAAGGCCGGCCCGAAGTAGGGCAGAGAAACATTAGAACTGACCTGTGCAGGGGAATGTTCTAGCCCAGGTTGGGGACCTCTCGATGCCTAGGTAGGATCCAAGTTCCGCCGAGAGTTGGTTCTTGGCGGCGCACTGCTCTCACTCGCTTCCCGCCTTGTGCCCCTTTTAATTAGCCTCTCGCTCTCCCTTTCCCTCTTCCCTATTCCCTCTCCCCCTCTCCCTCTCCCACTCCAGCTCCCACTCGGCAACCCGGAGCTACCTCCTCTCCGGCGCTTCCCTCCTGCCAGGCGCCCAGGATCAGATAAGAGGAAAGGAAGGCCAACGGGCGGCCAATTATAGAGCGGAAGGTGGCCGCGGGGGCGGAGGTTGGGGGGGGTGGGAGGCAGGCCTAAGTCTCAAACGCCCCCTACCTTATCTCCTCCTCCTCTCCCCACCCCCTCCCCACTAGAGGAGCCCGCCCGGGCGCCTCCCCTGCGCCGCCCCTGACCTGGCTGCGGCCCCAGGTGCGCGCCGCAGCCGGGTGTCGTGAGCCCCCTCGGACCGTGGCTAGTGTGGGGCTGCTGAGCCAGGCCCTGCGGCCGCTTTGCGAGGTGTGGCACCCCCTCCAGGACTCAGCTACTGTGCGCCCACTACCCGTCCCCCAAACCCGGCGTGTCTTCCCGCGTCAAGGACTTTGAGCTTGGGAGCGCGCACCCACTGAGCGCGGAAGGTACCCTTCCTCCCCTCTTCTCGCTTCCTTGTCCGAACCGGGGGCTGCCAACGCAGCGACGTTCAAATTGTGACGTGCAGAATCATCTGAGGGTGTTGAAATGGATGTTTTTGTAGGCTTATGAGGACGAATGTCGGCAGTGTCCACAGCTGCAACTCCCCGAACTGCAGATTCCCACTCGCAAAGATCCTGTTTCAACAGGTCTGGGCTGAGGCCGGGACTCTGCATTTCTCAAACGCCCTGGTGGTTCTGATGCATGCAGGCCACCCTGTGAGGGTCTCTACCCTGAGATATGAAGACCCCGTGTCCAGTGTCAAGGGACTGGGGCTGCGCAGTCACCCTCTGGGCCCCCTAAAAAAGTCATCATGGTTACCCATTTTTGAACCGTGCACAAGTCCCCTTCGGCGTTCTTTACATTACAGCTTGTGTGCACACAAACGTTGGGGAGGGAGTTACAGAAACAATTTAGCAAGAACTCATTTGTGCAGGAAAACGCTCTCTCACGTTGGAAAACAGCTAACGGCTCATGATAGAAGAGAAAGGGCAAGCGGTCTTCTTAACCTGCTTCCCACAAGCCCAGCTGAGAATACAGAAAGAGGGGCGTTTGAAACCTTTAGAGGGAGGTCCCTTGGACATTCTAACCGGCCCAACCGCTGTCAGCCACCAACTCCCCTTTCCCCGATTTTGCGTGCTGTTTTATCTCCTTGTCAGTGCTCTGAACTTCCTCGCTGGTCCTGCGCACCGACGCTCTGCCTCCATTGGTCCCTTTTCAAATTGGCCTTGGTCCGCCACAGGGCGGGGCCCAAGCTAGGCGCGGTTTTGCAAACTGGGCTTCACTTCTCGGGGGTCAGGCAGCGGGTGCAAGGAGGCCGACCGCGTCCGAGCGCTCCAGATAGACTGCAAGGGTGCGAGCGCCACCTGCTGGTTCCGCCTGGGGGTTTGGGAGAGGGAGGGAAATGCAAAATTTACTCCTGGAGACAGCAACCACTTTGGTTGCTCCTCTGCCCCACCTCCCCCTGCAAGTGCCGGTCCCCTCTTTTCACTAATAAAATCTCTTTTGTAAAATTTAAGTATAGCCGACTCACAATATTACATTAGTTTCAGGTGTACAACACAGTGATTTAGCTTATGCTAAGCTCACCCCAGGTGTCGCTACCATCTGTCACCATGCAATGCGATTACAGTATCATTGACTATATTCCCTATGCCGTGCCTTTCATCCCTGGGACTTATTCATTCCATACCTGGAAACCGCTATTTCCCACTCCCCTTCGCCCATTTTGCCCATCCCTCTACCCCCTCCACTCTGGCAACCAACAATTTGTTCTCTGCGTTTATGGGCCTGTTTCTGCTTCATTTTGTTTTTCAAATTCCACACATAAGTGAAATCATATGGCATTTGTCTTTCTCCGACTTATTTCACTTAGCATAATACCCTCTCAGTCCATCCATATTGTCACAATGGCAAGATCTCGTTCTTGTTTATGGCTGAGTAATATTCCAGTGTGTGTGTGTGTGTGTGTGTGTGTGTGTGTGTGTGTGTGTGTGAGACACTTTCTTCATCCATTCTTCTATCGGCGGACACTTAATTTGCTTCTATAACTTGGCTTTTGTAAGTAATGCTGCAGTAAACGTAGGGGTACACATATCTTTTTGAATTCGTGTTTTTATTTTCTTTGGGTAAATACCCAATGGTGGAATTACTGGATTGTATATTTTTTTTATGTTTGTTTATTTTTGAGAGAGACAGAGACGGAGCGTGAGCAGGGGAGGTGCAGAGAGAGAGGGACATCCAGAATCTGAAGCAGGCTCCAGGCTCTGAGCTGTCAGCACAAAGCCTGATGCTTGGTTCAAACTCAAGAACCTTGGGATCATGATTGTATGATATTTCTGTTTTTAAATAAAATATATTCATGTTGGGGTGCCTGGGGGGCTCAGTTGGTTGAGCGTCCAACTTCGGCTCAGGTCATGATCTCACTACTCCTGAGTTGGAGCCCCACATTGGGCTCGCTGCTGTCAGTGCAGAGCCTACTTAGCATCCTTTGTCCCCTACCTCTCTCTGCCCCTCCCCCATTCACGCACACACACATACACAAACACACACACACACACACACACTCTCTCTCTCTCTCTCTCTCTCAAAAATAAATGAACATTAAAAAATCTACTCATGTCTTTCATTTTTACCAAGATGTAGACGACTAGTGTAAAATCAGCTTCTGCAATTCCACTGGGAGAGGTAGTGGCATATTAGCACAAAGTTTTAGGCAGAGGGAGAAAAAGTATTTAGGATAAAACTATAGAAAAGTAGAAATGGTTTTTAAATGTGAAATATGTGCACAAGAATCCATATGCAGCAAATAGAGGAGCATACTATTTGGTAAAAATCCTATACAATAATGAATATTGATTTTGTAATGGTACAAAAGGTTATTTTTTAAAAGTTTAACTCATCCTACCTTCATCTCTTTAACTTTTGACTTGTGGCATTTCGCTTTGAATGTAAACAAATTTCAGTTAATGTTGAATCAGAATGACTGGTTTTAATCAGCTGTCCATTAGGTTGCAGTTGTGTGTAAATTTCCAGCCCCTTCAAAGGGGTGTTTATTCAACATTTATCTTAAGGTCAGCCCTCAGAACCTGGTAGAGTACTGAGAACAGAATCATAGAAACAAGACTAGATGGTCTCCTCCCTCAATCTAGAAAAAACTATATCTGAATGAACATGTGAACATCTGGGCCTTCCCAAAGATATCCAAAAAACGTCAGCTTCCCACAGTAATTGATTTCAGGACTCAGCAACTCTTCTTAGACTCTCATCCTGAGCTTGACATGACTGTGACGTTGTTTCTCCCTAAGGACCCCACACACACTGTTTCCCTTCTCCCGCCAATCACCTGAAAACTTACAAGAAGACTGTGCATCCAAACTTGAATTGAAGGGCCTCTGTCTCTTGCTTGTGTCACTTTGGTGAAGTTATTTTGCCTCTCTGAGCCTAACTCCTTGTGTATAAGAAGGGAGTCAGTAATTGCATCTCAGGGCATGGCCATGTGGATTAAAGGACACATGGGTTTATGGACCTATCCATGATAATGATAAATGGTAGCTGTATCACCCAAACCAGGACTGTCCCTCTTCTGCCCATTGCATATGGCTATACCCTCTTCAGCAGCCCCTTCCAGAAAATTCTCCTTGCGATGTTTCTCAACAGAAGTGCTATTGGCATTTTGGTAGGACAGCATGACTTCCCCCATCATGGCAGGATATTAATTATTTCTGACTCCATCACCAATTTCCAGTAGCACTCTCCTCTTCACCTAGTCACTATGAAAACCCAAAATACCACCATGCATTTTCTCATACACTCTGTAGCAAAACAGTTTCCAGCTTCATGAGTTATTTGCAATTCTTCTCCAACCCCCCGGTAACAGGCAGCTATGATTTTTTTTCCTCAGCCTAGCATCCATTTACCCTTCTTTTGTTAACAGAGGGTTCACCCTCAGCCAGTAGGCAGGCACCAGCTGACAATACACCATGCCTTCAAGCCATACCCATGGCCCACGCCCCTGCTCCCATATTCCCCCTTTCCATGCTGACTATCCCATCCCTGCTCTTGAGACTCCTAGTGTTTGTCATGATCTTGCATCAGCACAGCTAGTAAGAGAGAATTAACCTCCTGCACAGCAGGGAACCTTCCCGACCCTGCCCCATAGTCAAGGGCTGATGTACCTTCTAATTGATGGATGTCCCTGCCATCAATATTGCATCTCACCCTAGAGTAACAGAGCTCTAAGTTCTTTTCAGGAAATTGCTTCTACTCCATTGGATGTAGTTGTGATGGGCTGTCATGCAGAGTTCTCTAGTCTCTCCTAGCCAAGTGTGGGCATAAACTCTAAACTAGGCCAACCAGATGCTCTGTCCCTAAAATGTGAGTAGAAAGTGGTGGGACACAGGGCAGAAAAAAAGTGTTTACTAAATTTTTATCTCAAATCATCCTAGCAGTGAGGCCTGAGGTACTAATAAATACACCTAGACACAGTTCTAACATCCAGTAGAAACTCACCGATACAGCTGTGCCTGTTGCCAAAATATTGAAATACTTCCATAGCAATTAGTAGATAACTGCCTTCCCTCACCCCTGAATGTCTTCTTCACCATCCCTTTCCCGGGACCATTATCCCAGGTCTCCCTTTGATCCAACAACAGTAGAATTAACCCTTATACTATTGTCTGAATGCTTGTGTCTCCTCAAAATTCACATGTTGAAATCCTAACCCCCAAATGTAGTGGTATTAAGAGATGGAGCCTTTGAAAGTTGCTTAAATCATGAGTCTGGAACCCTCATGAATGGGATTTGCACTCTTCTAAAAAATGCTCTAGGGGAATCCCTAGCCTTTTCCACCATGTGAGGTTACAAGGAGAAGTCTGCAACCCAGAAGGGGACCCTCATCCCACCGTAGGGGCACCCTGAGCTCAGACTTCCGGTGTCCAGAACTGTAAGAAATAAATTTCCATTGTTTATTGGCTGTGCAGTCCATGGCATATTGTTATAGCAGCCCAAAAGGAAGGGATAAAACACCCTACATCAGGTAAGGGCCCCTGGGTCTCTGCTCAAGTGTGGCCACTGGCACCCCTTCAGACTGGGCTGTGCCTGCGCCATATTGTTGTTCAATTTTTTAAATATCAGCACAGAACTCCAGAATATCTTTGGTTTCGGTACTTCCTGAAGTTCTTGTTCAGTTCTGTGAGCTACCCCATTTTTTCTAAATCTGCTCTTTTTTTTCTGCTAACTAAAGAACTCCAATGGAGTCAATCTTCATTTTACCAACCCTGAAGCTGAGACAAAGAAGAGAGCACATCCAACCTTCCCTAGAGGACTAATAGCAAAGTCAACACTAGAATTCCTAAATGTCTTAACTCCTAGACCAGAGCTTTTCCCCACCAGAGTGCACTGACCCTTTTCCAAGAAATACTGGTGATACCTCCTATGCATATATAGGCTTTTTGCTTTATGAAGTACATTCAAGTATCTCATCCTATTTTAATACATCAGATCTGCAAGGCAAGAATCATTCCAAAGGTTAAAATCATACTGTCTTATTCTGTCCTTTGTGGGGCTGGAGTCCCCCCAGCTCCACACAATCACCTTTCATATTCCTGAACCAGTGATTAAGACATTCCTCCTCTTCTCATCTCCATGGCCAAGATCAAAGTCAGGACTTTAAAAGCAGCCAAGTTTTTCATGGGTGACAGCACCCTGTCAATGTATGCGCGCTGCATAAAAGGTTCTATTCATGGCATAATATGGTTGGAGCAAGCCTAAGGGATTATATATGTGTGCTAACCCCTCCCCTTTACGAATGAAGAAACTGAGGTCCAGTGAATCAAATCCACTGTCCAAATCCCCAGAAAGAGTCAGTGGCAGATATTACTAGATTTAGTATCATCTGACAATAAGCCACGACTCTTTCCAATAATAGTAACACCATAATAATAAGAAAAGACTTTACTGAGAGTCTTTTGGATACCAAATATTTGAGAAGACTCAAAGGGACAATTTTAATTATTTAAATTATTATTTTGGTAAAGTAATTCATACATGTAATTTAAAAACTCAAATAATACTAATAGCTTATTTTAAAATATTGTCTTGCTTTCCAGAAGTAGTCACTTTTAACTCTTAGCAGTTTTTTTCTGACATTTTCAAATCTCCATATTTCTAGATAAAACACATGTACTGCTATATGTTTATTAATCAATTTTAAGCATCATTCTTATGTTTCCTATTATGGTAGAAGAGGGTGTAGTCTTCTAGGCTTCCATCCTCTCTTTTCCTCTATCTTTCCAATATGAGTAGATTACATTTTTTTATTAAATCCGTATTCAGTGTTTCCATTCATATGCTTTGCAAATATTATTCATATAAAATCATCATAATGGATTATGATTATTTTCCCTTTTTACTTTTAGTTTTTCCAGGAGTTAATTATTGCCTTGATTTTCATCTGCTACATTTTCTTTTTGCTTTTTTGCTGATCTTTCCAACTATTTCCAATAACATCTTAGTACAGTTTCATAAAGCCACATATATTAAGTAAGAAAAAAATTTAAACATCCCTCCTTCTCCAGGCAGATTTCTCTTTAGACCTGCTATTCAGTGTCATCCTGGCCTTTGCTTAACTACTTGGAATTCCCTTGGTCTTTCTCCAAGATTGGCTTCCTGATTTTCTGGAAATCATGTCTTCTTCAAGTATATTTTCTTGTTTTGGTTGATTACATCCTCCAGGAGTTTTCTTCAGGTGAAAAGATGGTTCAGCAGCAGCAGGCATGGTGATGATAGCTTGTCTCTTGAATCATGCTATTTCGATCTGAATGGCTGCCCTATGCACATGAAGCCCAAGTATTATCCTGGGCGTTCTCTTTATTTCTCTCCTATGCTGAATATACTGTTTTCCATGTTGCACATCTTCCTAGAGCTAATTTTACTCTGTCGTTTTGAAGAAGGACATCCTCTAGTGGTATCATAACATGGGTACATGAGGAGGGAAGAGAGACTTTTGAGATTTTGTTTATATTTACTTTTAAATTTCATTACTAGTTTGGCTATGCATAGAATTTTAGCTTAGAAGTAATTTCCCTTCAAAATTTTGAAGACGTTTCTCCCTTATTTCTTGCTTCTAGCATTGCTGGTGTAATGAAGAAGCCATTTCTGACTTTTAATCAACTCCATTCCAAGCAGAACTAACCTTTCCCTCCTTTAAACTATTATTGTAATTATTGTATATTTTTGCAAAAAAAAAAACTTACTTTAAGAGAGCTCTTCTATTGCTGTCAACTCTGGGTGATATTTAATATATTTCTTTCTTACCTGCCCAGGTAGAATGTCTGCTTTCTGGGAGACAATAAAATAGGGCAATATAAAAAAGCATGGATTCTAGCAGAGTTCTGGCACCACTAGTAACCTTGGATAAGTTACTGAAACTCTTTGTTCCCATTTCCTAATTTCTAAAACAGGAACAGTAAGGGTAAGTACCTCATGGATATATTGTAACTATTAAATGAATTAATCTATCCAACTTAATTAATCCATGAAAAACCTAAGAAGTGTGTCAGGCACCTATTAAGTTCCTCACTGCTAGCTGATATTAACTGCACCAGATACCTCTTTGTATCATCCACTCTTTTTATTCCATCTTTTTGTACAATGAGGTCTTAATATATATGTGTGCATTTAAAATTTACTATTAGAAAATTATATAGATAAAATATGCCAGAAATAAACTCTATACCTATTTGCACAAAAAATTAGTCCTAAATTTCAGACAATAATTAGAAAAAATATATATTTTTTACTAATTTGTAATATATACTTTTTGCAATTTGTAATACGTACTTTTGTCTTGGTCAAAAATTCACTTCAGTGAGCAGTGTGGGAGCAAGACCCTAATAGAATTGTAATTGCTTTAATATTTGCACTGCTAGGAGCATTCAGGGTAATGCAGCCCTGCAAAAGTCTAGAATCATGTGCTGTATTGCTGGACCAAATTCTTTTTCCTGAGTACTAGGTTTGCTATGGTTTAAACCTTAAAGACTGACACCACTGTGAAGTGCATCAGTGGGATAACCCATAGCCTCTCGCTTTGCTTATAGTAGGGATTCAACAAAGACTTGTCAGTGTAAGTTATTTCAACAGGAATCAGAAGCAGGGTTCCAACTGGTTGAGGAAGTCTTTTTGCTTTGATTCTTCCTGTGTAAAAACTATCAATTACAAGGCCTCTGTGGAGAAGCAGATGTGCTAATATCAACAACAACATAGGGCCTTAGTCTTAATAGGGGCTTGATAAGGGTTGCTACATTGCATTGAATGAAATTAATCAATTATGCCTCCTCAATTCTTCCCATATGGCTATCATCAGTTTTAAGTCATCCACCTAAATCCATATGCATAGCACATGGTGACTGTCTGACTAAGAGGGTAGGTGACAGAAACTTCAGGAGCCATCCACTTATTTATATATTCATTTAATCAGTAAATACTTATTCATTACCTGTGACCTTCCAGGCAATATTCAAGGTATTGGGGATACAGAGTAAAGAAAAGAAGTGCCTGCTTCTTAGAACTTACCCTTGATGGGGAGAGACAGAAAACACATAAACCAATAAATATATAACATATTGTCATTGGTAAGTGCTAGGAAGAAGAATAGGACAGGGATGGAGAGGCGTCCGGGTGGCCCAGTCAGTTAAGCATCCAGCTCTTGATTTTGGCTCAGGTCATGGTCTCACAGTTCATGAGATCAAGCCTGGCATCTGGCTGTGTGCTGATAGCATGGAACCTGCTTGGGATTCTCTCTCTCACTCTCTCTCTGCCCCTCCTCTCTCTCAAACAAATTGATATATATATATATTTTTTTAATTAAAAAGATGGGGATGGAAATGGACAAAAGCTGCCCTTTTAGATGGAGGCTCAGGGATGAGCCCCAGCACAGAGCATTTGAGCAGAGACTGAATGGAGGCAGGGAGCCCACTGTGGAACTAGCTGGAGGGCAGAGAAAAGCAAAAGTGCAAAGCCTGTGAGGTTGGAGGGACTGGCAGGATGCCTCTGAGAGAGAAGAGGAGTAAGAAAGATAGACATGGTTGAGGGATGAGATCAGAGAGGCTGCTGGGTCCACATAGCATAAAGCCCACAGGCAAAGGCTTTGGGTTTTTACTCTGCGTGAGAAGGGGAGTCTTAAACATATGAGTGATATGGTTGGATTTAACTACCAAGGCCATTCAGCATCCAGATGTGTCTTTCTCATTTGCTTCCCTTATCTGAAAATCTTGCTTTTTTTAAAATAAGGTATCCATTTTTTAAAGTTTGTTTATTTATTCTGAGAGAGAGAGAGAGAGAGAGAGAGAGCAAGAGAAGGACAAAGAGAGAGGGAGAGAGAGAATCCCAACCAGGTTCTGCTGTCTCAGTACAGAGCCAGATGTGGGGCTCAAACTCACGAACCATGAGATCATGACCTGAGCCAAAATCAAGAGTCTGACGCTTAATCAACTGAGCCACCTGGCACCCCTGAAAATCTTGTTTTTGAGAATGATGACAAGAAGAATTTTATAGGATAGCCATTTTGCTTTCAAAATTTCTTGAAATAAACAATTATGTATGATCCTCACCACAAAGCTTTTGTTATAGAAAGAGCACATAGTATCATCTATTTATTTTTGAGAGAGAGACAGAGCACAAGCCAGGGAGGGGCAGATACACACACACACACACACACACACACACACACACAGAATCTAAAGCAGGCTCCAGGCTCTGAGCTATCAGCAGCACAAAGCCCAATGTGGGGTTCGAACTCACGAACCATGAGATCATGAGATCATGACCTGAACCGAAGTCAGACACTTAACTAACTGAGCCACCCAGATGCCCCAGAAAAATGTTTCTTGTAGGCCATGGCAGATTTCCAGGAAGAACTACCACTTTAGGATGGGGTTCAACTCACTGCATAATTCATTCAAATTCTCAAACACCACAAAAACGCTTCTGTTTAGAGACCCAAAGGAGGCTTCAAGACCATAAAGGGTTACATATATTCCTTGCCTAGAGGAGGGGTCTGGCACAGAGACCCAACCTTAAACTGGGGAAGAAATGCTCACAAACCTTCAGTTCATTCTGAACCTCTTGCGAAGGGAACTTGCCAAGTCTGATCTGTCAGCACTTGTGATAATGGAGTAATTTTTGACTGCCTGTGATGATAGCACTGATCAAGATTTCAAAATATGTTCTTAACTACATAGGACAAAAATGCATTCTCATCTAAGAGGTTTCAAATCAATGATCAGAATGAACATATCCATCGAACCTTTGAAATAACTAGATGCAGCATGGTTGGTTTGCTCCTGGGATACCATTTATATTCATTTATAACATTGTAAGAGCTTCAGGAATTTTATTTGATACTGAAACCCAGCCACGTCTAGAAGAAGCAAAAATTCTGTTGGTGAAGGTGTGAAATTCTGGTAAACGTGAAGCATGTCTCAAAAAGCAGTTCCCTTTAAAACTTGTGAATATAGTTTTTATGTTTGAACTTCACAATTCAAATGACTGTCAGTCATCACCAAGTCTGTGGGCCTAAACTGAAACACAAGAATTGACTTGGATGGCCTTACACAGTCTTCCTTTTTTTTTTTTTTTAATCTAATTGTGTGATGCATGCAAGTGGAATTTTCCTGGAGTCTCAAGTGTATTCTTTTTGTTTTTCCCAAATTTTTTCATTGTATTACAGCAGCTGCTTTTATGCACAGTTGATCTCGTTGGAGTGGCATTTTCTTGTGTATTTGCCCAGAAAAAAGTCTGTTACAGTGTCCTTGGAGTTCATGATCTACTGATTTCCATAATAAGTTTCTGTCTATAGACTTTCTAATCAATTCTAGAAAGACCCATTAAAAGTATAGACTCTTAAAGAGTTGAAAGCTGTAAGAGTCTTCATCTGGAGTTAGTTAAATGAGGTAGTGTGGGGTGGGGGGGGATGAGAAATCATTCCAGCCGGGGAACACTCATACAGAAAAAAAGAATCATCCGCTGGAAGGATTTGTGGGATTATCTCCTCCATTTTCTGCTTTCAGGGAAGAAATCATCTAAGTCATTTCAACTCCTCAAACTACCCTCATACTTTTGCTAAGACTTTAGTGAAGGCAAATCACCCTCATCTCCTCCCTTTGTACTGACATCCTCATTTGGGGGAAAGCCTTTCATTCCTAGATACTAAATAGCTCTCCAGAAGATAGAAACCTACACTCAAGGGATTTTTCCCAGAGAGGGGGAAAACAAACAGAAACACGTGTGTATATCTACATCTACATCTACATCTATATCCAGAGAGAGAGAAAGAGAGAGACTAAGTTGAAGCTAATAAGTTGTAAGATACTCCAAAATCGCTATGAAAAAAAAAACTAACACCATTCCTGCTTCATACTGAAATGCTTTGATTCAAATTCATATATTTTTAAAAATGTTTTATTAAAACATTTTTTAATGTTTATTTACTTTTGAGAGACAAAGAGACACAGCGGGAGTAAAGGAAGAGGAGAAAGAGAGGGAGACACAGAATCCGAAGCAGGCTCCAGGCTCTGAGCTGTCAGCACAGAGCCCAAGGTGGGGCTCGAACTCATGAACCTTAAGATCATTACCTGAGCCAAAGTCGGATGCCTAAATGACTGAGCCACCCAGGGGCCCTGATTTATATCATTTTTAAAATAGTTTTTTAATATCTTTTTAGTGAAATAATTCCTGTTCATTATGAAAAACTATACAAGAAGAAAAAAAATAAAAGAATATCCTAAAATTCAACCTCCTTGAAACAGCTACTGCTTTTTTTTTTTTATTACAGGATTTTTTTTTAATGTTGAGGGAGATAGAACCAGTAGGGAAGGGGCAAAGACAGAGAGGGAGAGAGAGAATCCCAAAGAGGCTTTGCACTGCCAGCACAGAGCCCAGTGTGGGGCTCGAACTCAACAAACCTTGAGATCATGACCTGAGCCAAAATCAACAGTCAGATACTTAACCGACTGAGCCACCCAGGTGCCCCAAAACAGCTACTGCTAATAGCCACTGCTTAAAACTATTAACTCTGCATAGCTAGAACAAACAATTCTAAAATTTGTATGGAACCAGAAAAGACCCCCAATATCCAAAGCAATCTTGAAAAAGAAAACCAAAGCTAGAGGCATCACAATCCCAGACTTCAAGCTGTATTACAAAGCTGTAATCATCAAGACAGTATGGTACTGGCACAAACAGACACTCAGATCAATAGAACAGAGTAGAGAACCCAGAAATTGACTCACAAACATATGTATGGCTAACTAATCTTTGACAAAGCAGGAAAGATTATCCAATGGAATGAAGACAGTCTCTTCAGCAAGTGGGGCTGGGAAAACTGGACAGCGACATGCAGAAAAATGAACCTGGGCCACTTTCAACGTTTATTTATTTTTGGGACAGAGAGAGACAGAGCATGAACGGGGGAGGGGCAGAGAGAGAGGGAGACACAGAATCGGAAACAGGCTCCAGGCTCTGAGCCATCAGCCCAGAGCCTGACGCGGGGCTCGAACTCACGGACTGCGAGATCGTGACCTGGCTGAAGTCGGACACTTAACCGACTGACTGCGCCACCCAGGCGCCCCGAACCTGGGCCACTTTCTTACACCATACACAAAAATAAACTCAAAATGGAAGAAAGACCTTAATGTAAGACTGGAAGCCATCAAAATCCTCGAGGAGGAAGCAGGCAAAAACCTCTTTGACCTCAGCCGCAGCAACTTCTTACTCAACACGTCTCCACAGGCAAGGGAAACAAGAGCAAAAATGAAATATTGGGACCTCATCAAAATAAAAAGCTTCTGCACAGTGAAGGAAACAATCAGCAAAACTAAAAGGCAATCGACAGAATGGGAGAAAATATTTGCAAATGACATATCAGATAAAAGGTCAGAGTCCAAAATCTATAAAGAACTTATCAAACCCAACACCCAAAAAACAATTAATCCAGTGAAGAAATGGGCAAAAGACATGAATAGACACATCTCCAAAGAAGACATCCAGATGGCCAACTGACACATGAAAAAATGCTCAACATCACTCATCATCAGGGAAATACAAGTCAAAACCACAATGAGATACCACCTTATACCTATCGGAATGGCTAACATTAACAACTCAGGCAACAACAGATGTTGGCGAGGATGCGGACAAAGAGGATCTCTTTTTCATTGTTGGTGGGAATGCAAGCTGGTGCAGCCACTCTGGAAACCAGTATGGAGATTTCTCAAAAAATTAAAAATAGAATTACCTTACAACCCAGCAATTGCACTTCTAAGTATTTATCCAAGGGATACAGGTATGCTGTTTCAAAGGATCACGTGCACCCCAATGTTTATAGCAGCACTATCAACAATAGCCAAAGTATGGAAAGAGCCCAAAAGTCCATCAATGGATGAATGGATAAGGAAGGTGTGGTGTATATATACAATGGAGTATTACTCGGCAATCAAAAATAATGAAATCTTGGGGCGCCTGGGTGGCTCAGTCGGTTAAGCGGCCGACTTCAGCTCAGGTCATGATCTCGAGGTCTGTGGGTTCAAGCCCTGCGTCGGGCTCTGTGCTGACAGCTCAGAGCCTGGAGCCTGTTTCAGATTCTGTGTCTCCCTCTCTCTGACCCTCCCCTGTTCATACTCTGTCTCTCTCTGTCTCAAAAATAAATAAACGTTAAAAAAAATGAAATCTTGCCATTTGCAGCTTTGTGGATGGAACTAGAGGGTATTATCCTAAGCGAAATTAGTCAGAGAAAGACAAATATATGACTTCACTCATATGAAGACTTTAAGATACAAAACAGATGAACATAAGGGAAGAGAAGCAAAAAATAATATAAAAACAGGGAGAGGGACAAAACATAAGAGACTCTTAAATATGGAGAACAAACAGAGGGTTGCTGGAGGGGTGGTGGGAGGGGGGATGGGCTAAATGAGTAAGGGGCATTAAGGAATCTACTCCTGAAATCATGGTTGCACTATATGCTAACTAACTTGGATGTAAATTAAAAAGTAAATAAATTAGGGGCAGCCGGGTGGCTCTGTCGGTTAAGCATTCGACTTTGGCTCCGGTCATGATCTTGTGGTTTATAGGTTCAAGCCCCACATCTGACTCTGCACTGACAGCTCAGAGCCTGGAGCCTGCTTCGGATTCTGTCTCCCTCGCTCTCTGCCCCTCCCCCACTCACTCTCTGTCTCTATCTCAAAAATAAACATATAAATAAATAAATAAATAAATAAATAGGGGCGCCTGGGTGGCGCAGTCGGTTAAGCGTCCGACTTCAGCCAGGTCACGATCTCGCGGTCCGGGAGTTCGAGCCCTGCATCGGGCTCTGGGCTGATGGCTCAGAGCCTGGAGCCTGTTTCCGATTCTGTGTCTCCCTCTCTCTCTGCCCCTCCCCCGTTCATGCTCTGTCTCTCTCTGTCCCAAAAATAAATAAACGTTGAAAAAAAAAATTTTTTTAAATAATAAATAAAATAAATAAATAAAATAAAAACTATTTCCTCTGTATGTAAGGATCTCTGAGAATATTTTACGATGAGCTCATGCTTTTTACACTTTTGTAACTCTTTCTTCTCACTGATCATACTACTACCATCTTTCCATGTTTTAAATAGATATCTTTATCATAATTTTAATTAATTTAAAACGTATTTGATATTTTTAAAATCATCTGCAGCCTCCAAGTCTTGTGGAAGTACGGCAGCCTGGGTACTCAACAACGTTTCCATTGAGAAAACCTCAAAAGCCATATAAACATATCTAAATAAGATCTATTAAAATACATTGTTAAGCTAGTAAGAAAGTAAAAAAAAAAAAAATCCTTAGAAGCCAAAAATTAATAAAAGGCAGGAATCCAGAGGTGAGCACGCACTTAAGCATGCTTTTGTCCTAGCGCGTCTGCCAACTCCTAGAGACTGATCTATTTTTACAGTCTCTCAAGCTCAAGGCCAGGGCCTCTCAAGGGAGAATTCTTCTAGGTGACTCCCACATACAGCTGGAAATCTTAATGGCTGCACCACCAATGAAAGGGAGATCCAGAAATACACCCACTCTGAGAAGCCGACAGTAAAGACTTTTTTTTTTAATCTTGGAAATGAGTGAATGGATGGAGAAAGAGATTCTCTGAGAAACTATAGCCCAAAGATAGTCATCAAAGTTTATGGCCTGAATTCACACTCTCCATGGAATTAAAAAGCCCAAGGCTAAGAGTTATTTTGAATTGGTCACATGTTGATGTTATCCCTAAACATCCAGCAGAAACAAATTTGATCCTCTCTGGAGGAACTCACTTTAAACACGGACCTCAAATAATTCCACTGATAAGGTTCCAAAGAATATGAATATACATTTAAAAAAATCTCATAATACATAAGGAAATAAGAGATCATGAGCAACAGACAGCAGAAATAAAACAGACAATAGAACCAGATCTGCAAAAACTTTAGATGGTGAAATTAATAAGCACACAATAAGTTATGTTCAAGAAAATAAGACATGGAATTGAGAATATGATAAGAAAAAGGAATTATAACAATGGCTACGTTGATTTGGAAAGAAAAGGGAGCTTTTAGGAAAGAAAATCCTAGGGGCACCTGGATGGCTCAGTTGGTTAAGTGTCCCACTTCGGCTCAAGTCATGATCTCATGGTTTGTGGGTTCCAGCCCCACGTTGTGCTCTGTGCTGACAGCTCAGAGCCTGGTGCCTGCTTCAGATTCTGTGTCTCCTTTTCTCTCCATCCCTTCCCAGCTTGTGTGCTCTTTCTCTAAATAAATAAATAAATAAATAAATAAATAAAAGTTTTTAAAAAAAGAAAAGAAAAGAAAATCCTAATATTTGAAAAATTAAAAACCCAAATCTAGAGAACCAATACTAAAACACATACAAACAATAAAATCTGAAAGGTAGCAAAATGTAAAATTAACATATAAAAATCAATATCCTTCATATACATGAAACCATAGAAGAGTGAAATTCCATTTACAGTAGCAATAAAAAAGATTAAATACTTAGAAATGAGCTTACATGAAATTTGCCAAATATACATGGGAAAAATGTCAAAACACTTCTAAAAGACCTATGAACTTAAACAAATGGACAGACTTCCCTTGTTCTTGAATAAAATGGCTCAACATTATAAAGATGTCAGTTTTCCATAAGTTAATCATATAGCCTCCATAAAAATACCAAGAAGCTTTTATCTTAAAATGAGATAAGTTAATATTAAAAGTCACATGAAAAAATAAACATGCAAGAATAGCCAGGGAAACACTGAACAAGAACCATTAACGAGTGAGGGAAGAAGAAATCTCTATCAGTCAAATATGTCAGAAAGCTGTTATAAGTACAAGAGTGTTGCACTAGTTCATGAATAGACACATAGATCATGGAATAGACTAGAAAAATACATATGGAAATGTAATGTGTGATAAAGTTGGCATCTCTAGGCACTGAGACCAAACTTGGCTTGGGACAACTGGAAATCTACTTAGAAAGAGGTAAAATTGCATCCCTAACTCATACTATACACAGGGGAAAAAAAAAAAAAAAAACAGAAAAGACCAAATGGATAAGAAGCCTAATTACAAAAAAGAAGCCATGCAAGTACTAACAGAACATGTAGAATTTTTTTTTGAATCCTGTAAGGAAATGCTTACTAAATATGCTTAAAAATTCAGATACAATAGAAGATTCATCAATTCAACTAGATAAAAATAAAAACAAATTAAAGGAAGCTTTGCATGGTACAAAGCTCTATGAACAAAGTCAAAAGACAAATTCCAAAATGGAAGACAGTATTTGTAGTATGTATTATAGATACAGAACTAGTATCGCTAATAGGTGAAGAACTCTTAGACATCAAATGAGAAAAGACCCAGGGGCAAAACATGTGACGCAGAAAATAGCCCCCTAGGGGCGCCTGGGTGACTCAGTCAGCTAAGCATCAGACTTTGGCTCAGGTCATGATCTCACAGTTTGTGAGTTTGAGCCCAGCGTTGGGCTCTGTGCTGACAGCTCAGAGCCTGGAGCCTGCCTCGGATTTTGTGTCTCCCTCTCTCTGCCCTGCCCCTGCTTGTGCTCCGTCACTCTCTGTCTCTCAAAAATGAATAAACGTTAAAAAATTTTTTAAAGAAAATAGCCCCCTAAAAAGATATAAAATATTCCTTACACTATTAAAAGAACTTCAGGAGTGCCTAGGTGACTCAACTGGTTAAGTAACCAACTCTTGATTTCGGCTCAGGTCATGATCTCCCCATCATGGGATTGAGCCCTGAGCGTCGGTTTCCATGCTGAGCATGGAGCCGGCTTGGGATTCTCTCTCTGTCTCTGTCTCTGTCTCTGTCTCTGTCTCTCTTTCTCTCTGTCTCACTCTATGCCCCTCTCCCCCTGATCACACCCTATCTCTCAAAATAAATAAATAAACTTAAAAAAAAAGAACTTCAACCTCACCACAATTAAATTCAAATTAAAGGAGAAACACCACAGAGCAGTTAACAGTTAATAGGTATGATGATGTATTCTGTTGGCAAAGCTGTAGGGTCACTAGTAGTCTCACACATTGCTGATAGGTGTGCAAAATGGCCCTCTCTATCCAGACGATAGTGTCACAAAGGCTGTTTAACTAGCTATTACAGGCGTGTTTACTTCCTCAGGCTTCTGCCTCTTTGCACCCTGACTGATACAGAAGGCTCCACCAAGGAAATGAAAGTGTACCTCCAAGTATAATGACTTGGGTTTGTCATGTGAAATTTGATAAGTATTACTGTGCAAATCAATCACCTCTCCTATCTTGTAACTTTTTGTTTGTTTTTTACTGCAATGCTGCCTTTTAGGGATACCTCTTAGAAGACAGACTCCCCTGTCTCTTTTTCACCGTTGGTCCCCGTTGCATGCCATAAAAAGCTAACTCCTCTGTGCTGCCTGGTTATACTTACACTTCCAAGCACTTGTACCCATGACCTTCACTTATATCTAAGATTTATCAAGGTTGTCCCCTGAACTCATTTTAATCATATAGTAGATGGATAAAAATATTTGCATTTGGAGGTCTCAGGGAGGAAAAAAGAATCTTTTTTTTTTTTCTCTACCTGTCTTCTGTTCTTCAGCTGGGGCTCTAACAGGTTAATAAAAGATTAAGAAGAGAAACACAAACAGAAGTCTATTAACCTGTGCATTGTTTATACACGTGGGAGTACCCAGTGATGAGGAACTCAAAGGGGGTGATTTGAACGTGGGCTTGCATAGCATCTTAACAAAAGAACAATACGTGTTTAGAGGTGTCAAGCCAAAGGAAAAGCTTTGAGCTTCTAAGGCCAGCAAATTATGGGAAGGCAAATATATGCGAAAAACAATGGTGGATAAGGGCTAGCTTTCGCAAGGGTTGTTATATAGTTTCCTTCGGTGCCGTCTCTAGACTGATAGGGATCTAGAGTTGTCTCTGGTGATTGACTTCTGTCCTTCCTAGAAGAGAGAGGTTGGGGGGGGGGTGCTTTATCAATTTATGTCCTGGGTTTAGACAAATCGGGGGAAGGCAGAGAGTTTTTCTTGTGTCTACTTCTCAATAGCTTTTAGTTCAAAATAATCCTCATACCAAAGTGGCATATTTGAGGGTGGCATATTCTGATACTCTTCAGGAATAACCAGACTGTCTATTTATTTATTTATTTATAATTTACATCCAAGTTAGTTAACATATAGTGCAATAATGATTTCAGGAGTAGAGTCCAGTGATTCAGCCCCTATGTATAACATCCAGTGCTCATCCCAACAAGTGTCTTCCTTAATGCCCCTTGGCCATTTAGCCCATCCACCCACCCACAACCCCTCTGGCAACCCTCTATTTGTTCTCAATATTTAAGAGTCTCTTGTGTTTTATCCCCCTCCCTGTTTTTACATTATTTTTGCTTCTCTTCCCTTATGTTCATCTGTTTTATATCTTAAATTCCATATATGAGTGAAGTCATATGATATTTGTCTTTCTCTGACTGACTAATTTTGCTTAGCATAATATCCTCTAGTTCCATCCACGTTGCTGCAAGTGGCAAGATTTCATTCTTTTTGATTGCCGAGTAATACTCCATTGTGTATATATACCACATCTTCTTGATCCATTCATCCATTGATGAACATTTGGGCTCTTTCCATACTTTGGTTATTGTTGATAGCTCTGCTATAAACATTGGGGTGCATGTGCCCCTCTGAAACAGCCCACCTCTATCCCTTGGATAAATACCTAGTAGTGTAATTGCTGGGTCATAGGGTAGTTATATTTTTAGTTTTTTGAGGAACCTCCATACAAGGTTTTCCAGAGTGGCTGCACCAGCTTGCATTCCCACCAACAATGCAAAAGAGATCCTCTTTCTCTGGATCCTTGCCAGCATCTGTTGTTGCCTGAATTGTTAATGTTAGCCATTCTGACAGGTGTGAGGTAGTATCTCATTGTGGTTTTGATTTGTATTTCCCTGATGATGATGAATGTTGAGCATTTTTTCATACCAGACACTGTCTTTTATCAAATAATTTCTGAGCAAATGGGGATATTATGGACTACAGCAGAACAGCAACACTGCTATGAGTGTTAACATGTGTCCAGGTTGCATAGGAATGTTACAGGGCAGGGGCAGGACAGGAATGTGTATGAAAACTGGTTCTGAAAGAGAGGACCTTCAAACTCTGTGTACCGTTTGACTTAGGCAATGCAGCAATTACTTGTAGAAATTGTCCTAAGGAATGATCATGGCTCTATGTGAAGTTTAAGTGACAAGGATAATCACAAAGCAGACACCCATGTCTCATAGGCATAAAGAAGGTCTGGAAGAATATATACCAAGGTGCAAACCGGGGTTTTTCTTGGGTCATGAGATACTAGACAATATAAATTTTCTTCTTTTGGGGAATCTGGGTGGCTCAGTCAGTTGAATGTCCGACTTCGGCTCAGGTCATGATCTCTTGGTTTGTCAATTCCAGCCTCGTGTTGGGCCCTGTGCTATCAGTGCGGAGCCTGCTTTAGGTCTCCCTCTACATTCTCTCTCTCTGTCTCTCTCTCTCTCTCTCTCAAACATAAACATTCAAATAATTTCTTCTTTCTGTTGTTATCTATTGTTAACGTTCTCTATCGTTATTATGCCTTGTTCTTGTAATTTTTACAGAGGTTATTTTTATTTTTTTTTAATTTTGTGTATGGTTCTTTTCTGACTTTGAAAACACTTAGTAATGTTCTTTGCTCTAGAAATTGAATTCCAGGGAGGAGGAATCTAGTTGCAAAGGGGAGAGTTGGGGAAACATCAAGAAGTTGAGTCCCCTCCCCTTCCTCAGACTATCTGTCCCGATATTAAGCCAGGTCTTCTGCAGCCCACACTCCTGCCATGAAACGACTCCCACTGCGTCATGTAGACACCTGCAAGGGGTGGAGTGAATCCATGTTTGGGCAGAGAGCCTGGAAAAATGGAGGGTACTTGCCAAAAGGGAGTTCAAATTCCTTCAGAGTTTAATCATTTTCCATTTCTCCATAGCTAGATGACCTCCTGGTCTTCTCCTTCCTAAGAATCTCCCTAAAATTTGGGCACTTAGGTCTCAGGTATAAACCATCTGGAAAGAAATTATTCTGAAAATAAAACCTTTCTACACCAACAATAATGTCGGACTCTCTGAGTCAAGTGTTAGCCCTGACCCCTCAACAATGGTTAGATTCTCCCAGGTGTAGAGACAGTGAGAAAGATGCCATGATGGATGATGTGTGAGAAGCACGTGCAAAGGTCTGTGGGGTCCAGTCCATCATGTGCAGAGCATGTTTGGAGCAGAGCCCCCAAGAAATGCATTTCAGTGACGTTTTGTAAGCAGTAAGAGAGATGGGCTTTTCATGAAAAGAAAATATAGGAGATTCTCTAAACCTTTTCCACAAGACTCTCACAATGGAAAGCAGCAAGTGAGCATGCAGACTAGACTTAGGTTCTTACAAAAATTATAGCTGGGCAGCTATTTGAACCTAGATGTCTCCGGCTCCAGAAACATGTTTTCTTTGTTTTGTTTTCTAAACTATGCAATACTTTCATTAAAAATCTTAGTATTTTTAAAACATTTTTCACTGCAACGAGAAAACTTATATCATGATCCCTTACACACACACACACTCTAACACATACACTTACAAAGAAGAGCCTCATGAAATAATACACACTTTTGCTGTGTGCCAATAGATCATCTATAGTATACTCTGTTTCTTCTTCCATGCTGGTTTCAACCCACTCAATGTGTTTCACAACCCAATAAGGGATCAAATCCTACCTACCTCATTTACACAAGCTGCTCCAAGCATTTTTTTTTCTGAAACTAACCCTTAATTTTCATGGGTTTATTTTCCATACAAAATTATCTTCTGCCAATACTCTCCAACAGTGCACCATCACTATAAAAAGGTAAGAGTGTTTGTTCTGTGGTTTTCTACATTTTTAATAAGCTCCTCATTCAGATAGAGTCTTCTCAACATTTTGCAATTAAGTATTGCCTTTAACTGCTTGTTTAAGCAGATGCATTGGTAGTGCATCTTTCCTTTCCTGTTCCATGTACAGAGGACACTGCTCCGCTAATGTTACCCTCTGGCGTCTACATTAGGGCCTCTCCAGGGCTGGATGCCATCCTGGAAGTGGGAGAAAATGACTCAGCCATCAGTTGACTTAATCTGAATTCTTGCTCTACTAAAAAATATGTACCCTTGGGGAAATAACATCACCCTTTGAGCCCCAGTTCCATTGTCTATGAAATAGTCAAAATGGTAGTCTTTAATTTACAGCATCATTATGAGAACTAAGTAAGATAACACACATCAATTGGGCGACACATAGTAAGTGTTCCTGGGAACATCAGCAATCTCTGCTTCTTATTCCTAGTTATATCATATCATATATCATATCATATCATATCATATCATATCATATCATATTGTAATTCTCATGGTGGCCTAGAGGTGCAAACATATAGTGGGGAATTTGTACACACACATCTTCGATCCCAAATTCTGACACGTATTAGCTGTCTGACTTAAGCAAATTATATAGTCTCTCTCAGATTACTCATTACCAAATGGATAGGAAAATACCTAACTATATGGAGTTGATGTGAAGGTTAAATGAGATAGGGCGTATAGAGTGCCTGACACATAGTGTTCACCATGTTGCTGGGTTTTTGTCTAAGCTGCTGCTTTTCCTATTTTACCCTTTGCCCTGCTCTATATTCAGCTCTCTCTCTCTCTCTCTCTCTCTCTCTCTCTCTCACACACACACACACACACACACCTGTACATCCTTCCCACCATCCTGTTTATCTGGCCATACACAACTGGGTGGTTTCTAGCTCCAACAATGATGTCTAAGCTCACCATATCCTGTGACATGTCAACGAAACTGATACAGGTAAGCAGGGGTGCAGCTATCGGTATATCAGTGCCACCCCTGAGCCAGCCTTCAAGTGACAGTAAAGATGTCTCTTGAATTTCTAAGCTCAAAAGACAGAGACAGTGTTACTTACTGGCATTCCAGGAGGTGAGTCCAGTGAGTCTGACCTGACACAGCTACTCCTTGAGAGGAGTAATGAGACAAGGGGACGGAACCACATTTTCTTGGTGATAGTTATTGTATTGGGACAAAGAAAAACTTGAAGACAGGCCCTACTGAAATGGTGGAAATCTAGAGTCCAACCTCCAGAGAAGCTGTTGAGCATCACAAAATTCCAGGTGTGATTGGATTTGTGTGTCTGTTTCAATTCCAACTGGAAAGTTCTGCTTCCAGTTGGAATTGAAACAGACTGGAGGAGATGAAGGAGAAATAACAAGTCAATGGGAATTTGGGTGGGATCCTGGAATAGAAAAAGGACAATAGTTGAAAACTGATGAGATGGGAATAACATCTGCATGTTAGTTAATAGCAGAATACCGATTTTAATCCCCTGGTTTTGATCACTGTACTATGGTTATGTAAGGTGTTAACAGAAAAGGAAGGTTATCTGGGGCTAGCTCTACCGTTGAGAACAATCAGAAAAGCTAGGATAGATTACTGAAGCATAATCTTCATGCAGCCAAATGCACAAATCTTAAGTATAGAGCTCAATGTATTTTTATGCATGTGATATATAAGATGTGACACCCCCAACACACCCAACTCAGATCAAAGTATAGAATGCCTGCCTCACCTTCACCTCATGAATCCATATCAGCAGTCAGGAGAGTGGTTAGCCTGAAAAGTCAGGAGAAAGAATTGAGTAGTGATTCGGAAGGGGCCTGGGGAGATTTCTGGGGCCCCAGCAAGGCTCCTTTTCCTCACTCAGGTGTTGGTTATACAGTTGGGTTCATTTTTTGATAACTGATCGAGCTATACACTTATGGCTTGTGTTTCCTTTGTGCATGTTATACTTCTGTTAAAACATTTATTTAAAGAATATGGTTTATGCCGAGTCTCACTGAGAAAAACTGCAATCGTTTTAAACTCCTTAAGTGCTCTTAAGCACTGGAATTTGTGTCTGGATCAGTTCATTCCAAGTGAAAGGATGACTGACTTAATGGGATGGGGTTGGCATTTAGAAGAGGATTTTTTTTCTTGAAGCCATGCGTCTGTAATATTTGATACAACGGGAGCTGAGCCTAATGGGTCAATTTTCAAATCAGGAATTTTTAATCAGGCTTCATTTAAAATTAAGATTTTTTTTAATTTAAACTGGATGGACCCTGAAAAACACAAGAGGGCAGCATTTCATAACATTATAAAGAATGTTCACCAAGTGTTTTTAGTAAAGATCCAGAGTTTGAGAAGGGAGCCTAGCGAGAGCGTCTTACTGAGTAAGGAAACGAAAGTCCACATAGGTTATTAAGTGGGTCACCTTAAGTTCCTTTAAATCACCAGAGGTCAAAAACATCAACACAAGCATCACCACTTACGTTTCCCGATGGTGGACCCTTTTCCAAAGCTCACATCATTCAACTGTTCTTTCTGGCTTCGAGATCACTTGGTGCATGCTGAAAATGGTTGACTTCTCACCAAAAGGCCCATGGACAAGGTCTCCATTGATTGTGGACACAGATTAGGGCATAGCTGCCTGGCGCCTGTTCCTAAAGATGAGGAATGAGTAGTTCAATTTGAATAAGACATGAATCAACGTCCAGAGCAGAAATAGGCTTCCAGTTTAATTATGTGCTAATCTTCAACAGAAAGGAGACCTCGAGGGAATGGTTAGACAGTGATAGTTTTTAAAATATGGTTTGCAAATGTTAAAGATGTGCATTTTAGTTACACCCTCAAATCATGTTTTATTGCATTCTCTGACTTCTTACGAGAAGTATTATTAAACCTCAGGGTGGTAGATGTAAGGTGCTTGTCTTCTTTATCGGGACAGTAAAATCAGACTTTATACGGAGAGAAAATGAGAGTTTGCTGTAGCTTTTAGCTATAGAGCCCATTACTATATCAAGGTTAGGACTAACTCACAGACTCCCTCATCACATAGAAAAGCCACCCTTTCTGCCACCCAGAACAGAAGGCTTACAGTTCCATGTTGAAGGGGACTACGATGTCAGGAAAATAAGACTGAAGCTCACCTCTTCTAACAGAAGGGGCTGTGGGATGGAGAAGGAGGATGAACTGCTCACAGCGTGGGTCCTGTTTTCTCCTGTTTGGGATAAAGGCTAAAACCTGGAGAAGAAAGCCAATTGGAAGAAGACCCTGGAAAGTGACTGCCACTTCCCAGGCCTCCTGATTTGGCAACAGCCACGTCAAAGTCAGCCTGGTGATCCATTGTGGTTAGTAGAGGGAAGCCTTGACTTGAGCTTCTCCGAGTAGTTCCCTGTCCAAGGGTCCAGGAGTTCATGCAGCTCCAGGAAACCTTGGAAGGCAGCAGAGTGAAGAGCTTGCCAACCTAACACACGCCCACCGTGGCAAAGGATGGGGGTGCTCTGAGGCCGAGCCTGGGGGTGGATGGGCAGAGCCAGAAGGCAAGGCAGAAGACATGGCAGAGGCTCAGGTGATCTAGAGGGCCAGAAGGAGCCAAAGTGAGACTAAGGCAAGAAGGAGCCTGGGCGCCAGCCAGCCAGAGAAAAAGCAGATTACAAATTACTACGGCTACAGTCTGTTAGAGGCTGAAGATAATTGAAATGTCCTCCTACTGGGGCCAAACTCCTTTATTAAGTCACAAGCAAGATGGCTTTGATCCCTCCGTGTCCTCAGGGTGCATATTAGCTCTGCTCTCCTTTGCTATTTGATTCATTAATAATCCCTTTATGTCCCTATTTCTCTAAGGAACTTACACCAAACCTCTGCGGTATTGAAGCAGAAAACAACTTGAATGGCACTGAATTAAAAAACCCCTCTTTGTTAATCCCCAGCAAGTGTCCCAAGCTTCTGTACCCCAAAACACATTTACTTTTCAGGGAGCATGCCTTCCATATCTGGCACAGTGCCTGGGAGATCAGAAGGAAACCAGTTTGGGGAGTCTTAGCCCTAGGGACCAGACATCAGTTATAACTCCTGCACCTAGGATGCATCAAACTTTCATGCTGGTAGAACTCTCAATTGCCAGCCCATGCTGGACATTCTCTTCCATGCTCCAATTGGCCATAAATATGCAGCTACACTCTGAGGTTCTCGCCGTTGTTCTGAGGAATTTCAACAAAGATAATGATGTTCCAATTAGAAACAGAATTCACTAGAGCACCTGAGTGGCTCAGTTGGTTAAGCGTCAGACTTCAGCTCAGGTCATGATTTTGTGGTCTGTGGGTTCAAGCTCCACATCAGGGTCTGTGCTGACAGCTCAGAGCTGGAGTCTGCTTCAGATTCTGTGTCTCCTTCTCTCTCTGCCCCTCCCTAACTCATGCTCTGTCTCTCTCTGTCTCTCAAAAATGAATGAACGTTGGGGCACCTGGGTGGCTCAGTGCATTAAGCATCCAACTTCGGCTCACATCATGATCTCATGGTTTATGGGTTCAAGCCCTGCATCAAACTCTATGCTGACAGTCCAGAGCCTGGAGCTTTCTTTGGATCCCGTGTCTCCCTCTTTCTCTGTCCCTCCCTTGCTCTCTGTCTCTCTCCCTCTCAAAAATAAATAAACATTAAAAAAAAATTTTTAATGAATAAACGTTAAAACTTAAAAAAAAAAAAAAAAGAAAAAGAATTCAGGGGGCTACAAAGAACAGCCTTCATGAATCTCTTTCCGCCAGGCAGTGAGAGTGGGAATGGCTGTAGGTCTAAGGCTCTGAAGTGTCTCCCTCCATTGGCCTGGGCAAAAACTCAAAAGAATTGGTGGAGTCCAGTGGGGAGTGGGGCAAGAGATGTCACGCTGGTTACTTAGAATTAAGGGTGATGACTTGACCACACCCCCTGGATTCAAATCCCATCTCTGCCACTTACAGCGTGTCTTTGGGAAAGTTGCTTAACCTCCTTGTAACCTAGCATTCTCACCTGGAAAATTAGGGTAACATCAACACCTACCTTAGAGAGTCATTGCCAACATTTAATAAGACAGAATGAGATAACCTACGTAAGCGTATGGTGTCTGACTCATAGGGAGCACAACAAATGTTACCTGTTATTTATTATTGGCTTAATGGTTTTGCTTGCTAAGACAAAGTTTAAATACTCCAGAAATGAACACATTTTCACACCCAGATTGTACTGATCAATACAAAATCATCTTTCGTTTATACTGACTGGTTCTAAACCCTAACCTTCTAAATAGCCACACCTGAATATAATTAATATGATTCACTGTACATTTGTTTCCAGGAAGAATTATCAACATGTGCTTGGGCGAATTGCCTGAGCAAGACTGAACTCTTGATGGCACTGTTTTCATTTCCCGTCCTCAGGTGCATCATAAGCTAAGTTCCCAGAAACTGAACTGCTATGTTCACTGAGACTTTAGACACTTCTTCCATCTTTATATACCTATGTTGTCTCAAAGATTGCCATTTGTTTTTTTGTTTGTTTCTTTTGGTTTGTGTTTTTTTGTTTTTTGCTCTTCATTCAGAAGGAATGAAATATAGTAGAGGAGCAGACAGAAGAACACTGGTGTAATTACATAATGGATTTGCCTCTTATCAGCTGTGACACTTTGGTGGTGTCCCCACCACAGTTTCACAAAGCCTCATTTCCTTTCAAGTGGAGATAAGTGATGTTTTTAGTCCATCACCTTATGCTGAGAGCTTTGCTTACCTGGTAGAGCCAAAGGGGTAAAGCCCTAGAACACACATTCTACATGGAAGACTGCTTATCTGGCCAACAACGCCACCTTGTACAACACCAGGAGGCGCGATCCCTCAAAGTTGGTGTGAATCTGTCTCCTACTTTTGTGCACAATGCAATAAGCATGGGCTCTATAAAACATGGTCTTACCTATTTTGTACCTAAATATATCTATTTTAAATAGATAAAGTACAGAGGCACCTGGGTGGCTCAGTCGGTTAAACAGCTGACTTTGGTTCAGGACATGATCTTGTGGTTCATGAGTTTGAGCCCTGAGGGGGGCTCTGTGCTGACAGCTCAGAGCCTGGAGCCTGCTTCAGATTCTGTCTGTCTGTCTGTCTGTCTCCCAAAAATAAAAAAACATTAAAAAAAATTTTAATAAAAAATTTAAAAAATGATAAAGTCTGTCCATTCCATATATATATTTTTAATAATTTCTACTAAGTTCACGGTGCCTGGGTGGCTCAGTCGGTTAAGCGTCCAACTGTTGATTTTGGCTCTGGCCGTGATCTCACAGTGGTGAGATCGAGCCCTGCGTGCCATGCCATGCTTAGGATTCTCTCTCTCCCCGTCTCTAGCCCTCCCTTGATCATGCACTCTCTTCCAAAAAAAAAAAAACAATAACTATAATCATAATTCCTACTGAGTTTAACTCAGGACTTTATAAAATGACAATAGAATTTGTTGGGACATACTTACACAAACTAATGATTTCCAGCAGTTCCTTGGTGAGAAGCAATTGGTATTCTTTGGTAGAATACCATTGTACAGTAACTGAATTTTGAGCTATATAATTATGGAATGTTAATTGTATAGTAAGGTATATATAATTCTCATTCTAGAATGTGGGTTAATTCTGCCCCTATGGATTCTAGTATTGTTTCATAAATTCTGAAGTACTGGGGATTTTCTAACAATCAACCCACAACATCCATTATCCTAGGGATGACATTTCTATGTTTGCTAAATATTATAATCTGACCCTGAGCATGTGCTCATTTAAATCAGTGGGGGTTTGCATGGGTTCTGCCAGATCAATAATCTGCTCCTGCTGTATAAATGAACATGACTAGAGTCCGCTTCTTCTGATGAGAAGAGAGCCTCGCTGATTGTGCTAAAATAAAACAGTGTTCTGTTTGGTTATCTTTTCCCTTCAAGCAGAACCATGGACACTATGACATTTCCTATGTAAAACTAGTAAAATAATCTCTGATTGGCTAAAATTAGGGCTTACCTTTAGCTTGTTGACTTCTGATTGGATATAAAACAATATTTTTTAAGTTTATGATTGTGATCAAGTTTGAAATAGGTTTATTGGATTGTAAGTAGCATTTTTAAAAAATGAAATATAATAGAATAAGGTTGGATAGAATAGAACTCAATTAAATTGAAGGAGAAAGGGGGCTCCTGGGTGGCTCAATTAAGCATCTGACTTCAGCTCAGGTCATGATCTCACAGTTCATGGGTTCGAGCCCCACGTCGGGCTCTGTGCTGACAGCTTGGAGCCTGGAGCCTGCTTCAGATTCTGGGTTTCCCTCTCTACTCCTCCCCTGCTTATGCTCTCTCTCTGTCTCTCAAAAGTAAATAAATGTTGGGGCACCTGGGTGGCTCCGTCGGTTGGGTGTCCGACTTCCGCTCAGGTCATGATTTCACGGTTCATGAGTTCGAGCCCCATGTCGGGCTCTGTGCTGATGGCTCAGAGCCTGGAGCCTGCTTCGGATTCTGTGTCTCCCTCTCTCTCTGCCCCTTCCTCGCTCATGCTCTGTCTCTCTCTGTTTCTCAAAAATGAATAAATATTAAAAAAATATAAATAAATAAATAAATAAATAAATAAATAAATAAATAAATGTTAAAAAAAGTTAAAAAGAAAAAACAAGAGATTGCATCCTACATAGTATGGGTATATGTATTAGTCAGGGTTGTTCAAAGTAACAGAATTAGGATGTATATAGAATAGAATAGAATAGAATAGAATAGAATAGAATAGAATATGATATATTTATCTTAACAAAAGTAGTATATATAGAATATGTAGAGTTATTTTAAGGCTATATAAGATATATACTTAGAATAGATAATATATGTAGAATATATAGTAATAATTTTGTATAGTATATATGACATATAGAGAATATATATAATCATTCTATATATATAATATATATGTATAAAGAGAGTTATTTTAAGGAATAAACTTATATAGAGGTTAGCAAGTCCAAAATCTGCAGAATGGGTCAGCAGACTAGAGACACAGGAAAAGCCAATGTTGCATTTCAAATCCAAAGGCTGTCTCTTGGCAGAATTCCCTCTTGTTCAGGGATGGTCAGTATTTGGTTCTACTCAGCCCTTCAACTGATTGGATGACATCCATCCACACTGTAGAGGGCAGTCTGCTTTACTTGAGGTCCACTAATGTAAACGTAAATCTTAGGGCACCTCAGTGGCTTAGTCGGTTAAGTGTCTGACTCTTGGTTTCAGCTCAGGTCATGATCTCACAGTTTATGAGCTCGAGCCCCATATCGGGCTCTGCACTCACATCGTGGAGACTGCTTGGGATTCTCTCTCTCTTCCTCTCTCTCTGCCCCTCCCCTGCTCATGCTCTCTCTCTCAAAAATAAACTTAAAAAAAAGATAAATGTAAATCTTATCCAAAAACACCCTCACAGAAATAATGTTTGACCAAATATCTAAGCACCATGGCTTTGCCAAGTTGACACATAAAGTTAACCATATGTGTGGTAGTCACCCATAATGTTCACCAGATATTTTTGGTACTTTTCCCAGGCACATGATGGAATGACATTTCCCGACCCCCTTGAAATTAGGTATGGCCAGGTGAATTTGGCCAAAGAAACATAAGTGATGTGCTGCTCCAGCCGGTGTGGGATTTCCCACGCTCTTTCCCTCTGCTGTGGTGACAGGTGGCCTTTGGGATGGGGACTGTTCTGTCAGCCTGAGTCCTGGAATGAAGACGAAGTGGAGCAGGATCCCCAGCTGCCTCGTGATGCACGTGACATAAGCCAACAAAATCTCTGTTGTTTTGTCATTCAGAGATTTTTCACTACTGCAGTATAACCTCTTCGGTCTGACCATTTCAGCACGCTCCTTAAAACCTGTATTTCAGTCATATGTGTATGTATGTGTAATGAGCCATGATGCAAAATGAATCTCTTGCTATGTGTTATGAATAAGAAGTTTGATAGCCAGTGATATAGATGGCAGTGTTACCTTATATCATTTATCAGCAAAAAGATTAGAACTGGAAGGGCATGAAGAAATCAACTAGTTCAATGAATACTGAAGCCAAAAGAGGTCAAGTAATTTATCTGAGATCACAAAGTAAGGACTCAGACACACATAAGACTTCAAGCCAGCACTTTACCATAAACCACACTTCAGGGATAGTCTTATACAAGTGCCTTGAAAACTTCCAAACCTCATAAAAATGCAAAGTAATGACATTATCACAAGAGACTGGGGGAATGAGGTGGTTAAGGGCCTAGCTTTTGTAAACCTGGTTTTAAATGCTAACTCTTCACTTATTAGCTGTGTGACCTTGAAGACACTATTTAATCTCTTTGAACCTCTTTTTCCTTATTTATAAAGTGAGAATAACCTTACTTATCTCGTATTTTCCTGATGAGTAAATGAGATAATGTAGTGTTTAACACAAGTTCTTTTTTTTTAATGTTTATTTTATTTTGACAGAGAGAGAGAGAGAGAGAGAGAGAGCGCACATGTGAGCTGGGGAGGGGCAGAGAGAAAGGGAGACAGGAGATCTGAAGCGGGCTCTGGGATAGCCCTATGTGGGGCTTGAACACACGAACCATAAGATCATGACCTGAGCCAAAGTCAGATGCTTAACCAACTGAGCCACCCAGGCATCCCTAAGCTTTCAACACAAGTTCTTAGCACAGTGCCTGGCCCATAATAAATGCTGATACTATATTTGTAGTAAATATAATACCAAAGAATTTGGCTTTAAATAAAAGGTAGAAGAAAGCCACTCCTGTGCTTAGAAAGAGCCAGGATTTAGAGCAGAACAAGCACTATTTCTCAACTGCAGCACTATTGAAATTTGGGGCCAGATAATTCTTTGCTATGGGGGGGCTGCCCTGTGCACAGTAGGATGTTTAGGAAAGATATTGAAATATTAGCCAGATGGTACGAGTCAGAGTTTCTAAACCTTTGCATTATTGATATTTTGAGCTTGATAGTTCTTCATTTTGTAGAGGGCTGTCATGGGTCCTGGAGGGTGTTTAGAAGCATCCCTGGTCTCTACCTACTGGATTCTAGTAGCACCCAGTTGGGATAACAAATACGTTTTCAGACATTGCTAAATGTCCCCTGGAGGCAAATCAGTGCCAGTTGAAAATGACTGTTGCGCCGGTTTTTCAATGACTTCTCCGTAGTAAACAGATAAAACCTGAAAGAAGGTCAACTATGCTGAGAGAAAGGTCTCTGGGGTTCCCTATTCTTTATATGTGTGTGTGTGTGTGTGTGTGTGTGTGTGTGTGTGTATAAATATGTATATATATATACAATTCATTGTCAAATTGGTTTGACAATACAACACCCAGTGCTCATCCCAACAAGTGCCCTCCTCAGTGCCCATCACCCACTTTCCCCTGTCCCCCACCCCCATCGACCCTCAGTTTGTTTTCTGTATTCAAGAGTCTCTTATGGTTTTCCTCCCTCCCTCTCTGTTTGTAACTTATTTTTTCCCCTTCTCCTCCCCCTGTCTTCTGTTAAGTTTCTCAAGATCCACACATCAGTGAAAACATACGGTATCTGTCTTTCTCTGACTGACTTATTTCACTAAGCATAGTACCCTCCAGTTCCATCCACGTTGCTGCAAATGATGGGCTTCCCTATTGTTGTACTTTATTGGCATTATCTGCTTAATGTCTATCTGACATACGAGAATAAATGCTCCATGAAGGCACTGTATCTGCCTAGGTTCCTGCTCTGTCTCTAGGGTACACATAGCACATATCACCAAGCACTGAGCAGATGCTTAATAAAATGTCACTGAGGGGCGCCTGGGTAGCTCAGTCAGTTGGGCATCCATCTTTGGCTCAGGTCATGATCTCACTGTTTGCGAGTTCGAGCCCCGCATCAGGCTGTATCCTGATAGCACGGAGCCTGGAGCTTGCTTTGGATTCTTTGCTCCCTCTCTTTCTCTGTCCCTCCCCTGCTCGTGCTCAGTCTCTGTCTCTCAAAAATAAATAAACATTTAAAAAAAATAAAAAATAAAAACAACACTGAGTGAAAGCAATGACATTATTTTTTCCTGCATTCCCTATCTACTAACAGCAGAAACAAGGTTCCCACAGGATCAATAGGGTAGACTTGTGGAAAGTATCTCCTTTCTCCAGCTTTGCCCCATCTCTAAAATAAAAATTCCCTAAAGAAAGCCTATTCTTGAAAAATAATAAAGTCTTTTTCAAGGAACAAGTCTTCAGATGCAGATCTTAAAAGGGTAAAACAGGGTCCCAGTTTTTAGGGTCAGCCATGGGGACTCAAGAGCCAGCACAATGAACCCCTTTCAGGTCAAACTGACAGAAAAGTAGGATCCAGAATTGTTTCAGAATTTCCCGCAGTAAAGGGAACAACAGGTCTGGCACTGGAACTGGGATGTTGGGGAGGGAACATTCTGCTGACATGCAGGAAGAGGTGACAAAGTCACAGTGGATCTGACTCCAGCCCCCTCCTGCTATTTGAGGTTGTGGGCTACTCCCGGAAACAGAGCTGCCTAGATCATGTTTTCTGTGTCCAAGGTCACTCTGCCCTTGTTGTTTCTCACATGTGGTGGTTGGGTGAACCTGGAAAAAAGCGCGCATCCTCCCTTCTGGTCTACAACCACGTGAGCCACTTGACGGTCTTGAGATTCTGCCTGGATACACAAGACTAACAATAACTGTTCTGTTTCGTTCTAACCTCTTTTTGGAAACACAGCCTTTTCCAACTTTTCTGGCAATCGTGAATACTATTTCTCATGCATCATTTGAGCAGATTCTTGTGGTTCCTCCTGGCACCCATTCAAGCCACCACTTTGACTTTCCTGCATCCAACAGCTGGACCCCATCTGTGTCCATGGCTTCCTTGACCCCACCTCAGTTTACTTTTCCCTACATGCATCTATGGCCTTGCTGCCATGGATGAATCTCATCCAGCAGCTTTGATGCCCATGTTTATCATCTCTTACATACCTCCCTGCATGCTTTCTTCATCTGTCTCTTACTCGTCCTTCGAACAAAAACATTTCCCTTTTCCTCTCTACCAAAGATGGTCTCTGTAAGAATCTCCCAAATCAGCAAAGAGAGGGTTATCTTCTCTCTTCTGCCCAACAGAAAATGGGCAAAGACTTGAAAGAACATTCTCAAAGAAGAATATCCAAATGGCCAATAAACATATGAAAATGTGCTTCATTGGCCCCCAGGGAAATACAAATTAAAACCACAACATATTCCTACCATAGACTCACCTCAGTGACTGAGGACGGAAAACAGCAAGTGTGGGTCTTCAAACTCATACACTGTAAGCAGCAGTGTAACTTGGTACAACCACTTGGGAATACAGTTACACAGTATCTACTAAAACTAAATATATGCCATCCCCCACAGCAATGAGTCTTTATGCCCCTCTAAATACATGTTCTAGAATATTCATTTTGGTGCTATTCTTAATTGCCTCAAACTGGAACAATCCAAATGTCCATAAACCCAAGAGTAGAAAAGTTCATTGAATTCCAATCTCACACTGCAATAAGCACTGGGAATGAATTATGTATAACGTCATACAACAGCATGAATGAATCACACAGAATGTTGAGCAATAGATACCAGACATGAAAACTGTATGTACCATATGATACTACTCAGATAAAGCACTAAAATAGACTAAACAAATGTACGCTGTTACAAGTGACAATAGTTACCATTAGTGATGGGAAGAGAGCACGTGGGATGTCTCTTGATTTGGGAGCTGGTTATATGGGTGTGTTCATTTTGTAAGTATTTATGAAACTGTACAATTATGATCAATGCATTTTTCTGTTTATGTTATATGTTACCAGGGGTCGGGTTGCCTGGAAGCAGACTCCAGGATGGAGACTTACATACAGTAAGTTTTTGGGGTGGGTGCTTTCAGAAACAGTATCTGTGACAGTCAAGGCATGATGGAGCAGAGGGAGCGAATGACAGGAAAACAGTGCAAACTAAGGCCTCAGCCAGTCCTATAAGGAGTTTAGGAATTAAATGGCCCTTCAGAGTCACCCCAAATTAGAGTGAGGGGTCAGGCCTTTTTATGCCTAAACTGAGCACATAGTCTCTTTTTAGAAGTGTCCTTTTAAGTGTGTGTGGGTTTTCTGTTCAGCAAGTTGGTTCTTTCTTCAAAGACATGGACTGCCTCCGGGGAAGGGGGCATGACTTTGAATGAGGCAGCTCTCTCTCTCTCTCTTTCCTCCCCTCCCCCTCCCAATGCTTTTGGTGAGAGCACTTAAGTTCTACTCTCTTAGCAAATTTCAAATATTTATTTATTTTCGGGAGAACGCAAGCCAGGGAGGGGCACTGAGAGCAGGACAGAGGACCCAAAGCTGGCTCTGTGCCAACAGGCTGACAGCAGCAAGCCTGACGTGGGGCTCAAACTCATGAACAGTGAGATCATGACCTGAGCTGAAATCAGATGCTCAACTGACTGAGCCACACAAGTGCTTCCCTCTTAGCAAATTTCAATTATACAAGACAGTGTTATCAACTATAGTCAGCATATTATACATTAGACTGCCAGACCATATTCATCTTATAGCTGAAAGTTTGTACCCTTGACCCATCTCTCCCTATTTTCCCCAACCCCACACCCTGATAACCATTTTTCCACTCTCCATTTCTATGAGTTCAATTTTCCTTTTTAGATTCCACATGTAAGTGATACTGTAAAGTACTTGTCTTCCTGGTCTGGCTTAATTTCCTTAGCATAATATCCTCCACGTTCTTCCATGTTGTCACAAATTAGGGATTTCCTTCTTTTTTAAGGATGAATAATACTCCACTATACATATATACCACACTATACATATATACCACATTTTTTTTAAGTTTATATATATTTGAGAGAGAGAGACAGCATGAGCAGGGGAGGGGCAGAGAGAGGGGGAGTGAGAGGATCCCAGGCAGGCTCTGTGTGGTCAGCACAGAGCCTGATGCAGGGCTAGAACTCATGTGAGATCATGACCTAAGCCAAAACCAAGAGTCTGACGCTTAACCCACTGAGCCACCCACACACCCCTATACTACATGTTCTTGATCCATTCATCCAATGACAGACACTTAGGTTGTTTTCATAGCTTGGCTATTGTGAATAATGTGAGGTAGCTCTCATTAGCAGAGGGCTTGGACTAAAGGAGGTCCAGCCAAGCACTACTGGTCACCAGCCCTCCCAGCAGCCAGGCTAATGACTGCCTCAGTCTAGAACAGGACCACAAAACCACTACATACTTGAACAAAAAGTTAAAAAAGAAATACTCCATCTTGGACGGTGAAAGAAGAGAGAAGAAACATTTGGAAGAACAAATGAGCAAAATAGGACAGGCAATAGGTACACTGACCAAAGACCAGCGCTGAAATGATCATATCAACTTCCAGTAATTTGTTTGATGTTCCTGAACTCTGAGCCAGGGTGAACTATGACATGTTTCATTAGCTACTTATCCTGAACCAGATGCTAGTGCATGTTTATTTATTTATACTGTTTAGTTCTAAGAAGAATTTCCTGTGAGTTGCTCATATACTTGCAGCCCAGCAAGGGAGAATTTACCTATTAGTAGCCTGTTGTGGAATCTCCCATTTATTATATGAAGTTCCAAAGAATGGTTACAGCTTCCAGCATTTTCAATCTTGCCAACTGTTTCCAAAGGGCAGGGCTTACAGGTGACATTCCTGCTGATCAACACCGTGGTAACGATAGTCCTACCCACTCCAACAGGGCTGGGGTTGAGTTCGTTGGTTATTTATTAGAGTAAAAGCTGCAGTTTTCTGGAAGGCACAACTTTGAGGTTTGAATAGCTCTCTCCAGTAAACACTGTGTCCTCTGGAGTGAAATCGAATTCCACTGGGCCAACTCTCTACCCTGCCCTTTGGCTGAATTGCTTCTTTGGATGGGAGTCCATGGTCACCCAGTCAGCCTTCCACACATTCATCCATCTCTTTTTCTCCCTGGGGAGGGCTAGGCCAGGGAAAAGCACACTACTGGTGAGCTTTAGCCACCAAGAGGTCCTCTGCAAGGTAGGTAGAAGATAATGTTTCTTCCAAGTTTCATCATAAATGGTTGTGCTTTCCAACAATGGGGCTGGAACAGGGGCCAGAGCAGCAGAAATGGGAATATGGCCAAGCTAGGGTGGAAAGGAAGTCCACCCCTAACATGATCCTTCTCAAACCTTTCCTATGGGAACTTCATTTTCTTTTCTGTTCCCCAAATCCCCGCTGGAAACTTGAGGTGTCCAGTGTCCACTGCCAAAGGCTTTTGGGGGGTAAGCTCACTTCACTTGAGGGGTGCTAGAGCCTCATAGGAACACTGAGTCCTGGGGCCTTCCTTACATGTCGCTTAATGGACTATTACGTATTAGGTTATAAAGGGATAGAGCAATCCAACAGTTTCCAGGGTTACAGAGTTCATGCTTTAACACTCTTCCCAGGTAGTCCCAGCATTGGCAGCTGTGGTTTATATGGCATGTATTTTACCCAACAGCTGTGTTTTATGTTTCCACACTGCCAATAGATGTGGCAGTAGGCACACTACAAAAGGCCATTATAGTGGACATGTATGGCTTTTTTCTCCCAGAAAAGGTCTTCTCTTTGGAAAAATGCTCTTCAGACTAGCGGGACTATTGGTTCATAGTACTCCTATGTCTTTGACACAGGAAGGGCATATGACCCAAGGTGAACCAGTAGTGGGAATCTATCCCTTTGTTCACAAAGGTTGGTCCAGGGATGGTCATGTGACACAGGCCAACCGAGTTGGAATTCTGGGGCAGGGTATTTCATACTGAAGCCAATGGACAAACATCCATTCCTCTCTGATTGGTAAGCTGTAAGAATTTAGGCCTATTGTGATATAAGCTTATGTGAGTAAAGCCCACACAAGAGAAATAGAAAGTAAAGTAACAGTTACACAGAGAGTGAGATCCCTGGCAGTCTTTTAGGTTTTACTCATCCTGATTTCCTAACACACATGGAGTTTTGCCAGTTCCCAATTTGCCTAAGCAGTCCCGGTTTACACCTGCTGTTCCGGCTTAATCATTAATAGCTCCCTCTCACAGTCTCAGAAGTGTTCCAGGTGAATGATAAATTATATAATCATTGTTCCTATTGCAATGTGGTTAAATAAAGCAGTAAAGTCTTTTTTTCCCTGTAAGTTAGTTCAAGCTGATTTTCTGTCACTTGCAACCAAAACCAAAACCAAAACCCAAACAAACAAAAACCATGCTGACTGATCTTCCCTCTTTTCTAAATTAATTGAGAAATATTTTCACAGCATAACCCCTAAAGCTGATCATTTCCACATGCTTGAATTCCTCAGCAGATACCTGCTTCTGTATCTGCTTCTTGGTTTCCATTTGTTCTGCGGAATTGACACCTTGTACTCTTCCAAGCCTACCCAACCACTTTGTCCTGATTTTGGGTCCATTTACTCCACACCTCACCAAAGACCAGTAGAATTTACAGATTTCATCAGAAGGCTCTGAGAATCAGGCTTACAGAAGAAAAGATCCAGGGTGGGCCTGAGGGACCACCTGGGTTAATGAAATTCAACTATTTTTTCCCCATCCTTGCATTCTGCTCAAAATCCCTCGAAGATAGTATTGATTTATCTCGGGTCTGGAGCCCATTCTTTCATTCAGAGAGACTAGGGCACCATGATAGACATCTCATGACAACTATAGAAAATGAGGGAGAGGCAAGTTCACCACCAAAATACAGGTGCTGTTAGCAAAGAAAAAGTGGTAATGGATGCCAGGAGACCAAAAACACAGTCAAAAATGTGCCTTTAATGATGCTACTCAATAGTTTTGCCAGCTATTTGTATGTCTATGCCAATGAGAGCTAAGTGAGCTCTTCAAATATATGTGACTGGTATTAAGGAAACTTGGAGATGAGATCATCAACCCTCCTGGAATACCTGTGAACCTCAAATCTGATCACCCTGAGTGATAATGGAGCTAGTCTTTATATATTGTGCGTCTCTACATTCCATAGTCATGACACAGTTTGGGCTGGTATTTGAAGGGAGTTTGGGGGAAGTTTCCTGCTGTACTCATTCTCATGCCTCAAGTCATCCTGCTGAGCCTTGTCCATCAGGACTGTTCCCTTTGGCAAAATCACATTACAGCCACTTTCCAACAACCCCCTATGATTCAGTATCCAGCTTGAGCCTTTCTTCCTGATTCCATCCCTCCACACTTCTGCCCTGTTCCCCTCTTTTAGCTTCCGGCTTTGTGACACATTTTCCTGCTCATGGCACATCTCACCATGCTGAACTTTCTGCACTGCTTTACATTTTGGTTCTTTCTTTTCCACCATCCTTTCTACCACCTGCCAAAGCCTTTGGCTAACTCATCATTCAATGTAGTTTGGCCACTGAGATCCTGTATGTTATCATTAACTTGCAGGAGGCACTTCTGCTGGTTAATTCCAAAGTGATGAAGGATGTAGTTAAAAAATAAAATAAAAATAAAAAGTACTGGTCCTGGAGTTGGACACACCTGATTCACGTCCCAGCTCTGCCATTATGTCAGTGTGAAAACCTGGGACTACCTCATAGCAGACAATGGTGCCTTGTAGCTTTCCAAAACCTCCATACCATTTTGCAGATTGGTTTCATGGGTAAATCTTTTTTTCTGCCTTTTTTTTGGTAATTAGTTGCTTGCTTTCAAATAACTAATTTAAAGCATTCTTTTTTCTTTTCTCCAATACCATTGTATTAGAACAAGGCCATTTATGCTACAATAACAAATAAGCCCCCAAATCTCAGGGGCTTAAACAATACAAGTTTGTCTCCTGCTCACATCATAGTGTGATTTGAGTCAGGATGCTGTCTTCCACAGACACCTTAGGGATCCAGGATCTTTCCACTATGTGGCTTCTCTATCACATAATCTTTCTCTTTTGGCCCCATGTAAGAGGGAGTGTAAGATTTCACAGGATATTTTTATAGCCAGCCTCAGAAGTGGTGTATATAACTTCTACCCACATACCATTGACCAGAATCGAGTCACATTGTCCCACCCAAATGCATGGTGGGCTGGAAAATGTAGACTTCCTGTGTATCCAGGAAGAGGAAGCAGGATTGGCAAGTAAGCCTCTAGTCACTCTACCACAATCACATTTCCTAGTTGGTGTGTGCTGAAAATAAAACTGCATGATGATATTACCTATTATGATAAGTATAATGATATTAAGCACTTACATGCCAAGCATATAATAAGCTCTTTACACGGGTTATCTCATTTAACTGAATTCTCACAACAACTTTATGAGGTTCCAGATGGCTGGTGTGGAAATAGCTGGTGGAAACAGCTGGTGCTGGTAATTATTCATTTCATTTTTTGTGTGTCTTTTATATTCCACATGGCAACTGCCTAAGTTAGGATGTTAAACCAGTGTCCTGGCACTGTCTTTAATGCATATGTTTGCGGATGAATCATTTTGTTACAGAGTTACATGCTAGGGACTGTGGATCACACCAAGACGAGTGGACTAGGGTCTTCGAAGTTAAGACAACTGTATAAATACAGTTAATATGAGGCAGAAAATAATAAGAGCACAAAGAGAAGTCTACTTGCATTCTCTATTTAATTGAACTGGGATTGATCATCACCTGGCTGATACAGACTAGAAGAAAGTTCTGGATGCTGTTGCTCATGACTAAAGTTCTAGGGCTCTCTTTCTGGCTTTAGTTTTTGTCTTCCTAACACATTTCTGCCTTGTCTAGATTATGACTTTTGTCTCCATTCTTATTTTGTCTCCTATTTCAGATCCTGCGACAGCAACAGATCTTTCTGTTTGTTGCCTAGGTGCTGATCTTTGGCTCTGTTCCTATACGTCATCCTATGTGGACCTACCAACAGACATAGCCTCTCCACAGAGATGCTCCAGTGCGTTTTCCATCACATGGTTTTGCACCCACTCTCAGGTCTATGCTTGCCCTGTTCCAGCCAGCCTCCCTCAGGTAGGGTTCAACATTCAGTAAGTGGTAGAAGGGGCTGCTAGAAGCTGATAAGGAGACATACCAGGTTTGAAGTCAAAATGGGGAAGAAAAGAGTAGGAGAGAGGGAAAGGCAGTTGGTGGTTACGGGAACAAAAGGCAAGGAGCATCAAAAGGAAATGCCTTGTACTCTTAACTTACATCCGCAAAAATTTTTAAAAAGGGAAGCTTTACTTGAATTTAGAGTCTAGACGCTAACCGTAAAGGAAATTTTTACCAAAAAATAAAAAATAAAAAAAGGACAGTATTAAATGAGAAGCTGTATGTGCACTATTTTTACTTTTTATAGAATTCCCTTTGGACTACCAGGGGAAGACTCCAGTTGTCAAATGAGAGACAGTGTCTGTTCATGCAACGGGTGGTCTCAGCCCTCACAGAACCCTCCGATTGTCTGACCCCACCAGACCTGCCAAACAAACCAATGCGTGCTTTGTTTCCGGACTTGCTCTTTTTCATAGTAAAAGGCTGACATCATCCCAAGGCATCCACAATGTAGTTGATGTGAACAGAAGCTATTTCCAAAGAGTAAGAAAGAGGTACTTCATCCCATGGTTGAACATGGCTGAAGGGGGATGTGTGCATGCTGTCCTTCCTGCACATGGTGGGGACCTGAAGTCAGGAAGCCCCCTAACAGTTACCCACATTGTGTTAAGCAACCATAAAAATGCATAGCCATTGAGCTTTTCTTGTTCTGGACATTAATGATCTTGAGTTGTTAATAGACACTTTCTCTCCGGACGAACCTCTGCCGTAGTCAGTAACTCAGGTAGAATATCGACGTAGCCTTCAAACTTTTTTTTTTTTAATTGATTTACTTATTTTGAGAGAGAGAGAGAGAGAGAGAATGATCAGGGGAGGGGCATAAGGAGAAGGAGAGTGAGAGAACCCCAAGCAGGTTCTGTACTGCCCGCACAGAGCCTGATGTGGGGCTTGAACCCACAAACTGTGAGATCATGACCTGAGCTGAAACCAAGAGTCGGACGCTTAACCCATGAGCCACCCAGGTGCCACTCGAGGTAGCCTTCAAAAGCAGGCTCTGAAATGTTCACATTTCTTTTTTTTTTTTAATTTTTTTAAGTTTATTCATTTTTGAGAGACAGAGCATAAGCAAGGGAGGAGCAGAGAGGGAGACACAGAATCTGAAGCAGGCTCCAGGCTCTGAGCTGTCAGCACAGAGCCCGACGTAGGGCTTGAACGCACAGATGGACCACAAGATCATGACCTGAGCTGAAGTCAAACGCTTAATGGACTGAGCCACCCAGGCACCCCAACATGTTCCCATTTCTTTTTTTTTTAAATATTTTTAATGTTTATTTATTTTTGACAGAGAGAGAGAGAGAGAGAGACAGAGCATGAGTGGGGGAGGGGCAGAGAGAGAGGGAGACACAGAATGCCAAGCAGGCTCCAGGCTCTGAGCTGTCAGCACAGAGCCGGACGCGGGGCTTGAACTCACACACTGTGAGATCATGACCTGAGCTGAAGTTGGACGCTCAACCAACTGAGCCACCCACGTGCCCCAACGTGTTCCCATTTCTAAGGGAAAACTTGAACACACTTTTCTTGACCTGTAATTCACATGAGAAAAGCACAGCACCTCTAAGAATGAAGAGTTTCTCGGGAATTAAAAGACAACAACAACTCTCACAGACCTCATCCAGACAATTTTTTTCTTTCAAACATGTGTGTGTGTGTGTGTGTGTGTGTGCGCGCTCATGTGTGCAGGCTCTTGAGTACAAAGTCCAGCTATATCATGGAGCCCTCGCCTTATAACCTAGTTGTTCTGCACAGTGGTGGTTGTAGGGAAGGTTAGAAGCTCAAACGTGAAGTTGGAGTTCAGGAAACACTGTGAAGAGGTGCATTGTAAAGTGGTTACTTGGGACAATGTGCATAAAGTAAATCAAACATTGTAAAGTGGTTACTTGGGACAATGTGCATAAAGTAAATCAAACAATAACGTACATAAAACTTAGCATGTGCGTAGCACATAATTTCTCAATCATTGAGAAACTCTTTCTGGAAATCCGGAATCACAGGAATTTGCTTTGATTCCTTTCATGATGGGTTTGTGACCTTAAATGTCTCTTTCTAAAAGAGGGAGGTCTCTTTGCCTCTCCTTGGTCCTTGCTGTAAGACCACTTTCTCCTACTAAGCTCCAAGAAAGAGGCCAGATTGAAGGTCTCCTGTGCTCCAGCAGATGTCAGTCTGGCCTTATTGGAGGACCTAGGGAAACCAGGATACGCCAGACTGCCTCCAGGAATGAACGAAAAAGGGGTGGGGTGCATTTCACAGGTCATCTAAGAAAGGAGGCATCAAGAAGACATCTGGGCCAATTTCCATTTTGGGTAAGTACACTATGAATTTGAAGAGATTTTTACAAACACATACTTTGTTAAAGAGACATTAATGAAGAGATTACTGTGTGCGGGGTATGGTATTAGGTCCTAGAGATACAGGACTCATTGTAGCTCCTTCCTACCTTCTGGAGCTGCCAAGTTACTTTTTGGCTGCCCACCTGTTGTGATTTGCACTTAAACTAGATAGCATAGGAGGCACATATTATTAGGTATTGAATGAATGAAATGAAATGCATTCATGAAAACAAAAGTGTCCGGGTATTTGTGCCCCAGAAAGCATTTAAGAAAAGGGCTGGAGAAATAGCCACTATACCCCCAGTTTTGGAGCAAAGGAAATCATAGGACTGAACCAAATGATAGGTAGTGACGTGGAGAGGAAAGAGAACAGGAAGAGGAGTCTCTCATGTCCGCAAGAGGAAAGAAAGCCTTAAGGGCAGCCACCAGGCAAGAGGGGCGAGCCCTGGATCATGGCTGCTCAGGAGGGGGCCATGGGCGGTCCCGACAGCAACATCTAGAATGGAGTGCTCTTGAGGAGCAACATCTGGCTCTAGATGGTTCTCTGCCACCACGTGCACATGTGATCTTATGCTCTTGGACAAACCGGGTGGCCATGGGAGGCAGATACTGTCAGTAGTCAGAATGACTGGGTTCCAGTCCGACCTTGTGCCAATGACTTCACCTCCCTAGAGAGCCAGGTTCCTTGTCTACAAAATGAGGATCTTACTAGAACCTACATCATGGAGTCATGTGAGGATTGAGATCATCCATAGAGAACATTTATCAGAGTAGCTGGCCTATTTTCAGAGTGAAATAATATTGGCTATTATTGTTATTGGTTTTACTAGGACTGTCTCTCCAACCATATAATGACAGAGGAAACCAGCAAATTTACAAGGCCTCCTACAGATTAAAAAAAAAAAAAAAAGATTCTGTTTTCACACTTTTGTTTCCATTTATGTCCTGAGATGGGAGTGTGTAGAGTGCATACAGGTAAGCCAGTTTTCTTACGCAAGAAGGAGGAAAGCAAAAAAGGTGGACTGGTACGCAGAGATGCAAATGAGTGCATGACCACGTGCTTTCAGTAAGAGACAAACTGTACTTTAAAAGTAAGACAGGATCCTACCTCCTCCCATTCCACTTCAAGCAAGAAAAGCCCTAGAAGCAGTTTTTTCATATGTTATGTGGCTCAGACTGGCTGAGGGAAAATCTGGAAACAAAACAAAACAAAACAAAACAAAACAAAAAACAGGGGTTCTTTGTTTAACACGCTGGCTGGGCTGGCGTTCACGGACTCCCATCTTCCTTAGAGCTCACAGCCCTGGTTTCCTCGCTTTCTGCTGTTAAACTCCACACCTGCTTCATAATTAACTAACCTTCATGCTCCCATGTCACATGCTGCAAGTTTTCCCCAGGTTCAAGACTAAGGGCACTATTGTACTTTGTTACCTTTCAGTGGCAGGAACATCCAGATCTTTCAAAATTTGAGTTCATCTCAGTTTTGGCTGCACTCATATAGACGTTTTCAATATTTTTAAATGTTTTATTTATTTTTGAAAGAGAGAGAGACTGTATGAGCGGGGGAGGGGCAGGAGGGAGAGAGACAGCATCTGAAGCAGGCTCCAGGCTCGGCGCGGTCAGCACAGAGCCTGATGCGGGGCTCAAACTCATGAAACCGCGACATCATGACCTGAGCCAAAGTTGGATGCTTTACCGACTGAGCCACCCAGACGCCCCCCATACAGACATTTTCAAAGTTGAGGTAACAGATCAAACGTTTCTTTCTTCTCTCTTTCTTTTTCTCCGCCCAGCCCCTCAAGCTGGACTCAAGAGGTGTCACTACCCCCTTCCATAAAGTTTGTATTATGAGCCAGCCTTTGTGAACCCAGGCGTTTCAGGCTTCAGAGGGAAACAAGTTTAACATTTAATCCCAAAGGAGCAAGGGGGAATTTAGAATAAGATAAGGAGTACCAGAAGGCAAAGAGAAAGTCATAGAGGCAGAAGAATGACAGGCAAAGGAAAGGGTAGCTGTCAAATCCAGGATGTAAGAACATGAGACTCTTTGCCAAGTTCTTTACAGAGAGCTCCTTTCTTTTGCTCCAGTGTGTTCGTCAGATACAGCAGGCAAGCAGCAGCCTGTGCCTCCACTGCCTGCGGAGAGCTGGTGCTAACAGAAGCCCAGAGTGGTGGTTTCGCTTACATAATTCCAGCATGACTCTCCTAAGCCTCTGGACTCCAGAAGCTGCCCACAGAAGAGAAACAGAATGATGTCTCCATTAAGGTTTGCCCAGGAAACATTTGCAACTTCTTTATAATCAAGACTAAGTTACCGGTATAACTCTGAAATAATGTTTGCCTTGGGACAGCTGACTACATCCATTGTTTTCCTAACAGGCTATAAGACCGCCGGGAAATGCATCAGGTAGTAAAGAGATAATATGCAGTTTTGTGAAATTACTCTATATGAGATCTTGAGTTTTAAAGATTGTGTTTGGTAAGTTATTTACATTTTTAGTTTCAAAGTGAGGTGGCTGAGTAAAGATCCAAAGTGAAATGATTTTTGCTCTCTCCCAACTTACAGCCACGAATCTAGAGCTATGTTTTCTACACAACCTGTGAATCTCCTTGCTCCTCAGTACCTGAGGAGCATAGCAAAAGTGACAGGGGCACCTGGGTGGCTCAGTCTCTTGAGTGTTCAACTCTTGATTTCATCTCAGGTCATGATCTCGCAGTCTTGGGATCAAGCTCCAAGTTGGACTCCTCACTGACCTTGGAGCTTGCTTAAGATACTCTCTCTCTCCCTCCCTCTGCTCCCCCCCCCCCACCCCCAGCACGTGTGCTCTCTCTCTTTCTCAAAAAACAAAAAAAGTTACAGAGTGGGTGACTTCTTTTAATGTACTCAATTGAATATAGTGATGATCATGTATTTTTTTCTTAAAAATTTTTAACGTTTATTTTTGAAAGAGAGACAGACAGACAGAATGTGAGTGGGAGAGGGGCAGAGAAAGAGGGAAACAGAATCCAAAGCAGCTCCAGCTCTGAGCTCTCAGCACAGAGCTTGACACTGGGTTCTAACCCACAAGCTGTGAGATCATGACCTGAGCCGAAGTCGGACGCTTAACTAACTGAGCCACCTAGGTGCCCCTCATGTATGTGTTTTCTAACCCTTCTGTTATCTCGTTTATGACAAAAACAACTAAAATGATATGGTTAGTGATGAAGATATTTATGTATAGACAATCTTATAAATTAGTGTGGGTCTTTCAACATGACTGATAATTAGCATGACATGGTAATAATAATAATAATAGTCATAGCTATCAATAGTTATGTTTAAAGTACTATGTACCAGGCACTGTACTAAGACCTTCAAATATATTACTAATTTATCTTCACGATAGCTTTCTAAGATGATTATATCACTTAAAAATGAGAAAACCAGGGCACAAAAAGATGCACCAGGGGTGCCTGGCTGGCTCAGTTGGTGGAGCCTTTGACTCTTGATCTTGGGGTTGTAAATTTGAGCCCCACATTGGGTGTAGAGATTACTTAAAATAAAATCTTGAAAAGAAAAGAAAGATGCACTGAGAAGAGCACTGACTGAACATTCTGGGGCCTGGGTTTCAGTCCCATGTATTCCTTAGTTGGCATGAGTTTGGGGCAAGTCATAACTTCTCCAGAGTTCATTTTCTTTCCTGTTTTGTGGGCAGAAAAGAAAGAGAAGCATTCAATTATTGCTTACTTATTCTGGATCAGGCACCAGGATAAGATTTTACATGCATTATTCCATTTAATCCTCACAGTGGTCAAATGGAGTCAGTGCTGTAATCTCCATTATAGAGATAAGGAAACTGATACCTACAAAGGTTGAGCAACTGAACGGGCTCTCAAGCCTGAGAATTGGAATCTGAATCTAGGTCTGTATGTCTCCAGATCCCATGCTCTTAACCCCTCTGACCTTTCTAGCCTTAGTATCTTTGGACTCGTTGTTTCCTCTGCCGGCAATACTCTTCTTCCAGATTTCCCTAAGGCTGGCTCAGTCCCATCCTTCAGGTAGTAACTCAGTCAGGTTTGGAAAGAGGTTTGCAGAGGCTTTTGTAAAGGGCTGTTGCACTGCATAACTTCAGAGGGCACTGTTTGCATAGACTGTAACTGTAACTGGTGCCTCACTGGAACGGAGTAACATGGTTTTTACGGACTACATCGTTGGAATCCTAGTCATTTCCCATCACCCCATCTGGTTTCAGTTAATTCTTAGCACTTACCCTTATCTAAAATGAACTAGTTTCTTTTTTTCCTTTAATTTTTTTTAATGTTTATTTGTTTTTGACAGAGAGAGAGAAACAGAACAGGAGCCGGGGAGGGGCAGAGAGAAAGGGGAGACACAGAATCCAAAGCAGGCTCCAGGCTCTGAGCTGTCAGCACAGAGCCCGACGCGGGGCTTGAACTCACAGACAGCGAGATCATGACACGAGCCAAAGTCAGATGCTCAACCGACTGAGCCACCCAGGTGCCCCCAAAATGAACTATTTTCTTTATGTAACTTACTTATTGTCTGTGGCTCCCAAGAATATGTAAACTTCGTATGGATGAGGACCTGTCTTATTTATAGTTGTTCGACAAAGACTTAGAGACAGACTCATAGTAGGTGCTTAATAATTATTTGTTGGATGTTCTTAAGTATGTCTTACAAACTTCCAATAATCCTTGCTTCATCAGAATCACAGAGTTGTTAAAGGATAAAAAGTTTCAAGACATCCGGGCATCATGAAGACACTGATATAGTAAGTTAGGATTACAAACTACTAATTGCATTTTCTGTCCTTTAAATTTATTTATGAGCTTTGCAGCAAATTCAGACTCTCATTGTCATTGACCAAATAGGCATTTATTTGACAAAAATTACGTCTCTGAATATCAAGTGTTGGAGAAGGTATTGACAACACATATCACTTTGATATTTTGGATGGGAGTGTACATCTGTTCACCACTTCGGGAACTAGTTAGATGTGATCTGGTAAAGTCAGCACTCACGTTTCCCATGACTAAGCAGTTCTTCTCCCAAGTAAATACCTAAGATAAACTCCTTCACTTATTCCCAGGAGATGGTGGAAGAATGTTCACAACAGCCCCATTAGTGATGATGACGACGGCAGTGGAAACAAACCAAATGCCTAACGACAAGAAAATAGACAACTTGTGCCCTAGAAATTTATGAAGCTGTGAAAAACGAATTAATTATGACCACACACAAAAAAATCTAGAAGAATCTTAGTAATATAATCCTGAATGAAAACATGTAAATCTCAGAATATTGTATAAAACTTGACGCTCTTTTAATAAAGTTCATTAAAAAAAATCTTAACAATTATCAAGAACAAAAGAATGGTAAACTCAACACTCACCACTGTGGTTACCTTGAGTAAGGGCAAGTGGGGGACATGGTTGTGAAGGAAGATACAGTTAAATGTAAGTTATTGTCAGTGTTCTGGTTCTTGGGTCAGATGGTGGTTTCTGGCACATGAAACCATCTGCTTGAAAACCATGATTTCATATCCCCCACCCCTCCATGGAGAGAACACTTTTAGGAGGCAGGCCTAAAAGTGACTCAAAGGATGGATTCAAGGTCATACCTACTCAGTTTTGTAGACCCAGGGCCTATATTCAGTGTTTAATAAAACATAGTTTCAGCAAGATTCCTGGAAGGAAGGAAGGAAGGAAGGAAGGAAGGAAGGAATACACGAGAGAAAAATGTAAAGTTCTTTTGGTTAATATTGAGTGCAATCCAAATAATCACTTACCCTCATATTTTACCCTGCCCTTACACATACTGAATTATGTAATCCATTTCCTAATTAGTTGAAAATAGAAAAAGAACTAACATTCTCCCAGAGTAGTAAATAACTATATAACATTTTTCCATATAGACTATTCCATAATACTCAGCAATACCAGGATGAAATACCAGGCAGAAAATGATTCCAAATCGAATACAGTACGGAAAAAGCTTTTTAATGCACTTTTTCAGGCAAAAGAGCTTCAGAAAACATCCATCATTAAGTAGTGTTACAAATGGCACTTTTGGCTACATTAGAGAAGTAGATATGAGTCCCATGTGTTTTCTCTGATAGGTTACTAGTAGAGCAACTTTATAATGCAACCCTGTCTTAGGATAGAAAGTGGCTAATTTGTGCTAAAAGACAGGAAATGCTATAAACATAAAGTCATTGTTTTAAAAATTTAACATTTATTTCACTCTATACAATCTATTTTCATATTTCAATTTTAAGTATTCTGCTATAATTCTTAAGAAAGGAAAACATAAATTCAACCTAATTTAAAAATAAACATATATATTAAGTACATATATTAATGCATTTAACAATATCATAGGTAACTTTGATGATGAATTTCATTTTGGTACGCTGTAGATTTGTCCTTTTGGTGTTGAACTGAGGAAAAGCATATGACACCTGAAATCCTACCATAAATGGCTAAAACAATGGTATCAATGGACTCTAACCAGTTGGCAAAACTGAAACATTCCAGAGTTATGCTGATCAAAAATGAAACAGGATTAATACTCAACAGGAGAGAATAGTTAATGTCAGTTTAAAATGGGTCTTGAAAGTAGGTTATTGTCACAAATATTTGAAAAGAGTATTTGGAAATGTGAGACTCCACTTTGAACTGAAAGCAATGATTTTTAGTTGCTAATTGCCACCACCCCAGTGCATTCACCTTTTATAAGATGATATGAAGCTGACTGCATCTCATCTACTCAAACATGGATATCTTCTTCCTGTCACCCATCATTACTCAACTAGTCCCCCTATCAGTTTATGCAATTATTTATCAGAGATTAATAATAAAACACCACACAACAGGACCAACCCAAAAGGCAACTGCATTTTTCTCTCTACAGCAGAAATAACAAACATGGCTTTGAAATTTGCACTGATAGCACATATTATGCTAATGAGGAAACAAAAAAGATTTCCACCTCCATCACAGAAACATGAACACATTACACAAACACCTGAAAAATCAAAGTGTTTTCTCTGGGAACAAAGAAAGCCATTTCAGGGATTCTCAGTGAGTGAAACCACACACACTGATAAACACACACACACACACACACACACACACACACACACAGGAAATAAAAGCTCTTAGAAATATTGTTTACTGTTAATTTAGAATAATTCTTGGTGTTATATTCAGGAATGAAGTTCCTAAATTTTAAAGCAATTCATCTGTTAAAATATCACACAAAATACTTTTTTTAATGATACGATTTAACAACCCAAGGCCTGAGTCAGTTAAAATGTATGCCCTTCACCTTCATGGGTACATGGTGCCCCTTGCATTTTATGAATACCCCAGAGCCAAAGGCCTAGCTTCGCCATACTTGCATCCACCACAGAAAGCTATCTTGTAAAGGACATGTCATGGGAGGGCAGAAGACTGATGTGTAGCCCAGGCTCCAGCCTCAACAAGCCTCATGAGTTGGGCGTGGCCCCTGATCATTCCATACTGCAGTTTCCCCATCAGCAGAAGATTAAACTGCTGTCCGTGGCTCCGTGAGGCACTATCATTTCAGGATTTTCCAACTTTGAAGTTTTCATTAGGCACTGGGCTTTCTTTACGACTTTCTATCAAACTTCTACCCAGTGTTTGGTCAGTTATTTGCGTCTCGCCTTTCAATAACTAGGTAACTTCTTAGGTCCTTTATTCCATGAATGGGGAGTGCCTACTCTTGGTGGATTAAAAGTAGCCACAAATTCTCTGCAGCTCCTCCCATTAAAGGTAGATCTATTTCCCACCTCTTGACTCGGAGCTAGTTTTGCGAACGTGCTTTGACCAACAACATGCTACAGGAGTAACACTGTGACTTTCCAGGCGAGTCCACAAAAGGTCCCACAGTTTTCATTTTCACCTTCTTTGAACTCATGAGGCCTAATGTGGAAGGCTGGGCAGCTGTGGGGAAAGGCCACACGGGGTAGAATGGAGGCACCTCAGCCAGCTGCAAGACACATGCGCTGGGCCATCCCAGACCACAAACGTTTGTGGGAACCCAACCAGCACCACACTGAGTAATGGCTGGCCGTCCCAGCAGAGCTCTGCCCAAACTGCCAATCCACAGGATCATGAGCACATAGAGTGTTATAAGTCATGTTTGCGGGTGGTTTGTTGGGCAGCGTGGATAGCTGATACACTACTGTGTCACAAACTGGGCTAGGTGAAGGGAACATTCTGCAGATACTCAGAGTGCAGTTAGGGAGACAGACACATGATGGACCACCTCAAAGCAAATACCAATGCTGTAATTAGAGGGTGTTGATGCATAAGGGTCCATGGGAATTTAGAGAAGGGGAGTCAATCCCAGAACTACAGAGTGGGCAAAGGTTTCTCAGAGAAGATAATATCTAAGGGGGGTTAATTAGACAGATTTTCCCAGGCAAAGAAGGTGAAATAATATTTCAGAGAGGAGAAATTGTGCAAAGGCTGGAGGGAGCTAACTAGTGCCCCTACAGGAATGGGATTATTCACTTTAATCACATTGTAAGGATGTCAAAAATGGGCTGAAGAACAGCTAGGGTAAAGCTCTCTTGGCCTTCGGTTGAATTATCCGTCATTTGGCCTTTAAACTGAAGGCTATGAGAGCCAAAGGGAGAAATAGTTCCTCCCTTTCTTTCCTTCTCTCCTTCCCTCAGTATTCATTTGCCCAAAGATATCAATAACACTCTCCGAATCAAAGAAAGTCTACCTGCAGGAAGGAAGCTGTGTGGAAGACAGACAGGCAGATGCTTCTCTGGTGCTTACACTGGTTGAAGGGAAGGGATGGTGTATGCCAGGGCCTGAGATGATGCACACTGGGACATGAGTACAAAGTACAGACAGCTGGCAAGAAGAAGCCATTCTTCCTCTTTTGTCGCTTAACGAACCCCTGGTCACAGAAAGCGTTTAAGACTCATCTTTTAAAGATGTTCTAAAAACTTTTAAAGCTGAACCATAAGGTCTCCCATTTATTAGCTGTGTGGCCTTAGGTACATGACTAAGCTGTCTATGAGTCCTTTCCTCAGATGTAAAATGGAGAAAATGACGATATTGACCTCACAGGTCAGGAGGAATAAGTGACGTATAGTTTTAGCACAGCACTGGATACAAAAGAAGCCCACAACATTAGGTCCCTAAATGGGGAGACGCTCGGGGAGGGACGGTAACACGGGCGTTAGCATTGAATAAGCCCACGTTTGAATCTTACGAGTTCTTGCAGCTGTGTGAACATAGAAACTGTTTTTAAGTTTGCTCAGACTTAGTTTCCACACTTGAAAAATGAGGGTGATAATACCTATCTTGCAGGGTTTGATGAAGATTCAAAGAGATCACATATGTTAAGTGCCGTAGCACAAAGCCTGGCATACGGTATAAACACACATACACACACACAGACGATACTAGTTCCCAAACGTAGATCGACGGGACTATTGTTAGACCTTTTATGTTACTTCAAAATCCTGCTCTCTGACTAACGCTACAGATCAGAAAAGGTGGATTACCGGAAACATATATATGTAACATCTTTAGCATGGCATGTCCATCCTACCAGTACCAATACGTTATGATAACCTATCACAAAAAGAATGGCCGAGGTACAGCATTCGTACTTTATTTTGTGAATACATGATAAGAAAGAAACCTGGTTGTTCAGAAGGGAATTTTGCGTTCCCTGACTACCTAATTTGGCACTTTGAGGAATTTCCTCTACACACCAAATCCCCAAATGCATTCTTTTCTAAAACAAAAGAAGAAATGTGCGTATATACAGTGAGTTGAAAAATTACAATGCAAGACGATGTTTGGGTGAAAAATAATCCCACCAAATAAGCAAGACATGTTATGTCCCTAGAATATGTCATGCTAGAAAGCTAGTAAAAATTCAGGCCAATGAAGCAATTTAATTTCAAGTTTTATCACATATGGGCCAAGTCCTAGAACACTTCACTTAAAAAGGGACAACTTCAAAGTGAAATCTTGCCAGAGGCTTGATATGTATATATACAAATTCCTCTGTTTTGACATTCAACATATTCTGGATTAACTCTAGAAGGCTTCTGTAGCTGATTGACAGAACAAAATTATTTAGAGTCAGAAAGAAGTCAGAGCACAAAATTGTAAGTATTATCTCCCTATTTCACCCATATTATCACGTGGTTTTTGTTTTCTAACTAATGCCATAATTGAGATCATATGTTACAAGTTGATACTAAAGGCAGGAATTAAGAAAAAGCCATTTTTTCAAAGGCTTTTAAGCACTTGAATGCTTTAGAACCTTCTTCAAAATGCTAGTTAACAGGTAATATTCCTTTGGATGCTGCATTATTTGAAGGTTGGTGAGATTCAGATCCTTTAATAAACAGTTCCATAATCATTTTGGTAAGAGAACCATTTAAAATCTGTAATAACTACTCTATTGATTCCTAGGAGGGGATTTTAGCACATTGCTATTTTGGCCAGAGAAGCATTTCAACAACTTTCTGCAAACTAAGATTAAAAAAACAACAGGTGAGACCAACACATGGAAATCAAGTAAGGCATTTCTACTATGTAAGAAAATTCCATTTCTCAATGTTTTTCTATACTGACATAAATTGTTTTGTTTTGTTTTGTTTTGTTTTAAAGATGATCTACCTGGTTCTTCCACATTCAAACAGTGTACGAAACTCAAATCAAGATGTGTATGTATGGTGAAAAAATTTGTGTGTCCAAAACCATCCATTTGTATGGAAGTCTTGTCATTGCATTGCTTTGTGTTGTCCTGGCTTTGATCATCCTCAGGCCACTTAAGGGCCAGGAGGTCCACCTGCTCAGCATTCTAACTCTTCCATGACTTCCATGACGATCGTCCGAGGACCCGTCAGAATCAGATTGCTCACCGTCCGGTAGTCTACATGCAGCACATTGAGCCCATTTACAGAGACAACAAACTGACAGACCTAAAGGAAAGACAAAGAAAAAGTATCTATTATAGCTCCTGGTTTTTCATAGACCTCTAATAAAGGCACTGTGTATCTCTAATATCTAACCTCTCTTAAAATACCCAACCTTACCCAGCTGGCAACAACAATTTCCAAGAATCTATACTTTTTCTGGAAGGCAGGATAATAGAAAAAAGCATTTGGCTTAGTGTTTTACAAAATTAGGTTTAAATCCTAACTTAGCAACTTACTAGCTTAAGCTAGGTATTTAAATTTCTGAGCTTTGTTTCCCTCAACTCTAAACTAGGGATTAATAATAATAATAATAATAATAATGCCTACCTTATAAGATTGTTGTAAGAATTAAATGAAGCAAAGGACATTAAGCTTGTATCGCAGTGCTCTGAACCAACGGAGTATGCAATATGCTTTTACAGCCAGTGTTTATGGCTGCTATTCATTTGGGCTCGATATTTAGGGAGACCCTATGGCCCACTATTCCCAAGATAGTCCTCTTTTACACCAACTGCTCCTGCATGATTATGTTTTTTTTTAATTTTTTTTTTTCAACGTTTATTTATTTTTGGGACAGAGAGAGACAGAGCATGAACGGGGAGGGGCAGAGAGAGAGGGAGACACAGAATCCGAAACAGGCTCCAGGCTCCGAGCCATCAGCCCAGAGCCCGACGCGGGGCTCGAACTCACGGACCGCGAGATCGTGACCTGGCTGAAGTCGGACGCTTAACCGACTGCGCCACCCAGGCGCCCCTGATTATGTTTTTTTAATGTTTTATTTATTTTTGAGAGAGAGAGTGTGCAAGCAGGGGAGGGGCAGAGAGAGAGGGGACAGAGGATCTAAAGCAGGCTCTGCGCTGAAATCACAAACTATGAGATCATGACCTGAGCCAAAGTCGTATGCTCAACTGACTGAGCCACCTAGGTGCCCCCTGCATGAATATTAATAATGCCTCCTGGGGCGCCTGGGTGGCTCAGTCGGTTAAGGGTCCGACTTCAGCTCAGGTCATGATCTCGCGGGCCGAGAGTTCGAGCCCCGCTTCGGGCTCTGTGCTGACAGCTCAGAGCCTGGAGCTTGTTTCAGATTCTGTGTCTCCCTCTCTCTCTGACTCTACCCCGTTCATGTTCTGTCTCTTTCTGTCTCAAAAATAAATAAATGTTAAAAAAAAATTAAAAAAAAAGATTTTAATAATGCCTCCTTTCACTTGCCAAGGTGCCCCATTGAGATGCTAAATTCCACACATTACCCTGTTTCCCATCCTTGTGAAAGTGGATGAGACCAACAAAGATCAACTTTTACACTCAGTATTAGTTAACCTGTGATAGGAGACAGAATTCTAATAAAAAGCATCATTCAGTAATGAGAGGCCTCTCTGGATATGTCGTAGTGAGCTTGATAGTGATCCACAGGCACAGCCTCAAATGGAGGTACTTCTCTTGAGGTTAGTGGTGACATCAGATGCTGGGCATTATGGTATATCTGTTGTGTGCCTGAAGAGGCAGACATTGGACATATGAGCACTCCAACAGAAAAATGGACACACAGATCTCCAGCTGTCAGTGATAAGTACATCTAATTAGCAAAACTGAATCCAACAGAATATAAGTCCATATGGTACCCGGTATACAGTAGATACGATATCCCCAGTCCTCAAAGAGGTCTATGTCCTCATCCCTAGAACCTGTGCATAGTTTACACGGCAATGGGGAGTCAGGGCTACAGATAGAACGGGTTGCTAATCAGCTGATTTTAACATCAGGAGATTATCCTGAGTTATTCAGGTGGGCCCAAGGTAACCACAAGGTTCTTTATGAGAGGGAGACATGAAAGTCAAAGGCACAAGAGAAGCAAGAAGTTGGAGAGAAAAGAGGAAGGGGCCAGGAGCCAAGGAATGCAAGTGGCCTCTATTAGCTGAAAAAGGCAAGGCAGTGGCTTCTCCCCTTTGAAGCCGCAGAAGGAATGCAGACCTGTGACACCTGTAGACTGCTGCCTCCAGAACTAAGGCAATAAAATTTCTTTGTTTTATGCTGCCAAGTTTGTGTTAATTTGTTACAGCAGCAATAGGAAACCAATGTAGTAACTTTATAAATATTCACTGTTGAATGAATTGAATGTATAAATGCATTAAGCAAAAAAGCACAATTTTTCTTGAGTCTGAAGGACTTCTTGCTTCTTATAAATTATCACCTCACTGACTGGGAAAATAAGAAAATAAAAAGGAGGAAAGAAGGGAGAGAAGGTGAGGAGAGGGAAAGGAAAGGAGACTGGCTGAGACTGATTAATGTCTCCCATATCTGTTATTTTCATCAAATTTCTTTATAATGCCTGGGTAAATGAGATGCACACCTGATCCCCATTATTTATTAATTAGCTAATTTAATGTTGATAATTCAAAGAATAAAAAATATTAAAACATTTTGAAAATCCCCATTTCCTTTCTGAGTGGGTAATAACAATATAAACTCAAACACTATTAATATAATACAAATTATAGTAAATATTTTATATCTAAAATATATCAATAAAATAAAATATGTAAAATAAATATACAATAAAACACTATTTTTATTTTTATTATTATGTTTTATTTTAGACAGAGAGAGCATGAGTGGGGAAGAGGGGCAGGAGAGAGAGAGAGAGAGAGAGACAGAGACAGAGGCAGAGAATCCTAAGCAGGCTCCATGCTCAGCATGGGGCCTGACATGGGGCTTGATCCCACAGCCCTGGGATCATGACCTGAGCCAAAATCAAGAGTCGGATGCTCAACCAACTGAGCCACACAAGCGCCCTTAAAACACTATATTATTAGGTGTAAAAATATCTATACCTGTTAAACCAAAATTGGAAAGTATTAGAAGGGCAGCTATATATTTATGGAAAAGATAGGGGATTTGGAATCTAATGATAAGGATGTAAGTCTTTGGCTCCTTTGTTTGATGGCCTTAATCATGTCATTTCTCCTCTATCATGTCTCAATTTATAAAACAGGGTTAGGTAAAAACGCTTATCCCCACAGGCTCAAATTAGGTAATGAAGTTAAAACCTCTTTGCCAATGTCAGGCACTAGACTGCTGGTTTTTATTCACTTCTTTCCCTTTAAAAATACCCACTTCTGGGGCACCTGGGTGACTGAGTGGGTTAAGCGTCCGACTCATGGTTTCAGCTCAGGTCAGGATCTCATAGCTCGTGGGTTTGAGCCCCATGTCCGGCTCTGCTCTAATGGCACAGAGCCTGCTGGGGATTCTCTCTCTCCTCCTTTCTCTCTGCCCCTCCCCCACTCACACTGTCTCTGTCTCTCTCAAAATAAATAAGTAAACTTAAAGACAAAATTTTTTTAAATACCCACTTCCTTTGTAGTCACATGCAAAACAAAATGGAAAATGGACTGTGGCAAGCAGAGTGGTTATTTCCTCAATAAACACTTGCTGTTGTCAGGAACCTCAGTATTTTCCACACCCCAACATATATTACCATGGCATCTTTGTAAATGAGGAGACCACACCATTACTGTTTTTTCCTTCCCAGTTCCATAAATCTGTCCTTATGGATTCAGGGCACATCTTGTGCAGGATCAGCAGTTCTCAACCATGGTTGAAGTCATAATCATAATCAAAGCCATGCCAGCAGGTTATAATCCATCCTGAAGTAGGCCACAAGTAATTTGCAGGGCAACCGAGCACTAATTTAATGTTGACATTAGTGGTGCTTTGTTTTTCCTGCCCCAGCCTACTGATGAGCCAAAGAATGAGAGAAATTCCACTCCCTCCCGATCCAGAGTACTGATTTTAGACCTGGGTCCTTCTTGCCTCCAAAAGGATGAATAGCTGTTTTGTGTTGCCAAATGAGAAGGCAGTAGTTTCCAGGTGAGCCCACACTCCAGCTAACTCTTCACGGGCTCCTGAAGGTGAGATGTGTCTCTGTATCACCAGGGATCACCTTTAATTTAGCAGTTAGTCTCAAGCAGAATTGTATTCCGTCTCTCTCCCATGAGGTTTGTTTGTTTCCTACTAAAAACATAGGAAATTTCCCCATAAAAATCCAGAATCCAGCCCCTCTGGAGCAACCTACAGCTCCAAAAGCACTAGGTCAGAATGGCCACTTGGCAATGGTGAAGTAGGGGCTACCCATACTAGATGGGCACACGTTGTCTAGATGGGCACATCTGCCATGTGTCCTCACCGCTTCCTCTTTTCCTTCCACCTAGCAGACAGACATTTGAGTCCGCAATCCCTGATCTGGGGCCAGAGGGAAAGAGCTGAAGACAGGGGGACTTAGTGCTTCAAGAACTGAAAGATGCCAAACGTCCACCAACTAATGAAAAGAGAAATAAAATTTGGTATATCCGTATAATGGAATATTATTCAGCAATCAGATGGAACCGGTTACATGCTACGACATGGACGAACCTCGGAATCATTATGCTAAGTGAGAGAAGTCAGTCACAGCAGACCACATCTTGTGCAAGTCCATTTATATTCTAAGTCCAGAATAGACAAACCCACAGAGACAGAAAGTAGATTAGTGGTCGCTTGGGGCTGGGGCAGGTATGGCAGTGGCTGCTAAGAAGTACGGGATTTCTAGCCCAAACTGTAACCAACTTGCAGTCCTCATGTAATGTGGACAAGAAATAAATATTTTATTTTTAAAAAAGCATGGGGTTTCTCTTAGGTGTGGTGAAAATATTCTAAAATTGATTGTGGAAATAGTTGCATAACTCTGTGAATATACCAAAAGTAAGTGAGATATACACTTGACAAAGAAGGCAAATTCTATCTCAGTAACACTGTTATTCAAAAGAAGAACTGGAGGGAAAGGGGGCTGATATCAGCAGTGCAGAGATCTCTGTGGACTGGAGAGGGAGGCTGCTGGATCAGTTCGAAGATGAAGTCTTTTGGACCTCCTGATTGCAGGGGCTCTTGGAGGCTACAGAACTTGAATGGCGGGGGCTGTGTGATTGGGGGGATGAGTATTCAGTGGCCTCTGCTCAGGACCTATGCCTAGGAGTTTAGGGGTAGAAAAAGGGCAGCCATCAGGGCCCGCTGGGCAAGGACCACTGGCAACACAACGGTCAAAGCCCATGTTATTGGACTGGCTAAACCCCAGGATGGGGCGGGGGAACCTATAATCCGAAAGGGGAAGGGCCTGGGGCAAGGGGCACCAAAACAATTTTATACTGGTCCTGTTATCAACCTCCGTCCTTGGTGACTTGAACTGCACTTAAGTTTAGAAGAAGGTCATTTTGTTTTGGGGATGCGTGTGTATGTCCGTGCGTGTGCTCATGCACGCATGCACATGTGTGTATCACCAGGGATCACCTTTAATTTAGCATTTAGTCACACACACACATTTTTAAAATACCAAAGTTTGTGACTGATTTGTTCTTTTGTAAAAGAAGGCTGATTCAGGGCTACCCTAGGCATAAAGGCAATCTCATCCCCTGCATCCCCACAAGCTCTCCAGAGTAGTGGAGGGCAGGAGTGGGGACAGAACAAGGGCACCAGGAATCATTCATAGCCGATTAACCCTCTGACCTGTGCGGTCACCTGAGCACCTCTTAAGAACATAAGATTATGTGAAGATCTTCTGTCACAGGGTGATGGGAGGAAATTCTAAGACATCTTGTACCAACTAGTGTGTCTGGAGAACTGAAATGAAATAAAAATTTAAATACCTGAGCCTTTGCCTTCACAAAGTTTACAATTCAGTTTGGGAGGAGATTATTATTGGCAAGGTAAGTTTCAAAGCAGGCAACTTCTCAGTAAGTTCTGTCATTTATTGAAATCTTTTTTTAAAAAAATCAAACTAGCAATCTAAGTATTTCACATACTTTATAAAAAATTCTCCTAATAGCTACGGGTGACATAGTTTGGGTTTAGGCCATCCAGGTGTCAATTCTGCCAAAAGAAACTTGGTAATACTTTTCGAGTATCATGTTCCCCTGCTGTAGGTGATGTGGATGGGAATGCCAATCACAGTGTCCTCCCCTATCCATTGGGTCTCCTGACCCCAATATGACCAAATTCTCTCTCCTGGACCATTGAAGCTGGAGCTGAGTCACACAGGAGAGAAAGTTTGTCTGCTCTGGTGGTTAAATCCCCAGATCTGCCCTGGTTGCTACCTTGATCAAGTTTGATTCTCTAGACCTGAATTTCATTCCCTTACATCCTTTATATCTTTATCCAATTTCTAGTATGATAGCTGGTTTCTGTCACTGGCCACCCACGATCACCAATACAATCCTTATAAACAAATGGAGTCTCAGGTTAAATTATTTGCTCAAGGTCACACAACTAAGTGCCACATCTGGAATTTGAACTCCATTTGACTTACAGGTTTATAAAGTACAATGTATAGATGCAAGTTTGGGGAATGCAGAGAAGAGTAGAAGACAAACATGTTTCTCTTCGCTTTAACTGCTAATTAAACAGCCTAGGTCCACTCAGACATCTGTGATATTGATGTTTAGGCTCCCCCAACCTCGAAAGAAGGTTTTCACTCAGTTAACACTGAGTAACTCTCTTTGTTTCCTTAAAATCCCGAACAATATGTGAACGTAGATATTTACTTCAACATTTTTTTCCTTGAATGATGAGGGGGAAATAAAAGCCTTCCAAACATTTATCATGCTTGTACTCAAGGGAATATTTTTGGAATCAGGCTGTTAGTAAAAACGTCATCTCTCCCTAAGTGGTCCCAACAACTGCTGTGGTTCCAGCAGTTCCAATGTCCTGTTACTAAAAACGTACAGAATGATTCAGAAATGCAGGTGGAATTGTGTAACGTATTCAGTTATAACAGACTTCAAATTAGCATCAATGGTACACTGTGTTTTGCAAATCAACACACATTACAAGTAACACCAGGAAGCATACAGCCTAGGGAAATTATTTCTCTTCTGTATTAAAAAGCACATACGTACAAACCTTGACTTTATAAAGAAGGGATATATGAAGGACATTATCCTTAATGAAGAAGTTGAACAACGCCTTCATAAGTCACAGGTAAGTCATTTCTGAGATTGAGGGCAATGGGGAAAAGTCTTAAAAATCACCGTAGGTCCGATAAGAGTTAGCAGGAAGACAGAGGTAGGGACTCAGCACATTTCAGGGTGTGATCAGGTTGGAGTGAATACCTACGCTGGACTCCAGCTTCTCTCTTGATAAGGAGCCAAACCAACTAAATAATTTTGCCTCTCATTCCTATGCTGTGCCTGTCCTGGTAGATGTATGATCACCTTACAGATGACTCGCGTGCCCATGGGATTGTGCAATTGCACACTAGTCCTTGTACGGCAAGAGTGCCATCACAATTATTCAATTGTTATCCAAAGAGGGGGTGTGGTTGGAAAGAAACACTACACCTGTGATTACATAAGTGTCTCCCTGCTGCCACGGAAATCTGTATTCACCAAGACACTTGCATCCGTGAAATGACTCCATTCATGTGAAAGCCACTCTAGCTTTTCTTTCTTGTTTTCTTTGTGTTCTTGACGTAGAAAGGATTGGAGGGTAAGACTGCTTCAGGCTTTCCCTCAAAATAACAAAACATTTAGCAAGGCAGGGACCAAAAGAGATAAAGTCTCAATACTATGATTATAATATGATTAATTTATATCAATTTCAAAAGTAGACAACTAACCCGTGGTCTTAGAATTCCTGGCCAGTAGTTTCACGAGTAGTTCATTTTGTGATCAATTGAGATGCGCATAAATAATTTGTTCATTTTCTCTACAATGCAATAAAATTGTTTTACCGCTTACCTAGTTTACTAGTCATGCGACTTTGGGCAAGTTGCAAATTGTCTGTAAAGTGGGGATCAAGTTTATGATGAGAATCAAATCTGATTAAGAACTAAGCCCAGTGTTTAGTATCAGTGAAACATTAAATAAATAATTGGGTTTTCTCTTCTTTCCCTCTTCCCACACAGTCTCTCCCCCTAAACAGCTCAGTGAATGCAGATTGCTGAAGACAAACTAACCACGGCATGGCACACACCCAGGAAAGCCCACTGTGGGTTCTGGTTTGGGAGAGAGAAGTAGACGTTGAATTGGCATTATTTATTGAGATGAAATATGAAAAATAAAGGGGCGCCTGGGTGGCTCAGTCGGTTAAGCGTCCGACTTCGGCTCAGGTCACAATCTCACGGTCTGTGAGTTCGAGCCCCGCGTCGGGCTCTGGGCTGATGGCTCAGAGCCTGGAGCCTGCTTCGGATTCTGTGTCTCCCTCTCTCTCTGCCCCTCCCCCGTTCATGCTCTGTCTCTCTCTGTCTCAAAAATAAATAAAAACGTTAAAAAAATTTTAAAAAAGAAATATGAAAAATAAAAATAAATACAAGGTGCCAAGAGAGATTTTTCCCAATCTAAGAGAATCTCACAAGAATAGAGAATCCAGAAACCACCGTAAACAATCAGCATGATTTTAAGGTAAATCGAGTGCGTAATTCGGTTAAGGAATCCCTGGTCCTACCCATAGGATGTTCACTTTAACACAGTTGCTTCAGAACTACAGTAAGCTGACTCAAGATTTGCTAGTTACTTATACAGAATGAATTCCTTACGTCCATAGAATGCTTTAGGTTTACAAAAATATTCACATTCAGCAAGGATAAAACTTGGGAGTTTTAGATGCTGCCATAGTCAGTAAGTTGTGTGTCTGTAGTTAGTGCATAATAGCCTTGAAAGCAGAACATTGTTCTTGGGGGAAAAAAAAAGATTTGCAGCTGTATGTTCAGTCTCATAAATCTCTCCACCAAATATGCAACTGGCTGGAGAGTGAGTGGTGTAGGAGGAGGCAGAGATCCAGTTCCTGGACAAACACTGGATTCTCTCTCCAGAGAATGAGTTTTCCTCTAAGCTTTATGCATTTTCAGTAAGCTATACCGCTGGCTATGGGGTGTCCCCAAAGAACACACTGTGCTATTAGCCTTGAAGAAAAATCAACCATGTATAAGAATGACTTTGGTAATAAAACAACAACAACAAAAAGCAACACTTGAGAACGTGTGTTTCAAATTGAGAAGTTCAAAGTGCCTGCTGGTTTCACACAGAATCTGCCCCCTTCCAGCCCAAATGGACCAAAGGTCAGCTTCAGATGCAGGCTTGCCCTTAGTCCGCTTTGCTCAGTGTGCGGGGGAGGGGTCAGTCAAGGGGAACTATGGTGTCCTTACTGGAGGGGGAGGGGCGCCTGGGTGGTTCAGTCGGTTAAGTGTCAGACTCTTGATTTCAGTTCAGGTCATGATCTCACGGTTTGTGGTTCAAGCCCCCCATCTGCCTCCGCACTGATGGCTCAGAGCCTTCCTGGGATTCTCTCTCTCTCTCTCTCTCTCTCTCTCTCTCTCTCTGCCCCTCCTCGCTCATGCGCTCTCTTCCCTCTCTCTCTCTTTCTCTCAAAATAAATAAATAAACTAAAAAAGAAAGAATTAAAGGAGGGAGAGATATAGGGAACTCGGGTTCATTCCACAGAACTTAGATTCCAAAAGTTAGGACAAAAATTTGCCTTCCGGGGGGTTCCCTTCAGAGATGGGGATAACGATCAATGGAGGATTTGTGACCTGCCCTGGTGGCTTCCGTCACTTTCCCACATGCAGCTCTTGATTGCACTTGGAAGATCTGCTTGTGCTGAGGACAGACAGCACACTCTTCACCTGGTGTTTCCCCAAGGCTATAGGAAGTGTTCAGGCACTGAAGACAAGCGACATACACACATCACAACCACAAGATCCCCTGGGCTTCCTGTACTACTGAAGGAAAGCAATCCGTCATCCGGGAGCCTTCGTACCATAGGGGATATGCAAATTATCACTCCTACCCCCTTCTTACAAAGTTGGCTTACACTGTAGGTACAGAAAGTTCCTTAGAATTCCACGTAACTGTGAACTGGGGCTTTCAGCAGCAGCAGACACACTTTCAGTGCATGTACTAACTCCCACGGGAGCTCATGGCTAAAAGGAAAGAGGCTCCAGAAGGTCAGACTTCCTCCCTGACCCCAAATTCTTTCCTACACAGGAAACTTTTACCCAATTAGCTGTTTGCCCTTAGGTTTTTTTTTTTTAACTATTAGGCACTTACACCCAGAAATTATTATGTTTTTTTTTCTGGATTATGCTAAAAAGCAAAATTGATAGAAAGGTTTTAGAAGACAGATTACTAAATGAGAGGCAGTACGCACTAAGATTATTCATCAGGCAAATAATTACATTACAACTTTGTTTCCACAAATGCAATAATACATTGTTTCACTCCTAGGGGGTGGCCTGTAGTGTCTTGGGGGCATTATCTAACCTTGAAGAGTGACCTACAGTTTCATTCTTTTTATTCTATCTCCATGGTGGTTCTGCTATGATCTGAGCTAAGAACAAAATTGTGCGTGCGTGTGTGTGTGTGTGTGTGTGTGTGTGTGTGTACTTTGCAGAGACAGGCAACACAGGTTGCCATCTAGTTGGTAGTGTTTTGGTGGGAAAAGTAAAAGGGTTATAAGGAGGACTTAGATGGACAACCTCTTTTTGCATCTGTTATCTGGACTAAGTAACCTTAGATCTTCTTTGTCATGGCTAATGGGAGCTGAGCACCCCCAGGGAAGGGAACTATGCTTCTGGTTTCTACTCTAGAATGTCTTCCTTATTCTACCAGTCCCTGGGGCTATAGATGGGACCAAGCAATCTGTGGGCCAGGGGAAGGGGTGCCAGTCAGCCTGCTCAGGACTGTCTCAGTTTAGGAACTTGTGCTGAAGGATCTAGGGAAGTTCCACGCTGATTTGGCTAAAGTTTGGGAGTAAAGCCCCCCTGCCTCCCGCCTCCCGTGGTCTAGCAATAAACAGGAGGCGTGGCCTGCGTGTTATACTCTGGCTCATAATAGAACTGTCTGGATTTCAAGACTGGGGTTCCCTCTAGTATCTCCACCCCTGGAGAAACACCTAATTCCTGGCAGAGTAGGCAACAGCCTTTGCCAAGATTAGCCAGTTGGAGAAATTGAACACCAGAAAAGTAAAATAATCTCAACACATGTGAAAGTCACCATGATAAAAAGAGTTAGAGTGGGAGACAGCCAAAGCATAAGAGACTCTTAAAAACTGAGAACAAACTGGGGGTTGACGGGGGGTGAGAGGGCAGGGAGGGTGGGTGATGGGTATTGAAGAGGGCATCTTTTGGGATGAGCACTGGGTGTTGTATGGAAACCAATCTGACAATACATTTCATATATTTAAAACAAAAAGTTAAAAAAAAAAACCTAGAAGGAAAAAAAAAAAAGAAAGGCACCATGATATAATGGAAAGACCTAGGGTTCTGGAACCAAACAGACCTGGGTTAGTTTGGTTTTTGGCTCTGCCATTTTCTTGCACAACCAGAGGCTAGGACGCAAACTCTGACAGTGTCAGCTATAAAACATAGCTAATCTCCAGCTTATGGGGATGTGACAAAGATCAGAGAGATGATACATATGAAGCAATTATCACCGTGCCCAGCATGATGCCCAACAAAAATGGGTTCCTTCCTCCTCTTATCTCTAAAGAACATACTAGACATTACATTACATTTCATGGTCTACGCTCTTGTGCCAGCTCCTACCCCTGTGCGTCTTTAATGCCAAACTACTGGATTCTGAGCCAGGACTAAACTTCTCTGCTAAGTCTTTATGCAAGAAAGTGATTAATTTATAGGTTAACCCTGGAAAATGGACTTGGATTCTGAGCATTCAGAAATGGTCCAGGAAAGCGTTCCAGATGGCCGTGGCCAGTTTGGTCATATTCCTTCTGTCTTTCATAAAGTCCCTGCAATGAGCCATGTGGTGTACCAAAGCAGAGTTTGCTAGAACAAGGTGTTTGTTGGTTTGTTTTTTAAGGCTGGAGGGCGGAGACCAAACACAGGACTCCTATTTTAAACACTTCCTCTGCCTTGGTTCCCTGCCCTCAAGGAACCAGAGGGAAGAAAGAGATCATTTTTGCTCACGGAGGCCATGGTAGAAACAACCTCACTCTCTCTGTACATAATTCAACTCCATTTGCAGTAGCAAGGACCAGGTACAAGTCCTTGAGGGCATCCCCCTACCAGCCGACGAGGTCATAGCCTTCCAGAGATTTCATCACCAGCTTCCTGAAAACAGCCTCATTCTAGAACCTTTAGAAATGAAAGTTCAGGCCACCCAACCAGAAATAAAGGTTTGGGAACCATACGTCACTGAGGTATGTGCTGAGGGAATACATACGGAAAACATATTTTTTTCCCAGCAATTTCTCTGTATATATCCTATTTCCACAAGATCAGAAGCCCCTGCCAAGAATGACTTCAAACTCTCCACAGGGTCTGAGACAGGTAAGTTGTGTTCCACACATGGGCCTGTAGCCCAGGATTCCGGCATTCACAGAAATGGGGACCCTGGTCACTCTGCTTCTTCCTTAGCTAGCTAAGGCAGGAGACAATCATGACAAAGATATGGTGTGTGCCTGGTCCCGATTACTCTGGCTCTGTGAAGTGGAGTTTGACCTCCTCAACCCCAGCTGTGGGTATGGGCAGGTGGCCACCCCACCCAGAACACAGTTTAGTTAGGGTACCATGATCCCACTGTGGTAACACAGCTGGTCACACGTAGCATGACAAAGGCCGCCTTTTCCTTTGAGGTGCAGAGGGGCTCTGTGGGCCCTCCTTATGCAGATCTCTGGGTTTCTCCACCCCAGCAAAAGAGCCCCATTCAAAAACCCTGCTTTGTGAACTTCTCCTCAGCACACACTTCTGCCAAATCTGGGTGGCTCTTCTAGGTGAAGAGAAGGTGGCGTTGCGGGGGGGGGAAGTAAACATTTTCTTCTCAGCAGAGAAACATCCATCTTTCAAAACTAAAGACTCAAAGTATATTTGAATTAAAAACAAATTAACCTCCACCACCTTAACCTTTCCTTGGGACAGTGTGCAATATATTTTCCTTTTCTTTCAAAAAGCCTCTACTGCTCACAGAGACCAAAACACAGCAGAATCTTCCCATAGTAAAAGGCCACAGCTGTTCACTGGCATCCTTGCCATCAAATGGGGCTAAAGCCCCATCCTGAAATTCCACCCTAGGTATGGGACATGCAACAAGAGCCGTGTTTTAGCCTGACAGGGAGGGGAAGCTGGGTTTCTTGGATGCCACACGGCACCGCTGTAATGAGTCGAAGCAGCTAAGAAGACAGCATGAAGAATAAGTGCTCGAAAAAGCGTTAACTGAGGTTTGGGGACTGCTTCTTGGCTTGTTTTGCTTTGGGCAAATTCTGATATCAAGTGGAGCTAATCCATTTCCAAATGTGCTTGTAACTGATACACTGCAAGGCAATACCTCAATACCCAAAGTTCACCATCCAAATGCCTTCGCAGCATATTGCGAAAACAAACTACGGAACACTGTCTTCCTTTGAATTTGGGGCGTGAAAATCACGGCAGCCCCTTATCTAACCACATGAAGGAATTATGAAGCATTATATCCATCTTTTATGGAGTCTGGGTGATAGTTCTCACCCTTGGCTGTTACACATTAAAGTCACTTGGGAGTTTCCAAAAAGCGCCGATGTCTGGGCCTCTCCCCACACCAATTGTGTCCATATCTTTGGGTATTTTTTGAGGAGTTTCCCAGGTGATTCTGATGTACAGTGAGGCTGGAGAAACACTGGTCTGGGCATTAATTCAAGGATCTTTGTGTCCTTGCCTATGGCTTGTTTTAAACAAGAAGTTTCTATGCAAGCCCAGCTCCCCGAAATGGAATTCATGGTACACGAAGAGCAGCAATTCACTTCTCACTTGGCCATGAACAGCTTGCTTGGGTCTCGATCTTTCTTACTGTAAAATGGAGGTTATAACACATCCTCACTTCTATTTCAGGAAGTTGTGAGAGTCCAATGAGAAAAGTAAGTTTCTGGTACACGTTTTACAAAAGCTAGGCACTATTATTATAATCAGCATTATTAAACATAGTTGACCATAGGATAAACTCAAACAGCCCAAATCATTTTAGCTACTAAAATGACTACGATGGTAGGGGTGGGGAGCAGGAGGGATGGAAATAGTATTAATTGGGTGATGTTGATACACCTCACACATTTATCGGTGTGATCAGTTCCTAGTTCAGGTTATCTCACTGAACCCTGGGTAAGTCACTTCATTTAGTTGGGCCTTAACTATATAATGAGAAGGTTAGACTGGGAGATTCTTATCCTGGGGTCCATGAGCAAGTTTTAGACAATCTGTGAGCAACAACAAACTATGTACAAATCTCTCTCTCTCTCTCTCTCTCTCCTCTCTCTCTCTCTCTCTCTCTCTCTCTCTCTCTCTCTCTCACACACACACACACACACACACACACCATTATTTTTCTGGGAAGAGAATCCTGTAGCTGTCACTGAATTCTCAAAGAGGCATATGACCCCAAGATAATGTTAAGAATAAGCAGAAATCTTTCCAGCTCTAAGTTTCTAATTACTAATAGAGAAAATAATACCTACCATTGGTGTTGGAAATTCAACAGACATTTACATAATGTTGAATTTCAAACACATGTCATCTACAAAGCTACTCAATGGAAATCCTTGAAGAGAGCCAAGAATAAAAGATGAATCAATAAGCAGTAATCGTTGCCAATCGCTGTTGTCACCTCCCAGAAGTCAAACTGATTTGAAGATGCTATCAATCACAGAAGACCCATAAAACGAGCGCTGGCCTAGAGAGGTCCTGTGGGGTCCGAGCATCCTTGGTCTCTGCCAGTCAGAGGCTCTGTAGATCCTGTGTGGTACTGATGAAAGAAATCTGTATTTACATGGGGGCTGGAGGACAGGTGGAGCAGAGACTGAAGTCTTAGGGCAGAGAGAGACACGTCTAAATTTTGGGACTTGACTAGAACAAGCACTTGAACCAGTGTCACACAAAACCCAGAATGAGGAAAAACCAGATACTAAAGCCCTGAGTGGAACAAGGTGTCTAATGAGGCTCAGAACAGACCTTGCTGGAGGCTATCTGCAGTCGCATCATTAGGGACTATGCTTGCTATCATGAGACACCAGTGTTCACGCTCTGGGGCTTCCTGCTGACAAAAAACATTCACTCAGGAGCCCAGCTCAAATTCAGTGTCAGACTATATCCTAAAGATCAACAGATTTGGGCTGCTCAAATCCTTGGGATACAGAAAGTTCCGAGAGGAGGACATGGTTTTTTTTCCTAGTTCTCGAAGCTCAGTCCTTTCACTTTTCAACATTTTAGTGATTTGAATTTCTTACTTGGCAAGAATGCCATCTATCAGTATCATGGTACTGGATGACACACCTATTCAGTAAGAACCAAGGCAGAGTGGCCCCACATGCAATATTATGCTTCTGTCCACAGGATTACCTAAAGCCCTGTGTTATTAAGAGTATTTCTGGCATGGGGTGCCTGGGTGGCGCAGTCGGTTGAGCGTCCGACTTCAGCCAGGTCACGATCTCGCGGTCCGTGAGTTCGAGCCCCGCGTCAGGCTCTGGGCTGATGGCTCAGAGCCTGGAGCCTGTTTCCGATTCTGTGTCTCCCTCTCTCTCTGCCCCTCCCCTGTTCATGCTCTGTCTCTCTCTGTCCCAAAAATAAATAAACGTTGAAAAAAAAAATTTAAAAAGAGTATTTCTGGCTTGTATCTTCTCTGGATATAACCAGTTCCACACATGTACGATAACGATTCCAAAGCATATGATCTACATTTGGGCATATCTGAATTCAAATACAAGTATTTACCACAGGCAAAATTCCTAATCCCTCAAAACCTCATTTGTTCCTGTCTACAAAAATGAAGACAATACCTCTGTCCTAGGACTGTAATTATACAAGATAGAGTAGAGATCATGCACCTAGCATGGGGCCTAGCATGTACGGTCACTCAACAAATATTGCTTCAATTTATCTTAGAGCTGTTTTCACTTTTCTCCATTAAATCTACTGAAAGGGTGGGACATGTGCCCAAAAATGTTAAATGGAAAAATATTTTCTCATGCAAATATGTTCAGTGCTGTCCGCCTCAGTATCTGACTGAAATGATATATTGTCTAGACATCCACCGATATGCTCAAATTCTTTTAAAAAATAAAAATGAATACCAACTTACTATCAGGCAAGATGCTAGGGATTTTCACATGATTTAACTTGTTGCTGCTGGTCTGTAGTACATTTTATGTTTGTCCTTCTCCTGTAGAATATAAAGATGGGTCTCTGGTAATCAATTTCCAAGAATTTATTTAGTATCTTAGAAATAGTAGGAGTTGAATAAATGAAATCCAATTAACTGAGATTTTTAAAAATTACTTTCAGCGCCTATTAGGAATCATATGGTGAGCTAAGTGCTAGAATGAAATCCCACTGGCTACCTGCCACTCTAAAAAAGATTTTTTTATTCTAGGAAAGCAGAGACAGTGCCTAGATCAGAGTCTCCACTGTCCCTGGCCACAGAAATTAATTTATTGACTCAAAAAATAAGTCAGTTTTATTGGGCATGCCATAAAAAAAAAAGAATTAGATGCTATCACCGCACTCATAGAGCATGTATCCTAGAGGAGGGTTAAAAGAAGACAAATACATATCTGTGAAGAAAATAAGTAGGGAGGTAAGAAGGGAGAAATGAGGGGCTCTGGCAGATACTGTGGGTTTCACCCTCCCTACCTCTCTTTCTCTTGCCCTATAAAAGTTAAAAGACTCAAATTCTCAGCACCCCCGGGAACAATCAAGCCACACAATTCCAGTCATTGAGATGTGGGTAAAAATGCTGCAAAGACTTTCCATCCCAACTAAAGAGAAGGAGACATGTAAGGTCAAGTGTAAAAAGATAAGGAGGGCTAGTAAGTGATGAATACTAAGGAAGGCACTTGTGATGAACACTGGGTATATTATGTAAGTGATGAATCACAGAATTATAGGCCTGAAATCAATATTGCACTGCATGTCAACTAAAAAAATAAATTAAAAATAATAAATAAACAAACAAACAAACAAACAAATAAATAAATAACAGATAAGGAGGGATCCTGTGAAAAGCCATAAGAGAATTCTAGGAGGAAAGAATGGCAAATGCAAAAGCTCCAATAGAGAGAAAACAATCACTGGTTTGAGGAACTAAAAGGGGATAATGGAGGTGAGCAAGGAGGTAAGATTTGAAAGACAGGTGGGGGTCAGATCATGTGGGACTGTGTCAGCCACAGTAAGTCTTTTAGATTTCATACTGAAAGCAATGCAGAAGATTGCTCCAAGGATCTCAAGAAAGAGAGTGGCAGAACCAGATTTTCTTTGGTTGCTAGACGGGGAACAGATGATAAGGCTGCAAGAATACATGTAAGGAGACCAATAAGGGCCACAGTAGTCCTGGTGAGAGATGACAGTGGTTGGGATTTGGGGACATGAAGACAAACAGATGCATCTGAAATACATTTTGGAAGTATCTTGAATTGGAGGAAGAAGAGAAAAGCAAGCATGACTTGTAGGTTTCTGCCCCAAGCAGTTGGGTGGATGGCAATGATATTTACTGAGATGGAAGAGACTGGAGGAGGAATAGGAATGTGCAAAACAAAGCATTCCATCAACTCAACATCCATAATTCTTGTTTCAGTGATACGACCCTCTGCCAAACGGATGTTTTCCCATTTTACTCTCCATCATTTTACTTTCACAGGCTCTCCCCTGAGAACCACAAGCTGTAACACTAACAACATCTGATTTCATCTGGGAGATGAATTCCACTAGTGGGTGGAATTAAGAGACTCTGAAGCTAAAGGCAAAATGAGGGACTCAGCACATGACTTTCCAGAGTTCACCATGAAATTCTGAAAAGGAACGAAATGTGTAAAAATTTGCATCTGAGACCCCAAGTCTTGCATCACAGTTTAAATTAAATATTTGTGTGAATCATTAGTATCTTCCTTGTCACTAGACCTGAAGCTGTATGAGGCCAAAACCTCACTGGTTTTGCTCACCACTGGATCCCCAAAGGGCACCATATGCAGTAGGCACTCAGTAAACATTTGCTGAAGGACATTTGTACAGATTTTTTCTGGTCAATGACAGACACTATTAGTTGTCCTCCAGTATCCATTGTCCCTTCCCTCTTTCTTAATAGAACCTCCAGTTTTTCTTGGGCACATGACCACTATTAGTTTCTTAGGGCTACCATAACAAATACCAAAAACTAGGTGGTTTAAAACAACAGAAACTCATTGTCTCATAGTTCTGGAGTCTAGAAGTATGAAATTAAGGTACCAGTAAAGCCATGCTCTTGCCAATGGCTCCAGGGGAAAATTCTTTGCACCTTCTAACCTCTGGTGGTTGCTGAAAATCGTTGACATCCACTGGCTTATAGATGCATCATCCAGTCACATGAACACCTTCTCCTTGTATTTCTTCATTCTGTATTTCTTCTGTGCATATGAGTCCCTATCTCCAAATTTCTCCTTTTTATAAGGACACCAATCATGGACTATGGCCCAACCTAATGATTTCATCTTAACTCAATTACTTCTGTCAAGACTCTATTTCCAAATAAGGTCACATTCTCAGGTACTGAGGACTAGGACTTTAATGTATCTTTTTTGGGGGGACAATTCAACCCCTTATAGTCATTCAGAATAAACAACATTTCCCAGATTTTCTTGTATCTAAGTGAAGCCATGTGTGGTTATGTTCTAGCCAAAGGGATATAAACAGAATAACCTCCAAGAAATATCCTGAAAGGAGGAATAGTGCCATTCTCCTTCCCTTTTTCCTTTATGGATGGCTGGAATGCAAACCTAATGGTTAAAGTCCCAGTAGCCATCCTAGACCTTCAAGTGACCTTGGCAATGGAAACCGAGCAAAGTGAAAATACAAAATAGGAATCAGAGACCACAGAGACATATCTCAGCCTTGGACTGACTTCCTTTTAGCTTGTATATGACAAAGAAATACTAGTCTTGGTGGCTAGCCTGGGAGGCTCAGTCAGTTGAGTGTCAGATTCTTGGTTTCTACTCAGGTCATGATCTCATGGCTTCATGGGTTTGAGCCCCACATCAGGCTCTGGGAGCAGGAAGCCTTCTTGGGTTTCATTCTCTCTCTCTCTCTCTCTCTCTCTCTCTCTCTCTCTCTCTGTGCCCTCCCCCACTTGTGCTGTCTCTCTCAAAATAAATGAATAAACAAACAAAAAGAAATACTAGTCTTAACCACTGTTTTGCAGAGTTTTATGTCACTCATAAAGAAACCTAATTGAAACTGATCTAAAGCCCCAACCTGTGGAATCTTCTGTAAATCATATACCAGTGGAGACAGTGAAGACAGTATTATATTTATCTTTACTTCTCAAGATACTTGCATTGGTCATGGAGAAATTCAGGAGTGTGGCTTTATAAAGAGATGCTCAGCCTTGGTAAGGGTCTTTTTTTTTTTAATATAAATTCTAGTTAGTTAACATGCAATGCAATATTGGTTTCAGGAGTAGAATTCAGTCACTTATATACAACACCCAGTGTGATAGTTTTTAATTTCTTCCAGGTATAGGTGAGTCTTGGCAGGGAGGGGTCCCTGACTTTATACTTGGAGGCAGTCTTAGGGTTATCGGATATTGAGGAGTCCTTCAGAAGGTTGACAGGATTTGGCCTCACATAACTATTCAGGTGTGACCCAGAAAAATAGGGTACCATCCCATTCATAGAGGCCTGAAGGATCTCAAGGCTTTCACTTCTTGGTACTTAGCTTTCCTCCATCTCCAGGGATTCAGCACAAAGAAAGGGAATATTAGAGCCCACAGTAGGTCAATTTAGGAACAGTTCAGAATGGTACCAAGACATTTCTAAAACTTGACATGTCTTTCCTTTATCAAGCAAAGATTACTTTTTCAACAGTTCTGAATAAATGCATTTATTTTCAATTCAAGGTTAAACAAGTTTAGCAGTAAGCAAAAACACACCCACTGATACGAGTATAGCAATCAGTGGGGCCAGAACTTGATATAACGCCCGTAATTGCTGATTCTAAGATTCACATTTTAACAACTCTGAAATCAGGTCCCATCTTTCAATGAAGGCATCTTATATTTGATGAAATACGTTAGATGATGCTCACTGAATGTCTACTATTGGCTTAATATTTCACTCACTGAATGTCTACTATGGGCTTGATATTACACACACATTTTCTTATCTGCCTGCGCAGTTATACTGCAAAGCAATAATCATTGCCATTTTAAGATGAGAAATGGAGGTCTGGCACTTCTAAGAAAGTGAGGAAATCACAGTAGCGTGCTGCAACATGGCAGGAACAGACGATTACATAGACCATGCGCCCCACGGTATCCCATTTTGGCTACTGCTTTGTCACATGTTTGTAAATATAAACTTATTTAAGCAAAAATTAACCAGAAGACTCAGGATGTAAACAATAATTGCAACAAGCAATGTAATCAATGACACCTACAAGCATTTATTGTTTATTATGAGCCAGCTACTGTGCTAGGACACATTTCATTGTCACTTGTGACTATTATAAGTATCATTTTAAATGTGAAGTACTTGAAGCTTAGATTGGAGTTTTAGTAGTTATCCTGGGTCCTGTAGAAGTGGTGAGTTGGGACTCAGACACGTGCTGTTTGACACTGAAGCCTGGCTCTTCACCATAGGACCAACAGGAAACTCAAGTGCTCAGGGAAACATGGATGGGCCACAAGATAAGGAATGGGATGGGTCAGATGGAAAGAAGGAGAATGACAGGCCAAGGTAAGTCAGATTTGCTTCTGGGAGATTCTAGAAGTGGGGGAGGAAGAGGATGCTTGTGTAGAGTCATTGGAGGAAACCAGTGAGAAAGGACTTATGTCCCCACTATGGCAGCAGCTTTCTAGAAGAGCACAGAAACAGAAACATATGGGAAATGGGAGAAGCAGGCAGGTTTCGTGGGTCACAAAGCAAAGGGCAATGCAGACTGGGAAGGCCAGCGTTCAGGGAACTCAGACCATTTCCAGTCCTGAAGTAATCCTCAGGCTTATTTTATAAGCCCAATACCGCTGGATGCCTCTTAGAGGTGCCCATGTGTTCATATTGTGGGAAAGTGGGGAAGGACAGCATGCCTCCCTCACCAACCCTGTGAGACTCCACATATATCCTCATTTACCACATGATAAAAAAGTCCAAAGAAATGAAATAATTGGCCAAACATCACAGAAGCATGAGGTGTACATCCAGGATTCCAGGATTCTGTCTGACTCTAAAAACCTAAACCAGTTTTTGGTGACAGAAATCGTAACAGTGGTTGCTTCTGGTGGGCGGGGCCTAACTGGAAAGAGACATGAGGGAACTTTCTGGAGCGCTGGAAATGTTCTATGTTCTGATGGTAGTTACACAGGTGTGTACATTTGACAAAGCTTGTTAAACTATATACCTAAAAGCTGTATATGTGGTCTTATGACCAGCTGAACCACCCAGGCACCTGAATTTAACACAATTTTATAAAGCTTTTGAGCTTCTCTCCCTAACTCATGCATTCTCCCAAAGGGGAAAAACTCCCTGATGGAGTGTAAAAAAATATTCCTCTTTCTATGTATAAAGCATACACTACACACACATACACAGAGTACATAAACAGGTATATAGGGTATCTGTGTTATCCAAATCTCATGGAAGGGATGATTAGGGGGAAAATGTCTTAAAAAGGCTCCTTAAGGGAAAGATAATAACATACAGGTTAGGAAACACTCTGCCCTGGGTGCCTGGGTGGTTCAGTCTGTTAAGTGTCGGACTTCAGCTCAGGTCATGATCTCACGGTTCATGGGTTTGAGCCCCACGTCGGGCTCTGTGATGAGAGCTCAGAGCCTGGAGCCTGCTTCAGATTGTGTCTCCCTCTCTCTCTCTCTGCCCCTCCCCCACTCGCCCTCTCTTTCTCAAAAATAAATGAACATTACAAAAAAAAAAAGAAAGAAACACTCTGCCCTAACTCATTGCTACCCCTCCTTCCAAAATTCTCTTCACACTACAGTCTGGTCATGGCTTCCATTCTTTTCTTCCAAGGAACCATGTTGCTTTTCTAGATTTCTTGTATATGGAATAAGCCCTGCATGTATGTTTGTGTTTGTGTGTGTGTGTGTGTGTGTGTGCACGCACCTACACACGTGAACGAATTGCAACCCTGTAAACACACATGTACATACGTGTGTACACAATGCCTACACACACACACACACACACACACACACACACACAAAGAGTACACAGACACACTCAGGCTCAGTTGATTTCTCTCCATTCTTTAGATGTCAGATCTCAGCTCAAGCATCTTTCCTGGGGTAAGTGTTCCCTGTCATTCCTCCTACTGTTGTACAAAAATCAGAAACTCCTGACCTTTTCTTCGTTGCGCTCATCTGTTCATAGTTATATATTTAAAAGTGGAATTGTTTGATTAATGTCTCTTTCTTTCTCTACACTGAAGATCCCTTGAAGGCCTGAAATGGGGTCTGGTGCATGGTAGGTGGTCAGGAAATACTGACGGAACAAAGGTGAGGAAATACTGACAGAACAAAGGTGTGGAGTTGCCCTGTCTTCTGGAGGGCGGTCAGAGCCTGACACGAAGACAGCTCCCTCCTCAGGAAGGGCACAGAGCAGCTAAGAGGTCTGAGATGAGGCCCCTCTCGTGCAGGCAGGGCCGCCCCCCCCTCGGGCAGAGTGGCCTTTTTCTCTTCCCTCCCCAGTCACACCCAGTGGTGAACAAAGGGACACTGACCCTACTGCTTTCTGTCAACTAAGGGACGACATGGCCAGAGGTGCAGCACGGGACGTAAGACATCACCTTTTATTTCCACCCATGACTTTGCTGAACTCAACTGGAAAGGAACCACATTTAATACGGTTAACAGATGCATTTTTTCATCTGTGTTGATCATCATCCCACAGGTTGCTGCTGCCATGCCCAAACTGTCTTGGCTAAATTAATTAGGAACTTCAGATGATTTGCCCAGCCTGGCCTCTCTCAGTTCAGAAGGAAAATTCCATGGGATGTACAGGTTTGTTGCTATAAGGAAGAAAGTCCAAAAGCACAACCATTACTTTTTTCCTCCATGTAAGAAATAAGAATTTTTGAACGGGGTAAAAAGAGAACACAATGACCACTAACGTCTTGCTCTGACTCAGATAGTTCTGTTTCTATATAAACATGCAAAGAAACAAACAAAGAGAAAAGAGGCCCCATAAGTCCACATCCATCAATTCATCACAGCAGGAAACAAGAGAAGAAGCCAGGAGTCTTGAAATCCCTCCCAGAGTTGGCACCGGTTGCATGAAAACTTGAACACTGTTTCTTGCACGATTTAATTATTCCCACCAGAAAAAAACAAACTCTCCAGAAAAGAGCAAGGATATCTTTTGTTCCTTATTTGTAAATATGGCTCAAATTCCTTCACAGTGTGAAGGCTGAATGGTTTGCTCTGACAAGTATTTGATTCAACTAACAAAAGTGAATATTCTGTACCTTTCACTTGGGTGACCTTGTAAGAGCTAGTGCTGACCCAAGTGAGAGGTTGGTGCCAAGGATAAAAATTATTTATTTGATCTTCAAGCCAACACAGGTGAACATGTGACCACCCAAACAATTCATTTTGAATTAAATACAAATTTTTCCCACAAGAGGCATCAAAGGTCATACATCCATGAACAGTTTAGAGGGGTTCAAGGTTTTATTGGGATATATCATCTATTGGGCTCTGCCTCTTGGGTTTGTATTTTCTGAAATAATGCGATATGAAGCATTAGTAGGGCTTTGGGGCAGAGAAACCGGGTTTGTATCTAGTTCTGACGTTTGTAAACGGGGTGGCTTCCGGAAAGAGATTAACTGGGTCTCAGTTTCCTCATTTGCCATGTCAGAAGAACACAACCCAATCCCCCTTCAAAAGTGAGAAGAACAACAAAAGAGGGAACTCACGTGAAATGTGTGAGGACACAATGCAGGTGTTCAATGGGTGAATTCCTCAGCCTTTCTATGAGAGCACCGATTCACTGGATCATTCAACAAATTTGTTTCCAGCATGGCCTAAATTGTCAGGAATTGTGCTAAGTACTGGGAATATAGTATTTAAAACAGACAAGGTCTGTTACATTGACAGAGCCACTAGAGACAGATAGCTAATAAACATTTAAGTACTATGTTCAGATTCTGATAAATATTATGTCTTGAAAACATAAGACAGGGTAATATGATAAAGACTAACTGGGAGAAGATACAGAGAATATCACAGGGTATTTAAGGAAGGCTCCTCTGAAAAACTGACATTTAATCTGAGACTCGAGTGACAACGGTGGGACCAGTCATCCAGCCTTAAGTAGGAAAACTTGGTATTTGGGAGGGACAGAGGCAAGGCCAATGGAGCTTTCAGCAAAACAGGGTAGGAGATAATGTTATTCACAGTAGGGTCCAGATCATGGACACTGTAGTCCATGGGAAGGCATCTGGAACTTATTCTCATTGTAATGGGAAGCCATTAGAGGATTTTAAGTGCCAGAGTTGCTTAATTCGATTTATTTGAGGGCAGACATAAATACAATTATGATGTATTTGTGAAATGTAAGAATTCTTCCCTGACTATAGTGGAGGACAGCTACTAGAGGATCATGTAAAATAAAGTTCTGATAGATCATGTGGTCCAGAAATGGGTTTCAACTTGACAGGATTAACAAAAAAAGGGGTGGTGTCATTCAAGGTTGTGACGTGAAGCCATGTTTAAGTGAGAGTCATTAGCCTGCTTCAGATTCTGTGTCTCCCTCTCTCTCTGCCCCTCCCCTACTCGAGCTCTCTCTTTCTCTCTCTCTCTCTCTCTCTCTCTCTCTCTCTCTCTCAAAAATAAATACACATTAGAAAAAAAAAACTAAGTGACAGTCATTAGACTGTAGCCTATGGTCCTGCAGAAAAAACTATTTCTTTTCAAAGTAGAAGAAAAGAGGTAAGAAATAGAATTATTCCTCCTGGAGCAGTCCCTTCCTCCAGGATTTTAGTGTTCAGATGCTGATATTAAATGGCCTTATGCACAGAAAGGGCCTAGCATGGTGCAAGGTCAGGCACACAGAAGACAATAAACTCTGGTTCCTTCTCTTCTTTCCTCCTTCCCCCTTTGCCTTGAAATGAACCACAGTCTACTGCTGTGGAATGCCTAATGGATGAGTGAAGAGTTGCCAAAGAGAGAGTACAGCAAACAACCTCCCCTAATCGAAAATGCATTCGATGACTGAACTTTGAGGGCTGCTGTATTTCGTGCTCCTTTCTAGGGTTGTAATATGCGATGAAAGGTCCCCTGAGCTGGAGGTTTACAGATTTAATCTTCTAAGCAAAAGAACCATCTAAAGAAAAACAGCTCCAGATCCAAAGATGTCATGACAGGTGAGGATTCTGATGACACCACAGCTGTTGCTTTGTAGGCACGGAAGCGAGGAGTGTGGTTATGAGACAACGCAGCAACCTGATTAGAAAAGATGTGACTCATTGTTCTCTTTTTATAGGGGTCTGGATTCAGACAAAAGTAGAAATAAAGTCATAGTTTGGGGTCTCTTGTAACATCCCTGTTTGTTTAAGTCTCCAAGAATAAGCATGTTCCCACTGCAGGGAGAGCAGGTAATCAGAAGGGAAGGCGAGGAAAGTACTGGAGTAAAGACAAACTGGGTTTTTTTTTGTTTTTTGTTTGTCTGTTTTAGAGAGAGAGGGCACAAGTGAGTGAGGGACAGACAGAAGACAGAAAGAGAGAGAGGTGGGGCTCACTAGGGGCTCAAGCTCATCCAAAGCAGGGCTGGAGCTCACCCGATGTGGGACTCGAACTCACGAACTGTGAAATCATGACCCGAGCCGAATTCAGATGCTTAATGACTGAACCACCCAGGCGCCCAAGACAAACTTTTCAAACAAGCTTGAGATCATATAAAAGTCTAATAACTGACCAAAACATCTAAAACTCAATTTCATTTACAACTGAGGTCAGAGTGGAACCCTCCCTGTTCTACATATTTTTAGATCCCCTGCCCTGCATCTCAGCAGTCCCACCCCGCAGCCTAGCCACCTGATCCAGCCCCACCTGCCTCAGTCAGCAGTGCAGAGGGACAGGGTGAAGACACGTGGGGCCAGCGGGCTAGGTGGCCCAGGCACAAAGATCCTAGATTACTCTACTCCAGTCTAGAAAAGGGTGTGAAGGCAGACCTTATCACACCCCCAGAGGACACATGGTCTCTGAAATTCTTCCAGAAGTAAATTTTAATACAAGTGAGGGTCTCCTCTCATTATGGATTAAGGATTCTATTTAAACGGGGCAAGGAGCTCTCCTCTGGGACTGGGAAAGTCTAGAAATGTTCATAGGGGAAAATGGTCCTGAGTCTCTTCGGTCTGGGGGTCTGTCCTGTCCACAGGCTGGTGGCCCACATCTTAAAACTTTCCAATCCCCGTAAAAAGGCGAAATAAGAGAGATACACGGTACACATGAGAAACTTAGCCACAAAATGATCTCTGTTTTGGCAAGTAAAGTAGTGACATTCCGCAGCCACAGTCACAAAGGCTCAGGCACAAGGCTTTGTCCACATCAGAAAGCAGGAGAAAACCAGGACGGTGACCTGAGGGGTGAGCCTGGCATTCCACAGAGAGAATGACATTGAAGACAAAGTGAGGCACTTGACACGTTGCTGGGGTGGCTCCTGCCAGTCACAGGCACTACAAGAAGGATTCTGGCCAGAATTTTGGATCATTTCTCCCAGCCCGACCAAGCAGGTCAATCATGGCCCAGGTCAGCGGGCAAGCCCCTCCCGTGGGGTGGTTTCCCTGCTCCCACACTCCCAGAGTGCCGCACGGCCACACACACACACACACACACACCACCCTGCAGTTCTCCTGGACAGGTGCAAAGCGCAACAGCAATGTGACAGGTCCATGGAAAGAAGCCTCTAGGGCTGGATTATACAAATGGAGTTTTACATAAGTGGAGTTATTCCATGGCAAATCGATATGGTAAACTAGGAAACAATTTAGTGTTTTCTAGGAGAAAATAATGTACTAAGTAATTTAAATGAATATATTACACAGTTAAATTATAGGGAAGAGCATGGTATTCTCTGTCACTTTCATTCAACCCGCAGTACAGTTCAAAAATCTATCTCTGTACATTCAACCCAATACAAGACTTTGGCCAATAGGAGCTTCTCGGAACAGTCTTGATGCGGTAATCTTAACAATCCTAAGATTCCATTTGAGTGTTTCTATTAAGTGATTAAACATTATGGTAGACAATTTAAACACATTTTTCTTTTTTTGCTTGCTGGCCTTACCAGAATTTTCAACATGCTAATGTGCTTTGTGAATTTTCAAAGAGGGGGTAAAGTTTTTAACAGTAGTTAAAAACTGCTTTGATCACAGAAAAGCAGGTCAGGGTATTTTGCTGGACCAGAGAACTGTAAAATACAACTTTAGGAAAGGCTGCTCTAAGAAATTCTGTACTTCTCGGGGCGCCTGGGTGGCTCAGTTGGTTGAGCGGCCGACTTCGGCTCAGGTCATGATCTCGCGGTCCGTGAGTTTGAGCCCCGCGTCGGGCTCTGTGCTGACAGCTCAGAACCTGGAGCCTGTTTCAGATTCTGTGTCTCCCTCTCTGTCTCTGACCCTCCCCCGTTCATGCTCTGTCTCTCCCTGTCTCAAAAATAAATAAAACGTTAAAAAAAAAAAAAGAAATTCTGTACTTCTCTAAAACATATGGAGACCACTGTACCCCTTGAGAAACTAAGAATATAAACCTTGTGAAGTACTGGCTTGAGAAATTGAAAAAATTATACCAGGTTACCCACCTATCAGAGTAAATACATTAAGGAGTTAATTGACCGACTGACTGACAATACCTACAAGTTATTCATATTGATCAATAAAGATGGACTAAAGTCAGGGACATGGCCAAACAAAACAAGGCCTTCAGCTGCAGTAGAAATCCACTGCTTTCCCGAAAGCAAACATGCTTTAAGTCAGAGACCCATGAGAGTGAGTGCATATGCTCAGCAGTAAAGCAGAGTCTGCCAAAAATAATTTATACTAGGTGCTTTACTATGGAAATAAAGCATAAAATTCTTCCCCTGGCCAAGAGTTCCATTAGAAAATGATAAATTCAGCCTCGGCACAGATACAAATGCCCGCCCTTTATGCTCCTGGCCAACTTTCCTGCTCTGAGTATCTTTGGTGCTGTGCCCACTGCAGACCAAGGAGGTAGGAAGGAAGGGCCTGTCACACAGACACACAGGGCCAACAAGGCTTCTGCAGCTGGTCCAGAGCACAGGACCCGGTGAGCCTCTGGCTCGCTGCATGAATGACGTGTTCAAATCAGGGGGCAGAGTGAACCCCTCATCACACAGCACTGATTACCCAGACTGGCTGTAATCTGTGCTCTGTGCACCCTTGAGCTGGTCTCTGCCGCCCCCCTTCCTCTGCCACTGGGTAATCCGGTGCCAGAGGGTAAGTGCTAGAAATCAGAGCTGTGCAGAGCCAAGTCATGCCTATTGCTTTACTGGTTTACTGCTCCAGGAAAAGGACTGATGGGAGAGGTGGAGGGTGTAGAAGACATGAGCAGAGGAATGATCTGTTGCTTTCTAGCCTTGTGCGTCCTCCCAAGGGCCCAGATAATTAAGACATTAAGCGTACTCTGTGAACTGTTTTACAGATGACACAACAAAACTGGGGTAGGTGGAGGTCTTTTGAAGCAGAAAACCAATGCTCTCAACATCCTCTCATAGCATATCATATTTTTGTATAAATAAAAATGACGTGACAGATGGTGACTACACTTACACTGGTGAGCACTGAGTTATCTATAGGATTGTCAAATCACTACGTATACACTTATTGTGTACATTTATATGTTAATTACGTTTCAATTAAAAAAGCTTAAGAAACCAATGCATAGATATAAATACACATATATTTATACATATATGTATGTATATGTATGTATAAGTAGTCTGGAAGAATATAAATCAAAGTGTCAACAGAGATACACATGTCAATTATACTCAGTAAAGCTGCTTAATGTTAATAGTGGTTATCTCTTACTTATGAAAGATTATAAGCAATTATAATTTTTTTTCTGCTGGTCTGTATTTTCTAAATCTTAACTCTATATGCATTATTTTAGCACCAAAAAATATCTAAAAGTTATTTTCAAAAATCTCTCACAAGTCATTCAACTTTTCTGATGTTTGTGTCTTGCTTTGTGCATTATAAAGTGTTTCCACATATTTAATCCACAAAACAGCAGAAGGAAATATGATTATTGTTTCAGAGAGGAGGAAACAGGCTCTGAGATAGTTCCAGAACTCGTGCAAAGTCAAAGAGCCAGAAATTAGCAGAACCAAAATGGGAATCCAGATTTCCTCTTCCAAATTCTATCACCTCTGCCTTCTTTTCTCACTATTTGCCATCTCATATGGTCTAAGCATGTTCCACTGGCTGTATAAATCCTCCAGGAATACACTTTGTATATAATCGAAGCAGTAGAGTTATTATATAAGACTTCAGCAAAAAGCAACTATTTTATGTTCAAAGTCAGTATTGGTTAAGGGGAGAGATGTGAAAAACCAAGGAAGGGTTGGAGACCAATGATGTACCATCAGAGCAACAGGAAACCTTTTCCTTCTAGTTGCTACATGACACACTCTTGGCTTCATTTCAACCCTCTCCAGAAAGGGAAAAGGAAACTGGTCCAAAATGAGACCAAAACACTCAGGGAGATCAAGAGAGCAAGAAAACGAGGCTAGAGGTACTTAGACATTGCTGGATTGTTGGTACCTTCATTCCCGCCGCTGCCGCAGGGCCGCTGGGGTCCACGGCCTGAATGTGGCATGGCTTACTTCCTCGCACCACAAAGCCCCAGCCAACGGCGTCACCAACAATCTGGAGAGGAAAACCACAATTAGCAATCTAGAAGACGGTCCCTGGCAATTTGCCTGTCCTTCCAAGAGAAAGAAAACCAGCCCAGGGTTAAGTATATGCGTTGGCATATCTCTTCTCCACAACCCCATCTGTAGCTTGTCAGGAGAACAGAACACTTTGTTTCTATCACAAACAGAGGCATATCTATGCAGAAAAGGTGGTCAGGGGACACCTGTTAGGCAGAAAGAAGCTTCCTCTGCGAGGGCACTACTCAGTAAATAACTGGCAGATTGCCTCCTTCTTAGGCTGCTATGCAATTTAATATCAGGCTCAAATGGAAAATTTAGAAGACTATGAAAATATGGTTGAAATCTCTCTCCAGACCCAATTTCTGTTCCAAGTTTCTTCTTTTCCCCAGGGTCCAAAAGATACTTTCTTGATGTTCTTGCTACATCCTTTGAGTCCAAAGAAACAATTTATATTACTTAACAGTGGGAAATAGGAAAAGTTGGGCTTTCTTAAAACTACAACTTCTACCAAGAAAAGAGAGTGAGTAAAGTACATAAAGTCCACAATTTACAAGTAGGTACTAGTCCAAAAGCTTTTTGAAACTGGAGGGTGCCTTTCCCTAGAGAATCATTAGAATTGGCAGTTACATTCCCTGTGCAGCTCTCAGACGTGTCTTTAATATACACCCCACCTGAAATACAGATGATACACGTTCACAATCACTAGCAATGCTGGCATTTAAATTTAAGACCCTCCCCCCCCAAAAATACTTAAAACTATAATCAACTGTTTCTCAATTGCTGGAGACTGAGGTAAAGGCAGGGAATAAATTGCAATTTTTAAAAAATGTTTATTTATTTTGAGAGAGAGACAGACATGGGGAGAGCACGAGTGGGGGAGGGACAGAGAGAGAAGGAGACAGAGAATCCCAAGCAGGCTCCCGATGAGGGGCTCAATCTCACGAACTGTGAGATAATGACCTGAGCCGAAATCAAGAGCTGGCTGCTTAACCGACTGAGCCACCCAGGAACCCCAGCAAATGCAATTTTTGTAAACAATCTCAAAAAAGATGTTTAGGCCCTTCACCGGCTTGAGGGTTTACTGCTATTCGTTCATTATACCTAATTTCACTTCCAAAGGTATCGTTTCTCTTTTTCCCTGATACAGACATATTTCTGGTGCTTTCTTCATACTCGCTGGCTATGACTGGGCCCATCCTATCTAAACTCCTCAGTGCCCACAACGAATGTTTGCAGCCCGAATGGGTGTGGGAAGGTTTTTTTTGGTTTTTTTTTTTTTTTTTGGTCCCTGGGGAAATAAAACAAAAGTTAGAAAGCTGGAGGAAAAGGAGAAGTGTTTTAAAGAGGATGTTGATGTGGTTTCGGGGAGAGACTGAGAGAAAGAGACTGAGGAAGGAGAGAGGGCAAGATGCTGTCAAGCAGAGCCCTCCGATTCCATTTGAAGGAAGCCACTGGGGCAGGTAGTTGTAGAAAGAAGGCTGGAGAACCTCCGAGAAGCAGCAGGTGGCCAAGAGGAGCTCACAGGTACGCAGTGCTCCAAAATCCTGTGCTTGTTTATAGAACTCAAGACATGCTTAGCATCGTCAGAAGCAACATTCCTTATGGCAGAACAAACTGTCTCTTGGTTTTCTTTTTTCCCCTAAAGACTCCTCTAATATCCTAAATGATTGTTGGGATTAACTGCGACACAGAAGGGATTATTGGCATGATTTGCACCACCATTCGCCTTAAAGTCTGTAATTATATTAGACTAAGTAATGGAAATTTTTTCTTTAGGCCTCAGCAAAAGGAGTTTAAAATGCTGTATGAATCATAACTCATGTCAGGTCCTAATGCATTTTAGTGCCTAAGGGTCAAGAAAATCCATTGTTATAATTATGCCCCAAAACAAAAGGAAAATTAGAAGGTTTTCAGTTCTGTCCCTCAGCTACACATTCAGACACTGACATGCTGACATGGCACGTGCAGGAGAAAAAACCCAGATGATGAGCCTACCGTGAATGTCTTCCTTGCATATGGAGCCCCGGGAGTCAGGAGTTCCTCTGAAGTTACAGGTCTCTTCAACACTGTAAGACAGACACAAGGTCAAGGTGCAAACCCTCCTGGTCCCTTGATCATTCATTCAGCAGATATTTACTGATTGGCTCATCTATGACCATCACTGACCACATGTGGCAAAGATTCCTGTCTCACAGTTTATACTCTGGCCGAATACAGACAAAATATTAGCAAACGTGAAAAACCCTAAGCCTAACTTACAGAACCACAGAAAGAAGAAACAGCACAGGGTGAAGGGAAGCCAGATGCCAACGGTGGGGATAAGGAGTGGGATGCTATTTTTCTATAAAGAAAAAGTTTTCAGGGCCCTGAGTGGTTCAGTTGGTTGAGCAACCGACTTCGACTCAGGTCATGATCTCATGGCTCATGAGTTCGAACCCCGCATAGTTCTCTCAGTACAGAGCCCACTTTGGATCCTCTGTCCCCCTTCCTCTGCCCCTCCCCCACTTGCAAATGCTCTTTCTCTCTCAAAAATAAATAAATTAAAAAAAAAAGAAAAGGTTTTCTAGTTCTCACATTTCTTTCTTTGGAATCCTGGTACGTATTCAACAGGTCAAAGTTAAGAGAAAAATCTGCCTCTAGCAGTCTGATAGCCATGTTTCAAGAGCTAACCCCACACAACATACTGCACACAACCACTCACCCAAGCTTCACTTATTTTCTGATCAATATCCAGGCTGCGTGTACACATTCACTGCCTTTTTCCCTCAGTAGTAATATTAGAGAAATGTTCCACATATGCAGCATGTGCTAGGTACTATGCCAGAGACTTCAAATATATTATGTCATTTAATTATCATGAGTACTGTTTAGTTAGGCTCTTCATTGTCCCTATTTTATTAGGCTCTTCGTTGTCCCTATTTTATTTGTGGGAAAACATGAGTTTAGAAAAGTTAAATAGCTTCGGGATGCCTGGGTGGCTCAGTGGGTTAAGCATCTGACTCTTGATTTTGCCTCAGGTCATGACTGCACAGTTAATGAGATCTGGCCCTGCATTGGGCTCCATGCTGACAGCACAGAGCCTGCTTGGGATCCTGTCTCTGTCTCTGTCTCTCTCTGCCCTTCCCCTCCTGTGCGCTCTCTCTTTCTTTCAAAAATAAACTTTAAAAAATGTTTAAAAGAAAGAAAGAAAAGTTAAATAGCTTGGTTCAAGGTCTCAACCTAATTAGCAGAATCAGGATTCCAACTCAGGCATTAGGTGCCAGCACCCATCAGCCACAGTACAATATGGTTCCTCCCATGCTCTGCCCTCTCTGTAAGCAGAAGAAAGGACTCAAAATCTCTGGAAGGTAGTAATGTGTTGTCCTCCTCAGACATCTGTTCTTATCAGCTGACTGCTGTTGACCACCAAGGCAACAAAGACAGCAGCCAATTCTGGACTTGCTGGCTGCCTAAAAACCTGCCAATATGGTGGTCCCTTCTTACCTATGGGGATACATTCCAAGATCCCCAGTGGGTGCCTGAAACCATGGACAGTACTGAACCCTACATATACTACTTTTTTTCCTATACATACATACCTATGATAAAGCTTAATTTATAAATTAGTCGCAGTAAGAGATCAGTACCAATAACTAGCAATAAAATAGAACAATTATAATAATACACGGTCATAAAAGTCATGTGAAATAGTCTGTCTCTCAAAATATCGTATTGTCCTGTACTCACCCTTCCTGTGATGATGTGAGATCATAAAATGCCTATGTGATGAGACAAAGTAAGGTAAGTGACAGAGCCTGAGGCCACTATTGACCTTCTGACACTATATTAGAAGGAGGATCATCCGTTTCTGGGTTGCGGTTGACTTGGGTGACTGACCCCACGGAAAGGGAAAAGAGGGACCATGTAATGAACTTCTCCATCCATCCTGTGCTCACTAAGCACTGGAGAGGGGACTGCTTCGGTGGTCTAGAAAAGCCAGCGAATGGGGAGCCGGGGACCATCCTAATCCAGTTATTCAGAGATCATGAACTTGGGTATCACAAAGAAACTGGAGGGGCCATGGCCAGGCCCCTAACCCAGTGAAGTGTGAGCCTCCAATTCCCTTTGCCGGCAGCACTCAGAGGTCAGATGTCAGTCCCAGAACACGTGTGCAGCAGAAAAAGAAAAGGCAGCATGGGGTGAGACCCAGATGAGCCACCAGGTAGTCTGGCCCTAACGAACACCCTCTCAGTTAAAGGCAATGACATGCTTCTTGTTGAGATGACAGGTGGCCAGATGCTCACTTTTGCTTTCAGGTAGCTCATAAAAGACAAAATGAATTTATGTCCCCCCCCCAAAAGAGGGAGTAGGTCAAAACCAAGAAAAGAACCTCTTAGATGAACAGGATGTAAGAGAAGAGGTCCCTGGTTGAGGACTGAGACCTTTCAATTCCCTGTCACACAATTCTCTCCCTACCCAAGATAATCCTGTCTGGGTGGATGAATTCGGGTATAGAAATCACACGTACTGTAATATCTGACAGTAGTGACCACCTACCTTAATACACATTCTCTTTCTTGTTACTGAGATATAACTGACATATAAAATTATATTAGTTTCAAGTTCTAACATAATTATTCAATATATGTGTATGTTTTGTGCAGTGATCACCACAATAAGTCTAGTTAACACCCCTCACCTCACATAGCTACAACATTCTTTTCTTGTGATGAGAACTTTTAGGATTTATTTTCTTAGCAACTTTCAAATACCCAATACAGTACGATTATCTATAGTGACCATGCTGTATATTACACCCCCAGGACTTATTTATTTTATTTTATTTTTAAAGCTTTATTTATTTATTTTGAGAGAGAGAGAGAGGGAGAGAGAGAGAGAGCAAGAGCAGAAGAGGGGCAGACAGAGGGAATCCCAAACAGGCTCTGCATGGTCAGCGCAGAGCCTGATGCGGGTCTCGAACTCACAAACCGCCAGATCATGATGTGAGTCAAGACCAAGAGTCTGAGGCTTAACCGACTGAGCCACCCAGGAGCCCCAGGACTTGTTTATTTTATAACTGGAAGTTTGTACCATTTGACCGCCCTCACCCATTCCTCTGGCAACAATCAATCTGTTCTCTATGTAAGTTTGCTTTTCTTCTTTTTAGATTCCACATATTAGTGAGACCACAAATTTGTCTGCTTCACTTATTTCACATAGCATAATGCCCTCAAATTCCATCCATGGTGTTGCGAACAGCAGGATTTCCTTCTTCTTATGGCTGAGTAATATTCCATTGTGTATAAATACACCTCATTTTCTTTATGCATTCATCGATCAATGGACCCTTAGTTCGTTTCCATGTCTTGGCTATTGTAAATAATGCTGCAAGGAACATGGGGTGCAGATGACATTTTGAGTAACTTCCTTTCCTTTGGATAAGTACCCAGAAATGGAATTGCTAGATCATATGGTAGTTCTATTTTTAATTTTTTGAGGAGCCCCATAGTGTTTCCCATGGTGGCTGCATCAGTTTGCATTCCCAGCAACAGTGCAAGAGAGTCCCTCTTCCTCCACACCCTTGCCAGCACTTGTTATTTTTTGCCTTTTTGGTAATAGCCATTCTAACAGGTGTGAGATGATATTTTATCATGGTTTTGAATCACACTATACTGTAATATTTGATCACTATACCAATAAAATTAAATTATAAATAAAAGTATTTATTTTAATACACTTTCTCCTTCTTCTGTTGAAAAAAGATAGAAACCCTGAAGCCCAGGGAATTATGTTTTAGCTTTCTCTTTCTGAATCCTTGGGAAGTTATTTACTCATCACAAGGACACCAATTATGGTAATATCTCTAGTACTTTTTTTTTTTTTTTTGGTCTGGTTTAGGGCTTTTATACATAGTTCTAAAAAACACATCCAGATATAAATATAATGATTAATTTTAAATGCCTTACTGTGAAGGTCTGTTTATCTGCTTGAGAAAAATAATGACACATAAGCTCACTGTACCTTGGGAACCCTCTTAAGAGTGAGGGAGAAGCTTGTCAGAATATAGGTAAGAGGTAGGACTTACAAACCACAATTAAAACCATAGAGACAACCACAGCAGAGTCCCAAAAAAGGCAACCTGACCTTTCTTTGCTGCCTGCTTATCAGTAAACGTTTCCCTTTGTGACAAGGCATAAGGAGAAAGAGGAAACAATACAAACCCACCTCAGGGAATGGAGATGTGTAGTTCATTTAAGTAATTAACACTCTGTTCTCATTCTACTATTGTATGCAGTGGAAAGCATGCAAAATGGCTTTAGCATAGCTGACCCCTTCCGGAAACTGAATTCTTTTGCTTCTAACTTTAGATACACCTATCAGATTTCGATCAGGGCTTCAAAAAGCCTAGTTCTAAGAATATAGCCCTCCTTTCTCATTCTGCCTTATCACCAGTGTTTCATTAATTGAAAACCTGGTAGCATATGGGTGCTCAATGATTTCCAGCCAGAGTCAGTGTGGAAGCAAGTTTCTTCACTCATTTGCTGTAGGTTACAACTCTATTCTTTAGCTAATCCTCCAGAAGGTAGCAAAACAAAATGTTAGATTAAGTAAAATACCACTTGCCTAACAGAGTTTTCTCTTAAAACCCTTTGAACAACATCTATTGGCCCTTATTCTAACACGTGCTCCCCGGCCCCAAAGAGAGGATACGTTCACTGAGGGAACCGGTCATGACCTTCCATCTTTGTACCCCCAAATCTGGCGATGAGGTGAACAAGAGCAAAAGGAATGAATTCCCTTCCCTGAAGGTGATATACTGAACTGAGGGTGAACAGGGCACTGAACAAATGGAGTCGGGGGTGTTTTCAAGGCAGTGATTATTACCATCAGCGACCACGCAATCTAATCCTAGGAAAGAGGTGGGTAACGGACTTTGAGAAGGTGGTCGTATCTGTGAGTTACAGGTTCCTGTGGGCTGAAGAACTGATTGGATCAAGGAGGAATTGTGTCTAAGCACAAGCTCATCGACAATCTTTGTACCTAGATTTTTTTTTTCTGGAATGTAAAGGCCGTGCAGTTTGATCAGTAGATTTTGAAACTGCAAGGCACCAAGAGTCATTTCTGGGGATAGTTGGGTTTTGCACAGATCTGTGCTTCTTCCTTGGGGGTGCTAAGGCCCCATAGACCTCTGCATCTGTTCAAACTCTCTTCAGGACCGAGGGGCATCTGCCAGCTGATACCTTCAACTTTCTTTGGAACGACCTCTGAAGAGAGCTGCCTTGCCCACGGTCAGGCCCTCCTCCCAGGGCAGCCAACATCAAATGACTGGTTAACATGAGGGTTTAACAGAGTTGAGTCCCAATTTGGGACAATTGTGAAGGGCCATCCACCTCCAGAGCTCCCCTTGGGGTCCGTGCAGCCTTCCCTGACGCTACACTGCAGCCCGATTTTCCCTGTGCCCGAATCTGCGTGCTTCCCTTCCTCTCGACAGGCCTTGGCTCCATGAGCATGCTGTCACAAGATTCCCACGCACTAGCCTCCCCCGTCTGAGAATCTGCTTCCCCGGGGAACGCAGCCCGCACATGTCCCAAGTGCCCCACAGCCCCAGCCAGAAACGGGGCTGCCTTTCGGCCACTCACCGGACTTGGGGTTGCAGAGCACAGGGGGGCTGCTGCTGAGGGTGGGGCTGCTGCTAAAGTAGCCACTGCTGCCACAGCTGCTCATGCTGCTTCTCCGCACCGCAGACACGATCTTGATCTCCTTGCTGGGGCTGACTGTGTGGGCCAGAAACACACAGTCAGGAGGGCGGCGGCCATGAGACACACGGGCTTTCAGCCATGAGACACAGCAGGCGCATCAAACGTACCAGAAAAAGGCACCCTGGCCTCGGAGTCAGAGGAGCAAGAATCTGACTTGCAGCCTTCCACTCGCTAATAGCATCACCTGGGGCCACTCGCCTTGGTTCTCTGAGCCTCAATTTCCCCAGCTGTGAAGTGGGTATAATGCAACAGGATCGGTACAAGGAGTGGGTTATATAATGTACGTGAAAGTACGCAGCCATATAAAACGTTATTTCAAGAACGACCGAGCCCATCCATGCTAGGCAGTCCCTGGAAGGGGGTAAATTAACTGCCGGCTATACACTTAATGGATTAACAGTAATAATAAATGTCTCCCGATCTAATAGCAAGTCATGAATCACCCAGAGCCGTGGAAGGAGGAGATTAACACACATTAACACATATTTCGGCTTTGGAAGTGTATGTGAGGCAGCAGTTTCGTGATCTGATCTGGTTCTCTTTGCCACAGAGCCGGTGGCTCTCAACAGGGAGAGGAGAAGGTGTGTGTTCAAACAAAAGAAGCCGTAGGTAGAGAGCATCCCGCTTAGTGCCTGGAACATGGAAAGCACAAAATAACTACTGGCTTTTATGGTGACCATGGCCACTATATCCTCTTTCTCATCAGTGTCACTTTTCGGGTCTATTGGGTCCACAAGAAACCGGCAAACCTTAGAGCTAGTAAAAACGTGAACAGGTACTCGGCATTTGCGGGAGACTGCGACCTGCAACCCTGAGGAACACGTGATGTGTGTGTGCACACACCTGACCCTCTAGTGCTTACTCTCTCCTCTTGCTTCATTCTTTCTTCCACCCTGGCTGTGTCCGAGGAGCTCCAGGGCGAGGGAGATTGGGGAGGAGAGAGCAGAAATAGAGAGAGTTAAGACAGAACCGGTGTGAGATCCAGCTCTGTCCACCACTTTCTAATGGTGTGACCTTGGGTAAGCCCCTCCATTGTTCCAAGCCTCAGTTTCTCCACCCATAAAATGGGGATAAGAAAAGTCCTTCCTCTTTAGGATGTTGTGAGAATTAATAAAATTCAGGCACATAAGCCTAGCTCAGTGCCAGGGGCACAGAAAGGACTCGATATAGCTACAAGTACTCTTGCACCTCCCACAAATAACCACATTTTCAAGACACACATTTTCATTGTGCCCCGAGTTTCGGGTGAAGCCCAGAATTTCCAAACCTTAGGCCAACCAGTTCCTTGAGTCAATGCCAAGTTTTCAGAGGAGTTGAAGATATCCCTTTAAGTACACCTCTTCTTCAAATGACACATCAAGTTAACCTTTTCCGGACGAGTGGGGTTATCTTTGTGAACATCTGTCAGCATCATTTCTGTCAAGGTTCATTGTAAATATGGGACTGTTTGACCTTCCATGTAACATCCGAGGCTTTACAAGCTCCTCTGTTTGCTTTTCACAATTTTTCTTTGTTCTGGGTCACCCCTTCATGACAGGTTGACAATCAGTTGCCTTTGACTTGTCTATGCCCTCAGAAGTCTTTATTTACCATTAAAGCACACAGTTTTTCAGTGCTGTGATTTAGAAAACTGGATAATTAATAACATATAAGAACTGTTTATCAATGAAAAGCAAGTAAGGCAAAATGAGAGGTTAAGAGGTCTTGTATAATGTAAATACTTATTTTATAAAACGATCTTCATGACATCTAAGTTGACAGCCCAGGAACAATTTGGTAATGCTGGGTTTCCCTGCCCTCCACCCCATACTTATTGGTTATGCATAAATAAAAATGTGCTGGAGAGGGCCGCCTGTGTGGCGCAGTCAGTTAAGCATCCGACTTCAGCTCAGGTCACGATCCCGCGGTCTGTGAGTTCGAGCCCCGCGTCGGGCTCTGGGCTGATGGCTCAGAGCCTGGAGCCTGTTTCCGATTCTGTGTCTCCCTCTCTCTCTGCCCCTCCCCCGTTCATGCTCTGTCTCTCTCTGTCCCAAAAATAAATAAACGTTGAAAAAAAAAATTAAAAAAAATGTGCTGGAGAAACTAATTTCACAATGCTGAGTTATTACCCTAATACTTCTCAAAAGACAAATGCATGTGATCAGTTACATGGTGAAACTGACATACCAGACATAAAACTGGTGGATTTCCGATTGTCATGGCTCTGCTTCCTCAGGCAGAAGGGACTGTCGTGAGTTTCCTGGGAAGAGGGGGACTTCTCATTGAGCAGCTCCATCAGTCTGCGCCTCCGCCGGAAGTTCATTCTGAACTGGTAGAGAAGGTTGCTGTCCACAAATGGGTGCTTGTTGGACACTGAGGAGAAAGAACAGATGAGCATGACTGGCATCCTGGCCACTGAGCACTGCAGCCAGAAGATTTCACCCAATGGGGACAAAGTCTTAAGAAAGAGTTTAATTCTACAGATGCCGCCATGAGCTTGTAATCCACACATGGTCCCAAATTCTTTCTGTACCGTGAACTTTAGAAATTTACTAATCAATTCCTCCAGGGGAGCTCTGCCTGATCTCAACCCTGATCTAAGTCAGACTCTTCCTGGTGTTGCCCTAGCCCCTACTGAACCTCCCTCCATCTGAGCACTTACCACACTGCACCTGCATTATCCATTCACTTCCCTGCCTTTCCCACTCAACTCTAGGCTCTCTGGGGCAGTGATCACGGCTTCATTTAGCCCTGTGTCCCCAGTACGCAGCAAAGTGCTAGTCCCATAGCAACACATCCAATTATTTTTTAACTTTTTTATTTGGAAATAATTAAAGACTCAGAGAGTTGCAAAAATAATAGAGACTCCATACCGTTTGTTTGCTTGTTTGTTTTGGTGGTGGGGAGAGCACATCTTTTTCTCCCAACTAAGTCACTCTGCTTAAGGGCCCAGACCGTTAATCATTCCAGCATCTTGAAATCCTAGACTACCGTGTGTTTGGCTCAGAGTAGGTACTCCATAAAAGGCTGGAAGTGAATAGTCTGTGACAGGTAGATAAGCAGCATATCCAGAACACAACCTAACTTTAAACTGTTTAGCGGCTAGTCTATACCACTTCCCCCTAAACCAATCTGTGGGCTCGTGGTATGACCGTGCTGGGTCAGCAAATGCAAGCTTGGGGTGTAGCTGTATTTATTGTGCACACTTGTTATGAGTAATTCTTCTGGTTACATGGGTATCAGAGTCTCAAAAAGGTGGGTCCCTATTAAGAGAGTCCACTGCCAACGTTTAACTTAATGATTCATATGGGTGTTTCACACTCTTCAAATGGTGATAAACTAGTCACTTTGGTGAAGTGAATGATGTTGGCCCCAAAGACAAATATACTTAATTCAGGGGTAGTTCTGCATGTTCTTAATAAATAATGCATCCTTGGATTTTGGAGATGCTGAATGCATCCTGAACCAAGAGATAAGCCAATTACACTTTGATATGATATCTACACAAAATGGTTCTTTTTTGGATAGTCAAATTTTTATAGAAATTTACTATATCACTACATTCGATAATACTATAATAAAATTTTGTAGGTAAGTTATTTATTTCTGGCAGACTTTTCTGAGTTTATTAAGATTCTTTAAATCCTCAAGTTGACCTTGGCAACAGTATCTTAAATTACAACCTGAAAATACACAGTTCTATATACATTTATTAACATCTACTGTTTTCTCTTTGGACTGTGAATTACATGAAACATTAGCCCTGCTAATAAATAAATCCAGAAAAAAATTCTGAATCCAAACAAATTCCATAATGGCTAAAAGTACCTTAGAAAGTATTTTTTTAGTGTTTATTTATTTTTGAGAGAGACAGAGAGATAGAGCATGAGTGGGGGAGGGGCAGAGAGAGAGGGAGACACAGGATCCGAAGCAGGCTCTAGGATCTGAGCTGTTAGCATACAGCCTGACGTGGGACTCAAAACCACGGACCGTGAGATCACCTCCTGAGCTGAAGTCGGATGCTTAACGGACTGAGCCACCCTGGTGCCCCTAAAAAGTGTTTTTAATTGAAGCGGAAATACGACTATCAATTTAATCTCCTCAGGCTTTAAATACTGACCAAGGGTTAAAGTCATACCCATTCTCCATTCTCCACCTCCCCAGCTCTCTACTACCTATGGCTCAGAGGATAAACTGAGCACCTAAGATAAGATAAAAGGGTTACATTTAAATAGTCCTTATTCATCACATTCTCTCTCCAATAGTGTAAATGACCTTAACCGCGACCAAATCAGGGAAAAGAAAAATTGGATTTGATAGTAGACCATACCTGTTTAACATAATGCAAGCAGATTGTAAGAACTCAAACAATTATACATTTATTATTTCATAACCAGTGTTGTTTTCACAGTTACCAGCATGTACTGATGATATATTGCCATTTGGCTTCTGGGAATTCAATTTTATGATGCACCATATTTAACACCCCACTGCAAGTTTCAAGGACTTATTTGGATTTTAGTGTGTGAGGAGCAGCCACACTGTGAACTGAGTATCTCCATGTGTTCATCCCCCAGCTGTGTGGCTGGCATAGCTGGAGTCCAATTCTCCTCTCAGAATAGAAAAATGACAATTGCATGTGTCACTCGCATTGTTTTCAATGAATTATGTTGCTTCTAAAAGGGTTCTTTTTCTCTCTCTCTTATTAAAAGTTTAATGACATGAACACTGAATACCGCGCACTTGCTTTGTTTGTGAGTGTAGCCTTAGGTATAAAACAGATAATCGTAGTTACAAAAGCTTAAAGAGCACAGGTAGAAGCCATACTATAGCATCAACCAGTCACACAAGGCATCATTCATGTATCCGACAACGTGAGCACCTGCTAAGTGGCGCACACTATCCCAGCCATCTATCTTAGCGTGGTGACTGCAATGTGACACCTGTTCTGTTCATCCTTTCAAGCCCATACCCTGTTTCATATAATAACAAAACAAGTAAGCTGGGACTTTACTCAACATTTTCTTATGCTGAATAACTTCTAGAAATGAGTTGCATGCAATAAAAAGCAATTGTTCTAGAATCCGATGACGTCAGTTTTGATCCCAGTTCACCAACTTGACTGGCGGAGTGATTTGGGCAGTTTATTAAACATTTTAAGTTTGCACGGCTTTGCTGTGAAGAAGAAATGGAATAACCGGTGTGAGAGATTCGGAATGTCATCTGGAATCTACTGAAATCTAGTGGTTTAAGTCTTCTCGTTCTTAGACTCATAAAGATTGACTGCAGCCTTTGGTCATTTAAGTTTCTGCACAGAACCTGTTTCTTCTGCCTTTTCTGCCCTTCTTTCAAAGAACACTTCACCCATCTCCCACACACAGGTCTGTCACCTTTTCACTCATGAAAAATACAGAATCTTAACCAGATATCCAGATCTAGATTGGCAACTATCCCAATGGGAGATGTTTAAATCTCAGAAGAGACAAAAACAAGAAGTAGGGAGTGAGTTAAGACACAGGATGTTTTAGGAAGTAACTAGATGAAGAAAGCCATTTTTATAGCCATAAATTACATATGTAGAGTCTCAAGAAATACACAATGGCTAAATGACATATAGTTCGTATTCCGGAAAGAAAAAGGAATTGGTTCTCTCCATACTTTAACATGACATTCTCTATATTAAATACAAAACCATTTGCTACATAGGAGTCTTGCTTTTTGCTAAACGCAGAAGAAATTACCTCAACTATGGGGGAAAAAATTAAAGGGAAGGAAAGACAAATCAATTGGCAGACTGTGACTGGTGTCTCCAAATCTGGAGACTGTTCAGTCCTTCACTTCTCAGATCTCAACACTATACGGGACTTTTATTTAGAGTAAATGTGGTGTCACGAACAATTCAATAAACTTCATTCTTTGCTCCTTGAGAATATGAAGCTGTAAACAGGAATAAGTAAGAAGAGAGAATATTCAAAGTGAACATTCAAGATCTAGTATTATTATGGGGAAAGATAGGATTCAGTAGGCAGAGAGGGAAAGGATAGGACCTGAGGTCCCTGGGTGGGGAAAAACACCTATTTTGGAACAATGCTGGGAGTGTCTGACCACAGCAAACCCCCTCAGGGGTAAGGTTCATCTTAAGAATGTAACAGACACCACTTCTCCCCCTCAGGTTCCTCTCAGGAATTTGAAAAAAAGACCTAACTAAAAATAACTAGTAGACCATTAAAGTATGACCTACAAGGAAGGTATGGCCATAGACCACCCCTCATACAATGGAATCGAGCCCATCAGGAATGGACAACTCAGCACCCAGAGCTATCAAGCCAATAAGGGTAGGACCTGTGAAGGAACAAGGGGGAAGGGTTGGGGTGCTGACCAGAACCTTGGAAAACAAAGACCCTTGCCTATTGCCAGGAGCATTCACTTTCAGAGGTTCCCCCCTCAGTACAGAGAGCTTTCATACCCTGATCTTATACTCTAATAAACTTTTGCCTACTGCTCATTATATTTTGCATCCACCTCTTTATTCTTCAAAGCAGTGAGACCACAAATCCTGGGTATTGAGGTAAAAAAATAATAATAATCCTGCAATATTCTGGTTGTGCTCTTATAATTACAGTTGTAATTAAAAAGTGATAATTATTGACTCATTCAAGTTATATTCCTGGGACTTATGAAGACTTCCCTTTTATACTGGTGGCATTCCCAAAGGACTTGACTTGGCTTGGTATCAAAATAGATATAAAACAGGAGAAAAAGCAGCCACAGCCAGAAAGCTAAAGCCATTAAATACAAGAGGGTCTAATTGCTTATGAAAGCGGGGGTTCTAGAAGCACTAAGCTCACAATGTTGTTGATATTTGGTAAGAGAAAATAGATCCTGATTCGCAGTGTCCCTTTACTTTTCAGAAAGCATGAAGGAAATGGCATGTAATCTACCATAATAACAAAGTGACATAGTTGACTTTTTGTGGATAATGTGGCTACCGTTTTTCTCTTATAAGTTGTTAGGATGACTTTAACAAACACAAAGAGATTTTTAAAAGTGATTATCGGGACACCTGGGTGGCTCAGTTGGGTAAGTGTCCAATTCTTGATTTTGGCTCAAGTCATGATCTCTCGGTTCATGACTTGGAGCCCCGTATCAGGCTCTGCACTCTCAGCGTGGGGCTGCTGGGGATTCTCTCTCTCTCTCTCTCTCTCTCTCTCTCTCTCTCTCTCTGCTTCCTCCACTCATTCTCTCTCTTTCTGAAAATAAACTTTTTAAAAAAAAGTGATTATCTACAAGAGGGGAAATTGGCTTCTACTCTACTGACACATATAATCTAAGGATGAATATAAACATTTATCATCTTGAAACCTACAAACTCAGCTGAATATAGAAGACATTTTAAGCTACTTATCTAGTTGAAGGGAGGAAGGTCACATACTTTCATCTATCCTTGAAATGTCTGCTGGCAAATGACCTAACACAACAGGCATCATGAAGTAAGTGAACTGAATCCGGCAGTGTGATAAGGGGAGATGGACGGGAGTGAAGGGAGAGTATGCACAGACACCAACTGCTCCCCGGATGCACTTCATCAAATCTTTTTATAGGATGGTCTCAGGGCACCTGGGTAGCTCAGTTAGTTAAGCATCTGACTCTTGATTTCAGCTCAGGTCATGATCTCATGGTTCGTGGGTTCAAGCCCCGTGTCGGGCTCTGCATTAACACTGTGGAGTTAGTGCAGAGCTGTTAGTGCAGAGCCTGCTTGGGATATTCTCTCTCTCCCCCCCCCCTCTCTCTCTCTGCCCCTCTCCTGTGCCCTCTCTCTCTCACTCACACACAAAATAAATAAATAAACAACAACAACAAAATAAAGGGTGGTCTTGGATCTGGGATCACGTAAGCAATTTAGCAGTGTAAAAAGAGGGCTTAAGCAGAGGGGAGATAAGGATAATGGCTGTCGCGGTTAAGAAGAAAGATCAGCAAGGATGAGGATGGGGGGACCACACTACACATGTAAACTGGTGTCAAACCTAAAAGGTCTTCAAGGTCACCTGAAAGAGAGGAAACCCTCACCAGCTGCCATGACTGGCATCTTCATCATCATCGTCCTCCACAGTGGCACAGGTGGGTGTGGCTCACCCTTCCCCCAGGGTACAGTGGTGGGTGAAAGATCATTCTGGGCCATCAGGGCTGTCACTCTATCCCACTCCTCACCTGCTTTCTTACCTCATACATCCCTGTACCTCCTCCCCAAAGGACCACTTAGCACCTGCAGACCTTGCCTAATAGTATTGACAAATCTCAGGGATAAACAGATGGCTGATCTAGTCCTCAGACTTAGCGCTTCTAAAAGGCTAATCAGTTCTCTGTATGAAAATATTGCACCCTCTCTGCCAATAAGACCAAGGCTTTCAGCTGTTTCACGCATCCAGGCAAGTCTTTGCACGCTTTGGTCTCCCTGCTTTTGCTAATACACAGTCCTTCAGACTAGTCCTTCAGAGTCCAAGCATCTCAGGTCACTTAGTATATTGCAGATTTTACAGACTGTCAAGACTAAAAAAAAAAAAATACTAATATAATGTTTTTTATTAATGTGTTTGGTGGAAAACCAGAACTGAGAATGAACTACAACAGAAGGTCAAAATTTTTTTTTTTAATCTGAGATATACTGAAGGCTGTAGCCACCCATCTCAAACCATCCTAAAGGGGATGCAGGAGTTGAAAGAGCCCTGCTTCCCAAAGGAGCAAAAGTCCTTGATTCAAGAACATTGAGCACTTGTATTTAAGTGCCTATGCCATGTAAGGACAGTGCTAGGTGCCTGGAATATAAAACTCTTCAAAAGGCAATAACAACAGTGAGTCAGAGAACTAAAATAATTACTTCCTGAGCACTGACAACAGTAATAAGAGGATATGAAAACAGGAAATTGGTTTTAGAGTATAAAGTCCTATTAGCTGACAATACTAAAACAAAACACAGTCACAAAGCCAGAACCCAATTACACCAATTTAATTGATTGAAAGGAGGTGAGGAACCAGGATCCAAGTGAGTCTAGTAAAGATGGCAGAAAAGAAGAAAATCAAAACATGGTATTGTGATTGTGTAGGTTTCTGCAGCCTCCATGTCTGACAGCCAGAAATGTAAAGGTAATAAACAGATGGCAGGTCAAAGTATGTTTTATTCTTCACTATGCATCATTAAATAATAGCCGGGTGCCTTCCAAGGACTAGAACCTTTGTTAGTGATAAAACTCAGAACAAAGGGTATGTTTTTCAGAGACTAAATCATACCAAGAGCACAGAGAGGTCTAAAACCAAATTTATTTTGTCCAGGAAATGGAGTATCTCACATACAAAAGTCAATGAAAAAACTCTGTAACTCTGTTCTAGATCTTTTGGGCTTCTTGGCATAAATCCAAAGGCCTAATGAAAGCACCTCAGTGTTGATTTATTTCACATGTATACATTCATCACGGAGTGTGTATAACATACTGTGTGAGGCCAGCATGGATGAAGCCATCACACTTATATTAAGCTCTACCCCACCAAGGCATCTGATGCTGAGAATATTGATAACAATAATAAGAGTAAGAATCGGCTAGCATTTGTTGAGTGACACTCTGTGCCAGGTCCTATGCTTAATAGCACATGCATGATTATATCATTCAGTTCTCATAGCAGCACTATGGGAGAGCTATTATGATTATTCCCATTTTACAGATGAGAAAACAGGATTACACAAGGTAAACTTACCCAAGGTTCCATAGTTATTAACTGGAAGGTCCAAGACAGAAACACTGACAGGTTGATTCTGGAACCCCATCTTGTAATCTCCTGGCTAGACTGTCTCCCAACCAAAGATATAACAATGCCAAATGAGGAAGTGAATAAGCTTACAAACACACACACACACACACACACACACACACACACACACACACACAAAACATAATTTGCTTTTCTCTCATTTATTCCTGTCTATAGTTTACAGAAGGCAATTTGGATGGGCAGATTTCCACAAAACTCTTCACCAGGCCAAAACATTTATTACCTTGAAATTGCTTATTGAAAGAACAGAACGATGACGGTCTCAGATGGCCCTGGGTTGAACACCAGCTTCACTCTGTTGTATTATTTTGTTTTGTTTTGTTTTTAAATGATGAACTGCATTGTATTTGTCCAAATTATACAAATGATTTTTTTCACTTTCCATTTTACTCAGCCTGAGAAAACACTGGCAGAATCCTCAAGATTATTCATCTTTGATACTCATGTTTTGTTCAGTGCTGAATGCCTAATCTTTACTAAGTTACTTAACTGCCCTGAGCTTCAATTATATTCATCTGTAATATGAGTTGAAGAACTAATTGCATAACATAGGTAAAAAAGCCCATTGTAGTTTCTGGTCCTTACAGGCACTCCATTAATGTTGGCCATGTGTGGGTCTCCTTGAGGGCCCAAGGTATCAGTACCCAAAAGATACCTTTCCAAGGTATAAGACTTTGCAGACATCACCCATGTAGGGGAAGAATCTGGAAGCAACTTTAGGTGTTGTGGAAGAAAAGGAGGCATCCAACCTACACCAGATCAATTCAGCTGGGCCAACAACATGGAGAAGGATATCCAGTGTAATGCTAGATGTACCCAGGAACCATGGCAGGTGAAAACCCACCAAAGCCCGATTCCCAGATGGCATTTTTTTTTTTGGTGGCCATGGTGCTGAGTTTCTTTCTTTTTTTTAGTTTAATTTTCTTAATTTACATCCAAATTAGCATTTAGTGCAACAATGATTTCAGGAGTAGGTTCCTTAATGCCCCTTACCATTTAGCCCATCCCCCTTCCACAACCCCTCTAGTAACCCTCTGTTTGTTCTCCATATTTAAGAGTCTCTTATATTTTGTCCCCCTCCCTGTTTTTATATTATTTTTGCTTCCCTTCCTTATGTTCATTTGTTCTGTGTCTTAAAGTCCTCATATGAGTGAAGCCATATGATATTTGTCTTTCTCTGACTAATTTCGCTTAGCATAATATCCTCTAGTTCCATCCACGTAGTTGCAAATGACAAGATTTCATTCTTTTTGATTGCCGAGTAATACTCCATTGTGTATATATACCACATCTTCTTTATCCATTCATCCATCGATGGACATTTGGGCTCTTTCCGTACTTTGGCTATTGTTGGTAGTGCTGCCATAAACATCGAGGTGCATGTGTCCCTTCGAAACAGCATACTTGTATCCCTTGGATAAATACCTACTAGTGCAATTGCTGGGTCGTAGGTAATTCTATTTTAATTTTTTGAGAAATCTCCATACTGGTTTCCAGAGTGGCTGCACCAGCTTGCATTCCCACCGACAATGCAAGAGATCCTCTTTCTCCGCATCCTGGCCAACACCTGTTGTTGCCTGAGTTGTTAATGTTAGCCATTCTGACAGGTGTGAGGTGGTATCTCATTGTGGTTTTGATTTGTATTTCCCTGATGATGAGAGATGTTGAGCATTTTTTCATGTGTCGGTTGCCCATCTGGATGTCTTCTTTGGAGAAGTGTCTATTCATGTCTTTTGCCCATTTCTTCACTGGATTATTTGGTTTTTTTGGGTGTTGAGTTTGATAAGTTCTTTATAGATTTTGGATACTAACCCTTTATCTGATATGTCGTTTGTAAATATCTTCTCCCATTCCGTCGGTTGCCTTTTAGTTTTGCTGCTTGTTTCCTTTGCTGTGCAGAAGCTTTTTATTTTGATGAGGTCCCAATAGTTCATTTTTGCTTTTGTTTCCCTTGCCTGTGGAGACGTGTTGAGTAAGAAGTTGCTGCGGCCAAGATCAAAGAGGTTTTTGCCTGCTTTCTCCTTGAGGATTTTCATGGCTTCCTATCTTACATTTAGGTCTTTCATCCATTTTGAGTTTGTTTTTGTGTATGGTGTAAGAAAGTGGTCCAGGTTCATTCTTCTGCATATCGCTGTCCAGTTTTCCCAGCCCCACTTGCTGAAAAGACTGTCTTTATTCCATTGGATATTCTTTCCTGCTTTGTCAAAAATCAGTTGGCCGTACGTTTGTGGGTCCATTTCTGGGTTCCCTATTCTGTTCTATTGATCTGAGTGTCTGTTGTTATGCCACCCAGATGGCAATTTCTTTTTTTTTTTTTTTAATATATGAGATTTATTGTCAAATTGGTTTCCATACAACACCCAGTGCTCATCCCAAAAGGTGCCCTCCTCAATACCCATCACCTACCCTCTCCTCCCTCCCACCCCCCATCAACCCTCAGTTTGTTCTCAGTTTTTAACAGTCTCTTATGCTTTGGCTCTCTCCCACTCTAACCTCTTTTCTTTTTTTTTTCTTTTTTCCTCCCCCTCCCCCATGGGTTCCTGTTAAGTTTCTCAGGATCCACATAAGAGTGAAACCATATGGTATCTGTCTTTCTCTGTATGGCTTATTTCACTTAGCATCACACTCTCCAGTTCCATCCACGTTGCTACAAAAGGCCATATTTCATTTTTTCTCATTGCCACGTAGTATTCCATTGTGTATATAAACCACGATTTCTTTATCCATTCATCAGTTGATGGACATTTAGGCTCTTTCCATAATTTGGCTATTGTTGAGAGTGCTGCTATGAACATTGGGGTACAAGTGCCCCTATGCATCAGTACTCCTGTATCCCTTGGGTAAATTCCTAGCAGTGCTATTGCTGGGTCATAGGGTAGGTCTATTTTTAATTTTCTGAGGAACCTCCACACTGCTTTCCAGAGCGGCTGCACCAATTTGCATTCCCACCAACAGTGCAAGAGGGTTCCCGTTTCTCCACATCCTCTCCAGCATCTATAGTCTCCTGATTTGTTCATTTTGGCCACTCTGACTGGCGTGAGGTGATACCTGAGTGTGGTTTTGATTTGTATTTCCCTGATAAGGAGCGACGCTGAACATCTTTTCATGTGCCTGTTGGCCATCCGGATGTCTTCTTTAGAGAAGTGTCTATTCATGTTTTCTGCCCATTTCTTCACTGGGTTATTTGTTTTTCGGGTGTGGAGTTTGGTGAGCTCTTTATAGATTTTGGATACTAGCCCTTTGTCCGATATGTCATTTGCGAATATCTTTTCCCATTCCATTGGTGGCCTTTTAGTTTTGTTGGTTGTTTCCTTTGCTGTGCAGAAGCTTTTTATCTTCATAAGGTCCCAGTAATTCACTTTTGCTTTTAATTCCCTTGTCTTTGGGGATGTGTCGAGTAAGAGATTGCTACGGCTGAGGTCAGAGAGGTCTTTTCCTGCTTTCTCCTCTAAGGTTTTGATGGTTTCCCATCTCACATTCAGGTCCTTTATCCATTTTGAGTTTATTTTTGTGAATGGTGTGAGAAAGTGGTCTAGTTTCAACCTTCTGCATGTTGCTGTCCAGTTCTCCCAGCACCATTTGTTAAAGAGGCTGTCTTTTTTTCCATTGGATGTTCTTTCCTGCTTTGTCAAAGATGAGTTGGCCATACATTTGTGGGTCTAGTTCTGGGGTTTCTATTCTATTCCATTGGTCTATGTGTCTGTTTTTGTGCCACCAGATGGCAATTTCTAACTCTTCCCAGAAAGGTTACCACAGAACATGCTGTAACTTTACTGTAGAGCAATTTATCAGGTGCTCCTTATGAGACTGAAGAGTATGGTACATTCAAAATAGGAAAAAGAAGATATTCAAAAAAGAAAGAAATCAGTGGTGAGATTTAGGTTGTTTTTTTTTTTTAAACTGTCTTCCTATATTTTCTATATCATTTATATCTGTATTCACCTTTTCTTATACCAAAAAAGGATATAGATATTGGAAAATCCTTGCCTACTTTTTAAAAGATAAACTTTATATTTTGAAATCATTTTAGATTCATAGAAAGGCAGCAAAATATAATACAGACAATTCCCATTCACCCCAGAAGCCCCCTAATGTTAAGATAATCATGGTGCAGTGGTCCAAACTAAGACATTAACCTCGGTTCCCTTCTGTTTCAAATATCACTTAGAGCAATAAGGAACTCCGTGTGTGGACAAAAGAAGAAAACTACTCCTTGGAAGCCCATGTTTCACAGGGAAGATCCCATAGTCACTTAATGATAAAGACATTTGTCCTTGTGGATGACAATGCTGGCTGCTGTCCAAAACACATTCTCTCTTTCTTCCACCTTTATTATTTGCTCAGGGTAGCAGTGTGCCTGGGTAAAAGCATTAGTTCACTGATTGCCTTCCACCAAGGGGTGACCATGTGACATAGTTCTGGCCCATGTGATATAGGTATAATTCCCTGGGAAAGGCAACCTTTCCTAAAGAAAAGCAAAGTCTTGCTAGGTGACAGCTCTCGGCCATTCTATCTTCTTCCTGCCCACAGTGCAGACTTGAGGCCTGGCATCCGTTAGGAAGGGCCACACAGAGATGGATGGGGCTATATCCACCTCTTACCAGCCCAGGATTCTCCACCTGGAACGGCTTGCTGCCTGAGCTGTTCCAGGAACTGCTCTATTCAAGCCCGTCATTACTACATTTGCCATTATTTGCGGCAAAACAGAATCCTGATGCTGTTCCAAACCCAGGCTTAGAGACATGAAATTAAAAGCTCAAAAAACAAATGCTTTCTGTTTATTTGCAGCCCACACCTTGTAACAAACTATGCTTGATTCAGAGGCCAAGAGGGATAAGACATAAAGTCACACAGACAAAAGATATGCCTTCCAGCAACTCATCTCTGACTCCCCTGTGATTGAACTGGTTATGGACAGTCCCTCGGCCTCAATTTTTACATTTGTGGAAAAGAAATTACAATAACTTCATCTTTTAACCAACACAAGTGAAGTTAATAAACATACAGGGACACATAGATGTCTGAAAGGTCACAATAACGCCAATGCACCATTAATAATATTGTTCTGCTGTCAGCAAAAATCCAAAGGATCCCACAATGAAGAGCAGAAATTTAAGAAAGTGCTCCAGAACTTTGGGTTATATACTGGATAAGCCCTTTCTGAGTAATGAGAGAACCAGTCTAAGTGATGGCAGTCAACAATTTCTGACTTGTGGAAATATTTAAAAATCAAAGGGAATATTAAAAAAACAGAGGTGAAAGAAAATATGATTGTGAAATCAGTGTGCTGGGGAAGGGAGAATTGTCGTCACCATTCCAGAAATTTGTGTCGCTGGCACCCAGCTTTATGGGGGTGTCCAAACCAACACTGCAAAGTATGGGTAACAAGGTGCTTCTTTAACACAAACATTCAGGAATTTAGCCACAGACAAAGATCTCTGAGATGAGGGACTGAAAAATGACATACACACTCACCAGGATATCACCCTGCCCTGCAGTGGTTTCAAAAAGGTCTAGAGGGAGGCTCTCCAGAATAGCAGCCACAGGTCACATGTGGCTGCCAAGCCTTGAGGAGTGGCGAGTCCGAATTGAGATGAGCTGTAAGTGTAAAATCTGTACTGGATCTTAAAATATTGAGCATGAAAAATAAGAACATAAAATAGCTGATCGGTATTTTTCATGTTGATTACATTTTGAAGTGGTATTTTGGAGACAGTGAGTTAAAATATATTACTGAGATGAATTTCACCCGCCTCTACTGGTTTTACTGTGGCCATTAGAAAAGTTAAAAGTATATCTATGGTTTGCATTTGTGGCTCACATCATGTTTCCATTGGAAGCACGATGGGTCTAGAGTAGGGGCTGGTTTTCCGTAGGAACAGACCAGCTAAGCACCGAACAAGTTCATCCCTTTAAGTGTAACACTTTGAGAGCTATCTGTCATAGAAGGTAACTCTTATCCTGAGCTTCTGATAGCCAAAGAATCAAGGGTTGTTCTGACCGCAGTCTTTTTCCCCTTCACACTATGTCCCCCATCCTATTTCCTTCATTTTGATGAGGAAGCACATTATGTTCCGACTTGATAGGAATCCCTGCTCGAGATTATGCTCTCAGCAACTGTCAAAGAGGACTTCAGAAGTCCTGGCATATGTAGCAACGTGGATGGAACTGGAGGGTATTATGCTAAGTGAAATAAGTCAGTCAGACAAAAACAGATAGCATATGTTTTCACTCTTGAGAAAGTCTTGAGTCTTGAGACTCTCTCTTGAGAGTCTTGAGAAACTTAACAGAAGACCATGGGGGAAGAGAAGGGGGAAAAAAGGTTACAAACAGAGAGGGTGGGAGGCAAAGCATAAGAGACTGTTAAATACAGAGAACAAACTGAGGGTGGATGGGGGGTGGGGGAAAGGGGAAAGTGGGCAACGGGCATTGAGGAGGGCACTTGTTGGAATGAGCACTGGGTGTTGTATGGAAGCCAATTTGACAATAAATTATATTTAAAAAAAAAAAGAGGACTTCAGAGAGACGGGAATGAGCCAGTGGTTAAAAACCAGCACCTTCCCCTTTTCCCTGGACATGGCGGCTTTGGTAATTTCCAACCACACTGAAACCTGGGCAGGAGCCAAAGGAGTGGCTATAATAAAATGGATAGAAGGAGCGGTGAGGGGTTGGGGGGCCCTCCTTACTGGGTCCAATGTCATCACTGGGACAGAGAAGAAAGTGAAGGAGAGCTTTTTAGAGAAAAAAGCTAGACAAAATGTTAGAGACTTTAGAATTTTATGTCAGTTTTAAAATAACTTATATAGGGGCACCTGGATGGCTCAGTCAGTTAAGCATCTGACTTCGGCTCAGGTAGTGATCTCACGGTTCATGGGTTTGAGCCCTGCATCGGGGTCTATGCTGACAGCTCAGAGCCTGGAGCCTGCTTCAGATTCTGCATCTCCCCCCTCTCTCTTTGTCCCTCCCCCACTTGCACTCTCTCTCAAAAATAAACATTAAATAAAATAAAATAACTTTTTAAATAACTCTATAAAAACATTATTCTCCAAATTAGATTAAAATTGGTTATGAATATTAATTAACACATATTTTCCCAACTGTAATCTGGATATGTATATGGTGTGTGTATGTGTGTGTGTGTGTGTGTGTGTGTGTGTAACTCCTTCTTTAATTTTTAACTTAATCCTGTTGCATAGTCATACCAATCAGAGTTGACCAAATGGTCAGTTTTACACCTAGCAATCACTCCAGGGTACTAATATGCTTCAGCTTGTTTGGCCAATCCTGGTGGAAGAGGGGAGGAGGGAGCGAGGAGGAGGAGCTGTAGGTCCGAACACAAAAGACGATCCAGACAGACTGTCTGAGAGGGGACCCTCAGCTAAGAGAAATGAGTTAACGTGAGTGGCTGAGAATCTAGAGCCAGAGGCGGCAAGTTGGGGACTTTCTAGAGCTACAAGAATGGTCTGTGATGTAAAAGAGAATGGAGAGATTTCACTCCTTAAAGGAGAGCCTCTTAACTTTCTGTCCCACCTGCCTTCACCCTGCCTGGAGGGCTGTGGTCAAACTTGTGTCCATCAGTAGCCAGGACTTAACACCACAGTTTGCTGACCAGTGGGAGAGAGAAGAGTCATATCTGATCCAAAATCTGAATTGTCCATTCCACCCTGATACGTGTTTCTACTATACCTGAGACGCTCGTCTACACGTCCCACTAAAAATGACCACTGAAAACCAGCTGAGTCCTTAAACTGCCACACAACACCTAACTGAGTAGTACTTAATACAAGACTGCATAGTTTCCATATACTTCAACTGCACAGAGATTGTGTGCCTCTGTTTTAAGACTTCCTCGTGTTGTTAAAGAAATGCTGCATTTGGATAAACTGAGGACTATGTACAGCTGGGACACTGGACAACAAGCCATCAGGAGCAAGGCAGGAGTTGGTAGGAGTGCATGCTTCAGAGCCAAATGCTGTCTGTAGCTAGATCAGTGTCTGTCGACCTGACAAGTTATACTAATGTCAACTAAAGACTGAAATGTTTACATTTCTGACACTGTCGACAAAAGGCCTCTGCTCCTTATGCATTGCACTCTTTTGGAAGATTACATGAGCTAAAGTATCTCTTATTCCCTTCACACTTTCTAATAGTTAAGTCCTGGTGTAGCTACAAGACCTGTTTTCCTTTAACCAAAATCAACACTTCAATGTGTGCCAATGCATCAGCCCTTGACTTTCCCAAGCAACCTTGCTCCCTTATGTTTACACTGCAACAACATTATGGCTGTGTACACGTTTCTTCTTGCTTTGGATTCAGCTACAATAAAAAGTGAAACGGAGCCAAAGCATATCAGAAGGCACAGTGGGATAATTCCCAGAGATTCTAAATTGAGAAGGTAAAACAATTTTATTAGACGATGGCTGTTGATAAAGATTGTGCTTGAAATAATTATTGAAAGTGGACTGAGAAAATATTCTCTCCAAGCAGTATTTTTGTTACTATTCAAAATTTAACATGAAAGAGCTAAGAATGATTATACTAGTGCCAAATACTGTATACCGTCATCTAAAACAACAGGAATAACAATACCAAGTGCACTGATCTGAGGGTAGAGGATGAAATGAACTAACACCAGTAAAGAACAGTCTATCACTTGTGCCTACCTAAAGCATCCCTCCCCTACCTGGTGAGTCTGTCAGTCAAAGAGTTCTGCCCATCTAGGGTCAAGACGTGGGCAGGTGACCCGGGTTCAGCCAATCAGAGTCACTCCCTAGGGTTTAGCACGGAGCTAATTTCCTGGCTCTAGGTGGCTGGAAGAGATGGCCCTTTCGTCACTAATTCCTGGCAAGTGGATCCCCAAGAGCTGCTCTAGTACTTCTCCAGGCATCTGGTTTTTCAATGTTTCCTTTAACTGTCAGCTAGCTCTGCCTATGTTTAAAGCAAATAATGATTGGGGCTGCTTATACTGAAAGAACGCTAGCTGGTATAAATACTCAGCACTGTGCCCAGCAAATGGTAAGGTTTCAATAAGTGGTCACTACCGCCATCCATTCATTTAACACTTTTCTTTCTTTCTTTCTTTCTTTCTTTTTTTTTTTTTTTTTTTTTACTGAATAGTCAATATACCAATGCCAAGCCACTGGGGACACAGAGAGAGAAAACCAATTCTCTGTACTCAAAGCACTGAACACTCTAGTTAAGGGTAAAGAAAAATGAAGATACTGACTGGATGCCATCTGTAATACAGAAATCTTCTTGTTGGTAGCAAGAAGTTACCAAAGGCCAAAAGTAAGAGAACGTGAGTAGGAGAGTCTTGATGCACAGGAAGGGAGGGCAGGCCAGCAATGGTAGGTTGCTATTGACAGAGACTCTCTCCTTTTCTGACTCTATAGTCAGATTCTCCTGAACCCTCTTTTCTATTAGGCCTTGACCTTGGCCCCCATCCTGTCTTTGGCTTGCCCAGCCCAGTCTTAAAGAATCCTCCTAAGTCAGTCTGGTGAGAACCACCCCCTCCCACCCTCGATATTCAATCACTCTTGATATTTGACCAAATTTCTCCTCTTCCATCTTTGCTTGCAAGTCCTTGGCCTACCTTCCTTAAGAATTCTCTTAAACTGGTTTAGCAAGAATCCCCTTAGGGGCGCGTGCCTGGGTGGCTCAGTCCATTAAGCATCTGACTCTTGATTTCAGCTCAGGTCATGATCTCACTGTTAGGAGATCGAGCCCCGTGTCAGCCTCCGCACTGGGCATGGAGCCTGCTTAAGATTCTCTCTCCTCCTCTGCCTCTCCCATCTCTTTCTCTCTCTCTCTCAAAAGAAAAGAAATGAAAAGAGAAAAAAGAAGAAAAGAATCCCTCTATGCTTGATGTCTTCCTATTAATAAATTTCCATCTCCTGACCCCTTCATTCTGTCCTCGCAGTATTCAGAGTTTGGCCCCATCTCCCTTCACCACTGCAATACTCCTATTGCAATAGTCTTGGGGCAAGTCCTCTTTAGTGTTCTGTCAGAATACTTTTCTTTTCCGCAGTATCACTCAGTCTTGGGCCAGTCGCAATCTTGCCTTCAGCCTCAATCATCAATCAGGGCCATTTTTCTTCCCTTCCTCCCATCCTTCTCTCTCTCTCTCTCTTTCATCCTTTCTTTAGGCAGGCTATTCCAGGCTCAGGCTGAACTCTTGTCAGTGATCGTAATTACTGGTAAGATGGGGCTAATTCCTGTCTGGCTCTGGCATCTAGCTTCCTGGGTGGCAGGTTCCAAGCTCTCTCTCCATGGCTGTCAGACCGAACGTCTCAGCTACTGTCTTCCGCTGTAGAATGGGATAATCACAACTACCCCCGAGCAGCTGGGAGGATTAAAAGGCTAATATACATAAAACCACTTTGGGAATTGCAAAATGTTATATAAATATATTCTTAAAACAAAAGAAAAAGAAAGAGGGCTTGATGAAGTGTTGAAATTGTTGAAGAGCTCTGACTAAATCTTTAAAAGAGGAAATTATACGCCTGGACAGAACAGCAGTAGCCTGATTATCCAGGGTCAACTGCTGCAGCTGTGAACAATTTACCCATGTGATTATCTGCTTTCTATCCCCCTCCATGTAAGGAAAAGAGCTGGAGAGCAGCTAAGGCAGTTGAGGGAGATACTTTATGCGAGTAGAGAAACGTGTTCGAGGCATTTTGCGAAGGTTATACAAACATCTCCAGGCACCTGGTCATTGTTTGGGGCATGGGAATCGTGTATTTTATGAACCAGCAATTTTTATGGTTACGACATGTGTCAGGCCGTGTGAGCTGATGCAATACAAGTTGAGGAATTTTCTTCCTCACCTAGTGGAGCTTATAACCGATGTTCAGTCGTCATTGCTGATGAAGAGCCAGATTGCCTGGATTTGAATGCTGAGTCTACCATTTACTAGCTCTTGTCTTTAGCAAGTTTCTTAACTTATCTTTAAAAGGAGAATAATTATGATACATAACTCGAGAGAAGTGAGTAAATGAGTAGAGTGGTTACAACAGTGGCTGGCACGTGGTAGGGGCTCTATAAATGCTAACTGTTATTTACAATGGACCAGATCGCCTACCATAGCAGGTATTTGGGGGCCATAAGAAGTAGACGCCCTGTGGAAAGCTTTGGCCAACCGCTATTATGTAACCTCCACGGCAGCTCTGTGCGGGGAGGAGGGTTACCATAGCAGCCCTGATACAGAAGGGCCGCCTGGGGGCCTGGCCTGTGACTAGCATCTGGGAACTTGCCTTTTGGAAGGTTCCCTAGGTAACTTCACGATAAGGCAACTTCACCCACCTGGGGACCTGAATTCTGCTCTGCCAGCCTGCCTACATTGTTTGCACAAACACTATGATTTATGGAGAATATGTGTTTTCCTACTGGGAGTCTGCAATGCTGAGAGTTGTGGCTGGCCAAGCAGGCAGAGTGTACCTCCGTGAGCAACCCCCAACAAAAACCTCGTACTCTGTGTCTCAAATGGGCTCCCCTGGGCAGAGACATCGCACATGTGTTAGTATATGTCCCTGCTGGAGGAAGGAGCCAGGTCTGTGTGGCCCTGGGAGGGAGGACAGGAAAGCTGTGTCTGGATTTCTCCCGATAACATCTGATGTGTCTTTTTCCCTGGATGATCCTTCTCTGTGTCCTTTCATTCTGATAAGTTTTAGCCATGAATCCAACTATATGTTGAGTCCTTTTGGAACATGTGGGTGGTCATATGATCTCCCCCCCACCCAAAATGAAAACATAGCTTTCAATGGTATAGAATTCTAATTTCATAAATCTAAAAACCTAAAGAATGGAAGAATTGAGATGTCAACATGGCTACTCAGTAGATGGAGGAACTGGGATCTAATTCCTGTCTGTCTCCCTCCCAAGACAGTGTTCATCCCACTGTAGGTGGCCACACCCAGTTACTACCTCCTGGGCCAAGGAAAACATCTGAATAAGGCACAACACCTAGTAGCTACTCGTTAGCTATGCAGCCTTGGGAAAATACCTTAAAGGCTTTTGAACTTATGCTTTTTTTCCCTGGAAAACTATAATATTAATAACAGCAATGTCACAGAATTGCTGCTAGATTTTAATAAGATTATATATATATATATATATGTGTGTGTGTGTGTGTGTGTGTGTGTGTGTGTCCTATGTGTGAAACACATACATAGTAAGTATACAACATATTAAAATCTATAAAGTATTTAGCCCAGTGCCTGATATACGGTAAACCTTAATAAATGGAAAAGCTGGATAAATATGTAGCTATGTGGTCAACTTACATACATTTGTATAAATATGGAAATATATGCCTGCATGTGTGTATATATACACAGAAACATATATACACATACATATGCTTGTAAGCTAATGACGCATCTAACAAGTTCCTTCTGGATTTACACAGCATCATTCACCCTTCATAAATGGTTAGAATTTCGTAAGTGGGCCTGATTTTTATGCCTACTGGTTTCAGTCTAGGGAACCACCTTTATCCAGAAACCTTCTGCTCAAAGCCTAACGTCTGACCTTCTTTAACGTTTAACCTGTGAAGTTAATTATTAGCTAGAGAATTCAGAGCTTTGCTTAAGACACCAACTGGCATTTGTCATTAGCTCTAACATACACATACGTGGTAGCCATATTTTCATAACTCAAAGTTAGAACCTGTAATCTAGCAATGAATTGCTGTATTAGGAAAACTAGAACTTCCTTGGAAACTCTGATGTCTACAGACAGAGAATATGCAATCCTCCTGAAACCACGGAAAGCAAACTTTGGGGGTTAAGATTTGCCAACAGTGATGCCTTATTTTATCCTTCACATTGCAACTTCACGGTGTTTGTGTTTATAGCATCACAAAATTACACCGTAGTTGAAGTGTAATGCTCACTCTTTGGAAATCATTTGGAAACAATGTGTGGCATCCTCTGTCCTCTCTCTGAAGATGTTATAGTATCAGCCAGTGAACTGTAGTGTAAGAGGCTATTTGTGTACGGAACTTGGTATCCCCAAGTTTTCTGTCTGTAGCAAAGACGACAGAACTAACTCTAACCCAAATGCACTGTTTTTCACTGTGGAAAGCCCCACACTCCAACTAAAACTCTGAGTTCACACTTACTGGCAAATACCCATTTGGACCTTACTATCTGAGTGGCCTCAGACAAACTATTTAATCTATTGGTGGTTTGGTTTCCTTTTCTGTAAAATGGAGAAAATAAGAACACCTGCCCTATGGTCAACAATACTATATTGTGCACTTAGAAGTTTGTTAAGAAGATTGATCTCATGTTAGGTGTTCTTTCCACAATAAAATACACTTGGCAACAATAACAAAAAGAATATCTGGGGCGCCTGGGTGGCTCAGTCGGTTAGGCATCCGACTTCAGCTCAAGTCATGATCTCATGGTTGGTGGGTTCCAGCCCCGCGTGGGACTCTGTGCCGACAGCTCAGAGCCTGGAGCCTGGTTCGGATTCTGTGTCTCCCGCTCTCTCTGTCCCTCCCCAGCTCACGCTCTGCCTCTCTGTCTCTCAAAAATAAATTAAAATGGGGCGCCTGGGTGGCTCAGTCGGTTAAGCGTCCGACTTCAGCTCAGGTCACGATCTCACGGTCCGTGAGTTCGAGCCCACGTCGGGCTCTGGGCTGATGGCTCAGAGCCTGGAGCCTGCTTCCGATTCTGTGTCTCCCTCTCTCTCTGCCCCTCCCCTGTTCATGCTCTGTCTCTGTCTCAAAAATAAAATAAATGTTAAAAAAAAATTTTTTTTAAATAAAAAATAAATTAAAATGTTAAAAAAGATTTTTTTAAATAACAAAAAGAATATCTGCCTGTTTAAATAAGTTAATATTTGTGACATCATTAGGATAGTGCCCAGCACAGAGTATAAAATAGACAAATAAAAAGTACACCTTCTATTGTTTGCTAATTGCTTTTAGATCCATCTTTTAGTTCAAACAAGACTAAGCTGTCTAAAGCCAGAGGCCACACTGGCACTCTTCCCTCTATTCAGCTTCTTACTGTCAGTGAGCTTAGCACATCAGCAGACATATGAGGCCACCAACAAACAGCTATGAGTTCAATCGTGGCAGCATTGCAAGGAGAAACCATCCTGGAAAACAGTGGCTTGAGGGCCTCTCTAAGGAATGCTTCTAGGTCAGTGGCTTTCAAAATACTTGACGCCAGTGTGCAGTGACAATTTTTATGTGGCAAATCAACACACACATGAATATGTCCATATGTTTACACAACTATCTAGCTGAAATCAAAGTTTTACAAAGCAATGCATAACCTCACTAGATAAAACACGCTCTGATATTTTCTGTTCTAGTTAAATCCAGTCCACTGCATCTCAAACATTAATGTGCATTCCAACCACCTGGGGATCATGTGAAAATGTAGATTCAGCAGCACTTGGTAGAATCAGAGATTCCGTGTTTCTACCATGCTCCCGGGTGACACTGTGGGTCCCCAGACCATACTTTAAGTAGAAGTAATGCTGGCAATGGCTAAGTTTATCTCACATCCCACGAAAGGGTTGCAATCTGCAGTTGTAAAACCCTGCTCCAATTAAGTTTGAAAGTGCCTTTCATCTCTATAATTCCATTATTATATTCCTAACCTTGGGATAGAAATCCTAGGCCTGTGCAGAAGCAGGGCTAGGGGAGTTCACAGCAGGAATAACTCAAGTATTGCCTTTCATAGCGAGTTGGAGGCTGATGTGCCTGTCTGGTTCCTAGCCCTGTCCTCACTGTTTAAAGCTTATACTTTATGCTAATACATTAAATGAGTGCTTATTAAGAACAGGACACTGAACTGAGTGCTTTACATCTACCCCATTTACTCCTACAATCGCCTGTGTAGATATCCCCATCTTACAGATGAGAGAAGGCAAGTAGCTATAACTAGTGCAGCTGGGATTCCAGAGCCTATGTTTTTGTGAGAGACAGCCTCCAGGATGGCTCTAGTGATCCTGGCCTCCTGAGATTCACACCCTTAGACAGTCTTCTCTCACACCGAATAGGGCTAACCTGGTAACCAGCAGAGCACTGAAGAAATGACAGTGTGTGACTTCCAAGGCTCACTTGGAAGGCACTGTGGTTTCCGTCTTGCACTCTCTTAGATCACTCCTTCTGCAAGAAGCCGGGCTGCCATGTCATGAGAATTTTCAAGCAGCCTCATGAAGAAGTCCATACACATTGGACTGGAACTTTCTGCCAACTTCCCGCACCAACTTGCTAGGCACACATGTGAGCCACCGTGGAAGCCAACCTGTAGCCTGTCAAACCTTCGGACGACCGTAACCCTTGACCAACATCTTGACCAGAACCTCACAAGAGACTCCCAACCCAGAACCACCCAGCTAAGCCTCTCCCGACCTCCTGACCCAAAGGAACTCTACGAGGTAACAAACAGTTACTATTGTTTTATACCTTTAATTTCTGGAGTAATTTCTTATGCAGCAATAGATAACTAATATAGTTCTTAACCAACAGGTTATATGGCATCATTATGATTCAGCCCTAAACAGAAAGTGAAACTTTTACGAGGCCTTTTGGATCACCTCTTCATTGTCACAGCTTGTACTGTGGTTCAGCAAATATTCATTCTCCCCTCGCAACCAACTTTGTGAGAAGCATCAACTTCCCATCTGGACTGGACCAGATGGCTTGCTGTAGCCGACTGGATGTGGGAGTTGGGGATGTCAAATCACATCCGAACAGAAGTTTTTGGAGACACTGTAAGAATCTGCCTCCTCTCTTTAGCTTCTGCCCTCCTCTATGAAAACAATATATCCCAAAGAGTCGATGTTCCTTCAGCCGGGGTCCCAGAATGAGAATGCAGGGCCAGCCTAGCTGAACTTGAGCCCAGTTTGGAGACAAGCCGAGCCGACCCCAACCCCATGCAGAGGCACAGCTGACTTACAGACCCACAAGTGAGAAATAAATGCTTGTTGTTGTAAAAGTCACAAGGTCTCCGGGTTGTCTGTTACCTCGGCAAGAGCTGACCCATGTGCTCACCATGCTGTATGATGCCGTGCTCCATGAGCCGGTGACACAGCTGCTCGGCCTCCTTCCTTGTGGTGGCCTCGCCTTCCTGCACCAGCCAGTCCAGGAATTCAGACGCCATGAAGGTGCGCTCATACTTGACCCCTTCCTCTTCCCTGGGTTGCAGGAGTGTGTTTTCAGGGCTCATCAGCCTGGGAGGAAGGAAGGGAAGAAAAATAAACCTACACGGAAGGAAAGTAGTTCATTTGAAATCCTGTATCACAGGCTTCTGTGACATTATCACAGCAAAGTTATTAGACAGACAGATGTGGCTGTCGTGTGCTGTTACAGATGTAACTTCTAAGAGAAGGTTCTGCTTCAGGACTGAATAAGGTGCATTTTCTCTTGGTAATTAAGAAAAAAAAAAGTGGGGGGGATGCCGAGTGGCTCAGTTGGTTGAGTCTCTGACTTTTGATTTTAGCTTAGGTCATGATCCCAGGGTGGCGGGATCAGGCCCCGTGTTGGTCTCCTTGCTGGGTGTGGGGCCTGTTTGGGATTCTCCCTCTCTCTCTCTCTCTCTCTGCCCCTCCCTTACTCATGCACACACTCTCTTTCTCTCTTAAAAAAAAAATAGACTCATGGTGTGCCTGGCTGGCTGCATTAGTAGAGCATGTTGACTCTTGACCTCAGGCTTATAAGTTCAAGCCCCACATTGGGTGTAGAGATTACTTAAAAAATATATTAAAAAAAAAAGAAAACTGGGAAAAAACTGGATATGTAATCTAAAGCCCACATTAGCACATGGCATGCAGTTTAGCCACCTTGAAAAGGAGTTATAATTTACTGACCAAGCCCCATCCCACCTTTCTAAAAAGGCTAGTATTTCTTTCCTAAAGCAAGTATTCGGTTTCCCAAATCATTGAGCCAATAAGATGACCGCTGGAGACCGAACATTTGTGTTCCCTCAAAATTCACATATTGACACGAGAATGCCCAGTGTGATGGCACTGGGAGCTGGAACCTTTGGGAAGGCAGGGTGGCGCCCCCATGATGGGACTACTGCCCTTGCAAGAAGAGACAGAGTTTGCTTCCCCCTTCTTTCTTGGTGAGGCAACAGGAGACCGTCTGCACACCAAGGAGCGGACTCTCACCAGACAGCAGAACTGCTGGTGCCTTGGTCTTGGGCTTCCCTGCCTCCCAGCTGTGAGACATAAGAGTCTATTAAGTCACCCAGTCTACGGTTTTTGTTACAGTAGACCGAACTGACGTCAGCCATTCCTTCACAACACCCCCTCCCCACAGAAACTGTTTCTCACACCTCCTTCTCCAGCATCCCCCAACTCCCCTTGCTTCTGTCCTCACTACACTCCGAAATAGCTCCCACGGGGCCACAGCATTCTCCCTTGCATCCACACATGGTGGGCACCTTGTAGGTCCCCATTTTGGTTGATGTTAATAGCATGGCATTAGATGCCACTGACCATTTCCCTCGTCCAGAAGGGCATCACGCTCTCCTGCTTTCCCTCCTGTCCCGTCCCTCTGTTCTCAGCTCTTTCTCAGCTCTTACCTCTTTCTCAGCTACCTTTGCGTTGGCTCCTCATCTCCCTGGACTTTGAAGGCTGGAATCTCTTGAGATTCAGTTCCTCCAAATACCTCTTTTCTCATTCCATAGTCACTCAGGGAAAGGCTTTAACTGCCATCCACGCCCCCCAGGATTCCCAAATTTATGTCTCTAGATCAGGCCGACATTCCCAACTCCAGACCTTTGTATCCACACAGACCTTTCAAAGATACCTCAAAACCAACAAGCCCAGAACTGAACTCCTGTTCTTCTCCCAAACCTGGTCCTGTGCCAGTGGTGCTTCCGTCATCCCACCAGGAAAAAAGGTGGCATCCACCCACCCAGTCAGTATAAATTGTCAATTTTATGTCCCAAATCGTGCTCGTGTATGTCTGGCTCTTCCCTTCTCTGACGCTGCCATTTCCTTAGCCCAAACACCAACACCTTTAACCTAATTAAGTCGTTTTTTAATTAGACTCTACTATGTACTCACTCTTGTTCTCAACCCAGCCTCAAGCATCTAAGTCCAAACACAGCAATTAAAATTATCTTTTTAAAACTCAAACCTGATAATGTCCTACTGCTGTTGAAGACACACTTCAAAGGTTTCTCGTTGCTTTTAAATTAAAGACTGAAATCGTTTATATGGTCTCTAATGCATGCCCGATCCTTCCCGTGTACGCCCTTCAGACCATTTTCACCTCTGACGTCTGTCTGCTTCAGAGAGAGTCTTATTATAGCTCCTCAAACATATCATACTCCATCTACCACAGGACCTTTGAATATGTTATTCTTGCAGTTGGAATGCTCTCCGCTACTTTTCCCTGTCACTCTTCTACTCCTTAAGCTTGTTTGACTCCTTATCCTTTGTATCTTGGCTATTCTCAGGTCTCCGTTAGGTCATCTCATCATTCCCTGTAAAGTCTGTGTGATTACCAGATTCAAGACTACCTCCCCTATTCAACTATAAGGTCCAATAGGGTAGGGTCCATGTTTGCCCATAACACTTTGTTCAATGAAAAATGGAACTCCATAAAATGCCAAAATCATTGGGTCATTTTCCTCTTTAAAACTATTTCTGATAAATTTCCTGTCTTCTACATCTTTCTTTCAAAAATCCTCATTTCTTTTCAAACTAACAATAATATGCAACACAAATTGTACCATTTCATTCTAGAGCAGGAAGAAACCTTAGAGACCACTGTAATCCAACCCCTTTTTCATCCACTCGAGAAAAATGTAATTCTCTAATACAATATTATGTGTCAATTATATCTGAATTTACAAAACATAATTTGCATCCAAATGAGAAAAAATTGTATGGCAGCATTCAGTGTTGTGGGTAGGAAATTTGATTAAGGTCATGCAAAGAAGCACATGATACATGTTTATAAATCATTTCCTTTGGGGGTAACTGAACCTCCGTACCTCAATGTCCATTCATAGGATATGCATTTTCCATGCTTTTCAGACTTGGAGCCCCAATCTGCTGTGGAAAGGACACCAGGCTAGCAATTTGAAGACTTCAGTTTATTCAGAATCACTTAGCTGTAAGATGTAAAACAAGCCACTTTGCTTGGTTTCAAGAGGATAATGCTATCTTCACCCATGATTGTGAGAATCATATATGAGTGTGAATAAAACAGTTTTATAGTACAAAAAGGCAAGGTATATCCCAAGGGTTACACTACTTAACCAATCACTGTGCCTACATGCCTACCCCACGCAGGATGAACTTGTGCCCCACAGCTATGAAATGACAAGGGAAACTCCTTGGTGCCCCCTCCAGTCTTTGCAGCAGATTCTTCAGAGTCCTATCATATGAAAGTCATGGCAGGGCACAGGATTGGGGGGCCCCGCACAGCTCTGCCACAAACTAATGACGTAGTTTCTCACTGCTTCTGTGTCCCCAAATTAAATGAGGAAGATAATGCCTGTTCTACATCCTTCCTTGAATTGCTATCATCATCAAAAATCTTTGGAAAGAGAAGTTCCACGTATATAAGTGTATGCTTTTATATTAAGAGTATTTATAAAAGCTATTAGCATCTAACAGAACTCATAAAAAAACTTCTTGCTCAGCATGTAACAAAATCTTGAAAAAATCTTTTTATTTAGACCTTTTCCCAAGTCAATCCTCTTCTGTGTTTCAATCCATCCTTAGAAAAAGCTCCTGGGCTGCCTTCCCAGGGTTAGTAACAGCTGAGTTGGGATAAGCAATAAGAATTATGTCTAATATTTTAATGACCAAGCCCTTCGAAGAAGATGAAAAGGACAGATGAGAATCTAGAAAAGCTCCCTGAAGGGCTCACGTGCATGTCCAAATTAGGAATGCCACCATTTCTTCATTTATTTTGGCTCTCAAATAAGATATTGTGGCATGAAAATAGAGGAAAGCTAGTCTCCTCAGTTTTCCAGTTTTAGACATCATTTCCTCTAAGAAGTCTTCTCTGATCCCACAGATCTGGACCATGTGCCACTGTGAAAGACTCCCATAATTCCCTGCAAGGCCTTTCGAGCCCTAGGGGAATCATCCACTCACCTAAGTTTTTTGAGATGAGTGTCCTTGTCTATGTGGTTCATGGTTGTTTCCTAATATAAAAGATCCTCAAAAAGTGTACGCTGAGTGAATAAATAAAACTCATTTCTATGCATTCCCTTACTGTACATCTTTACCCTAGAGTATTAAAAATGACCCCTTTAGCTATCGCCAAAGAGACAGGAGACAACAGGTGGTAGTGAGGATGTGATGAAAAGGGAACCCTTTTATATTGTTGGTGGGAATGTAAATGGGTCCAACTGGTATGGAAAACAATATGGAGGTTCCTCAAAAAATTAAAAATAGATCAACGTTATAATTCATCAATTCCACTTCTGGGTATATATTCAAAGGAAATGAAAACAGGATTTTGAACAAATATCTTCCCTCTCATGTTTACCACAGCATTATTTACAATAGCTAAGTTATGAAAACAACCCAAATGACCAACAAGACATGAACAGATAAAAAAGATGGGGTACATATATACAATGAATAGTATTTAGCTATGAGAAAGGTATATATCCTCCCATTTGCAACAACAATGTACTCAAGGATGGACCTTTAGTACATTATGCTAAGTGAGGTAAGTCAGACAGAGGAAGACAAGTATTGAATAATATAACTTGTATGTGGAATCTAAAAGGTGAAATCTATAAAAAAGAGAGCATAAAAGGGTGGTTCACCAGGGGATTGGGTGGGGGGAGATGGATAAGACTGATGCTATTTAAGGGTACAAACTTGTAACAAGTAGTAAATAAGTCATAGAGAGCTAATGCACTGTATAATGAATATAGACAATAATATTATACTAGAATTATGTAGTATGACAAATATCACTATGTCTATAATCATATTATGATATATAAATGTACTAAAGTAACACACTACACACTTTAAATTAGCACAATATTACCTGTCATATTTATTTTTTTTTTTAAAGACATAATCTAGGGGCACCTGGGTGGCTCAGTCAGGTAAGCGTCAGACTTCGGCTCAGGTCATGATCTCAGTTCATGGGTTCAAGCCCCATGTCAAATTCTCTGCTGTCAGTGCAGAGCCTGCTTCCAATCCTCTGTCTCCCTATCTCTCTGCCCCTCCCCTGCTCTCTCTCTCTCAAAAATAAATAAATAAACTTAAAAAAAGACATAATCTAGATTAAATATAATTCTTGCCAAGCCATTATCTGATACAGAAGGTTTGATTTAACATGGATTCCTAAATTCTGTGGAATATGACCATATAGTCCCTGACTCTAGTCAAACTATGAAAAGAAATACAGACCAACAACAACAACAAAAACTAACCTATAAAACCTGTGTGGAGATGAGGTGAATCTAGAGTTCCTGCCCTACCAATACTCTCCATTTATGACACATCTGCAGATGCCTGGCTTTTCTCTCTCTTTATACCACTCTGTCCCCTTTTAGCTCCACAATTTTCCTTTCAGGGTGTGGAGAGGACAAGTGGATAGGGTTTACTTGTGTCACTTCTTGTAACCAGAAACATGACCTGCCAGGCCTCTAGAGCTCCTGCTAAGTAGCCAGTGGCCTCTGGACAAGTGACTGGTGAGCCGCTGTCGCCAATATGAGCTTTAGAAAAGAGACTGTTGGCTGGTCTGCCCGCACTGGTTCAGCTTGCCATTTAAAACATACCCCACCAGCCTTAGTTCTTCCTCATTTCTCTTTAAAATCAACTAATGTCCCTATACAGGTTCCTCTCTTTAAGATAAAGCCTTTCATGGGATTTTTTTTACTGTTTACTTTGAGAGAGAGAGAGAATGAGCAAGGGAAGGGCAGAGCTAGAGGACGAGAGAATCCCAAGCAGGTTCCACACTATCAGCACAGAGCCCAGTGCAGGGCTGCAACTCATGAACTGTGAGATCATGACCTGAGCTGAAATCAAGAGTCAGCAGCTTAACTGGATGAGCCAGCCAAGCGCCCTGATTTTACTACTAATACGTTGTCCTAGTGTTAAGGCAAGAGTTTGGCTTACCACTTATTCCAATGATGTTTTGCTAGATAGCAAGCTATCCCCCAATTATATTTCATTTAATATGTTTTCAAGGTTCATGCATGCTGTAGCATGTATTAGTATTTCCATCCCTTCCACAATTACTATTGCCAAATAATATTCCATTGTATGGATAGACTATATTCTTCTTCTTCTTCTTCTTTTTTTTTTGGATAGACTATATTCTGTTTATCCATTCATCAGTTGATGGAATCTGGATTGTTTCCATTTTGGGTTCTTATGAATAATGCTGCTGTGAACATCCACACACAAGTTTTTGTGCAGAGACATGTTTTCATTTCTCTTGGATACATATCTAGCAGTAGAGTCGCTGAGTCAGGTGGTAGCTCCGTTTCACTTTCTGGAAAACTCCCCGACTGTTGTCCTAGTGGCTGCACCGCTTTCATTCCCACCAGTAACGTGCAAGGGGTCCAATTTCTCTACCTCCTGGCTAACATTTGTTATCATCCATTCTTTTTCATTAGGACCATCCTAGTGGGTGTGGTGTCTCGCTGTGGTTTTGATTTGCATTTCCCTGATGATTAATGGTATTAAGAACGTTTGCATGTGCTTATTGTCCATTTGTATATATTCTCAGGGAAAATGTCTATTCAAACCCTTTGTTCATTTTGAAAATTAGCTTGTCTTTTTATTATTGAATGTTAAGTGTCTTTTTTTATATTCTGGATGCAAGTCCATTATCAGACAGGTGATTTGCAAATGTTTTCTCCCATTCTGTGGGTTGTCTTTGCATTTTCTCGATGGTATTGTTTGTAACCAAAAGCTTTTAATTTTGAAGGAGTCCAAATTATCCCTTTTTCTCTTTTTGTCACTTGTGTGTTGGGTGTCACGACTAGGAAACCACTGCCCAGCCCAAGCCCGTGAATGTTTATCTGTTTCTATGTCTTCTAAGAGTTTTACAGTGTGAGTCCTTACATCTAGTTCCATAATCCATTCTGAGTTCATTCTTCTATAAGGCATGGGGCTGGGGTCCAACTTCATTCTTTTGCATGTGGCTCTCCAGTCATTCCAACACTATTTGTTGAAAGATCATTTGTTCCCTGTTGAATTACATTGGCACTCATCAAAAATCAATCAACCCTGCCGGGCCTTCTTCATGCCTAGGTTCTGAAGTCACAGAATGTCAACTGCCCTGAATTATATTTATAAAGTCATCAGATTCAGGCCAGACTCAAGGGGAGGGGATACATGCAGCACCTCTTCATGGGAAGAGCAACATGCACGTATATGTGGAACCATCTTGGAGAGTAGGTACTGCACTGGTTTATTTTTATTTACTAGCTGAAAGGCAATTTCTACATTTGTAGCTCATTCACAGTTTTGTCTTATCTCTTCCTCGTTTATTTATTAGTTTTTAATTTACTTAAAGTGTAGGGTAGTTTTGAAAGCATGAGATTAAAGGCAAATCCAGCCTTAAATCCTAACTCTGCATACGTGTTAGCCGCATGACCCTGCTTCCCCATGTGTATACTGGGGGTAATAACAGTGACAACTTGCGGAGTTGTGCAATATGAGTGTGATAACACATAAATACTTCAGTCATTGTGCCAGCTGCCCCCTAAACACTGAATACATTTTAGCCATGATGATGATGATGATGATGATGGTGATGATGATGGTGGTGATGGTGATGATGATAAAAGTTTTCTAGATGAAGCCACTATTTGATAAAAGCAAACCCCTTTGTGACAAAATGAATTAAGATTCTGTGTGCATTTCTCTAGACAAGAATAACAACTCTATTTTAATAAGTAATCAGGAGTGTATATGATGCTCAGAAACTTACATTTTATAGAACATATTCATTTTTCGTCAAAATTGTCCCGTTATGGCCTGTAATCATGACATAAAGACATATACCAAATATGGTGGTAGGCACCAACAATACTTGCCTCCCGTAAGCATGCACTCAACAGATTTTGATCGTGCATGTGAGTTTGATTTCCACCTTTCCTGGATATATATCTGAGTCAGATTTCCCAGACTGACTTTAAGCCAGGGGGAAGGCAGCATTACAATGGAAGGAACTGCTACATTTAGGGGCCAGTACAGAAATAGAAATAAGCTGATAACGATCTCCTTGTGCATGGAAAAAAAAAATCAAAATAGTTGAGAAGGCCCTCTATAACATGAGAACATACGTAAATGGTACTCAAGGGGACAAGCTAGGGAGATTCACAACGACCCATATGCATTATGTGGCCAAAAAGGTGCTTTAGGGTTTAGAGAGATAGAGAGATAGCTTTTTAAAAAGGCGTGTGTTAATATAATGATAAATTACTTTGAAAGGCAAAATATGTAACTCTATACACATGATAACCATTAAAAATTAAAAATTAACTCACCCAAATATTAAGACTCCTGGGGGTAGTTTGTGAATGATTTTCCTTTTCTTAATGGAATTCTCTATTACTCAAATTATTCCCCAAAGAGTATACACTATTTTTGTAACTGGGGAAAAATGTTATCAATAAAGAAATTATATTGAGGTTAAGTCTTGTTTAACCAGATGGCTTGTTTCTGACAAAATGCTTGTATTAATATCTAATATAATAAAGTAGTTCCCAATGTATTAATAATATACTTAGATGTATTCTCCCAACATTTAGTTTGAATGTATAACATTGACTTCTGTGATTAGCAAGAACGTATTAATAAGGAAGAAATGCTTCCATGAGCATTGGTATTCTTATGTGCTATGCTATTATCTATAGAACAGATGTCATACAGACAAATTGACATCGTTTTCATAATAATTAGGTTTGGAACGAGTAAACAGAAAGCTGTTCAGTTAATATTTGAGTGAAAACATCACCTATTAGAAAGGGTGAGGGAAAGAAAGGAAAAGCAGCATTTCCCATTCTTTGCCAACACATTACCTTTTACCATCCTTAACTTGTCTCCATATGACACACTGAATTAAACATACTGATTCTCATCTTTTTTCTTACTCATGCTATTCCCTGACATCTCCCCTGCTCTCCTTCTCTGGAGAAATCTATTTCTCCATTCTCTACTCTTCAAAAGGAGGCAGGGGAGGTGTTCATTGCACAGTGACACAGTGAACGGGTCATTCACTTGCATCACTTGTACTTTGTTCAGGTACAAGGAAGCCTGGCTTCAGGTAAAAAGGAGGGTTAAAGTCCAGCCCCGATTCCTCAGGAGCAGTCCTGTGCACAGATGAGGGACTACACCAACCTGAAGGACAGGACAAAAAGGTCACTGGTTGTCATTTGCACTAGGGGCTAAATGACACAGTGGGGCTCTTTTAAAGGGCTGGATTAAATACTAACCCTTCTTTGAAAGTATCCCAACTAAAGCACAATCCAGGCAGATCTCTCTCTGATTTGAACTTAAAGTCAATACCATGGTTTATATATCCATTGGATTTTTAATGCACTCAAGCTAAGCTAGAAGCTTCTGAAAGATAAGACACCATGTCTTAAATGCTTTTATTTCTTAAAAAAGAAAACAAACAAACAAACAAACAAAAACCAAACTGAACCTAGGGAAGGCATATACATTAAGCGCTCAACAAATATTTGTTATTCAACCGACTAAAAACTAAAAATATCACAAGCGACAGAAATACAGAAAGTTATTTGCCTTTGAAAGGTGAAATCCCTTCCTCTTCGCTTGCTATCCTAAAATCTGATGGAAGAAAAACTAGAACTTTTTCTAGTGATGATTTTATGCTCTGAAGAGACTGATATTCTGGAACCTGAGTTGTAATTTTCACATTGCCCATGGTTTTTAGTGTTACTGCAGTAAACATTTTCAGAGTTTAAGTCAGCTTTAGACAGAATACGAATGCAACTGCAAGACCACAGTCCTAAATGGCCACATTCAGCCATGGTGTCATAACTGCGAAATTACACAAGAAGGAGAGAAACTGAGCACTTTTACAATGAATTCAAAACAATTCCAACTTCTGTGAGCCTTTTGAAACAACTGTCAGGGGAAGCTTAGTTCTAAAACATACCATAAAGGCTCCTTTTAAGGGAATGGTTATTATTTAGTTTGGATGCTTCCATAATTATTGGAAAATAGAAGCATTTGAGGCCAAAGACAAAGAAAGAAAAAGGGGTAAAGAAAGAAGTTTAGGGGAAGCAGATGAAGTAGTGGAGAAAAATTGAGGACAATACCAACTAGGGAAAATAAATATACTGTACAAAAGTAAGAAAGTGATAAAAAAAAAAACTGAACACAATAAGAAGTGGATACTACTTTTGTGCAGGTTAATGAGCCAGGTGACAGTAGGACAACGTTGTCCTGTACATTTGTGGAAGTGGTGTGAAAGAGGAGGAAAAACAGTCTCTGCTCTCTTTTTTCAAGCAAGATCTTACATTGGACAATCATAAGACTCCACTCTTGAAACAGATTTAAAAATCACTGCTTTAATACACCTGTGGTCAACTGATTTTGTTGTTGTTTCAAGTTTTTATGTAAATTGCAGTTAACATATAGTGTAATATCAGTTTCAGGAATTGAATATAGTGATTCATCACCTACATACAACACCCAGTGCTCATCACAAGTGCCCTCCTTGATGCCCATCACCTGTCTAGCCCATCCCCCCCATCCACCTCCCTCCATCAACCCTGTTTGTTCTCTACAGTTAAGAGTCTCTTACATTTTGCCTCTTTCTCTTTTTTTTTCCCTCCCTTTTCCCTATGTTCATCTATTTTTCTCCTTAAATTGGTGGTCAACTGATTTTTAACAAGGGTTCCAAGGCCACCCAATCAGAAAGAATCATTTTTCCAACAAATTATGCTGAGATGATTAGACAGCCACGTGCAAAAAAAGAAAAAAAAAAGAGACTGGACCCTTACCCCATACTCTGTAGAAAAATATAACTCAAAGTATATTAAAGATCTAAGTAGAAGAGTTAAAACCATAAAATTGTTATAAGAAAACATAAGGGTAAATCTTCGTGACTTGGGATTGGGCAAAGGATTCTTAGGATACCAAAGCACCAGTGACAAAAGAAAAAATAGATGAACTGGACATTAACATTTACAACTCTTGTGCTTCAAAGACACCAGCCAGCATGTGAAAAGATAACTCACAGAATGGGAAAAAATATTTGCAAAGCATATGACTGACAATGCATTTGCATCCAGAATACATAAAGAACACTTAGGGGAGGTGGGGAGGGGTGGGCTAAATGAGTAATGGGCATTAGGGAGGGCCCTTGTTGGGATGAGCATTGGGTATTGTAAGTAAGTGATGAATCACTAAATTCAACTCCTGAAATCAATACTACACTATATGTTAGCTAACTTGAATCCAAATAAAAACTTGACTTCAAGCTCAATAATAAAAAGAAAAATAACCCAATTTCAAAGTGGACTAATGATCTTCATAGACAAAAAAAGATATACAAATGGTCAATAAGCATATAGAAAGATGCTAGGCATTATTGGTCATCAGGAACGGCAAACAAAACCACAATGAGCTATCACTTCATACCCTCTAGTTGGCAAGAATCAAAAAGTCAGATAATGATAAGTTGTTTGCAAGGATGTGGGGAAACTGGAGGCCTCATAAGCTGTTGGTGGGAATGGAAGATGGTACGGCCACTTCAGAAAACATCTCAGTTCCTCAAACCACTAACACAAAGCTACTACGCGATCCAGCCTTCTACTTCTCTCTCTATGTCTGGGAGAAATGAAAACATATGTCCACAGAAAAACTTGTTACACAAATGTTCACAGCAGCATTATTCATTACTGGCAAAAAGCAGAAACAAACCAAATATCTGTCAACTGATAAAACTGAAAATGTCATACGTGGACACAATGGAATACTATTTGGCTACAGAAAGGAAGGACATATTGATACATCCTACAATAGGGATGAACCTTGAAAACATGACAAATGAAAGAGGCCAGTCACAGAAGACCACGTACTGTATCATTCCACTCACAGGAGATGTTCAGAACAGAAAAAGCTACAGGGACAGAAAGTAAACCAGTGGTTGCATAGGGATAGATGAAAGGCCAGGGAAATGACAGCTAAGAGTTAACGAAGTGATGAAAATGTTCTAAAATTGTGGTTACGGTTGCACATATCTGTGAATATACTAAAAGCTATTAACTTGTATACTTTAAATGGGTCATTTGTATAGTAGGCGAGTTACATCTCAATAGAGCTGTTAGAAAATCACTACTTTGGTCATTTCACTTATTCATTCATTAGTTCAATAAATATTTATTGAGCATCTTCTATGTCCCAGGAGATGCAGAAATGAAAAGACACAGCCCTTGACCTTAAATTGCTTGTCAGTGGGAAGCTTATTAAAACTAAATTAAAACCTATATGCAAGGTAGATAAATACCATAAAAGAGTTAGTAGAAGTATATAGATAATGAAAGGGAAGAAAGGCATCTAGGAGTGATCCAGTTGATTACCTCCTCCTCTGTTCCTGCCTATGAACAAAAATGGTTCCAGAGACAGTGGCAATGAGAAGCAACCCTGAGTTTGAATCTCTGAACTGTGATTTCCAAGCTGTGGTTGGGCTCTACGATCCTAAATTTCCTCTTGCAGGTCATAAAGATAATAATGCTTACGTCAATGGGGTTATAAAAATTAGAGCTAATCTATAAAAGCATCTAGCAAATAGCCTGGCACCAAGTAGCAGTGAACAAGCAATACACATAGGTACATACACACACCATGAGAGTAGACCCTTGTTGACTCTTGTCAATCCTCATCAGGTTGGGCAACAGTTCAAACTAACCAGAAGAACCAATTCCGAGTATCTGGGGACAGGAGGTGACATTCAGGTGACAGGTGAAACACATAAAAGCCAAAGAAGTTTAATTTCTTCAAAAGAAATGTTATATTCTAACGAATGCTAACACTGATAAAAATCAATTTTGTTTAGGGTGTTAAATTATAGTAGGCTACAGAGGACAATCTTTGAAAAGTACTATTTGGGTGGTGGTGGTTTCCCTAAGTGTGTGAAGCTTGTGAAAATTTATTGAGCTGCACACTCAGGATATGTGTATTTTATGTGTATTAAACTTCAAAAGTTTAACTACAAATTGAACTTTAATACAGTTAAAAATATCTGGATTTTCTTTCTTTCTGGTCTGAAAGACTCTTTTGTCAGGGGCTCCGAAATTAATAAATGCTTTCTGTCAATTCAGTGCTGTTTTCATTTGGCGGAACAATGCCTTTGCTTACACTCCTCAGCTGTGTGTGAAGAGACTATAATTAAGTAGGGATGTTTCCATTTAGTAAATAAGCAAGAAAAACAGCACAGCAACTACACCTCTTGGACTCGTCTCTACATTTCAAGACAAAGCCACCTACAGTGGGGAGGGAGTTCCACACAAAGCCTCTAATGATGGAAGAACACCCTCCTTCCTGAAAAAGTCCCAGCCATGCCTCCCCCTGGTATCACTCTTAAAAAAATCCACTTTTACTTTGCTCCAATATGTGCCTCTTCTCTCAGAAGGTCCTGCCCCCTCTTTTACTCTGTGTGTGTTCTTTTTCCTCTTTGCTGCAGAATGTCTGGCACAGCCTCATCATGCCCTATCCCTCTTGATCCATTCACTCTAGAATCTCAGCACTTAAAAACAAACAAGCTATTTCCTCTAGAAAAGCCTCTGAGTTCTTAATCTCTTCCAGATGGAATAAACTTGACAGTTGATGTAAGTGAGAGTCATTGGGTTCAAAGCATATTGGAGATGGTATTCAATCTCTACAGGTTCATTCAGGGAATTAAAATTTTTAACTTTTAATGCTTATTGTGGGAAAGTGAAGAGTATATATACACTGTGAGAAACTTCTGTAGGAGCACTCTTCTCGAACTGGAGGTTTAATGCTTATTACTTAGCCCATTGCAAATTCACTTGCCTTACCTGTAAAATAATGGTGGAAATCTCTCCCTCTTAGGGTATAGGAAGAATTAAATGAAATAATGTGTGAAAAATACTTATGATGTTGCCTAGAGCAAGGAGTACTCAGTAAATGATGGCTATGATTAAGTATTCTTATTCTTTGAATGTTTATGATAAGAACCTACGATGAGAAAATACAAATAGAGTGATCTAAGATCATCAAATATCTATTACTGGTTTTACTCAAATTTGAACACTCCACAGGTTAGGAAAAAGGGAAAGGGGCTAACCATTGACTTCTTTCCTAAATAAGAATGACCAAGGTCCATGACCTCAAAGAGCTTCTGGCCAAGCTGGAGAAATGAAACACAATCACCTTGGAGAGATGGCTGCTGTAGTTACTGGGCTAGAACCCAGGATGAAACAGGTGCAGAAAGGGAGCCAGAATAACCCATTACGATTCAACCACACTCCATACTTGCACAACAGTGGGGACTAAAAGAACCCTGTGCCAATTCCGACCATCACATCATACATGGTACACTCTCAGCGGCAACAGAAAGAGCAAGTCAATTTTCCACTGACCGAGTGTGGGCAATTCTGCCTGCCTGTCTACTCAAGGAGATACAAGATCACTCATTTCAGTTCCCAGGTGGGTCTCCAGAGCTTATCAACCCAGGTCCCAGCAGGAAACTACAAGAATGTGTACATGGGTAGTGAAAGGTAGTTTATAATAAAAGAACTACTGATCTATGGGCAGGGTTAAAGGAAATGACAATGTAAAGCTCCCAGACTGGCAACAGCAGTGATCATTAACAACTCTCGGTTTGAGGATTCTAGAGGGAGGGAAGTTTCCAAAGCCTAAAAGAGATGTGGGAAAGGACAGGGCTGCCTGACATCAGCTGGAGCCTCCAATGGTGGCGAGGGAACAGAGAAATAAAATCCTGACCTCACACTCTTCCCTCCCACTTACTTCCTGCTCATGCCTCCCACTGACTGAGGCAATGGCAATGCAGCCTAGTAATGCAGTCAGTCCCTGTAGGTCAGTCTCTGGGGAACACGGAGGGCTGGGAATGGGGAGAGAATGGATCTGGAGGACGAACAGAAATGTCTCACGTACAAGCTGGACATCTCAGCATGCTGGATGCAATTCTAGTGTAGAGAGGTAATCCGGGATAACACAAGGATACTTTGGACTATATGCATTTTGACACCCTGCATTAGACGAGGCTCTGCTGGGCTTTATCTCAGACTGCACAACAAATCCGTGAATTATGCATTTTCTTGCAATTTTAGAGATGAAAAACAGGCTCAGAAAGGTTGCATGTTTTGATGAGAGACAGGAGAAGAGCTCTGGCACATGCTTCCCCAACTCTAGAAATCTCAAATGGCTCTTTCATTTTACCAGTTGAAAAGTAACAACAGAGACAGATTGGCAAAGTGAATGTTACAACGACAAGGTTCACCGCCCAGCAGTTCCGCGGGATCAGGAAAACATGGCAGAAATAACCAGCACAGTCAACCTCCACCGTCAGTGAACCCAGTCTGCCGTTGAAGCAGCAACGTGTTTACCTTTAAATCAGCTCTAAATGACACCTAGAGCTAGAAATCTGTAGATGACAAGCTAGGGCTGATGGCTTCTGACAGGCACAGCTGGCTTGCTGCCTGTTCCGCATGTTAACAAAGCTTGAATATTACTGCCATACGTTATATGGGGATAGCATTGCCAAGAAACAGTAAGGGGAATGTGATTTCCAAGACCAGACCCAGAGATGTTTCTCAGCCCCATTTAAAAATCTGTTCAGCTGCATACTGTTTACTATCATCTAGTGGCGTTCATTATCGCTACCGCCCTGGCTTGAAGTTACAGAAATTTTGCAAAGTGGAAACTGCAGACGGAAAAGCAGTTACGATCACGGGCTCTGGAGCTGGAAACCCAGGTTGGGATGGTCCCCATGCTTTCTGGTAGTTCACCTTGGTGAACTTGGTGAAGTGCTTGGTATCCAGTTCATCGTTATCGTCCGAATCTGCAGGGCATACACCACTGTCTCTCCAATTCCTCTGGTCAACATCTGGCCCTAACAGCATGGATGTCACCTTGCTCTGTCATTCTCGTGCTTGCTGGTACTCTACGTTAAGCCTGATGCTTCCTGCCCACCTCCCACCAGCTTTTTTAGTGACTTACAATATTGTAACTTATCTACTTTATAATTGTGGTCAATAAACATAACATTTTACCATTTTAGCCATTTTTAGGATATAGCTTAGTAGCATTAAGTACATTCACCTGACTATGCAATCATCATCACCATCCATCTTGAGAACGTTTTCATCTTCCCAAAGCGAAACTCTATATCCACTAAATAATAACTCCCTGTTCCTTCTTCCCCCCGGTCCTCAGCAACCTACTTTTTGTCTTTATGAATTCGCCTACTCTAGGGACCTCACATAAGTTGGATAATACAACATTTGTCCATTTATGACTGGCTTATTAGCATGATGCTGTCATCCACGTTGTGGCACATGTCAGAATATCCTCCCTTTTTAAAGTTTACTTATTTTATTTATTTATCTCTACACCCAACCTGGGGCTCGAACTCATGACCCTGAGATCAAGAACCAGTGCTCTTCCAACTGAGCCAGCCAGGTGCCTCAGAATCTCCTTCCTTTTTAAAGCTAAATAATATTCCATTGTACATATGTACCACATTTTGTTTATCTATTCATCCATCAATGGACATTGGTTACTTTGACCTTTTGGTTAACGTAAATAATGTTGCTATGAATAGGGTTGTACAAATGTCTGGTCAAGTCCCTGATTTCAATTACTTTGGGTACATATGCAAAAGTGGAATTGCTGGATCATATGGTAATATTACGTTTAATTTTTGAGGACCCCCCCATACCATTTTTCATAGTGGCTACACCATTCCCACCAGCAATGCACCAGGGTTCATCTCCCCCACATCCTCACCAACACTGTTACTTATTATTTGTTGTTTGTTTTTGTGATCACCACCCCGATGAGTATGAAGTGACCACATCATCACTTTTTGTGTTTCCAATGGATCTGTGTTCCCAGATGCATTTCACTACCCCTACTTCCCAGTCTTGGGGCATAACCAAAAGTATAGACCCTGGCTAGTTCTGTTCCCAGAGAACAGGCATGAGCTCAGCTACATGACCAAACTGGCCATGAGGTTGGCTCCTAGAGGGCCCTTCTCTGGCAGGCTGAAGCTGCAAGCTGTAAAAAAAATTAGAAAACCAACAAAATTAGGTGAACCAGGGCTGGATGTTTTCAATATACATACACACTCTTTTCCATACTTTACACTTAGAACTTATAAGGGAGTGTTTAGACGGAGAAAATGTTTGAAAATAACTGCAGTATAAAATTTTTGTAGATATTGAAAATGATAAAACAATGAGTTTGTTTTATATAGTCTCTCCAGTCCAAGGTCCCTGACAGGCAAATTATTAAACATTTTAATAACCCGTCAGGTGAAGCCCACAATTTTGCATGGCCTGTTATATAGAAACTTTTTTTAAAAAGAAAGGAAAGAGGGGCGCCTGGGTGGCTTGGTCAGTTAAGCGTCTGGTTCTTGGGTTTGGGCTCAGGTCATGATCTCATGGTTTGTGGAATCGAGCCCCACGTGGGGCTCTGCACTGACAGCACAGAGACTTCTTGGGATTCTCTCTCTCCCTCTCTCTCTCTCTCTCTCTGCCCCTCCTTGGCTTATGTGTGCTCTCTCTCAAAATAAATAAATAAACATTAAGAAATAAATAAATGAAAAGAAAGAATAGATGGTTAGGAGCACCTAACAAGGATGCAGTTCTAGATCAAAAGTTTCCCATGACTCCACATAGAGCTGCACATATAATAAAGCCCCTTAAATTTCTAAAATTGTTGTTAAACACCCTGTGAGAAGACTTTAAAGACAAAGTCCTTTAAAAATAGCATCATTTGAAAACTTTTTAAAGCAGTAATCTCTTTTTTCAAGTAAAATTTTACAGAAAATCCCTTTTTTAAAAATTTCATGTTTGTAACACAACATATACTTACAAACGTTAAGCAATGAAACCTATACGGTAGCTTTGATTACCATACACACAAAAATACAAAAATAAGAGAAGTGGTGATATTTATTGCTCCCTCAAGAATCAGCTACAAAATCCAATTAATTTGTGCATTTTGTTTCAGTTGCCAGGTATAATTCTCCGTGGATTGTGCACATCTCCTCATATCTTGCAAGCAGAAGCACTGACAGCCCATGTTCTAAACTATCTTTTCAATGTTTGCCTAATGAGCAGACTTGGAAGATAGTGTCTCTCTCTCTCTGAAGCAAAAGGGCAGACTGGTTTACTGTCCTGTATAATAAAGATAATGTCTCCCTCTGTGCTAGAGAGCAGTTTGCTTTAAGACTATTACAAAAAATTCAGGTTCCTCATGCTTTCGATCCTCTTCTGTAACCCAACCCTGGCAGGTGTCATCTGGCACCCATTGTGCTCTGCTATAGGAACCAAAGCTTGCAGAACTCATTCCAGAAAATGACGATACTCTGGTTATTACTATTGCTGAGAGTAACAAACTGTCCTTTGTCTCTGACCCAGGGGTCTCCTGTCTTCTGCCGGCATCCAGGAAGTGATGGCACGCAAACTTGTTAGCTTGCAAATAAAATAAAATCTCAAGATTCTTAACAGTTCTTGACATTTGTTATACAGCATGGAAATCATTTCTTGTCACTCAGACAACCAGTTGTGAAAGGAAACAACTTTTAACCTACTTACATTGCAATCTTAGGACACTCTTCAAATAAACCAAGAAGACAGGAAATGTTCACTCCAAGATTGTATGAATCACTATCAAACTGAGCAGCACATGTAAACTGTGAAAATGTTATACATAGCCTATTAGGAAGTATTTTTATTAAAGTTTGCAAAATAATTAAAATCTATTTTGAACACAAAATTGGAATCAATTCATAGCACTCAGTATCTCAGTTTGAAAAGCACTTCTATCCCAGAAATGGAACAAGATGGAGTCAAAAGCTTAAAAACATTTAAAGACTTTTTTTTTCCTCCAGCTCCATGCTTTAGGGTTACATCAGTCATTAAACCTCTCTCTAGCTCATCTTCCTCATCTCTACAGTGGGATTAATTGTGTAATAACTCCCAGCATTGGGCAGGGGGCCAAATATGATAATGCGTAAGATGCTTTTTAAACCCTAAAGAGGCAAGACAAGGTGAACCTCTGGCTAGTGTTGTTTGCCATTAAAAGCAAGTTCTCTGTAGCGCTTTCATGGAACAAGTTCAGCAGCTCACAGCGATCATAGCACGCGGAGTCCTTTGTTCATTCAATAAATATTTATTGTGCCAGGCACTGGGAGGGAACAGGAAAAAGATCCCAGGGGCACATGGGAGAGAAACCTCTGATAAGATAAAACACACAAAAGGGCTTTTCCCCTTTGGATACAGTTTCTCCCTTGTATTTCCCTTCAGTCCTATGGAGGAGAGAATATAAAGGAAGCCGTGGGACTTCAACAGAAATCTAATGGCATGCAGGCACTGTAAACCAGTTCTTCACTCAGGTTTATACTCCTAAGCAAACTAAATAGACCATGAGTGGCTGGAGAGAGAAATTCCTGCTGCTGAACAGACCAAAGGCCCTTTAGGTGAAAAACTAAACTAACGTCTTTATGAACCAGACCTAGAAGGGACCTACCTCCATGTTAAGACTGAGGTTAAATTAGAATTGAGAAGTCTCCTCTAGGTCTCAAGATGAAAATCAGGGTTAGTTTAAAATGTGCATTTAGGAGCGCCTAGGTGGCTCAGTTGGTTGAGCTTCTTACTTTTGATTTCGGTTCAGGTCATGATCCCAGGGTCATGGGATCAAGCCCTGTGTTGGGCTCTGTGCTGAGTGTGGAGCCTGCTTAAGATTCCCTCTCTTTCTCTCTCTCTCTCTCTCTCTCTCTCTCTCTCTCTCTCTCCTTACCCTTCTCCCCTGCTCATGCTCTAAGATAAAAAAAAAAAAATTAGTTTTTAAAATGCACATTTCAGGGGCGCCTGGGTGGCGCAGTCGGTTAAGCGTCCGACTTCAGCCAGGTCACGATCTCGCGGTCCGTGAGTTGGAGCCCCGCGTCAGGCTCTGGGCTGATGGCTCAGGGCCTGGAGCCTGTTTCGGATTCTGTGTCTCCCTCTCTCTCTGCCCCTCCCCCGTTCATGCTCTGTCTCTCTCTGTCCCAAAAATAAATTTAAAAAACGTTGAAAAAAAAATTTTAAAAAAAATGCACATTTCAAATATTGGTTTTAGTAAGGAAAGTCCAGATTGTACCTCGAACTTATATTCTCTTTTATAGCTAACTCTATTTACCAATATATAGAGAGAACACTTGATAATCCTGAGTTCACCTTTTTCCTTAAAGAGATCTATTTTGCTAACTGCTAGATGATAATCAATCTTCGTCGTTTGGAATATGCACCTGAAATATCTTCTGCCACGTGAAGGCTGAGTACACAGATCCACCGTTGTTCTTTTAAGTCACAGGTATTTCTATCCTGATGATGCAGGTTTCATATGAAAACTAAAAATTGCACTATTTGGGACAACGTGAGTTTTGTTCATGCATTGCATATCTGAGGTATCTGGGCCCATGCAAAATTAAGTGGGAAACAGTATGCCCCTCCTGGAGACGGCGTGCCCTATCCTATGCACCTTCAGTCCATAGTGAAGGTCTGATGAACGCCTGTTGATGGAAGTGCAGTGGGACCTGAATGTTCTCAGATGAATTGCTCAAAATGACAAATTCTGGGCATTGATCCAGGGGCACACATCCTCCTCACACTTCTGTCCAGCTGGCAGCAGTAGATGGTCAGCAAGATACGCTCATACCCTGAGGTAGGCCCTGACCTGTGTGCTCATACATCATGTTAGTTCATTTAAGCCCCACAAGAAGTCTACGAGGTCAATACAATCAATATTTCCATATACCAGGACGGCAACGGCAGGCACAGAGAGGTGAAGCCACTTGCCAACAAGGCACAGAGCCAGGATCCACACCCAGGCAGCCTGGCTCCCGGCTCTTAACTTCTAGGCTAGGCTAAATCTTAAAAGAATATGATAATAAGAATAATAGATACCGTTCATTTATATACTGATTTACTACTCTAATAGCAGCCGCTAACATTTCTTGGGCTCTCACTCTGTGCCTAGCACTGTGTTCAGCAATGCACAGATTGTAAATTCCTCCCAACAGCCTTTCCAAGTGGGTCTCAGCCTTGCCTCCATTTATGACCACAGATCAGAGAGTTTCAGCAGCCTGCTCAAGGTCACAGAGCAAGCTAGTCGGAGGCCAGGACTGGAGAGCAGGGCTGGGTGACTCCGAAAACCCACACCCACTGTCACTCACTATGCAGAGGACTCTGGTCACCAGCTCTCCCATAACCTTCCTCATGGTGGGACACCCTGAAAAGGCCAGCTTTTGCCCCTTAACTGGTGTTCGTTTGAGTACCTCTGAGTTGAATTAACTGGAGCAAGATGGATACTAAGAGATAGCAGAGTCACTGTGAGTTTTGAAATACAGCTGTGTCCTACAAAATAGCATACTGAGAAACGTCTCTATGGATAGGAAATCAAGGTGCCCAGAAATCAGCCCGGTTCACCAAAACCCCAGGCAGAAACCACCCAGTTTCACAACGTTCTATTAATAACCCAGAACAAGCAAGCAAGAGGAGGGCAAAAAGGATGTACTGACAACACAGCCAGCCCCCTCCAGAGCTGGTGGGAGTGTGTGGAGAGCAGCGGCCTGTGCACCTGCTGCCTGGGTTCAGGTGTCCCTCTTGAGCCATATCGCCATCACACAGAAATGATTTTATTGCTTCAGGTCCCAAATGTTCCTCCCGAAAACCAGGGTGATAATGTAATGTCCCATTTAATTTATATTGTATTTTATATCATTATTTACTATGCTATTATTTCTATTATTATTTACTATTCTCTTATTACTCCATTAAGAGAGTTCAAATAAAATAATCTAGTAGAAGTGTTTTGAAGAGCTTAATTTACAAATAAAAGATGTTTCTATCACACTTTTAGCATACCATGTAGATTCATCTCTTTTTGGGGGGTGCCTGGCAGGCTCAGTCAGTGGACTGTGGGACTCTTGGTCTCAGGGTTGTGGGTTCGAGCCCCATGTTGGGTGTAGCGATTACTTAAAAATAAATTCTTTAAGGGGCGCCTGGGTGGCTCGGTCGGTTAAGCGTCCGACTTTGGCTCAGGTCATGATCTCACGCTTAGTGAGTTCGAGTCCCACGCTGGGCTCCGTGCTGACAGCTCAGAGCCTGGAGCCTGCTTCAGGTTCTGTGTCTCCCTCTCTCTGTCCCTCCCCTGCTCACACCCTCTCTCTGTCTCTCAAAAAAATGAATGAATGTTAAAAAAATTTTTTCTTAATAAATTCTTTTTTTTTTTTTTAATTTTTTTTTTCAACGTTTATTTATTTTTGGGACAGAGAGAGGCAGAGCATGAATGGGGGAGGGTCAGAGAGAGAGGGAGACACAGAATCAGAAACAGGCTCCAGGCTCTGAGCCATCAGCCCAGAGCCCGACGCGGGGCTCGAACTCACGGACTGCGAGATCGTGACCTGGCTGAAGTCGGACGCTTAACCAACTGCGCCATCGAGGCGCCCCTCTTAATAAATTCTTTAAAAAAATGTATCTCTTTTTTTTTCTTACAATACTGTTTACTATATTCCCTGTGTTCTTTAGTCCCTAAATCTATAGGTAGATTTGTGTTGAAGGAAAATTGCTTTACTCTTCTTTTCCAATGTCTACTTAGAATTATTTCAGTTACTTTTTACAGAAAATTCCATACCCAGATATTTACAAACTCCATGTTATATTTTACTATAAACTACATTTTGAAGAAAACATTGATTTCATTAATTTAATTTCCACAAATAATAATGATACATCTTTCCTAATAAAAATGTTTTCTAAAATTTTGAAGAAAACACTGATTTCATTAATTTAATTTCCGTAAGTGATAAATAATGATACATCTTTCCTAATAATAAAAATGTTTTCTAAAATTTATTAACAACCTAGTAGCAATAAGTTTGGGCTGTGGGCTCTTAGGTTCCAATCCCAGATGTTTTTACTAGTGAAGGGACCTTGAATAAGAGCTTGAATCTCTCCCTACCACATTTTCCTCGTCCATAAAATGGATACAATTCTTCTAAATCAGGTTCATTATGATAATAAAAAAATGGACTAGTCAGGATGTCTGATACATAGTTATCAACCAACAAATATTATCAATTGTTATTATCTTAAAAGGCAAAGACAAAAAAGGAACATATATTTTGCAAGGCCTTCTTTCATAAATGTTAGAGATATCCTAAACAAGTATTCTGGCTTGTTTCATAACAAGGCCTTCTTTCATAAATGTTAGAGATATCCTAAACAAGTATTCTGGCTTTTAAAAATATAGGAAAAAAAACTTCAATAGTAAAATAAATAAAATCCTTGAAGAGGTGAGCTGTGCACAAAACTATTTACTTCTTCACACTATTTTTTAAAGTACACAAAACTTACAAAATAATATACATGCTGAGATTCATAGAAAAGATATCCAAGGAAACATGAGAAATACAATAAAAATGATTAAAGGTACGCTAAGCAAAACTGATCATGTAGGTACACTGAGCCATCAATTCCAAAGGCCCTAAAGTTTGTTCCATGTATGTTCCAGCAACCAACAATAGGGGCCAAGACTGAGAGGCAGCAGCTAGTTCACCCAAGGTTAAGTACTGATTAAATTACTTTTCCTAGCATCAGCACCTGGGTGGCTCATTTGGGTAAGTGGACTTCGGCTCAGGTCATGATCTTATGTTTCCTGAGTTTGAGCCCCACCTCGGGCTCTGTGCTGACAGCTCAGAGCCTGGAGCCTACTTCGAATTCTGTAACTCCCTCTCTCTACCCCTCCCCTGCTTGCACTCTGTCTCTCTCTCTTAAAAATAAACATTTTTTCTTATTAAAAATAAATAAACAACTTTTCCTATTACTAATTTCACGAGCATTTTGAGGAATAAATTTACTGGGAAATTGAGATACTGAACACTAATTGCACACAGAAAAAAGGATATAGCAATATTGATCCGTGGAAATGACGTTTTTGACAACATAGAATCTTACGATTTGAAAGGACCATCATAGTGATCAAATTACTTACCCCCTGCTAGAATTTTCCGAAAGGAGCTAAGAAAGTAAAAGAAAACAGCAACAACACATATACATATACTCAGATGTACAAAGGTGCTAATGGATCCCTTCCATTCAAGTTCATGTGAGTCCAGGAGATGAGGGGTTTTGTATACCTCGGTATAGAAAGCAAGAGACGACAGAAGTAGCACACATGGGGCATGTGTTGGACAATACCAGCACCAGAAACAGGTGAACAGAACTGGGAAGGAGGCAGAACACAGGAGAGACAGACTCCAGGGTGGCCATCGCCGTCAGGCTAATATCTGAAATGACTGTCATCTCTGGGGCCTGACACACCGAGCTACTGAGCTAAATATTTAAGTAATTGACACAATTTATTCTAATTCCCACAATAGCACTAAACACCTAGGAGGTAAGTGCCATCACCACTCCTATGTCATAAAAGAGGAGGTTTACAGAGGTAAGGTGACAGGGCTAGAATCAAACTCGTCTGGCTCCTAGCCATCATGCTGCTTGATCCGACCCCCCTGACCTACCTCCCCATGCACCAACCCACCCATCACAGAGTAGGCTCTTTTGTGCGATAAATACATATTTCCAACTCCCTCAAGCCTTGAAAGGCAGCCAGAGTTAAGGAGGTAGTGTCTGCTCTAATGGCTGCCCTGGAAAAAAAAAAACAAAACAAAACAAGGCAGGATGGAAAAGGGACCACAGGAACAGCGGATCTGCCCAGACACGGACTGGACCGCCAGGGAGATCTGAGATCCAGCCTCTGAATCCTCCTGACTACAATGCATTCCCCTCTTCAAAGAGCTGAGAGATTATTCCTCTTACACCATCCTGCCTCCTGAAGTCCTCTCACGACTCATCTCTTAACCTGAACTTGAACTTCCCCTGTAATTGACACTGCTTCTCCAGCCATTGACAAGATCAAACCTCCCTGTTACACAACGGTGTTCAAAAGAGAAAATAGGCAACTGCATGACTTGAGGGCAAACAGCAAGCTGCAACTTTGCGGGGTTTGGGTTTTTTTTTTTTTATGTTGGAATTTTGTCACATCGACTTACACGTAGAAAATAAGTATTTAAATATTTTATATTTAAACAAAATCTTTATTAAGAATCTTATGAAATCGACTTCATCCCTGGCAAAGAGAAAAGCAAATGAGTGATGGAGTCTTCCCATATTAAAGGGAACAGTTATGTAACCATCTCGCGTGAAGAGCCAGGCTGAAGTCAGAATGATAAAAGCCCGAAATAGCCCTGCTTCTCTCCACAAGTTAAGATCACATGGGGGATTCCACGAGCAACATACTTCTCGTACAGCCTCTGTCCTCTCATGAAGGCCTTCACTTCATTGTCCAGCGGGAAGGTGCCGTCATCCTTCCGAAAGCGGTAGAAGAGTTTGACGTCCTTGAATTCCTTATGTTCATCGCACACTGAAACACAATATACACAGAGAGGCCCGTAAGAAAAAAACAAAACAAAACTCATTTAATTCCTCACATGCAGTGAGATGCTAATTAAGACTTGTTTCACTGCCTCATTTCTCAAGCACACTCCTCTATGATTTAATACAGGTATTTAACACAGTACCTGGAATAGAGTGAGTACTATCATCATCACCATCACCTCATTGTCTAGTAAAAGGGTCACAAAATTCAATTCATCATTCATTCCACAAACTCTTCTTGAGCACAATGGGGGAGGTATCAGCCTCAAAGAATGTGAAGGCTAGTGAGGTAAAGAGCAATGTCAGCATGTAATAAAAATATGGTACAACATGGGGCGCCTGGGTGGCTCGGTCGGTTGAGCGTCCAACTTCAGCTCAGGTCATGATCTCGCAGTCTGTGGGTTCAAGCCCCGCGTCGGGCTCTGTGCTGACAGCTCAGAGCCTGGAGCCTGTTCCGGATTCTGTCTCCCTTTCTCTCTGCCCCTCCCCTGCTCACACTATGTCTCTGTCTCTCTCAAAAATAAATACACATTAAAAATACCATATATATATGGTACAACAGGGCAATGAAAGAGGTGAGGAGATACTGAAGTGACAGACCAAAGAACCCCCGTCGCCTAGCTGCAAGGAATGGACACTTCTCTGAAGAGCTCGCATGTAGTTAGAGACCTGAAGAATGGATAGAAAATGGGCAAAAGTGAAGAGAAAGGGCATTCCAGTCCAAGAGAACATCAACATATGAAAGGTCTTGGTCAGTTTTAGAGATTTCAAGGAGACATGTTCATGAATGTTCGTAGAGATGTCGAGAGTAACAGCAAAAATTTGGAAACCCCTTAAATGTCCATCAGCAGGAGAACGGGTAAAGGCACAAAGGCATAATTACACATGGTATACGCAGCAGTGAAAATGAGCAAACATGGATGAATCTCACAAACAGCATGTTAATCAAGTTGTACAAGAATAATCATGCATTTTTATAATGATTTAAAGCACTTGCAACAGTATGATACTTTGCTAAGAGATGCATCTACAGAAAGGAAAAAGTATGAAGCAGTAAATGGAAATAAGCCCAAATGCCTCTCGGAGGAAAGAAGGGAATGCCACCAGCGAGAGGTGCACAGGAGACCAAGTGTTTTATCTCTTAAATGGGTAGGTTTGTATCTGGAATAGAAGACGCAGCCCGTGTCTTCCTCCCAAGCTACCTTGACGGTCGGTGGCCACCTCACTCACCGTGATGAATGATGCCCCGGTCTGCTAACTTCTGCATGAGTTTGATTGCTGTCTCTCTGTCAGAAGCCTCTTTGTGCTCAATCAGCCAGTCAATCAGTTCTTTGGCAACAAAGCAGTTTGGGTAGGTTTTGAGATGATGTCGCCTATCTTTAATAACCTTTTCTTCATGCAGCCTGAGCCTGGAAAGAAAGTTTGGCAATCACTTTAGGAATTTTAATGACAACACAGATCAGTCAGCCGCTTGCAGAGCTCAGTAACAAGTGGAAGCTCTAAATGCATTCGAGTGCCGTTCACATCCCTGTATGTCAGTGGGGGAGGGGGCGGGGAGGTTCTACACGGTCAGGGCCCACAGGCCCCAGACAGTGATTGCACCCCCAGATCTAGAGATGATGCAAGCAAATGGAGGGGGAAACAACCATGGACAAGCTAGGGCTCTCTTGCCAGCCTGGAAACCGAGAAAAGCTCTCTCACCCCTGCTCTGTCTCACTGCCTTCTCTTTATTCCTCCACCAGTGGGCTTATGGCTTCGACCAAACAGCAAACAAAAACTCTAGAAATTTGCTGAAACCAGGTACTTCCTCTTCATCACAGATTGCTCAAGGTCACCACGTCTGCATTCGTTCACGTACGTAACAAATGAGTGTTCCAACCTCTGCCACTATGCACTTCCAGGAATCAGAGACCTATGTGGGAAAGTGCACAGGGATCCTGGCCTTCGCCTGTCCCGCTTTCTACAGGGGCAATAGCTTATCCTTACGTGACGCTTACCAGGTTCCAGATGCTTATTTGAGCACTTTCCACAGATGCACTAGTGTCTGCAACAACCTCATCAGAAGTTATTATTACCATCTCCTTTTTTTTTCTTTTTTTTTTTACAGCAGAGAGAACTGAGGCCCCAGGGAGATTAAGTGACTTGCCACACAGCTAAAAAGTGATGAAAATCTGATTTGAACCTGTTGGTCTCCCTTCAGAGTCCAACTTCCCAAGTGTCACATCCTGCTGATTTTAGCCAGGGAGGGATAAACAAAAAATCCAGGAGAGATAGATTAAAGCTGTTGGACAAACACAATTTATTTACAGGCTGATGGATTAGCGTGGAGAAAAGTGGTTGACACAGAACCTTCCCTTACTCCCTTCAGAACTCAGTGGCTTTATTCCAAAAGAGTCTTTTTTTTTAATGTTTATTTAATTTAGATGGGGCGCCTGGGTGGCTTGGTCGGTTAAGCGTCCGACTTCGGATCTCACGGTCCGTGAGTTCGAGCCCCGCATTGGGCTTTGTGCTGACAGCTCAAAGTGGAGCCTGTTTCGGACTCTGTGTCTCCCTCTCTCTGCCCCTCCCCCGTTCATGCTCTGTCTCTCTCTGTCTCAAAAATAAATAAAGGTTAAAAAAAAATTTAATTGGGGGGGGTGGGGCAGAGAGAGGGGGAGACAGAATCCGAAGCAGGCTCCAGGCTCTGAGCTGTCAGCACAGAGCCTGATGTGGGGCTGGAACTCGCGACCTGCGAGATCATGACCTGAGCCAAAGTCAGATGCTCAACCGACTGAGCCACCCCGGTGCCCCTCCAAAGGAGTCTTAAACCTGCCTTTAAAAAAGAAAAACAGTTTCTCCCATTTGTTTTTCCTTCTCTTATCATCCTTGCATTTACTTTTTAATTCTTGAGTTGGGCGAAACACAAGATCAGTTTTCTTCCTGTTCCACCCCCATCATCCTATGCCCCTAACCTCATTTTCTCAACTGCCACATGAGTAAATCGCACAATAACTGTATGAGCTTGGCAAGTGGCTTACTGTCTCTTTCTTCCTCTGTAAAATGAAGGCAGTTATGCTCAGCCTATCCTTGGCCACGTTGAGACTGGGCGACATAATGTCTATTAAGTACCAGCACCCAGCATAGTGCCTGGCACAGAACAGGTCCTGACCTCCTTTCTTCTACTCCCTAAGGAAAAAAGTAGATGATACTCTTGCCTGCTTTTTGAACAGAGCTCACCTAATGAAATTTAGGTTTTGATACCCCAGCGGTTATAGTATACGTTGGGAGAACTCTGAGGCTTAGATCTCTTTCTTGCTAGACCACTGTTCTAGGCTGAAGTATGTTCCCTTAAAATTCATATGTTGAGGCCCTAAACCCCAGTACTTCAGAATATGACTATATTTGGAGATGGGGCTCTTTTAAAAGGCAATTAAGTAGCTCAGTCGGTTAAGCATCTGACTTTGGCTCAGGTCATGATCTCGCAGGTCGCGAGTTCCAGCCCCACGTCGGGCTCTGTGCTGACAGCTCAGAGCCTGGAGCCTGCTTCAGATTCTGTCTCCCTCCCTCCCTGCCCCTACCCCTCTCACACTCTCTGTCTCTCCCTCTCAAAAATAAATAAAGAAAATTTTTAAAAAATGTTTTAAGGTAATTAAATTAGGGGCACCTGGGTGACTCAGTCCATTAAGGGTCCAACTTCGGCTCAGGTCATGATCTCATGGTTCATGAGTTTAAGCCCCATGTTGGGCTCTGCACTGACAGCTCAGAGCCTGGAGCCTGCTTTGGATTCTGTGTTTCCCCCACTCATGCTGTCTCTCTCTCTCTCAAAAATAAACATTAAAAATAAAATAAAAGGTAATTAAAACAAAGTCATGAGGGTGGCCCTAATATCATATGACTAGCATCCTCATAAAAAGAGGAAATTAGGACTCGCTCATGTACAGAGAGGAAACCACGTGAAGATACACAGAGAAGGTGGCCACCTCCAAGCCAAGGAGTGAGACTTCAGAAAAGCCAGCCCTGCCAGCACCTGGATCTCAGATTTCTAGCCCCCGTACATTTCTGTTGTTTAAGCTGCTCAGTCTGTGATTCCCTGTAATGGTGGCCTAAGCTAAGACAACCACAAAGTACTTAAGACCGGAGGCACCTGAGTGGTCCGGAAATGAAGTGCTCGGCTGGGACATCAGCACGGAGAAGGGAGAGGAGGAGAGAAATGAGGGTCCTAACTCCTGTAAGCTGAACAGAAAGGAAAAAACCGGGGCACCTGGGTGGCTCAGGCAGTTAACTGTCTGACTTCGGCTCAGGTCATGATCTTGTGGTTCGTGAGATCGGGCCCCACATCAGGCTCTGCACTGATGGCGCAAAGCCTGCCTGGGATTCTCTCTCTCCCTCTCTCTCTGCCCCTCCCCCCTTGCTCTCTCTCAAAATAAATTACAAAAAAAAAACCATTTTAATTGAGCTCCTACTATATGCTCCATATTATACTAAACATTTTCACATATGCTCATTTTTTAAGTATTTTATTTATTCTTGAGAGAGAGAGAGAGATACAGAGCACAAGAAGGGGAGGGGCAGAGAGAGAGGGAGACACAGAATCCGAAGCAGGCTCCAGGCTCTGAGCTGTCAGCACAGAGCCCGACGCAGGGCTTGAACTCACGAACTGTGAGATCGTGACCTGGGCTGAAGTCGGACGCTTAACCGACTGAGCCACCCAGGCGCCCCGACACATATGCTAATTTAACTTCTATGGCCTGAACGTTGCATGCTCCCCAAGTTCATATATCAAAATCCTAAACCTCAAAATGTCAGTTACGAGGGCAGTCAGAAACAAGACTAGGAATATGAACACTAGGCTCTCGTCCTGACACCGCCAGTAATTCCAGACGATTACACTTCTGAGCACCAGAATCTTCACTGGGAAAATGGGGACAATTATATCCATGGTGATTACTTCATCACACAGTTACAAAGTTCATTAACAAAGATAAAGACAGCATTTGAGCCCTTACTATTTGTTAGGAACTGTTTTACCTGCTTTATTGGCCATCAATCCTCATGACAACCCTCTGACGCAGGTAATGCTAAAACCGCAATACCAACGGAGTTGTAATTATTGATAAAAAATAAATGAAGCTTAATAAAAAACATGTTCACATAGGGGTGCTAAAGCCTCACATGAATCCTTCTAATTAATTCAGTGGCAATGACACTGAGTAATTTGTTTAACATGCTCAAAGTGGCAGAATGTGAAACATTAATTCTTAGACACGATGTCTGTCAGGAATCCAAGAATAATGAAGACCAATTTATTTAGAAATTGAAACGTGGAAGAAGCTACCATCTAATTTGGTGGAGGAGGAATATGTTATGAGCCAAGAGAGGAGATTTAGCTCCTATAAACTTTCCAATTAAAAAAAATTATTAGGTAATATTTATCTTTAAATACTACAAAATAGAACCTTTTGGTTACTATCCTTTCTTGAACCCTGAGAGTGGGGCTAATTCTCGAGCATTTTTGATTCCCGCCGATCCTCACCCTGCACAGAGGGGAGAAGCCCCTGCCTCTTCAGCTCTACCGGGGCCTGGTACATTTCCATGTTCAGAAACCTGAGCAGATGATGGAGGGGAAAGAACTCTGGATCCAGGAGATACTGATATTTTTAGACAGGGGTCAATAATCGTGCTACCATCTTTTTTTTTTTTTTAAATTTTTTTTAACGTTGATTTATTTTTTTTATTTATTTTTTTAATTTTTTTTTAACGTTGATTTATTTCTCTTTTGACAGAGAGAGACAGAGCATGAACAGGGGAGGGGCAGAGAGAGAGGGAGACACAGAATCAGAAACAGGCTCCAGGCTCTGAGCCGTCAGCACAGAGCCCGATGCGGCGCTCGAACGGACCATGAGATCATGACCTGAGCCGAAGTCAGATGCTTAACCGACCAAGCCACCCAGGCGCCCCAACCATCTTTTTTTATTTCATAGCCAGAAATACAGAATTCTAAGAATGAGCATTAAGAATTATACATTCCAGGGGCGCCTAGGTGGCTCAGTCTGTTGAGCATCGACTCTTGATTTTGGCTCACGTCATGATTTCAGGGTCGTAAGATGGAGCCCCAGGTCAAGCTGAGTGTGGAGCCTGTTTAAGATTCTCTCTCTCCCTCTGCTCCTTCCCTGCTTGTGCTCTCTAAAATAAAATTGTAAGACAGATTGTACATGCCAGAAAAACTACCCCAATAAAAAGATAAGAATTTTCACACTGCCAACACATAACCAAGTGTTTCCATGTAGCATTGTGGGCACATAATGTTTGCTGAACAAATGAATGTCCAAGGACACTAACAGAAATGACGCCATTTTCAAAAAGGTAAGGAGGCTTCTCAAGTAACTTAATAGGAGTCCCACTCCACAACTTAGTAGTAAACATCTATTATTACAAAACTATGCTTTCAATTCCCGGGTAATCAATTTCCAAAGTTTTAATCCCTATTGTACATGTATGAGTGTTTTCCAAAAAAAACATTTTCCTTTTACCTGAACTAAACTTTACCCCTTACAGGTTTTCACAACTTTTTTTTTTTTTAATGTTTATTTATATTTGAGAGAGAGACAGACAGAGCATGAGCAGGGGAGGGGCAGAGAGAGAGGGAGACACAGAATCTGAAGCAGGCTCCAGGCTCTGAGCTGTCAGCACAGAATCCCACATTTGGCTCGAACTCATGAGTCATGAGATCATGACCTGAGCCGAAGTCAAATGCTTGGCCCACTGAGCCACCCAGGTGCCCCTGGTTTTCACAACTTTTAATATGCTAATATGCATGGAGATCTCCAAAAACGGATTAGAGAAAGGAGTATTTCAGATTAGAGAAAGAAGTATTTCAAAGTCTTATGGAAAAATGAAAATTTTGAGTAGCTGAGCCTCTCACGGAATACAACGACTTCATAAAATGATGAGCAAGGGCCTAAAAGCCACATTTTTTAAGTAATCTCCATACCCAACATGGGGCTCAAATTCACAACCCTGAGATCAACAGCCACACACCCAACCATCTGAGCGAGCCAGGTGCCTCCTAAAAGCCACACTTTTAAACCATGTTTCCTGGACACATTGGTCACACTGTTTGCCAGGTCCAACATCCCCTTCCGCTTAAAACTGCCTTCCACACCTTACCCACCTCAGTTCAGGCAGAGTTCATGACCCTAGACCTGTTTCCTATGCCTGGGGCAGTTCCTGACAGAAAGAGCCCTTGACCTAAGGTGGCCTCTGCACATACATGCCCTGAGGCAATTCAGTGAGGCGACCAGAGGCACAAGATCCTACCCAAGTGACAGTAATCAGCTATGGCCCAGCAGAACGGCTCCCTCCAAGATTTAAACTGGAGCTGAAGTTTTCAAACTCTATTTGTGCCAAGGAACACTTTCTTCGAGCGCAAATTACCCAGGTGTAATTGTGTTAAGACGGAGCAACGTGGGGCATTCTAGCTAAAGGGCTGCCAGGTCCAGAGTATTTCCTTGTTTTCCCATTCGGTTCTCCCACATACAACCTCCACATCCCCGAAACAGTCTGCACGGAATTCCTAGAGCAAAGGTGAAAAATTCCCAAGACTGGAAGACACTGAAGAAACTGGCCAACCAGGAATGAGAAGCAAGCAGAGAGGCCAGCACATCGAAGCTACGAGGGCAGGAGAAAGAGCCCCTAAGTCACAAATGAGGGATAGCAAGAGATGCCTGTCCCTGGAGTGCGTCGGTCCCTTAGAGTTTTCCAGTTCTTCTTCCAAGCTCTGCCCACCCTAATAATAACCAGAACACTACCAATCCCTTCAGGTGACTGAATAAGCCTCGATTCCCCGAATCAAAAAAACCACAGCTACCCAGTCTTACTAAGGTCCTTCCATCCTGGCCAGAGGCCTCTTGCAAACTTCCTCACCTTTCTCACCTCCTAACCACGAATGCACCTGCCCTAAAGTCTGGATACGCTGGGCTCTTCCCCATCCCCCGCACATGCCATCACCTTCCATGCCTCTGCTCAAGACACAGATCCTTCTTCTGCCTTCAATAATTCAAAAAATGTTATTTGCTCTTCAGCTTAAAAGGCACCTCCTCTGTGAACATTTCCCCAGCCTCCGAAAGCCACAACACCTTCTTCCCTCCCTTCTCCCACACTATTTTAGTGCCGGTAGGAAAACATTCATCTCACTGCATTCCACTTAGATGAGAAGGATACAAAGGGAGAGTTGCTTATTTATTTTTGTAATTCTAGTGCCTAGTGCATAATAGGGGATAGATCCTTGTTGATGTGAAAAATCAATTTGCTCATACAATGCACTCAGCACGGAGAAGGCATAGAGCAGAATAGTCTTCTGACTAACAGAGTCCAAATCAGTCCACATTGAACCACTGGGAAGAATAACCATCCCTATTTTAGCTGCATTTTCAATACCACTGGCCAAGAAATTTAAATACAGAAACCACCTTCCCGACTTTCATCTGACACAGCTGGTTCATTCACAGGCTTTAGATTCAAGGTGATTTTGTAAGATTCTATTCCTGTCCAGCAAACCAGCTGTGGGACTTGCATCAGACAATTTCCTCTCCCAGCCCCAGGAGAACAAACACTACTGAGCGCAGGGCGTTAGTAATCCCTGCAAAATTACCGTCCATCTGATAAGAAATGCAGAAATTGTTTTTTGAAAAATAGCTTGCAGGGAACCGCACAGGTTGTGGGGCCCAGGGAACAAAGGGGGGGGGACAGAAAGCACATATTCTCATTTAAAAACAGCGTCATAAATCTCAGCCAAAGTAAACACTTTAATTAAAAAACACAGCAAGCCAAACAGTGAGGCTGACAGTGTGAGCCTTGTGACTTGAGCAATAGCCCTGACATAGATGTGCTGTAAACCAAAGCTCTTGTCTTTGCCAGATGTTCAGCACCAGCTCATATCTGTCCTTGGGGATCAGAGAACTCAGAGAAAATCACTCTTGATCACCTACCCCTGAAAGGACCCGAATCTAAAAGGATGAGAAAAAAGACAGGAACAAATGAAATCTAACCTACTGCATTTCCTTTTAATGTTTGAATTTACTTTGTAATTAATATTTCAAATTATCAAAATAATATATGCTCACGGTAGATAAAAAGAAGCTCAATATGTATAACACGACGCTGGGTACTGATGATGCTAACTGTCAAAGCTGGGAGACAGGTACATGGGGTTCACTACCGTAGTTACTTTGGGGTGTGTTCAAAATTTTCCTGACCCCCACTGTTCAAAAGAACCCAACATTAATAGTTTCTTACGTATTCTCTTATGTACACATGTATGGCTATGTTTATGTATATATATTTATGTGAAATAGGATCATAATACACATTTCATGAGGTTTTGCTTCAAGAAGATACTTGAATTCTCCCAACCTCATCAGAACAACACACAGTGATAGGAAGGAAAGAGCATGAAACTGGTTAATGTAAACAGAGCACATGTGATTCTGGAAAGCCAGAGGGAACTGGTCTCACACCACCCCACCCCACCCCACCCCCACACACACACAGGCACGCTATACACAAAGCTGCAGTGAGCACGTGATGTCAAATATTCCACCAGCAAGACCCCTTTTCAGGAGGGTCATAAGAAATGGCTCTGTGAATCAGGAACAAGGTCAGAGCCATAAGTTCTATACAGAGCCCTTCCAGGGCATGGGTCAAGTCAGTGCAAAGACAAGTCCCGTATATGCTGGGTATCTTGTCACCACAACAAATTGAGATGGTAAACACACCCAGGAGGGAAGCATGTTTGAGTCTGAGTCCCATTTATCATTCACTATATTTGAGATCTTGATGAGGAGTATAAGCAGAAATAGTAAGTCATTTATACTTGACATCTGAACACAGCCACACGCTCAGAACTGAGCCCAATGACATCCCTGTGATCAGGAAGGCATTGTCATATTCACTGACAGATAGAGAAGCGAGTTCAGAAAAATTAAAGTGACATGCTCAAGTCACATTTCAACCAGGGGCAGGGTCAGAACTTGAACCCAGATTTTCTGACTTTCATGTTTAGAAAGAGTTCCGTGGGGCGCCTGAGTGGCTCAGTTGGTTAAGTGTCTGACTTTTGGTGTCAGTTCAAGTCATGATCTTGCGGTTTGTGAGTTCAAGCCCTGTGTCAGGCTCTGTGCCGGCAGTGTGGAGCCTGCTTGGGATTCTGTCTCCTCCCTCTGCCCCTCCCCCACTCACTCTCTGTCTCTTTCTCAAAAATAAATAAAAATTTCAAAAAAAAGCGTTCTGTGCCATCACCCTTTAAATGGCAGAAGCACCTGTCTTCTGCCTGTGGTTTGCTCACGTAAACAAAGAAAGAGAAAACATACTCAATGGCCATGGAAAGGTGAGAGTTTATGCAATTTATATATCACCCAGATGCTACCAATATAAATACAGACAGGGCTCACAGAAGTGCCCACAAAAGTCATCACATTGTCTTCATGCCTGTGTTGAGCCAATGTTGTAGAATTCAGGTGACACTCCAGGGGGGAGGGGCTGGAGCTGGTGAGTTACACCATCTCAGAGAGTCAGCATCCGTTCACGCAGCACATGTAACAAACACTTTTAATGACAGTGCATAAGAGCTCAAGAGGCCCTTTCAAACCCTTCATTTCATCCTGGTGATAAGAGGTAAATATGGGGTCAAGACGGGGAGGCCCCTAAGTCTGCCTTCCTTATCTCATCAGACCTGAGATGTTCACTGTCTTCTTTCTCCTGTGGCTTTTTCCTAAGAGGTCTCCTGCTCTGAGGAGCCAAGAGCAACTGCATCAGCATCCCCAGCTCTGATCTCTTCCCTGATTAAGTCAGAAGGACAGTGTTCTTCCTGCTTACAAAGCACCCTTCCAAGAAGCTCCTCGATTTTTTTTTCAAGTAGGCCATTATTTGTTTACACCACACCCAGGCGTATCAGGCCTCTAATTGCCATTTTACAGGTGAAGAAACAAGTCCAGATTGGTTCATGGAACTCACTGAGGACACAGAGTGACTCACGGACCAGTTCTGGTTACTGAGTCAACTGAATAGGTGGCAGCAAGTGGGGAATAAGAAAGTATAGCTTTCAGGTAGGAACAGGGACTCGGCTGCATTCGTCAGTATCCTCATTCTCTACTAGTCATTCACTCATAGCAGAGCTGTGGAGCCAGAACGACTGGGGCTTAAATCCAAGTTCCATCCATCATTTGCTGTGTGACTTTGGACAAAACATTCAACTTCTCAGTACCTCAGCTTTCTCATCTACAAAATAGGAATAACAACGTAGGTCTCATATTGTGAAGATGAAACAAGAAACTGTGTCAAGTGCTTAGCACATAATAAGCTCTCAATAAATGTCAACCCTTACTGCCTTTCTTATGCAATACACATTTCACTGTCAGATTCTGCCAGAAGCACCATCAAGAGGCCACTAACTATGCATTTGAGTTACTTTATAGAACAAATGCAGCCCTTAAGTTGCTGACCATTGTTTTCCAGTATGAGTGCAGAACTTTGCATTAAATTTAATTAGTATCTCTGGGAGCAAATCAGGGAACTAAGGTGAGTTAGCAACTCCTGGAGAGACTAAGCTGTTCTTCTTTGTTCAAGGAGGAGAAAAATGCCCTGCAGGTAAAAGCAGAGAAAAGGGGAGAGAATGCTCGGTCACTCCCTAAAAACACACGGAGGCCTCTCTCCCTGCAAGATTACTAGAACTAATCTCACCCCTTCTGTGGTGTCAACCAAACTGAGAATTAAGATCACTGACTTGTTTTCATAGGAAACAACCTTCAGCCTATCCAGCCAAGCCCTCCTGACTACCTCACTGCTGCACGGGTGGGAAAGCCGACACTGAGAAGGTGGGCGACTTGCCCGTGTTCAGCCCACTGGAACTTCAACTTGGCCTCCTGAATCCAATCTGACGACCTGCTGAACTCCACCGCGGGATGACCTCGGAACGGCGGCTGCTGTCACTCTAGCCTTTATGGAGGAGTGGCCCACTGATGAGCGAGCTGGCCTAGTAGACTCTGTCTGGGACAGCTTCTCAAGTCATTGTTCGTCACACGCAGCCCGTACCCCCTCTTGAGAAAGACACTGCATTCCACCACCACTCTTTCCCAGAGAAGAAACGGTCTCAGGGCCTATTTTAAACAATGAAAAAAATAAAAACTTGAACTACACAGATCATGAAATAATAACTAAATACTGTTCACTGGACCCCTCCCCCCCCTCCCCAGTGGAATCTGAAAAATACTTGCCAGCTATTCTGTGGACAGGGGCAGAGATTCAGGTTAGAAAAGGTGAAGGCAGAGATGCTCAAAGAGAGCCTTCAGTAAGATCACCAGGAGGGCCTCCTAACCACAGAGGGCTGGGCCCCATCTCCAAAGTTTCTAATTTAGTAGGCCTGGAGGTGGGCCCAAGAATCTGCATATCTAACAAAGGCCCAGACGATGCTGATGCTGTTCTTTAGGGAGCACACATTACGAACCACCGGACTGGAGGGAAACAGTCAACATTGTGTTGTGGAACAAAAAGAAGAAAAGAGTAAGGGGAGAAATCAGGGGGGAGAGCGGCCCATGAGATGAGCACTGAGCCAGGAGACCTGCGAGGGGCAGAGTGTGGTCCAGGTGGGACTTCCTCTCAGGGAGTCTGTTTTCCAGGCACCGGAAATCGGGACCCTGTGAGTCTACAGCCCACACTTTGCCAAAAACCTTTAAAAGGCAGACAAGTGAACTGCCCCCAGGGCCACCCTATGGTGTGATTCTTAGGGACCCCCCTCCCTCTAAATGTATCTCCCCACCTGCTCCCTGATGCTCATTCCTCCTTGAGGAAGAGGGTGGCTCTCTGTCCAATAAGAAGGCATAAAAGTCTTTTTCTTCTTCTTTTTTAAGACAGACCTTGGGCTGAGGAGCAGGTGACAACCCACTCATATTAAATGGAATCAGTTAAGCAGCAAGTATAAATGATGACATGGTATCTCTTCCCATTTTGATGCAGAGGAAGTTTAAAGTAGGAAGGTATAGGGCTTTGAGGGAAGAAGAGGAAAGAACTGGTCTGGCTGGTGGAAGGGTGCCCAAAGCGGAAGCTGGGCTCAGAAAGTAGACCTCACAGTCCTTGCTCTCAGTATGAGGGGAGCAACAGAGCCCAGGTGCTGTGTTTTCTGTGGGAGGAGTCAGGACACCCAAAGTGTGTGGAGTCTCTGTCCAGGTAACGTGGCCCCAGAGGAGGGCTCTTACCAAATGAGGACCTGAGGTTCCTAATCTGGAAAATGAGGAAACTGATTAGGTTCTTTCTAAAATCTCTTTCAACTCTTACTTCTCTGCTTTTTTTATGGACACCCTGAAGAGCCTCCAGGGTAAATCCTCACTAACGAGATCAAAATAGAACAGGCCGTTTGGGGCACATTTTGTACTGAAAAGATCTACCACAAACCACAAGGCCTAGGAGCACAAACAGCAATTTCATTTCCTTTGGGTTTCCAAACAAGGATGAATGTATCAAAACGAATCTTGTGCTAAGCATGCTGTACAAACACTGTCTAGGGTTACGATCGTCTATTTTCAGCTCACAAGGCAGATGTCAAAGCGCCATAGGCTTTGGGTATGCAGGTCTGTGACGTGAGAATAGAAAGTTTCTCTGGGTTTAAAGTATTTTCAAGGGCCCTCAAAGGTGTTTTCAGGGACGTCTGCAGCTGATGTGGAGGCTGCTTTCAGTTAAGGGGCTTGTAGAAGATTTCTCAACCAGTATGCATTTATTGAGCCCCAACTGCATACCAGGCGTAGCTGGAAAAACTGCTCATGGCAAACTAGTTCAGGGACCATGTAAGTGAAACAGGTGTTGTTTCTTCAAAATGAAAGTGTTTTATTCTATGTATATAGGGTGTGCATGTACACACACACACACACACACACACACACACACACACACACATCAAAGTCTCCATCATATGTTAAATCTGAATCTGTCCAATTACTTTCCTTTTCTTCTATTTCCTCTGTTGTAGCCAAATGCATCACCTTCATTTCTGCCTCTGTCCCTATATTTATGCTATTTTTTTTTCCAGGAAATTCCCCCCCTCCTTTCCTATCCATCCAGGAAAGTCTAGCTTATCTCCACCTTCTTCCACGATGTCTTCTCTCATCCAGCCAGATACTACCTCATTCCCCTGACTCCTCTGATACATTTTCTATGATGCTCATGTCTACCCACATATTATTTTATTTTTTTTACTCTTATTTGCATTAATTCTCTTCAACTACACTACAAATTCTATGCTGACATAACTATTTCATTCTTCTTGCTTATTTCCCAAAGCATCTGGGACAGGGCATGGTAAATGGCACTTGGTGTCAGGGTCTGGGTTTTCATCTTTGTTTTCAGACAGATGTAAAGAAGACTTAGCTCAGCACAGAATGCAAATTTGCACCTCTCGTCTTGGGCCCTTTGGTGGCTGTGCACCCATCCAGGCAACACTTCAAAGCATTTCTTCTATTAACACGAAGGAGTATTTGGACCACATTTGTGTGTTTGGTTTCGCCAGATAAATGATGTTAAATGACTCTTCCTTCAGAAAGACCCCCACACTATTGATTCTTCACAGAATGTGTAGATAGCAGGTGTCTGAGCTTTAGCTGAAGCTCTGTCTGTCAAGATCCAGGCAGGTCTGGACAGATATGGCTCAGGCTGGTAGATGGGGCCCTCCAAGAATCCACTGACAGCTCAGCAAAGAAGCCAGACCATCAGAGAGGAGGCAAATTGTGAGAAGGCTATGGTACCTGGTCAGCCCCAAGGACACAGAGCCGAATCTGAAGGTACTGTGTTCACTGCAGTTTTGTGAAGTGACGGACCAGGCACAGCTGTGCTGTGGGGGAAAGGGGACAAAGTAAACACAAAAAGAGAATACTGAGAGTCTCAGGGTAGTGATACACACACACACAAGCGTGCGCGCACGCACACACACACACACACGCACACACACACAACACTGGAAGGCAAGAAGGATCACAAGAAGGGCTGTTGAGAAATATCCAAACTAAAAGAAGCACTTTCAGGGGTTAGTAGTCCCTTTTAGGTACTCAATACACTTATGTCCAAATGTTTAGGCCACCTTTCATACCTAGTGTAGACACCAAATCCATTGATATTGTGATTATATTTGTTTGTTTGTTTGTGACTAACAGAATGCAAGTAAAATGAAACCCTAGGAGAATGAATAAGTCCTGGGAATAAAAGGCACAGCATAGGAATATAGTCAATCATACTATAATAGAGTTGTACGGTCACAGATGGTAACCACACTGGTGGTGAACACAGCGTCATATGTAACCCTCTTGAATCACTATGTCATACACCTGAAACTAAAGTAATGTTGTGCGTCAACTATGCTCAAAAAAGAAAATAAAAGTGAAACCCTGGGAGGAACTCAACCTAAAACTCTGTATTTCACTTATGACTAGTAGAAAATAGAAAGACTTCTCTGAGCCACATAATAAAATGCTATCACAGGTATCTAAAAGCACTTTCAAGGAAATCTTCGCAGACCTGTCAGAAACTCAGGTAGTGAGAAGAAACTACTAGCAATCTAGTTATTGGCTTATTCCAGGTTTGCATTTTCCCTTTCTTAACATAGTTACTGTGACCCTTGCAGGAACTCAATACACTTACAGCTAAATTTCCAGACTATGGGTGTACCAATGTAGTCACTGAATACTCACGGTGTATATGCTTGCCCCTTTAAGGAGGCTTCGGTGCATATAACCTCAAACATCTAGACCGACACTTGCCTGCATCCCAGGTCACTCAGACTGAGGAGCAGAGAGAAGAGGGGCCAAAGCAGAAGCAAAAAGCCACCATCACCAGCCAAGAAAGAGTCTAGATGGTAACTCTGGAGTATCCAGTTTTCTATATATCTGAGTCCCGCTGACATCTGACATGATGACAATGCCACATTTCATGTGCCTATAGCACAATATGGCTTATAAGTCACTTCCATACACTTTATCTCATTTAATTTTTGCAAACAGCCTTGTACGGTACTTGGGGGACAGATGGTTAACCCCTGTCTCTAGATGATGGGAAGGAGGTTTTCTACAGTGCCTGGAATTGTCACCGTAATAGTTTACAAGTGGCAGAGCCTCACATAGCATCTAGAATTTCAGATTTCTCACTTACCAAGACTCTGCACTTGAAAGAGTATATCCAACCTCATCAATAAGAATATTTCTGCATATAGTTGGTGATATCAGTGGTTGAACCTGGAGTGTTATTTGGATATTTATGCTTTTCATGGGTCTTCCATTATTTGATAAGCACACTAAAAACCTCCATTTTCTCTCTTAAGTCCCCATTTTGTTATTGTGGATGAGTTGGTATTTAAAACCACACTGATGATTATGTAAAGAATCTGAAAACTTAACCAATCTCTATTAAAGAGCCCTGGACGCCTAGCATGGCTCCAAATACCTGAGGGTGCTTATGAACCATAGCACTTTTTAAACCCAGGACTGTATTCTCTAAAGACAGCTAGATAACTAAAGATCTCATCGGCTCTTGGCCGCATTCTCCTGACAGCTGTTGCTTGAATGGTAGTGGCACTTGGCAACAGCTAAAAAGTCACACTCTATTAATTAGGCTAGCAGAGGCAGGGTAGGGAAGGTGAGAGCGGACTCCTTGGAAGTCATTAAGATTCTAGACGGCTTTTGAAAGACTGCTCTCAGTTGAGTGTGACCATGCGCCTGCACCTGTCTCCCATATCTGTCCAACCCAACATTTGTGTTCGTGTGTGCAAGAGGGTAGGAAACAAAGCAAACTTGACAAATTCTCACTCTAGGTACCAAAAAGTAAATGATACTTGTGTTCTGTGAGTTGGTGAGCTGTCTGTACTGGTTTTTAATGAAGCCTTGGCATCTGTTTAAGCCTGAGGTCTGCTCTGAGGGGACTTTGATTTACACCACAATTACATCTTCCCTGGGCCACTAACAAGTTAAGTATCTAGTTAGTTTCTTGAGAACACTTAAAATGCCCTGCAAATCAGTCTCCATTTATCAGACTTGTAACTTTCCCTCTGGTTACACAATGAAGGAATAAATATTTGACTGCATGTCATTTGATTGCTATTTGCTTCAATAGCAAGTCAAGTTCTCAACTTCTTTGTTTGGAGGGAGGAGTTGCAGACAGAAAGTGGAGCCAGCCCAGAACAAGAGGTGTTCAGACGAAAACAATGATGAAACCTGCATTTTAATAAAGGGGCATAAACCAAATAGGGGTTTGCATTAGTTTGATAATAGAAAAACAATGGTCTGAATGGAATCGATACAGTTAGTGAGTGATCATAAGCTACTGAATAAATAAAATTAAACAGCATGTCTATGTTCAGAGAATCACAATACTTTAAAGTCATTCCTAGATTATTATGGTTATTTCTAAAACTATTTTCCATCAAAAAACTTTCTTCCTCCTGTTTTTTAAAATTTATTTTTGGGGTGCCTGGGTGGCGCAGTCGGTTAAGCGTCCGACTTCAGCCAGGTCACGATCTCGCAGTCCGTGAGTTCGAGCCCCGCGTCAGGCTCTGGGCTGATGGCTCAGAGCCTGGAGCCTGTTTCCGATTCTGTGTCTCCCTCTCTCTCTGCCCCTCCCCCGTTCATGCTCTGTCTCTCTCTGTCCCAAAAAAAATAAATAAACGTTGGGAAAAAAAATTAAAAGTAAATAAATAAATAAAATTTATTTTTAATTTATTTTCTTTCATTTGTTGCAAGAATGTGCTGCAGTTAAGTTCCCTAAATCTTCTCTGAACATTTAACCTGAAGGATGGCAAAGTTCTTACCTAAAACACACAACCAATTATTCATACACGAATAACTTAAGTCCAGGTACCTCTTGGAGGCACAATTAGTTGTATTACATACGGTCACGTTGAGACTATCATACCTGAGAATAAATTCCATTTGTTTTTGGAATACATCACTTCATCAGAGTTCTATATTGTAGCAGATTTGTTGAAATTTACCTTAATATTTATTCTGCATTTCTTGAATATATGAGCTAAGGATCAGGAGGTGACCATTAGAATTAAAAGAAAGATCAAAATCTTAAATTAAGGAGTCAGTAGTGATACATTCAAATCCAGATAGTAAAGCATTACTTGCACTTGGGGATATGCATGTTTTCTTTGGCATATTCTTCAATATTACTTTATACTCCATGGTACTTTCAAACCTCCCTTTACTGTCACATAGTTGATCGGTGAACATAAGCTATCGAATAAATAAAATTAAACGGCATGTCTATGTTCAGAGAATCACAATACTTCACAGTCCTTCCTAGATTATTAAACATCAGTGCTTCTGATACTTCTCTTGATCCAGGGAACAACATGAGGACAGACCTTTCAAGCCATGGCATTCACTGTTGTGTCTCCAGAGCCTAGTACCTCCCCCCAAACTCAACATACACAAGACACGGTAGACACAAATTCTTCATCATTTCAGCATGTCCCTACCCTACCTCCACCCATAAACACACACATTCTCTCTTATCATCCTTCCCTACTAAATTAGTTCCTCTTCCCAAACATCTGATTTCTAGGAATGAGTCCCCAAATAGTCCAGCCACCAAGGCAATATCCCTAGCTACCGTGGACTAAGAATTCCTTCAAGGACAGAAATGAGGACTTAGTCCCTTCTTGTAATCCCAGCACTCGTTGTAGTGTTGACAGGAGGTCAGTAAATGTTCCTTGTATTCACATTTCTTTCATCCTCTGTGCTAAACCTGTTACTAAATTCTGCTGTTGACATCCCGGAAATATCCCTTGATTTGCCTTCAATCCATGGCTACTTTTCTAGTCCAGAGTCTCCCGATTCAGTTTCTAGAACTCCACTCTTCCAGTGGACTCACATCTACATAAGGACATTCAGAGGCTCTCTTTCATTTTTGACATGGTACAGGTCCTGAGTCCTCTGTGAAGCAATAAAAGCTCTCTGTGACCCTTCCTCACTCTGCCTCTCCCCTTTATCAACCACATTGACCCCTGTTCCCAAACACAGGCTCCTGCTCCAATCAAGCACACGTCCTATGTCTATCCTACTTCGTGTGTCTTTGCCATGGCATTCCTACTGCTAGGAATTCTGTCCTTCCTCCCTACAACTTTTACAAAACCTAATCATCTTTGCTCATGTCCCACCTCACCAGGAAGCCATCTCCTCCTTTCGTGGGTCACAAGGATTTCTCTTTTCTAAAACTGTTGCTTTAATTCTCCAGGGTTGTTTGCAATATTTTGTTCAATTGCTCTCCATTTATTCATGGATTCTTACTGTTTCTCTACCTAAAAAGTCATCTTCCTGAGAGCAGGAATCATGCTGTTTATTTCTCGATATCTTGTGATACAAACAAAAGCTGGTCCTAGGGGCTCCCAATAAATATTTATAGGCTGAGTAACTAGAGATAAAATTCTGTCAGCAGCGTATGTATAAGAAAATTATTCTGGGAGGAAAAGATGAAAAAGGGATACATCCAGGTTTCTCTGAAATTTGCTGAAGAAATCTGTGCTCTACATACAACTAAAGGTATATAATCTTAACTAATCTCTAATAAAATATTAACTGAACTTTTTTTTTAAGTTTATTTATTTATTTGGGGGGGGGCATAAGCAGGGGAGGGGCAGAGAGAGAGACGGAGAGGAAGAATCCCAAGCAGTCTCCACACTGTCAGTGTAGAGCCGGATGTGGGGCTCAAACCCATGAACCACGGGATCATGACCTGAGCTGAAATCAAGAGTCTGATGCCTAACCAACTGAGCCACCCAGGCACCCCATGCACTTTTAACAAAGAGTTCACATACACTGCCTTAAATCTTTTCAAACCTCTCTATTAATCACAAGGCACTGGGACAGACTTTCTGTTTTGTTTGTTGCTATGTGGAAAAGACATTCTGTTACTATAGCGTCATCGACTTCTGGATTCAGAAGTCAAACCGAAAAATCTGCTTTTGATGTTGTTATCATTAAGCAGAAAGAGCAGTAGGAGGAAGAATGGCTCTCTTTCTCTCCCCCTGTTCACACTGGTGCCAATTACCATTCTGATAAGCTTTTCATCAGTGCCACGTGCTTCACAATATCACTTTTATTAGTCACTCAGCAGAAGCGCCATGTGATGTGCGGGAATATTGTTGCCCCTGTTGAACAGCATAAATGCCCTCTTAAGACACAGAAAAGTTATGTAAGGGCCTTGACCGCCCTGAGATAAACAGTGAGAATCAGAGTTTGAACTCAAAGCTCTAGTATCCTGCTTGGGGCCCTGGAGAAACCTAGCAAGGTCTTTCTTCAGAAAAGCTGAAACACACGTCACCAGCCCACTACTTTAGGCTGACTCCGGCAATGCTAAAAATCAACTCAATGCAGCAAATATTTACTGGTGCCTAGTACTTAGAAACTGTGCCAGACACACGGATACAGCAGTGAATATGACACCCTTGTAGAGAGTGGCTTACAAAGGAGGGGCCTAAGACGATCTGTTGGATGCAGCTACAAAAATATGAGAATGCAGGGGTGCCTGGGTGGTTCAGTTGTTTAAGGGTCTGACTCTTGACTTAGGCTCAGGTTGCGATCTCACAGGTTCGTGAGTTCAAGCCCTGCGTCAGGCTCTGGGCTGATAGTGCAGAGCCTGCTTGGGATTCTCTCTCTCCCTCTCTCTCTGCCCCTCCCCTGCTCATGGTCTGTCTCAAAATAAACGAACATTGAAAAAAAATTTTTTTTTAAATATGAGAATGTCTACATTTATTTTATCTCACCTTTAAAAGTATTGCAATTTAGGGGCACCCTAAATGTACATGGAGTGGCTTAGTCAGGTAAGCGTCTGACTTCAGCTCAGGTCATGATCTCACAGTTCTTGAGTTTGAGCCCCGTGTCGGGCTCTGTGCTGACATCTCAGAGCCTGGAGCCTGCTTCGTGTTCTGTGTCCCTCTCTCTCTGCTCCTCCCCCACTCATGCTGTGTGTGTCTCTCTCTCTTTCTCAAAAATAAAGACACATTAAAAAAATTTAAAAGTATTGCAATTTCTGTTTTTGTGTATGCTTATGACACACATAATGCATTAGTGAAGTAGGGCATGTATATAGCTGTTAATATGCTCGTACTGGGGGGGGGTTCTATGATCAAAACATTTTTAAAAATTTGTTAATATTTATTCATTTTTGAGAGGGAGAGACAGACAGACCATAAGTAGGGGAGGGGCAGAGAGAGGGAGACACAGAATCCGAAGCAGGCTCCAGGCTCTGAGCTGTCAGCACAGAGCCCGACACGGGGCTTGAATCCACAAACTGTGGGGTCGTGACCTGAGCCGAAGTCGGACACCCAACCAAGTGAGCCGCCCAGGCGCCCCTATAATCAAACCATTTTTACAGATTGGGATGGGCAAGCAGAAACATTTGAAAACCAACAGACAGCAAGACTCTTTGGACTTTCCTGAACATGCCATGACATTTTTCATCTTCAAGTCTTTCCACTTGCTATATTCTGTTCCTCAAATGAACCTCCTCTCCCTCACTATATCCTGAATAAACTTCAAAACCCAGCTCCGTGTGTACCTGCTCAAGGAAATCATTACCCCCTCCACCAGGGAGAGCCGGGTCCTTCCACCCACGGCTCCCGTCGCACCTTACACACCCTTCTACTGCAGAGATCACCATGCTGCAGCGGGACTGTCCACACTTCCATCTCTGCACTCGCTGGCTGGACTCACTGGTGGTGAGCTCCTTGAGGGCAGGGTTGGGATAATTCACCTATTTTTCTTAAGAGCTAGCACAATGTCTGGCATGCAAGAGACACCCACAATTCATCCGAGAAATGTATTCACTTAGGTGAAGAATGTCCTCACCATTTTTTTCTTGCTAGTCGCAATGGACTTGAAGATGACAGGATTTCACGTGGGCCATCAGAGTCCATTGTACTTCCTCCTTTCTCTCCTTGTGGATGGGGCAGAGAGGCTTCGAGGGTGGGGAGAGGTGATCACGTTCAAGGCATGACTACTGCCGCTACCAGAAAATGTAGAGCTGGGATGTGAGAAAGCTATACGTTTTAAACCAGTGAGGTCTGGACGGTCTCAGTGTTCAGGTAAAAATGGGGACCAAAGACTTCTAAGTCTGAGCAGAACAAATCAGAAATGCGGCGACACGCTGCGTGCAGGTGGAGGAGTCCCACGAAGACACCTCTGGGACAGAGGAAAGGTGGTCAGGACTAAGTGAGAGCCTCGTGTCCTGGGTCAGCTCTGCAGATACTAACTACCTCAGAGCCTCTTGGTCTTCAGAGGAGACTGTCTTGACTCCCCACACAGACTTTCCGGGTTCGCACGAGGAAGCAGAGAATGGGGAGGGGAGCCAAGACCATCAGTTCCTTTCTTGCTCTGGCATAGAGTCAAACGGCTGAGAAACAGTCATTTACAAGTGCTGAATTAGATTACCACCAAGGTCCCTCCAGCCTGAGGTTGAACAACTTGATTATGTCGGTGCCCTGGAGCCGAAGTGTCGGCCAACTGTGGTATGGTAAACCTTTCAGGAAGACCTTGGCTTAGGTGTGCATGGTGCAACTACTCCAGTTTTCTGAACCCCACCTGGAGAGGAATGAAAATCCCTAAATCTGAGCTCTGCCTCCAACACTTAGTAACTGTACGTCCTGTGGCCAAGCCACAGACTATCTCTCCGAGCTGCATTTATTTTGCCACTTTGCGAATTTTCACTCTGTGTCAACTAGGTACCCATCTCTGGGCTGAACGTTTTGGACATGGCAATGAACAAGGAAGCCTGACAGAACTTCATGCCAACCACCTCACCTCTCAATTGGAATCAAAATAATCACTCATATTCTCATCTCACAGGCCAAGGATCACTACAATGTTAAAAATTAATAATACCTCTTTCTTTTTTTTTAAATTTTTTTTTTTACGTTTATTTATTTTTGAGACAGAGAGAGAACATGAATGGGGGAGGGTCGGAGAGAGAGGGAGACACAGAATCTGAAACAGAATCCAGGCTCTGAGCTGTCAGCACAGAGCCCGATGTGGGGCTCGAACTCACGGACTGCGAGATCACGACCTGAGCCGAAGTCGGTCGCCCAACCGACTGAGCCATCCAGGCGTCCCAATAATACCTCTTTCTACAGGAACCCTCATGCACCACTGGTAGAAATGTAAATTGGTGAAGCCACTCTAGAAAATAGTACAGAGGTTCCTCAAAACACTAAAAATAGAAGCACCCAGTAATTCCACTTCTGGACATTCACCTGAAGGAAACAAAACACTGATTTGAAAAGATATATGCGCCCCTATGTTTACTATTTACTATTAATAGCCAAGACATGGGAGCAACCGAATTGTCCATTGACAGATGAGTAGTAAAGAAGACATGGTATATATATTCAATGAAATATTACTCAACCATGAAAAAGAATGAGATCTTGCCATTTGCAACAACATGGATGGAGCTAGAGAATATTATGCTAAGTGAAATAAGTCAGACAGTAAAAGACAAATATCATATGATTTCACTTATACGTGGAATGAATGAAAATTACTATACAGGGATGTATATTACTATATACAGGGATATATATAGTATATATATATACTATATATATATATATATGAAAATTACTATACAATTTTCATATATGGGATGAAAATTACTATAGAGGGAACATAGTCAATAAATAGTGTAATAACTTTATATGGCAAGAGATGGTAACTATACTTATGGTGAGCATTTTGAAATGTATATAATTGTTAAATGACTGTGTTGTACACCCAAAACTAATATAATATTATATGTCAACTATACTTTAATTAAAAATTAAAAAAAATAAAAAATAATACCTCTAAATTTTTTTTTAACGTTTATTCATTTTTTGACAGAGAGAGACAGAGCGTGAGTGGGGGAGGGGCAGAGAGAGAGGGAGACACAGAATCCGAAGGAGGCTCCAGGCTCTGAACCGATAGCACAGAGCCCGATGCAGGGCTCGAACTCACGGACCGCGAGATCATGACCTGAGCCGAAGCTGGATGCCCAACCAACTGAGCCACCCAGGCGCCCCTACCTCTTTCTAAATATAAAATTTCATTGCATCTGTTTAAAGGTTAGCTGGCGTTCATAATTTGTATCACAAAAACTCATCACAAAACTTATATAAAGGGAAAGAAAAATTGTTATAGAAATAATAGAATTTCTTTATATATTTATGGCACCCAGAAAATGTCTATGTGACTCTACAGACCAAAGGCTCCTAGTGTGACCCACGCCAATTTTTTCTGAAGGCATCTGACCATCAACTAATAACTGCTGTAAATTCATGAGGCCAAGCTCACCATATCTTTCTAATAGCACCTGTGAAAGCTACAAATATTCATATGTTTGCATGTCATCTAACCTGCAATGACACAATCAATCAGCAGACTCTGAAATGAGATTTTATGTCTGCACCTAAATATTTAGCAATTTTAACAGTGTACCGAAGTGACAGACTAAATATAAAAAGATCTGAAAATGTTAACTGGTTCACAATAGAATTGCACAAGTGTCCTTATCCATGAAAATATTGAAAACTGAAAACAACCAAATGAAATCAATGAAATAAAATACTCTCTGCTTCTTACTCCAAAGCACAGAGAAGTCCAATTCCTACAACCTGAGGGTTTTTCTATTTTTATTTATTTATTTATTTATTTATTTATTTATTTATTTATTTATTTTCTTTTTAGTGGGGGGGGGAGGTTCTTTATTTTTAAAGTAAGAAAGGGGAGAATGAAATTTCATTACTTGGAAACTAAAAGCATTTCACTTTCTATAAGGGATCAATCAATAAGCCTTTGTTTATAGTCTACCCTATCCTTAGAACAGTGGAGATACAATGAGAGCCATCAAAACAGACAGCTATCTATATAACAAATGTTGTTAGAAATCCAACATATTTTTATGTATTAAAGCCTATACAAATGCAAGCAAATCATAAGATGATTGTTTTGATCATAAGATGATTTTCTATACCAAGCAGTATAAGCCTTTGTTCACACTCTAAAGCCGGCAAAAATTTTATATTAATATCCCCAATTCTGTGCTTTGAGCAAAAATTAAAAAGAGTATAATAGATATCTGTAATTTTTATCACATAGTATTTATATACCTCATTCCTAGTATTAATTTCTATGTCAATAATGGCTATAAGAAACAGCAACTAATTCTGGCTAATTTAGGAAAAAGAGGATTTCACTGAAAGGATATAGATAGAGGCTACCACAAATGCAAGAGAAGGCTGAAGTAGGAAGCTTGGAAAATGTAGGAACTGTGTACCTCTGGGAATATGCTCTGGAGTCTCACTGAGGAATCAGGAAACTACCAAAAGCATTTAAAATTAGATAGGCTGGGGCGCCTGGGTGGCTCAGTCGGTTGGGCGGCCGACTTCAGCTCAGGTCATGATCTCGCGGTCCCTGGGTTCGAGCCCTGCGTCGGGCTCTGTGCTGATGGCTTGGAGCCTGGAGCCTGTTTCCGATTCTGTGTCTCCCTTTCTCTGACCCTCCCCCGTTCATGCTCTGCCTCTCTCTGTCTCAAAAATAAATAAAACGTTAAAATAAATAAATAAATAAATAAATAAATAAATAAATAAATAAATAAAATTAGATAGGCAGGAGATTCCCAGAGACTTCCAAGAACTTCTGAACAGTGCTCTCGAAGCAGGCTAGTAACTTTCCAAGAGCCATATAGTGATTCAGTAGGTACAAACTATGGTTGTTTCATAACAGATTTGTCATTTAAAAAAAGCATAAGCCATTCCAATTCCCAATGACCAAAGACACATTGAACTGAGATTCCCAACTGTTTAAATACGTACAGATTTGTGCGTAGATTTAAAGCATTAACTGCTTTCAGGCTCTGTGAAGTGTCTGAATGTGTGCATGCAGTCTTCTTTGTCCACCTGATAGACAACTTCTCTCATTAGGAGAAGACATGGAAATGAATGAACAGAGTAGGTCATTCCTTCCTCAGGCTTCATTCAGCTCCAGATTAGGTCCTGAGACCACGAGCAAGAACTAACAGAGGGGGAAGAGACTCCCAGGTACGCAGCTAAAGTGTCAATCAGCTAAGTAATAACAGATTTCTAGTGATAGGAAGAAGCGTGAATACATAAATACAAACAAGGAGCGACTCAATGTGTGACAAAATGAAGAAAGCATTATATCACAAGACAAGGAGGAATTAAAAAATAATATGACTTTATGCCTACAATGTTATTTTTAAATTTATAGTGACTGACAGAGGGTGAGGTGAAGATTTTTAAAAAGATAGGGGAAAATAAAGCCAGCTTTTCACATTTGGTTAAAAATAGCAACATGCAGTCTTGATATGGGTTTTACCAAAAGGAAGATTGCACAGAGAACACCCATTAGTCTACAACTGCATATACATTATTAATGTCATGTTCTGTGCAACAGGTATTAGGCCTTCATCATGGGGGGGAAATGACCAGAAAACAAGGGGTTTAGGATTCCATATGGCTATTCAATTCTCCACACTTGATCAAAATTATCGCAATGTTTCTAAACTTAGTTTCCTACTATAAAATGTAAGTGTTTTAAAATGTAAACAAAAGAGGGGCACCTGGATGGCTCAGTCGGTTAAGTGTCCGACTTCTGCTGAGGTCATGATCTCATGGTTCGGGAGTTCAAGCCCCGTGTCGGGCTCTGTGCGAACAGCTCAGAGCCTGGAGGCCGCTTTGGATTCTGTGTCTCCCCCTCTTTCTACCCTCCCCCCCTCTCAAAAATAAATAGACATTTAAAAAAATCATTCTCATAAAAAATGTAAACAAAAGTAATAAACACCAAAGCTTCTCAAAGTCAATTTATACATTTGCAAAATGCTCATCTCTCATTTGGAAGAATGTTACCAGCTTCTAGTAGGTGCTCCTTAATACAACCATGCACATCCCCCACGCCCCCCCCCCACCAACACACACACTTTCTCTCTCTTAGATATACATTAAGAGTTGGCAAACTTCTTCTATAAAGGACCAAACAGTAAATATTTTTTGGCTTTGGAGATCATACAGTCTCATTTGTAATAACTCTGCTGTTACAGTACAAAAGCAGTAAATGAAGGGGCATGGCTGTGTTCCAATAAAACTTTATTTCCAAAAACATGCAGCGGGCCAGAGATGGCCCACTAGCCATAGTTTTTGCCTGTTCCCAACATATGCGATTGATTTTCATGCATCATTTAAAAATCCATGTATTTTGGGGGGCAAATGTTAAGCGTCCGACTTCAGCTTGTTAAGCGTCCGACTTCAGCTCAGCTTGTTAAGCGTCCGACTTCAGCTCAGGTCATGATCTCCCAGTTTGTGAGTTCCAGCCCCACGTGGGGCTGTCTGCTGTCAGTGCAGAGCCAGCTTCTGATCCTCGTTTCCCTCACTCTGTGCCCCTACCCATGCTCAAAAATAAACATTAGGGGCGCCTGGGTGGCGCAGTCGGTTAAGCGCCCGACTTCAGCCAGGTCACCATCTTGCGGTCCGGGAGTTCGAGCCCCGCGTCGGGCTCTGGGCTGATGGCTCGGAGCCTGGAGCCTGTTTCCGATTCTGTGTCTCCCTCTCTCTCTGCCCCTCCCCTGTTCATGCTCTGTCTCTCTCTGTCCCAAAAATAAATAAACGTTGAAAAAATAAATAAATAAACATTAAAAAAAATTCATGTTTTCAGGACACCTGGGTAGCTTAGTTGCTTGAGTGACTGACTCTCGATTTTGGCTCAGGTCATGATCTCACGGTGGCAAGATCAAGCCCTACAACGGGCTTCAAGCTGAGTGTGGAGCGTGCTTGAGATTCTCTCTCCCTCTCCCCTGACCCTACCCCCTTCTCTCTCTAAAACAAATTTTTTTTAATAAAATAAAATTTCATGTTTTTGACATCATGAATAAATGTGTACACTCTCATTTCGTAACTGAAGAAAATGTGCTTCCAGAACATTAACTCCAAGTCATGCTGACCTATTTACTATTACTATTACCCTACGTGCTAGGCTTTATTCTAAGTACTCTACATGCATGTTACCTCAAGGACCCTATTTATCTTCCCATTTTATAGAAAAGGAAACAGAAGTGGTTTTTTTAATGTTTATTTATTTATTTTGAGAGAGAGAGAGAGAGAGAGAGAGAGAGAGAGAGAGACTGTACGCCAGTGGGGGAGGGGCAGAGAGAGATTCCCAAGCAGGCTCTGCACTGAGTGTGGAGCCCAATGTGGGGCTGGATCTCACAACCATGAGATCATGACCTGAGCTGAAGTCAAGAGTCAAAGGCTTAACTGACTGAGCCACCCAGGCACCGCAGGAAACAGAACTTTAAACTGATTTAGTCAACAAGAGTGCTGAGTTAGAGCCCCTGAATCTCCTGAGAGTCCACTTATTCAAGAACCCATGCCAAGATTGCATAATCCCCTTTAAATAGTCCTTATCCCGTCTTCTGCTAAAGCAAGTCTTGTCTCAGGATACTTGAAAATTCTAGCATTAAGCCTGCATATCCCCCGATAGCATAGAAAATCTTTCTACTTACTCTGTCTTGAATCCAAGATTCCCCAACCCTTAGAGTTCTGCATTCTTCTAATCCTAAAATCAACATCTAAACTACAAGACCCTTCTTCCACCAAATCTCAATGTCTAGTGTGAAAAAATCAGTTACGATCATAAAATTATTGTCTTCTCCATTCCTACAAAGGAAACAAGAGAGGGTCTGGAACCAATGCCCAGGCTTATTTTGCTATTTCAACTTACACTCTGAGAACAATGAATCAAAGCCTCTATATAAGGGTCTAAAGTAAAGATCTATAGTTAACTAAGTAAAAATTTATTCTGGCTCTCAACAGAAATTGAGCAATACCTTGAAGAGCTCTCAGGCTACAATGTACCAAATAATATTTGGAACATTTCAAATGTTGCTTGCATGAGATTCTACTGACTAATCTATTCCTTATGTGTAAAACATAAGCCTAGGGATATGCATTTTCCTAGAGTTCCATGCCACAAAAAAGCATCAATAAATAAGTTTCCTCCCACAGCCTAAAATATGACCAGCTGGATTCACATTCCAGAACTTTCATTTCTGGTTAATAAACAATCCATAGGTGAAGCATATTTACTATTATCTTAGGATAAAACACACAAAAGTCAATCTGACGTATTTCATCAGTATACTTCTGGTATTTAGGCATATGGCGTAGTGTACATAGCGGATTATTCACACAACTAAGCCAAGTTTTTGTAACTTTAAATAGTCCTTCATTAATTTTAAAGGTATTGGGGCACCTGGATGGTTCAGTCAGTTAAGCATCGGACTTCGGCTCAGGTCATGATCTCACAGTTTGTGAGTTCGAGCCCCACGTCGGGCTCTGTGCTGACAGCTCAGAGCTTGGAGCCTGCTTTATTTGGATTCTGTGTCTCCCTCTCTCTCTGCCCCTCCCCCACTCATGCTCTGTCTCTCTCTCTCAAATATAAACATTAAAATTTTTTTTTAATTTTACAGATACTAACATTGCTATTCATCAATTGCATGTATATAGTTGATATAATTCTTATTGTGTATGAACGTTTAATGTTTACTCAACACAGATGCAAATGTCCTGAAACAAGTCCAATTTCAAAGGTCCAGGCTCCACATCCACAACAGCTGAAGCATTCTCTGCCCCTGACCTTCAGGCTCCAATGGCTTCAGGCTGAGTCCAACTGTGTCTTCAACCCACAAACTCTAAGGGTCTGGCTTTTGATGGAACACTAGTGTGTTACAAAGCCCAGCTCTTTCATTTGGGTGGTCTTGTGATCCTGGGCAAGTTTCTTAACTTGTTTCTAAGGCTTTGTGTCTCCACCTCTAAAATGGAACTAATGATATCTACTGGAAGATTAAATTACATAATTCATGTAAAATGCTTACCACACTATTTGGCACACAGTAGGGTTCAGCAAATACTGGTTATTATTACTGTTATTACTCTTGTTGTTATTTACTGGGGAGGCTAAAAGAAAATCAGAATAACACAAAACCAATGAACATCACAGTAAATAGCACAGCAATGAAACTTAAAATCCACTGCCAAGGGATGATTTATCCATCTATCTTGGCAGAAGGAAAACAGATGGAAGTTCAACGTTAAGCAATTAAAAGGACTCAGAGGTTAGAAGACATAACCTAGTTTAACCTTTGAACTAAACACCCTCGTTTATAAAATAAGGTAACATTTAAAATGGTGGTTTCCAAACTTCAGAGTAAATCAAAATGCACTTGCAGCATTAAAATATGGTATGCCTCTTCCTGGACTGAGGCATGGAAGTTCTGGACCTAGGAATAAATAAGGCACCATACCTCACCCCGAAGAATGCAGATCAGTCACCTATGGAGGGCCACGCAGGATGTGTGGAGGTGACCTCAGAGGCCCTGCTTGACTTGCCAGGCAGTGAGCTAGCTGGCCTTTCCCCAGCAGGAGTGGCTTCCCCAGGGCAGGAGCCTGGCCTTTCCCCAGCAGGAGTGGCTTCACCCAAACCCAGCCGTCACCAGGACTGTGGCCCTTCCTGGCCACAACTTCAAACAAGGCCCCAAGGTCTCCAGGTGCTGCGCACCTGCTGTTTCCCAGCTTGGTCTCGTCGGTGCCTGACTTCACAGTATGTGTGCATTATAGAAAGGCCGAGTGGCCCGGGGACAGGGCCCACCCTATGGAATAGAAACATCCTACATGTCAGGCAGCTTCATGCTCATGCCCAACTTGTAGGATAATGAGGAATGGAAGGCCCTGTACCTTCTTGCTGGCCCTTCCCACCTATGGGTCTCTAGTAAAAGTGTTCCTTAACCCATACTTGGGATTCACCTTCACCCCCCTCACCACACCAGAGAGACGAAAACAGAAAGGGCTGTAGAGGCCTTGCTGGAAGCGTGTAAGATGCGGGAAGTCTCCAAGCAAGAGAAGGAGCCGTTTTTTTTAAGTCACTGGAAGAAGAAGTTTAGCAGTTGGACCTTCCCTTTAGAAGGTGCCAGCTTTTGCTTACACCTCCCATTCCCAAAATTCTGGACGGAGAGGGAAGACAGGCCTGCCATCAATCCCCTTGACCCTTCTCCAGAAAAATTATTATCACACTAGGACATAGGGCCTTCAGAGAAGAAAACACCTGCCCTATGAGAAACACATACTTCACATTAACAATCCCTTCTGCCATGAGAGGTATTTTAGGCCACATAGATAAGATGCGATTCTCAAGGACTCATGGTCTAATACCGTAAAATGTCCGCCTTCTTGCAGATGTGGTTTTAAGTGACTAACTGAATTGGCCAAAAGTAACCTTGGAACAATTGTCTGAATAGACTACAGTATCGTTTTAAGTAAGTGTTCTCTTTGCTACCTGTTGTACTATCATCCCCATGAAGGTCCATCTCCCAGGACCCCGCAGACAATGTAATTGAATAACTGTTGCTAGGCTCTATCAAGAAGAGCAGTTTTTGCTACAAAGCTAAACAAATTGTCATATTATATAGGTGGATGTCCTTTTAAGGACTGCCAGGCTAAGTTTTATGATGAAATTTCTGTTCACATAAGCTACCAATAAAGATTGCAAGGGTCTCCCCAAACGTATCCTAGATTCTACGAGTATGGTTGCTTTGCTGATGCTAGAGTTCCTCCCAGCCCCCCTCCCCTATCCATACATCTAGAGGCTCATAAAGAACACACTGACTCTTGGCTACTAGAAGTTTTCTCTGGCAGAGGTGAACACATTTGTCCATATGCTCAACGGAGGAACACTGGTGACGTGGAACAGTTACAAATTGTGAAAGATGTTTCGAATCTCAAGAACTGGGAGAGAGAAGACCTTTAAGAGGTCACTCCCACTCTCCAAAAACCTTCCCAGGGACCCTCCAGAGGCCTGGCTTCAGTCAGGAAACCTTAGACTATAGATGGGACAGATACATAAAAGAACCAAAAATGTCCAGATAAGCCCCCAAATTCTCACAGTTTTCAAACTCCTCCCTGAGTAAACATTCTCTCAGAACTGCTGACAAATAGCCAAACCAACTTCCTCTCCTTCTCTGTGTTCCCCTTTTGGAAATGACATTATCTAGCAGCAAAACACCCAAAATGGAGCGAATAGGAAGACAATTGAAGAGATTCTCTCTGGTTAATTAACCATGGAAACAATCAAATCATTCTGTCCCATAATAAACAAAATGGCTCAACAAACCCTGGTGCATCGGAACGGTGGTTTGTAAGGAATTCCTGGCCCTAACCGCTACACCTTCCCTTGAAAGGTGTAATTATAAATTATAATGAGGCCCTGAGTAATCAGACTCTGCCCTCCTTGGCTTCACGCCCTCATTAGTGCATAGTCAGCAAGTGGCAAGCAAGTAGACAAATGTGTTGGCTCCAGGCCCAGCTTCTTAGATTTCATGGATGCTTCTCAATGGGTTTAACTGGAGCTGCTCTCTTTTGTAGTCAACACAGGCAAAAGAGAAAAATCACATTTTGATATCACAGTTTCTTATCGATACTTGAGTACAAAAGTTTTGCTGCATTTGTACATGTGCCACCCATTTTGAAGAATAAAAGACTAAATTCATGCTACATTATCTGAGAATAAAACCAACTTTTATTTGGATTTATTCCTATTAGTTATCTTTATGGTAAGATGCAGTATGAAATCAATGCCCAAGTCACTATTGTAAAGTCAACACAACATGCACTGAAATATAAACTTAAACCATATTACCAGTGTGAGAACACCTGCCTTCTTGATAACCAAAGGTAGCTCCCATTTCCAATTTATGGAGAACGGAGGGGGAAAATTGACAAAATATACTCAACATGTGACATGAAAGGTATTTTTTAGTTGAGCTATGTAAGTACAAAATGCTTTGCAACTTTTCCAAAAGGCTGCCTCTTAATTATCCCGAAAACAGCTTTGCTTAAACAAAGAGATGACTTTTATACAGCTTTGGCTCTCTCTGGATGGAGGTGTTCCTTGGAAAGTCATCAAAATCCAAGTGATACAGAAATCATTCTTTGCAATTTGAAGCTAAACTTGCCATGTCAATCGTATCTTGAGAGTTCTATTTTACTCTATCACTGAGGGAATCCTGAACACCAGAGGCATATCTTCCAAATCAGAGGGTGGTGAGGGATAGGAGATGAAGAAGGAAGTATCTGGATATGGAACATGTAACCACCATTATGGGGAGGTTTTTGGGAGGAATTATGTAGAAAGGAGCAGAGTCTAAGATGTATACCAATGTCTCCTAACCTCTCCTATGCTGTGTCTTTCTTGTGGCTTTTCTGTAGACACTTTCTTCTTCTCTGTGTAAGCTCCCTGCTCTGAACTTTATTTCTTCTAAAATTATGGCTTAATCACATTGTACTCTACTCAAAAAATTTTCACTGATTTTTCATCGAGCCCAAATTACTTTTTGCAGAAGACATTGCGCTTATCTTCCCAATACTCAATGAACCTTTCTCCAAAGTACAACAGCTGTGATCTCCCCTCTCCCCGCAAGGGGACCCAAGGCAGGCAGGGTAAAAGCATCCTCCTTGCCACAGTATTACAGATGGGTAAGCCCAAGACCCACCAGTGAAGAGCTTTGCTCTGTTGTAATATCTTGTGAGTCTGTGAGTTAAGATGGTACCAAATCATCCAAGCTCAAGACGTTTGCTGGTAGTTGATGGCAGCCAAATCCAGTCTTCGTTTGTTCAGGAAATACTGAATACTAGTAAACCGCATGTTGAGGATTTTAGGGGAAGTATATTATTGTCTGCAACTTAGTCCAAAGTGCCTAAGAACAACAAGATGAATTGATGGTTGGACAGAAAGACGGACAGAAGGACAGTTAAGTGATAAAGCAAGCATGGTAAAATGTGAATTGTGGAATCAAAGTGGTGGAGATAAGGTGTAAAATTCTTTAAACTTTCCTGTATGTTTGAAACTTTTCATGATAAATAGTTGGCAGGAAAAAGCTCTAGTTGAGTCTTGTTCTTTATGTTTGGATATTCTTAAAATACTTTTGTGGTATCTTTTAGCTCTTAGAAGAATGGCAGCAGGACAATGTCCTTTATTGTGGCAGCCAAGGTCTGTGCATCCTCCCCCACGATAGCTTCAGTTCTACCACTGTTACATTTGACTGTCAGAGTCTACAACCCAGTCATTAACAAAATCAGTTCTGGGGCACCTGGGTGGCTCAGTCGGTTAAGCGTCCGATTCGGCTCAGGTCATGATCTCGCAGTTTGTAAGTTCAAGTCCCACATCAGGCTCTGTGCTGTCAGCTTAGAGCCTGGAGCCCACTTCGGATTCTGTGTCTCTCTCTCTGCCCCTTCCCTGCTTGTTCTTTGTTTCTCTCTCTCAAAAAATAAACATAAAAAAATTTTTTTAAAAATCAACTTTAATAAATGTGAAGGAAAATGAATCATGCTTATGCATTAGATCATACTGCCTTAAAACCTCATCCCCTCAACTGCTTTTTGTAGTCAGTTCTCAAGAAAAAAAAAATAGCACAATAAGTAGGAGCTTTGGTAAAGTCTTGCTTTATCTACCTTATTGTAGTTTAGCTAAATGTAATATAAGGCACTCTCTACACCTCAATGTAAAACAGTCCTATATCATCACAGGATTAACTCCTTGCTTTTTTCAGTGACTATATTCTGTGAAAGTCACTTTCATTTATGGAAAAGTTAGAGAGTAAAAAGGTAAGTAGAACTTTAAAAACAACTCGGTGTGGGGCACCTGGGTGGCTCAGTCGGTTGAGCGTCCGACTTCGCTCAGGTCACGATCTCACGGTCCGTGAGTTTGAGCCCCGCATCAGGCTCTGTGCCGACAGCTCGGAGCCTGGAGCCTGCTTCAGATTCTGTGTCTCCCTCTCTCTCTGGCCCTCCCCCCATTCATGCTCTGTCTCTGTCTCAAAAATAAATAAATGTTAAAAAAAAAATTCAAAAAAAAAATAAAAACAACTCGGTGAAAAGAAGATCCAAGTTTACTCCATTCTTCTTTTCTCCTAGGGAAGAGAAAAGGAATCGGGAAGTAAAACAGCACTTCTACAATCTAAGTAATTCACACTTTAGTGCATTCAATGTATGTGCCTGAAAATAGTGTGCAAATCTTATAAGAGGATTGCATTTTAAATAGCAAACTAACTCAGGATACACAAAAGAAATATGTGCTAAACTCTTCTTTAACGTGAAAAAAAAACACGTATATATGAACTTTCATATATTCTCGTATGAAGAACAAGATAATATCCTTTTGCAGAGGACGTGGAGCTTATCTCCAGAACACTCAATGAACCTTTCTCCAAAGTACAACAGCTGTGATCTCCCCTCTTCCCAAGGGGACCCAAGGCAGGCAGGGTAATGGCATCTTTCTTGCCACAAGTATCACAGATGGGTAAGCCTAAGACCACCTTAAGAACGGCACATAATTCTGTATCTCTACACTGTCCCCTTCCGAATCCCCCTTGCTTTTTCTGTCAAGACACCACTCACAGAATAGCCTTTCAAAATTTCACAGCTTGTTAGAAATGGCCAAGCTTCACGCATAATAAAATGCAGTGACTAACCCAACCCTAATGAAAACAGGGTAGCATGAACGAGACTTTCCCTCGTAAGGAGAGAGTGCTCATCAGAATGCTCATTTGTTTCTCATTCTTTAAGGCAAGATGAGAGTAGCTGCTGTGCTGGGCCTGGTCCTCTGAATCCTGCCTGATCTCCCCACAAAGCTCCAGGCTCAGTTCTCTGTGGCAGTAATGGTTTTGCCATGTCACAGAGCTGGATGATCCAATCGGGCCAACATGGAGGTGGGTGCTGGGCCACAGCTTCCTCAGTGAAAGGGATCTCTGGGGGCTCATGGGTGGCTCAGTCGGTTAAGTGTCCGACTTCGGCTCAGGTCATGATCTCACAGTTCGTGGGTTCGAGCCCCGAATCAGGCTCTGTGCTGACAGCTCAGAGCCTGGAGCCTGCTCTGGATTCTGTGTCTCCCTCACTGCCCCTCCCCCACTAGCGCTGTCTCTCCCTCAAAAATAAAATTGAAAAAAATTTTTTTTTAGTTTGTTAAAAAAAAAGTAATCTCCGGGTAAATATCAGAATCAGAAGTGGGTAGATACAAGTATCCCCAGGAGACTGTGTTGTCAGCATTAAAACGAGTAAGCAAACCACCACCACCACCAGTAACAGAGAGCCACAAGTCACAGCTGAGGGGTAAGAGTGGAGAGATTTGAGACTTTCTCTGATGACACTAGCTGCTAACTCCCTCCTCTTCTTACCTCCTCTGCAGCTGCCATGGGCTTCCCTGAGCTGGAGAGCCCTGGCATGTGTCCCCACTTGCCACACCCTAGCAACAGCTGTTAATCTGAAAACCACAGATACAAAAGAACATCTCGTCCCACACTGCTGGGTGTGTTTTCTCTTGTTTCATCTCATCTCTCCCGTCCACCTTTAAAATTATTCCAAAAGCCACCAAAAAAAAAAAAAAAAAAAAGTGATTCTTTGTGCAGACCTGAGTAGGTAGGTCAGTGTTCTCTCTGAACTCTTCCAAGATGGAACCATCGCAGCCAGCCCTGAAAAAATAGCTCCCATGGCCCCTGCTGGCATTGCCACCAGGAACAGCTGTGTGCAAGCACGCCGTCTGGCCTACTAAGTCCTCTGCCCCCAATCTGTCTCCACTGTTGTCCCTCAAGTATATAATGATCCACAAAAAGAATCACTGACATAAGCTTCCAAGTTTGGTTAAGGCTGATAAATACTGGCACAAGGATCTCGGATCTAGACTCCACTTGTCTGCAGTAGACAATGAGGGGGATAGAAAAGTGCGATGACCCACTGTGTATATATAAAGAGGGCTGATCGTCGTTTTTCTCAGTCTTTTCCTAATCACTAAACTCCTAGAAACCAACCATTTAAGAGCCACTGCTTACTAAAGGGAAGTGAATTCCTGATACAAATGAATACTGGAAATAAGAGGAGAGAACGATCTTCCTTCCCCTTCCATTCACTTCTTTGGAGATGTATTTAACTTACTTTCAGGTTTATTGATTCCAAAAGACGGAAGCCATAACTGAAATATCAGCACTGGCTTTTGAGGAACACAAATATATTATTCAAACACAGCTAACAGCAGTCATTTCAGAAAAAGGTTTACATATGAATAAGTGCATAAAGATATAAAATAATTCCATAATCGTTTATTGAGCACTTACTAAATGCCTTCTATTTGCATGATGTTTTTTGCAAGTGACAAAGTCCCTTCATGTGCTCTCTCCAGGTTACGAAACGAATCATTACCAAGGGTTTGCTATGTACCAGGGTTCTGCTCCCTGCCCTCACATCCCGTTTGTGAAGCGGAAAAGAGGTTCACAGGAACAGGGTCTGTATGTTGGAGGAGCCTCCGATTCAAAGGCAATTTAACACCCTACACTAGGCTTGTCTGCATTGATTCCAAATACAGTGACTCTGTTTCCTACAACCCCCTCCCCTTTTTTTTATGCAAACAGGCAATAATTTCCTGACTCCAGGATATCTCTGCTGTTTTGAAGAATACAAGAAAACAAGTGTTCTCCTTCTTTTTGGATCTCTAGACTTCAGTAGTAGCCATCTGGGGGGTAGTTTCTGGCTATTCCCTTCATCTACAGTGTCTGATAGAGCTAAGCTTCCATAGGAATGGCTTCCAGTAGGGCTACCCCCTAAGAAAATCTCCAGGCCAACCTTAAAATTCTTTGTGTTCAAATGCAATGAAATGGACTCTTTGTCCTTTTTCTATTCAGCATGCTCTAAATTCCTCACCTCTTGTTTATTATAGCTTGATTTTTTTTTTAATTTTTTTTTTCAACGTTTATTTATTTTTGGGACAGAGAGAGACAGAGCATGAACGGGGGAGGGGCAGAGAGAGAGGGAGACACAGAATCGGAAACAGGCTCCAGGCTCTGAGCCATCAGCCCAGAGCCTGACGCGGGGCTCGAACTCACGGACACGAGATCGTGACCTGGCTGAAGTCGGACGCTTAACCGACTGCGCCACCCAGGCGCCCCTATTATAGCTTGATTTTTGTTCGATGAGCTGATTTTTACTTCATACCTGCACACTGCATTAACGTTTGCCAAGCAAATTCAGGAAGCAGTTCAACACTTATTGAACGTGTTTTTTTGAAAAAGGCAATAAATAGCAAGGCCGTGAGAGTCTGGAAAGGCAGTCTGTTATAGCAAAAAGGCAAATACAGCAAACAATCTGAAAGAACTACAATTTCCTACAATTTGGCTAAAATTCATTGCTTAGCAAATTGCTTGTAGGGAACCAGCATTTAGTGATTGGATGAGATCGCTGTAATTAGCATATTTAGTCTAGGTAGAGGAGCATAACTGGAATGCTTGAAATGTTTTCTCTCTTAATTAAGCATTCCTCATCACCTTCTTAACTCTCCTCCCCACCCCACCTGCATCCTCACAGCTGGCAAAGTAGTGAACTGCAATTCATCTTCCCGTTAAAATGATTACAGATTCAGAATGGAGTTCTAATTAAGTTTTCAAAACCACATGGCAAGGAAGACCCGGTTCAATAGTAGAGGAAATGACCACTCTATCTTGTGAAAACATAAACGCTTCTAGAAATACATTGAATTTTTCCCAACAGAATGGAAAAGAAATCATTTGTCTGTTTATGTGTTTGCAAAAAGTAGTCATGCTAGAATGTGACAAGTCTTATACACATGATTCCGTTTTACATTTGTCTCATCATTACATATTGCAACCCTCTAAATTACTAGTTGAGGACATCATTAAATTGTAGTCTAGCATCCTGCCTAAGAACAGGTACTTTCAGTTCTCCCACTTTATGGCTGGATAACCTAGAGCCAGTTGGTTTAAATATTTGGTTTCTTAGTTTTCAAATTTGTAAAATGTGGGTGATGCATATCTTCTACATAGAGCTGCTATAAAGATTAAAGGCACATATATATACATATATATATATATGGCATATAAATGTCTACAGATATATAGATATCTCTCCATCTCCTTGGTAGGTAATAAATGCCATATAAATGAGTATTATTGTTATTATTACCACACCTACCATTACCACAAAGAGGGCAGTAATATTATTGGGGATTCTTTATTTAAACGCTCTATCACAAACTACTTTCTTGTTAAGTATCTCTGCGATTATCCTAGAGAAGAAACATGAGGTGTATTTTGGATGTCTTAATTAGTGTCACAGTTATGACTGCACGGACAAATTTCAAGACAAAAGACATAAATAGAACACATAAAAATATCAAATGATTTGAAAATTCATAATATGAAACCCTACTCATGAATGATTTATATATGGTTAATTATCTTCAAGTTAGGAATGTTCTAAGATTTTCTTGACTATGGCACCTTTTCTGTTTTGTATCAAGAAAAATACTATAAAAATATATATGTAAAATATCAGTTCTATCTGGTGTGGTAATAATGTGTTATTGAGTTAGTGATAAAGATCACTGCATTCTTTGGTCAATCAGAAAAGCAAAAGTTTATGTAAATACATCTAATATTTTGCCTTTTATCATTCTTTGATAAAAATTTTCATCCAAATCTATTTTGTAATCGTTTTATTGAGATATAAGTGACATACCACATAGTTCATCCATTTAATGTATATAATGAGATGGTCTTAAGTATATCCCCAGAGGTATGAAATCATAACCACCATCAAGTGTAGAACATTTTCCTCCTCCCCAAAAGAAACTCTAGAACCCTCAGCACTCATCTTCCGTTCTCTCTCCCCACTGCTGCTGGCAACCACCTTCTACCTCCATAGATTTGCCTCTTGTGGACATTTCATATAAAAGGAGTCATACAATATGTGGCCTTTTGTGTCTGCCTTCACTCAGCATATTTTCAAAGTTTATCCATGCTGTAACATGTATCAGTACTTTATTCCTTCTTATGCCGAATAACATTCCATTGCATGGATACACCATACACTGTCAATCCATCCGCCAGTGGATGGGCACTTGAGTTGTTGTTTTCAGCGACTGTGAATAATGCTGCTGTGAACAGTTGTGTATCAATTTTTATGTGGACATATGTTTTCATTTCTTTTGAATATATGCCTAGGAGTAAAATTGCTGGGTCATATGTTAACTCCATGTTTTATCTTTGAGGAAACGCCAGACTGTTTTCCAAAGTGGCTGTATCATCTTACTTGTCCACCAGCAGTGTTTCAAGGTTCCAATTTCTCCGTGTCTTTGCCAACACTTGTTACTATTTCACTACAGCCATCCTGTTGGCATGAAGTGGTATCTGAATGCATTTTTAAGATGCAAAACCGGGGGCGCCTGGGTGGCTCAGTCGGGTAAGCGGCTGACTTCAGCTCAGGTCATGATCTCGTGGTCCGTGAGTTCAAGCCCCGCGTCAGGCTCTGTGCTGACAGCTCAGAGCCTGGAGCCTGTTTCAGATTCTGTGTCTCCCTCTCTCTCTGACCCTCCCCTGTTCATGCTCTGTCTCTCTCTCTCTCAAAAATAAATAAATGTTTAAAAAAAAAGATGCAAAACCGTAAAAGTACATTGAACACAGAAGTAAATCTTTTATGAAAAGGGAAAGAATGAAGACAATAGGGAAAGGACACCGCAGTCAGGCTGGAAAAGGAAGTTTTAATTCATTTCAGGTCCTTATGCAACCAACTGCCTTTCCAAGTGTCAGGATTGAGGAGTCAGCCCTCAATTTCACATCTGGAGCTTATAATAATCATAACAATGATAACTAATCTTGGTTTATGGTTTATTTTACAAAGTTCCCTCCCATATTGTAGCCCATATGATCCACCAGCACAAATCTTATGTGGAAGGGTATTATTGTTCCCATTCTGCAGGTAAGAGCACAGAGGCCCAGAGCGGCTGACTTGACCAAGGGAATAGAAGTTTAAATATATACACATATATGTGTCTAATAAACATTAAATATTATAATATTTCGTAAATATTAAATAAGTAAGATGCATAGAGCTGGGCCTGGAACCTGAGTTTTTTATCTCAAATCCCAATCCTTGGTGTCCTCTTTCCTTACTGCCTTATTGCTGATGACCAAAAAAGCAGTGGAAAAGCAAGAGAAGGCAAAAGGGAGTTGCGTGTCTGTGAAGCAGTTAGAGGCAGGAAGCCTGCACATCGTAAAGTCCCCACAATCAGACTGTGAAAAGGCAGCTAGGGATGTATGAACATGTTGTGACAGTGACAGCAAGGATGGCATTCCTACCTCTTCATGAGAGGTCCCTCCCGTAATGAAGAAGCCAGGGCATACTTAAATCCCTAAATTCTGGGGGCACCAGGGTGACTCAGTTGGTTAAGCATCTGACTTCGGGTCAGGTCATGACCTCGTGGTTCCAGAGTTCAAGCTCCGCATGGGGCTCTGCACTGATGGTGTGGAGCCTGCCTGGGATTCTCTTTTTCTCTCTGCCCCTCCCCCACTCACTCTGCGCCGACTCCTCCCCAGCACTCACTCTCTCTCTCTCTCTCTCTCTCTCAAAATAAATAAACTTTTTTTTTTAAGTTTATTTATTTATTTTGAGAAAGACAGAGACGGCGTGAGTAGGGGAGGAACAGAAAGAGAAGGAATCCCAAGCAAGCTCCACACTGTCAGCTCAGAGCCTCAGGGCTACATGCAGGGCTCCAACCCATGAAGCCATGAGAATATGACCTGAGCCAAAACCCAGAGTCAAATGCTTCACCAACTGGGCCACCCAGGCGCGCCCAAAAGAAATAAACTTAAAAAAAAATCCCTAAATTCTGAATATATCATCTGTACTTACAGTAGAATAGTCATATGCACTGGTCATTCTAATACTTATTGAGTAATTACTACATGCTGGACACAGTACTAACATGGTTGAGACTTCTAAAAAGCAGTGATTACGCTTTTCCAAAGTAAAATTAAATAGTGAACATTTTCAAAGCCTTTCACATGTGGCATCTCATTTAATCCTCACAAAATTCTTGTAAGAGATGTGGAAACAGGCCCAGAGAGTGAACTGACCCCAAAGTCACAAAATTATTAGATGGTGGAGGCAGAATAAGAATCAAGGCAGCCTGATTCTATACCCTGTGTCCTTAACCACCACCCAACCCTTCCTGCCAGATCTTGCTTGGCTCCAAGTCTTACGTGGTGACGCACAGAGACCAACAATACAGATTAATTCCAGCAGCCATTTGTTGAATGCTCATTAACACAAGAAGCTCAGGGGCAAATTCTCCCAACAACCCATTAAGTGCTTCTCTTCATTTCCACTTAATAGATGAGGAAACAGAGGCTCAAGGGAAGTGAACTGGGGCGCCTGGGTGGCTCAGTCGGTTGGGCGTCCGACTTTGGCTCAGGTCATGATCTCCCGGTCTGTGAGTTCAAGGCCCATGTCAGGCTCTGCGCTGACAGCTCAGAGCCTGAAGCCTGCTTCAGATTCTGTCTCCATCTCTCTCTCTGCCCCTCTCACTGTCTCTTTCTCTCTCTCTCTTAAAAATAAAATAAAAACAAAAACTTAAAATTAAAAAAAAAAGAGAAGTGAATTAACTTGTCCAAGGTCACAGAGCTACCATAGTCAATGCTGACATGGTGCTTACTATGTACCAGGCAGTGTTCTAAGCACTAACTCATCTAACCCTCACAACACTCTATAAGGTAGGCTCCATTATTACCCACCATTCTTAGTTAAGTAACTGGTTCAAGATCTCCCACTAGTAAATTGCAAACTCAAGATTCACTCTAAATGTCAGCCTCAAAAACAACTTCAGGGTAGTTATTGGCTACAAAGTGGCTGAGCAGAAATTCAAACCCAGGCTCACCTCCTGAGTGAGAGTGAAAGACGGTCTTTTTTTTTTTTTTTTTATGTTTATTCATTTTGAGAGAAAGAGAGACAGAGAGTGCGAGTGGGGGAGGGGTAGAGACAGAGGGAGATACAGGATCTGAAGTAGGCGGACTCTATGCTGAACTCAAGAACCTCAAGATCATGAACTAAGCAGAACTCCCACACTTAACCCACTGACCCAGGCGCCGGGAGACAGTGCCTTCTATCTTCTTTCCAACAGGCTAAGCATGGCTCTCAAACCTGTTGCGGTGCAGAGGGGTGTTAGGAAGAGGGGAGTAACAACTGCTCTGGAGACCCCAGGGAAGGGGCATTTAAGCTGCATCCTGAAGGAGACAGTGCTTCCTGGACAAAGAGAGGCACCCTGCAATTTATTATTTAAAAAGAAATGAAATTGAGGACTTTTAAAAAGGTGATATAATAATGAGGAGCAAATTATTCAAAAGCAAGTGTTTCAGATTGAATCTGAAAAGCTTTAATTTTTTCAATTAGAAAATGCTCTTGATGAAGGAAAAACAAGCTTTTATTCCCTTGAATTTTGACTACATATTAAAAAATCATCGAGGGACAGAAATGTGCAGTTTGCCTTTTGTAACGTTAAACTCAAACTGACTTCCAAAATTTTACTTCCTCAATCTAAGGCTGCAAGCAGGGTGGTTACTAAAAACCTTCAGGGATCTTTGCAAGAATCTCTCTCCTTCAGGTCCTGAAACACAGGTTTTTCAAACCAAAATGAGCCTAGAGATTCAGGCCAAGCATTAGAAGGAAGAGGTGAGCGCCTCATTCCAGCTGGGCCAGGGGCAGGCACGCAAGTTGTGGCCACAACGTTTCAGAGCCAGGTTTTTTTTCCCCTGGCAAACTGATTTATGACCACACCACTGGCAACTGCGGAACCGATCAGACCGTGTAAGTACATTACTCAAACATGAATCCAAGGACCTGGATGGGATGCGAATGTTAAGGGGGAGATCTGGGGTTCACTGCCTGTCCTCGGCGCGATGAGAGCCGTCAATTCCTAATTCTTGCAGCAGCCTAGGGCCGGTGGACTCTGTTCTCCAAAATGTGCGCGCTAGGGGAGTTGGCACAGCAGCAGGGCATCGGAGCAAGGTGCCTCCACGCCCCCTTGCGGACCCGAATGACGATTGATAAGGATGTGCCAATTTAGTGATAGGTAGTTTTTCAGAAACTGGGGTTTAGCCCCCACAAGACCCCTTCAAGGGGGATCCGGTGATCGGCCTCATTTTACAGATGAAAACGCGGAGGGTCAGGGGAGTGAAGCAGGGCTTGCCAGCAAAAAGGAAAAGCTCAAGTGAAGGCGATCACTGGGTTGGCCCTTTCATCTTAAAGAGTCTGGGGCTGCAAACGGCTTGGGGCCGCCCACCCCTCGCTCACTGGATAGACTAGGGGTCGGCTGGCAGCCAGCAGGCCTTGGTAGTGCCCAGGTGCCCAGGAAGAGGGAGCGCGCGGCGGGTGCCTGCGCGTCTGCCGAGCGCAGGGCTGCAGCTGCGGGGCCGGGGCGCAGAGCGCACCACCGGCTCGCATGCGTCCGCCTGGGGAGCCTCGCGCCAGTCCCGCGTCGCCGGACGCCCGGCTGCAGCAGCAGCTAAGCAAAGGCGCAATGCCGACCGCCCAAGCGCCCGCAGCGGTCCCGGAGCCCAGCGCGAGTCCCCAGGCACGAGGCACAAGCGTGTGAGCGCGGGACTGCTGCGGACACAGGCTGGCAGTGCCACCGCGCGCCCACCGGCACTGCCCCACGCCTTACCGTAGCTGCTCCCCAGTGACCAGGACCTCAGCCATGCGCTCCAGCTCCCTTTGCTGCGCTCCACCACTCCCACCGGTGCTGCTGTCGCTGCCACCGCTGCCACCGCTACCGCTGCTGCCCTCCTCCATGGTCGGGCCGCGCCGCTACTACCACTGTCTTCCCTAGACGCCGTGGGTTTGGGTGTTAAATCAGCCTGCCCTCACGGAGGCCTCCCCCGCCATCTTTGTCAGGGGCAGTCCCGTTGCTCAAATGCGATTGGCTAGAGAGGGAATCCCTGTGGGTAGGTTGAGGCGCTAGGCAAGTCCGCTCCAGGAACTCCAGCTTGGGGCGGCGGCTGGAGCCCCGCGTGGTCGGGGGGCGGGGCCAAGGGAGGAAAATATAAACATCTGGGCGGGGCGCCGGTACTGCGTCGTGTGTGCTGGTGGAGGTTAGATAGGTGACCTCATTTTTCGTTACCCACAAGAGCTCATGCCCTGGGACCTTGGGGAAAGGTTAGGAGGTTACCGAACAAGTGTAAAGGTATGTTTATTATACCTCCTGTGCTCCAAATTGGCAGAGTAAAAATATAATGAAATAGCTCGACAGTGAACAATGAAGGATATACTGATATACACGTCACTGCAGGGGTTGGTGAAATTAGGCGTTCTTCTCGTCCCAATGCCCTTCACCGAAGATAGCTTATTTACCTTATGGTGTAATCACTAAAGAACGCTGGCCAGGGAATCGCAGAGCTAGGATCCAGCTCCACGCCTATAAATTCCTACCAAAATGTGCTTAATCCTCAGTTTCTTCCTTTACAAAATAAAAATAATTATGGCTACCACTTGTTGACCTCTACTGCATTAAAGATGCCTCAGAGGAAAGAGAGGAAGAAATTCTTTAATTTTTGCAACAAATCATAAAATGAGTATTGTCCTCATTTTGTATCAGGAAGCAGGCTGAGAGAGATGGGGTAACTTGTCCAAGGCAAGCAGGTAATAAATGCAAGAAGAATCAAACCCAGGACACTCTAGCTTCAGAGTTGTGTTCTTAAAAGATTGCTTCTTAAAACGAGGATATGATGGCATTGTCTACAGGGAGCATGGAAGGAACTTTGACTAATACCAAATAAATGTCCTGTTATTCAGTCTCGTGCAAGGTCAGAGCCTGGTCTGGAGGAAAACAGTAATGCTAATGGTAGTGGTCATTGTACTAAAGGGATATTGTTTGTTGACGGTTTTTGCAACTTTTTACAATTTTTGCATATATACAGGTCTCTGCGCCCTTACAAATAAATGTGAATTTTTTTTTTTAGTGAATACTGTATGGAAAGACAATCTTTCAACTGAAGATTTGTAGTAAGTTTACAGAATAAAAATGAAAATCAGAGGTCTGTCGAATAACAAATTCTCTTCTTTGTACATTTTATACCAATTCTGCTATTCAAGAATATTTATACTGCACTCACAATCCTGCAGGTTTATTATATTTTATTGTTCTGTTTTCTTGTCGTTTGTTTTTAAAGAAGATAATTGTAGCATTTTCCAATATTCTGCAAGTTCATTACCTAACTTACACAATTCACTGAACATTTATTCTGTGCTTTACATGGTGCTAAGCACTTTGTTTATATTATTTAATTGACCCCTGAGAGTTGGGTATTCTTATCGTCAACTTACAAGTGGAAAAGCTTAAGCCTAGAAAGGTAAAGTAATTTGCCTAAATTTCATACCTGGAAAGTCAGTTAGGCAGCCCTTGAACCCTGGGTCTGTAGATCCTCAAGGTTATGCTGAGCCGTACTCCAGAAAAAGAACAATTGTCCCACCACCTTGTGCATTCAACACCAAGGTATTAGGTAATTCTTTCACCAAAAGAAATTATCTAATTTTCTTAACTTTTTAAATAGACCATGACAAAAATGTAGACCAAGCAAGACATAGTTCTAAGTGAATGTGATTCTAAGAGCTTCATTTTGCATAAACTATAAAAATAACTTAACATCAGCAGTGGTCCCAGAATTAATGAGTTTAACAGCTGGCTGTCACTCATGTTTTAATCCTATATTATAGAATATCAAGAGTTTGCATGGACTTCACACTCAAACATGCGGTTTCTATACTGATTCTGTCATTTATTAACTCTGCAACTTTATGCTAGTTACTAGTTACTTACTTCTCTGGGCCTCAATTTCCCAACAAGAATAATAATTCTTACCTTATGGGGATGTTGTGTGCCTTATTAATAACATTATGTAAGGTTTTCATGTACATGATGTGTGTTCAATGGCTGTTCTTTTTAATGTCTTTACTGCTTTTAATAATAAGAGGAAAAAGAAGGAGGAGGAAAGAGAGGAAGGAGAAGAAATTCTTATCAGATACTTTCCACGAGGAATTTTTGGTACAAGACAAAACACTTTTTCGCAAGTTATCTCTAATTATTGTTTTTAATTCTTAGTGGGCCTTTAAAATGAAGAAAAGTGGGGCTCCTGGGCGGCTCAGTTGGTTGAGCATCCTTCCAACTCTTGATTTCTGCTCAAGTCATGATCCCAGCGTTATGGGATCAAGCCCCATGTTGGACTCCTTTCTGAGTGTGGAGCCTATTCAAGCTTCTCTCTCTCTCTTTCTCTTCTCTCTCTCCTTCTGTCCTCCCTGGCTCACACACATGTGTGCTGTCTCTCTCTCAAAAAGTAAAATGAATCTTAAAAAAAAAATGAAGAAAAGAGAAGTGCAGAACTGACCTCCCTAAATCTGTTTTCATATAATGTTTTTAATCTTTTTGAAAGTGCAAAATGAAAAAAAATATTACACATTTCTAAGTATCGAGTGTTCAGCACTGTTTTATCCAAAAACTCTGACTCTGTGTTGTAAATTGTATCACTATTGTGATTGTCTTTTGTTTTTTCTTCCTATAAATCTAGTTGTGTTTTCATTTAAATTCAGGCAACTTTCTTTATCCAAAAATTAAAAATTAAAAGAAGTATATTTTTGTAAAATACTTTATTGTTTAATGATTTATGATAAAAATTATGATAAAAACCTTTTATCATGAAAGTTTATGATTAGAAAAACACCTTGACATAAGGGGGAAAAAATTCAAGTCAGGAAAATACCTCATACCACTCCAGTGAGATATAGCAGAATTTATTTCTTTTGCTCAATGAGAAGGGTTTTCTGTGTGTGTGTGTGTGTGTGTGTGTGTGTGTGTGTGTGTTTGTGTGTGTGTGTACATGTCTACGGGAAGTGGGAACTGGTTTGCTATCATTGTTTCAACCTTTCTTTTGACATATGAGCTATACCGTGCTCTATTGGGCTAGACGACAAACCGTTTTTCCTAACTTAGGGAAAGATTGGTCCTGCTCCTGAGGACATGTGAGCACCAGTGCTGAGTCTGTGAGCTCTAAAGCAACTGGTTCCAGAATAGACTGTGATCTCTAGGTATTGCTAGACGAGAGATGGGCACTGACATGGTGATTAAACCAGTGTGAGGATCTGAAAAGGGCTGAAAATTCCAACAGACCTCGGTTTGATTCCTGACTCCATTGGGGCAGGTTCATTATCATCCCTAGTTTTGGCCCCCTTTTGTAAAGTCAAGATCACACTACTGGTCCCATTGGGTTGTTGGGAGGACTAAATAAAATGCAATGAGCATGCTTGTTACAGTTGGGAGCTATTGAATGTAGTAAGCCTTCTCCTCCAGCCTTGTCCTGCTCACCTGCTTCGTGCCTTCTGGCTGTTTCGGTGCTCTGGAGACGGTGCTTTTCAAACTTTAGGTAGATGCGTGCACGCGCGTATGTGTGTTCAATCCATTGAAGATGGATATTTTGGTAAAATGCAATAGAAATGAACATTTAAAATGGAAAAAAACACAGCCCCACTTTGTGATTGTCGTGGTCAACAGACAGAAAATTGGCCAGTCGTTATAAACATTTCACTCAGGGTCTGTATGTCTCAATGTCTCTCGGTGCAGGTAACGGTCCCCAGTTGGCAGACCACACTTTTAGCATTACTGGTTAAGGGTAAGCAGCAATGTGAGAGGATGAACTTGAATAAAACATGTGGAAGACTATTGTCAATTCTGAATCTTAATAACATGTTAGCTATGAGTACTGTTTTGTTGCCTTTTAGCATACACCAGTATTGTTCCCACTTGATCTTAAAGATTAACTCAGGCTCCGCCTTCCCTGTGGTATCTTTTGTATTCCCTAACAGGTGCGTTGTTTCCTTTCCTGCGACTTGACATGATATCAGAAGCCTTACATTACTTTTAACCATTAATGGGAGTCTCTGTTCCCCAGATTTTGTTCTCTTAGCCTGAATGGAAGCAAACTGATGGTTTAGTAATATCCTGTCTAGATATTTCTGCTGACTGACCCTTTAAGAAGGGAAAGCTAAATGCAAAAATAGAGGAAAAATAAAATTTTCATGTCATTATTCACATCTATTTTTAGTATTTTTGTCGTGTTTGATTCATCTTTTTTGTAGTGATAGAAATCAAACATCATAAATAAATGTGAAGTTCTCTTGTCCTCCAGTCCCAGTCTTGCTTAGGTCCCAAGGAGTTCTCAACTGCTGGAAGGGCATCAAAACTAGTTAATACTTTGGCATATGCTGCCACCTAGTGACTGATTTCACAATGACACTAAATGATGGTGGGTCTCCTATAGGAAAAGGACTAACTCCAGGGGGGCTTTTTGGAAAATTTGGGTGGGGATTGTGGTGTGTAATGTTGTTGGGACTGCTACTGACTTTTAGTGAGCAGTAGATGCTAGATATTTAGGGGTGCTAGATATTCTCATTTTCTTGGGACAGCACATTCTAAGGAATTGTCATAAACCCTGAATGTCTTTCCTAGGTTCTGTGGGATATTCTCGTAGCTGAAAAACCTGTTTGCTGATCTCTGAGCTTAGACCCCAATTTAATTTTATATAGAAACACAAGATATTTTTTGCACAATTTTAATATAATTATGACTTGTCCAGGAATGCAATTATTGTCTACATTGAGGGAAAAATTGCACTTTTCTCAGAACTTTACCAGGAAAGGTTCATCATGACAGAAAATGGTCCCACCTGTCATGTGTGGTACACATACTATGAGTACAGCATCCCCTTTTCAGTCAGCACCTGTTAGCTCTTGCATGTGTGGTGATTCTGTGTGTGTTTCTATAAAGATATATTATTTAGCCAAATTTTAAAACACCGAATATAAAAAAGAGGTGATGGCAATATTCAGGAAACTATTGCCTTCCTTCTGTTTTTCTAAATTTCTTCACTCTCAGGATGTGTGGGTGGCTCAGTAGGTTAAGTGTCTGACTCTTGGTTTCAGCTCAGCTCATGATCTCACCATTCGTGGGTCCGAGATCCACATCAGGCAATGTGCTAACAGTGAAGAACCTGCTTGGGATTCTCCCTCTCCCTCCCTCTCTCTGTGCCTCCCCTGCTCACTCGCTCTCTCTCTCTCTCTCAAAATACATAAACATTAAAAATAAAATAAGATAATAAAATTATTCATTATAACCAGTTGTAAACATCTGACCACCTCACTAGACCTTCTGTAGTCATTTAAATATTAAAATGTGTATTATTTTGTTATAGATTATTTTCTTTTTCTTCTTGATACTCCCAAGTATAAGGGCATTATATTGATTTTTTTTTTTTAATATGCTCACCAAAAGCTTATATTGAGAACATTGGTAGATTTTGAACACGGGAGTGTTATGATCTGACTTACATTCTTGCAAAGATTGTGTGAGAGAAAACACATAGGATACTCAGTTCTGTGCTTGCCTCAGTAAATATTTTAATGGATATTCCTCCTCTTCTCTGAGGTAGGGAACAAGGCACAGCAGGCCACTCTCTGAAACGTGGAACAATACCGCCCTCTAGTGGGGAAAATCCAGATTGTGTTATAAGCAAAGCCTTTAAAGTTTACTTGACAAAGGACGTGCAGTTAAAATTTAAACTACTGTATTTTCTAGAGAATTACACAAGTCTTGGTGTAAATCAGAAATTCATTACCTGAAGTGGTTTTAAGTAAAAACAGGATAATATGGTTTCTAAGACATACTTTATTCTATTTCTCCTATCCCATGAAATTATTACCCTGAGGGAAGTTTTGTTTTATTTATTTATTTATTTATTTATCTATTTATTTATTTATCTATCTATCTATTTTAAGTAAGCTCCTTACCCAACATGGGGCTTGAACTCGAGAACCTGAGATTGACAGTCACAAGATCTACCGACTGAGCCAGCCAGGGGCCCACAAGAAGGTATTTCTTTCAAGGCTTCCACTTCAGATGGCGAGGTTTCATTTTTTTTTTTTTAAGCCCAGTTTTTAGTTGTGAGTCATTGATGGGGTTCAGGATAGGCTGCCCTAAAATATGTCACTTTGGCATACTGATTATTTTGAATTAAAGTTAGCTTAAGATGGTGCTAGAAGGACACTCTGACCCTCCTTTGTCTCCCGGAAAGCAGGAAATAAATCTCCCTTGTGAAAGGTACCCTTCCTGTATCAGGAGGTAGAGAGACACCCTAATCACCAGAGATAGGGAGTTCAGGGCCAAGAATGCTGTATAAATAAACTTATCACTTCTTCACTAATTTACTACCCCAAGCCCAAACTTTGTCATGTCAATTCTTCACACATTTACTGTTTTCTTGTCTAAAAGGTAAAACAAAAAACAAACAAACAAAAAAAACAAAAAAAACTGCCTGCTTTGGTCACTTCTGTGAGTCTCATATTTCTATGAGCTGAAATACTATGAATTAAGTTTGTTTTTCTCCTGTTAATCTGTCTTGCATCGATTTAATTATTAGACGAGCCAAAGAACCTAGAAGAGAAGAAAGGAAAACTTTCCCCTCCCTACATCACACTCTCCCTGGGTAATCTCATTTATAGGCACTCTTATAATCACCATATATGTACGTATGTTTAAAAGTTTTATCTTTCAGCTCCTGGCCAGACCTTTATTCAAGATCCAAGTTCTAAATCCAACTTCAAGGCATGTCCTCCCTGTATATTCTCACAGGATCTCAATCACCACAAATCAAAACCAGTGCTGGTGTCTCCCCACCGCCCAATTTGTCCCGCCCCTTCCTGTAATATGTTGTAAATGAGAGGAAATGCAGTTGCACACACAAGAACCTAGAGTTCATCCTCGATGCTTTCCCCTCTTCTTACTCCTCAGGTCTAATCAAGTAGCTACCCTGTCCATTGTATCCCAAAAATTATTCTCAAACCCAGCCACCTTTATGACTCACATGGGCTCTTAGAGACCAAAAAAAAAAAAAAAAAAGACGGGGTTGGGGAGAGAGGGAGAGACATTAAGTAATCATACAAATAAATGTAAAATTGCAACTTACTTTAAAAAAATCTCGAAATGAGACACACCTGCTGCCATGAGTGTATATATTAGAGAGGCTTCACCTGATCAGGGAGGCCAGAGAAAGATTTGAGACATGATTATTGACCTAGGCAAGTGATCCAATACTATACCCACTGCCCACATGTGGCTACTTATGTTTAAATTAACTAAAATCGGGGCGCCTGGGTGGCGCAGTCGGTTAAGCGTCCGACTTCAGCCAGGTCACGATCTCGCGATCCGTGAGTTCGAGCCCCGCGTCGGGCTCTGGGCTGATGGCTCAGAGCCTGGAGCCTGTTTCTGATTCCGTGTCTCCCTCTCTCTCTGCCCCTCCCCCGTTCATGCTCTGTCTCTCTCTGTCCCAAAAATAAATAAACGTTGAAAAAAAAAATTAAAAAAAAAAATAAATAAATTAACTAAAATCAAATGAAATTTTAATTTTCATTTCTCATTCGCATCATCCATATCTCAAGCATTCAAAAGCCACACACGTGTGGCTCGTGGCTACCAAATTGGATTGTGCAAATGTAGAACATTTTCAACATCTCAGAAAGTTCTGCCAGGCAGGCCTCAGTGAGAGAACGAACGGGTGTTAACCAGGCAAAGAAAGAAGGGAAGAACACACCAGGCAAGCAGACCCCCAAATGTGAGGAGGCATCCCGGAGAGAGTAAAGACCTTGCAGAGAGCCAGTGGGTCCGATGTTCCCAGGAGGCATCAGAGAAGAAAAGGAAAAGCAGCAGCAGAGGAAGCAGGATACGATATATCTTCGAAGGGCTGGAGGGGGAAAAAAAACAAACAACATCAATTCAATGAAAGATAGTGAAAGAAAATAAGAAGCAACAAAAAAGACTCAGTAAGTAGAGAGAGAAAAGAGGAAAAAAAAAAAAGATGGTAGAGATGAAGTTAAATATATTAGATCTAAATTTGGATCCCGTGTACCGGAGACTGTGTTGTTAATCTGCTCCAGGAAAGATACTACATTCATTCCGCACAGCGGATGCAGGGGCCAGACCAGTGAGCTAAATGGGCAGATGAGGGAACCATTCATGCACCCTTAAGTCTTTGAAGGTCACATTCATTTCTGTCATATTCCCAGGTGCATTTTTTTTTAATTCTGTGGTGCTAATTTTAATTTCTGTGACAGTTTCAGGGCTTCTATTTAGCTTTTTCGGGAGTAATTCTGACTCCATGAGTGAAGGAGCTAATTTGAGAAGCTGCGACTAAATATATCATTAAAAATCCGAATGACATTTGGAAAACAGTGAAAAGACCTTCAATGTCTGGTTGCCTGCTATGTATGAATTATCGCTCACCTCTGAAAATATTAATCATATTTATCATAAAGTCTTGGGAATTTTGTTCTATCACCTCTGCTTCCTTTGGTCTTAACTCTTCCCTGATGACTTTTTTTTTTTTTCAACGTTTATTTATTTTTGGGACAGAGAGAGACAGAGCATGAACGGGGGAGGGGCAGAGAGAGAGGGAGACACAGAATCGGAAACAGGCTCCAGGCTCTGAGCCATCAGCCCAGAGCCCGACGCCGGGCTCGAACTCACGGACCGCGAGATCGTGACCTGGCTGAAGTCGGACGCTTAACCGACTGCACCACCCAGGCGGCCCCCCGATGACTTTTTATATCTCTTTATGTTGTTGGTCGTATATAAATGGTGATTCTTTTTTTATTCTTTTTTTTTAAATTTTACTTATTTATTTTTATACATGGTGACTCTGGTTTGTCTCTCTTCAGTTTTGTATTTGAGAATCTGTGTCCACCATTTCTTCACTCTCTGTTTTGCATGGAAGGAATAAGAGTGGACTTGAGTAGGGAGTTCTGCTGGTACTTTGTCTACTGGCAGCCTGGCTCCCCACTCCTGGAATTCATTAGCCACAGGGCATTTCCCTGCCCTTCTGTGACCGTTTCCCACACTACGTCAGCCCATGGGCCGGGCTGCTGCTAGCTCAGCACGGCTGGACACGAGGAAGCTTTGCTAATCCATCACCTCAATACACGCCCCAGATCCACCTCTCACTTCTTGTATCTGAGCTTGATGCTGTCCTGAGCCTTTATCCACTTTACTCAGACTCATTGGTAACATTTTACCCCAGTGTTTCCATTTTCCATTTTCTATCTATCTAATGAAAATCCTTTTTTAAACTTTTTGGGAGTAAGACATCATGCTCTTTTGCTAAGTATTCTATGTGTATTTCCTGCGAAAAAGGACATTCTGTTATATAACCACAGTATAATTATCAAAAGCAGGAAATTTAACATTGCTTAAAAAAAAACTCTCATCAGGGTGCCTGGGTGGCTCAGTTGGTTAAGTGTCTGACTCTTGGTTTTGGCTCAGGTCATGATCTCATGGTTCGTTCTTTAGAGCCCCAGTGACAGTGCACAGCCTGCTTAGGATTCTCTCTCTCTCTCTCTCTCTCTCTCCCACTCTCTCTGCCCCTACCCCACTCCCACTCTCTCAAAATAAATAAATACTTTTTTAAAAAGAGTTAAAAAAAAAACCTTTTGGATATAATAATGAAATCATAATCCCTATTTATGGATTCCATAATGAATTTCCATAATTAATGAAATCATAATCCATGGTCAGATTTCATTAATTGTCTCAACAATATACCTTATAGCAGTAATTTTTCTTAGTCCCGGATCTAACCTAGGATTACACATTGTATTTAATAATCATGTCTCTTCCCTATAATCTGAAAGAGTTCCTTGGTTCTTGCCCTTCATGACCTTGCAGTTTTTGATGTATCAGCCAGTTTTTTTACAGAATGTCCCTCAACTTGAGTTGCCTGAGGTTTTCCCTGTGTTTATATTCAGGTCATGCATTGTTGACAGGATTAATTCAGTATATCGTATCAGAGGATACAAGATGCTGGTCCCAGAGGATACAAGATGCTCGTCCCAGTATTGGTCATGTTAACCTTGATCACTTAATTGAGGTAATATGTTCTGTTGATTTGCACACTGGCCCCCTGACATGGTGGGCAAGGAGAGACCAGAGAAAGAGGCACACCATTCCAGGTTGGTAGATGGCACTTTTAATAAGGAAGGGAACTTTCTTTTTTTTTTTTTTTAATTTTAATGTTTATTTCTGAGAGAGAGAGAAACAGACAGACAGAGCGTGAGCTGGGAAGGGGCAGAGGGAGACACAGAATCCGAAGCAGGCTCCAGGCCCTGAGCTGTCAGCACAGAGCCTGACACGGGGCTTGAACTCACAAACTGTGAGATCATGGCCTGAGCCGAAGTTGGATGCTTAACTGACTGAGCCACCCAGGCGCCCCAATGAAGGAAACTTTGTTATGAGGGTTGCCTTGGGCAGCAGCAAGAGGAGGAAATATCTGCCCCCCGCATGCCAAAACCTTAAAAATTTATTTTACAGAGGCCTCAACAGGGTTCAGTCACATATACCATCCAGATGGTTTCTTTTCTTTCTTTTCCCCTTCTTCTACTTCTTTTGACATTTATTCATTTTTGAGAGACAGAGTGTGAGCAGGGGAGGGGAAGAGAGAGGGGGAGACACAGAGTCTGAAGCAGGCTCCAGGCTCTGAGCTGTCAGCACAGAGTGGGGGCTCAAACTCACAAACACGACATCATGACATCATGACCCGGACCTGAGCTTGAAGTCAGATGCTTAACGAAGTCAGACGCTTAAGGGACTGAGCCACCCAGTCCCCTGAGGCACCCCTCATCCAGATGGTTTCAACACCTTACTGTCTCCAGGCTACATTCTCAGAACAGCTCCCATAGTGGGAATGGGGGGGGGGGGGGAGGCATTTACATTCCAAGGACAAGGGAGAGGTGAGGAGGCTCCAATCCAGCTTGAGGGTCAAATGAGGGTCGTGTCATCTCAGTGACTTCCTCCAACACACTCCAAGTTTTTAAAAAGTTACTATTTTTTCTTTTGTAATTAACAATTTTTAGATAGATACATTGCAACTATGTAAATATCCTGTTCCCCCATCAAATTGTCACCCACCCTTTAGTTTTAGTATGTGATCTGTTAAAAATCTACATCTGATCGTGATACTCCCCTACTTTAAATAATCCACACCTTTTAGGGAACAAACACCTTCCCCATCACCCAAGCCACGCTTCTGACAGTCTTTCTCACCTTCTCCCCCTTTCTCACTCTCCACATTGTCAAGAAGGTCCATCCATTCTACTTTCTGAATATTTGTTATTTCTCCTTCCATTTCTCCTGATGCCATAGAATCAGGTCCATTAGTTCTGACCTTGTCTATTTAAATTTTCTGCCTGCTCTCATTGAGTTAAGCCTGGGTTCCTGAACGGTCCCCCAAACTGCTACCTGAAAGACCTTTCTAAAGTCAAATTTCTGATACTGATGTTTTCATGTATATATTAGAAAATCATGTAGATATGAGAAAATCCAACTAACAGGTTTCAGAAATATAGAACAGAAAATGTGGAGGCATGGAGAGGGGATATTGTCAAGGAAATCATATAAGAAAATTTCCTGGAAATGAAGAATATGAATTCTTCCTTTTTCCTTCCTTCTTACACTGAGAGGGTCTAGCACAGGTCTGGAGAAAACTAGGTAGAAGCCATGTGTGCCAGCTCACCATTGCTGAATACGAGTCCCATGTCTCCAGATACACTGATTTTTTAAAAGAAGAGGGGTGACCGGGTGGCTCACTTGGTTAAGCGTCTGATTTCAGCTCAGGACATGATCTTGTGGTCTAGGAGTTCAAGCCCCGCGTCGGGCTCTGTGCTGACAGCTCAGAGCCTGGAGCCTGCTTCGGATTCTGTGTCTCCCTCTCTCTCCACCCCTCCCCCACCTGTGCTCTGTCTCTGTCTCTCAAAAATAAATTTAAAAATTTTAATAAAAAAAAAGAGGAAAAATCACAGTGTTAATGGAAACTCTCCTAATTTTTAAATTATGGCTAAAATAAAAAAAATACATGCATAACACTCAGAAACATGAAAGTAAGGAAGCACAGGGGCATTCACAGGTTAGTCTATAGTATATACAAAAAGCACTTGGGAGTGTAGAATCTGGAAGAGCAAGGTGGACCCAGCATGAAAAGTCTTGAAAGCCAGCAGAAGTATGAGCTTTATTTTCAAGGGGGAGGGAGATGTTGATGATTGGTGAACAGAGGGTAAGGCTATTAGAGAACTTAATGTTTTGAAAATTAACTGTCTATGGTATAGAGATAGATGGGCAACGGGAAGGGGGATGGAAGGTAGAAACCTGGGCCTGAGGAGGCCACAGTAATAGGAAATGACCAAGGTCATGGTTATAAAACATTTTAAGTTTTTTGAATGCCTGGAAGCCACCATGCTCTTCATGAAATTAAAATAATAATAATAATAAAACAAGGAAGAGAGGAAACAAAAACAAAAAGTATTCATATGTAATTCTTATGTGAACTATGATTTACAAAATACAATTCCTATTTCACACTATGAAAATAATATATGAACACTATAATCAAGAGAACAGGGGCACCTGGGTGTGGCTCAGTTAGTTAAGCATCCAACTCCTGATTTTGGCTGAGGTCATGATCAGTTTGTGAGTTCAAGCCCCACAGTGTGGATCAAGCCTGCTTGGGATTCTCTCTCTCCCAATTTCTCTGCTCCTCCCCTGTTCTTGCTCTCTAAATAAATAAATAAATAAATAAATAAATAAATAAATAAAGGTACGGTGTCTATGAAAGCAGTATCAATTTTACTATGGTTGGTTCTTTTGAAGTTTAACTGTTCACTTACCTGTGAAAAGAGTTCTTCTTTTTTCTTTGTTACCAGGTGAATGAACAAGCTTTGAACAGTTAAGAAAAATGTGTAGAAAAAAATTTTTTTTACTTTACAAAAATGTATCTAACATGCTTTAAAAATATGAATTAATAAAAACTATCATTCTGTTTTAAGAGAGGAACTGAGGCCCACCTTCCTGCCAGAATAGCAAAATCGGATATCATGTATTAATCAATAATAAAACTAATGACTTACATACAAATAATAATTTGCTATAAGCAATAACTAATAAATAACATTAACAAAAGGCTGCCATTTACTAAATACCACCTGCTTGTCACACATGTTAGAATGTAGGTATTATTATCTTCTTTTTACAGATAAGGAAGTTGGAATGAGAGAAATTAAATGAACTGCTCTAGGTCACAAAGCTAGTGGGAACTGGGTTGAGATTTCACGCGAGGCTGGTCTGATATAAATATCAGCCTTCTTCTTATACTAAGCTGCTTCCAGTTAATAGAGCACCTGCAATGGTTGATTCTCTTCCAATTCATACATCTCATCAGGCAACCGTCTTCATACCCAGCATTTTTCTCCACCATGGTCCTTACATGTTCAGGTGTATTAAAAAAAAAGGTCGGTGAAGAAGTAGGTCATAGGAACCAACTTTCTACCACCAACTAAAGCACCATCCAATGCCCCTGGGATGCCCTACTCTGTAGTTTCCTATAATTTCACCCAGAAGTTGAAAGAAAATGCCTGCTCATTTCCTTTGAATTCAACCTCTCACTCACCTGCCCATCTACTCACCCGCCCACCTCTTTTTTACTTTGACCAAGTGCAATGTTCCTTCCAGGCAGACTCAGCTCTCATGGGCAGCAAGAATCCCAGACAGACTGCAGGGTCCCTGGGAGAGTTCACATCAGGCTCTTAGAAGCTATTAATGCACGGACGTATACGGATGAGCCTCTCTCTTGAAACTTTGTATTCATTCAGGCCACTGTAAAATTTGGCCCAGAAGACACCTTAGAGAAAGCTGAGTGAGCAGTTTGCACATCCTGCCGTGGCGAGTTTCTCGGTCTCCCCAGGAGACTGAAGGCTCTTTTCACCCTAGGAAAGTTGCTCTGCTCTGGACACGGGCCTCGGCCCCTCTCCTGACACCCAGCTCACACTAGGCACTCAATGAAGGGATGGATCTAGTCCAAGCCACTGTCTCCCAGATATGACGGTCCCCAGGCCTACAGGAGAGAGATTCCTTTTCCAATTCTACCAGGGCCTCGCTCCTGCTCCACAGTGTTTGCATAAAACCCGGCTGCTTATTTTTAGAGACAGAGCAGACCGCGCTGGAATCAGACTTTACTACCTCCTGCTGTAACACCGCGGGCAAGGAGCTGGCCTCATTTGCAAAATGGGGCGAAAAACGGACCACCTTAAAGGCTTGGAGTGAAGGATTTAGAAAATTATGCACGTAGAGTGCTTATCACAAGGCCCGGCCCTGGCGGAAAACTGGACTGTTTCGCCGGCGAGGAAGTGGGGGTGCTGACGGGAAACCGGCGGAGGAGCAGCGGAAGGGGTGGGCGAGGGCTCCGCGTGGCGCCCCGCGGGGTGGCAGCGCAGCTCCCGCGAGGTCCCGCCGAAGCCGCCCCGCGGCAGCCGGGCTTTCCTCCCGCGGCCCGAGTTCTGCCTCCGGTGAGCGGCCGCGGCGGAGATCGCGCAGCGACGGCCTTTGGACCCTCCGAAGGCACGCTCCGCCCCGGAAACACGCCCCCTGCCGCCTTGGCGCGCTTTTGAAAGTCTCTTCCCTCGCCCTGGTACGTTTCGCCGGCTCTCGGCTGCTCGCCGAGCGGGTGCTCTGGAGCGCGCCCACAGGGCCCTCCGGGACGCGGTGGGAGCCCCGAGGCCGCGCAGCGATGAGGACCCGCGAGGAGGTGGACGCGACGCTCCAGATCGCCAAGCTGAATGCGGCCGAGCTGCTGCCGGCCGTGCACTGCCTGGGCTTCGGCCCCGGGGCCGGCGCCGCCGCCGGTGACTTCTGCCTGCTGGAGCTGGAGCCCTCGCTGTGCCAGCAGCTGGAAGCCGGGCACAGGTGAGCCGCCAGCCGGCGTCCCTTTGCCCCGCGGGGAAGCGCAGGACCGGGAAACCGGGCCGCAAGGTGCATTGATTTGAGCAGGGGGCTGGCCGCTGCCCGGATGCCTAGTCCCCAGCGCGCTGCCTTTTTCCGAGGAGTCCACACCACCACTGGCGGTACACTTAGCTGGACTGGGGTGATGCTACAGGACTGTTCCATCTGATCTGGGAGGGCTGCGTCCGCGGAAACCAATCAGGAAACATAACCTCAGTGACGTTTTGCAGACCTTCACGGTGATGCCGGGAAGTGCACTGAACCCTTCGCCATTCTAGCTTAAAATCCAGGGCTACTGTCTAATATTTATAGAGTTCTCCTTGCCTTCTACTTATATTCATTTCGAGACAATCGGTAGGACTGTAGAGAGTAAGCTGAAAAACGTTTTACCGAGTTGCTAATTGTGAGAGGCCCTCCAAAAACAGACCTGCTTGGGGTCGTTTAGTGGGAATCTGAAGCTGTTTCTGATTTTGGGTCAGCTACACATCTGCCGCAAAACCATGGGTTAAAAAACACAGTCCAGGGAGGAGTCTAGAGAATCATTCTCTCAAATGTGTGCCCTCCCAGCTCCTGGAAATTAGGAGTTAGGGCTCTGGTTTGTTTCTTTTCTACACCACCCTTCTCCCAACACCTGTATTTCATTAGGTAGTTTGTTCTCTTGTAGATTCCTTTAAATTGAACTCCTCAAGATTTCAGTTTTCATATTTACTCATCTGGCAGTATTAGAGTTAACTGGCCAGCCTCCAGCTGCTAGCCACAAAGTATCTTTAAGGGAACGGGAGCCTCACTCCTTGGTTTTCATCCCCACGGAGTTCTTGGCGAGCTAAGAAGGAACTTCAGGTGTGTGGACCTTCTTTTTATCCAGTTATTGTTCATCCACCTGGCAATCCAGAATGACCCGGAAATGTGTGTTGTGAAAACATTTTTGCCAAGGATGGATAGTTGTTTTAAACAAAATATTGAGGCCTGGATAGTGCAATGTAGAAGTAGATGTTGAAGAGTGGGTACTTGGGACTCTTAAGTGTTATTAGCACTGGGAAGCTAAAAAACAAACAAACAAACAACATGCATTCTTTTCACTTAAACTGAGTCTTTGTTTTAAAAAGTGCTTACGCATTCTTCTATTTCAGGTTTTATTTTTGTTATTTCTTTAAAAGAAGTGAATAGTGTACAGGAGGGTTAAATGTTTTATAGACAAATCTGCTAGGAACTGCTCCCTTGCTGTCAACCCCATCATTTTTTTTTAAGATTTTAAAAAATGCTTATTTATTTTGAGAGAGAGAGAGAGAGAGATGGGACAGAGAAAGAGGAGAGAGGGAATCTCAAGCAATTTATCCTGACGTGATAGACTGAGCCGAAATCAAGAATCAGATGCTGAGCCACTGAGCCACCCAGGTGCCCCCCCCCATCTCCATCTTTAGTGTTTCCTCTTCTTCCTCACCTCTTTCCTTCCTCTCTTCTTTCTTCTTGCTCCTTTCCCCCTGTGAGCCTTTGTCAGAGCTTTACTGAAGTATGTAAACCTATCTGTTTTATATTTTTTCATTTAGCGTTGCATCTCTTTTCATAAAGTCCCAATATCTTTGTAACAAGAGCTGATGGGTAGGCTAGGATGTGTCCTTTGACTGTTAGGGGATACTCAGAACAAAACAAGAAGAACCACTCCTAGGTGGATACCCGGACCACCAGGTGATGATGATCATCTGGGAGCTTGTTAGAAATGCAGAATCCTGGGTCCTGTCCCAGGCCTGCAGATTGGGATTGTTTTTTTAAGAAGATTTTCTAAGATGCCGGTGCATAGGTTTGAGAAGTACTGCTTTAAGGTGGTTTAGGAAATTGACATTGTGACTGAAGCTACTGGGTGCTTTGTCTTGTGCTTTTCCAAGCAGTTTGCGTGCAGATGCCATGTGGTAACATTTGGACTGTTGGCCTCTTTGGATCTTTCTTGCAGGTTGAATTATTTTTCCTTGGTGAGGCCACCTGGTGCCCCTCTGTCTCTCAACTGGTTCTGCCATTGCTCTGTGGAGCCCAGCATTATGTGAGGGTGGTGAGAACAGGGGCCAGACACAGCCTCAAGACTTAATTTTTTTTTTTTTTAATGTTTATTTATTTTTGAGACAGAGAGAGACAGAGCATGAACAGGGGAAGGGCAGAGAGAGAGGGAGACACAGAATCTGAAACAGGCGCCAGGCTCCGAGCTGTCAGCACAGAGCCCGACGCGGGGCTCGAACTCACGGACCGTGAGATCATGACCTGAGCCAAAGTCAGACGCTTAACCGACCGAGCCACCCAGGCGCCCCTCAAGACTTAATTTTAAATTCTACAGGCCTAGAGGCCTTCTTTATAATGAAGATGTCCATTGGTGACTCAACAAACCATGTATTTTCTCTTCCCGTTTTCCTGCAGTCTTGTGATTCGTGGTGATAAAGATGAGCAGGCTGTGCTGTGCAGTAAAGACAAAACATATGACTTGAAAATAGCAGACACTTCCAATATGTTGCTTTTCATTCCTGGTTGTAAAACTCCTGACCAGTTGAAGGCGGAAGAAACACATTGTAACATTATTCATACTGAGGTACTGTTATTTGTGTTCTAATTTATATTTGAATCACAACACATGTGCTAATATTGCCTTTAATTAAAATCTTTAGGTGTGAAATGCATAATCACAGGGAACCTGAAAGGTTCTCTAATGAGATTTAAAATTTCTTGGCATCATTTGCTTGTTTGGAGTCTCGTGAGGTTGTCTTTATTTTCCCTATTTGGTGTTTAAGTCCTAGACAAGTTGACCATGTCTGTCTGTGACGTAGAAAGTTTGTTATGAGGTGACGTATTCCAAGCGTTTTTACCTACTTTTAGTAAGCCTTGCTGTATGTATGTTTTGAAAGAAGACTCCCTCAAACCACAACTAGCACCTTAAGTAATATTTATGAGGCAGAGAAATGAAGAAATTGGAGTTTTTGAGGCAAGTGTGTGTGTCTCTCACCTTTGAAGTCCATTTAGTTCATTACTACCTCTAGCCCTGTATGACAAAGTCTTAATTATTATGGAGGCTACTTGTGGCAGATGCCACATAGAAGTCTCCGTCCCGGTTAGCTTATTACACATGTCGTGATCAAAACACAGCCCTTAATTCTCTCAGAATGATTTTAGGCCAACTACTGCCTTAGAAATAGAATTGGAATAGAAATAAGGGAAAATATTGGGAAATCTCTGACCCACGATGTTGCTAGAACAAAAGAAATTCAGGTAAATTTTGTATTTTGTTTTTTTTCGGGGAGGGGGAGGGACTTTTCATGGTAATTAACTAGAAACATGGGCAGTTTAATCTTTTTTAGACCACGTTACTTTCTCATCGGTTACCTGTTCTGTTGGTGTTTTTGCGGGCTGTAACAATACGGGAGTACCTCTGAGCTCTCCTTATGGGAATTGTGTGCACTGAGACTGGGCAAAGCTTAACAAAGTTCTACCGACTAAAGTGTTGTGTGTTTTTTTTTTTTAATTTTTAATTTAATTTTATTTATTTTTGAGAGAAAGAGAGAGAGATCGGGGAAGGGACAGAGAGAGAGGGAGACACAGAATCCGAGGCAGGCTCCAGGCTCTGAGCTGTCAGCACAGAGCCCGATTCGGGGCTCGCACTCATGAACTGTGAGATCATGACCTGAGCCGAAGTCGGACGCTCAACCAACCGAGCCTCCCAGGTGCCCCACCAACTGAAGTTTTAATCTGAGGTTGCACTTCAGATGTCTGAAAGGGCTAGATAAGGAACGCGCATGTGCAAAGCAGGCTGTTGGTGCTACATAGGGACCCCAGTCTCAGCAGGTAATAGAGGATGGTGGAGCCTGTGGCAAATTGAAGAGCACAGGCCCCACGTAGGTGGGCAGCCACAGCTTGGCCTTGTGGGAAAGCAAGCCCAGAACTGCCAAATCTTCCGATTTCTTGCTTTCAAGTAAACCTTGACATTTAGATCTTGGGGCAAAATCTAATTTGTCCACACTGGCAACTAATTTAAAATCTGTACTAATCCTCACTTCCCCACAACACAAAGCACACGCCAACAGCTGTGCTTTGGATAGAGCCTGAAGGCTGTGAGTTTGTGGACACGGATGAAATCAGTCTTTTTGGTTTGGTCCTCACCCTCCTCTTTTGGAGTCCTCAGATTTATCAGCATCATCAGCTGGTCTGGGCCGTGTCTTTTGTCAGTCAAGCCTTGTACGAGCTTGAAGGGAGAAGCATTCCCCGACCTTCCATTTCTGAGTCAGAAGGCACTCCATATGTAATCCAGTTCAGCATTTTTTCCTTATTTTGTGTGAACCACTTACTGGGCACCTACTAAGTGCCACACACTGGCAAGTCCCGGAGGTGGAGAGGGATAACAGATAACGTTATCATTTAGCCACTGTCAGCTGGGTTTCTCAGAGTCATAAGCCTCTCACTAATTTCAATAGTCAAATAAGGAATTAGCTGCAATTCTAAATAGTAAGAAGTTCTTGCAGTGAAAAGAAGTGTCTCATCCTTAACTTGCTGCCACATTTTGACACCATGAACAACATAGAACAAGGATGCTCCCTCTCGCCTTTCACATCCCTTCGTTATCTGAACACTGTGATCATGTCTCTTCCTTGTTCTCCGTTTTCCTGCCTAAAAAGACTCGTTTTCTGTTGTTTCCATCAGGTTTGCAGAACAGTCACCATCCTGGTCATTCTTTTCCAGGCACACCCTAGTTCTCAGAACACGCTAGAGATATGGAGCTTGGTGATTGGTTCTATGTTGGCAGTTTTTAGATTTTTTTTTAATGTTCATTTATTTTTGAGAGAGACAGAGACACAGTGTGAGCAGGGAAGGGGCAGAGAGAGGGGAGACACAGAATCTGAAGCAGGCTCCAGGCTCTGAGCTGTCAGCACAGAGCCCCATGTGGGGCTTGAACTCACGACCTGTGAGATCATGACCTGAGCCGAAGTCAGACGCTTAACCAACTAAGCCACCCAGGCACCCTGGTGGTGTCTTCTTAATTGGGGTTTGGAAAGATGTTTCCTGAAGATACCCGTCCATTTGCAAAGATGGCTGGAGGGTACCTTCTCAACAGAAAGCAGAATGCTCGGCTCTCTTGTTTTCTTAGACAGCAGATGAGTTGGTTGAGATTTGTGTGAAATTTTCGTTTAGAATAGCCCCCGAAAGGCTATAATATATTTATACTTTCTAGATCTTTGGTTTTTCTAATAACTATTGGGAATTAAGAAGATGCAGACCTAAATTAAAGAAGCTGAAGAAACTTTTGATGGAAGATGCCTATGAAGGACCTGACAGTCAAAAAGAGAAGGATTCAAATCAATCAAAAGTAAGACTTATTTTCATTCTTTTTTAATTGAAAAATAGAACTGTAATTAGAGGTACTTAATGGTGACATTCTTATTTTTAATGTTTGTATTATGAAAATTTCAAATACACGCCAAAGCAGAAAGACCCCATATATTTATCACTCAGTTGAACATTTATCAGCGTTTTGTCAATCTTGTTTCTCCTGTCCCCCTGCTGCTTCCTACCTTTTTTTTTCACTTCTTTTTCTGGAGTATTTAGAAAAAAAATTTTTTTTAATGTTAAATTTGAGAGAGAGAGAGAGAAGGGAAGGGGAAGAGAGAGAGGGAGACACAGAATCTGAAGCAGGCTCCAGGCTCCGAGCTGTCAGCCCAGAGCCCGACATGGGGCTCGAACTCATGGGCCGCAAGATCTTGACCTGAACTGAAATCAGATGTTTAACCAACTGAGCCATCCAGTCACCCCTTTCTGGAATATTTTAAAGCAAATCCTAGATATCATGGTGGCTACAGCTAAAAGCTCCGCGTGTTCCTAACTATGAAATACGTTTTTTAGAAGTTAAATTAATTTTTATTTAATTAAAAATTATAATTAGGAGCTCTTCAGAAAAAAAGGCATTATGAAAATGGAAAGTATTCTTATTCTATTATGAGAATTAACTAATTCCTAGAAGTATGGAAAAATATTTATAAGCCAAGTAATGTTCAAGTTTTTGATGAAGTTCAATATCATAACTGTACTGGCATTCTGAAGGCTGTATTTACGTTACTTCTCTTTTTCTCCATTGACTTTTTTTTTTTGGTAACCACTTTATTGAGATACAATTTGTATACCAGACAGTTCACTCATTCAGTGGTTTTAGTACATTCACAGAGTTGTATGGTCATCACCATGACGAAGTTTAGGACATTTTTATCACCCCAAGGAAACCCTGTATTCCTTAACTGTTGTCTTCTAAACTTATCTTTCCCTGCTTCCCTCTCCCACCCAGCCCCTAGCAACCACTAATCTTTCAGTCTCTTGATTTACCTCTTTTGGGCGTTTTATGTGAATAGAATCATATAATATATGACCTTTTCTGACTGGCTTTCTTTTCTTTCTTTTTTTTTTTTTTTTCCTGACTTGGCATATTTTCAAGTTTCATTCATGTTGTAGCATATATTAGTAGCTTATTTCTCTTTATACTCCATTTTATGGATATACCACATTTTGTTTAGTCATTCCTCAGCTGATGGACATTTGGGTAGTTTCCATATTTTATTATGAATGATACTTTTGTGAACATTCATATACAAGTTTCTAGGGGACCTGTGTTTTCCTTTATCTTGGTTATATACATAAGAGTGGAATTAATGGGTCATATTGTAACTCTTTGTAACTTTTTGAGGACTTGTCAGACTGTTTTCCAAAGTGGCTGCACCATTTTGCATTCCCATTGTATGGGGTCTCCAATTTCTCCACATCCTTGACAACACTTGTTATTATTTGTCTTTTTCGTATCCATACCAGTGGCTTTGAATTGGTATCATTGTGGGGTTTTTTAAAATTTTTTTTAACGTTTTTTTAATTTTATTTTTGAGAGAGACAGAGGCAGAGTGCGAGCTGGGGGGGGGGGGGGGGCAGAGAGAGAGGGAGACACAGAATCCGAAGCAGGCTCCAGGCTCTGAGCTGTCAGCACAGAGCCCGACATGGGGCTCGAACCCACGAACTGTGAGATCATGACCTGAGCTGAAGTCAGCCGCTTAACAGACCCAGCCACCCAGGTGCCCCTGTATCATTGTGGTTTTGATGTACCTTTCCCTAATGACTAGTGATGTTGACCATCTTTTTATGTACTTCTTGACTATTTGTATTTCACTGAAAAAATGTCTATTCAGGAACTCCTTTGCCCAATTTTTAGTTGGATTATTTGTCTTTTTATCACTGACTTGTAGGAGACTTCTTTATATAATCTAATTACAAAGTTCCTTATCAGAAATATGATTTGCTTAGGGACACCTGGGTGGCTTAGTCAGTTAAACCTTCGACTCTTGATTTTGGCTCAGGAGCCCCACGTCAGGTTCCCTGCTGACAGCACAGAGCCTTCTTGGGATTCTCTCTCTCCCTCTCTCTCTTTGCCCGTCCCTGGTTCATGCATACACATGCAAGCACCCTCTCTCTCTCAAAATAAATAAACATTAAAAAAAAATATGTTTATCTTTTCTCCCATTTTGTGGGTTATTTTCGTACTTTTGATTTTTTAAAAAAATTGTGATATACGTAGGATAAAATTTACAGTTTTAAAAGTTTTTATGTGTATAGTTTTGTGGCGTTAAGTACATTCACATTGTTCTGTAACCATGACCACCATGCATCATCCATAGAAACCTTTCACGTTGCCAATATGGGACGTTCCCAATATGCCCCTTAAACGCTAACTCCCCAGTATTCCCTGCCTCCCAGCCTCTGGCAACTACTACCCTACTTTTCATCTCTATGAATTTGACTGTTCTAAATATCCCGTACAGGTGGAATCCTGTAATATTTGTCCTTTTGTGTTGATGATATTTTGAAGTACAGTTTTGCATTTTGATGAAGTCCAATTTATGTTTTTTTCTTTTGTCGCTTGTGTTTTTGGTATTGTATCTAAGCAACGTATTGCTAAATCCAACATCATGAAGATTTTCTTCTAAGATTTCATGTAGTAATCACTATACATTAAAAAGAGAAATTAAGGCTAAATTTTGCCTTAATCTGTTCTGTGTATTTATTCCCCCAAATTTCGTAAGTCTTAAGAAAATATTTTTCAAAGCCTTTAAAATTTTTTTTGTTTTTTTATTTTCTTGTTTCAGTACACAACTGAAGATTTGCTTAATCAAATTCAGGCAAGTGAGGAAGAAATAATGGCCCAATTACAAGTTCTAAATGCCTGTGAGATTGAAGGTAACATTACTTACTGTGATTATTCATAAGAATGGAATTGGGCATCATGTGTGAGAGAGATTTATGGCCATCTTGATCCTATTGCACACTATTTACTTTTATTTTGGGCTTAAAGATGATGATATTTATATTTTTGGGGGTGGGGTTGAGACTGTGTGACCTTTACCTGAGGAGGTCAACCGTGACCAGTGACTCCAACCATTCCTTACAGGGCTTTTCCTTGAAGCACATTTGGTCCTAAGCATTGGAAATAAAGTTTTTAATGATGAATGCCTGCTGTTAACTACCATGGTATATGGGTACCAGGAGTGTTGAGGTTAGAAACCAATGGATTTTAATGCAGCCCTGTGTATTAGTCATTTCTTGCCTGGGGATGGGTAAGATTTTGGTATGTGTCAAGGGGTGCATAGATTATTCCTAGCATTGTTTCTGAGATTGACATCACACATTCCCTTTTCTAATGTTGCTTGATTCTTTCGGAATAGCAATAGTAACATTCTTCCTTGGAAATGGTGGATTTGTGCTTGATTTGTTTTTCCAGGGATCGTGGTAGAGCCTTTGATTATAAGATAGCATTTCATGATCTTTTACCAGAATAGGGAGAGGTATCTTGATGCCCTGATTTTATCTTGCCACTGGTTCACATTGTACCTCTGCATCTATTGACTCTTGAGTGACCTAGGCTTCTTTGTGAGCACGAGAACACTTCTGCAAGACGGCTGGGATGAGAATTAGAACCATGGAAGTGCCCCACAGCGGAGTTCACTGTGTGGGATATCAAACCTAGTCTTCACCTCCTTTGTATGACGTTCTAATGAAATCACTATTCCAGCTACAGGTTTCCACATTTCCATTTAGATTGACAAGATTATTCTGAGATAATTGAGTGTTAAAGTACATGAAAAAAATCAGTGTTAGTCCTATGTAAGGTACTTTTTAAAAACTGCTTGCTTTCTCTCAAGACACAATTCATAATAATTAAGAGAAAAGCATAAAAAGAAGCATTGCTTATAAAGAAAGCTAAGACTTTAGTGTCTCTTTTTTTGTACCGGGCAAGAGCATGCTGCTTCTTTATTGATATTTAGCCAATTAATTTGCTTAAGATGTTCTTTGGTAAAGGTTACATTTGGAATTTGTAGGTTATTGGAGGATTCTTGACTTTGATTATGAGATGAAACTTCTGAATCACATCACTCAGCTTGTGGATTCTGAATCTTGGTCTTTTGGTAAAGTTCCTTTGAATATGTGCCTTCAGGAACTTGGGCCATTGGAGCCAGAGTAAGTATTTTAATCGCTGTCCCTCCACATTTCCTTTAAGGAAAGAAAATTATTTTTCAGGGTGGCACTAAACCCAGGGCATAAGCTGTTTATAACTGGATATCATGTAGACATTTAAAAAATATATAACCAGGAAGAGCTTAGGAATTTTGGTCGCTAGGCTGAGTAAATGTGCATCATCTCTGTTTTTTTTCCTGCCATAAAAAATGTAAAGAAATAATTCTATTTAAGCTATCTTATGATAGTAAGTGTAGGCTCACATAATTCATGTAAGAATGTTTAGCATGGGCCTGGCACATAATGGCTTCCTGTTATTTCTTAGTTCCTAGTGTAAAATTTTACGTGGCAATCAAAATCACTTAGAATTTCAGATCTTAAATTTATATATTAAGATTTTAGTTAGGAAAGGTGTTTAAGATGTAATGCCTAAAAATGTGATAACTTTTCAAATGAGTATTTTTAAATTTTTCAGGGAAATGATTGAACACTGTCTTAAATGTTATGGAAAGAAATATATAGAGGAAGGTAAGATTTGAAAAGTATCTTAACTTGTGTGTGTTTAAAGTTGGTGTAGGTTCACCTGGGTGGCTCCGTTGGTTAAGCATCCAACTTCGGCTCAGGTCATGATCTTGTGGTTCGTGGGTTCGAGCCCTGCGTTGGGCTCTGCGCTGACAGCTTGGAGCCTGGAGCCTGCTTCGGATTCTGTGTCTCCTTCTCTCTCTGCCCCTCCCCACTCACGCTCTGTCTCTGTCTCTCTCAAAAATAAATAAACATTAAAAAAAAATGTTTAAAGTTGGTATGCCTTTCTGAAGCGTGTGCCTGTTAAAAAGAACAACTCCATGGGCTTGTGAGTTGTGTATAATTTTTTCTGAGAAATTGCATTGAGGAAAAGGAAATGTTAGTAATGCTTTGAATTGTCAGCATGAAACCATCTGATCCCTTTTCCTTAGGTGAAGTTTATTTTGACTTGAGCGCTGATAAAATATGCAGAGCAACAGCACAGATGCTACTTCAGAATGCAGTGAAATTTAACCTGGCTGAGTTTCAAGAAGTGTGGCAACAGAGTGTTCCTGAAGGAATGATAACCACGCTTGATCAACTTAAGGTAAGGTAGCAGTCATGCTTGCTTCCATAACTCACCAGCTTATCGTTAACTGTTGGGTGAAATCAAATTTGTATTGCAACTGAGTTTGGAGCCACTTCATCTTCCCAGTCACCATTTCCGCTAGGAGCACACCGTGCATTCAGTCCGTCACTGGCTTTAGAACACTTCTGTCACTTCAGTGAGATCCCTCAAGCCCGTGTATGGTTAAGCCTGCTTCCCACCCGGTGTATCTCATCTTGTTGCATCATCTTCATAATCTTCCCCGTAGCTTCATCTCTTCCCGCTTCTCTCCTGCTCGCTGCATAGCAGCCTTCTTGCAGGTTTTCAAGATCACCAAGCTGTCCTACCTTAGAACCTTTACATAAGGCTTTTTGTTCTAGAATGGCCTTCTTTGTCATTTCGCCTTGCCACCTCCTATTTATCTTTGAGTCACTTCATCAAGGAGGCTTCCCTTTACTCTAAAAAAAATGCCTCCTATTTTACTCGGCCATAGCACCCTGTGTTTTTCCTTCATGGTACTTACTGCTTAGCCCTGGGAAAATGTTTAATTGTGTGGGTTTCCTACTCTCTATTTGGATAGAATTTTGTTCACTGTTGCTTATCAATACATAGCATACTGCCTGGTCTGTAGCATATGCTCAGTAAATATTTGTTAAATCGTGAAAGGATTTGCAGGGTATTTACAGAGTTCCTTTTATGTCTAGGCACCATGCTAGATGCTGAGGGGAAAACATCACACAATGGGCCATCAAGGTTCTAAGCCTGGGGTCTGGCAATGGGGGGGTGCACATCACCTGTATAAATCTCTTCTAATAATGTAGAGTGATCTGTGTCATGGGAAGGCTATGTACACGATGTTACGGGAGCAAAGAAAAGGGACTTATTCACCTGCCTGGTCAATCAGAGATGATTTTCTGAAGGAATGGCTCTTTTAGCTGCTGGGTTTGAAAGAGTGAACTGTTAACTCTCAAGATGGAAGGGCAGAGATGAGGATCCAGGATAGCATGTTCCAAGGCGTGGAGGGACACAAATTGGGGCGCTGTTAGTATGAAGAAGAGTTAGAGTAGAAGTTGCTGGTGAGTCAGTGAGGGACACTATGGTCTGTGCTAAGGAATTTCAGCCCTATTTAGAAAGCTCTTCTGGGGCCCTTTAGTGACATCAAAAGAGCTACCTGATGAATTTTGCCTTTTGGGAAGAACACTGACCTTGAAGATGGTTGGATGGAAGGCTGGCTAGATTGTGAAAAAGGAGAACTATCCAGGCTGTCTATACTTAAGTACTCCTGAGAAAGTACTGACTAAAGAACTAGGTGATGGAGCATCGATAGAGAAATGTTGAGGCCTTAAAATCTATAGGATTAAGTGACCACTTAGGTATAGGGTTTGAATAATGGAATCTAGGATAATGCCCAGGTCTCCTCATGTCCTAGGATAATGGGACTAGAGCAGGTTTGGGTGACAAACACAATGAGTTCATAGATAGGTTTGGATAGAGTTCTTGTGCCTGGAAGGGAGATTTGGGTTGGGATTTATATATGAAGATATATATATGAAGATACATATATATATATGAAGATACATATATATATATGAAGATACATATATATATGAAGATACATATATATATATGAAGATACATATATATATGAAGATACATATATATATGAAGATACATATATATATGAAGATACGTATATATATATGAAGATACGTATATATATGAAGATACGTATATATATGAAGATACGTATATATATGAAGATACGTATATATATGAAGATATATATATGAAGATATATATATACACATGAAGATATATATATATGAAGATATGTATATACATGAAGATATATATAGATATATATACATATATACACACATACATACACACACACCATCTAGCAAGTAAGTGGTGCTTATAGTTATGGGTTTAGTTGAGGTTGGTTGAGCCACCCAGGACAGTGACAGTGAGACAAGTCGAGGGGTCAGGGTAGAGGCCCAAGGAACTGCAACATTGAGGTAGGAGGAAAATGAGATGGTGGTGTCAGAGATAGAGATTCAAAGAGGTAGGGATCAACATGAATAAAGAAAACAGGGCTAGCAAGATGAATCCAAGAAAGGGCCCACTGGATTTGTCAAGGACACGTTATTGGTAACCTCGAACTAGAGCTATCCTGATAAATTGTGCAGGAGGAGCCAATAAATTGCAGAAGGGAAAAGGAGAATTCACTGTTTAATGGAGGTGGTTTTGTGAAAAAGGCTATTGAAGGTCTCTCTGTAGTTTGTGTGTTTCACATAACTGATATTTTAAATGGCTTGGGCTCCGGTGAACCTAAAGGTAAAAATGAGTTATATTTAAACATTAGACCATCATTTTAACTGCCCTTTTTCGTTTCATTTTTTCATAGGGTTTAGCCTTGGTGGATAGACAGTCAAGACCAGAAATCATATTTTTGCTAAAAGTAGATGATCTACCTGAGGATAATCAAGAACGTTTTAATAGTCTATTCTCTCTAAGGGAAAAGTGGACAGAAGAAGATATTGCTCCATATATTCAGTAAGTTGTTTGCTAAAATGGATTGTCTTCTCTGTCGTTCTCCACAACTTCCAATCCTGGGGTTGGAGAACGTGTTGTCTTTCATCCTCATCCTGCCTCTAAAACGACTTCTCTGCCCTCCTCCCTGCAAAACTGCAGCTCTTAGAGGAATAGTAAGGCTACGTACCCCACTATGACTCTCTGACTGGCACCTCCTATCTTTCCTGCCGCTTTGCTTTAACATCTTGGTAGATGCCAGATTGCAGGGAGAATGATTAGCTCTTTAGTCACTGTTTACAGAACCTCAAGTGCACTAATGTTACCACCTCTTTACTTCTCACCTCTCATGTCCTCTCCTCTCTTTCCCCAGGTTGGATTTCCTGGTCCGGATCTCTAGCTTCCACTGTGTGTGCTTTTCTCCTATTGCCCTCTCTCCCCGTCTTGTCATACCTCTCTGGCAAAAATCTGCAAAGATTAAACCCAACTTTCTGCTTTTTCTATGCCTCTACCTGGGCAAGTGGAATTTCCTGGAGAAAAAGACACAATGGAAGTTGCCAGTCTTACTTAAGAGCTTACGTGGTACTTGGCAGAGTTCTTGGCAAGGCACCGTTTCCTTATGAGGCTTTTCTACCCTTGGAGCTCACTTTTCATACTTTTGCTTTTTGGATCATCAATACCTCCTTTTTCCTCTTCACCCTCAGCTTGTGACCTCATTTCTTGAGAAAATAGAAACCGATGAGAAAAGACAAGGACAACCTCTTTCCTACTGCCAAACCTGCCAGCTTCTGTGTGTGTTGTGTCTGCATACACTTCCTTTGCAGTCCCTCCTCTACAATGCATGAACCGTCCCAGCTCCTAAGGCCAATCCTCCTTCTGCACTAGATCCATCCCTCTGGCCTCATTAAAGACATATATCCTCTACTTATCCTTTTCCCCCTTGTGTTATTCATGTCTCCCTACCTGCTGGATTATTCCCACCAATATATGGTATGCTGTAGTATTGCTCATCTTAAAAAACAACAACAACCTACCGGACCCCATGCCCTCTGTTCTCCTTCACAAGAAACTCCTTTTAAAAGTACTCATTTATATTACTTCGTCTCTGGGGCGCCTGGGTGGCTCAGTTGGTTAAGCATCTGACTTCGGCTGAGGTCACGATCTCGCAGTTCACGAGTTCAAGCCCCACCTCGGGCTCTGTGCTGACAGCTCAGAGCCTGGAGCCTGCTTTGGATTCTGTGTCTCCCTCTCTCTCTGGCCCTCCCCCACTTGTGCTCTGTCTCTCTGTTTCTCTCTGTCTCATAAATAAAAACACTAAAAAAACCTTTATATTACTTTGGCTCCCATTCTTTCCTTAAGCTGATGGCATCTTAACCTGATGGCATCCATTTGTCTACATGCAGTGGTCAGTTGTCTTGTTTCTTGGCCTCTTAGCACTGTTTGACACTGTGCAACTGCTTTCTACTTGAAACACACTGGTTTTTTCCCTTCTCTCCCAAGGTAGCTCTTTTTCTGTCTCTTTTGCTGATGTCTCCCTGTTCTTCCCAATCTTTAAATGGAGTGTTCCAGGACTCCATTCTTGGCCATCTTTTCTTCTATGTTTTTTCCTTGGTGCCCTCATCTAGGCTTGAATTTAAATTTAAAGACTTCCTAATTTTATCTTCACACTTTATCTTTTCCCTGAGCTCTAGTTTCTCTTATCTAGCTGCCTAATGAACATTTCCACTTGGATATCTAAGAGGAATTTTAACTTGCCATGCTCACAACAGAGCTGTCCTGACCCCATCTTCCACATCTCTTTTAACAACACTACCATTAATCCAGTTACTCAAGTGAGAAGCCCAGCTGTCATTTTCTTCCCTCACCCCCTGGTTCAAACTATGGGCAAATCCTAATGGAGCATCTAGTACCTGCCTCTGAATTGGTCTCCCTACTTACACTTTTCCTCGTCCCCTCTCCTCCTTTTCAAACTTTTTTTTAGAAAACTTTAAACATTCAAAAGTGACAGTCTAACATAATGAACCCTCCCTCTACTCATCACTCAGCTTCCATAATCCACTCATTGCCTCCATTATTTACAGCGCAGATCACATTCTGTTTTTCCATTCATTAAAACCCTCCTAGGGACTTCCCTTTATACTTAGAATGAAATCACAGTTGCTTTCCATGTTCTTTAAGGCCCTGTATGATCTTGCCCTTGCTTCCTTCTCCAGCTCATGTTCTTTTGTCCTTCCTTCCCTTCATGTGTTCCAGTCATAGCCTTCTCTTTGGGGTACAGGAAAGGAAGCTCAAGTTGAGGGAGGGTAGGTAACCCAGGCAAGCACACATAGGTAGCCTATAATGCAGGGTCTCTGTGTCTAGATCTCCCTGTATTACATGGCGTATATTTCTAATGTGGAGGCTGTGTGATAGAGTTGGGGGGGGTGGGTGGGGAAAAAGGACTCAGAAGCCATGCAGACTTGGCAGCAAAATTTGGTTCCATACTTGGCTGCCTGAGCTAGTTTCCTCATATCTAAATTTTTTTTTTTTACATTTATTTTTGAGAGAGAGAGCACGGGCGCACACGAGTGGGGGAGGGGCAGAGAGAGAAGGAGACACTATCCGAAGCAGGCTCCAAGCTGTCAACACAGAGCCTGACGCGGGGTTCGAACTCACAAACCGCAAGATCATGACCTGAGCCGAAGTCAGATGCTTAACTGACTGAATCACCCAGGGCCCCTAGTTTCCTCATATCTAATGTGGCATTAAATAATAAATTACTTTTACTCTTTCTGTGAAGGTTAAATGAGATAATACATGTAATGTACCTAGTTCAATTAAGGCTTAGTAATCACTCCCTACCACACACACACATTCATTCTTTCTTTTTTTTTTTTTAATTTTTTTTTAACATTTTATTTTCTTTTTTTGAGAGGGAGAGAGAGAGACAGAGCATGAGCAGGGCGGGGCAGAGAGATAGGGAGACAGAATCCAAAGCAGGCTCCAGGATCTCAGCTGTCAGCACAGAACCCGATGTGGGGCTTGAACCCATGAACGTGAGATCATGACTGGAGTCGAAGTTAGAATCTCCACCAACTGAGCCACCCACGTACTCCTCACATACACACATTCTTATGCTTGTTGGAAAGATGGATTTCGATGAGAGAAATAACTAGCACTGTGAATGTTATGTCATGTTCCCTAATATGTTCATGCTATTAATTTATTTTTTCATTGTTCCCACAGAGATTTGTGTGGAGAGAAGCAAACCATAGGTACATTACTCACGAAATATTCTCGCTCTTCAATACAAAATGGTGTTAAAGTTTATAATTCAAGAAGACCCATTTCTTAAAAGAACAACAGTCTTTCTTTGGGACTAAAGTTGCTTCATAAAGTTGATGGATAGAAGAAAAAGATTCTTTCATGTATTTGTATTCCAGATTTAAAGAACATACTGCCTTGAGGCATTTTTCTCCTCATTCCTAAGCATGTTGCAACTACTGCTCTTTTTGCCCTTAAATGTAATAGGAAATTTCTGTATCTTTCAAGTTATGTTTGCATTATGCATACAGTGTAAAGGACAAAAGAGAGTGGTGTTTACTATATTTAGAATACCTAAGGAGTCTACACATTTTTATTTATAGAAAAAGAGTTTTGTCTTTTTTTATATTTGAAATTGCATTTAATTAGGATTTGATATTCTGATCATTAACAAATTTAAAGGCTTTTTCAAAGAACTAAATAGTAATAGTTTCCTGGAAGAGAAATTTATTCAGTTAAATGTCATTTCTCAAGGGATTTCTCCTCTACTTTCAACATTCCACCAGAACAGGGAGTCGCTAGATGTTCTGTTATCTAAATTAGTTGTTTTCATGGATGAAATTGGCTTGGTAATAGCTCCTGTGTTGCCTGGCTGGTATAGACATATACTTTGGGATGAAACAGATTTGATATTCAATCTTTTGTGAAGAATGCTAATAGAGCAGTTTATAATCCTATAATGGGTAAAACTGACACAGCTAATACTAGAAAACACCAAGTAATTTCTAGTTGGTTTTGGAATGCTTGATAAAGTTTGTTTATAGCTTTATTTTTCTAATTTGTATTCATTTAGACCAAAGTTCAAATTGACTTTTCCTTAGCTAATAAACTTGTCACCAGGACAGTTTGAGGGGTTAGGCCAAAGTTAAATCTGATCCAAGGTTAAAAAAAATGTTAATCTACAATTACCTGAGATTTAACTGTTACTGAAATTTACAATTGTTTTATTCTCTTGTACATGAACTGCAAGTTACTGATGGCTTCAAAATATTTGTCTTTCCAATAAATGTTTTATTATCAGTGTGCATTATTATTTTTTTTAAAGTACTGAGGCAACAGTACCTAGTAAGGACTGTGGAGTTTGAGTTAGACTACCTGGGGTCTAATTACACGTTTTCCAGCCTAAATAAGCTGGGCCCAGTGAGTTCATGGTGTCTGTTCACACAGCAAACCAGCAGGACCCCTCACTCCTGGTTTCGTGTATCCCTGGCTACTAACACCCCCACCAACCTCCTGTCCCGTTCTTCGCAAGCCACTGTATATTTGTGTCGTATTTCCTAAATTTTAACAGTTCCCTCCCACAGAATATATATGGTCAAAGAGGCGAAACCCTCTATTGCTATCGTGCAAGCCCCGCCCTCTGACCCAAAGCTTCCGGCTTCCGCCCGCGCCGCCGTTCCACTTCCGCTGACTCCAGAGGTTAGAGGTGACAGGCAAGATGTCGGCTGACGGTGGCTTTGAGCGGTTGCTGAGAGGAGCATCTTCGTGACAAGCTCGGCGGAGGGGACTGAAGGGAGCCGGATCGAGGGAGCGAGTTCGAGGCGGCGGCGGATTGGACGGGGCCGGGTGTGGGCGCCGAGGGAGCCCTGGCCGCTGGGCATGACTGTCGGGAGCGAGGGGGAGCGAGGAGTGGGAGGTGCCGGAGGCCGGTAATACCCCGCAGCCCCCAGGAAACCGGGAAGCCAAGCTCGGTGGGAGCGCTTCATGCCGCCAACTGGTTTAGAGCCCGCCAGAATGAACAGGAAGAAAGGAGACAAGGGCTTTGAAAGCCCAAGGCCATATAAATTATAAGTATTTTTTCATCTTCCTTTCCTCTTCTAGCTTTTGTTTTTATTAATTATACTTGGTGATTGCTTGAAACTGCCTTTGTGAGCCCTGGAAATCTAGTAGGAAACTAGAACCCATTTACAGTGATGGAAATGGTGTTTGTTGGATATCGTGTATGGTTTTGAATGACAGCGTTATTCAACAAATTTAATGTCCTTTGCTGGTTAATAGGTGGTTTTTTTTCATATATATATGTGTATATATATGTGTGTGTGTATGTATATATACATACACACACACATATTTTTTTTAATCTGTTTATTTTGAGGGAGAGAGAACACGAGCAGGGGTAGGGCAGGGAGAGAGGGGGAGAGAGAGACAGAGAGAGAGAGAGAGAGAGAAAATGAATCCCAAGCAGGCGCAGCGCTGTCAGCACAGAGCCCCACGGTGGGACTCAATGTCAGGAACCGTGAGATCATGACCTGAGCTGAAATTAGGAGTATGACGATTAACCGATTGAGCCACCCAGGGACCCTGATTGTGTTTTTCTTAAAGTACCTTGCTGTCTTTTTTTTTTTCCAGAGAAATCTTTTTCCATTTGTTTTGCTCAGTTTAAAACATGCAATTACCTTAATTTGCAGGATTTTAAATGGAAAAGTTAAGTATTGTGAGCTGCTTATTCCTTGTTTATACTTGAATAGGCTTATGCTTTCGTTTACTAAAAGTACTTTTTTTTTTTTTAATATACAACCCATCAGGTCGTCTGCATCAACAACATAAACTTTCAGAGAAAATCTGTTGTGGTGAGTATGTTCTCAACAATTATAAGCAGTAACAAGTCACCTTTACAATATTCAGAAACTTTCACTTCCAGATAACTGTGTTTCAAGAGTAAGTGAGATTTGGGATTCAGATATGTATGACTCCAAGGTGAATAGCCTTGCTGCTATACTGGCTGCCTTCTCAATTCTTCTTTCTTTCTTTCTTTCTTCCTTCCTTCCTTTCTTTTTTTTCTTTTTTTTTTTTTTTTGTTGTTGTTTCTGGGTTAATATTTTATTCCATTTAATCAGTTGTGGAATGTGAAAGTCTGTATCACCAAGCATTTTAGAATTGTGAAAGAAACAAGAATAAGCCCATAGTGAAATTTCTTCTGTGAAAAAAAAATTAAGGTTAGGGCTCTCATTGACTTGACTTGGCTGCTAGGAGGCCAGTTTTGTTTTCTAATTCTTGGCTGACCTGGTTTAGGTGGATTGCTTTGTAAAGTTTTAGATAAGGTGTTTGATACATATAGATTGCATGTATATCCTTGGAATATAGAAGTCTTTGGCTACCTAAGTGCTTAATTTGGGGGGACTTGTATTAAATAGAATCTTAGCTGTTTTTATTTATTGTTTGGAGGTGTGTGTGATGGCATGAAATTCCCCCCAGATGTTATCCATGTATTCATATGTTTACTTAAGATGAGCTATATAGTTAAAAAAATGGAACCTCTTCATAGGAATCATAGAATCCTTAAAGGTTCATTAAGTCCCATGTCCTCAAAGAAATTTCTCAATCAGTATTCCTTACATATGATAACAGCTGACCCTTTCACAATGTAGGGGTTGGCATCCCAACCCTCTGCACATTAAAAAATATGGGTATACCTTTTGACTTTTCAAAAACTTAGCTACTAATAGCCTGCTGTTGACCAGAAGTGTTACCAATAGCATGAAGTCCATTACTGCATAATTGGTATGCTTATTATATACTGTGTTTTTATAATAAATGTTGAGAAAGAACATGTTATTAAGAAAATCATAAGGAAGAGAAAATACGTTTACAGCACTGCACTGTATTTAACAGGACAAAATCCATATATAGGTGGGCCTCTACAGTTCAAACCTGTGTTCAAGGGTCAATTGTATTTACCTTGTACTTCACAGAAGGGTACTTTAGGTGTGTTGTGTTGTATGAATTGGGTAGGGAAGATAGGAGAATTAGGGAGTTTAGTTAAGAAGTTATTGTCATATTCTTACAGTGAAGCCCTGAAGGAAAATAACAATAGTGAAAGTGGTATAGAAATAGAGTTGATATGGTTGACTGAATTATAGTGAACATTTATTGAGTATATACTATGTATGAGACTGTTGTAAGGTTTTATGTGTATGACCTCACTTAATCTTCACAATAACCCCATGAAATAGATACTGTTTTACCTTTATTTTTATAGTTCAAGCAGCTGAAAGATTTCAGACTAAGTAACTTTCTTCAGGGTGTAAAGTTAGCACGTGATTGAGCCATTTAAAAAAATTTTTCTTTTTTTAAAATATTTATTTGGTTTTGAGAGACACAGAGTGAAGGGGGGAGGGGTAGAGAGGAAGGGAGACACGGAATCCGAAGCAGACTCCGGGCTCTGAGCTGTCAGCGCAGAACCCAACTTGGGGCTCAGACTCATGAGCCGTGAGATCATGACCTGAGCTGAAGTGGATTCTTGACTGACTGAGTCACCCAGGCACCCCCATTTTTTAATTATAGATGATCTAAGAGTCACCTGCAGCTCCTTTCTGTCATTGTTTCCCCTTTCAACCTCCTCTGCCCCTGCCAAATTGAGAGATGGAAAGGAATTGCAGATAACTTTTACTGAGAATGTTAGGAAGGAGTTGTGAATGATTTTTGGGTTTCCCACTAGAAAAATTGGTTGGATGGTGTATGGATTAGGGTCCCAGAAGGAAATAAGCAGCATATTCACGTAGGTTGAGGGAAAGTAGAAGAAGACTATTTAGAAGACACAGGGTTAAGAGAAACCAAGAGATGGTAGGGCACACGAGGTTAGCAACAAGGAATAGTTATTATTTCTAAACCTGAAAGAACAAAGGAAGGAAGAAGTTACTAGAAACTATAGTAGTTGTCAGAGTGACCTTATAGGAGGTGTGGCCTTTGGTAGAAGAATGAAGCTACCGCCTCCCTTAGCTGGATAGGGAGGAACCTGGAGGGATAAATGTAATGGGCTCACTCTCCTTCCCCTCTCCAATTTTGTCCTTGTGCTTCCCATTTGACCACCCCAACCAGAAGCTGAAGGGCTGGTGCCCAGTTAATGCAACTCCTGGGGTATATAGTGTATTAGGAGGGGCAAAAGGAGAATATCTAGAATAGTCTACCCGTTTTGCCCCCAAGCCATCCTTGTTTTTTGTTGAGAAGAAAAGCTAGTGTTCCCAACACAGGGGACTTAACGAAGTCTTATCCGCTATTGCAGAGGTTGGCAATGGCCAGCTACCTATTTTTGTAACAAATTTTATTTGAGCACAGCCACACCCATTTATTTATATATTGTCTAAAGTGCTTTGGAGCTACACTGGCAGAGTTGAGTACCTGAGACAGAGACTGTGTGGCCTACAAAATCTACTTACTATCTGACCCTTTAAGAAAAAGTTTGCCAATCCCTCACCTAATGAATTCACATGAGGATATGGTAACTCATCTCTACTCCCATGTAAGGTATTAGATATCACCAGTAGCTTTCGTACAAACTAGTGGAAAGAAAAGTGGGTAAGAGAATGTGAAACTTAATTGCTAGAGCCACTGTTTTCTTTAGCAGGTGTCAAGGCCAAGGTTGATATAGACCGCTGTGTTACTCTTCCACCTATTCCATTTTTCCTTTTTCTTCTGCCAACATTTCTATTGGTTTGACCTAGACCTTCATTCCTGTAGGATCTGCATCCTTGCTTGTCCTGTCTTTTTTGGGTTCTTACAGTTTTCCATTGATTAGTGCTATTGGCCAAGTGACCCTGAGATGCATTCTGTGAATCTCTGTGAACTGCAGATATAATTGTTGTCCTTACTGTATAGCAGAACCTTAGTTCCTGTTTGGTAATTGAGATTAGTCATTCCAGTCAGTATAGTGACCCTCTCTCTGTTGGTTCCATAACATGAGGAACCTAACGTGGCCAAGTGACAGTCTCAGCTTCCAAATGGAACCATGATTATATGCCCTGGTGGATGCATTTTTCTGTTGGCCAAACATACTGAACCGAACACAAGGTTACAAAGATAGCAAAAATTCCTTCCGTGGTTTTTTTGATGCAATAGTGAGAATAGTCACTCCAATTTTTACCTTTTGGTTCGCAGATCTATTTCGGCTTTGGAGAGATGTCTCTATATATATGGTACACTAGTTAAGACAGCATCCTGTTGTAGGTCTCTGAGTTGGTGCTGTAATTAAGCCTACAGCAGTTGATCATGCCAGTCCTTCTGGATAATCGGGTACAAGATAAAACTAGTAAATTTTGTATGTAAGAACCCATAACCACACTTCCCTATACACTAAGTTGGAGGTATGTATGAGATAATACAATGATATATAAGATTTTCTGTAAGTATGTTGTAGTTAGGGAAGGAAAATCTAGAATATGTGTCTGTTCTTATAAGGGCATATCATGTTCTTGATATGAGCTGTCTGATGTAGTCATTCTACCAAGTGATTAACTGGTCCTTCCAGTACCATATTGGATGCTTAGTATGATCCTCTACTACTGGTAGTGGGCACTCAGCAGTGGTGGTAGTCAGATCATCTTTGGTGTGTATGTCGGCGGGGGGAAGACCATGTTGTTGGGCTCATGCATAGCCTCCATTCTGCCTCCGTGACCACTTTGTATATCGAGCAGGGTGTCTAGGGAAAGAATCTTTGAGATCTATTTCATCTTGCCAGTTGGTTTTTGAGGGTCCTGTCTGCCGTAGATGCCCTCTGATGGCCATTTATGTGATAATAACATGGATATTTTCACATTATACTTGTGCTGAGAAATCCATTAATACACGTCTTCTACCATCTTCTATTTTCAGTCTTTTAAGTTTGTTCTTACCAGGTTCCTAACCATCCTATTAGCAATTGCCCATGGATCAGTGTAGTTGTGTACTTTAGGTCATCTCTACTACAAAGAGTGTACAGCCAGACGTATTTCCCAACGTTCTGTCTGCTGTAGGACTTTCTTCCACTGTCTCCCAGGGTCACACTTCAGTGGTATTCTTTTTTTTTTTTTTTTTTTTTAATGTTTATTTATTTTGGAGGGACAGGAGACAGCACGAGAAGGGGAGGAGCAGAGAGAGAGAGACACAGAATCTGAAGCAGGCTCTAGACTCTGAGCTGTCAGCACAGAGCCCAATGTGGGGCTCAAACTCACGGACTGAGAGATCATGACCTGAGCTGAAGTTGGACACCTAACCGACTGAGCCACCCAGGTGCCCCAACTTCAGTGGCATTCTAATGGCAGCTTCCACCCACTTCCAGCTGGTCCTAGCATCCTGTGAGCTTATTCATAATTCAGGCTTGTGCTTTGTTCTATTCTGTTAACTGAACAAGGGGAACTCTCCTTGAGGCCTGAGATGGAAATTGAAAGAGAGGTAGAGAAGCAGTGGAAGAAGTATTAATGGATTCCGAGCACCTGCTCATGCTGTTGCCTGTACTTTATGACCCTGCTTGGGTCTGGTTCAGATGTGTTGTCTTTTTAAAAGTGGACAACTGCTGCACGTGCCCGCTTCTGTTTTTCAGAGCTTTCTATTACACTCAATCTCATCACGGTCATTTCAGGTAACATAGTCGTTGGGAGTCCCATGGTCATGTTTGAGTTTCTACTGAAGGGTCTAGAAGCAAACCAGTAGTTGCTTTGCAAATGGAATATAGTTGGTGACAGGAGAGGTTGTGGTTTTCCTCTCAAACCTCAAGAATTTGCACTGTCATTGTATTGGAAAAAGCCAGAGTCTGTACAGCATCTCTATCTGCAGTGGGCATTTCAAATACCATAGGATCTGCTGAGTCATAAAGCCCAAATAGCAGGGCAGCTTGAACCACAATCTGGACCTGCTGCAGAACGTTTTCTTGGTCTGGACCCCTCTCAAAGCTGACAGTGTAATAGGTTGCCTGGTAAGCGGAATGCCCAAATGTATATATTGCCTCCAGAATTCAAAGAAGCCCACCAAGTTTTTTGTCCCTTCCTGAGCAGTTTTTTGTACCTTGCTGAGCAGTACAGAATGAAACAACTTATTTTTCATTTGGAAGGAATATTTTTATATGCCTTAGAATACTGGAACCTTAGAAGCTTTGTTAATGTGACAGGCTCCTGAACTTTAACAGGATTTAACTTTCATCCTGTGCCACCCTTGTTTTTATTAAAACATTTGGAGAATTCCTTTCCCTTCCCAACAGGTCATGTTAGCATAATGTTGTCAATATAATATACTAGTATAATGCTTTATGGGCTATCTTGGAAGCAAGGTACTTTTGGACTATGTTTTGATTGAGCAGGAGAGTTGGTATAGTTTTTAGTTATTAGGTGACAGTGAAGGCATTCTGATGTTTTGAAGACAATCTGTGATTTTTTTTTTTTTTCCTGATAAAAATTCTTTGGGAAAAAAACATTTGTTTGATAATTAGCTATGATACTAGTTACCAAGAGCTATGCTGATTTGCTGTATAAAAATACTATATCTATAACTGTGGTTTAGATTGACAGATTTGTGGTAATTCACCATCATTCTTTGAAACCTTGACTTTTGCATTGGCCAAATAAGTTAAGATGTAGTAAGCATCTTCCAAATATTAGAGGGCACTAATCTCTGCAGTTCCTCAAGGGATGTCTAGTTGCTTTGATTTACTATAGTTTCTAGGACTGGTGGAGTAAGCATGAGTCCTACTCTGAAATAGCCTTGGACTGTTATCCCCTTTAGTACTTGACCTCCAAAGACTTCCAGTATGACTACCAGACCATGGTAGGGTTTTGGGACTCCAGGGATTGTCAGTTAAGAATCAAGATAAGACAACTCCAGAATAAGGGCAAAAAGTAGTTTATTTGAGTGTGATGTAGATCTCAAGATTTTAAAGTATATGTCAGACTTGAACATGTTTATAGGCACAGGAAAAAAATCCTGTACTAATAGGATAGGGTAGTTAATAGAGCGGGATTTTTGAGAATACTGCAGAGTATGGCCCCCAGTGGATGGCTGATTTTTGAACAGTTAGGGAAAGATATATACATGTAGCTGGAAGGCAAGAGAATTGATACTTGGCAGAACAGTGGTTGAAATTAAGGATCTGCAGTAAATGGAAAAGAAAGTGCTGTAAAAATGCCAGGAAGGACTGTAGTAAGAAACTGGAGGAGGTCCAGGAACAGGACTTCATATGGTTGAACAAGAAGACTGAGAAGTAATAAGAGGGGCAGAAGGATAAGCATTGTGGACACTCAAGTTTAAAATGTCAGCTTGGGAGTAATTCTGGGCAGTGATGATGTATCTTTGGAGTGTAATCTTGATTGCTATCCTGTAATAGAAGTAAAGATTGTAGGAATTAAGGTCAAGGAACTTTGAAGCAGGGTTACTGTATGGATCAGATATATCTACATTCAGATCACTTAGAGTTATGGTAGAGATGGGTTAGAAAAGTTGCATATGAGCCTTCAGTGAATGTTGGGGAATTTGGGAGGTAGTAATGAAGAGGAATAGAGGCTTGTGGATCTGTATGGGATGACTAAAGGAAAAAGAAATACAAAAGAATAATAAGAACATTTCTTAGATGTCCACTATGATTTTAAGTGTTTTCCATGTATTGCTCAGTTGTCTTACCACCAAAAGGTAGGTACTGTCATTATTCTTGTTTTATAGAGGAGGAAATAGACACTGAGAGCTAGAGTAAGTAACTCGAGATCATACACTCACTAAGTGGTAGAGCTTGGAATTGAATGCAGACAGTTTACCTCCAGAACACATACTTTTTTTTTTTTTTTTTTTTTTTTTTTTTTTTAGTTTAGGGATAGAGAGTGAGCGAGAGAGAGGGGCAGAGGAAGAAAGAGTGAATCCCAACGCAGGGCTCTAGACCCTAGACTTGGACTCAACCAACTGAGCCACCCAGGCACCCCGTAAACCATGTATTTAATAATGACATACTGCCCGTACTCTTATAGCATATGCTATAAGATTCTGTGAGTGGTCTAGAGTAGCACATGAAACTAAAAGGTTTTCTGTTTTCCCCTCTCCTAATTTACAGCGAATGAAAGAATAAGTAGCTTCTTGTCAAAGGGGTTTCAGGAGACATTTCATCTAAGGCTGGAAGGTAGAGAAGGAATTTTTCAAAAGGTTGAATGGCCCAGGGGAGGTTATTTAGAATAGGATGGGAAGGTGGTCAGCTGTGAAGTGGTTGGGAGGGAACAAGGAGCAAGGAGAAGAGAGTGAGAGGTTACATGACCAGACAAGCTTGCAGTAATGCCAGTGGCCAAGGATGACAGAGAGTGGAGCCTTGTGGAAGTTAATGGGTCTGAATGTTGCAGGCAGATAGAGGTTAGGGCTCTAGGTGGTGTCAGAGACCAGATGATATGAGGAGACTGGGCTTTCCCTATCTTCATGAAATATACTCCATTCACTGTTTTGTTATTGTTAACCTTAGTCAAGAAAGCCAAATCCTGTTCTTCTATCCCCACCCATGTAAGCTAACTATTGACTTAAAGCACTTTCCATAATTTTTTCTATTACAGTACACTTTTGCTGTTTTGATTCTGTTTGCTTGCTTTCAGCTGATCCAAGCTTATTTATGTAGATTGGTCAATGGATTGCTGATAGGCTAATTAAAAGAATTTTGGTCTTTTGCCCTCCAGTTGCTGATAGTTTACGCCTTTAAACACAAAGCTTTTCATTAACACTATTTTGGCCTCCGCTCTTTCTATTCTTATTTGCTACCATGCAGATCTGTGTAGAGAGTCTAATTTATGGATGTATGGCTGTCTTCTTATTTGGGAAGTGGTGGGGAAAAAGGGCTGCAGAATCTCTGTGCTTTTGAGCAGTTAGGCTAAGTGTTTTATAAAAAAAATCTTGCATGTTATTTAAAGCCCTGTACAAGAAACACGGTATAGTAGGATTCCACTGGAATCGTTTAGATGTAGATTTGAATGTCATTTCTCCACTTATTAATTACATAATTTAAAAAAAATTTTTTTTAATTTTTTAATTTATTTTTGAGACAGGGAGAGACAGAGCATGAACAGGGGAGGGTCAGAGAGAGGGAGACACAGAATCCGAAACAGGTTCCAGGCTCTGAGCTGTCAGCACAGAGCCCGATGTGGGGCTCGAACTCACGGACCGCGAGATCGTGACCTGAGCTGAAGTCGGCCGCTTAACCGACTGAGCCACCCAGGCGCCCCTACATAATTTTCTTAACTTCGTTAACTTATCTGTAAAAAGCGTAAAGTAGTACTTTTTTCAGTTCATAGAGAACATATGAAAGTATCTAGTGTAACATCTGGCACACAGTGTTGCTCCCTAAAGCCATTAGAATGGTTATACTTGAGCCCTCTGTGGTTGCTGCCTCCATTTCATCTTAGCTATTTGTGTTGCAGGTTCTGAAATTTTCCTGTTCAGTTTGCAGCCCTTGAAATGCTATTTCATGCCTTCCCATATTTCACACTTGAGTATATCAGTTTTTTAACCCATCATATTAAAAACACTGGACATATGTGTCATGTTCCATTGACCCATCTTTCCCATTTGATTCCCATTTTGGAAGGCCATGTTCTTTTTCTTTTTTTTTTTTTAAACGTTTATTTATTATTATGAGACAGAGAGAGCGACAGAGCATGAGTGTGGGAGGGCAGAGAGAGGAGGAGACACAGAATCCGAAGCGGACTCCAGGCTCTGAGCTGTCAACACAGAGCCTGACATGGGGCTCGAACACACAAACCGCGAGATCATGACCTGAGCCGAAGTCGGACGTCTGACTGACTGAGACACCCAGGCGCCCCTGGAAGGCCATGTTCTTTTTACTCACCAAACTGGTTTTGATTCTCTTTCTGCTCTTTTTTTTTTTCTTCTTCCCTATTTGAGTTCCAGTCTGTCTAGAAAGCCTTGTATTTGAGAGTGTGAGTCCTTTTACTTTTTTCTGGCAGATGGTCCAGTTTTCACTGATGGTGAATGTGAATCACCAAGAAGATAAAGTCTATATAATTCATACCTGTTCATTCATTAGGACAATAGTGTTTGAGATGAAGATACTCAGAGAACACATATATATGTAGCTATTTGGGATTCTGTCTCTGGAATGTAATAGAAATAGTGGTATAAGTAAGTATAAGTAGTAGAAATAAAAAAAAATATTCTAAAACCTACCAGTCTCAATTATAACAAAGTTATTATTCTTTATCATTGCAGGGATTCGTGGAACTGACTATATTTCCCACAGTTGCAAACTTGAATAGAATCAAGTTGAACAGCAAACAGTGTAGAATATACCGAGTAAGGATCAATGATTTAGAAGCTGCTTTTATTTATAATGACCCAACCTTGGAAGTCTGTCACAATGAATCAAAACAGTAAGTTTTATACCTTAAAGTTGATATTTCTAACAGCTATATATTCCCCATATTATTGGATTAATCTTTTCAAAGTACTTTTCTTAGATTATTACTAGGCTCTGAATCCCAGTTTTTTTCCTAATTATAATTTCTGTTTTTTTTATAATTTCTTTTATAATTTTTTATAATTTCTCTGCATATTTGGTTCAAGAAATTTTACTAGTTCTCCCCAACATAGTAAGTTACTGAGTTTTCTTTCTTCAGATTACAGTTTTGAAGAAGTATTATCTGAGAATTAAAAAACAATTTTAAGCCATTTTTCTACTTTTAATATTTTTAAAAAATACTTTATTAACATTAATCTTCAATGGGTTAGGTGGTTGTTGTAATCCTTAGAGCAGAGACTACTTCAGAATATTTTATAAAATACTTTGACTGCCTTTGAATGTCATATAAAAATACTATGTCTTAGGTGTCTCTTCACTTTAAATATTACGTCTACTTCACTTTAAATATTATATTTTTACTGATAAAAAACCTTGTTTTTTATCAGTAAACATGCTGTTATGAGCAGTTTTGTGTTCTACTTTTTTCATTTAAATACTTTGTCTCCACTTTTCCACATATGATAGTCTTCACTCTCTATCATTTTTATGGTCAGATAATATTTATTCAGTATATTATAGTTTGCATGATTGTTTTCCAGTTGTTTGGCATTTGTGTCATTTCCAGCTTTTGAGATCGTAAGTGATGTTGAGTGAATATTTTGGCATAAATAAGGTTTTTTCCTTGAATTATTCCTTTAGGCAAATAGGATTACTTACTATTCTTAAGGCTCTTTTTAGTATTTTACTTCATTGTGCCCAGTAATATTTGTATTAATTTAAGTACTGTGAACTATGTTTGAGGGCACTTGCTTTTTCAAAGTTTAGAAACCATTGGATTCAACCATGATTCTCTGTTTTGGAGTAGGGTGCCAAACCTTTATTATAAACTGTTTTTAGTCAAGATATTATTTTAACTAATTGCTGCATTAAGGCAGCAATTCTTAAAGTGTGATTTCCAGACAAGCAGTATCAGCATCACCTGGAAACTGTTAGAAATGCAGACTCCCAGGCATTGCCTTAGATCTGCTGAATCAGAAAGTGGGGATTTGGTCCTGCAATTTGTGTTTTATTTGTTTTGGGTTTTTTTTGGTGGTGTTTTTGTTTTTTTAAGATTTTATTAAGTAATCTCTACACCCAACGTGGGGGTCCAACTTACAACCCCGAGATCAAGAGTTGTGTGTTCTACCAACTGGGCCAGCTAGGTGCCCCCCTGCAATTTGTATTGTAACTAGTGTGCCAGGTGATTCTGAGAGGCTAATTAATGCCTATGAGCCATTGCCTTAAGGGTTTACAAGGGTTGAGACAGGAGGCTTATCTTTAGACATATTTTTGGTCCCAGTTATCATTGGTTTAGAATCTTTCAGACTCAGGGAAGAGAAAAGAATATGCTGTTGGAAAAGTTCAGGGAATCTCTGAATTACTCCTGTAACTTCCCATTTCACAAACTTGAGTTGTTGAAATTACATTGCTTTTTCAGCTACACTTGTAGAACTCATTTAAAAACACTTATTACAAAATCATCTTCCTCCTTTTTCCCCCAGAAAAAAAAAATGACCTGCCCTTAGAGTAGTAAATATATACCACTGATGTATGGAAAAGGCACTTGTAAAAGAGCAGGTAGGAAAGCAGAGCAGGTAGGGAAGCCATGGCCTTGCTAGAGTCCGGAATAGCTCCGCAGTTGACACTAGAACTCTGCATTTGACGACAGGTCAAGTAGGCTCTCCATCTGCCAGTCACAGAACAGTGTTTGCACATTTGCTTTACCTGTTGTTTCTGCTCTGATCTCAGAGAATATACTCTGTGGCAGTACAGTGACAGGAACGATGGTTTCCACGTCTGTTGAGGAAACAAGCTTTTACTTTTTGCCTTGTTTGTTTTGAAGTGATCTTATCTCCTAAAGAATTTCTCTAGTGATAGGGAAGATGCTTCATCACTTATAGCGTTATAATGGAAGAAAAGAAAGGTAAAAAGGGGAGTCTTTTCAAATGTTACGTTAGGAAATTGGGAAAGGTAGAATATATTATAATTTTTCTTTTCAGTTAGAAACAGCTCTTTTAGCCATGGTCACTTAGTAAATATTTGCTCACTACCCCTGCTTTTCTTCCAAGCTCTAGAATCTTGATTACTTTTAAAGAGGGATGACATTAGTTATTTTTTGCTGGTGTTCATTATTTGATTGGTTTAAAAGAGGATTTGAGGTTGGTTTTAGAATTTTAGTAGACAACAGTTTTAAAAAAAGTGGCTAATGGAATTAGCATGGAGAGTGAAAAAGCGTAGGATGGTGTGTACACTGTGTTAAGTTATTGCACAATTGTTACAGGAAAATTATAGATTTAGTTTTGATGTTTCTGGTTGCCTTACCTAAGAGAAAACACTCGTTTATATGATTGATAAGACACAAGATAGAAGATACCGGGTTATTCAGAAGAAATACTGCTTTTCTTAGCAGTTAAATGTGAAAAATCTTTCTTCTGGATGACATTATTTTTAGAGAACTTTGGGAAAGTCAGATACTTAAGGTCTTTAGCATGTCCCTAGATACTTCTGTTACCTTTCTTGTTTCTAAAGTAACTTTCTTTAATAAACCAATAAAATTTACACTACAGTTGAAACAAATTAAGTATAGCAGTTTTGAAATTGAAAGTTAAACTTAAATTCTGTGATAAAATTTGATCTTAATACATATAAGAATGTCCTAACATTCAAAGAAGTAATGTACTACTTAATCACATCTTCTTATTTGTTTTAAACTTAAGATACCAGGCTATCCTGTTTTTGATGGAAAGAGTGTGCTTACCTTGGTTGAGATTCAGCATCTTTGAACTGCAGAGGGAATGTAAGGAAGAGAAACATTTAGATAAGAGACTGAAAGACATTTCTACCTATTTTATCCAACCAAACGTTAGTGGAGTTGTTAAATTACCTGTGCCAGCAATTAAAAACCCTGTTTTTTATGTAACATCTATTTAAGCGCTTGCTCGCACATTCTCTCTCTCTCTTTTTTTTGTCTGCCAGTAAAATAATTTCAACAGTTTCTCCAAATATATTTTGTGTGTGCATTCTCTTTTTTTTTTTGTCTACCAATAAAATAATTTCAACACTTTCTCTAAATATATTTTGTATTTGAATCTTATGTATTGTAGATAAATTATAGTTTTCCCTATAGGAGCTTTTTGATTGATTTTTTTTTCCCTACATTTTTCTCTTCTTAGAATAAAATAAATACGGACTTTGCCAGAGAAGCTGTTTCTATGGATGGATAGGCTACAGTGCTGACATCTCTTTCCTTTGTTTCTTTTCCTTCCCTAGATAGACTTTCCCACTTTGAGAAAATCTTTTCTATTTTGCTTGAAAAGCCTCAGTGTTCCCAAGTTCCAAGAATCAGTTTAATTCCTGTCTTTAGTATTCATTTCCTCTAAGGAGTGGCTGTAGAAATGACCAATATTGAGATATAAATGAAGTAGCTATTGAGTGATTAGAATGATTTTTAGAGTAATTGGAGTTGATTTTTTTTAATTGCTATTAAAAAAATTTTTTGTAAGTCCTGTATTTTTTAATACAGACTTATACTACAGAGGTTTTAAATGTTATTTTGCTAATATTATATAGTAAAAGTAGTTGATTCTTTTACTAATTATGGTTAAGTAATATGGATATTTATATTTTAACTCAGCCACAATGCCTCACTGCTACTTATTTTTGGTAGTATTGCTCAGGGTTAATTTGTTGTAGTTGGAGGAACATTAAGGTTCATTTAGTCGAAACTTCAGCAAGAATTTTTTTTTTTTTTTTTTTTTAACGTTTTATTTATTTTTGGGACAGAGAGAGACAGAGCATGAATGGGGGAGGGGCAGAGAGAGAGACACACACAGAATCGGAAACAGGCTCCAGGCTCTGAGCCATCAGCCCAGAGCCCGACGCGGGGCTCGAACTCACGGACCGCGAGATCGTGACCTGGCTGAAGTCGGACGCTCAACCGACTGCGCCACCCAGGCGCCCCAGCAAGAATTTTTTCCTATACTGTTTCACCTTTTGCTTGAATGCTTCTAGCTCTGAAGAACTCAATATATATATTTTTTAACATTTATTTTTGCGAGACAGAGGGAGGCAGAGCATGAGTTGGGGAGGAGAAGAGATGGGGAGGGGAAGGTGGACACAGAATCCAAAGCAGGCTCTAGGCTCCAAGCTGTCAACACAAGAGCCCGGGGCTCGAACTCACGGACCACGAGATATGACCTGTGAGTGAGCTCACTGTATTTTCAAGCATCCCTTTGATTTTTCTGAAAGCTAGGAAGTTCTTTATTACATCAAACTACAGTTTTTGTTATAATATTCACAAACTTAACCAATTTAAATATTGTTTTCCCCCAAGTTTTCTCTTTTCCAGTCTACAGAATCACAATACTTTCAACCCTTCCTTATCTAAAACTCTTCCCAAATTTGTTACCATTCTTGCCCTTTGAATGTTCCCTGGTTTGGCATTGTTTCTTCTTAAACGTGGTAACCCCAGAACTAGATATAATTCTTCCTATTTGGATTAATTTTTACATGCATAGCAGTAGAGCCATTTTATCCTTATCTGCATTCAGTGTTTCTACAGTTTGAAATACAGTAGCCTTTCAGAGATGGCTGCTTTGAGTAGTTCACTCAAGTTTGAGCTTGACTGAAATCCCCTAGACTTTTTCATAGAAAAACCTGTTACGGTAGAGTTTTCTCTAAGAATCCTTATTTCATAGTATCATATCAAATGTTGTTTTAATTATTTTTAAAAAGTCATCTTTATTAATTTTGGTATTGGTTTCACTTTTAGAAAATGGGTTTTCCTGCTGGCTGGCTTTTTTTTTTTTTTTTTTTTTTTTCTGTGTGCAAACTATCAGAACCAAAGAGAAGAGAAACCAAGTATTGACATGGATATAGAGTAACTAAACTTTTCAAACACTGCTGATAGAAGTGTAAATTGAGTTTGAATATGTGCATACTCTATGATTAGTGTAGGTCTCACTCCTAGTATATACTCAGTAGAAATGTGTTCATATGTTCACCAAAAAATATGTACAAAATTGTTCACAGCAACATTTGTAATAGTCAGAACTGGAAATTACCTGAAGACTCATCAGTGGTAGAAGATAGATTGTAATATGTTCTCACACCACTGGAATTCTAAACAGAGACAAGATAAATGACCACTAGCTACATGCACCAGTATGTCTGGATCTCGCAGGCTAGACATTGAGTAGAAGAAGTCAGATACAAGAGAAAGTATATGAAGTTGTTAATCTATCACATTAGATGTCAGAATAATGGGTAACCTTTGGTGGTGGAAAGTGGGGTTGGTTAGTGATTATAAGAGGGCTTCTGGGAGGCTGGTAAAGTTCTGTTCATGCTCTGCATGCTGGCTCTTTTTGTCCTGTGAGGTGTACATTTAGAGTATATATGCTTTTCTGATGTGTATTATGCTTCCATGAATATTTTTAAAAGAGAGAAAGGGTTTACCAATAATTGAATCTTAAGCGTTCACAAAACCTGCCCCTGAGTTTTAAGAAGTATATGTTACTGACAAAGAATTAAAACATTATTTTAATATGGATGCTTATAATAAATTCTTAGAGAAAATTACTAGTTTTTCAATATCTTCTACAACATTACTTGTCTCTTTGTTTCCTTGAGGAGGGGATGGGGTTGGAGACTGGAGGTTGGAGATGGTGGTGTTATAGGACAAGGACACTATTATTCTGAAAATTGAAAATACTTATTCTAATCTTGTCTTGTAATTTTTGGCTTTTATGATGTTATTATGAAAAGAAACATATTTGATTCATATTATGAAAGGAAACACTGAAATCCAAACCATGAGAAGATTGTTCCTCATAACTGGCTTTCCAGTAGATTCCACTTACGGTGACTCACCATTTTATTTGGACCGCTTTACCTTTTCTCAGGAAATGAGGAGATTAAGTGAGAATAATTTCCCATAAAAAAAACCCTGAGTGGTCTAATATGTAATGTTTCAGTTTGGCTTTTTATGTAATGATTGTTTTTTATTTTTGAATTTTACAGATAACCAGGGGGAAATTATGGTGTCTTCAACTATCTTTCATATTTCATGTTTTTGCATTTTTATTGAAAAGAAACTACAGTTTGTAGATATACAAAGTAGTCTTTAAAATTAGATGGTATGTTGGGGCGCCTGGGTGGCTCAGTTGGTTACGCGTCTGACGTCGGCTCAGGTCATGATCTCATGGTTCACAAGTTCGAGCCCTGCGTCGGGCTCTGTGCTGACAGCTCGTAACCTGGAGCGTGCTTCGGATTCTGTGTCTCCCTCTCTCTCTGCTCCTTCTCTGCTTGCACTCTGTCTCTGTCTTTCTCTCTCTAAGTAAACTTTTAAAAAAATTAAAAAAAAATTAGGTAGTACGTTGGCTAAGTGCTGGCAAAAATGCAGAGTGACTGGCACTTTTATATATTTTTGATGGGAATGTGGAATGGTATAGCCATTCTGGAAAACAGTTTGGCATATTCTTACAAAGCTAACATATTTTTACCATTTGACTCAGCAGTCCCACTCTTAGGTATTTGTACTACAAAATAAAAATTAAATTCACATAAAAATTAATACATGGTTGTTCATAGTGGTTTTATTTGTGGTAGCCAGAAGCTGGAAGCAACCCATATGTTCTTCAGTGGCTGAATGAAATAACAATAAATAATCTGTGGTCCAGTCTGTACAGTGGAATACTATTCAGTATGTATAAAAAGGAACAAATTATTGATATGTGTAATGCTTGAGATGGATTTCAAAGATTTACTACATGAGACAAACCAGCCTCAAAAGGTCGCATTCCAGGGGCGCCTGGGTGGCTCAGGCAATAAAGTGCACTACTTCGGCTCAGGTCATGATCTCACGGTTTGTGGGTTTGAGCCCCACATCAGGCTGTGTGCTGACAGCTCAGAGCCTGGAGCCTGCTTCGGATTCTGTATCTCCCGCTCTCTGCCCCTCCCCCGCTCACACTCTGAGTGTTTCTCAAAAGTAACAACAAAAAAAATCATGTTCTGTATGATTCCAAGGCATAGCACAAGGGACTCTGGGATGATGGACTTGCTCTATATCCTGATTGTGGCGGTGGTTGTACATGTGTAAGAATTTATGGAATTATATACCAAAGGAAAGAGAGTTACTGTATGATAATTTAAAAAATATAGATGGTATGTGAAAACCTTCATTTTTATTGTGATCCTGTAGTTCTTGCACATTTTATTTTACATATTTATCTAACAAAGAAATTGTTAAAATTATTGAGAAGTCTGTTTCACTGCTTCCAGAGCCTTATGTTGTGTAGTTGTTAAAATCCTTCCTAATCCTTCCTAATCAGTAGAGACATGGAGATGGGAGAGGAATGGCTTCTGTCAGGTTAAGAGGGCATAACTTTACTGTTTTCTTTAATGGCCCTTTTCCCATTTAATTTTTCCTATAACGTCTCTGTACTGTATATTAAACTTGTTTTTTAACTAGTTAAAAACTTACTGAGCTAGTGAAATGTGACTGACTTTACTTCGTGGATTCATCTAATGGCAAGATGATCAATATAAAGGTGCTCAGCAAGAATATGGCTCATGGAGTTGTCTTTCATCTTGCTCTTATCATTCCTTGTCTTTTTTCTTTCATCCATCTCTTACGTATTCCTTTAAACAGGTTTCAGTGAGGAAATGTAATATGTGTACAGACGGCCCCCAACTTCAGACAGTTCAACTTAACAATTTTTCAACTTTATGATGGTGCAAAGTTGGTGATACACTTTCAGTAGGAACTGTACTTTGAATTTTGAGTTTTGATTTCTTTCCCAGGCTAGAAATATGTGGTACCTATATGGAGCTGTACAGTGGGCCTCAGCTCCCAGTCAGCCACATGATCACGAGGCTATATAATCTGTATACTTAGGACAATTCTGTACCCCTGCAACCATTCTGTTTTTCCTTTTGAGTATAGTATTCAATAAATTACCTGAGATGTTCAACACTTTATTGTAAAATAGGCTTTGTGTTAGATGATTTTGCCCAACAGTAGGCTAATATAAGTGTTCTGAGCAAGTTTATGGTAAGCTAGCCTAAGCTATGATGTTTGGTAGGTTAAGTGTATTAAATTCATTTCAATTTCCAATATTTTCAACTTATGATGGGATTATCGGGACAAAACACCATGGTTAAGTTGAGGGAGATCTGTATATGTCAGTATACATTTAAAGTGTTTTTAATGAAATAAAATTTAAAAATTGGATGGGAACAGGGTTGTAATAACTTCATAAGACTTATGTGTATTGTTTTCATCCAGTGGGAAATAAGGCCAAGTAACTATTGAACAGCTGTTTATAGAGTATACCCCCCTGGCATATAGGAGGTACAGCAGTGAAGCAGCCAAAAGTTTCCCTCCTTTAAGCTTACATTGTCAGGCACTGGGGGTAAAGGTAAGCAGTACTACATTTTAAGGACTTGATTCCCATCCTAACTTGTTTTAAACATCTTAATTTCTGTGAGATCATAGTTTGTGGAATCGATTGAAATGTTTGCCATATTGATAAAGAATACTTCTTCAATTTTGCATATGTTCTTTTCACTTCTATCAGGAATGTATAGTGACTTTGACATTCCAAAATTAATGAAGGATATGGTAATTATAATAATCACATGGCATTGGCGAATTTGCTATATATGATATCGTATTTATAATTTAGTAGGTTTTGTCATGATGAGTAATAGTTACTTGTCCAGAAAGCATTCTCATAAATTATATAAAATGATACAACGCTTAACAAACAAATGCTACCAAATATTGAAGAAAATACTTGGTGAAATGTTTGGCTTATTACTAAAACATCTCTTTTTCTTTTTTTTCCCAGGAGAAATCTAAATTATTTTTCCAATGCTTATGCCGCTGCAGTTAGTGCTGTGGATCCTGATGCAGGAAATGGAGAACTTTGCATTAAGGTTCCCTCAGAGTTATGGAAACATGTTGATGGTAAAACACCAAAAATATATTGACTATACAATAAAATCATGTTAGACTTAGTGACTGAAAACTTTTACATGAAAATTAATGATGTCATAATTGTAAATTAATACTTGAAATATACAGAAGTTGGAAGCTCTTTTTTTTTTTTTTAAAGATCACTGGTTAATAGGAAAATAGCAATTAAGGGCTATGACAAAAAACAACTCATTCACTATTCTTTTTAAAGTGAAAGTTATAAAAAATATTGGATGGATAGAACAATTTGTCAAGAGTTGAGAATGCATGCAATATCAAATCAATTTAAAATTAGAGCATGTTACAGCGGGGAGAATCCTAAAAAAATCACCTAGTTCACTTCTTTCCTTTTACAGAAGAATAATCTGAAGTCTAGACAGCAAGTGACCTACTGAAGGTCACTAAATAGTAGTAAAATCAGTGCTAGAACATAGGGTTCCTAACACCCACTGTGCACTTTTGAGCACACTCTTATTATTTCTAAATCTTTGTTTTCTCTTGGATAAAGTCACAGCCATTATAATTGTTATGCATAACTTGCCTACTTTTATTTAGCCTTATAAAAATTAACAAAGATGAGGAAGTGAGACATTTTTGTTTTGTTTTTGCTTTTTATTTTTTCTTTAATAGTTCGTGTGTTTGGTGGGGGTTGAGGGTTGCCCACTTTTGGGGGATAGGCATAGAAGGCTATCATTTCATGTTCAGGGAATGGACATAGTCCATATGGTTGTGATGGTCTGAGGGAAATTAAAAGAAACCTCTTTTTCATAAGATTAAAAATCTTACAAAAGCAACATGTATTTGTTATGTATAAATTAAAGATAATGTAAATAACATATTACATAAATTCTTGGGTAGCTTTTCCCACTCACTCCCTATTCCTCCTGTTCCCCAAAGTCAACTAGGGATAACAATGTGGGGGACTTTTTAAGTCCTTACTGTTTTGCATTGAATCCTAAGTGTCCTTAAATTTCCTATGTGATAGGTAGTTTTGAACTTTTTTCTTTAGACAGTATAGCATTGTCAGAAAAGTTGGGAGGAGGATATGGCATGACCTGAGTTATATCTTGGGAGAACACAGCTAGCAGTGACTAGAATTGAGTGGAAGGACATCAGTGGAGGCAGGCTATTGAGTTAATATAGGTGGAGAAAAGGTGAGAGCTGAAAGTAGGGTAAGTGGTGTGATTTTTCATTTAAAGCTGAGCTTTTAATTCTCGTTTTATGTTTAGTGCCTTGCTATATAGACCATTGTTACCTTATTATATATTTACGTATCAATGTATATGTATATTTATTTGTTGCAGAATTAAAGGTCCTAAAGATACACATCAATTTTTCTTTGGATCAGCCAAAAGGAGGTCTTCATTTTGTGGTACCCAGTGTTGAGGGAAGTATGGCAGAGAGAGGTGCTCATGTTTTCTCTTGTGGGTATCAAAATTCCACAAGGTAGATTATTCTTATATATTTCAGTTAATTTCATTTTTCAGTTGAATTTTTTGTATGTATATGCAGTACATGTGTTTAGTGTAAATTGAGAAGTATGAGCTTCATCCTCAGATTTACTTCTTCTCAATTTTGTTCCACTAGTCATTCCTTCTCAGTCCTGTGTCTTCCCTTTTGTCTTTACTTTTCAAAAAAGAGACTGTTCTAAAATCATCCCAATTCATTATTTTTTTAACTTTATACTGCAGTAAAACGGCATCTAGAAAATTAAATTGTAAATAGGAAAGTTCAGTGAATTTTCACAAGTGAATAAGCCTGTGTAATCCACACTCACATCAAGAAAAAGAACATTACCAGCATTGCAGAGTCCCCACCTCCTACTCACTTCTAGTCACTACCTGCTTCCCTCATATCCTTCTGCCCGACAGTGACCACTATTCTGATTTCTAAAGTAATATAGCTTAATTATACCTGCTTTTGAGCTTTATATGAATGGAAGTGTATGCATTATGCTCTTTTTATCTGGCCTTTTTTGTTCAATACCATGGTAGTGAGATTTTCCTTCATTGCTGTGTGTGATTGTAGTTCATTCTCAAAGCTCAGTAGTTCACTATATATTGTTGAAATATTACAGTATGCGTATTCTCTTCAGATTGTTATTAATAATCCTCAGATTATTAACTTCTTCAAGCCAAGGATGATGTCTCATACTTCTTTGTGTTGCAGTATCAGGTATAGACCCTGGCATGTAGTAAAACCTGACCTTGATAGAATGTGGAATAGAAATTTTTTGTCTGGCTTTGCTAGCACTGTTGGAATTTATGTCATGCATCCCAATCCCATTCTCCAAAACAGTTTTCTAATTTATGGATTAGATTCCGCATATTGTGTTTTTTACAACTTTATTGTAAGCTTTTTTAGTTTCTGGTAATGAATACTATATAAAAACTAATGTGAATATGCAAATGAAAATAGTTTTTAATTTAGAAGTTTGAAGCCAAGAATTGCCTACCCCTTTTTTAAGGATTTAAACTGGCTGTATCACATGATATATTTTCTTAATATTGCCAAAGAATATGTGGAGAAAAGTTTTTTTTTTTTTTTTAAAGCTTATTTATTTTTGAGAGAGAGAGACAGAGACAGAGTGTGTGTGGGGAAAGGGCAGAGAGAGAGGGAAACACAGAATCGGAAGCAGGCTCCAGTTTCTGAGCTGGTTGCACAGAACCCAACGCAGGGCTCGAACTCATGAACTGTGAGATCATGACCTGAGCCGAAGTCTGATGCTTAAGTGACTGAGCCACCCAAGCACCCCGAAAAGTTTCTATCTTTAATCAAAGTCTGAAGTTGCACAGTAACAAGCTTCAGCAGGCAGATAGCTTAAGTTTCTTTTTACACATACTCTATAAAAGTTAGACAAACTTATAAGTGGGGGAAACAATGTAGGTTACGCTCTCACTATATTTTTTACACTTTTGATATTTTTTCTAGATTTTGGTTCCCATGCGTTGATTCATACTCTGAATTATGTACATGGAAATTAGAATTTACGGTAGATGCCGCAATGGTGGCTGTTTCCAATGGAGATTTGGTGGAGACAGTATATACCCATGATATGAGGAAGAAGACCTTCCATTATATGCTCACCATTCCAACAGCTGCGTCAAATATCTCTTTGGCCATTGGACCTTTTGAAATACTTGTAGATCCATATATGCACGAGGTGAGTCATAGCTTCTTGCTCCTTTCTCTCCCAGCTTTTCATTCCTGATAAAAGGAAGCATAGTAATGAAATGCTAAGTTTTTCCTAACTATTCTTTCCATTATCCAGAATATCATTAGACAGAAAAGGATTTTTTATCTGATATATTTAATGATGTGAATTCTTGAATGAATTCCTTTTAAAATGTTATATTAAAGTCTTAGGTTTTTTTCCAACAGAGAGCTTAGTGTTCCAAAAGAGCTTCAAGTATACCTTTTTTTTTTTTTTTTTTTTACGTTTATTTATTTTTGAGACAGAGAGAGACCGAGCATGAACGGGGGAGGGGCAGAGAGACAGAGGGAGACACAGAATCTGAAACAGGCTCCAGGCTCTGAGCGGTCAGCCCAGAGCCTGACGCGGGGCTCGAACTCACGGACCGCGAGATTGTGACCTGAGCTGAAGTCGTACGCTTAATGACTGAGCCACCCAGGCACCCCAAGTATACCTTGATTAGAGTATGTGGGTTGATTTCTGTAACTAATTTGTATTTATGTCATCTTTTTGTTTGGTTTATGTTTATGAATGTTATAGCCCCATCTCTGGAACCTGAAACACTCCACAATTTCAAAATTAAAGAACAAGATTTGTTCTCACTTTAGCATATACAGAGGAAAAAAGAAAAGGCTGAGGCAGAGTTTAGAATTCTAGTCCACATACTCATGAAAGCTTCTTGCAGTTTTCTTCCATATCTTGCCACAAATTGTATGTTAATTGGTAGACCCATTAGTGCATTGAGGCCTCCCCAAGCATGAGACTTCTGGAGTTTAGGAAGTGATGTATTGGTTATTGACCCTCTCTACTTCTATATGTGTTTAAAGTAACATTTGAATGAATCTCTCTTTATTTATTCTTAGTCCCATACATTTTCAATATTAGGGTTTTTTTTTTCTTAGTATAAAACTTATATTGTGACCATATATATATCTCAACAGTATTTCTGTTATGTGAGCAAAAATTGAGGGCAGTTAGGTTTAGACTGTCGGTAAGCTCCTCACTCTGTTCTTAATTTGCTTTCCTGAAACTCACAAGATTTATAAAAGTCACTCATGGAAAATATTCAGGGTATTTTATGAATGGTTTTGCTTTTGCTGGCGTGACGTTGATTCTTAAAAGTATATTCACTGATAAGATTGGCGGTGAATTTTATTATCTTTGGTAAATGATCAACTGTAAAATCAACATTTGACTAGTACCTACTTTGTATTTTGGAAGGATTTTTTTTTCCCACTCCGAGCCATTGGATGGGAGAAAGGTAAATGATAGTTAAGAAATATTTTTCTTGAGTACTTAACGAAACCATGACTTAGTCTTTCTCTGTCTCAAATAAAGAGTTTTTGCTGCATTATCAGATTTGCTGTCATGTAGGTTTTTTTAATAGTGAATCTTTTTCTGATGAATAGTATTTCGGTTTTTGTTTGTATACCAAGAGGAGTGCTCGTTATGATGTAGTTTGGGCCCTTGACCATTAATCATACATAGATGTTCAGTACTCAGGTATGTTAGTGTCTATCTGTTCTAATGCTGTTAGAATAATTTTTATCATACATTAAAAACTTTCCTTGCCTCCACATTCCTACAACAGTCAGAACTCTTTAGGGGTGCTTGGGTGACTCATTCGGTTAAGTGTCCCAACTCCTGATTTAGGCTCAGGTCATGATCTTGCGGTTTGTGAGTTAAGCCCCATGTTGGGCTCTGCACTGTCGGTGTGGAACCTGTTTGGGATTCTGTGTCTGCCCCTCCCCATGGGCATTTTTTCTCTCAATCCAAATAAATAAATACACATTATAAAAAAGGGTAGCTGGCCTGGGTGGCTTAGTTAGTTAGTTAAGCAGCCGACTTGGGCTCAGGTCACAATCTCACGGTTCATGAGTTTGAGTCCTGTGTCAGGCCCTGTGCTAAAAGCTTGGAGTCCAGAGCCTGCTTCGGATTCTGTGTCTCCCTTTCTCTCTGCCCCTCCCCAGCTTGCACTCTGTCTCTGTCTCTCTCAAAAATAAATAAATGTTAAAAAACATTTTTTTTAAGTAAAAAAAAAAACAAACTCTTTAGTATGACTTTCAGCATCTTCTAGAATTTGACCCTAATTTTCCTTTCTAGCTTTTTTCTCATTACTTTCCTATTTGTTTGTTATATTCAATATAGTTCTGTAGATTTTCCTGACCATACCATATTTCTTTCTGTCTTTGACTTTGAGATGTCTACTTGACCTTTTCATTCCTATCAAACTTTTGTCCAATCCAAAAAGATTAGCTCAGATTTAATCTCCAGCATAAAACTTTGCTAAGTCATTCTAATCAGAGTGATCTCTGTCATTGTTGATACCATTTATTTGGCACAGAATCATAGTATGGGATGAGATGGTATATGATATTCAAGTGGCCATATCCAAGGTGGGATGTGACATAGTAAGGAGATCAGAATTACAATTTCCGTTGCTGGTATTTCACATCTCTTAACTACCAGTAAGCTTCCCTATAGCTTTCAATATGTGGTTGAGATATTAGGAGTACTACTGGAACTGCTCTTTATATGTAATGAAGGTAGTATGATTAATATTAACTATTAATTATTAAAATAGTACTATGGTAAGTGCGATATTCACTAGGTTAGATATTTATGAATCAAAGGTGGATTTGCAATAAGCTATGGAAGTTTAAATCTTTCTTGTTTTGTGTGGTTATGCAGAAGAAATTTTAATTTGGAACCAAAGTTGTATTTTCTTTGAATCTAAGCGTTTCACAGACTTTATAATCCATCATGATTTTAGTTTTCAAGTACAGTGAATATTTTGTAAACAGTAAAAGTAATTATTAATTTCATACTAGCATTTTCTCTCATTACCTTGAATTTGTTAAGATTTATATTAATGTGAAGTTTCCCTTACAATTGGACATTTGGGAAATTTAAAATACTAAAATTAAACTTTCATTTAATGATCAATCTTCTCTGCTTTTTATTTTCAGGTTACTCATTTTTGTTTACCTCAACTTCTTCCACTGCTTAAACATACTACGTCATATCTTCATGAAGTTTTTGAGTTTTATGAAGAAATTCTTACATGTCGATACCCATACTCCTGTTTTAAGACAGTATTCATCGATGAGGCTTATGTTGAAGTGGCTGCTTATGCTTCTATGAGTATATTTAGGTTGGTATTTCTTAAGATTTGAAATGCCCAAATGAGGGTAATGATGTGAAGACAGGCTACCCTGTTGACAGATCAACTTTAAGATATGTTTCAAACTTTTTTCTTTTAAATATGGTTGGCTTTATAGAAAATCGAATGGTTTTAAAATTCAAAATGTAGAAAAGCATACAAAGGAAAATTTCAAAATAACCCAAAAGACTTCTATTATTTTCATCCAGATATAGCTGATAGTAATGTTTCATAGATTTTTTTTTTTTAGTCTCTTGCCTATGCATGTAAAAAAAAAAAAAATCATACAAGTTATATAATGGATGTCTAATGGGTTATTTTTCCTAGCATCATTTAAAAAATTTACTGATGTTGACAGAAATGTCTTTGCTAATTAAAAAAGAGAGAAAACTTTATTTTGTTCTTATACCCGTCTTCACTTTATCCCTTTCTTTTTTTTTCTTTTTTCTTTTTTTTTTGTAAGGTTCTAGATTTATAAATATTATATCTTAGATTCAATGATTTTACCCTTTCTGGGCCTAAAATTTCTCATCTGTAAAATGGCAGTAATAATACGGCCCCTGTATTCTCTCTGGAGTGTGTTAGAAAGATCTTGTAGGTCAGTGTATTTGAAAGTAAACAATGGAGCACAAAAAATTAATAGGAGTGCCTGCCTGGCTCAGTCGGTAGAGCATGTGACTCTTGATCTTGACTTGTGAGTTTAAGCCCCATTTTGGGTGTAGAGCTTACTTAAAAAAAATTAATAGTTATTATTGGCAAAAGGTTTTTGAATTTAGAAGAGCCCTTCATAGGAAAATCAGTTTCTGATGAACATATCCATTTCTGGCTAATGATAATTTCCCCTTCTCCCAGAAAATGGTACTTATATTTTTTTCACAGAAATGAATGGGAAACAATGCAGTCCTTGCTTTAGGCAAAAGTTAATTAAGATTATGGATTTCAGCTGAATTTTAAAAAGATGTGATAGCTTTTGGAAGTGTAATCTGTTTTTTTATGTCTAACTTGAATTTTCTTATTTTAAAAGTGTGATTATTTTATTTTGACTGAATCATGTTTCTTTCTTGGTTATAATTAGCTGTCTCTTTTAAATTCCAGCACAAATCTTTTACATAGTGCCATGATTATAGATGAGACACCTTTGACTAGAAGGTGTTTAGCCCAGTCCTTGGCCCAGCAGTTTTTTGGATGTTTCATATCCAGAATGTCTTGGTAAGTAATTTCATAGTTTAACAACTACTGAGAAAAGGAATTGGGAAAGTTTGTTTTCTTTTTCTGCATTTTCTTTTCTGTATGTATATATATATATGTATATATATGTGTGTATATATATATATATATATATATATATATTCAGAAAAAAATAATTAGTGTAAATTTCATCCCAAGTTTTTGGCTATCAGTTCAGTATAGTTCTACAATTTTAAAAGAATTTTGAAAGCAGTAATTTCTTAGGAAACTGAATGAGTACTGTAGAAAAAAGACCTTGAATGTACACAAAACTATCGTTGGAACTCTAATGTCCATGTTGAGTGTAATTGGTAATGTTAAACATCATGTATAAGGGAAAATAACAGTCCTCTACAATAGTGATAATGATGTAGGGATTTTCCTGTTAGTGTTTAACTTTGTACTAATACACTTGAAAGGAGTAAGAGATAAGAACACTTTATTTTCTTTTTGATTAACTTGAGGTGAATTTGGAGAAATACATGAAACTCCCGTAAGATTATAATTAATTTTTGTGATTGTTCTCTGCTATACGTAGTGCACGAATATACTTGTTGGCAGGGAAAGGGCAGAGGGTAAGACCTCTTGATTTGTAATTTTTCTAAAATTACATAGTTTCAATGAATAACACTTCCTGGAACATGGTAGGCAAAATGATTGAATGAATGAATGGATGAATGAATGAATGGATATGAATGAAAGATGAATGGATGGTGTTAATTGCCTTTCCTATTGAGAAACCAAGGAATAAATTAAGTAATTAAACTTTAGATCTTGGAATCCCACTGATAATTATGCATAGGGTTTGCAAATGTGGACTTTAAGAGTTGAGCAGTACAGTCCCAGCTTTGGGCAATTACTTCTTTGGAGGCAGAAGTATTGGCCAAGGGGGAAGCAGAGCACAGGCATGGGTACATTACTTGAAATAAGACTGTAAAGCAGTCACCTAATTAAAGATGAAGTCAGATGTGAGTAAAGTGTAGTGAATGGATAAGTAGAATTCGGTGGGAGGAAGTGGTTAAACCAAATATCTTGTTATTAAATTTTTCTTTTCATTTTTCTTTTAATTTTTTTAAAAGGCATAAAAATACACACTATAACTTGTTCTGTTATTTGGCCTTATCTGAAAAATTTTTATTACTAAAAGAATATATTTTGACTTTTTGCTTAGGTCTGATGAATGGGTACTGAAGGGAATTTCTGGCTATATTTATGGACTTTGGATGAAAAAAACTTTTGGTGTTAATGAATACCGCCACTGGATTAAAGAGGTAAAAAAATGCCTGATCCATTACCCATTTAGAAGTCAACAAGACATGTTAATGTTCTCCTGATTTACAAGTCACTTGTCCTTTACTTTTAATAATTGTAAAGTACTGTCATTGGAAAGTGTCTGATTTTTCCCAGCAAAATGAAAATTACTGTACTAAGAAAGACTAATGGTCTGTTTTATCTAGTTCCAGTGTTAGTGTTGACTTCTAAAGAATTTTTTGCTAAACAGGAGAGTATTTAAACTCCTTTACATCAGATTAGTCATTAGATACATCCAAGCTCCTCATAGTAGCCATTTGTAATATAACCCTATGCTTCCTAAATTTATTTAGAGTTAGAGCGCAGATTCTGAGATTGCTTTTCGGTCTGCCTCATACATTTATAAGCTTTGTGACTTTGGTTAATCTAAGTCTCATCCTTATAAGGGGCGTAGATGGGGATTGTGAGATACCATACATGTAATGTACATGGTGTCTTGTACATAGTAAGTGCTTATTATATGCTGGCTGGTCTTTCAGTGCACTTATATTCTCTGTCATTGACACATCTTTTTTCTATTATTTAAAGATTTGGCCAAAAAGAAAAAAATTCAACTGTATTTTGCCTAGCCCATTCTGTTCATATGTATATACATTTTACTCATTTTGTACTTAGCTCCTTTTTTCTCAGGTGGAAAAAATTTCAGCCCTTAATACCTTTATGAAATAGACCCCTCCATCTTTCCCTTTTGTCATTTTATGTATCTCCATCATCCAAACCTAGACTCAAGTAAGCCAAAAGGTAATTGCAAAGGATTTCAAGTATCTGGAACTATAAAAGAATTCATACATCTAAACTGGAAGAGTCCATTCTTCATTTCAAAACCTATTAATGAAGAAAAAAAGAATAATGTATAGCATTTACAGTGTTTCAGGAACTATTATAAACATTTTATATATTAGCTATATTAATCTTCCAAACTACCCTGTTATTACCTCCATTTTACAGATGTGGAAACTGAGGCACAGACAGGTTGAATTATTTGGCCAAAGTTACACAGCTAGTGAGTAGTAGAGCCAGGATTCATACCTGGCTTTTAACCACTTCACTATGATTTTTACCACCTCTGTAATACTGCTTATATATTATTTACCCTAGTCTTGAGTTCTAACAGTTCTGTTGTCTTTTTTTTTTTTTTCACTTTGATCTGTGTCATATTAGAGAAGATGGAGAAGTTTTAAAATGGTAGATACCTGACATAAATTTTATCTCCATTTCTTTTTACTTGCCTAAATCCTCACCAGAAACAAAATATAGACAATATACAAATGAACTTGGAACACAGGTCAGAGAGGTTGGGAAGAGCCATTAGGAAAAAATGCCAGGCTACCGGCCAGCCCTGAAGTCACAAAGTAGAGAAGGCTTTTTGGCTCTCTTATTGAGCCAGCTGTGTAGTCTGCTTTGTTTATAAGAACATAAACTACTTTACAAATACATTTAATTTATTTTAAGAAATTTACATTTTGATTCCAGGAAATGAGAAATCACAGTTCAGTTCTAAAATTTTATATGTAAAGAATTCTTCACTGACTCCTATTTTTATCTTTTTTAGGAGCTAGACAAAATAGTGGCGTATGAATTAAAAACTGGTGGCGTTTTATTACATCCCATATTTGGTGGAGGAAAAGAGAAGGATAAGTATGTTTGTTGTTCAGAGGTGATATTATAAACCTTCTGTTATGGGTTTATAACTTGGGATGTGTATTGAGGCCCACACAGGCCAAAATAATATCATGTAATAATATCAAAGTCAAAAACACTCTGATTACTCCTTTCCTTACTTGACTGTTTTTACTGATGTGGTGGCTATATGTGGATTTTAACATTAAAGAAAGACTCTTAAAGTATATAAGACTTCTCTTTTCCATGTTAATTTCCTAATGCTACTATATCGCATTGCTCTCAGAAAAGTTTAAAAATAATGGAAACAAGTATTTTGCTTATAGACCACAGGTTATTTTTTTTTTATGTCTGCGTAGATAATTTTAACATCAGAACATCCTCCTTATTTATCTGAGTGGTCACCTACCTAGATACTTATGTACTCTTTGCTTTTTCTCTGCTTTCCTTTTACTTCCCTCCCTCTTGACCTTCCTTCCCTTCTTTTTCTCCCTTTCTTTCTGTTGTGTAAAAAGTCTCTGTAAAGAAGAGACCCACTTACAGCAAAATAATGGTACTAGCAGGCAATCTTGTTTGTTCTAGTGATTCCCTAAGGGAATGTGGATTGAATTGGATGGAATTTTTTTTTTTTTTTTGTATTTTCACTAGCCATTAGGTGAAATTTTATGTTTTCTTTAATTATGAATGTAGGCAACAGACAATGCTGTGACGGTCAATGGTAGTAATCGTTAAAAAAAAGAAACAGTAGAAATGATAGATCACATTATAATTGTTAGCAGATACTTTGAAATACTCTGCACTGATTATCACCACCTCAAAATTACTATAATAGACCACTGCTAGATCTTATTTAATGCATTAATAAACTAGCATGTATATATCGGTTTATAATAATGTTTTACTATTTTTATAACTGCATTTCATTATAATTGGTTTTCTTTGTAATACTATATTTTTTTATTATTATTTTTTTAATTTTTTTTAACGTTTATTTACTTTTGAGACAGAGACAGAGCATGAATGGGGGAGGGGCAGAGAGAGAGGGAGACACAGAATCGAAGCAGGCTCCGGGCTCTGAGCCATCAGCCCAGAGCCCGATGCGGGGCTCGAACTCACGGACCACGAGATCGTGACCTGAGCTGAAGTCGGACGCTTAACCGACTGAGCCACCCAGGCGCCCCTATATGTTTTATTTTGTGCACGTGAAAGCAGTTTCTCGAAAGGGGCCCATAGGATTAACCAGACTGCCCAAGTGTCTAAAAGCACCATAAAGGTTATGAAACCTGAAGTTGTATAACCAGTAGCCTTTTTTTTGTTGTAGATTAAGATTAAGTTCGTGGGAAAGCTTAGACATTTGGTTAGATAAACTTGGGATTTTTATCATTATTTTTATGATCACTTACCTTTCTGGATGTGTGTTTTAATGTGTAAAATGACAGTGATAGTCCATCTTAACCAGGTTGGCTGTGAGAATTACTTGAGATAAAAGCTTCATAAATGTTAGTGTCTTTCACTTTCTTCTCCTGACTCCCTGCTATATGGCTGTTTCCCAGCACATAATTAGAGCATTACCATTGTATATACGTATTATTTACATGAAATGCTTTTGCTTTGGTTCTGCCCATTTACTTAGCTCTTGTATGTTTACTTTTTAAAGGCAAAAAAAAAGTCTGGAAGCAATATACCTCCCGCCCACTCATTCCTCTTCCTGGAGATAACGATGATATAAATTTGGTATATTGCTTCCAGGCCTTTGTGTGTGTGTGTGTGTGCCTTTATTTATATGTGACATTACAAAATGTAGTTTGATCATATACATATTATTGAGTAAATATCAAAATGACAAATATTTTAAATTTCAATATGTCATGTTTTTAAGGAAATGTAATGACTACTCTGACACATTGATCGTGAGAGTGTAATTTGGATTTTGAAGGGTAGTTTGTTGGTACCAATCAAATTTTTTAAATAGATAATTTTTAGATTCAATAGTTGTGCTTCTAGCTATGTTGTCATATAGAAATTCTACTTTCTAGGGTGCCTGGGTGGCTCAGTCAGTTAAGCATCTGACTTCGGTTCAGGTCATGATCTCATGGTTTGCGAGTTTGAGTCCCTCATCGGGTGAGCTCGAGCCCCACTTTGGGTGAGCATGAGCCCTGCTTCGGGTGAGCCCTCCTTCTCTCTTCCCCACCCCTCACTCACTTGTGCCCTCTCTGTCTCTTTGTCAAAAAAACCCTCTACTTTCTACATTTGCCACTCAGAAATACATGCGTATGTATAAAAAGGTATTCACTACAGCATTATTTAAAATAGTGGAAAATTTTAAGCATCTTAAATGTCCATATATGTCATAAATTTTTTTCATTAGACTGTACCTTTTATTTTATTTCTATTTATTTTGAGAGAGAGAGAGTGAGCACACATGGGGGAGGGTGGGGACGGGCACTGTCAGTGTGGAGCTGGATGCTGGGCTCGAATCTACAAACTGTGAGTTCATGCCCTGAGTGAAAATCAAGATTTGGATGCTTAACTGATGAGCCACCCAGGTGCCCCTAGACTGTACCTTTCTTTTAATTTACTGATGATCTCTTTATCATTTCAGAATGTAAAATTTTTACATAGTCTGGTCTTTGTCCTCAAGATTTTACATATTTTTAGGAAGATTTTTCCCACCCTAGAAATATGACAAGAATTTTTTTTTCTTACTCCAGTACTCTTATAATTGTTTTTGATATGTATGATCCATCTTGAATGGTTTTTTGTGTGTGTGTATGGTTTAACCTTGGGATATTAGAATTACATTGATTATAAGGATGAATTTGGGGAGTGTTGAGATATTTATACTGTTGTGTCTTCCAATCTAGAAGCGTGGCATGTGTTTTTATTCAGATTTTCCTTTATGTTTTTTCATGCAACTTCATAATTTTCTTCCAGTTAAGTTTATTTTTAGAAGTTTCCCAGTTGTGTTGCTGTCATGCTAAGGAAATTACTGAGTCATTCCCATGAGGTTTTTGATTTATTATCTTGATGTGATCATGAAATTTATTGTATATTTAATATTAAAATTTGTTTTATTAAGTAAATCTGTTTATGTTTTTAGTCCAGCATCTCATCTACACTTTTCAATAAAGCATCCACATACACTTTCCTGGGAATACTACACTATGTTTCAGTGTAAAGCTCACCTTGTGATGAGATTGATTGAAAATAGGATCAGTATGGAATTCATGTTACAAGTAAGTGTTAAAGTTAAGGATTTAACTGTAAAGAAAGATGTGTTCTATATGTGATAATCTGAATACTATTCTGTAGAATAGGAATCAGGGCATCTGGGGTTATAGCAAGAATTCTGTTACTAATTAGCTGTCTGCTTACTAAGTAATCTGTGCTTTTTGTTTGCATTTCCTCAGATGTAGAATGAGTATCAGTATTTTAACCACTTAGTGCTGAATTATTGAGGTTATAAAATTAGAATGTGAGGATGGAGGTAAAACCTATTTATGCATAGGATTTTGTTTCCAACATTATTTAAAATATTAAGGATGAAGGGTGCCTGGGTGGCTCAGTCAGTTAAGCGTCGGACTGTTTTGTTTTGTTTTGTTTTTTTTAAGTTTACTTATTTATTTTGAGACACAGACAGCACCAGTGGGGGAGGGGCAGAGAAAGAGAGTGAGAGAGAGAATTCCAAGCAGGCTCCACACCGCCAGCACAGAGCCCAATGTGGGGCTTGAACTCACAAAGCCCTGAGATCATGACCTGAGCTGAAACCAAGAGTTGGATGCCCAACCAACTGAGCCACCTAGGTGCCCCCAGTTAAGCATCTGACTCTTGATCTCAGTTCAGGTCTTGATCTCAGGGTTGTAAGTACAAGCCTGCATTGGGCCCCATGTTGGGCTCTGTGCTGGGCGTGGAGCTTACCAAATGGTTGGTTGGTTGGTTGGTTGGTTGGATGGATGGATGGATGGATGGGTGGGTGGGTGTTAGATAGATAGATACATAAATTACTAAGGTTGAAGTGCCATTTAGAATGTTTTCAAGAGAAAAAAGGAAACCTATGTCTAAAAGATAGTGAGTTTTGCTCTTAAGTTCTGCCATATATTTTAAGCAAGTTGTGGTGTAAATACTTGAGATATACTGGTTGAAGTAGTAGAAACCAAATGTATTATGAATGTTCAGCAATTTTTCTTCCATTGATAACATTCTTAAAGGTGAGTGAAAGATAACTTTTTAGTAATTTTTTTTAAAAGGCATTTTACGTTTGCCTTAAAATTAAGTTTCTTTAATCTTTTATGTCCTTCACCTTGCCTGTAGAGTGGACAGTTAATGAGAGGTGGTCCATAAAGAAACTTGCACAGTTGTATAAATCTTAATGGATGTTCTCAATTTGCTAAATATAATGTTTATAGTCTTTATAAAGCTCGTGGTACAATAAATTATGGGTAGTACCTATTGTTACTATAATCCTGAAAAACAGTGTTCATTATTTGGCCAGGATGTTGTTAAAATTGAGTTATGTTAAAGAATAGTTTCATAGTCTGGCTGTTTAAATCTTTGCATGCTTTTATTGCTAATAGTCTTTAACTAGAACTCACCTATGTTGTAGTAAGATATGAAATTACTCTCTTCTGTAATTGACTATAGTAAAGTCATAATAAAAGTGGGTATTGAAGTACAGAATTGAAGGCAACAGGTATTATGTTATGCAGACTTACTAACTGATGCTTTCATCATTATAGGTTTTCAATAAACTGTTAAGTTTGGCTAGTACTGCTTCATCGCAGAAGTTCCAGTCACATATGTGGAGTCAGATGTTGGTTTCCACATCTGGGTTTTTGAAATCCATCTCAAATGTCTCTGGCAAAGACATCCAGCCTTTAATAAAACAGTGGGTGTATCCTTTTCAGTAGCAGTTCAACAAGGAGGGGAAGGGAATAATACGGTTATGTGTGTCGAGGGAAGGAGGAAAAAGAGATTTGGGAGACCAAAGGAGAACTATTTGAGCTTCTAAATTGTAGTAGAAATAACCAGAAAGAGTAAATCATTTTTGCTGAGGTGCCTGTTGATCACTGATAAACACACACACACACACACACACACACACACACACACACACACACGCTTATAAAATTTGGCATATTTTGAATTACTTTTTAGTGTGTGAGTGCAACAGTAGGCTTGATGGTGGGGGAGGTAAATAATCCACTAGACAGGCCTGAAGGATTACTTGTAAGATGTAGTGTTTGGTCACTTTTAGATGTGGTTAGAGCTTGGCACAACTTGAGTGGTATCTGGGAACTCTCAATTTTTACATTTTTTCGTATCAAAGCACTATTATATTAATAACCCCAGTAGAGTGGTTTTGCTTCTTTCAAAACACAAATTTGTTAATGTTTCAGACATTTTGTTTAAATCTGGGGAAACATTTTTCACAAAAATTTTGAATACTTTGCCACCTGGTTTACAGTGAAGTGTGCTCTCAAGCTTTGAACTGGTGAGAATGCATTTGAAAATTACTACCTACCATAACAAGTCATTCATTGTGTTTAGTACATATTCATTTTAATATGCAAAATTCCTTTACAATTCTTCAGAGACCAAAGTGGAGTGGTAAAATTTTATGGAAGTTTTGCATTTAATAGGAAACGAAATGTCTTGGAATTGGAAATAAAACAGGATTATACATCTCCTGGAACTCAGAAATATGTGGTAAGAGGGGCACCTGGGTGGCTCAGTCGGTTAAGCATCTGACTTTGGCTCAGGTCATGATCTCGCGGTTTGTGATTTCGAGCCCTGTGTCAGGCTCTGTGCTGACAGCTTGGAGCCTGGAGCCTGCTTTGGATTCTGTGTCCCCTTCTCTCTCTGCCCCTCCCCCACTTGTGCTCCGTCTCTGTCTATCAAAAATAAATAAATGTATAAAAAAATTTTTTTTTAAAAGTAAAAATTTTTCCAAAATGACCTGCATTACTTTCTTCTCAGTTTCAGTATAGGACGGGCTTATGGGTGGGAAGCTGCTTAGAAGTTTCATAATGAGATTTTGTTTGCAAAGATTGAAGTTGAGAAAATACCAAGTGTTAGTGATGGGTCAGTGAAGAGGTTACAGATGAAAATTTCAGGGAACACAGATTATTCCAGTTCTCCCCTCTTTTGGCACTGACTACCTTCTTGTGTCTCCAGATACACATCTTGTATAGTATTATCTTATATCTTGATAAAAATGCCTGTACATATAAGAATACATATTGGTGTTATCCGAGCATTATCTTTGAACAGTGTGTTTCTTTTTAAAGGGACCACTTAAAGTGACAGTGCAGGAATTAGATGGATCCTTCAATCATACGTTGCAAATTGAAGAAAACAGCCTTAAACATGATATACCCTGTCATTCCAAAAGCAGAAGGTAGGCATTGAATCATAACTGTAAACTGAAGTTGATAATTAAACTATAAGTCTCACAGATTAAAATGCCAAAATAGAAATCCTAATGTATACCTAAGTTTTGAAGTAGAGAACATGTTATCTGGTATCTTTTTTTCTTCCATTCAAGTTGGTTTAACCAAACATTTTTTATTTGCTCTTTGTTTTTTGGTTTGTTTTTAAGTTTATTTTTAAGTTTATTTTGAGAGCGGGAGGAGCAGAGAGAGGGAGAGAAAGAGAATCCCAAGTAGGTTCCACACTGTCAGTGCAGAGCCCAAAGCAGGGCTCAGACGCACAAGCTATGAGATCATGAACTGGGTTGAAATCAAGAGCCGGATACCCGAAATCAAGAGCTGGACGCTTAACCAACTGAGCCACCTAGGTGCCCCTTACTTGCTTTCTGTTCTTTTTTTTAATTTTTTTTTTTTTCAACGTTTATTTATTTTTGGGACAGAGAGAGACAGAGCATGAACGGGGGAGGGGCAGAGAGAGAAGGAGACACAGATTCGGAAACAGGCTCCAGGCTCCGAGCCATCAGCCCAGAGCCTGACGCGGGGCTCGAACTCCCGGACCGCGAGATCGTGACCTGGTTGAAGTCGGACGCTTAACCGACTGCGCCACCCAGGCGCCCCGACTTGCTTTCTGTTCTTGACAACATTTTTATCCTTAGAATTAATTTGAAAATTTAAGTTTAAGAATCCTTATTTTGTAAGGACAGGGGGAAGTAGTTTGGTGTTTTGGAGCCAAGAAAAATTCAAGGCAAGTTGCTTAGGTTTATTCTTTTTTCTTTTTTTAGAGAGCCAGAGAGTGTGAGCAGGAGAGAGGGGCAGAGGGAGAGAGACAGTATCTTAAGCAGGCTCCACCCTCGGCACGGAGCCCCACACAGGGCTCAATCCTACAACCCTGGATCATCATCTCAGCCTAAATCAAGAGTTGAATGCTCAACTGACTGAGCCAACCCAGGCATCCCACTTAGGTTTATTATTAGTCTCATTGGATTAATATCTGTAGTAAATATTGGGGAAATGATTACTGAGTATAAAGGAAAGAGCTGAATACATATGTCACAGAAAGCCCCTGCGTTTTCTTTACTGTGTCTTTCTCCTTTTTCTCTATATCACCATGCCCTTACAGAACATTTCATTTTGTTTTGTTTTGCTTATTTCAGTAATCTCTGTAACCAATATGGGGCTCAAACTCACAACCCCAAGATCGAGTCGCATGCTCCTCTGACTGAGCCAGCCAGGCCCCCCTTTATTTATTTATTTTAAGTAATCCTGCACCCAACATGGGGCTCGAACTCACAGCCCTGAGACCCAGAGTCACATGCTTTTCCAACTGAACCAGCCAGGCGTCTCTTAGAGAACATTCTTGATGTCTTTTAAAAACGTACATTGTCAGTGAAAATGTTCAGCCATTCATCTTTTATTTAATACATTTTTTCTTTACCATTCTTTTTTAACTCAGCCATTAGCATGTATTCTGAATAGTGAAAGATGGGAGCATTTTTGTGCTTTCCTGGAGGAATGTATAGTAATCTCAAAACTTTAGGAACAGAAGGCTTACACTCACGATGACTACATTTAGGTCATCTCAGACAAATGAGGATGTCAGTTGATTCTGAAATCTCCCTGGAACCATTTTTCCTCTGAAAATTCTTTCTAGGTTCAGACTGAAATTCCCTTTTCCTTTTGTCTTGTCTTGGAAATTGGGAACATCTGATTGCTACCCTTTTCATAACATTTCCTCAGGTTTTTTTCTCTATAGTAACAATATGTTTTTTGGGTGTTCTTTGGTATGAGGAACACGGGAAGACTGTTCTCTGTTAATTTGTCTTCACCCAAGTTTTTAGTGTATAACCAGTAGATTTTATGATTCAAGAGTAATCTGAATGGAAGCAGTTGCTTTTGTTTTGACTTACCCTAAATCTTACTCATATTAGTTGTACATATTAATTAATACTATTAGGGTGTTTTATAGTTAATCACATACTTCATTTCTTATAGGACAACACCTTGCACTTAGAGGACATATTCACAATTGTTCATGTCTCATTTCAGGCCTGGTTATTTTTTCACTTTTGTATAAAGTAAATGCTCCAACCAGAAGACATAGGGTATCAGAATGGATTAAAACAGCAACAACAACAAAAAAAACTAGGTCCATCTCTGCTTATGAGAGATTCATTGTAGACCTAAAGACACCTGCAGATTAAAATTGAGGGGATGGAGAACCATCTATCATGCTAATGGTTGTTAAAAGAAAGCCAGAGTAGCCAGACTCATATCACACAAACTAAATTTTAAAACAGAGATTGTAACAAGAGATGAAGAAGGGCATTATATCATAATTAAGGGATCTATCCATCAAGAAGATCTAACAATTGCAAATATTTATGCCCTCAACTTGGAAGCACCCAAATACATAAATCAATAACAAACATAAACTCATTAATAATAATACAATAATAGTAGTAGGGGACTTTAGGGGATTTCTTTGTTGATCTGTTTTTCTGTATAAAACAGCTTACCAGTTCTTGGAAGTATATATATATGCTTTAACCTGACATGTAATTACACATTTTTGCTTTTTGTTAAACTTTGATCGGGAAGACATTTCAGTATCATTGGCTTCATTCCCTTCAGCTTAAATACTATAGACTTTTTTGTGTGTTTAAATTCCATTACACTCACTATCCTTTCTTCCTCAAGCTATCTTACAACGTTGCTTGCAGTTTTCAATTTGAATTTCAGCTGTTCTGTATCTCCTTTCAATTTGGAAATGTGCATTTGTAAACTTACTTTTCCCTAAATGTAGGAATAAGAAGAAAAAAATTCCACTGATGAATGGAGAAGAAGTTGACATGGATCTTTCTGCGATGGAGTAAGTTACTTGAGTTTAGGGATATATTTTGTGCATTCTCATTTATCTTGTTGTGCACATCTAAAGGTATATAAATGTGTTGAAATCAGTGCTTTCAAAACTTGTGAAAGGCCATAGAAACATTGTTTAAATAAAATCTTACATAAAATCGTCATTAACCAAAGAGTGAGAAGTAAATTTCGCCTGGCCCAGGCGAAACTAAGAGCAACTACAGGATGGTTATGGGGTGGGCGGTTTCCTTGCTCCACTGGTGCCCTGTAGAGCAGTGTTTCTCAGACTCTGATGTGCATGTCAGTCACTTGGGGATCTTCTCACAATGCAGTTTTTGATCCAGTACTTCACTAGTGGGTCCTGATAGTTGGCATTTCTAGTGAGCTGTCAGGTGATAGAGATTCTTTTTGTCTTTAGACAAGGCTTCAGGGCACTTTGAGGCTCCCTGTGATTTCAAAATACAATTTAAATATTGCTGTTCTAAATTTTATGTGGTAATGTTTATTAATTGACAGAAATATAATGTGGCTCAAACCTCATTTTGCTCATCCATATTATGCCTGTGTGTTTTGTATAAAATATCTAATTATTTAAAAAAAATCGAATTATTTACTAACTTTGTTGCCAAATATTATTGCTGTTTATATATCATTTATGTGCTTTTTCCATATCAAGTGCCTTGCCTATAGTAAGCACCCACTGGTATTTGGTGAATTAAAGTAGTATTTCAGGTGCTGTTCTTTTGATGAAATTGTTGGCACAGACTAGATTTTTAAAACTGTGCTTGTTATTTTGAGAGGTACTAGAGTACTAGAGGATAAATTCATGATATGCCTTTGATCTGTGATTTCAGAACATGCTGTTTGAAAATGAAGATCATGAATCTAACATTTAAAAAAAATGTTAAAAATCAGTTAAACAAGTTAATTTGGTTAAATAAGTTCATTTCTTTGTCATAGATTGATTTCCAAGAAAAGGTGGCATTTACAGCCACAGTCTATTAGGCAGTAAAATGAAGAGATTTTTTTTCACATCACATAATCACAAGTCAGAATCCCCAAATTAGCATTTTCAAATGGAATTTCTTTGTGACAGCTATCTTCGTATCCTTGAGTATCGTTTAAGCAAGATTGATAAAGATTAGCCACTGTGAGAAAATTGAAATACATTAAACATAATGAGAATGTTGTCAGTGTGATTTAAAAAAAATGAATAGAGTAAAACTTCAGGCAGTCTTGAATGTTTCATGTATAGAAGAGAATCTGTTTAACAAATGCTTTGTTTTCACTTTATAAATATATAAAATTGAAAAAAATTAAAAAGAAAATTGTATTTTCTTTCAGTGCTGATTCCCCTTTGCTGTGGATAAGGATAGACCCAGATATGTCAGTGCTGAGGAAAGTTGAGTTTGAGCAAGCTGATTTTATGTGGCAGTATCAGCTCCGCTATGAAAGAGATGTTGTTGCACAGCAAGAGTCCATTCTGGCCTTGGAAAAATTCCCCACGCCAGCATCTCGCCTCGCTCTCACTGACATACTAGAACAAGAGCAGTGTTTCTACCGAGTGAGAATGTCAGCTTGCTTCTGCCTTGCAAAGGTGAGATGACATATGGTAGAAAGAAAACAGGATGACTACTGCATATTAAAACAACAACAACAAAAGCTGAAAATAAATTAAAATTTACCATAGTCTTTAATTTTACTTAGTAGCAATTCCCTTGAAAGCTTTTTGCCAAATATGTGTAATAAGACTGATGTGAAGGAAACATGTTTTGACCTGAGCATGGATAATGCATTAAAAGTTCATAATTGCCAAACTGAAAGTAAAATTTTAAAACCAAAGAGAATTTTTTACCATTTTATTGAATTGCCAACCATATCGTTATAGCAAAGAATGTAATTGGCGAGCAATTCCTTAGTTTGATGTTTTACATTATAGTTCAGGAAGTCAGTTCATCTTAACTATCCCGTGGTGGTGACTATTTTTCATGGTGTGGGCTTAGTAATCAGTATTAGTGATACATAATTTAGAATGATAGGTCCTATAATTTCACATGCTAGAAAAGTTAATTTCTTAAGAAAACTAAATATTTTTCCTTAGATGCAAAAAAACTGAAGGTAGAGCAAATGAAAACCAGAAAAATGCAGACAACAATTTGGCCACAAATACTGTGTTCCAGGTATTTAAAAAACATCTTGATGATAGGTTCGTTCCCATAAGTGACTCTTCTTCCTCACTGCTGAATCCATTTGTCCAGCATCTCAGAAGATTGTAAATGGTTTAGATTCATTTTATTTTTAATGAGAATTATTGAGTAGTTGCATTCCTACATTCTACTCAGATATGTGAGGACAAACATGATATTCTTTGATATAATTTCATTGCTTCTATAAAGATCTTTGTGACTCTTGTGTGCTAAATTCTTAGCAGATCCATGAAGTTATAGACTAAAGTTAATTATAAATCCATTCTTTTCAGACATGATTTTTATATACACTAAAAGTTTCAATAAGATATGGTTTTTGGAAAGCATTCTTGCAGACTATAAATGGTATCACTGTTATTGGCTTATTTTTCAATTAGGCTAGATTTTAAAACCTTATGTAAAATCCTTGGTGATGATTCTATATGGTAGATTTAAAATGTTAGAACTATATTTGCCTAAATGGACAAAGACAACTTATTCAGACTAGAAGCCATTTGCAAACATATTTTCTTAAAACATAAAAGAATGCTCCAATTTAGAAATTGTAGAAAATAACTATAAGTGTACATAGGAATTTTATGGGGAGGTGAGTTATTTGTTTTGGAAATGGTAATAAAAGCCTTAAAGATATTAAATTTCTGAGAATTGAAATTGTTGAAAACTAATCCAATTGTATTAATAAATTTTAAAAAGCTGTTTTATTTAAAATATGTTTTCAGTGGTGATGGACATTACTTCGTTTTCTAATTATTTGCAGATTGCAAATTCAATGGTAAGCACATGGACAGGACCACCAGCCATGAAGTCACTTTTTACCAGAATGTTTTGTTGTAAAACTTGTCCAAACATTGTGAAAACAAACAACTTTATGAGCTTTCAAAGCTATTTTCTACAGAAGGTACAGTTTACTTTCTTACGATTGTTTTATGCCACTATCTGTATATCTCAGCTTAACTTGGGGACTATTTAAATAACAGGTGTGTTTACTTTTTATAAAAGGTTCTGCCTTTGTTCTTTTGTTTGTTTTTCTTCTTCCAAAATGTTCCCCAAATTTAATTGATTGTTCATAGAATTTATGAGCTGTGTGTAAGTAACTCTGTATCCACATTTATACTAAAGTACATAAAAATGGATAATTTGACTTTTTGGTTGGTTACATGGTGGACCGAGGTATGGGTGAGGCCTTCTAATGGCATTCCTTCTAGAATGTGGACAGCCCTTCTGAGACAGACCAGTACAGTATCCATCTCTGGTTTCAGTCCCAGCTCTGCTCTCAGTTTTCATGAGGACAAGTTTCTTAACCCTTTGAGCCTCAGTTTACTCAGTTGTAAAATTTATATTTTTTAGAATTAAATAAATCAAGTATGTAAAGCATTTTATACTATATTTATCGCATAGTAAATTTTTTATAAATAGTAATCTAGAAAGTCAAAGTGGTGTGATGGTGTCACTGTTTTAGGAAGGGATATGGGAATGGAACGGTTGTCAGCATTTGGGCAATTTGCAAATCATTTGTGAAATGTTTTGAGTAATTTAAAGCAATAATGAAGGCAGAGGTGAGATTAAGTAGATCAGACTAGAAGGAAGAGTGAAGTTGAAATAGAAAAAACTAACGAAGCCTATTTAATGATTTTGGTGTTGAAGAGTATGAGAAAGACATGTTGAGGATAAAGCAGTGCTGAGAAAGGGACATTTTGGGTTTGTTTTGTATAAAGGGAGAAGAAACTTGAGGCATGTTTGGCACAGAGAAAGGTATCTTTGGAAAGGGAGAGATGAAATATTCAAGTGGAAGCAAGTCAGCATATAAAAGAGCAGGCGCAGTGTAAATTCTGAAGATATGAGCAGAGGGTGGGACGTAGTCGGGAGTTCATTTTAGAAGAGATAAGAACATTCCTTTTTCTGAGGCAGGTGGAAAGCAGACTGAGAGGAAGTGAAATGGTAGATGCTGAGGGGGATATTAGGTAAGGTGAGATTTTGTATGATAGAGGCAGAAGTAAAAGATTACCCAGCAACATTGAGACACCTGCTGAGAGTAGACGTTACAATATAATTATAGTGAATTTCATCAGCAGAACAGATTCAGAATGAGCCAGGTTTGGGGAAAGCCAGTATTGGTGTAATCAAAGTAGTCTGTGACATCCTGTTATTTTACACAACTGAACATTCTGTACTAGTTGCTCAGTTCTCTGTTGCCATTTCACGAATTTGTGGTATGAAAACAAGTTAATTTCTGTGTCTTCCCAATATGTCCCCTCCCTTGTGCCATTGTGTGTCTGTATACCTTAGTTTGGTGTTTCATATTGGGAGTTGTGTCCCATTAGTGTGGGGAATGAGATCATTTAGGAAGTTTTGGTTTGTTTGCTTTTTAAATAAAATAGTAGGCAGTATCAGAATGCAGCACATATAATAAACATAAGGGGTTTTTTGGTTTTATTTTTTTAGTTAGTATACGTGACATTTATGTGTGCGTAGACTGGGATGTAAATATATTTCTTACTGTAGGTTGCCATCAAAAACATTGGGAAACTAATGCGTTTAGAACAGTTTATCTTTCACATAATACTTTGAGTGGCAGAAAAGAGAGAGAAAAGATTACTGTCTAAACCAAACTTGAGTCCCAAAAGGGCAGAACAGGCATAGGAAAGGTATTTCTTGGAAAATAAATTATTTTATAGCAATTGTTGTTCTTATAGCATTAACGGTGTCTTTTGTTGCGCTGTTGTAACACTGACTATCCTGTTGCTTCTGGTCCTTCATGCAAGCAAAGGAGCCACCCTCCTATTTGTCCCTCTGTTTGGAAAATTTGACTATCTTGAATCAGATGAGCATAGTCCAGATCTCCTTGCACACTGAGGACTTTGATGACTATTCAGCTGTGGCTCCATCTTGAGTTTAAATAGTTTTGTTTTACTGGTAAAGGTTACTGCTGTTTGAGTCAGGTTTCACTTCCTTAGAAAAGTTGCCTACAAAAATTTGGAAAGGGGAAACTTAGGCTGGATTTTAGATAATTTACCATTTTTCTTTAGGTTTACAGTGAGGTGGTGCTGCAGAATCAATGTCTTTCGGACTGATGATTGAACTCTACTAACTGTCATAGGCGTTCAGCTGCTGTATCCTTTCATCTTAAAAACGGTTGTGAGGAAAGGAAGCTTTCAAGTCAGCAGCTAGCTAAAATCATCCATCTCGGAAGTAGAGTAGGAGTTGAATAGTAGTCTCTCTGGTGTTAACACCTCTTCCTTTTCCACTGGATTTATAGGATTTATATTACCTATAGTTTAACAAATGAAGACAAAGGCGCACAGGTGACAGAGTGCAGTTCCCTTGGTTTGCTTCTTGGCTCTTTGATTGCAGTGTCCATGTTCTCAGTGGGAGGGGGTGGGAATTAGAAGGGTTGGGTTAGGCTCTATCCAGATATTTCAGTGAATTGTAGTAACGAAAGAGTTAGGTTATATGCTTAAAAAAGTTTGTTTTTGTTTTTGTTTTGTAGACTATGCCAGTTGCAATGGCTTTATTGAGAGATGTTCACAACCTTTGTCCCAAAGAAGTCTTAACGTTCATTTTAGACTTAATCAAGTACAATGACAACAGAAAAAATAAGGTAAGATACTTTAATGAATATTATAAAACCTACCTAGTGATGTTTGATTTTTAAAGAATATTTAGACTGTGAAATCATTGTTGAGTCCATGGTACTTAAAATTTCTACAGTTAGAAACATACAAATGTGATTTATTACAATGACCAGTGGAAAGCAACCCAAGATTAGTTTTTTGGTTTTTTTTTGTTGTTGTTGTTGTTGTTTTAATGTTCCTCATACCTGTTATAAGACGGAGCTATTAGTGTATCAAATTTAAGGGAGCCAAGTAAAACTGGCTTTGGTGAAGTCTGACAACCCAATTTTATTTTTATTCCTTTTTTCTTTTACCATGGGATGCACAGAAAACAGTTTCCTCTTGGAATAACTTGTTCATTGATGAATTTAACTCTTTTGTTTTTTTACCACAGTATGTGTTTATTAATTTATTTATTTGCAAACAGCTATTGAGTGCTATTCATTTTATCTTGTTATTATAACAATCAGCAAATGTTTGAGGCTATATGCTATGCTAGGCAGTGTACTGTGTTTAAATAGAAGGAAGAGATGGTAAGTGCTGTCCAGAATTTCATTTATTCATTAAATATCTAGTGATCAACTGCTGTCTATCCCAGTCTGATTCTGGACCCTCACAGATTCCACCTGATGGAGAAATCAGACAAGTAAAACAGCAACAGTCATCCATAGTGGAAATACATATACACAGTTTTCTAGGAGAATTCGGTTTTCTGGTACCTTCCAAGGCTATAGAGAGAATGACTCAGGGAAGTTTTATATGTAAGTGATGACCCTCAAACTGAGTCATAAAGATGAATAGGATTTTTCCCAGTCTGTGAATGGGGACAGTCTTGGAAGGTTATTCTAGGAAGAGGGAACAGGATATATAAACATGTATCTGGTAGGATAAGTCAAATTCATGGAAAGTTTAATGAGACATTACAAGAGTAAAGAAAAAGGGATAAGTATGTTTATTAAAAATGGTGATTATTAACGAAAGTCAAGAAGACCAATTTTTCCTCAGCATAGTAGAATAACAAAGATTTAAGCTAAAAAGAATCTTTTAAAAAATCAGTGCTTTAAAAGTACATTATAGTTGATAGATTTTTTCTTTCCATTTTTGAATACTGTTAAAAAAATTTTGTAAGGTTTGTTCCTAGTCTACTGATTTGTTTTGACTTGTCATTTATAACATTCCTTTCTTCTACACATGAATTTCTTTTACTGAAGATACAAGGTTAGGATTTTGGATGATATCAAATCAGATTATATTAAGATGGAATGGGGAAATACTTTGTGCATTTGTTTATGTCAGTTTTCTTGTTTTGGGGGTGTTTATGTAATTTAAATCATGGTGGCCCCAGTACAGTACTTGTACTTTGTGAAGTGATTTCACTTACCTTAATTCTTTTAAACCTTACTTATTCTGTAGTTGGCAAATGAAAGCAAACCACAGAGGTCGAGAGTCTAAGATTACACAGCAAGTATAATCTGGGAATTGTGCTATGTGCTGCTGCTGCCCATCTGTGTGGTGATCTTTTTAGTATACCGTGCTGTTTTACATGATGCAATCATATATGTCATTAATGATTTTTTAAGGTGCAGCATAGTGATAGATTACTAAACTTTATACTTCATTATTTTTCACAGAACAGTGTAAGACTCAATCTGTTTTAATCTTGAGCAGGCTAATCAGGTGTTATGGTTAGTGGCAATAAATTAAGATTAGCATCAGATGTGTGAGATAGATACTATTATCTCAATTTACATGTGAGGAGATAGAAGCTAATAAAGATTTACTTAGGGTAATAGGTCACGTGTGTGGCAGAACCAGGAGTTGAACCAGGAGTTAAACCCAGATCTGTCTGATATCAAAACTTATTCTGTTAAAAATTGCGGTTGGGAAAAAAAGACTTGGTTGTCATTTAAAGGTCTATAGATTAATGGATTAAAATTTTAAGAACAGTTGCGATTAGATGGATCCCTAAGAATATTGCATCAATCGTTTCATCTGTTTTTTAAAGCACCTCACTTCCAACCACAAATGATTTATTACTGAGGGCTTTGGTTAAGGATTTGTTTTTTTTAAGTTTCACTACATAGATATAAAATTTTAAAAGTGCATGAGAAGAAACGACAGGGTTTCTGCAAGTAAAATTAGAGATACAAAACATTAAATGCCAAAAAGGAGTTGAGAGTCGGGGCGGCGGAGGGAAAATATTTAAAAAAATTTTTCAACATCTCATTAATTGGCAGAACATAAAATTCAGTATTCCGGATGAGTTAGTTTTCAAGAAGACTAAAATTTAATGCCTTTGAAGCCTAGTTATTAGCCATTTTATATGATAATCTTTTATGCATATATTCGTATTTCTAATAAATCACATGTTTCTGAAATTTCTGTTTTTTCAAGTGTGGTACACAGAAATGGGTTGAACTATTCCTGATTCCAAAGGGTCATTGTTAACATCCGACAGTCTTTGCTGTAACACACTGATATTGATGCCTTCGGGTTTTTTTGTTTTTTAAGGAATTTTTGCTGTATTTGAATGTCTGCTGCCCCATGTGTGTTCTACATATTACTTCTTCTTCCTCATCTCTTAAAACCTTGAGGTGATCAGATTATCTCGCTTGTTCAATTAAGATTATAGTAGCTGTGAGAATTGGATGTGGTCTGAGGGATAAATGTTAAATCTTGGTTTTCCTACTTCACCCACGCTTCCATGTCATTTTTAATTTGTAAGTTATTTCTGTGATCTGAATACTTTGGTCAGAAACAATAGTTAAATAAATGGGCTCCTGCTTGGTTGGCAAAGTAGTTATCAGAGGTAACAACGAAGCGATCAGAATACTTGAAGAAAATGTATAAATATAATTTGAATAATCTCTGAATAGAAATGGTCTTTCGGGGTGGGGTGCCTGGGTGGGTCAGTCGGTTGAGTGTCATGATCTTGTGGTCTGTGAGTTCAAGCCCCGCTTCAGGCTCTGTGCTGACAGCTCAGAGCCTGGAGCCTGCTTCACATTCTGTGTCTCCCTCTCTCTCTGCCCCTCCCCTGCTCATGTTGTGTCTCTCTCCCTCTTTCTCTGTCAAAAATAAACGTTAAAAAAAAAATTTTTTTTTAAAAAGAAAGAAATCGTCTTTCAGAATTTGAAACAAGGCTTAGAACCTGGAAAATAAAAAGTTGATAAATGCAAAATGTTAAAACAAAATTAGCATGACATAAGTCCATGACTGTTTTCTCTGGCCCTGGAGGAAAGAAATAGGACTTAGAGACTGAAGCTTCAGTGATTAATTTTGCAGTCATTAAAATGATTTGAAAACAAAACTTTGTTCAGAGTGAACAGGTGTGGAGTATTTTTTTTTTTTATTTGTTGATTATTTTATTTTTTTGCCCAGTATCTAAACACAGAATGTGTAAGGATTCCATCATTACATATGTCCCTGTGACCTTCTGGCTCCATGGTGGAAGTCACAGGGGCAGTTGTTCCTCTTCTGTCTCCTGGTAGCTTGCGTTGCCACAGCATACTCCCAACACTGATGATAAAATTGAATTTGCTTGCTCCATATTCAGATTCCTAGGCTAAAGTATCTGATGTGCTGAGTTTATTTTTTTTTTTAATTTTTTTTTTCAACGTTTATTTATTTTGGGGACAGAGAGAGACAGAGCATGAACGGGGGAGGGGCAGAGAGAGAGGGAGACACAGAATCGGAAACAGGCTCCAGGCTCCGAGCCATCAGCCCAGAGCCTGACGCGGGGCTCAAACTCACGGACCGCGAGATCGTGACCTGGCTGAAGTCAGACGCTTAACCGACTGCGCCACCCAGGCGCCCCTGATTTGCTGAGTTTAAATCAAGCTACACCCAGATTGCCTTTCAATACATTGCTTCTCTGGGAATTGACTGGGATATAGATTTAGAAATTAGTATTTTTTGGATGGTTGTCCTGTTTCTCTGCTTTCTCTTGCTAGAACTTGCATTTGTATGTCTTCTACATCAGCCCTCTACTTTCCTTTTCTTTCTACTTTAGATATGCCTTTTTGCTTAGAATTTCAGGAGGTTTTTTTTCCCCACTGTTATATTCCAATTTACTTTGATTCTGAATCTCTGCATATTTCTTTCTTTTTAAAATATGTTATGCTATTGCAGGGCGCCTGGGTGACTTAGTCCCTTAAGCGCCTGACTTCGGCTCAGGTCATGATTTCACTGTTCAGGAGTTTGAGACCCATGTTGGGCTCTGTGCCGACAGCTTGCTTCGGATTCTGTGTCTCCTTCTGCTCCTCCCCAACTCATGCTCTGTCTCTGCCTCTGTCTGTCTCTCAAAAGTAAATAAGCAATAAAACATTTAAAATATGTTATGCTATTGGAAGGCATACCATTAGTTATTTCTCAAATGATGTACATGAGAGTTTTGGGATTTTTTTTTTCCCTTCTTTTCCTTGCAAACTCTTTTTCCACTAAGTTATTTCTTACCTTTTGCTTGTTCTGGTCTTTCTTTTTTATGTTGATGCTTTCCTAATATCTGGTGATCCTTGATTATAAATTTATACATAAGAGTAGAGTTAATAGCTGATTTCAAGTTCTGTGTTACCAGTAGTATTCGTGGAGCGTTGTCTTCCTTGTAGAGGAATCTAGCTAGGTGACTGTAAGAGTGCCTCACATGTGGTAAATACTAGTTGAGTAAACTAACGTATTACTAATTAGTGAGTCTCTTTCACTCTTTCTCCCAACGTACAACTACACAAAAGGCATAAAAAATTCCCAGAGAACTTGCTTGTCTTTTCAGATAACTTACATTCTGAAGTTGTAAATATTTTATTAATTTTTGAACAGAAGTGTGAATTTTGTTTTCTCGTGATCATTTTTGGCTTAGTTTTCAGATAATTATTATCGTGCAGAAATGATTGATGCCCTTGCCAACTCTGTTACGCCTGCAGTCAGTGTGAATAATGAAGTTCGAACTTTGGACAACTTAAATCCAGATGTGCGACTTATTCTTGAAGAAATCACCAGGTTTTTGAATATGGAAAAACTTCTTCCAAGTTATAGACATACTATCACTGTCAGGTATGATGGAAGTTACTTGCTTTTATAACTATAAGATAAATTTATTCTCATTGTAGGAACTTAGGATATAAAAGAAAATTAAAATGCTATATGATTGTACCATCACAGATTATTACTGTTTTGGAGAATAGCCTTCTAAAATTTTCCTCTGTTAACTAAATACATTTTTTAATTATGTGACAGATGTTGTATATGTAGTTTTTGAATTATATCATAAACACTTTGTCATGTCATCAGAGGTTCTTCATAAGCATTATTTTGGATGTCTGCATACTCTTTTTATCCCATTGGATATAGTATAAACATCTCTGTTGTTAAGCTTATTTAGATGCCTTTTCACTTCTGTCTACTTGTTAATAAATGGCTATCAAAAAATTCTATTTTTTTAGGAGTTTGCTAAAAAGTTGATTCACTGGTTCAGACATCACCACCAGTTCTCACTTTCCATATATGTTATCGACTAAATTACTGCAAAAAATTAATGCTACAACATTTAAAAAGATGGATTCAAATCATATCAGTGTTTCAGTTTACTGTTAGAGATTAATTCCTAATGCCTGGGAAATAAGTTTGATACAAAATACTTTTATAAAAATATTTAACTGTAAATACTATGTTTCCTAGTTGTTTGAGAGCCATAAGAGTGCTTCAGAAGAATGGACATGTGCCAAGTGATCCCGCTCTTTTTAAGTCTTATGCCGAGTATGGACACTTTGTGGACATTAGGATAGCAGCTTTGGAAGCAGTTGTTGATTATACTAAAGGTAATGCTTTAGAAATATATGCTCAGGGTCCTTGAGTGGCTCTGTCAGTTAAGCGTCTGCCTTCAGCTCGGGACATGGTATCACAGTTCCTGAGTTCAAGCCCTGCATTGGGCTCTCTGCTGGCAGCACAGAACCTGCTTTGGATCCTTTGTCTCCGCCACCCCCCCCCCTTCTGTCCCTCCCCAGTTCATTCTCTCTCTCTCTCTCTCTCTCTCTCTTTCTCTCTCTCTAAATAAATACATAAATGTGTGTGTGTGTGTGTGTGTGTGTATGTATATGCTCATACCATTTCAGAAATGTTTACTATTTAAAGCTGTCTTCATTATTGGGGTTGCATATTACAAACAATATGAGATATTTAAATTTTAAATTGAAAGAATTTTTGATAAATGTAGAACTTTTATAAGAATTAATAAGTGATAGAAAATAATAAAATTACAGATATCTTTGGTCTTTTAAGAAATCAGTGTATCATTCTATAGGTTTAATTCCATGTTATTAAACTAGAAGAAGATTTTGGGGAAATTTCTAATTAAGCACTCAAGAAAACATCTTGTGCCTTTCAAAAGTTTGTGAAAGTAGAACAAGATACGTACACAGAAGTCTCCATACGGGGATTAGGCAAGGCTTTGTGAAGTTGAAGAAAACATAAGACCAAAAAATGAATGAAACAATATTATATATCCAAAACATTTAAAAAGATACAGGGCAGAAAAATAAAGAGATGAAAATATTAAAAATAAGTCATAAAGAATAGAGCGAGTAGAAGAAAAGCAATAATCCAAAAAATAATAGAGTACTAAGAAAGGGTATGAATGAAACTTCCTAAGCCAGAGTCTGATAAAATTTAAAATTTGAAGGTTAGGGAAAGAATGTGTAAGTTCTTAGGAATATCAGAACTCAGTTATTATATAGGATAAAAGAATAACGTAGCCTGTGACTTCTTCACAATATGAAGAGTTCAAAAGACCATAAACAAATAGCTAACATAATGTTTAGGGAAAACTGCAATCCTGCATTCTCTTTTTTGCCCAATTGTTACTCACGTAGACTTAGATTAAAGACTTAGATGTACATCTCCTATGTAACATTCTTAAAATTCCCAGAGAATTCCCAGCTGACATGGAAGTGAATCACATTATAACTCAAGATTGGTGAAAGTGTGAAATGTGACTATGCCTGTAAAATAAAGAACTGAGCCTAGGGGCGCCTGGGTGGCTCAGTCGGTTAAGTGTCCGACTTCAGCTCAGGTCATGATCTCGCGGTCCGTGAGTTCAAGCCCTGCGTTGGGCTCTGTGCTGACTGCTGAGAGCCTGGAGCCTGTTTCCGATTCTGTGTCTCCCTCTCTCTCTGACCCTCCCCCGTTCATGCTCTGTCTCTCTCTGTCTCAAAAATAAATAAACGTTAAAAAAAATTAAAAAAAAAAAAAAAAAAGAACTGAGCCTAAATATTTGTTAACATGGTTGGACAATTTAATGGAAACTTCAAAAATAATTCCCTAAAAACAACATGCAAATATAAGAAATATGTCATTTTAATTTACATCTAGAATTTCAGATTATTGCACCTAAATATGGGAAGAGTAAAGAAGGTAGAGTGTGTTGTACTTCTCATCTGACTATGGAAAGAGAAAGAGTGGTTAATTTTAACATGTTAATAGAAGAAATATACTCAAATTTTTATAATTTTTTTGTAAATTTCAGAAGTATGTGTATAGTCAAATTATAAAAGGGTAAGAACAAAGTGTGTGTCTTATATATGTTGAGCTAAGTTCAAAAAGGACGGTCATTTGTTCTTTTTATTGAGGGTTAAAATAATTCTTTCTTTTAAGAAGTGGTGAAAAACAGTGATCCTCTATCCCTCTATCAATCTTCAGTTTTGATTTGACATTTTACCAATTTGTGAAATCTAGAAGTTCTGAGATTTACCAAATATGCCAGTATTTCCAACCTTCTTTCCTAAGAGACATGAGTGATGTTTACTGTCAAATAACTACAAAGATTTCATGCATTAGTACTACCTGAAATGAAATAGAATGCTAATATTGTCATTTCCAAAAGAATGCTAAGTCAATAAGTACTTAATTGAGAAGTGCTTTGGTGTTATCCATGAATCTAGATCATTAGAAAGTAAAAAAAATGGAAGATATTAGAAATAAAATTCTGATAATAAAGCTTTTCAAATCATAAAAGCATAACTTGTTGAAAAGGTGAATGGAAATAGCTAACGAATGACTTTATTGAGGTATATTTATAGCACGATTTTATGTTATATTGAAAAGTTAAGGCTGCTCTTTAGTCTCAAGTGAAAGAAACCACTTGGGTAAAAACAGTTTTTCATATTATATACTGTAATATAGTTGAGGTGCCATTGGGTATCAAGTTTCCCTATAATTTGATTTAAACATCAAGGGGCGCCTGGGTGGCGCAGTCGGTTAAGCGTCCGACTTCAGCCAGGTCACGATCTCGCGGTCCGTGAGTTCGAGCCCCGCGTCGGGCTCTGGGCTGATGGCTCAGAGCCTGGATCCTGTTTCCGATTCTATGTCTCCCTCTCTCTCTGACCCTCCCTCGTTCATGCTCTGTCTCTCTCTGTCCCAAAAATAAATAAACGTTGAAAAAAAAAAAATTTAAACATCTAGAAACACAGTTTTATTTAAACATTTTTCCATTTAGAGTTGCTCATCTTTAATTTAGGGTTTTTAATATAATTTGCTTTATCTTGTACTTGTCATTGATTTGAACATTAGTGAAAAATATGCACTTGGTTCTGTTTTACGTTTTGGCTATATGAATGAATGAAATTTACAAAGTGACTTTTCCTACGGAAAATGTAAGAAGTTGCGTACAGCTTTCAACTCTGAAGACGGCTAAGGCATAGCCCTAAATATTAAGTGTAAATTCCCTCCTTGTCCCTTACTATTTCATTTGTTATAATTAGAAGCAAATGTATTTCTTAAGTTAGAGAAAGACAAATACATGATTTCACTCATGTGGACTTTAAGAAGCAAAACCGATGAACATAGGGGAGGGAAAGGAAAAATAAGATAAAAACAGGGAACAGACCATAAGGAGAACAAACTGTGGGTTGCTGGAGGGGAGGGGTGTGGGGGGATGGGCTAAATAGGTGATGGGCATTAAGGAGGACACTTGTTGGGATGAGTACTGGGCATTGTATGTAAGGGATAAATCACTAAATTCTACTCCTTAAACCGTTACTACCCTATATGTTAACTAACTTACTAACTTGGATTTAAATTAAATAAAAATAATAAATGAATAAAATATTTCTTTATTTTTATTTTCAGTGGACCGGAGTTACGAAGAACTGCAGTGGCTACTTAATATGATTCAGAATGACCCTGTCCCCTATGTAAGGTTAGTTTTTGTGCTATACTATTTTGATTTTACAAGTCCTAAAGTAAATTGAATAATTTTGGAAGATTATATATGAACAAAACAAGTTTTTATTATTTTCAAAAATAGAGGAATACATTATTCATTTATTAATGTCTTTTTTATGTGTTTTTTTTAATTAGATATGCTTTTGGAAAGACATTTTTAAAAACACGATTTGTTTCCTCTTTTTTTTTTAATGTTTATTTTTTGAGAGAGAGAGAATGAGCATGAGCAGGGGAGGGGCAGAGAGAGAGAGGGAGACGCAGAATTCCAAGCAGGCTCCAGTCTCTGAGCTGTCAGTACAGAGCCTGACATGCGGCTTGAACTCACAAACTATGAGATCATGACCTGAGCCGAAGTCAGAGGCTTAACTGACTGAGCCACCCAAGCACCCCCAAAAATATATTGTTAATAAAGTTTATTCCCTGCAATTTTACATACAACTTCTATTATAATTTAAAGAAAAGTTTATATAGCAGTTTGTACTGTACATGGTATATCCCTTAGGTGCTGATTGATTCAGTCTGTTTTAAAAGTGAGAAAAGTGTCTTGGTGTATTCCATTTGTTCCTTTCTATCTCATATAAAATCTCAATTTTTATTACATAGACTTAGTATTTAAAAAGTATAATATAATATTTAAAATTTAGAAAATAAGGGAAAATAGAAGAAAATCCCAGTCCTGACATAATAGCAGTTTTCATTTTTGTCTTTCTTCTAGTCTTCATTGTCTACTTCTGCTGCTTTTGCAAAGTAGGATGTTCATAGTATATTTGAATAGGATTGGATTTTTGACCATGTCTGTCTTCCTTTCTTTGTACATGTTAGGCATGTAAATTTTTGTTCATTTGTTTTAAGATTATGACTTCATAAAATAAAATTTGAGTCATTGAGAGTAATTTAGATTATAGTCCTTCCAGTTAAGCTGCTCTTTTTTTTAAGTTTATTTATTTATTTTGAGAGAGAGGGAGAGAGAGAATCCCAAGCAGGCTCTGCACCATCAGTGCAGATACCTGGCATGGGGCTCACCAACCATGAGATCATGACGTGAGCTGAGATCAAGAGTCAGAGGCTAACCGACTGAGCCACCCAGGTGCCCTACAGTCCCTCCAGTTAGAAACAAGAGCATAGACCTAGAGATGTTAATTATCTTCCTCAACTTTACATATAGGTTGGCAGAGAGTTTTCTTTTAATTTTTTTTTTCAACATTTATTTATTTTTGGGACAAAGAGACAGCATGAACGGGGGAGGGGCAGAGAGAGAGGGAGACACAGAATCGGAAACAGGCTCCAGGCTCTGAGCCATCAGCCCAGAGCCCGACGCGGGGCTCGAACTCACGGGCCGTGAGATCGTGACCTGGCTGAAGTCGGACGTTTAACCGACTGCGCCACCCAGGCGCCCCGAGAGTTTTCTTTTAAAAAGTCAAACTGCTTTCTAACCTCATTGAATTGCATCTGGGCATGAAGAGTCCCATCTAAGAGATTACAGCTCCCTAACAAAGACATTGTCTTTACCAACAGTTGTTTTTCAAGTTGGTTGTAACAGTGAGTTCTTGGTTAAGTCACCTTATTCAGTGGTTTATGTTTTACATTTCCCTTCCCACTTCCCTTCTCTCTCCCTCCCCTCTTTCTTCCCTAACCCCAACCCAACCCTAACTATTTCAGATGCTTATTATATACGTATCTTTGTATGAAGTTTTGCTGTTAATTATTTCATAGTTCTTGATTTGTGATGTAAATTGTAATTTAAGTGATTTTTCCTTGTGATTGAGGTGTACTAAAAGGTAAGGTTGACATGGACAAAAATACTCATCCATTCTAAGGTACATATTTATATAATAAATAAAAAAGAGGATAAGCAGGAAACCAGCCTCATCTCTTATCTGACAGAGTTCATGCATTTGAAAATTTATAAGATCCTATTGATAGCAGGTAGGAACAGAACTTATAAATACAGTATAAACAAAGCTCATCATGTATTCATTTCTGTTTTCAGTTCACAACATCAGAACTAACATTAAAGCGTGTATTTCTGAGATCAGGGAATTATGTTTTGAAGACCATTTTTAGCAGATTATAATACTATGTAATATTTAAAGTTGCCCTATTGTTAAATGATATGCTATGTGATTTAAATGATTGCTTTTGAAATACTGTTGTGAAACAGTGAAGAGCACTGTTATTTATAATCTGAACTGAAAATCTGTTTAAAGATGTATTTCATGATTATATTTGACATTTTTCTTCTTAGTTGATGTGATTCATTTATGTCATCAGTAGGGAACCTCTTAGCCTGTACTTAATATCATCTAGTCTGTAGTTATATTCTAGTTAAAAAATTCAGCACTTCTTTCAAAAATCTTTAATGTTAATGGTCAGAGGATTAGAAGTGTTACCATGTGGCAGTTAATGTATGTGTGTATTTTTTGGTATCTTGGGACATCTGTCTATATTTTTGTGTTTTCTTCTGTGTTTTTTATTTTTTAATTAATTTATTTATTTTGGGAGAGAGAGAGAGCTCACGTGCACACGAGCAGGGGAGAGGCAGAGAGAGAATCCCAAGCAGGCTGTGCAGTGTGCATTTTGAGAGAGAGGGAGCGTTGTCTGAAGTAGGGCTCAAACTCATGAACTGTGACATCATGACCTGAACCGAAGTCAAGACTCAGCTTAACCAACTGAGCCACCCAGCAGGCACCCCATCTTCTGTGTGTTTTATACTTTGAATAGGAACTCTATCCTTTTTTCTTTGTTCCCATCATTACTCTTTCTTTTTCTTTCTTTCTTTCTTTCTTTCTTTCTTTCTTTCTTTCTTTCTTTCTTTCTTTCTTTCTTTTAGATATAATTGACATAACGTTATGTTGGTTTGGGCATATAACATAATGATTCGATATTAGTAAATATTGGGAAATGATCACCATAATAAGTTAACCGCCGTCACTGTACATAGTTACACATTTTTTTTCTTGTGATGAGAACGTTTAGGATCTACTCTCTTAACTTTCAAATATGCAACACTATTGTCACCATGCTGTATAATACATCTTTATGACTTACAACTGGAGGTTTGTACTCTGATCTGCTTCATCCATTTTACCTCCCTTCACCCTGCAACCACCAATCTGTTGTATTACTTTTTCTTTAACTCGGTAAGTAACCATAATACAGATCTGCTATGTTCTGCCATATTTATCGGATAGAATTATTAAAGATAGGTAAGGGCTCCTGGGTGGCTCCATGAGTGAAACGTTCAGCTTTGGCTCAGGTCATGATCTCATGATTCGCGAGTTCAAGCCTGGTGTCAGGCTCTGCACTGCTTTCTTTCTTTCCCGCTTTCTTCCCCGCTTATACTCTCTCTCTCTCTCTCTCTCTCAAAATAAATAAAGATTTAAAAATTTTTTTTAATAGGTAAATTTTTTTTTAATTTAATTTTTTTCTCTTAAAATCAGTGGCATTACTCTCTCCTACCCCAAACACAGCATTTTGTTTTTATGGCCCTTGGTTGATTTTTAAACTCCTAATGATAAAATGGCCTTCAGTGAGAATTAAATTTTAAAAATGTATGTTGATTTTCTCTGTCATTATTATCATATATATCAGAATTACTGGTTTTGGTAGAATTAGATAAAACTGAAGAATTCTGGAGTGAAACCTTAAAGTCTGGAGGAAAAAAACCCCAGATTACCTGTAATTACTCCTTGATGCTTTAGAGGTGAACGTGAATATTGTTTCTACAAGGATGCATCTTTGATTCCCTGTACTAGGTAATGTCCCTCAAGTCATGATTGCCCATAAAATCCTACAGTTCTTCCTAACCTTAAGTAAAGAAATACTTGCAATATATGTGTTAATTTTATAGCTGGAAATCTTTGATTATCTTTGCCGCATGGGAATAGAAGTTCCAAAAAAACAGAGACCATGTTTCCTTTGGTCTCTGTTCTAGAACATAAGCATGGTGCCTTATATACATTTGATTCAGTACGTGTTAAACAAGTGATTGGATGCAGTTTTTTACTATTTCCTCTAATCATACAATTGGCTTTTTTCTAATCATATGTTTGTTTAAATGACGTCATATGTTAAAGAGAAGTGCTTTTATCTCTGTGTTGACAACTGTATATAGAAAAAAGCTTTAAGGTGTTTATTTTGAATTGTGTGGGGAAGTTCTCAGTCTTTCATGTTAGTTTGATGTTTTTATTTTTTTAATTTAAATCCAAGTTAGTTAACATACAGTGTAATAATGATTTCAGGAGTAGAATTTAGTGATTCATCACTTACATCTAACACCCAGTGCTCATCCCAGCAAGTGTCCTCCTTAATGCCCCTCACCCGTTTAGCCCATCCTCCCACCCAGCACCTCTCCAACAACCCTGTTTGTTCTCTGTATTTAAGAGTCTCTTATGGTTTGTCTTCCTCTCTGCTTTTATATTATTTTTGCTTCCCTTCCCTTATGTTCATCTGTTTTGTTTCTTAAATTCCACATATGAGTGAAATTATATACTTGCCTTTCTCTAACTGACCTACTTCATTTTGCTTAGCATAATAATACTCTACTTCCATCCACATTATTACAGATGGCAAGATTTCATTCTTTTTTTTAGCTGAGTAATATTCCATTGTATGTATGTATGTGTATGTACTTATGTATGTTTATACATACACACATACCAAATCTTTATTCATTTATTAGTCAATGGACATTTGGGCTCTGTCCATACGGCTATTGTTGATAGTACTGCTATAAACATTGGGGTTCATGTGCCCCTTCAAATCAGCAGTCCCGTATCCTTTGGATAAATACCTAGCAGTGCAATTGCTGGGTTTTCGGGTAGTTCTATTTTTAATTTTTTGAGGAACCTCCGTACTGTTTGTCAGAGTGGCTGCACCAGTTTGTGTTCCCATCAGCAGTGCAAAAGGGTTCCTCTTTTTCCACATCCTCACCAACATCTGTTGTTGCCTGAGTTGCTCATTTTAGCCATTCTGACAGGTGTGAGGTGGTATCTCATTGTGGTTTTGATTTGGATTTCCCTGATGAATGATGTTGAGCATTTTTTCATATGCCTTTTAGCCATCTGGATGTCTTCTTTGGGAAAGTGTCTATTCATATCTTCTGCCCATTTCTTCACTGGATTATATGTTTTTGGGGTGTTGAGTTTGATAAGTTCTTTATAGATTTTGGATACTAGCCCTTTATCTGATATGTCATTTGCAAATGTCTTCTCCCATTCTGTCGGCTGTCTTTAATTTTGCTGATTGTTTCCTTCGCTCTGCAAAAGCATTTTATCTTGATGGGGTTCCAATAGTTCATTTTTGCTTTTGTTTCCTTGCCTCTGGAGATATATCAAGTAAGAAGTTGCTGCATCCAAGGTCAGAGAGGTTGTTGCCTGTTTTCTTCTCTAGGATTTTGACGGTTTCCTGTCTTACATTTAGGTCTTTCATCTAAGAACCTAAGAAAGTGGTCCAGCTTCATTCTTCTGCATGTCGCTGTACAGTTTTCCCAACACCTCTTGCTGAAGAGGCTTTTTTCCATTGGATATTCTTTCCTGCTTTGTCAAAGATTAGTTGGCCATACATTTGGCAGTCCATTTCTGGGTTCCTTATTCTGTTCCATTGATCTATGGTCTGTTTTTGTGCCAGTACCATACTGTCTTGATACAGCTTTGTAATACAACTTGAACTCCAGAATTGTGATGTGTCCAGCTTTGATTTTCTTCTTCAGGATTGCTTTGCCTATTCAGAATCTTTTCTACTTCCATATAAATTTTAGGATTATTCTAGCTCTGTGAAGAATGCTAGTGTTATTTTCATAGGGATTACATTGAATGTGTAGATTGCTTTGGGGTAGTATCCACATTTTAACAATATTCTTCCAATCCATGAGCATGGATAGTTTGATGTTTTAAACGTAGTAATAGGGTTGTCCACTTTAATTGTATAGTTTTCTCTCAGTAAAAGATTTTTAGATTGTAGGTCAGTTCTTCATTAAGATATCTTGAGAACTAAACTAAATAAATGCACTTAAGTTAAGCTAGATATTCACCTGACAAATTACTAATACTTTTTTTCTTCATAAAGTTTGCTGTTCATTTTACAAGTTTGATAAGATAGAGAAATAATCTAGATGCATAATTGTTAAATAAATAAATCTGGGTGTACTATTTTTAAACTAAAATGAAGTTTACGTTTTTTAAAATTATAGTTCCCTTTCAGTGGGCATGACTTTTTAAAATACTCATATAAATTTGGAAAAATATCAAATCACATTAAGAAGAAAACTTTCAAAAAGCTTGTAATTATTTTAACCAGAAACACTTAACATTTTGGAGTTTTGTTTTACACTTATTTCTGTGCATGTATATACTTTTTACATTGATAGGAAGAACTACTATATTCTCATTATAATGGGTAGGGATTATATTTAAAATAACATGGAATGATATTATGGTTTTGGAATCAAGCATACATATGATTACAGCATATCACTTCCTCAAGAGACACACATATGTCCTGTGCTTTTTTCTCTTGAGAGATTTTGAGCATGTGTTTGGTTTTGATTTGACTCCATTTCTTATTGGTAGTGATTGGCAATAGATTGGACTAGCCTACCAGGAAAATTCTCAACTGTTTAAGGAAATAATAGGATGTTTTCGCTGCTATGAACTTGACATGATCCTATGACTTTCTCAAGATTTGCTTTAGATCTGTTCTAGTTGTCTGAAGCATATGCTTATTCTGAATTTTCATGTTTAATCTCTGTAAAATTAAGAACAAAATTCTCATTGTTTTCCCTTAAACCTATCTCCTCTGAGTATTGCTTTGGATGTTTTGTCATTTATAAATACTTTGTAAAAGCCTTTCTTCTGTTATCTAAACTTTATTTAAACTTCTATTATCTAAACTCTTCTATTATCTAAACTTCTATTATCTAAACTACTATTATCTAAACTTTTGTTTAGAGAAAAACAAAACTTTTGATGAAATGTTTAATTTGATGAAAGTAATATATGTACTGATCATTATTGCTCTTTTAGTGATCAAAGACATCCTCAGTGCACTCCTTACAATTCATTGGCTTGGCTGTCAAGGGTTTATAATGATCTGAGTAAATACCATAAAGTTCTATCAGTTGGGCCCTCCCACTTTGGTATTTGGGGTAGCTGGGAAAGCAGCCAGATAGAAACTTAAGTTTTCTTCTTAATGCAAATTAAAAGTATAACAGCATTAACATGCTCTAAAGAACAAACTCATCCATATTTTTAAAGATTATTTACCTGTAATACTGGTCTATTCTTATAGATAGATTTTGAGATCCTTAAGGATAGGAATTGTGTTTATTTATAAAGGTACAAAAATATGGATATGACATATCCATGAAGATAAATATCCCTTTCACATTACCCATCTGTAAATTACATCTATAATCCCATTTCACTTTTTGCTCTCATAGCTTTTCAATAGTCTTTTATACAGTCTTAAAATTTCAAAGCACTAAAAGATAGTAAAGAGAGTAAAAGATAGTAAAAGAGAGTCCATCTCTTTTAGTTTTATGGACATGAAATTGAAGCCAAAAGGGGTTAAGTGTCTTAAGCTGCAACCTAGTAGTTTCACTTGCTTCCCATTTCTTTTTTAAGTACAAATCCAGTTTGATGCCTTCCCACCAACAAATATAAAAACTTCCTGGGTTCACCATTAAGGTTTTGCTAATCTCATTTATAATTATAATCTAAGTTTCTTTCTTCTCCAGTTATATCCAAGCATCCCATTACTCCGTGGTCTTGAATCTCTTGAGCCCAGGCCTGGCTCTTATCCCTGCACTAAATGCTAGGCTATGGCCATAGCTTCCTTGCTTCTCCTTTTCTTTGTCTTTTTCTCTGGCATCTCCTACTCATAACACTGGACATTTTCTTTTTCCAATTTTGTTTTGGTCACATGTCCCTATTTTTAGAAGACTACAGAAGTGTTCAGGTAGCCTCTCACAAGAGGTAACTCTGAGTAGTGGAATTTCACTGTTACCCTCCATGAGGATACTTTTACTAATGAACTCTTCTAAATTTCAGCTCATTTTGAGGAAACCTTTTTGTGTGGTCTCCATATTTTAAATGCTTCTGCACATCTCCATGCTTTACAAAGATACCATAAGAATGAAGTTTATATTCATTTTATTATTTCAGTGTAGACTTCTTGGCCTGTATGTGATCTCCCCCCACCCCCCCACCATGTAAAGATTTTTCTATTTACTTACCAGTCTGTCTTTAAAAATTTTTCAAGGGATGGGGACATGGGTGGCTCAGTCAGTTAAGCATCCGACTCTTGATTTCTGCTCAGGTCATGATCTCACAGTTCGTGGGATCGAGCCCTGCGTTGCACTGGCAGTGTGGAGTCTCCTTGGGATTCTGTCTCCCTCTCTCTCTGCCCCTTCCCTTGTTCATGTGCACATGTGTGCTTTCTCTCTCTCTCAAAATTTAAAATAAACACTAAAATATATATATATATATTAAAAAAAATTCTAGGGAATATAAAATGTTCATTTTAGAAATGAATAGGAAAGGTTGGTTAGGAATACATAGAGTCAGTTTTAAAAGACCTCGTACATAAGGCCGTTTTAGAAAGAACAAACCCACTAGAATTTTTTTTAGTGGATTAACAATAGTAAATATTTAGGATGTTTAAGATAATGTCTTTGAAATGAAATTAAACTTAAACACAAAGGTAGATGTAAGAAGAGAGGATAAAATAGGAAGGAGGAACTACAGAAAATTTTTAAATGTGTTTCATGGTCAGCAAAAGTTTGCTGACATAAGATTCTATCTTTATCTTTCAGACATAAGATTCTAAACATGTTGACTAAGAACCCACCATTTACTAAGAACATGGAGTCTCCCTTATGTAATGAAGCCTTGGTAGATCAACTTTGGAAACTTATGAATTCTGGTGAGACAGCAGTAGCTTTTAAAAAATTTTTATTATTAGAATATTTTCATTTCACAACAGGTTTTCATACTTAAGGAACTATGGTTAATCTTTTGTCTTTTTTTTTTTTTTTTCTTTAAGAAGGATACTTATCACATCTTCCTTCACAGTGGTGAGCATGATAATATTTACTAAGGGTATATTCACTCATTTTGCCTCACAAGGTGGTTGAGGAAACAAAAATATTCATTTATGTGGAAGTATCCCAAATGTTCAAAGAGCTGTAAACATGAGTCTGCAAAGTATTATTATTGTTATTTTTATTTCAGAAGATTACACAGTGGAAAAATAGGTCTAGTGACCTTTCCCAGAGGTAACCAATTTCTTGTGTATCCTTTCAGGAACAGCACATGTTGTTATTGTTGTGCATGCTGGAGACCATGGTATCTCATCACAGTTTTGCTCTATTTGAATGAGGTCAAAGGGCAGGATAGCCTAATAGTGCTCTTCAGTACTAGACTCTGGAACCAGTTTGATGAGGGTCACATCTCAGCTGAATGATTTACTCAGTGTGACTTGTCTAAGCCTTTGGTTTTCTGTTTATGAAATGGAGATGATGGTACCTACTTCTGCACACTGAAAATTAAATGAGTTAATATTTGTAAAGCACAGTGTATTCATATCAAGTGCCCAAAATGTTGTTAAATTTATGTAGTGATGACATCATTATGCTTCTCAAATATTTGAGCTGTATGTAGTTCCTATTTTGTAAGTCTTTCATATTCTTTGCCAATTGAATTTTTTGGTCTTTTCCAATTGACTTGTAAATGTTGTATATATTTAAAGAAAATTTGCCTTATGGCTCTGATGTGTTGAAATTGGATTACTGGTTTTGGTTTAAAATTCAGTTAAAAGGTAAATTTAACTGTTCTAGATAGATGGTGAGAGAGCAGTTGCTATTCTAGTATGTGTGTTACTTCACCTTCTCCTTACAATATTGGAAAATAACATGTCCTACCTGTTTTATTAGTGGCTACTTCACTAAATCACAACTAAATACCAAGTTCTGGTTCTTGAAAAAAAATTACTTACCAGCATTGTGATGTTAAGTAATTGCACGACTTCTGTCCCTCAATTTCATAATCATAGTGCAGTGCCCCAAGTAAAGACACCATAGTAGATATTTCGTTGAAATACAGTTGTATGGAACTTGTCCTCAGAGTATTTGGAAAACAGCACATAAACCAGTTTATATGATAAAGCTAAATTATTTTTCTAATGGTTTCCGTAATCCCTAGGAAAATGTTTACATGGTGTTTTATTTATATTTTGCTACTTGTGGTCACACTGAAGACTGTTATGATTACTGTCATTTAGATCCAGGGGATGAACACAAGGTCAGGAACTTGTAAAGGATTATTTAACAGTTAATATGTAGCACAAACTATACTGTGTTGAATGTATTCTTTAAAAAAATTTTTTTTAACGTTTATTTATTTATTTATTTATTTTTTAAATTTTTTTTTTTTTCAACGTTTATTTATTTTTGCGACAGAGAGAGACAGAGCATGAACCGGGGAGGGGCAGAGAGAGAGGGAGACACAGAATCGGAAACAGGCTCCAGGCTCTGAGCCAACAGCCCAGAGCCCGACGCGGGGCTCGAACTCGCGGACCGCGAGATCGTGACCTGGCTGAAGTCGGACGCTCAATCGACTGCGCCACCCAGGCGCCCCTACGTTTATTTATTTTTGAGGCAGACATAGAGTGTGAGCGGGGGTGGGGCAGAGAGAGGGAGACACAGAATCCGAATCAGGCTCCAGGCTCTGAGCTGTCAGCACAGAACCCGATGTGAGGCTCGAACTCACGAACCACAGGATCATGACCTCCGCCGAAGTCGGAGGCTTAACCGACTGAGACACCTAGGCACCCCAGTGTGTTAAATATATTCTTAACAAGAGTGCTTGATTCCACGACTGAGATGGATTGTAACTTTGAGGAAGGCATAATGAAATACAAAGAATCTTACCACCGTCTAAGGAAGATTTCTTGAACAAAATAAATATACATTAAGATTAATGGAACAATTCTTTAAGACATTTGAAGCCCATTGGAAGGTTGTGGTTATACAAATTCAAGCTCTGATTGATGCTTAGTATTTAATTTTGATAGTGTTCACTGTGAAACACAGTTGCTGCTTTGGGTTGGAATTTTCTATGACAGTAATGTAAACAAAACAGATCTGTGAGGTTGTGGTCATAAACAATTTACTGCTCAGCTCTTCAGAGCTATAAATTAGATGGGAGCAACAGTGGGAGTGGTGTGAATAGTTGGGAGAGGTTTTTTGTTTTGTTTTTTAGTGTTTCGGGAGAACATTGGACGTTGGGGGACAGTGGTTAGAGGATTGCTCATTTCCCTTCCACACCTGAGCCTCTGAGATACATGAATGAATCCGATCTAGGAAATCCCCTTTTTTGCTTAATTTTTAAAATTTCTTTTTTAAAAATTATAATGGTAATATAATCATGTTACACAGTTTTATCTGAACAAAAAGAAGAAACAGTATATTTGGCCTGTAGGGAAAAAATGTTGTGCGTAGTTTTAATGAAGGTTTAAAAATAGCATTCTATCATAATAATTTTTCATATTACTACGTTATCTTCTTACTAGTAATCGTTTTAAGAAATTATAATGAGAATTCTTTTGTAACAAGGAGGTAGGCCATCATCTAAGTCCTTAAACCTGCTGAACTCTGTCTGCCCCTCACTCCCTATTGGGGCTCCTGGGTTATATGGTCATTTGAGATAAACATTATCTTGATTTACATATGGAGAACAAACTGTAGACAGTAGGGGTTTAATTAAATACATTTATTTATTTCTGTCCTATTCCAAACTGGATTTGAGATGTCTTGACTTTGCATAGTTATATAATTTGGTGAACCCATTTGAAGTAGCATAGGGAGACAGTACCATGGCAGTTAAGAAAAGATCATCTTAGAATAGGTGGTCATCAGATGCTTTTGAAGAATCAAAGTTTGCTTGCTTAGCTGGTTTCAGAAATTTCTCAGTAAGATAGTAATTTTGGTAGGATACATAGTATTAGAATTTTGAAAATTGTGGGGCACTTGGATGGCTCAGTCGGTTAAGCATCTGACTTCAGCTCAGATTATGATCTTGCGGTTTACGAGTTCGAGCCCCACATCAGACTCTCTGCTGACAGCTCAGAGCCTGGAGCCTGCTTCAGATTCTGTCTCTCTCTCTCTCTCTGTCCCTCCCCCTACCTCACGCTCTGTCTCCCTCTCTCAAAAATAAATAAAAACATAGCCAAAAAATTTTTTTAGAAAAAATAATTTTTAGAAAAAATATTTTGAAAATTGAAATTTGAGAATAAGACTAATTATATGAACTTCTATTCATGTTCTTTTTTCTTTCATCTATCACTCAATGAATATTAGTAATACTCTTTTTAGAAATATACTAGGGAGACTTAGAGCTGACAGTTACCAAGAGGGACACCTGGTAACTGAGTCATTCTAATGGCCATGTGCTGGAAGCAAGGTTCCCAGACTTCTGTTTTTGAGATCCTAGACTGACTGCCTGGTGTCTAAGACTCTCTGCTTGGTGTATGGTAGCTCCACTTAGCCTTATGTTCTGGGTGCTGCTCTGGTATCATCCCAACGGTTTTGTTTTAAAGCTTCATTTATTTTTTTTTAATAAAAAAAATTTTTTAAGTTTGTTTATTTTGAGAGAGGTAGAGTGTGTGTGTGTGCGTGTGTGTGTGCATGCATGGGTGCGTGCAAGTGGGAGAGGGGCAGAGATAGAATCCCAAGCAGGCTCTGTGCTGCTAGCACAGAGCCATTGGGGGGCTCCAACTCACCAACCAGGAGATTATGACCTCAGCTGAGATCAAGAGTCAGCAGCTTAACCTGTTGAGCCACCCAGGTGCCCTCAACAGTTTTTGTTTCAAAGGTACGCACACACACACACACAGAGCTATCTATGTATGTACACATACGTACAGACATCAAATATCTTACCCCATTTTTTAGTTTAATTTTCCCCTGTAACTTTTTCTCCCCAAACTTTTGTTTTTAAATTTTTCAAAGTTTAGGGGCACCTGGGTGGCTCAGTCGGTTAAGTGTCCAACTTTGGCTCAAGCCATGATCTCATGGTTTGTGAGTTCAAGCCCTACACTGGGCTCTGCACTGACAGTGCGGAGCCTCCCTGGGATTCTCTCTCAGTCTCTCTCTCTCTGCTCCTCCCAACTCACTTGCACATGTGTGTGCTCTCTCTCAAAATAAACTTTAAAAAAAAATTTACAAAGCTTAGAAAAATCATAAGAATAGTACAGTGAATGGCTGTGTATTTTCATCTTGGGTTATTAGTTGTTAACTTTTTACCATATTTACTTTGTTTCTTTTCCCTTTCTTTCTTTATACATACCTCTTTTTTTCCTGAATTGTTTGAAAGTAAGTTGTATCATGATGCTATTCCCAAAATACTTTAGTGTATATTCCTATGAATAAGGACAATCCTCAATATCGTTAACACACCCTACTCCAATATATATCTGATATTCAGATTTCTTTGTCTCCCAAAATGTCCTTGTAGTTCCCATATAGCTTTTACAATAATAATGTTCCTCATAAAGAGTAAACATTTTTAAACAAACATCTTTCACATTATATGATCTTTGTTCCTAGTGGCTTTAAGAATCTTAATTAGGTTGTTTTTTTTTAAATTTTTTTTTGAGAGACAGCACGTGTACACTTTCAGGGGAGGGGCAGAGAGAGAGGAAGACAGAGAATCCTAAGCAAGTTCCGTGCTGCCAGCGCAGAGCCTGTCACAGGGCTTGATCCCATGAACTATGAGATCATGGTCTGAGTTGAAATCAAGAGTTGGATGCTTAACCGACTGAGCCACCCAGGTGCTCCTAAGTAGATTTATTTTTAATCAAAAGTATCACATTGTTCACGGGCAGTTCTTTTTAAAGGCTTCAGGTATTCATTTATTTATCATTTCTTGAGCACCAATTTGCCACTGTACTGTGTTTTGTGTGTATCAGATACTTTGTGTTAACTTAGTGTACTAGAAAGAGAGGCATAGGAACAGATAAATTATAATACAAATAGATAGTTACTGAAATAAAGCGAAGAGCAAAGTACTCTAGAAACCTGAAGAACAGAACCATGAGCCCTGCCTGGAATGGCAGAATGTTCATGGGGTAGTGACATCTCTTGAAGAGTGCAAAAGAGTTTGCCACACGAGAAAGACATTTTAGGTAAGTCTCAAGTTCTGAAAGGATGTTTGACAGATGGTATTATCTGGAAAAATAGATTAGGATGCAAAAGTGAAAGGCTTTAGGAGTTGACATTTTATTTATCCTGTATACAGTGGGGAACAGGTGGAGTTATGACCTGACTGGCTTCTATTAGATGTATATATTTGTTTCCACACAATGATTTTCCTTTCCCAACAAAAAAGGCTTTAAAATTCAGAACATATGAGATCCTACCTTTAATAGCTTTCTGTAAGATACTGGATTATAGACCAACATGATAATAATTTAAAAAAATACATTTAAAAATTAAAAACTTAGGAATTGGAGATTTTTACTGGTGCTTTACATTTCATTTAAAATATAAGTGCTTTCTCAAGTTTTACCTGTTAAACAGTGTTTTTTCATTTCTTAAGATAGAAGCCTGCATTGAAGAGATTGTATATTATTATGAAGGAAATTTTAGCTGTTACTCCCAAGCTGCTCTTTAGTGTTCGTCACATTACTGTAAGAATGACATGAAAACTTTTATGTAATTACTCAGGACATTGATGGCTGTTTACATCATACTTTCTAGTGTTTGGAAGTGTACAGCTAAACTCAAGGGGTAGAATGAAGGACAACTTCTAATTCAGTTTGGTGGGATTTGCCAAGTTTCAGAGTAAGAAAATAGACAATTTTGATATTAACATCGGAAGATTTCAAAGTTCTCCCCCTCTGTGTTTCTCCCGTAGAACACTCCTTGCTAGGAATAGGAATGGTCAAGAAAATGAAAACATATTAATGCATTTTTTTGTAGGAAATTACATATATATACACACACATGGATATGAATGAAATGTTTTCACTCAGTGTAATATGCATGGAGAGATCAGGACAGAACTAACCTGTGGCAGTTGTATTTGTCTGGCCCAACTCTTTAAAAATGTCCAAGCTTCTTTCATCTGTAAGAAATGCTGGGCTTTTGGAAAACAAAGGTTTCAAAGTGAGCTTTCTTCTTAGCAGCTTTTTATCTTAATTAGCTTTAGTAAGCAATGACTTCAGGAAATGAAGAGATGCTCTTTTTAAAAGGCTCAGATTTGCTGGTTTGGGGGTTGTCTTTAAGATACTTTATGATATGAATAGACAGCGTTAGTACTGGGTTCCTGCTTTCTTCATGAGTGTTCTCCTTCCGTCTCAAGTAAGCACGGTGGGTCCCAAAGTGTAACTACTAGTGAGGACGGAGCAGTCCACGTCTTAACTTGAGAGAAGAGAAGAATGTTGTTTTCACACATGTGAGGATTCCTTGCCATTTAAGTGGTTGGGACCATTTCAGCTAGAAGTTCTTCAAAATGCTGTCACTGAGGACAGAAATCAGGAGTTATTTCAGGGCCTCTTACTAAGGAATGGAAATCATTGCTTTCAAATCATAGAATTTTGACCTGTGGGGATATTAAACACCATCTCCGTTCAGTGCTCTCATTCTAGGGCCCACCTCCTGACGTGCCCAGGATCACAGAGCTAACATAATTTGGCAGAAGTGTTTTCCTCACTATACCACTGAACTTAATTGCACTACAAATAATGACAACCATTTTAAGATTTTATTTCATGATTTTAAAATGTGATGGAGCTTTGATCTTTTTTTCTCTTTTGTAATTTTAACAGAAGTACTGCTATTCATTTTTTAGCTCCCTCTTACGAGCCCTAAATTTTCATTTTACAAATCAATTTTTTTTAATATGAAATTTATTGTCAAATTGGTTTCCATACAACACCCAGTGCTCATCCCAACAGGTGCCCTCCTCAACACCCATCACCCACCCTCCCCTGCCTCCCACCCCCCATCAACCCTCAGTTTGTTCTCAGTTTTTAAGAGTCTCTTATGGTTTGGCTCCCTCCCTCTCTAAGCTTTTTTTTTTTTTTCCTTCCCCTCCCCCATGGTCTTCTGTTAAGTTTCTCAGGATCCACATAAGAGTGAAAACATACGGTATCTTTCTCTCTATGACTTATTTCACTTAGCATAACACTCTCCAGTTCCATCCACGTTGCTACAAAAGGCCATATTTCATTCTTTCTCATGGCCACGTGGTATTCCATTGTGTATATAAACCACGATTTCTTTATCCATTCATCAGTTGATGGACATTTAGGCTCTTTCCATAATTTGGCTATTGTTGAAAGTGCTGCTATAAACGTTGGGATACAATGGGGTACAAGTCTCCCTATGCATCAGCATTCCTGTATCCCTTGGGTAAATTCCTAGCAGTGCTATTGCTGGGTCATAAGGTAGATCTGTTTTTAATTTTTTGAGGAACCTCCACACTGCTTTCCAGAGCGGCTGCACCAGTTTGCATTCCCACCAACAGTGCAAGAAGGTTCCCGTTTCTCCACATCCTCACCAGCATCTTTAGTCTCCTGATTTGTTCATTTTAGCCACTCTGACTGGCATGAGGTGGTATCTGAGTGTGGTTTTGATTTGTATTTCCCTGATGAGGAGCGACGTTGAGCAACTTTTCATGTGCCTGTTGGCCATCCGGATGTCTTCTTTAGAGAAGTGTCTATTCATGTTTTCTGCCCATTTCTTTACTGGATTATTTGTTTTTCGGGTGTGGAGTTTGGTGAGCTCTTTATAGGTTTTGGATACTAGCCCATTGTCCAATATGTCATTTGCAAATATCTTTTCCCATTCCGTTGGTTGCCTTTTAGTTTTGTTGATTGTTTCCTTTGCTGTGCAGAAGCATTTTATCTTGATGAAGTCCCAGTAGTTCATTTTTGCTTTTAATTCCCTTGCCTTTGGGGATGTGTCAAGTAAGAAATTGCTGCACCTGAGGTCAGAGAGGTTTTTTTCTGCTTTCTCCTCTAGGATTTTGATGGTTTCCTGTCTCACATTCAGGCCCTTTATCCATTTTGAGTTTATTTTTGTGAATGGTGTGAGAAAGTGGTCTAGTTTCATCCTTCTGCCTGTTGCTGTCCAGTTCTCCCAGCACCATTTGTTAAGGAGACTGTCTTTTTGCCATTGGATATTCTTTCCTGCTTTGTCAAAGATTAGTTGGCCATACGTTTGTGAGTGTAATTCTGGGGTTTCTATTCTATTCCATTGGTCTATGTGTCTCTTTTTGTGCCAATACCATGGTGTCTTGATGATTACAGCTTTGTAGTAGAGGCTAAAGTCTGGGATTGTGATGCCTCCTGCTTTGGTCTTCTTCAAAATTACTTTGGCTATTCGGGGTCTTTTGTGGTTTCATACAAATTTTAGGATTGCTTGTTCTAGTTTCGAGAAGAATGCTGGTGCAATTTTGATTGGGATTGCATTGAATGTGTAGATAGCTTTGGGTAGTATTGACATTTTAACAATATTTATTCTTCCAATCCATGAGCATGGAATGTTTTTCCATTTCTTTATATCTTACTTCAATTTCCTTCTTAAGCTTTCTATAGTTTTCAGCATACAGATCTTTTACATCTTTGGTTAGATTTATTCCTAGGTATTTTATGCTTCTTGGTGCAATTGTGAATGGGATCAGTTTCTTTGTCTTTCTGTTGCTTCATTATTAGCATATAAGAATGCAGCTGATTTCTGTACATTGATTTTGTATCCTGCAACTTTGCTGAGTTCATGTATCAGTTCTAGCAGACATGGTGGAGTCTATCGGGTTTTCCATGTATAATATCGTGTCATCTGCAAAAAGTGAAAGCTTGACATCATCTTTGCCAGTTTTGATGCCTTTGATTTCCTTTTGTTGTCTGATTGCTGATGCTAGAACTTCCAACACTATGTTAAGCAACAGCGGTGAGAGTGGATATCCCTGTCCTGGATATCCTCCCTGGATATCCTGATCTCAGGGAGAAAGCTCTCAGTTTTTCCCCATTGAGGATGATATTAGCTGTGGGCTTTTCATAAATGGCTTTTATGATGCTTAAGTATGTTCCTTCTATCCTGACTTTCTCGAGGGTTTTTATTAAGAAAGGATGCTGATTTTGTCAAATGCTTTTTCCGCATCAATAGACAGGATCATATGCTGCTTTTCTTTTATTAATGTGATGTATCACATTGATTGATTTGCAAATGTTGAACAAGCCCTGCATCCCAGGAATGAATCCCACTTGATCGTGGTGAATAATTCTTTTTATATGCTGTTGAATTCAATTTGCTAGTATCTTATTGAGAATTTTTGCATCCATATTCATCAGGGATATTGGCCTGTAGTTCTGTTTTTTTGCTGGGTCTCTGGTTTAGGAATCAAAGTAATGCTGGCTTCATAGAATGAGTCTGGAAGTTTTCCTTCCCTTTCTATTTTTTGGAACAGCTTGAGAAGGATAGGTATTATCTCTGCTTTAAATGTCTGGTAGAATTCCCCTGGGAAGCCATCTGGTCCTGGACTATTAGTTGGGAGATTTTTGATAACTGATTCAGTTTCTTTGCTGGTTATGGGTCTATTCAAGCTTTCTATTTCTTCCTGTTTGAGTTTTGGAAGTGTGTGGGTGCTTAGGAATTTGTCCATTTCTTCCAGGTTGTCCAGTTTGTCGGCATATAATTTTTCATAGTATTCCCTGATAATTGCTTGTATTTCTGAGGGATTGGTTGTAATAATTCCATTTTCATTCATGATTTTATCTATTTGGGTCATCTCCCTTTTCTTTTTGAGAAGCCTGGCCAGAGGTTTAGCAATTTTGTTTATTTTTTCAAAAAACCAACTCTTGGTTTCATTGATCTGCTCTACAGTTTTTTTAGATTCCATATTGTTTATTTCTGCTCTGATCTTTATTATGTCTCTTCTTCTGCTGGGTTTAGGGTGTCTTTGCTGTTCTGCTTCTGTTTCTTTAGGTGTGCTGTTAGATTTTGTATTGGGGATTTTTCTTATTTCTTGAGATAGGCCTGGATTGCAATGTATTTTCCTCTCAGGACTGCCTTCACTGCATCCCAAAGCATTTGTATTTTTGTATTTTCATTTTCACTTGTTTCCATGTATTTTTTAATTTCTTCTCTAATTACCTGGTTGACCCACTCATTCTTTAGTATGGTGTTCTTTAACCTCCATGCTTTTGGAGGTTTTCCAGACTTTTTCCTGTGGTTGATTTCAAGCTTCATAGCATTGTGGTCTGAAAGTATGCATGGTATGATCTCAATTCTTGTATACTTATGAAGGGCTGTTTTGTGACCCAGTATGTGATCTATCTTGGAGAATGTTCCATGTGCACTTGAGAAGAAAGTATATTCTGTTGCTTTGGGATGCAGAGTTCTAAATATATCTGTCAAGTCCATCTGGTCCAATGTATCATTCAGGGCCCTTGTTTCTTTAGTGATCCTGTGTCTAGATGATCTATCCATTGCTGTAAGTGGAGATTAAAGTCCCTTGCAATTACCACATTCTTATCAATAAGGTTACTTACGTTTGTGATTAATTGTTTTATATATTTGGCGGCTCCTGAATTCGGCACATAGACATTTATATAATTGTTAGCTCTTCCTGATGGATAGACCCTGTAATTATTATATAATGCCTTTCTTCATCTCTTGTTACCACCTTTAATTTAAAGTCTAGTTTGTCTGATATAAGTATGGCTACTCCAGCTTTCTTTTGACTTCCAGTAGCATGATAGATAGTTCTCCATCCCCTCACTTTCAGTCTGAAGGTGTCCTCATGTCTAAAATGAGTCTCTTGTAGACAGCAAATAGAGGGTCTTATTTTTTTTATCCATTCTGATACCCTATGTCTTTTGGTTGGAGCATTTAGTCCATTTACATTCAGTGTTATTATTGAAAGATATGGGTTTAGAGTCATTGTGATGTCTGTAGGTTTCATGCTTGTAGTGATGTCTCTGGTACTTTGTGGTCCTTGCAACATTTCACTCACAGAATCCCCCTTAGGATCTCTTGTAGGGCTGGTTTAGTGGTGATGAATTCCTTCAGTTTTTGTTTGTTTGGGAAGACCTTTATCTCTTCTTCTATTCTGAGTGACAGACTTGCTGGATAAAGGATTCTCAGCTGCATATTTTTTCTGTTCATCACATTGAAGATTTCCTGCCATTCCTTTTTGGCCCGCCAAGTTTCAGTAGAGAGATCCGTCACTAGTCTTATTGCTCTCTCTTTATATGTTAGAGCATGTTTATCCCTAGCTGCTTTCAGAATTTTCTCTTTATCCTTGTATTTTGCCAGTTTCACTATGATAGTGTCACGCAGAAGATCGATTCAAGTTACGTCTGAAGGGAGTTCTCTTTGCCTCTTGGATTTCAATGCCTGTTTCCTTCCCCAGATCAGGGAAGTTCTCAACTCTGATTTGTTCAAGTACACCTTCAACCCCTTTCTCTCTCTCTCTCTTCCTCTTCTGGAATTCCTATTATACGGATATTGTTCTGCTTGATTGCATCACTTAGTTCTCTAATTCTCCCCTCATACTCCTGGATTTTTTTTTATCTTTTTCTCACCTTCCTCTTTTTCCATAATTTTATCTTCTAGTTCACCTATTCTCTCTTCTGCCTCTTAAATCTGAGCTGTGGTCACCTCCATTTTATTTTGCACCTCATTTATAGCATTTTTTAGCTCCTCATGACTATTTCTTAGTCCTTTGATCTCTGTAGTAATAGATTCTCTGCTGTCCTCTATACTTTTTTCAAGCCCAGTGATTAATTTTATGACTATTATTCTAAATTCTTATTCTGTTATATTGCTTAAGTCATTTTTGATCAATTTGTTAGCTGTCACTACCTCCTGGATTTTCTTTTGTGGAGAGTTGTTCCATTTTGTCATTTTGGGTAGTCCCTGGGATGGCACAGAACTGCAGGGCACTTCCCCTGTGCTGTCTGGAGTAACTTGTGTTGGTGGGCGGGGCCGCAGTCAGACCTGATGTCTGTCCCCAGCCCACCGCTGGGGCCACAGTCAGACTGGTGTGTACCTTATCTTCTCCTCTCCCAGGGGCAGGACTCACTGTGGAGTGGTGTGGCCCCAGTCTGGGCTACTTGCACACTGCCAGGCTTGTGGTGCTGCTTTGATGGGATCTGGCGTATTAGCCGGGGTGGATCTGCAAGGTGCACAGGGGTGGGAGGGGCAGGCTTAGCTCGCTTTGCCATCGGTGGTCCCCTGCAGGAGGGACCCTGTAGCACCGGGAAGGAGGCAGACCCGTAGGAGGGATGGATCCACAGAAGCACAGCATTGGGAGTTTGCGCCGTGCAAGCAACTTTGGTGATGGTAACTGGTTCCCTTTGGGATTTCGGCTGGGGAATGGGAGAGGGAGATGGCGCTGGCCAGCGCCTTTGTTCCCCTCCGAGCTGAGCTCTGTCTTCCGGGGCTCAACACCTCTCCCTCCTGGTGTCCTCTCACCCTCCCGCTCACCGAGCAGAGCTGTTGACTTATAATATTCCAGATGTTAAGTCCTGCTGCCTGTCAGAACTCACGCAGTCCATCCCCTCCACTTTTGCAAGCCAGACTTGGGGATTTTGCCTTACCGGATAAGCTGCCCCTCCACTGCCCGGCTCCCTCCCGCCAGTCCGTGTAGCGCGCACCGTCTCTCCGCCCTCCCTACCCTCTTCCGTGGGCCTCTTGTCTACGCTTGGCTCCGGAGAGTCCGTTCTGCTAGTCTTCTGGTGGTTTTCTGGGTTATTTAGGCAGATGTGGGTGGAATCTGAGTGACCAGCAGGACACGGTGAGCCCAGTGTCCTCCTACGCCCACAAATCAATTTTTTTAAAGGAAAAGTCCAATTGCCCTCAGGATCAAAACGATGTTCATTCTTCCATGCATATTGAAGATCAACCAAAATCTTCAGAAAATAAGACCAAAAAGCCCACATAGAAATAAAAAGTAACAAAACTCTTCTCATAGGGGTTTAGTGCATTTGGCAGCCTTCACTGTGCTGCCTAATCATCCTCAAACTGACTTTCAAAAAACAGAACACCTTAGCTCATCAGAATGTACATTTTCCATTTGCTAATAATTTTTTTTAAACTTTGAGGAATTTTACACTCAATTGCCTGACTGGTTTCAGTGTCATCTACAACATAGTTCAGGATGGTTATTTGCAGTAGACATAATTAGGTGATACTGATCTTCAAGGCTAAATTTTCTTCCAGTATAAATGTACCCTAAGCTGTTCCAGTTTTCTTTACTGATGAAATGCCTATGGTTCACTCCTTTTCTTGCTGTGCCCATGAATAGATAGTGCTGGCTGCTGTGGCCTGATTCCTTCCCTTCCCTCAGAGGTTTGAGCCACCAGCCCTTGTAATAAAAGGCCTGGGAATCTGATACCTATCCTCTGTGGAGTCTTTACATGTATAAACTGTTTTGAGAAGGAGAATAATGAATGCCTACCAAAATTCAAGCACTGTCAGGTCATTAAAGTGTGCAGATCTGCATATTCTGGAGAAGGAAATGGATTTCCTGTGCAAAATTCTTCTTTTCACTCTGTACTGTTCTTCCTGTTTCTAGTTTCTCTGTAGTTTTTATGACAAAAACTTCATTCTCCTCAGGAGGTCTTGCCTCTTTCTTTTGCTTCTAACAATGGTGTGTGTCTTTGACCTTGTCACATAGAAGCAAAATTGAAGATGGCTCAGATAGGATTGATGATCGCCGTTTCATGGCAGGCAAGGTACCTAGCACAGTGTAGTATGTCATACAAACTCTATGAAGTTATAATTCCTCCTATATGAATTTCCTTTGCATGTAATTAATGTCATATTTACTTCTGTTGGAGTAAATCTCATTAGAATCTTTACTTGACTGATTGTATTTTATTTCCTCATGGTAATACTTGTTGTTGAAAACCACAAAGCTTAATATTTATGCTGTCTAAAATTTGCTGCAGCAACTTCTTTCCCTTTTGTCTTTCCTTTTTAAGCATTACAGTCTTTTGAAACTATAGTTCTTGGTCAAAATTAAGAATTTGTAGAGTTTATTTTTCTTATCCAGAAGAATTTACATGTTACTTTTCATTGATTTTAAGTTTTGTGCATCATTTTAAATTCCACCTAGAAATGATAGCAATCGTCTAACCCTAGATGACAAATTTCATCTTATCAGTCAGTTCTATTTGATGGAAGTATCTGCCTGGGATGTTTTATTGGGGAAAAAGGGAAAGTGAGAAAGAACTGTGGTATTGATGTCCTCTCTAATCTGTCATTGATAATGAGATAAGGTATAATCTGAGATCAAAACCCTTATTTTGGAGGTTAAAAAAAAAAAAACAAACCCGAGATTCATCAAAGAAATTGAAAGAACCTGTCTGTAGTCTCTCATCTACCTTAAATTTAATCTCTACACAGTCAGCTTTCTTCTGGTCATTATGTGTTTTACCAGCTGTTGCTATCTCTGGGATTTGCTTTTCCCTATAATTTTTATCTTTTAAACATATACCTTGCAGGGGCGCCTGAGTGCCTCAGTTGGTTGAGGGTCCAACTTTGCCTCAGATCATGATCTCGCAGGCTGTGTCAGGCTCTGTGCTGACAGCTCAGAACCTGGAGCCTACTTTGGATACTGTGTCTCCCTCTCTCTCTGCCCCTCCCCTGCTCATGCTCTGTCACCCTTGCTCAGAAAATAAACATTAAAAAAAATTCTTTAAAAACAACATACACCTGGGGCGCCTGGGTGGCGCAGTTGGTTAAGCGTCCGGCTTCAACCAGGTCACGATCTCGCGGTCGGCGAGTTCGAGCCCCGCGTCAGGCTCTGGGCTGATGGCTCAGAGCCTGGAGCCTGTTTCCGATTCTGTGTCTCCCTCTCTCTCTGCCCCTCCCCCATTCATGCTCTGTCTCTCTCGGTCCCAAAAATAAATAACGTTGAAAAAAAAAATTTAAAAAAAAAAAACAAACAACATACACCTTGCAGAGCAACACAAATATGAAGGTGTTTAGCAAAAACATTTTCCTCCTCCTCCTCAATAAAAATTTAGAATCATGTTATTTTAAGTAGTTGTAGGGTTTATTACCATATTTAAAACCTGAAAGTAACAAATTTGAGAGGAGAATTTGTTTCAAGTGTCAGGGTTCATAAAGGCTCTTAGAGTGCTATCTTCCTAATGGGCTATTCAAGAAGAAAATCAGACAAGATGAACAGAGAATGAATGAATGTGTAGTATTTACCAAAGAGGAGGAATTAATAGGAAGATCTAAAGCCTGAAAAAATACTGCTTTTGAAATATTAAATGTTTAGTGGATGTCTAATATTCATTTGGTAAGAATAGTGTAATGATAACATGCTTTACCAATTGTAAGTTATTTGTTCGTTCACTACCATTACTGCTTTCGGAACAATTTCTGAGTATCTGTGTTAAGATGCATTTTTAGAGTAGAGGGTTTGCCTGTTGTGCCTAGGTCATTAGACGGCCCCTTTTAGCACAGTCCTTTTTCTCTGTATAGGTTCTGGAGCAGTTCATGGATAAGTGTACGTATTGACTTCTTTATTATTTACTTCTTAGGTACTTCACATGACTGGAGGTTACGTTGTGGTGCTGTGGACTTGTACTTCACACTTTTTGGCCTCAGTAGACCTTCCTGCTTGCCCTTGCCAGAGCTTGGGTTGGTTCTTAATCTAAAAGAGAAAAAAGCTGTCTTGAATCCGACCATAATTCCAGAGGCCATAGCAGGCAACCAAGAAGCTGCGATTAATCCAAGTAGTCACGCACAGCTAGTTGGATTTCAGAACCCTGTAAGAGTCACATGCATTACAGAAGATACAGTTTTATTGTATAGAGCTCCCTAGGGAAGAGAAGTTATTTTTTTGAACTGGCAAATTTTAAAGCCACTGATAGTTTCATGTACTGCTTAAAACTACTGGTTGACAGTAGTTTAGCACTTTACAAAAGTTTATAAAGCACTACTGACAACTACATAGCTGCACATAACAAATGATGTGCTGCCAGTCCATTTACCCCTTTTGTGATGACGTAATGATGTTTTTGTACTTGAGTGTCGAATTTCTTAGAGTAGCAGAAAATTGAAGTGAATATTTCATCTTGTCTGTATATCATATTAACAAACTATTTGAACATAGGGGCTCTGAATTTTTTTGCTATTCTGTGTAATACCTAGCACAGTTCTAAGCATATGATAAATGCCTGGCAAATGCTTGTTGAATTAAATAAGCAACAGTGAATGGTCAGGTAAATGAGTACACTGCTGATTTGGGAAGAGATTATGCATTACGTGGTTTGGTTTTGTTTTGTTTTAATGTATGCATGCATGTGTTTGCCTTTTAAAAACCTTTTACTTCCAGCTCTGCATTGTGAAATTACCAGATTTTTTGTAGAAAGACTTTTAGCATACTTAACAATCATTTTATTGTAATTCAGAGAAAGTTTTCCAGAAATGATTTTCATGTTGGTAACAGAATGTCCACAATAATGCAAGCTTCATTTTTCGCCAATATTTAGACCAGATTACTTGCCTGGCAATTCCCTACTGGTGTTTTGACACTTGAAAACTGAGATTCTCTTTATGCAAGTTAGTAATAATCATTTTAAATTACTTATTCACCTGGATTTTCTGGAATATAATCGTACTTATTTGTTGTAAATTTAAAATGTATCCTAGATTTTGGGTTATGAAGAAGTAAGATAGACCTTTCCATAGGAAAAAAGGGTCTCATTAAAGTGCTTTCTCAGATCGGAGTATTTATAAATCTGTATAAACGAATAGGTTTCTAATTCTTGCCCATATATGTTAATTTATTCACATTCATTCTTGGAGTCTTCAGGGAAAGAGAAAATGACACCAAAAGATACATTCTTTTGGGAAAACTCTTCAAGTTTGCTTATATACCTCCCATCTCCCCCAAAAAAGACCAGCTGACAGGAAAAGGTGAAGTTTATTTTAAGCCCACTGCTGATAAATTTTAGGCACTGGGCGTGCTCTAATCTGCATGGTTGCTGTAGCTATTAGTGTTCAGCTATAATATGAGCTACTTGTCTTCAGAAATCTAATTTTGATCTTGAATATTGCCGCAGGAAGATGATCACCTTGCCAAGGAAGCATCATGTAATATGTCAGCTCATCAGCAGGGAGTGAAGAGGAAGGCTGATACACCACTGGGGTCCCCACTAGAACCTGGTCAAATACTGGAGAAGAATGAGGATAGCAGTAAAGTCAAACTCAAAATCAGAGTAAGAAATACAGGTTAAACCTGTATTAATAGTGTAGGATATTCACCTTCTTGTAAATCTTTTTGAATACTTCCAATGGTTTTTCCTTAGCAGGAACAGATGGGGCAGACTGAATCATAAAGAAATCCAAATGTCCGTTTAAGACCTTCCATCTGATCATTTAACTTGTATTATCACATATTTCTTCTCTGTTTGGGGGAGGAACTATGTGTATATGATCTGCCTTGGCTCACTACCTCTTCCCACAACACAGGAGTAGATTTTAGTTGCTATTTCATTTCCAGTAATATCCAGTCAGCTTCTTTAAGAGGCTGGACCATGTAATCTTTTCTTATTCTTAATTCTTTCTGAGAAAAAGACTACTTTTCCTTTTAAGATGTGGGGGTATATTCTGTGGCCTCTCTGCTACCTTTTCCTAAGAGCTAAGATCCAAATGTAAAGTGATGTAACGGTTCTTTTTCTCCTTTGTGTATGTGTTGTAGTTTTCAAATTCTCAAGATGAGGAGGAAATTGATATGGACACTGTTCACGATAGCCAGGCGTTTATTTCCCATCATTTGAACATGCTTGAAAGGCCATCAACTCCAGGTGAGATCAGTGCATAGCATCCGCAGGCTCGTGAAGAGAGCTCACGCGGTACTGCTCTTCTAAGTGCGGTATTGCTTTATTTACAGGTGAACATTTGAAGTAGCTAGTACAAAATACTGGATTGTAGCAGATTATAATGCATATCCACAAAGGAATACATTTTTAAAAAGGGTTTTGTTTTTTTTAATTCTGTTTTATTTTGGTCCTTAAATTTTGGGCATACTTCTGGATTTGTTTTTTTAAAAGTCCATTCATCAGATTCCTTCCAGTGGCTTTAATTTTTTTGTGTGTTTCCTTTTTTTTCTTTTTTTGTAGTAGGCTTAACCTCAAACTAAAATACTAGATCTATTATTTATTTATTTATTTGTTTTAATGTTTATTTATTTTTGAGAGAGACAGAGACAGGATGCAAGCGGGTTAGGGGCAGAGAGAGAGAGGGAGACATAGAATCCGAAGGAGGCTCCAGGCTCCGAGCTGTCAGCACAGAGCCCGACACGGGGCTCGAACTCACGAGCTGTGACATCATGACCTGAGCCGAAGTCGGACGCTCAACTGACTGAGCCACCCAGGCACCCCTCTATTTTCTTTTTAATAACGTAACCATAATTTTAAACTTTGACTGAAGTTAATGCCTCCCATAACACTGCTACTTTTCTCTTTTTTGTGTGCCCATTTCACATAATATTGCAGAAGTCTTAGACTTTTTTTGCATGCATCTCCCAAACATCATAATGTTTTCTTTTGAAAATAGTACCTGAGGCGGTATTGAGTTGATGTACTATAATTTATCTTATTTTGGGGCTTGTTTCAGGGTTTTTGTTTTTGTTTTTTTTAATGGGTGATTCTGCACTGAATACCTTCATACAGAAGCTTTTGTTTCTTTTTTGTTAAATTATATTCTTTAATTTCCCAAAATATTTTATTGGTGAAAAGAGTAATTTTAACTGTATTATGAGGTACTTCTTCAGAAGGTGTTCACGGCTCTTGATTCATTTTGTTATAATGCTTTTTGAAGAGCTAATACCTAGTTTATGTCAGCATTTTTTAATATTCAGGGATAAAGCATTGATGTAACTTGCATGTAAGTTGCAAAGCATAGTAATAAAACAAATATCTGTGAACCTGCTCTCCACCTTAACCTGTATGATAGATTCCGTGCCGTGGTCATTCCCTTTGTGCCTCTTCCCTGATTCTGTCCACCTGCCTTTGCACCACAAGTAAATATGGTCTTGAATTTTCTTTTACTTCTTTTAACCATTCTATTACTTTTCTTTATAGTGTACCACATAGATATAGGATTTCCTTATACTTGTTTTTTTAATTTTATGAAAATGGTATGATATGACTTATGTTTTTTAGTCAGCATTATGCTTCTAAAATGTATCCACGTTGATACATAAGATATAATTTATTAATTTTCACTTATTTCACTTATTTCACTTATTTCATGCATAATTGTTTTATTGTCATCAATATAACAACTTAAAAGATATTTATTAATTATAAATGATAAATCAAGTGTACTTTTTTTTAATGTTGGTTTTTTTTTTTTTTTTTTTGAGAGAGAACACAAGTAGAAGAGGAGCAAAGAGAGAGGGAGAGTGAGGGTTCAGAGTGAGCTTTTCGCTGGCAGCAGTGAGCCAGATTCGAGGCTCAGACTCACAAACTGTGTGAGATCATAACCTGAGCCAAAGTTGACTGAGCCACCCAGGCACCCCAATCAAGTACTTTTTAAAATTTTACCTTTTTTCTTAGAGCCCGCACACATGAGAGGGGAGAGAGGCTAAGGGAGAAAGAGGATCTTAACCAGGCTCCACTCTCAGTGTGGAGTCCAACATAGGGCTCGATCCTATGACCCTCGGATCATGACCTGAGCTGAAATCAAGAGTCAGACACTCAACCAAATGAGCCACCCAGGCGCCCCTAATTTTTACTTTTTTTAAGTAATCTCTGTGCCCAACATGGAGCTCAAACTCATGATCCCAAGATCAAGTCACATGCTCTACTAACTGAGCCAGCCAGGCACCCCTCAAGTTTACTATATAATGCATTTTTTATTGGGAATGTAACTATTTTTTTTCTGGGTACTCTTCCTGTTTTCATTGGCAAAAAAAAAGGGAGTATTTATTTATATCCCATACTGGTGGTCTTTTATGATCTTTACATTTGAGTAATGTTTTTCTTTTCTTTTTTTTTCTTTGAAGCATGTTACATTTGTGCAAAGTCCTCCTTACCCACCTCGGTCTGCTTTTTATTAAATTTTAGTTTTGAGACCTAAATTATTTTTCACTGTCTAGTAAACTAGTATAAGCTAGTAAAATTTGAGAACTGGCTTCAGATAGAATATGAGCCTAAGATTCATTTGAACATTGACAGGTCATGAATTCTTTGGCTTTTCTAATTCTCAGAGATCTTAACAATTACTCATCTGTTCTATTTTATAGATGAGTGAACTTAAGAGAGAGATATGACTTGCCCTAAATGACACTCTCCAGTAATAACCAACTCAGGGCTAGACCAGCTGATCTTAGAACTTTGCCATGTGACAAGTGAAGGAATTGAGACTCAGTGAGATAAATGTCTCACCTAGATTATGTATCTAATTTGTTGATAATTTGGAATCAGGACCTAGGTATCCTGATAATTGCTACAATGCTGTTCACATTATATATACCATTACAACATTTCCTGTTTAAAATGTCTTCTTACTGTAAGCCCTAAATTATTTTGATGTATTTGTTGAGTAAGTATTACAATGGAATTTATTAGCAAATTTTCAGGGGGAGCAGGGAAAATTTACTATATGTAAAATTCCATATACGTACTATAAAACACGGTTTCTGCCTCAAATGTAGAAGCCAGATTATGTATTTAGCAGACCAGTCACACTTTCCTGCCTTTCTTGAACATGTATTGTTCTTAGATTTAAGCATATAGGAACCATGACAAAGGATTAAAATCAAATGAGATTTTTAGTAGTTGGTAGTATTCTTTTTATTATTACAATTCTATTGTTGAACTGTTTCTGGTTTTAAGGTTAACTTATGAAAAAACGTCAGGCTTTTTTCTTCTTTTGGTAAACCAAGAAATAAATTCCTCTTTTCCCTCTTTGGCATTTTAGGGCTTTCTAAATATCGTCCAGCTAGCTCCCGATCTGCTTTAGTACCCCAACACTCATCAGGCTGTGATGGCACACCTCCCACGAAACCCCAGTGGAGCATGGAACTTACACGGAAGGGAACAGGTGAAATTATTGTTAATATTTTATTGTTATTATTTTACTCAAGGACAAATCTACAAAATTTATAGTTTTATCAACTTAAAAAAATACATGAAAAATACAGATCTAAGGACTTGCTTTTCTTGCAACACGTTGACTTTGTATTATCTAACATAAAGAATATTTTAAATTAGACTTTTTACTATTTGAAAATAATGCACTCCTATTACATAAAATTTGGAAATGAGATGAGTAGGAAGGAGGGGGAAAATCATCCCTCATAAGCATTTAAAAATACCCATTGTTGTTCTGCCTTGGCGGTACTTTTTCTTAGAATATTATAACATGAAAAATGCCAACTTCGGTAGAAACCATTAAATCTGTGCCTTCTGTACTTTTATAAAATGCAAATGTCAACCACTGATTTCTCTTTTTCCTCTCCCCCTGAAAGTTTTACAATTGGTCATCCATGGTCAGTCATGAAGACTTGATACTATACTAGAAAACTAAGATATTCTGTCTTTTAAATTATTAAATACAAATTGGACTTAATTTTATGAAAGTTATTCAGTTCACATGTGTTTGTTACCTATTCTGATTTACATTGTCTTCTGCTTACTTTGGTTCTCTGGTTCTTCTGTTGCTTACAGAAAGAAAAAAAAAAAGATTGTAATCTAGATAAGGAATAAGCATTCAGTACTGTTGAACAAAGATTCAGTCCTGAAGTTTTGAGGGAACAGGGAGTGAAAATGAGATACATAAGCAAAATCATTTTTAAAGAATAGTTTTTCCAAAACTCATTTGTCAGGCTTTAAGATTCCAACAGATGGATCTTGTTTATATAACCCATGTTTTTATGATATAAACAAAAGAGTAACTGTTTATTGATTTGAGGAGCTTAAGGATCAGCTGTGATTAATTCAAACCAAAGCAACATCTCAGAATATTTTGGTATTGAGACCCCAGACTGTTGGTTGCTTCTGTCTCTTTGTGTGCTTTATGCATTTATTGTAAGATTCATACAAAATTTATTTCAGAAGGAAATCAGCTGGAGACTTTATCATTCACTTTGATAAGTGAATTTTGACATTTCTTGGCCCTTGCCAGTTTTGTATTTTCTTGGTTTTGTTTTTGATTTTCGTGTAATTTTGCTTTTATCGTTATTCTTATTAAAACTTTACTAGACATGAAAAATTTCCCACCTTTTTAAAAACAATAAAGCTCCGGGCATTTCAAACCCCTTGATATAGTTTAAGAGTGATGCTTCTGCCTGTCCTCCATGCTTTTAAAAAATGAAAAACTTCTGTCTGAATCCTAGCAGTCCAATGTATTGCTTGCTGTTCCAGAAAAGAATCTGAATATTTTTGTTTGTTTTTTCTTAAACTAACCGATGTAGAAGCAAATCTTAACACCTTTTTGTGCTTACTAATGTGCACATTTGTATCATAGTTCCATATTGCTTTAAAAAACATATTTTTACCTTTTTTGGAATCTCTATAGTCTTACAGTTCTCATGACATCATGTGGGAAGATTGGGGAGGAGATCTAGGGCTAATGGTGGGGAATAAGAAAGTATTAGAATTTCAGCTTTGGTTGCTAGGACCCTTTTACGTAATGAGGCAAAATGTGTATCAGTATATTATTTGTACTGATCTGTAAAACTTAATTGTGAATATACTTTTTAGTATGCCTTTGTAATTTTCTTTAAATGTATTTATGCTTTTCAACACCCTGTGTCCATTGAGCAAGTCTTAAAATTCAATAATGATATTACTAGAATTTAGAAAACCTTCATTTTACAAGTGGTGTAGTTTTTTAAACAATTCTTTGTACATGTATTTATTTTGTAATTCTAAATATGGTTTTCCCATAGACACATTGTTATATTTGATAGGTAACTTTCCCAAACTAGCCAACATATACCATACAGGAAGGGCAAAAGTATCAACCTAGCCACTGTGTATAACAATGTTTCTGAGAGGGTGCTTAGAGCTCCATCTTTTGGAATGTTAGGAACACAGCTTCAACCTAACCCAAATAAAGTTGGCAGTAAAACAGGAACCTCCTCTTCTTCCTCTCTTCCTGCCTCCCCCAGAAGGAGCCGGGGTCTCTTGCTGCAGTAGCTAGCCTGGCGTGACGTTTTGAGTGGAGGGCTCAGGAGAGGAAGCATAGAACCAGTGTAAGGGAAGCTGTGACCTCTCTTAATTCTCTAAGGGATTCTAGATTAGAGTTCATAAATGGGTCTTACTTGGGGCCTTATTCAACACATCCAGCTGAGGCATCTTTTACTTGGTCAGTAGAAGTCTTGCAAAAATGTTTGAAGTAGTTGACTAAAAAGAAATTACACATAAAAATCTGGATTTCCAGCTTCTCTTGAGAAAGAGTTAACTGAGAAGTCCTCTTAGGGAGTGATGTGCTTTCCATTTTGTTGGCTCCATTTGTGTTGCACTTAGTATTGTACTTAAATTACATCATTTGTGCTATCTCCTCAAGTCCAAGACTTTTGAGATTGGGACCCCTGCTTCCTTTATTTGAGCTCAGATGAATTCTGAGATGGCTCCCTTAGAGCCAGCAAACAAGATGATAATTGAGAACTGGAATGTGTTTCAGATGTCATCTTAGGGGGTAGGGGGATAGAAGAGGGATGGGAGTGTAGGTAGGATAAAGAAGAGGTGGGAACTAAAGTAGCAGGACAGGTCCTGGTTTCCTTGTCGCTCTTTTTCCCTCCAGTTTTCTCTTTCCATGCATATGATAGAAGAATATTTTAGGGGTGATATACAGGTTAAGCCATTTGCGGGTAAGAAAGCAGAAGTGGCAGAGGAATTTTCCTTCTTCCATCATGACCTTTCCCTCTGCTGAGGTGAGGAAGGAACGTGGAGCAAGGGCTGTGTAATTCCCATGTCCTCTGCCACTACCGCAGCCCCTGTCCAGCTCTGCAAAGGCCTCATCATGTCTGCCTCCTGACTTGCTGAGGGCTTCTAGTGATGGAGCACAGAGGAAGAGTGACAGGCATGGAGCAGAGGGAAATCCTTAGTGGTTTTGTGGGGAAGAAAAGGAGTGTTCCTGCTTAGCTGGGGCTGCTGTATTATGTAACACCTTCTTGCAGAAGTCAGAAAAGCACTATTCCAGTGCATGAAGTCTACCCCCTCGCCCCCACAAAAAATCTCGAGGGTCCTAGTTCTTTCTTTTGAAACTCTGATGTGAAAAATAGACATTGATATTGTTTTTGCTTAAACTGTAGTGATAAAGTTTTACACTTCATTTTTTACAACGATCTCAAGAATCCAAAGACCAGACTGCACTTTTCCTAATAAAAACTGCAAGTTCTGTGTTAAGTTCACGCAGACACGTAATGTGAATGAATTTTAGAGAATTAGCAGATTATTCATTATTACTAGCACTTTAATCAGATGACTGAAAAGCTTCCACATTAGGCTTATAGTAAGTACCTCTTTGAGTTTATTTTGCATTTGTTAAATTGACTGCAGCTAAAATCCTTATCCGCAGTGCATTTTACTAGATCTCTAGGAACAATTTTATGTTGGGTAGAACAACAAAACAGAACATCTGTTTTGTTCTTTTCATATAACATGAAATAGGAAGATATAATATTCTGGATTATATATATCTCCTTTTTTTGATATGTGTGCTATCATAGACACATGTATTTCAGGTCACTAAATACGAGGGCTTTCTTTAGGTTAAAAATGAGTGGCCCTCACCTTGGGTGGGCCTCAAGTTCCCAGGCATCTTGTAAACCCCTGAAATGATATGTGAAACTATGTGTGTAAATGTGTCATGGGGATGGTAATGTGTGCATTTTTCCCCAGGAGCGATTCCATAGATGATCTCAAGCCAGTGTGAAAGTAAGCTCCTGTGTGTCCCAAATCTGACTGTTAATACAATTCCACATGGGAAGGAAATTGTACTTTTATATCACCTTGGATTATACCTGGGAAAAATGATCTAGGAAAGACAGAGATTAAGCAAACAAAAAAATATGTATTGTGTATAATAGATGAAAACTTAAGAGCTAAAGTTTATTGATGGTGGTGGTATAGTAACATTAGGTTTTATCAGATGTTCTGTTGTTACTATTCTGGTGAATATTTTTCATACGTGTGTTTGCACATATGCATGACCACATTTGTGCGATAAATTTCTAGAAATGAACATTCTAAATCACAGAATATGGGCATTTAACATTTTCACAGATAGTGCCAAATTGCCTTAACTTCTCCTTTTTAAAAAACACTTTTTTTGTGGAAAACTGTAAAGGAGTCAGACTAGTATAACAAACCCCCATGTATCCCATCACTCAGCTTCTGCAGTGATCAACTCATGGTCGATCTTCTATAATCTGTACTCTTACCCTAATGATTATTTTGAAACAAATCCCACATGTCATCACTTTATTCATAAATAACTTAGTATATACTTAATATACTTATATTATATAACTTATATAATATATTATATTATATAACTTAAAAGATAAGGACTTTAAAAAATCATAACCACAGTAACATTCTTATACTTTAAAAAATTAACAGATATTTTTTGTATTATTAAATACCTAGTCAGTATTTAAATTTCAATTGACTTCTGTCATTATTCTGATATTTACTTTTAATACTTTATTTTTTGAATCAGTGTCCACATAAGGTGTACACATTGTAATTGGCTGATAATGTCCTTTACATCTTTTTAAATTTAAAGTTTTAAGTTTATCTTTTTCTCTCTTTTCTCCCCTTTTACAATGTATTTTTGTTAAAGGAACCAGGCTTTTGATCTGTAGTTTTCAATTCTTGTGTTTTGCTAATTGTTTACCCATGGTATAATTAACGTGTTTGACAGAGTCTTTATTTGATGTAAATTTATAGTTGGATATAGAAGCTTAATTGGATTTAGATTTATAGATGGTGGTTTATTCTTCCATGTGGAGGCATACAGTTACTGGTCGACTTTTTTATGATGTTAGCCACTAAGATGTTTAAGGCCCAGATCCATTATTTCATTAAGGCTTGCATGATGGTGATATTCTAATACATTTTCTTTCTTCCTTTCTTTCTTTTTCTTTCTTTCCTTTTCTTTCTTTCTTTCTTTCTTTCTTTCTTTCTTTCTTTCTCTTTTCCTTCCTTCCTTCCTTCCTTCCTTCCTTCCTTCCTTCCTTCCTTCCTTCCTTTTGAAGGAGGGGTGGGGGAGGGAGGGGCAGAGAGAGGGAGAGGGAGAGAATCCTAATCTGTGCTGAGAGCGCAGAGCCCAACACAGGGTTCAAACCCAAGAACTGTGAGATCATGACCTGAGCTGAAATCAAGAGTCAGACACTCAACTGACTGAGCCACCCAGGTACCCCATATCTTTCCATTTTTGTTTATGAGCTGGTTTATTTCTATAAAGCAAAAATCCCCCTCATTTATTATTATCCAGTGGTATGGTATATAGATCATATGAGAAGAGAAAGATAATAGCTTCTCTTTTTATTTAATAATTTTCCAAAAAATGAGTTGGCTAACTATATCCTCCAATGGTGATCTGTTAGTTCCAGTTCATTACAATTATTGTCCTTATCAGTATTCAAATTATCCCATCTTTGGACAGTGAGAAACTCTTAAATTGACTCTTGGGTCTGTTGAGAAGAATTTAACTTCCTTGCTGTCATACCAGATGTTTTAGGTTCGTCTTGTAAATAAATATTCTGCCCAGACCTAAAATCAGCCATTTGTCCTAGGAGCCCTTGTTCCTAACACCCTTATCTTTGGATCTAGCTAATCCATTGTCTTAAGAATAGACTAAATACAAATCAAGAGACATGCAAGATTTATAGTCAGTGTATCTTTAGTGCAAAACATAAGAGATTGGATTTGCTTTTGAAGTGGTTGTAAGTATTCCTTGGAAAAGAGTACGCCCAAGTACACTTGGTTGTCCATTTGGCAGTTGCCTCTGCTGAGAAGTACAGTTTCCAATGTAATTATTGGCTTTTCTGCAATCCAAGTAGGTTGGAAGGTATTTAGGATTGGATGATGAAACTTCTTTCAGTGTAGAAGAGGACCTCAGACTCTTAATGCAGACTCTTAGTGCAGACAGCCAGTTGGAAGGCTGCAGAGTCTGTTGTCGTAGACTGATTAAATAATGAGGTAGGATCTGAAGGCATTTTTTCTTGAGACTTTTAAAGTCTCTTATCACTTCTCCTTGTCATCTGGCTCTGTGTCCTGTTAGGTATGGACCCATTTTCCCATATTTATAGAATTGGAAACATAGTCATGTACTTCAATTAAAACCTAAATTAAAATCATATAGTGGCATATTTGGCTGATAATCTAAATCAGATCTCCCTCAAAGTTTATCATTTTCTGAATACTATCTGGGTAGCTAGTGATTATGGCAAAAGATACAGATCCCTAAACTTGCTTTTGCATATATATAATCTCTATAATTAGTTTATGCATTATTGTTAGTGTTATCTTTACCAAAACATTATGAATCTAAAAATATGATTTTGTAATAGTCAATACATACATTATTTGAATAATCTGTGAGGACAAGAGCTTTGTCTGACTTGTTCATCTATTCTGAAATACTGGAACAGTGCCTGACACAAAGGAAGTATAGTTTCTGTGCTTTATCCCTCTCCCTTCAAAATTGATGACCTTCAGATTACACTTAGATGGACTAAGCTCACCTGACATCCTATCTAAAAGGAACACAACAGTTAAAATTTCTGCTACTCATTCACTCATTTGTTTAGCAAGCTTTGGTAGGGGTGGGGAGGTGAGATGTAGGGGATGTTGGACACTGTGTGACACGCTGGGATACAAAGATTAAAAAGACAGACTCCTTGTTCTCCAGACGCTCTGCTCTGAGTCTGATGGAAGAGACCCAGAGGTAAAAAGAGGTGCTACAGTGTCCTCTCTGCGATGTGCCCTCGGGCACAGACTCTGCAGTCACGTTCTTTGGGTTTGTGGCTCAGACCTGCCGATGTCACCTTAGGCAACTCACTTCAGTTCTCTGTGCCTTAACTTGCTTTATGTATTACGTTGTGGGAACGTGAAAGAACCGATTCTGTTTGGGCAGTTGGGGGAAAACTTCCTGAAGAAATGACATTTGAGCTAAGTTTTAAATTATTAAGAAGTCTAAATTTTTGTTGTTGTTGTTTTCTTTCGTCTACTTTAGGTTACCATTTAAACATTACTTCCTTGGGGAAGTTTGCCTCTGATCCCCCCACAGCTAATTTAAGTCTCCCGTTTTGCTACTGGTTTACTCTGTGTTTGTCTTTTTATTACTTGGGTTACTTATTCAGTTACTTTCCTGTTGGCTAGTTTGTAAACTCCAGGAGGACTGAGATCTGTCCAGGTCATCACTGTTTTCCCCAGTTCCCATGCAGTTCCTGATACTTGTTAAATAAATCTGAGAGTCAGGGAAGTAAGGGAAGTGCATTTCATGCGTAGGGAATAGCATTTACAAATACACAGTTATGAAAGGGCTACCCTAGAGCACATGGAAAGGGATAGTGGAAGATAAGGCTAGAATGGTAAATTCAAGACAGGTTGTAAAAACTGTCAGTAAAATTAGTGCTGGAACTGATTTTTAGAACGCTTCGGCAGTGATGCCTGTTTTGGTAAGAACCATGGTTTGGGGCTAGTTTGGGTCAAAATTAGTGCGGAGAATTTACTTGAAAAAAAAAACTTGCTTGGAAGTCCATTTTAGTGAAAATTTGGTTTTTTAGCTACTTTGAATAAAACTTACATATTTTTTAGAAATTGCTGCACTGGAGCCCAAGGAGTTTTTGCTTTTATTCTGTTGGTAGAACCAACTGAGTTGGAGTTTTTTGGTTATTTTTTGTTTGTTTCTTAAGAACCAAAGGAGTTTTAAAGCAGATAATTATGAATAGCTTTGTTTTTAGGAAGATCACTATGCAGCAGGGTTTTCCAACCTGAACACTATTGACATCTTGGTCATGAGAATTTCCTGTCGGAGCTGTCCTGGGCATCCCTCGGCTCTACCAGTGGGATGCTAGTAACACTTCCTCCCCTGACCCTACCTCGGGGTGACAACAAAAGTGTCTCCAGATATTCCCAAATAACCCCCAGGGGCAGAATCACCCCTGGATGAGAACCACTGCTGCGCAGCTGTGTAAAGTGTGGATTTGAGTAGAAGACACGTCAGGCACGAGGAGCAGTTAACAGGAGACTAGTCTTGTAACCCAGATGAGGTGAGGTGGTCTGAATTAATACAGTTGCGGACAGGATGGAGGCAGATGTAGGAGATATTTGTAAGTGAAAACCAATGAGATTTGGTAGCCACCTAGATTTAGAAAGGAGGGTATTTGAGATGATTCTCAGGCTTTTTTTTCTTGGCTGGCAGCATATAAAGTAGTACCATTAGTCTCCAGTAATACAGAGAGAACTCTTTCTCAGGGCACGTCGCAGGGATCACAGCATCTGGAGAAAGCAAGAAATTGTTGTACACTAGAGTCCGAGAACTACTATTGTCGATTGCTAGACTGATAAAATGTTAGAAATGGAAAGAACCTTCCAAAACGTTTCATCTGTTTTTTAGGTGAGATAAAAAGAAAGAAAATGCGAGCTGAGTGTTAATAGCAGAATCTGTTCAAGAGCACAGGTCTCCTCATTCTCATTCACTTTCTCTCTCTCTCTCTTCTCTCTCTGTCTGTCTCTCTCTCTGTCTTTCTCTTCGTGACACTTCTCTTTTGTCTTTAAGTAGAGATGTTCCCTTTATAGACTCCTGGCTTTTTCTGGGTTTTGTAAGCTGCGGATACTGAATCTATTTAAAGAGTGCACTTTTGCCTATCCCCAGAAATTACCATCAGGAACTAGAGAAATTTGATTTTTGCTGAGACATCATTATCCCTAACTAGCATAACACGTTTTTGTGTGTATAAGTGGTTCTTGAGGTGGCAAAAACAAAGTACTGCCATTTCACCCCCAAAACCGTAGGGTTGAACTACAGTTAAAGGAGCTACAGTTGAAGGATGAATGTGGGTCTTAACTTACAACACGTGTAATCATTATTGTTGCCTAATAATACTTTAACATTAACTTTGAGAGGATGGTTTGGTAACACACTGGTATATATCATAATTTGTATAAACTGTAAGGAATTAATATTCAGTTTCCTGGCCACAGTGCTGAACACTTATCTGCATGTGACTAATTGAATGCCTTATTTATGTACTTCTCCCATTCCTGATGATTCCTGTGGAAGTGATAAACACTTAAGAGTCCCTTTTTTAAGAATTTTTTTTAAACATTTATTTATTATTGAGAGAGAGACAGAGCATGAGCATGGGAAGGGCAGAGAGAGAGGGAGACACAGAATCCAAAACAGACTCCAGGCTCTGAGCTGTCAGCACAGAGCCCGACACGGGGCTCGAACTCACAAACTGTAAGATCATGACCTGAGCTGAAGTTGGACACTTAACCAACTGAGCCCCCCAGGCACCCAAGGAGGAGTCCCTCTTTTCTATACTGTCCTCAGCTCCCTCTTATTTTCATTTCACTTTCCTTGTGATCATCAGGAATTCATTTGGATGTTTTTAATTTTGAAGGTAAAGAACAGTCACCTTTGGAGATGAGTATGCATCCAGCTGCAACAGCTCCACTCTCAGTGTTTACTAAGGAATCCGCGTCCTCCAAACACAGTGACCACCATCACCACCATCACCATGAACACAAGAAAAAGAAGAAGAAGCACAAACATAAGCATAAGCACAAGCACAAGCATGATAGTAAAGAGAAGGACAAAGAGCCTTTCGCTTTCTCCAGCCCTGCCAGCGGCAGGTCCATTCGTTCTCCTTCTCTTTCAGACTGAGAAGGGGACAGAGGAGACCTTTCCCTCAGTGTCCAGAAGAATATATATAACTAAAGCATTGTCCTCTGTAAAGAATGATAAAAGGAAGCAGAGAGACAAAAAAATCGTTGCCTTTCTCATTCAGAATCCATGGAAGTTCTAAACATTTGATTTGTGGTTTTTATGCAATTGAGATCTAATTAGAAAAACGTTTTACAGTTCTGAATAAACCATTTCACCCATTTCCTCCTGAGAACACACACACACACACACACACACACACACACACACCTCAGACTTCATAAAGGCCCTCGTATCCACTGGCAGTTACCATCCACATTATGGTCTTCGTGTGGACTGCCAAAATCAATTTTGTTTTGAAGTCTTTGATGGATGCTTTGGGGCAAAGTTGTGTTTTAAACAGAAGCTACTGCCAGATCTGTGGTGAAACCACTGTTTCCAGTGAAATACTGTATAACACTATTTGGAACTACTGAAAGAGACTGAGGCTTTTCTATAGGAATCTTCTTTATTACATGGTATTTTTTGTGTTAACCATAGAGGCCAAACATCAGAATTTGTGAACAAGAATACATGGTGTTTTCTTTTGCCCTAAAATACTGAAATTTTCAAAAGCAGCTCTTTAAAAAAAATTTTTTTAATAGCTTTTTTGATAGTGCATTCGGTGATTATGATGTTGGAATTTAATAGAACTATCAAATCCACAGTTCTCAAATCAAGATATTTAAATTATAAGTTCTTTTTTTCATTAAGTATAAGTGAATATGTTCATATGTAGAATATGTTTGCTAAATGTGGACAGTTTACACACCCAACACATAATCTAAAATTATTTCTATAGAAGACAAAGTCTGATACCTTAAAAAGGTGTTTACATGGTGTTTATTAACTCAGACAAGTCAGCCCTCATGTGAGTATACCAGAAACATTTAGAAATATGAAACATTTTGGTTTCATACTCAAATAGTTTGTACGTCTGTGTGTTTTTATTTCTGAATTTACCATGTGCTTTATTGTTTAAAAATGTTTTTCATACCTGTTCTATTTTTATCATTTCTCTTATCATTAGTTTGACAAAATACTTCTTCCGGAATAGATATTTCAATGGGATCCAATAATGTTGGACTTTTAAATATACTTTTAGTTGCATTTAACTTGTTTAATAAATAACTTTTTAAATTGACCATTCTCCCTTTGTATCTTTATCTCTTTTGTTACCTTTCTCCTTGTGTACGTATATAATGTACCTGGCCCCAAAGCTCTCTGCAGGCTTTATAGATAGGCAGGATTTGAGCTGGCCTTGCTAGGAAGAATGATTATAATAGAGATGGGGAAAGTTATCTCAGTAGAAGAAACGGTGTTTTTTTCAAAAGGATGGAGGAAAGCAGATACGTGTTCAGGAGTTGTAGGGCAGTGCAGTTGACCTGGAGTCTTAAGAGCAAAAGGAGTGTGGTCAGATGTCAAAGGGCCTAAATGGCAGTTATTTAAAGATTCCAATTAATTGAGTGTTGCCCAACTGAAATTATTTTTGGAAAATGGAATATTTTACATCATGGTGTGCAGTGATACCATATAGAGAATTCCCAGCTTTGAAAATTGTAAGGATATATTTCAAAGTAATTAGTGTTGTAGGAAGAGGTGACAAATACCAGCCATCTTTATAACCTAAGGACCTCTTGTATATCCAGCATTATGTAGGAACTGTATGTTACGTATGTTATTTCTAAACTGGATATTTATAGTGGATGTTTCTTGGGAGGAACATCTTGTCATGGCAGGCTTTCGGTTACTTAAGTTGATGGTTAGAAGCAGACAATACAGAAATCATTCCTAGTTCTGAACTATGTAATGATACACAAAAACACAGAGTTCTCGTGGAGTCTTCCCAGTGTCCCCCAGAAGCGGTCTGTGTTGGCAGTATTACAAGCATCTTTCCAGAGCTAGTCTATACATGTATCTATACGGTATATACATTGTTTTAAAAAATGATATTTGTAGACATTTTTAATTTTGGTATAGTTTATCTTTTATGACAACACATTTTGTGTCATACTAACAAAGGTCTTTCTTATTCCATGATTATAAAAGAATTCTCCCAGCTTTTCTCTTGGTTTTAAAGTTTTATGTTTCAGGTTTCTATCCAACTAGAATCCATCTGGAATTTATTTTGATAGAAAATAGGAGGTAGAGATCCAACTTTTTTTTTTTTTCCTTCCAGAATGCTACCCAACACTGTGTATTTAAAACTCTGTCTTTACGGGGTCCCTGGCTGGTTCAGTCAGTAGGACCTGTGACTCTTGATCTTAATTAAGAGTTGTGAATTCAAGTTCCACGTTGGATGTAGAGTTTACTTTAAAAAAAGTTATTAAAAAGAGGGCGCCTGGGTGGCTCATTCGGTTAAGCATCTGACCTTGGCTCAGGTCATGATCTCGTGGTTCGTGAGTTCAAGCCCCACGTCGGGCTTTGTGTTGACAGCTCAGAGCCTTGAGCCTGGTTCAGATTCTGTGACTCCCTCTCTTTCTGCTCCTCCCCTGCTCACGCTTTCTCTCCTGCAAAAATATTTGTAAAAAAAAAATTTTAAGTTAAAATAAAATTCCTTTTCTCTCTAAACTTCAAGTATTACATACTAGTACTAATTCTGTAATTATTTGGGTCCATTTCTGGACTTTGTATGGATCTGTTCATTCATCTGCCAGCACCACACTGATTAGATCATTGTAGCACAGTGATATGTTTTGATAGGATAGAACTAGTCTCCCTTCATCACTTTTTTTTTTTTTTTTCTGTTCTTGTGGGTTATTTCCTTTTTCTGGTTGACTCACTAATTTATACATAGTAAAACTCAATTCTTGTATACATTTTTATGGGCTTGATAAATGTTTAGACTTTTACATCCAACCACCATAGTTTCATCACTGCAGAATTCCCTTTTGCTGGCCCTGGAACATCAGCTACCCCACCACCCAATTCCTGTCTTCTGCTGATAGATTTTCCATCCCTGTAATTTTACATTTTTGTGGGTTTATTTTTCTATGTGAATATTAAAATCAGTTTTTAGTCTCTCCATGAAATTGTTTTTGTACTGGGTATTGGTTGTGTGTTAAATCAAGAGTTAACCTAGAATTGGTATCTTGATGTTGATTATTTCAATTAGTGATGTTGGTGTTACTATCTATTAGTATAGTTTTTTTCTAAATGTTTATTTTTGAGAGAGAGGGAGACAGTCCAAAGCAGGCTCCGTGCTGGCAGCACACATCTCGATGCTGGGCTTGAACCCATGAACCGAACCGTGAGATCATGATCTGAGCTGAAATCAAGAGTTGGACACTCAACTAACTGACTGAGCCACCCAGGCACCCCGGCATAATTCTTTTAACTTCATTATAAGGTAGTTTATTTTTTATGTTTGGTATTCTATAAATGAATAGTTATTTTATGCTGATTTTTGGTTAGCTATTGCATTAATTAGGGTTCTCGATATATATGTACATATGTTTGCTATAAGGTATTGACATAATTTGTTACGAGATACAATTTTGGGGGCTGAGAAGTTCTACAATCTGCTGTCAGCATGCTAGAGACCCAGCAAAGCTAATGGTGTAGTCGAAAGGCCTGAGAGCCAGAGAGCCTACAGTAGATTCCAGTGTGGGTCTGAAGTCCTGAGAACTGAGACTGTGAGAGCAGAAGATCTGTGTCCCAACTCTCAGAGTCAGACTCTAGAGGGGGAGTTTAAACTTCCTCTAGTGTTTTGTTGAGCTCAGCCCCAACAGCAGTTTGAAGGAGGCCCATCCACCCTGGGGAGGGCCATAGGCTTTCCTCATTCAACCAATTCAAATGCTGATCTCTTTCTGAACCACCCTTATGGACACACCCAGAAATCATGTTTAACCGGCTATCTGGGCATCCCTTGGCCCAGTCAAGTTGACACCTAAAATTAACCATCACAACTCCATTACTAAATTTTCATTGTTTGTAACATTTTAAATGTATTCCTTGGGGTTTACTTAAAAGTATCCACATCTTTAAATGATAGTTTTATTACCTCCTTTCTAATGTTTGTAAAGTTAATTTTCTAATTTACTCTCTTTTCTGACTTCTTTCTCTTGCCAAATTTGCCCGAGAGCTGCAGGGATGGCTATCATCTCTGAGCATTTGCTGTCTGCATTTGGCAGACCTTCCTCAGAGGTTGTGGATTTGTGTTTCAAATTTCTTGAACTTCTTCAAGGTTGAAGTTTACAATATTTGTTTCTTGTCTTATTTCTTTTTTTTTATTTTATTTTATTTTATTTTTTTTCAACGTTTATTTATTTTTGGGACAGAGAGAGACAGAGCATGAACGGGGGAGGGGCAGAGAGAGAGGGAGACACAGACTCGGAAACAGGCTCCAGGCTCTGAGCCATCAGCCCAGAGCCCGATGCGGGGCTCGAACTCACGGACCACGAGATCTTGACCTGGCTGAAGTCGGATGCTTAACCGACTGCGCCACCCAGGCGCCCCCTTGTCTTATTTCTTTTGGCTGATTACCAAGGAGAGAATTTGGAGAAGCTACCTTACTACCAAAGTCTTAACGAAGTCCTTAAAAAGACATTTGTGATCAAAGTATCAATCATCCTTACATTGAAATCCTTGTAAACAGTTGGAAAGCTACTTAATTTTCCCATCCTCCTCTCCTAACTCGTCTCTTCTGTCTCCAATCTTTTACTGTAAATAAATGAAATTTCTTCCTATCAGATATGCTGCTGGCACCCCAACTTTGAGTGTCAACTGGAGTTAGTAACTCACTTCCAAAGGACAGAGTATGGAAAGGGGAAAATAGTCACTTGACAGTTAAGAAAGCTGACCTGGGCACCTAGATGGCCCAGTCATTTAAGGATCCGACTTTTGATTTGATTTGGGCTCAGGTTATGATCTCACAGTTCAAGCGCTTATCGGGCTCCTTGCTAACAGTGGGGAGCCTGCCTGAGATTCTCTCCTCTCTGTCCCTCCCCTGCTCGTATGTGTGCACGTGCTCTCGTGCTCTTTCCTCTCTCTGTAATAAAATAAATAAACTTAAAAAAAAAAGCTGACCGACGCTACCTTAACCAAGTGTCCATGGTAAGCATCACTAGTGGTAAGTCATGTTAATAATATGCCCTCTTTCAGATGATGTGAGAAGGGCAGTGCTGTGGGTATTAAACCCCACAGTGCCATCTACCCAGTCTCATGAGAAAAACATGAGACAAACCCAGCTGAGGGTCACTAGAAAATATCTGACCATTACTCGTCAAAACTATTAAATTTATGAAAAACAAATGACTTAGAGACTATCGCACCAGAAGAGACAAAGGAGATATGACAATAGTGCAGTGAGTTTTCCTGGCTTAGATCCTGCATCAGAACAGAACATGAGTGAAAAAAACTAGTGAAATCCAAGAACATTCTGGAGTTTCATTCACGTACCTATGTTGGTTTTTTAGTTTTGACAAATGAACCATGGTGATGTATGATGTTAATGGGAAATGGGGTGGGGGGGGGAAGGATATGTGGGAATACTTGCTAACAAGGAAAATGTACTAATAGAATCCTTCTAAGCTATGCATATACTTTGATCATTTCCTAATGATCAGAACCTAATTTTTTTTTTTTTAATTTTCCAATGTTTGTTTATTTTTGAAGGAGAGAGACCGAGCACAAGCGAGGGGGGTGGGGCGGAGAGAGGGAGACACAGAATCCGAAGCAGGCTCCAGGCTCTGAGCTGTCAGCACAGAGCCCAATGCAGGGCTTGAACTCACAGACTGGACCACGAGATCATGCCCTGAGCTGGACACTTGACTGAGCCACCCAGGCACCCCTATAAATGACATTAAAAGAAAAAAAAGTTCATTTGCTTTTTTTGAGTGAGGAGGGGCAGAGAGAGAGGGAGACCCAGAGTCCAAAGCAGGCTCCAGGCTCTGAGCTGTCAGCCGTTACTTACTTTTTGAAGAGATAAGAGATAAAGAGATAAAAATTCGCTTTCTTCACCTCAGGATTTTAGAAGATAATGTATGCACTTGGAGGAATATTTGGAGAGAGGTCAATGACAAAGATCCAAAGGGTGAAAACTGTAAAGCTTAGGAGCAGAAATATAAAAGGGGTTCTTCTAAAGACAAGAACAGCCCATGGGGCTAGCCTTAAAAAAGAAAAAACTTTTAACTCTCTAATTAGATGCTGTTAAAAAAAAAAAGTCAGGATTTTATGATTGGATATAATTGAGAAACTGCATATTCCCTCTTAGAGTTGCTCTGTGACCGTCAGACGCCTCTCTCTCATAAGCTCCAAGTTCTGTTGTAAAGAAACCTGTTTAACATGGTATTTTCCCAAACTTACTTGACCGTGGAACTTTGTCCTGTCGCATCTGTGAAAATCTAAGCAACACCTGCTGTAATTTTGGAAAATTCTATTCTGTGTGAGTGATTTTTACTGTTTACCCTGGCATTTATACTACTTGGACTATTTTACCACCAAAATAGAGATTTCTCAACCAATTATTCCAGAGAATTTACTGTCACTTAATGATCAGGACTTACTTAAAAATATCCTTACTATTTAATAAAACATAATTACTGAGAACCTCCTGTGTTCATCATGTTGGAGTATTGTGACTTTTAAAATTTCTTGGCAAACTGATTCTTTAAAAAAATTTTTAACTCTAATTGTCTACATGACTTAAACATAGTAATGAAATGTTGGTACACCCAGCACTGTTTTTTGGGTTTTTTTCTAAAACAAACTTACTTCTCTTGGGTTAGCCCAGTAATCTCTAAACATTTTTGGATGTTCACCCCATTAGTTAAAAACAAAACAAAAAACCTGTATATATCTAATAGTTGGTATATAAAATATATATTAATATATAACATGGTTTGGGCTTGAGTGGTGTTTTTTAGATTCTACTGATTTAAATACTTTTTATTGGTGTATTTAATACCATGCACATTTAAAGTAATTATATGGCTTATATAGTTGGAATAATACCTACTATTCTCATTATAAAAGTATACAAGAAAGGATAGGATACAGATGAAATAAATTATTTGTCAATATCGTGACATTTGTGATAACATCATACTATTTAATATCTTAAAGGCCAATATAAACTTTGTTCAAAGTTCATTAGTAACAAGCTTTTGTCAATTTGTATTTCAAATTGATAATTTTTTTCTTCTCTGATCTGATTAGAAGATAATAAATACTTCTATGTATTATGCAATATTCTAAGTACTTTTTATGCATTAACTAGCTTAATCTTAACAACCACTATATGGGATAGGCAGTATGATTATTATGAAGAAATTGAGGCATGGAAAAGTTAAGACAAAGGTCACACAGCTTATAAGTGGCAGCATTTGGATTCAAACCTAAGAATTTGGCCCTACTTGTTACCTTTTATGTATAGTAGCCACTAACCACATGTGGCTGTTTAAATTTAATTTATGTTTAAAAATTAAACATTTAGCTCCTCAGTTTCACTAGCTGTATTTTGAGTTTAATAACCATATTTGGGGAGTGGCTATCATATTAGACAGCCCCTAGAACATTTTCATCACAGTAGATTCTTTCAGACAGCATTGACTTGGGTAGCTGCTCATCATGTTTCTATCTTGCGATGTGGCTTCGGGAGAGCTCATGCTTTGAAACAAGCGTTGGCTTAGCTCTTTTTCAGTTGTTTGCATGTGCTTGCGTGATTCATATTGTCTTCAGTGTTTTTTGTAGAGATTTTTGAAAGACCACTGTCTATTTTTTAGTGTTTGGTTTAGTTAAAACCGGGTAATATAACCCATAACCCGACACACTAACTACAGGATGTCAAAATAGAGGGATGGACACCTCTGTCCAAAATGAGTGAGGACACCACTGTCCCAATCCCTTGATGCTGTGAAATATCTCAGTATACTCTGACACAGGATTCAGGAGACAATCTGCATGTCAATTTATGGGCAGATAGAGAAATATAACTAGAGGTTCTAACAGTCATCTTCCATCTACTTGGAAGGTCCCTATTCTAGATCTCTGACCTTACTTTTGAGCTGTTTATCCCTCTTCGTCAGAGCCTTGCTCTTTTATCATTGTTCCTCTGTCTTCCTCTTTGCAAAGAAATAAGCAAAACTTAGGCTGGAGACCAGCAAGACTATTGCTCAGCAGGGGAACTAAAATCTTACTTAACGGGACGCAGATGTTTACTATGTGGAATACAGGGCCAGAAGGAGACAGTACATGAAAAGATGAAAGTGAGTTTTCAAAGTTGCTTTCTTTGATTCTGTTAAGAAAAACCTTGGTTGCTTCTTTGACAAAAACCCTTTCCTAATGTTTTTTGCAAACACATTTTCTGCTTTTAGTGCCACATTTTCTGTTTGATTTACTATTTCACAAGAACTTTTTTCCTCAGTGCAATCATAAAAAATAATTGACATTTTAACTGAATTTATTTTATACTGCAATAGAACCTGATATCTCTTTGTCAACATGTGTGTGAGACAACAAAATAGGGATAGGTGTAATTTCACTTGCAAATCTTGCAAATACTTTTCATAAAGTTGTATACACAGTATTTTAAAGTGAAAGGTGGCAGGAAACTAGTAGACTCCATTACATCTCAAGACTACACTGTTCTTCTCAATAGGAGCACAATGGGGTATTTTGTGTAGGACTGTCCCACATGGCACTGGACATTTAACACTCAGGTCCCAGCCCACAAACCAGGCCCAGTCATTGGAACAATCAGATTCCTGGCCTGTCTTCAGTGTCCCCCTGGGAGTGGGTACTACTCGGGTTGAGAACTCTTGGGCTAACAGTTTCACTCCAGACTCTCATTACTGCCTCAGCTTACAAGAGAGAAGATTATTAAAATTCTCCAATTACAATTAGACAACAATTCCCATTCAGGGCACCCGGGTGGCTCAGTCAGTTAAGCGGCCGGCTCTTGGTTTCGGCTCAGGTCATGATCTATGGTTCGTGAGACTGAGCCCTGCGTTGGACTCCCCGCTGACAGCATGGAGCCTGCTTGGGATTCTCTCTCTCCCCCTCTGTCTGCCTCTCCCCACACCTCTCTTTCTCAAAATAAATCTACTTAAAAAAAATTCCCATTCAAAACAAAACACAGCCTTATTGTTTCTAATCACAGCTCCTATTCTTTAAGCATCTGTCATGAGCCTGGCACTGCTACGTGCTGTATGTGCATTTTCTTGTTCCGTTCTCCTTGTAGTATGTGAAGTGAGGGTCATTATCCTTGTTTTACAGATGAAGAAACTATTAAGTATGTAGTATACGATAAAAATTCATCATCTAATATTTTGTTGGTATGTTCTACATGCTAGGCACTGAGATAAATTTCATGAACAAGATACACACAATTGTTGCCCTCAGTGAGGTTGCATTTAGTTTATGCAGCCAAGTAAGGGGAAGCATCAAGATTTTAACCCAGATCTATCGTTTCTAGAACTGCCTCCTAATTTCTACCTCTACCTCTTTTTTTTTTTTTAACATTTATTTATTATTTTTGAGAGACAGAAAGACACAGTCTGAGCAGGGGAGGGGCAGAGAGGGAGGGAGACACAGAATCTGAGGCAGGCTCCGGGCTCCAAGCTGTCAGCACAGAGCCTGACACAGGGCTCGAACTCACGAACTGTGAGATCATGACCTGAGCCCAAGTTGGATGTTTAACCAACTGAGCCACCTAGGCATCCCCCAGATTATCTCCTTGAAGAAGAATTTAGTCAACCAAGCTAATCCTAATCAATGAACTGTAAACATAGGTAGCAGATACTCAGCCCTATGCAGCTATGGTCTTTATCCTCCTAGGGATTGCTGGACTCCATGTAGACAGCCCTCTGTTGAGCAGTGCAGGGCACAGCCTGCGTGGCTGTAGATGAGCAAAAGCCCAGTGGTCCCTGCCTGGAATACTTTCCCCTGTTCTACAGGATTCTTTCCTGCCTAAGGAAGTTGTACCTTGCATTGAGACTCCACTAAAAAACCTTCTCTGATACTTGGATTTTTCTGGTTCTAATCAACCAACCTCTGTCCCTCTCTCCTTCCCTCCCTTCTTTTCTTTCACTGATGCATACAGTAGTTTTGAATGCCCATTATTTTTTCATGTTCTAGGGCTATGGTAATACAGTCAATGAGACAGCCCTTGTCCTCAAAGACCAGACCACAGAACTACTTCTGTCTTTCCTTTCTCACTGTGTAACTCATATCGTGCCCACATAGTTTATTGAGTTCAGTTGTGTCTTCCAGTGCTTTTACCATAATGGTATTTGTAGGAACATTGATTAGGGTAACACTGATGTGTGTTCACTTAAGTGACATTCTTAATTTGGTTGGTGTTGTAAGTTTGCATGCCAGAGTGTAGATTGGTGTGCAGGGTTTTGTACAGAGGAGAATTGCATACAGTATATTATTTCATTCCTACTCACAAACACGGAGAAGCCACCACTGGAGGACTTTTCTTTTCAGCAGGGATATCTAGTTGCTGATAGCAGATATTCCGTGTAACATGCACATGTTAGACATTAGGAATATAGTAAAAAAAAGAGGAAAGGACTCAGCAAATTGGGTGGGTCGAAAAGTTTGAAAATTTTATTATTTCTCAAGATAAACTTTTACCCCAAAAACATGTTACTTGGGTGTGTGAAGTCCTTCCCGTTTGATTATGACTCACTGAGGGTGGAGGTCATGTCATTATCCTGTTTATGATGCTTATCGTCCCTTAACTATCTAATGCCACTGCAAGTCACTGTTGGGACTAAACATGGGCTCAGTTTTTATTGACTTGAATATGAAAGCAGAAGGTGTTTTTTTATCAGCCAGAGAGTAAATAATACTGTGGAGAGATCATGGCTCTGGAAAACAGAAAACCTGGGTTGTATGTCCCAACTTCTTGAGTGTCTCATGTTGTGGCCTCGAATAAATCACCCAACCTCACTGGGGCCAGTTTCCTTGAAAAACGAGAGGACTGAATAAGACTTTCTCAGAGTTTCTTGCCTGCTGCCAAACTTCTGTGATTATTCTGTTACCACTGTACAGTAAACACCTAGAGCAGGTCACATGAGTGTAAGAAAATTTAGGTTATAAAGTCCTTATTTCAGTTTTTAAACATGGATAGCCTTGATTGGTTTTATTTCAATTTTCTAGAGAGAACTTGTATTTCAGCCTCCGACGATCTGCATATGCTCGGCCTAGGCATAAGACATCATCAGGTGGTTACATATGTGAGCATGAAACTTCTCAGTTGACGGTAAACAATTTTCTCTTTTCTCATCTCTTTGGACAGACCCAACTTTCCCCCAAGACCCAAACATCATCACAATGATTTCTTCAGCCGCTGTGATTGGCTTTTAGAACTTGTACAGACTCCACAATCATCAAGCTCACACCAGGTCAGTAGGTATCACTGGATGTATGTGAGGCCCCTGCCTTCAAGGTGCGTAGGTTCTAGTAATAGAGTTTGAATGAATACATAATTAGCAGTAATTGGTACTTGAACCTAGAGTCTAACTAACTATTGAGATACTTTAAGGCAGGCCATGAAGGAAGGGCATGAAGGAAGCCTTGCCAAATTCTCTGCTCCAATTACAGATAAACACGATAAAAATTTCCAGTAAAGATTTTTAACTTCATGTATCCTGAAACTCCTGGGGCCTGTCTGTAATCCTACACTGGAGAGCCCTCTTGTCCTTACAATCCAGCATTCAGAAAGTCCATCCAGAACTGAGAAAACAATGCCAGGACTGACTCTGTGACCTGTTAGTCTGTGCATGTCAAATAAGAAAATTTAGGATGAGGCAGTGAGACTTTAATAAAACTCATTCGATTTAAGGTACTGCCTTTTACTTTGGGAATTAGTATGTCCATCCTAGTAGCTTGGTGTTTAAAATGTCCTTTTATGAAATGATGATGGCCGTGGTAAGTGGTTTGTTGTCGGTGGTTGATTGTTGCTTTGATTGTCAGTTTCATGTTCCTACTTGGCAAGGTCAAAGTTGATGGTGCTTGAATTCCTCAAGAATAACAAGCCATCGGTGCTTTGTGGACCTAGTTTGTGTCTTTACGGGACTTATCTTCTGCTCTTTCACCCTATGGGAAGAAGTCAAGTCAGCAATACTCTGCTCATTTTATGGTTAAGCAAACAGATTTGGAACCATGTGTTCTATATTTTCTATTAATGCAACACAGGCTTGTCCTGGCATTGATTAAAAATCTGCTCTCCAGACACCTCTGTACACAGTAATTATATGTGTGGGGTTATTACATATGAGGTCACCAGACCTCATGTGTTCCTTACACCTTGCAAATATGGAACCAAGTCCTTTCATGCAGTAGGGGAGGCGTCATCTTCAATATTGTGGTTTTAATTAGCAGTGGTAAGTTTTTTAAACTGAAAAATAGAGATGTCTATTTTCCTGGCTAAAGCTTCTAACATCTTTTGAGTATCTTGCTTTGAGGGGACACTTCACACATCAGGTTTTGATTCTCATGCTGTTGTTTTCCATTCTGAGGGGAGCCAACTATTATCCTAAAAGGTCAGTATTTGGCTTCCACGCTTAATCAAACAATCAGGCCTCATGGCTATTTTTCTATTAAATACAAGGGTTTTTTGTTAAATGCAGATGCCTTTCTGCTGCATGTTAGGTAGTTGCCTGGTGATCCAGAAGACTTAACGCAAGAACTGGGCACTTCACTTCCTTTTCCACTAATTAATGCAGGGGCTCCAGCGGAAGCATACCTTAGCATATCTATGGAGGAAAAAACTGAATCATAAGTGGAGCACAAAAAGCAATTCAGGAGGAAAAGAACTCTTTAAATGCCTCTACCCAGTTGCCCTAATGACTTTTTTTTTTTAATTGAAGTGTAATTACCATGCGGTGTTATGTGAGTTTCAGGTGTACAATATAACAATTCAACAATTCTATACATTTCTCAGTGCTCATCACAATAAGTGCACCCTTGATCCCCTTTATCTGTTACTACATACGCTATGGAGTCCACAAGCCTGCCTTTAAATCTTGTCTCTCTTGTATAGGAACTATGATTCAAGGTAAACTGTGTAACCGCCTCATTTGCAAAGAAAACAGCTAACCTGTTGTCCCTGGATGAGGACCCCAGACTGTGTTAAATTCACAGGACGAATTCTCTCAACTGTCCCACCCCTAAAGTAGTGTGGCGGACACTGCTTTGAGGTGCTTATAGAACCCCAATTTTGTGTGGGTAAAAGTGCGTCTCCTACATATTTGCTCCTCAAGCTTCATTGTAGCTCAAGTGGCCACATAGAGTTCTCTGGCCGTAGAGACATGGGCAGAGAGCTGCTGGGGTTCTGACTTAGTTTTGCCGATCAAAGAGGATCCTTGTGGCTGGTTCCCTCTTCTGTTCTCTTTCTGCCCTAAATCCTGACATGATGTTGGAACAGCAGCTAGCTGTGCTCCTGGAGAAAAGGCTGAAAGAATCACAGAGAGCAACCCTCACATTGTTGAAATGCTAAACCAAGGTCTGCAGTTCCCATTTTTCAGACTGTCAGTTATGTAGAAGAATAAACCCCTATTTGTTTAAGATAGTCCTGTACTTGCAGTTACATACGTTCCTATCTGCTATGGGAAGTATCATTATTATCTTCAGTCTCCAGATGAGGAAACTGAAGCCCAGAGATGTTAAATAATATGTCTGATTTGCACAGCTAGTCATTGATGGAACTGGAATTCAGACCCCACAGGGCTCACTTACCGCCTGAGCTCTTAACTACTTCTGGTTTTTGGAGGAATGAAATGAAATTACTTACATAAAGCATTTTAGCTTAACATGGTGCCTGGCTTGTATTACATGCTCATTAAAATCTTAAGACCTTTCCCACAATCACATCTATTGCTTAACAACGTGACTCCTGGGTTTTGATTCTCATGAAGTTATTTTCCATTCTAAGAGGAGTCAACTTTTATCCTAAAAGGTTGGTATTTAGTTTCCATACTTAATTGAATAATCCAGCTGCATGGCTGTAATAGGTGCTCAGAGAGTTTGTTGAATAAGTGAATGAATAATTCCTTTAGAGAAATTTTCTTAAGTACCACTCTTAGGAGGTTGCTATATGCCTGTTTGGTAATGAAACAAAATTTTTTTTTTTAATTTTTTTTTTCAACGTTTATTTATTTTTGGGACAGAGAGAGACAGAGCATGAACGGGGGAGGGGCAGAGAGAGAGGGAGACACAGAATCGGAAACTGGCTCCAGGCTCTGAGCCATCAGCCCAGAGCCTGACGCGGGGCTCGAACTCCCGGACTGCGAGATCGTGACCTGGCTGAAGTCGGATGCTTAACCGACTGCGCCACCCAGGCGCCCCCAAAATTTTTTTTTTAATATAAGCATAGTACAAAGTTTGAGCAAAGTTCTGCAATGAGTCTGCCTTGGTTCAGATCTAGCCTCCACCACTGATTGATAAGCTGTGTGACATTAGGTAATTAATTTAACCTCTCTGTGCTTTATCTATAAGATAGGGACAATAATAATCCAAATTGCCTCATAGTAATATTGTTAACATTAATTGAAGTAATACATTTGAAACAGTTTTTAAAAGGCCTGGCATATGTACTCAACAAATGTTAGCTTTGACAGCAGTAACTATTAATTATTTTTATTAATTCACGTGTACCCTGTTAAAAGTGGTTCCAGTTAATGAAGCCACATTGAAAACAAGATCCTCATGGCATAAATGCAGCAATGCAAATGTGGGTTCATGGTGACTTCTCCACATTCAAATATAGTAGGATCAGAATAAAAATGGTGAGGGGGAAGAGTCTCAGCTTGGCAATCAGTACCTGAATTCTTGATTTCCTTCGTAAAATGTAAATTCACTTTATTCTTGGTGTGTGCCTTTTAAAATTAAAAAGTAAAAACACTGCATACTTTTAGTGACAAATTATAAAATGTGGCTCCCACTTGGTTCCCTTTGCCCGCTTCTGTTTTCAGATTTGCATGTAAGTTAGTTTGTTTGAGAGGAGTCAAATCAACTTGATCAGGAAAAAATAGCATCTCTCTATCTTACTAGCAACAATCATTGCAACTTAAAAATGAAACAGCAATGATGACAACAAAAACTAGTAATTATAATGTTAGCTTATGGAATTCTCTTTTTTTAATATTTTTTTAAGGTTTATTTGTTTTTGAGAGAGAGACAGAGACAGAGACAGAGACAGAGACAGAGTGCAAGCGAGAGAGGGGCAGAGAGAGAGAGGGGGGGAGATACAGAATCCGAAGCAGGCTCCAGGCTCTGAGCTGTCAGCACAGAGCCCAATGTAGGGCTCAAACTTGCAAGTGGTAAGATCATGACCTGAGCGGGAAGTCGGATACTTAACTAACTGAGCCACCCAGGCGCCCGTGGAATTCCTTCTTTTTTTTAAAGGGGCTAAAGCTCCTGGAAAGATGTGAAGAGATCTGCAGACCTCTTCTCTAGTAGAACAACCGTAACTGGTGAAAGTGATAAAAACAAAAACATGACTATTTAAAGTCTCTGGAAATTGTCCTACGAGTGTATAGTAAATGGAGAAATATTTATTCCGCAAAATCTACTACCTACGTAAGACCAGTGAGAGTCAGTGGCACTTGGATCATCGCCCTTTCCCTCCCTGTCTCTCCTTGCTCACTGTGCATGATAGAAGCGCCACTCCATGCAGGTGTGGCTGGGAAGACCGAGCTGCCATTCCCCCTCTTCCCAGTCAAGGGATATGGTATTCTACCAGGAGCAGCAGGCCAACGACATTTCTAACCACCTACAACTTCAAGCTGCAGAGGCTGAGTTCTTGGTGAGTGCATCCATGAGGTTAGGTACTCCTCTCTTCCAAGAAGTCCCCACTCATAGGGTGGAGGCTTCTCTGAGCATGGTAGTCTCAGCATAATGGGTTGCTGACCATTGTGACTCATAGGGTGAAGATTCCATGCCAGGAGAGACCAGAGGCTACGCCCTCTCCCCAGGTCTCTGTTCATAAAGCATAGGTGTCATTCCAAGAGAAGCAGGCCCCTGTCACTGTCCAGCAGCTAGATCAGTGGCTCAGAGATCTTGCCCAGTGGGCTGTGATGCAGCCAGAAAGAACAGAGAGCTCTGAAGCTTGCCCCCAAAGGAACTGACTTTGAAACAGAAAGTTCAAATCTAAGGACACTCTCTAAAACAGTGGAGATTTGGTAGGAAGAAATTAAGAGGGGCTGGTAGTTCTGAGCTTCAAGCTAAACCATAAGCCAGCTAACCTACTAGAGAGAATCAGGAAAAGACATAGCTTCTAAAAGTTCCCTAATGTCAGAAAAAGTCTTCAAAGACTGGCCCCAAACTACCCCTGCCTGCACTTAATCAGATCAACCTGAGGAGCAATTTATGTCCCAGGACAATGTCAAAAAGAAAAGAATAATCACAAGCAATTAACAGAGTTTAACAGTTGAGTGTGATACCAAAAAGACACCTAAACAGGTCAGGGAAAGAAAAGGTCTCTTTGACCTTGACAGTGCTAAAACCACTGTCATTCCAGACTGACTATGTGTGTATGCTGAGGCTTCACACTGCTGGAGGCAGGAAAAAGGAATTAGATTTCATTAAAATAGTATACTCAAATCACTAAACAAATAAATAAGTGTGCATGCTCACACAAAGGCCCAGAAAGGGAGTAGAAAAATCAGCACTGAGAGTTACTGCTCTATATTACCTAAAATGTCCCATTTAAAAGAGAGAGAGAGAGAGAGAGAGAGAGAGAGAGACATGGAAAGAAACAGGAAAGTGTGACTCAACAGAAACTATGAGGGGGGCTAGATGTCAAATTTAGTGGACAAAGACTTCAAAGTGGCACTTATAAATATGTTTTAAGAACTAAAGAAACCATACTTAAGGAAGTAAACCTCATGGCTAACAAAGCTATGATGACAATATCACAGCAAACAAAAGAATATCAATAAAGAGAAATTATTTTACAAAATAGCCAACTGGAAACTCTGGAGTTGATAAGTATAACTGAAATGAAAAATTCATGAGAGGAACCAACAGATTTGGAAGAATCAGTGAAGTAGAAGTTAGATTGATAGAAACTGCAAATTAAAAGGCAGAAAACAAAAAGAAAGAAAGAAAAAGAAAGAAATGAACAGAACCTCACAGAACAGAAATGTAGAGCACTATCATACCAACATACACATGATGGGAGTACTGGAAGGAGAAAAGAGAGGCAGAAAAGAGCAGAAAGTAATGTCCAAAAAAAGAAGGGCCGAAAACACCCCAAATTTGATGAAAACCAATCTATGCATCTCAGAAACTCAATGGATTGCATGCCAGATAAACACAAAGAGATCCCATAAGAGACACATCACAATTAAAGTATTGAAATACAAAGGCAAAGAGAACATCTTGAAAGCAGCAGGAGAAAAAGGGCTCTTCATAGATAAATCAATCCTGCTAAGACCAAAATCTGACTTCTCAGAAACAGTAGAGGAGAGAAGGCCGTGAAACAACATACTTGGAGTGTTGAAGGGAAAAAAACTGTCAACCGAGTATCTTATGTCCCGCAAAGCTATCTTTCACAAATGAAGGCCAAATACAGGCAGTTCCAGATAAAAACTGAGAGAATTTGTTGCTAACAGATCCACCTTACTAAAAATAATAAAGGAGATTCTTTAGGCTGAAGGCACAGGACTGCAGATGATAATATGAACCTTTGAGAAAAAACAGCAGGCACTGGGAATGGTAATCACGTAATTATAAAAGACAGTATAAATGTATATTTCTCTTCCTTTCTTCTCCCTGACTTAAAAATCAATTAGTATAGGGATGCCTGTGTGGCTCAGTCAGTTGAGCATCTGACTTCAGCTCAGGTCATGATTTCACCGCTTGGCTTGTGAGTTCGAGCCCCGTGCTCAGAGCCTGAAGCTTGCTTCAGATTCTGTGTCTCCCCCTCTCTCTCTGCCCCTCTCCCACTCGTGCTGTCTCTCTCTGAAAAATAAATAAATAACATTTTTTAAAAAATAAAAAAATAAATAAAAATCAATGGTATAAAACAGTCTGTATATAATTATACTGTTGGGCCTAAACATAAGGCAGTGTGATATATCTGATGTAACAACACAATGGAAGTGGGTGGGAACAAAGCTGTATCCAGGTAAGGAAATGGTAAAAGGAGAGTTGAGGAGTAGGAGGGGGGATAATGGATATTAGGGATTTGAGGAAATCCTAGGTAGTCCCCTACAGTATTTGCAAATGCTCGCACTTGCAGGGCTTTAGATGGCATGTTTTCCTCTTTGTAAACTGGAAAAATTCATTGTTGATTTAATATCTACTTGTGTCCCAAAAGGCACACTTATTTTTTGACGCTGAAATGCAGCCAGTTGGAATAATTGGTTGCTTGGGCTCTGTGATTGCATCAGACCTTGCTTTTCACCTCAAGGAAAGAAACTACTGGAAATTTACTGGCCACAAACCATTTTTATGCAAAAATGAACCCAAATTTTAAAAAATCATTGAATGCATTATGAATTTGACAATTATAAATCAAGCTTTGTCTGTCAAAGTATATTCCTATGATTTGTTGAGATTTATTTAAAATTAAAGGCATCAGTCTGCTATTTTGGGATGGTTTTGCTTAGAAACCTTTTAGCAATTACAGTTTTGAGAATTTTTTTCTCACTGAGTCAGCTGAACAGCAATCGTGATATGATTTATTACTTCAGTTTTGTAGTTTCCACTTCCGAGGTGACTTGATTTATTTGATTGATACATTTCCGAAGGAAACGGAAAAGTAATTTAGACCCTCTACCACAGGGTCGTGATGTGTTGTGGGTACATGTTTGCAGCATTAGGTTTAATATAAACACTACTTTATACTCTGTAGCGAGATAAGTTCTGGGGTTTTGAAGATATGCAGGTAAGTAAGATAGGATAGTCCCTTGTCAGCAGGGAAATTGTCATCTCAAGGGACAATTTGTGGTAGAAACAAGTAATTTCAATGCAGTGTGGTACCATGTTAGAAGGAAGCCCAGATGCTCTGTGACAAAGAGGTGGGCATCAAGCAGGCAGGGCTGAGCAGGGAGAATTCTAAAGGAAAGCTCAGTCACGGGGGATTTTCAAAGGAGGCTACCAAGTCTTTGAAAATGTGTATTGGAGGCAGAAACATACATACTTTCTTTCTTTTTCACATCATGAATTAATCATTAAATAAATAGTAAATAATGTTTTAGAATAATTTTTAAAGAAATGACATCAACGATACATGTTTTAGTCAGGGATTTCAAATGAAAGGGATAGATACCTAACAAAAACCAACTTAAGCAAAAGAGGGAACTGAGACATTAGGCTTCAGGCCTACTTGGATCAAAGAACTCAAACGATGCCATCTCTGCCCTGTGGATCTGCTGGCTTTTGTGTGTTGGCCTCATTGCCTCCTGTTGCAGGTAGGAACTTATTATGTGTAGCTGAGGTGAAGTGGATGTCAGTAGTCCCAGATTCACTAATTCCCAGTTTAGTAATCCCCAGGCAAAAAAACTTTTCTCTTCCACCATTTATATATAAATCTTAAAGAAAGTTCTGTCTCGCCATGCGTGCTCATCCCAGACCTTGCTTGGGTCATGTGCTCATTTCTGGATCAGTCAATGGGTTGAGAATAGACTATGATGACTCATCCAGCCCGAGTCACATTCCCACATCTGGTAGAGGAAGTACTGTGTAGACCGTATCTCCAGGACCACAAGAAATGGCATAGGGTGAGGAGGAATTTCTTAATAAAAAAGGAATTCCATTACGAGAAAAAGAGGGCAGGCTAAAATGATGGCTACCTATAGCAGATACTGCTAATGGTCCCTCAATGTCTATATTTGTCTTTCTCTTTAACCCCAAATCTCCTAGCTATGTATGTGTCCACCTAGAATAAAGGTATATTTCTTAGACTCGCTTGCAACCAGGTGTGGCCATTTGATGCAATTTGGCAAATGATTGTATGTAGGATTGTTGTGTAACAGTTTCTGGAAATATTCCTTTAAAAATAGCTGTTATGGGGCGCCTGGGTGGCGCAGTCGGTTAAGCGTCTGACTTCAGCCAGGTCACGATCTCGCGGTCCGTGAGTTCGAGCCCCGCGTCAGGCTCTGGGCTGATGGCTCAGAGCCTGGAGCCTGTTTCTGATTCTGTGTCTCCCTCTCTCTCTGCCCCTCCCCCGTTCATGCTCTGTCTCTCTCTGTCCCAGAAATAAATAAACGGTGAAAAAAAAATTTAAAAAAAAATAAATAAATAAAAATAGCTGTTATATACCTTCTGCTTCATTTTCCTAGTTTTTTCCTTCCTTTCTTTTGGAATTAAAATATAGTGGCTGGCTCTCTACCTGCCACATTGGACCAAAAAGAAAGGGCCATGCCATAGAGTCTCTGGGGACTTTGTAAAGCAGAGCTTCCATACCTTCCCTAGTTCCAAACTTTTATGTGAAAGAGAAATAAATGTCTGCCTTGCTTGAAGCACCATGTTTGATACAAACACATCACAATCCACGTCAGGGCAATTCAGTACTTTTCCCTCATAACTGTGCTTCCTCAAACCTTAATTATGATCTTAATTCTATACAGATACTGTGATGCAGTTATTCATTTAATCAACAAATATTTATTGAGACCTAAACTATGTGTTGGTTCCCGGCACTGGGGATACAACAGGGAACCAAACTCTTCAGTAGTCTAAGTTGACATTTTAGTTGGGAAAGGAGAAATAAAAGAATAGGTATATAATTTATAAATAGTAATGCTTGCTAGGAAAACATGAAGAAGAAGCATGGTTAAAGAGATAGAAGGGATATGGGAGTCTAATATTATTTTACATAGGATGGTAGAGAGGAACTTCTTTCTGATAAAATAATATTTGAGCAGGGACCCAAATGAATGGAAGGTGTGGTGTTAATTTTATGTGTCAACTTGATTGGGCCACTGGGATGCCCAGATGCTTGGTTAAGCATTGTATCAGGGTGTGTCTGTGAGGGTGTTTCTGGATGAGAGTAACATTTTAATTAAGAGACTGAATAAAGCAGATTGCCCTCGCTAATGTGGGTGGGCCTCATCTAATCTATTGAAGACCTCAATAGAATAAAAGGCCCCGTGGGAAAGAATTCTTGCTCTCTACCTGGCTGTCTTCTAGTTGGGGCATCAGTTTTCTCTTGCCTCCAGTCTCACTCAGACTGGAACGTACACCATCAGCTCTCCCAGGTCTCCAGCTTGCTGATGGCAGATCTTGAACTTGGAATTCACGTGAGCCAATTCCTTAGAGTAAATCTCTTTTTGGCACAGGAAGGAACAGTAGGAAATCCAATGAGTTTAGAGCAGTGGTTCTTAAACATTTTGGTCTCAGGACCCCTTTGCATTCTTAAAATTATTGAGGATCCCTGAGAAGTTTGGTTACATGGATTCTATCCATACGTGGCATACTAGAAGTTAAAACAGAAAATTTAAAAATATTTATTCATTCATTTAAAATTACAATAAGAAACATATCACATGCTAATGTAAATAATATTTTAGGAAAAATAATGATTTTCCAAAACAAAAAAATAAATTAATGAGAAGGGTAACATTGTTTTGCATTTTTGCTCATCTCTTCAGTGTCTGACTTGCTAGAGGACAGCTGTATTCTCATAGCTGCTTCTGTATCCAATCTGTTGTAGTATCTTGCTTTGATTTTAGTGTATGAAGAAAATCTGTCCTCACGCAGATACATGGTTGGAAAATGGAAGTATTTTAGTAACCTTTAGGATATTTACAGTTATTCTCCTTGATGCTGTAATTGACCCTTGAACAGCATGAATTTGAACTGCGTGGGCTCACTTATACATGGATGTTTTTTCCCACTAAACAGCACAGCACTATAAATGTATTTTCTTCTCCTTGTAGTTTTCTCTTTTTAAAAAATATTTGTTTGCTTATTTGTTTGTTTATTTATTTATTTATTTATTTATTTATTTATTTATTGTCTACACCCAACACTGGGCTCAGACTCAATACCCTGAGATCAAGAGTCATGTACTCTTCAGATTGAGCCAGCCAGGTGACCCTGCTTTTTTAAAGTTTATTGGTTTTTTTTTTTGTTTTTTTTTTGTTTTAGTAATTCCTTATATTTTTAAATAACATTTTCTTTTCTCTAGCTGACTTTATTGTAAGAATACAGCATATAATACATATAATATGGAAAATATGTGTTAATTGACTTTATTGGTAAGACTTTTGGTCGGGGCACCTGGGTGGCTCCGTCGGTTGGGTGTCCGACTTCAGCTCAGGTCATGATCTCACAGCTTGTAAGTTCGAGCCCTGTGTCAGGCTCTGTGCTGACAGCTCAGAGCCTTGAGCCTTCTTCGGATTCTGTGTGTGTGTGTGTCTCTCTCTGTACCCTCCTCCGCTCATGCTCTGTCTCTCTCTGTCTCAAAAATAAACATTAAAAAAAATTAAAAAAAAAAGACTTTTGGTCAACAGTAGGCTATTAGTAGTTAAGTTTAGGGGGAGTCCAAAGTTACACACAGGGGTCAGTGCCCCTAATCCTGCATTGTTGAGAGGTTAACTGTACATCAAAACTCAACAAGCGGTAGACTTTTAGAGGGTACTTACAACGTGGAATCTGAAACTATATCAGGAAAGTATTTGCTCTGTGTACCCCTGTGACAAAATAGGCATGAAAACAACACAGTCGTTTTAGAATAAAAGTAATTTTGACCTTCAGCCCCCTGGAAGGGTATCAGGAGCCACACTTTGAGAACCATTGCTCTAGAGCAGAGGAAGTGAGGAAAGAGGGGTGAAGATGCCATTGGGGAGTACGTGTAAGAACCTGTTGCTCGGGATGAGCACTTGGAAATCTATTCTCCATCAAAGGTGAAGTCCTTGTGGAGTTTTGAGTGGTGAAGTGAGCTGTATAACATTTAAAAGATTCATTCTCTGTGTACATGGAGAATAGACTGTGGGGGGCCCAGAGTGAACAGAGAGGCTGCTTAGGGCACACTAGTCCAGGTGAGAGAGGATGGCATCTTGAACCACAGAAGACAAGATGGGGGTGGTGTGCCTCACCACATAAACATTTGTGGAACAATGTAAATGGGCACCTGTCTTTGCTTGAGCCCATTTTGCCACTCTATTAAGTGTGATTAAATGAATGTATACTACAGCCTCTATTTTTCTTTGTGATGCTTCTGATTCTCTACAAAAGCTCTTGATGTCTCAGGGAATCAAAGTAAGAGCATAAAAGAATCTTGGAGAGCATCTGCATCGATAATTTTTAAATGATTCTCTAAGGAGCCATAGGACCTCTATGAAAGTGGTATGTCAGTCATTATGGGAATTAAAGGAAACCAGCAACGTAGTGCTTCAGGCTCATCTCTGCTCCAGCCTGAGCAATTCCACTTTTATCTGTTGTAATAATGGAGTCTTTAAAAGCTTTTCTTCAAGGAATGCGTTCTGTGGCTAACTAGCAATTTATGAATACGTCTTGGCACTCTTTGCTGAGTCAAGGTGCAGCCTCAGAGTCCTCAAGACAGTTTTCCACTCCTATTCTAATAACAGCTCAAAACTGGCACTTCCAATGAATAATATTTGCCATTCCTTGGGGTGCCTGGATGGCTCAGTTGGTTGAGCATCCGACTTTTGATGTCGGCTCAGGTCATCATTCACGGTTTGTGGGATCGAGCCGCGTTGGGCTCTGCACTGACAGTGTAGAGCCTACTTGGGTTCTTTTGCTCTCTGCCTCTCTCCCACTTGTTCTCTGTCTCTCTCTTTCTCTCTCTCTCTCAAAATAAATACATAAACATTGACAAAAATATTTTTTCCCTTCCTCATGTAAGCCCAAACCCCATATCTCATCATATAGCCATCAGTTAATTTCAGTGCCCCTCACACTGACTTTACTAGTTTCTACATTACACCCCACCTGCTTTCATGGCCATATACGATCAGCCATGTAGAGATCATAGAATGGTCAAGCTAAGGAAATTTTTATAGAATGTTTAGGGTTTGAAAACTCACATGCCCTTCAGAAGACAGTGGGCAGCAGGCTAAGAGTAGGACCTAAAGCAGGAGATGGGCTCTGGATAAACACAAGCGTGGATGGTCTGAAAATTCTGGCAAACAACGACCAAGCAAAGAAACAAGTAACACCCTGCAATGCCTCATGGACTCTGTTTAGGCTCTCTAAAATTTCGAATTGGTTTAATTTGCCCATTTTTCATGTAAGGCTCATAGAGGAGCCATGACTTGGAGTCTGTAGAGGTTGGGGATTTAGAGCTTGAATTTTAGAGTCAGATTCACCTCAATTGCACCGTGGGACCACCGTTTGCTAGATGCATGATCTTGGAAATAACAACTTCTGTAAGCCTCCATTTCCTCCACGGGAAGCTCTTGGCCCAGGGCCTGGCACATCAAGTGCTCAATAAATTGTAGCTTCTTGTGTTGCTGTCGGACAGGGTCACACATAGCTAACTTGGCGCAAAGCTGGAAGGTTCCCCATTGTCCTGAGATTAGATGTTGAGGAAGTCTGCCACCGGACTTCTGGTCACTGTGGTGCACCTGCGCGGACACTGCTTCTAAGACGTCAAAAAGAAGAGGATTAGAAAAAGAGGGGACCTCGACAAGGGGATGAATCAAGGGATAGTTTGGGCAGGACACGAGCTTCCCTTGAGCCTGATGTTGTTTTTCAGGAGCAGCTGTTTTGCCTTAAGCATGGAGTCCCCTTAGGGAATGTTTTTAAAGGAAACTGATCGCTTCCTCAGGTTTCCCCGACTCTGCCACGTGGTTCGGGAAAGGCCAGTGGCAGTCAGAGTTTGTGCACAGACCACTCTGCCTCCTGGGAGCACCAATTTACCGAGAATGAGCATGGACTGCTGAATGGCTGTCAGGAGGAACAATTTTCTGACGGTTCAAATCTAGAACAGATTTGAACTAATGCCCTGGAATTAAAAAGCCAGCCAGTCTCTGGCTGAATAGAGAACGGAGTTTGCAAATGAAGTTTTAAGCTTGTTGCTTAGATGGGTTTTATGTTGCAGTATTCCCTTCTCTAGTGTGTTAAACACTTTACGAATGTCTGTTAGCTGTTGGGGCACGGTATGGTTTTGATTAAATTATATTCAAAATTCTGGGGGAAATGTGCCTAACATATCCACATAGTGTGGGTTTTCAGTAATGAAAAGGACATGCTTTTATAGAGTATCCAGTCCATTAATTCAGGACATTGGTACTCGCAAATGAATCATTTCTAATTAAAGAATTTTCAGGGCACCCGGTGTCTCACTTAAGTGTCTGACTCCTGATTTCGCCTCGAGTCATGATCTCACAGTTTGTGAGATAGAGCCCGGCGTGGGGCTCTGCGCTGACAGTGAGGAGCCTACTTAGGATTCTCTTCTCTCTCTCTCTCTTTTTCTCTGCCCCCTCCCCCGCTCATGCACCTGTGCTCTCTTTCTCTCTCAAAATAAATAAACTTAAAAAAAAAAAAAAAGAATGTTCAATGTGCTAAGGAGGGAGGCAGCATGGTATGTGATAGTAAGCGTGGGGGCTTTTGAAGTCAGAAAAGCAAATTCTAGCTGTCTGCTTTCCAGGTGTGAGGCTTCATCCAGTCACTTCAGTCTCTCTGAACTTCTCATTCTTCATCTGTTAAATGGGCATAATAACATCTCCCACTCAGCGCAGAGCAGTTAGGAAATGTAAACTGTACAATGGGTGTTGAGTACTTAGCCCAGTCTCTCTCTGGGACTTCATTCGTGGGTGCTCCGAACAGCAGAATCACCACCCCCTACTCCCTTAGTGGCCTTGATTAGCAAAAATGATTAGTCACATTGGGACAGCCTGCATCAGAATGCCTGCGTTAGGTGTCTTCAGTTCAGGAAGAGCAGTCTTCAGTCATTTTCTCACCAAGCGGCAAGTACTGGGAGGCGAGTGCCACAGAGAATTGAGGACATCATCTTTTGCACTTGCCAGGGCTTTCTAATGATCAGTGATATTTTGCATTGGAAAAGTGCAAAATAAAACACAACTGCAAAAGAAATCAATAACTGATGACTCCCAACCAATCAGGTTTGATTCACAACTCTGGTGGGTAGAATGTGGGACAGGAGCCAGCTTCAGTGTGGGCATAAGTCTCCTGAGTAACTTAGAGAATTAAGAAAGAGAAATTTGGGGTTTGGGGATAGATCGTTGGAAATGCCAAAGAGCCGGGCACAGTGGCTCCCTGCCCGATAGGATCACCAGCCCTGGGCTCAACTGACAGACCTGGACGTGGGCTTTTGTGTTCATCTGTGCTAGCTGGCACTGCACCTGTAGTGATTTGTGAGCAGGTACCTCCCTAACTACTCAGAGCTAAACTGTCCCCTTCCTTCACCTGGTGAAATGCTCCTAATTGCCTTGGGTGTCCACCTTTACGTTTTTTTGTTTTTTTGTTTTTAAGTTTATTTATTTACTTATTTTGAGAGACAGAGCAAACAGGGGAGGGGCAGAGAGAGAGGAGAGAGATAATTCCAAGCAGGCTCTGTGCTGTCAGCACAGAACTCGAACCCACAAACCACGAGATCATGACCTAAGCCAAGATCAAGAGTCAGATGCTCAACCCAGATGACCCACCCAGACGCCACCCCCTTTCCTTTATATGAAGGGGTTTTTTTTAAATTTTTTTTTTAACGTTTATTGATTTTTGAGACAGAGAGAGACAGAGCATGACCAGGGGTGGGTCAGAGAGAGAGAGAGAGAGGGAGACACAGAATATGAAACAGGCTCCAGGCTCTGAGCTGTCAGCACAGAGCCCGATGCGGGGCTCGAACCCACAAACTGTGAGATCATGACCTGAGCCAAAGTCGGACGCTCAACCGACTGAGCCACCCAGGCGCCCCTTTTTGTTGTTTTTTTTTAAGCCAACCATTCTATTCTCTCTCTCTCTCTCTCTCTCTCTCTCTCTCTCTCAATCTCACTCTCATTAAAATAGGAAACATTTCTGGGAGAGGAGTTTTCCAGTTATCACCTCCTTTGCTGTGTTAGATTGCTGGTTTCCAGAGAGAAAGCTAGTTGAGGGTGAGGATGAGGACATGGTGCCTGACAGACTATCCTGGAAAGTCTTTCAGAAAGTACGGTCTGAGCATATGCTCATAGTCCCACCCAGCCCGCTTACTAAAAATTCAGATTTCTTTGCCCCACCAAATCAATCTCCAGGGGGGCAAGATCTGGGAATCTGCATTTAACACTTAGGGTAATTTGACCACAGTTTTGTTTGAGAGCCCCTGCCCTCATGGAGAGACGGGTGAACCATGCTTGGTTTTAAGCAGCCAGATATCTGATAGCTTTGCTTACTTGATTGTTCCTGAAGACAAAATTCATCTACTGGGCCTCACCGTTTTTGCTAGAGCGCGTCCTGCTAAGTATGCACCATGTGGGGGGTGCGTGCTCTGACTGGATGAGGTGGAAACGTGGGAGCCCCGGGGAAGATGCCCTTTCTTGTCCCCTCCACAGCCACTCCTTATTCTCTACTAACAAAGGCACTACTCCCAGGTAGAAATACACATTATCCTTTGATCCCAATTGTGTTCAGTAGACCACCACTGTGAGCATATCTGAATTGTTTTGCTTGGAGTTTCAAGGAGGAGAGAAAAGGTGTTTGGCAGCTTCTTACAAGATCCTTAGGACAAGTCAAAAAGATCTCCAGGGAGCTTTAACACAATCTGCTGTAACTCAGAAACTCACTCAATCCCTTTCCTGGTGTGTGTATTCTGTAAGTTCTGTGGCAACCTTTTGCTTTGCTTTGTTTTGTTTTCTTTTATTTTGTTTTGTTTTGGCAGGGCTGAAGGAAAACTATAATGGGGGTTATTTTCCATATTTTTACCATAAATTTTTACCCATCAGGAAAGAAAAAGAGCAGTAAATTGAATGTTCTGCTCTTAAGAAGGACACATGCCAGGGAGGAAGGAAACTCACAAGGCTCTTAATGACATCATTTACAAAAGGAAGTCCTTAGAAACCTCTAGGGTTGCCAGTTAGACTTGACTGGTTGATGTCTGAAGGAAATTATTGATTCCTGTTTTTGTATCAAGTGGAAAGGACATTAGACATCATGAATAATGGCTTTCACCTTCATGCCTGTCCTCCAATCTTGCAAATAGAAACAAACAGAAACAAACACCCTGAAGTATTTTCTCAGAGAACTAGTTTAACGAAGTAAAGGGGCAACTCTAGGGGCCTTCATTTCTGGTTGGAAAGGAAGGATTTTTTGTATCTTTGAAAAAAAAATTTTTAGGGAACTAGTAATATATGAATGTTGAGGTTTGACTTGTATAGCTGCGTATGAAGAATTTACATGATAACTTTACATATCATGAGCTTTCTTATAATTTTTACCTCTACTTTTCATGTTCATCACATCAAGATCATATCAAAGGCTCTGCATTTAATTTCATAACCATTGTAATGTTACAAGTGTTTACTTTATCCCAAACTTAGCAACACTTTAGACATATCATATTGTTTAGAGATCAAGAGGGGCTCCCGGGTGGCTCAGTGGGTTGAGCGTCCGACTTCAGCTCAGGTCATGATCTCACACTCTGTGAGTTCGAGTCCCGTGTTGGGCTCTGTGCTGACAGATCAGAGCCCGGAGCCTGCTTCGAATTCTGTGTCTCCCCCTCTCTCTGCCCCTCCCCTGCTCATGGTCTGCCTCTCTCTGTCTCAAAAATAAATAAAAACATTAAAAAAATTAAAAAAAAAAAGAGATCAAGAGGTAGGTAGGTACTCTACCTAGTAGGTACTCTAATTTTTATTTTATAGAGAGAAACCTGAGACTTGGAGATGTCCAAAGTCAACAACAACAAACAACAAACAACAACAACAAGTAGTTGAAAATTTGTGATATGAACCCAGACCATCTGCTTCCAAAGTCTGTGGAGTTAACACACTCCTAAACTTGTAGCTTTCCACAGTACTTGCTATACACTCACACACATATGCACATAGAGAAGGATGATTATTAGGGACAAAATATTTCTTTATTTCATTTTATAGGGACCAGGTTCAAGAGAGACAGGAATTAGAGGAAAGAAGCAAAAAACCCAGAAATATGTTGGCCCTTGGAAAAAACAGGTCAGAACTGTCAGCCTCCTGATTAATGACTATTTCAAATCATTTTGGCTTTGCATTACAGTTTTGTTCTTTCATTAGCTCTATAAGTTCTTATGGGCAAGTGGCAATGTCCTTGACTCTGGGTTTTCTCACCTGTAAAAGACGGAGTTGGGTCAAATAACCATTAAATTCCTTCACTTCTAACATTCTATGAGTATACACAGTATCTACTTCAGGAAGCTCGAGTCTCTGAGCTGATGTGAAAATACAAGCAATGCATGGTGCAGAATGGAAGTTCAAGTGAACAATTGAGGTATCTCTTTAGGTGGTGTTGGAGCCATTGCTAAATCAATGGTAAAAACTGTAAGGGTGGCTCAGTTGGTTAAGCGTCCAACTCTTGCTTTCGTCCCAGGTCATGATCTCATGGTTCGTGAGACCGAGCCCTGTGTTGGGCTCTGTGCTGACAGCGCAGAGCCTGCTTGGGACCCTCTCTCTTCCTCTCTCTTTGCCCCTCCCCTGCTCATGCTCACTCTCTCTCTCTCTTTCTCTCAAAAATAAATAATCTTTAAAAAAAAAAAAGAAAAGTAAGGCAGAGAGAGAACATAATCCTGGTGTTATCAAAGATTTCCCAAAGGGGATAAAACATAAGCTGGGCTTTTTAAAAGTTGAGACGATTGGACTTAGAAAAATGTATAAGATGAATACATGCTCTCTGTAACGAGTCAAATACCCTGGAAGTCTTGAAGCTGAAGGCCAGATAGGAGAAGTAGGGAGGAAGATGGGAGCCCTTGCCCTAGTATAGTTCGGTTTTTTATTCTGCTGTGTTCCCACTAACACTTCACATACACTGCGGCTCACTTCGTATCACATCAGTGCCTTTCACTAATGGCACTTCCATGTGGTCTGGAGTTCCTTGATGACACTTCTAGATCACCATATCTGGCACAGTGCCAGCACTGACGATGCACTTAAACAATAATTGGTTGAATGACTGTTGATGTATTTTGGAGATGTTCATTCATTTAAACCACACAACAACAACAACTGTGTTGGTCACTCTGGGGGCCAGGCATTACATGCGAAGATTAAAGTGATGCAGACCCTGCTTTCATACAACTCCATAGTCCTGTAGAGGTGTGTTGAGAAAGAGCTGAAATGCAAAGTAGGAAGGCAAGAATGCCTCAAGAGAAACTTTGTAATTGGGGTCCCTTCCATTTGGATGGACCAGAAGGAAGAGTGCAAGTAAATTTTCAACTCCGTAAAACGTAAAGAGAAGACACAGAATGGGCAAGGTGGGGCTTTTTCCTATCAGCCTCTCAACTCTTAAAGTGGATCAGTTTCCTTAGGCCTTGGATGCTGACTCTAAATTTCCTCCACTATGCCAGCAACTTGTCAGATCAGGAGGCTCAGATCACATCCTGACTTTTGGGTAGAAGTGTATCTAGCTAGCAGAACTCTTGAGCACGTATAAAAACAGTATGAGAAGAGTATCAGCTCTCATCACAGACTGAACAAGAATGCAAATGGAAATGCTGGCCAGAGATTGAGGGAAAAGGAGGGGAGAATGAAAGAAGAAACAGCTGGTCTTTTCATTTCCATTTATCACCACCCAGAGAATTAAGCATGGGAGGTCTAGGTGACCTGTGGTCCCAGTTTGGAATTAACTAATTAAGAGGCGCTTGGGTGACTCCATTGGTTAAGCATCTGACTCTTGATTTCGGCTCAGGTCATGCATGATCTCTCCGATCATGATCTGACTGTTAGATGGAGCCCTATGCTGGGCTCCAAGCTTTAGCTTGAAGCCTGCTTGGGATTCTCTCTGTCCCTCTGTCTCTCTGCAGCCCACTCTGTTTCTCAAAACAAAACAAAAATAAACTTAAAAAATTAACTAATTCGTTTGATAAACAAATGGAGTGTTTATGATGTCCAGGGCAATGTGTCAAGCTCCGAGAGACTTTAGAGACTCACCATTTGTGTAAATCTGAGATTGAATATTCAAGGTGTATTAGTTTGTTAGGGCTGCCGTCGCAAAGTACCACAACTCTGGGGGGGTGGGTGCTTAAACCACAGCAATTTATTTTCTCACAGTTCTAGAGGCTAGAAGTCCAAGTTCAAGATGTCAGCAGGGTTGTTTTTCTGAAGCCTCTCTCTTTCACTTGCGATGGCCACCTTCTCCTTCTGTCTTCATAGCTTCCTCTGTGTTGCTGCCTGTGCCCTAATCTCACCAGTCACGGGGCACCTGGGTGGCTCAGTCAGTTAAGTGTCGGACTTTGGCTCAGGTCATGATCTCCCTGCTAGTGGGTTTGAGCCCCACATCGGGCTCTGTGCTGACAGCTCGGAGCCTGGAGCCTGTTTTGGATTCTGTGTGTGTCTCTCTCTTTCTGCTCCTTTCCTGCTTGTGCTCCCTCTCTCTCTCAAAAATAAGTAAACATTAAAGGAAAAAAGAACACCAGTCGGATTAGGGCTCACCCTCATGACCTCATTTTACCTTACTTATCTCTTTAGAAGTCCTATTTCCAAATATAGTCACCTTCTGAGGCCCTGGGGGTTAGGACTTCAGCATATGTGTTTTGAGAAGACACAGTTCAGCCCATAACCTGAAGCTTCAAACTTTCAGCCTCAATACAGGAAAGGGAGAAGCTTAGGACTGTTTATTTTATTAAAGTTTACCTTTAATAGGTAAACAAATATATGTTCTTCTAACAAAATGAAAACCAGCTTGAAAAATCCAAACCATTAAAATTTTCCATTTACTCAGGATTTTATTGTTTGATGAAGATAGTAATTTTTCAATTTTTTTGGCACTCAGCTATGTTAACCAGCCCTGTTTTGTTTACTAAGGCCTTAGTTACAACCCTGGAGTTGACGTAGAATGTCTTGCTCTGGCAATGTGCACACAGTATACAAGCGCTCGAAGAGGAGAAAACATACTCTGCTGGCCCGAGGCTGAAATTTAGTATAAAGGAGGATTTCAAGGGTGTTAAAAGAAGGGATAAATGATGCCGCATGATTTTCTTCCAGTGGCCATAGACAATGTGTTTGGACTTGGATAAGAAGAAACATTTTGACCTGGGCTCAAGGGGAACAACGTGCCATTAAGATTGTTGGTTATGCTTATCAACAGGAACCTCTATGCTTGTTAAAGGCACTTCTGTTTCCATAGAGGACGTTTTCATTTCTGACCTTAGTTGTGACCTTGAAGTGCCTGTGTGAAATGGTGAAAGACACTGCAAAATTCCATCCCTGGGCCAATTTTGTTTTTATCACAGTGTGGTAACTTAAAAAAAAAAAAATCTTTATTTTGTGTATGTATGGAACATAGTTTGGGATTATTTTGAATGGTGCTACCTATTCATTTTAAGCTTAATAATATTATTAATTTTTTTCCATGAGTAAAACAATTTTGCATTGAGTATTTATAGAATAGTTGAACTGCTGGAGATGTTATAAAGCATATCTCTTGTTCATCTCCCTTATCTTACAGGGAGGAACCTGAGGTTAGCAAATGCTGCGTGTCTCTCTTAAGGTCACCCTGTGAATCAGTGGATGAATCAGGATTCAGCCCAACTGCATTCAAGGTTCCCCAACTTCCTACTTGAGGCTGGTTCCAGCCATAGTCACAGAGCATTTGTGCTCAATGAGACCTTAGAGACCACTGAGTCCAATCCTCTTGTTATCACTAATTAATTCATTATTAATTAAGGGACTTGTGGTCCAGAAAGGTGAGACAATCTGTTGAGGTAACAGGAAATTGAAGTCAGAGCCAGGAACTGGAATCTACATCTTTATTCTCTTTATTCTGAGAACTCTCCTCCAGGATTTCTCCCCACACATTCTGAGTGTATATTGTGCACAGAGCTAGTGAAAGGGACCCTGAGTCTGTATCTCACAGTAAGAGAAGGAAGCATGGGACTTGGGGCTCCCCTCCTTATAATCTTTATCTTCCTTTTGTACAGAAGGCTGATGGCACAGGGTTAGAGATTCCAACAAAAAAATAGACAAAGTTCCAGTTTTATTTTAAGTGCAGTGGATCCATTGAAGAATGTGTTTTTCAATTGGTCAAATTATTGACTACCTGTTAATACGCAAGGATAAAAAACAAAACAAAACAGAAAAGCGATTTTGTGCTCTCCCCTTGTTGGTGTAGGAGAACTAGATATAAACACTTCAAAACATACCTAAAAATATACTATGCATAGAACTGACTCACATACCAGTTATCCCCTTTATCGTAGTCTCATGGACATGTCTTCTCTTTCCGTTTAATTGAAACCTTCCTGAAGCAAGACTGTATCACAATTGTTTCTATCTATAGTACTTAGCATGCCCAATACCAGTTTAACTTAATGAGCGTATGTTCAACAACAATACAAGATGTCATGATACACGAGATTTCATAAGATTGCTGTATCAGTTAGAATTAGACCCAACTGTGGTAAACAGGAAATAAAGGCAGTAGCTTAAACAAGTGGAAATGTATTTCTACCTCACATTCAAGCACTGTAGGCGGTAGCCAGTGCTCCATGGTGATCAAGACACTTTCTTCACTTTCTTTCTTTCTTTCTTTCTTTCTTTCTTTCTTTCTTTCTTTCTTTCTTTCTTTCTTTTTCTTCCTTCCTTCCTTCCTTCCTTCCTTCCTTCCTTCCTTCCTTCCTTTTTTCTTCCTTCTTTCTTTCTTTTTTTTTCTTCCTTCCTTCCTGTTTTCCTTCTTTCTTTCTTTTTTACTATTTGTTTTTGAGAGAGAGAGAGAGAACACACAGAGATGAGTCGGGAAGGGGCAGAGACAGGGGGACAGAGGATCCAAAGTAGGCTCTGTGTGGACAGCAGAGAGCCCAAAGAGGGGCCTGAACTCATGAACTGTGAGATTATGACCTGAGCTGAAGTCAGATGCTTAACCAACTGAGCCACCCAGGCGCCCCATGACACCTTCTTTCTTATAAACTGCTGAGTATGGCTTCCGTTCCACAATAGCTGCTAGAACTATAGTGATTACATGTAAATTCTAGCAAACAGGGAGAAGGGAAGTGATGAAGAATGATGTACCCCCTCCCTTTAAGAGTACTTCCAAGAAATTGCGCGTACCACTTCTGCTTATATCGCATTAGCCAAAATTTAGTCATGGCCAAGCTGCAAAGGAGGCTCAGGAATGTAGTCTTTTTCTTCAGAGGGCCACCTATATAGGGATTTCATTTGAAGGAGAGGGAAGATCAGGAAGAAAACTGGCAGGATCTGACACAACTCCAAGCTCCTAAAAGAAATGTTTCAGTTTTATGGTTTTTGGGTTTTTTTGGTTTTTTTTTTTTTTTTAGTTTTTAGTTTTTGTGTTGTTGTTGTTGTTGTTTTAACTTGGGGAGAGGGTCAGTTGTCTTTAGTCTTATGGTAAAGGTGGCAGATTTAGTAAGAAGAGATCTGACTTAACCCTGCTTCTGCCGATTACCACATGTGTGTAACTTTGGTTAAGAAACTTAACTTGTAGGATTGTTGGAGGAATTAGGCCAAAGTCCTGGCACACGGGCGATGTGCAAGAAATGATGGTGTTTATTGTCATTTGTTCTTGTTAATTTCCCTGCTGAGAAAACGTATACCCAAAAACACATCTAGTAAAAGATGTGAGGAGCTCATCCTCCTCCCATCAGCTGGAAGAGGCATGCATGGCAAGCCCAGTCACCACAGCGCCAAAACAAGGAGTTATGCTTTCCTTCTGATTAGGTCGGCATGGGGAATTGTTCCTGTGAATATTCTGTATATATGGGTCCTGCTCCGGTGGCTCCACGGGAAATGCCATTACTTGTCAGATTCTCTGTGTGTGGGGGCTAGGTGCTCTGGATAGAAATGGCACAGAGGAATTCCAGAATCCTTAAATATGTTCCCATTATTAAGTATGTCCATAAAACATTGAGTATGTCCTTTTTCCCATCCTGAGGAAAACTGTAAAGTTGCCGGTACCCCTGTCAGCCAATTTCATTGGTTGGCTGGTTTTGAATTGGTTTAGCAGTGAAGTTGAGCACCAATTATGTGCCCCTGTCTTGATGTTTTTGGACTTTTTTAAAGACAAGCAAATGCATTATAGAACCACCTGCAGTGGCCTCAGCCTAAAAACAGCAACAACAACAACAACAACAATAACAACAACTCAGGAGAACAAACATTCATTGAACACTGCTATGTGTCAAGCACAATATTCAGCAGCAAAGAGCACTGATGTCTTGTAGGAGAGACGGAATCCAAGAGAGGAGATGATACTTCAAGAAAGAGGAATTATAATCTCTCAAGTCAAGAAAGTTTGTGTATTCATCATTCTATGACATAGGTGGAAATTATACAGAACCCAGGATGGAGACATTTCTGCTAAAAAATGGGCAGGGAAAATATAACGATATTTGCATTGTTGCCTTTCTTTTAACACTAATTTTGTGACCTCTGTTAGTTTAGTTACTATTTACTGAGTGCTCACCATTGTCAGGAATGAAGCCAGTGCAGTCCAGCTAGTATCAAACCAACATAGTCCTGACTGCTGTGATAAATTGTGTTAGGCGTCACAGCCAGAATTTATAAAAGGAATCCAGCAACAATTTTTTTCTTTTTTTTTTTTTTTTTACCGTTCTTTAATTATTTTGAGAGAGATAATGAGAGAAAGCAGGGAAGGAGCAGAGAGACGGAGAGACAGAATCCCAAGCAGCATGGAGCCCAACTCAGGGCTCGAACTCACAAACCGTGAGATCATGACCTGAGCCAAGATCAAGAGTCAGACGCTGAACCGACTGAGCCACCCAGGCACCTCTCCGGCAACAATTTTTTAATAGAAGTTCACTAGGAAGCTATGATCTGAAACACATTACATTTCTCAGGCTGCAGGCGTTTGTTAATACTATAGTCTGACTTGAAGGTTAACATAGTAAAGACAGGAAAGTACTTTAACTGCAGGATTTGTGTGTAAATCGAGCTGCCTCCTTGGCTTCCTCATGATGGTGCAAGGGTTACTTAATGTTTGTTAGCTTCGGTTTCCTCTTCTGGGGGATTTTTATGGAGATTAACTGGAATGACATATGCAAAACACCAGTGTATTGCCTGGTATGTATTGGATCCTTAATACGAGTTTAGCATCTTCCCTTCCACTTGCCTTCCTTGCCCTCCAGATTGCTGTCACCAATTACCGACTTCAGTGGGCAACTGTCAGTGCTTGCTGCAGAACCCTCTTCAACAGCTGACATTGCTGACTCTACAACCTTTCTCGGTACGTGCCTTCCTTGCTTTTCACGATGCCACCGTCTCTTGTTTTCTGCAAACCTACAGTTCTATCCTTTGCCGGTGCAGCTTTCTGCACCAGCCCCTGAGAGACTGATATTCTCCAGCCTCTATCTTCATCTTCCTCTTGTTTCATCCCATCTTTCTTCGCAAGTTAACCTATTTCACGACTCCAGCCACCACAGCGTTCAGTCTGCTGGAGACGTCTAATTTGACACCCGCTGCTCTCTTTTGGTAGTACGTTTCCAACAACCTGGTTTGTATCTTCCTCTGAATGTTCCAGAAACTTCAACATATGAAAGCATGAACTTTTTCCTCTGCTATATTTCCTCCCTCAGCAAACGCATGGCCATCTACCAAGTTACCTTTCTTCTCCGTGTCTTCTCCACGTCTTTTCTAACCTTCCTTTTTAATTAGCTACAGAGTTCTGTCGATTGGCCGGCAGGCTTTCTCCCAGACGTATCTTCCTCCAAATGCCACCCTAATCCACCTTAGCTTCACCTCTTTTCCATTTTCTTTTTTTAAATTTTCTTTATTTTGAGAATAAGAGAGCACAAGCATGAGCTGGGGAGGGGCAGAGAGAGAGGGAGAGAGTGAATCCCAAGCAGGCTCCACACTGTCAGTGCAGAGCCCAACGCAGGGCTCCATTTCTCAAACCATGAGATCATGACCTGAGCCAAAATCAAGAGTTGGATACTTAACTGACTGAGCCACCCAGGTGCCCCCACCATGCTAGCTTTCTAATTGGTTTCCCTGCCTCCCTTCTCTTTCCCCTCCAGTCTGCCTGTCAAAAGCATCATTAGCTTTATATCAATATATTCTCTCCTGCTTAATTATCTTTACTGGAGAAATTCTGGCAAAAACAGGGCGGTAAAGCTGTTCCCAGCCCACCTCTGTCTTTTTAAAACCAACTGAAAAAAGGAAAAGAAAGTCTGTCTTCACATAAGTTAGAAAATACCTACAACCCCAAGCTCTGAAGAATAATTGCTGAACCCAGTGACATTTGGATCTACATGAGGGAAGACACTTCGAGTAAATCCACTTTTCCATAGTGGTCGCCAAAAAGAGGCAGCACATTGTCAAAGAGCCAGTTGTGCCTGGAATAGCATCGTGTAGGGTTGTGGGTAGACGAGGACAGGGTGTCCAAGTCCCTGTTGTGCACTGGGAAGTGTCATGAGAAGTGGTGCCAAGAGAGACTCCTGCAGACGGCCATCTTTACAAGAGTTCTCAGAGGGGAGGGGACAGTAGAGACGGTAGGTGTCAACCACATCCTACCAACAACTGGGGGGGCCAATCGCTATATACAGGCAGACACATACGCATAAAACACTTCTCACATGCGAGGCTTCCTTGTTCTTCCTTAACACAGTCTTCCATAAGGAAAAAGAAAAAGAAAGAAAGAACAAGAAAAAGAGGCAGAGATATCAACGAAGATAAAAAACAGACCATGCAGTAAAAGTTGGAAAACAGAGGAAGCATTAAAAACAGAAAACCAGAACTGAGAAGGGAACTCAGAACAAACATGTCTTACTCTCAATAAATCTAAATGGGGGTAAGATCATCTATTAAAGGAAAGTCACAGAGAAGGAATAACAATGAAATCCATATCTGATGCCTTATAGCAAAATGAACTCTTTATCAACCAAAATTATAAACATAAAATGGAAGTCATAAAAGTATGAAAGAAAACATGGGTGGACTTTAAAATAATATTGGAGTGCAAGAGACACCTCTAAGAACTGGATAGAGCCCAGAAGCCATAAACAAACTCACGGTGAATTTGCCTATTTTCCTAATATATAAAGAGCTCTTATAAATCAGCAAGGAAAAGACCACAAACTAATAGAAAAACTGGCCAGGACAATAAAAAAATAAAAATAAAAAAAAAGCCATTCCCAGAGAAAGAAGGACAAATGGTTCATGAACATATGAGCAGTTGCTCGCCTTCACTCAAAAAATTGTAAGTCAAAACAGGAAATTAAAAAAGCTTAACTTGCTAGAGTGGCCAAGATTTAAAGGTTTGATAACAGAGTAAGGTCAAGGATATGTAGAAACAGATACAGTCATACTCTGGTGATAGAAGTATAAATAGGTACTTTTTCTAATGACCAAGTTGAAAATAGCTCTCAGATTTTAAAAGCACATACCTTTTGATCCAGCAATTCTGTTTTTAGTGGGGTTTTTTCCCCCTACAGGAATATTCTCACATATTTCCAAAGGTATGAGGAGGGAGTACAGCCTTGTTTGTAATAATAAACAAGTGGGGACAGCTTAAATATCTACCAACTGAGATTTCGTTAAATAAAAGATATGCAACAGTCTAAAGTGTGGACTACCATACAGCTATTTTAAATAATGAGGTGAAGTGATATATGCTGAGTCGTAAAGATACATTGCAAAGCAGGAAATAAACACGTACAATGCAGTGTATAATTATTCACTCACAGGCAGATTTATAAGAGTATTTATGTGGAAAATTTCTGGAAGGAGAGAGAACAAAGATTTAATGCTGAGGAGTAGACACAGTCTGGGATGAAGACAGATTCATTTTTTTTTAAGCTTATTTATATATTTTGAGAGAGAGAGAAGGGAAGGGGCAGGAAGAGAGGGAGAGAGAGAGAGAATCCCAGGCAGGCTCCATGCTGTCAGCACAGAGCCTGACTTGGGGCTCAAACCCATGAACTGTGAGATCATGACCCAAGCCGAAACCAAGAGTCAGATGCTTAACCGACTGAGCCACCTAGGCACCCCTTTTTTTCAAAAAAATTACTTTTTAATGTATGTTTGGTTTTCATAATGAGAATAGAAAAATGCTAAAAACAAAATACAATAAGACGCAAAAGAGAAATTTTCAGATTTCTTTAATGTGCTTGCATTATTAATAGGATTAAGTCCAGACGCTCCACCTAGCATGGTAAACACTTGGCAAACTAATCCAGTTGACCTTGCCCATCACTTCCCCCAGCATTTCTTTCCTTTGCCTCTCCTCTAGCCATATCTAACCAGTTATTGTTTCTTGAGCACATCATGACCTCAATGTCTTTATTCATTTACCCCCTTTGTATGAAATATCTCTGATTCTATCCCAGGAAATGTTGCTCATCCATTAAAGCCCAGTTCAAATGATGCCTCATCTCTGAGGTCTGACCTGACTGTTCAGACCCAAAATGAGCTTTTCCCTCCTCCTTGCTCTTACTTGCATCTGAGGTAGAACAGATTCATTGTCACCTCACCTGCTTTGTGAGTCCTGGGAGGACTCGGTGAAATTGAGCTCTCTACAGAGCACCCTGATAAGTTCTCCAGTTGCCTTGTACATTGGAACCATTCCTTTGAGACTTCTGTGAGTGGGGCCTGTGTTAGACAGTTTGGGCTTCACATTTGCTTGGACAGGTCATCATACAGAAGGAAGGGGCAAGAAGGCTCCAAATCCATGTTTGCTAATATCACACACATGTATTGTATGTGTTTTATATAAATTACCTCATTTTGTCTTCACCCTTCAAAGTGGTCTTATTATCCTTGTTTTGTAAATGAAGAAATCCGTGACTCAAAGAGGTTAGGTAAATCACCCAAAGTAAATGGTGGAGTTTGGTTCAAATTTGGGACTTTCTGGCTCCAAAGTCTGTGCCTCTTCCATTCTGGAATCTGTGTTCTGGGGAGGAGTGAGTTCAAGATGAAGCAACGGTGTTCTCACTTGAGAGGCTATGTCCCCAGAGTCTCTCTTCCTTTGTAATATAGAGGTGAGCTTGAACTGGGCTGAGGGCCAGGGTGTGGAGGGTAGTACACGGAGCAGCGTTGTGGAAGGTGGGGAAAGTTCTGCATAGCACTTGTTTGCTAATTCTCTGTCTATGGAAGTCCCAGATTTGTGGATTGTCTCCTATCCGAGGTCCTGTCCGTTCAAAAGGCCAGCTGGAGTGATTCTGTTTTCTGGAATAACACAGGGAGGATGATTAATACTTGGCCAACTTCAGAGTAGGAAATGTGAAACACGTGCCTGTTTAGGGTTTCTTCACATGTTTCTAATCAACCAACCAGATTTCACTTGAATCTTTTATGGCTTCTCTGAAATTTGTAGTGGAATTGCAAGCCAAGTGTAGCCCTGGACCTATTTGTGGTTGCTATAATATCCCCTTTCCTGACTCCTTCCACCACTTAGTGAAAATTATTATTGCAGTAAAATCTCTTAGTCATACTTTCCAGGGGGTTGAAATTTCTTAGCTTGTCATATGGATAAATGTTATATTATGTTAATACAGAGCAGTATGGTTAGATGGGTCTTTGCTTCGAATTTGACAAAGCACATGGTTGACGTTAGATATTGAGCATTCTGTAAGTAGGATGTATTGCACCTTTGATTCAACTCAAGAAACATTTTGAGAACCTACCATGTATAAGGTATGCTGGAAACTGGGTATACAAATATGGTTTTTACCTTGATTTCTTATGGATTTCTTGACTTCTAAGTTATGGAAGTTCATAACTTAAACTGAACACATCTTAAAGTGAACTCCCTATCTTCATAGTTCCAGGTTCAGATGATGTCAGATGATGACATGAGGAGCAACCCAGTTGTTGAAGCTCAAAACACTGGAATCATCCCTGATTCCTCTCCTTCATTTGCAACCATATTAAGATTTTCTTTTTCTTGAATATTTCTTGATTTTCGTCCTTATCTCCATGGCCATGATCCCTTCAGGACTTCATTTCTTCCCTTGTCTGGTCTAATAATGGCTTTCTTTCTCTGCTCCCTGCTGCCAGGCTCTCACCTTCCTTACCTCTGCTCTAGCAATTACTCAAAACACAAATACGATATACTATTCCCCTGCTTAATATGCTTTGTGAACTCACTATGACCCAAAGGACAGATGTGAATACTTCCAAAGCCTTTCACTACGTTGCCTTGGGTGGCAAGTTAGGGGAGGGTGGGAAGACCCATAAGTGAAGACACCATATAAAGACCATTTTTCCATTTGGAAACATTCAACTGTTTGTAAAATGGGGAAGCTGTGGTTTTGGATGAACTAAGATGAGTGAGTTCCCAATTCCTAGAGATCCAGCCTTTGAAGTGCATTCTGTGAAGGCAGACAAAAACAGATTTAAGACAAATATGGGATGATAAGTATTAAAGTTTTGGAGCTCTTTTAGTGAAAACGTGATGTTTATGGGAAATATGAATTCAAGGGTTTTTTAAATATATTTATGCATCCATCCACTTACTCATTCACTTCTTTGATCAACAGATAACTACTGAGTACCTAGACAAGAGGTTACAGATGACTGTGGTACGGTCTCTGCTCTCAAGGAAAGGCAGATAAATAGGCAGTTATAAGACCATAGGATGAGTGTTGTGTTATGAAAAAACACATGGTATTTTGAGAACACATATTAGGAGCACCTAACAGAGTCCAAGGAGAGTCAGGAAAGATGATGTTTAAGAGGAGAGCAGAAAGAAAATGTGACTTATCCAGGTGATAGGAAGAATGAAGAGAAGCACGAGTGGAGGAGGACATGGGCAAAGGGTCAGAAGCAAGACAAAGGGGAGTTTCAAGATGCTAATATGGTGGAATTATAGTGCTGAGGTTAGGATGGAAACAGTGTAGGGGTGATTAGATATGAATCTCCAGCAGGAACTAATAGGCCCTGCAGGGGACACCTCTCATCCTTCCTGGGTCTTAGGTGGGAGTGGGACAGTGCCAGGGCTCATGGCTTAGCATGTGGAATACGGACTGGGGTTCAGCTCAGTCAGCTCAGCTATGGGCAGCACCTTTGTCTGTTGGCAGCACTCTTGACCAGGTTATTGCTGCATTATGTTAAGGAGGTGACACTTTATCTTCAGGACAAATGGGGAACCCTGCAGGATATTCAGCAGAGGAATTAGGTGGTCAGGTTAGAACTTTCAGATGATCTCTCTGACTGCAGCATGGGAGGTAAGTTAGAAGACTTCAAATTGGAGTCAAGGAGACTTTCTCAGCAGTGCAGCTGAGAGATGATGGTAGCCTGACCTAACGCAGTGGCATTCGTTGGAATTAGTGCCGTCATGAGTCATTAAGAGAAACTCATCAGCAGCCTTTAAGGAGCTAGGCAGGAAGTATAGTCTTGCTCTTTCTTACCCAAAGTTTGCCTTGCTGAGGAACACAGAACACTGGGCTTGCTGGACCATGATTTCAACACAGTGAAGAAACAGATTCTTTAAGAAAAACAAAACAAAACAACAAAACCTCTATTGAGGTATAACTGATATAAAAAACCTGCGAGTATCTAACATATATGATTTGATGAGTTTGGACATATGCCAATCAAAGTAATAAACCTATCCATCGCCTCCAAAAGGATTCTTAACAATAGAAATTCAACAAAGGGGTAGGAAGAGAAACAGAACCAGATTCAGTGTGTCTCCCAAGCCGGTCCCCCTGAAACTTTTAGTTGTATAATAACCTCACCAGAGCCTAACAGGGACATTTATGTTTGTGACAGCTTGTTCTGTATTTCTTCCCACTGGAAACATTTTCACGAGGCAATTAAAGAATCATTCATTACCTCAAAAAGCAACTCAGGCTTTCACGGTTGTGCAATCACATCAAGTTAAATTTTTACAGGCCCTTGGTTGGCCTGGCGTGGGTGAGATGTGAGCAAGCAGGGTGGGGGTGTAGAAGTACAGGGAGTCAGACAGTAGTGGCATTAGCAATGTTGCGTTTTTGGGTTGGTCTGTGTTAATATCCTCAGTCACCAACTCAGGGGTGCTTTGAGGGCTAGCTCTGGAGTTCAAAACACCGTTAATGAACAAAATAATCATTCATATTTTCTCCAGTTTTCAAAGCACATTTAAAAGAAAACCTATCATAAAAGAACAGGGTGTCAGGAGAGTTGAATTCTATCTCCAACATTTTCTGTACTCGGCCACTGGGACACTTGATAAGACACAACCTTTTCTGGGCCTCATTTTCTTGTCTCAAGATTCCTTTCAGGATTAAAATCCCATGCTTCTATGAATGTTTGCATCTTGAAGTGTCAGCACCTAGTAGGCCCTCGATATAGATCTGTAAAATTAGAGGAATGACCGTTGTGTGTTTGGCCCAGGGCTGTTAACGGGACACACAAAGATAAGTGAAAAGTGTCCTTGTGTTTTAGTTTTTGGCTGTTCACAGTCATCTACACAGGGGATAACTGGAGACTGTCCAGGCGCTGCCCCACAGGCATGTACAGGGAACTATGAGATCCTAGAGGGAAGGAAGTCAAGAAAGAGAGATAGTTGAGCAGAATCTGAACAGAGGCTGGCCAGATGTGCCGGAAAAACCATTCAAAGCAGCGGAAGTCGGATGAAGGTCTACCAAGGCCCCTGATACTTACGTGTAAGGACAGCTGCCCTGGAACTGGAAGGATAATGGTCAGAACAGTTGCCACCACTTGGTAGCAAACTCGGCGAGCCCGTGACCGCTTGCTACGGGTGATTGTGTCTGATCACGAGATTGCCTGCCAAGAGTCAGCCACCAAGGGCTGATTTCAGATGTACTTAAGAGACACCCCAGGAGGGCTTAGCAGAGGATGCCACAGGCAGGTCTGTATGCAAGAAGAGTAGAAGGAAAATAAAGAAATTGCTGCAGAGGAGTTTAGTTCCTCGCGTCCACAGAACCTGTAACCTCTGCTTGCTAATGGTACCCATGTACCCTTCGTGGGCAGAACAAGGGTATTTCCATCAGCTTTTTATGCCAGGAATGGACTAACCCACTACCTCCCCACTTTCCACTAATGATTATTCCTCAGCTTCAGCTAAATCTTGCCATTGTCCCCACTCTCATCAAGCAGAACACAGATGACCATCTGGCAGTGGCTATCTGCATGGTGCGTATAGTTTTCCTAGAATAATGGCTTGTGTTATTTTTTAAAAGCACCAGAACCCTCTTTGCACATTAAATTTTACTTAGAAGAACAATATATAAACAGCTGTGGCCAAACTTCAACAGCTACAACAGCATAAATATTTATCAGGCATTGATAATGTCCCTGTGCTATGCACTTGATATGTGTCGCCTCATTTACTCTTATAACAGTGCTGTGATGTGGTGCTTATGAGACAAGAACTATTTGTATCCTCTTTTTAGAGATGAAGAAGCAGGGAATCAGGAGTTACAGCTAATATGTGGCAAAGCTAGAACTTGACCTGTGGACAATTTGCCTTCAGTATGGAGTCCTTATGGCACAGAAGGTCCTGTCCTAATGGTGTAGTTTGGACAGGGCTGGTGAGGCAGAGCTAAGCCTCCTGGAATCTGTCCCCTTTCCCTTTCTTCCGTGGTAGCACGTATAGCTAAACTTGTATATCTTCCTTCTCCCAGCTCAGGAATTTGGGTAATTTATTATATTGTTGTGTAATAGGGTCTAAGAAATACTACCTGTTTGTCCTCCAAGATCTCTTCCAGGGTCTGTATTCTGTCATATCAATTCAATGTGAAAGGGATGCTTGTGGCCAAATAGATCTTCAAAAGTGGAAGTAGATGCCAACCACACACACATAAAACCATGATTCCATTTATATGAAGTGTCCACAGTAGGCAAATCCATAGAGACAGAAAGTAGGTTGGTGGCTACCTAGGTTTGGGAAGCTGGGGAGACAAGGAGGTGGCTGTTAATGGTTATAAGGTTTCATTTTGGAGTTAAGAAAATATTCTAGAAATATCAATTCTGTGAATATCTGAAAAACCATTAAATTGTACAATTTAAATGGAGGAATTGTATGTTATTTGATGTATAGCTCAATAAAGCTCTTAAAAAACAAAAATTAAAAACAAAAAATAAAACATAAATGTACAGTTATCTCTTTAAAAATTCATCAATATGGGGGCATCTGGGTGGCTTGGTCGGTTAAGAGTCTGACTTCAGCTCAGGTCGTGATCTTGCAGTTGGTGAATTCGAACCCTATGTCAGGCTTTGTGCAGACAGCTTGGAGCCTGGAGCCTGCTTCAGAATCTGTGTCTTTCTCTCTCTGCCTCTCTCCCACTCATGCTCTGTCTCTCTGTCTCTCGCTCTCAAAAATAAATAAACCTTAAAAAAATCATCAATATGTTACCCAAAAGATACAAAAATACAGATTCAAAGGGGTACATGCACCCTGATATTTATAGCAGCATTATCAACAATAGCCAAGCTATGGAGACAGCCCAAATGTCTGTTGACTAACGAATGGATAATGAAGATGTGGTGTGTATATATGTGTGTGTGCATATATATATATATATATATATATATATAGTGTGTGCACATATATATATATATATATAATGGAATATTACTCAGCTAAAAAAATGAATGAAATTATGCCATTTGCAGTGACATAGATGGAGCTAGAGTGTATTATGCTAAGGAAATAAGTCAGTCAGAGAATGACAAATACCATATGATTTCACTCATATATGGAGTTTAAAAAAAAAACAGATGAACATATGGGAGGGGAAAAAGAGAGAGGGAACCAAACCATAAGAGATGCTTGATGGAGGGAGGTGGGTGGGGGGTTGGGCTAAATGGATGATGGGTACTAAGGAGGGCACTTGCGATGAGCGCTGGGTGTTGTATGTAAGTGACGAATCCCTGAATTCTACTCCTGAAACCAGTATTGCGCTGTATGTTACCTAACTAGAACTTAAAATAAAAATTTGAAAAGAAAAAAAATTCATCAATATGTTAATCCATTAATTTGTGAATTCATTCCACAATATCTGTGGAGTGGCTGCTGTGGCTGGAGTGGCTGCTACACGTGAGGATACGAGGAGAGAAGAGCCCCCGGTCAAGAAGGGTCCTGACACAACATCAGGCGGCAGCATGCCTTCTCTCATAGGGATATATACAAGGGTAGAGGAGGTCCAGAGCCCTGTGGGGACATGGCGATGACCTGGGAGAGGCGGTGGTACCGAGCCCAAAGCCAGACCTTACCAGGGAGGCCAGCCGCAGACGTAGCCAAGACGGGGTATGGGGGTTCTAGGTCGAACTAGCAGCATGGGAAAGCTTGGAGACATGAGAGCACAGGTGCGTGTTTGGTGGTTTGCACACCTGGATAGCAGATCAGGTGTGGAAAGACCAGGGAGAAGAGAATTGCAAGATAAGCAGGAGCTGAGTGACTCCGTTCCTTGAATCATTCCTTCAACCATTCATTTCTTTAAAAAAATTTTTTTAATGTTTATTTTTTTGAGACAATGCGAGAGACAGAGTGCAAGTAGTGGAGGGGGCACAGAGGGAGACACAGAATCTGAAGCGGGCTCCGGGCTCTGAACTGTCAGCCCAGAGCCCAACGCGGGGCTTGAACTCATGAACCGTAAGATCAGACCTGAGCCAAAGTCGGACGCTTAACTGACAGAGCCACCCTGGCGCCCCCAACCATTCATTTCTTGAGTGAGCATCACCTGTGTGTAAGGCAGAGGTTAGGTCAGTGGACTTGAGGTTGGCTTTGAGAATTGCCTGGAAAGCTTACAGAAATTGATAGGTACGTCTCACCCCAGAAGTAACTGGTCTTGGGGTGCTTTGGGCATCAGAATTTTTCAAAGCCGCTCAGGAAATTCTATTTGCATCAAATACCAGTAGGCTGTGTAATGGAGATTTAAAAAAAAAAAAATTAAGAGGGGTGCCTGCGTGGCTCAGTTGGTTAAGCATCTGACTTGGGCTCAGGTCATGATCTCACGGTTTGTGGGTTGGAACTCTGCCTTCGGGCTCTGTGCTGACAGCTGGGAGCCTGGAGCCTGCTTCAGATTCTGTGTCTCCCTCTCTCTCTCTGCCCCTCCCTTCCCTCACGCTCTCTCTCTCTCTCTCTCTCTCTCAAAAATAAATAAAAATAGGGGCGCCTGGGTGGCGCAGTCGGTTAAGCGTCCGACTTCAGCCAGGTCACAATCTCGCGGTCTGTGAGTTCGAGCCCCGCGTCAGGCTCTGGGCTGATGGCTCAGAGCCTGGAGCCTGTTTCCGATTCTGTGTCTCCCTCTCTCTCTGCCCCTCCCCCGTTCATGCTCTGTCTCTCTCTGTCCCAAAAATAAATAAACGTTGAAAAAAAAATTAAAAAATAAATAAATAAATAAAAACATTAAAAACCTTTAAAAAATATTTAGAACAAAGATGGTCCTGGCACTTAAAAGTTTAGGGTCAACAAATGTTTTCTGAGAATGTACTAGGTACACCGTGGGCACTGGGAATACAGCAGCGAATAAGAGAGTCCCAGACCTCATAAAGGTTCACACTAGTGGAAGGTTCACACTATTGTCTGTTGAAGATATGCAAGCAAGCAAATGGAGGAGTCTCTCATTACAATGTGAGATAAATGATATGAAGTAAATAAGAAAGATTAACAGCAACAACGAGGGACAGAATGGTTCCCTAGATTGGCTGGTCAAGGAGGGTCTCTTTGAAGTGACTTTAAGCCAGGTTCTAAAGGAAGAAACTGGCCTCAGAAGACTCATGGGGAAAATGTTCCCGACAGTGGGCGTGTGTGTGTATGTGTGTGTTCATTGTTGTTGTCGTTGTAAGGAACAGGGTCATATTCAAACACGTTAGGAAAAAGAGAGTTCATTGTATGGGAGAAACTTGAATGTGTTTGTAGGCTATGGTGTGTTATTTATCCTCGTATGCCTAGAATCAAAGATGCTGACTGCATGTAATCGTTTTATAAATGTTTACTGATTACACGAACTAATGAAATCAGCAGAGAAGAAACTGAAAGATAGGGTGATGGTTGATGAAAGAATGTTCCAGAGGAAATGGGAAGAGGGGGATTCCAAAGCACACAGAAGGAGGGGCACCTCTGAGGTGGGAGGGAAGGAGCAGGGCAGGAAATACCATTTCTGGTGCAGAGACAAGAAGTAGCATTCCTTCCCGATGTCTACAGTGTTCTGTGGGGGGAGAGGAGGTTGTTTGCTGAAAGGGAGCCAGGTGGAAGTGAGCTCAGAGTTCTGAGGAGGTGGGAAGAGTGACTTTGTGTAACTGGAGAGGTGGGACGGCCAGGGACCTTTGGAAGGATCACAAGCATGGGTATGGGCGCCCAGCCGAAGCTGCCGAGCACATACAAATGGTGGGACCCGTGGCCATGGCTGTGTGGTGACGTGTGGTGCGAGCCGATAGCTACATCTTGGTGGGATTTGCAGATAGAGGGGTGTGGCAGTGGTTTAGAACAAGGAAACGAACAAACTCAGAGTTTGGACGGAGGGAAAGGTTGCGACTGATATTAAAGTCTAGCCCGGGACCTTAAGGAAGTCGTGTCGAGCTGAAAGATAACAAGTGGAAGGAACAAAGCACAAACCCTCATGAGTCAAAGGCCAGAAGTGCGGTGGAGAGAAAACAAGGGGCTCCTTCCCTTCCAGCTCTCTTACTGAGAGAGAGAGAGAGAGAGAGAGAGAGAGAGAGAGAGGGCTCCTTGTTTTCTCCTCGGGTCTCCGTGGCAGGCACTGCGCACTCAAAAGTCCTGTGAGACATGACAAGAGCTGCCTGTTTTCAAATGCCACCGTATATCCAAAGAAAGGTCAAGAGTGTTACCTACATAACTGCATTTTATCCGAATAGCAGATACCACAATCCTCATTTTACTGGTGAGAAAACTGAGGCACAGTGAGGTTAAACAGATTGCTCACATTTTTGTAGCAAGGAAGAAGAAACCTCGTGTATGAAGTTAAGGCCCATAACTACCAAGCTAGGTGGAAAAAAAAAATATATATATATAGATCTGTCTTTCGATCTATCTATCTATCTATTTTTTTCTTGTTGTAGAACAACATGTGACTCCTGCATCCTTTTCTTGTGAGCTGATAACCCAGGCCAATTGTATGAACCCATTTGGCCCTGCGGGGTGATGTCCAGATTCCCTAGAGTGGCACAGGAGGCTGGTCAGAGTCCAAACCCACACCCTCCTCTCTAGAATCCGCCTCCCACACCTGGGGCTCCTGCCTGCAGGAACTATTTTCAGTTCGCTCATGGCAATGGACAGCCTTTGTCGGTGGTGTTGTCTTGCTCCGTGATGTCCTCCTCCCTCTTCTCCTCCTGGCTGACTCCTTACAGTCCTTCCAAAATGAGTGTGAGTATCACCCCCTTTCCCCTTCTATAAGCTGGAAAAAAAAATGAGAATGATACCACCCGACATGTTGCCAGGGGGCTCCAGGGCATTTCTGTAGACCTTCCTCAAGCCCTTCTCAGCACAATAAAATTCTGGGATGCTGACTCCTTGTTCATCATCTGGAAGGACCCAGAAAACAGAGGGGAACAGACTCTGATCATCATTGGTGATAGACTCTGGCAGCAGCCCAAGGAACCCCTGGTTTGTACCCACACCTGGGAGTGGCCAGGCTGGTTCCCACAGCATCTTTTTAACAGCTGCTGAAGGAAAAATTTAGACAATTGAAAAAAAAAAAAAAAGTAGTCAATGAATTTGAGACATCTGTGGACATCAATAACCAAAACAGTTACTTTATTAAAACAATTTCTAACGCTTTCATAATTCAAAAATTAAAATAGTTATAGCCATTACTACTTTGCATTACATGTTATAATAATGTGTTAGTGTTTTTGTATAGTGTCTTTGTGTTATACTTGACTTTGAGCAGTGGGTCACCCAGCAGGGAGGTGGGTGCCTTGTGGAAGTGGAGAGGATGCCAATTTAGAGGACCCAGATTTCACTTTCTGGTTGAGTGATTGGGCAAATACCCAATTTTTCTAGAGCTTCTGTTTCTTTTTATCTAAAATGTCAGGAATAGGCGAGCCTCCCCAGCATTGTTTGGAGGCCAAATGATAGCATGATTGTGAAAAGCGCGTTTGTAAATTGTAGCATGCTCGAAGGAGAGTAAAAAAAAAAAATGGTGGTATTATTTCGGAGAATGTTACAGGAACTTATACAGTATACCGCTGCCCACGGTTAACCTGGAAACGCTAATTCAGGGAACTCATCAGCGGCACCGCAGGAAACTTGTGCAGCAAAATCCTTTTGGAAGCAGGGGAGAAAATCCCACGGAATGAAGGAGAAACGCAAATCAAACCTCGCGGAGACTCTCCTTGAAAGATTACGGGATGAAAAATTAACTTGGCACAGTTGGGGGTGGGAATGTGGACGCCTGCCCTGGATGCCCCGTCTTCGGCCTCCGGACACTTTCCTTCCCCAAAGCCATTTTAGTCAAAGGTCATGTGTGAGTCTTGTCAAAGGCCAGCTTCCAATGGAATCATTGTCCCCCGGGACAGCGGCCCCCTGACTACATCTGCATTGGAGAAATCCCAAAAGCAAACGGCCCAGTGCAAACAAGAGCAGCCCGGGGCAGCCGTCCCGGGGCAGAGCTCACAGGTCCGCCGGGCCGCAGCAGAGGCCGCGTCCGCAGCGCCCGGGGCCCGACCAGGCGCCCAGACGCCCGCAGCATGACCCGCCGCGCCGATCGGGTACGGTAGGCGCCTCTCTCTTCCCGTCCTCCATTGCTGGGGCTCCCGAGTCCAAGCTGCCGTTCTGTCAGCCGGGAAACCTTGCAAGGGGCCTCCAGATTTGCCGGAAAACGGTCCCTGTTGGGCTGCGTTCCCGTGCACTCAGCTGGAGCATTTGCAGGCGCGCCGGATGCAGAGCTTAACTCGTTCCGAGTTTCCGTTGCCAGGGAATGTTTGGGTTTGCGAACACTGCGCCTCTCGTTTCTGGAAAACGAGCCGGTGGAACTGGCGGAGAGGGGTGGTGGACGAGTCTCCGTTCACCAGAGCTCGAACCCGTGCCAAGCGGGAGCTCCCCGGGGGCACAGCCAGTCTCGGGGTGCTGTGAGTGTGAGTTCTCCCCTCCCGCGGCCGCGAGAGGCTCCGCGTTTTGTTTATTACCTGTCGGACAACGGCTTTTTGCAGGAGGGATGGGGAGTTTTAAAGCCATCTGTTTCGGTAATGTTCTCTGGGAGCCTACACTTGCGTCCAAAGGAAACAGAATCATCTCGCAGATGGAGGGAGCCCCTTCCACAAGGCGGGGTCCCCCTCCCGGGCGCCACAAAGGAAAGATTTGATTGGCGTGCACACAGCCGGGCGGCCGGTCTCTCGGCCCTTTGTACTTAACTATTTGAACAAGTCTTGCAAATGGATCTGGCTAATTTTGGATAAGAGTGGAGGGAGCCTGGGGTCTCGGCGGAGTAGGGGTGCTTTTGATCTGGACTTGGAAACCTCCCAGGGCAAACAGAGCAGGTGGGGAGGATCGGAAGGGGCGGTGGGCACAGCCCGCGCTCGGGCGCTAGCGGCGGGTCAAAGGGTTTCGGCCGCTGCACTGCCACACTCTGGTTTCAGTTTAACAGGTTAAGCCCAGAGCCATTTCTCACTGATAAAGGGAATGAAAACAAAAGGCTTTCTAGCGCTCAGCAGGACGGAGAGGGAAGCCGGCGGGGGTATTTGTTTATGTCGTTTACCGCACGCACGCCCAGCTGCACACAGCACCGCAGCTCTCCACACTGCGGTTCCTGAGATGTTAACTGAGCCGCTGCCCTCCCTCCCCTGCAGCTGCCATCTCCATTTTGTCGTCCACCTTCCCACTTGCACTTCTCCAAACGGCGGGTGACACTGGGCGTCTCCACGCCGTCACCGCCCAGTTACTGCTTCCCTGCTCTTCAGCTGGCGTCCACCCTCGCTTCTGAACGCAAAGCTCGGTCAGGGCCGCCGGAGACCTCTCTGAACCCTAGAGCAAGTTCATCTCTCCGCCGGCCTCTCTGTGTCATTTTGAACTGTTGCTCGTCCCCTCCCCCACCCCCACTCCATGTCATCACTCTCTCCTGGGTTCTGTGATACCACACTTTCCTGGTCCCCTCTGACTTTGTAGTGCCTTTCAGAGGTCCTCTCTGCATGGGCATTGGCGGATCTGACTGTTCAAGATTCTCTTCCCTAGGGAGATCTCATCTATTCCCATGGCTGCAACCATTACGTACAAATCTGGGGCCCACCCTGATCTTTCTTCTAAATACCAGCCTTTAATACAGAACGTCTCCACTTTGGTGTCCCTAGGAGCACATTGAAATCAGCATGCCCAAAACTGAATTTGTCTTCTCCCCCCTCCTCCCAGGCCTGCCCCTCCTCTTCCACTGGCCACTACTCAAATGGCCTCCCCAGTGTCCGGGCCAGACACAACAGAATCGTCCTAGGTGACTTCCTCTCTTTCATTCACCACACCTGATCAGTCTCTACTCTACCTGCTCAATATAATTCACATGCACAACCCTCCGTCTTACCTGCCACGGTTTTGGTTGAAATCAGTACCACCCCCAAATGGATTCTGGTCACAACTTCCCATTAGTCTCATTTGAGGCCAGCACTACCCATCTCGTGCCCTCTATCTTGTCACCATACTATGTCCAATGAGCTTTCTAAAACGCAAATATCATCGTACAGATCCGTTCTGAAAAGTCGTCTGTAGATTCCTTTTTTTTTCCTTTTGAGAGTAGTGTTGGCAAACACAGGTTCTCCACAACTTGCCTTTTACCGTCCCCTTCTTATCCTTCACTTCCTCTCCACATTTTATGCACTTTTTTTTGAAAATGTAGGCACATTAAATTATTTATAAAACATGACTTTCCTCCTTGTCCTTCTCTTAGGGCAATGTCTAACTTCTATTTTCTCCTGAAGAATCAGCTGAGAGCTACTTTCTTTTAGAAACCACCCAGACCATCTGCTCTCCATCCTCCAGAATGGGTTAGGTATCCCTCCCATATTTTTCCAGAGCTTTCTTTATTCCTTCTTTCAGAGCGTTCACCCTTCTTTCTTGCAAATATCTATTTGTCTGCCTCCTACTAGCCTGTAAACTCCTCAATTGCAGGGATCAGCTCTTTTTGTCTTAGCATCAGCCCAGCTGGGATGCTCAACGAATTTACGTGAATTCTTGCGCAGTTCTTGCCAGTGACTGTTATGTTCAGGCATTGACTAGGATGATAGAGATACAATCTGTAAATACAATATGATCAAGAACAAAGAGCGAAGGTCAACAATGATTATCAGGAAAAGTCATAGTCTTCATGGTTTTAACAAAGGAAGGGTTTAGACTTTCTAGGTATTTGAGATAATCCCCCAAGTCTCCAGTTCTACCAACTCACTCTCCAGTCCACATCTCAACTAATGAGTGTCTCAGACTGCTACCTGCATCTATCCTAACCTTATCCAAGACCGGGAAAAGCTGCATGAAAAGTCTTTTCCAATTTTGCTTTGGCTTTGTGAAGGCGAAGGAATCCTTTTCACTTGGAACCTGGCATGGGAAGAGGGTACTGAAGGCCAAGATAGGTGGGCTTCTGAGCCTTTTGATAAGGTGGTACCTGAGACACAAGCTGGTGTCTTCTGATACCAGAGAAGGTCTGCAAGGCCTGGGAAGGCACCAGCAGGTGAGATCTCTAAGGGCGGCTTGGGCATGGTAGAGGCTCTGGGAGACGAGAGATGAGAAAATGCAGCTTTGGTTTTCCAAAGAGAGAAAGATATGTGTCTGAAACTCTAGACAGAGGCGAGTGACAATTAGGTTCTGTAGAGAGTTTTTGAAACTGCAAGCTGTTCTCACTTGGAGCCATGGTCCTTTTGAGATCTGGATGGACATTACCCTTCTCAGCAAAAATGGACAATATGCAGCACAAGGCACTTTCTGTAAACTTTTGGGAAGTTCATACAAGTCCACTCTTGGATTCCTTTGAGTTGACATGAACCTCAGGTTAAAAATCTCTAGTCAAAGGATTAATTCATTCAACAGACATTTGGGAGGGTAGGTGGTGATTAGTAGGAGCCAGCACATGTCCAATTAAGTGTATTTTCTCTTTTGAGAGGATCCCAGTGTAATGTGTGGTATTGAATCTGGAGTCACAGGACCTGGGCTCACATCCCTGCTCTGGCACTCACTAGGTGTGTGACTTTCTCTCTGAATCAGAGTTGTATTATTTATTAAAAAGGGATAATAGGTATTGGGGGTTTTAACTAAAATAAAGCACCTTGAATATGGTTGTACAGAATTGTCATCAATCAATTAAAAACCTTGATTTTAGGAAGGGCCCCGGTCTTGCAAAATTCTTCTGGATTAGAAGGATGCACGTGGGTTAAATTAATACCCGGTTGAACGCATTTGTTAAAGGAGATTGGATTGGCAGGTGGATGTCTTTGGTGGTATGCTCTGGGCTGTGTCCTTACCCCGCTTTTATTCAATGTCGTTGATGTCCGTGAAGGCATAACACATTGATCACATTTGCTTAGAAAAGGGCATAAGGATTAGGGGTCCAGAAGCTGTCAATCAGTTGTGGTCTATTTTGCCTTTTTAGATTGTAGGGAAGTATGCAGAAATAGATACCAAATGTATTTTGCGTGGATCATAAAAGTCAATTGCAAAATTACTGGGTATATCTGTGTGAGACAGAGAGCGAGAAAGGGATGGGAGAGTGAGAAATAAGAGAGGAAGCGGGATAGAGAGAGGGGAAGAGAGAGGAGGGACAGAGTGGAGGGGGAGGAAGTGACAGAGAGGGAAAGGTCGGGATAGAAGTTGTGATTTCATATAGTTAAGATTTAGGAGTTTAAACTGACAATAAAACCAATAGTGATCTGTTTCTTCTAAAATAATGTTAGGTTTTATGTAAAAAGATACAGAAAATAGAACATGGAAGGTGACAGTCATTCTCTGTATTGTGCAGACTGTATCTGAACAATTGTGTCTAGTTCTGATGGATACATATTAATTCATTAACATTTATTAATTTTTGTAAGTTTATTTTTTGAGAAGGAGAGAGAGAGAGAGTGTGGGGAAGGGGCAGAGAGAGAGGGGGACAGAGGATTGGAAGCAGGCTCTGTGCTGACAGCACAGAGCCTGATGTGGGGCTCAAACTCACAAACCCTGAGATCATGACCTGAGCCAAAGTTGGACACTTAACCGACTGAGCCACCCAGGCACCCCCATTAGCATTTTTTTTAAAGCATTTATTATGTACCAATCATTGTGCCAGATGCTGATGATTAATGGTGCTGAAAATGGTAGACCTGCCTTCATGGAGTTCACAGTCTGGCAAAGGTACCAGAAGAATAAGGAGATGATTTCAATTCAGTGTCATACCTGCTTTCATAGGGGAAGCTTAGATCCCTGTGGAACCACCGAGGAAGAGATATTTAATCCAAGCTTAATGGGACCAGGGTAGACTTTTAGAGGAAGTGATGTTTAAACTGAGACCCGAAGGCTGAGTAAGGGTTCTCAAGAGTGCAGGAGGGAAGAGTTCCAGGCAAACGTGACAGTACCCTTCAGTAGGCTGAGGGCAAGAAGCCTGTTCAAGGAACTGAAAGAGGGGGTGCAGAGGGCTGAGGGGATGAGAGAGATGAGATAGAGTGGTGGTAGGAGCTAGGACTAGAGCTGTAATTGATCCTCAGGAGAATAGGGAATCATTGAAGACTGTGAACAGGGCAGGGTCCCATTCAGTTTTGTGTTTTGGAAAGATCATTCTGGCTGCTGAATGGACAGTGGCTTGGAGAGATGGTTGACGAGGGAGGTGTTGTGGTAATATAAACAAGAGAAGATGGTGGCCCCATCCCAATGGGAGCAGGAAAAGGACAAGCGTGGAACAACTCAAGAGCGAACTAGGAGATAGGAAGCAAGTAGTGACCTACTGTGGGAATGCTGTAGGGAGGGCGGCTACAGGACATTTCAGCTGCAGAGGAGAGGATCTAGAAGGCTAGGATGTCTGTCTTTACATCTTTTACTCTCATGTGGAAGAGAGATTAGCATTGTGTTTCTCTCTCTGAGATGGCAGAGCTGGGCCAAATGGGTGGGAGAGTCAGGGAGATAAATTTCAGCTCAATATAAGGAGGAATTTTTCTTTCTTTCTTTCTTTCTTTCTTTCTTTCTTTCTTTCTTTCTTTCTTTCTTTCTGTTTATTTATTTTGAGAGAGAGAGAGAAAGAGAGAGAGGCAGGGGCAGAAAGAGAGAGAGAATCCCAGGCAGGCTCCACACCGTCAGCATAAAGCCCCACGTGGGGCTCAAACCCACGAACTGCGAGATCATGACCTGAACCAAAATCAAGAGTCAAACGCTTAACGGACTGAGCCACCCAGGCACCCACGAGGAGGAATTTTCTAACAGAGCTGTTCCAAGGCAATAAGCATTTTGTCACAGAGATATTTGAACAAAAACAAACACTTTGTAACTATTCTTGGCCAAGTTGGAGAGGCAGGAATAGCGGTGGCCTGGCTGGATGGGCACTGACATTTCCTTCCAACACAAAGATTCCAGGATTCTGTGTATGAAATTCCAATATCTCAGCCTGGCTGGTGTGATCCAAGCCTTTGTAGGGCAGCCATGGGTCCTGGTTTCCCTGCATAGTCCTGGTGCCTACTGTCTCCTGGTAGCTACTTCGAGTCCTCACTTTCACTGCTGAAGGGCCTTCGTTTGAACAATAAATTTCCTGACAATTCATGCCCTTGACTTAATATTCCTGCCTGGTCCCCTGGCATCCTGTTAGAAACCCTAGGAACTACTCATACTGAACTATTTGTTACTTTCAGAGGAGACTCAGCGTTTTTGCTGCCTGTTTGTTTACTTATGACCTTTCTAATGTCAGGACCACCCCTCCTCTGTCTAACCTATTACTTCATTGAGAATATACTTTTTCATTAAGGCCTAACCTAAATTAAATGCTGAATTTTTGTCAAGCCTTCCTTTAACGTCATAGGCTGCATTTTAGTGTTGAGTATGTAATTATTTTTTATACCTATTTGATCTTCTTCTATTTATCCCCTAGAAGCCCAGTACTAAGAACTGTGAAAAATGCAGTAACCCTATGGTATGAATGGTGCTATGTCTAAGGCAAGAACCTTTCAGAAGGGAATTTCTATTTATTAAAAAAAAAGTCATATTTTCATTTTGTAAGTGATACATGCATTTTGTAGAAAAAAGTTAAATAAGGAAAATACCAAGAAGAAACAAAATATTGTCCACATCTTAGTACCTGGAGATAAGCATATTAACACAGGGGTGAATATCTTTCTCTAGGTTTATGCACATGTAGATTTAAAATCAGAATCATGGGCGCCTGGGTAGCTCAGTCAGTTAAGTGTCCGACTCTTGGTTTTGGTTCAGGTCATGATCTCATAGTCCATGAGTTCGAGCCCCACAACAGGCTCTGTGCTATCAGTGTGGAGCCTGCTTGGGATTCTCTCTCTCCCTCTCTCTGTGGCCCTCTCCCACTTGTACTCTAAACAAACAAACAAACAAATAAATAAATAACTTAAAAAGAATAAAATCAGAATCATGCAAATCCTTCTGTAACTGTTTTTCCTTTAACAACATACCAAGAATATTACCCGATGCCATTTATATATTTTTCAAAAACATGATCTTCAATGGGTGTATTGTGTCCCATTCTGTTGCCTCATTATTTGTTTAACAAACTCCTCTTGGTGGACATCAGGCTGTTTCCACTTTTTTGATAGTATAAAAAATGTTATGATTACCCCCAGAGACACATGTCCATGCACCCATATATCTATTCTGTAGGGGACATTTATAGTTTCTAAAGTGGTAAGACAGTTTATGACAAAAACAGGATACTGAGTTGCTAAGAAAGGATGAGTTAAAAAAAGTCTGATTTCACTTTTAAAAACTTAATTCCTATTCTGTGTTATATAGATGTATTTATAAGATATTTTATTTATATGTGTGGACATACTTATTAGCTTTTTTTTGAAATTTAATGAAGGCATCTGATTTGGAAACGTGTCAACAATAGGTAAGCTTGATGCAGAAGTGAGATGTAGCCAATAAATGTCTTTTTTTTTTAAAGAATTGAGTTTGAAATCTACAAACTTCAGTATCTCTGTGACTATCAGTATGACAAAATTTTATTCCCAAGCCAAATATAAGGAAAAATGGTGACATGTATGTTATAAGATAAAGATAATTTTCTAAAAAGAAGGACACTGCCTAATGTTTCGGTGTCTAGAGAAGGTATGTGGCCATGGCCTTAGATCCTTACTCTGAAGTAAATAATTTATCATCTTAGACACTCAGCAAGCAGGTAGGTCTCCATTTTAAAGTGAAATGTTTTCATCTGGAAGCAGGCGTTGGTTGGGAAACACTGTGAATGAATTTGGTGACTTTTTAACAAAATAAATAGAAGATGTTGTCACGGGTTGAATTGTGTCTTTCCCTTGTCTTCCCCTACCCCCAACCAGTTGAAGTTCTAACCCCGAATACCTCAGAATGTGACCTTATTTGGAGGTAAGGTTTGTATTAGTCTGGACACAATCAATAAGTCACACACACACACACACACACACACACACACACACACACACACATCTTCTATTGATAAACTCTATCTTTATCTCTCTGTCAGCTAATATAGAAAGAGTTATTATAGGAATTGGCTCATATGATTGTGGAGGCTGAGAAGTCCAATGATCTGTTGTCCACAAGCCGGAGAATCATGGAAACTGGTGGTGTAATTTAGTTTGAGTCCAAACAATGAGAGGCTGATGGTGTAAGTCCCAGTCTAAGTCTAAAGGTGTGAGAACCAGGAATGTAGATATATGAGGGCAGAAAAAGATGGTTGTCCCAGCTCAAGCTAAAAGAGCAAATTTGCTCTTCCTCCTCCTTTTTCTACTCAGGACCTCAGTGTATTGGATGATGCATTGGTGAGGGTGATCTTTTCTACTCAACTGATTCAAATGCTAATCTCTTCCAGAAACACCCTCACAGACAGACCCAGAAATGTTTTACCAACTATTGGGGCATCCCTTAGCTCAATCAAATTGGCACATAAAACTAACCATCACAGGGTCTGCACAGAGGTAATCAAAGTAAAGTGAGATCATCAGGGTGTGTCCTACTCCAGTATGACTGGTGTCCTTATAAAAAGGGGAAATTTGACACAGAGATATTCATAGAGGGATCTCTTCCCTCTATGAATATTCTTCCTGTGGGAAGAAACACAGGGAGAATATGGCCATCTACAAAGCCAAGAAGAGAGACCTGGAACAGATCCCGCCCTCACAGCCCTCACAGGGATCACAGGGAACTGACCCTGCCGACATCTTGACTTCGGACTTTCAGCCTCCAGCACTGTGAGTCAATACATTTGTGTGGCTTAAGCCATTTGTGATACTTTGTCATGGCTTTCTACAGACTTAGATTAATACAGATTTCATGAGAGCTTAATTCCCCTAGCATGGTTTCAGCTGGTAACACTCAATACATTATTTTGCTCTTCAGTCACCAGAGATTCTGCTGTTATTCATAGGAATGATAGATGACAGAGTCTTGCTATTTCCAGTTAGCAAAGCATTTCCATATCCATGATCTCCTCTGACCCTGACCAAAGCATAAGAGATGATAATTCTTATATCTCTGTTTTAGGGATAGGAATTGGAAGTTGAGACGAGATCAAGGTTGTACAGCTTGGAAGTGGTCGAGCTGAAACTCAAACATAGACTTTTGATTCAAAATACTATACTATTAATTAAAACACAGTGCCTCTCACCTTCATGGACATGCCAAATACCATCTTTTGTCTTTAAAGTTTGAAAAGATATGGGCTGTGGCATGCTAAGCCACATTCTCTCTCTCTCTCTCTCTCTCTCTCTCTCTCTCTCTCTCTCTCTTTCTAAATCCCCTGAGAAAGATTTTATAATCTGACTTGTTGGAAGATATCTGATGCCTGAAGGCACCAGCTCCTCCTCCCACATCTTCATTATCAAATATTTATCAGGAATTTAGGCGCCAGTGTTTATGTGCGCAGAATATTTCTTCTCCACTCAGAAGCTTTGTTTACTGCCAAACTGGGCTCTCTTAGTACACAGTTTGATTGCTGACAAATCCAATTGCAAAACTTTGGACGTGTTGGACATAATTGGGTTTTTCCATCATTAATACTGCTCAGATATTAATTCAACATAGTGACATGAGGGGTGCCTCACAGTTTCCAGAAGCTGCTTGACTTTAATCAGCAGGAACAAATGCAAGATTATTGCACTTTTTCCTTGGGTGACCTAAGCTTGTTCTTGGCACCCGTGAGCGCAGAGCACTGGTTGTCTTATAAGTATTTCAGTGGCTTCTACCCAGGGGACTTATTAGTTTTGAACCTTGGGGATAATTCCGTAAGAATGTAATTCTTTTCTTCGCTGAAGGAACAAAATGTTGCTTGTGTTGGGTTATTCTTGTTATGCGATAAAACCGGTGATTTCCAAATTGCAGAATCATAGAAGCCTATAGGTAGTTTGTCAGATTTAGGAAAAAAACAGACAAGCAAAACAAGACAGGCAACAACAACAACGGGAAACCTCAGGATTTCCCGGTTGAATTTGTATTTCAAATAAACAATAAATTATTTTTTAGTTTAAATATGTCCAAAATATTGAAAACACTAAAATCTGTTGTCTCTGGAAGTCCTTCCTATAAAGTAAAATTAGGAGTAGAGTGTTGGTAATTTCTCAGTATTTCAAAAGAGTTTATGAAAGTTATACATTTACCCATGTAAGGCTTCAGAGGTTCCTGACAATGTTAAATTAACTTAGTTTTGGTTGGGTTTTTTTTGGACCAACTTGAAAGCACTAGTCATCTTATGATGAAACCATAATTATACTATCTTTTTTGATGACTTCTTGTATTCTAGGGATCGTCCAAAGCACATACATTATCTCATGTAATCTTCAAAGCCAGAGATTGGCAAACTATAGCCCTGCTCTGGTGGCTGTTTTGTAATAAAGTTTTATTGGAACACAGTCACCCCCATTTGTTTCTGCAGAGTCCGTGTGTGATTTTACACTACAATAGCAACTTGAATAGTTACGATAGTGATCATTGCATGGCCTGCAAGACCTAAAATATTTATCATCTGGCCCTTTACAGAAAAAGTTTGCCTACGTCTGCTCAAAACCACCCTGGGATGGAGTTCCTGTTATTCTCATTTTTAGAACGAGGAAAAGTGAAGGCCTGAAGAGGTTAAATAACTGGCCAAGGTCTCATAGTTCTTAGGAGGCCAGTGCCTTATCCATGAGGCATCTGGGGCTTCTCACAGCTCTTAGAATTCAAACTAAGGTCTGTTAGATTCCAAAACTTCTGCTCTTCCTACAGGTGGTCTGGAAGGTTGATTGTAGATTGCATTTGTCCTAAATGGGCTTAGCAGTGGGGAACTGATTTGTAATTTTTTATTTAATACCCTTCATCTCAAAGACAAGGCAGATCTGGTGGGTAGTGTTTAAGTGCTCAGGCTCTGGAGCTGCCACTGTTTAAGCCCCGTGTCTACCACTGAATTTCTCTGTACCTCAGTTTCTGCCCCCATCAATTACAGATGATAACAGTACCTATATGCGTGATTGTTCCTCAAGTTCAATGAGTTGATGTCTACAAAGAAATCAGAAGAATACATGACATGTAGCCTACAAGACATTTGTTACTTTTTTTTAATTATTATTTTTTAAAATGTTTATTTATTTTTGAGAGACAGAGAGAGACAGAGCATGAGCAGGGGTGGGGCTGAGAGACAGGGAGACACAGAATCCGAAGCAGGCTCCAGGCTCTGAACTGTCAGCACAGAGCCTGACGCGGGGCATGAACTCACAAACTGCGAGATCATGACCTGAGTGGAAGTTGGACGCCTAACCGACTGAGCCACCCAGGGGCCCCTGTTCTTTTTATTTCAAATAACTATCATCGCAAATTTGGGGTTAAAAAAGAGTTTGGCAAAGTTGAGCTTATCTGCTTCGGTTGGTTGGACACCTCAACCAGGAGATCTACAGAGCATGGCGGCCCCTGCTTGTCAGGTAACAGCTAAGATAGACGCTCTTCCAGCTTCTCTGTGAGAGACGTCTTCGGCCTATGTCTTTTAGTCCTTGGCTAGCCACGTTTGCCTTGGGAAGGCATGTTGTGAGATGTTACAGGATGTTCATCCAGTGCTCACTGGATCCTAAACCCCTTATTACTATTACCCTCGATTATTTATAGTCTTGACGTCCACTCCCCGTGGCTCTAAATTCACTAAAAATGTAGTCAGGCTGCCAGAGGATGACCTTCCTAAATAACACAAGGCAAGCAATTTTCCTAAGAAACACCTTGATCTATAATTTGATCCTTAGGCAAAAACAAGGAAAAAAAAGTTTTTCCCAGTATTCCTCACCCTCCAAAGCAACTTTGGTGTATGGAATCACTGGGAGTAAAATCTGTATGTAGAATGTAATAAGCATGTTAGAATGGCCTTGATCTTTTGAGGGGATTAAGGATTAAAGTTATTCCCTGAGAGGGATGGGAGCAGAAAGCTTGAAAAATCTAGAAAAATTTCTGACATTGTATACAGACACTTCAGTGGTTAGTCAACATGAAGTAACTAAAGACATGGTTGAGGCGCCCGGAGGCTTTGTTAAAGTGAAGCGACATAAGTGTGCGTGGGCATCAGCAGCAAGGTTCTGCAATTTTCCCAGCATTTCTTGGGTGCCTGGGGACAGGGACAAGAAAGTGGCATTATTTTTCTAGCGTTGAGGCTTAGCACTCCTCTAGGATCCAGAGAGTTCTTGAGAACTCTGGCCTTGGGGGCCAGACTGGGTAGGGATGGAGGGACGGAAGAAGGCCCAAGCCAACTCTGCTGCCATTTCACAGGAAAGTAAAACTGTAAGACACTTGCCTGATCCCTTTCCTCCTCTGTCTGAACCCTCTACACTCTCCTTACAATTTCCTTCCTCTTTCTTCACCGTCCTCTTCCTTCGTTAATATATTCAGCCAGTGTTAATTGAATGTCTCTGTGTGCCAGTCACCATGCTAGGCTCTGAACGTAAGAGGAAAGGGGCATAGACTCACTAATATTGTGGAGCTTACAGTCCAGTGGGAGAGGCGTACATGCCAAGAGTTAGGGTAAGTATTCAAAGACAAATAGGTGGGGGGAGAAAGGGAATAACAAGATGACTGGGAAGCAACAGGGTCGAGGGCTCTCTGGGCTGAGAACTGAGGGTTGAAGGAGAGCAGAGAAGTCTGATGAATTAGTTTCCAAACCCATCCAGCTAGTGAGTGGCCACACTGAAGTTTGAACCCGGGTTTGCCTGACTCTAAGCTCTATCCACTTTGCCCTAAATCTTAACCCAAAGAGAATTATACTTGCTCTCAAAATGTTTCCACTTAGTTGTGTCGTACTCCTGCGAAGCAACCTGAATAATATGAAGGAAAATCATTCATTCATTCACCCCATCTGATCATCTACGATGGGTTAGCACAATGTGCACATACGTGCAAAGTGCAGCTGTGAGCACCATTGCTGAGGAGTGCTGAGGAAAGCATTGTTAGGCTGGAGTTGACGTGATACAGCCAGTCGGCAAGCCCTTCACATTCATCACAATGCCCCCTTTACTCCACAGGATCGACCCTCATTAACATGCAGGCCATGTGCATCCTACTTGCTTATTCCTTTGATTCCTAGACAAACACCAGCCTAATAAAGAGGCAAACAAGTCTGTGCAGGACACAAGTCTGCCTGGGAATGCAGGTATTTCTGAGAGATTAGGCTGAGGCTAGCAGGTTGCCACTGGGTGTCTCTTGGCACTCTGGGGGTCAAGGGTAATATTGCTCACAATGCTAATTATACACTGAGACCCACTGCCAAGTGAGGCTGAGAAGGTCTGAAAATTAGAATGGGCGGCCATCTTGCTTTCTGCCTGGGGAATGTGGCTGGTCCACATGCAGAAAGTTCAACACTTTCTGTGCCAGATGCTGTAGAACTTGCAGGAGATGGTGGAGATGCAGTCCCTGTCCTCAAGAAACTTTCAGTTCAGTGAAAAGAATTTCAGACAGAACAAATACAACAGAAGGGGCAAGGTCAGGTGGAAAGATCAGGGACTTCAAACCATTCAGACTGCATTTCAATTCTATCCCCATCACTTACTGTGTAGCTGTGAGCAGATTATTTAATCTTTCTGGGTCTTGGTTCTTCACTCGTAAAATATGATTCTTTACTTCATGCTATTTTATAACCACCTTCATAGATGGTGTTATATTTATTATTGTCACCATGAGAATATGGCAGATTGTTGTTTTAACACTGGACGACTTTTGGCAAATTATTCGAACTCTTCATCTGTAAAATAGGATAATCCTAATGGCTTTATTTGCATAGTTCAAGGGCCAACTGCATTCTCTCCTTGTTCCCACCATCCTGTTTTATTCTTTATTTATAGCTCTTGTCAGTAATTGACATATTTTTATAATTTATGACTTTTCCATCCAACAAAATATAAGCTCCATGAGTAGGCACTTGGGTTATTTTGTTAATTGCTGGTGTCTTTTCTGCCTAAAACAGTATTTGCTGCATAAATGGATGAATGAGCAAGTTCATGTTAGATGTTTGGCCAGTGGTTGACTCCCGGTAGGGGTTACTGTGCTCAGTGCCCTTATTATGATTAGACTGTGTTGGGTGCAGTGAGAGGAACCAATACAGAAAGATTGCTCCCAGCTCCGTCAGGCGGCGATCTTTGTCCTTACTTACACTGGCTTCTCAACTGTGTTGTAGTTGAGTAGAACAACTGGGTCATTGTCAATAGGTCACATGAGATTAACTGCAAAAGTAAGTGAGAGAATTTTTATCAATTCTCCGCAAGAAGGGGAAACAGCAGCAGGAAGGGAGAGAAGACTGGGAAAAAAAGAGAAAACAGCATCTTTTGCAAAATGCTTTGTTACCTGAGACCATAGGCTACAAGGCTGTGACTGAGACTGGCCAGCCACAAACCTAGAAGGCATGTAAGACAGGCTGCATCAGTCAGATGACACAAATAGAATACATTGGTATAATGGCTCCAGCCTGTAGTTGGTGTGAAAATGAGAAACCATCCTTTACAGAGTCCTTCTTTATCTGAACTCTTAAAGGCACTAGAGAAAAACCCTTCAAATGCCCTCCCCATGTGAGGTTAGAGGAATTTTTGTAATAAACCAAATGTATGGTAGCATAGTGTACTATGAAAAGAAGTACTTAGAAGCTAGACTTTGGTTAGGCAGACCTGAGTCTGAATGAATCTGCATCACCTTGGGCAAGTTACTTAAACTTCTTGAGCTTCTGTCAAAAAGAGAAACCAATACATACTCTGCAAGACTGTGGAGAGGATTTCTGTGCAATGTCTGGCACGTTCTATGTGCTCAGTATATGGTAGCTGTTATTATTAACAATCAATACTACAAGGACTATTTCACTTAATCCCCACAACTCAATGAGGGAGGTGCTGGGTTTACTCCCATTTTACATATCTAGAAGCAGAGGTCTGGAGAGATTTCCTAATTCAGGCCACACAGCTAGTGAGCATCTGAGCCATGACTCTAACCAAACCCGACAGCCCAGGATTTTAGTAATTAACAAGTTGTATAACATCTCTCATTAGAGCCACAGAAGTTTAGCGGGACAATATAAGGTCCAGAACTTCTGCATTGTCTTGCATAATACTCTAGTGGCAAGCTGAGGTCATTTGTATTTCAACTTTGCAGTGGCTCTCTGTTTATAAAGGATTATAAGAGACCTGTAAGGCTAGGAGAGGCAGTATAAGGTCAGCTTGTCTTATGCCTGTCTTTTAGATGTACCCAAAGTAGATTGCTTAATCTCTTGCTTAAATCCATCAAATGACTTTGTGGAAGGCGTTTCTCCTTTTCTTAGCCTAATCCTGACCAGTGTTCTCTTTCTTTGGCATATTAAATTCCACCTGCCAATCCTATACCTGTTTATACCCACCTACAACTATATGTACATTTCCTTCAGGCGATGAAACAGTAAGAACAAAGTGTGTATAAGGATTCTTCCCTTTCTTTTTGATTTATTAAGAAAAAAATAAAATTGAATTCTGGTTATTTAATTTAATTTGAGTAGCTCTTTGCTGGTCATTACAGAGAGAACTCAGCCTCCAAAGACAGTTTTAAAAAGAGAGGTAACTAATAGAAGCCTCGAGTTGGGAAGGACCTAAAATGTTGTATAGCCAATCTTCTTCTGAATTTCCATACTTTGCCATAATTCTTGACCTCACCTACCCAGCCTTTTCTTCAATAGTAACTGTGAGTTCATTTTTGATGAGAGAACTCTGGCAGCACTGATTGCTAGAAAGTTCCTCTTATTGTGAGATGAAGCATGCTTCTCTGTAACTTCTAGTTTTGCCTGAGGAAGTACACAAAATAAAACTCATCTGTCTTGTATTGCCCTTAGAACATTTGAGAAGGACAACCACACCCACCTTCTTCCATCGTCTATGCAAGGCACCCAAGCTGCACAGTCTTCAACCATTGGCCATGGGGGAGCTCATTAAATATCCATTCTCTAAACATCCAGTGAGCCTTTTGAAACAAATCGGATTATGTCACTGCCTGATTGAAATCCCCCCAGTCACTTCTCATCACACCCAAAATGAAACACAAAGGCTCCACTGTGACCTGTGAGGTCCTGCATGGACCAGCACCCGATAGCCTCTTTGAGATCATCTGGGATTATTCCCCTGACTCCACTCTAGCCACACAGGTCTTCCTGAACATACTCGGCTGCTCCTACAAATTAGGGTCTCATTTGCTGTTCCTTCCCTCACTCTATCCAGATTTTTGTTCAGAGGTCATCTCTGCTGAAAGACATTCATTACCACCCAATTGAAAGTAGCTACTGCCATTACTCTTTGTTCTCTTGCTTGGCTTTGTTTCCCTTATCATGTATAAAGTATCTGAAATTATATTACATTTCTTCTCCCACTCGAATGTGGGATCTTGAGGCAGAGGATTTGCTCTGTTCACTTTGCATCCCTAACGCCTGATGGCATACAAGGGTGCTCAGTAAAAATTTGTTGAGTAAATAAGCAAGTGAATGAATGAATGAATGAATGAATGAATGAATGAATTGGGTAACACGGACTCCTCATCATCCTGGTCATGCCTTTCTCAATGCTGTGTAGTTTTAGTGACTTACTAAAACAAGACATCTAAAATGAAGATGGGAGTCCAGATGGGAGTCTAGGCGGTGCCACCTGAACTTTTCTCTCCTGGGTTGGGCAGTCATTGTCTACTAAAGGGACCCAAGATATAATGAAGTCACTTAGAGTTGTGATCAAGCATGGACTTCTATTGGACTTGCAGGTAACAAAAACTCCCAGCTTTCTTTTATAAAAATTGTTACCAGAGAAACGGCTAAAGGGACAGGAGGGTGGACCTTGTCTCAATTCTGCTGTTTATTTTTTAAAAAATTTTTAAATGTTTTATTTATTTCTGAGACAGAGAGAGACAGAGCATGAGCAGGGGAGGAGCAGAGAGAGAGGGTGACACAGGAATCCAAAGCAGGCTCCAGGCTCTGAGCTGTCAGCACAGAGCCCAACGCGGGACTCGAACTCACGGACTGTGAGCTCATGACCTGAGCCGAAGTCAGACGTTCAACCAACTGAGCCACCCAGGCGCCCCTCAATTCTGCTGTTTAAATAGCATGTGCAGAAAGACCACCTCAGGAGCATAACTGGCAGAATATATGAACTGTATCTATAACACATCCTACAAAAAATCTGTAAGACAAGAAGGTTCCCTGGTACTGGAGTAGAGCAGAGATTGAGTGAGCGTATCCTTAGTAGCCCCCACACATACCCACTGCATACCTCTATGACTTAACAGAGTGTGTTTAACAGACTTCCACATCTTCCAGTTAAAACATGCTTCTTATCTCAGTATCCTTGACATCAAGTAGTACTTGGCACAGAGCAAGGTTTCAATAACCATCAGCTTATGTTGTAGGGAGTGCTCACTAAATCTGCCTTGAATCAATATTATATGAATTTGTAAAATTCTGGTTTCTGGAAGTTTAGGTCACTTGTCTGACAATGATCAGCGTTCTCTCTGATCTCCTAGGAACCTTGAGATGATATGGCCATGACGCCCACGGTTCGGGCCAGTCACTTCCTCATTACTACCCGATTCTTTTTTTGGGTGAGAATTAAGTCAGCCTAGGATAGAAGTTAATCTGTGGCTTCTGGTGTGTTCTGATTTAGGAAACATTATCAAGTATTAAAACTTATCAAACATTTATCAGATTCTCTAGTTTAAAAAAAATTTGTTTTTAATGTTTATTTACTTTTGAGACAGAGAGAGACAGAGTATGAGCAGGGAAGGGGCAGAGAGAGAGGGAGACACAGAATGTGAAGCAGGTTCCAGGCTCTGAGCTGTCAGCACAGCTGGGGCTCGGACTCACGAACTGTGAGATCATGACCTGAGCCAAAGTCAGACGCTTAACCGACTGAGCCACCCAGGCGCCCCTGGATTCTCTACTTTTAATAGACTCATGTTTCTTGCAGCAAATAGTTAATATTCCCATTCCTTTTAGATCTTGCCAGTTTATAATCCTCATTAGGAAATCATGGAGAAGAGAAAACTCCATTTAACAGGTGCTTGAACTTGGACAAGGTGTCTGATATATTTGACCTTGTTTTCTCATATATTGACAATGATAATAGTGTGAAAGCTTTTAAGGAGATTAAATTAGGCAATATATGTATATATAAGTGTCTCTAGTGTGTTGTCCAGCAAAGAGCAGGCACTTAGGAAATCCTAGCTACCACCTATGGAGTATCTGCTCCATTCCAGGTATGGTACCATTCATCCACACTTGATTCCCCTCCCTTCATCCTGTCCTGAACTGTCATGATGTCCCAGTCAGAGGTACGTTAGCTCTGCGACTTTGCCTATGAGCGGGCTTTCAGTTTTACTGATCGCGAAGTAGAAAGAGTGAGTGAGCCTTCATTCTTCTTATAGGGTTTTTTTTTTTTTAAGAAGTGTTCTTCAAATGCAAGGCATTAAAAAAATTCTAGTATAATTGACATATAACATTATATAGTTTCAGGTGTCCAATAGAATGATTCTGTATTTGTATGTATTACAAAATGATCACCATAATAAGTTTAGTTAACAGCTGTCACCATACATTAACTACAGAATTCATTTTCTTATGATGAGAACTTTTAAAGATCTACACTTTTAGTGACTTTTAAACATGCAATACAGTATTATTCATTATAGTCACCATGACCTGTACATTACATCCCCATGGCTTATTTATTTTATAACTAGAAGTTTGTATCTTCTGACCCCCTTCGCCCATTTTGCCCACTCCTCACCCCCCGCTTCTGGGTCTATGAGCTTTTTTTTAGATTCCGCCTATTAAGTGAGTTCATTCCATGTTTGTCTTTTCTGTCTGACTTATTTCACTGAGCATAATGTCCTCAAGGCCCATCTATGTCGTTCCAAGACATTGTTCTTAAATTCCCACAATTGTCCCACAAACTCTGATTACAGGTTGTTGCCATTAAGATTCAAGTCCCTTGAGATCCGTAGGCAAGAACTGGGTTTTCATTTTATTTTGAAATAAAATGAAACAGGAAACTTGATTAAAGACCTATGGCAGAGGCCCTGAAGTACTCTGAAAGAGATCCTCCTATTTTTAGGAATGTAAAAGGTTTCATCACATACAGGGGCTGGTTAAAAAAGGTTCACACCACCACTCAAATGCTTCAGTCCCTGTTAATTGTAAGTTTCGGAGGGTAACTGAGGTGACTCTGCACACAGCTTGGAAGGAACTGACCTGAGAGCTGAAGGTCAGGGTTAATGTTCCTTTCCTGTGGGTCCAGAGACTTTGGAATTTGCTTCACTGCAGGGATAATCTCACTAGCTCTCTCTTTCTTTTTAAGCAGCATTTTTGGAAATATAATTCATAAACCATAGAAACTCACCCTTTTAAACTGTACATTTCAGTGGTTTTTATTACTTTCATGGCGATGTGCAAACAACACCGTAACTTTGGAACATTTTCATCACCCCCAAACAAGACTTCATACCCAAAGCAGTCACTTCCACATCACCTGACAACCACTTATCTACCTTCTTTCTCTATGGATTTGCTGTTCTAGATGTTTTATAGAAATTAAATCATACAATATGTAGCCTTCGTGTCTGGCTTTTTTCACTTGATATTTTCAAGGTCCATTCATGTTATAACATGTGTCAGGACTTCATTCTCTTTTATTGCTGAATAAAATTTAATTGTATTGGTATACTTCATTTTTTTTACCCATTCATCAGTTAATCATTCTGCTGTGAACATTTGTGTACAAGGTTTCATGTAGGCATATATTTTCAGTTCTTCAGGGTATAGCTAGGAGTAGAATTGCTAGGTCATATGATAACTCTATGACAAACTATTTTCCAAGGTGGCTGCGCTTTTATGATCCTATCAATAATATATGAGGATTCGCATCCTTTCCAACACTTGTTATTGTCTGTTTTTAATTTTAGCCATCCTAGTGGGTGTGAAAGTGGTATTTCATTGTCATTTTGATTTGCATTTCTCTAATGACTAATGGTGTTGATCATCTTTTCATGTATGTATTTATTGTCCATTTATGTATCTTCTTTCTCAAAATGTCTATTCCAATCCATTGAAAAATGTGGGTTATGTGTCTTTTTACTGCTGAGTTGTAAGAGTTCTTTACATATTCTGTATACTAGGCCCTTATTAGATATTGATTTGCAAATATTTTCTCCCATGCTATGGACCACATTTTTACTTTCTTGCCATCTTGACAATGATGTCATTCAATCTATGAATGTGGGTGTCTTCCCATTTATTTAGGTCTTTCATAATGTAGTTCAATGACATTCTCTAGTTTTCAGCGTACAAATCTAATACTTCTTTTGTTAAATTGATTCATAGTAGTTTAGACTTTTTGATATTATTGTAAGTGCAATTGTTTTCTTAATTTCATTTTAGATTTTCCATAGCTAGTGTACAGAAATACAACTGATTTTTAAAAATATTTAGCTTGTATCATGCAACCTTCCTGAATTTCTTTATTTGTATAGTTTTCCTTCAAGTTTTTATTTAAAATCTAGTTAGTTAACATATATGGTAAAATTTGTTTCAGGTGTATAATTTAGTGATTCCTCACTTACATACAATATCCAGTGCTCATCTAATAGTTTTTAAAGGATTCATTAAGATTTCTATATACAAGTTCATGTCTTATATATAGATAGCTATATTTGTTCCTTTCCAGTTGGAATGCCTTATATTTGTTTTCTTGCCTAATTGCCCTGCCTAGAAGTGCAGTGTTGAATAGAAGTGGTTAGAGAAGACATCCTTGTCTTGTTCTGGATCTTAGGGGGAAAGCATTTAGTCTTTCACCATGAAGTTAGCTGTAAGTTTTTCACAGAAGTCTTTTATCAGGCAGAGGAAATTCCCTTCTGTTTCTAGATCGATGAATGTCACTAGCTCCTGTTTGCTTGCAAGGGGAATCACAGAAATAGCAGTTCTGCTTCCTCTCCAAGAGGGCACCATTGTGCTGCTAAGCATGTGATGATGGCATTCTAGTAGCAAGCATAAACTTCCTTTTAGGTTTGTGTTTATATTCAAACAAATTTCTTGAGTTGAAGCTCAAATTCTTGGGGCTTTCCAGTCCAAATAGAGGGTCTTTGTTATTGTAGTTCAAACCTGTGCCTTCAAGGCTGTCCCCAGAGTCACCCCACCCTTTACCAAATAAATGCTGCTCATTTTCTCTTGAGGTTAGAGAGAATGTGACAAGGGGTTTGTAACATCTCCAACTTTAATCTATACATAATCTCTCTAAAAGTAAAGGAATTTTCCTAGAACCTGTGTCACTGCTGAGCACCTCTTATGTGCTCAGTTCTTTGCTTAATGCTGAGAACATGATAACAGATGTAGTCTTTAGCCGCCTGTATGTAATAGTGTCTAATATTTGCACATTTTCTAAGTTTCAAGCACTGAGCTACTTGCTTAACATGCATTATATCAGTTGGTCTTCATATCAACCCTGTGTTATAAGAACTCATGTTATTTTTATTAATAATCCATAGCTTTGGGAAGGCTGTGAATTGACTCAGATTTGGATGAATGCCATGGAAGGAGGAGGACTTCAGAGCTGAGAAACACCATGAGGAGGCTGGAAATTTGGTTGGACTCCTTAGGGGAGGAGCTTGGCTGGAGTGAAAGATTCTGTCATTTGTCAATGAAAGATCTGGCCTGGGGGTAATTTGGGTCGCATTTTGGCATGTATGTATATATCTGAATACTACAACAAAAGGTTGGATTTAGAAAAGTAGGTAAGGGCACCTGGCTGGCTCAGTTGATCAGGGTCATGAGTTTGAGCCCCACGTAAGACATAGAGATTACTTAAATAAATAAAACTTTTAAAAAAGTGTTTAAATAGTGGAATTAACTTGGTTATTGTCTTTGTTTATTTTCACAAATTGCACTCCTTTGTAGGGAGTACTGTAGGGAGAAGGGGAGGTGGCTGGTCTGATAGGATCTTGGCTCCCCACTCCCTACTTAAAGTAGAGCAGCTCCACATTTAGATGTTGGTATTCATTTTAAGATTTTCTTTGAAACTAAGGTTTCGCTGCTTCAAAAAGTGTTACAAATCACTGATTAGCCCAATAATCCTGCTTTACAGGTGAGGAAACATGGGCTTGAAGTCATACAGCTAGTAGTAAGAGAGTAAGGATTGAAGTTCCAATTTGAATTTCTTGATATCAAGTAATTCCTTCAACAAACATTTATTGCCTGCCTATTACATCCCAGGAAAGATGCATAGCTCTGTGAAGCACAAGAATGACTCATCCCTGCATTCAAAAATATCACAAGGGACGGAGAGGCCTAAAAATGGATTTGTAGACAATATGGGAGCAGAGTGGAGGAACCCATTGCTCTGCACAGGAGAGGAAAAATCGGGAGGGAGGCGGGCGCTTCACAGAAGAGTGACACCTGACCTGAATCTTCATGAATATGTTGGAGTTTGCCAGGGAGATTAGGTGGAGAAGGGCATTCTAGGCCAAAGCAACAACATATATTAAAGAATGGATGTGTCACAGGGTACGACTTAATCAAGGCACAGCAAATATTTCTCTAATTAAAAAATTTACCATTTGCTAAGCATTCTTCTGTGCCAGGCATTGTGCTAGGCAATTTACATGGATTATTCCATGTAATACTCTTAAGATTCCTATGAGCTGCATACAGATGAGAAAACTGAGTCTTAGGATGGAGAAGTAATTCGCCTAAGGGTCATGTAAGGTCTCACAGTTAAACAGTAGTAGATTTGAATCCAGGCAGCTTGATTTCGAATTTTTAAAAAATATTTTATTTTCGAGAGAAAGAGAGAGAGAGACAGAGTGCAAGCAGGGGAGGAAGAGAGAGAGGGAGACGCAGAATCCAAAGCAGGCCCCAGGCTCTGAGCTGTCAGCACAAAGCCCGACGCGGGGCTTGAACTCACGAACCGTGAGATCATGACCTGAGCCGAAGTCGGACGCTTAATTGACTGAGCCACCCAGGTGCCCATAGGCAACTTGATTTTGGATTTAGAATCCTATTTGTGTTGCCAAGGGGTTTGGATTTTATGCTTTAGGTCAGTGGTTCTCAAACTGACAGCAGAATTTGCCTGGTGGGCTTGTTAACACAGATTCTGGGCTCTACCCACCCTGCCCCCAAGTTTCTGATTCCATAGATCTGAGATGGGACCTAAGGATTGCATTTGTAACAAGTTTCCAGGTGATTCTGTTCCAGGTAGCCCCCAGGATCACCTCTTGAAAACTGCTGTGATAGGGAACCACTGAAGGTTTTGAGATTGGGAGGAGCATCATCAAATTTGCATCTTACGCAGGGCCCTCTGGGAATGAATGGGAATGAATTAAGAGAGGCCTGAATGAAAGGGTGTTTGAAGGGGGCAGAAGGCTCAAACAGGAAGGGCAATTTTGAGGCGAACTGCTCATGCATGTCCTGTAGAATGAGGATGAAGGGAGAATCTAAACTATTCACATAGACAATTTAGAGGGGCGCCTGGGTGGCTCAGTCGGTTGAGCGTCCGACTTCGGCTCAGGTCACGATCTTGCCATCTGTGAGTTCGAGCCCCGCGTTGGGCTCTGGGCTGATGGCTCGGAGCCTGGAGCCTGCTTCCGATTCTGTGTCTCCCTCTCTCTCTGCCCCTCCCCCGTTCATGCTCTGTCTCTCTCTGTCTCAAAAATAAATAAACGTTAAAAAAAAATTAAAAAAAAAAAAAAAGAAAGACAATTTAGATACTAAGAACGCTCAGCAAGCCCTGAGAAAGGATGGTAATAACTGTAATCAGTAACAAGACCCGGTAGACATGGTGTCTGATGAGAAACAAGAGATGGAAGGATTGCAGAAGTTTCCAGGAAAAGAAAAGAAGCTGGAAGGTGAAGCGGTTGTTTGGGTAGCTGCGTGCTGCATGTGTCAAGTTGAGGCCCCCATGTGGTGTAGTACAGGGATGTCATGCCATAGCGGGAAGAGGACTAAGCTAGCTTAGGAGATCTGGTTCCTCAGACCTGGCTCAATCACTTACTGTCCCGCTTTGGAGATGTCACATAGTCTTTGAGCCTCCATTTCTTCATCTGCAAGTGGAACTGACAGGAGCTTCTCACCGGCCCATGTGAGAGCCTAGAAGGCAAGGGTGGTGAAACTCTTCTCTAATTTTTTTAATGTTTTATTTTATTTTTGAGAGAGAGAGAGAGAGAGAGAGAGAGAATGTTTGTGGGGGAGGGGCAGAGAGAGAGGGAGACACAGAATCCAAAGCAGGCTCCAGGCTCTAAGCCCGACGTGGGGCTTGAACCCACGAACCGTGAGATCGTGACCTGAGCTGAGGTCGGATGCTTGACCAACTGAGCCACCCAGGCGCCCCTGAAACTCTTCTCTATAGTGTCATACCCACCCATCTGTGGCGAATATTACACAGTGCGCAGTACAAAGCGGACTCACACATGAAACCAGGAGGCTCTCACACACACCATCTCGCCATCTCGCCAAACTGTTACAACCTTCTTCCACTCGCCTGGAAATTTAGCATGCAGCTTGCATTGTAGCTGAAAAGAAGTAGACAAACCGACTTTCAAGTTTTAAAATGTACTGTAAGCTAGAGTTAGCAACAAAGGTGAGTTATTTCCAGGCAGTAATTCCTTTTAAACCTCAATTATGAATAAATGTATTTTCAGTGTTTAAAGTCCAAAGGAACTTTAAAACAATTGCCTTAAGTGGTTTTTAAAACTACTGACATGTTTTAGAGCTATTAGCCGTATCCCTTATTTGAACTAAGTCTAGAATGTTAGCAAGTGGATATCAATCTCCACGTCTTTTTTGCAATCCAATTAAACGTTTAGGAGTGACTTTACTGAGTACTGTATGTCATCATAATCCAATTACATATTCATTAGCTCAGGAGTCACACTTCTTACTTTCCTGCCCCTGAACCTGTGTACCCAGTTCATTAATGGATCTTTTCCCCACCTGCCCCAGTTTTCTCCCAATCCACCACCATGGCCCTCTTGGTGCAAGGTGTCACTAGCTTTTTCCTGGATTACTTCATCATCTCCAAACTGATTTTCTGTGTCCGTTCTTGACTCCCTGCACTACATGTCCACACCATACAGAGATTCATCCTTCAACGTCGGAGTAACTTTCACCTGCTTAAGCTCTTTTAAGGCTTTTAAGGCTATCCATCACTTATAAGGCAAAGACAATAGCAGCCAACACTGGCCCCTACTAATCCCTTGACTCATTTCACAACACGCCCGCTTTTGCTCTTGCTGCTCTAGTCAAACCAGCTGTCTTTTCATATCATGGGTGTGCTGTGCTTCTACGCCACGTGGAACCTTTGCACACCCTGTTCGCTCTGCCTAGAATCTTCTCCCGCTCTTATTTAGTTACTCCCACCTACCCTGCACATTAGAGCTCAACTGCTACTCCACAAAGTCTTCCATGATCCTCCTGACTAGATCAATCCAGAGTTACATGTTCTCATAGCAGTGCTTACCTCTACCTTTCTGCACGTAATCAGTTGAGATCGCACATTTATTTCTGTGTCCATTTGATTCATATGGAGGGCAGGGGGCTATGTTTTGGTTCAGCTCCCCATATAGTACTAGTGCCAGATCAGTGCTTGGTACGCAGTAGGAGCTGATGAATATTTGTGCAATGAATGAATATTCTTAGAAGATAGAGATTGTTCTGGTGTGGGGGCTTTACACTTAGATCCACCGGGAATAAGTGTCATGCATAGAAGTTTACGATGTAAATTGTAGTCATTGAAAGATGTGCCGGTGTTGATTTCAGCTTTCAATTGTGTAATAACTAATAACACAAGTCCTGTTTGCATTTGAACAGATATATGCTATTTCTCCACTGGAGAACCTCCTGGGACCAAAGATTACCCATAAAACTTTACATCTGTGGTTCAGAATCTTAAGTGGTGTCTACTTTATACAATCTGCGGTCTTGAATTGTGGAGCAATTGGGCCAGCTTGTTCCTCCATTAGCCATCATAATTTTTTGCTCAATTCAGATTGGTAAACCCCTTTCGCAAAGACTGCTATCCTGTTTTTATTCTGAATTTTCTAATAGCCAGCAACCACAGCAGAATTAAAAAGCAAGACTTAGCTCAAAGAGTTTTAAAATGACATAGGGAGAAGACGTGTGGGTATTATTTTCTTATTTACTTAGTGTGTGTGCTATATTTGCTGCTCAACGATACTACTGAAAAATCAGGCGGTTGGTAATTGTCTAACACTAAAGTTTTAGAGCGTTCTGGGAATGGTGTTAAGTCAAGACACCATCATGCAGTTAACTCTGCATAATGAGAAACTGGATATAGATAAAGTTTGAAGCAGTTTATGAAAATTTCATAATTACTGCAGGCGGCAAAAATGACAACCGTCAATTATCTATCTCTCAAATCTCATTATGAACCTCAAGCCCTCTTACCTTAATCAGCGCTTGGGAACAAGGATCCACAGAACCATTTCATGAAAAGATAGACTGTGCATTAGTATAAATGCAACTACTGTAGTGCAATTAAGCAATACACACACTGCTGCTTTGTGCCACCAGCAAAGTAAATAAAATTCTGTTTTGCTGCTTACAGTTTGGAGATGATTCCCATGGAGGAACAGCCATGGAGATCTAGACTTTAATGTCCAATCAATAGTGAATGCTCTTAATAATATATGAAAATTACATTAGCATTAGACCAAGCAACTCAACATCCAGGGCATAAACAAATTGATTCAGAGTAATTTCTTCCAGTGCTCTGTTTCTCTAAATGTGCGCCTTACGTTACTTATGTCAGAATAACCTATCGTGCCAATTCTTATCTGACTTCTAGAATCCTTGGTTTTTCTACCTTCCCCCCTAGATCTATTGAATCCAAATCTTGGTGAGTAGACCACAAGCACGCACATTTCAGACAAGCTCCTGAGGTGATTCTTATCCTCGAGAAAGCTTGAGAACCTCAGAATGATTTCTAGGGCCTAAGACTGTTGCAAGTTCTGGATTTCCTTCTGCCAGGGGGCAGTGTTCTCTGAAATGTAGCTGGATTAATAAACCATTCTGGAAGTTAATTTTAGTCTTTCTCAAACACTTTCTTGTTTACTGACCCAACTATAGCTGACATTGTTCCAAAATCTTAAACACCAGATAGATGGACTTTCTCAGTTTGGTTTTGTTTACAGAAGGTTTTGAACGGTATTCCAGTCATTTAGCTGAATTTCTAGACCTATGGTATTTATTACCAGACTTTTGGTTTTCTCAGTTTTAGATAAAGAAGGGTAATTGTATTTTGTAGTTGATTTGATGCCCGAGGTAGAGACTTTGGTCATCCTCCTGCCAGTTAATTTATAGGGATGTTTTAGTAGTAAGATTCTTTTTAACTAGGGTTAGATGGTGTGTGTGTGTGTGTGTGTGTGTGTGTGTGCGCGCGTGCACACGTGTACTTGTGTATGTGTGTTTTTTTAATGAGTTCCGTGTGCATAATGACCTGAAGACAAAGTTCTTTGACAGAGCAGTTGACGGAAATAATGCCTGAGCTCAATCCTCTTAGATAATTGGTAACAAGTGCTGTACAGAAGCCAATTATGGATCGACTATTACACTGAAGCCTTTTTTCTCTGCACAGCTATGCTGCATGTCAAAAAAAAATTAATGGATGATGTTCAGCTTCTGAGTCTTTTTTTTTTTCAAGGAGAGCCTTCATTATCCTCAAGCTGGGTTTCTACACTCAAATGTCAGATAGAATCTAAAGTTGTTGGCAAGGGCCGGGGAGGTTAAAGAGAAGGGGAGGCAGGTTTCGGGGGGAATGTTTGGAACACGTGGCACACAACACAAGGCAGTCACAGGCCTTTGCCTTGATTTTCCTTTTCGGTTTATAGTTTTCTACTATAAAAGCCAGGGTCCATCTTGAACTTGAACATCAATAGTAGAAAAATCTTACATGCGGTTAACATCTTTCATAAGACTTGCTAAATACCCAGCTCCAAATCATTTCAGTATGGCACACAAACTAAAGCAAGGGACTTCCCTAGAAAAATCCATAAGCCTGCCATCTCCGCAAGAATACAAGACTAAAAGGATTTTTAGAAAGGCAACTTCAAGTTTGGCAGTGCGTTTTCTTTTTCTCAATTAGCCGTTACTGAATTCTAGAATATATAATGAAAGCCAGGCCTACTGTGTAATCCACAGTGCTTGCTTTCATGCTATCATGTTTTATTTGAGCAGAGCCACTGCTCCGTTAGTAATCTGTTGCATGGTAAGTGCTGTATTTGTTTATGTACGCACATATGCTCAGTGCGAGATTAATGGTGCCCAGGCCTGGTGCGGGGAAAACCAAAGGCAAGCCTTCTTCCCTCATTCTGAATCTTAAAAACGTATTATATTTAAATAACTTTCAGATTTAGAGACCTCAATTTCTTTTAGAAGTCTCCCGGTTGCCAAATGCTTAGTAAAGAAAGTTGAACATTGGCAATAGCCTTGAAGGACACCGTGTTTGGTGACTGGATGACAATATAACTGGGAAATCATCAAGGAAACGATGTTTAAAGCTAAATTCTGGCTGCCATTGAGATTTCCTTCTTAAATTCGATCACTAACAAAGCTGCCCCATCCAACCCCTCCCCCCCCCCCCCCCCCCCCCCCCCCCCCCCCCCCCCCCCCCCCCCCTCCCCAAAACCAAGCTGACAGTTTTTTTTTTTAGGGAAGAAGAGCCAGGCTCTTCTTATTCTGTCCTTCCTCACAGGGCAGAAGGACTCTCTACTGCTTAGCTGGCAATTCCCAGTATTTTGATAAAAGTTACTTCTCTAAACTCTAACAACAACATGGGGAAAAATAGTGCTATCTCTTGTGTTCGTTACAGTCCTGGGAGATTTTATCGTGAGAAATATTTGAGTAGTCGGGAGTAGCTGAGAATGTGGCAGTAGGGACAGGGTCATTTAAACTGCCAGAAAAAATAAATACATGGGAAAGACAGGGAAAGTTATTAGGTTTATAAATTATAAAACTTTCCTTGTTTAAAAAAAAATAAAGTCGTGAGGTGGACTACATTGAATAACTACATTGTAAACCTTAAAAGCTTAAAGCTGGTGGAAACCCTTTTACGGCTCTGTTTCATTTTTATCGGATCAAATACATTTGGTTTCTTTTTTAAAAACCATGTTTTTGTGAGGGAAGGAAAATGAACATGCACTGTTATTGGCCAAAGCAACATAAGAAACCCTCATGTTACCAGAGGAAACCACATGAAAGTGTGTGTGTGTGTGTGTGTGTGTGTGTGTGTGTGTGTGTGTGTGTTAGGGGCGGGACCGATAAGGGGGTGGAGAGAAGGAGAGGGGTGTTTCAAGCCTCTTAGGCTCAGAGCTGCCATTTGTGAATCAATCGTGATGAAATCAAGCTCCGGACAAATCAGGGGAGGCTGTCAACCTCCCAGGTGGGATTACTTGTAGTTAATAGACTGAACTCAGAGCCCCAAAAAGCAGTGCATTCAGTGTAGGCAAAAGAGAACACACTGCAAAAGGCTTTCCAAGAACCCTCTGCCATGGCAAGGAGGAGTCCGGTCCAGTCCTACCAGGTAGGAGAAAGATGGCATGGGGGGAAGGACTTGATGTTAAGAATCAGTTCCTGATTTGCAATTTTGCTTTTTGTTTTAAAAATCCAGACAGCGCTTTACAGTGCATTTTGGAAGTTGTAGGACTGGGTGGTGATGTTGAAGTCCTTTCCTTTGCCTTCATATACTTTGATTCATTGGTTTGACACCTCAATCTCCCTATTCCCTTAGGTAATATCCCTGTTCACTTTTGCTGTTGGAGTCAATATCTGCTTAGGATTCACAGCAAATCGAATTAAGAGGGCAGAAGGCTGGGATGAAGGGCCTCCTACAGGTAAGTGTAGTGACTGTCAGCATTTTCAGTCCTTTTACAATATTAGGGACTGGCTAATCAATAGAAGCTCATTAAGAAATGCATCTTTAAGATAATCTTGCGGTATAACTAATGTAGTCCTAGTTTTCTTTGGAATAAAACTAGCTGTGTGTATAATTCAGGTGAGAGAATGTGGTTTTAATTAGAGAACATTTATGCTTGCTTCGTGATAGCAAGCTATTTAAATCTTTGCACTCCGATATTTATAAATGTTAAGATAAAATTAAAACTCTTGTGAACAGACAAGGCTAAGATAGAAGTGGTGAGAACAGGTGCTGGTTTAATATTGCAGATACATGAATTTGATTTCTTGGCATGTGATATAGGATGTAGTATTTTTCTCCAGAAACTTCTGACCCAGAAAAAAAAAAAAAAGAGGAATGGAAGTTAAAAAAAGTAGTGAACTGTCTTTCTTTAAAAAATCTTTTTAACGCTTATTTATTTTTTTTGAGAGAGAGAGATAGAGTGTGAGTGGGGGAGTTGCAGAGAGAGAGGGAGACACAGAATCTGAAGCAGGCTCCAGGCTCTGAGCTGTCAGCACAGAGCCCGATGCGGGGCTTGAACCCATGAACCGTGAGATCATGACCTTAACTGAAGTCAGACGCTTAACCTAATGAGCCACCTGGGCACCACTAAGAAAAGCAATGAACTGTCTTTCTGAAACTTCAGAGTTTAGGACTATGAAATCAAGATTTAACTAAAGTAGGAAAAATATAAAAGAGAGGAGGTGCTTTGAAGAACTTACAAGAATCATTTGCACTCAGTTTTTTCTTTTGGCATAAGGAAAGGTAAGTTTTAATAGTGTACCTTGACTTAACTAATAGAACCAACGTGAAAGAGTTTCCTTTTACAATACACTGTGCCGTAAGCAGTGTGGGAATTCTTATAAAGGAGCTCCTTGTGCGAACCGAGGGGGCTTAACTGACCAGGTCTTAAGTAATGAGTTGGTTAATTTCCTGGAAATTGGAGCTGCTGATGGTTTTATAAATAAAAATTACATATTAAGTAATGGGTACTCTAGGGGGCAATATTTTCTTGACTTTTTCTGACATCTCAGCATGTTTGTCTGCCTTCCTGTGAATTTTGAATGTTTCTGTATTTTTTTTTGACTTAACTAATCTAAAAGACTATATCACCTGTCTCTGTTTAGCCAGCATGAGCTTTTATTAACCACCCTATGCTATATATATTGATGGAATACTAGGTCTTCCTTACATCAAGTAAGTTGCTTTTAAGTCATGCCAGAAAGTTGAAAGAATGATATTAGAAGGAGTTTAGTGAGTCAAAGTGGGGTGTGGTCGGGGTGAAAAGTAAGAAAATAGATCATAAAAATTGCACCCCCAGGGAGCCAAATGGACAAAATGATTTGTCTTTTCTGTTGGGGAGGGAGAGGAGAGGAGATCACCAGGCTGGAGAATCCTGTTTTTATTGGTAACAAATGCTGTCTTCAAAGACCTCTTTCTCTTGTTCCAGATGAGTGTATCTCCCATTAACACTGACTGTAACTGTGCAGAGTGGAAGGGGAATTGGATCCTAAGTATGGTCGTGTGGGCAAGCTAGCTGCTTGAGAGCCCACTTCTGGTTCTTTCCGATGCACCTTAAAAGGAACTTCTCTTTCTGTTTCATATTAATGTATTACTTCAGCCAAAACTGATATTAAAAGCTGTTTTCATAATGAATGTGTAAATTCAAGTCACTCATTATTTTCAAAGTTGACTTTTTTGGAAAACAGTCATGAAATCCCTGGACTAGCATCCTGGATCCATGTAACTTGCTCTGTGGCCTTGGGCAAGTCACTTGTGACATCTGTTTCCTTAGCTGTATAATGAGAAGCAGGACTAGATGATTTCTTTCTTTTTTTTTTTAATTTTTAAAAATGTTTTGTTTATTCTTGAGAGAGAGAGAGAGACAGAGACAGAGCATGAGTGGGAGAGGGGCAAAGAGAGAGAGGAACACAGCATCCGAAGCAGGCTCCAGGCTCTGAGCTGTCTGCACAGAGCCTGACGTGGTGCTTGAACTCAGAAACTATGAGATCATGATCTGAGCTGAAGTCGAACGCTTAACTGACTGAGCCACCCAGGCACCCCAGGACTAGATGAGTTCTAATTTTCCTTATGGATTTAAAAAAAAAAAGCTTATGATTTCCAACCATTCTGTTTCATTGACTCTTGGATTCGTGTGCACTCTACAGGAGAACTTGCCAAGTATAGAACAGATTTATTAATCCTTAAATATATTTTGTGCGTAATTATCTCCCTGTGTTATAAGAAACAGCTATAAGAGGTCATGACCTTATCTACAAATCTAAGTGATTTTTTTGGATATTTTTTAATGTTTATTTATTTTTAAGAGAGAGCAAGACAGAATGCGAGTAGGGGAGGAGCAGAAAGAGAGGGAGACACAGAATCCCAAGCAGCTTTAGGCTCTGAAAGGCAGCACACAGCCCAACACAGGGCTCAAACTCACCAACCATGAGATGGTGACCTGAACTGAAGTCGGATGCTTAATCGACTGAGCCACCCAGGCACCCCTAAGTGATCTTAAATATAGTACCAAATATTTGCTTTTCAAATTATTTAGTTAAGTCATTGATTATTTTAGGCCTTTATGGTTATCTTCTAAAATAATTTTTAGTGAAATTTCTACCTTTGTGAAGCTTTGTTGGGATACAATACCATTTAAGTCTGAGTTTGGGGATTTTTGGTATGCCTGAACACTTCTTATTTTTTATTTTTCTGTTGCTATAGTTTACCGGCTTTTCAGGCACTACTATGGTTGCTTGCTCCTGAATAAAGACCAGAGATGTACTTTGGAAACTGGGTGAGAGCATAGTACAGAGAGTTGAAGCATTTTCATCTTTTTTAAATGTTCTCTGTGCTTAGAAAGGGCCACCCTCATATAACACATGTGGTTGGTTATTCTGTCAGCAAGGCCTTCACATCAGAAAACACTGGGTGAACTGTTATATATGTATTAGGGCAAGATAGTAAGCAGAAAGGCAGCCATGCCTATTTTCAACAATGCTTTCATGTTCCAAAGAAATCCTGGGAAGTTTAGCAGTTCAAGACTGTTTCACCAAATGGAACACAAAGGGTATTAATATACGGCCAACTTCCCACTGACCAGAGCAAGATCTCCCATTTAAAAGCATGTACCTTCTTGCTTAGTCAATGTAGTTCCTCAGAGTCCTCAACAATAGGTGAGAATGTTCTACACACAGGCAGACCCTCAGTGCTGTACTATGGACTGGGGTGTTAGTTTCAAGGCTGTGGCAATGCAAACAAACTGTTATAATTAACCAACTAGCACACTTGTTAGCTGGATTTATTGTTAGGACCCAGTGATCTATTGGAAGTAATGGTAGAATAGGATTTCTTCTACCAGATGATAACAGATCTATGAATTTATTGCAAGATCGGAAATGAGCGAAGCTAATTACGGTTCTATTGGGTAAATATAATGGGCAATCAAGTACATGGGATGACTGGAATAAATTTTCAAAGAAAATGTAAATAATAAGTCCAAATCAGTTTGACATCTTTGTCCCATACATCCAGTGTAGCCAGCTTGATTTGCCTTGATGATTGCGAGAGAATGTATGTATGTATATATATATATATATATATATATATATATATGTAGGTGCATGTGCACTCATAACTATGTGCATAGGTGCACGTTTGTGATGTTACAGTGGAGTCTATTTTCCTGATGCTTATGATAAATGCCCTTTCAGTCTGTAGATGGAAGTGGGATATTACCTGAAATATAAGCAACATACTTGGAAGACACAGAGAAATTGGTGAACTTGTGAATAGTTAGCAAGTAGAGATTTGAAAGCTCAATTCAACTCACTGTCATTTTTAGTGGCTCCAAAGTTCAAAAGTATGTGGATGGGAATAAAATTCATGAGTAAATGTGAAGTGAAGAATGTCGCTTGATGAGTAGAGTGTTTCTTTGTGAATCACAGAGAAAACAACAATGGTAATAGGAACGAGAAGGTGGGTTCATATGAGAAGTTTGGGGATTTCATTCTACAGTGAAGAGCTTTCTTGATGACGGGATAGTAACACATAGGAAACTGCAAAGCTGACAGATAACAGCTGTGACCCTGACCCTGCGAGGAGACCTCTGTCATGATGAAGGTCATGTTATGGGGCTTTATGTTCAATCTAATGTAGAGTCAGGGGACATTTTAGAGTAAATGAAATAAAACTATCTGAATTAGAATCTAAGAAGGAGGCAGCTTTTTCAGTTTTTTTGTTTGTTTGTTTTTTGTTGTTGTTATTGTTGATGTTAAATGGAGCTCTGGAGTAGGGATTTTTCACTTCCTTAACACTATACAGAATCTTCTGTCTTGTCTGCATAACCAGAAATCTCAGTCCTCAGTGGAGTTCCACAGAGATTCTTGAATGGACAAATCGTCCCAAATCATGTCTTCATCAAATTCATAGCCTACGTACAAAATTTGAAAAATCCTTTGTGAATGAGGACAGTACCATAGTTGTATTCGGATGATCTAAAATTTTAGCCAGGCCCTGGCTATCTCAAATCAGGCTGACAGTTCTGATTTTCCAAGCAGGAAAATGGGGATAATGTTGCCTCTTTATCGGAAAAGTTTTTTGAAAACAAAATGCCATATTAGGGTTGGAGGGAATATAAGGTGTTAAGTATGTGAGGCTAAGTTTAATTTATCTTCACTTCTCTTTGAAGGCCAGTGTCTAAATTTTTACCTTTTCAAGTGGACAATACCTGTGCTTTCGATGACAGCATTTCACCGTTTGGGAGCAAATTTGCAACCCAATCAGACATATTCTACTGATTACCATCATAAATGCTACTTGAGAGGTTTAAAGTCGAATTAGAGTTTTTAATCTCTTTTATTTACATCACATAGAAATCTCTTTTCTTGTAGTTTATGGGGTCCTTCTACATGAGAATGTTGTGTTTATAAATGCTTTAAAAGTCCTGGTGTCTGAAAACTTCCCAGGTGGACCTATTTACTGAAAAGGTTGTCTACGAAATCTGGTTCGGAAGCTGAGGAGGAGGAGAGAACAGAGAGGCTCCGGGAGTGGGTGCTGACAGGAACTGATGTATTTTGGAAGCCGAGGTCCTGACACACAGGCCTGTACGTAAGTGTGGCTCACTATGAGATGAGGTTGAAAATATCAAGAACGAGTGGCCACTGCAACACAAGAAAGTATGGCCAGAAAGGATGAGTCATATACTCCAGAAGGGGCAGAAGACAGTATGAAATGCTAGAGTTGGTCAGCGTCTTGAATGTCATCCATGTTGACCACCTCCTTTCCCTGTGGTTTGTACTTCAGACGGGCAGGCAGACACAGGAGAACCAGTTCTGTTTCAGTGCCCTTGAACAGGAGGCGGCAGAGCCACGGCCCACAAGCCATCGCAAGGCTTTCCCCTCACTTTTAGGAAGCACGCGGGCTGAGGACCACGGAGAACGGGAGGAACAGACGGGGTGCCTATCTCCAACCCTGACCACAGGACCACGCAAAGCTTCGAAGAAACGATCTTCCAGCTTTTAGGAAGCTAAATGTTTTCAAACTTAGGTACCGCTTCCCTCGCTGATGGTCATCCAGATCTGAAAAGTTACATTTTGCAGAGGGATTTAGAGGAAAACATGATTGGGAGTCCGGGATGAAGTCATGTTTGGGTCACAACTCTTGTCAGGAATTAGGTTCTTTCCAATAGTCTATTGAATCATCTGTAGTTTTTCCACATGTAAGTGGCACCAGAACTCTACAACACTGCCTCTGTATATGTATGGTAAGATGGAATGTTATAGATATCTTTTTTAGACTTATTTATTTTGGGAGAGAGAGAGAGAGAGAGAGAGAGAGAGCACGCATAAGTGGGGGAGGGGCAGAGAGAAAGAAGGAGGGAGGAAGAGAGAATCTCAAGCAGGCTCCACACTGTCAGTGCAGAGCTGGATGTGGGGCTCAAACTCACTAACCCTGAGATCATGAGCTGAGCCGAAATCAAGAGTTGGACACCTAACCGACTGAGCCACCCAGGCGCCTCTAAGATGGAATGTTTTAGAAATAAGATTTTACTTAACTGAGTGAAAATAATTTTACTTGTGTCTATCAGAATTATGAATTTGAATGGAATAAATCATGTTTTTACATTGGTGTCTTTAAATCATGAAATGCTTCTGTGAAAAATAAGGAATACGTAGCACTTTTTTATGCCTATCACAGATGTATGTATATACATGTTTTAAAATTTGAAGTCCCTATTTTAAGAAAACATATGTCCGTATAGACTGTAACATTTATTTTTTAAGATTCTGGAACTGACTTGCATCTTAGAAGTAAAATAACTTATTTAAACATGTAGCAAGGGGCAGCAAGGGGTACCTGGGTGGCTCAGTTGGTTAAGCATCCAGCTCTTGATTTCGGCTCAGCTCATGATCTCACGCCCTGTGTCGGGCTCCACGGGGAACAGTAGAGCCTGCTTAGGATTCTCCTTCTCCCGCTCCCTCTGCCCCTCCCCCACTAAAAAGAAAAAAGAAAGGCAGCAATAGAATTTGAATCTCATAAAAGTGTTGGCAAATGTGTCATATGAAATTCTAAACCTCCATACTTATCACACATTTTTGACTGGATCCTTTTGAGGTGTTTTTGTCTTTTGTCTTCCTTGTTGGTTCTGAGATCCTGTGGAAGTCTCAGTATTTGTGAGACACAAGTTCACTGATCCTGCAGTTTTCATCACGCCGTTCAATAAATTATAGAACCTGGGTTCTCAGATTGATATTCTTCTCTTGATTTAGGTCAGGTAAAGGAAAGCTTTACAGATTTTAGAATTTAGACTTTTATAAGTAAGAAAATCTTTCTATATTTAGCCATGGAACCAGGTATAGTAAAAAGAGAAATTCTAAAATCTGTCCTTAGCCTGGCGTGGGGATGTGAGACCTGGTCATGGAGTGAAAAAGCCAGAGCCTGGAGGATGAACAGTAGAACCACGAAAGCATTGGAACCAGAGCTTGTCATGAAAGATGGCAGGGGTGAGGTAGGCCCTCCCTGGAAAGGTGAAGTGCTGTTATTCTATTCTTTCACCTGATTTTATCAAAGGAGGTACAGAAGTTCAAATTCTGGAGACTATTGGATTGGAAGAACTATGTGGATCAATTCACCTTCCCATTTCTCTTCCTGCTGTTGTCAGCTGAGTCCAAGCCATCCAAGAATGAATTTGGTATATGCGTGCCTCACCCGTACAGACCCGGGAATTTACTCTTGCTTGAGGGCTGTTGGTAAACCTCGAGTCCAGCCCTTTTTATGATCCATATCTTTGTAGGATGAGTATAAATGCAACTCTTTCTCAACAAAGCTGTCTTCTGTTTAAGGTGTGGCAAAGCAGATTATCATTAGAGGGAAGGCTATTGAGTGAGAGTTGTTTATTTTCAAGAGCAAAGTGAGGGATACACTTAGAGAATAATCAATGCTGTAAGCAAATAGTAAAAATCACGTGGCCAGCATGGATGGAGAAAGGTTTAAAAATGGCTAAAAATCCAGACAGATTATTTTGAAAGTAAAGAAAGAAACAGGGAAGAGATTCTGAGGAGGGAGAAAGCAGAGGGCATGATCGGAGAAATATTCCAGGTGCAGGCTGGGACGCCATAAAGAGAAGACGGGACAAGGAAACACTTGTAAACAGTGCCTTTGGATCGCTTCCCCTTATGTTAGCTATCAGCATAGCCAAGCAGATTGATGTAAGCAACTCACGGGAATGAATGCTGCTCAGAATTTATTAGATGGCTACTGATCCTTAAAAAGGGAATAATTCAATTATAAGCGTTTTTCTTATCTTTATTTTCGCCATAGGGCTTTCTCTGCTTTCACTGTTTCCACCGTCTCATCCCCACCTCCCCCCACAGTTTCTTATGGCCAGCATGCACTGTTGATAGGTTGGCCAAAGTCAATAGAAAAGTCTGTTTTTGAACCAGAGGTAAGGAAGGCACTGGAAGCCTGATTATTTCCTAAACGGAGCTGGTGTGGTTTGTATGTATTTCAACATCCCAGAATCAACCATGCAAAAGCGTTTCACATCTCATGGTCTAGTGAATCTGTTTGCTTTCCTTGAACTGGTCTGATGCCATAAAGGCCAGGATTGGGCGACTCTGATTTTTAAAAGGACAAAGGACTAAGGGATGAACCGGATGTTCAGGTAAATGGCTTCAGTGAACCTGGAAATGTTCTATAACATCTGTTCTGCCCCTGCTTCTTACATTTGCTTGTTTTTAAAAGTAATGCCTAATTATTTTTAAAAATAAAAAATTTATAAACATAAGGGAATAAAATTATACATAGCATGTCATAAATAATATTTGTTAGGATATTTATATATAATATATGTTATATAATATATACTTTATACCCCCCCGCACACATATATATACATACATACACAGAGATATAAACATATATGTATGTATGAGGGAAATAGAAGTAAACAAACAGACGACTGCTCAAATGTAATTCCTGTAAAGAGTTTCTTGTGAGGAGGGTGGGAGGTGTGGGGGAAGGTTATTGACACCTGCATCTTTTCTCAGTGCCACTGCCCACCCCCTCTCTTCTCTGGCTCTAGCTCTGTTTTTATTTTTATATTTATCTCTATCCTTATTGCTCTCTTTACCTCTATTTTTCACATAAAATATATAATATTTAATACTATAACACTGTTCTGTGCTTTGCTCTTAAAAAAAGCAACTTGTACGTATATTTTACAGATCTTTCTATATTAGCCTACACAGTTCTGATTCACTGTTTTTAAGGGCTGGGTAGTATTCCATTTATGGATACAGTGATTCTTTCTTGTACAAATATCTCGGTCAACTTTCGCAAATATATACGAGAGATAAATTCCTAGTAATGAAATTTCTGCAGGGAAGATCCATGGGCGCTGTGTCTGTTTTACAAAAATTTTCATTCCTGGCACCAGGTATGATACTGCTTACACTTTCCATTCATCAGAAGTTAATTATTTTGTAAACTAGGATGAGGCTACAGCTTAACTTTTTCCAGTTGGCCAGTAGTTATTCCAGTACCACTTACTAATTAAACCTTTCGCCTGCTGATAATTCCTTCTTTCTTTCTCTGACTTATAATGTTGCTTTCCTTATAAGTACATTCTCATCTTTGTGGCCCTTTTTCCCATCCCCATCCCCAGCACTCATCTACTTCTTTCCTACCAAGCTGTTTTAATTATTTAACTTCAGAATATATTTGACTACCTAGTCTTCACCCAATGACTCATCCTTTTCAGTTTTGTTTCATTTTCATATATTTATTTTTTATAAACCTTTAATATCCTCTCCAGTTTCCAAAAAATCCTCCTTAAATTTTTATTTCAGTTGCATTGAATCTTTAGGTTTATTTAGGAAGGACTGACATTTTTATAATATAAACTATCTTTTTTTCTCCAAGATGGTATATCTTTCCATTTAATTCTATCTTTTGAAATATCTTCCTGTGGCATTTTAATGTGTTCTTCATGTAGGTCCTACACATGTCCTAGGAAATTTATACCTAGATATTGTATCTTTTAGAGACTATGATGCATGGAGCTTCCTTTTAATTTTGGGGCTTAATTGGTTATATCTCTCAAATATGTGGACTTTTCATCTCACTGAATTTGTTTTTTTCAGATTTTTGGCTGATTCTAATCAGATCATAGAAAATAAAGAAGATTTATTTTTGACAAGCTGAGATTTTGGTGTTTGTTTTTGCGTTACTCTAGTTGTAGGTGTAGATTTAACGGCTGGAAGAAGTCTTATGATTCTTTTATTTTAATCTGGTTTGTTCAGACTGTTCTCAGAACATTTACGCTCCATTCTCCTTACAAAAAGTTATGGATTTTCAAATAGGACAATGAACTCTTGTTTCTAAGCGTATACCTCGATGTTCTCTTCTCTGTTGCCATCATTAGCATCTACAGAGACACTAACTCTCACAGATTTGTAGTAAGAATAACTGTAAACAGTAAAATAAAACCAATAGCCAACATTTGTTGCACTTCCTGTGTCTGATAGCCTGCTAAGTGTTCTGCTTGGACTGTTTCATTTAATTCTCGTCATAATGTCAAATTACTTTCGTTAATCCCCCCACTTTACCGATGAGGAAACTGGCACCGGAAGTTTAGCCACCTGCCAAGGGTTCAGAGCTAGTAGGTGATGGCACCAGACTGCTCAGCTAGAGTCTGACTGCATCATCACACCGTACTCCTTCCCAGGGCCACCTCTCCACAGTGACGTGACCCATTTCCCTATCTCATTGCCTTTGCCTCTTGTATCTTGCAGTGTTATCGGACTCCCCCTGGACCAACACCTCTGGATCTTGTAAGGGCAGATGCTTTGAACTTCAAGAGATTGGACCCCCTGATTGTCGTTGCGATAACCTGTGTAAGAGCTACAGCAGTTGCTGCCATGACTTTGATGAGCTTTGTCTGAAGACAGGTAGGTAACTTTTGAGTCCTCTCAAGATGAGGCCCTCTGCTGTTATCCTCCCTGGCCTTGCCACCCTGCTTTGGCCAAACCAAACTGTGGGGTTTAGTTTTGCTTCTTGAATGATTGTCGATTGCATTATAAGTATACCCCCTGTGACTGTTGTTTGCATACGAGACCTACCCAAAGGAGGTTTTTTTCCAATTGCAGTCATTATCCACTGGTTTTGGAAGTATTTATGGCCAGGCTTTTTTTCCCCCCCTTCATCTTCATCATTTCTATCTTTTGCTGTCAACTCCCACACTCACTGCTAGGGCACCTGGGCTGAAACTGTGAACATTCTTAAGGGTTGGGTTTTTCTGCTTTAATTTTAATTTTTTATTTTTGCTTGCCTGCCCAGTTTATAGCATTTGTTTTATTTCATCTTATTATATGGTAACTATTGGTCTACCCTGATGTAATTCCCCATTCTCTGTGCAGGTGGAAAGTTGTTATGGAATTCTAACATGCTCATGGGGTCACATGCTCAGGGTAGATCTTAAATATTCCTTTACAGTCTTCCTGACCTTTCTTTCCATGTCTTCTATACTGGAACCATCAGTAGAACATATGAGCTTCTGAATGTGCATGAGTTGAGAAGAAGCACCTTTGTAGACTTTTGCCACTACACCTTCCCTGGTTCCACATCCTGACGCTTTACAGGACTCTGGAGGGACCTGGTAGGCTCTCGGCCATGCCTCTGGGGCAACATCGTATTCAAACTCTCTGAGAAAGATGACCATCAACCCTGTTCTTAAGATCACTAGAGGAAGAGATTTAATAGCTTCCTTGACAAGTTGTTACTGGTTTTTGAACTTTTATAGTTTAGATGATTCTTTCAAAAATCTAACTCATATTATCTTTGATATTAGCCTTGTCTTTCTAATAATATCATTAGAAACAGAGACATTATTCTCCTTTACTAAAGAAGTAGCCCTTGATTCATATGAAAACCAGCACCAGCTCCCTTACTGGTTCTGGTTTGTTTGTTTTTCCCCCCAAATAAGGAGAGTTTTATTAGGCTGTTTTCTGTATAATACATTTTCCAAACATGTAGCCATTTTTTTTTCTTGTTACTTTCCTTTGGAATTTCTCCCAGGTTCCTTAGTTGTGGGCCTGCAAACTTAAATGCTGAGAACCTTGTAAACTGAACATATGGATGGAACAGATGTTCTAGTTGAGTTCTTTGGCTCTAAAACATTATTTCAAACCAGCAGCCTGTGATTGCTTGGTGCCGGGAAACTAAATGATGTTGTGTTTCCTCTCTACCATGAGCATCTGGCCTCAGACATGTCATTTCAGATGCCCAGGTTCCTGATCTTGGGGCTCCTTGCAAAGTTTCGTGGATGTCCTCACTCCAGCTTAGCTCTCTTGAGTGTAGTTCATGCCTCTCTTCCGAGGTTCAATAAATATGGACTTTAATAACATTTTTAAAGTAGTTTATTTTCCTTTGTACCAAGATAACATATGCCAAATGTGGAAGAATCAAATATCAAATAATAACAACAGGTTGAAGGAGAAAACAAAAGTCTCTGAGGTTCTATTCCAACAGCACAAGCACTCTCTAGAGATAAGCACAATGTTTCAGTACAGACCCTGACTACTCTGTGTGTATGTGTATTTATATGAGTGTGTGTGTGTGTTTGTATTATATACACCTGTGCGAGGGTATGTCTGCCTTTTGCATGCCTACACAGTAGTCTATTGAACAGATGCAACCTGCTTCACTGATCATCGTTTAGATTTTCCCCAATTGTTGTTATGAACAATGTATTAGTGAATATTTTTCATGCGTATTTGTATTTTTTTTCTATCTTCTTTAAGATAATTCCCAAGGAGTGGGAGTTTGAATCAAAATTTATTTATTTATTTATTTAATTTATTTTAAGTTTATTTATTTATTTTGAGAGAGAGAGTACATGCACGGGGGTGGGGGGGGTGGGGGGGGGGGGGAGGGGGAGGGGGAGAGAGAGAGAGGGAGAGAGAGAATCCCAAGCAGGCTCTGTGCTGACAGGGGTGCTTTATCCCACAAACCATGAGATCATGACCTGAGCACAAATGAAGAGTCAGACGCTTAACCAACTGAGCCACCAGGTGCCCCTCACAGTGCAAATTTTTATGTATATTACAAAATTATACTTCGCAATGTTTCTATTCCTCTCGAAGGCACAAGAGCCTTCCACCACTCCCTTTTCAACATGTTCTCACTTTTAAAATGTATTTTCTCATTAAAAAAAATCTTTTTTATCTTACCTGATAGGTAACACTCTTATTATTCCATAAGATTAAATGTTTTTTCTCTTTATAGCCATGTTTGCTGTGAAAATTCTATAGCTGACTGACTCATACCTTGCTTGTAGTTCACACTGAACCCTGACTTTTTAAAATTCCATTCTTACTCAAAGCCAGTAGTTCCTCAATAATTTTAGCTTGTTAATAGTGATGCTTTTTTTGTAAACAAAGGGATTTTCTTGTATACCAGGGCAAGAATAAAAGCATATTGATTAAGAGTTATCCTTGAATTGGGGGGAAAAATCAGTCAAAGTAACCTTGGAAAATTGCTGACCATTGGGAATAGCAGTTCCTGGATAAAGGGATTCCAAGCATTTAATCTGTTTGGGAATAGAAGGCAGAGGAAGTAGGGGATATCAAAAAGCAGAGAATGGAATTCGGATACAAAGGTAATTCTAAAAGAGTGGAAAGTCAACAGTAGTTGCATGGTTTTCTAGCATGGCAACGAATACCTCCGTATCCATTTATTCACTTAGCAGAGTGTCTGTTGGTAGAATATTGTTTTAAAATGTTTTAAATGTTTATTTACTTTTGAGGGACAGAGAGACAGAACATGAGCAGGGGAAGAGCAGAGAGAGAGAGAGGGAGACACAGCCTCCAAAGCAGGCTCCCAGCTCTGAGCTGTCAGCACAGAGCCTGACGTGGGGCTTGAACTCACTGACTGTGAGTTGCTTCCTAAAATCATTGCCTTCTACTTATGACAAGTTTTAAGAGATGAAGACCTCAAGTACCCTTAGCTCAAGAGGGCTTTCTTGACCATTCCATGTCAAGTAGCATCCCCTTTCCAGCCTATCACTATCAATACCATCCGGTTATTTCCTTCATAGCACCTAGCACAGGCTGAATTTATCTTGTTTTTGCTTATGGTCTGTCTTTCCCAGTTGGAAAGTAAGCTTCATGAAGATATCGTGTCTTGTCTTTCTGTTCTTCACAACCTCCCCAGCACCTAGAACATGGAGAACATAATAGAAATATTTATTGAATAAATGAATTAATTATAAAGTTTCTCAATACATCAATCCTGAATTTAAGGAGTCATATTTTATTTTCATGGTCATTTGCAATGAGATTTAATGAATGTTCATGGAACACCTAGCATGGGCCAGGCACAGCCTCAGGCATCGGAGAATCAGTGGTGAAAAGAGAGATGTGATTTTTTTCTTTTCTGCTTTGGAGGTTCCAGTCTAGCGGACAAAAAGTCAAACCAAAAAGTACAGCACTCTCTTTCAGATGAAAACAATTTTCTAAATATTTTCTCTTGATAGAGTTAAGCCATGATGTTCAGACAGAAATCTGTAACTCACCTACTGGTCTCCTTGAGAGTAGGGACTGTGATCTCTCACTGTATAGGCAGGGACCACATTTTGGTCAATGGTTGGAACTCTGAGTGTTGGTATATCCCTTTATACTCTACATGCCTGTTTCAGACTTTAACCTTGGGTTGCAACTTAAGGCAAGTAGAGGCCATTTGGTTACATGATCATTTGTCTTTAAATCCAGCTCATTAAAGTCAAGTAAAGCTACTTTGGGAAATAAAAGAGCCCAGCCAGCTATGTCATGACTATGCCTGTAAGGATAGAAACTCCTGTCACAAACCTTACATACCATGCATTTGGCTGGGGTTTTCAGTACAGTTCATAAACGGTAAGGGTTCCATTGTGCCAAAGGAGCCCAATTATGTTTGGCCTTGTACTCTGATTTGAAAAATTAGGAATGCAACCTATTTGTAAATCCTCCAAATATCATCTAGGCCTTAGGCCAACTCTAATTTCACAAGCAGATTAAATGACGTGGGATTTTAGCTCTTTTTGTTGGCAACGCCTGTAAGCAACCGCGGCCTCTTTCGTTTGGTTTGTGTGACGGAGTGAAAGTGTTTTATTGTGCCGATTTCAGCCGGCGGCTGGGAGTGTACGAAGGACAGATGCGGAGAAGTCAGGAACGAAGACAATGCTTGTCACTGCTCAGAAGACTGCTTGGCCAGGGGAGACTGCTGTACTAATTACCAAGTGGTTTGCAAAGGTACATGTTTCCGTGGGTTGGCTGGAGCTCTGAACGAGTAAAAACTGGAGATGCTCCAAGGAATCTTGGATGTTGTGGATATAACACCTTGGATATGGGTTTGGGAGGAAGGAATGAGTTGTGTTTTTTAATGTCTCATGTTTCTTTCTTAGTTTTGCTTCCCTGTGTTTCACTGATCCGACATAATCAAGAAATACCCCCACATTCCATAATTTGGTGGAATCATAATAATGAAGAGATTTCTTTTTTTTTTCAATATATGAAATTTATTGTCAAATTGGTTTCCATACAACACCCAGTGCTCATCCCAAAAGGTGTCCTCCTCAATACCCATCACCCACCCTCCCCTCCCTCCCACCCCCCATCAACCCTCAGTTTGTTCTCAGTGTTTAAGAGTCTCTTATGCTTTGGCTCTCTCCCACTAAAGTTCCTGTGTTGGTGTTCCATCAGGTTTTCTAAAAGCGGTGCCTGAGGCAGGACTCCATATTTGGAGTTTATTGAGGGAATGCTCTCTGCAGCAAAACCATGTGAGGGAACAAGGGAGGCGGGGCAGGGGGGGAGCCAAGCAAGGACGTGGTTTTAGGTGAAGTCTCACCTTGGCCCGTGTTCCTGCAGGCTCTGGAAATTAAATTGCAGAGTCCTTACCCTCGAGGCAAGGGGGCATGGCTTTTGTACCCATTGCACGTGAGCTGTAAACCGAGGCACGAGCAGCAGCCTGAAGGTGGGCGTACTAGCTGGTAAAGAGGATCAGGGCACCGGCAGCTCCTGTTATATCCCAAAGCTATGTACACATATCTGCTGACTTTGTATGGTTGATTGCAGAATGTGATGGTTTTATTCCAGTAATAAATACTAGTCATTGGACGAAAGAAACTATGAAGGATGCAGTTTCTGTCTTTAAGGAGTTTAAGTCGCCCTAGCGTTCACTTAACAGCAATGAATGGCAAGATCCAAGAATCTTTATGTGAGCTTTGTGAGTCCCTTTTTCTTGTGTCCTTCTTCCTAACTGTGACACGGAACATTTAAGAAGAGTTTCTGTTAAGAGATTTCAGGGAGAAAGCAAATCTGTTCTGAAATGTGTTTAGTGTTCAGTTTGTGGCAAGAAGGTATTGCATTAATCCTGAGTTTGGAAAGTTTCCCCTACCCAAACAATTATCGTAATTTTGGATAAAGCATAAAATTGATCGGGAATTTTATCCCTTTTTTATTTCCCTATGTAATACATGAAACAATAAACCACAAAGGCTGTTAAAAGACAGAATAGAGAAAGAGTCCTAAGTGTCACCAGTCATGGAATCATTAAACATCGGCTTTTGCTGGTGTAAAATTCTAGTTGCAATACTTTTGTGAAGCCCAGTGTGAGCCCTGGGTTGCTTCGTATGTGGTAAAGCTCCCCCTGTTTTAAGGAGCTTGTTACTAACTTACCCAGTTGTCAGGAGTCAGAGTCTTGACGACCAGGGACATTTCCAGTGCTCTTTACATGGGACCCATTTCTCCAAAGTCTTGATCACAAATTTTTCTTATAGTCAAAACACATGATTTTTATTTGTCTTAGGACAATTTGAAGCAAATGCTTTGTGATAATTTTCCTTTTCTCCTAAGGAAGCCTCGTTTGTGTGTGTGTTTGATTTTAAACCTGAGCTCTTTTGTGTTCTCCGTTCTTGATGGGTTAACTCAGGAAGGCTCTCAGACCTTGGTGGAAGATGAAAGTGAAAGATGGCATTGATTTTTATTCCCAAATTCATGGGCTGTACACAGATTCACTGGCAAGCAATCTCTTTCGTGCAGTTTTCCATCTATCATCCCTGAGTAGTCTAAGCCTTTTCCCGCAGCTAAAGGGAAGTTGTGCCATCCTTTCTATGGCTTTGAGATGTCTGGTGGTGGAGAAAAGAATGTTCCATCTAATGACCAAACAGTTTATTTCTGGAGGGAAACAAACATGGAATTTTGTTCGCTGACGCCACTGGTGTTTTTATCTACAAACCATTTAGACTCAGAAGGTTCTTGTAAACACCACTTGGGGCTATTAAATATTAGCTTTCCCATTATGTATGGGTGTCCTTCAGTGAGCCAAACCAACATTGGACTTCATTTGAGTGTTTCTGTTTCGATGGTATCCCATAAGCAACAAATATCAAACAGGACACAGGTCCCGAAATTGCAGCCTTTAAGGCTCTGGCTGGCATTTACAATTAGATTCACAAGTGAATTGACCCACTTTTTCTTCTAGGAGAGTCCCATTGGGTCGATGATGACTGTGAGGAAATAAAGGCCCCGGAATGCCCCGCAGGGTAAGTGCATTTTATAAAGATTATGAAGTTTTATATATTAGTGGACAACCTGTCACAGGTTTGTCAGGGTAAATGGTTACAAGAAATGTAAAGCTGAAATCCTCTTATACAGGCAAACTTATACTCGAGTACCTATAAGTGATTAATCAATCAAAAGCTAAAGTGCACCTCTTTCTCTTATTGCCTCTGCCTCTACTGGAGACTGAATATCCTCTGTGTTTCACTATAGTTGAAGATTTTACAAAGTGTGTCCAAATATCGCTGAAGACGGAAAGAAACATTTCTGGCATTGATTTGGGTTTTTTGGGGTTTTTTTGTTTTTGTTTTTGTTTTTCAGTGTGTTTTCCTGAAGTGCTGCTTTTGCCTTGTAGGGGGCAGGGGCGGGGATGGGGGGAGGAGAGGAGGACCATAGAGCTTCTCAAAAATATCCAAGATGGTAACTCCTACCAGATGCTGCAGAAACTTGACAAACTACGGAAGCAGGGTTTTGCTGGGGTGCGGCCAAGCTGGAGTGACACCCCACAGCTCAAGTGCGACCAGCATAAGGCACTTATTACGCCTTCCAGGAAACTGTTGAAAATTCATGGAGCCTTAAAATGCCTGGCAGAAAATACATTTTCAACAAGTGTGTTTTCATGAATGTATTTGCGCAAGTGTATTTTTGTCTTAGGCAGCACGGCCTGTGTCACAAAATCCAAGCATTGTGATACTGTCTTTATTTTCATTTCCTTTTTAGTTTTAATGAGCCACTTGAACTTCTTTGGACTTTTAGAATGGAATGGCAATGGTTTCTGACTGCTTAAAATATGTTCAGTTATTTTTGAGACAAAAGCAGTCTAGTGGTAGAATGAAACGATAATAGTAAGGATTAGAATGAACTCTTTTACAGTATTCTTCTAAGTGCTTTATATGTGACCCATGTGAAATACACCTCATTTATCATGTGGCTTCCAATAAACTCAAGCCGGTGCTTGCTGAGTTATCTTCAAGCTATCAGAAAAAGTTTTGCACCTAGTTTAGTATTCTTAGGTCTGACTCAACAATTACATCCTCTGAATATAACAAAGGACAAAAGAATGTAACAAATGTGAATCTCACATTTCATCAGATTCTGCCCTAGATGGGTATGGATAGGCAGGTCCTTTACTGATGAACTTTTTAAAGACCTTCAACAATTTTAATTATTTTTAAAGTTATTTTAGGATTAAATCTAAAAGAATTCTTTTATAAGTTTTAGTTCCAGTGACAGGAGTGCTGTTGCTATTAATTTCATATTCATTGACTTTAGTCATCCATTCATTTATGTGTCTGATAAATATATTTATTGAAGCCCTACTATAGGTCCACAAAATGGAAAGATAAGTAAGATACATAGAATGACAAAAGAGGTATGAATTAATATTTTAAAGGAATTGAAACATGTGAACAACTAACATTATAGAAGAGGAAGCCTTCAGCTGGATTTCAAGGAATGCATAGGAGTTTTCCAGGCAGCAGATGGGAGAATACATATTCCAGGCAAATATAGCAACTTTATACCCTGTGAACAACCTTGTTTGCAATGCGAGAGGCAACAGAGGAGAAAGTCTATTAGGGAAAATCTGGAGTCCGGTCCCTTGCCTGGCCCTATTATGATCTTGGTCATTTAACTCTGGACTTTGGTCATCACAAATGTGACGTGGCCGGAAGCCCAGGCTTGTATGGATATCCTCATTTGAAGTTTCATCTTGGAAATTTCCTGGTCCCAATTGTTGAGAATGACTAGGTGTAATGGACCCTTTATAGCAGCAAGTTTTCTAAAGTGGAATATGTTACTGTTTAAGGTTTGTCCGCCCTCCATTAATCATCTTTTCTGTGGATGGTTTCCGAGCATCCTACATGAAGAAAGGCAGCAAGGTCATGCCTAACATCGAAAAGCTAAGTAAGTCATTTTCATGCTGTATTCTTATCAGTATTCGTGGTCTGCACAGTAAATGCTTAGCTGTGGGCTTTGAGAGCTATGGACACGCGGTTTTAAATGTATTTTATTATACGAGAGTGAAGGTAACACAAGTCTTTGATAGTTTATAAAGTGGATTCCCATACGTGAGGTAGCTCCTGCTGGTCCTCTTGTCCTAACATCTGAAATTCTGTTCCTAGGGTCCTGCGGCACACACTCTCCCTACATGAGGCCCGTGTACCCAACAAAAACTTTCCCTAACTTATACACTTTGGCCACTGTAAGTATTTTTTCAAATAATATAGATTCCGAGGGTGTGGATGTAGACCTCATCCTGAAGTGACTTAAAGGGAGATTCGCAAAAACATGTTTCTTAGTGTTTAAAGGCAATCTTTTCGTTTTCTATCTTGTCTGCGTGAGCTGTTCCCAGTAAATGTCTTTTACAGTTGTGTGGACGACTGAACTTCACCGCAGGTTCAAAACCGAACACTTTTTTCCAGGCGCAGTTCGGTTGGAGCACGTACATTAAACCTCTCTCAAATACCACAAGATCTATTGTGTATTTTCGGAATTTTCAAATAACAGTGTTGACTTCAAGGCTGTTCTGTTTTCGTTTGTAGATACTCCCAATCCTATCTTGCTTTCTTCTTTAAAAACATAATTTGTTTATTTTATTATTATGATGATCATTATATTTTGAGAGAGAGGGCACAAGTGAGCAAGGGGAGAGAAAGAGAAGGAGAGAGAGAGAGAAAGAGAGAGAGAAGTGGGACTCACCCCATGAGGGGCTTGAGCTCGCCCGAAGCGGGACTCGAACTCACACACTGTGAGATCATGACCTGAGCTGAAGTCAGATGCTTAACCAACTGAGCCACCCAGGCAGCTCTATTTATTTTACTATTATGATTGATTTGAGGGGTTCTGGGATAGAAATAGAACTTAAGGAAAAGGAAGAGTGTATTTGTAAGTAGAAGCTTCTTTGGAGGCAATAAGTAAATTTCCATCTCAAAGTTAATTTACTGTAATGAAAGTTATTGTCATCTTATTAAATTGCAACTGTTAAAAAAACCCAAATATTAAATTTCTTACGATCATGTTAAGTCTCTCAGATAGCTTATAATTAGTCCATAGATAATACTCATGTTTGCTCAGACATATATAAAGTCTCTATATATCTTATATAAATTTGGAAATTAAATGTTGTTATAAAGCCTCCTATGACAAAAAAATTTATGATAGATCAAACAGGTACAGACTATTACATTGTTATTTTAACAATAAATTTGCTTTTACACAAAGGGACTATATCCGGAATCACATGGAATTGTTGGCAATTCAATGTATGATCCTGTATTTGATGCCACTTTCCATCTGCGAGGGCGAGAGAAATTTAATCATAGATGGTGGGGAGGTCAACCGGTAAGTTTTGCATTTTTTATGTGTATATTTGTGCACTGAAACATTTCAGCCCCAAATTTGTTACCTGTAAAAAAGATGCCTAAAATTTCCTCATACTTGGCAATGTTTCTGTCTTTTGGTATTTTATAGATATGTGTACACATAATATTTATGTGTATATGTGTGCACACAATATGTATATATATCCATATATGTATATACAGTATTTATGTATGTGTGTATACCTATTACACACATGCATAAATAATGTGTGTACATATATATGTTCATATGTCTACGTGTGTGTGTGTGTGTGTGTAGGTGAGGTCATGATCATAAAAGTGTGAGGTGATAAGTGTCTTCATTAGGCACGTGGTGATGGAAATGGTGACAGGGGGCTGAATTTCAGAAACAATTTGAGGAAGGAATATATAGTCATATCTTACTGATTTACCAGATTTATGGGTACAATGAAAAAGAGAAGTGAATGACTATGACTACCCCAAAATTTTAGCTCAGGTGCCATATGAATAGAAACAGGGAAGCTTGCTGAAAAGAAAAAAAAAAAAAAGAACTCAACAATGAAACCCACAGTAAGTTCATAAATTCTTTTGTTTCATCCGTTTTTTGAAATTCTTGGAAGTTACATGTAAGTGGAATCATACCTTAATTTTGGACCAGCAAATTAATACTTTGAAAGAACTCATCCTGTTTACTTCAGCTCCAATGGGTGGGCAGAAAGTAAAGAGGGAGGTAGATGGCTTTCTACATAGTATTTTTCCTATGACTGTGTGTATGCTTGGGCAACTTGCTTTGGTCAGACATGAGCAAAATAGCAACATGAGGCCATAGTTGTTGAATGTGCAGAATTGAACCAAGTGCGCACGACCCTGGGTAGAAGGGTCAGAATCTCCACAGGAGCACAGCCCCGTACACACAGTCATTGAAACGCATGTAGGAGAAAGATGGCAAATGGTTCCACCTCGTGTCGACTCTGATTGGAGGCTCCCACCTTTGTGCAATCTGCTGTGGCAGAGAGAGTGACCAGTGTCTGCATGTACCCGTGAATCTACCTTCCCTAAATGGTCCCACAGCTGGAAATGTTTGCTGCAATCTATGGGCAAAATGGAGAATATAAAGTAAGAGGAAAATGGTAATGCTCTTTGATAAAAGGTCATTTGTGATAAAAAAAAAATTCATAACCAATAAGTATGCAAGGTTAAATATGGGCTTTTCATAAACAAACAAACAAACATTGGAATACTTCTTGTATGTCTGCAGAAGTATTTCTTTATAGTAGAGGTTTTGATTCTGCTGTCTTCATTCAGGCTGGACTCCCAGAAGTCTGTGATGACCTAGGTTGTGAGCACAGTAAAATTTGTTTACAAGGTGGATTTCATAAAGTTTATGATTGAGGAACATTTTACGTGTACATGAAATGATTGAAATTAGAGTTCTCTCAAGCTATTATTATTAGTTGGTTTTTTATATTAATTTTGTCATGGAAGGAAACTTGCCTGAAGAACCACAAAGGATATAGAGACAAATAGTAATTTTATCAGAGTGGATCACCTTACACCAAGTGTTGACCTTAGTTTCCCTCTAGGTTGGCATGACTCAGAAGATGAGTCCACATCTTCATTAATTTCTGCAGAAGCAGAGCAGAGGCAATGCTGTTAACTTGCCCAATGGAGTGAAGTCTCTGTTTCAATCCTGTTTGCCTGTTTCCCAACTAACTCTCAAAGTTGATAGATTTGACCAAGTTCAGTATTTTCCTAGTGTTGACAGAGATTTAGAGAGAAACTGATTTGTGTTTCTATCTTCTTGAACAAGAGGACACCATAAGAACTTCAAGGAACATAGTAGCTATCATTAAAAACATCTTACTGAAATTTGGCATAGAAGAACATATGGACGGAAACTCTAAGAACTACAGAATAAGAGTATAAGAAACTATAAATATTATAAGAAAAGATGAGCCTTAATAAATATTTCTCAAGCATTTATCTCATCCTCTCAGAGGTTTATACATTTCACAAAATCACCAGTGAAAAAAATAATTGAGGTAGAGAAAATATTTATAAAAACCTTAGGTATTTACATTAAACTTATTTTTACTGAATGATTAAAGCATGAAAGACATTTGGCTAAATAATAAAGGAGCCAGATTAAAAGGTAAACAAGAACCACTCTTATCCTAGTTTGAAATTTAATAGATGGGGTGAGGCACTTGTATAGTGTCCCATCTGACAATTTGAATCTCACCATTAGGCTTCCAAAAAAAATTTCTATAATTTAATTTCACCTTATTTTTAAAGTTTATTTATTTAATTTGAGAGAGAAAGTGAGAGAGAGAGAGAGAGAGAGAGAGAGAGAGAGAGAGAGAATGCATGAGTGCAGTGGGGGGGCAGAGAGAGAGGGAGAGAGACAATCCCAGGCAGGCTCTACACTTACCGTAGAGTGCTATGTGAGGCGTGATCTCACAACTATGAGATCATGACCTGAGCTGAACTAAAGAGTTAGATGCTTAACTGATTGAGCCACACAGGCACCCCTCACATTTTTTTTTAACACTGATATAGCCATTTTAGCAAACTCAAGTCTGCTTTTAATTTGTTAATCTTCAGAATGTGCTATTAAAAGTTGTTATTCACTTTATGATGCCACATTTCTCATACATATTTTTATGGGATTCTTGTCATTGTTGTTGCTTTACAGTTGTAGTGACTGTTCTGTACTCTTCCTGGAGTTCCTTAAGTGTGTTTGTTTCTTTGAAAAATCTCTCTGCTATAATCGTGCAATTTCTGATAGTAAGGTATCTCAGTGGGAAATTCCCCGTTCAGTTTCAATCTGGACCCACCAAAGTGGAGAATGAATGAGACTCCAAGGGTTGCACGAAACAAATTAAAAGTCCAACACCCCACCATCATGCAAGTTCTCTAAAGCCACCATTTCCAGAGCAGGGCATTTCTAAGAGAAACAGAGGCATTCTTATCATTCCTTAAGCTGCTTAGTCTACAGTTATTTCTGCCAGTGTTGGTGATGCAGTGAGTTGGTCCTGAGACCATCCTCATGAATTACAGTAGTGTGAAAATACAAGCACAATGGCATGTTGGAGAAAGAGACGGCAAAGAGAAGAATGACATTAGAACAGAAATGGATTTCCAGGTCAAAGGGATGCCTTGATGCAAAGCACAAGTGGTTGCTTCCCCCTCTTCCTGTCTATTTTATTAACCTGCTAGTGCGTGGTTTTGCTTTCTTTTAAGGAAAGTTTTACCCTTTGTTTCTTTTCCCTAGATTGCTCTAAATCTGGTTTTGTTCTTTTTTTTACTGTATTAATGTATTTAAGATGGGCTCTGCTCTGTATTTAGAGTGCTGTAAATGCTCACGTGGCCACTTTGCTACTGGACTCATAATTATTTATAAGCCTTTCAAATGTCAGTTGAAGTCTCTTTCCCTAGGTAGTCACTAAATTCCCCCAGCCCTGGCTAAGCTCAGAGACCCTCCTTTGGGTTTTCATATTATTTCTGTCATAAATTCGACCATATATTTTTGAAATTATTCACGTATCTGCTTTAGTCTGTGGGTCCCCTGGGGGTAGAATCTCTTTTTTCTCCGTCCCTAACCCACAGCCTGACACAGTTAGGTGTCCCACTACTGTGTCTTGAATTGCACTGCACCCTCTCTGACGCCTGGTTTTTATCCTGTACTGTATCACTCACCTTCTTCTGGCCCTAACCGCCTGCGAAGAGCCACCCACGCCCACAGTCTGTCCTGCTGCAAACCCACTCCTGAATCTCTGTGAATGATTTATTCCAGCATCTGCTATGGCCCCATCCACCCCTCTGGCTTCCCAGAATTCTATGTATCCTGGCTCCATGCTTTTGAATGCAAAGGAATAATTTCCCTGCAAAGAACTGCTAGAAAGACCATGGTTGTAGTTGATGTGTTTGAAAAATGTTTTTTGCTTGTTTTCTTTTTCAAAACTTCTCCCCCTCCTCCCACAGCAGCATACTTTCATTTCAGAAAGTATTGGATTTCACAGTTAAATCCTTCTGATTCCAGTGAGACAGCTTTTATATATAAAAAAAAATTCCTGATAACATATCAAGTAGGTACAATACGTTCCCCACTTGTCCCCTCTTCAAAATACAGCATGTAAGACACAAATATTGAAAACTGCCTCTAGATAAAGCAGAGCAATGGAGAAACGTTGGCATTAAAGGTGGGAAATCCAAACCCAGGGTCTTGTCAGGTTATTTTAGTTGTGCTGTTTTACCAGTCTGTGAGGAAATTTATTTTACATTCAAATTCAGAGAAATACTGATTTCCCATTTCTCTGAATTAACAAGGAACTAGGAACTTCTCTCTCTCTCTTTTTTAAATAGCCCCAGAGGCTTGCTTTCACTTTTCTGTTTTTAGGCCAAAGTTTTGGTGCCTTTTTTTTTTCTGTGTAATTACTAGATTTAACTTCTGAGCTCAGAAATATAATGTATACGCATGACTGCAAGGGAAGTTTTATAGCTACTTATGATCTGATAACCCAAGAACATTATGTTTCAATCTCCTACCATTTGCTAGACCCTGACAGAATGGCTTCATTACTGTTACGGTCCTTTTGTTTGAGGTTTTTAAGTGTTTTTTTAATCTTAAATATTCTCTCATTTGTTCACTTTTTGCACTTTCCTGACCGTGCTCCCATTTTTCTTTTATAAAATATAGTCAACATGACTCGTATCAAAAAGCAGGAAGATGGGGCACCTGGGTGGCTCAGTTGAGTGTCCAACTTCAGCTCAGGTCATGATCTCACAGTTTGTGAGTGTGAGCCCTGCGTCAGGCTCTCTCTGCATCCAGCTCATAGCCTGGAGCCTGCTTCAGATTCTGTGTCTCCCTCTCTCTCTCTCTCCCTCTTCCCTGCTTGTGCTCTGTCTCTCTCAAAAATAAATAAATATTTAAAAAAAAAAGCAGGAAGAATGTTTTGCTTCTTTTTTGGAGAAGAAATGAAATTTTTAAAAAAAGTTTATTTTCAGAGAGAGAGAGAGAGAGAGAGAGAGAGAAAGAAAGAGAAAGAATACCAAGCAAGCTTTGTGCTATCAGCGCAGAGCCCAACACAGGGCTCTATCTCAGGAACTGTGAGATCATGACCTGAGTTGGACACTTAACAACTGAGCCACCCAAGCACTCAAATATATATATATATATATATATATATATATATATACACACATATATATACATATATATGTATATGTATATATATACATACACATATATATATATATATATATATATATATATATTTTAACCTTCTTATTGTCTTTGTGGTCCACTTGCTTTTTACAACTGGCTAATTTTTTTCTGATGACAAAGATTTTAATTGTCATTGTAAAAAGTTTGAGAAGTTCAGAAAAGTATGAAGAAAAAATGATCCTGACTTTGCCATTGGGAAAATTTTAGCACACCCACTTCTGCCACCCTCTCTTCCAATGCACTTTTCTTATAGCACCACAAGGACCCCTTCTGGTGAACTTTTCTCGTAAGCCTTATGGAACTAAAATTTACCCATAGGGCTTCCTGTTGTCCAGATAATGCCAACATCAGCATATATTCCACAGCATAGCTTTAGAAAGTGCAGGCTCATCATTCGACAAAACTGCATTTAAAATTTTCCATTAGAAAACCCCAGATTAATCTTACATTTCATAACTGCCAACTATTTGCCTAGTACAACTTCCTTATGAATATCAAGACACTAGATTTTGTATGAAGTTGTTTGGATGTGAATACGCTAAATTTGAATCTCTGAAATTAAAATGAGTATAGAAATAGATAACTTAATATAAGAAACTGGTCTCTCTGGGATCTGATGTCGTTTTGAGGCACCTGCAGGATGTCCAGCATTTAGTCTGAGCGCATCTTCTTTATAGTAGAGGTGCTGGATGGAGAGGCATGGCCACGCTCTTTCCTTATAGGTCCAGCCTACTCCCCCGCCCCCTGGAGCTCCGCCCCAGCCTCAAATGACCAATGAAAACTGTACAAAGCAAGACCGTGCATAGCAAATTTCTTTTTACTTTCCGGCACATTGCATTCCCTCATTTCCAGAGACCACGGGGCTCGCGTTCTCTCGTGAGAGGCGGGAAAGGGTACGGGGTTTGAAACATGGTGGACGACAAGGACCAGCAACAAACTACCAGACCTGTAGAAGAGCCCCTGGATCTCATCAGGCTCAGCATGGATGAGCGAATTTACGTGAAAGTGAGAAACGACAGAGAGCTTTGAGGCAGAGTACATGCTTATGGTCAGCATTTAAATATGACATTGGGAGATGTAGAGGAAACTGTGACTACTATAGAAATTGACGAGGAAACATACAAAGGGATGTATAAAATCAACAAAATATTTTTTAAAAATATCAGAATATTCCGATGCTCTTGGGGAGATGATGGTGTACTAGTTGGTCCTCCATTAAGAGTTGGCTGAATCGGGGCGCCTGGGTGGCGCAGTCGGTTAAGCGTCCGACTTCAGCCAGGTCACGATCTCGCGGTCTGGGAGTTCGAGCCCCACGTCAGGCTCTGGGCTGATGGCTCGGAGCCTGGAGCCTGTTTCCAATTCTGTGTCTCCCTCTCTCTCTGCCCCTCCCCCGTTCATGCTCTGCCTCTCTCTGTCCCAAAAATAAATAAACGTTGAAAAAAAAAATTAAAAAAAAAAAAAAAGAGTTGGCTGAACCAAAGAATTTGTCGTGTGTGGAATATAGGAGACTTCTTATGGTTGCCTTTTTAAATGCAGAAGACATTATAAAGAGAACTCTGTGTAAATTTTGATATTAAGAAACGACCAAGGATTCTTCCACTCCTCAAATGATTTGCAGATAACTCAAAAATACTTAAGCTAAAGGACATCCCCCCCCATTTAAATAAATGTGATAACCAAGAAAAAAAAGAACAAATGGACACATTTTGAACCCTGGTTGGCCTGTGTGTCCGTGCCAGTTTGTCCGCAGGCTGAGATCCTCCCACCATTTAATTAAATGTGATAACCAAGAAAAAAAAGAACAAATGGACACATTTTGAACCCTGGTTGGCCTGTGTGTCCGTGCCAGTTTGTCCACAGGCTGAGATCCTCATATCTCTGACCCATCCCCATGGAAGGAGGAACCACCTCTCCCATGCAGATGACATTCTCTAGCAGTTCACACCTCCTCAAATCTGAGAGGTCACTCTGTGCTCTCCTGCCCATTCTTTACTTGCCAGCTGCAGCAGCTGTGATTTTGCGGGGCTCTCAGGGTCTTTAGTCCCTCCAAAGGAGCTTGGGAATCCATGTGGAATCCCCCAGGCCAGGCCACCAGACCTTTCTGAAACCATGGCCAACCTCCTGGAGGCCCCACACCTCCAAATATCCCCTCTCCCCCCAAAACAGAGGTTTTCACTGGAGTCGGTAAGACACTCTGAAAGTGTAGATACAGTGACATCAGAAAAGGGGCTGGCTGCAATTCCTAGACCATTTTGCTTGGGTCTTACAACAAATGAGCCATATATTTCTTTCTGTTTTGCCTCCCAAAGCACAGGGTGGGGGTGGAGGGTTGGTTCTTACAGACTTATGTTCAATGGGACACTGGCCATCTCAAGCTGTTTTTAATGTTCCTAGAATAACTGGATTATATTTATTTCCAATGCATAATAATAAAGATTAAAATAGATCTAGTGTTCACCAAATGCTAAGACACTGCTTTAAGGGCTTTAAATGTATCAACTTATTAAAGCTTAGAATAATCCTATGTGCTAGGTAATATTACCTACATTTTAACGGAAACTGAAGCAAGGAGAGCTTAAGTCATTTCCTGGAGGACTGCATACTTGGTAAGTGACAGAGAAGAGGCTTAAAATCCAGCAGCTATCTGGTTGCAGAGGTCAGGTTCTTAACTGCCCTGTCTTCTGACTCACAACAGCATGTGCTGGAAAGAATATTTCAAAAGCCTCAAAGAAATGCTTCGGTCACCTAACTTGTCCCAGGAACTTATTCTTAAATTTCCATTTATTGAAAAGCTAAATAAAAGACACAAGGGAAAATCCAAAATAAAAAATAGCTTTTTCCCCTTCTCATTCACCTAGCTTAAAACAAAACAAGACAAAGCTGGGTTCCAGGATTCTGGCATCTGTGTACCAAATTGGGGTTCTCCTCTATAGGCTTTCATAGGACAGGAAACATATGGTCCACTCCTGGGTCCTTTTATGAGCAGAATTCTGTCATATAAGTGAAATGTTCAAAACAATGATCAGAAAAGACAGGTACAGAAGAGACTTCTGAGATGAAATAGGAATTAAAAAATGCCACTAGAATCACAGCAGAGCTTTTGAAAGCTTTTGCAGAGAATGTATTGAATGACATTCATGGAAACAATGCTTCTGACTTCCAGATGTGAAAAGAGAATGATTGCAAATAATGTGAAATTTATGACGGGGTGTGGGTAAAGTATAAGAGATCTGATCTAATATATTTTTAAACTTTTTTCTTCTTTGAGAAGAAAAAAATCTCAGAACGTGTTATAAGCCTCTTATATTTTCCTCATTAGCTATGGATTACAGCCACCAAGCAAGGGGTGAAAGCTGGGACATTCTTCTGGTCTGTGTAAGTTGTCTTTATTTTGTCAGTGTTTGTAAAATTGCAATTATGATCAGCTTATGAAACATTAACTCAATTTGATTTCATTTCAGTTAAATACAAAAGCACTTGAGCTTTTCTATATCTTCTGATTGAAAATAATCTTCCAATCATTTTTTAGAGGTCTTCCCTCCTTTTTCCTCCATCTTTTCTTAATAGAATATGAAGATTTTCCCTTCTTGTCATCCTTCAGATTTTTCTGTCCATTTATAGGGTTTGGTAACTTACCACCAAGGATCGTATATTTCTCTTGGACTATTTATTGCTGTGGTTTGCATTATCATTTTCTATAAATATATTATAACATACTATGTTTATTTTGGTTCACAACATTAAAAGTCTAGTGTGGTCTCAGACAGCTGATGTAGTAGTCTAGAGATTGGAAATTCCAGACAGGAGACAAGGGGAAGCCTCTGTTTCCACTCCATTTTCCACTGAACTCTAGGATTTCCCTAATAAGAAAAATGGAACTACCACTTGTCTTCCCCACAGAGCTAATGGGGGGATTAGTAGTTAATGTTCATAAAGTAGTCTTTAGGTGAAACTTACCTAATAAAAGTGTCAACATGTTGATTATTTTTAAGGCTCCTTAGTGAGAAAAGGAATCTGTTTCAACTTTCATGGGGATTTTGTTCCCACTGAGATGTTCTTTCCATCTTTTTTTTTTTTTAACCACCTAAAGCTGTTTCCATATTTGCCTCTTATGCCTTAACAAAAATCTGACTATTCTCTAATAGTAGTGTGCTGAGAGCAATCACAGGTTCAGATTAATCCAGAATGGGACCATCTATATTCTCCAAATTCAGGAATAAAAGTAGCTTTTTCAGATTTGAAGGACTGTGTTGAAACTGGGTTTGGTGACTTTAAGACAGTGACCCTTTAAAAGTCTCCCCCGCCCCTATTTTTTAAAGAGCTTGTCTGAGTTGAGAAATAAGTGTGGGTATGTTAGAAATGACATGTAGATGACATGTTGATCTACCAATTTAATCATCTGCATTACATTTTTGTAACCCTTGACTGTCATAGATGCTTACAGAAATGATTTCTTCTGTTCCACAACATATTTGCTCAGCAGAACGGAAAGGAGCCAACAACATAATTAATACCTAGGTCCCACCCTTACCCCCCGAAACTGCTGCAAAGCTTCGTTGAAAAGGCCCAGTGTTCTGATTTTGAATGGCAATTTTCTCCACCCATTTCAAACTACTTCTAAGAAGGTAGCTTTTGTGTGCTCTAAAGATGTCCTTAGTTTGGCTTTGCTTCTCAAGCTATTGTTCTTTTATCTCTATATTCCAGGAGTGACTTGGATTTAGTTTTTTTTTTTGTTTTTTTTTTCTTTAAAAAAAAAAATCTTGTTATCACACACACACACACACACACACACACACACACCAGGGTCATACTTTCAGTTTTTTAATGGAATATATGTCAGGGGAATCTACACATGATACATTCTGAAAAATTTTAAGTTTAAAACCAGATTCAAGGTGCAGAGTTAGACTTGGAAGGCCATCTTTTTAACGTGATTCTGTACTGCAACCTAGAATTATTCTTGCTTTTTAAATGATAGTATTCTATTCCAAAGTACTGATGCTGCTCCATTTCATTTTGTGTGTGTGTGTGTGTGTGTGTCAATTCATGTTCAAAAGCAGTAATTCCTTTTATGTATGAGTGTTTAGATTGCTTCTAATCCTAGCGCTGCCACTTAATAGATTGCTGGCTGTAGACAAGTGATTTAATCCCTCGATAACATAGGGTGTTGTGAAGATGGAATGAGCTAACTTATTTAAAGGGCCTAGGAGGGTGCTTAGTACACAGAGAGTAACCAATAAGTGGTTTTTGTTTTCTAGTCCACATCATCTCTTCCAACACTGACCATACAATGGCTATATGTGTTCTAAGGTAATTGGTTCCCTTTAACACTAAATGCCTCATCTGATCCTTCATTTTCCATCCCTCCTATTTTTTTTTTTCTTTTTCTGACCATCTCTGACATACTTGGTCTCAGAACAAATTCTATATCAAACAGTGATGGTAAAGACAGCGACACAAGCACCAATTCCCTTTCCATTTGGACACACACTGTTCCTTTGCCACATTTGTTTGTGCTGTCTCTGCGTTGTGTTTTAAACACTAATGGCTAGGGGCTATGTCTTTTTGGTTCCTGGGCAATTTCATAAAGATAATGTAGAATTCGTAGGAAAGTTAGAGACCACTTTGTCCAGCTCCTCATTGGCAAGGTTAGAATAGTGTGACCGAGAGAGGTGAAATGTCATGCCCGAGGGTCACAGTTTGGATGGATATTCAGGCATCTACAGTTCTCATCTCTGGTTCTTAGGACACACACATACTCAGCTCCTGCCCAGAAAATGGTAATCCCCTGCTTATCTTTCTAAGAAGAGAATGGCGACTCCTCCGTAATGGTCTTTTTAGCAGGAGAATTTTGTATCTTTATTTACATTCATACAAATGCCTTGAACATGTTATACGTTTAACAAATATTTCATGAGTGTGTGTGTCATCTCTGTGGACCTGTGGATCCAGTACATGATCATAAAAGCTAACATTTTTCTAACTTCTGTGTGCCCGGCACTGTTCTAAGTGCTTTTCGTGTATTATCTCTTTTAATCTTTAAAAGAGCCTTATGAGATAAGAGCTATTGTTATCCTCATTTTATGGAGGCACTGAAACGTTAAGTAACTTGGCAAAGTCTAGTCACCAGCACATGTTGGAGTCAGCATTCAAACGCAAGCATTCCAGCCTCAGAGTGGATGCTTTTATTCCTTGCTGGTCAGATGCCCCATCCAACGAAGGTGTTAGAGGATGCGTGTTCTGAGCTCAACACAAAATCTATTAGCTTGTATTTTTCCATTAGCATCAAGGGAGTCCATCAGAGTCCATTTTTGTGACTTAACGCCAATTATGTAAAATAAAGCAGCTGGCAGGTAGGTCGTGAAATAAGGTAAAATGAAAAGGCTACCGCATTTGGCTTTTTTTTTAAGTTAGGAAAGAATTCTAAATATGTAATTATTTTGCTCAGATACAGAGGATTTCTGAGGCTGATGAATTAAATACCTTAAGTGATGATCTTGGCTTTGCTATGCCTATTTCTAATTCAATTATAGGCTATAATACACAGGGTCACATTTATTCAGTAGCCTTGGAATCTGTTTACATTAAGACTCATTTTATGTTAAACATGATTTTCTGGCGCTGTTGGGATAGTTCTAGACTGGGAGGGGGCCAGAGGAAGGACAAAGCTCCGATCTAGGAGAGTTGGTGGGCCTTGGGGGGTGGGGGTTGCCTGGGGAGAGGAACTGCTTGATTAGGGCTCCGGCCAGCTCCAGCCTTCCACCATGGCTCTGGAGCTTGGTTTTTCTCCCAGCTTTCTCTTGTTCACCTCCACCAAGAGTAAAAGTGTAAGTGGCTCACCCAACATCCCACAATAAATTTCCAATAGAGTTTATTTTTTGGAGCAGTTTTAAGTTCACAGCAAATGAAACTGGAAGGTACAGTGACTTACCAAGCCCCCCTTTGCCCCTGTACATGCATAGCCTCCCCCATTATCAATGTCCTCTACCCGAGTGGTGTATCTGTTACAGCTGATGAACCTACATTGACACCATTATCACCCAGGGAACACAGTTCATATGAGGGGTCACTCTTGGCCACAGTAATGTTTACTGACCGCAATTAAACTTGGGCTTTAGTTTGAGTTCGTCATAAACAAGCTCTAATGCCTGTTCTTGGATGGGGGCGGGGGGGGCAGAAAAGCATGTCGTGCTACTTGTTAGGAAAGAATAAGCCAATTTCCCCGTAAATAAAGACATTGCTCAGCTTGTGAGCATCTCAATGAAACTCAGCCCAGGATACAGTACCGTCATGTTAGCTGAGAGCTCCCAAAGCTGGTGCCAGATTTTGGGTAATTATATTTCAACAGAGGAATGAGACTTAAACACAAAAGTCATTGTGGATGAAGATTATACCCTTTCTGTCAGTCTCATAATTATAGGTGCCTATTCTTGATAGATTTTGATAAGCTAGAAGAGAAGTTCATGAATACCTTTCCTAACCCCTTATTTTATAGAGGAAGAATGTAAAGTTTCAGATTAAATAATGTTTCCAAAGTCATATAAGTCTTTAGAGATAGAATGATAACTAATTATGATCATTAATAAAAATAAAGGTTTTTTGTTTTTTGGGGTTTTTTTTTTGGAACTTACTATGTGGTAGGCCCTGTACGTGCCCTTTGCCTGTTTTGTCTCATTTTATCTTTATGACCAAGCTATGTGCCGTATGCCTTGCTATTATCTCTCTTTTACTGATGAGTAAACTGAGGCCCAGAGAGATCAAAGTGGGGTAGAGGTTAAGAGAGGTCATACCACCAGCAAGAAGCAGATTGAGGTGTCCTGGTAACCTCGGTGGCCATAGCTAATGGCTTTACTCACTGGATGGCAATGCTTCTGAGCCCAGGGTCCTTTTCTGCCTGTAGCAGAATCTCTGATCAGCCAGACAGGTTGCTCACTTGATTGTGAGTGAGAGTTTCCAGTCTCACCTTCTATGACAGAGGTTGAGCAATATGATATGTTGCAAATGGAAGTGGAAGTTTAAACACTGATTCAAAAGATGGCCTTTTATGACGAGGATGTGAAAGCAAATGGCGGTAAATAGAGAGCCCTTGGTCCTGGTGCCAGCGTGAGCAGTCATCAGGCTGAAGTTTGTGGAAATGCAACCTAACATCATGCTTTACTTGTTATCACCCTACAGAGTCATCCCTCATGAGCGGAGAATCTTAACCATACTACAGTGGCTCACCCTGCCAGACGATGAAAGGTATTTGTTTCTGTCTCCCTGACTTAACCTCTCCTTTCTTCAGTCTGTTTCCATTGTAGGTTAGAATTGGGTGAAAACTAGATGGGCTGTGAAATAGAAGCACGGTCAAGGTTTGGTATTATTAAAAGTTTTATGGTTCTCAGTCTTGAACGTTACCTTCCCTAAGAAGGGTATAATGGACGTAGGCTATTGGGGACCATTTAATTACATGGATGGACTACAGCTGTTAATCCTGGCCACTACAGCAGAGGTTAAGGGAGTTCCTGGCTTTGATAAATGAACCAGCAGCATCCCAATGATGCCGGGGAAGCATTAAGACTGACTTTTCACTTTAATGGAGTTGTTCTTTTAGGCTGCAGACTGCATGGTCCATGTGAATTTTCACTGGGCTCTATTATCTTGAAGATCAAAGACCTGAGTATGTGTTCAGATAATCCTTTGTGACGTTTGGTCCCTGAGAGCGGTACCAGGCGGTTACTACAGTGCGGGTGGTGTAGGGGGCAGTGGATGTGGAAAAAAATAGAATTCCTACCCCCCCCAAAAAAAAACAAGAGACATTTTCCATGTTAATACTAACAGTGGTTGGGATATTAATTAACTTGATTTGAGATAATTTTCTCTTAATGTGAAGAGACACTTGATATTCTTTGTATATGTGGTTTGGGGGAGATTCTGAACCTTCCAATTTTCCCGTAGGCCTTCAGTCTATGCCTTCTATTCGGAACAACCTGATTTCTCTGGACACAAATATGGCCCTTTTGGCCCTGAGGTTAGTAGCTTATCATCTGCGTGAAGAGAACCTGTGCCCCTGGCTACCTGAGCTGCTGACCTTATTTCAGGTCTCGTACAAAGTGTCTCGTATATGCAAAGTTTATATATATACTACAAGACTAAAAACATTTAAAAAAATCTTAAACATACCTGTTTCTCTTATAAGAATTTCATTTCAGATTGATTTGATATTCAAACATATCCTAATCTTGGTGTTCACAGGAGAAGTGTATGCCATCCCTGAAGGCATTAGTCAAAAGGTGAAGGATCAGGGAGGGTTGGCATTTGCCATCACTGGGATAGGAGTGGAAAGGCATCTGGAGATGAAACACACAATACAATACATTACAACTGAATTTTAGCTCTGTTACAATGATTATGCAGTCAGAGAGGATAGGTCAGCTAAGTAGCTCTAATAGCCTGAGCAGGTGCAATCAACCTGGTATATGTTATAGCATTGGACCCTTCTTTATTTGATAAATTTAGGCATAGATATGTACCTGTGAAACCATCACCACAATCAAGACTATGAATGTATCCATTATTCCCCCAAATAAAATTAATTCTTTTTTTTTTAATTTTTACCGTTTATTTATTTTTTAGAGAGAGAGAGAGAGAAGGGGAGCACAAACAGGGGAGGGACAGAGAGAGAGGGAGACACAGAATCCCACGCAGACTCCAGACTCCGAGCTGTTTACACAGAGCCCAATGCGGGGCTCGAACTCACAAATGGTTAGATCATGATCTGAACTGAAGTCAGATGCTTAACCAGCTGAGCCACCCAGGTGCCTGAAATTAATTTTTAATTGAGAGAGATGCACTATTGAATGAATCTGTTTAGCAGAGCAATGTAATGCCCTTTTATCAAACAGTAATCTTAGTTGGAAACAATCTGTTATATGATATCCAGTATAACTTCAAATTCAGAGGTGGGAAAGAGATAGTTGTGTTTTGTTATGTTCCTCATTTGTCTGGAAATGGAAATCTTCGCAGTGTTGCAGCATAGATCACTTTAAAACATGACAGGATTTGCAAATCTAAAATGTCTTCCATCTCTCTTTCTAACTAGTGTGGTAAGATCTACATCGACACAATAAAACTTGATTTGGGATAAAAAATCATTTCAAAAACTCTGTTAATGGAAGCTGCCTTCCATTCTCTAATAGGCTGTGACAAGACTGCTCATGATAATTAAGTTCATTGTGTTCAGCATAAGATTGAGTAGGAAATACAGAGAAGTGTGTTGGTTTAAATACTTTTGAACAAAACCCAGTATATCTAAACAAAGGCAGTAAATACCAAGAAGCTATAAATATTTTTGAATGTTTTAACATCAATTCTGTCATGATTTTTTTAAACACTGGAAACTAATGGCTATGTGAAACCATTCTTAGTTTGCCTTAAATCATTGAAGTTATATAAGTCTGATGCTCTTTTTCCTGTCTCTTTGATGTTTAACGAGTGTTGCATGATTATGAAACACAAATGATAAAATGAGATAAACATCTGCATGAAACACAAATCTTATTCTTGCCAGAACAAGCATGGCTGTTTTATCTTTAGGATGACTTTCTTTGAGATTAATCTAAAGTGAACAAAAGGAACTACATTTTATGAAAATGTTAAAAAAAAAATCCTAAGTAGTTCCATGTGCCTTATTTAAAAGTTCAGCTTTGCTTGAATAATAATATCCCTTAAAAGATCCCATGGCATAGGCAAGCCAGAGGTTGGTTTAGCCATTCTTTTAAAAGGAAGAAGCTGGACTGGGGCCGTTCGAGTCACCTGGCGGGTAAGTGGACTGAGCAGTAGAATCTCAGAACTCCTGGGCCAGGGTCTTCCCATAGAACCATTTATCTCTCCTTTAGTCCAGGACATAAGCAGAATGGTCATTAATAACCATGTTCAGTTCATACAGAAGATTTTCTTCATGTCAAAAGTTGGCTTTTGACAATGTAGATGAAGTATAACTCTTATGGTCCTGATTTCCTTAAAAGTCATAAAGCTCAGCAATGTTTTTTATCCATGAACATCTCTGGATTTCTAGAATGTGTAGTTCAGTTGTAATTGCGTACTTGAAAGTGTCTGTGTGCATGTTTTAATCAAGAAATAAACTGAAAGGTTTCTTTTAAAGTACTGAGCAGTGATAAATGCAATGTAATATAAGATGCTTTAGTTTGTTGTAATGATGATGCTGTGCTCAGGGTTACTCCTAAATATACAAACAGAGATATTTTTCTTCTAGAATTTTTGAATTAAGACTTGAAGGTATTCGTGCTATGTTCTTTTTAGTATTAATACTTCCTTTTAACTGGGATATTCTCATGTATCCCCTGAGTAAAACACTCTTAATTAGGTCCTTGGAATGTATCTTCAGTTACGATAACTTGGTAACCTGGTCACTTTCTTCTGGTAAGGCAAGAGATATTTTCAGATTTCAACTATTTTTCATTTGGTTCTAGGAATCCTATTTCTACTGAAAAATAAAAACAAAACCATTTATGCTTTAAAAATGCAAAACCAAAACAAGCCAGCAAAACCTCTTTTCTGTAGTAGACGAATTGGTTTATATACCTGTAGATCCGTTATATACATGTGGTGTGCGTGTAAAGGCTTTACAAACGGAAATATTATTCATAAAGTCAGTAACATGTCTTCACTTACATCTAAGGAGAAAATACCTTGCATTTGAAGTTTAATTGAAAAAAATTCAAAATGCTGTGTGCTACAACGAAGTGGAAATCTGTGCATTATTTGCTTAATGTCTGAGTATACTTTTTCCAGGACGATTCTCAAAGACTATTAAATGAGATGACCAAACTTTGGGCTAATAGCTTCAATAAATGGTTTATTGCTCCTGGTTTCATAGTGTAATGGTGAATGTTCAGAAACATGCTTGCTTTTTGATTGTGGGCGCAATCTTTTTCTCTTTGACCTGTGCTTTCTCTGTGACTCCTCGTTCGGCTGCTCTTCCAGGCCTAGAGGCAGAGCTTTGGCTGGCTAGTTACTACCTTCAGATGGCAAAGTATTCTTCTGAAAAGCAGGGAAATTTGCCCCTCTCCCTCCGGTCCTCCTAATAACCTCAGGCTAAATCTTCTAAAGTCAGACTAAAGTATGGCTGGTCAGTGAAATCTTAGCTTTTGTCTACCTCTAACATTTGAAGAAGGAAGTACGTGCAATATAATCACTGGATGAAAACTCATTTTGGCTAAATCCTGTTTCTCCTGCTGCTCCTCTAACCTGCTGCAACCAGAAGAGCTCACCTTTGGAGTCTTCTGAATGGTGGGGTCTCTTGCAAATGGCTGGGTGTCTGATGGGCCGACTTGAGCACTAGCTGAAATGTATTCAGTGACCATGAAATGGGAAACTGTCTTTTTCCTTTTGCTTCTCTTCTCGTGGAGAACTGCCTGAAACTAGATGCATTAAAAAAAAAAAAAAAACAAACACCAAACACCACCAAACCAGAGTCCATGGGGCTGTGTCTTTCAATTGCTCTGCCAGGGACAGAGGATGAGGTGGAAACAGAAGTGCCTTTGCAGTGGCTTGCTCTGGAAACGGTGAAATGGCATGGCAGATGGCCTCCCTCTTGGATACACTAACATTGTTCCTCCTTCTGCCCCTTCCTGCATCTGAATGATTCTTGGAGCAGCAGTCCCACCAAGAGAGACTCAGCCAGGGAGACGTCAGGGCTTGCTGCTTTAATTCACCTTTGCACCATCAGCAAATCAGGGGCCTGTTTTTCTCTAGCGTTTGGAAGTCCCAACGGTTATCTTCCTTACTCAGGTTCTGTGTCAGCCTTCACCACTCTCTCTAGATTTTCACAACGAGATGTATAGAAAGAGTATAAGCACATAGACTCTTTCTTGAGATCTATACCAAGATGAAGAGATCTTGGTGAGTTCTACATTTTACCTAATTTTGCAAGATAGTTTTTTAAAAGACAGTTTTATTTATGGTTCTCTCTTGGCTTTAGAGGTCCTCTGTACCGAAAACCTAAATTATCAGTGGGAAGGAAGTTCTCTCTCCTGCTGAAAGTCCTGATTTATCTAAGTATACATTTATGTCCAAGGAGGATTGCTTATTATTTATGCTCCATTCCATCCGTGGTTTAAACATTTTCCCCTAATCCTTGCAAATGAAGGTGACACTTGCTTTGATATAGTGGTGGTGTGAACAGATATCCATCAGATCTGAATTGGAGCCACCTACATGAATCCCACGGTTACCTTGAAATGACTAAATGGCTAGTATTTTATTTGGTTTTCTGCTAGTACTTTATAAATGGAGAGCTCTTCATAACCAAAGACCAGTCTCTCCCTAATGTGGGATTTAATGGAATGCAGAACTGTATGCCACCTTCAGTATATCCACAAGCAGTCTCCTTAGCCCAAGAGAAACCCACGTGACTAGATTCTCTTAAATTATATTCTTGCTCGCAGCCTCATGATGGGTTTAGGAAGCTTCTCTCTATAGAGTTCCATGAATCATTTCTCCTACCAACTTTTTCTCACTTAAGGAGCCTTAGTCTTTTTAACTAAGGCTCTGCTGACCCAAGATGGCAAAGTGTGAGCTTTATTATCTGACCCAGAGGGACAGACGACTTCTGAGTCCAGACATCTCTATCCGCCAGTACAGGAGAGTAGTTATGGCTCACCTCTTACTCCGGCTAAGAGACCTAAGAGGAAGGTTACCCCTAAGAGGAGACAGGAAAGACCAGTTGCTCCTCCAAAGAAAAGAAGAAGAAAATTACATAGGATGGATCATTATGCTGCGGAAACTCGTCAGGACAAAGTAAGTTTATCTATTGTTCCAAAGCTTTGTGGCGGGTAGGTCTGAGTTGAAGGTTTTCTTTAGTGCCTTGCTTTGAAAATCAGCTGAATATGTTTCAGAAAAACTCTGGTTTTGTCATTCTTGGCTTTGAGTCCAGAAGAATCTGGCACTTCAGAGGTTAACACGAATGTGAAGACCTCCTGAACTTTCAGCAAGATGGGAAAAAAGAACCTTCCGCTTTCTTTAGAATCAGTTGCCCTAAACCTAGTATTAACATTTAGGCTTGGACGAATGTTAGGAAGGCTGTTGGTTTTGCTTGCACTCATTCATGGAATTGGTTACAATGGTTTGTAGCCTTGGTTCTTGAGACAATCCAGCAAGGCAGCGAGGGGATTCCTCAAAGACCATATAAATTCGAACTCAATAGAAAATTGGCTCAGATTAATGGTGCATACCTTCAGAGTCCAGAAAAGGTCTTAGGTTATAGACAAGGGAATAGCTGAGGTGGAAAGCAAGAGAAAACAATGGGTAGTTGGAACTGTGTGTATTTTCTTATAGAGACATGAATAGTGTCGACTCTTCAGTACATTCAGAAGAGGTTAGAAGTTGTCACTTCTCTCGAAACCTTCAGGTACCTCTGAGGCACTCTCTTGCTTATGACCATCTGAAATCGTCACTGAGAAGCAGGTCCTGGATTTCACCTGAGTTGTCTGGTGAAAATAAGGCATTGCCAAGCATTGACATATTAATGCTTTTGGTATGTTTTTGTTGAGGCAAAGGTCTTAGAAGAAAGCATGGTTTTCCCAGAAGCAAATACCATTTAGTTCCACACGTGGTAGCCCTTCAGATGATGCTGGCGCATATCATTCTGAAACTTTTCACTTGTGACTTACTCCTTGGGACAGAATTTGAAATACTGACTCCTGCCATGAAGGAAAACAAGTTTACGGCTGATTTTACTGAGGATGTGATTTGAGGAAAGGTCTTGAGTCATCTGAGAAGACACTAATGGAGGATAATATTATATGTCTGAAATAAAAAATGACATGCAGACCTTTCTGTTCTTACCAGTCATCTTGGGTGTATGTGTGTGGTTGCAGCTAAGTTGTAAAATTCACCTGAAGTACAGCCAAGTGTTTGTCTGATGAGGTGTTTCTTGGAAATCTTTCCATCGCATAGAGATGACAGTGAGAGGGAAGTCTCTAGTGTGTGGGAGAATTCATACTGTTAGAATCTTCCACTGGAGGCAAGAAAATGAGAGATGGATTATATTTCTTAAGATTTGTAAATCTTCAGACAACTGAGTTTTTGTGTTTCCTTAAGCTGAATAAGAATGCTAGAACAAGCTCAGTGGTTCACTTCTTCTGAAGTTAAGACTCTTGTAGATTCTTATTCACTCAAAATCAGCTTGAAAGGGACTAAATTGAGAAGCAATAGCTTGTTTCTTAGAAGAGATTCTTCTAGTAACCTTGTTTCTTGGAAGAGATTCTATTACGGGGTCTATTATTCTCAGACATTGACAGTTAAGTTCTTGGAGACATTAGATGGAGTCCATTGTATTAATGATGTTCTAATTTAGCATCAAATGGAAGGGTACCATTTTACCTCAGAACTGTTTTTGATTCACTTAGCCTCCATCGTCTTGCCATGGTTCAAAACCTGATGTGATTTCACCTAGCAAACAAGAGGCTTAAACTATCCATCTGACTTTCTGCTTACTCTCGAAATTCTTGGATTTAAATAACATTGTTACATTTTAGAAAGGCCAGTTTATCTCTAAAAAAAAAAAAGAATTTACCTTCATCTTTCTGATATTTTTGTCTCACAGAATCTTAAAAGGGATTGAATGAGGGGAGATTTTACATTCCTGAAATAATACAAATAAAAGTGATCAGAACAGATTTCCATTAAGAGCAGCAGACAGATCTCCCTAGACAAAGCTCTGCCTCTGGGCCTGAAGTTTTCTTTCCAGAATGTTCTAGGGGTAGAAGATCTATGAGAAACTAAAAGGAAAAAAAAACCCCAAAAACCTGCCGGGCCTAATTTGCTCTTTTTTTCCAGATGACGAATCCTCTGAGGGAAATTGACAAAACAGTGGGGCAATTAATGGATGGACTGAAACAGCTGAAGCTGCATCGCTGTGTCAATGTCATCTTTGTTGGAGACCATGGTAAACCTTTGTTTCTTCTTCGCTAATAGGACAACTACATAGATCATGTTTCTGATGGAGAACGCTTGCCCTCAGAGTCCCAGATTGTATTCTTCACCTTCTTCCCTCTTTCTTTAGGGTAGGGAAAGAAGTCAGGCCATGACTCAAAAGTGTGAGATGACACGAGATGACCCTGGATCATTCTGACCCAAACCAGGGACTTCCTGTGTCATCCTTTTCTTTGCAGGAAAGAAAGTCTTTCCACAAAAATCTGTCTCTTGCCAAAGTGTGGCAGACAATTTTCTTGCGGTATTAATAGCTTCCTCTCTGTGACATATCAGGTGATACTACTCATCTCTGCTAGCCACATCCCCAAAAAGAGCCTACAGAGTTTATGTGGCTAAAAAAAATAAATCTAAATATGATACGGAGGAGGAGACATAGGATTCTTGTCAAAGAAGAGGTATATAAGTAAAACGATTTCCCTGTATTAACTGAGAGAATTCAAAACCAAAACCACAGGACCTTGCTTCAGTACAGAAACTGTTAAAGAGAGGAAGAAGCAGAGTTTTTCTAAATCACTGTATAAAGTAGAAGAATTCATGACCACTTTGTTGAACATCATAAACATTAGATATTATGGAGCTGCAGGGAGTTCCTCAGAGGGCGTTCTTATTCACAGCTGTGTACCCTGAGTTCTATCTAGAGAGTGCCTCCTGCATTCCAGAACTATCAAATTGAAAGAATGACCCTGGAATGTGGGCCTGCTCCCTTCTAGGAAAGGGCTTCAGAGAAAAAAAAATTGGTAGACTCTTTGGTAGTTGTGTTAAGAATGGCAGGCAAGGGTCCCTAGTCAAAGGTCTGCTTTGGGCCTGTAGTTTTCTTTCCAGAATGTCCTAGAAAATCTAGGAGAAGTTAAAAAAAGAAGTTGTGGGACTTGCTTGCTCTTTGGCAGGGGCTAAATGTGACCCTCTGCAAAATCATGCTCCATAAGATTGACTTGGGAGAGAGCTACAGATAAGACAGAGATTCTGGAGCCTGTGACACAGCTGATTCAATTTAAGTTGCCCAGAGGTGTCAAGAGCATTTGGTCACAGGCTGGAGCCTCATGTCTAAGAAGTGGATGGGTGCCAGCGAGTCACATGCTGGAGCATTGCAAAGGTCTTAGTTTAAAACCTTGTCTTACCAGGTGCAGGCTTCTGAGATGAGTAGATTGCTTTAGTTTTGGGAAGCCTTTGCGTCTCTTTCTTAAAAGGTAGTATGGTCTAGTATTTCAGAGCCTGGGCTTTGGAGTAAGAAGTAATTTCAGTGGAGTTCAAATTGCACTGTGCCACTAAGGAGCCACCTCGTCATATGCGGCCTCCTTATCTGCAGAATGAAAACACTAATACTACCTACACAGAGTTAGTCCAGAGGGTGAGAGTGATGACGCTTGAGAAGCTCTTCACATATGGTCTTTGAAAGCAAGAGAGATGGTTCACCGCTACGATGGCAAAACTGACTTCCTAGACGTGTAACAAATGGAAGATTCTTCCAGTCTTCCACCAATATGTGTTTTGAGACTTGCTTTTTCTGAGTTAACAGTGTACTAAAACAGTAGCTGTTCATTGTTTTTTCTTTATGATGGTTTAAATGTTAAAAGACAAGTTGTATCAACTTTGTGCTATGTTGGGATATGTTTTTGTCTTTCTTCATTCCCATTTGTATTGCAAAAGGGGTGGGGTGTCTTGATTTGGGATCCCAGAAGGTGATAATTTGGAGTTTATCAGGTCTGCGCCACTCTGGGTTGTATTTCTTTATTCCAAAACCTTACGATGTCCTTTACAGAATCACTTATTTTCCCCCTCTTAGAGAATATCTATATATTGAATTGTGCAAAGCAGTATATTAAATCTTCATCGTTCTGTGTCATCTCATAAATTCCAAAATGACCATAAATGTGTCTATCAGTCCCCATAGTCTATTATTGTGACATTTGAGTTTATGTTGTTTTTTTATTCATCTATTTTTAATATTGATTAAGAATTTTTTTTTTTTGATGGGGGCAGAAAACCAGTCTTGGGTAGGGCAGGAATATTTGTCAGTTAAAAAAATTCCCTACCTACACGCTTTTTTGTGTTTGAGTTGCTAGCTTTCAGTTTTGACTGATTACATTGTTTACAACTTGTTCTCAGCAATATTTTGTTTTTCAGTTTGGGTGGTCATTGGGGCTGACATTTTTTTCTCATCTCTTGTTGCCAGTATTGTTTTGTCAGTAACGTCCAAGGCCACCAGTGGCGACAGGCTGAGGACTGGTGATTATGCACTCAAGTCAGGAGATACATTAGAGAGAATTGGAAAATGACATTTTGTAAAAGAGACACAGAACTATGTATTCCAGTTATTTACACCACCCCCAGCTGGGAAGAGTTTGAAGCAATCTAGGATTTTTTTTTTTAGAGTAGATCTTTTCCATAACGACTGTGTAAATAGCTTTTTAAAAAGAAGATCGTAGTCACTTCCTCTGTCTTGCTGTTCCTGCTGAACGACTTAAAATGATCATTGAGATGATGCAATTTCCACCTTCTGGCACTGCAAGATGATGTGACTATATCAGAATCTGGTGAAATGATTATAGAAAGGAGCATTAAAAAATGTAAAGTCAAGTTAAGAAATCTCAAAAGAGGGGGATCCTCACAGTAAGTTGTTAGAAATGAATTAGGGACATGCCTGGGTGTTATTTTTAGTGTCTGTGTTAGGATATTAAGTTTACAATCACCTGAAAATATGTTCTTTGCCCCCTACAGGAATGGAAGATGTCACCTGTGACAGAACGGAGTTCCTGAGCAATTACCTGACTAACGTGGATGACATTACGTTAGTGCCTGGAACTCTAGGAAGAATTCGGTCCAAATTTAGCAATAATGCTAAATGTAAGTTGCTTCTCAAAATGCTAAGTTGTTAGAATGGTAATAGAGTAGAGTAGGTGCAGCCTCGTTCTCTGAAGCTGAAATTCTTGCGTAAAAATCCTCACTTTGCTACTTCTTAGCTGGGCGACCTTGAATAAGTTATGTAAAAACTCGAACGCTCCACTTTTTCATCTGAAAAATGGGATGTTAATAACAGCTACTGGATCGAGCTGTTGTGGAAATGAATCTATGTGTATCACTCAGAGAGGGTCCTGGCACATGACAGCATTATGTAAATATTTGCTCTTGTTTTCTTTATGTGGAAAATACACTTAATTTGAGACATGCGCATAACCATAAACTTCTGTTTACAGCAGAGGAACATTTCAACAAGAGGTTCAAGCTTACTCTTTAGCTGAGGCAGGGGAGTCTGTGACAGGTTTGTCAGAACCACACTCAGACCCTGAATGTCCCTAGGAGCCCAGTTAAAGGGGACTCTTCAGCTTTATGAAAGTGACCAACACAACCCTGGGGTCCTGCCCTTGGGAAGTGGCAGCCATTTTGAAAGATTAGAAATAAACAGGAACCGTCTTATCGCTTATGTTGTACACACTCAGGTTATGATATGCCACTGACCAGAACATTTATCGATAGAATAGGATGTCTTAGGTGGTGCCTCCCTAGCCCCTGAGAAGTCCACAGTTTTATTGGAGACATGCTGCATTTGGGGGAAAAAATCCTTTAGAGGTTTTAACCTTGGGAATAAGAAACCATCGGCGAAAGTGTAAAGCTTTGGAAAATTAAGTTTTTCCCAAACTGCGTTCCTGAGTCAACACAAATGGGAACAGTTCCAAGGTCAGCTCCAGGCAACGTTGTAAAATAAACAAATCCTCTGTGTTTCTGCCGTCTCTTTTCCATGCCCTTTCTGTCCTCCGGATCCTCCCTTCTCCTCTGCTCACTTGAGACAGGAAGGCCCTGGCCAGGGACAGGACACGGTCACTGTGGTATCTCTTGAATCGGTGCTTACATTTTAGGGCTTGTGCAAGAAAGGTTTTGTCTATATTGAAAGGTCTTTTCAGTAAATGAATGGTAAATGGAATGACGAGGTTGTTTTAGGGGAAAAGGAAAACCTTGGGGCCAATGAAGTAATAAGTACCAATAATGAAATATTTCATACTTTACAAACGCTTTCCTATATGTGATTTCATCCCGTGAGAGTCAGTAGAGTGGATGGTTAGCAGCACAGACAGGGTGGCAGGATGTCTAGGTTCAAATCCCTGCTTGGCCAGGTGGTCACTTTATGATCTTGGGCAAACTAGTTACATGCTCTGTGCCTCAGTTTCCTCATCTATTAAAAAAGGATTGTTGGAAAGATTGATGAGAGATTATCTACATATCCCCTTGGTCAGTGTCTAGCACATAGTCAAAGTTGTATAAATGTTAGCTATGATGATGGTGTCTTGGCCATGTCACCATTTCAGCTAGATGTGTATACAGTCTTCTTCAATCCTTCTAATAACCCTGTGGGACGGGTGTTATTATCCCCTTTTGCAAACAGTAGAAATCAAGGCTCCGAGAGAGGTGAAGTTTCTGGTGAGAAACAAGAGAGCTAGGACGTGGTGGAGCTGGGATGTGAACCCACATTCACCAGTTCTTAAGCACCGCCATGTGCTGGGTGACCACTTCCGCTCATGCAAAGCAGGAGCTGCCAGCGTGAGAGGCCTGAGAACTTGAGAACTCGAAGTTGGTGTCTTAAGCGTGGACTCAGGCAGTTGTTATTTTCCAGTAGTTCTCTGGGATTTATCTGAGCACAAGATTGCCCCGTGCTGTTTATTTTTCTTCATCATCAAAGAACGTGACTTAGCTTGTTTGGTCCCTTTGAGGATTGTGGTTTATGAGTCCACAGAGTATAGAAGTTCAGAGGATGGCCCGCTCAGTCAGATTGCCAGGGTCCCAGTATAAAAGCACCCCTCTTCTAAATGCCCTTTGGCTTGGTGAGGATTCTGTTAGCACCTACCTCCCAGAGTAGCTGTGACCAGAGAGAAAGTGCCTGCAAAGTTCTCACAGAGACTGCACATGATAGGGACACAATTTGGGTTCATATTGTTGCTACCATTATTACTTTCTTGCTTTCCATTAAAAAATGCAACTAAAATTAAACCCCAATTTAGGTAGGATGGAGTCCACATTTTAGCTTTGCATTTCATAGCTTTAGAATTAAGATTCTGAAAATTGTCTCGGAAGTATGTGTACTTACACTGCAAGACAAGCTTACTTATACATTTTTTCCTTCTTTTTTTTAAAATTTTACTCATTTATTTAGAGAGAGAGAGAGAGAGAGAGAGAGAGAGAGAGAGTGAGAGCAGGGGAGGAGCAGAGAGAGAGGGAGAGAGAGAGAATCTCAAGCAGGCTCCGCACTGTCAGTGCAGAGCCTGACGTGGGGGTCAAACTCATGAACCATGAGATCACGACCTGAACCAAAACCAAGAGTCAGCCACTTAACGGACTGAACCGTCCAGGCACCCCAGTGATGCATTTTCAAAAAATAACAACAAGTATTTATTTATTTATATTAGCGAATGCTTACTGAATGCCTACCATGAACCAGGCCCCGTGGATACAGCCAGAAATGACATAGACATGACCTACTCCACTGATAACTTAAATTTCAGGGAGGGCTGGGGCACCTGGGTGGCTCAGTTGGTTAAGCGTCCAACTTCAGCTCAGGTCATGATCTCGTAGTTTGTGAGTTCAGACCCCACATCGGGCTCTGTGCTGACAGCTCAGAGCCTGGAGCCTGCTTCAGATTCTGTGTCTCCCTCTCTCTCTCCCCTCCCCAACTCATGCTGCCCCACCCCCCCCCCCCCGCCAAATAAGTAAACATTCAAAATTTTTTTAAAAAATTTCAGGGAGGGCTGCTTCATGAGCGTTGGTATCTCTTCCGTATGCTGCTTTCCTTTTCTGCTGATTCTGTAATGACACACTAAGGCAAATTTTTTGAAAACAAAACAAAATCCAACCAACCTACAATCTGCTCTTTCTCTCCACACCCCCCAAAAGGGGACCTTCAGATAATGTAATCCTGTCCACAGTTTAAACACAGTCATCATTTACATAGTTTTGCTTTTAGCTAGCTCAGGGTACTGACTACAATACCTTTTGTTTGCTGGTTAGTAAAAATAAAGGAGGTGCATCCCTGTGTGTGTCTGTGGCTGGAGAGGGCAGCTACCTAATTAGACCCATGATGTTACTGGGGAAACAAAACTCCATTTAGAAAAAAAAAATAACTCAATGGAGTAGAAGATTCATCTTAAAATGGATGATAGCTTGTTTCAAAGACCTGCAGATAAATAGGAAGTGTCACTAAAAGCCCCAAGTGCCCGATTTAGTTCCTGATGGCAAATTGCAAATAAACTGAAGCCAAGATCCAGAGGGACCACTGGGGAAACTTCAAGAAGATGTTTACCTAGCATTATCTTTGTGCTCTGGAAGGAGGAATTCCCTTCCAGAAGAGGAGAACCAGACCTTGCCAGGAAATGTGCCATAGAGGTATTTCCACGTACATAGCTGCGTTCCACTTACCAAAATATTAAATACTCACACACAACTTTACACATATTTTCAATAGAGCCTAATGTGATAGCTCTTCTGGGAGGGGGGGAAAAAAGAGAAACAATTGAGTCCTTTGCTGTAAAAATTATTTCTCTCAGTGATTATTGTCATCTTTTTTTGAAATTGCTCTCCTTCTCTCTTTGAACAGATGACCCTAAAGCCATTATTGCTAATCTCACGGTAAGTATGGCAGGTCACCCAGTCTCTGCCCTCGGAGCGGCTTCCACACACTCACCTCCTAGGTTCACCTACCCTGTGGGGTGGGAGGAACATTTTCCTTACTGCCCGGCAGTCCCATATATTTGTTTCTCTAAGAGTTTTCAAAACTTCAAAACTGGACAGCTGCAGACTCCCTAATGGTCTTGGCAATGACACAAACTGAGAATATTTGATCTTTCCATTAGAACTGAATAGTATTCATTCATGAGTAAACAAATCCTTACTCTCTCTGAAGCAGATCTGCCCATCACCCTGTTCCATCACCCTCCCCACCATGCAGGATGTAATCACACAGGCCTGAGTGCTCATCTCCTCCCTTCCCACCCCGCCTCCCATCCTTGACTCCAAGTAGTTGGAAAAGGCTTTAGTGTTGGAGTTGCTGTTAGTGATAGTCTCACAAGTCAGGAATGTATCTTAAAAATTCCTAACTACCCTCTGATAACCTTCCATGTCATCTACCAAGTTATCAAATCCCCTTTGAACCTATTTGTTTTTAGCTTGTATTATTTGATAGGGGATAACAGATTCCATTTATTCACTAACTAGCCCTTTGTTTGGCTTACAACCTCCTTCAACTTTCTAGAGAGAGAGTATGTACGGCTTTTTCTAGAAAACGCTCCATGTAAAAGTCCAATTTCCATTTATATTTCAGTGTAAAAAACCAGATCAGCACTTTAAGCCTTACATGAAACAGCACCTTCCTAAACGCTTACACTATGCCAACAACAGAAGAATTGAGGACATCCATTTATTGGTGGACCGCAGATGGCATGTCGCAAGGTAACTTGGGGATTGGCTGTCCCAGTTTTTGATCTTCATAACCACCTCTTTGGCAACTGGAATGCTATAAGGTCCTTAGCCATGAGAAAAAGAAATCTCAGTTGGAAATCCCACCATTTCCAAATACTTTTTATGCTAGATAAACAATTAGCGCTGAGCCAACACATCTCTATTTTCTGGATCTCAGCCTCTTGGTGTCTCTTTGAAGTCTCTCAGTGCATCTCTGTGTGGTCTCTCTCTCTTTCTCTCTCTTTTCACTTTTTAAATTTACATTCTAACCTCTATCCTTATTGCTTGAGTAGGTCAAAAGTATGCCTGGGACATGGACTTAACCACAACTGGACTGATTTGGTCTCATTTGACAAGACTTACCCTGTAGCAACATTTGTGGAGGAGTTTAGAAAATGTTGTTGCCTTAAATATTTTAAATGTTTACCTTCTTTTGAGCTACAAAAGACTCTCCAATATTGAAGATACTGTTTCTTGCTCTTGAATCTGATGTAGAATGTGTCTGGAAATTCTAAGCACTTCCAAAGAATTAATCATTAAAAGGGTATCCATTTTCACACAGACCTGGAAGAAGCCCTTTTCCGCTCACTCTTGCTCTGACTTGCTCCTCAAGAAAAGTTTTGGGAGTTGGTCTGTAGTGATAATTGAGCAACTACTATATGTACTGTACTTGGGTAATCAGTTTACAAGGGAGAGAAGATGATGATAAGATTGTGGTCCTCTAGAAACTTCTATCAGTGTATCAGTTTGAACCACCTTTTGGGACACATGTGACACATACATAAATATCCTACTGTAATTGTCAAGGGTCTACACAGAGTTAAATATTTAGGATTATGAAGAGAGATGTATGAAGACCAGAAATTATTGAAACCATTTAGAACAGACATAGGGGGTCTTCATGAAGTAGTTACCAAGATATGAACACAATGGGTTTCGCTGAGTATGTCTTCAGGACCTTTTATGGATGGCGTAGCTTGGAAGAGAGAGCAAATTTGGTGCAGTTGATAGGTTGATACACAGAAAAGCTGGTAGTTGAGTAGAAGTGAGAGATGATGACAGTTGACCAAGTTAGTGGAGACCAAAGCCAGGCATTTTACTAATCAGTAAATCTTCTTTTTTTTAATTTTTTTTTCAACGTTTATTTATTTTTGGGACAGAGAGAGACAGAGCATGAACGGGGGAGGGGCAGAGAGAGAGGGAGACATAGAATCGGAAACAGGCTCCAGGCTCTGAGCCATCAGCCCAGAGCCCGACGCGGGGCTCGAACTCACGGACCGCTAGATCGTGACCTGGCTGAAGTCAGACGCTTAACCGACTGTGCCACCCAGGCGCCCCAATCTTCTTTTTTTTTAAAGTTTATTTATTTATTTGAGAGAGACAAAGACAGAGTGTGAGTGGGGGAGGGGCAGAGAGAGAAGGAGAGAGAGAGAATCCCAAGCAAACTCTATGCTGCCAGCACAGAGCCTGACGCGGGGATGGAACTCACGAAACCATGAGATCATGACCTGAGCAGAAACCAAAAGTTGGACACTTAACCAACTGAGCCACCCAGACACCTTAATAATCAGTAAACCTTTTTAATTTAACTTTGCACTGTTGAGTTATCATATGCACATATCTCATCATCCCAAGCTGAAAGCACTTTTCCTAGGAGTGGGGACCCAAATGTTCAATTTGTTTTCCACCAGGCATGTCAGTGCAGTGCAATAGATTCTGTAGGCACTTACAAGGATCCATAGAAATGGGACCCACGGGAGTATTTATATTACTAAACATGGAAGTATTTTGGAAACGTGCTGCATGACATTTAAGCAAAAGACATCTCCCTGTCATAACAAGAAAGGTCAAGTGGTTTTGATGCCTAGAGAGCAATGTTTTCACTTTCTTATTTGTAAATAGTGATGTTGTCTATGGGAGCCTGGGCTTTTGTTAAATATGTCACTAATACATGTTAAATTTGCCACTCAGTTATACCCTCTAATTGTATTATATTGATAGGTAAATTTGTATGTAAACACTTTTATAAAATACATCTCCATTCATTGATTAAATAACACATATTTTGAAAGTACCTATTATGTGCTTGGCTTTGAGCCTAGTGATAGGGATATAGAAGTGAACCGGACAAACATGGTCCCAGGGTGGAGAATCTTACCCTTGTGGAGCTAGGGAAGCACATTGGCAGACAGAACATTACCTGTGACTAATGCTTTGCTCAGCACAAGCAAGGTACAGGACAGTAGCTGCCTTGTCTTCAGAGGCCCCCATTTGTCCTGTGCCAATTGTCAACATAAAGGCACCTGGGGAAAATGAATAGCATCATCTTTTCATCACTACAAGAACGATGCAATTAACATAGAGATGAATATGCCTGTAAAATCCACTTCTTGGAGATTTTGTGTGTGTCAAAATTGGCTTCTTAGGAGTGATTTCATGAGAAATCCTGACTAATCCTATGATTGTTTCGATGTAGGAAACCTTTGGATGTGTATAAGAAACCATCAGGAAAATGTTTTTTCCAGGGAGACCATGGATTTGATAACAAAGTTAACAGCATGCAGGTATGACCACATAACTGTGAATTGAAAATGGATTTTAGTGATTCTCAGAAGAGCTAGAGAATACTGGCATGAGAGAAGTTGAACAGTATTCATAAATGGAAAAAGGGCTGCTACTAGATACCAGCAACGTCTAATTGTTTTTGTTTCCTTTCTCTTGGAAGACTGTTTTTGTAGGTTATGGCCCGACATTTAAGTACAAGACTAAAGTGCCTCCATTTGAAAACATTGAGCTTTACAATGTTATGTGTGGTAAGTCACCTATTTAATCAAAGCCAACGAAGCAATCTGAGTTATCGTATGAACTTCAGCGAGGTCAGAGAAAGAACCGAGGTATCTGTTTTCTAGGACCACTTCACCTCCCTGCAAAACATTGGTGTAACTTGCCCACTGGTTCGAAGGACAGAATATCATCCCCTTCTAAGGCTTCTTTGTCTTCCTTTAACAGTTGACTAATGGGGAGTTCTCCTAGTGTTGTTCTTGGCAGCCTCTGGCTGATCTAACATCACGTGACAGTTTGACACCACTGGTCAGAGACCTGGTGAAGCAAGGAGAGTTCCTCACAGAGCTTTCTCCCACCTCCATCTCTGGTGTTGCAGCCGGTTAAAATGGTGCCAGCTTGCATCCTGGCCAGCTATTTATGCGCTCCTAATTATTTTTCTTCCTTGAGCTTCTAGTCGCTGAATGAGGACAACTTTTCCTATTTAGTAAGGGAGTGCCGGTCTAGTGGTTAGAGGGGGAGTCTGAAAGTCGGGTCTCCTGGGTTCTTTTCCCATCTTGGCTGCTAGCTCTCCCCTGTCCTGCCTCTCAGCTTAGGCAAGTCACTGTGTGCCTGCTTGGCAACTATTCCCTTGCTATGAAATCAGCCTGTTCATTTCAGAGCAGCCTTTCAAGGCACAGGGCCAAACCCTCCTCTTCTCCCCATACTTCTGTGGAGTGCATTAGAGGGCAGGCTAGGGGTTATTTATTGATTATAAGTCTCATTTCAAAAGGTGGGATAAAAAATCTCAGAGATGCAGGAGGGCATTGACACTGACTCTGGTAGTCCCTATAGCTGTCACAGACATAAGCAATAGCTGGTCAAGGCCCTGTTCATTCACTCTTTCTTTTTGGGAATGCGTCTCTCTATGGGCAGGCAACGAACATGGCTATTTCAGAAAGCTGTGGCAAGACATGTTCAGGCTAGAACGGTTCAGGAGCTAAGAAAGGGGGGCTTACAAACTAATTTTGGCTTTATTCAGTTCTGCTTTGTGTTCAGAGTTTTCAGACCCTTGGAAGATGCATGGTTTTGACTCTCACTATCGCTCCTCAAAAAATATTTATCAAGCACCTGACTCCATTTCTCTACTCACCAGATCTCCTGGGCTTGAAGCCAGCTCCAAATAATGGGACCCATGGAAGTTTGAATCATCTCCTGCGCACGAATACCTTCAGGCCAACCATGCCAGAGGAAGTTACCAGACCTAACTATCCTGGGATTATGTACCTTCAGTCTGATTTTGACCTGGGCTGTAACTGTGATGATAAGGTAGAGCCAAAGGTAGAAAAAATCTTTATGTTTATTATCATGGAGGAGCTTGTTGGGTATAGAGCAGTGCTGTCCAATAGAATTTTCTGTGAAAATGTAAATGGTCTACATCTGTGCTGGCCACTGACCAGATATGGTTTCTTGAGCACTTGGAACTAAATTTTAAGTCTTGTTCAATTGCTTGAAGTTGAAAGAGCCATATATGGCTTGTGGCTACCATATTGGGCAGCATAGATATAGAGAACAAACGGCAAAAAACTAGAATTCATGCTGCTATTCTGCAGCGTTATAATTCCTAACCAAAGGCTTTCCTTTTTTTTCAACGTGGATCGTGTGTCTGTCTGTCATGGTCCCAATAGGAAACAGATGGCCTATGCACAAAAGGTTTTTAAAGAGAGTTTAAAGGGATTGGGTAAATCATGTTTAATGAGAGGACTATTTACATGGGCTGGGCAGGGTAGAGGCAAGGCAGTGAGGGACAGTGAGGCACCCTGGCGCTAGAGGGTGCCGGTCCTAGACCTGAGCAATAAAGGGACAAGAACATGGAGAGAGAGCTGTATGGGGAGGAATTCCTGGATTTGGTAGATGGGTGTAGTGAGTACACTGCAACCTGGGAAGAGAAACCTGGGGGAGTAGATACCCATTGTTGTCTCTCAGGAGCTGGAGGCAAGCTTGCTCTTTGGAAGAGTCCTTAGAGGTCAGTCTCCCAGGGTGCAGAGCAGGGGAGGGTGGTGGTGCAAGTAGAATCCGCCCAGTACATTGTGTTTGAAGAGTTTTTGAATATCAAACTGTAAGTGTTAAGCAATAATTGACTTATTGAATTTTATATTGATCAAAGTCCTTTATGGTTACCAATCACTGCTCGGACAGCAAGAAATAATCAGTGTTACCACACTGAGTTGATGTGATTCCAACACAAAGCAAAAAAATCTGCTGTGTTTGCATGTGTGGTTTTATTATGGGTAAATGTGTGAACCTTCTAGTAGACCTTGGAAAAATGGAACATAGCTCTCCGCCTGCCTGCCCTATCCCCTTCTACTATTTGCTACCTTCCAGGATTCCTGGGGGCCTGGGAGCCACAGGATGAGAAAAGCTCACCACTGGAGGAATTCAGCTTGCTCTTCTCCCCCTGACCCCTTTTACTTCTACTTCCTACTTTGGCTCCTGAGGAGAATGAACAAAGCTAATTACCATCCACTACTATCTGTCAGGTCATTCTGAGACCTCAGCTGGAGGTGTCGTGTTACCAAAGTCAATAGGAAGTGGCCTTTGAGGTGGATTCCAAACATAACCCTACAGTAATCTTTTAGTTGTATCTTGCTTTCTGAATTACCTTTCTTCTGGAAAACAAGAAATATTTTGGATTTGTTATCTTAAACCATTTGAGAGGAATTCTGGATTGTCTTTATTTTGTCTATGGGTTTCTCCAAAAGACTACATTCCTTTTCTTAAAAAAAGTCCAGACATACTGCAAAGGTATACAGATTAATAAAATAAGTGCCACAATACACACATCATGAGAAAGAAGATGTTATAAATTCAGTGGAAGCTCCATGTATACACTCCCTGCCAGTCCTGCTTCGTTCCTACCCCAAAGGTAATTAGTAACCTGAAGATAGTATACATAATTGCCAGGCAGGTAATTTTTATTCCATGCATATATGTCTCTTTAATAATATATTAATTAATCTTTGATATAATTCCCTAAAATAACTTATGGTATAGTTTTGCATATTGTACATTTGTGTGTGAACGCTGTTATACTATATGTATTCTGCAGTTATTTTGTTCATTAATACATGAGTTTTAGCTCGTTCATTTTTTACCACTTATAGTTAATACTTCATTGTGTAAACACACCATAATGATTTTTTTCCTTTTCCTATTTGAGAACATTTGGTAATTTCCAGTTGTTAGCATCTCCGAACAATGCCGCAGTAGACATTATTGCCAGTCTTCTCGTACACATATGCTAGTGTCCCTAGGGTATATAATGACAGATAGAATTGCTGAGCCATTACTTTCCAACCTTGGAAAAGTGACTTCATAAATCAGTTTGGGAATCACTTTAGTGTACCTAGGATTAATCTGAAATATTGAGGCACTATTCTAATTAATTTACCTGTATAGGTACCCAAATCATTATTCTCACCAATTTGGGAGCCTGGTTCCATGACTGTCCACAGTTTGAGGGAAAGGAAACAGAGTCATGGAAAGATTAAAGAAGGTGCTCGTGGCCACAGATCCACTGGGAGGTGAAGCCTGGAATGTCAGTTTGAGATAAAACAGTAATTCCTCTACAGGGCTTATGATACTGATGGAATTTAGGGTCCTGTTTTGAATTTAGCAAGATACTAAGTAGAGAGAAGCATGCAGGAAAGACAGGACATTTCTGATTTGCTTTTTTTTCTCCTTTCCTTTTCTGGTTTTCACACATGAAGAACAAATTGGATGAACTCAACAAACGCCTTCATATAAAAGGGTCCACAGAAGGTGAGGAGTTGATGGGAAAAACAATCAGATAAGTTTTGTTTTTCAGTTTTCAAAAATTGAAGAGACCTCTTATTTACTTCACAGTGTAAGCACAATATTTTTGAAAATTAAAATTGGAGTTGCAACGTGATTTTAATATCCATCTGGCCGAGGGTATTGGTTTATTCTATGTACAGAAGATGCCAGCTTTAAATAGCTGGAAAAATTCCGTTAGCTTTTTTGTTTCTCAATAGCTTTTAGGCTCCTGGAAAACAGACATACCATTGTGTATCTGTTGGGTCATAAGTGAAGGTGCCATTGGGGACTTCTCTGAAGGGACTGGAAGTCACAGTATAAATAATAGCAGCTGGTACTTATGCTGAAGCTTATGTACCTGGAGAAGCAAGGAATGTGTTGTGGTCGGGAGAGATATGCAGAATGAACTGTATCAGAACTCCCTCTTTATATGAGGATCATCTTGAGCCCTCTAACTAATTCTCCTTTTGTTTGTATATTGTACATAAAATGCAGTGTACAATGATAACATGCGTGTATTAGTCAACTTTTGCAAGATTGTGACTAAAGAAGAAAGTCTCAGTGGTTTGTACCAAGAAAGCTGCATTTCTTGTTCACATTTCGGTATGCTGACTCCAGGCCAAGTGTGGCTCTGGGAACTCTTTATTCTGGAATCCAAGCTGCAGGAACAGCCCCTAGCTGGGGCATGCCCTTCTCATGGCAGAGGGAAGAGACGAATGGCAGAACCACGCAGTGGGTCTCAAGGCTTCTTCTTTCTATTATTATTATTTTTTTTTATCTGAGAGAGAGAAAGAGAGTGTGAATGGGGGAGAGGGGCAGAGGGAGAGAGAGACTCTTAAGCAGGCTCCACGCTTAGTGCAGAACCCAACATGGGGCTCAATCCCACGATCATGACCTAAGCCGAAATCAAGAGTCGGAAGCTCAACTGACTGAGCCACCCAGGCGCCCCTCAATGCTTCTGCTTTTACGAGGCATTTGTCATTACCATTCACAGTTGGCTGGTGAAACCAGAGCACATGAAACCAATGGAGGAGGGAAGTATTCTTTCCACAGGGATGCCGTCCTGCAAGATACATGCCAATGGGTGGTAGTATATACTCCTTTACGAAAGGGCAGTAAATAATAAGGAACAATGGTGCCATCTACCTCACAAACTCTTCCTTCTGGTTTTGAAATTCCAGAAAATAAGAAGAAAATAGAAGGGGAGGGAAAGGCTCCAAGGTAGGTTACTGCAGTAGATGAGATAGCAAACAGCAAATGAATGATGAAAAATATGTTAAAAAGCAGATAGAACTCAACACAACAGCTCCAAGTCAGGCAGCAAATGCACGTTGTCAATCCTTCTGAGAGCATTGTTTGAGCTATTAGCTTACATAGGGTCCTGTTTATCATATGTGTTATTTTCAATCTGGTTAAGGAAACCAGTGGATTTTATTTACTTGACTTATTTTCCCTTAAAAAATTTTTAAAAAATGTTTATTCATTTTTGAGAGGTGGAGAGAGAAAGAGGGCAATCAGGGGACGGGCGGGGGGAGGGGGTGGACACAGAATCAGAAGCAGGCCCCAAGCTCTGAGCTGTCAGCACAGAGCCTGATGTGGGGCTCGAACCCACGAACTGTGAGATCGTGACTTGAGCCGAAGTCGGATGCTTAACCGACTGAGCCATCAAGGCGCCCCTGACTTATTTTCCCTTTTGATAAAGATCTTCATCTTCCTCCTTTTTGCCTTTTTGTCTCACCACCCTCCCTTTTCTCTCTTTGAGCAAAGAACACACAGACTCTTGGGCATGTAGTTGGATAAACAGCTTTGAAAAATAGGACTTAGTAGAAGGTATACAAATCCTCCACAAACTCTAGAAGTGATTTGAAATGTTTGACATCTAGCTGCTGGTGAACTACAGGGTCATTATAATTAGAAAAACTGGAATGTTGACAGGGTAAATGGGTGCAGAGTCTCATGATTTGAGTTTTTCAAATATTCAATCACCAAGTCAGAGAAATAGTAGTAAGATGTTTCTCTTATGGAAGACACCAATAAGGGGTGCCTTGGTGGCTCAGTCAGTTGAGCATCCGACTTTGGCTCAGATCATGATCTCATGGTTCATGGGTTCAAGCCCCACATCAGGCTCTGCACTGTCAGCTCAGAGCCTGGAACCTGCTTCGGATTCTGTGTCTCCCTCTCCCTCTGCCCCTCCCTGGCTTGTTCTCTCATTCTCTCTCTCTCTGTCTCTCTCTGTCTCTCTCTGTCTCTCTCTCTCTCTCTTAAAAATAAATAAGCTAAAAAAAAAGAGAGACACCAGCAAAATAGTTAGTTATAATAACTTTTAATGGACTCGTATTTACGCTGGTTCAGGATCTGGCTGTTCATGATACTGAGGCATTTCCATTTTGGGAAAAAAAAATCATGCATTTAACTTGTTGGTGACAGTGTGCTCATGTGACAAAATCAGTCTCACAACTCAGCATAAAGAGTACTCTCAAACGTCTGAGCATGAAAATAAGCATCTTCTAGGTGAATCACTGACTTTCAGGATTGAAGAGCCCCCCGCCCCAAGCAATACTCAGAGGTGAACAGAAGTGTCTTGTTTCAAGATGATTTTACATCACTGAAGCTTAAACTTGATATGCTTTCGTGGAAATGGACCTTCACAGGTGTTTGTTGAGCGCCCACCCTGGGCTGGGAACTGATTTCTCTGAGACATCATTTGGTTTTGTCAGCCGTGTCACTGTTAGTTTCCTGCATGTGACATCACAATTGTGGCATAAAATGTTAGGGGAGGATCACGGTAGCGTATCTCTTTGGTTTGCTCATGACCTAGTGGGACAGTCTTTAATGATATAAGGGAGACTTTAGAACTATTGCGTGGAATACAAATAATTATGTACCATTTACTTATTATGTGCAAAGCATTTCCTTGTTTGGATTTTGGGATATGTATAAGCCTCAGTATTCTCTCCCCCTGTCCTTTTGTAACTCTGTCTCTTGGTCTTTGTCTCCTTAAGGGTCATAACTTAGTCATTTATTAAGCCGCAAAGTGACATTTTCTTGGTCAGAGTTATCTCAGGTCTTTATGGTGTTTCCTGGGTCATAAATCTCATCTCCCACTTGAAATATCAGATGTCTGCTCCACCAGAGTAAAACTTCATGAATTCGAGTCATTGTGTAAGTGCATGTGCATGTTATGTTCAGAGTATTACTTCTCCCTTCTGAATATCTTTGAATATATATTGAGACTTCTATACATAAATATAGAAATTTTGTATTTTGTAAACCTAAAATTCTACACAAATGTAAAGTTGGATTATTTTTATTCCTAGTTCTTTTTAAACACACCTGCGGGTAGCTAATTTTTTTTAAGAAACCACGTGTTGTACATATTCCATTTGTAATATTCATGTGTGGCTATTTTAATGTTAAATGCTGCAAACCCTCTCATACTTAACACACATGTACAAGTTGTACCTTATGGTAGTGAAACAGCCCAGGGGATACTTGAGGCATATTAAATTAATCTTAGGCAATCTTTTGCTCTAAATATTTAAACTGTTACAGGATCAAGTCTTTCACTAAAATAAAGAGGAAAAACAGCAATCTAAACTGCTTGCTAAAGCCTTAATGTTTCTAGATTTGTGGGGAATTCTGGATTTTAGTTGCATGACTGTGGTTTCCAAATCACATGTACATAATGTCTTAGCAAACTTACTATGCAATGAAAGCTGATTTCTTTGAACCATTGAGTCAATAGATGAATGAATGAGCAAAATGAAAAATTTTAAATCTCTCATAGCAAGCAGTTTGGGCATCATAATCAGGTATAATTTTCACTTTAAGAATAATTATACTATTTATTTTCGCCTTAGTCTTTATTCTATTTACATTTATATAAAAATGGTTTATATTTTGTTAGATTCATATTCACTATCACCTTTGTGAAAAAAGTAATTAAAAATCATTTTAACACTGTATACATTGGACTCTTTATCACACACACAGTAAGAAGTTAGTTTGGATGGATAAATGACTGAAACACTCATAATTCTTATTAACCTTAAAGCATAAAGAGACTAGGCTAGACAGACAATCTTTGTAGCTCTTTCCAATTCTGAGATATTTCTAATTTTTGTTATTTCTGGAGATGTTAGCCGTGCCAGAGAAAGTAGGAGATATGCTTGTGCTTCTCTGTGTGTGTATCCTTGTGTGTGTGTGTGTGTGTGTGTGTTGGGGAAGATTTGGAAGAAATCAATACATAGTATAATTCTTTACAATTGACACTGAATTTGAATAACCTTTGCCTACCAGTGTTCCTTGCTGCTACTGAGGTAGAGCATATGTTCTTTACAAAATCACTACAACCACAGCCACTTTGGGTCAAGACTAAGCTGGGAACTTTACACTTTTGCCTCTAAACAATGCAACATCCCAGTGAGATGTGAAGCTTTGGGAGGTTAAGTTATGGAATCACAGAGCTATCAAAAGCTGAGATGAGATTTCATTCCAGGTCTGTGTGATACAACAGCCCTGTGCTTTTCTCTATAAATGCTTCTTATCCCAAGGGTTGGAATGAAGACGAAGTGTCCAGAGAAACTCAGCGCTTATCAGGGTTTGGAAGTTGTTTCTGAAGTACAACTTTGATACAAATTGCCGCTCTTTTTACATTTTAATTAATTAATTAATTAATTAATGTTTATTTATTTATTTTGTGTGTGAGAGAGAGAGCACGCTCAAGTGTGAGCAGGGGAGAGGCAGAGAGAGACAGAGAGAGAGGGAGAGAGAGAATCCCAGGGAGACTCCATGCTCCCAGTACAGAGCCCCATGTGGAGCTCAAGCCCATGAACCATGAGATCATGACCTGAGCTGAAATCACGAGTTGGACAGTTAACCAACTAAGTCACCCAGGAACCCCTGCTGTTCTCTTTTTTAAGAATTAATTTCTTTAAATTTATTTAAATTCCAGTTAGTTAACGTACGATGTAATTGTAATGTTAGTTTCAGGTGTACAATTTAGTGATTCAGCACTTCTGTACAACACCCAGTGCTCATCACAACAAGTACACTCTTTAAGTCCACCCCTCCACCCACCTCTCTCTGGTAACCATCAGTTTGTTCTCTATAGTTAAGAGTCTGTTTCTTGGTTGGCCTCTCTCTTTTTTTCCCCTATGATCATTTATATTGTTTCTTAAATTCTACATAGGAGTGAAATCATATGGCATTTGTTCTTTCCCTGACTTATTTTGCTTAGCATAATACTCTCTAGCTCCATCCAAGTCATTGCAGATATCAAGATTTCATTATTTTTTATGGCCGAGTAACATTCCACTATATATATACCACTTCTATGCATTCATCACTTGATAGACATTTGGGCTGTGTCCGTAATTTGGCTATTATAGATAATGCTGCTATAAAGATTGGAATGCATGTATTCCTTCAAATTAGTGTTTTTGTATTCTTTGGGTAAATACCTAGTAGTGCAATTGCTAGAGAGTAGGGTAGTTCTATTTTTAACTTTTTTGAGGAGCCTCCATATTATTTTCCACAGTGGCTTCACCAGTTTGCATTCCCACCAACAGTGCATGAGGATTCTTTTTCTTCCATATCCTTGCCAACATCTGCTGTTTCTTGTGTTGTGTTGATTTTAGCCATTCTGACAGTTGTAAGGTGATATCTCATTGTAGTTTTGATTTGCATTTTCCTGATGATGATGATGAGCATCTTTTCATGTGTCTGTTGGCCATCTGTATGTTTTCTTTGGAAAAATGTCTATTCATGTTTTCTGCTCATTTTTATTTGGATTATTTGTTTTTTGGGGGGGTGTTGAATTATAGTTCTTTATATATTTTGGATACTAACCCTTTATCAAATATGTCATTGCAAATATCTTCTCCCATTCCATGGGTCGCCTTTTAGTTTTGTTGATTATTTCCTTCATTGCGCAGAAGCTTTTTATTTTGATGAAGTCCCAATAGTTTGTTTTTGCTTTTGTTTCCCTTGCCTCAGGAGACATATCTAGTAAGAAGTTGCTACAGCCGATGTCACAGAATTTACTGCCTGTTTTCTCTAGGATTTTAATGGTTTCCTGTCTCACATTAGGTCTTTAATCCATTTTGAATTTATTTTGGTGTATGTTGTAAGAAAATGGTCCAGTGTTCATTCTTTTGCCATGTTGCTATCTAGTTTGTTGAAAAGACTCTTTTTTCCATTGGATAGTCTTTCCTGCTTTGTCAAAGATTAATTGGCCATATAGTTATGAGTTCATTTCTGGGTTTTCTATCTTCTCCATTTATCTATGTGTCTATTGTTGTGCCAGTACCATACTGTCTTAATCACTACAGCTTGTCCAGAAGTGTGATGCCTCCAACTTTGCTTTTCTTTTTCAAGGCATATTGCTATTCTTATTAGCTTAGCAGCAGTCATGACTCAGGCAGAACTCACGTCTGGGAGTAGCTGGATCTTCATCCCAGCATACCCTCTCTTAGATAACCCAGCACTTAGCATCCACTTGGAGACAGCCCAAAATGCTAAGGAAAAATAATGGACCAGGAAGATGGAGGCCTAGATTCTGGGTACTGCTATGTAGCTGAATTGTCTTGTACAAATCATGAACCTCCAGTTCCTTCATTAGTAAAATGGAGATGATATTGATCTGCCTAGTCTGTCTCTCAGGGTTGTATTAGGCAGGTCATATGTGGAAAGTCAGTCCTTGACAGTCATAAAGAACAGTGTTTCAAAAAATAATACAAGCATCCATTTATTCAACAAGTATTTACCAAGTAGATATTATGCATTTGGTATTGTTAGAGGTAGAGATCTAGTGATAGATAAAATCCCTGTCCTTATGAAATTGTTATTTTATTGTGATATTTAGCCAGTTGATGAATTATAGCATAGTGCTTTAAGAGTTGAGATAAGAAAGAACAGAAGCATCGAATCAAATCTCAGGGGAGGTTGACGTGGCAATAAATGATAGCAGGCACTTGCAAGGCGAAGGAGGAGAAAGGATGCAGGAAAAGGAAAGACCTTGAGTAGAGATTATGTGGTAAAATCCAAGGGCATATTTTGTGGGAGTGAATGTTTTTAAAAAAAAAAAAAGACAAAAAAAAAAAAAGATTTTCATGTGGCTCTCAAGTCAGCCAGCTAATCTGTGGGAATATGAATCAGGAAGCTGAGAGGGAAAAAAATAAAAAATCCAGTCTGGATGACCAAATTTTGGAAGACAAAAGAATGAGCCCTGGGAAAGTCCACACCACTTAAAAAGATATGCCTCCAAGTATTTTTTCAAATGTGGTGTCTGGAGGAGAACCTTGGATATGCCCAAAATGCCAGAGAAGTGTTGTAAACAGGGAACTTGGGTATGGAATGAAGACTCTGTCTGGAATCTGATGGAGGAGGAACCCAGCTGGGAAAACATGGAATGCATTAGACCCATATCAAGAAATCATGAGGAGCATGTTTCTAAAGTAGAAGGTTGCAGGCTCATCTGCAGGGTGGCTGGTCTCAGGATGAAGATCTTACATGTCCAGGGACTGAGATTCAAGCACACTTTTATGGCTCAAACAGGAACTTTTTGTTAAACAGAAATGCAATGGGTGGCTTGCCTACAATGTCACAAAAAGTAACAGAGTCAGGCTGTAACCAAGAATCAGTGGTCCGTTGATACTCTGATAAACTGAAAAAGGAAGATCTAAATTTTGATTCTGGACTATAGTTTGTGTTTCTTACTGCAAAGATTATTTTGTCTCTTGCTTAGATGAACCAATTATGCTTCAGGAAGACCCAAGTAGATTCTTTGGGTTAATTGGGGAAAGTGGTTGAATTTTAGGAAACTATCAAAACCAGTATATTGTTTTTTTCTTCATGCCAAATATGTCCAGTTAACAATTGAGAAGAAATCACATCATGAAATATTTGTACTTCAGCTATGTTCCCAAAACAGCAAATGTGCTTAGCTTGGGAGCTATGAAGTGCACATTTCTTTAAATATTTTTTTAAATGTTTATTTAGTTTTGAGAGAGAGACAGAGAGAGAGCGCACAAGCAAGGGAGGGGCAGAGAAAGACAGAGACACAGAATCTGAAGCAGGCTCCAGGCTCTGAGCTGTCAGCACAGAACTCAACCTGGGGCTCAAACTCACAAACTGTGAGATCATGACCTGAGCCAAAGTCAGACACTTAACTGAGCCACCCAGGCACCCCTGCAGTGCATCTATCTTTCTTTCTTTCTTTCTTTCTTTCTTTCTTTCTTTCTTTCTTTCTTTCTTTCTTTCTTTCTTTCTTTCTCTTTCTTTCTTTCTTTCTTTCTTTCTTTCTTTCTTTCTTTCATGTTTATTTTTTAGAGAGAGAGAGAGAGCATGAGCACGGGAGGGGCAGAGAGAGGGGGAAACACAGAATCCAAAGCAGGCTCCAGGCTCTGAGCTATCAGCACAGAGCCTGACGTGGGGCTTGAACTCACAAACCGGGAGATCATGACCTGAGCTGAGGTCGGACGTGCAGCTGACTGAGCCACCCAGGCAACCCTGCAGTGCACATTTCTATACTCGCAGAGCAGAAGAGTGAATAAAGATGGAGAAACAACTGAGGAAATCTTTCAAAAGAAAGTGAATCTTAAGATGTCTCTTTCCTTTTTGTCCCCCCCCCCCCCCCAACCCGCTTCTTCATTTCACTTCCATGGGGGCTGGACTATGTGAGCTTGTTGTTTGTCATCCACATTTGGGTATGGAAAGGGGCACTATTACCAATTATGACAGGGAAGGCTGAGGTCAACCTGGCTTATCTTTGTGCGTTCCGTAAAGACTGTACTGATGCTGCCTCATCCCCATCCACGATATTCATCATGCTCTGTGTTCCCATTGCACTCTGTAGATATCTCTGATATAGTGTGTATCATATTGCATTTGAGTTATTTGTACCATGTTGGTCTCTCCCATTGAACTGTGAGTTTTTTTGAAGGTAAGAGCTGTAACTTAATTGTCTTTGCCCAGTATTTCTCTTCTATAGCCAAAGGCCTGGCACAAAGAAGGTACTCAGTAAATGTCTGATGAGGGAGAATACATTAATGATAAATTTGAAGGGAGAGACATGACAGGTCTGTTGGAGAAGCCATTCCCAGTAGAATGAAAAGGAATCACATTATAATAGCATAGAATTGCTAAGGATGGTTATGACCAGAGTGTTATAAATAAACCAGCCTTCATGGAAGGGGCTGTTATGCAGAGGAATGCCAGTAAATGAGGACTGGAGGGGGAGCCAGGTTTGGTGGAATCTTTAGATTGCCCAAGACTACTGTTGGTGGCTGCTCTTAGGAGGGGTATTGCATGGAAAAACATGGCTGCTGTTTTGTTGTCTCTTAATGGAATAGATTGGATGCTAGGCTTGTATTTGAATTTGGAGGAATGTGTTTGGTAAGCATTAAAACTTGAATGATAAAAAGAGAATAGCTTCTCAAAGAATTTCGATACTTCTGCTTCCAGCTGAAACCAGGAAATTCAGAGGCAACAAAAATGAAAACAAGGAAAACGTTAATGGAAATTTTGAACCTAGAAAAGGTTTGGTTTGAGTTTTGAAGGAAAGTCTGACTTGGTTAACTGCCCCCAAGTACTACTGTTATGATTTGCTGGCTTTTTATTTGTTCATTATATTTTGTTTATATAAGGTTATCATATTATGTTCTAATTTTTAGGGGTGGGTCCCCAAATTTGGCAGCTTAAAAAAGGCTTCTACATTGACTGCTTGCTGAAGAAGCCACATTACCCAGAACAGGCTTTTGCTTTAGTAGGTGTGGGCCCCTTTGCCTCAAGTCAGCAGTTCTACTTGGGAAAGGCTTGCAAAATATTCTCCGAAGAGTTTTCTCTGTTACTTGCATAGAATGGTAATACTTTAATTAAAGCAACATGTATACATAATTTAACAAGTGATTACCAGAACTGATTTTCTCTAATAAAAATAATCATAGACATTTTTTTTTTGATGATCACTTAGGGAATTGTGAATTACCTAAGCCTCAATCTCTAAATATTTTGGTCCGTAGGACCGCAATTTCCAAGAATCTATGGAAGTTCTGACTTTAGTCTATCCAAAATGTGCAGATCAAACTCCAGGCACTTATTGTGGGTGTGGAATGAAGGTTTGCACACTAAACTTCCATCTCCTTAAAAGAGTAAGGTTTCAGACCTCTTTCCGCCTCCGCCCCCCCCCCCCCCCCCCACAAAAGGAGAGCTTTCTCTTGGAGGTCTACATTCTTATGGTCTTAATCGAGCTCTTTGGTAGCTGATGACCTCCCCTCTCTGTATTTAAAGCACCCTCTTGAATGCCCATTTACTTTATCTATACATGTTCCTTTAAGTTCTTACCTAAAGAGTGTTTCTCCATGTGACAAATCTGCTTACTTTAAATGCTCATCACTACTCACTGTTTATGCTGAAATAATGCATTATTTGAGTTGCAGTTTGCAAATAATGATCAAAGAGTGCCTTCCTCTTAATTAAATCATTGGCTAATTTGATGAGCCTTTCCAGGGGTCAAATGAATTAATTGTATAAAAATCACTCCTATTGACTTCCATTCAGCTGAATTGTTTAAAAATTTCCTATATTGTTTCATTCCTATACAGATTAAAATTATTTACAACTAAAGAAAGTATTAAAATAAATATGGCATTTATATTATACTTTTGATAACTGTAAGATTTGACCCATGCTTAGGTGATCAGATAAACCACAAAGTGTTAGGGGAAACTAACTTGATTAAATTAAGAAGAAGGAACTACACTATTAATAAGTAAGCAAGCAAATTATGGACAACTTGACTCTGCCAATATTTCTTTCATATGTAATATAAAGTTTAATGTGTGTTTAACACAATTTTTGTTCTCTTTCCTAGAGCGACACCTCCTCTACGGACGGCCTGCAGTGCTTTATCGGACTCGATACGATATCTTGTACCACACTGACTTTGAAAGCGGTTATAGTGAAATATTCCTTATGCCACTCTGGACGTCATACACCGTTTCCAAACAGGTCACTGAAAAAATTGGGGTTTATATTCTTCATGCGATTACATTCTTTGCATTAATGTAATGATTGCTTGCTTAACAGAATTTTGTCTTAGAAAAGATTTTAATTTATCTTGAAGAAAGAAATCTTATATCGAATCTATTACTAAGTAGTGTTTTTAATCTTTATTTATTTTTGAAGGAGAGAGAGACAGAGTGTGAGTGGGGGAGGGTCAGAGAGAGAGAGGGAGACACAGAATCCGAGACAAGCTCCCGGCCTTGAGCTGTTAGCACAGAGTCTGACGTGGGGCTCGAACTCATGAGCCACGAGATCATGACCTGAACCAAAGTCAGATGCGTAACCGACTGAGTCACCCAGGTGTCCTGAAAAGTATTTTGAATTAGACTTTATTCAATGTTCTTTTAAGAGCTTCATAGGAATATGTTAAATTATCTACGTATTAAAGGAAGTATATACTAATGCTTGTTGCTTTTCCTCTGTTTGCCATTGCCCGATAGTTGCAGAAGCCGCCAAGATTTGACTGTTTGTTTTAATAGTTTATTTTTTTAGAGCAGCTTGAGGTTCACAGCAAAATTGAATAAGGACAGAGAGTTCCCATATACCCATGGCCCCACACATGCACAGCCTCCCTGACTATCAACATCCTGTTTTTTAATAAAGATTTTATGTTGGGGTTTCAGTTTTGGTGATGATGAGATAGGTAAGTTTATATATGGAATTAGAAAAGTTTATTTGGCAGTTGAAGTATGTTTTTAATTTCTGATTACAAAGGAACACTTCTGCTGCAAACACAGCTTCTTGTTCGCTTGTACGGTGTGCATGTACATATGCCCTGGTGCACAGATTTATATGCAGTCTCTCTTTTTATAGAGGGTATTTCTATATTTTTTCTTAGAGTGTTATTTTTTAAGGCTGTCTCCCATGGAATCCCATCCATTATTTCAACAATGCAATTTCTGCTTTATATATTGTGGCTTTACTTAAGACTGATAAAAGTGTTCTGCCACTAAGAAAAATTAAGATTTTGCAAATTCCTGGCTTACCATATTTAAAACTGAAGCCTTGCTGGGTTTTGGGGGGGTTGGGTGAGGAGGCCTCGTTTTAAGGAGTCAACGTCCAAGTATGAGCTACAGTAAAAGCTAGAGGGGTTTGGGTTCTGGCTGTTCATAACAGAGCAACTTGGTTTTGGTATTTCCTTGTTGGTTTGGCATGGTCTTTGTGATGGCATTGCTAACTACCTCTGACTCAACATGCAGGCTGAGGTCTCTGGCATCCCTGAGCACCTGACCAACTGCGTCCGGCCTGATGTCCGTGTGTCTCCGAGTTTCAGTCAAAGCTGTTTGGCCTACAAAAATGATAAACAGATGTCCTATGGATTCCTCTTCCCTCCTTGTAAGTTTTAGCATATCAGGATCTGACCATTCTAGAGGGATATTATTTCGTAGAATCTGGACTGTTAGGATTTCCTGGACTGTCAGGATTTTAGGTCTTCTTCAAGAGGAGCACTCAAGAGATTGAAAAATTGAACTTCTATGAGATACTTCCAAAATTGGTCAGAAAACAGACCACCTTTCACAAATCCTGTTCTCCAGGAGAATTCTGAAGTGCAAGGGAATATATAGCGTGCCCCTCACATCATTAATGGGAATCTGACAGTAAAATGGTATATCATTAGGACATTAATGTTTTAAATACTAAAGATGTGATCTCTTAAGAATATGGGAAGCCCTGGGGCTCCTGGGTGGCTCAGTCGGTTGAGCGGCCCACTTTGGCTCAGGTCATGATTTCACAGCTTGTGAGTTGGAGCCCCGTGTCGGGCTCTGTGCTGACAGCTCGGAGCCTGGAGCCTGCTTCAGATCTGTGCCTCCCTCTCTCTCTGCCCCTAAACCACTCACATTCTGTCTCTGTCTCTCTCAAAAGTAAATAAACATTAAAAAAATATATAAAATTAAAAAAAAAAGAATATGGGAAGCCCTTTAATTATCTCTCATTACCTTGATGACATTTTTTAAACTCTAAAACCTATATACGTAATACTTAGTAGACCCAGGTCTAGGTAGGAAGAAAAAGCATTGTAAAAATTTGGGGGAGAAAGCTATTGGTGAAGAAAAGAGATTGAGTGGGAGGGGAACTGGGAAATACTGTTTAAAGTAGGGAATGAGTAGAAATAAAAGAGTAGATCTATACACAATTCACTTCAAACTGTTCAGACCATTTTAGTAGATTACATTTTTATTGATGTCGATTTTGGGAAGTAATGGACACTGTTTGTTTGCCTAACGTTTAGATCTGAGCTCTTCACCGGAAGCTAAATATGATGCTTTCCTTGTAACCAATATGGTTCCAATGTATCCTGCTTTCAAACGTAAGTCTGATATTTACCTAGTAAACTATTATTTATGAAAAGAAATATTTCTAAATTTACCACTTACCCTTTCTACCTCTATATTAAGTTTGATAATAATATATTTCATGTGTTTAGCCTTTATAATTGTTGAAGAACTTTAACGTAAATTCTCTACTATTAATCCAAAATATGAATCTGTGAGGGAGGTTGGTGGGTTGTTTGTCTCTTGTTTACAATTAAAAAATTAAAGTCACAAGAAATGACCCAATTCACGAATGATAGAAACTGAACCAAACCCAGTTTGTGTTTTGCTTCTAAACTGGTGCTCCTTCTATTTCAATGCTCATTATATTGGTGGTTAAGAAGGGTCTTCTTTTGTTTTGGAGGCCACTTGATGTTTAACAACACTTATGTTTATTTATTGAATGTTAAAGTAAAAGCCACCAGAACTTTCCCCCTTTAGGGTGGATGGTAATGATGTATTCTGAATGTTGACCTTGAAACCCAGGAAGAACTTTAAAGAATCTTCTGAATCATCAGAGTATTAAATTCAGATGGTCTTAGGGCTTTGTAAATTATTTTAGTTTCTTTGAACAGCCATAATGTCTTTGTGCGTGATGTAAATATTTGTGGGTGAAAATGATGCCGTGAATGGTATTGGCACAGTGAGCCCTGGTCCAAACACTGACTTCCCTGGAGTCTGACAACTAGCTATATAATTACAGAAATGCTATTTAACCTCTCATTTACAAAATTATGAGATTTTATTGCATGACATCTATGGCTTATATGGATATGACGTAATTGTCCAATGGAATAATCCATTTTCTATTTCTGATAACAGATAATTCACTCATTTGCCCATCCATCCATCCATCCATCCATCCATCCATCCAAAGATAGAGAAAGCATTATGCAATAATTTTTACCTCCTTTTACTGTGAGGAGACTTGTATTCTTATAGGAAAGGTAGGAAAAGGAAGCCCCTCTACCTACTTCTACTTGGCAGAGGACCAGTGGTTGTGTTCCAGGACTCTTGGGCTGAAATGAAATGTCAGATTCAGAATGCGTGATTGTGGAGTGTCATCTCCAGTGGCAAGCCTCCAGAATTTGACATCAGTGAAATGGCCAACATGGTTTAGAGGAAAAAAATGTTTATTTGATGTCCTAGTTAGTAAGTGGAGGTTAATTCAAAGGTAGAATCCATTGCTTAAGCGTGAAAAATTAAAGAATGCTTTTAAAAGGCAGTTCCCTAGTTTTTTCTTAGTCCCAACTGAGAAACGTTTCAGAAACCCACATAGATAGATTTGTCTTAATATTACATGGAATGCATCTTCATAATGTCCACACATCAGGGTTTCCTGAATTTCTTTGTTCTTTGCTGATGCTTTTTTGACCAAGCAGCAATAAAGGAAACACACGGTACCACCCTGAGGCTGGCATGGCGAAAGGCCTTTCACAGAGGGCTCCCTGTTCTTCCCTGGGACTGGTTTTCTCACATGCCACGTTTCTGTGGGTTTGGCCTTTTGACTGTTCTCATTGTTATTTTTCTCCCTTTCTGCCTTTCCAGTTTTTGTGCTTAACATTCGAACTTCTCTCCCATGGTCCTCCTTTCTCTCTTGCAAATAATTATCTGTGGTATTTTGGCTCCGGTGGACTGCTCTTTCTGAGTAAAGTATCAGAGGGTCTAAAGAATGGTAGAAGCACTAGGGAAAAAACAGCCAAGTACTTTTTCACAGGGGGAGATAAGAAGTGATAATAGCCCAAGCCTCACAGCCCTCATGTAGAGTAGCACGTAGTTCAGCGAAACCTAACATTTCAGAACCAACTCACTATTCGCATTTCCTGTCCTCTGTCATTCCCTCTTTTGCCTTTCCTTTCTCCCCACTCTGTTCCTCTCCACTCCTCTCTCTGCTTGACTATAATATTACCTGGACCTAATGTGGACAAGGAAGTCCCCTCCAGAGGTGATCTTGAAAGTGAGAAATGAGCGATGGAGAAGAAACCAGACAAGCACAGATAAGGGAGTTTTCCCGATGAAAGGAAGAGAAAATGCAAAAGCTTAATCTGAAATGAGTTTGGCAAATGGGAAGACGGGAAGAAAGCCATGTATCAGAGGGGGAAGGAGGAAACAGAGTCATGCAGGTAGGCAGGGGCCACGGTGCAAAGTTAGGATTTTATTCTAATTGCAGTGATACATCATCTGGAATGTTAGAAACGGGAAGTTGGGAAGAGTGTGACACATTCTGGGTATGGTGTAAAATGATCCGAGTGGCTATTATATAGTGGGCTGCAGGGAAGAGCGAGGTTCTCACTGGGAGCCTGGGAAGTAGTCTTTTGTGGTAGTTCTTTGCAGAGAGGATAGTAATTGAGACCAGGATGGATGCAGTGAAAATAGTTGAAAAGTGGTCAGATTTGGATGACGGGGGTGTATTTCAGAGGTAGCACTGGCAAGGCTTGTTCACGTGTGTAGGAAAGAAGGAGCCAGGTCAGAAATGACTCCTAGGATTTGGACCCGAACACGTGAGTGAGTGAGTGTCATTACCTGATGGAAAAGCAGGGAGTTAGAGCAGATTGGGAATGAAGGCCAAGAATTTTGTTTAGATCATTTTTTGCCAGACATGGTCATTAGGTCAAGTGGACCCTGAAATGGGTGGTTGGATAACAGGTCTGGAGCTCCTTGGAAGGGTCAGGGCTAGAGACATAAACTTCGGAACAAGTATATCTATGAGATCATGAAGGAAGAAAAAGTAGATTAAGGCCTTTTTTTCAGTTTCTCACAAACACTGTCCTTCCTCTTTTGACCACACGATTCCCCTTGCCTGTTCTGTTTCCATCTCTTTGCCTGTAAAGCATCCACTTATCCTTTAGATCTCAGCTCAGTAGCCACTTCATTGAGGAACCCTCCCCCGACTTATTGGGCTGGGTTAAACTCCCCTACTGGTGTCTCCATGCCTTTCTCTCTGCTCGCTCATAAATGACACACACAGCTGGTACTTCAGGATGAATTCTTTTCAAGAATCGCAGGAGCTCTACTGTCTCTTGGCTTATGACATTTGGCTGATCCCAGAGAGAATTTGACCAAAGCAAGGAGTTTTGATCATGAAGAACAGATTTTTTTTCCCCCCCTCAGGAGTCTGGAATTATTTCCAAAGGGTATTGGTGAAGAAATATGCTTCAGAAAGAAATGGAGTTAATGTGATAAGTGGACCAATTTTTGACTATGACTATGATGGCTTACATGACACACAGGACAAAATCAAACAGTAAGTTTGTCTTTTCCACTCAGTGTGTGTTTTTAAATTCTAAGATCTCATTCAAGGCTCTTTTTCAAATATTCACGTACTAGAGAAGAGCTGATAGCCCTAAAGGCCTTTGCTCTTTGAATCTCCTTGTAATTTCTTCAGTGCTTTTGGACGCTTGATTAAATGTCTTATTGGTGGTTGGAATGGAATGGAGTTTTGTGGTAAATAAATGTACTTTTCCATTCCATGAGAGAAAAGTATCAAAAGATTTTTTTTTTAATTTGTCATTTATTCTTTATCAACTCGTCAATGGAAAGATGATAATTTCCCCTCATCTCCATTATTTGAGGAGACTTTTGGAACCCCTTAGATTTCCGGGTCAGTATATCTTAATAGGAAATTCCATGGAGACTTTTGTAAAGTCTAGTTGTTTCTACCCTTCTCCATGATGCTGTTGGGAAGATTAAAAAAAGATAAGGCATACTTGCTCAGAAGGAGCTAACAGTTCAATGGAGAAAGGAAATAGATACAAATATGACAAATTCATAAGAAGTCATTTAATTTTATACATGTGTGAAACAGAGGGGCACAAATGATGAGAAGGTTTAATTGTGATTTACAGATAATTACGAACAAACAATAATTTTTTTCATACACATAATTAATAACAGGAATTATCTTGCTCCCTTTCTAGTCATCCATACGAGAAATGTCAACTTAATTGTACATTTATTTTATTGCTGATCATTGCTGTAGTTTTTAACCAAAATTATCATTTTAGTCATAATTTCAGTATTTTAAAAATGATTAAAATTAAGATAATAGAGAACCAGGTAAGGAATTGTGAGTTTCTGCACTTCAGTTTACTGGAAAAGTTTTTTTTTCAATCTCTACGCTCATCACTAGCTCATTAGTCCTTAGTATTTCCTTGAGTGAATGAGTTTTCTCTACCAAGCTCAGCATCTCATTGGAGTTTGAAAGGGCTTGTTATTGCCCCAGCTTCGGCGTCTCCTGCCTGAGGTCCACTTTATACAATTTTATGCAAGTTCTCTTCCTGAAACATGGATCTCATGATGACTCTCCCTGCCACAGACACCTTCAGTGAGGCCTTACTACCTAAACAATAACACCCAAATTCCACAATGTAGCCCTCAGAACCTCCAAAGTATGGCTTTTATTGACTCTTCCAGCCTCACATTTCTGCTGTCTTGAGCCATTCATCGTGTCCAGCATCTGATCCTTGGTTCAAGCTGTTTTCTTCGCCTGGAATATCGTTTTCACTCTGCCAAGTTAAGAGAAAGGGAATTCCAGGCAATAAAAACATTGGGTTCAAAATACAGAAGTGGACCACTTTCTTAGAAGTGAAAAATGATTCAGTTGAATGGAAGTTAATTTTAGTGACTTAGGCAATATTCGTGGGTCACCATTTAAACAAGAAAGCTATTACATGTGTTGTAACTTTATTTTTCCTTCCCGTTCCAGGTATGTGGAGGGCAGCTCCATTCCCGTACCAACTCATTATTACAGCATCATCACCAGCTGCCTGGATTTCACCCAGCCTGCCGACAAGTGTGATGGCCCCCTCTCTGTCTCCTCATTCATTCTCCCTCACAGACCAGACAATGAGGAGAGCTGCAGTGTGAGTTCAAAGACAGAGTCCTTTAAAATGATTCATCTTTGCTTCTTAATTTATATTCCCACCATTAAGCTCTTATACACTTATTATAAGACATTTGGACTATACAGTAAAACCAAGTGGAAAGAAGAAAAGACCTTTGCTTATCACCTCAGAACTTTGTGTTCGAACGGCTTTTTAATTTTCAGTGTAAGGGTGTGGGGAGGCATGGAAGTGTGCATTCATTGTAGTTCCGATTACGTGTTTGATTTTGTCAAAGGATAAAATGCCCAAATGTTTTTTGGTTTTGCAAAAGACATATGTATTTTGTAAAGGTAGGATAAAAATAGCAACATTTTGATAATTGTTGAAACTAGATAAGAATTCACAGGGGTTCATTATGTTATTCTTTCTACTTTTGCGGGCATTTGAAAATTTCTATAATAAAAACTTTTTATAAAGACACATATACATGGGAGTATATACTTTATAAATCAGATTTTTCATTTGCTGCTAGTTATGAGGGCACTTGTAACAGGTCACCATTCCCAAACAGCACAGATGACACCCAATACCCTTATTCGTAAGTGGAGGCAGGAAGGCATCACGAGAAGGCCCCTGGCAGGGGGTGGGAGCCATGCAGTGTGCTCCTGGCCCTTTACTCCTTCTGCTTACACTCAGGGACACATCACATCACTTCCCCAGATCTCTTTGATGTGACAGAAAGACTGTGTTCCAAGATTGATTTTTGAAGCAGTAACCTCTATGATTTTGCTTTATAGAATAGCAGGAGCAGAGATACAATCTACAGAAGAGGATCTTAGTCAGCAAGCACTACTCAGTTCCTAAACTGTGTGTGGTGCTCTGGGAGAAACAACAGTGTGTCAAACATAGGCACTACTCAAGGCAGCCTGCAGCAGGGGGGGAGCAGAAAACAGGTGCAGACTTTGCTACCCTACAAGGCAAAGAGCCCCGAGAATAGCTTCAACAGAGGTTATCAGTTTCATGGGCAAGGTAGATTTTGGACTAGGGCTTCAGCTATGGGAGGAGACTGAGGCTATGGATGTTCAGAGCAAAATAAGGGATGCAGGACACAAATACAAAATTTGAAATATGGCCAAGATAGCTAATTAAGCTTGACCAGAATGTTGGAATTGAGGGTAATAGGGGGAGATAAGGTTTTTAAAGCTGCTTGGAGGGCGCCTGGGTGGCTCAGTCATTAAGCGTCTGACTTCGGCTCAGGTCATGATCTCACAGCGCTTGAGTTCGAGTCCCGCTTCAGGTGAGCTTGAGCCCCGCTTTAGGTGAACGCGAGCCCCAGGCGATCCCTGGCTTCTCTCTCTCTCTCTCTCTCTCTCTCCTCTCTCTCTCTGCTCCTCGCTCACTTGAGCCCTCTTTCTCTCTCAAAACACACACACACACACACACACACACACACACAAAACAAAAAACAACCCCCCCCAAACAAAACAAAACAAAACAAAACAAAAGTTGATTGGAATAAATTTTAAATTGAAGTAGTAGTAATAGAAGCCTTAGTGGCAGAGGTAAGAATCGCTACCATTTGCTGAGTATGTGTTACCACCCAAGTACTGGGCAGGTCCTCTCCATAGATTATTTCTAATCATCTAATTATCCTGCAAGGCAGGTGTATGTGTTATTCTCCCCGCTCCCCTTGAAAAGTTTGGTACATTGTTACCTGGTTAGTCAGTAGGAGAACAGAACTGTAGATGCAAGTCCTCTGACTTCAAAAGCCCATCCTCCTTCGAATTTATCAGATTTCCACAGTAGAACCTTGGGACCTTAGAAACTTTTCTTATTGCACAAGCATTAAGTAGCCACGGAAAATGCTGGTGCATAAGAGCAACATTTCAGGGCTCTCCTTTAGGGAGATAAATTTAAGTTGGAAGGGGTCAAGCCTGGTGTTCAAAGTGCTTTGGCAAGATTCACGGGATTGAGGGAACAGAACTGGAAGTGAGGTTGTGGTGTTGGAAATGTAACAAAGAGAGTAGAAGGCAGCAATATTATACTGAAGGATCAATAAGATCGTATAATAATTTGGTAGGAGGTGGAGAAGCAGAGGAACTGCAAGTGAAAGGCAAGCTGTCGTCAGCTTATCGACTTGACCTTCTCCATTTTGATTCTTCGGAAACACGAGGGTGGCTAATGGTGTACCAGGGGCATGTCATGCCTCTGGATAACATGATCTACTTTGTTTGAACTTTAGTTTTCCTAAAAACTTATGGAGAGGTAAACATTTGTGCAAAAAACTAAACCCATATATTATGGAGTGAAATTCACAATTGCCTTGCACTTTTAAGATAGAGACTGCAAAGACATTGCAGACTGATAGGAGGTCATTTAAGATACAGCTAGATTCCTGGCGAGTATGTGTTCAAGTTTCTCTGTCATCAGGGGAATTTGGTGATGGGACACTGAGTTCAAAGACATTCTTCAGTCACCCCAAATTGTACATCTGACCAATGAAATCCACAGATGTCCTCACAGCTATCTCCCTCCACTTTCTGGCTCCTGACTCTGCACAGAGCTTAGAGATATTTCTTGTAGAGTTCATGGCCAGCATGTTTCTTATTCTTATTCTGCCCACACAGAAACCTGTCCTTGCTGCGAATGTCACTTTAAAACTGCTGGGGCTTGGGGTGCCTGGGTGGCGCAGTCGGTTAAGCGTCCGACTTCAGCCAGGTCACGATCTCACGGTCCGTGAGTTCGGGCCCCGCATCAGGCTCTGGGCTGATGGCTCAGAGCCTGGAGCCTGTTTCCGATTCTGTGTCTCCCTCTCTCTCTGCCCCTCCCCCATTCATGCTCTGTCTCTCTCTGTCCAAAAAAAATAAATAAATAAAAATAAAAATAAAAAATAAAATAAAATAAAATAAAATAAAATAAAATAAAATAAAATAAAACTGCTGGGGCTTGAATTCACAATCTTATGAGAAAGTGAGGAAGAAAAGGCAGGTGAAAAATAAATGTCCATAGCAAGACAGGTAATAAAGAAGTTCATGGGTGGGCGTTTATTTGTTTATTTACTTACTTATTTATTTTTAAAATGTTTCCTTCTCTTCTTACCTTGGTACACATGAACTTTTATTTGAATTTTATTAGTTTTGCATTTCACCCTAGAGTCTCTCCTAGCAAATACTTTTGTGGATTGCCAGCTAGCATCAGGCAGAAGATATTTTCTTCCTGTGTTGCATAGCCAGCATTTCCTAATGACTAGTGACAGGCTAGATTTTAGCATGTGAGAACCAGAAGAAAATGCCCTTCGAATGAAATTGGCAAATACTTCCCAAGGAAAGAACTAGCAAAAGACAATTTTCCCCCTGAATTCTTGTAATCCCAGCTGGCCACTATTTATATTAGGAAAAACCTTTTTACCCCTTTGTCTTTACATTCAAATGACTGTATTTACAAGAGGAAAAATTAGACCACTGAAAAATCAAATAAAGAGTTGAATATGAAAATTCTTCCAAAATACAGCTTCATGCTTACTCTGCTTACTCTGAGGGGGTCCTGATCCATTTGGAGACCTCCTACTTCGCTAATTATATGGTCGCACTGAGGATTGGTCAGTACCGTTGTGGGCAGAGTTATATTTAGGTCTGTCTTTTCCTGTGAATCGCAGAGACCTTGGTTAGCTTGGGTTAGGAGGGTGGGGCATGGAGGGTTAAAATCCTTACTTCCCCAGCCTGCAAAGCAATTTCTTCCTATTTCTTCATTTTGCCTGGGATGGCCAGGCCTCAGTTTCCTGAACCAACACCCTCGTGGTACATATTTAGCACTGGCAAAAGCTGCTGTAGCTCCCTGTCCAGGTCTGTGTGGGTTGGAGCTTTCCGAGAAAACCCATTGCAGGTTCTTGGACTTTGGTGGGGAGTTCATTGAGACCACTGGTGGTGGAAGAGCTGGGCGAGGGCATTTCTGAACATACTCAGCCCTGGACACGCAGCCACCCTTCAACTTGTGGGACAGCTCTTGAGGGCCATTGCAGTTCTGGGGGCATTTGGGAATGAAATTATTTGCAAAGGCCCTCCTGCCTCATGTCTACTAGTGAAGGTAGGCATTTCCCCCACAATTCCCAGAGCTCTCAGATCTCATGCTTTCTCTCAACTTCGCACCAAAGTGAAAGAAGGTATTTTTAAAATATAAAGGATTACTTGTCCTAAAATACCTTTTAATTTCAACTGAGACACAAATAAATTTTTGGTGTGGGACATCCGGATATCTTTCATCTGGAATTTGTGCCAATGAGACAGTCTTGGCAAGTAGCTAAGGCAGAAAGAGATTTCCATCCTCTTCTCTATGATGTTTCCCTACTTTGTCTTTTGTTCCCCTTCTTCCTTTCTCTTCTTCTTCCTACTTTCCAGGGAGCTGCTGAAGTCAGCGTTATTTTCCTTGTGAACCAATGAAGAAAGCCTAGAGAGGTCAAGTGGGTTGCCAAGGTCTCATAGCCAGGAAGTGGTAAAGCCACAATTCCAACCCAGGCCTGTTGGGCCCCAAAATACCAGTTGTATCTTGAGCTGCTTTAAGTTGAACTCATTATTTGAATATCAATTCATTGCAATTTAATAGATGATGTTCTTGATATTGCGGGTTCTTCTGAAAGACCAGGAACGCACACGCGAAATTCTGTGCATTGAGCGTAAGCTCTTCACTTTCCTTAGGAGCCAGAAGAGCATTCCAAGTTGCTCTGTGCCCAACATTGCAGTTTGACAGCAGCGGGGGAAGAAAGTAATTACTGAATTCTCCAGGGCCTTTGGTTTTTGTAATTTGGATTTATGTTCTGAAAACCTATTGAGTCAAAGGCCCTTTCACACCACGTCTCATTTATTTGGTACAGCTAATTGCTGTCAAAAATGTTAACAGCCAAGGACAGGTATTTGTGGTGTGTTACCAATAGGAATGTGGTAGAGTGGCCAGGGAGGCCAGGAAGGAATCACAGGCACTGGCTCTGGGCGCAGGAGTATGGAGGGGTCGTTTGTGGACCTGCACCAAATTGATCATCTGGAGAACCTCCTCTGGAAAATTGTGACTCTGATTGTATTCTGTTTCCATTGCAGAGCTCAGAGGACGAGTCGAAATGGGTCGAAGAACTCATAAAGATGCACACAGCTCGGGTGCGGGACATTGAACATCTCACCAGTCTGGATTTCTTCCGAAAGACCAGTCGCAGCTATCCAGAAATTCTGACGCTAAAGACATACCTGCATACATACGAGAGTGAGATTTAACGATCTGACCATCTGCAGTGCAGTCTTATCAACTGGTGTATATTTTTATATTGTTTTTGTATTTATTAATTTGAAACGAGGACATTAAAAAAATGTTAGTATTTTAATCCTGTACCAAATCTGACATATTACGCTTGAATGACTCCACTGTTTTCTCTCACGCTTGATTTAGGTAGTCTTATGTTCCGAGTAGAGCTTGTAATAAATACTGCAGCTTGCATTTTTAGTGGAAGCTTCTAAATGGTGCTGCAAATTTGATATTTGCATTGAGGAAATATTAATTTTCCAGTGCACAGTTGCCACATTTAGTCCTGTACTGTATTGAAATACTGATTTTGTAAAGTTGCATTCATTTACTGTTAATTATGACAGACATATTTAAGCCTTTTAGACCAATCTTAAATATAATAAATCACACATTCAGTTTTTTCTGGTTTTATTTGGCCTTCATTTCACTTATAAATTAGAGTGTTTGCTTCTGGTATATTCATGCATGAAAAGTATACATTTTCTGTATTGGGCCTTCTTCCTTGTTGAATATAATTCATATAGTCAAAGGAACATCCATGCTATTCAGCCATAGTGGCCTGGACGAGATAATTTAGGTACACATCTCTGGGAAATCAGAAGGGCGGAGGGCAAGAGAACCAGAAGACCTCCAGAATACCCTCTGTCACCAGTCTTTTTAAAAAATATTTTGAATTTTGGAGGAGTAGGTTCTTTTGATAAGTTGATTCAAAGCTCTGAGTATTAAACTCAACTGGTACTATCTGAAGCATATATTCTGTATAAGGTACCAACCTATGAACCATGGGAGGATATAAAGAGAAGTAAGAAGGTGGGGTGGGTATAGCTGTAAAAGTATAATTAACCAATTCAGGTGGAAAATAATAAATGCCAAGTGAAAAGTGTTAGTAATAATTAATATGCCAAGCATCTAAATGCTAGGTGGGGTGATTGTAGATGGCCACAGCTTTAAATAATGAAACAGGATGAGGAAGTCATTCAGAGATTTTTCAATCCTTCTGATTGTGTCTGGGAGAAAGGATCACATTAGTGTCCTCATATCTCTAACAGTTGCTAATCCCCCTTTTAAAAAAAGAAGAGGATTGGGGGCACCTGGGTGGCTCAGGCAGTTAAGAATCTGACTTTGGCTCAGGCCATGAGCTCACAGTTGGTGAGCTTGAGCCCCGAGTCGGGCTCTGTGCTGACAGCTCAGAGCCTGCCTCAGATCCTGTGTCTCCCACTCTCTCTGCCCCTTCCCCACTTGCACTCTGTCTCCGTCCCTCTCAAAAATAAAGAAAAACATTTAAAAAATTAAAAAAAAAAAGAGGACAGCATATTGCTTTGTTTTCATTATGTTAATTCTTATAGTTGCCCCATTTATGGTCAGTGAAGTGTGTTTTTAATTTCTATACAATTTCCTTTAAAAATCAAATTGTGGGTGCCTGGGTGGCTGAGTCAGTTGTGTCCAACTCTTGCTTTCGGCTCAGGTCATGATCTCATGGTTTGTGAGTTCGAGTCCTGCATTGAGCTCTGCTCTGACAGTTTGGAGTCTGCTTGGGATTCTCTCTCTCTGCTCATGCTATCTCAAAATAAATAAATAAACATGTAAAAAACAATAAAACAAAAGTAAAATCAACTTGTTTAAGAAGGAAGGCATTGTGTCAAGTAAAAAACACCTTACAACAGAAGTGGGGGAGACTTTACTGGGCATTGGGAAAAATCAGGAAGGTGGTAACAGTAAAAGTACTTACTGGAAAACAGCTGTTGGGATACATGGGAAGAAGTGAACACTCCAATGCTGATGACAGCTGTATTTATTGAGCACCCACTATGTTCCAGGTGTATCTCTGGCACGTCATATACCTTGTCTCTGAACGCTGAGAAACAAGGAGCTCAGGGAAGATTTTATGGGACAGAGAAAAACGAGATTGGCAACATGGAAGAATGCTTGCATTGGGCTTTGTAGTTTGGGCTGGGGTGAGGGTGTGGTGGAAATGAGTTGGAATATGACTTCTTATACATTGAATGGTCAATAATGATTTGGTGAGTTGCTACACTCCAGTATTTATACTTGCTATGGGGATGACACTGGAAAAGATAACCACGGTTCCAGATGTCATGCTTGTGACATGTGCTGTGAAAGAATTAAATAGGTGCAGAGAGACACAGGGGTAGAAAGAGAGGAGCATTGTAGGTGACATTATAGCTGACACTTGGAGGATGAGAAGAGCTGGGACCAGGAAGAAGGGCATGGCCAAAGACTGGGGGTGGGAAAGATCTTGGAATGGGTGAGGATCTGAAAGGAGACAGGTGTACCTGATACAGCAGCGAGGTTGATAGGGACCAGGTGAGTAGATCCTTAGAGGCCCATTGAGGCATTTGGATTAGATTCTAAGTACGGTGGAAAATAAAGAAACCTCAAGCAGCGATGTGATGGAATCTGATTTACAATTTCAGGATGTTGACATAGATATGCGACAATTATAGTATGCTCTAAACGTAATTCCACACAAAATACACCTAATACCTATTAGGTGCCGTAATTCTGTTTCCCAGCAGCAACATTGCAAGAGAAGGAGCAGTTCTGTTTTTTATTAATAGTGGCAATGGTCGCAAGCTCTTTGCTTAGCCAGATTGCTAGATCACCTCAAATTGAACTCTTCTCAAAATAGGTTATACTCGAGGCTTTTGGGGTGAGCAGTTGCAAATTTAGTTGAGTACTTCTGCTCTATTTTTATCGTTAGGTCAGATCTTTCTTTCTCATGAATAAACTTCATATCCAGAGAGAACATCAACCACTCTGTATTTCAGGTGAGTGGCTTTGCCGATAAACACATGTCATTAATTGTGGGGTTATTTACAAAAGTCCCTGAATGGACAGGGGCTCTATTAAAATGAGAACCGAAAGACTATTTTAAGTTGGGGTACTTGGTATTTTTTTACATGGAGACCTTAGTCCATTCATGCTTTCATTGAGCAAGTTGCCAACTGCTTGCTAGCATGGTGGTCCTGTTCTAGTGGATGGATTCAGAAACTGCCTCTCTAAAATGAGCTCATTGTAAATAGTGTAAACCAGGAAAGCAGCCACATAGTTTCCCAAGAGCAAAATCATTCTGAATTGTTTTTAGGAGAGTTGACTTAAAAAAAAAAATCTCTGAACGAAAGTAATGGTTGGTGCCAGTTGGGTTTGTATAACTGCCTATGGGCCAGAGACCCCCCCAGTCCAGTGCCCATTATTCCTTGTGGTGGTTGGGAAGAGGGTGGCTGCAGTGAAGTCCAGATGATTCCTCCTGTTGATACTTCTCTCACTTCAACTGTCTTTCACTACGTCTTTGCTGAGTCAGGACTGGGCTGCCTTGTGGGTGGGAAGTGGTAAAGGCAAAGGGAATTCTCCCATGGCTTTGAGCAGAGGGATTGTATGGGACAGTGAGGAACCAGATTTAGATGTTTGAGTTTGTAGGCTGGGGTAAATAGAGCAGTGCCGGAGGACCAACCACGTGTGGCGGTAGGTTCCTCTTTGGGCTGCGTTTCTAGGAAGCGCATGTGCTTGACCCCTCTTGGCAAGGATGTTCAGTTTGGGCTGGAATATAAAAATGGAAATGGTGCCCCTGCCCAATGGAATTTTGCACTCTGGTTATTGGGAGCAGGCAAAACTCCATTACTTGTGTGACACTGGGCACTGTTCCTTCCAATTCCTTCGGGTGGCTCTTTCCCTGCCTTTAGGTAGTTCCTCCCCAAAAGCCTCAAGTGCTGATTAGTGTTCGACTGAATACTCGAGACCCTCTGCAGGATTCTGGAAGAAGAAGACCACCAGCATTTCAGGGTGGAGGCAAGGTGACAGGCTATGAGGCCATGGTTAAAAGCTGGAGATTTGCAGTTACATGGCACTGGGTGATGTACACTCTAAATTTTTTCATCTGTAAAATAGTGATAGTAATGTCTACTTCTCAGAGTTGGTATAAGAATTGTGGCAGGAAGTCTCACTGGAATATAATTTGTTAAATTTTTCCCTTCATTTTTATCTCCATTTCCTACCAAGGAAGACATCCCCTTTTAAAGTATTTTCTTGGCTTTGAGTCTTTTTGCAGAGTAAGGGTGGAGAGCAGAAGCAGTCTGCAGTTCATGGATTTCCTGCCTTTTATGAATCGGAAACCCACTGAAGAGATGAAAAGACATAGCCTTTAGAGTGCTGAGAGAGGGACCTTTCCTGAGATTCAGATTGGAGAAGTCTGTGGGTTTGAGCAGGTGGTTACACTTCAGGATGTGCTGTGTGATCCTTTCAGGGAGGTGGAACCCTAGGCCCTGGGGGTCCTGGCCACAACTTGGAAACAGCAGATCAGCAAACCTCAGGGGACCTAGGACAGGTACAGTGAAGAAATGCATGCCAACTGCACTTCTCATGTCATTTTTCATTTATCAGATTCTGGTATGACCTGGGGGATGATGGGAGCTTCAAGAAAACTGAATGAAAACATCATGTAAGCCATGCGAGGCATAGATTAGAAGTGAAATTTGGGGTGCCTGGGTGGCTCAGTCAGTTAAGCATCTGACTCTTGATTTCAGCTCAGGTCATGATCTTGTGGTTCGCGAGTTTGAATCCCCGCACCGGGCTCTGCTCTGGTGGTGCAGAGCCTGCTTGGGATTCTGTCTCTTTCCCTCTCTCTCGGCCTCTCCCTGCTCTCTCTCTCTCTCTCTCTCAAAATAAATAAATAAACTTAAGGACGTGAAATTTATTTTAGGGAGATGAAGTTTTATTTCTTGTGCAGTGAGATATATACCAGCTACATTTGGAAAATGCTTAGCCCTGTGCTTGCTACATGCCAGGTGTTCGATAAATACAAGCTGAATAAAATCAAGCTAGGAAAAAAGAAAAAAAAACATGGAAGGAGAAGCCTGAGAGATAAAGAACCAAGAAACAGTGGGTATTATGAAACCTAAGGATAAGACACTTTCAAAATGGAGGAAGCAGTCAGTGACATCAAATGCCAGAGAGAAATTAGATGGGAATTTGAAAGCATCCATTGAATTTTGCGATAAGGTGGTCATTTCTGACCTTCCTGGGAGCACATTCAATGAAGTAGTCTGAAAAACAGCCAAATTGCACTGGGTTGGGAGGGAATGGGAGAGCAAACTGGAGGCAGTGAGTAGAGACTACTCTTCGAAGAAATTAGAAATAGGATGAACAGACAATAATGAAGGATGGGGGTAGACTTGAGGGAGGATTTGATTCTATTTAGGATGCGAAAAAGCTTTTACAGGCTGTTGAGAAGATTTGATAATACTGGAAAGGCACTACTGGATCAAGCAATTGGATTGTAAACAAATTTGAAATTGAAAGCAACTGATAAATATTGAGTCAACTGTAATAGATTTGCCTTCAAGTTAAGAAACTAATAGAATTCCCTCTTGGGGCCGGTGTTAGTATAGAACACATTATGTACATCACACTTTGCAAAATGGTAGCCTGAAGGCTGGATACAGACCACAGATTGCTTTGTTATGCTCGTGGGATATCTAAAAAAAAATGGGTTAGATGCCAAATTTGAAAATCAACAAATTTCACATAAAAATCCAGCCTTTTGACTTTTCCTAAAATATTAAACTATTTTAGTCCTCGTAAGATATGTTTCTGTCAACAATCAGTGGAAGCCTACCTGACTGCCCTTAGGGCAATCACTCTCTAGAACAGGTGTTGCAAATATTTTCCATAAAAGGTTCTGCCATACAGTTTCTAATTATTCACTTCTGTCATTGCAGTGCAAAGGGACCATGGGCACTACATAAATGAAAGACCTTTGCTCTTGCTTTGTTCCACTAAACTTTTATTTGTGGACACTGAAATTTCCATTTCATTTAATTTTCATGCATCAAGAAATATTACTCTTTGGATTTTTTAACAACCATTAAAAATTTTAACTGCTCTTAGTTTTTGTTTTTGTTTTTGTTTTGGCCAGAGAGAAACAGGGAACTGGCTGGATTTGGCCGTTAGGCCATAGTTCCTAACTGCTGCTCTGGATCACCACTTGTCCTATTGTTCTTTCCATTCTAGGTGGAGAACAAGTTCCATTTTATATTGTGTTTGTGCGTTTGTTTCTTTTCAAGTTATCCTTCTACATTAATTTACTTTGCTTGTCTTTAGGCATTTGACTCTGACCCCCACGTAGGGCGACCAGATGTCTGGGACTAAAGGACTGTCAATACTAAAACCAGGAAAGTCTTGGGCAAACCATGATGAGCTGGTTTGCATGATTTTACATTTCTGTTCGTACTTTGCCTTTGAAAAGGCATTGCCATTTTAATTAACTAATTTAATAATCTTCAATAATCTTTCATCGTTTTCTCTCCATAGGGCTTTGTTTGCCATCTCAGTAGTAACTTCAACCAGTGTTGTATTTTAATCTATCTCCTCCATCTTAAAAGTGGTAGATCTTTTCTTGTTCATTATATTCAGAGAACTTTGCATAGTGCCTCACACAGATATGATTATCATCAAGTTATAGATGAGTGATTGACGAACCTTATTCTCTTTTTATCCTCTGAGACAGTTAATGTCCTTACAAGTGAAAAATGGAGCTGAGATGAAGACATAATAGCCTACATTTTACTCATGACTTCTGGCTTCCTAAAATGAGAACTGTGTTTTTTCTCTGTGTTGGTGACATCCACTCTGGGCCATGAAAACACCCTAGCAAGAAACCTGAAGTTTGTTTTGTCTTGTTCCCCCACTTTGCTGAAACTTACTTGCCCACTTGGTCAAATAAGTCTCACCTCTCTGCTGTCCCCTTTCACATAAACAGCTTGAATCTGCAACATAAGGAAAGACCCTAGGGCCCTGAAATCAGAAGTGGGTTCAAGTCTGGGCTCTGCCATGTGCTGATTCTCAGACATGTTTCTTGCATTGTGGCCAGCTCATTTGTAACATAGGGATGGTCATATGTACCTCTTTGGATATTGTGAAAATTAGAGATAATGAACGTACAGCACCTAGTATTGTGTCTGATTCAATGAATATTTGGTATCTCCATGGAAAAGAAAAGCCATGGGTCTGGCAATGGGGATATATACTAATCGTATTGATATTTTGAGAGCTTCTTATGTTCCAGACACTGCATGCATCACTTCACAGGCATTATTTTATTTAATCTTAACAAAGGATAGAGTCACCCACTGACCTAGGAATGAGGGGGTTCCTGGGACTTCAGTTCTGACACAGGGACAGTACCAGGCACACTGGGATAAACTGGTCCCCAAAAGCCCATAAGTTAAGTATGTTAGTGAGGCCATTGAATTCATTCATTTATCTTTCTACACAAAGATATTTTTATTGTTCTCTACTCTTTCTTGCAGTCCTTTCAGGTGGGTTTTTTTAAATGTTTACTTATTTATTGTGAGAGAGACACACACACGCCTCAGCAAGGGAAGGGCAGAGAGAGAGAGTGAGAGAGAGAGAGAGAGAGAGAAAGAATCCCAAGCAGGCTCCATGCTGTCAGTGCAGAACCCAACATGGGGCTTGATCTCACAAACAATGAGATCATGAGCTGAGCTGAAATCAAGAGTTGGGCGCTTAACCCACTGAGCCACCCAGTTGCCCCTAAGCCAGACTATTTAATTGACTCTAGTTTTGTTGATCTTCTTTGAAGCTATCAGAATCTAGAGATTATCACAAAGACTAAATAAACAATGTTTTTGGCTGCTGGGACCTACCCCTCCCCCTTTGGGTAGGAGCAATCCAATCTTCTTCTAAGATACCACCATTTTTTATCCCTCTATGAATTCATGCAATTTGTGTGATACGGATCCACTCCAGTTTTATGAATGTTACTCAGATCTGACCAGTTATATATTTGTATTTTCCTGGGCACAGTGAGTTGTTCTGAATGACATGTGACCTGATCAGGACCAATGAGACACAGTAGGACTTTGGCGGGAACATCCAGAAAGGAGAAACTCCTTCCCAGTAGACTTGAACCCAGTAGGATGTAAAGCTGGACCATTATATTCTTCTTTATTCCTGGAGGAAAGACCACTCCAGATATGGTGTATTATAGTGGACACACAGAGAGATAAAGAGAAATAACCAGGGTCCCCTGCCTAAATGTGGCATGTTAGGTAGGCACTATCACTAACCTTTTCAGTAACGTGGGCCAACAAATTTTTTTTTTTTTTTTTTTTTTTTTTGCTTCAGCTAGTTTGGGCTTGAATATGACACAATGGAAAGAATTCTGATTACATAGGAGCTAGTCATTTTGTCCTTCTCTAGATTAAGGTATATGAATCAATCCAAGACTCAGAAAACAGTCATAGCCACACAGCCCCCTTCCACCTCTACCATCATCAGCTGCTTTGTTTCAAAGCTCTTGCTTCAACTCCTTTTTGCCACACTGCCATCTCCACTAATTTATCTCCTCTATGTCCTGCCTAGTCACAATCATACCCTCCTCACTAGCTCCCTCCCAGTGCCTGGCTCCCTCATCAGCACCCACTGGTCTATGACCGACTCTAACCTGGCCACCAACACCCTTCAAATGCAGCAATGAACAAATACATAATCAATACTAATCTAGCAATTGGTCCCGTCATATTCCTTCTGAGATTTCTGAGTTATAAGGATAAACTTGAGGGTCCAGATCCTGCATGAAGCTAGTGAGAGACCTAGTTCATTTCATTTCACAAACCCACAGGCCATTTCATTCAGCTAAATTAGATGAGAGTAGCTCCAGAGGCTTCCACTGTTAAGCTTGTAGGCTCCTCATATGTAAAGGCTGGAGAAGAAGGGGAGAGCAAAGGAGAGCCAGAGTGTGGTGTGATCACAGTATAATTTTCCTCCCTCTGGGAGCAGTTCAAGCATATTCTACAAATGTCAGGGAACCGATGACTCATCAAATAGTTGAGTGTTGGTTTTGGAAAAGGGAGAGGAAGTCACTGCTTTGGAGCTCAGTGATGGATTTGCACTAAGGTGAGATCTCATCACACCAGTGGGACTGAAATGTTGGCAGTAATCCCTTGCTCTCTTTGAGGCCGGGAGAGGTGCCATGTCCCCTAGATCCAGGAGTGGGGTGACGTGCTTGTAGCCAGAAAATATTGAGCCTAAGCCTTCCAAAGGTAACACCTCCTGTGCCTCCAAGGACCAGGGAGCTGATTGTAAAGTGAAGCCTCAATTTCCTTAAGACAAATAGGGGACAAGCCTCACCTATCCCACAACACTGGCAAAAGTGAAGGTGGGGAGAGCATCTGTTGCTTGGTTAATCTGGACAAATGTGAGCTGCAGATGAAAAACAGCTATAAGAGAGAATCTTCTAGACATTTCCACTCTTGACCCATATCTCTGCTACACTTGCTGAGTTTGGGAAGTAAGAAAGCACAATTATTGACTCAGAAGCATGAGAGGGGGACACAAACCCAAGAAAGGGAAAAACAACAATGGGTGGGGCTATTCAGAAAAACCACAGTTCCTTATGTAACACTTGTTTCATGTGAACTCATGTTACCTACATATTACAGATCACATGTGTGGCTGATGTAAATGATGTGTTGAAGTGGAGATAGTTCATGGAGAGTGAGACACCTTCTATGACTCTCCTTTTTTTTATGGTCTTGAGCAAAGATCATAACTTCCTGAACACTTCTGGATCCTCCAGAAAGTCTATAACTCTCCTGTTCAGTCTTTTCTTTTTCAAAATTATTAAGAGGTACATGTAGATGCTTGTGTAGGTTTGGTGGCAGTGATTGGGAGTTAGGAATGAAGTCCCATGGTCATAGGGCCTGTTCCATCTCTTAGTAAGTCCTGGTGGTAAAAGTAGGGAAAGGGAGGGAGACAAGAGCCTGGCCCTAGTTGTTGACAGCCAGTGAGGGACATTCCAATTGGAATGTAGTTTACAGGTGGCAACTGGGTCATCACTCAGCTTTTGGCCTCTATTGCAACTCTGGAATGCTGGGAAAAGGGCTACCTAGTAGCCTGTAACACCTACATGTAAAAAGAAAAGTTCAGTAGCAGTCCTCAGACTTCCTCTTCTCCCCTTTCTACTTTCTTGACCATTTGTCTTTGTCTCACATTGAAATGGCAAAATCCTAATGTTATTTTCTGCTTTTCCAGGTCCATATCTGAGCAATGTGGTGATGCTGGAGAAAGCCACATGACAGGGACATAGTGGATTCACAACATTCATGATCATCCCTCATATGGGCCCTCCATCTGTCCCATCAGCTCTCTCACGACCTTCTACAGTGACCACTGTCAGTCTGCCCCAACATCTGACCATGTTTCATGCCCCTTTGCTCTGAGCTTTTGATTTCTTCTCTTACTTTCAGTGGAAGTTGAAACCATCAGATGTGAATTTCTTCAAACTCAGATTAGCAAGGCTATACCTGCCCTATAGCAGAACCCATTTTTACTTCAAGTTACATTATTGCGGTGTCCCTCTTCCTGAGATCAAACGCCCCCCCTTGTTTTTAGATTCTGTATTCTTCTGTCTTTGCAGAGACCTTACACTAGCAATGAGTCCTCACAATAGGATCTTTTTATAAACAATTAAATATGCTTAACTCTCTTCAATCTGCAAAAAAAAAAAAATTAAATTCCTTTTATATTGTACATGTTTTCTTTTACAGCTTCTTCTTATATTTTTCTTCCAATAGTCTTCTAATCCTTTCCAAGTTTCAGAGCTAAACTTCTCCAAAAAAATCGGTCTACACTTGGGGCCTCCATTTCCTCTGGATCCCGCACCTGGCTTCTGCCCTCTTACTCCTCCAACATAGCTTGCTAGGTTCACTAATGATCTTGATGCCGCTTAATCCAATGACCGCTTTTTAGTTCACATTTTCACGACCTTTCAGCAGTATTTGACACTATTGACGCCTGCCTCTTCCACCATTACTCCAAAATTCCATACCTTCTTGAACTGCCTCCTCCATCTTTGGTTGAGTCTTCTTTCTCTTTGTAGTATCTTGCTTTTGTAACCTGCCATTAAATATGAAAGTTTCTTAGGCCTGCTTCTCTTCCTTTTTCCTCTTCTTCCCTTTCCTATCAGAAACCTCGTTGATCATGTGGCTGCCTTTAGCATGTAACCAGGGATGACCTTCCACTCAAGTCTCCAGTCCAGATCTTACCTCAGAGTCTCATACTTGTATATCCAAATTTCTATTCAGTATCACTCCTGTATGTTTCAAAGGCACCTTATGCTCATGATACCCAAGACAATGTATATACTTTCCCTAAACCCACTTTTCCCCCCAGTGTTCACTATTTCAAAGAATGGTAGAAAGTTGAATCCCTTTTGCTATAATCTTTGATCCTACTCCACCATCACCAAACCTGTCAGTTTTACCCCTCTTTCTTTTTCCTCCTTTCACTTTGCTGCCTTCATCCTATGCTTGTTTTACCCTTGCTGCTCACATGAGCTACAGTAAGAGCTTCCTGTTTGGTCTCCCTGCATGTGTTGTGGTCCTTTTCCAACCCACACTTCATGTGACAACACGAGTGGTCTTCCCAAATGCAAATCTAACTATGGGTACCAATCTTCTCCTTCCTCTTTCCTCTGTCAGCTATCTACTTAAAAGTCTTTAATATTCCATTTCTCTTTGCCAAATACACACACACACACACACACACACACACCCCAAAACAAAAAGACAAAAACACACGTGCAAAAAACCCAAAAAAACAGAGACCTTTAATGCGACCAACAGAATCATTTTTTTGCACTGGTTCCTGCCTCCCTCTCCAGCTCCATCACCCACCATTTTCTTCCTCACTTTGCATGCTCCTGTCACACAGGACCTTTCTTGTGTCTCTTGACTAGGTTGGGTTCCACGTGGACACAAGTCTTTTGCATGTGCTATTCCTTTTTCCTGGAATAAACTTCCTTTCCTCTTCTGCCTCATTCAGTTGCAGTTATTCTTAAGCTCTCAAGATAAACATCATGTTCTCAAGCATTAGATTACCTCACAGTACAGATCAGATTCTTTTGGGGTGGCATAGTATCACAGCACACATCTTTGCTTCGGATAGTATATTCATTTAGGCTTCATATCTGTCTGTCTGACTGGACCATAATTGTACATTCATTTAGGCTTCATATCTGTCTGACTGGACCATATGGACCATATGGACCATATGGACCATAATGGACCATAATGGACCAAATGTAGTGATTTGCTCAGCATTGTATCCCAGTATCCAGCACACTGTCTCATATTTGTTAAGCACACAACAAATATTTGTAGAATGAATGAATCAAAAGTCCTATTAGGCCCCGTTTTCTTCATTTTGTCTTCGCTGTGAGGCTTACACAGTAAGTGATAAGAGTTGCGTGACCAGTATGGGTATATCTGACTCCAGAACCCCAAGAAATACTGGTATACAATAGCTTGTGCAGTTACTAGGGAAACAACCCATTCACAGTGTGTTATGTGTATGTGTGTGTGTTTTATTGTTGTTATTGTTTTAAAATAGGGACCCAGAATACAAGATAACTTTTTAAAGGCTCAAATCATCTCGTAATTATCACACAGGCTGTTATTAGGAGAAATACCTAGAAAACGTAGAGCTTTCTGTGAAACAAGGACCATGAGATTTTACCATAGATTAAAGGGGCTTAGATGTAGGTTGATTATAGTTCTGATTTACACTTGTTGCTTAGGTGTAATTATTAATTTAACTACATATAATTACAAAAATACATTAATTATAATAATAATTAATAATTTAATTTTAATAATTCTAAGCTGAATTATTAAAGGTAGGTAGGTTTTCAACATGGGTAGAATGGCCTGCTAACCTTAAGGTACATATGAGCAAGGCCACAGAGACATCAAACATGCATAAATTATTTAGGATCACCAGGAGCTTAGTAAGAGAGGGCAGAAATAGGTTGGAGAATGCAAATTAGATCATATCTTTTTACTGTCTAATTAGGAGAGAATAATGAATGAAGAAAGATGGTTGAAACACATACTTTAGATAAATCTGTAGGAACAGACATGGATCTGAGATATGTAAGAGGGATGTAAGAGAAACTTACTTGAAACAGATACAGTAAAAGGTGATGGAGAGTTAAAGTTGGACAATAACAGCAGTAAAGAAAAGGGACTTGGTATGCAGAACCAGTATGAGGTAGAAATGAATGTTTGGTGAGTGAGGAATGATTAGATTGGGGAATGACTTATTCAACAAATTCTTTTAACACTTACTTTGTGCCAGATATTAGGAGTGTTGTGGTACAAAGGTGAAAAGACTTGATTATTGATCTCAAGGAAATATGCAAAGTAATACTTGTAATGAATACAAAAAAATATTGGAATGAGGCTATGTTCAAGGAGCAGTTAAATCATAAAGAAGAAACTTTTAAGTCTTCATGAGTGCATGAGGATAAGCATCATAGAGGAGGTATTGACCTGAGGCTGAAAGAATGAGCACAGGAGGTGGTTGGGATGAGACAGATCAATGCTTATGTCTTTATCATCTTTATGTTCCTAGAACCCATTATAGTGTTTAGAAAATTAGAAGATCCTAAGATGCTTGGGTCTAGCAAGAGACTGCTACAAAGGGAGGTAGAAGATGATGAAGCAATGAAGGAGAGGAAGGAAATAATGACAATTCAGAGGTTGAACTTAAAGACTGCTTTGGTATCTTCCACATCCTGAATGGTGCTGTACTAGCTTGAAAGAGCTGGTTCTGTCTTTGAAGTTTGCTAGCCTGCAATTAGGAGAGCTTAGCCATCAGGGGACTCTGACTCAATAAACAGAATTGCAAATTTCTATTCTAATTACATTCAGAAACCTTAAAAGATTTGATTATATTTTGGTCTAAGGGACAGGCCACAGATTTAAAGGAGTCAGAAGTCTTGATATTTTCTGGAATCTTTCTGCTCATCTTTAATTGAAAGGATATTTACTTTGAAACTCTATTTTCAGGTCAATCCAATTATGCCTCTCCGTAACACATGCTCTCATTTCACCTTGGCAGATTGGTTTCATTAGAAATAATCCATGGTGGGGGTAATGTTAACATAATATTGCTTCTAAACTAGGCACAGTTTGATGAAAGATTTGGATGTACTTGGTGGGTTGCCGTTCCAATTTCAGACGTTTTGCTGGCATTCCCTGAAAGTCTGCCAAGAGCAGGGGATGACAGCTAAATGGGCTTTTCATACTCCTAGTGTGGTGGTGGAGGTTTAGCCTTGTGACTCTCTCTAAAAGCCTTGGGGAACTGATGATCAAGAGGCCCCAAAACTCCTCGGGGAAATGTTATTTCAAATGAGTACTCGCCAATTCCAAATTACCAGTTAAAATTTGAAGATGAATTAAGTCATCTCTCATATTTATACATTGTTTAATATAATTTGCAACTCAATGCCACATGCATTATCCCATTTGTTCTTCATAGTAACTCTGGGTTGTAGTTAAGAATGGCCTTGCTTTTTCCATTTTACGGGTTTTACGGATGAGGACTAGGTTTAAAGAGAGTAACTTGTTTGTCCATATTTGCACAGATAATTAAATGTTTATGAGGTCTGGGAATCCACTTGGTCTACTCACTCCCAGTCGAGTGCTTATTATACTTAACCATGAGGACTTTAGATGGTAGAAGTTTAAAATATATTCATTGAATAAATGACATTTCAGTCTTTGCAGCAGATAATGTCCAGACAACAGGTTTAGGCAGGCATGATGAAGATAGAAAAGGCATGAAAGACAATGAAACTTCTCTTCAAGGTTTGGACTTTGGTATATCTTCCTGTTAGCACAATGGCAGTCTTACTGATCCACTAATCCAAATGTGTGTCACTATATCTTTTTTTTTAAGTTTATTTATTTTGAGAGAGAGTGTGAGTGTGGGGAACGGCAGAGAGAGAGAATTCCAAGCAGCCTCTTCATGTCAGAGCAGAGCCCAATGTGGGGCTCGATCCTGTGAACCTGAGGTCATGCCCTGAACTGAAATCAAGAGTCAGGGGCTTAACCAACTAAGCCACCTAGGCGCCCCCTTATTACTTTATCATACATTTGCCAAGAATCTCCTCCCAAGACAGAGAGGGCTCTATTAAGAATAGGGAATGCCTGTAATGGAAATCTTTTATGGGTAGAAATTTCATTTAACAAAGGTGATCTGCCTTACCAGCTTAATGGTATAAATGAAGCTCCTTTTTTGATTTTTTTGATATTCAAATTAATTGCATCTCAAGTTGCTTTAGCAGAATGGCATTGCCAGTCTAGATTCCTGTACCTGCCACAGTGATTTTTCAAGAGAGAACAATATGACTCCCGTATTGTGTTCTGCTGCTAAAGATAGCTCTTTGGTTTATTCTTGTATGAAGATGTTATTTTCACAATGCTCATAAGTGCTGTTCAATCAGGAAGAACTTCCACATCAGCAAAAATCAGTGCTCTTCCTATGAGCAGCATACCTTGACTTTGAACCTAAATCATATGTCCAGGCTCCATCTTTCTTCATTGTGAGTTCCCTCTTCAAGGTCTTTGGTGGACATCATCATAATCTAATAAAGAGAGTGGAATGTTGAAACATGGAATGGAAGTTGACAAAGCTTCTACCACTCATGTATCTAAAAGTTCTTTAGCCTCTGTGCAAACTTGCCCGTCTAATCATGCCAGTGTTTTCAATGCAACAGAATATCAGGAGGGGAATGGTATGGGAAAATATCCCCAAACAATTCCATTTAATAATGTCCACTCACTTTATCATTACATGTCTAAGAGAGGCATTTTAAATGACTCTTCCTGGAATCAAGAAAGCAAGAAGATATGTCTTCCACATCTTTTACATAGCAAAAATGAAGAACAAATTAATGTTTGCCTGTCAAGGCAACTTGATATAACTGTTGCAGACTGAAAAAGTTGAAAGCCTTACTGTCACACAGATATTTGAATACCTTTGGTGTGGGAATAGACATTTGTTCTGACATTTGAATACTGAATGTATCTAAAAAAGAAATGTAAACAATTATATAAGAATAATGAATTTATGAACATCTGATTTATACCCACATAAGCTAAATTTCACTCTATTGTCAGAAAAAGAGAGCAGAATGAATTTTCTTATGTTAGAATGCTTGAAAGGGAGGGGCACCTGGGTGGCTCAGTCAGTTAAGCATCTGACCCTTGATTTCCACTCAGGTCATGATCTCGTGGTTCGAGAGTTTGAGCCCTTCATCAGTCTCTGTGCTGACAGTGTGAAGCCTGTTTGGGATTCTCTCTCTCCCTCTCACTCTCTGCCCATCCCCACCCCCTCTCAAAAGAAATAAATAAACTTAAAAAAATAGAAATTTTGAAAGGGAGAGAAATGGACAAAAATGATTTGACAGGAAAGGCAATGGAGCTGAGTCCAAGAAGGATAAGAAGCCTCAACTACGTGTCGACATTAATACCAAGGTTGATCTGTGGCTCGTGTAGAAATGTTGGGGTCAATGGACTAGACAAAGAACTGCCATGAAGTTACAGGTTATTGGGACAGCTGCAGTGGAGCTGAGTAGCCAATGGCAGAGGGGTTCAAGTTCAGTGGCACTGGTGCCATCTATAATGACAGTGAGTATTTTATGGCAATGACATCAGTGGGAGTGGTGATGATGTTTTGGTTGTTTTGTATCATTTTATTTTCTTTGGAACATAATTTTCCAGCTTTCCTGTCAATTCTGTGAGCTACCAATTATCTTCCAGTAACTTACTATTTTTGCCTAAAAAATAGTTACTTTGTCACTTTTTGTCATTTATAAACAAGAACCCTCACTGATGCAGATACTGGTACCAGGAGTACATGCAGGCATATCTCGGAAAATGTGAGAAATATGAGACAATCTGAACCAATTAGAACTGAAGCAGTGGAAGTTCAGCTTGAATTCAGGGATGAGAATCTGAAAGCTCATGGCACACAGTTGGGAATCTGCTAATTAAATTACCATCCATGGTAATCTAGAATGAAGTGTACACCAAAGGCAAGAATTTGGTAGACTGAGTAGTTTAATGCCCTAGAATGGAATCGAGACCCACAGGAATGTGAGAAGTATGGGTTGGGGTGTGTATTATTTGGGATCTCAGCAGGAAGGAGATGGTACACTCAGATGGGATTTTTGAGGAGAGTTTAACAGAGGGCTTATTTAAAATATTGTGGGCAGGGCCAAGAAAAGTCAACAAGGGATGGTGAAGTATCTTAGGGATTTGAACTACAAGATCCCTTGCTGCCCCCTATGCTTAAAAGTGCAAGGTGTAATTATTAGAACCTAGAGAGAACTATCGTTGCAGCTGTAGTTGTAAGGTTTTCCAACAGAAACTGTGGGCTCTGGTAGAAGAATCCAGCCACTGCTAACTCATGGCCTAGAAGGTTGAGGGCCAGGAAACAAATTCCCCCCATCTCCATCTGAATCTCCCCCTCATCCATTCCATTGGCTGGACCCAACTCAAAGCTGGAAGGTTAAGGTCACCTGGTTGATGCAGTACATGGAGATCACTTTTCTGGAGTAAAGAGCAGGAGGAAAGAATGAAGTGTAGATCAGGATGGGCAAGTGGAGACTAAACATCACAGGGCAACTAATTCTAATGACACTAGCTAACTTTGAAAAGATTGACCAATTCAAATTCCTGCATTCTTGGCTCAAGGAACAGACTGAAAGAGAGGTATTTTTTATGACTGTGAATAAAGAATATCTTATTGCTTGGAGGCTTAAGATTGGGATAGTCAACAAGGGATACAGGAGTGCTGATACATAGGGGCACTTGTACCCCAATGTTTATAGCAGCACTCTCAACAATAGCCAAATTATGGAAAGAGCCTAAATGTCCATCAACTGATGAATGGATAAAGAAATTGTGGTTTATATACACAATGGAGTACTATGTGGCAATGAGAAATAATGAAATATGGCCCTTTGTAGCAACGTGGATGGAACTGGAGAGTGTGATGCTAAGTGAAATAAGCCATACAGAGAAAGACAGATACCATATGTTTTCACTGTTATGTGGATCCTGAGAAACTTAACAGAAACCCATGGGGGAGGGGACAAAACAAACAAACTAACTAACTAACAAACAAACAAAAAGAGGTTAGCGTGGGAGAGAGCCAAAGCATAAGAGACTCTTAAAAACTGAGAACAGGGGTGCCTGGGTGGCTCAGTCGGTTAAGCATCTGACTTCGGCTCAGGTCATGATCTCATAGTCCGTGAGTTCAAGCCTCACGTCGGGCTCTGTGCTGACAGCCTGGAGCCTGGAGCCTGCTTCTGATTCTGTGTCTCCCTCTCTGTGACCCTCCCCCATTCATGCTCTGTCTCTCTCTGTCTCAAAAATAAACATTTAAAAAATTAAAAAAAAACACCTGAGAACAAACTGAGGGCTGATGGGGGGTGTGAGGGAAGGAAGGGTGGGTGATGGGTATTGAGGAGGGCACCTTTTGGGATGAGCACTGGGTGTTGTATGGAAACCAATTTGACAATAAATTTCAAACAAACAAACAAACAAACAAGATTGGGATGGTCAAAAACCAATTTCATTCTATGGTTTAACAATTTACAATATCAATTCAATTCAAAGTTTCATTAGACTTCTCCTAAAGCTGGGACAATGAAATAGGAAGAGACTCCTAGATTAGAATGGGAATATGTGGGAGAATTTAGTGTAACTAAAGTGAGCCTTCATGTTGACTCGAAAGAGCTCCTCCCTTTCCTAGCTTGCTGGAAGGCTTTGTTGCAAGGGAAAGCCAATTCTCCCTTTGTCCTCTCTCCACCAACTGCATTGACTTTCTATGTCTGTAAAGTTTGCTCCTAGAATACATGGGATAAAAAATTGGGATGCCTGTGTGGCTCAGTCGGTTAAGCATCTGCCTTCATCTCAGGTCATGATCTCATGGTCAGTGAGTTTGAGCCCTGCATCGGGCTCTGCGCTGACAGCTCAGAGCCTGGAGCCTGCTTTGGATTCTGTTTCCTTCTCTCTCTGCCCCTCCCCAGCTCATGCTCTGTTCTCTCTGTCTCTCAAAGGTGAATAAACGTTAAAAATTTTTTTAATAATAAAAAATTAAAAATTAAATTAAAAAAATTAAATATGAGAAGAGAAACCTTATACTTCAAAAGTATTATAAGAATTTACTAATTTATGTGGACCAATATCTAAGATATATGTGCAGGAATGTATTCTAAGGGTGTCAGATTAAACATAGAAGATGCTCATTTTATTTCAGGCAGAATTTCTTGGTATGGATCCATTTTCTGGTTATTTTGGGCTCAATGTGTAGGACTGAACATCTGGGAGTGGTTCTACTTGTTCACTTTGTTGATTGAAACCCGGGCCTATATGAAAAAGATGCCAGTTTCATTGTAGAGATAGAATTCATAGACTTTCAGAGATAAGAAGGTTGAAATGGATTAATTACGTATGACTCATTCATTCATTGCCTAATCATGGCCTTCCAAATAGCCCACATTGCAGCTTGACTCTTTTGTTTGTCTACTCTGCTTCCCTCCTCACTTTTCCATTGGTGTTGATCCCAAGGGATCTCCTAAATAAATATCCTGAAAACTAAATGCCATCTCAGAGTCTACTTTCCAAAGAACTCAACTTGTAGCAACAGTTATAGCCTCATCTCAATTACAAACAGGAGAAACGTTTGAAACCATATTACTTTCCTTAGTGTGCATGTGTTTGTGTGTGTGTGTGTGTGTGTGCATGTGCGCACTTGTTTTCCTTTTTTTTCTCTCTCACTGTAACCCATCTTTACATGTATCAACATATAGTGTATTGTTGGGGGCTGACTTTTAGTTTAGTCAAAGTGGCGGGATAACAAGAAGGAGAATGGACATCATTGTAAGATGCTGGACCTGGAGCTGGTGACAGAACCAGATGAGGCCATATTTTGCATCCCATTAGGAGATGGTGAGAATTTGGTTGTCCTTTGGTTGTCATTGTGTTCAGAGCAATATTTTTGGAAATGTTAAAAAGGGAAGAAGGATCTGGGAAGATGTTAGGCAAAGTGGAGGATTGTGATGAACACTCTTCTTTGGCTGCCCAGAATCTAAGAATGTCCTTTGTATTTTGGGAAAAGTCCTAAGAGAGGTGGGAGGTGATTCTGTCTACAGAACTGAAAGAAGTGGACCATCTTCTCCTTAGCTCCGCCATCCAGTAGCTGGGGCAGTGACATGTGACTCATGTTTAGCCAGTGAGATTCTTCAGCATCAAAGTTTAAATGTTGAGGGAATGATGCAAGTGGCATGGTCAGGTAACATGAATTCCTGCAGACTGGCAGATTCACAAGTCCATGTCATTAGAGCAAGAATTTGGTGGCTGAGAAACATTCCACCTGGAAGTGTGGCATTCTAGTCAGACAATCTCTAGGCGGGACCTTGGCTGGGTTTCATTTGGTTCCCCCTTCTCTTATCTTCTTGTCACTTCTGTAAGGTCTCCAACGCTTGTTCAGTCAATTCCCTTCCTTCTTGAGTTAGGCAGAATCTGTCTCTATAATTTGCATTCCAAGCTCTAACTAGTCATATAATACTCCAGGGCAACTAAGTCCTAAGAGTACAGGTACCTAATGGGGTTGGGTAGTTCAAGCTCTTGAACTTTAAGGTAGATCAGTGCAGGGTAGCTAGAGATAGAGGGGAATGAGCACTCCTGAAAGGAGATCCTGGGATGAAATAACCTCCCTGTTTTTTGCCCTAAAAAGCCTGGGGCATTGCAGTGAGGGAAATGACTCAGTGATAGGCCAGCAAATATAACTGACAGGGACCTACTGTTCTGTGGCCCTCTGTCCCTTGTAGTCTTTATTCCCTGTTTCCATATTTATATATGACACTGGGACATTTTGTGTTGGCAGGAATACATCTCAGATACTCCCTCCCTAAAAATGAGAAAAACCTGATTTTATTTACAAGTGATTACCAGTGAATTGAGGAGCAGCTGTATCATAGACTAGGACTGGTCACTTAGTGAAGGGCCCAGGGTTATCTTAAAGGCCCCCTTTCCAGTTCTGCCACAGCTGTAAAACTAGAAGAAACAAAGAAGTCTGTTGGGTTCTTCAGTCAGGAACTTGAGAGCCATGGACCTTCTCTCCATCAGAGTAATTCCCTAATTCATTCACTTAAATGCATTCTCAAATTTATAGGTCAGATTTATGAAAACCATAGCAATGGCAAGCGAAGAGTTTGCTTGGCAAATCCCAATAGGCTGCCAAGGCAACTACCAGCCATTACACATTTCTTCATGACTCTTATGACATCCTCATTGCAACAGGTAATTAACACATCTCCTCTTATATAAATGACAGATGATGTTAGAGAGTGTTACACTTGTTTTAGTAAATCCATAAGAGGAGAAAGTTAAGGGGCACCAGGGTGGCTCAGTTGGTTAAGCATCTAACTCTAGATTTCCACTCAGGTCATGATCTTACAGTTTGTGAGTTTGAGCTTTGCATCGGGCTCTGCACTGACAGCGTAGAACCTGATTGGGATTATCTCTCTCCCTCTCTCTTTGCCCATTCCCGGCTCATTCTCTCTCACTCTCTCTCCCTCTCTGAAAATAAAGAAATAAACTTTTTTTTTAAAGAAAGGCGGGGGTAGTTAATCCCTTAGGATTAAGGAAGGGGTTGAGAAAGGAATTCTGAGCTGTAAAGACCATCCTAGAGACCAAGAATAAACAGAGCAGAGTTTCTCTTGTAGTCTGAAGTTGGGGCACTGTTAGCAAAACACAAATATTCCCTTCTGCTATGGACTGCCTTTTTGTGTCCCCCCCCCCACCTCCTACACCTTCAAATTCAAATTTCCCAATACGATGGTATTTAGAGGTGGGACCTTTGGGAGGGAACTAGGTCATGAGGGTGAAGTCCTCATGAATGAGATTAGTGCCCTTCTAAGAAGGGACATGAGAGAGCTCTCTCTCTACCATGTGAGACACAGCCAGAGGATGGCCATCTGCAAACCAGAAAAGGAATCAAACTGGCCAGCACCTTGACCTTGGACTTTCTAGCCTCTAGAGCTATAATAAATAAATAATTATTGATTAAGTTGCCCAGTCTACGATATATTCTATTAGAGCAGCCTGAGCAGACTAAGACCAAGATAGCTTTCAACTAGGAAGACAGCACGTTTCTCTTGACAAGATGGGAAGTCATTCACTGAAGGACTGTGAGTAGAGTAATGGCTTGGATCTCATATACAACTCAACTATAGTACTAATTCACCAGGAATTGAGAAAACATATAACCTTAGGAGAATTATAAATGGAACATCCATCATTTTGCTTGTTAAAATTCATCGAGCCCTTACTATATGCCAGCTACATGCTCAATGCTGTACATACATTCTCTTATTTCATTCTCTCAGCCATGCTCTGTGGTAGGTTTCACTCTGTTCACTTTACGGATGAGGCTCAGAGAAGATAAAGTCACTTGTCAAAGCCTCTTTTTCTGTGTGACAGATTTACCATCAGAACCCAGTTTTGTCTGATTCTGAAGCCCAGGCTGTTTTTACTAGAGATGGAGCAAAACATCCATGAAACTTCTGCCCACAAGATAGGCGTGTTTGTCCGCGCAGAGCTCATCCCTGTCCTTTTGAGGTTAACAACAACCAGTGTTTTTTTTGTTTTTTTTTTTTTTTACCACATGTCCCTGGGTACCACTGTCAGATTCAGAACCCCAGGCTGCCCTGAAATTCGATCCTACCCAGTGTGGGATCTTTTATATTTTTCTGTTCTTTGGCCTCACGGTTTACATAAAGCACAACATCAATCCAGTTTACCCTGGAATGAGTTCTAAAAGAAAGCACATTACTTTACATGCATGAGGAAGAGAAGATAAGGGAGTTAGGTTTGAAACCAACTTTGTTTGTGAGAGCCTTTGTTTTGTCACAAGGGCCTCTGTCACGTGTACTTTAAAAGAACCCAAACAACCAAACCACTGAGATGAAGAGTGGTTTTAAAGACATACGGTTTGAATCACCCCTGTTCCATGGAGTCACAGAAATAAGAGCTGAAAATGACCTGCTTGGCCATCTTGCCCTTCCGGAGCCAGAACAGATGGCTCCCTGTAGATGAGGCTGCCTTAGTTCTGTGGGGTTCGATGAGCTAAGTGTTGGGGGACTCCTCATTTCCCTCCTCTATGAGTCGGCCACCAAACAGTTCTTATTGCTTGGAAATGTTCCCAACCCCAAGCCCAAGTTTTCCTTTGCTCCATTTCATTTAATTATTCCTCCTTTATGCTGCTGGGCCTCTGACTCATTCTTTTGTCTCTAGCAGTTTCCACTCTCCCCAAAGAGTGGAAGTTTCCCCAGTGCCGGGGTTTTCCCAAACGTTCACCAGTGCTTCACCTTCTCTGAGCTAGGGAACATCCAGAATGAAGCCCCGAGAGTGGCACACAAACAAGATGGTGCTTCCAGAGGTGGTGATGACTCTGAGTTTTCCCCAGGTCTTCTCTTCATAACTAATATATATTTTTAATGTTTATTTATTTTTGAGAGATCGCAAGCAGGGGTGGGGCAGAGGGAGGGGGACAGTGGACCTGAAGCAGGTTCTGCACTGACAGCCAGCAAGTTCAATGTGGGGCTTGAGCTCATGAACCTCGAGATCATGACCTGAGCCGAAGTCAGCTCAACCTACTGAGCCACCCAGGCAATCCCATAACTAATATTTTTTAAAAGCTGCTCTCAATATCCCAAACGACAGAGAGGAGTGAACACGTATCTCAGAGGGATCTGCAGGTAGTCCGAAGTAGCTTGAAATTTCTTTGACGTCCCCTATTTTTGTCTTGAATATTTAGATCTTAAGTGCACCTGTGTTTTATTTCGTGAGAAAATGTTTTAAACGCTAACCAGTTAAAATCCTCAACCCTCCTCCATCCCCCAATCTGCAACCCCGCCCTGCAAAATCCTCAAGTCAAATTGTCATTGCAGGAATGTGCTTCATGCTAAGTCTGTGACCTCAAAAAACCTTAAACATTGTAACAAGATTACAGATTCCAGTTTGAGAAGCATGACTCTAAGAAGTACGAAGTACTATCAGAGTCAGGTGAGGAATGAAGGATCTGGAATAAAGGAAGTGTTGAGAGACAGTTTAGTTAGTAGGAAATGATTGTGCTCTGTCTTTGGGCAGACTAGAGTTTGAATCCTGGATCTGTGAGACTCAGGATGGTTATTTAACATTTATGACATTCAGCTTCTGCATTGGGAAAAATGAGGATAACAGACTTCTTCGTACGGTTTTAAAGGGAGAATATTTGCAAAAACACTTAGTGCAGACTTAGCAGAGATGACATTAAATAAACGTTACTTGCTTTTTCTTTTGGGGGAGGGAGATGGAGATGGAGACGGTCTTGGGCAATATTTTAAGGCCCCCCACCCCCCTTAGCATTGAAAAGAATTTGTGTTGTGTTGGGGGCAGGGGGCATGGGTGTCTACGCATTCTCTGAGCTTCACTTCTCCTCTCCAATCTCCACCTTTGGCCTTGGTTTCCTGAGTCTTTCCTCAGCACCGCATCTATCCAGCTGGACCTAGGATCTGCACGAATCTCATTAACTCCTTCTCACCAAGAGATGGTCTGGTGTTTAGTGCTTCTTTCCCTGTTTTGTTTTATCAGCCCCTTATCTGTCTCCCTTTCATATGTTGTTAGGCCCTGATATCTTTTTGACTCATTTACCCCTTCTCACAAGTGGGGAGCCAAGTTGACAGGTCTTTGTCCTTTGAGTATTTTTAAAAAACCAGTCCAGTGTCTGATTCCCTTCTGATTTTGATAATACGTTGAGGTAGGAGGCGGGACCTCACCTCCTGCTAAGGAAGCCCAAGGAGCCATATGTTTCCCTATCCTCAGCCCTGACAGCTAGAACATGGGCACCTGCTTATGCTTGGTCAAACAGGTGCTTCTGCCTGGATCTCTGAATTTGAAGCCAGTAATTCAGAGCAGCAGGAAACAGGTCAGAATTTATTCCAGAGGCTCAAGTGGTGGCCCACACTGCACTGGCATCAGAAGTGGCACCCAATCCAGGCTACTTCTATGGCAGAAGCTTGGTTGAGATTTTAGATGTCTACCCTCTCTCTGCTATTTCTGCCCATTATTAAGCTTGTTTCTTGGGGGCATCCCATCAATGTCCTGAATGAATTCGGGCTCTTCCATAAATCCTTTCCTGCTTTAGGTAAAAGGCACCCAATTTGGTGGCTTGCATCCAAGAAACACTGACCCAACACAATCTTTTAATCCCAGCTGACCAACCATAATTGTAATACTGCCATCTGCTGGAAGAGTTGTTTCATGTTTGTACCTCAGAGGAGACCATGACCTCCAGGAAGCAGAAACTGTACTGTTCTTGGGGTGATTACTGTGACGTGTCTCCCAATTCTTTGTCAAGGAAGGATTTATTCCACTAGATGCTGGCAGTGCTATTGATAGATGGCCTTCAGCTGTCAGCCCCTTCAGTGATGCCTCATCAGTACAGAGCCATCTTGCCAAGCCCACATCCCAGGATGGTTGCCACCTAAGGTCTGGTGGATGTGGCCATCTCAGCCCTGCTGGGGACAAGTATGAAGGGCCATGCCAACTCCAGGGTTCCCTGTGAGGTTTGCTGAGGCTGTCAGTGGCTGTGCCTTGCAGCTTGAGCCCTCCCTCTCTCTGTCCAACTCTACTTTGCCCAACCTACTCCCCTTTATCAGGTGTTGGTCTTCACAAACTCTTTAAAAAGCCTCCTGCATGCTGATCTCCATCTCAGAGTCTGCTTCCTGGGAAGCACAGTCTTTTGATAAGTGAATTGTGGAATCTAGCTCACTTTCTCACAAAGAGTAAGTGCAAATATATATTTGCTGGAAAATGGAGTGATCCTTTTATAAACAGAGAAGCTACCTTTCTCTTCCCTAAGATGGATCACCACTTCTGTTCTGGATCCCATCTCTTCTCACAAACTCTTGCTTATCCACAGACCTCCTTTCACCCTCTTCCTCAAGTTTCTTACATATCTGCAGTCCTTAAATATAGGAGTATCACAGGACTTTGTCCCGGGCCATCTTTTCTAGATGTTATCAACCACCAACATGAATTGCCAGCTCCAAGGTCAGTTGACAAGTCTGTTTTTTATATTCCCAATATCTATAACAGTGCTTGGTACTTAATAGCTACTCAGTAAATACTCATTTTATCCACTGCAAGTTCATATCCTTTACATTTCTCTGTTCGGGGACAAAAAAAGCTAACCTACTAGCAGCATGGAAAAAATTTTGAAGAGAAGAAGGTTTATGTTCAGCCTCCTAAGTGACCTGTTTTTGTTTTTTTGCTTTCTTGGTGTAGTCTCACGTTTTTGCTGTTTAGAGCCCTCCTTTGGTCATCTCTTCTCCCTTACTTTAATTCTTCATTCACATTACAGTGCAAATAATCAGTGTGGCTAATGGGCTATTCTCAAAGGGAAAAAAAACTGTTTTAACAGATACCAGTGATAGAAATTAGAGGTGTACTGAGTAATAATTATAACCATCTTAATGTTAATCATGTTTATTTTGTTTGGCTTTGCAAAGGAGAATGACCTCCGTTCTCTCATTTGATATGTACAATGCCATGAGGCCATCCAAATGATTTCCATTTTATAGTTGGTGAAACTGACACTCATAGAATGTAACCTTTCCAACCCAAATTACACAGCCAGCAAACAGAAGATCTGGAATCAAATTCTTCTGTTTCATTCTAAATTGCATGTTCTATTTTTAATATGATGTTTTTGAAGCAAAAACCTAGAATTGCAGGCACATTTGGATTGCCAGGTAGGAGAGGATTGGTCAGGTTCTAGTGTATGCTCCAGCAAGATCTGTCCTGTTGACTAAATCTGAAACCTAGTTCCTTTCTGATGCCTCTTAGAAGAAAGACTAAGGCTCCTTAGTCCCACTGTCTGGCTGTCTAGCCTTTTCTTTAAAAAAAAAAAAAAGAAAGAAAGAAAACAACTCCTAGATGAAATAGAAGCCTATCTTCACGTGGAGAAGACATCCAATTCATAGGATTTAGGGACGACACTTATTGTGGGAATCAAAATATTAACAGGTAGAAAAAACAAAACTAACTAACAAGGCATAGATGTGCCATCTGTACTGATTCAAATTTGACAATTTTACCCAACTTCCATTGAAGCAAAAGTACCATAATGAAGCTTATTTCTTTAAAATGGAGGAAGGAGAAAAGAGTGAGTGCTTCTTGAGAGAAGAATCAAGGGGCATCCTGATAGTGATCTGGCCCCAGGCTCAAAAATCAATTTCTGTCCCCCCAAGGCATGGTCTTACCAGAGCTCTTCATGCCAGAATACCAGCTGTGATTATGCTATACTTTTCATTTGGAAACAAATCTTCCTTTCCAGTTTTCCAAGCCTTTCTGTCTAACCATGTTCTTGGCACACTATTTCATCACAGCTCAGAGATTTTAACCTGCCTGAAAAATACTGTGGATGGATTTTCCAGGAATGCTAACCTAGACTTGAAAACAATGTTTGATCTTAAGTCATAGTTTCTTTTTTCGCTTTATTCACTGTCATGCACAAAATATACCTCAGTAAGCTGCTGTGTGTGTGTGTGTGTGTGTGCATTTGGATGCTGGAAAAGCAATTTCAACTTATTGATGGAGGAAGGAATTGCCTGAAAGGTTGTGCTCTGATCTTTCACATACATGATAGGCAAATTCATTATTTGAGAATGTGGAAGAATTGGCAAAGGATGAGGCAAGAAAATGTCAGTATAGACTCCCGAGGAGGTCTGGGTAATACTTCTTAAACATCTGCATGACCTGCTCCCTGTGACTCATCTGAAAATCACCCTTATCCGGATTTTTAAGCAGAAGTGGAGGTTGCTATTATTATTTCCACTTCCCCTACTTTTTCATAGCTAATATTTCTTGAGTGCTCACTATCTGCTAGGCACTGTGTTAAGTGATTTGTGGAGATCACTTTACCAAAGCTGTACAACCCCAAGAGGTGGGTATTAATTGTCATCTCCATCTACAGATTAGGATGTGAAGTATGTATAGGTTAAGAACTGTGTCTAACATCCCAGAACGAGTGAGAAAACAGACCCAGGAGTGTCTGACTCCAGAGACTCCACTCATCACATTAAGCCAGACTGTCTCCACCTAGAAGCTGCTGAAGGTGCTTGCTTGCCCAGAAATTTCCAAACTGTCTCCAGGTTCCAGCCTTCCAGCTGTGGCCCCCAAGCCTTCTGGGAGAGCTTGGTAGAGTAGGTGTCTGTGTGCTTTTCAGACCAAATGTGGGGGTGAAACTTAGTAACCTGGGAAGCCAAAGAGAAGATGAGTTTAACAAACACAGACTTTCTCTACTGCAGAACTGTGTTGCTGGCTGAGGGCTATGATGTTTATTAGCAGTGGGGACAAGGATCTGCTCAGCTGAGGAGTTTAATGACATACAAAGAACTGTGTCTGTGGCCTTAACTACTTCTGAGAAAAGCAAATGCCAGGAAACGGGATTTGAGTGAGTAAAATATAAAATTGGTGTAGAGCACACCCCAGCTATTCTGATGCCTTCTGAGGACATCAACACTAAGAAAAACCATCACAGTCTTTTTTGGTCCAGGTTTTGGTTCTTTTTCACTTCCTGCTTCAGTTCGAGTTTTGTTTCTTTGTTGCTTCCCCTGAGTGGGGGCACTTTCTTTAAGGTGCTTTAGGAAATGCCAGACATCTCAACATTATGGAGAGAAATACAACTTTGATGTTTTGAAAAGATCTGGCCCATACAGATGGTGTGTGTGAAGTAACTTTTAGGATGTTTTTGGTTGCACCTAGTAAAAAAATAAACTCAAGCTCTTGAGCTGTTGTAATCATAAAGAAACTGTGTTAATTTAAATAAGTGTAAAGTCCAGTGTTACTGTGTACTTCAGGCAGGGTTTGATCTAGTGGCTCAATGATGGAACCAAGGCATCAGTTTCTTTTTATTGTTCTTCTTTGCCTTCCAAGGGCTTAACATCATTATAAAGTCCTCTCATGGTTTAAACTGGTTGCTGGCAGAAATTCAGGCCAAATGTCTTCTTGTTTATATCTGGGAAAGAAAGAGGGAATCTTCTCTCCACCATCTAGCTCAAGTTCTTTGCTTAACTATGATCAATTTAGACATAAGTGCATCTGTGAACCAACCATGGTTGCCACGTGAACTGGAAGAGATTCACTCCACCAGCTCCAGGAATGGGTCCAGACTGGCTTAAGTCAGTCCGTATAATCCCATCTCCCTTCCTGTAGTAATTGGTTCAGGATTGGATGTGTAGCTGGCGCCTAAGCCAAGCTGGAAATGGCACTCTTTGGCAATAGTGTTTGTTTCATACTAAGTGGGGGCAGGTCCAATGGACTACGCCATCCACCTCAGAAGGCAAAAGCAAAGGCAAAATACAATCAACAAGTCAGGACTATTTAAGTTTTTGGTCATTGAGAGAAATGCTTACATATAAGAAAATTAGTCACACTGTTTTAAACAATTCTAATCTTTTTTGCATGCCAATTCTGCCCCTACTTAACTAAATAGATTAGAAATTCTTAGTTTGCCTCCCATGCAGCATTGAGGTAGATAATGTAAGCTGATAGAGTCACTCTTTCTGGTCAGAAGAGTTCAGGAACAGCTCTAGCTTTGGGGAATGTGTCTTGTTTTTCCTCAAAGACTTTCTTATTAAATTTCTCTGTAAAACTACACATACACATAAAATGACAAGAAAATATTCATACTACTTTCACTGTATAAATGCAAAATTACATAAAGCAAATGTTAATCAATTTTTTTTCATCCAAGTTACCCCAGAGATAATTAATGTCAACACTTTAGTATATGTTTTCCATGCTTTTCCCACAAAGAGCATAAACACATGTATAGAGTTGGTTTGGCTCTTTTAAATTAAAAGAAATGAAATTATATCATGCACATTACAAATATCTTTTCTCACTTAACAATATACCACTGATATATTTCCATTTCAGTAGCTGTAGATAGAACTTATTTTTTCAGTAGATCCTGATTTGGAATATGTTCTACAAAATTTATCCAACTATTGTGTTATTCTATTCTATTATTGATGGACATTCAAGTTATTTGCATTTATTTGCTACAGAAAACAATGTGATTTCACTTCATTTAACTCAGAATGGTATGTAAATTATACTTCAATGAAGCTGTTATAAAGTGTGTGTGTGTGTGTGTGTGTGTGTGTGTGTGTATTCTTTATCAATGAATCTATCCTCAGAGCTTAATGATGTGCTTGGCACATGGTATCAACTAAATAAATGTTCACTTAATTTCACTTTGTAACATGGATTTAGAACATTGACCTAAGTAGTGAGTAATTCATGAGAAGTAGATTCCAAGGCATTTACGAAACTTCAAATTCTTAGCACCACTTTTATCAGTCAAGTTTTGACAGGAAACAGATTAAACAGGGTGATAGAGGTGAGTTTAATGAATGGCCTAATGATGAGGGTAAGAGGTGATTTAAGGGAAATCAATTCAGAATAGTGAAGTAGCCCAGGGCTAGCAGGGAGCCTTACCTTACCCCTGAGCCTGCAGGTGAAGGAGTGGGAGCCAACACTGGAATCCAGAGAAGGGGCTACATCTGGTGGAGAAGGTAACTGCCTGGAACAGTGAAGTGGCTTCAACAGAGGAACCTGGCCCCTAACTATCCATGGCTGGCCAAGGAAGAGTTCTAGGGAGATAAATGTCCCAACCTCATTCTTCTCCTGTCCTTTTCTTTCCTGTTGCTGCTTTCCACTGGACAATACTAACTGGAGAGAAAGGAAACCCAAAGATGTTGTTGACAAAGGTCAGTCTTTTTGGCCCCTGAGTAAGATGGAAAAGTATAGAGAATATTCACTATACCCAGATGGGCTATAAAAAAAGTCATCCCAGAAAAGAACTCCATTCTACCTTGGTGAGACTGATAATGAATGACATTGTATGATTCAATTACCTCAGCAACACACTCTGCAACAGGATTTGTACCAGGTACCAGGAAGAATTGAAAGAGGAATTAGACATAACCCTCAAGGATCTCACCATCTCCTGGAAGACAGAGGCAGGTAAGCAGATGTTTGCAGTGTACTGTGTAAATTGAGTACTGGAGCCATGAATGGGCAGTAGAGTGTAGGAGTTACGTGCTTGTTTGAAATATGTTTTTATCGCCTACCACATCTGTGGCCTTTAGCCAGTCATTTAACTTCATATGTAGAATAATAACTGTAGCAGATTATAGTTTCTCAAAATGGCACAAAACAATTCCCATCCCACATGTGACATGATCTTGCCATCTAAGCCCCCAGAAAGGGTGGAATTAACTTTTCTGTCCCCTTGAATCTGACAGTGTCCTGGGACTGCTTTGACCAACAGAATATGGTAGGAGTAACACTGCCAGTTCTAGATATAGCCCACATTCATTTGGTCTGACAAATTTCATGTCTAGCTTTCTTGAATACTGTATGATTGCAGTCAATGATGAACATGGAGTTCATGTTAACCATCTGGCTAACCTCAGTAGAGCCTAGATCTATAAAAAACCTAAGTTGGACAAGGCTGGTAATAGAATACAAAAATATAAGAGGGTAAGAATGGAAAAATTTAGGAGTCTGATGGTTACAGATAGTCACTTCTGTCATAACACCTCCCAGAATAGCAGACAAAGGTACTGCCTTCTAAATATTTAGTGGAAAATGCAAAGTAAGTCTACATTTCGGCTCAGACTTTGAGACAGGTAGGCAATCAAGGTGGTTGCAATCTTTAATGGATTTGTTGCTCCTATTGCTAGCTTACATTCCCCCTATTTGTGGCTTTGGAAAATTCAATCTCTCTGGGCTTTAGTTTCTTCATTGATAAAACTGGGATAATGTAAAAACTTACCTCATAGGATGATTGTGAAAATTCTTGAAGCATTGTATGTGGTGGCTTAGCACAATGCTGGCTGATATAGACCACTCAACAAAGGTTTACCAATTGCTATAGACTCAACATTTGTGTCCCCTCAATATTCAGATGCTGAAACCTAATCCCCAATGTGATGGTATTTAGAGCGGGGCCTTTGGGAGGTGATTAGGTAATGAGGGTGAAGCTCTCATGATATGGGATTAGTTCCCTTATAAAAGAGACCACAAAGAATTTCCTAGGTCATTCTACCATGTGAAGACAGAGCAAGAAGGCTGTCTATGAACTAAGAAGCAGGTTCCCACCAGACACTGAATCTGCTGGTGCCTTGATCTTGGGCTTCGCAACTTCCAGAATTTTGAGAAATAAATTTCTGTTGTTTAAGCACCCTCCCACCCCTGCCAATCCATGGTATTTTGCTATGACAGCCTGAATGGACTTAGACATAATTGAGGCTATTAATTATTATTGATAAACATTAAATCAGTGCTCAACTCCAGGGGAAGTTAGGCTAATTTTGTAAACTTCCAATTTAGAGTTTCAGCATCAAAATATACATTCAGAAAAGTTCCCACCTGTTGTTGGGACTATGGCATTCTCATCTCTTTAATGCAAGAAGTTTCCTCTGAGATGTGAGTTGGGAAAATAATGGCTCATAAAGGATATTTTTGTCTTTGCCTGCTCAGAGATCTGCCAATGACTGGGTTGGGTCCTGAAATTTAGAGAGGAGATTGATTCTGAAACTCTCTCTAGAAGGTCAGTTCAGCTGCCCCTACCACTTAAATAATCATAGACTATTTACCTAACCCTTCTGAGCTTCAGTTCACTTATTTGTAGAATGAAACTATAATAGGTTTATAGGAAGATTACACAAAACTAAATATACAAAGCACCTAGTATAGTGCCTGGAGAAGGTGATCTATATACATTAGTTTCTGCTCTCCTTGTATTCATTCCCAACCACTGTGAGTATTCACTGTAAACAGCTCACAACTGCTTGCCCTTTTCCCAGGCAAGAAAAGCCACCTAGCCTAGAAGGGTACATACCACTGGAGCCCATGACTGAGGGATATGGGAGTACAAAAGATTGACCTTGGCTTTAATGTGGGATTACTCTGAGGAGCAATTTATGTTCCAGAGGGCCACCATGGGTAAGGCCAAGACTAGACTTTATGCAATATTCTTGCTTCTTCCCTTGCTTCCTTAGAGGTTCTTCCTGAAGACTAATCCTTCTATACATCACAATTACTGGCCACCCCAATTCCTGCTTCTAAGAGATCCAGACATTAGATACTTAACGAAGGGCCCAAGCTAAAATAATTATCCTCAAAGTCTTTGACAACAATTCCTGTAGAAACTACCTAAATGTCTTTTTCTATATTGAATCAAAGAATTCCTCCATTCTGACGTGGTCCCAGGAAATTTGCTTGATTACTAGGGACCTTTCACCCAAAGGATGCCAGTCTCCTATTGTTTAAATGATTGACCTCTACAGGGTTGATACCTCTGTGCCCCTCTTTGAATGCCATTTTACTTCTACCCTTCTACAGTTTTTCAGAAAAGTGGAGATTATGTGGAACCCAGAAAGGTTGTGTGAGATTTCTTTATGTGGATGAGCCTGTTTTTGAAATTGGTAGATTTCTAGAGGCAAATATTTTCAGACTAACCTGGTTGATATATTTGCATGGTTATTTATTTATTTATTTATTTTATTTTTTATTTTTGGTTTCTCATAAAGCAAGTTCTGGAGGCTGGTAACTGGAAGAGGAATAAAGACTTTTGTGAGAAAACATTGGTTTTAAAAACTATTCCATGTGGTTCAAAACACGTTTCAGACACTCAGTGGGAAAAAAGTGTGGACTTAATCATAATAGTGTGATTTGAAAAAAAGTTCCTATCAGAAGACTCCAGTGTATAGCTGGGGATTGTGAGGCATAACCTTGAATGTTGCCGTGCAATGATTGTTCTCACTAGGAAGCTTCAAAAGAGAGCACAGGTTGACTAAAAGAGGGTCGATGATTATGGGGAAATAGCATATGGTGGAGGGGTATTTAAAAGGGTTGGAAGTGTTGCTCTGGACATTTAATAAGGAAATGGCTATGAATGGGTACAAATATTGTCAACAATCAAGTAGCATCTAGTATAGCTCTGGTAGTAGGAATTTTAGTAGAGCTAAATACATTGATTCTGTCATACGTGTGTTCAAAACTCTAAAGTGCCTTTTATGTACTGGGTATACAAGGACAAATAAGACTTAGTGAAATTTCTGTACTCAAGGCCAGCTGTAAGAATGGAACCTAGCTTATTCCACTTACCATAATGTCCTCAATGTTCATCCATGTTATTGCATATGGCAGAATCATATTCTTCTTTTTTATGGCTGAATACCACCCCACCCCCCCACCACACACACACATTCACTTTCTTTACCCATTCATCCATCAATGGATTTAGGTTGTTTCAAATTATATGAGGTAGCTAAAATAGTCAAACTCATAGAAACAGAAAAGAGAATGGTCGTTGCCAGGTGCTAGGGGCAGGGAGAAATGGGCAGTTCTTGTTCAACTGGTACAAAGTTTCGGTTATACAAGATGAATAAGTTCTAGAGATCTGCTGTATGACCTTGTGCTTATGGATAATAATATTGTACTGTACACTTAAAGATTTAAGAAGGTAGCCTCAAAAAAGAATTGAACCCAGGAGCATCTTGATCTTGGATTTAACAAGAAAGGGAAATGAAAATTTGAGAGAATAAGAGTTCTATGGTTCTAAGAAAAGGCCAGGTTAGAAGACCAGTGAAGCCAGAAGATGGTTAAATATGAGAAAATAAGAAGAAATGAGTGCCTCTGGTGACACTAAGCACAGAGCAGGAAGATATGTCAAGATAGGACATTAGGGACAGAGAAGGCAATTTCACAGCTTGCTACGATGAATACGAACAATTAAACTTCAGGAAGCCTCTCTGACTTTTTGGGCATATATGTTTTCTAAAACTTTTTCTTTCTCTATCTCATATATCCAAAATTTTGTGTGAGCTCATCAGTTTTACCCCCTCTCCTGTCTAGTGAGGACCGTTCCATCCTAGTCAATCTGATTCTTTTTTTAAAGCATACTTATGAAAGTAAGAAGAGAGGGAGACAGGACTGGAGGGTTGGAAAAAACTGGAAAAGAGTAATTCTTCAAGCTCTCCTTTGTTGTGGAGAATCTGAGGGATAGGTCAGGCAGAAAGTGAAACTCCAAAGAAAATATCAGTGAAGCTAGGCCAACATGCATATTAAAGAGCTAAGAGAGACAGAAGGAGGAGAAAAAAACCTGGCAAAATAACAGGAAGAGAAAGAAAGAAAGAAAGAAAGAAAGAAAGAAAGAAAGAAAGAAAAAGAAAGAAAGAAAAAGAAAGAAAGAAAAAAGAAAGAGGGAGAGAGAGACAGTTGGGAACAATTATAGGATGGGAGAATAAAAAAAAGGAAAAGGGATTTTAAAAAATTTGCCTTGTGGGGCACCTGGGTTGCTCAGTCCATTAAGCATCTCACTCTTCACATCTTCTCAGGTCATGATATCACGGGTTTCTGAGTCTAAGCCCTGCGTCGGGCTCTGCACTGACAGTGTGGAGCCTGCTTGGGATTCTGTCTCCCTCCAACTCTAGCTCTTTGCCCCTCCCCCACTCATTTGGTCTCTCTCTCTCAAAAAAAATTTGCCTTGCATTATTGACAAAATTTCTCTAGAAGATGAATGTGATTCATAGAATTATAATGTTTTTTATAATGGAACTATTGCTTTGATTGCCACATTTAGCTGAGACTGGACCATATTGAGACTCATTCAAGATGCAGAAGTTCTATAGTTGAATAGAACTTCAAATTGATCCATTGAGGATCAAAAATTAATTGTAATCATCTCCCAGTTTGCATGTGCAAACTGAGGATAGCTACCATTAACTGATTTGCCCATGTCACAATATTAGTAAGTGATGGACTCAAGGACTGAACTCCAATTTTTTGGATTCCATAGGCTTTGAGTTTTCTGCTGTTTAAAAATGGAATGACTCCAAAAGAGAATTTATTTCAAGGAATAATAGCCTCGTATGTGTGAGCAGCACACAGCTCACCAAAGTTGGACGAAACAAACAAATGTCAAGCCTGCAGATGTATGGGTGATGGTATCTTGTCAGATAATAGGCTAATGAAGAAATCAGAAGCCAGATTCACAGAGCATTTATCCAACTCTCATCACATTATCACCACATACTCAAATAAATATTCATTCCTGAATTAAAATGAGTTAAAATCCTGAAGTTGATAGATGCTCCAAAGGAAGAGAATGGTTTGGGAAGATGGCATGAATTCACCAACGGTGGGATTATTAGCAATGGTGGGATAATAGGTTTTTCATTCTGTCAAATAAATGGTGTGAGTGGGAGAACAGCAGGAGAAACTGTTTTATAGACTTGTCATAATTTCTCTGAATCTTCCAAACTTTCTGTAATGATATTACATTATTTTTTTACTTTTAAAACTATCTTTTAGATGAAAGCAATCACTTGGGTTCCAGAAGCCAAGTCTTAATTCTGTTCTGTCTTGAAAATTACCTATTTGTAGTTTGGGTTTCTCGATCTGTAAACTAAAACTTATGATAGTATCATCCTCTTAAGATCATTATGTGGTGTTATTTATTATTTCATTTAGGTAAATTATGTGTAAAGGACTTTGTAAACCAAAAAAAACCCATTTCTATGAATGCTAGTTTTACTAGTAATGAAAGAAATTTTGTGTTCATAAAATATTGTAAATATTTTTCATATTTCATAATTCTCATCCTTGTTCTAATGCCTAATATTCTACCAAACTGATGTATCATAAGTAAGTTAGTATGTGAAATTCAGTGACTTGACCCAGGTAGTGTTGGCACCAGGATTTGAACATGATTCTGCCTGACCTCAAAACTTATGCCATTAATACAATATTGCCTAGAAATGGAAATAACTGTGCTGCAGTTACCCCAAGTCTCTATCTCTGAACTATAAGGAAAATAAGGACAGAAAGGTAACTCTGCAAGGCTAGGGCTCAAATCTAAAACTGCCAATGTTCTCAGCTAGGAAAAGAGTATTCACATGTGTTGGGCGTGAGAAAGAATAAAAGGTATAAAAATAAGTTTTGCCTGGAACAGCTGACCAAGGGAGAAGGCACAAAGAGTAGTCCTCATTGGGGAGTCAAAGCTTCAGTGCATTTGCAGCTCAAGGTTGAGGGAGCCGCCCCTTAGACAAACACAGGGTTGGGGCGGAGTGATGCTGTCTTGTTCACGCCAGACCTGCTCTGGAGAGCCACGCGCTCACCTGGGCTCTGTGGTCAGCGATGTGGAACACCTTTGAAATAACATTTGTTCCCCTTCAACTGTTATTCTGTTATTCCTAGGAATTGGTTTTTTCCCCCTCCCAGAAAGCCACAGCATTGGGTATTACTCTTCAATAATACAGACTAACTTGGCAATGGAATAGGACAGATTGCTGTTACAGATTCAATATGAAAGAGTTATGAAATAACCCTTCAGCTTTTTGAGGAAACTGATCTTCAAACTTGGTCTGCCCTCCAAAGAGAAAGAAAAATGTCATGTCCTCGGAAAGTTAGATTTATTTTCCTTCTCCAGATTGTGTTTAGAAGCTGTGGGCCAACCTTTCATTCAGCAAATACTCCATGTTACTGGAGTAGGATGCCCAGAGCCACAGTAACTGGAATGTATTGGCTTGCCACCTTTCTTCCTTACAGTTCTCTGACATGTCCCCAGCTCCACCCTCTTGCCCACGTGGCACCTGTAAGGAGGCCCAGGCACAGCCATCTTGGTCACTTTCATGGAGCTATGGGTCAAATGATCAGCAACGTTTATTTAGTTAGGGCACATTGAATGCAGAGTGCTCTGTTAGGCTCACCGTGGCAATTGGGAGCAAATCAAGGAAGATTATCAAACTGCACCGAGGATAGAAAAATAAATAAAATACCATCCCTGTTCTTAGGGAGCACACAGTCCATTGATGAATTACATAATCAAATGCTTATACAGAAACCAGGCAGGCAAGGTCAGTGAGGGAAGAAAGCCATGTGGGGACTGTGGGATTTTGGAGAGCAATTTCTTTATGTAAAGGGGCATCCACAACTCAACTCCAAAAATGGTTGCTATTTTGGAGGATGGAACAGTGTGGCCTGATGTTTTAAAAGATACTAAAAATCCAATTTTTTAAAAAAAATTATGGAAAATCCCCAGATTTTTAATGTTGTCAACGAACCTAGGGTGTGATTTTAAAGGGTTGTTTGGGTAAAAATAAAATACACATACAGGTTGGATACAGTGTGTGGGAAATCATTTTGTGACCTCCAAAGGAAGATAGATAAGAATAGTGATCCTTTGCTGTCCTGCCCACTGGTCCCTTGCAGTCTCTTTAACAAACTTTTTCCCTTTCTTTTTAAAAATCCAAGTTATTTAAATCCAAGTTAGTTAACATATAGTGTAATAATGATTTCGGGAATAGAATTTAGTGATTCATCACTTACGTATGACACCCAGTGCTCATCCCAGCAAGTGCCCTCCTTAATGCCCATCACCCACTCAGCCCATCCCCCCACCCACCTCCCCTCCAGCAACCCTCAGTTTGTTCTGTTTGTAAGAGTCTCTAATGATTTGCCTCCCTCTCTGTTTTAAAAACAAAATACATACATACATACATACATACATAAACAAACTTTTATCCCTTTCAGAGGAAAAAAAAAGTGATCCTACACCAATTTGACAGGTGTTATGATAGGGAAGGTCCAGATGCTGTGCGAGCAGAAGCAGGCACTAGTCCTGGTACAGGAAGTCAAGATGGGCTTTCTGGAGGAGGTGGCATGTGTGTGAACTGTGCCTGCACAGTCCTGGCTGGTGAGAAGAAGGTGTAGTACATTGTGAGTTCTTGGCTAAGGAGACTGCACGTCCAAGGGCAAGGCCGTGCCTGAGGGAGGATTTGCTGGGGTATCTGGACGTGATTTAGAGGAAATAAGGCCTGCTCACAAGTTAGGAAGCATTGAGAAATGAAGCTTGTGAACCAAGCTGGCACCAGATTACAAAGGGCATTGAACATCCTGCTAAGGATTTTGCACTTTATTCTGCAGCATTAGGATTTTTTTAAAAGTAAGTTTAAGCAGAGGATTAGCATAATCAGATTTGAGGTTTAGAAAGGCTCTGCTGATGGAAAAAAGGCAAAAGTGGGTAAGTTTGGTGTTTCTTTGGAGGCTCTTTCAGTGATTTGAATGAGACGTGATGAAGTATACCAGTGGCAACAGAAATACAGAAGAGAGATTGAAATGATTGATGTTTAGAAGGTGACTTCAATTGGGGCTTGATGAGAAAGGGGAAGGTGAGAGATGAGTCCAGAAAGACTCCCAGGTGTCTGGCTTGGGGGACTAAGCTGGTTGTGTCCCCAAAGAAGGGAAGAGGTACAAGAGACATAGTTTTGTGTTGGAAACTCAGGAATTCAGTTTCAGACAGGCTGAGTTTGAGGTGAGCAGGCAGAGGCTCGCACTGGTGGTATCACCTAGAGGACCCGGCTTGAGAAGCGAGCTCTAGGCGGAAGGTGTAGATTTGGGTTCCTTGGCTCTATTGGTTAATACAGGAGGGGGAGGAAGGATGTATGATGACTCCGAGGATAGAAGATTGAACCTGGTGAACACAGCACCTGGGGAGGGCAGGTCAAAGTGGAGGCACCTGAAAGAGGCAGCCATTGAGGCAGTTGGAGGAACAGGGGCAGGGATGCTCTGCTGGCTAACCGACCGGAGAGAGACTTAAGGAGAAAGTGGTACCTGCAGCCGAATGCCATTAAAAGGCCAGTGTGTGGAGAATGATAAGTATTTGTCTAACGGATTTAACCTCAGGATGGTCATAGTTGATCTTAGTGGTGGCAACTTTAGGGACGGTGGGGGAAGAAGCTGGCTGAACACCGAAGAAAGTGGACGGAGGTGAGAAAGTGGACCAGGGAGTTCTGAATGCCCTTGTGAAGGTAGTTTGGCTGTAAAGGGGACAAGAGATAAAGGACAATAATGGAAGGACCTTATGTGGTAAAGGGAGGAAGACATAAACTGAAGATGCTTAGCAGTGCTGGCGTGTTAACAAAAGAGCTAATACGGATCCAGATCAGGGGCTCAGCTACTGAAGACAGGGGCGTGGCTGGTACTGCGAGTGGCACAAAATGGGTGACCAGATGGCTCTGTAGCAAATTTCATCCACTGCCTCTTGTCTACCCTGCCGCCACCGCCCCCCACTCCTGGTGCCGTGGTCACCTTGCTTTGCGCTTTTCGCTCAGCTCCTGCTTCTTGCCCCTTTTGGTCTTATGACATAGTTGCTGGCATAATCTTTAGACAACTTCTCTGGTTGTGGGGTGTCTAGGAGTGGCTTACCAAGGACCAGGAGCAGAAGACACCACTTTTCTATTTCCATACACAGGACTGCTACTTAGGAACTAAGAATAAGCAGGACCTATACAAAGTTGATTTTGTGTGCCCCTTAATAAAATAATACTAATAAATAAGCCACAGGGATGAAAAGTACAGCCTAAGGAATATAGTCAATAATATAAAATAATATAAAATCATGGTGTACAGAGGGGTGCCTGGGTGGCTCAGTCAATTAAGCATCAGACTATTGATTTCAGCCCAGGTCATGACCTCACGGTTTGCGAGCTCAAGCCCCACGGCCAGCTCTGGACTGACGGTGCAGAGCCTGCTTGGGATTCTCTGTCTCCCTCTCTCTCTGCTTCTCTCTCTCTCAAAAATAAAAAAATAAACATTAATAATAATAATAATGATGTACAGTGATGGATGGCTACTCTACTTAGCATGGTGAGCATTGTGTAATGTATGGAATTGTTGAATCTATATATTGCACCTGAAACTGACATAAAATTGTGTGTCAGCTATACATCAATAATAATAATTTTAAAAAAGCATACTAAGAGTTTTCTATTTTTCCCAGAAGCAAAAAGTCAATACATGCAGTGGGAGGCCTGGTCCTAAGTCGCTGATAACCTGGCAGGGGTAACAGTAAACGTGTCCCTCGGCTGCCATTATTACTTTAATTAAATAGCAAATTGAAATGTAAATTTTGTGTCCCATTTTTTCTAAGTGACCAGTGTTCCCTAAAGGAAGAAGAAAGCAGAGAAGCTCATGATTTGGTCAGGGACTGAGAGCTGAATCAGCAATATCCATCATGATTTTTTATAGCTGGTGTTCACACAGCTCAGGATCTCTGTTTGGGTTGATTTTATGCTAAACATTTCAACTGCTGCCAATGCCCACACCCTTCTCATCCCCCACCCCCAAGCTCCCATTTCCAGCCTAACTCAGACTGGATACCGGAATCTTAATGAAATTTTTATCAAAGCATGACCCCGAAAGCCCAGGCACAATGAAGAAGGCACCTATGGAGACTCAGGCTGAGAAGGACGCTCACTTGGATGAGGGCAGCTTAGTGTGGGAAGTCAGAATCCAGATGCAATGGGGAGGGTGTCTGCATGGGAGACTGCTGGGGAACGTCAACACCTCATTGGATGGGAGGGCAACTATCTGAGGGAGGGGTTGCTGGGACTATGGAAGATTTGTTACATAAAATGGGATTAATCATGTCAGTAAATATATTAAAGATAATGAGAGCAAGACTTCTCTGTCAGAAAAAGGAGTTACAAATATGGAAAGAAAGAATACCCAAATTAACTTGATGGTGTTGAACTGGACTTGGAAGTATAATTGTGAACTCATGGTATTCAGTATATAGGTATATAGAAATACAGTGGCTGTACATGTGTGTATACGTGTGTGTGTGTGTGTGTGTGCATGTATCTGTTCCTTGTCTCTTTTTTTTTGTTTTAAAATTTTTTTTTAACGTTTATTTATTTTTGAGACAGAGAGAGACAGAGCATGAACAGGGGAGGAGCAGAGAGAGAGGGAGACACAGAATCCAAAACAGGCTCCAGGCTCTGAGCTGTCAGCACAGAGCCTGACGCGGGGCTCGAACTCACGGACCGTGAGATCATGACCTGAGCCGAAGTCAGACGCTTAACCGACCAAGCCACCCAGGCGCCCCAGTGTTCCTGGTTTCTGTTCACTGAGAGGGCCTGGGAACAGGGACATCCCTATAGTGGGAGGCATGCCTAGCACTTAGATCTTGGCTTCTTTTTTTTTCTTAAATGTTTATTTACTTTGAGAGAGAAAGAGAGAGGGGGGGAGAGAGATAGAGAGAGAGAGAACCCCAAGCAGGCTCTGCTCTATCAGCAAGGAGCCTGAGGTCGGGCTCGATCCCATGAGCACGTGAGATCATGACCTGACCTGAAATCAAGAGTTGAGCATGTAACTCACTAAGCCACCCAGGTGCCCCAAGATCTTGGCTTCTAAATTATGTTCTCCACTAAAAAGAACCAGGGCTCCTCAGAGAAGTGGCTAATTCCAAGTCCAGGGCAGGAAAAATGCAACATGAGCCTAGAACTTCTGCAAGGAAGCAAGGGAATGCTTAAACAGGGATGGAGATTTGTCAAAGGAAGTAGCAGCCAGTCTGAAGTGCTTCCTGCCAAGAACACAGAGATGACAGTAATGGGTGGTAAATAGGTGGTAAATAAATAGGTGGTAATGGATAAATTTGAGTAAATTAAGAAACTATATTCCATATAAATATATATAAATATATCTGTAGATGGATATATATAGATATATCAATTCATTTTTATATATAATTTATATATAGATAGATATAAATAAATACATGAATAAATTGAAAGTTTGCTGAGGAATGCAACATTTACATGGCTTCCAACCACTTTCTCCCAAAACATTTATTAATTTCAAAGGTAAAAGAATTACTTAGCAGAAAAGTCTGGAAGACATCATTCCAAATAAGGACTAAAGGGAATGCCATCACTAGCAGGACAAATGGAAATCATGTGTCACTTGATTAGATACAATGAAAACAAATTCTCAACATTACATTTGGGGTATCCCTGCCCAAAGTGGGTAACTTGAATCTAATCATGAGGATACTTTAGTAGAAAGACCTAAACTGAGAGCTATTATACAACGTAACTTGCCTGTAATCTCCAAAAGAAACAAGGTCATGAAAGCCAGAAAAAAAGGAGAGAAGTTGAGATCAGAGAAACTGTTAAGACTGATCAGAGAAACTGGAGAGACTTGATAACTAATGTAATAAGGGATTTCTTTCAGTATAGACGGTATTATCAGGACAACTGGTGGAGGTTAAGAGAAGCTGGAAGAGTGATGGTGGGAAGGTGTCAGTGTTAATTCCTGATTTTGATGGTTGCACTGTGGTCATGTACATGTCCCTGTTTGTAAGATATGTACCCTGGGGAGGTTAGGACATCATAGTTGCAACTGAATCTTAAATAAAGTTTCAACTTAAATCTTAAATCTAAATCTTAAATCATTAAAAAATCTCATTGTACTGTATTTGCTATTTTTCTGTAAGTTTGTGATTACTCCAAAAGGAAAACAGTATATAGATATAGTGTGTGTGTGTGTATCTATCTATCTATCTGACTTTATTTTTTAAAAACAGTTTTAAATTCACAGTAAAATTGAGGAGAAGGTACAGAAATTTCCCATATACCCCCTGCCCCACATACAAACAATTTCTCCCATTGTACTCCCTGCCAGAGCACTACATTTGTTACAATAGATCAACCTGGTGCTGTACATTCTATGGGTTTGGACAAATGTGTAATGATATTATCCATCATTATCGTTTCATGCAGAGAACTTTCACTGCCCTAAAAATCCTCTGTGTTCTGTGTAGTCATCTCTTTCCCCGTTCCAACCTCTGGCAGCACTAATCATTTTACTGTCTCCATAGTTCTGCCTTTTCCGGAATGTCGTATAGTTGGAATCACACAGTATGTAGCCCTTTCAGACTGACTTCTCTCACTTAGTGATATGCATTTAAATTTCCACCCTGTCGTTTCATGGCTTGATAGCTCTCCTCCCCCGCCATTTTTAAGCGCTGAATAATGGCCCCTTGTCTGGATATACTACCTCCATTCACTTTATCCATCAGCGAACTGAAGGACGTCTTGACTGCTTCCAAGTTTTGGCAATTACGAACAAAACTGTCATAAACACCCATGTGCAGGTTTTTGTGTGTCTTTGTGTATATCAATTAGAGGTAGATGTATAGATCAAACCTGTTTAAATCCAATCACTGGATCAGGAGGCATGAAATCCTAGCCTTTTCCTTAGATTCATCGTACTCAATAGGTTTCCAGGCAGGGCTACTAATATAATGTGCATTCACCTCATGACACAAATATGCTCATTTTTTTCAGATGAGGAGACTAATTCCCAGATAGTTTCAACAATGTGTTTTCCAGGTTTCTGGCCCCCTGACACCTAAAGCCAGCATCCTTTCTCCATGTCAGATTCATCTCTTCCCCTTTCGACATCTACAATGCTAATGGCCCAAGTAAAACTCTCAAAGTCAACATTTTCCATGTCTTCTTTTCCTATTTTTTTTCCTCAGCTAGATTTTTCCCTGTCAATGGCTTACTGGACTTGGTGCTCCCCTGGGGATACTTGTTTGAGGTTTTGGAGGTGTGGATGATGGCGTGCTTGGATTAACTCTTTGGATGTACTGCCCAGTCTCATTTCAGGTCAATTTAACAGACTCTTTGGATAACACAGCAGTATTTGGCCTTGGGTACTTCCATGCATAGAGTGCAAATGGCATGAACTTCAAAGTTAGCCCTTTCATGGTGCCAGTGCCATGAGTACTGATCATTTATTTGAGCTTTGACAGTTGTAAATTAATCTCAAATATACATGGAGGCCAGAACTAGCTGGAGGTGTGGGAACAGAGTGCTTTTACCCTTGCTTCCTGAAAATTTAGAATATTTCCCATTTTCAGTGTTTAGAAGTTTAGGGTCAATTTGAAGGTTATATTTATTTTCACAGCTTTAAACAGACCTGAGCTTGTTCTGGGATCTTTTCCTTGATCAAGATAATGTTATTTTATTTATGTCCCATGTATTTTATCAATATTTCTTTTTGATTCATTTTCCATTCTATAATCTTTTATTTTTATTTTTTAAAATTTTTACTTATTTATTTTAATGTTTGTTTGTTTATTTATTTATTTATTTATTTATTTATTTATTTTAGAGAGAGTGAAAGAGAGAGAGCGGACAAGCAGGGGAGGGGCAGTGAGGGAGGGAGAGAGAGAATCCCAAGCAGGTTCTGTACTGTCAGCTCAGAGCCTGATGTGGGGCTCGAACTCGCAAACCATGAGATCATGACCTGAGCCAAAATCAAAAGTTGGATGCTTAACTGACTGAGCCACCCAGTGCCCCTATTATCTTTTTCAGGAGCAAACCTATTTTTGAGGTATAATTTACAGCCAGTAAACACACCTTTGAAAATACAGTTTGATGAGATTTTATAAATGTGAATACCCATATGCACATCACTCCAGTTAAGATACAGCCTATTTCCACTAGCCCAGAAAGCTCCCTCATATCCTTTTGAAGCCATTTTCACTCTGTGTAGGGGGTTTCACCACTAAAATTTCTATCACCATTACTTTGGCCTGTTCTTGTAGTCCATATAAATCGAGTCATACAGCAAGTCCTCTTAGGTCTAACTTCTTTTGCTTAGCATAATTTTTTGGAGATTCATCCATGCTTTTGCATCTATCAGTAGTTCATTATTACTCTTTTATGCCTTTAATTTTTTTTCTTAATGTTTGTTTTTTAAAGAGAGAGAGAGAGATTGAGCGTGTGTGTGTGTGTGTGTGTGTGTGTGTGTGTGTGTATGTGTGCATGAGTGGGGCAGCAAGCCCAATGCAGTGCTGGAACTCACAAACCAACCATGAGATCATGACCTGAGCCCAAATGGGATGCTCAACTGACTGTTGAGAGGTGCCTCAGCTAGGCACCTCTGTTTTCTACTTTTAATATAGCATTTAATTATAAGTTTACATAATTTGTTCTTTAAAATTTTTATTCTGAAACAATTTAGACTTACAGAAAAGTGGCAATAATATTACAAAGAGTTCTTATAAACATCAGGGAAATTTCCTATTAACATCAAGGAAATACATGTGTTTCTACTAAGTCTTGTGTATATATATATATTTGTATCTATATGTACATAGAGCAGGTAAACACATGGATCCTAATATGAACACACACATCAGAACAAACATGAGGTCACTGTGGTATCTTTAACCTGAATCCAGCAGCATTCCGACAGTGAGAAACCTGATTCTCATTACCCACAACTTATTCACTAAATCGTTCATTCCTAACATACCTGTAAAGTACGTTCGGAATGGTTATCCATATTCCCCTGAAAAACAAATTGTCCAGCTAGAGTACAATGTCTGTATATAGTTTTTGTCTTTAGTTTTATAGTATACAGTCAAAACACGTTTGTTTGGGTTTTTTTGCTTTTTTTTTTTTAATAACAGATGTGTCCTCTCAGCCCCAAATACTTTTTTTTACAAAGATATTTAGGCCAGTTCATTTTTTCCCCATCCGCTTCAGTTGGGTGATATCCTTTATTTGTAATAAAGTTAGATTTATTTGTTACAGGTTGTATTTTTTTTTCAACATTTATTTATTTTTTTGGGACAGAGAGAGACAGAGCATGAACGGGGGAGGGGCAGAGAGAGAGGGAGACACAGAATCCAAAACAGGCTCCAGGCTCTGAGCCATCAGCCCAGAGCCCGACGCGGGGCTCGAACTCACGGACCGTGAGATCGTGACCTGGCTGAAGTCGGACGCTTAACCGACTGCGCCACCCAGGCGCCCCTACAGTTTGTATTTAATCTTGGTTTCTCTTCACTATCTTGGTTGAGTTTTTAAATTTTGCATATGGTAACATTCACTCTTTGTGGGGCATAGTTTTAGGGATTTTTAAAAATGCATAAAGAGGTCCCGGGGTGACTCAGTTGGTTCAGCATCTGACTTCAGCTCAGGTCATGATCTCATATGTCTTGAGTTTGAACCCTGCATGGATCTCTCTGTTGTCAGCACAGAACCTGCTTCAGATCTTCTGTCCCCCTCTCTCTGCCCCTCCCCTGGGCTCTCTCTCTTTCTCTCTCTCTCAAAAATAAATAAACATTTAAAAAATGCATAAAGTCATGTACCTACTACCAGTAACATCCAGAAAAGTTCCATTACTTTTGGGTAGTGTTCCATTGAATAAATGGTATATTATTTTTAGCAGTATGTATAAAGTGTCTATGAACACGTGTGTGCAGGTTTTCATGTGAATATGTTTTCACATCCCTGGGATAAATGAGCAAGAGTGCAATTACTAGGTTGTGTCATTGTTAATGTGTTTAATTTTTAGAAGAAATTTCCACATGATTTTCCAGATTGACTGTACCATTTTACACCTCCACCAGCAATGTCTGAGTGACCCAGCTTCTCCACATCCCCAGTACTTGGTGTTGTCGCTACTTTTTATGAGTCATTTTGACAGGAGTGCGGCAATATCCCACTGTGGTTTTAATTCAAATTTCCCTTATGGCTAATGTTGTTAAACATCTGCTTTTGTTTCAACTGTACACTCTTGTTGCATGCCTTTTGCCTACTTTCAAATTGAGTTGCTTGTTTTTCAATGTTGGGTTTGTAGAATTTCTTTATATATCCTATATAATAGTTCTTTGTCAGATCTGTGGTTTGCTCATATTTTATCCCACATTATAGCTTGGCTTTTCATCCTCTTGTCAGGATCTTTTGCAAAGTAAATTGTTTTTAATTCTGAGAAAAAAAATCCAGTTTATCAGTTTCCTTTCATGGGTCATGTTTTTGCATCAAGGCTAGCCTTTGATCCTGAAGTTTTTCTCACATGGTTTTCTAAACGTTTCATAGTTTTACATTTACATCTAAGTTTGTGACCCATTTTGTGGTTTTTTTTTTTTTTTTTTTCTCTTAAGGTGTGAGGTTTAGGCTAAGGATTATCTTTTTGTCTGTTGATGTCCACTTGGTCCAGCACCATTGTTAAAAAGGCCATTTTTCCTCCACTGAATTGCCTTTCCACTTTTGCAAAAAATTGGTTCTATATACCTACTCCTCTGCTGGTTCCACATGGTCTTGATTTCTGTATTTAATATTCTTGGTTTTCTAAATTGTTTTAGCTACTCTGTTTCCATTGCCTTCCTATATAACTTTTTGAGTAATCCTGTTTATATGTACAAAAAAAAATCTTGCTTAGATGTTGATACCAATTGCATTAAAATTTTGTGTCAATTTGGTGAGACTTGATATCTTTACTATATTGAGCCTTTCAATTCATGAACATGATATGTCTCTCTGTTACAGCAAATACTTGGTACCCAGGAAGAGACAAGCAACATGCACTTGGGGAATCAGGGAAGACTGTTTATTTTGCACTGGTGCCTGCTCAGTGGAGTCACCTCTGAAGGCTGAGCCCCGAGTCTTGGCATCGGCCTCTTTTTATGGGTGGGATTGTAGGGGCTCGAGAGAGAAAAAAAGGGGGGCACTTATCAGTTGTACTACAAGGGCAGTTGGCAGATGCAGGAGGCAAGCAAGATTACAGAAGCCAAAAGCATGCGAGGGGAGTATCCAACCTGGGACATCTGGCTGGCCTCTTTTATCTTGCTGTTCCCAGCTTTCCTTCTCATTTCAATTTATTTTATAGTTTTCAGAATACAAATCCAGACGTTTTATTGGATTCACACTAAGCTTTACTTTATGTAAACAGTTTATAGCTACCTATTTTATATTCTGAGCTTGATCGTTCTGTGCTCCAAAGTCTTAGGGAATCTAAATTGTCTGTTGCTGGTAGCTTTTACCCATGGTGGCTTATTTTCCGTGCTTGGTGACCTTTGATTATAAGCTCATATATGGGCTGCTGTGAATTTGTGGGAATTAAGGGTGTTGCCCTCCAGAGATTATTTATATTTGCTTTGGCTCAAAAGCAAAAGCTGATTCCAACTTGGGATCTTCCATGATCCTTGGTAAGTGTAGGGTCTAAAGTTTATCTCCCTCTTTGGAATCCTCCTTCTGTTCCAAAGCTACTTTTCTTATTTACATTGAAAATATAGCTTTAAGGCAACCTTAGCTTTTGTCTTTACTTACTTGCCGGTCAATTATTTTGAGGCTATTCTACATTTCTTTTTTATTCTATAAAGGCAATCTTGGAAGTTTCCTTTTTTTTTTTTTTAACTTTATTTTTTTATTTTTAAAAATTTACATCCAAATTAGTATATAGTGAAGCAATGATTTCAAGAGTACATTCCTTAATGACCCTTACCCATTTAGCCCATCCCCCCTCCCACAACCCCTCCAGCAACCCTCAGTTTGTTCTCCATATTTATGAGTCTCTTTTTGTTTTGTCCCCCTCCCTGTTTTTATATTATTTTTGTTTCCCTTCCCTTATGTTCATCTGTTTTGTCTCTTAAAGTCCTCATATGAGTGAAGTCATATGATTTTTGTCTTTCTCTGACTAATTTCACTGAGCATAATACCCCCAGTTCCATCCACATAGTTGCAAATGGCAAGATTTCATTCTTTTTGATTGCCGAGTAATACTCCATTGTGTGTGTGTGTGTGTGTGTGTGTGTGTGTGTGTGTGTATACCACATCTTCTTTATCCATTCATCCATCGATGGACATTTGGGCTCTTTCCGTACTTTGCTATTGTTGACAGTGCTGCTATAAACATGGTGGTGCATGTGTCCCTTCGAAACAGCACACCTGCATCCCTTGGGTAAATGCCTAGAAGTGCAATTGCTGGGTCATAGGGTAGTTCTATTTTTAGTTTTTTGAGAAACCTCCATCCTGTTTTCCAGAGTGGCTGCACCAGCTTGCATTCCCACCAACAATGCAAAAGGGATCCTCTTTCTCCACATCCTTGCCAACATCTGTTGTTGCCTGAGTTGTTAATGTTAGCCATTCTGACAGGTGTGAGGTGGTATCTCAGTGTGGTTTTGATTTGTATTCCCCTGATGATGAGTGATGTTGAACATTTTTTCATGTGTCAGTTGGCCATCTGCATGTCTTCTTTGGAGAAGTGTCTATTCATGTCTTTTGCCCATTTCTTCACTGGATTATTTGTTTTTGGGGTTTTGAGTTTGATAAGTTCTTTGTAGATTTTGGATACTAACCCTTTTTCTGATACGTCATTTGCAAATATCTTCTCCCATTCTGTCGGTTGCCTTTTCATTTTGCTGATTATTTCCTTTGCTGTGCAGAAGCTTTTTATTTTGATGAGGTCCCAATAGTTCATTTTTGCTTTCGTTTCCCTTCCCTCCAGAGACGTATTAAGAAATTGCTGCGGGCAAGATCAAAGAGGTTTTTGCCTGCTTTCTCCTTGAGGATTTTGATGGCTTCCTGTCTTACGTTGAGGTCTTTCATCCACTTTGAGTTTATTTTTGTGTATGGTGTAAGAAAGTGGTCCAGGTCCATTCTTCTGCATGTCCCTGTCCAGTTTCCCAGCACTACTTGCTGAAGAGACTGTCTTTATTCCATTGGATATTCTTTCCTGCTTTGTCAAAGATTAGTTGCCCATATGTTTGTGGGTCCATTTCTGGGTTCTCTTTTCTATTCCATTGAGCTTCATGTCTGTTCTTGTGCCAGTACCATACTGTCTTGATGATTACAGCTTTGTAGTATAGCTTGAAGTCTGGGATTGTGATGTCTCCTGCTTTGGTTTTCTTTTTCAAGATTGCTTGGGCTATTTGGGGTCTTTTCTGGTTCCATACAAATTTTAGGATTATTTGTTCTAGCTCTGTGAAGAATGCTGGTGTTACTTTGACAGGGATCGTGTTGAATATGTAGATTGCTTTGGGTAGTATTGACATTTTAACAATATTTGTTCTTCCTATGTAGAAGCATGGAATCTTTTTCCATTTCTTTGTGTCTTCTTCAATTTCTTTCATAAGCTTTCTATAGTTTTCAGTGTACAGATTTTTCACCACTTTGGTTAGATTTATTCCTAGGTATTTTATGGTTTTTGGTGCAACTGTAAATGGGATCGATTGCTTGATTTCTCTTTCTGTCGCTTCATTGTTGGTGTATAGGAATGCAACCGATTTCTGTGCATTGATTTTATACCCTGCAACTTTGCTGAATTCATGAATCAGTTCTAGCAGTATTTTTGTGGAATCTTTTGGGTTTTCCATATAGAGTATCATGTCACCTGCAAAGAGTGAAAGTTTAATCTCCTCCTGGCCGATTTGGATGCCTTTTATTTCTTTGTGTTGTCTGATTGCAGAAGCTAAGACTTCCAATACTATGTTGAATAACAATGGTGAGAGTGGCTATCCCTGTCTTGTTCCTGACCTTAAGGGGAAAGCTCTCAGTTTTTCCCCATTGAGGAGGTTATTAGTGTTGGGTCACTCATATATGGCTTTTATCATCTCGAGGTATGATCCTTCTATCCCTACTCTCTTGAGGGTTTTTATCAAGAATGGATGCTGTCTTTTGTCAAATGCTTTCTCTGCATCTATTGAGAGGATCATATGGTTCTTGTCCTTTCTTTTATTGATGTGATGAATCATATTAATTGTTTTGTGGATATTGAACGAGCCCTGCATCCCAGTTATAAATCCCACTTGGTCGTGGTGAATAATTTTTTTAATGTATTATTGGAGCCGGTTGGCTAATATCTTGTTTAGGATTTTTGCATCCATGTTCATCAGGGAAATTGGTCTATAGTTCTCCTTTTTAGTGGGGTCTCTGTCTGGTTTTGGAATTAGGGTAATGCTGGCTTCATAGAAAGAGTTTGGAAGTTTCCCTTCCATTTCTATTTTTTGGAACAGTTTCAAGAGAATAGGTGTTAACTCTTCCTTAAATGTTTGGTAGAATTCCCCCTGGAAAGCTATCTGGCTCTGGACTCTTGTTTTTTGGCAGATTTTTGATTAATAATTCGATTTCTTTACTGGTTATGGGTCTGTTCAAATTTTCTATTTCTTCCTGTTTCAGTTTTGGTAGTGTATATGTTTCTAGGAATTTGTCCATTTCTTCCAGATTGCCCATTTTATTGGCATATAATTCCTCATAATATTCTCTTATTATTGTTTTCATTTCTGTTGTGTTGGTTGTGATTTCTCCTCTTTCATTCTTGATTTTACTTATTTGGGTCCTTTCCTTTTTCTTCTTGATCAAACTGGCTAGTGGTTTATCAATTTTGTTAATTTTTTCAAAGAACCAACTTCTGGTTTCATTGATCTGTTCTACTGTTTTTTTGGTTTCGATAGCATTAATTTCTGCTCTAATCTTTATTATTTCCTGTCTTCTGCTGGTTTTGAGTTTTATTTGCTGTTCTTTTTCCAGCTCCTTAAGGTGTAAGGTTAGGTTGTGTATCTGAGATCTTTCTTCCTTCTTTAGGAAGGCCTGGATTGCTATATACTTTCCTCTTATGACCACCTTTGCTGCATCCCAAAGGTTTTGGGTTGTGGTGCTATCATTTTCATTGACTTTCATATACTTTTTAATTTCTTCTTTAACTGCTTGGTTAGCCCATTCATTCTTTAGTAGGATGTTCTTCATTCTCCAAGTATTTGCTAGATTTCCAAATTTTTTCTTGTGGTTGATTTCAAGTTTCATAGCATTGTGGTCTGAAAATATGCACGGTATGATCTCGATCTCTTTGTACTTACTTAGGGCTGATTTGTGTTCCAGTATATGGTCTATTATGGAGAACGTTCCATGTGCACTGGAGAAGAATGTACATTCTGCTGCTTTAGGATGAAATGTTCTGAATATATCTGTTAAGTCCATCTGGTCCAATGAGTCATTCAAAGCCAACGTTTCCTTGTTGGTTTTTTTATTAGATGATCTGTCCATTGCTGTGAGTGGGGTGTTGAAGTCTCCTACTATTATGGTATTACTATTGATGAGTTTCTTGATGTTTGTGATTAATTGATTTATATATTTGGGTGCTCGCACATTTGGCACATAAATGTTTACAATTATTAGGTCTTCTTGGTCTATAGACCCCTTGATTATGATATAATGCTCTTCTGCATCTCTTGATACAGTCTTTATTTTAAAGTCTAGATTGTCTGATATAAGTATGGCTACTGCGACTTTCTTTTGTTGACCATTAGCATGATAGATGGTTCTCCATCCCCTTATTTTCAATCTGTAGGTATCTTTAGGTCTAACGTGGGTCTCTTGTAAACAGCATATAGATGGGTCTTATTTTCTTATCCATTCTGTTACCCTATGTCTTTTGACTGGAGCATTGAGTCCATTGATGTTTAGGTGAGTACTGAAAGATATGAATTTATTGCCATTATGATGCTTGTACAGTTGGAGTTTCTGGTGGTGTTCTCTGGTCTTTTCTAATCTTTCGTTGCTTCTGGTATTTATATATATATATATATATATATATGTATATATATATATATATATATATATATATATATATATGAATATATATATATTCATCTTTTCTCCCCTCAGAGAGTCCCCCTTAAAATTTCTTGCAGGGCTGGTTTAGTGGTCACAAACTCCTTTAATTTTTGTTTGTCTGGGAAACTTTTTATCTCTCCTTCTATTTTGAATGATAGCCTTGCTGGATGAAGAATTCTTGGTTGCATATTTTTCTGATTCAGCACACTGAATATATCCTGCCACTCGTTTCTGGCCTGCCAAGTTTCTGTGGATAGGTCTGCTGCAAACCTGATCTGTCTTCCCTTGTAGGTTAGGGACTTTTTTTTCCCTTGCTGCTTTCATGATTCTCTCCTTGCCTGAGTATTTTGTGAAATTGACTATGATATGCCTTGTTGATGGTCGGTTTTTGTTGAATCTAACGGGAGGCCTCTGTGCTTCCTGGATTTTGATGTCTGTGCCTTTCCCCAGGTTAGGAAAGTTTTCCACTATGATTTGCTTACATAACCCTTCTACCCCTATTTCTCTCTCTTCCTTCTCTGGGACCCCTATGATTCTGATGCTGTTCCTTTTTAATGAGTCACTGATTTCTCTAATTCTTAAATCGTGCTCTTTTGCCTTAATCTCCCTCTTTTTTTCTGCTTCATTATTCTCTTTAAGTTTGTCCTCTATATTGCTGATTCTCTGTTCTGCCTCATCCATCCTTGCCACTGCTGCATCCATCCGTGATTGCAGCTCAGTTATAGCATATTTAATTTCATTCTGGCTATTTTTTACTTCTTTTAGCTCTGCAGAAAGGGATTCTAACCTATTCTCTACTCCAGCTAGTATTCTTATTATCATGATTCTAAATTCTGGTTCAGACATCTTGCTTGTGTCTGTGTTGGTTAAATCCCTGGCTGTCCTTTCTTCGTGCTCTTTCTTTTGGGGTGAATTCCTTCGTTTTGTCTTGTTGAAGGGAGAAAAGGAATTAATGAGGTAGAAAAATTGAAATTAAAAAATATTAAAATTAAAAATTAAACACACACACACACACACACACAAATCGAATAGATGATGCTAGATCCTAGGTGTGTTTTGGTCTGGGTGTAGAAAGTGGTTTGATGGATTAGAGAAAAAAAACAAAACAAAACAAAACAAAATAAAAGGGGGGGAGAGAGAAAAAAGGAAATCGTTTGAGAATTTGAAAAAATGAATATACTAAAGTAGACTAAAATACACAAAAGTAGAGAATATAGTGGAAAAAATTATAGAAAAATATTTTTAATAAAAATTAAGAAGACAAAAATATGATTTTTTCATTTTCTGTATTTAAGAAAAAAGAAATGAGAAAATGATAAAAAAAGAAAAAAAGAAAAAAGAAATCATTTGAAAATTTGAAAAAGTGAATACACTGTAGTAGACTGAAATAAAATGATGGGAGTAAGATACAATTTGAAAAAATTTACATAAAAGCAAAAAATATACTAATAAAAAATTAAATAAAAATATTTTTAAAAGAAATTGAAAGTAAAAATGAAGTTTTTCTCTTTATTCATTCAAAAAAAAGAGGAAAAAAAGAAAAAAGAAAAAGAAAGAAAAAAAGGAAATTGTTTGAAAATTTGAAAAGGTGAGTACACTGAAGCAGACTAAAATAAAATGATGGAAGTAAAGTAGAATTTGAAAAAATTTACACAAAAGTAAAAAATATAGTAATAAAAATTAAAGACAGATATTTTTAATAAAAATTGAAAATAAAAATGAGTTTTTTTCCCTTTCTGTATTCAAGAAAAAGAAAAGAATTGTAAAAGAGAAAAAGGAAAAAGAGAGAGAAAAAAAATTGAATAGATGAACCTGCTAACAGATTGAAGTAGGACTGAAATTGCTTCGTTTTCCCCTAGAGGTCAGTCCATGTAGCTCTTTATAGTCCATAAATGAAGCCGGAGGTGAGGTTTGTGTTCTTGAAGAGCGAAGTTGGCCCAGTTGGGCAGGGCTCGGTGTAACATCTCTGCTCTCCCCTAGATGGCGCTGCTAGCCTACTGGGGTGGATTGTTGCTGTGCTCGTCGGTGCACATGCGCATGCGCGGGAGTGGTGAAAAATGGCGCCACCCAGCCACCCAGTTTGTTCTCCCGGATCAGCAGTCACGTAGGGGTCCTCCGTCTTCAGCTCTCATTCACTCCCCGCTTTTCCACTCTCAGTGACCAGGCCCCAGGCAGTACCTTTCTCCTAAGTTTTGTCTCAGATGCGGCTGTTTTCCTCGGCCCCTTACTTCTGAAGGACTGCAGCTTTGACCCGCTCCGCCCCTCTGCAGGAGGGTCTCACCGAGCAATGACCGAATGAGCAAATGCTGCTGGACCCTGCTGTTGCCGGTGCCCTGAGACTGCGGCCAGGTGCTAGCCTGTCCCCCACAAAAAAAAAATGCAAGACAGTGTAGCCTCCAGCTTTTCAAGGACCATGGAAAATTGCAACACACATCTGGCACCAGGCTTCACCCTCAACAACCTTGCCCCAGCACCAGCGAATGTGGCTGCCTTCCGGGGTCTGCTGGGACCAGGTGGCTTCAACAGTCTCTACCAAATGTCCTTCCAGCAGTGGAACCACTTTTCCCCGTGTGGCCTGAGAACCACCCGGACCCCACGCTGTTCCTGGGGATTCACCTTTCCCACCAGAGCACCGCCAGGTATGGAGCTGTGGAGTTGCAGCCTTTGCGCTCCCCTTGTCTACAGTGTTAATGGAATTTAAACCCTCTCCTTTCTCCTTTCTCCCTTTTTAGTTTAGTTCCTGCGGCTGTTTCCAATTTTCCACTTTCTCTCCAGCTGCTTTTGGGGAGGGGTGATTTTCCCGTATGCTCCCCCCTCCCCAGTCTCTGTCCTCTCTCCGCCCACAAAAGGGTTTTCTTACCTTTCGGGGCTTCTTGCTCCCCAAGTTCAGCTCTTCGTTTCACGTACCTGCTGAATTCTGTGGTTCAGGTTGTGCAGATTGTTGTGTTAATCTTCCAATCGTTTTTCTAGGTGTGTAGGATGGTTTACTGTTGGTCTGGCTGTATTTCATGTATGTGAGACACACAAAATGCTTCCATGCTCTTCTGCCATCTTGGCTCCTCTCCGGAAGTTTCCTTTTCTTCATTCATTTTGAAAGCACATTTTGTACAGAATTTTTTTTTTTTTTTTTTTTTTTTAGAAAATAGGCCTTAAATTGTTGAAATCCATGCCTCGTTCTTTTAAATTTCTAGATTGGCTTTCCTTTCCCCTAAGTTTGGCCAACTCTAGTGGATTCAACCCATTTGTTTCCAAATTCCTTCTTTGCTGCCTTATTTGCATATATATTCTTTTATATTGCTCGCCTCTTGCAAATGTAAGAAGCTATTTGCTTTTTATCTTTTTTTACTAAAGGTAAATATGAACCACCTCTTACTTTTTTTTGTATTTTTACACTCAGTACAGTGCCTTACCTCTGACAAATGTTGGTTGAAATTTTTCTACCTTCCATATTTTCTATTAAAGTAGCTTGCACATAGTTGGAGATTTGGAGATGTTTGTTTCATGAAGAGTTTGCTAGAATTAGAGAAAAATGGAGAGTTGAATTTTCTTCTTTGGAAATATTTGAAAGAGGACTGTGGAAAGATTTCTGAGTTGTATGAAGAATGGAGATATGGGTTAGGAAGTTTACATGCTAATTTTCTTTGAAAAATCATGAATAGTTAAACAAATTGGGCCAGAAAAGAATTTTCATTTTCAAAACTGATTTTTGCCCTAAAGTAAATTACTTGAATGATACAAACTATATGTAACTATAATGCTCCCTAGTGGCTATTTTCTGCCAAAGCAAAGAACAGAATTCTAGCGTTCAACAAATAGATGTGTTGGATATTCTGAAATGCAAAGACTATATATATATTTTTCAAGTCTTTATTTAAATTCTAGTTAGTTAACAGACAGTTATAATATTTTTAAGTCAAAATTGCCCATGCAGAAATCTAAAAAAGTTTTCCTTTTTCTATAAAACATACCAATTACTCATAAAATAATATAATCTTGGCTGAAGAATAAAAATTCCTCCTTTAAAAAAAAAACATTTTACATACTAAAATCTTTTCCCCCCGGAAACATATGGACATTTGCTCTCTGACAGTCAAAAAGTTGAATTACTCATGACTCCTGCTTCCAAAGAGATTAGAATTATGTGAGGATACAGATATAAATAAAAACCATTGCTCACTGAGATAAATTCAATAGTATGGGTTTGCACAAAGGGAAGAGAGGGAGTAGATTGAGGATGGTCTAAAGAGAAAGTAATCTTTGATTTATGCTTTGAAGGGTAGGTTTGCATCTATTAGCTAGAGCAGTAGGAGAAGGGCATTCCAGGCAGATGACGGGCGTGGTACAAAAGTTTGGAGAGGAAAACATACCACCTACTCAGGCACTTCCTGGTAGGGGCTTGCACATAGGCTACATGTGGGACTCAAGCAGAAAATACTGGCAGGAGATGAGTACAGGAGTCAAACAATGCAAAAATAGTATAGTATAGTATAGTATAGTATAGTATAGTATAGTATAGTATAGTGTGAAGGAATTTGGGTTAATGTGTCAGAAATGGAAGATCACAGATTTTAATCTGGACAGTTTTAGTGAAAGATCTCTGGTACTAGTGTGAAGGAAGGATTGGAGAGGAGTTAGTACAAATCTATTATAACAATCCAGTAAAAAAAATTATGAGATGCCTATCAAGAATGTTGCAGTGGTGATGGAGAGCAGGAGAAAAATTCCAGAGAGGCTTTGTTAGACAATTGAACAGACTTGGTGACCAACTGAATGCAGGAGGTGGGAATAATGGTAAAAGCTGTTACCTGTCTGCATGGGGGAAATACAATTAATCCAGAGAAAAAAATTATAAAAGGAGAAGCAGACTGGGGCAGAGGTCAATGATAATAAGGATAATGAATTTATTTGGGGGTAAGTTCAGTATGAGACATCGACAACACATGTCGAGAGAGCTTTTACTAGGCATTTGGAGATAGGAATTTGGAGCTCAAGAGAGAGAGGTCTGGAGTGGTTCTACATTTGTGAGGGAATCTCCCGCACTTTGATTTGAGTGTAGTTAACTTAGTGATCACATCTAATGAGTGGAAAAGAATGGAATTGATAGTTTGTGTTTTCAGACCCCCAGGTTATAAAAGCATTGTGGATTTCTGCTTGCTTTCTTCCTTGGATCTCTTGTTCTGGGGGAAGCCAGTTGCCACATTATAAGGACGCTCACCTATAATGAAATCCACATGGCAAAGCAGTAAATTCTCTGGCCATCAGATAGCAAGGAACTGAGGCTTTCTGTCAATAACCTCATTAGTGAGACTGGAAGAGGATCTTTCAGTCCCAATTAAACCTTCAGATGGCTGTAGCCCTGTCCAAAATCTGTGCTACAAACTCATGAAATACCCTGCAACTAAGCTGCTCCTGAATTCCTGATCCACAAAAACTCTGCAATAATAATTTTAAAAATGTGCATTATTTTAAGCCACGAGGTTTGGGGATAATTTGTTATGCTTCATTAGACATCTAACACATAAGGCCACATGCAGGTACAAACAAGGAGGACAGTGTCCCTGACTGGGGAGCTGCATCTCTGCTACAACTCTTACCAGAGAGGAAGAGAAGAGATTTCAGTAGATGACAGTGGAGTTGTCTTCCCCAGCCTAGGGCAACTAATTTGGGTTTTATTTAAAATACAATGGGAAGCTGCTAAATAGAGGAGTGAACTATTCCAGTGATTTGTGATGAAAACAATAGAGCCAGGTTAGGGAAGATGTGGGAAGATGAGTCAGAAACCTCTTTAAGTAGTTCAGGCAAGACTTGCTTCTGCTTTGAACCTGGGTGGAGACAATTGGGAGACAGAAGTAGGTTATTTCAGAAGTAGGAAAGATGAGAGGACTAAAGAAAGGTTTAAAGTTTTCACCATTCCCCAAAAGTGTCCAGGCAAAGAGGAGAGGCCAAAGTTTGAAGCCCCACAAGACGAAGCCAGTGTGTGAGATAAATGTAAAGAACACATGCTAGAGCCCCTCTCAAATTTACCTCTGGACTCCCGTGATTGGTTTTGATCTGGTCTATGAGTGCATGTGCTGGCTGTGTTTAAGACAACCCAGTGCAACAGATGTAATACAGGTTTGCATCCCCAGGACCAAACACATTGGGAACCTAAATGAGAATGAGAGCTGCTGTATTTTGATCATGGTGCCAACATTACATACATCATGACATGTAATTCTCATAGCAAACCTGTGAGAGAAGTCCATTAGATTTACATTTTGCAGGAAAAAAAAAAAACAAACAGGCTCAGGGAGAATAAGGAACTTGACCAAGTTCACAAAGCTTGTAAACGCCAGAGTAGGATTTGAATGAGTATGTTTGACACCAAAGTCCTTACGCTTAACCACTAAGTGCATTTCTTCCCACCTCTGCTCAGAACCCAGCACCTCTCTGACACTTCCAACCTGGCCAGCTTGGAGCATCCAGAGACAGCTCCCTTGGATATTATATTCATATTCTCAAAATGGTTGTTGACAATGACAATGGAAAACCTATCTCAAGCAATTTGGTGGACAAGAATTGACTCAGGGAAATCAGAGCGAGATAGAAAGAATACAGAAGATTTTCAAATGGTGTCAGTAGCTAACAGACTGAATGTGAGGATACATGAACATTTACTTTGGAGGATTCTCAAAATGCTTGAGGGAAAAATTTGTGTGTGTGTGTGCGTGTGTATTCTGCAGATGTAGTTCGAGGTCAAGAAACTTTTATTATGGACGTAAAGGTCACTTCATTTTTATCTGCAGACAAGAAGGATCTGGTGACTTTGAGTTATAGCAGTGCCTGATCCAGGGAGTAATTTGTGCAGAACTGATAAGCCATCGATTTGAATAAACCTGAGTAGACTTAAACGTAGAAGCTTAGAGTTAGAAGGACTCTTAGAGGTCATATACTTTAGCTGCTGGCTTAAACGTGAACACTTCTGTTAGTAGGAAAGGCAATCATCTCCCTCATACTGGCCTGGGAATGATAAAAGAAGTATATTCTATATTTCCTTAAAAATATAGCTTTCTTACAGGGTTAGGGAAGAAATGGGAAGATTAGTCAGAAACCTTTTGAAGTAGTTCAAATGCAAATATTACAGAATGCAAATATTTTATGAACATTTCTCACACATTTCTCTGACGTTACCTGGAATATGAGATAAAAACTCAGCTTATAGACAGTGGCCTAATATTTTGGAAGTATAATAATAATGATAATAATAGTAGTTATATACATTATAACAATTTCATAATTTGATTATGAATTAATCATAATACTAGTTTCCATATCTTCTGAATTTGAAACATCACCTAATTCTGTTACTTTATAATAATAATGATGAGGATAGTCATTATTATTGACATTATAAGCAGCAGAATCAGGCAATCTTTCAAATTAAAAAGATTTATGGAAAAACCAGTATTTGATGTTTGTACATACACTACCTCATTCACTTCTGGAGTAGGTATGATGATCCGTATTTAGTATATGAGAATACAGAGGCCCAAAGAGTTGAAGGAACTTGTTCAAACTTACACAGATAATCAATAGAAGAGACAGGACTTGAACGTATGGCCTATTAAGCTTGTCTTGCTAACATTCATTCCATCTTTATCTAATATTACTTCAGTTTCCAATTGTTCTTGGGAAATCAGTGCTTTCCCACACGTAGTTCGTGGGTTGCCTCAAGTTGGGTCGACCACACTCCCAATGCAATAAATGGTGCCTTACTGAATCCAACCAGTCTTAGTGCTGTGCACAAGTCCTGTTGTATTGCCTGGTCTACCACTAATGTCCACTTCCTCCTTTTTATTGCCACCCCCTTCACTTTTATCAGGGCGGGAAATTTTAGGCAACGGGAGAAGAAATTCAACAAATTCTCACCACACCATCTCTCCACCTGCCTTACTGTGTGCTTACTTTCTCTGCATTACCTTCTGTTATTATGGATAAAATGTCTACATATAGCAAAGGCCAGTTCTTCTGTGTCTTAGATGCCATAGCTGCAGCGATTCTCTTCTCTCCAGCTCCTGATTCCGACAATTTTTTCCCTCTTTCTCTAGTTCGTTCCCATCAGCATTCAAAAATTCTGTGTCTTCCATATTAAAAACCAAAGCAAACCAAACCTCTTGACCCTATGTCATTCTTTTTACTTCATTTTATTGTAAGCTCCCTGAAATGTTATCTGGAATCACTGTCTCTGATTTATCTCTACTGAACCCAGTCTACTCAGGCGATCATCCCATCACACCCATGAAACTGCTCTGGTCGACATTTCCAATAGGGTGACTCACGTCTCAGTTTGTACAGACAGTTGTGGCCTCTGCCTGTTCTCCAGGGATAATTTTTCACTCTCAAAGTGTCTTCATTTGGATGACAAATTATATATTCACCCTATTTATGACCTCCACATTGGTAAATCCAGCTAACCACAGCACTTCTCAGTGCTCATTATACTTAAACCTATAGCATTTCACACATCCTATCACATCTTTGTTCACTTGTTTTCCAGGATCTCACATGGTCCTCCTCTTGTCTTTCTAGTAGCTTCTTTTAGCATCCTTAACTGGTTCCTTCTCATCTCCCCCATTAGTGGGGGTTGCAGTGCCCTCAGGATCAATCATTTGAACCCCCTTTTTCTTTTCTCCTCTATACTTATTCCCTTGTTAACCTCATTTGGTCTCATGGCTTTAAACACCACTTACATACTAATTGTGCCTACAATTAAATCTTTATCCTAGAATTTCCCCCTGACCTTCAGACTCCTATATCTATCTATTTACCTGATAGCATCAAAATCATGACATGTCCAGAAGTGAAGTTTTGGCCTACTCCCACACAAAAAGTTGCACTTATCCAATCTTCCCTATCGTAGGGACCAACTACAGTGTGCAGGAAGTAAACACCTTGATCTAATATTTGAGCCTCATTTTCTCTCATTATAGCACATTCAATATGTCATCAGACCCTGTTCTACCAGCAAACCCTACACTTCTCACCACCTCCACTACTTGTGCATGTATCTCTCACCCGGATTATTGCAGTATCCTCAAAATAGATCTTTGCTTCCATAGGATATATTCTCAGCAGAACAGCCAGGGCAATCCTTTTCACAGAGGTCATGTTATATGTCACTTTTTTTGTTCAAAATTCTCTAATATCATATCTCACTCACTATAACACCTAAATTCCATGCAGGGACCTACAGACCTGCTATTATCCTGCTCCTTTACCCCTCTGACGTTATTGCTTTCCTTCCTCCTCATGGCCCACTCTGCTCTAGGCATCCTTGTGTTCACTCCTGCCTCAGGACCTTCACGCTCACTGTTCCCTCTGCTTGGATTCCCTTCACACAGTTAGCCCTGTGAATCACTCCCTCACCTTCTCACTGAAGCTTTTCCTTCCCGTCTCTTTTCCAATGGTAATTCCCTCCCTTCCTGTATGGTAGCTTCTTAGAGCTGCTGTAACTTGGTACCACAAACTGTGTGGCTTAAAACAACAGAAATTTATTCTTTCATAGTTCTGGAGGCTAGGGGTCTGCAGTCAGGTTGTCATGAGGGCCTTGCTCCCTCTGAGACTCTGAGTAGAATCCTTTCCTGCGTCTTCCTAGCTCTGGCAGTGGCCAGCAGTGCTTGGCTTCCTTGGCCTGCAGCTACATCCTTCCAGGATCTGCGTCTGCCAGGGTCCTCCCAGTGTGTCTCTGTCCTCACTTGGGATTTTGTCTCCTTATAAGGACTCCTGCCATATTGGATTAGAGCCCACCCTAATGACTTCAGCTTAATTTGGTTACATTTGCGATGACTCTATTTCCAAGATAGAATTGAAGATCACATTCACAGGTACCAGAACTTAGGACTTCAACATACGTTGCTGGGGGACACAGTTCACCCTATAACACTTCCTTGACACAATATTTCTTACCTTTCTTACCTTTGAAATTTTCTGCATAGCACTGTCATTTCACTTATAAGACATTTTAATTCTTTAATGTTTGTTTGTTTGTTTAATGTTTATTTATTATTGAGAGACAGAGAGACAGAGCATGAGCAGGGGAGGGGCAGAGAGAGCAGGAGACACAGAATCCGAAGCAGGCTCCGGGCTCCGAGCTGTCAGCACAGAGCCCCACGCGGGGCTCGAACTCACAAACCGTGAGATCATGACCTGAGCCAAAGTCAGATGTTCAACCGACTGAGCCACCCAGGCGCCCCTATTTATTTATTCTGAGAGAGAGTGAGAAAGAAAGAGTGGGGGAGAGTCAGAGAGAGAAGAGGAGAGAGAGAGAATCACAAGCAGGCTGTCAGCCCAGAGCCCGATGCAGGGCTCAAACTCATCAACTGTGAGATCATGACCTGACTGGATATTAAGTCAGACGCTTAACCACGTGAGCCACCCAGGCGCCCCATAGGACATTTTATTTTATAGATTATATTACAGATGGTAAATGTGAGCTCCACAGTGACAGGGATTTTTGACTGTCTTGTACCTACCTTGCTGTTGCCCTGGTATTTAGAACATGACTGGAACCTAGAACACATAAAATAAATAGTTGTACCAATGTTATTAACTAAATGTTGATGTTCCTTCTTTCTGCAGTGATTCTTTCAAGTCTCCTGAAATTTGTGGAGGGCGTAGGCGTGGTGGGGCAGTTGTTGTGAGATTGAAGGAGCACATAGAGCCGCCTGGGTGGCTCAGTCAGTTAAGTGTCCGACTTTGGCTCGGGTCACTATCCCATGGTTCATGAGTTCAAGCCCAGCATCAGGCTTTCTGCTGTCAGTGCAGAGTCTACTTTGGATCTTCTGTCTCCCTCTCTCTCTGCCCCTCCCTCGGCTCTCTCTCTCAAAAATAAATAAACACTAAAAAAAAAAAAAAAGAAAAAGCACATAAATACTATCTTCCTTTGCAGAGGTTGGTACACTATTGCCTGTGGCCCAAATCTGGTCTGCTGCCTGCTTTTGTAAATAAAATTATATTGTAATACTGATATGCTCATTTGTTTCTGTATTGTCTAAGGCTGCTTTCCTGCTACAGTGGCAGGGTTGAGTAGTTGCAACAGAGACCACATCCCCCACAAAGCCTAAAATATTTACTCTTCCATCCTTTATAGAAAAAGTAAGTGTTCCAACCTCGTTCTTCTGCTGTTTCCATATGTGTAACAGTGGGGAATGTTAATCATTAAAAGAGGATCAGATTTAAGAATCAAGAAACATCTTCCAAGTGAAAATAAAATGAAGTGGAAGATGTTTTCCAGTAGCTCAGTTAATTTACACCACTGGGTGTCTCTCTTCCCTAAACTTTACAAGTAAATGTTGAACCAGACATCAGCCAACTGGGACTGTGACATACCAGACAAATATTGACAGTTGCTAAGGCAACTGGGATAAAGTATTGGCCAAAGGATAATATAGGCGCCAATTGTGCGTGCCATGTTTCTCACATAGGGGAGAGACACAGAGAATATGAATGAAAAATATATTTCAAGATCCCTTTTCAACTGCGGCTTAAGAACAACTCACAGATGATGTTTATCTTAACTCCTCTTTCAGCTTTTCTGGAAAATTAACACTTTGGGGACTTGGGGGCCCTTAAGTCAGCTAGCATATGTCACAAGGGGGAAATCTGGGTATCAATTCTCTTTTCCAGTTATCCCTGGAATTTACTGTTCTGCATTATGTTCTCATGGCCAAGTGTAAGGCCACATGTAGTTTTTTGGCTTGCCTGCTCTTTTCACAGAAGTGGTTTCTGCAACACCTCCTTTCAGAGATTTCTTATTAGTCAACATTGGAATAATTAGCCTGCCTTTTTAGTTGCCTCCTGCAATGTGGTCTGAGGGAGTTTTTAACCTGTGGTTGAATTTGAGCTTTTGTCACTGATTAAACTTGGGCTTTTGTCATTACGCTAGTGCAAGGCTTCCTAACAGTGGAATTAGTGACATTTTGGATGGATAATTCCTTGTTGCGTAGGCTGTCTTGTGCATTGCAAGGTGTTGGGAAGTATCCCTAGCCTCTATCCACTTGTTGCCAGTAGCAGCCCCCCAGTTATGAGGATCAAAAATGTCTTCAAATATTACCAAACATTCCCTGTGTAGCAAAATTATCATCAGTTGAAAACATTGTGCTAGTAAATGCTAAACCATATTTCTTTTCAGGTTATTCTTAAAGCATCCTCAAGTAGAGCTGGAGTTTCAAAACACCAATGGGAGAAACTGTGGAAATTATGGATTTTTCAAATTTCACAGGAGAACTTCAGTCTTTCACAAAATTAGGAAATTCAGAAATTAAAACATTGATGATGAACCCAGAGAGATCACACAACAGGAGCTGCTTTCATTCAGTGAGAAACTAGATAAGATCTCCCAGAGGATATTTTGGGGTCTTTTCTGTATGGGCTATTTAGAAGTCCTGCAATCGAGATCTCTTGTTTAGTGAGAAGTCTTTCAGGATGGTCTCTGAACATGCCCCTGCTTTGCTGTCCCCTGAGCCTTTCAAATGATTGAGTTTGGATCAGGCAGGTGGGATTGATAATGGCATGGCATCTAGGAAACTTGTACATCTGATATTTGTCTTCTGGAAAACCATCCGCCTGTCCACAGCCCCTGTCAACTCCCAGTCTTTGAGTCCCTCCTTGAAGGCTGAGTAATCTCATTTCCCCACTGGACAGGAGGGGCTGGCTGAGGTCATTATGACGATTCATTAGTAGCATGTTGGGCTGTAACTCCCAGAGGAACTTGAAATATTGATTTTATGCATGTCATGCTAAAGATTGAGCAGTTGTAATCCTACTTTGTATATTCCTTCCTTCAGATTTAAAACAAGATGGCTTTGCCACCAGGGTAGCTGACTTGCTCTAATTAATCTTTATGGAAGGAGTTGACATGTTTAAATGAGCTCATCCAAATAGCATCAGTTATTCTTCTCTGATATTGAGGATAAATTGGAATGAAGCATGATTTAGAAAGAAAAGAAATCTCACCCTTATTTCTTTATTTTTCTTGGCTGTATCTGTCATCTGCAAAATGGGTTGTGATTTATAAAGTCTATGAGAATAGTGTTGTATAACATTTTTTGCTATCCCTTGCAATACAATAGGCAAATAGGCAAAATAGGAAATAGGCAAACTCCCAGTGTATGATCATGGGGTGACATCCATTTAATAAAGATTGTCTTCTCATGTTCTCTAATGAATACTGTTTAAGAGCTCTCTAGAAAAGGCTGTAAGCCACAAAACCAGCAGGATTCTTAACTATTCCTTTGGAAAAGTTAGGCAATTAAAAGCTTATGTCATTTGCGGGAAACATGACTGATGGTTCAAATGAACTTATTATAAGTTATTTCTTTTGAGCTTACAGATTGCATATTTTTCTCAAATGCCAAGATCATTAACTAAAATGTGAGAGCACTAGAACTCTAAGGGATCTTAACAAGCAAAATGGGCAGAAAAATCAGTACCTCAGTGGGCAGTTATGAGAATTGAATGAGATAATGTGTGTAAGGATAATTTGGAATGAAAACCACCCTAATTAAAGTTGGAGCTATCTCATTAGGATGGAGAAGCATATATCAGACCTAAGAATCAAAGTTTCCTCCCTCAATAATTCCACGGTCAATTGTTTCCACAAAGGGTGAGGTCAAAATCATGCTGAGAGGACATATATCATTTTTCATGTATCAGAATAGACTTTTTTTTCCTTTTGGTTTGGGCTTGTTTTGTTTTTGACAAAAAAAATCAATCCTTGCCCTGAGATACTCTCCCTCCTTGGGCTAACTCATGAGGAAATCAGCTGAATCTCTTGATGACAAAAGATGGAACTTCAAACATTCATTCTCTGCCTCATTCGCAGGACTCTGATCCAGCTCTAATCTCTTAAGTCAAACAGGTCCAGTTGAGTAGGCCTCCCATCAGCCTGAGGCTAATTCCCCAGGCACCTGAGTTAGGGAGTTGAGTAGCACTAAAGGGACTTTATTGGGAAGGGATGAAGTTATCTGAGAGACCGTTTTGGACTTTGGAGTAGAGGGCTTGGGAGAATGTTATGTGAAAAAGAAAAGGAATATTAAGGAAATATAAAAATTCATTTGGAGCACACTTTCAAGAATTTCCTTCACTAGTGAGGCACAAAGGAGTGCCTGAAGTTGGACAAAGTTAACCTCTCCTTTATTCCCCTGTACTCTTCTTTTGAGATCTACTCTACCTGTCGCTTTATATGTTTCCATCATAGCCTAGTAAACGTTAGGTATAAGGAAGAAAGGTAAGGTGGCTCTCAGGGAAGGGAAGGTATTAGTTTCCCAGGCATCTTGTTGATTCTTGTGGTAATGTAATTGGGAGAGCATATTTCCCCTATTTTATCCCTCACTCTATGGTAGATTACCAAATGAAGCTATTGTTAAGTATCGGCATGATGGAGCAGGTAAAAGGTTCAGAATCTGGTAATATCAGCAGAAAAGTTCCTTCCAGGCTGGAGAGAAAATAAAATTGAATTCTTTGAGTACCCTACATAGGTTAGCAATGAGTATCTTTTGCAATAGGAAAGGAGGATCTTGCTGTATTTGTCTCATACGTGCTCAGTAAATGTTAGGTTAATTGATTCTCACATAATGATATACTGTTTTCATGGAATTAAGTTTAGAGTTCAAAACAACAAAATCACAGGTAGTTTTGCCTATCACCTTCATGAGAATAATCTTATCTAACTGGTTGCTTAGTAAACGTTGTTAAATTGAATCAAGATAGAGAGGTATTATTTGTGACACATCATCTTCTTACCATCATGAAAAATACTTGTAATAGGCGTTGCATTCTAAAACATTTGATATGATCGTCTGCAAAGTACAGAAACATATCCAAAACCAAGGTAATTGTTTTGTCTGCTAGTGGCCATTTATTCTTTTAGCTAAATGACTCACATTGCTTGACCATTTTTGCATATGGTCAAAAATTTTAAAACCTAGCTATAATATTTCCTTCTCTGCAGCACAGTTAAGATACTTAAACTTTATAGGGAAAATGTCTACAAGATGACAAACATTGACTTTTCCTCCTTATTGCTCCATTAATCATCCAGAGGGTTGGGACTAACATGTCAAATGGGCTTTTTCAAATACAAGCATCTGGATGATGAAAAATTTGAATTTATACTCAAATGTCTTAGAGTTATATAGACAGCTAATGACCCCTAATAATAGCTTACTCCAAGTGGGAATTTAGAATTTACAGATTACTTTTACACACATTTCCCTCCTAGAGCTGAAGAGAGTACTGCCTTCTTTAAAACACTATTGACTTAATCCTGATAAAAATTGGGTGTCTGGTGGTGAAGAAGAATCTCTAATACACAATGATGTTAGAGTCTTTTGTTATTCAGGCAAGGACAAAGGGAATCAACATTATTTAAAACTGTGCTCATTTTAAGTCTAACAGTTTAAGTAAGCTATCCAATTCATATGTCTTGATGGATAGTTGGGAGATGGAAGGCCAAACTCTCTGGCCAGGCTCAAGGAGACAGAAAGGACAAATTTAGGGAGAGCATGATTGGAGGACGTATATCAGAAAATGGGCCAGGTTAAGGCTGGGAGCAAGAATCAGCAGGAGCAGTGCAAACTAAGGCATATAACTAAAAGGAGGGTTGGGGCGCCTGGGTGGCTCGGTCGGTTAAACGTCCGACTTCGGCTCAGGTCATGATCTCACAGTCCGTGAGTTTGAGCCCCACGTCGGGCTCTGTGCTGACTGCTCAGAGCCTGGAGCCTGTTTCAGATTCTGTGTCTCCCTCTCTCTCTGCCCCTCCCCTGTTCACGCTCTGTCTCTCTCTGTCTCAAAAATAAACGTTAAAAAAATTTTTTTTTTTTTAAATAAAAGGAGGGTTGCTGCGAACCAGGAAAGGAAGCATAGGGCAGTATGTGTGGGCAGGTGTGTTGGAAAAATTCCTGACATCATTGTTGATGGAACTTTCCAGAATTTTAGTATCAGTTTTACAAAGGTAAACTGTTTTTTTTAAAGGATTAGGGAATGACAGTCATAAAATTCCATTTCTATTTGTTTACTCATCAATTAATAACTTTATCCACCCATCTACTCTTTTTATCTAATCATACTTCCATCTTTTCATCAACTTATTCTTTTATGTTTTATCCAACATTTTATTGAGTACCCATCTTGTGCAGAATTATTGCTTGGTATTTCATGGAGGAGTGAAGAGAGTTAAACATAGCCATAAGGTATTATCTATGACCCATAATAATGCATATGATAATTTCAGATGGAGCTGAGGTGGCTCAATGGACTCTATTATGGGTGAATAAAGGCTTTTCCTTAGTTGTGCTTATGTAGAGATTTATTCTGTGTTTGCTTTCCACCTCTTATGTTTAGAGGTAATCCCAAAGATGGGTTTGTAAACTCAATAAAGGCAATTTGAAAGTTTAGCCTAGAAAAGAGGCCATCAGTGGCCCACGGAGCAAATGTTACAACTTAATGTCACCCCAGTGGACCAATGGACTAGAGAGTGCCTGCACTTTCCAAAAATCTTTTGAAGAAAAGAAAGCAAGAAACTTGTAATTTGGAGAGAGAGAGGCAAACATAAAAGCTTGGAAACAAAGCAGAACCTTTCAATATTCCTCTAGGTGGTTCCTCATGAGTTGTGATGTATCAACTATTCCTTAAAACCAAATCATGTAACTAGTAGGGGAATCTGAAATTGCAAAGACCACCTACATAGGTTTTGTTCTATAAAATACACAAATCCTGAGTAGGTTAAAATTTGGCCAATTGCCTAGAAGAGCTCTATATAACCAATAAAAGCACATTTGCCTCTGGGCTTACTGCCCATGTACAACATGCTACATACACCTAGCTATCCAGGGTGGGGTGAAGGCTTGTAGCAAAAATCAAGGGGTCCTGGCTGTTACTATATATTTCAGAGTGAGACTGCAGAGTTCAGGGAATATCCAAGCCAAATAATGTTATCTTCCTTTCCCCCAGAATACAATAAAATGTCTTCTCTGGACATTTTCAAAGCTATTTGCTCACCAAAGAAGAGAAAGGCACAAAACTAAAAGAGTGGTAGAAAATCAGTGAAAACAATGGCAGGGTGTAAGGGAGGATTGGGTAAGAGAAAATTAAGTAAAACTTAATAGATAGCATTTTGTGATGGGCCTTGAATCATAGGTAAGATTTCAAAAGGTAAAGCTAATGGGAGAAGGACATCCAGGTAGATGATATAGCAACAAGAAGAGTCTGGACACAAAAAAACTTGAGCCCTTATGCCAAAGGGAGAAAAGAACACATGATCCCTCTAAATAAACTATTAAACATAGGCTTGGAGGGTAGATAGTTCTCTTAATGATTGAGGGGTTACTGGGAGGCCTCACAAACTCCTACATCACTGTCTTGAAATCTTCCAGATATGTGCTTATTGGGCACAAGAGATGCCCTTTTCCCATAGTTGCTATAGAGAGATCTCTGTGAGTAGCTGACCTTCAGATGTGAAACTGGCTTATGTAAGAACAGAGGTCTGAACTGCTTCAGACTTAGTTTTGGGACATTACTTTCTCTGGAAATTCTCTGGAATTTGGGGGCACCCAACGTGGGACTGAGCTCTAGAGAGTCCACTCTCATGAAAATAGTCAAAATGACAAGCAGAAGAGGAAAGGCTGGAAAGACTTGATAATTTAATATGAAAACCTGAGGTCTAAGGACAAACTAACACAATACCCCAGACTATAAGCTTCATGAGGGCAAGCACTGCATTTGCTTTGTTCACTGCTTCCCAGTTCCAGCACATTACTTGGAATGTGGTAGGTAATCAATCCATATTTGTTGAATTGATTTATTACTTAATTTATTAAGACATAAAAGAAGGAACTCTTGCTTTCATCCCACTGGTTGGTAAAAAGCTCAAGACCGCATTCCTCACAGTTCTTGGTCTCAGAATTATTACCCAGATTCAATGGTTTTTCTTGGCAAAGAGCTGCACATACCCCCCATGCCTCCTGTTAGGGAAGTTCCTTAGGTGGTGACCAGTACTCAGAGGACAATTTCTCCAAGCTTAGTAGTAGCCCTTCATCTATTTGACTGTCTTGAACATGTATTACCTACTTTCCCAACTGGACTATATGTAACTCAGAATGTAGACAATAGCACAGAGTGATTAAATGTACAAATTCTTGATTCAGAATCCAGGCTTTGATGTATAATAAATTTATGTTCCTGTATAAACTATTTATCTCCCCAAAGCTTTGTTTTCCTCATCTGTAATTTTGAGATATAGTAGTACCCAACTCATAGGATATTTATAAGAACTAAATGTAGTAATCTATGTAAAGCACTTTGCCTATTGCCTGGCACTTAATAATCTTGTAAGTATTATTTCTCTTTTTCCTCTACTTTTCCCTTAAAATTTCTAAATTTTATATACTCTAAAATCAACATTTAAAATATTTTCGTATTTATGAAAGTAAGATAAATCTCACAATTGATGGTGTGTCCTAGGTAAATTATCATAGTTTTTATTTCTTTTTGATACACAAATTAATGGTACATTTTACAACTGACATCATCTAAAATAAGATAAAAATTGAAATTATTGTTATTACTGCTAATTTGACTATGTGAGGTACACAAGGAGATACGAAGCTTCAGGGTAGACATTGTGCATCATTCTGGGGCATCAATTCTACTTGAAGATTTGGGTGGGAAAAGTCAAATACACCAGCCAATTAGAGATTTTAGATGTTAGGGGTGCCTGGGTGGCTCAGTCTATTAAGCATCTGACTCTTGATCTCAGCTCAGGTCTTGATCTCAGGGTAGTGAGTTCAAGCCCCACACTGGGTGTGGCACCTACTTAAAAAAAGAGAAATATTTTGGGGTTGCCTGTGTGTCTCAGTCTGTTAAGTGTCTGACTTTGGCTCAGGTTACAATCTCACAATTTGTGGGTTTGAGCCCTGCATGGGGCTCTGTGCTGATAGCTCAGAGCATAGAGCCTGCTTCCTATTCCGTGTCTCCCTCTCTCTTTGCCCTCCCCCATTCACTCTCTGTCTCTCAAAAAAATATTAATTTTTTTAAAAGAAATTTTAGATGTTATTTTTATATTTAACAAACATGGATATATGAAAGAGAAGTCAAGATTTACCTGAATTTTTTATTGAAAAATGTGGCGTGCCATAGAAACTTTGGCCTGAGATACTGGATTTCTGCTGTAGGTGTTCATTATGCTTTGCTGCTTGGAGTCATGTGACAGAAAAGTGTGAGAAGTACAGGTGTGAAGCAGTGGTGAGATAATCAGACAAAGTCCCTGCCCTCCTGGAGCTTAAAGTCTAGTGGGGGACAGACTTCAAAACTGGTAACAGGGGCGGGGCACTTTAGCTGTTGCGGTAGTCATTGTGACAAGAAGCAGCTGAGCACAAAGCAGGGTGTGGTCAGTTCCACTGGCGGCAAATGGGTGCCAGTCAAGAAATCTTAGAGAAGGTGAACTTACAGTAGATTCTTGAACAAGGATATGGAGTTTGGGGAGATGACAGAGCCCACCCAACAGGATCCTTGTAGTCTTTGTCCTTTTTTTTTTCTGGGGGCTGAGATGCTCTGCAAAGTATCAGGGAAGATCCTCATGGCTGAAATTTTAGAACTAGAACTTGCATTTATTGGCATCAACTCTGCCAAGGTCCTCTGAGCATCTTGGGGGTGGCCTTGCTTCAGCAGGGCAAATCTGGGTCCCTTTGGAGCATACTGACCCTTATTTAACCCACACAGAGAACTCTGTAACCTCTTCCAGACTTCTGAGCCTCTGCCACAAGCAGAGCCCGCTTCTCAGATTTTGCTAATAAAATAGAAGTTCAAGCAATGTCCTCTTCTTGGACTATAAAATATTCATTTCCAGGATCCTTCCAGTAGAGCCAGCAGACAGTTCGTTCTGTGAAACACTGCCATTTGAATGGAACTGTATATTCTTTTGTAGAGCTCCCTGGGCTGAAATTCAGACCTTCCTTTTCTTGTCCTAAGGAGAGATACACATCCTTTAGGAAGAATGGTACAACATTGACATCCTTACCCTTTGCACCTCTTGATTATCCCCAGAACAGCTGGCTTAATGTAACGGTAATTCACAGTCCTCAGCTGGATGGCTGCAGAGAATTCATCATTATTCAGAGTTCAGCAAGTGCCAGTAGTGTTATTGAAGTGGTAATTGAATTTGGTGAACCCTCTGTGGTCCAGACAGCATAGCACTGCCGGCAAGAGCCATGCAGTGTGGTTAAGATGAATACATTTCCAATAATAATGAACCTTCAAACTAGGCTTGATAGCACACAGCCAAAAGGACATACTGTTTTGATAATTTGACTTATGATACTGAGCATTTTGGATCGAAGCCATGTGGAAGGATGACAATGTGTACCTGCGGGAAGATCCTGGGAGAAAAATCCAGTACTTCCTAGAAATCTCTGTGGAAAGTTCTATTGATAATCTCATCAGGCAGAGATGTGTCTGTGGCCAATTATTTCCTTGTACAAAAACGTCCTTGCCACATTCTTGAACTGAACCCTTGTGTGGTAAAAGAAAAATTTCCAAATAATTTTCAATGAAGTGTGCCTTATCACTAAACAGCAATTAAGTGCTTTCAAAATTTCACATTCACAGAATGATCTCAACAATCTCACTACTTTGCAATGCTGTTTCTAAAAGAGAACATTTATAGTTTGGGAAAATAGCACAAAAATGAAAACTGCTGGAATTGTTTTGGTTGCTGAAAATATACTTGGCCTCATGGCTGCGGCACTGAAGAGGGAAAGAGCTTTGGCTCTGAGCTCAGGCAGACCCTGACTTTGAACCCCATCTCCTTCATTTACTGTGTCCTTAATAGGTCATTAGCTTCCTTTATATTCTCCATCTTTCCCTGTAAAAATGAGGTCAGTAGTATCTACCTCTGAACATGAGAAGCAATGAATAAGGAACAGAGCTTGGCTCCACTGGATACTTACTATTAGAATAGCTGTCATTTGCTGGCCTACTATGTGCCTCGTAGTCAAGTGCTTATGAACATGTATTATTTTACAACAGTGTGTGGTTGCTACTAAGGGTGACCTGGTTTGCCTGGTACTGTCCGATCTTACAACCGAAAGTCCTGAGTCCCAGAAACCCTCTTGGTCCAGGACAAACAAGGGTGGTTGGCCACTCAATCAATATTATGGTCTCCTCTTACAGGTGTGGAAACTGAGGCTCAGAGAGTATGTACAAGTTGTCCAATATCCCACAGCTAGGAAAGAGTAGGCCTGGTATTCAAACCCAGGCTTGAACAGCTCCCAAACCTGCACTCTTTCTGCAGCCTTCAACCCTGCTCAGTAAATGTTGCTTTCCTTGCTGTATTACTAGAACATTCTGGACTTAACAGATATTTGTAGATCAGATCACATTTTTTCAAATGTCTTCAGTTATTTCAGGATTGCATGCATGCATGTGTGCTTGTGTGTGTCAGAGAGTGGGGGATTGCTCTCCAAGTGATAGTAATAATGAAATTGATAGTTTAAAAGCCTAACATTTATTTCAAAGAAATTTCTACCTTTTGTTCATTCTTTCATTCATTCATTCATTTAATAGATATATAGTGAAGTCCTACCGTGTGCCAGATACAAAGAAGACTAAGATGCTGGCCTCAAGATGCTCAGTGTAAAGGAATTTAAAGAATTGGTTGTAAAAGACTGTGAGATTATGATGGTAGAGGGAAGTCTACATCATTCCTATCTCCCCTTGCACACTCAAGCCATGCAGATCTTCTATAATGAAGCTACAAGCTTATTCCTGACACTAGGTTTTCTGCACTAGCTGTTACTTCTGCCTTGCAGATTCTTTCTCCTAATCTTGGTCATTCAGATCTAGGATGAAATGTTACCTCTTCAGAAAGAGCTTCCTTGCCACCTCCAGCTAAATTGGCCACTGAGAAATTCTTAGCTCACCGTGTTTTGATGATCTTCTAGGATTTATTTATCACTATTTGATACTCATCTTCTTGGACTGTTTACTGCTTTTTGCCTGCTTGTGCCAACAGGAAGAATGGAAATTCCAGGGAGGAGAGATAACTTGTTTATTTTATTGTTTCTTTTACTGATGGCGATATTCCCAGAACTTAAAACAATGCTAGGCACCCAGAAGCAGTCAGTAAGTATTTTTTGAATGAACAAAATGAATGCCCTAACAAGTGTTTTGGATGCTGGAAAGGGCAGCCAACTCAATGAGTAGAGGTAGGAGGGGAACTTTGCTTGAAGGGATCTCTGAATTTAGCTTTGCCCTTCCCCCTCACCACCTGACCACCACCCCTCTGCTCTTAAAGGTATGTTTTTCAGTTAAAAAAAGAAAATACAAGAAAATAAAGGGCCTAACTTGGCATAACACTATACTGCTTTACTGCCCATTGTCTCTAGTTCTCTTTACATTTGTGTCCATAAATATTCTTGAACAAAACCCACTTTTTTTCATAGTTCTACACCTTTTTTGGGGACGTAAGTATTTTCTGACATTTTCATTTTAAAGGTAACTTTGTTCTTCATCATAATGACTGTACCGGGATTTATCTAAACAAATCTACATCATTGGACCTTTGGATGTCCCCATCTTGCCATTATGGACAATATTGGACTGAGCAGCCTCATAGATAATCTTTGACAGATCCACGTGATAAAGTAGAAACAAAAGGACTTTGGTTTGAGTTCTAGATCCATATGTTTAAAAATTTTTGAGTTTACTCATGTGTAACATGGGGAGGAGTGTCTACTTCACAGGGCCACTGGGAAATTAAAGGCTGTTAATGAAGGTAAGTGCTCAGCACAAAGTAAGTGTGCAGTAAATGTTAGCTATCCTCAATAATTTCCTTTGACTAAACTCTAGAAATCCAATTGGCTTTCCAATCTATCTTAAGGGACAAATAGAAACATCCTAGATAAATGGGTAAGGAAGGAGGCTGCAGGCAAGGGGAAGTAAAGTTGGGAATATGATTTTTTTTTTTAATTATGAGAGAACTATAGACCCATTGTATCCACCAGGACTTTAACATAAAGGTTATATTAACTCTGACCCTCACCCTGTCCAGATGGCAGCCCTGGTCCCTGCTGGGCTTTGCACTGCCCCTGGATATATGCTTTTCTGGGCACAAGGTAAGAGCAGGTTGATCGAGATAATGCTGGTGGTTTAAGCTGGGTAATTGGGAGGATGGAGAGCCCTTTGACTAGAGAATGAAGCCAGAGAGGCAAGTTTTGTTTGATCCATGTTTAATTTTTAATACACAGATGTGTCTAGCAGGTTGTCCAGAAAAAAATATTAGGGCTCAAGATGTTGGCTTGAGTAAACAGTGTGGAGAATATCCGAGGCCTCAGCAATAGAGATCACCTAACTCAGCAAGAACTGTCTTTTGCTTCCCTGCTGCTAAGACATTGCAAGCTCATCTAAAAATAGCTACATTGCTTTCAATAGATGCTGTCACTTGGTGTCTGATTGAATTTGTTAATTTTAATTTTACTTATATTTTCCTTTTAATATTGAAGTATAATGAACATATAGTGTTATATTAGTTTCAGGTGTACAATATAAGGGGCCAACAATTCGTTACATTACTCAGTGTTCATCGCGAGAAGTGTGCTCTTACCCTCCTCTATCTATTTCACCCTACCCCGGACTCACATCCCCTCTGACAACCACCAGTGTGTTCTCTGTATTTAAGAGTCTGGCTTCTTTTGTTTGTCTCTTTTTTTCTTTGTTTTGTTCCCAAAATTCCACATGTGAGTGAAATCATATGGCATTGGTCTTTGTCTGAGTTACTTCACTTAGCACTGTGCTCTCCAGGTCCATCCATTATTTATATTTTCAATGAACAACTCATAAGCCCATAAGTAATGGCATAGTCACGCACTGATAAAATCGTGTTTATTTAGTGATGTCTGACAAATAGAGAAAGTAAAAAGAATATTAAAAAATGTATAATTTACATATAAATACTTTAAAAGAGAAAAGCTGAACACATATGGTGACATTAAAAGGATGTATACATTTACGTTTGCAGGCTATCTTATAGCTTGACAAATTAGATAAACATATGTATACACATATATCTTGTTTGTGAGTTTGCATAATTAGGGCCCAAGGATAAGTTTTGGGCATGTCTACAATAATTCTGAACTCCCATAAAATTTATGGTATTTTACCACCACGGTCATGGTGATTTTGTTCTTCTTTTTCAAAATCTACTACCAGCACATTTGAAAGTCATCAGAGGGCCCCGGTTTCCTCATCAGTAAGGTGAGAAAGTCTCTGCTGATATGTTCTGCTTCTTCTGAATGAAAAAGTGGGGAGCTCCAGCAGCCTCCAGCATGTAGAAATGGAAGGGCTGAGCGGCCTGGTCTCCTCTGCATCAAGCAGAGTTTTCTGTTGGCTTCTTTCTTTGGAAAGGAGTCAACTCGTGTGAAATGGAGCAAGTTTATCGCACCAGTCCACTTAACTAACAAACATTCCATTCCTGTAGATACAGTCTGCTTCCTAGTATGCAACGAAACAGAAGACTAATGGTCTCTGGATTTCAAATTGAACAGCTACACGTGTCCTCGGATCTTGAACTTGGAAGTTCAGAGTTGAGCTGCTCAAAAAGAGCGCTCTACAGAGGCCTGTCAAGTCAAAGATATATGCCAAGATATTTGTATGACAACATGTTCAGTATGATATTAAACATCACTGACATTTGTGACAGTGACATTTTCTTGACATTCCACTAGTGTATAACAAAGTCAGATGAGTGTAATGTGATCATCTACACAGTAAAAACATGTATCTGATTTCTTACATTTATAGAAATTTTCATTTGTAGCCAATACCACAGAAAAGTAAATCACCCCTAAGTACTATCCTGAGCTTAACTTGATTTCAAGTTTACAGTTAATCAGATCTTTCATTAAAAAAACAAGACAGATATAACTGACCTCATATGACTACAGGCAATACATAGGACTCAGGGGTAAAGTAATAATTCTTCCTAATTTTTCTTATATTCATTTGATGTTGGGTAGCTACACTTTGCCTCTGTAGGTATCCTCCTCAAGGAACACATCTTACATTTCCCCTCTGCTGGTGTTTGGCTTTAACTCTTGGAGTAAGGCCTCGTGGTTATGAGGACAGTTGCTGTGACAGGTGCAGGTTCCGATGGTCATCACTGGTTTCTTGATGATTTGCCCTGGAGAGCACTGGAACTCTACCTGGATGGTTTTGGTGTTATGGGGGGTGCAGCACCGGCCATCGCTGCAGACCCCACAGTACCTGGGCTTGTAGGTGTGCAGGCTGGTACAGTTCTTGAACTGCAGGTGGATGGCTTTGAGTGACTTTGTGGTACGAAGACACTTCTTACCTTTCTAAGAAAGAAGAAAAGGAGCAATTCATGGAATGGCTACCATTCCTCTGTGGGACCATTTTAGGGATACGGAATAAATTGCTAGTTGCCTACCCAATATCCATTGTGCTTTCTTCTTTGCTGACATAGATTAGTTTTGTTTGGACAATCTGGTCAGGTAAAAGTATTTGCTTCCCCAGAGTATTTGGGAGCTTGAAATGGCTTTGTGCTAAAGTTCTGGCCAATGATATATAAACCAAGGAATTCTTGGAAACCCTTTGCCTTTCAGACAGGTACAGTTCTTTATTGCTTCCTGGATTCATTTTCTTTCCTGCCTAGAATGTGAAAACCTGGCCTAATCGTACACAACCATCTTTTGACCTTGTGCTGATAAGGATGAGGGTAAAAGTGTATATAGGCTAAAGAAAGCTATTTTTTCAAGGCACTGAAACAGTCTTTGATGTTTTTTTATCCAATGCATTCTTAGGTGTTATAAAGAGAAAGGAAATATACCTGGCAACATTGCACGCCTTCTAATGTTTCAAATACTTTTCAGCATTAACTCACTTAACCTTATTAACAACGTTCACCCCTACAAGGATCTGTTATTCACATAAGGGACAACTACCCACGTTTCACAGATGAGTAAATGGAGTCTCACAGGGTTAACATCACCAGAAATATCTAGTTAGTGAATGAATGAATGACATAAGCCCAATATTTCTAATATACTATAACCTCAGGAACGTCTAAGACAATGAGATATTAAGGTTATTTTCCATGAAGGCAAGGTAAGTGGAGAATTTATTCAATATGCCATTAGTAATGGTTGAGAAGGACCCCCCCCCCATATTTATAACTCAGGACAACATTGACTCTATGGTTATTTTCCACTTAGATTTCTTCACATACTAATTTGCCACAATTCTCTTCTGCTTTTCACCTTCTTAGGCAGAGCCCACAGCTATGGAGAGCTGAGGCTTGGGATTCTTTGAAATCAGTGGCTCTCAAATTGTATTGTACATCAGAATCTTCTAGAAAGTTTGCTAAAACATAGATTATTGGGCCTTAGATCCATGGTTTCCGATTCAATAGGTCTGATGTGAGCCCCAGTAATTTGCATTTCTAACGAGTTCTTAGATGCTGCTGCTGGTCTTTGAGAAGCACACTGAAACATCTCTTGGTGTTAGGAAGTAATGATTATTATGCTAGTATTTCCCTAGATTCCAAATAAATTTTGGAATCTTTATGAAATGTATGTATCTCAAATATAATACTTCCTAATATTAAACTGGGTGCAAGTTACATTAAAAATATAAATTTTGGCGAAAGAAACAATAGAAAAAGCAAAATTTTAGAGGCATGACATGGAAATGCCTTATTTAATAAAGAAGCAAGTGTGTCCTTGACAACAGTAAGGGTCTCTTGTTTCTTACCTTTTCATATTTAATGTGTAGCATATATTCTTGCTAATGTCCGCAAAAAAGGGTACAAGATCAGTAACATCTGAGTGTGTGGATGTGTGTGTGTGTGTGTGTGTGTGAGATAGAGAGAGAGAGAGAGAAGCAGAGAGACAGACAGGAGAGGGGAACAGAGACAGAAAGAGAGACAAAGGTGGCTTTGTGGGTGAATCTACATAACTGTGCAACAGGTATGTTAGAATTCCCTAAGTGTGTGGGGCACCTGTGTGGCTCAGTTGGTTAAGCGTCTGACGTCAGCTCAGGTCATGATCTCTTGGTTCATGAGTTTGAGCCCTGCGTCAGGCTCTGTGCTGACAGCTCAGAGCCTGGAGCCTGCTTCAGATTCTGTGTCTCCCTTTCTCTCTGCCCCTCCCCTGCTCATATACTATCTCTCTCTCAAAAATAAATAAAAATATTAAAAAAAATTTTAATTAAAAAAATAATTAAGTGGCTCAGTTGGTTAAATGTCCAACTTCAGCTCAGGTCATGATCTCATGGTTCGTGAGTTTGAGCCCCGCATCAGGCTCTAGCTTGGGCCTGCTTGGATTCTGTGTCTCCCTCTCTCTGCCCCTCCCCCACTCTCACTGTGTGTATGTGTCTCTCAAAAATAAATACACATTACATAAATAAATAAATAAACAAATAACTAAATAAATAGAATTCCCCTAAGTGTGGGAAGGTGCAGCTTCTAGCTTATCTTAGAGATAAGATGCTTCTAGGTGTTATTTCAAAATTGGTGGAAGAAACATAAATTAGGATGGACTTCCAAGTCATATAGCTAAGTAGATATTTAACTAATATGACCACTAGAGACTCTCATTTTAGCAACAAATGGAAATGAGGCCTAATGTTAAGTAATGGTGCCTAATGTTAACAGGGTAATCTATGCCCAGACACTTTGCAAATTCATTCTACTTAATCTTCATGACAACTTTGAGGTAGGTACTGTCGACGGTCCCATCATATGGGGGAAGGAATTGAGGCTTAGAGGTTAAGAAAATGGACCCAGATTCCACAGCTAGTTCATGGAGTAAGCCAGGGTTTTAGGCTGTCTGGCTCCAGGGTTGCACCCTTAGGCATTCGATGATATTGCCTCAGTGTGGAGATATGTAAATCTTTCATTGCTAGAAACTGTTTTATTTTAGCATTAAGTTTGTACAAATTTCCAAGTAATGGCTCAATTTGGGTATTGAATTTATCTGATCTAGGGCTCTGGTAACAAGGCGTGTGATGTCATCAGGAACCAATCAGAGCTTCTGATCCACATGCCTTATACTCCGTGTTAACATACTGAGTTGATATAATTCCAGCAAAAAAGGAAAGAAATGTGCTATTTTATTTGGCACATATCGCCTTATGCTGGCAAATATACTATTCCCACTAGACTTTTTAAAATACTGAAAATAATTCCCAGACACCCATTCATTTATTCATCCACGATTGTGTATCAAGCACACAATATGTACAGGTAGGATGTTGGGGACTGAGGGCTGAGTAAGGAAGACATGGTTTCTATCCTGTGCTTCCTGCAGATCAAGCCTAAAGGGGTGAAGAAAACTGAGGTCAGAAATCACTTCTCTCAAATCAACTGTGCTCAGCAACTGAGCCGCCAGTTTTTCTCCAAGAATGCAGTGAGATTTGCCAGATCATTCTCAACTAGGGCTCCACCCTCTTTACCTGTGGACCGGCTGTGAGTTGCTTGGGATATTTCAATACATTAAAGAGAAGGAAGAAAAAGAAGGTAAACTCACTCATTTCAGGAACCTCTCTGCCTTTCCTCTGGGGCTCACTCCCAGCTACAGCTGACCTCCGAGTCAACAAGTATCACAGTGTCACAGTGACTGTCTAGAGCCCAGATGCCCATCAGGCAACATGACCTCCTCTGGCTGCCTCCAGGCTCCTACCTTATCTGTCGGTTGCTTGTGTTCTTGTTCACAGGGCCGCACCATGCAGAGGCGAGTCTGCTTCACCATCTCACACTGTGGATTCCGGTTGGTGACCCGGGTGGAAAAACCCATGCCACAGCTCTTGGAGCATGCGCTCCACTCCGTGGTCTGCTCAATGCAGTTGATGCTAGAGTCGGAGACTGCAACACCTACAGTGGCTTCTGTCCTGTAGGCTATGGGATGTACAAATCAAGGTGGCCATATTGAGTAAACCATGGGGATTGCTGAGTGGTCCTTTCAACCATCATTGGAAAGAGGGTTCATTCAATTCTGTACCTACTAAACTCAGGTGCTTTCGGGGGCCAGAACTGGATCTCTGTATTTATAAACCCTAAAGAGGTAGCACAATACCAGCACAGTGTAGGCCTTTAAGAAAGCTTTGAAGAAGGACTGTTGAATTGTCCTTAAGAAGCTTGGGAGACGCTGTCTTAATGAAGTCTGGTAGTCTCAAGAATGTAGAACAGTATAGCATCAACAGCCATTCCATAAACTGTAGCGTTTTCAACATGCGATTTTGTACAGAAAAAGGATCATGATGGAATTTTAATTAGATGAGCAATTAGAACCTCTCAACTCAAGGCAATATTTTGAAATACTTTGCTCTAGACTGGTAAAACGGGTTGTTTGGATTATGGGATATAGACACTTGGACTTTGATTACAAAAAGTTCTGTCCCAACACTTAACATGTATGGCTTGGGGCTCTCTCTTCTACATGGCAGTTTTCCTATCTGTAGGTCATGGTTGATCATTTCTGACCTCAGAAAAACTGTAAAGCTCCATGTACTGCCAGTATAAATAATCTGGGTGATTAATGGCTTCTAAAATAGTCTCTCCTGACTCTTGAATTTTTCTTTTCAAAAAACAATTTCCTTTATACGATAAAACAAAAAGAAAAGCAAAACAAAGACCCTTCACCCTTCCACCAGTATCTGGAAAAGTGACATGTCTCTGTGATACCGGTTCAGGGAAAAGTAGCAGTCTTTACGGATGCTACTTGAGAGCCCAAGGTAATACACAGAATCCAGAAAAGAGTGATAATTTATATTTTTTACTTTTATCATTGTGATGTTTTTAAGGGTCAAATGGGGGCAGATGAAAATCTAAACAGTAGTCATCCAATAAGACAAAATCAATCCCCTTGCTCAAAAGAACCACTGAATGCAGCAGGTTCTCTTTAGGAGAAACTGTGTGCATACTTCAACAACTTGGCTAGGATTCCAACACGTGATGTGCTTGATCTCAGTGGGCAATCTGGAATCCACAACCGAATGGGCAGAAACTGAGGCCAGTTTCTCGTTGCAGATCCCCAAAGAGGATACGTGCCTCCTGCCTGCATTTAACCTGGGCACTGATCACCGTCAGGTATCCTGAGTATCTTACCTGGAAGGGCAAGGCCTCCTAATTCTGCCTTCTCATTTGAGTCACAGATCCACTTTTCACAGCACTCCCCGGGCACTTCGACTTTCCTGGGAGCTGGGCAGTCAGGCTGGGGCAGGAGCAGGTCTTCCTCGCAGCGGGGCACACAGCCAATCTGCCCGTCTCTGCAGGTGCACTGGTATTTGCAGCTTGGCTGAAAGGTCTCTCCACTTTGGTAAATGACCCCATCAAACACGCAGTTGTCTCCTTCTACAGCTAGGGCGTCAGGGGAGCAAGGCACAGAGGGAAGGGCAGAGAGAATAAACAACAACACAGCTAGAAAAGCTACATGCAAACCTCGGGTCCTTCTTTTCCTAGTTTCTTCTCTATCTCTGGCAGAGAGATGTTCTCCCGGAGGCCTCCCTGAGCAAGAAGAAACCCATCTCATCCTGCCACTTATTTTGCAGATGAAGAAAGAGGAGCACAACTAAGAAGTGACACTCCCCAGGTGCCACAGCTCTTGCTCCCAATGATAAAGTCATTTAGCTAGAACCTCCTTGATCTCTCCTATTCCAGCAGGTTAGAATTAAAAAGACAAAAGTACACTTCGTATTCTCCAAACAGGTTAACTGGTCAAATCGGGAAGGGTGCTGGGATTCCTTGGCACTCCAGCACAATAAATCATCACCAGCTTAGAGAAGAAAGGAGAAGGCTATTCCAATCCCTCTTGTGGGGTTGGAGGGATGCAGGCAGCCTCAGACTAAATGGTGCACCACGTGGAAAAATGACCCCCCATCGATTAGGTCTCACCAGCCTGGACTGGCCCGTTGCCTGCATTTTATTTTATTCACAGTCCAAACTGGGGTTACATAGTGGTCCCAGGAGACCAGGGGCTGTTTTAGCTCAAACAGGACCATTACAGGTGTGAAAACAAACGTGCTGGGGAACTGTGAGCATGTGAGTTATCCCAGAATCCCGTCACCCACAAGCATCCCCTTGGAAATGTCCAAAGGAAATGATTTCACTGGCTCTAAACTCTGCTCCGCTGCCCCTCTATCTAGAGGCAAGTGACGAATGCTTCTCACCTTTGCGGGCAGGTTTCCTCTCTGGCTTCTGGCGGCTCCCCAAAGCCGCAAGCACCCGCACCCCGCCCCGCCCCAGACCATACCTGGCGCACAGTAAGCGCTCCACAAACATCACCTACTGCACCATCACCATTATTATTATTTGCACGTCACCCTCTGGGAAGAGGAGGAGAGGAAAAGGCAGCTTGCGGGAGTAGAGGGCAGGAGGCGCAGGGGGCCGGATTACCCATGCAGATGCCGGTTCCCGCGCTGGGGTCCGCTCTGCGGTCGCAGAAGAGGCCGCGGCTCTCCTCGCAAGGCTCCAGCAGCGAGCAGCTCTCGCCGCGCTGGCGGGCGCACACCAGACAGCAGGAGCAGTCGTCGAGCACGGCCCTCACCCCGGGGGCGCAGGTTGGCGGCGTCTTGGGACACCGCACGGGACACTGGGCGGGACAGCGCTGGGTCGCAGCGACCTGGTGCAGGCAGGACGAGGAGAAAGCTCTCAGCAGGAAAGATCGAAGGCAGAGCCAGTCCGTCACCGGGCGCGGGCCACTCATTAGGGCAAAGTAACCAGACGCAGCTTAGGGGCGCGCCACTCACCTGTCCCAGGACGTGGAGCAGCAGAAAGCCCAGGCAAAAGCACCGCTTCGACAGACTCTGCACACTCTGCATGATCGGGCTTTTCCCTCCCGCTTTGACGAGACGAGACTTGGCGCCCCAGATCGGCCCGGCTGGCCCCGCTGCAGGTCCGGCGCCCGCCTCTGTCCCCCGGCGGCACCGGCGCAGGTTTTATAGCGCGTTCCCGGGACGCGCTCGCGCGGGTTGGCTGCAGGGCCGGCGAGGGGGGGGGGGGGGGGGGAATCTGCTGGGTGGGGAATGGAACGAACCCCGGGGTTGCCATGGCAATTGGCCGTGGGTGCCGCTCTCCTTAGGGCGCGGCCCCGGGGCCTGCGTGTGCCTGTGTGTGGCGACTGGGTTTTCCCGAAGCGCCGGGTGGGGCAGGGTGGAGTCTCGGGGCCGGGACCCAGGGCTCGCTCGAGCGCGTGGGAAGGAAACGCCCGTTTCCTCCTGGAAGCCGCTTTGCCTTCCCCCAGGACCGAGACACCGGCACTCCCCACCACGCTGCGCGCTGGCCGTTCCAAGCACACGTGGGGCTCTCCTCCGGGGGTGCCTGCAGTTCGGGGCCATCTGTGGGGGGTTGGCGAGAGGCCCAGGGGTTTAGTCATAAGGGAAGCACATGCAAGTTTGTCACCGTTTAGGGCACTCTTTGAATGTGTTGAGAGAAGGGGAGGAGAGGAAAGAAGGGAGGGAAGCAGAAAGAGAGAAGCAAGAAAGTGGAGGGGAAAGCAAGAGAAGAAAAAGAGCAAAGCAGAGCATCACAGCTATGGGTTGAGGGATACTTTGGGCCAAAGGGCAAAGTTTCTTTGATTCTAATCATTCCCAGCCTCCTCCCCCCCGTCCCCCATTCTTAAACTTACGATTTCTGCAGGCTGGGAAGAAATAAAAGCAAAACATAATAACATAAAAATATAAGAGGTAAATACAAACTTTCTTCCTGATGGAAGAAAGCCTTGAAACACCTGTCGTGTCATGCCTGATGTGAATCAGCACATGGCAAAATCCAAGAGAAGTTGAGAGTCGGCGAGGCAGGTTCAGCTCAGCCACTGTCCAAACGTCAGTGAATCAGGTGAGGAGTGAGGCCGGTCGCTGCTTTACTTGGCTGACTCCTGCAGCAAACCCGGTCTCTCCCTCATCACTCTCCCTTACCCACGTTCAAAAAAGGGCCGCCGTGCCATTTCCATCGTTGGGCATCTCTCGTGAGGTGGAGAGTGGTTTTGACCGCTCCGAAGGTGATATTGCTCCATGGAGTAACAGAAAATGTCTCCCCTGTACTTCAGCTTGGCTGCTGCCTCGGGAATAATGATGCCCAGCTCCTTTGAAGATAGCCACATTGGAAAGACACTTTATAAGAAATACTGTACGGTCTTGTGATGTAACTCTACACTTTAAAAAGAAATGAATTTCCTCTGCATCATCCATCTCCGGCATGAAGAAAATCAAAGGCAGCTTGTATAAGGGGCCAGGCCTGCCCCCGTAAGGCCTGTGCCCCATGGTGACGTCATCCCAAGCCCCTGCAGGATAGTTCTTAGAGCAGCTGGAAACGGCTATTACCTATTTCCAAGCCTGCAGTCATTCTGCTTTCTGTGAGGTAAACCAGACTCTGCAGTTCTCGAAGCTTGACGAGAGATTGAGCGGTTAATTTGTGCCATGTCTAAGACACTCCTATACTCTTCAAGTTGACAAGCTTCTTGGCTCATCTGGCCTAGTGATGCTTCCATCTGGCTGCACATCAGAATCAACCAGCGTGTATTTTTTAAAACTACGGATTCTTGGGCCCTACTCTTGGCCTACTTTCAGTTGGATTCTCTGGTGAGGGCTCCTGGTTGTAGTTTGAAATGGGAGTTGGCTTTGAGAAACCTATCGATCCAGAACTACTAGAGGCATAGCTAGAAGCAAGAATATTGGCCAGGTTTTCAAAATATAAATAGCCAGAGTCAGGAGAAATTGGCAGCACTGAGGCTGGACTGACTCTTCCTGGAAAGGGGGAAGAGGAGAGGAGCAGTGTGAAATCAAAGGTAAGGATGAAAATGTCAAGAAGTTGCGGCTAACGTGAGACTCTTGACTGCAAGTGGTAGAAACCAAATTGGAACCAGCTTCGGCAAGAGGACTTTTGCAAGGATGCTGTGGTATTTTCCATGTAATTGAAGAGGAAGGGTGCTACTAGGCCTCAGGGGCCGCTTGGATCAGGGCCTTGGAACTATCAGACTCCGTCTCTGCCATCTATTTTCATTGTTCTTTTGGGTGTCAGCTTCTTTACTCTGTCTCACTACAGACCAGCTTCTCCCATATAAGGGAAGTGTCCATCTTAAAGTTTTCCTAACCTCTTACATTGTGACCTTATCACCACAGAAGGAATGTCCCTCTCCCTTGGCTCAATTTGGAAAGTTCCAGGAGAGGAGTTGGATGAGTTCACCCTGGGTTAAGTGAAGGAGACAAGAAAAATGAGGAATGGGGATTAGCCAACACCACATAGTTGGAATGGGGTGGGAGAACAGTTCCCTAGGAAAGAAGGGATTATTCTTTAAGAAGAAAGCAAGTGTGACAGGCAAAGCCTTACATGTCCACTCTACCACCTGCTGTAAATGCTTCTATACAAGGATCTCCACATTACAACAATGGGAAACTGAAAGTGAAGCTATCTGATGATTATCAGGTCATGCTTTGCTGTGTCCAGGTCATCTTCTGGCAAATCCTCCATGCTGGGATAGATTTTTGTCCTCCGTAGGCCTGACACTGGGTGCTTTCCCCCTCTATCTCTGAATACATTGAATAACAATGATATGACCATTTCTGGGTCTATCTCCCTCTCCTGCCCAGGAGAACAGGGAGAATGTCATAGTTCCCATAACACTCCCAAGGATGGACTAGTGGTCAGTCCACTTGTTTTGAGTCTGAGATACTGCACACCTCGCTTTAAGTTTTGTGACTTGTTACTGCTCCGCATAAGTTGAGGTAAGAAAGAACTGGGGGGCTCTTTGTTCCTCAGCAGCAGCCTATCAGCCATCACCATCTGCTTCTGACATGCACTATCTCTCAATCTTTCCTGGCACTATGAGTCTAACCGATGGCATACAGGCTGGTGATTGTTCTGTCTGAAATAGACCCTGTGTCAGCAGAGGTCTCTGGGGAGGTCAGGGGAGGTCAGCAACTCTTCATGAGTGGCTGGTCATGGCTGCCTATCAAGATGGCAGCTCTCCTTGGTTATGAGGTGCAAGTACTTGGGTGGATTCATTCCTTTCCTTTCCTTTCCTTTCCTTTCCTTTCCTTTCCTTTCCTTTCCTTTCCTTTCCTTTCCTTTCCTTTCCTTTCCTTTCCTTTCCTTTCCTTTCCTTTCCTTCTCTCTCCTCCCTTTCCCTCATCCCAGATGTGACACCACAGACTCATTTCTTCTTCTCTACCTGTTAATTGATTTATATTCTTATTACTTATCAATCAATACTCCTACCCATAATACATTTAGAAAATTTCCTACATTCTATAAAAGTTTCCACTGTTGTTTTATATTTTCCAGTTTTATAAAAGATTTAAAAATATTTTGGCCCTGGTTTCTGTAGCAGGAAATACAAAGCACAGAACCTCGTATTAAAAATGAAGTGAAGAAAAAGCAGGGTCTATGATGTTATCACCTCCAGGACAACTCTATCCCTCTTCTTTCCTCAGTGATTACATTCTCCATAAACTCATAGACATTTATTGCATCTTCGTTCAGTCATTGTTTAGTGAAGCCACATGTCCTTAGCTCTTGTAATGTGCCTCATAAATCACCCTCACAGCTCTTTAATAATTTGGTTGCTCTTTTCTGAATTTCCTTCATATGTCCCTTTTCTGGGGCCCTCGGGAGTTGGTAGAACACAAGGTAATTCCCATTATGTGTTAGGCAGTCCAGCTCTACATGGTGTACAGTGACATGGCTAATTTCAATCACACCCTCTTGCTTTTCTGACAGATCTTTTGAGTTCTTGCTTTTCTGGAAACAATGAGGGGCAGAGAAGAGGCAGTGATGGGAAGTGAAATAGCAAGCATATAATGTTTAATGTTATCCCTTTTGGAAACATCTTGCTATTGCCCACATTTTTAAAATTTTCTTTTTAGTAAAAAAAAATTTTTTAGTGTATTTCTTAAAGAAAACAGAAGTCCAGAAGATTGAGTAGAAAGAAACTCAAGCTAGAAATTAATTAGAAATGTGAGAAATATGTTAATTTCTCCCACTGTTAAATGACCTCCTTATAGGGAAATGAGCTCTTTGAAAAGGAAATAATTTTTTTAAAAGTTTTTGAACTGGAATGGAGCCAATCAAACTTATACACATGTCATACTCCCTGCCCCCTGGCACTAACACTACCCATGTCCAGCCCCAGCTGAGGAAAGTGGCCATGAGCAGTTCTTTCCATGTGACTCTTCTATAGCTTATAATAGCCAGCTAGAGTATAACCAGTTCTGCTCCATGGACCAGAATCCTTTGGACCAGGAATTTGTGTCAGAGACAAAGGCACATGTATATGGACTGGATATCAGGTTAGTCAGTAGCCTCTCGGGAGGGCTCCATATTAGATGACACGGGCCCAACTCATAAATGTTGGTGGCCAAGTGAGCATAGAGAAGGGAAATGGCATCACTTAAATATAGGCAAAGTCCTGAATAAATTTAAATGATTGTTTCTTAAGAAAGAAAAAAAATGTAGATTGTTTTTTGGGAGAGTCCCTATTCCCAAATGATATCTCAGAGCCAGAAAAGTTTGTACAGCCTCTCCTACCCAGTTTATGAATTCACAGCAACAAATAATGTAGACTTTTAGGAGAGGCGTGACCACAGAACTGTGTTGCACTTGACAATGTGAATGTTCATAATGTCTAATTTATTAAGTGATAGCTTTTTATACTTCATGGCATGAATCAAAAAGGAATAGGATGTTTTGTGCTTTCAAGGATTTTATAGCCTAGTATGAAAATGAGGTAAAAAAAAATAGCTATCACGTAAGGCAGAATGTGGTAATTTCTGCAAACAAATATAGGCAAAGTAACAGAGGAGCATAGAGGAGGATGAGATTAATTGCTGTGAGGTCATGGGAGTAGTGGAGGCTGGGGAATGAGTGTTGGGAAAACTAATCACTCCATGTTCATGGTTTGTCTTTTCATGAAGCCACATTGCCTTGAAGACTAAATAACATTGAGCTGGATAATGCATGGGTGGGATTTTGCAACCTGGAAATGTGGGTTGAAGAGGGACAATGGAAGAAAAGTGTAAGGATAGAAAAACTCAGAACTTCTTCAGGAAATGAAGAGCAGCTTAATTTATCTGGAACAGAGAAAGGTAATGAGAAATAAGGTTGGAAAAGTGGACCACAGCCACCAACCCTTGGAAGGATATAAATGCCAAACTATAGAGTCTAGTTGGTTTTAAAAAAATATCTCTCCATATATTATCTATCTATCTATCTATCTATCTATGAGCCATCTGTCAGCAAGGAATTACATGACCAGAGCCATATTTAGGAACATTTTCTTCAGAAATGTATGCTTGATTACAGGAGAAGGTGACTAGGGGTGAATAATGCTGTAATGATATTTTTGCAACAGCTCAGGGAGAGATAGTGAGGACTGGACCTAGCAGACAGGAACTGGGAATGGAAAGTGGAGGTTGAGATAAAAGAAGATTTGCTTTCCATGGAGCTCTGGATGGCTGTGGAAGGCTGGGGTAGTGTTTATATGAGTCTAGGTTTTGACCCTAGATGACTAAGTAGCTGTGACAGCATTTTGGTGGAAAACAAATAGTTTCTGTGATGAAACACCTCTACCAACAGACAACCTGGGTTCAAATTCTTAGATCTTAGACTATTTACCTGGCTAGTCTGTGCCTCAGTTTCTTTCTCTGTAAGATAGAAATGATAATAATAGGTCTTTCTTTCCAGGATTGTTGATTGCATGAATAAGGGGTAGATGGAAAGCCCTAGGGTCCTTCTTAATGGGGCTCTGTGAAAGAATTAAGCCCTAACACCATGAGGCAGCCCTTTCAATGACTTAACTTCTCCTTCCACATCTGGAACAGTATTATCATGGAATGCACACTGGGGAATCACAGGGCACCTCAGAAAGAACTTAGGAGAGACTTACAATACTCGGGCTTGGGTTAGACGATATGGAGGATAGTTCAAAGAACTTGGATTCTGTTCTGGATTGGGCACTGATAGAAAGTAGAAGCAGTTTCACAATTTGTTATCTTAATCTTTATTGCAAAAGTAGGATAAATGAAGTATGGATAGAATTGTTTTGGAGGAAGAAATAATAGTTGCTCAGGTTAGCTGGGCAAGGGGAAGCTCGATCATTTTTGTGTTCGCACCATATCTTTATTTTAATTTCTGTCACACATGATTATAGAGTCTTGTCATGGAGAGGCCTCATCAAATGTTAATTATTTGCAGCAGCAGAAACTCACAACCTAGTTGGTAGCAACAGTTTTAAGTAGTCAGGGCTGCTCTTTTTTCTTTTTCTTTTTCTTTTTGTGCGTAGCTTTGATTTTTTTTCCCTCCCTTTGAGAGGAGTAGAAGTAGTTTTATCAAAGCAAAAGTTTGAGTAATTTATGGTTTGGGATACAAATTTACAATTTGCTTTCTAGGAGTATGTCAATGTACTCTTCTGCTAACAGTGTATGATAGTAGAGTAAATGTTGGACAGTTACCAGAAAGCCAGTCCCTGGGTAGTTGGCGTGATTTATTAGAATGACCCAAACTTGTGATGCTTTTAATGGTTCTTCCTACCTGTTCTCTTTCTTGAGGTTTTACTGCTGAATTTGCTGCTCACATGAGGAGGACTCATTCATATTCATTCCTTGCCACTACTTTTCCCTCCTTCCTGTATTAGCAGACTCTTTCCTTCCTGTTGCTTGAGATCAACAATACCAGCCAACACTGGGAACCATTTTTTTTCTCGTTACCCACTCCTGCCCATTTTGTCCTCCCCATGTCACGAATCAGGAATTGCTATAATTCATTCCTTCAAGTCATGTGTCCTTCAGGTTAAATGGACCAAAAGATGTCACCAAGCAAACTTCTCTTTTTCATGGTCTTTCTGGACTTTCCAGCATCCTGCTAGACACTACGAGTCTTCTTTCAGAAGAAACTCCTCCTGTTGGTGCTCGCCTATATGTACCAGGTCACTTGTAAACCAGCAAGAACAGCGGTTCTCAAATATTTCTGACCGTGACACTTGGTAAGACATACTGAAAATTTACATCATTGGCAGATATGCAGAAATGCATGTTCACATACACACATACCAGTTTATATAAATCATTTCACACGTGTAGCTGTGTAATTGGAAAAAAAGTTTCACAAAACATCCCCTGTGTCCAGATATTTGCTATTCTAGTCTCTTTTATTTAAAGAAAAAGCTTGTCATGATCCTCTATAAACTCATGTTTTAGCTTCTTAGTGATGGGGGAGTGTCTTCTTGGTTAGGGGAGGTGAATGGTAACATGTAACAAATCTCTTCCTGCATTCCTGTTTTCTCCATCTTAGAATTTCCTCCTTTTTCTTGGATCAAGAAGTTTCAGTTTGGTTGGTACAGCTTAGCCCTGATTCCAGATATTCATAACTCACCACCAGTTACCTAAACTAGAATATTTAATTCATAATCTCTGGTAAATTCAACCACAACCATAAATTCAGCCTGCTCTGAAATGATGTTTCCTTCCTCTTTGGATATTACCGGCATCCATTTTCATGAACACAGTCCCATATTTTTGTCCAAAGCTTGACAATTATTTTATGAGTTGTAAATCTGTACTCCCTTCTTCTGGATTCTGAAGAATAGGAAGTTAGGACAGGAGGAGAATTGGACCACCTGGGCAAGGTTAGAGTCTCAGGTAAAGAGGAGGCCTGCCTTTAAGTAAGAGAGAAAACATCTTTATTAGACAAGGAAAGAGGAGCTCCTTCTGTTGCTAAGCTATTCTTAGAGGGATCTGTAGCCCCATTTCAATTCCTCTTATCAGCATCCAACACTTTCCTTATCTCCAGGATACTGCTAAGGCTTAGATATTGACTCCACTGACATTTCTCCACTGTGAAAAAATTGGGTTTTGTTTTGTTTATCTCAGCCTTGCAGCTGAAAGAGAGGAGAAGGGATGAGATTCTTTTGACTTTGCTAAGAGATTGCCCCTTCATCCTCTGCTATCCCATCAATACCACACAAAGTGGGAACTCTCCCCCCAGGTGGGTAGAAAGGTTCAATATTAAAATAGATAAAAACCTACTGTCTGTATACTATGAATAATTTTCTAGTTTGTCCTGTACCCGTAAATTTATTTTTCATAATTTTTGACATATAGAGGTTTATAAGTTTAAGTCAACAAACTTGTAGATATTCCCTTTGTGTTTTTTCATTCAGGTAGTTATTTTAATTAGTTTTTAAAAATTTCAATTTTTCATCAGAAAATCTTGTGGTCTTTAAAAGTTAGCTTTTATGAAAACAGTACTTAGTCTAAAAATATCGACAAGTGCTATGCAATTGTAAGGGACAATAGTCTTCTGCCCTACCCCTACATTAATTTTCATTCTTTATAGTCAAACATTTAAAAATCTTTTAGCTGGTTGTATGTAAGCGATGAATCATGGAAATCTACTCCTGAAGCCAAGAGCACACTGTATACACTGTATATTAGCTAACTTGACAATAAATTATATATATTTTTTAAAAAATCTTTTTTTAATGTTTATTTGTTTTTGAGAGAGAGAGAGAGGGAAAGAGTGAGAGTGAGCGGGGGAGGGTCAGAGAGAGGGAGAGAGACACAGAATCCAAAGCAGGCTCCAGGCTCTGAGCTTTCAACACAGAGCCCAACGTGGGGCTCGAACCCACGAGCCGTGAGACCATGACCTAAGCCCAAGTCAGATGCTTAACTGACTGAGGCACCTAGGCATTCCCCCCCCCCCAAATCTTTTAGCTGCATTTATCTTCAAATATTTGTCCATGTATTTAGTCATAATATAGCTTATACTGCTATTTTTTGCTTTTTCAAATTTTCATATTACCCACTGACTTTCTTGTTTGGAAGATGAGGGTTTAGGTTTCTTACATCACGACCACAACATATTCCTATGCTTCCTTCTCCCCTGTAGATTCTTTCTTCATTTTTCCAGTTTTTTGTCCTAATGTCTGTTTAAATAAATACTATCTACACCATCTACTACTGTAATATGAGTTACAGGTGACAATGTACTATAACTACATTTCCTTTCTTATAAAACCCTTTGTTTTCCCTGGAATTACTATTTCATCTTTTTGCTTTTCTTTGTATTCATTAGTAATTAAGCTTCAAATTTTATGATAAACTTATAAAATTCCTCAAAAAATGGCCAATAACTTCAGATAAATGGCCTGCTGCCTTTTCTTTGCTCTTGGTTACATCTTACCTGGGACCCTGCAATCTTTTATTCCAGATCGGAGTGGTACTTTCCAAATCTGCTTATTAGCTGTTGCACTGAGACCTCCTTACCTCTGGGGCCTCCTTTTGCTACACTGCTGTGTTGGATCTTCTATTTTTTAAATCCTAGGTATTACTTTACACTTAAGATAATAACTTATATTTAAGTAAAGCTGTATTGATAATTGTTAAGCAGTGGAATTAAATGATCCACAAATACAATAGTCCCCTTGTCTGCAGGGTATATGTTTCCAGACCCCCATTGGATGTCTGAAACTGCTAATAGTTCTGAACCCAACATATACTGTGTTTTTCCTATACACACATACATATGCACCTATGACAAAGTTTAATTTATAAATTAGGCACAGTAAGAGATTAACAACAACTAATAAGAACAGAACCATAAGAATAGAACAATTGTAACAACATTCTGTAATAAAAGTTATGTGAATGTCGTCTCTCTCCAAATATCTGACAATTCTGTACGCACCCTTCTTCTTATGATGATGTGAGATGATAGAATGATGTACCTACGTGATGAAATCAAGTGAGGGGAATGATGGAAGCATTGTGACCTAGTGTTAGACTACTATTGACCTTCTGATGCTACATCAGAAGGAGGGTCATCTGCTTCCGTGGTGCTTAACCACGGGTAAGTGAAACTGTGGAACGTGAAACTGGAGATAAGTGGGGGGTGGGGTGGGTAGAGGGTGAGGGTGGGGTGGGTAGGTGGTGGTGACTATTGTAATCCAATTCAAGAGTTGACTGGGTGGACCAAGAGGGCATGTAGGGAGACTAGTTAGACCACTGCAATTGTCCAGCTAAGAGATGATGGATGGCCTGGACCAGAGTTTGGCAGTGGAGATGGGGATAAGAGAAAATGTTTCAGAAACAATTACAAAGTAAATGCTCTGGATTTATGATTTTTAGTAGAAGTGACAGAAACCAACCAAAACTAGAAGAATAAGCCTAATTGTACGATTATGGGGATGCCTCCACAGAAATGAAGGTATATAGCTGAGGCTTAGAAAGTGCTTGGAACCAAGAAATGGACAATCTTAGAAAACTCATACAGTATTTTTTTGTTTTTTAATTAATTAATTAGTTAATTAATTATTAAAATTTACATCCAAGTTAGCATATAGTACAATAATGATTGTAGGAGTAGAGGCAACTTGTTTTTATCTCTCAGTGTTATTTCTAAGTTTTCACTACCTTCTCTATCTATGCACACTGGTTTAATCTACCCCATGGACATAGGGTGAAAGATGGCCATAGCACATTGCCCCCATTTCTATCTCTATTCAAAAGAAAACATGCAAAACTGTATTTTTGGTTCTTTAGTTTCAATTCTAATTCTTCAAGGATGTGAACCAGGTTAGTCCACTTTGAAACTTTTTAAGTGGATTCAGGGAGAAGTTCTTTGGTAAAAATAAGATTCTGAGCACCCACCATATTGAAGGGGGCTAAGGTTAGGGTTAAAAATCTAATGATTTTTATTTTCTCATAAAGAGGTAGAGGAGGTAACTGTTGAGAGTAAGAGAAAGTGGTAGAGTCAAAGATTTTAAGAGCCTGGTTAAGGTTTGAAATTGCAATTGCAGAAAGAGGAGAGAGACTTAGTATGAGTTTAGGTAACATTGAGAGCCCACTGGGATGAATAAACCTCAATATATGATGGTACAAATCTGAAAATTGACCGGCACAAAGAGTTTAGGTATTAGATAATGACATTGATGGACCATGCATATTAAGGATGAGGACATATGTAAAGAGAGGAGACTTCCTAGAAAATTGAAAGAACAGCATGTATAAAGGCCCTGAGGTAGGAGAGATTTGGTGGGTTTGAGGCACCATGAGAAGTATAGACTGGGCACACTATTTGCAGGCTGGAGTCACAAGTTAGCTTTTCTTTATTCAGCAGAGTGATTCCAATGTCCAAGCCAGTATCTGTTTGTAGTTGGTACTCAGTAAATATTTGTTGAATGAATGTAGCCTTATCTCTATCTAGCAACTTTCCTTCAAATTCTCTGTCCTCTAGATGGCACCCTTCCATAATTTACAGAGGTAATGCAGGCTTTCATCCATTTTTATATTGGAAAAATTACTTAAATATTTTGGGTCTCATTTTCCTGATCTGTAAAACATAATAATAACCCCAACTTCATAGGTAGTTGTGATGTTTCAATCAGGTAAAACATAAAAGTGCGTAGCTTTTGATTTGGTAGTCAATCAATACCTATTACCTAATGTAATTATTAATTTTATTGTTGTTATGGGTATTATTTCAGCCTACGAGACTATTTGTGTTCATGTCCTTGTCTTGAACAAAAACCTTACAATTTTTACTGGACATTTGTCAGTTGAAGGACACCAAACACCCTTTTCCCATCTTAATTATATCCTGACTTTTCCTTTGAGATACTAGCCCTTCCTAATTCTGAGTCCACAGTGTTTCGAGTGAGATATTTGCTCCCAGTTACAGGGGAGCCACCCTAAAGGCTTAATGTCAATATTTGTATTTCATCCCCCTTATCATGGGGAGTCTGGGAGTCCAACCAGAGCCAATGAAATGTACAATAATTTGGGACTTTTGTCTCTCCTCTGTGGAAACCGCGAGATCATCATTTTTTCCCACAATAATAAGAAGTGAGGTCGTGAGGTCTGTATCATCCTGCTGCTAGAAGGATGGCTGAGAGGGTCAAGGAGATCCTGAGGGTCAAGCAAAGGACAGAACAGAGAGAGGCTTAAGAATGAAGTTCTAGGTAATATTTTTTTGAGCCCCTGGATTCAGCCCTGCCTGAAACTAGTTGTATTTCTGATCTTTTTGCATTATATGAGCTAACACATCTCATTTCTTGTTTACACTGGTTTAAGTTGGGATTTTGTTCCTTACAATATACAATCTTAACTTACACATAATTTTTATTAAGAATCCAATATGTCCATCTTATGTTAAATATGCAGACGAAAATAGAATATTCTTTTAGTAATCTTTATCTAAAAATTCCATTAGTGCAATAATCAATTGATGTTATGCCATTAAGTAGTACATTCATTAATGTTTTCCAGTACAACTTAAACTCTAGGACAATATGGTTTTTTGAAAATTAGTGACTGTTATAATAATTTTTGTGGTTTTCAGGGGCTATAACTGGGTAAAGACATTTCTACATACAGATTAGTTTTTATTTTATGGCTTATTTCACTTTTCAATATAAAATAAGAAAGTTACTGAAATTTGTTATTGTCCACTTATTATAAAGTTGAGTTCAACTTTTTGCTATTTAAATCCATTATTTAATTTCTACCTTTCCATTATATCCAAATTTTGAGAGACTATGGTTTTTATTACTCACAGAGGGAACATTTGAAGTGGAAGGAATTTTGGACTCAGACAGAACTGGGTTCCAATCTCAGCTCTGCTACTTGCTAGCTCAGTGAACTTAAACTAATTATTTAACTCTAAGCCTCAATTGTTTGTTTGCAAATTGGGAGTGACAATACAAACTTTCAGAGACAGAGGAATAGTGAGGAATACTGAGACAGCATACATAATACTCCTAGTGTATACTATGATACCTAAAGGCTCATAACAAGTATGATTTCCCTTTTTCTAATTAGTACATTTAGCTTTGTCTCCAAAAATTTTAGTGAGAAGTCATGCCAAGCCAATATATTGTTCTGTGAATCAAAAGTATTAAATGTTTTTTCTTTATTTACTAGTTTCTAAATACTTAGTGAGAAACTAACGTGTATTCAGATTAGATCTTGTTCATTGCTAATGTGATGTCAGGTTTACGAATTACTTGATGTGGTGTATCTATGGATGACGATAGGAATACCCATATTTCTTAGCACAGTGTATGTTTGGAATTATGGGGAGCTTAGAAAGCCATTAACTCCCTCTCTTATCATAGTGTCCATACATCAGTTTTTCTGTGTAGTGTTTCAGTTCCACTGGAGAATTTTGGCTTCGTGTTTTTTCATTTATTTTTAAACTTTATATTATTTTGTGTTGCTGGCTGTGTAGCTCATAATAAGGAAATTAAAAAAATATGTGTGCAATCATGCTACACACTATGACCCATCCATTTAATATGAGCTGGGAGAGAAGTAGCTCCCCCTTTGTTTTATTTGTATTGTTGAAACGTTCTCGACATTTGGGTTTCAAGTCCAAAGGAAGAGTTTTGTTCTTCACAGTGTTTTTTGTATAAATGTCTTGAATGGTTTTCATGTGAAATAAATTTTGCTTTCCCCCTGGACCTCAGTCCTAACTCTGACAATCATTTTAGAATCTCCCAATTACATACCCTGCCCAATGGACTAATGGCCATGACCTTTTCCTGCCAATTGGATCCTTCCTCAGTTCCCAGCTGGAGAGTGAGCTGGAGTAGCTAAGGAACCTTCTTAAACAGAGGGATAAACATATCCAAGTTTAAATTTGTCTGAGTACTAGTATAATTACATGAATGACTTAGCTATCCTTTTTTATTGTTCAAGTTGAATTCAGAAGGGAGAAATAAGCTCCTGAAAGATAGTGAAGACGGAAGTCAGGACAGGACACTATACCAGAGATGTCTCTTTACATGTAATGATACAATTTAGGACCAAGATACAAGATGGTACGATGGTTAGAAGCAAGGGCTCTGGTGCTGCTGGGTGTGAACCCAGATCTGCCACTTGGTAAGCGTGCGGTGTTGGGAAGGGAGCCTCCTGTGTGCTTCTGTGAAATGGAGATAAAACACAGGACCTACCTCATGGATTCTCGGAGAAGAGGTAAAGGTAAATTAAATACATACACTTAGAACAGTGCCTGGCATATTGTAAATGCTCAAGAAAAATGTTACTTTTGGTGGTTACTGTTGTGTTTCTGGATATTTAATTCAACAATACTCTGAACAGGAATTTCACATAAATAAGTAAATAATATATGCTGACTAAATACAAATATAATTTTAGGATTCCAGCAAATTCAGTCATGTGGGAATCAGGGAGATGATATATTAATTTACATCATCAAAATGGTGCCCATTGGCTCTCATGTAAATTTTACAGAAAGCTTCAGAAATCTCTTGATAAGCACAAAAAATAGCATTTTACAAACAGACCCTAAAGCCGAAAAGGGACGAAAGCATTTTGGCTTCCAAGCGGTGTTTCTGTTATTTTTCTGGAAACCAAATCTGATACCTTCTTTAAGCTATTCCAGTTCTTGCCTTACCTGCTTTCTTAAACCAAAATTATTGAATGAATCCTCTCCACTTGAGGCTGCAATTTATTACCTGCAGTTTTCTCCTGGCCCCAGCATAACCTCACTTTGCTGTTCCTCTGCAGCTGTCTTTTCGGAAGCCACTGGAAAATTTGGAACTTCTCAAACGCAATGATCCTTTTTAGTCTTTATTGATGGATGCTTCAAAACATCAGACAGTGTTTGCTTTTCTTTCCTTCTTGAGGCTCTTCTCCTGCTTTGGCTTTCTTATGCCTATTCCCGCCACCCCCCCCCCCCATCTCTCTGTACTTCCTAATCTTCTCAGATACTTATTTTTGCAGCAATTGTGTCAATTATTATATTCCTTAGGATTTGTACCCCAGACATCTCACTGTGAGACTCTCCTTGGTTGATTCGATCCAAGCGACTAATTTCTGGTGCCACCTAAAATTGTCCCAGTTTATATTCCTCAATTTCTGTTTCAGTTGTTTATATTTCAGTCTCTTAGATACCAGGGGGCCCCATAAACATCTCAAGGTCACTGTGACCTCAACTAAAACTAAATATTTTTCTTCCGACTCCAAAGTTGCTTCTACATTAATCCTTATTTAGATGAATGATTCTACTCTCAACATACTCATCTAAGTTAGAAACCTTGAAAGTACACTAGACTGTTTGCTTCGCATTTTCCAATATTTCCCATCGGTCACCAAGGCAAATGGAATTTACCTTTTAAATTACCAATCCTTTTGTTTATATTTATAGTCCTATAACTTGGTTTCAGGTTTCCTCATTGTTCGCTTACATTATTACAACAACCCCTACATTGAAGGGGAAGGAAAGACCATAAAGACACCTGAAGAATATTGAATTTTCAGAGAAAGAGAAATCTAGATAAGTAGAACCTTTAATATAAAGAGAAGAAAAGGTGCGGGTAGTTGGCATTTGATTGTCTGAGAAATTTTGCAATAAGATGAAATCTCGAGCTACTGTCACTGACGTGTTATCCTGAAGGTCAGATAATAGTTTATGGGTGACAGCGGCATTTGAAGACTACTGAGGGATTGTCTACTCTAATGATCAGCCATGCCAGTCAATGCACCCTGCACAGATGCATTTTTAAAGTTTTAATTCATTTCAGAAGGGTTTGTCAATTGTGCAATAAAAATTTGGCATGCATAGATACAGAGCTAAACCTATCACCTTGCCCCCAAACCATCCTTCTTTCTGTTTTTCCTCTCTTGGTAAGTGGTACCCATAAATGCTCATTCTCTCACTCTGAAACCCCAAGAACTTTCCTCCTTTCCCATCCCAGAATGATCACTTGATTCCCCACTGCCGACAGCTTAGTTCAAAGTTCACTGTTCATTTTCTTGAGAGGTGTAGTTAATTTTGGATCTTTAGCGCTCTATTGGACATTGACTAGTTTTTTTATTTTTATTTATTTTGAGAGGGGTGAGGGGCAGAGAGAGAGAGAGAGAGAGAGAGAGAGTAAATTCCAATCAGGTTCTGTGCTGTGAGCGCAGAGCCTGATACAGGGCTTGACTCCACAAACTGTGAGATCATGACCTGAGCCAAAATCAAGAGTTGAAGGCTCAACTGACTGAGTCACCCAGGTGTCCCTGGACATTGACTATTTTTAAATAACTTTTTATTGATTCACATTTCAAAATCCTAGACATTGTCATCTATGATGTGGACTACTCCAATAAACCTCTACCTTGACTTTCTAACCCTAGCATTTTTCCCCAGTTTAACTTATCCTCCATGTTGCCTGCACAGTTGTCTGCCTGAACACTGAAGTCAGTCAGTCCTTTCTTCTTCTGGCCTCCAACAGCCTCAAGTACAAAGCTTAGTGTCCTCCATTTGCCAGTCCAGACCTTTTACCACTTGGCTCCACTTTTCCCCCTATAGCCATATTCCTGTACTTTCCTTCCTACATCCTATGCCCCTGTTTCTTCTTGTGGCTCTCAAATAAGCTACACCCTCCTCCCTGTGTTTTTGCACATGCTGTTCCCTTTGCAAAGAAGCCCATCTCCCTTCGTGGATACCCTGCAAACTTCTTTTGTGTTCACAGGTCACTCAGGCAGCTAGCCTTTCCCCCACCATCCTCACCACCTTCACAAGGCTCCATTATACCTTTTGGTATTCTAATAACTCATTCTTGCCTATATACCCCACACTTTATGAGCACCTAGAAGGCATGAATTTTGATGTAGACACCTCAATATTCTCAGAGCTTCTTATGCAGTGTGTATGTAGTTACTCCAGTAAAGATTTATTAAATGAATAATGAGATTCTAAGATGACATTCTGTTTTCAGCTATGTACATATCTTAAGGTCTTACACACCATGTGCAGGTGCATTTTTAAAGTTTTGTTCTAATATTTGATGAGAGAGATATTTTTTATGTATGTTCTACAGAAAAAAAAGGAATCACTGTAATTTCAGAAGATTTCAATGGAAGTATTTAGTGGTCTTATTAGGCTCTTGAAAGAAAGAGAAAGAGAGAGAGAAGAAAAAGAAAGAAAAGAAGGAAAATAAAGAAAGAAGAGAAAACAAAAGGAACGGAAAGGGAAGAAAAGAAAAGAAAAGAAGGGAAAGGAAAGGAAAGGAAATGAAAAAAAGAAATGTTAGTTAAGCACAAATGCTAGAAAAATAATAGACTAGCATGGGCCTAAATGTGACCTGGCTCCAGTAAATGAGACCTTTTATAATGAAAGTTCTGAGTTGTTAGCTCCCTGGCAGTCATTCTGCAGTGGCCCAGCCCACTTTTTCATCCATATCTTCAACTTCCTCCAACCATTCAGTGTGATTAATTCATTACTAAGAACACATCTGCAGTTCCCACTCTATTTTTTACTCCACTATTTCCTTTGTCAGAATGTCTTTAACCCTCTATTCTTTCTCTCCTCTCAAGATCCTACCTAGTACTGAAGACACTTCAAGATGTCTCCTCTTCCAGGAAGACTTTTCTGATACTTCCACTAAATGAAAACTTTTTTCCTCCTAACTTCTTAAATACTTTATACCTTTTTGATGGCACTTACCACAACCTGCTGTATACTATGATTATTTGTGTACTCGGTTCATCTTACCTATCAGAGTTTAAGTTTCTTAAGGTCAAGCACATTTTCTTTTTTTTATTCTTCCACCTTCACCCAAGCAATGTTTGGTACAGTTTTGGTATTCAATAAATATTTGCAACATAAAGTTGAAATGAGTTATGAGCCTGAATTTTATCATTGATAAATTTCTTGGGGCCTTGGCTATCAGACACATACATGCACATGCCTTAATCTCTGTTAAATTGTGTGGAATGTCCCTGTCTACTTATTTCCACTACTAGAAATCTCTTTTTCAGAGCTATTACACAAAAGGTTGTTATAACAACCATAAGAATAATTGTAAAGATATTTAAAGTAGCAATCCCTAGACTTCTTAGCCCTGAATCATCATCATGTTGAGGAGGCAATAAGGTGTACTGTCAGGAGCACAGACTCTGAATCTGGAGTTGGTTAGGTCTGAATCCTGGCTCTGTCACGTACAAGCAGTGTGATATTGGTAAACTACTTAACCCATCAGTGCCTCACTTTTAGTATCTATAAAACAGGTATTATAACAGTACCTACCTCATGGGGTTGGTGTGAGAATGGAATGAGTTAATATATGTAAAATATGTAAAATGTACAAGTATGGCACATGGTTAGTTTTAGTTTTTACTGTATTATTATTATTATTATTATTATTATGTGCACGTAGGGTATATGCCTACCACCTATTTGAAAGCATGAGCTTTTAAATGGTTGAAACTGTGTTTTCTTCGTCTTGGCATTTCAGGTGACTGGTATGGTACCTCATACAAAGTTAACACTGAAAGACATGAACCTGGAAGAAAATTCCTCCCTGCCCTAGAGGTGAACCTGAGCTTGCTTTCTCCCTGTCATGGATATCCAAAGAACTTCCTTTTTGTGCTCTCAGCAACCTCATATTTAACCCTGCTGGTTTTCATTTACTTTATAATTGAATCATAATGAATTTTAAAATCCATTCTAACTTCCTAAGATCTCTAGAGATTTGCTTCATCAGTCTGACATCACGTTCATTTACATTTCTTCTTTTTTCGTTTCCTTGTATGAGGTCTAAGAATTGTTCCAATAAAACACTTTTAAGATTGTATTACACATACTGTATGCTATTTATTCCTGGCTACATGTTCAAATTAACAAGCACGAAATTGCTAATGCTGTGATCGACTATTACAAACTGTAATGCTATAGCTGTCATAATTGAAAAAATTGGAACTGGACTATTCTTTTGTAACCATCTAAGCTAATAGTTTAAGTGGAAAATATTTATACAAAAATCAAAGCCAATTCAAGTTCAGGGAGTTGTTAGAGGCCATCCAGCTTGGTCATTCTCCTAAGATGGTAAGTTCCTCAGTAGCCCCCAGGATAAATAATCGTCTTTTGCCTAAATTGTTCCAGGAAAACAGAATACATTAATTCTAAGGTCATTTTCTTGCCTTGGTGGGCAATTCTAATTGGTGGGAAACTATTTCTCCTGTTGAATATAAACCATTGCTCTGAAAAACAACATAAGTTAGAGTAGATCACCATCTTCTGTGATAGCCTTCAAATATTTGCAAACAGGTGCTTTATTTCCCACTATGTTATAAATTAACAGATCATAATGAAGCAACTCAAGAATTTTTAGACCTACAAGGCACATGAATATGATTTAATCTTATTGTTTTATAGATGAATACATTAAAAAGAAGAGAGGTTGAGTAGTTATATGCCCACATAACACATTTGTTCATTTGATCATTGTGTACTTAGCTACCAGCTTAATAAACTTATAATTTTGTAATTTAAAATAACATAGTTTTATAACTTAATATAACACAACAATTTACTATTTATTATAACAAATAAATTATGAAGGAATTTATAGTTTAATACATAAACAACATTGAAGACCTTGGTGAATTATAGCCAGCTCATTCTCCTTCTTTCCCCCCAAGCTATCACTAACGTATAATTGTTATCCAACATCCCTTTTTTCTTTTAAATGCTTGTTTATTTTGAGAGAGAGGGAGAGAGAGACAGAGAGAAAATGAGCAGGGGAGGGGCAAAGATAGGGAGAGAGAGAGAATCCCAAGCACTCTCTGAGCTGTCAGTGCAGAGCCTGATGTGAGGCTTGAACTCACAAACTGAGATTGTGACCTGAGCTGAAATCAAGAGTCAGACACTTAACCAACTGAGCCATCCAGGCGCCCCTATTCAACATTCAAAGATTCAAATATATTGTGTCATTACTTCTCCAGCAGAGAAACAGAACAACTACAAGTGATGTGGAATAAGGGATTTATGATGAGGATTTGATTTTACGTGGTTGTAGGTGTGGAAGAAGTGGAAGCCTCTGCATCTGGGCCTGAAGTCATTGTTGGTTAGTAGAAATTGCAGTCAAGAACACAATCCAGACGTGAAGTGGGATGAAATGAGGACAAACAGGAACATGCATCCATCCCTCACTGCCTCCAACCTTGACAATGATGGTGAAATGGAAGGAGCCGGTGCTTGTTGCCATGGAGCTGCACACACACCTACCATTGGACTGAGTAGCTGAAGGAGGAGTTGTAGGCCTGCCTGCTGTTCCCTGCCAACAAGATGGGCAACAGCTAGACACAGTGCACATGGATGTAGTGACTCCTGGCACCCACGCTGACCTTTGGAGCAAAACAGCTGCCCCACAGAGCTCTGCAATTCTCTGAATGTTGTGATTGTCTATGGTTGAGTGTTTAACCTCTGCAGATCATATAATGCTGGGGCTCATCACCAGTTATGAGCTACAGGTCTCTTCTCTCACCCTGTTTATTCCAGCAACTTTCTGTGTGTGGTTCAGTTTTCTTATTTTCTACAGGCTCCTGGGTTGGACTAAAAAATGGCATCATGCTGGTCAATTCCAATATCTGAAACATTTGCTCCTTTAATCACTAGCAAATGGAAAATGAATGATGAAAAATGAGAATCAGCATATTTCCTACATCATCTTGAGGGTGAAATGAGATGTTTATGAAATACTAAGTTTAGTGAGAGGCATTTGCTCCATAAATCTTTGTAAATATTAATATTATTACTGCACCTAAAATCTCTTGCGGTTTCTACTTTGTGTGTCTCACCATTAAACTATACAGTTCTTGAAAATAGGATCTGTGCCCGATTCAGTCCTACATCCTCAGAAGCTTAGCTAGTAAAGCCATCAAATTTGGGGGGAAAATATGTAGAAATGAACATGAGACCTTGGAGTAACATTTTCCAAGCCTGTCACCAAATGAAGATTTGATAAAAGATTTAATCTTATAAGATAAGAAAAATGGTCTATTTAAAAATCTTAATGAACTAAAGAAGAAAAAAACAAATTATAATGATATTTGCAAGTGGTATGTCTTAGCGTTCATATTCACAACATGAAAGAGACGCCAATAAACAAGTACGGAAAACAAAAAAAATCCACAGAAAAATGGAAAAGAGCATGAACAGATATTTCAACACATGTGTTCTCTTAAAGTTCTAGAAGTCAGAAGTTCAAAATGCATCTTATGGGGTTGAAATCAAAGTGTCAGCTGGGCAGCTCGGTTTTAAAGTCTCTAAAGGAGAATCCATTCCTTGCCTGGTCCAGCGTCCAGAGGCTTCCAGAATTTCCTGGCTCATGGCCACATCACTCCAATCCCTGCTTCTGTGGTCACATTACCTCCTATCAACTTCTTTCTTTGTTCTTGTAAGGACCATAGTGATTACACTGGGCCTATTGGAAAATCCAAAATAATCTCCCCATCTTGACTTAAAAATATCTCCAAAGTCCCTTTTGTCATATACGTAAAATAATATGTTTGCAAGGTTCTGGGAAGTATGATGTAGATAGACACTTTTGGGGAACCATTATTGAACCTACCAGAGTAGGTTAAAAGTCATTGACTATTATCTAGATTTGTCATACTCTTCTCCTCTAGGAGAGAGCACCAATACTCAGGGCAATCGGGAAAAGTATGCTAGTTAGTGACTGACTATAACAACTTTCCTGGCATTTGAGTGGTCTGGGCATGGCCACATGACTCTACCCTTTTTAATTAATTTTTTTTTCTGATCATCTCTGCTACATATTTCTTTTTTTTTTCTTCAATATATGAAATTTGTTGTCAAATTGGTTTCCATACAACACCCAGTGCTCATCTGAAAAGGTGCCCTCCTCAATATCCATCACCCACCCTCCCCTCCCTTCCACCCCCCATCAACCCTCAGTTTGTTCTCAGTTTTTAAGAGTCTCTTAGGCTTTGGCTCTCTCCCACTCTAACCTCTTTTTTTTTTTTTTCCTTCCCCTCCCCCATGGGTTTCTGTTAAGTTTCTCAGGATCCACATAAGAGTGAAACCATATGGTATCTGTCTTTCTCTGTATGGCTTATTTCACTTAGCATCACACTCTCCAGTTCCATCCACGTTGCTACAAAGGGCCAGATTTCATTCTTTCTCATTGCCACGTAGTATTCCATTGTGTATATAAACCACAATTTCTTCATCCATTCATCAGTTGATAATTTAAGCTCTTCCCATAATTTGGCTATTGTTGAAAGGGCTGCTATAAGCATTGGGGTACAAGTGCCCCTATGCATCAGTACTCCTGTATCCCTGTATCCCTGTATCCCTTGGGTAAATTCCTAGCAGTGCTATTGCTGGGTCATAGGGTAGATCTATTTTTAATTTTTTGAGGAACCTCCACACTGTTTTCCAGAGTGGCTGCACCAGTTTGCATTCCCACCAACAGTGCAAGAGAGTTCCTGTTTCTCCACATCCTCTCCAGCATCTATAGTCTCCTGATTTGTTCATTTTGGCCACTCTGACTGGTGTGAGGTGATATCTGAGTGTGGTTTTGATTTGTATTTCCCTGATGAGGAGCAACGTTGAGCATCTTTTCATGTGCCTGTTGGCCATCTGGATGTCTTCTTTAGAGAAGTGTCTATTCATGTTTTCTGCCCATTTCTTCACTGGGTTATTTGTTTTTCGGGTGTGGAGTTTGGTGAGCTCTTTATAGATTTTGGATACTAGCCCTTTGTCTGATATGTCATTTGCAAATATCTTTTCCCATTCTGTTGGTTGCTTTTTAGTTTTGTTGGTTGTTTCCTTTGCTGTGCAGAAGCTTTTTATCTTCATAAGGTCCCAGTAGTTCATTTTTGCTTTTAATTCCCTTGCCTTTGGGGATGTGTCGAGTAAGAGATTGCTACGGCTGAGGTCAGAGAGGTCTTTTCCTGCTTTCTCCTCTAGGGTTTTGATGGTTCCCTGTGTCACATTCAGGTCCTTTATCCATTTTGAGTTTATTTTTGTGAATGGTGTGAGAAAGTGGTCTAGTTTCAATCTTCTGCATGTTGCTGTCCAGTTCTCCCAGCACCATTTGTTAAAGAGACTGTCCTTTTTCCATTGGATGTTCTTTCCTGCTTTGTCAAAGATTAGTTGGCCATACGTTTGTGGGTCTACTTCTGGGGTTTCTATTCTATTCCATTGGTCTATGTGTCTGTTTTTGTGCCATTAATTTTTTTTTTTTTAGCTCAAAGAGAAGTGAGTCTTTCAAGTTGTTGGTTCTGAACCTAAAAAACATTTTTTTTTATTTAAAGAAATTAAATAACCATAAATAATAATTTTTTGCTTCTTCGTCTCTCATTACTCAGCTTTATGGTATGTTGAGTATTATTTTATGCCCAAAATCTTTTGGGGGAGGGGCATTAAATTGAGGGCTGAAACAAAGGAAAACATCTCATCAAGGGGTAATGATACTCTCTAGCAGCATGGGGGAATCACCACTCCCCCCATCTTCCCAATCTGGGCCCTTCTTGCAGTTCTTATGGGACAAAAGATTGGGTTGCCATCCAGACCCACTGACCCCCAATACATCATTCAAAATAGCCATAAAATCTGTAAAAGGAAATTATAGCAATTCTTACTTCGAGCTTAGTTGCATGTTTATTTGTCCAGCTTTGGCAGGAGGTTAGGTTTCTTTGAGGGCATTGATTAGTACTTTATCCAGCACATAACACAATGCTTGACACGTAGTAATTACCAAAATATTTGTTAAATATGTAAATGAATGGAAGGATGCATGACTTCACTTTATGGCAGCCTGTCTATCGAGTGGCCCCTGACATGGATAAGGATGATTAGTATGTAATTTTAGTACCTTCAGTTTAAGGAGGGAGGGGAATACTTTAGGAAAAAGTGTTCGTTCTTCTTAGATGTTTGAATATATATCTGACTGCCATTGGCAGTGGAAGAACTGACCTCAGGGGTCTGGAAAGGCATTTCTTAGGCATTTTCCAGAAATATTTAGAAATTGCAATTCCTGGGGAGAAAGGTTGACCTCAATGTTGCCCAGAGCAGGTGTGGAGGCTGCCTATTGGGTAATCAATTCCTCCCACGCATCAAGCATTTTCTTGCTTAAGGCATCACCTTGAGACAGCTGGAGCAAAACTGTGAAAAGGAATTGAATGTTCTCAGAAATAGTTTGGATTTTAAAAAGAAGGTCCTTAAGATTAGAATCTTAGGATCTTAGAATTCTAAGGATTCTAGGGATTTCTAAGAGTCTTAAGAATCCTAAGATTCCTTAAGAAGTTCACACTATAAAGGACTAAAATAAGCCAGATATAAACGGGAAGAAAGAGGCAGATGAGAGGCATTAATCTTATGGTGCAAAGTTTTTATTTTATGAGTAGAAATACATGTAGAAAGTTACACACAGGACACTCGAGTCGACTGGAAACTTTGGGAAGATTTGATTCCGAATTCTTCGTCCTATAAATCAGGGGCCCGTGGCCAGGGTGTTTAAGGGAACTGTCCAGAGTGACACAGGGAATCGGCGGCAGAGCCAGGATTGTAAAGTGGGGCGCCCAGTTTCTAACCCCTCTTTCCACTCTCCGAGCCGGCGGCCCGAGCCCAGTGCAGAAGGAGAAACCACTCCTGGGGTTTTTTGGAAGAGCAGCTGTCATCTGGCTGCCACACTCAGGGAAGAGCCAGACCACTTGATGGTGGAAAAAGAGGATGGAAACGCAAAAGGCGAAGATGCAACTGCAGATTTTATATGGAAAACATGAACCAACTATGGTTTGAAATATTAAAAATAGGTTAACTTCGATTTAAATTCTATTGGACACCAACTTAAGGTCTATAAAGAAAATGTCTGGAAAAATTTGTGCAGCTATCTCTCTTTTTGCTGCATTAGGCAAATTAATAGGATTGTCCCCCTCCTCTAGGAACTTATTTAAAACTTGAAAACAGGGGCGCCTGGGTGGCGCAGTCGGTTAAGCGTCCGACTTCAGCCAGGTCACGATCTCGCGGTCCGTGAGTTTGAGCCCCGCGTCGGGCTCTGGGCTGATGGCTCAGAGCCTGGAGCCTGTTTCCGATTCTGTGTCTCCCTCTCTCTCTGCCCCTCCCCCATTCATGCTCTGTCTCTCTCTGTCCCAAAAAAATAAATAAATGTTGAAATAAAACTTGAAAAAATTAACCTTAATAAAGGAACTTATTTAAAACTTGCAAACATTAACCTTAATAAAGAAAAGGGAGTGAAATATAGAACAAAGATTACTCCCATGATCTCTTGGTCTTGCCCTCTGTGATGTAGAACCAACAGCCTGGGCTGGAAATGCCAGAACTAGAATCTAATCCTGTTTAAGCTACGACTTTATTCAATTCATCAACAACATTCTGGCATTCAGTTTATTTATTGTAAAAAGGGGAACAGATTAGATGGAGGGTCTCTATCAGTCTTTGTCAAATTTAACATTCTAAAACAACTTTTTGTTTTGTTTTGTTTTAATGAGCACAGATGTTCATTTATTGACTACTTGCTATGCATCATCAGGTCCTGGGTCTGATGTTGTGCATAAGGTGGTGAATAAGACAAATATGATCCTTGACCTCATGGAGCTCAGAGAGACAAGAAGTAAACAGGAAACACTAAATAGATAACTCATTACACTTTATCCATAATAAGTAGATAATACAACTAGTAATAGGAGTTAAGATGGATTAAAAAGTAAACATCAAGGATGTTTGAGTCTCATCCTCAAAGACCTCAAGCCTCAAGACAAACATTTAAATAGACATAGGAACAATATGCCCGGCAGAGAAGGTAGCATATGCAAAGGCACGGAGGTCAGAAAGAGTTTGCTACAATTGAGGACTTGACAGAAGATGGGAGTGGCTGGGAGATAGTAATCAAAGGAAAAGAGGCATAAAACAAGGGCAGAGCAGGTCTTGCAAGATATTGCAGATTACAGGAGGCAGTTTGGATTTTATCCCACAGGCAATGGGAAGCCATAAGAAGCTTTAAAGGAGATGAGTGTCATGTTTTAATTCATGTAACAACAACAACAACAAAAAATACCCTCAGGGCACCTGGGTAGCTCAGTTGGTTAAGCTTTTGACTCTTAGCTTCAGCTTAGGTCATGATCTTGCAGTTTATGGGCTGGAGCCTCATGTTGGGATCTGCACTGGCAGTGCAGAGCCTGCTTGGGATTCCCTCCCTCTCTGCCCCTCCCTTGCTCATGCTCTCTCTTTCTCTCTGGAAATAAATAAATCAACTTAAAAAAATTACCCTCAATTCTGTGTAGAGAGAATGTAGCGAGGCCACGGTACAGAAGGGAGTTTGGGAAAAGGTAGTTGTAGAAATTTAGTTAAGTGATGTGGTGGCTTGGGTGAGAGTTACACAGTGGAAATGAAAAAGAGTGAGTAGATTTAAGATCTGTTTTAGGGGGTACCTGGCTGGCTCAGTCAGTTAAGCATCAGACTCTGGATTTCTGCTCAGGTCAAGATCTCATCAGGTCATGATCTCATGGTTCGTGGGATCAAGCCCTGTGTAGGGCTCTGTGCTGACAGCGTGGAGGCTGCTTGGGATTCCCTCTTTGTCTCCCACTCTCTCTGACTCTCTCCTGCTCGCTCTCTCTCTCTCTCTCTCTCAATAAATAAATAAATAAACATTAAAAAAAATCTCTATTTTACAGGTTTATTGACAGGACTTATTTAGCATGTGGTGGATGGGGGGAAGAGAAATCAAGGTAGATGATTTGAGCAAGGAGATGAGATCGTGGTGCCATTTATTGGTAAAGGTTGGAGGAAGAAGAGGAGTCAGAAAGCAGTGACTCAGGTTGTCCTTGTCAACTTCGAGAAACCTCTTTGACACATGCAGGGACATACTAATTAGATAATTGGTTAGAGGGGTCTGGAGATCAAAGGTATGGTCTGGGCAAGAGGTATATGTTTTCAGAATTGCCAAAATATAGGTTATAGCTAAGGTTACAGGGATGCTGAAAGAGTGGGTGAAAACAGGGAAGAAGAAGACCCAGGAACTGTGGCCTAAGTGGAAGAGTCAGCTGCAGAGACTGAGGAGGGATGACCAGTGGGGTAGTTGGCTAAAAGTAAAATAGAATGTTTCTCCTTCTCCTTCTCCTTCTCCTTCTCCTTCTCCTTCTCTTCTCCTCTTCTCCTTCTCCTTCTCTTTCTTCTTCTTCTTCTTCTTCTTCTTCTTCTTCTTCTTCTTCTTCTTCTTCTTCTTCCTTCTTCTTCTTCTTTCTTCTTCTTCTTCTTCCTTCTTCTTCTTCTTTCTTCTTCTTCAAACAGGAGAAACACACCAAAGATTTATTATTTGAACACAAATTCTCAGTGATGAAATTGAGACAAAAAAAATGTCCAAGTTAGGCAGCTTTTGTATTTTCTAGACAAAGAAGTATAAATCTTTGATAATTTATGAGAAAATTATGTTTTTAATATTTGGGAGCTAAAATTAGTAAGGAATTTTAGACACAATTGGGTCTAGGGTTGTAAATTAATAAAAGTAACAAAAGTTATTTATACAAAACTCTTGGAACTGAATTCTTTGACAATGGGAATGTCTCTCTACCTTCTGGTGTGTGAAGTGGTACCTTTCATCTGGGAAATTAACTTCCTTCTTTCTGGAGACAAAGGAGGGGTAAGTGTTCTTTTTGCATTTCTTAATATAAGTACTTACATTTCTTAAGTAACTTGAATTCAAAATAATCAATATGCCACTGTGGGACATTTTGTGGTGGACTCCCTCAAAGACCCTAGAGTTCCCTCTCTAAAACTTTCCTGGAAGATTCCCATCCTAAAAGCTGTGGTGGTAATTTGTTCTATATCATGGAATCAGTTCTTAGTCCTGACAATGGGTCAGTTTGGTTAAAGTTATTTCAGGAGGTGGTGATGCAGGTGTGTTCCCAAAGTTAGGTCATTGGTTCAAGTAATCATGTATTAAATTACAGGTATTTCTATAGAGGTAAATGAAAAACAATGGTTAATGAGTGTAGCAAATTATAAACCAGTTTCTGAGTTCTGGGTGTAGCCAATTGAGAAGATTTTTGAGAAGATTTTTGATATCAGGGTTGAAGCATCTTTAGATGGAGTGAAGCAGGCAGTGGCAAGAGGAGAGGTTTCCCTGGTTTGAGACTGTGATATTATTATATCTCTGGTGATCTTTTTTCCTTTTTATTTTTTTTTAAATGTTAATGAAAGAACATGTTAGTTGAACGATGCATTACACCCGGTGTAATTTCAATGATTTAAGCATACAGATATTTTCATATGTAAGAAGAGAATGTTTCAAAGAGGGAGTGGTCAGCTGTGTTGAAAACTGCTGAGAAGTGGAATAAAATGTAGACTGAAAAGTATCCTTAGATTTGAAACCATGGAGATAATTGGTGACCTTTACAAGAGAAGATTTCTTTTTTATAGTGGCAGAATGAAAACTACATTAGAATGGTATGAAGAATAATTGAGAGATGAATACATGGAAGAATGTGTAGAAAAAAATTTAAGCAGTTTTGCTGCGAAATCAACAGAGAAATAATATGCTGGCTAGAAACACTTGAAGAATCAAGAGGAGATAAAAGTTTTTAAGAATATAGGACACCAGAGCATATAAAATAGTTGTCAATAGTCTTTTAAGTAGTGAGAGAGAAATGATGTAGAGCAGGGATGGGCAAGCGATGGCCCGTGGGCCAAATCTGGCTTGTTGCCCATTTTTGTAGACTCTTGATGGTCCATGAGCAAGGAATAGTTTTTAGGTTTGTAAATAGTTTCAAAATTTTTTAAAAGAATAATATTCAGTGATGTGTGGAGATTATACAAAAATCAGATTCTAGTGTTCATAAAGAAACTTTTATTAGAACACAGTTACACCAAGTGGTTTATGTATTGTCTCTAGCTGCTTTTAAGCTATGGTGGCAGAGTTCTGATGTAATGACAGAGAATGTATGGCCAGCGTAGCCTCAAGTACTTACTACCCGGGCCTTTAGAGAAAAAGTTTATTGACCCCTGATGTAGAAGAAAAAAGAATTATTTGGTGAGATTAATTTGTGAAGGGAATGAGTCTGGGTTCTAGAGAATGAGAGGCTGGCCTCTCACAGGGTCGGGGATACTTAATCAGTAGAGCTAGAAGAAAGATGTTAAGCATGAATACAGATGCACAAAGAGTCTTGACTGTGATGACTGTGGGGCAATATCATTCTTCTTTGTGCCTCTTTTCTCAATGACAGGTAGGTAACCTGATATAGGCATAGTCACCCTGGAAAGTCTGACCTAAGCCTTCTTTTTCTCAAGAAAGAAATGTCACAGTGAAACAGAGATCAATGTATAAAATTCACGAATTTTAAGTCTCAAAAGTGAAGTATAAAGGAATATCTTAAACTTGAGACAATTCTCTGAGCTGGGGAAGGAGAGAGACTCTGAAGGAAAGTCAATTAGTTGGATGCTAATGGTTCTCCAAAGGGCTCTGCCCTTTCCCTTCTCCTGGGATTAGTCATAAAAAGCAGGAAGAGAGACCTCCCAAGCAATTTGGGGCAAATTCAAATAAAGGGGACAAGGCTTTGATCTTTCCCTTTGAAGCCTGAGAACCACATGACTTGGAAACAGTAGAGGAAATGGCTGCATGGAGGCCAGAGCAGAGAGAGATGAAGCCATCCTGCTGAGGTCTCTTTAGCTACAGAGAATTGTGGTAGACAATCCAGCCATGCCATGGGACCACTGTAGTAGTGGACAGAAACATGGAAGTGGATGGAAGTAGAGGATAAAAGACAGGGACCAAACATAAATGATAGCAATGAAGACAACATACGTCTGAAGAAAACCACGGATCAAATGGGGCTTTGTAAATCTCAGTATAGTCAGCAAGGACAGCTGAGGACCAAGAACCATTCTGGATGCTAAAGTAATTTTGAAGAATGTTGGAGGCTACCACAGACAGGGCAGGTGTTGAACCATATGTTGACTGAGTTTACTTTGAATTAACTGAGAAAACCCTTAAGTAACTGAATTTCTCTTGAAATTGCAAAATCCAGTTTCTGCTGTAGGTGCCATAGGAGTTTTGGACAGAAACTAGGAAAAACACATTTTTTGCATACTTGAGTTTTGTGGTTTGAAAACTTTAAAAATCTTAATAGAAGTTGAAAGAGAGAGGGGGAGTTTGAAATTGTTACTTATGCTCTCTGGAAAGAGAAAAATGTTTTTACCACATAAATAATTTCTTCCTCCTGATACACTAAGAAGTTTACTTCTTTAATCATAATTGTCATATATTATTATGTGCTTATTATTTGCAGAACATGATATAAAATACTTCTTGTGCATATTTCATTCAATTCCTACATTATTCTATATCCTTATGCCATAAGGAATTATGATCATTTTATCAATGAAAAAACAAAGGTCTAGAATATGTTAAATACTTTGCAAAATGTATTTGAGAGCAGAATCCACTTAATCACGAAGTTTTTCTTTCTTTTTTTTTTTTTTAATTTTTTTTCAACGTTTATTTATTTTTCGGGACAGAGAGAGACAGAGCATGAACGGGGGAGGGGCAGAGAGAGAGGGAGACACAGAATCGGAAACAGGCTCCAGGCTCTGAGCCGTCAGCCCAGAGCCTGACGCGGGGCTCGAACTCACGGACCACGAGATCTTGACCTGGCTGAAGTCGGACGCTTAACCGACTGCGCCACCCAGGCGCCCCACGAAGTTTTTCTTTCTAATCTCTCTTTCTACTCTCTGTTTCTCCTAGTCAATAGCTAACAGTAATAACTTCCATTTGGTAAAACTGCTTTTTGATGAGTATTGAGCTGATTGCTTTTTAAATATTTAGTTTCCCTTAGTCCTTAGAAAAAGCCCATGCCATATAATTACTCTGATTTTTATAGATGAGCCAACCGAAGGTCAGCGATGTCAAGTAATTTATTCCAAATCATCCAACTAGTAAACAGCAGAGCCAAGGTTTAAATGCCATGAAACCCACATTCTAATACTATTCCCCCTTCTGCCACTCAGACATCTGAAAGTCAAGTGCACGTGGAAACCTTTTCTAACAAAGAGCAAGAATGATGACAAACAATCTTCTCTCTGTGCTAACTTAAAGGGCATATACTAGGCATCTGCAAAAAAATTCATGCCATTTCTTCTTGGGCACTTAACTAGGCTCCTTTGCACCTGGGCATGGCCATGTATAATATGAGTGGAAACTATATGTGTTATTTCCAGGCTTGGCCCATTAATCTTCCTGTGCCATCCATCAGGATCTTTCGCCTTGATCTGGTTGGATGCAAATGTGGAGTAGACCTTAGGTGATGGCAGAGAGAAAACATAGGAGCAGCTGGGGTCCCTGAATAACAGCTTGGAACAGAATCATCCCCAGAGAACTGATACCTATTCAGGACTGTATTTGGCAGGGGATGCAGAAGAGAGGAATGGCCTTCATTGTATTGGATTATTATATTTTGGCCTATTTAGTATTTGTTACCATATCATAGTTTATTCTGAAAAATACAGATGGAAAAGGAACGTTTCAGGTAAAACAGAACCAGAAGGAAGTAGGGGAGCTGTGCTAAAATCAGACAAAAATCATAATTGTGAGAGTATAGTAGGCTCATGGCAGCTATCTCTCAGAGAGAGAGAGAGAGAGAGAGAGAGAGAGAGAGAGAGAGCATTCTGGGCATAATGTGGTTTGGATGTGAAGAAGCCCAGAACAACACTGAGCAGGAAGGTCAATTAAGAAGCTGTAGTAGCAACTCAGGAAATAAATAGTCATGGAATGACCTGGAATGGTAGGAGAAGGGTGAACAGGTTTAAGCTATTTTAAGATTGTACAATCAATAAGACCTGTAGTTGATTATGCATGAACTGAGAAAGGGGAAGGCCTCAAGGATAATACCTATGTTTCTGGCTGAATGATGGTGGTGCCATTCACAGATGCATGTAGCACAGGAGAAAGGCCAGGTTGGTGGGATGGAGTTGGTGGGGGTTGTGGTGTGACATATATTATGTATATAGATAAGGAATCTAGCATGAGAAGATTTAGTATCTTTTCCAAAATGACAGAAGCCATTCTTCTGCCTTCCAAACCCAGGTTCTTTTCACTAAGACAGGTTGCAAGAAAATTCAGAGCTTCTAGTTTCTAGTACCTTTCTCTTTGCTCTGTTCAACACTGCTTTCTTATAGAAGCGAGTTGTCTTTAACAGGTGTGGTCACTGGAGTGTTTAGGAGAGTTATGTGCAAAGATGACATTTCCATGGCCAGAAGAAATTCTTGGGAGGAATCAGACAATGAAATATGATTCCTTTCTATAGGGTTATATTTCTGATCCACAATACTGCTGTATGCCAAAATTAGCTTCCCCTCATTCTTGCCTCCCTCGTGGTACCTTTAATGCCTAATTTATTTCAGCTCAACACCCAGTATCTGTACCAATCTGAATGATTCATGAAGCTTAAAGCATAGCTGTATTCAAAGGTGTCCTGGGTGACCTGCATTTCATGGGCTGCTGCATCAGAGCTGAGCATGGTTCCCTGGGTTTCTGTGATGTTCTCATCTGCCAGAGACTGATTGGAATGTGCAGTCGCTCACGGTGGAAGGGGAAACATGTTTCTCATTCAGCAAGAATGTGGTCCCATCCACAGAGTTTACAGCACGGTTACATTTGAAGTTCAGCCCTAGAACTCTGTGGCAGTAAAAATGGTCGTGATTTATAGGAAAATGTCACTCGTCTGTCTCCTCTATAAAAGCCTTTTATAACTCTCATTGAATATAAATCAGAGTGTATGCAGCCAACAAAATGATGGTTTTGGCATAACATCTTCAAGACAAAAAGAAATGGACTAGAATTGTCTTGGCCTTTTTGCTGAAGACAGATATTACAGGAATTTATTGCTGGTCCAAAATCAATATTCTTGTTTTTAAAAATAGGTATGAGTAAATTTATGCCTCGGTGAAATTCCAGATTAATTAAAGCTATCATTATAGAGTTTACCCACAGATACTGAGGGTGCCATGCTTTTGTAGTTTGAATTTAGCTGAAAGTGTTTTCCTTTTAGTTTTTGTCTTGCTAAACCATATTCTTAGATACATAACTTAAGCTTGAAGCTGTATTTCATTCTAATGTGGAGAAAAGATTCGGCCTCCAAAGGATTGATTTGCTAAATTCATTTTGGAGGTACATAAGAAGTCTTACAGTATATTCTTCTCCAAGTCTCAAAAAGATGTTAAAAACGAATGATCAAGGAATTAAGATCTGTGTTTGAAACAGCATTCCCCATTTCCTTGTGTATTTCGGCATCCTAGGGCACTCAAAGGAGAGATCAGGATAAAGAATTGACAGATGGAGGGAGCCTGTGGTTCTCTGAGAATCTGGAGAGAACGTCTAATATCGTGGCAGGAGAGAGGGAGAAGACAAAATATCTTCATGTGACTGCTTAGGGGATGGAAACAGAATGTTGAGAGGCATATGGAAGGATGATCCTATAAAAGACTATCAGGAGGATCTGGGGCGCCTGGGTGGCACAGTCGGTTAAGCGTCCGACTTCAGCCAGGTCACGATCTCGCGGCCCGTGAGTTGGAGCCCCGCGTCAGGCTCTGGGCTGATGGCTCAGAGCCTGGAGCCTGTTTCCGATTCTGTGTCTCCCTCTCTCTCTGCCCCTCCCCCGTTCATGCTCTGTCTCTCTCTGTCCCAAAAATAAATAAATGTTGAAAAAAAAATTTAAAAAAAAATAAAATAAAAGACTATCAGGAGGATTTGAGAGAGCAAGTCAGGTAAATGGCAGAAAGATTTGGCTTCTCTTCCTGGTAACCCTGGCCCTCCCCTACACAATACTTGCCTTGGCCAGATCCCACTTGAAATATTCTTTTCTGAGTGCCACATACTGGGGGAGGGAAATCAATGATATATTCAAATATATTCAATATATATTGAATGATATGTTCAATATATATTGAATGATATATTCAATATATTCAAACATATTATGAATATTTGAATAACTATCAGAAGACTCATAATACTCATTCTCAACAAGGAAAGCCCTCAGTAGGTACCATGTTGTATGGAAGAGGAAATCCACCTGTTCTGTGAAGTCTCAGTGTAATATCAGTAGGAAGATCTTCCTTTCATGCACTCCATGAGAGGTGTATTGAGTGATATGTAGTGGGCAGAGGTTTAGGCACTGGGTTCCAGTGCAGTGAGATAGAGTTTTTGTTTAAAATAAAGAATACCATTCTGTCCCTCTTCTATAATCAACATTATTGATTCTAAATAGGATTCTTAAAAGTCATTTGACGTATGGTTCCACTGCTCTTTTCGTTGGTCCCCGTTCTCTCAGTCTTTCTTAATGTGGACATGTAATCTCTATGGTGACTATAAATTTACTTGCTAAATTTAACAATAAATCAATAGCTTCCTACGAGTATGAAGTATGAGCTTTTCAGTGATGGGCTGAGCTGACTTAAAATCTGTGAGTTTCCTACCCTGGGGTCTTTTAAGCAGAATCTAGATGATTATTTGGAAGAGATAGAGTCGTAGTTATTCCAACATTTATGACAGAGAGGTGGGGCTTGTTTTTGAGATGATATAAAAGGAAGCATAGTATTGTGGAAAGAGGCCTAGTGACTCAGAGGTATGGTATTAATATTTACAAAGATATTTAATATTAAAGCAATATTAGAAGCAAACTCAGAGAAGTTTATATTTCTCTCTTCTACTACTGTCTAGTTTATGTTTCAACATTTCTGGATAGTAGTGTTTTCTATTTTTTTCCTAGTTATTTTCTTAACAATACTATGACTTTTTCTTCTTAATATTCCTCTGATAAGGAAAAATTCTTCTCATATAGAAAATTCAGTTACCTTGGGATCTTCTAAACATACTGCCGTACTTCTAGTATTAGACTAAAAATCTCCAAGGAAGAGACAAAGTTCCTAGATGAGATAGTGTTAGGTTTCTATTTCTCTGCCTTTTTGTTAAGTGAATAATCATGGCACAAAAGAGGGCAAAATTGAGCATAGAATTAGCAATATGTTATACTAATTAGACATAGAAAATCTTTGTAAAAAAATTTTCTCTCTGAGTTGCACTTGAGCCCTGTGACCTCCATGACGTGGTTGAAGCCATTAGTCTACAAGTAACATTATAAAATTACAAAGTTCTACTAGCTACATTATCTTAGATTCTTCTATGTTACCCTAGAATTATGAAGTATTATGACATAGGTCCTAGTACTCATAACATTATCAAATGGACATATTATCCATTGAGTTATGTTAAACTTTTCAAAAGGGTAACAAATGTATGTAAGGAAACACGGTTAAAAACATCAGAAAAAAAATCAGTTTGAATATTGAGGCAATGGCAACCTCAGTATGACTGGAGCTTGATATAGTGTCCCTAAACACTAAAGTCATTTTAGTTTGCTTTATTAAAGGACCCATTTGCAGAAGAGAGCCATAAGACTACCATTGAATTTTGTTCAGTTAAGAGCACATCTGAAGCATAAGTTTCTCTTCTGCACGCTACACCTTTGTGAGGAACATTGGCAAATGAACTGTGCCCAGAAGTGGTTCCTGGTATGCATGGCAAATCATCTGGAAATAATTGAAAGGACTGAGTACATTAAATATGACTTAAGTGGTTTTCATCAAATAAAGGACAGATGGAAGAAGAACCCCTATGCCTGAACTACTCTAGGACCAGAAGTATAATTCAGGCTCCACATAAGGAAATGTTTTCTAATGGTTCATATTACACAAAGATAGAAAGAATTTCCTTTTGAAATGTCCTTATCATTGGACATGTTCACAAAGATAAATAACAATCCCACTGGGGCTATTGGAGAAAGGATTCTTGCAATCATTAGAAGATCAAAGTGGATATTTCTATTTCCCTCAAATCTGTTATTATTGTTATCACCAGGGTTCTCTAAGCTTGTTGGCCAGAATACAGTGTTTAGAGGCCTATAGGAGAAGCAATACTCTGCGGAGAACATAGTGCAAGGCTGTCTGGAGGAAGGAGTGATTTGGATGGCCTTTTGCAAGGGGGCTGTAACTTGTGCAATGATAGTACCATATCTGACTGAACTTCAAATTTCCTAGAGTGTGGATCCCCAGCCTTTTATTTAAGGAAATTCTCTTAATTCCTTATGGTTATTAAAGAGTAAAAAGATATAGGAGAGCAGATGGGGACATCAAGAGAAATAGCAGGTGTGTAGGAAAGGAATTTTGTTACCATTTTGGATCACAGCCATGTGTCGGGGCTATTGAAAGGGCATGATGTCAATAACTTTCTAGACATTTCTTCTATTGACACACTCCTGGTGGGTTGAGGGAACTGATACCGAGACAAAAGGATCTTGTTGATCAACTATAATTCAGGTGTGTGGTTTCCGTCACATTTATATAAACTAACTCATTCCATCTTTCTTATCCATGGGACGCACACTGACTTCCTACAGCCATGCGGACATCTCTACTTCTAATTTCCTGTGCTTTCTGAACCCTATGTCTTACCCCTTTCTCACCACCCTGTTCCAATATAGATATGGAATAGCATCCCTTTTACTTTTCAAATACTTCTTTTTTTTTAATTTTTAAAATTTTTATTTATTTTTGAGAGAGAGAGAGAGAGAGAGAGAGAGAGAACAGGGGAGGGGCAGAGAGAGAGGGAGACACAGAATCCAAAGCAGGTTCCAGGCTCTGAGCTGTCAGCATAGAGCCCAATGTGGGGCTTGAACTCATGGACCACGAGTTCATGACCTGAGCCGAATCGGATGCTTTACTGACTGAGCTACCCAGGTGCCCCAGCTTTTCAGATACTTCTTATACAAGAGTTGTGAGTTGAGTAGATTTTACTGGAAGTTTGGGAAGATAAAAGATGCTTTTGTATAGCAAATAACTTGAACACCGAATTTAGGTAATCCTTTGTTATGAGAAATCTTTGGAACGATTTGCCACTGGAGATTTTTCATACACAGAATTTCTTTTAGGCAATAGACTACTGCAGTGTCGTCTAGCTCCCTCTCTCGTTTGTTCTTCTCCTTCCATTTTCATTATTTATTCCAAATCCAAATTCCTGTTTTCTTCTCAAACAGAGCCGTTAAGCTTCTTTTCTCACTCAAATCATGCTGTCACCCTCCCCCAGCTAAAGTGACTAGTCATCATAAATTTCTCACAGAGAAAAATTCTTTCCTCAAGGGAATTCAAGGTGCCAATTGTTAAAATATTTTTTTCTACCAATTTCTCCTTTTGGTTGTCTGAAGGGGGACCTCTGATCGCTGTATCATTGAATCTGGACTATTGATCATTGAAGGTAGAGAGTTAGGTGGAAGGAATGTGAGATATGAAGTAAAAAGGTCTATGTTTTGAATACCTGCTTTGCCATTGAATGGCTACATGACCTTGGACTTTTGACACAGCCTCTTTGAGCCTCTTTTGTCCTCATAAAATGCAGATAACTTATACCTTACAGAATAATTATGAGAATTATTTGAGCATGTGTAGACAAATCATCCAGTTAAGTACTCAGCATATGCTAACCTCTCAATAAATGTTTATTTCTATCATCTGGGAACCCATTTCTGTTCTTTCTAGCATTTTCTCAACTTCTTAGAACCATGTCCTGAGCTATAGCTTGGAATACTGGGAAATATTTGTACTATTGAATAGACACAGATGAAAAAAAAAATAAGTGTGGTTTATAGACACATTCTAGTCTCTCTTTATACATTCTCAAACCAAACTCCTACATTATTATACATCCAAACAATGAAGTTGAGAAATGAGATTCTAACAAAGTTAAAAGCAGAATAACTGGTGACAGACAATTTACTCAGGAGTTTGGAATTCCAAGCTTTCCTTGCAATTTACCCTGGAAGCTTTTAAATGTTGGGAATGTGTGGAGATATTCCATACACTGTTATTAATATGTTTCCCTCATTGTGGCAGCTGATGAAACTGGGGGAGGGAAGGGTAGGGCAGAGCATTTCTCAGAGAATGATGTCAAGCAGGGTGAAAGGTTGCAGTCCAAGCCGGACACAGGTCTGGTCTTAGGCAGCTCTTTGGAAAGTCTAATGACAATATGATAATGGAAAAAGAGTGCTGTTTACAGCAAAATCTAAAAAATGATGTCCATCTCCCCTTTGGCAATTTTTATCTTTAACAGATATTTTCTCCTGTTTGCAGAGTGGCTGGACATCAACATCAGATCAATTTGGATTTTCACGCAAATAAAATACACTAACTTAATGGGATGTGAAAGAGCCAGCTTCAAAGTAAATCTCTGTTGAAAGGCACTTGAATTACATTTGAAATGGAAGTGAAACAAAGTTGAATTTTATGGCATTGGCTTACAGGCACTGTCTTACACCATTTACAGATTGACCTAGATAAAGTAGAGAACAGAATCAATCAATCCCGCCATATGCATTTCCACTGTTTGATAACACAAACTGATTCCATTTTAATATATATCTTTCTTTTTTATTTATTTATATCTGTTTTTCCAATAAATTTTTTCCCTCGAAATACTAACATTAGTTAGCCTTTAAATACATAACTGTCAGTTTAAAATAGATTGTGTTGGAATAGATACCATATAAAATTTCCTAATCATCACTCTCCTGTTTCATTTAATTTGTAGAGTTCCTTGCAGTATTCAAATCTGTCTTCCAAAATCTCATTTTGCCTCAATTGTTAATCCAGCATTGATCAGGTATTATCCCTAAACCACAGTTAAAGATACTCTAACTCAGAAAGATGAAGAGATTTACCTAATCCATGTATCCAAAAGCAACATAGCTGCTTTCTTGTGGATCTGATTTCCTGACAACCTGGCTTTGGTGGTAGTAAATAAACACATATTGTTTTGGTACTAGAATGTAGATTTTAATTTCTAGCAAGCTATGTTCTCTCACCTGTGGTGAGCCCAGGCCTCACCATACCCTCCATGCTGCTGTCAGAGGCAGCACTAAAAGTTACCCTGTCCACATCCTTCTTTCAAACTCCTCCAACTCCCTGGGACCTTCATGGTTTCACGTTGACTGTCGGCGATAAAATCATGGGGAATCTTACTTCATTTTGTTTAGACTAGACTTTGCATGAGCCTTATTTATAAAGGATAGATTGTGCTTTCTATACACAAATGGAGACTTGCAGAAAATTAATGCCTATAGGGTTCCAATTCTTATGACTATACAAAACCATCAAGAAAGAAGTATTATAGAATAGGACACACCATCAGGGACTACCATGCTCATTCAATTCTTAATTAAGTACTTGGATTCTCCTTTCTTCTTTCCTTTACCCCCATGGGGATATGGGCAGGAGCGCCCTAGTATACTTTCGAAGGAGATTTTGGAGGGAGAGGAAGAACGTCTCTGTATCACTCAATTCTCTGGAATTGCATTTATCTGCAGCAGCTGTGCAGACCCTTTGGCACCCAGCTCTCAAAGAGGTGTTTGTTGTGTTTTGGGAAGCTGTGAATATGCAGAAATTACAAACTAAGGTATGAATTGTCTTCTGCTGTATAACAACTATAAAGTAAGTAATTTTCCTACTCAGTGAGTCTGTACGTTGAGTATGGTTTGCTGATTCAGAGAAATATTAAGGAAACTCAGAGAAGTAAGGTAAGAATGCTACTTGGTATCTTCTCTCTGGGGCCAAAGAATATGGAGTTCTTAGAAGAGTACTATAGTACATCTAGAGAGAGACAAATGTCTCTTCAAAACAGAATCTTGGACCTAATGGGCGCTGCTTATCTCTCTCTTTGGAAACTAGAATACTGATTCTAAGTAGCAGTAAAGTTGGATTGTACACAGAACAATACCTCAAAAAGTTTCAGGCTAAGGATTTTATGAAAATGACATCAATATTTGTTGAGAATGTCTGTCTGACCTAGCACCCGAAAAGCATAGCAGTGAAGTGTTTACACTGTATATGTAAGAAACTATAAAGGACACACACTGAGTAATAAATTCCAGTCATACATTCCAGTCACACTGAAAATAAATTTGTCTCACATTCCTCTTCAGTTAGAAGCTAAGGCATATGGGGACAAGTAGGGGACCACCTCCCACGATAGCCAGTTACATTGATATCTAGTTCTGGAGTTTATAAATCCACCAAACGAATATTTTCTGTTCTGGTCTGTACTCTTTGACTTTCATGTCCTGAGACTTTTCCAGTAGCTCCCACACTACTGAGCTGGAAAGAGCTCTGTAACGATGAACAGTGTCACTTCCCTCAGCATCTTCTGAAGCAGCATCTTACTGCTTAATGACTCATTTCTGTTGGTCTGAGGTCTTCAAGAACACAACATACATATTGTGGATCCATGCAATCTCCATGCTTGAAGGGACTCTAAAAAGACTTGTAGTCCAGAAAGGCTCACTGAATCATGAACACCCTCGTACAGTCTCTGAGCCTTCATAATATCTCATTCTTTCAGAAAGGTGTACAGGAATAGGAACCTGTGTCCTGTGGTTGCAAATTTCATTTTGTGTGTTCCAGCTGTTAAGGATTTTTTGGTTTTTGTTTCCATCATTTTGAGAAGGATTTCATCTCCCTACAAGCTCCTCTCTGGAGTCCTAATTAAACCTTATTAGATTAAAATCAGCTGTAAAAACTCAGTTTTTGTAGCTCTCTGCACACCATACTGGGGGTTCTTGGGACAGAACATTTGCTCAAGGACTCCATGCTTTTCACTTACCTGTCTATTCTTTCAGTTCTCTCCTTAACTAAACTGGAAACACCAAGAGGCCTCCAGGGTAGAATATGGAGCCCTAAACAATTAACAGATGCCGAGGGTTATAGGAACACCGAGAATTACTATAATTGGTGTTTGGGGAGTCATAGCCAGGGCTTGTAGCCCGGAGACAGATGATTCGGATTTCCCACCTCCCTTTGATGTCCTTGTTGACAGATGATGTGAAACTAGCTCCCCTGAGCCTAGTTCGCCTGAATTTACTGGATTCACAGGTGTTTGGCTTCATCCCATTAATGAAAAATGATACAAATCGACTCTCAAGGCTTACTCAGTAAGGAAGGATCTCATGTATCATAGAAAACCAGAACGGTAGAGCGAGAAGTGACTGTAAAGATCTAGTCTTCTCTCTCATTTTCTCTTTTTTAAATCTTTTATTTCTTTATTTTAGAGAGAGAGCGAGTGAGCAGGGGAGAAGGGCAGAGGGAGAGGGAGAGAGAATCTTAAGTGGGCTCAACTCCACAACCCCGGGGTTAATGACCTGAGCTGAAAGCAAGAATTGGATGCTCAACTGACTGAGCCACCCAGGCGCCCCTTATCTCTTTCTTTTATTAAAAAAGATTTTTCTTTCTCCTAGATTGCAAGTATAAAACATCAGGTTAATCCTATTTCCTAATAATCAATATTATTATAGAAGCAATGCACTCCTGTTATCTCTTTTCAGTATTTTCTCCTTAATTCCCCATCTTTCTCTGTTCTCCTCTTGGGGGCATGAACACCACTCTGATGTCCTTAAAGATAGATGGTTCTTTGGAAAATGAGTGTTATTATTTTGTGTATATAGGTGCTCTAAATTTGCACGAATACAAGGTAACTTATATCTTATGATTCTTAGGGTTTTTTTTAAATCCACATTTGTTTTGTATGTTTGTATTTAACGTTGCTTCTGATAGCTGCTTAGTAAACCATTGAACACACTCACCACTTTCTATTTGTGTGTCCATCGTAGATGCATACCTAGGTTGTCATCAATCCCCTACTTCCATACATAATGCTGAGATGATCATACTTAGATAAGCCTGTTTATGGATGTGGACAATTCTCTCTGGGATATATATTAAGGAGGGGCTTACTAGGATTTATTAATATTTCATTTCATTTCATATTTCAAATTATTCTCCAGATGACTGCATCAGCCTACAGTTCCACCTGCAGGTGTGTTTCCTTTCCCCTCCACCCATGTCAAATGTGGCATTGCCTGTATTTTGTGTCTCAGCCTATCTATAGGGATGCCTGTGGGCGCTCACCTGAACCCTAACTACTTGTGGCAAGCCCCCACAGAGATTTCCCTACCAGAGCCAGTGTTGTGGCCAGACCTGTTCCTGTGGTTCTTATTATGATTGCAGCAACACACCCAGGGCCACACAGCAAGGTCACAGAGGGAGAGAGTGCACTTGTGTGCGCAGACCTGGGACTGTGTCTTTATTAAGGTTAAGGGTGGGGTCCCAAGGGTGTTACAGGGGATCACTCTTTATTGGTGAATTTAAAACAAAGTATGAGAATTAAAACATGAGAAGGAAACAGGGTCACCGAAGCGGTCAGTTATCTAAATCACCCGGGGCTTTCTAAAACGGGAACGTAGTGGGTGGAGGGACCTGACTCTTTATCCAGATGTGTTCATTTGAGATGGATATCTTTGAAATGGATGCCTCAGCGATCAAAGGCTTAATGTCAGGTACTTCTATTACATTTAAAAAAGCTAACTGTCGACACTTACACTACAACTCTCTTCCTAATTTTTGTCAAATTAGTGGGTATAAAGTAGTCTAATGTTAGTCTGAGTTACATTTCTCTGATTACTTGTATTTCAAGCATATCATTGTACTTTCGCTAACTTTTTGGGTTTCATTGTGAATTGCCTGTTGATAAACTTCGCCTATTTTCCAACTCACCAGTTTTAAATGTATACTGTAAGAATTCTTTCAATGTTATAGATATTAACCTATGTTAATTTTTCACATTGCAGGTGTTTATACCAATTAAGCTGCATGGGCATGATAAATCAGGTTCCCATATTACATAGATCTGTTTTGACTATTATGTTTTATTGCTTAATTTACAACTATTTCTAAGGCTTTAAGTCTTCACATGTAACCAAGTAAACTTCCTCTTTCCTTTTTATTTAAAAAATGACAACTAATCACATAACTTTATATTTTCATCTAAGTTTTAGAATGCATTTGTATGGAATTCTGATTGGAATAGCATTAGATTTATAAATTTGGGGAAAAGTAACATGCTTATGATGCTAATTGGTCTCATTCATGAACATGGTATACTGCTATTTTTTGTAAATTTTCTTTTACATATTTTAGTGGAGTTTAAAATGTTTCTCCATGAAGTCTTGATCAATATTTATAGAGTTGTTGAGAGGATTTGTTTCTACTTGCAGACTAGTATTTTAATTTTTACTGTATTTTCTAATTGGTCATTACTGGTAGAGGAAACTTGATTTTTTTGTATTAAACTTATTGATGTCTTTGGAGATCTATAAATATTAACTCCTTAACATGAGGTTCAACTCAGTTTATTCCAACCTTCCTTATGTTTTTAATAAAGTTAAAAAATTTTTTCCTGTAAGAACCATGGGCATTTTTGTTCAATTAGTGCCTAGACAATGCACAGATTTCTTTATTTGCTCTTATAAATCACATATTGATTTTTACAATATTTTCTTGTTGATGTATTTGCCACAGAGGAACACTATTGTTTCATAAATTGGCCTCAAATCCAGCAACCATGCTCATCTCTAACTTTTCCCACATATTTTCTGTTGATCTTTTTCAGGTTTTCAATGTGAATTACATCATCTGCAAATAAGAGCAGTTTTATCTCATTCTTTTATATCTTTATTCCTTTGTTTTTCTTTTTTAAGTTGTATTAGAGTACTCCTCAGTTCAAAAACCTACAATGGTTTCCCATCTTATTCAGATCAAAGCCAACCTCTTTGCAGTGCCCCAGAGGCCTTGCATTGGCCACTTTATACCTCTAACCTAGTGAGGTGCTGTCCATACAGGATGGATGCCTGGATGCCCTTTGCATGGGGCACAAAAGGCCACATTGGTTCTGAAACCTTCTGGGGACAGTTTGCCTCCCAGCCTTTCCAGGATCAACTGTATTTGCATAAACCAAGAGTGGGGGCTTCCTTAAATTTTACAACCCAGGCATCTTTTACTCTAGTCCAAGCTTCACTTCTCACTTAATCTGTGTTTGCCTACAAGCTCTGATCCCAGATATCTGCATGGCTTACCCCCTCACTTTTTTCAAATCCTTGCTCAGATAGCCCCTTCTCAGAACATTTAAAACAGACACCTGCAAGCATTTTCTAGCCTTATGTCTTGCTTTCTTTGTTCTCTAAAGTATTTGTAACTACTTAACACACTCTGTGACACGTATTGATTTATTATTTTTTACTTCTCTCTTTCCCCTCTAGAATATAATGTCTCTAAGGGGACACATTTTTCATCTGTTTTGCTTACTAGAATATCCTCAATGCATGTAACTCTCTGGCATACAGGAGTCCTATAACCATTTGTTGATAAGTAAACAAATGAGTAAATTAAATTATTGATGTTCTCGTCTTGTTCTAGATTAAAAAAGAGAGAATTAAAATTTTTTTTTTCAACGTTTATTTATTTTTGGGACAGAGAGAGACAGAGCATGAACGGGGGAGGGGCAGAGAGAGAGGGAGACACAGAATCGGAAACAGGCTCCAGGCTCTGAGCCATCAGCCCAGAGCCTGACGCGGGGCTCGAACTCACGGACCGCGAGATTGTGACCTGGCTGAAATCGGACGCTTAACCGACTGCGCCACCCAGGCACCCCTAAAAAAGAGAGAATTAATCTAACATTTTTCCAACAACAGGAGCTTCACAGGTTTTTGACATTTAGCCTTTTTCATATTAAAGAAGTTGGACCTGATGTATCCAATATTATTTTTTAAGGTAAATAATAGAAAATAAATTCAGTTAAAAAAACCTTTATAACATACAAAAAGGATATCGATATCTAAGTAAAAAATATCAAAGTATTAGAAAGAAATGTAAAAGAAGTAACAACAGTGGCTATCTCTGGATGATGGCATTGTCATCTTTGTTATATTTACAATTTTTCTATATTAAAAATAATGTTTTTCAAATAAAAAGAAAATAGAAAATAACCTCACTGCTAGGCAATTAAACTATTCATGAATTTACAAGAACATTAAATTCCATTTTATTCTATTTATTTCCATTTACCAATCCTCTATTGAGCAAAACGTTGTGCCAGATACTAGGAAAGATACAAAGATGAATAAAACACAAGTCATGTCCTTAAAAGAGTTTATAATCTGATGTGCACCAATAATATAAGGGAGCAAAGTGCTGAGTGCGCACCAGCCATGGAACTCCTGACCCTCTGGATTCCAAATTGGAATGCTGGCATACTTCCGGGCCTTGGCAATTTCCATCCCAGGAGTATGCTTGACGTTATTCTTCCATGAACCAAACCAGAGTTACTGTCTAGGAAGACTTAAGAAAACCCTCAAACACCAGAAGAGGCATGGAAAATTTTTTGAAATGGAAGAAAGAAGGGAGAATAAGGTAGGTTGATGAGAAGGTGACTAGATCAGGTGGACTGGTTGATGGTAGAGTGTGGTGGCAGAGCAGAGCATGAGTCAGTGCTGTTTCCCATGGCTGCTAAGAGCATTCCTTCCATGGAGAGGACAGCGAGGGTGAGGATGAGGCAGGAGCGGTGGGGAAGCTTTTAGGATTGGGCACGTTCCCCAACTTTTAAATCACAAAATCTCTGAAACTCTGCATTAAAGGAGATTATAAAAGGCCGTTGGGTCATTCTCTTGCCTGCAAGAACAACCACAAACTGTCCTCAAGATGGGAAAAAATCACAGCCAAACTTACAGGATGTTCATTATATGGGAGACACTGATCTAGGTGTTTTAATGTACTTGAACATGTTTGTTATCACAACAACCCTCTGAAATAGGTACTGTTGTTATCTCTGTTTTACAGAGAAGGAGAGTGAGACACCAAGATGCTAAGCAACTGGTCCAATGAAAGCGCATAAGAAGTAGAGATAAGATCGAACCCAAACAACCTGGCTTGGGAGTCCATGCTTTTTAACTACTATGCTTTCCTGCCTCTCTTTAAGATGTCCAATTTATTTAATAATAAATAAATAAATAAATAAATAAACTCTTTCAACAAAGAAAGAATACCTATAACTCTCTCACCAAGAGACAAATTATTTATTTTGCCTGGGTCAAATGCCTTTATTTTCCTCATTGATACTCATATCACACTTGAAGATTGTTACAAAGTCAGCCATCAACAATTATTATTGCTTTAACTCAGAAGTTTAATTATGGGCAACAAGGGTGTGTATAAATGCCAGGCTGACAAGGGATGGACCATGGTAAAGTGTCTGTGGTTAACTTGGTCTCACAGCCAACTCCTTCTAGGTGCTCTATATCACAGAAGAGAAGGTAAGAACTGTATTTCCTGAATTCTCTTGCTCAACTGGTTCCTGGGTCATTTTCCAATGAAAGGCATTCATAGGAGATTTGGGACTAGGAAGAGAAATAGAGGGTATTATTCTCATGAGACAGAAGCAGCCAGATGCACAGCAGACATGAGATTCACAGTGATCCAGTATAGTTATCTTGTCACCAGGTGGCTGGGCAGTCTCCTCAAGGAATAGGGCCATGTTAGGGATACACTTTGGGGCTCTGTTGTTAAAGGTTAGATTTTCAGAGGAATTGGTAAGGGAGAGCCCATGATTACTCTTCATCTCTGTTGCTGTAGCCACTACATTCATGGAACCATCATGCCAGTACAAGGGTGGCTGATGATAAACACTGGCTAATGTCAAATGGCTCAGCCAATTTTTCTCCTTGTTTACTCAATGCCTTTTCAATTATGAATACTTTCTGGGAGTTATTAATATGTGATAAGAATATATTTCAAATACATATATGCTCACTCCCATGTGTAGATCTTCACCCTCCTACACCGAAATTTTTGTCTCGAAGTCTTTTTTCAAGAATTCATCTCCAACTTTCTAGCCTCTTTTCCTTCAGACTCCTGACCGACTTGCCAGGCTTATATGCTACTGATGTTGATTCCATATATAGTTTCACCTTAGGCCACTTATCTTTCGGTTAAAAGTGGATAAACCAGTTGTGCTGTTTAAGATTCAGCCCAGCGTAAAGATTTTCCTCTCTCTATCTTTCAAGGTCATTTCTGAGTGTGGCTGTCATGCAGTTATCATTTAGTTTTGGCTTGCACCCATATACTGAACTGTTCATTAACTAAGTTCAGGCTGTTTCTTCTTGCTTCTGATGGTTTTGTAGATTCTCTCCCTTATAGGTTCATTAGTGTGAGCTGATGGAGGGGCACGCGGCCATTATGATGACATGGGGGTCTGGTATGCTTGATCATATAGCTTTCTTGTACCCTCTAGTCTTGCTAGTGCTTAATCCTGGATGCATCTACCATTTTTATCTTAGTGTGAATTGCTGCTGGGACTATTTGACTTGATGACTTGATAGTTCCAATATAACTCAGCTCTTGAGAATTTCTGGCATGGTTACTTGGTGTCCAATGGTCAAGTATTCCATCTCAGCCAAGGCCCACTAACTCCCAGGAAGCTGTTTTTAAAAGGCAAATAACTCTCCCCTGCATATGGCGTGCCCTTGCTGTTGAACCTCAGGACACTGCCTTGTAGTACGCCCGATGGTCCTTGCCATAAACTCCATGCTGCGTCTTCTTCCACAACAGACACCTCCAATAATACAGGACCTTCTAGAATGTATGGCCCAAGTGCTATGACTACTTGTACCACAGCCTGGACCTGCTGCATAGCTCTTCACGCTCACTCAAAGCTGGCTCCTTTTCACGTCAATCAGTGTGTAGGTGAGAGCATTATTCCTGGAACCAAAGAAGTTCTTCCTTGTTGTAGGAGATGCACATTGAAACAATTTGTCTTTTACTTCACAGATGTCCTGGCAAAGTTCTGACCACTTGTGTCCCCTTACTGGCAGCTTGAAGGTAAGGGATTCAGTTCTCAAATCCTATTCTCAACCCATTCAGAGTATTAACTCTGGTAGTTCTCGTCCTTCAGGAAGTAGACACTGAGATGAAGTTAGCAGTGCAAGAGGTTCCCTATAAGAATCTCTGAAAGGTAAAGGGGGAAGGAAGCAGATTAATAGGGGAAACCTTTAGTTCATGATCCATATCTGACATCTGTGAGATAAAGGGGATAGAAGCAGCATTGAGTAGGGAGAGCTTCAGAAAAAGCAAAGGGAAACTTCAGAGCAAAATTTCTTATTAAACGAATCCCATGTTGAGGAGAAATAGATCGTAGTAGTGTTTTAATGGTCCATGATTAGCTGAGGGCTATACAGGAAACCAAAGTCTTACCTTGAAAGCTAGATCCAAAAAAGCTCTGAAGTTGAAGGCTATCATCTAACTGCCCTCCTTGCAACTGAATAGCAGGTTTGTTTCTTCTTACATTTTTTTTTACTGTTTCTTTATTTTTGAGAGAGAGACGGAGAGAGACAGAGCATGAGTGGGGGAGGGGCAGAGAGAGAGAGAGAGGGAGACACAGAATCCAAAGCAGGCTCCAGGCTCTGAGCTGTCAGCACAGCACCCAACACGGGGCTTGAACTCACAGACCGTGAGATCATGACCTGTGCTGAAGTCTGACGCTCAGCTGACTGAACCGCCCAGGTACCCCACAAGTTTTTTTCTTGAAGGGCGATCTCAGTGGAGTAATGGCCTTGGGCCAACAAGAATATAAGGATCTAGCACAAACATACAGGGGCCAGCCTTGCATAGAAGCATGGGCATTTTATCTATAGTAACACAAAGGAAGGCACTGTTTATAGGTACAGATGCAACGGGGTCTATAGTTATGGTGCTGAGAGTGGTGTATTCTCTTCAGTTTTCTTAGCGAAGCAGAAAGCAACATTATCTCTTCAATGTTCTTAGCGAAATAAAAGGCAAAGTTATCTGCTGTGTACGAGGAAGGAAGAGGAGGCATTAGAAGTTTGAAAAAAGAGAAAGTCCGTATGGTGCCAGATAGAGAAGGATGTTCCAAAGAGAGGAACCAGTACGTGTGTATGGATTGTTTGAGCAAGTGCCTTTGTATGGTTTAGAATATAGCTGGCAGAGGTTAGGATGGGGCTGGAAAGATAGGCTGAGTCGGGTTATGAATGGCCTTGAATGGCATGTTCATGGTTTGGAATTTTTTTCATACTTGTGAAAAACTATTAATGGTTTCAAATAGGGAAACTTATTAATTAGAATAGCATTGACATTAGAAATATAAGCCTTTTGGCAACATAGAGAGTACAAAGCATAGAGGAGAGGCATCCCTCACTATGGGAATGCTCACTCCAAATATTTCCTGTGTGTGACGCCTTGTAAAATATTTAGCCCAAACTTACTACTTTAGTTGAAATCTATGCTAATGGATCTGCATACATTTGCTCGCTGTTAGGTTGGAATCTTTACTGGAGGATTCAGAGAGCACTGTTTCCATATCTTCACTGCTCTGTTGGGATGGCATCTCATGCTCCTGTGTTTAAACCTTTTGTGTACCTCTGCTATCATGTGCCCAGCATTCTTAAGTAAAAAATATTTTCAAAGAGAATTAGAAAAAAACTAGAAAGAAATGAATTGTGTAGAAAAGTCCATATACTTAAAAGAAATGCTAGAGGTGATAAAGTATGTTGAGTGAAGGGAATGCATGAAATATATAAAGCTTGTCCATGCACATGTATGTATCCACTGTGCACATGATAAGAAAATAAATATCGTGAAAGTGCTGTTGATGCTGGAGAGCTTCACTGTGTTACTTGAGTCCAGCATAATATTTTTCAATAACTAGAGAAATGCCTTATGTAATTGGATTGAGAGCCACACTCAGCATGGGATGTCCTTGCACCCATGTCAAAATAGCAGAAGGCTCTAGACATCCCTAAAGATCTGAAGAAGGAAATGGAGAAAGTGAGTGATTAGGTGGGGGAGCTGAGTTTCAAAGCAAGTCAGGAATGGTTTGAGAAATTTGAGAAACTGTAAGATTTTATACTTTGAGGATCATTGGAAGAACCACCCCTAACACTTACAGAGCCTGCAGGAGAGTAAAAAGAAGGGTCAAACCCACACCCAAGCCGTCCCCCACCAGTTCTAACCCATGCTGTGAGGGATCTCATACACATAAGTGTGGACACTCCAGCCCATACTTCAGAGCTGCATCCACTGACTCTCTCCCAACCTTATGCTTAGCAAAGAGCCGTGGCATGGACACCCCACACGTGGCACCCAACTTGTGCAGGCCCTGGAAGTGGGCTTGTGTCCACTTAGGCAGGGGACTCCTGAGTCTTTCCCTGATTTTGGTCTAAAAGAGGGACAGAGGCACGGGTGGTCACTTTCTCTTGATTTCTAGGCCTACCAGTCTGTGGGGAGGGGTCTGGCAGGAGGAGGGCCAGAGCTCGGCCCGTGGTTAGGTTTGCTGAGACCGGAGGGCAATACTGATGATGGTCAAAGCAGTCCCTACTAATAGCGAAGACGAATCGATCTTTCTCAGTGAAAGAGGGAACCACTGGTGAAAAAGAAGAGCCATGAATAGTGAAGACAAACCTTCAAAATATATTTTAGATGATGCAGACAAAATTATTGCAATTGCTTGTGAATGTGATCATGACCTGAACAGCAACATCACAATTTAAAGAGTGATGATATACACCATCTCATACTATCAGGAGATATACAACTGCAACCAAAGGGCTTGAAAGAAATGACTAATGAGACTTCCGTCCCAGTGCCTTGTCTACGGTATCTGATAGTGATCTGTTTTTGAAGTACTGAGTGCCAACAAATGAAGTCTTTACACCTCAGGTGTTTACTTTTCCACTCACTTTTTTCACCAGCTTACTCTGGCTGATTTTCACTCACCAGCAAATGGCTCCCATGACTATAAACTCCCTCCGCCTCTGCTCAAACCAAACCTCACTCAAGCAACTCTTGGAGTAGTACTGAACAGTTCGTCTTTTTGTGTTTATTTGTTAAGTATTATTTGCTTTCATTATGTACCTTAAATGTATTACTGTATTTTATTGTTTATTTACATTATAGTTCATATTCATTGAAGTATAAAAGGAATAAAAACATAATTTGTATAAAATTCCTAGAGTTGCATTGTGTACTGCAGGCAAATATATCTACTGTGTCCATTAAACGGTAATTAGGTAATTAGTGTTTTGAATGCTTTGTATCATGTAGGAATCCTTGAAGGGTTACTGTACAGAAATCTACAGCAGTGTCTCTGAGGCCAGCTGAGGAGGAAGGTCCACTCATTTTAAAAATTTCCAACCCCACACAGGAAGTATTATAGAAAATATAATAAAAAGAAATGACAAGCATATCAGGTAGGGTTAAATTGATTGAATTCAGGGAGCACTGCTGGATGGTGGCAGTTCCTACTGTCATTCATATGCTGCTACCATCTAGCTCTTCAGGAAAGCCAGAGCCCCCTCATGAACATATTCCCCACAGCCCTGGAGAGCGGAGTGTGCTCTGAACCCACTGGAGGAAGACAGTTGGAAGTTGAGTGAGCAGATTTTACTTAAAAAATCCACTCTAGCATTCCAAAGCCATTCTAAGTCTTTGGGTACCTTATTCGACAACGTACAAGAACATTCTGGCATTTACATTGTACTTAGTGTAATGCTATCTATGGGTCCAGGTTTGAGTTAACAAACCAAGCAAAATGATAAAGCCAGTTCATGACCTTTGAGACATGTATTGAATCCAGACTCTACTTAGTGCACTCACATTAATGAAGGATATCAACATCCTTCTTTCACCCTGGTCCAATACCATTAGGATCCATTCCCATACATATTCCTTTGGTCTGACAATTTCCAGCATCGACACCCATGTGGAGCAGTAGGAGCTTCACACATTTTTATGATGGCCAATTTTATGTGTCAACTTGGCTGGGTTGTAGTCCTCAGTTATTCATTCAAACACTAATCTAGGAGTTGCTCTGAAGACATTTTGTAGGTGTGATCAACATTCAAAATCAGTTGACTTTAAGTAAAGGAGATCATCTTAGATAATCTAGGTGGGCCTCGTTTAATCAATTGAAAGTTCTTAACTGTAGAACTGAGATTTCCTTGGGAAAAAAGAAGAAATTTCACTCATCTACAGCAGCTTTAGCTAATATCCAAGAATTCTGGTTTTCCCTTACTAATGGCCTGGACTCACCAGACCCCACAGGAGCAGAAGCCAGTCGTTTGCAACAAATCCCTTGATATACATGCACTACTGCTCTGTGTCTCTTGTTGAACCATGACAGATACTGCTTAGGATGCAAATTAATTTGTATCTTCGTAGGCAATTTGAGATATTTAGAAAGTTGAAAGCATGCTCACCCTAAATCCAAGTTTAGTATAAATGTTTAAACATTTACTTTAGACATCTAGTTTAAACATGATTACTTAAAACCCCAAGGAAACTCTCTTTCATTTGTGCGAAAGAAATATATATTTAAGAATTTTTCTTGTAATATTGTTTACTGTGTTACTATTTAGAAACTAATTGTTCACCAACTGGAGAATGAATGAATGAATGAATGAATACCTTGTAAGAACAGGAAGTAGCAAACCAAACTCTCTGTATCAATATACATAAATATAATAACATATACTATGGATATGATACAATATAATGTAATATAATGTAACATAACATTATATTTTATATAAGAAGAAAAATGGTGATGGTGATATCAGGGGAGTAGTTTTTCATTCTCTTTGAATTAAAGTCAAAACAAAATAAACAACCACCATAGAAACCAAACAAACGAAAAACAGGAAATATCTTCAACCAAATTAGGTAACAAAATATTCTCACGAATTCTAAATTGTAAGTGAGTGGGGCCAAAGTATCAAAACCAGAAAGACCCTATGTGATTAAGCAAACAAACAAAAAGTAGAGCATAAAACAAAATAAAACAAAACAAAACAAACCCCAGAATATCTAAAGGCCCTTGACCTGGAGCACTCAGAAATCACTAACAAGTACTCATTTCCTAAGGCAAAGTCTTCTTGGGAGCTCAGTGCCCCTATTACAAAAAGTGGACGAGACCGCACAGCCCTAATTCAAGGGCAAGTGTAAGAGGACCATAGAGAGGTCAAATAATGCTGGGCAGTCTGGGCCTTATCAAGTCTTGAAATTACTCAGGATGCACCCTCTTCCAGGGCTAAGACCTGCATTGAGGAGAAACCCAAATTAAGCAGGAGAGAGTGACTGGGGGTGACTCTGGAGTGATCCTCCAACCAGCTGGTGGCACTCTGGACATGAAGAGGCAGCTCTTTGTTCTTACTGGAAAAGTCCCTTACTCTGGATTTGGATTCCAGTGTTGCTGATACCTTAGCCTCTGTCGTAGTATTCTACACACCCTATTCCTTGTCACTGCTGTCAGGATCCTCAAGCTTCTCTCTCACGTGTGCTTTCTCATTTCCTGCTGGTACACAGTAGCCAAGTTCTGTAGGTCTTCTGGTGAATAATCTCTTCCCTCTCTTAGCAGGACAGACTACCCCCAGTAATGCAATGCTGGTAATTAAACTTGGTTATCGGTCTAGTGGCCAGCAATGGAGGTAGAGGCAGATCTTGAAAGGCATGTGTATTAGTTGAGGTCCGTGTACATCCTTCAGGCAGGAAGGTTGCAGGGGTTGGAGAGCTGGGTGTTATCTTCTAGCAAGGGGAAAATAGTCCACTTATGCAGACCCAGAAGGCTCCGGGGCATGTAGAGATTCAAGATTTTCAGTCACATATAGCCTGTGGCCCCTATCCTAAGTCTTAGGGCCCAGCTCTTCTGATCTGGCCTCTGACTTTGGTTAGGAGCTTGTTGAGGCTGTTAATTCTGACTGTTTTGAAGTTTTACTTCGGTTAAATGCTGTTAAAGAGGCTTTCTGATTTTATGCCATGCTTTAAATTGTCAAGCGGCTGACCTGAGCCCATCATTTAGTTTTCTCTTCAAAGGTGCCAAGAGTATGAAACCATCTGAGTATCAAAATGAATAATTTCTGCCATTGATAGAAGCACCAAATCTGTTATAATCCATGAGATTATAAAGGTAATTTTTAAAAATACCATTGGTCACCTTTGGAGGTTGCAAGGGAAAGAACTTATTCTGAAACCTGGTGAATAAAGGAAAATGATAATAAATAAAAATTTCCAAAATTAAGTAATAGCAAAGTTGTAACAGGAAATACAAAAAAAAATAGTCAAAAGGTATGTATGGTATGATGCTTTTTGTGTAACATGCAAAAGAATAGTGTATATTATTTATAGATACAAACGTATGCAGCAAACTTTAAAATATATACAAAGTGATAAACAACATTTCAGGATAGTAATTATCTCAGAGAGAAGAGAAGATAATGAGATCAGGGAGTTTTATACAAAAAACTTTATAGTATTTATAATGTACTTCTCTAAAAACAATTAGAAAAAATATCTGAAGCAAATATTGCAAAATGTTAATATTTGGCAAACTTAAGAGGTGGTTGGTACACAGTTTCTTGATTATTCTCTCATGATTATGCTTGAGGTTCTTCCTGATTTTTAAAACAAATAAATAAAGTTGGGGCACCTGGGTGGCTTAGTCGGTTAAGCATCTGACTTCGGCTTAGGTCATGATCTCATGGTTCATGGGTTCGAGCCCCATATTGGGCTCTGTGCTGACAGCTCAGAGCCTGGAGCCTGTTCTGGATTCTGTTTCTCCCTCTCTCTCTCTGCCATTCCCTGCTTGTGCTCTGTCTCTCTCTCTCAAAAATAAATAAACATTAAAAACATAAATAAAATAAAATAGTAGACTTTATAAGTTCTGTGTCTAGTCTGAGTGCCTGAATGATGGTGGTATCCTTCAATGTGACCTAGAGGAAAAGAACAACCGATTTCCCAGCAAGGGAATAAGGGCTGAAGCTTTGCCTATATTAGTTCAGAGAAGCTAGTGTATTTCCACCTTGCACAGAGCAAACACCTTCATGCTTTTCTTTTCTTTTTCTTTTTTAATTGATTTTCTAGACTAGTTAGGCATGTCATGAGAATGAATGGCCTCAACTTAGTATGTCTAGATTTTTATAAGAATGTAATAACATTTTCTATGTTTTCTGAAGGCCTGATGGAGAAACATGGCCGAAATAGAAGGCCAGTTATGTGTGCTCAAGGTTTTGCATAGGATTATAGTTTGACCCTGAATAGATTAGTGTCAAACAGTGAAGATGTCTTCAGCTTCGGCTCAGGTCATGATCTCACAGTCCGTGAGTTCGAGCCCCATGTCAGGCTCTGTGCTGACAGCTCAGAGCCTGGAGCCTGTTCCAGATTCTGTGTCTCCCTCTCTCTCTCTGCCCCTCCCCTGCTCATGCTGTCTCTCTCTCAAAAATAGTAAGTAAACATTAAAAAAAATTTCAAAGTTCATTTTTAAAAACCTGGATGACAAAACACCTCATGGTCAAACTGATGTGAATGAATTATGTCTGCTGCGGACACTCTCCTCACATACTGATGAAGCTGAAGTCCATGGGCTAGTTGAGCAGCCTGCGATGAAGGGGCAGCAGTAGCAGGGGCTGCTAAGGGTCAGCAGTAGCAGGTGTCGCTGAAAAGATGATGTCCCCAACAATCCCTTTCTGCTGAGAATCTGCCCCTTTGTGCTATTTATTTTGTCCTAATTTGTAAGTTTAAGAATGTGAATTCTAGGGGCGCCTGGGTGGCTCAGTCGCTTAAGCGTCCGACTTTGGTTCAAGTCATGATCTCACAGTCCGTGAGTTCGAGCCCCACGTCAGGCTCTGTGCTGACAGCTCAGAGCCTGGAGCCTGCTTCGGATTCTGTGTCTCCCTCTTTCCCCGCCCCTCCCCCACTCATACTCTGTCCCTCTCTGTCTCTCAGAAATAAATAAAACATTAAAAAAAAAGATATCTCTAATACTTAAAATACATTTTGTTGGAGTTGTTGTATTGGAAGGAGTAAGAACAGGTAATGAGCTAATCTTCACAGCAAATAATAGACTAACATTCATTTAGCATTCTGAGTGCTAGGCTGTCTCATAAACACTTTGTGTGCATTATTGCCTTTTAATAATTACAACAGCCCTTTCAAATAAGAATTGTTACTTAGTTTCACAACTACGGGAGCTCCAACTCAGATGGGTTAAGTAACTTGCCAAGGTCATTCAGTAGCTCACACACTTACTTACTGCCTTGCCTGAAATTCCCCAGGGTTCTGGGGAAAAGGCAGTATAGCAGGATGGTTATGAGTATGGGGTGTGGGAGTCAGGCCAGACCTGAGTTTGAGTCTGAGTTTGTTGTTCACTATCCCTATGGCTTTGGCCAGTCCCTTAAGCTACTTCTCAATTTCCTCACTAAAAATGGCAATAATACCAAGTCCCTGATTTCACAGGGTTTTTGTAAAGAGAAATGAGATGATCCATATAAAGTCCTTCTTATGTGGACAAGACCTTGTATCGTTGCATGCTAGCTAGGAGATGCTTTAGGATAATACAAAGGTATGACTAATATGAATGATAGGCTTTTGGGAAGATATTTTTGCCTGGTACCTTTGGGATTAAACTGTCTAGTTGGCTCCTATATATAGACTGGCTCTAGGTTAATCCACGCTATGGATCATATGCATGTGGATCATTTTAGAAAGAGCTCTTCTCCACAATGGTGACAAAGCAGAGAAATGACTTCTTGGACTTCCTTTTCTTGTTCGGAGTCCAGGAGGCTAGGATCCAAGTTCATTTCTCCTCTGAGTGATGAGAAAGAGTAACCCTGTTGATGGGTGAGGTTATCACATATTTTTAAGTTTTGGACAAGCAATGAACTCACAGTGGATGTCCTGTCCGTGCTGAGCAGGCCATGGTGGAGCAGCTTCAAATGAGAAGTCAGTGGTAGATGCTTCTCTCAGTCAACTTGCCAAGCTCAGTCAGACCCAATGGGAATTGTTAGCAAAGAGCCAAGGAGACCAGCTCAAAGTTTTTAAAGGCTTTTATTATTTTTTAACTTTATTTATTTATTTTGAGAGAGAGAGAGAGAAAGAGAGAGAGAGAGAGAGTGAGTGCACAAGAATGAATGGGGGAGGGGCAGAGAGAGAGAGGGAGAGAAGCAGGCTCTGTGCTGTCAGGGCAGAGCCTGATGGGGGACTCAACCCCACAAACTGTGAGATCACAACCTGAGCAGAAATCAAGAGCCTGACCCCTAACCCAATGAGGCACACAGGCACCCCTAAAGGCTTTTGAACATAACTACTAATTATAAATGTAAAATACTATTTATTGTGCTAAATGGGAAAATAGAGAATTTCTATGTATACTGTGAAAGTAGGGACATTTTCCAGTAACAGTCCTAGTTATAATCACGTCCTCCTCTACATTTTCTCTGAAATATGCATTTTCATGGGAAAAAAAGGGATTATTTTAAAAGACAACTTCACAGATATTTTTCATGGCTGCTGTGTATTTCCACCATTCTGTTGAAAAGGCTTCTTTTTGTGTCATGCTATGAAATTTAAGTCAACATGACATAATTCTTTCCCCCTTAGAAAAGCAAGCTCACCTCCTTGGGTGCAGCAGTTGGCTAATTTAAACACCAAAGAGAGGGCCTATGAAAGTGGTCACCTTTCATCTGAGGTTTCATTCTGGGAGATGGTGTTTCACACACTAATCTTAACGTATAGCTGAACCGAGCCCCCATACAGTATGGTTCTTTGGAGGAATGATTGTTTGCCTTTAGCTTCTTGCATTCAGGCAGGAATTCTCCAAGTGTAGAGATCAGGATAGTACAAGCATTTGTTTTTGATAAGGCCTGGGGGATTTTCTCAAAAGTGTGTTAAAAAACATATTTTTCTTTTTTTGAAAAAAATTTTAATTTTTTTTAAATTTATTTCTGAGAGAGAGGGAGACAGAGCATGAGTGGGGGAGGGGCAGAGAGAGAGGGAGACACAGAATCCGAAGCAGGCTCCAGGCTCCAAGCTGTCAGCACAGAGCCCGATGGGGGGCTTGAACTCATGAACCAGGAGATCATGACCAAGCCAAAATTGGACGCTTATCTAAATGAACCATCTGGGTGTCCCCGTTTTTTTTTTTAATTAAAAAAACAAAGATTTTTAAATTTATTTTGAGAGGGAGACAGAAAAAACATATTTTTCAATCATTTTTTTTGTAGTTGTTCAGAGAAAGTTTGGAAAGCTAGAAATTATAATTTTTATCTTCCAAATGAAAGGCTTATTTTCCGGAACTGGCTACTTGGTCTCTTCCTCAGGCTGTGCCCTCACTTTCTGAACAACTGATAAGGCATTCCGAGTCACCTATCAGGTGCCATGGGAGAACCTGGGATTTTCAGATTTGGTGATGCCTGTTGTGTGTGTTTATGTAAATCCAGGAATATCTATTTTACCCACTAGCAAAAAACCCAAACAAACAAAACAACAACAACAAAAAAACCCCAAAAACAAAAACAAAAACAAAAAAACCCTGAGGCAAATAAGTCGATATATAAAATGACATAGGAAAATGTGAAACTTCTCTTGGAGATTTTTGGGATACAGATAGAAAAAAATATACTACTTAATTTAAAAAATTGTCTTGTATTTTAGAGACTCTTTTAAAGCTTGGTTGTACCTGGAAATAATTACTCAAGTGGCAAGTGTGATTTGCAGTCAAGTGAGCTCTGAAGTCAGGAAGTTTAGCTTCTAGGAAAGCTATTCCTTAAACCTCCACCAAAGGGTGTGTCTCAGACTGCTTCTCAAAAAGAGTCTCTGAAGCCGTGACCATCAATGGAGGAAGGTGAAGGTGAGGGTGCTATCTCCTCTGGGTTTTGGTTTTGTCTTTTAACTGTATATGATCCCAGATTAAGACCTCTGGATATGTGTACCTAGAGTGAATTATATACAACATTGGGGGAAAATATGGCTAGACTTCCATGAATTAGCTGACTAGCCAAATCCAACTGAATCTCTTTCTGAGAACAACCAGATTGCCTGAATCAAGGAAAAGTACTCAAGAACCAAAACATCTGAAAATATCTGAGAGCTGCTGACACAGCCAGGATTTGTGCACCCAAGATCCAAGAGAAAAACAAAAGGCCGAAAGCATAGCATTTGGCATCACTTTTCTTTCAAGGTGTTTGCATATTTGAAAGCGACAGAGAAGTTGAGGAGCTAGGCAGAGATTTTGGCTAACCATAGGGCGAGAAGGATAATAGTTGAAATCTGGAGCCCTTCAAGGTTTTGCCCTACCTGTGAGGGTGAACTGGAAACCCACCAGTCCTCAAAAGACAGAAACCCAGCTTCATATGTATTCGCTCTCAAAATGGAAACAAAACAAGATGCAAGACAGTTGTCCCCTCTGTCCATCCTATGTCCTATCAGTATTGGGAAGGAAGTGACCTCTCGTACCCAAGGTCAACCCCTCCAGGGCTCTCTGTTAGTTATCCTCCATCTATCTCCATTACCATCACTCTCTTTCCTATACCAATAGGCACACCATATTGCTTTTTCATCAACCAATATTTTTTGCTCCTTTGGCATGAACTGTTTCTTGTGATTGCACTTCATCAAAATGCTTCTTTGAGTAGAAAGGATGGGCACTTCAGCTGGACATAGGGCCTTTTCTGGGCTTCCTTTTTTTCTTCCCCAGGTGATTTTCTTAAACACATTTCAGGAACAATAGAGTGCTTATTATGTTAAACACATTATGTTTTTGTCAAGAATCTTGCTTTTCCCGGCTTATTTGTCACAGCACCAGCCATGTTACATGGCAGACCCCCCTGGATAAGTCCATGAAACCCATGGGCTAGGGACACCAAATATACATTTTGGCTGACTGTTAATGACCAAGGGTTAAAATGAGTATTCAGCCAAAACTGAAGCTGAAGACTAATGTCACCTCATGGAGTGAATTTCTGGGACATAAGAATACATATTAAATTTTCCAATTTTAATTTTATCATTTGAAATGCCAGTAGTCAAATTTTTAAAGTTTGACATTATTGTACAAGACTATAATTTCTTAGACCTCTTAGTTGAGGTCAAGATACTCAACCTTTGCTATGCTAAATAGATTCCAACCTTCACTTCAGGTCAAGAGGGGTGAAGCTATTCTCTGCTGAGCTTTGCCATTGTAAGTGCTGCAGTGGTAAAGTGACCCCCGGGGCACTGAGATTTCCTTTTGGACAGAAGTGTAACACACAAAGCACATAAGGGGATTACTTTTTACCCTAGGTCAATTTTGAAAGTCTATCTATATTTGAAAGTGAATATTTAGATATTAATATTTAACCTGGTAATTCATAACTAATATTGCTCATGTGATATGTGCATATGGGCATATTACATATATTATATTATATTATATTATATTAATTATATTAATTATATTATATTATATTATATTATATTGCCATATTGGAATATAGTTTCTTTTGTTAGCTGTGCATCACCTCCATGGCCATTCCTGCTCTCATAAGAAATAGAAAACAGTAGCAATCATCACCTGACAGATTCATATTATGCGTGTGCTGTTCTCTGAGTCAGGACACTCTTCAATCCCTCTTAACCCTTCACTAACCTGCTCACATTGATTTCTTAGTTTAAACATATTCCTGAGAGAAGTTTAGATGACCCTCCGTATTTATTTCCTAGGTATGCTACAACTAATTACCATAGATGTGGTGGCTTAAAACAACAATTTATTTTTTCACAGTCTGGAGGCTGGAAATTTGCAATCAAGGTGTTAGAAGAGTCACAGTCCCACCAAAACTTCTAGAAGAGAATGCTTCCTTGCTTTTTTCAGCTTCCGGGGCGTCCTGGCATTTCTGGGTTTGTGGCAGCTCTTAATTTTCTGCCTTCAGACCTTCATGTGGCTCCCTTTCCTTATCTCCGTGTCATCTCCCTGTTTCTTCTCTTATAAGTACACTAATCATTGGATTTAGGGCCCACTCTAAATCCAGGATGATGATCTCATCTTGTGATCCTTAATTATGTTTGCAAATGCCCTATTTCCAAATGCCATACTCATAGGAACCAGGAGTTAGGATTGGATACACCTTTTGAAGGAGACACAATTCAACCCAGTCCACCCCTCCATGTCTAGGTAAGTGCGCTCCCATATGTCACCCATAAGCATTGTGCTTAGCTCCAGAGGAACAATTTTTATAATATGTTTTAATTGCTTTTGCATTGTCTCTAGATCATTGAGGGCAGGAATTGGGTCTTTACATTCCTCAATACCCAGCCTGGTGCCTAGCACATTAGTAAAAAATCAGTAACCATCATGGAATAAAAATCAATAGACAGAAACATCAAGAAGACACATTTTGGGCCAACATAAGGATTTAGGGAAGACGTCTGGGATATTTTAAAGCTAGTTACAGTTTGAGCTGGTTACGTTAGGAATCAAGGGAATAGGGTTAATCAACGTGAGAAAATTGTTCTTTTGCACACAAAAAACACCCTATAATACAATTTTACTGTACAAATATAATCTTCTACACCAAAACTAGTCTGAGTGGGAGAAACTAGAGAGAGTTACTTTCCATAATAAGGTAAGACAGAATTGACTATTTTTAGATGTCAGTTCTGGACATTGAAGGTTGGAAGACAGAGAGAAGGAGGGAGGGAAGACGGGAGGGAGGGATAGAGAGAGAGAGAGAGAGAGAGAGAGGACTCATAGAGAGGGTGAGAGAGGTAGTGAAAGACCAGAGATTGAGGAGAACGGCCAGTGAGAAACTGAACCTGTGTGTTGACCAAGTGACTTCATAACTGTCATATCTCATAATTGCTCTCCTTCTGTGACCCCACCAATTTACAATAACAGGTTTCATAAATGGCTTTTAGTAGTTGGTGCTTTGAGAAATGAAATATGGGCAAGGCTATCACATCTGGGGCACAATAATGTGACAAATGAACAGCTGCCTCCAAAAGTAAGATGATGAACCTGGGTGGTGCATTCAATGTGAGCAGGAATCTAAAATCAGAAGGTCCAGGAAGCCCAGTGAACCCACAGATCATCCCCCAGACTATTGTAAGAAAACTAAAATTTTCAAGTATGTAGGATGGAGGCTTGAGTCCTTTTGCTTTTGCATTAATGAAAACTGATGTCCAGAAAGTTTCATATTAGCAGCTTAGAGACCCTTGAATTGCATAAGTAAAAAAATTTTTTTTAACAGACTGAAGTGTCTTTAGATGAAAAAGAACTGAGTGTTTTGGCATCATAAGTGTATAAACATGATCCAAAAGAAAGCTTGGCAGGGACATTGTGTAGGGAATTCATGCTTTTGATTTTTGGTATCTATCATCCATGTTGCTCTACGGAGCAATGATTTTAAGTTTCTGAGGTTCACTGTGATCAATATATCTTTCTTTTTAGCTAGAATTTTTTTATACAGTTCAACTCCATACACAGATAATCTATGGTGAGTGGCTTCAAAAAATTAGAAAGTTCTGTCCTTTTGTCTACTTAAATGAGATGTGAGTTTCTATCTCATGTGGCCCAAGGTTGTGTTCTGTCCATGGTATGTTCATTCTTACTGCATTTCTTGTTTGTTCTCTGGAGTCTTCAGTGGGTTTGGGATCCACATGCATGGAAGCCTGGGTAGCTATTCCTCCCCACCCCAGCTACCATCCTCTATGAGCTTGTTATAAAGAAATTCACAGTGTTCTACAAATTCTGGCTGGCATTCAATGCAGATTTGAATTACAGCTCCAGATGGAGACACCTACATGAATCTACAAGAACGACTAAGGAAAACAAGTAAATGTCACCACCGCCTTCTATGTTAAAAGCAGAATGGGAGATGTAAACAGGCCATGTAAGTGGCATCTCCCCACATTGATATTCTGTGCCCACCAGAGCTGCCTTGATTATTGCCTAAAGTTTACATTATAGAAATTTATCAAAGAATCTTAGCAATATAAGCAAGATGGAAAATTTCCCTTCAGATGTAGGCCCTGCTATTTGTTTTTATTTGGAATTAAATAAAATTGGACTTTCTTTCTTACACTCTTATATTGGTTTACTGATTACCTAAATCAAATGTAATCTCTGAGACGGCAGGACATTGGTCACCGCTGTATTCTAGTGCCCAGAAAAACATCAGAAACATAGCAAGAACTTGTAAAATACTTGTAGAATTGATAAATCGTGCTTATATTCCATAAATAAGGACCTAGATTATCAAAAAGGAACTGACTGAAAACTGATTAATCACACCAAGAAAGAAACACAAAGAGTGAACGTGTAGTTAGGGTGTGGGAGGAGTGGCCTCTGGAGACCTAAGCCACGTGCAAAGGCAGAAAAAGAACATCACAGGCAGAGAACGAACTCTGGAAGTCCAGAGAAAGAAAAGGCTTTAGTTGCTCTAGGAATTCAAGAGGGTGGTGTGGTTGGAGCAGAATGAGTGAGAGGAAGAATCAGTTAAGTTTAAAGGAGGAGGCAGGAGGCCAATAGTCTCCAGTTCTCTACAGAGTCACAGTGTTCTCCAAATGCTGGCCCGTCTACTCAGTGCAGTAAGATATCACTGAAGAAAACTCATGACTGACTTAGGTTTTTAAGTTTATTCTGGTTGGTGTATGAAGATAACATTAGAGGTGGTTAGGGGTATTGGGAGGTCAGAGAGGGATGATTGTCACGTAGATTAGGGTGGGTGGGTGGCTTTGCAATGCACTTTGGAAAGAAAATGGAACCAATTTACTTATGTATTGGAGTCAGGGGAGGGCAGGGAGAAGGAAAGAGAATGATGAGTAACTTTTCTTCCTTTAGCTTGAACAAATAGTGGTGGCTTCTTGAAATAATTTGTTTGTTTGGGGATGTGAGAAATTACAAGCTTTGTTTGAACTATCTATTAGAGGGGTTAAGTGCATAGCTGAAGATACGAGCTGGAGCTCTGTGGGGTATGGGTTGGAGGTGTAATTTTGGGAGCCATCAGCATCTGGATGCTATTTTAAACCAGGTACTAGATGAGATAACTGAAGATAAATATATATAGGGAAGAAAAGATAAGCTAGGGATGAGCCCGGAGTCACTCTCTCTAGGAACCCACCTTATGAGAGGTCCTGGCCACATCACATGGAACGGTAAGTCAATAAGGGTCTAGTCAGGAGACAGAAACGACACCTGTTATCAGAACAGGGAAAATGTAATGTAGGTAATTGTCATCTAGTAGAGGTGGTCAACTACTAAAAGAAGAAAGAGTGGATTTTCAGAGGCCAATAAATAGCAGGTGCAAACCGTCATCTCTAAGATGAGAGAAGGAATTTCGGACTAGGAGAGAGTCCTGTTCCCCAGTGCTGAGATTTGAACTTTTTAGAAGCGGTTGTGACTACCCCAGAGACACAGCTTGTAAGTGGCAAGAAGGTGAGAGAGGAGGGTTGAGGAGCAAGCTGGGGCTGCCCAGAGGAGGCCCTGGTGGTAGCACGTGGCCCGAGTGCACAACAGAGCTACAGCTGAAGCTGCCGGCTGCAAGTACGCCAATGGTGGCCAGGGGCAGAGCGTGATCTGAGGGTGCATCTGGAGCTTGTCCACAAGGACCATCAGACTCTCAGGCTGCATGATAACAATGGAGATCACAACCCTGAAGAGAAGTGTCTTCTTGCCACTGTCACCCAGGGATACCAGGGTCACTCCAAAGCCCCCTGTGAAAAGCCTGACGTTTCACTAGCTGGCAATGAAGAATTGATTGCAGGGTCCAGTCACGGTATCCTGCCAAAGGGTAGGGAAAGGTAGATTTGGAGCTGAGAGACAACACACTTAACATTGGCATGAGAAGCCAAGCGTAGATGCTCCAGGAGATAGCCCCAGCTGAGCCCCTCGCCTCCCTGGCTGACAGACAGCCTGAACCACCAACCATGTGAACGATCCATCCTGTTGGCTCACCCCAGTTAAGCATTCAGATGGTGGTAGGCCTAGCAGATATCTGACTGCATCTGCATAAGAGACTGTGAGCAAGAAACATCTAGCTAAGTCCAGTCAATCCAGAACTATGAAAGATGATACGTTGTTTTCAGTCAGTAAGTCTCAGGGTAGTTTGTTATATAGCAATACATTAACTGGAACAGAGGGAGGCGCTAACTGTACAGAAGGCAGCTGAAAGACTGTTTGATACAAAGACAGACCAGAAGTGTCCATGCAGGGGTGTCTGGGTGGTTCAGTCAGTTAAGCATCAGACTCTTGATTTTGACTCAGGTCACAGTTCCATGGTTTGTGAGATAGAGCCCCACTTCTGGCTCTGCACTGACAGCACGAAGCCTTCTTGAGATTCTCTCTCACCCTCTCTCTCTCTCTCTATGCTCCTCCCCCACTTGTGAATGTGTACTCTCTCTCAAAATAAATAAATAAACATTAAAAAAAATAACCTCAAAAGCCACACATGCAGCATCAATTTTTTCCTGGGGCTTGGACATACACAATTAACTCCCCATTTAACATTTACACTTGCTTCTTCCTAAACTGTTTATGTCCAAAATTGAAGTCATGAGCTTCCCTAACCAACTTCCTCCTCTACTTGCCCTATCTCAGTGAGTGTTCCATTGTGTACTCAGTTGTCCAAGCCAGAGTCCTGGGGGTGACCATGGACATGTCTGTCTCTCCCATATTTCGCATCCAGTTCTAAGTCCAGATTTATTCTACCTTTTATTTATTTTTATTTTTTTAATGTTTACTTGTTTATTTTGAGAGAGAGAGAGAAAGTGAAGGGGAGGGGCAGAGAGAGAGGGAGACAGAGAATCCCAGGCAGTCTGTCACTGTCAGCGCCTACACTGTCTGCGTCTACACTGTCAGCGTAGAGCCCCATGTGGGGCTCAAACCCACGAACCATGAGATCATGACCTGAGCTGAAACCAAGATTTGGATGCTTAACTGACTGAGCCACTAAGGTGCCCCAGATTTGTCCTACCTTTTAGCATCTCCTGAATCTTTCTTCTTTTCTCCACTTCTATGATCACTACCTAAGTCTGAAATAGTTTTGTCTCTTGTCTGTGCTGCCTCACTAAACTCCCAAATGGTCTTTTCATAGCCTGTATTAAGCCGGTTGTAACCAGTCTGCCCCCAGCCTGCCAGTGTAGTCTTCAGATATTGCCAACGCAAATCTGTTGCACCTCTGTTAGAAGCTCTGAAGTGACTTTCCGTTGCTTCCCTGGTCAATACTAATGGTTCTCAGATGTTCCAAGTGGCCTGCAAAGATTTTCCCTTTATGGTTTCCTCAGCCTCATGATTTCTCGGTTCCTCACACCCCTCATTTATCTTTATACACTATCATCCTATCAAGGGTTTTAGTTTTTTTTTTTTTTTTTTGCCTGAGACACCCTTGTAGATCAGATCAGTTGCCCAATCCAGACTAGGTTAGGCACATTTATTCTTCTATAGAGTGAACTGTTCTTTTCCATTTATGAACTCATTGTAATTTCAATGCATTATATTATCACTTGCCTCCTCTGTTCTACCAAAAATTCCATGAGGGCTGGGAACATGTCTGTATTAGTCTGTACTATATCTCTAGTGCTAACTATAGTACGTAGCATTGAATATGGAATTCAAGATTAATTGCTGAATTTTTAAATAAAAAAGGACCTATAAATATGAGAATTTAAGTTTTATCATTAAGTTGCTATTTCAGACTGTGCCCATTTAAATGAAAATTCCACTTATATCCTAACTGGGCACGATGAATTCTATTTATACCAAGTATTAGGAGAGTTTGCAAATACCATCTTTGGTAAAAGGAATACAAATAAGAATGTGAAGCTTCTTCCCCTTATTCTAGGGCTAGAATAAGGCTCTTGCCATAAAGTACAAGCTCTTTGTCTCAGAAAATCTTTTCAATAAGCCTCTCTGAAACAATATTGTACTCTTATTAAATGTAGAAATGACAAGGGAAATAGAAAAATTATCATTCGGCAAAACTAACAGCAATAATTTTGCACATAAGAACCCTTGATAAATGTTAAACTTAGTGAGCAAAAGTGTGTGACTAAAAGCATATTTGTATGAAAAGATGCTATACATTATATTTCATCAGAAAGATGCAAATTAAAACAACCATGAGATACTACTATATACCTTTTGGAAGGCCCCAACTCTGGAACCCCGACAATGCCAAGTACTGGGGAGGGTGTGGAACGACAGGAACTCTCATTCATTGCTAGGTAGGAATGTAAAATGGCACATTTTAGAAGACGTTCTGACTATTTCCTACAAGACTAAGCATACTATATGATCCAGTAATCTTTTTTTCTTAATACTTACACAAAGGACTTGAAAACTTACGTCCACGTGAAAACCTTCACATGAATGTTTATACCAACTTGATTCATAAGTGCTAAAATTTGGAAGCAACCAAGATGTCCTTCAGTAGGTAAATGGATAGACTGTGGTACATCTAGAAAATGGAATATTATTAGTGTTACAAAGAAATGAGCTATCAAGCCATGAAAAAACACGGAAGTAGCATTAAATGCATATTAGTAAGTGAAAGAAGCCAATCAGAAAAAGCTACGTATTTTATGATGCCAGCTGTATGTATTTTGGAAAAGACAAACCTGTAGAGACAGTAAAAAGAGCCATGGTTGGGTTATAGAGGGATGAATAGGTGAGGCACGGCGGACTTCTAAGGCAGTGCAAAGAGTCTGCATGATACTATAATGATAGATGCATGCCATTATACTTTTGTCCAAACCCATAGAATGTACCCCACCAAGAGTGAACCCTAAGGCAAAGTATGGACTTTGTGTGATTAGTAGGTGTCAATGTACGTTCACTGATTGTAACAAATACCCCTCTGTACCAAATACCACTCTGCATCACTCTGGTGCAGGATACTGAAAATGGGGGAGGTTATGAATGTGTAGAGTAAGGGGTATATGGGAAAGTTCTATCTTCTCCTTAATTTTGCTGTGACCCTAAAACTGCACTATACACATAAAGTTGTTTTTTTTTAAGAAAATTATATTTGCATTATCTCAGAATATTTCTTCATAATCTGATCATAAATTACAATGGGGGAAAGCGTTTTACAGCAAAGAACTCCGACAGGCACCGTGTTAACCGGTGATCAAAGTTGACGTCACCAGTAATCAGGCATATCAACATAGTGTCCACCTGATCTGATGTACTGAGAAAGGCACAGAATCACTTCTGTGACATCCTGGCCCAATTTCTCCTATATAACATGAGGAAGTATCAGACAAACCCAAACGGAAGAATATTCCACAGAATAAATGACCAGTATTCTTTGAAAATGACAAGGTAAAGAGTAAAAGAAATGACTCATAAACTGTCACTAATTGGAGGAGACAGAGGAGATGTGGCAGTGAAGTTCAACGTAGGATCCTAAATTGGATCCTCCTGCAGAAAAAGGACATAGTGGGAAAACCAGGGAAATTTGAATGAAGTTTGTAGGTTAGTTAAGAGTATTGTATCAATGTTGCTCAGGTCATTAACTCGCAGTTCATGAGTTTGAGCCCCACATGGGGCTCTGCGCTGACAGTGTGGCGCCTGCTTGGGATTCTCTCTCTCTCCCTCTCTCTCTGTCCCTTCCCTGCTCGTGCTCTCTCTCTCTCTCTCAAAATAAATAAATAAACTTAAAAAAAAAAGAGTATTGAATCAATGTTAATTTCCTGGTTTTAATAATTGTACTATTGTTATGTAAGATGTTAACATTAGGGGAAGTTTGGTGAACAGTATATGGGAACTTGCTTTACTATTTTTTGCAACTACTCTGTAAATCTAAACTTATTTCAAAACAAAAAGTTAAAAAAAAAACACATGTGCTCAATCTTCTTAACTGGACTGATGAGCAAGATCTTTTTGCTTGACATTTTCAAATACCTATTATCTCTTTCAAATTCTCTACATCAGAAGTTTTCTCTTTCCTGGTTTAGATTTTCTATTTAAATACACTCATTTTCCTTTTCCAAATGCCACCTATGCTTCTTCCTGCCCTGATGTACAGCTGCTCGTTTTTCAATTGTCCTCTCATTTATACTCTACAGAGAAGCCCTCCTGATTTATATATCACCAATTTCCTGCTACATGGAGATCCAAAGCCTCTCCATTATCCTGCATTCATAGTATACCCAAGTGCCTATGGGTGAAGTCACCAAAGCCTTAGATGGTATTTAATCTATCTTCAGCCTTGTTTGAGAGGTTTTTAAAAATAATAATGTCAAATTTGTAGTCTCAAAATTTTAATCCCGGGAACAAAACAAGCCCAGGCTGGTATCCTGACCTTTTATATGGCAGCTTTCACCAAGGAATGCAAAGCATTTTATGGCATTGAATTGTGGTCATTAGGCCTGGCAAGTTGGGCAAGAGCTGCGAGGCTTATTTTTATGAAGGGATAAAATACTCAGCCCAGAACTTGAGTGCTTCATCCAACACTTACAACAAACTGGCAGCAGGAGAGGCAGTGGAGTCTGTCTTCTGTCCTTCATTTTCCTGCCTTCATTTAGAACTCCAACGGCTCTTCCTCTTTTGAGATTTCTTATTTGCCAGTTGACAGGCCGGAGGCTAACTGAGAAGTCAGCAGAGAGGTCATTGCTCTGTCGAGTCTCCCAGCTGTGGTTGCATGAGGTGGGGAGGTAGGTCATGGCTTTGTTGGTCACTCGTGCTGAACAGCTCAGGTCCTCTACTCAGAAAGTAGGCTTTCAATTCATGTTTGCAAGTCGTTTGTTCTTGTTCTCAAGGAGACGGACTATTTTTCTTTTCTCTTCTTTGGTGAAGTGCACTATATTATAGGCACTACTTCAAAGGGAATGCTTGGATCAGGCTACACTGAAAAATCCCCAGTAACCTGCCATAAATTTAAAACTTTTCAGTACAGTCAATATTTTTCAAATGCTAAAGATAGGAAATGTGGCAATTTGAAAAAATTCAGCAAATGTATTCCCCATGGAGAACTCTTGCCTTCTCCCCACTCCTGGCTGCTGGCTTGTTCTAAGGAATCTTTCTTATCTTAAAAATGTTGACCATAGGAGCGAGCCAATAGGAGCCAGCTCCCAGATTGGAGATATGGATATCTGGAGTGGGAACCCTGGGACTCATATCTGAATAGATGTATCTTTGTTCATTTCATATCAATTCGGTATACTGAACTCTTTTAAGAAAACATTAGTGCACCGAGGATCCTGAGACTGCAGATACTGTAACCTAATAACTCCAAGGCAAATAACTTCTCACTTTAAAATAGAGGGTTAATATTTCTCTCCACCAGAACAAACCGTATGAGAATAAAGTAAATCTATCAGGTGATCGTTGCAGAGACGTAGTTTCTTAAATCCAGACCAACTGGACGAGGGTTGAATAAGAATCACCCAGAGATCTTGCTAAAAATACAGATTCTTTAGCCCCAATATCTGGTAACCCAGTTCAGTGATTCAGATGCATAGCCAGGCTAGGAAATCATTCACCTTGAAGGAAATGAAAACTGAATCATATCAGTGGGTTACAAGTTTGGAAAACAACTTATTTTTTTATCATTTCAATTACCCATGTACCCATTTATCCTCTCAACATGTATTTATTAAACCTGTATATAAATGCCTCCTTTATAGTAGGAATGGAACTATGTACGAGGTGTTTAATTACAGTAAAGAAGCATCCAATCAGAGGGGAAGGTGTACAGGGAAGCAGATGTGTGTGTGATCTATTAAATGTAACCCTAGGGCATGCACATGGTGAAATGGAACCAAAAAAACCATCACTGAATCCGGCCTCAAGGAGTTGGGGTGGGGGGAATTTCATAGAGGAAATAAACTCCGGTCTGGGTTCTAAAGGGTAGCTGGGTGAAGAACAATTGGTGAAGAGAGATGAGATAATGAGAAAGTGTGTATTAAGACCCCAGAGGTGAAAATACTATGATGTAGGGATTTCCAGTAGTTTAGTACAGCAAGAGTACAAGAAGGCCATGGGGAATTGGTGAAGAGTGAGTAGGAAAGTAATGAGCAGGTCATGAAAGGCTCTCTAGTAAGAGATCACATGTCCTTATTTACGTGTGACAGTCCTCATTCATGCCTCTTGTCCCAGGTTAATTTTAGTAGCCTCCCCTTCTCTTTCAAAAGAAGATACATTTTTAAAAAGTGTATCTTATTTGTTTATTTATTTATTTAGAGAGGAGCAGGGGAGAGGGAGAGAGAGACACAGAGAGAGAATCCCAAGCAGGCTGCATGCTATCAGCACAGAGCCCAACAGGGAGTTTGAACTCAGAGGCTGTGGGGTCATGACTTGAGCAGAATTTAAAAGCAGAGCTTAATGGACTGAGCCATCCAGGCACCCGAAAAGAAGATACATTGTATGGTTGGCCCACTTATAGCCATGGCTAAGGAGTCTGGCCTTTTGGTCAGAGGAAAACATATTGTCTTTGGAAGGATCAAGCAGGAGAGTGAGTTGATCTGATTTCTGGTTTGATAAGCTCACCTAGCTGCAGCACAGAGAATAGATTGTAGCCGGACAGGATTGGAGTCAGGGATATTGTTTGGTGAGTGACTAGGAATCCCGGCAAGAGCTGTAATGGGTTGAAAAGAAAGGATGGCTGTGGGGGTGAGCGGAAGGAATGGATTTCAGCAATGTGAACAATCAGACTGGACTTACCACTGAACATGTGATTGTGGATAAGTTACTTAATTTTTTTTTCCCTCCATTTGAATGAGGGGCTGTAACAATTCCTCTTGGGATTCTCCTAAGACATAAAAGAACACATTTTTTAGCACACATCCTGTGAGGCCCTCATTAGTTGTTTTCCCTTTTCCTGCCAGCCAAGGCCCTCATCTCCATAGGGCACTTCCCAGCTCCACCTCTGGTGGTCTCTTCTCCATCTCCTAAATTAGGTGACGTTAGTTCTATTCTCAATTTCCTGATGCTTCTATCCCTGCCTCTCATTCCCTCAATGCCCAGATACCAGGTGGATGTCTCCAAGAATAGCTTAATTTTGTTGGAAGATGTGCTTATGATTTATAGTTGCTTGAAGGATGCACGTATCCATTAACATAATGACAGCAACAAAAACCCTATCAGGCTTTAACTTAAAAACATGCCTCAAAGGCTGTACAGGTAAGCAGTCTGACCTATGGACATGGTAGCTATGCACCCAGAATTTTCTATAGCAGCCAGTCATCTGTCCTATTGTTTTCAGTTTAGGAAATAAGGTGTCTTTAGGGACACCTGGGTGGCTCAGTCGGTTAAGCGTTCGACTTGAGCGCAGGTCATAACTTTGGTCCATGAGTTTGGCCCCGTATCAGCCTCTGTGCTGACAGCTCAGAGTCTGGATCCTGCTTCAGATTCTGTGTCTCCTTCTCTCTGTCCATTGCCACCCCCACCCCCACCCCCACCCCACTGTGCTTGTGCTCTGCCTCTCTCTCAAAAATAAATGAACATTAAAAAAATTAGAAAATAAGTTGTCTTTGAAGAAAAATGGCAATTTTTTTTTGGAATCAGCTTCACCCTCTACTATAAAACACTTCTTCTTTTTCTTTCTCTCCTTTTCTCTACTCCTTCTTCCCTTTCATTTCTTGTCTACATCTTTCCCTTTTACTCACTTTCCTCTTCCTCTGCTGTATATATGTTTGCCTTTAATGACACCACCAGGCACCTTGACCTCTGTAGTTTGGCTTCAAGATTTGTGTGTGTGTGTGTGTGTGTGTGCGTGTGTGTATATGTATGTGTGTGTGAGAGAGAGAGAGAAAGAGAGAGAGAGAGAGAGAGAGAGAGAGAGAGAGAAGAGAATCTTAAGCAGGCTCCACACTCAGCACAGAGCCCGATGTGGGGCTTGGTCTCATGATCACAAAATCATGACCTGAGCCAAAATCAAGAGTCAGGTGCTCAACTGACTGAGCCACCCAGGTGCCCTTTTGGCTTTAAGGTTCTTTATAACCCAGCTTCTCTCCATCAAGTTAGACCCTTTGTCCAAGTCAGTTTCTTTCCCCAAGTATGGCGTAATTTCCCCCTTGTCAGTGTTTATGTGAAGACTTTATCCACCAAGCCCTTGTGTCTGAGTTGGCTCTGCTGAGCTGAATTTCCATCTTTTTCAAGAAGCACTTTCGTTGTCTACTCCAGTCGTGGGTTGATGCCCTCCTTTTCCGCCTCTGCCTAATTCCTTTAGCACCGACGATCTGAATCTGCAACTCTTACAAAACCTTTTATGTGTGCATGTCTGATCTTACCAACTATGTCGATAGCTCCTGGTCAGGAGATTTTTGTCGTACAAACTCTTGTGTCACCCACCAAACCCGGCATGAACTTTACACACAATAAGTTATCGATTTTTAATTATATGAGAAGTATAGAGAAAAGCTCCTTATTATTCCCTTTCTTAAAACTAGGCTTTTCTTTTCACTAGGCTTACAGACACCATGAGTGTTCTCGTCTCTCAGTAGCAACCAGTGGTCTTGTCTTCAGAATTTCTGGTTTGGGAAGTTGGGAAAGGTTAGGGTCTCACATCGAAAATACGGATATGAAATGCCTATTATTCCTGTCTTCTGAGTTTTCATAAAGTTAATTTTTTTAATGTTTATTTTTGAGAGAGAAAGAGAGAGACTGCATGTGTCTGAATGTGCCCTTATGAGAGGGGAAGCGGCAGAGAGAGAGGGAAACAGAGGATCTGAAGCTATCAGTGCAGAGCCTGATGCAGGGCTCAAATTCACAAACCCTGAGATCATGGCCTGAGCCAAAGTCGGACACTTCACCAACTAAGCCACCCAGGCACCCCTGAGTTGTCATAAAATTAAATGAAGCAATGTATTTATGGTTTCTGTTCAACTTATTTTGTGAGTACACATAGATAGAAGGGCAACTGACGTATTGTTTTAAATAATTGATCTTACCATGGACAATATCCAGCCTGATATCTTTCCTGTTTTCCATTAAGACTGAGTCACTTCTCCTGTGGGCAGTTAGTGTTTGTCCTTAAACTTAGGGCAAGCTGTACTCCTGGTTCATCTCTAAGAGAAGGTCCAAGGTAAAAAAAATCATAGAACTCATCCTAGCACCCTAGAATTCTGGATGTTTGGTTTTTCCTAATTTGTAGAGACAGTTGAACAGTGTATGGTCATTGGTGAAGCAGTTCCTGATGAAGTATTAATGTTTTTTAGATTAGGCTATGGATCATGAAGTCATGGTTCATGTTGCTTTTCTTAATGGAACTTAATGGAAACTAAACAAATAGAGACAAGCCTGCTTATTCAACCTTATCTAGACTAGCTAACATTTGAGCACAATAACCTTCCCCTTCTATAAATAATCCTTTGGTGAAGGAGCGTATTTGTACAGTTTCATCCTTCATTCCTTCACCCTCTCATTCATTCCACAAATATTTATTGTTTGTACACCATGTGGCGGTCACTATTCACAGCTCTGGAGATACAGCAGTAAACAAACAAAAAAATGATCTCTTCACTTCAGGTGCTTATACTTTAAAAGGGAGAGACAGACAAAAGAGTCAATAAATAGGATACATACAATCGTTATAACAGCTATGAAGGAAGTTGATAGGGTGATATGAGAGAGAATAATGGGGCATGGAGATAGGATGAGCAGTGAAGGTTCCTCTGAGAATATCATATGGACCAATTTACAAGGAGTCATCAAAAGAGTCTTCTAGATAGAGGGAATGGCAATGCAAAGGACCCAAGGCATGAAAGAGTTTGACAAGTTCAAGATAGAGAAAGGAGCATGATATATAGCTAAACAGGCGTTAAGAAAGAGGAGAGTGGCATAAGGTTGGAGAAGCAGGCGGCCAAAGCCAAGAATGAGAATAGAAATGAGTAGGCAGGTGGTTTGGAAACTGAACAAGGGGACTGAAGTCTCCTTTCAAAAGAAGATGTGCATAATCAGTTGCTGTTGGTGTCTTTAAGCAACCGTGTCCTTTTCTCCTAAACCTGAAATTGCCTTGCGACGGGCTCATCTCATCTGAGTAGTGGTACGTGAGCTGTCTTCTCCATTGATTTTACTCAAGAAAACACCCTGTTTGGGAGGCCTTTCCATATGCAAAGGAGATAACTATTCAATAAAAAGGGCCTAATTTGGCATAGACCAACATGTTAAACATTACCCACTCTCCCATGGGCTTTTTAAGATATCAAAGCTTCCCTTTGGTCTATAAACTCATGTGGATTTGAAGGTAAATTTAATCTGGAAGTTTCTGATTCATTTACATTTAGCTCATATCATGTCATTCTTTTACAGTGGTTTGAAGTTTACGAAACCTCTTAAGACTTATTTATTTTAAAAAAAACTATGTAACATTAAAAAAAAAACACCCTTGTAACTCTTCTTGTTCTTAAGAACAATTTATAAACACAAATAAACAGAAAAGCCCAATGCCAGAGCTCAGTTTGCAACATTAAAAGTTAGGATGCTTGCATACGTTTCAAATTAAGCAAATGGAGTCACACACCCAGCATAAAATGAGAACATAGGACTTCGGTAAAATGTGCAATGCTATCATTTATGTAGAGTAGAAACTATAGCGTATTATCAAGACACAAGTTTCCCTCTGTGCATTTCCTCACTTCACCTCAATTCCGCAAGTTATTGAATTTCAGAGATTCCAGAAATACCAGACCTTTAGAAAAAAATCATCAAACCACAAACAGACAGTATTTGAAGAGGCTTTATAAAAGGTCATTTTATGTGGTAAGGAATTTTTGTTTGCAAGTGACAGATAATCCACTCCGAGTGAGCTTAAACAGAAGAAGAAATTAATTGGTTTATGTGACTGAAAAAATCAGAGGTAGAAGGGGTTCAGGCATGGGAGAATTTGGAAACTCAGTGTCATCAGAACACCCTGTCTTTCCACCTCTAGGCTCTGGCTTCCCTTCTTGGCTTCATGTGATAGTCAGATGGCTCTAAATAACTCTGGGCCATGTGGTCCCAGATGCCACTGAAGTCCAATGGGGATTAAAGAGTGCACATATGCCCTCCTCTTGGTAATTGTTCCAAAGCTTCCCAGATCTCTGTCCGACTGGTTTGAGAGTTCATTTCTGTGACTGGCCTGGCTCCAGTTATTTGCTACCCATGGAATTAGGGAGTTGAGTGCATTTGCTTGAACCACAGGGATAAGGATGTGGAAGTGATATCCCAGAGGAAAACTGGAGAGTAAAATAAATAATCCAACAAACAAACAAAGCAAACAAAAGTGTCCGCTACAGAACCTACTGCACCCATGCATCTGATGTTTGGCTCCCTTGAGCTGGGAAGGTGAAATAGCAGGCTGGATTGAAGTCCTCACTTGGTCATAAATTACCTGGGTGATGTGGCCAAGTCCCCTCATTTCTCTGCCCCTCAGTGTCCTTGTTTCTACAAGGAGGGGGACTAAACACAATGCTCTCTCTGAATTTTCTTCCAGCTCTGAAATGGTAATGATCCCAAGCTTGCCAAATAAGAATGGGAAGAGTCTCCTGGCCTAAGATTTCATGGAAAAGAAAACGGAAGCAGGCCCAGGTGCAGGGCAGAAAAGGGAGCCAGCAGACCCTGGGCCATAGAGCGAAGGAAGCAGAGAGAACGCTCAGGGGAGTGAGGTCAGCTCCAGGACAGGACATCTCCTTGCAAGCTGAGGAGCACCCTCCAGTCTCTGCTGCTGTACTCGGAGTGAATGCAGTGGCACAGCGGTGATAGTTGCCATAGAGAGGGACAAATAGACTATTGTTTAGTGCAAGGACTTGATTTTTGCCAGAAAGTTTCACACTCAAAATAAATATTATATATGGCTCCCATCAGAAGTATCTAATCTAGAAAGAAGAAAAATGTCTATTTTCTGAGGTGTTTTAATAAAGTGCTTTAATTCTAGATGTCCATAATCTCACATCGTATGTGTTTTGGAATTTAATTATTGAAGGGGGAGAGATTTTAAGAAGCAAATAAAGAACACGTGCCGTGTATTTTATGACCATAAGTGGGGTACAGTACAGTACGTTATAATCATCTGGATCAGTATTTCTGCAGTCAAACATATGAATGTTCACATTAAGAGATAAATAAAGACTAAAAATAACCTCTTATTTGTCCAGGTCAGATTCTTGAAACAAAACAAAACACAGTTTCCAGAGCTGTTTGGAGCTTAAAGTTGTGGATAAAGTACTATGGACCTATAGGTACATAGGTACCTATAGAGCGGATTGAGATCATTTTGGATAAGACAAAGGAAAGACCTGGGATTTTGGAATGTCACAGAATGAATTGAATTGTTTTTCTTCATGTCAAGGGACCTAGAATTTACTCTGCTGTTTTTTTCCTCGGCACCCGGTCTCTAGTAGGTGTTCAGTGACTATGACATAAATACTTTCTACCTAGTTTGGCTGCTTGGCTGTGTTCTCATCATTGCTTTGGAGTCTCCACGGAACAGCCAACAACAAGTTCATGCCTCTACAGCATTTGATGGGTTGGTCACTATTCCTAGGTCTCTCTTTCACTGACTATGTCAAGCCACATTGTATCTAAACCTCTGGAGAGTGCCCTTTGGTTTCTTTTTTGGGCTGTTTTTCCTCCACCTGCTTGGATGTGCCAGTGTTCTCATCCCTTTTCCCTCTGTACATTTCTTCATGGTGAGCTAGAGATCACCTCCAGGCATCACTGACCACTTGTACGCTCACATATCCAAAGCTGTACCTCTCTCTAGCTTATATGGTTCTTCTGAGATCAGGACTTGTCGTTGGCAAGGCATTTCCAAATTCAAACGTGCGAGTGAGTTTCAAATAGAATTTATTACTTTCCCTTTCCCCCAACCCCACTCCCATAGATTACTTTAGTGAAACGTGTCCCCTTTTATTCAGGTGCTCGAGATAGAATCCAGCTCTATCAATTACACCTAGTTTATATCTTCCCTGTGCATTTTTTTTCTCCATTTTTACTCTGCCACTATCTTATTCTAAACTCCATCATCTCTTTCCTGGATTTGTTCCGTGGCCTCCTAACTCAATTCTCTGTTTTCAGTTACCACTTCCTACAGTCCACCTATTCTGTCAGTATTCACGAAATCTTTCTTGAGTGAAAAATCTGATCAAGTTATGACTTTGCATCAAATCTTGTGGCTTTCCTCACCCTCAAGATCAAGTCCAAACTTCTTTATATAGATACTAAACTTCAAGTGGCCAAACCTCTAATTTCTAGACTCATTTTTGGCTCTCACTCTATGCCCTAGTCACAGGAACTATTTGTGGCTCTCCCAACACACTCAAGCCATTTTGCCTTTTGCTCCTCTGCACATGGTATCCTTACTTTCTAAAACAGCTCATCCCCTCAAATGCCTAATTAACTTACGTTTGTAATTCAGACTCAACTTAGAAACCTGCTCCTTTAGCAAGTTGTTGTAGTCATACCCACCTGGGATTAGTGTCCTCTCTGCACACCTACAGCACTCTGCTTATATTATGTAGTATAACATGCTTTCTGATGTCTATTCTGTTTCATAAGATCGTTAGTTCTTTGTGAGCAGAGGCCAAGAAACTCATATCTTCATTGCCTAAAAAAATGCTTGACCCATAATATCCCTCAGTAGATTTTTGTCAAATGGAGGAATGAATGAAGGAATACACACACACACACACAGGCTCCTATAAAGCATTCTTTTTTTTTTTTTTTTTTTTACTTTCCTGAAATGTTAAATGTTGGCTAATTAACTCTAGGAAATTCCTTTTTAATTTTTTCATGATTCAAACAACTAGTATATCATTCAGGATAAGTGAGGTTCTTCTGCAGTAACAATCTTTTTTTTTTTTTAACGTTTTTATTCATTCTTTGAGAGACAGAGAGACAGAGCGCAAGCAGGGGAGGGGCAGGCAGAGAGGTAGACACAGAATCTGAAGCAGGCTCTGAGCTGTCAGTACAGAGCCCAACACGGGGCTCAAACCCACGAACTATGAGATCATGACCTGAGCCAAAGTTGGCGGCTTAACTGACTGAGCCACCCAGGTGCCCCTGCAGTAACAATCTTTAATCTCAGAGGTCATATGACCTCAATTCATTGCTTGGGCCCCAAGTAGTGCAAGCCTACTATGTACTCAGAATCACGGAACATCTGGAAAATTTGAGGACCAGCAGAGATTTATTTATTTATTTATTTATGTTAATGTTTATTTATTTATTTATTAAAATTTTTTTTTATTTAAACTTTTTTTTTTTCAACGTTTATTTATTTTTGGGACAGAGAGAGACAGAGCATGAACGGGGGAGGGGCAGAGAGAGAGGGAGACACAGAATCAGAAACAGGCTCCAGGCTCTGAGCCATCAGCCCAGAGCCTGATGCGGGGCTCGAACTCCCGGACCGCGAGATCGTGACCTGGCTGAAGTCGGACGCTTAACCGACTGCGCCACCCAGGCGCCCCCAAAAAATTTTTTTTAAATATGAAATTTATTGTCAAATTGGTTTCCTTACAACACCTAGTGCTCATCCCAACAGGTGCCCTCCTCAGTGCCCATCACCCACCCTCCTCTCCCTCCCACCCCCCATCAACCCTCAGTTTATTCTCAGTTTTTAAGAGTCTCTTATGGTTTGCCTCCTTCCGTCTCTGTAACTTTTTTTTCCCTTTCCCCTCCGCCATGGTCTTCTGTTAAGTTTCTCAGGATCCACATAAAAGTGAAAATATATGGTATCTGTCTTTCTCTGTATGACTTATTTCACTTAGCATAACACTCTCCAGTTCCATCCACGTTGCTACAAAAGGCCATATTTCATTTTTTCTCATTGCCAAGTAGTATTCCATTGTATATATAAACCACAACTTCTTTATCCATTCATCAGTTGGTGGACATTTAGGCTCTTTCCATCATTTGGCTATTGTTGAAAGTGTTGCTATAAACATTGGGGTACAAGTGCCCCTATGCATCAGCACTCCTGTATTCCATCAATAGCACTGCTAGGAATTTACCCAAGGCATGCAGAGTTTTAAATATAAAGACTTTTTGTTTGTTTTTTCATTTAGAATGTCACATTTATGAGTAAAAACATACAGTTTGACATCAGTTTGATTTTTAAAAAGCAACTCCTACACCACTAGGAATTTGATTCATCCATCTTCTTCGACGTCAGCACCCGAAGTCCTGATTCTCTCTGCCTCTAAATCCTGATAACTTCCTCTGAGCACTACACACCCCATCACCAACGGAATCCCTCCCTCCTTTCCTTCCTTCCTTCCTTCCTTCCTCTCCCTATTCCTCCTACCCTGACCATTATCTCTCCATGTCTGAATTATAGCACTAGCTTGCAGATCTCCAGTCTCTCCTCCTTCAATCTGCCCTTACACATTGCAGCTAGAATGATCCTACTAAAGCACTGCTTTGTGTTTCTTCAGAGCTTACAGAATAAAATATTAAACCTATAGCTTATCACCCAAGGCCTGTTATAATTTGTTCCTGACCTCCACTGTGACCTCATTTTCTCATTATCTTCCTGCAAAAGCCTTTGGCTTATGCAAAGGGGCCCTCCTTGAGCCTTCTCCTTCTTATCTGGACTGGTTTAATAATGACAGCCCTTATCTCATAGGATTGTTATGAAGATTGAATGAAACAATATGAGGAGGGCTTCTAGCATACTGCCCTGCCATACACTCAGCCCATGATATTGTGGCACATGGTTAAAAATATGTATTATACCTTTATAACACTCTTATTAGCAATCTCTTATTAAGTATCGGCACTAGGTAGGATGCCAGTGTCCCTGTCATTCTTTAGGATTCCCTGAGAATAAAGAGTATACTAACAAACACACAAATGCTTGTCATTCATACTGAAAAAACTAGATAGTTATAATTCAGTTTTTTTGCAAAAAATAATCCTGGTTTGTATCACCCAAATGATGGCATGCACTTACATAGTCCTCAGTTTTGCTGAGTTTCACTGTGCCTTCCAAAAATTAAACAGCACTCAAAGTGTTATTATTTTGAAGATGGAAGAATTTGATTTTTTTTGTTGCCAGGCTGTGTTATAAATCTGCTATGCTTTGTAGTAGTAAAGGTGGTCAAAAGATGTTACATCAGCTACTTGTACACTCGTTGAGAATAGGGATGGTACACCTGTGGGTCCCTTATAAATGCACCCATATTTAGATTGCCTGAGGTAGGGCTGTGAAGATGATGCTGTACTGAAGCAAGAGCACTAGACTAGGAGTCTGAAAAAATCTGTCTTCTGAGATCTATTTAGAGCTAATGAACCATTAACATCATTTTCTCAGTAGAATGTGAACCATATCTGCTTTCTTAGAAGATTGTTGTAAATAACAAACTATACCTGTCAAAGTGTTTTGTTCAAATTGGTAGATTGATTTCTGCATGCCATTTACATATGTAAAACATAACGTAATATGCAAAGCATGTAAGAAAGATTTTCATTACATATGTGGTATTTGTTGAAACATTCTTTCTTTAAGACCAAACTAGATTCCTTTCTAAGAGGAATTAGAATTCCTTCTAAGAGGAATTCAGAGTCAACTACAAGTACTAAAAATGCTTTTTACTATTATTTCTTATTTTTGGTGCTGGTGTTCCTGAAGAGAAGGAAGACATAAAGAAGGAAAAGGTTTTATATAAAAAAGGAAATTTGAGAAATATGACCTTATTTGGTGAATGAAAACAAAAATTAATTTATCTCCTTGACATTGAAAATAGGGTTGTTAGCTAAAAACCAGATTTCTTTGGGCTACTGTCTGTATTTCCAGAATGAATCAAAGTCTCTGCTACCCTTTGGGAGGATGTCACTGGTTAGTACCTTGCTACTTTGGTCAAAATATCAGTGGCAAAAACAACAGCAATAGCAATTTCTGCTTCAAGTCCTACCGTGCAATAAAATCAGAGCATTGCTCATCTGCCAGACTGGAGAAAAAACTGATCCAGAAATTAAGACACTGGCTCTAAATCGCACAACTGAGCCAAAATATGAAACAAGTCCCACCTGGCTCCGAACTCCGTTTCCATCATGGCACCACCCGACCAAGCTTGTGAGAATCACAGTGACTTCAATCAAGAAGGCGAAGGTGGAATGAGAAAGTTTACCACAAGATGCAGCACTGTAAATAGTTTGGATTATTGCATGAAGCGCAGGACGGCCTTCAGTGTGTGTTGTTAAAAACAATTCAGGGGCGCCTGGGTGGCGCAGTCGGTTAAGCGTCCGACTTCAGCCAGGTCACGATCTCGCGGTCCGTGAGTTCGAGCCCAGCGTCAGGCTCTGGGCTGATGGCTCAGAGCCTGGAGCCTCTTTCCGATTCTGTGTCTCCCTCTCTCTCTGCCCCTCCCCCGTTCATGCTCTGTCTCTCTCTGTCCCAAAAATAAACGTTGAAAAAAAAAAAATTTAAAAAAAAACAATTCAATCACCACAGGGGTATAAGGTGAAGGCAAGAAGAGCAATGCCCAAACTCAGAAGTCATGGCCAACTTTTGCAAGCGGAGCCCAGTGAGTACGTTCCACAATTGCGTTTTGATGAACAGTGAAAGAGATTGAAAGGTGTTGAAAAGGGGACATTTAATTGTAATATAGTGAGTATCTCAAGGACATGAAAGACACTGATGTTTTTAGTCCCTCTCCACTGTGGAAACAGGCATTCTGATGACAATTATTGCTATCTATGCTTTTTAATGATTAAGTTTTAACTAGTGACTCAAGAGAGGCCTTAGCTCTCAGCTCTTAGACCAGCATGCTGCATAGAGCCTTACACTTTGGGTTTGCACGTTACCCTGAGGAAAGGGACTTGAGAGGACAACGTCTTAAAGTGGAAAACCTTTCTGCAGTCCCCCACCCTTAAGCAGCTGCCTCTGAAGTCTCTAACATGTACTCTGACTGCCCTCTGCTGGTTGGATGGAAAAACAGCTAAAAGAAAAGTGAACATGGGTTTTTAGCACTGCATGCTCTTAGACTAACCTGAATTTCATAGAAATGGAAATTGCCAAGGGATCGAAAGCGAAAAACAACAGGACAGAAAGAGAATTCTTACTTGTGACTTTGTAGTGCAAATATAAACCGAGACTAAACAAACTCCACAAAAAAGTATCCCCGTGTTGGAATGAAGTCATGCTTTAGAGTCATTTGATCAATAGGGCTGTCCCAGAGCTATCTAGCGCGTGACCAGAATTCATCCGAGTTCTGGACAGGTTTGTCTCAGATCCCATAAACTATAAGGCAGGACTCAGTGGAGCCGGGGACACCGAAATTGCATTGATTTCCATTCACTGACACACTCATTGCCTGGTGCCCTCTGTAGTACCCTACTGGCAGCTCTAAAGGCTGATACCAGACTGAAGTGCAAAGAGGTAGCTGGTGATCCATGGAAATAGTTTGTGTTTCACTGTAAAATACTCCAGCATTTCTCCAGTGTTTATCGACCAAATTCGTGGCTATGATAACACCTAAAAGTGTGTATCTACTCAACTCCTTGCACTTCGTTCAGAATTGTAATCTTTAAAAATGTTTTGGATCCTAGTACTTACTGGGTTCTTGGACCACACTGCTTAGGTTTGAAATGTGACTGTGCTCCTTGCTGCATGATCTTACACAAGTCTCAGAATTTCAGGGTCCTCAATTTCTGTACCTGGAAAATGGTGATCATAAGAGTGTCTTGGGTTATTGGAGAGAGTGAATGGGAAACATCTAATACTCTTAGATTAGTAACTAGCACCTAATAAATGTTCAGTAAATGTTACCTGCTAGTGTTATTCTATGTCATTAAGAAGGTCCTTTAAAAAATAGAACTGTGGGTAGGCAAGACATTTACAGAGCTTGACTCATCAAAAGAAATAAGGATGATAGAATCCAGGTGATACTTCACCACCCAAATCCAGGGCGGTGGGGGGGGCTATAAATTTTGGGAGAGGTCATCACAGAGCCTTGACCCACTGGAGTTTATGCAGTTGGTTAGTAGAACGTGGCTCCTGTAGGGGCAAAAACAGATGAGCAACCAACGAGAGTACTGCATATTACATCCAGCCAAAACCAGGAGAAAATGGATGAGCATGAAACTGTTGGCAATTATTCACTTTTCTTGCTCAGCCCACAACCTGAACCTATTTTCAGACCTGGAAACTTATTAACTGAAGAAGTGGCTAATTCCCCACGAGGAAGGACCTCAGATGTACACTATAATGATACCCTTGATCCTTCTCCATGTGATTAATATTGATTAAAGGAGAGTGGCAAGATATTTTGAGGGACTTTGGACAGAAGGGCTGAGTTGGCATGGATGTTTGGAGATTCAAGCATGATTATCATCCCTGTTTGAGTAGGGACATAGGGGGACAATAGATTCCTGGCCAAAATCCAGCTTACAAAGAACCTACTATGTGTGTGAACCAACTTGGTTATCATCTTCCTGGTTCCTAAATGTATAACTGGATTTACCATACTTGGCAATTAGAGTAAACTTCATATTGGATCCTTGGTCTGTAGATTAAGAGCTATCATAGAAGGAGAGGCCAAGTGGAAGCTTCTGAAACTGCACAGCCCCTCAGCCAATATACTAAATGAAAAAAATATATATATATATATTACATTCTGGGGAAGGGATATGACCTAGAATAGTGCCATCATTAGGATTTTAAGGATGCAGGGGAGAAGGTCCCTAACATATCTCTATTTAATTCAACAGTTTGGCCTCTGAAGGAATCAGAAACATCTTTGTGAATGACCATAGAATGGTCCTGATTGTGGCTGGCATGCCAGACAAGATGTCAGGCACTTGGTAAGGTGAAGGAGTTTGTTCCATCTTAATCAAAAAAGGGGATCAGAAACAGTTGGCTTTCACATGGATCGGATAGTAATACACATCACAGATGTGTCCAGAACTAGAATAAATTTTCTGTTATGTGCCATGATATAGTCTGCAGAGATCTGGACGATCTTGACATAACCACAGCACATTTTACTGAACATGACATTAATACTATTAGGATGAGCACAAGAGCCAGCTTAAGACCTTGGTATATTGTGCACTCCAGAGGGCATGAGAGAAACCCTGCAAAGATTCAGGGACCCTCCTTTTCTTACAAAACTTGTAGTCAGCAGCATGTTGGAGCACCCTTTCTAAAGAAGTCAAATTGCTGCGTCTTGCTTTCTTAACCACAAAGATGGAAGCACCATGGTTTTCTGAAGCCAATACATTCCATGTGTAGGAATATTGTTCTGGTCCGTATTCTGGTTGACATAAAAAGGATACTTCTTTGAGGTCCAGACCCAAGTTCTGGCACAGCACCCTGTCTTAGTCATCTCAGACTGCCAGAACAAAACACCAGACTGAGTGGCTTAAATAACAGAAATGTATTTCCTTATGGTTCTGGAGGCTCTAAGTCCCAGATCCCAGTCCAGCAGAGACAGTTTCTGGTGAGGACTCTCTCCCTGGTTTGCAGAAAGCCCATTGTCTCGCTGTGTCCTCACAGTGGGGAGGGAGAAGAATCTCCCCAATGTCGCCTCCCTCTAGCCTTTGGCAACCACTAATTTGTTCTCTGTATCTAGATTTATTCTGTATATTTCATATAAATGGAGTCATACAATATGTGACCTTTTGTGTCTGTCTTGTTTCACTTAGCATAATGTTTTCTAGGTTCATCCACATTTAGCAGGTATTCCTTTTTATGACTTATTAATATTCCATTATATGGATAGACCACATTTGTGTATCCATTCATGCGTTGATGGACATTTGGGTTTGTTTCCCAATGTGCTACAATGGCCATTCGTGTACAAGTACTTGTTTGAATATCTGTTTCAACTCTTTTGGGTATATATTTAGGAATGGAATTGCTTGCCGGGTCATGTGATAACTCTCTGAATATCTGCTGAAATATTTTGAGGAACTGCCAAAGTGTCATTCCACAGTGATGGTATCATTTTACATTTTTTTTTTAGAAATAAGTTATTTTGTTTTATTTATTTTGAGAGAGAGAGAGCATGCATGAGCAGGGGAGAGGCAGACGGAGATAGAGAATCTCAAGCAGGTTCCACATTGGGCGTGGAGCCCGATGGACACAGGGCTCAATCTCATGACTGTTAGATCATGATCTGAACCGAAATCAAGAGATGCTTAAACTGAGCCAGGCACCCCTCATTTTACATTCTTATAAGTGATTAATGAGGGTTCCAATTTAGTTATTTTTCTTCTAAAAAACATTACAGCCACCCTAGTGAATGTGAAGTGGTTTTGATTTTCATTCCTTGGTGGCTAATGATATTTAGCATCTTTTCACGTATTTGTTGGCTATTTGTGTATCTTCTTTAGAGAAATGTCCATTCAAGTCCTTTGTTTCTAAACTGGGTTGCTTTTTGTTGTTGAGTTATGAGTTATTTATATATTCTAGATACTAGACCCTTACCATATATATGATTTGCAATTTTTCCCCCTATTCTGTAAGTTGTGGACAATGTCTTTCTGACAGTGTCTCTTGATGCACAAGAATTTTGAATTTTGATGTTAAATTTATCTATTTTGTCATATCCACAAAGCCACTGTTTAACCCAAGGTCATGAGGATTTAACCCTATGTTTTCTCCAGTTTTAGCTCATGCTCCTCTTGTAAGAGGAAAAATATCTTGAGGTGAGAATGTTTACAAACTCATTCACCACAACATTATGGAGTGCTGGTCCATAAGCGTGGAATCCCAGTCAACATAGCATCTAACCAGGGAGAAAGTTCTGTGACGGCAGTCATTGATCATGAGAGACCATGCAGCATCCATAAGCAGCTGGGATGAAATGGCCTGTGGAAAGCAGAGGTGAAGCACCAGCACAGAGGCAATACTCTGTGAGGGTGGGGAGTCATCTTCCTAGATGCTAGATATGCCTTGAATCTGAAACTTCTACAAGACACTATGTCCTCAAAAGGACTCATGGGGCTGGGGCAAAAGAAGGTGGAACAGGAGTAGCCCCATTTATCATCACTCCCCATAACTCACTATGGACTTGTTACTGCCTGCCTTTGCAACTTTGGGTTCTGCATGGTTACTTCTCAGATCCTCAAGAGAAATTCATTCTTGCCAGGGACAAAGCAAAGGTCTCATAAGCTGTGGCTTCTGTTGAGGCATTTAGGATTTTAGAAACCAACAGGCAGAAAGGATTCACCATCTTGACAGGGGTAACTGATCCTGGTCAGGAAGGAGTAGGGCTATCACACAATGGAGACAGGGAGGAATGTGTATGGAACTCAGGTGATACACATAGGTACCTTCTTGGTATTTCCTTGCCTGACAGTGATGGTGAGTGGACAAGGGCAGTGACCCATACCTGTAGAAAGTATCGCTGCCAGGAATTTAGTCCACTTAGGGATTTGAGTCACAACACCAAATCAGTGACCCAGACCTGGAGAGGCTGGTGGTAGCTGCTAGGAAGTCAGAATGGATAATCACAGAGAGAGTATGGGTACCAGTGACGACCCCAAGGCTAACTGCTGTGATGGAGCTAGTAGTTTGTCTAACCTCCTTGTTCTAATCCTTCCCTTAGGACAAGAGGCCCACTGGAACCTCAGAGGAGGGGCGCCCAGGACAGGTATGGAGAAGTGGACTTATACGGCAAAGGGGCAGAAAGTGGCAGTCACCAAGTGTGCCATTCAGCTCTCCAACAGGTTACCATCCACAGGGAGGGCAGTTATTGGACAGCCTCCACTTGCAGGTGGCTTAGGATATTCCTTCAGGTTTTAAGCTGAGGAGGTGAGATCACATTCTTTCTGGGCAATCCAAGGCCAATGATGGAGCATCGTGTTGGTACAGGATTCCTTCTTCCTAGCTAGTGTGGGAGTGCTCTATGGGCGATCTTGGTGTGGGAGCTCCCTCCTAAGTTGGTTGAGACTTTTCTCATAACTAGAACACAGTCTGAAACTCTTCCTGCCTAATCTTATTTGTCCTTCTCTTTATCTTTCATAGGCATTACCTCCAATCAATTTCTTGTATTTTTAAATCTTGGGTTCTTCTTCCCAAAGGAACTATTGCCACAGGCTTGTATATATGATCACCACTGTAGATAAATATATAAACTTAAATAAAGTGATTCAAGTCACACAGCTCTTAATGCAATATTTTTTCCTACTTAAATGTTTAGTTTCATGCAGAATAATATCCATGAAATCATGCCTTTGATGTGCAACTTATACTTTCCTAGTGCACACTGGAAATATAACTATTTAAAAAAATTATCCGAGGCAACCCCTACTCATCTCACATTGGGAAAGAGCAGAGTATCCTATGCATTTGCTGAGAATATATTCGTTTCATAAAAATTTATATGACCAGATTATTTTTTGAAAGACAGGCAATTTTCCACTCAAAAGAAATGGAGCAGTACCTATCATCTCGCTAGGAAACCAAAGATATTGATAAAAGACAATGTCTATGGTTGCCAGACCCTATATTAGACATTTTCCTCTCTGATTTTATTCAAAACTTTCATCACACCAGTAGAAGAGATAAATCCAGATAAATCCGACCTCTGGATCAATGATCCATTCATTCCTATGGCCTCCAAAATGAGTATATGTGCCTTAAGAAATATTCAGGATAAATTTATTACACAGCATGATACAAGAAAATACTTTAACTGTATTTTATGATTTAAAATTAAAATGCTTTACTAATAGTTAAAATAAGTTGACATTAATTCACATATTTCATATACATAAATAGGGTATGCATGGTCAAAAATTGAGACAACTGTTAAATTGTTCAAAAGTAACAAATCTTTAGTTAACCACTGTTAAATATTTTATATACTTATGTATATAAACAAATGAGTTTATTCACATTCCAAAAATTTTCCACACAAAAGTTTTAGGGTATTCAGCAAGATGGCATATTTAATAAGCAATAACATGCGCAATTTCATGAAAAGGCAATGTGGCCCAGTACACGGATGCTTTGGCAAAACTATACATTGCCTCATGACAGAAGATGTACTTAGAATGATACAAGAAACTGTAGATAGAAAATTCAACAATATCCTTCATCTGGAATACCTCTCACGCATATCTGAGGATAAAACTTGGAGTTGGGAGACATAAAAAATCAAAATGCCACATGATATATACAGATATCTCCACCTCTTGTTAGTCTTAGAACAGGGACTATTGTAATTTTTAGCAAACACCACTAGCCATAGCCCTCCACTCCCATCGTAATTATAGAAAAATGACAGACTTTGACCATTAATTCTTAGTTCTGATGATGCCTTGAGGACTATGTCAGTTGAGTCTACAGTGACATCTTTTGTCATGAAAAAGGCTGGAATAATGACCTAATGTGTTTACATGGGATGCCTCATTTTTATATGCACAGCTCCTCTGCTACAGAAGACTGATTATAAGGCAGTTTTACAATACACATATATTTAATTACTAGGGAACCTGTAAGGTAGAATTTGCCCTAAATACATCCAGAGCTAGGTGAAAAATGCCTAGTTATTTTACACTAGAAATTAGCAAGTGCTAACAAGATCAATTTTTATAGAGTATATTGATTAGAACACAAAAGTAGGTAATGCTACAACATTCATCCATTTGCCAATTCAATATATAGTTACTGAGTACATGCTTTTTGCTATGCTCTTTTCTAGGCACTGGAGAGAGAGCTGTGAACAGAGATGGCTCCTCTCCATAAGCCTTACATCCTAGTGGAGAAGAGGACAAATACAGTAAGTACGTAAAACATATGCTATTTCTATTTATGCCATATTTAAAGGTATGTCGTAAGTGCCTAGGAGAAATGCAGGTATGGAGGAGGAGTGTGCCAGTATGAGACTCAGGGTGATGATTGAGCAAAAACCCAAAGAGGGTGAGGGAACAAGTCGTGCAAGTAATTGAGAGAAGAATGCTCCAGAGAAAGTGACTAGTCTTGACCTACTGCCCAGGGCACAGTTAGTACTCTCTCAAAAAGCCAAACTTTCAGAGCATTAAACAAAATGCATACATGTTCTAAAGATGATCACCTCCCCTTAACTCTGGACCCGTCCCCCATGAATCTATTCCATTGCCACCTGACACTGGCTCACTCAATGACAAACCTGAAGCATCATGATGTTAGACAGAACCTTCGTGACGATGGCTCAGAATTCCAGATTCTGGCAAATGCAGAGGTGCAAATTCAGAGTTTACATATGAAGATCGAATGGGGGGTCTCAGACTAGAGACCCTCCCGATGTCAGCTCCAGGGCCGATCAGGAAGCCAGGCCAATTCAGGAAAGAGCTGACTCTTGATGTAAGAGTCAATGAGGAGCTGACAACGTTGATGTAAGGCAGCGGAGGAGACCGAAGCCCCGCAGTCCCTGCCAGAATTAACGGACTAGAGAAACAGGCAGTCAAGCACTCTGGGGACCTTTGCAGACCAAAGCTGCCTAACTTTTCCCTTATATGGCAGGTTTGGCCTAAATTCTTACAGCTAATCTCATGAGTCCTTAGTTATGACAAAAAAAGTTCTAAAAGATGGCATCTAACACAATTAAACATTCTGCTAAAAACTTCTTTAGGGGAAAAAAGGGTCATATATATATATATATATGATATGTATCATATATTTTATACATCATATATATATATATTCATACGTAAAATCTTTAACTGAGGGACGCACAGCCATTGAGTGCCTGAACTTTGGAGCCAGACTACTAGGGTCCAAAGGCCAGCTTTCCCTCTTGGTAGGCACATGACCCTGGATGCTCCTTAGGTCTGTTTTAGTTCCCTCATCTTTTTTCTTTTTTTAATTTTTTTAGGTTAATGTATTTATTTTGAGAGAAAGAGAGCACGAGCAGAGGAGGGGCGGAGAGACGGAGACAGAGAATCTCGAGCAGGCTCCACGTTGTCAGCGCAGAGCCCGATGTGGGGCTAGACCTCACAAACCGTGAGATCATGGCCTGAACCAAAATTAGGAGTCGGACACTTAACCGGCTGAGCCACCCAGGTGCCCCAGTTCCCTCATCTTTAAGAGGAGATATTATCTACTTCACAGAGTGGTCATGATGAAGATGATGAGCGATATTTGAAAAAATGCTTAGAGCGCTGCCTGGCATATATTAAGCACTATATAAACGCTTTTAAAATAAAATAGAGCATAATTTTAACTTCCTTTAAAATATGACTTCCAAAGACTTACCTCTTTGACCTTCATCAAAGAAAAAAGGCTCACTGACATTTCCTGAGAGACCATCTTTTACATAGAAAGGTTTAAAGCAGAATTTTTATATGGTATGAGTCTAGAAATTCCAAATCTGTCAAGTTTATATCAAACCTTTAACTGAGTTTCAAAGTGAATTGTATAAAAAATAGATGACCAAAAAAGATTAGCAAATGAATACTTTATTAGAGTCATAACACTTATAAAATAAATTTCTTTTCATCATGGAGTTACCAGATTTTAAAACCAACCAATACTTCCTCATTTCTACAGCATATATAAAGAATTCTCAAATACCATAATTTTTGTTCAAGTGCTTTGTCACTCAATTCACAAACCCAGAACACGATTAATCTACAAATATAACTATTCACAGTCAGATGAGTTTTAGGCTTGGTTCTTAATGATCTAGAAGCAATCCATTTACAAAAATGCCACCAAAGCCATTTCATGAAATCATTTAATTTAATGCCACCAAGCATGAACCTGTTATACTTTGGAAACAAAAATAAAATCTCACAACTAAATCTAGCAGACTAACTTTAAACGATTCCAACTTGCATGGACTATATATCCTTATGGCACATTTATGACTTTGTAATATACAATTCATAATACAGGTTTACGTGTGTGGTACGGTGCTAGAAAAAACATGGAAGTCAGGTCATAAGACTGATTTCTTCTTGCCACATATTGAAACACGTCTCTATATCACAAACCAAACTCTAAGAAGATTCTTCTTTTTGGAGATGATTATATAAACAGCATCTGATCACTGAGCATTGATCACGTTACTCATTCAAGACTGTTCTACGTCCATGAAATCTACCAGCATACTTATACATGGCACTCTTAGGGGATGATTCAGCCACAGAAGCAAAGGGCTGAAGGTTTAGCACTATCAAAAGCCTTCTTTTCCTGGAGGCAGCCCTCCTGGGGCAGGACAAAAGTACCCCACTTGGATGTGTCATGGGAGTGGGATCTAACTCTTACCTGTTTTCCCATTCAAGCCATTTTGGCACTTGCCACAACCAGGATACCTCTAACAGATGCATTCAAATATTTTCTGTGCAATTCAGTCAGAGACAAGTTTTTATGATGGCTATTGTTTTAAAATGGCTTCTGTACATCTGTCACCAATGCAAACCAACACAAATGTCTGGGCTACTATTAAAACACATAAGAAGTTACAAATTTAAGTTATATTTAGTATTCTACTGAAATTTAACCCAAAGTAATGTAAAAGAATGAGAAGTAAAAAGTTAACTCTTCAGGGAGTTCTATTTGGTAGAGCCTCACATATCCACACATGAATATTCCCATGTTCATGCACAGGGACAAACAGCTGTATTCTGAAGCATAAATAAATCCAAAGTAAGACAGAAGTAGAAGAGACCAGTTCCAGGAGTGGTGAGGGGTCTCTGGGGATCTCATTGGAAGGATGCCGGATGACAGGTTTGCTCAGCTGTTAAGAGACCCTTGGTCAGATTAGGCCACTAGGATTTAGTTCATAAATTACTTTTTCTTGTATCCAAGACTCTGCTTGAATTAGCTTGAGCAACCATCCACCACCTCAAGGGTAAGCACTTGACCATCAACACAAAGGTGATATGATTATTGCATAATGAGGCTAAATATTATGTGGCTTATCTAGTTTTATAGCTTTCAGGATCAGTTCAATAAAATACGTAACATAGAACTAAGGTTTTACACCAGAGGTCGGCAAACCGTAACTCACAGCCCACAGGCCAAATCCAGCTTGCTGCCTGTCTTTGCGAATAAAGTTTTGTTGGAACCCAGGCACGCTCATTCACTGATGTGTGGTCTATGGCTGCTTTCACAAAGTAACAGCAAGGCTGAGTCGCTGCAACACAGACTGTATGGCCCACAAAGCCTAAAATATTTACCATCTGGACTTTTACAGAAAAATGGTGCCAATCTCTGTTTTACGCTAAAAAGACAGAATTCAGTGGGAAGACTATTTAAAATGTGTCTTTTTTCTTTTTATGAAATTTTAGTTACCTAGTAAAATTAAGGTTTAGGTGACTCAATAACCAAACAAAAGATATACCTCTTTTTCGTGAACAATATCGGTATATTTTATGGATATAAGGGAAAATTTTCTTAAAAAAGGAAAGAGGCAGATGTAAAATTAAAGGCCACTTCTCTGTTTATCATCATAATAAAATTAAAATTCCATCCATGCAATGAACCAAAACTTGTCCTTAGGTGCTCTCTCTATATAAACAAGTTGCTTTTGGAATGTTATTACATTTGGACAAAATGGTATCCAAATTGATCAGACACGTAACGTAGACAAATGAAACCAACACATAGACTGTTAGTTTCTAAGGAGTGTCACGGTCGCCATCTTCGCAACGCCAGACCCAAACTGCAACCATAACAGGCTGTCGTCACAAAGGCAAAAATCTAAGAAAAAGGAAACAAAAGCTCACATCAGATTTATAACACTGACTTTAATTTTAGAAAAACCCACTCATCCCAAGGAACAACTATCTGAAGACTGAAGTACCTAAAGATACTTCAACACTTACGGAAATGGTTTATATTCATTCATCTTTTTGATGATTGTACTACCATCTAATCCCCTCACATCGTTAACACTTCCTTTCAACATTCTAGCCCCTAATAATGTTTTCGTTTGTGGACAGGCCTAGCTTTAACGTTTGTTCACATGCTGGACTCACTTGTTAAGTATTTATGAAACTCTCAATACCGTATTCAAAAATTCGCTGCGAGGTGTCTATTCATACAGTGATCTCATGGGCAAGAAAAGTGCAAGTATGAGAACTGGAGGATATATAAAATCCTACCGGTGACAGTGGAAAGGGATTTTAGGAGTAAGCAAAGAAAACCCATAGAAATGAATCAACAGATTCATTTGGCGTGGGAGATACTTCTGAAACCCGCACTGAACTCTGAATTACTGTCCTTACTATTTGACAAGGATTTCTTTAGCAACAGCTATGTGTACATCAGTGCATTTGGTGCATATAAACAAACTGTAGCTATTCTCCTCATCCTTTTTGAATTCATGATCCATAGAAAACTATAAGACAAAGCAATTAAATGTGATAAAACATTAAGACTTAGTGCAGCAATCCTTTACCAGAAAACTCCAGCTCTGAGAAGGAATATCGGATTCACCTACAGAATGTGACCATTCTCTAATTGCCATTCTGCTATTCTCCCCAGCTGCCTTCTGCTGGTTGTCTCTCTGATGCATCTCTAATCTAGACATCGTCTACTGAATGAGAATGACCACTGTTGATATCTATTGTTAACAAAAACGAATTTTCCTCTCTCAGGTATATTGAAATAAAAAATAAAGTGAGGGACTCAATATAGTGTTACAAAAGAACAAATCATACATTTAGGTATGATTAAAACTCAGCAACTAAAGGTTTACTTCTATGAGAACATATGGATGAGCTGCTATGTAATGTAGAGGGAAAGCATGTAGAGGTTTACTAAGGCAGTTTCCCTTAGGCACAGAGAGAGGGAAGGATAACAGGGACAAAGTCACAGAAGAGCGTCAGCCACAATGGAATCACAACATGGCAACACTGAAAACTGGGCTCCTGGGACAAAGGAACATTAGTGAGAAATTAATGACATGGATCATCAAGTCCTTGAGCACCTGCTACTCTTATGAAAGTAGGATCTTAAGGCAACTATAAACGGACCAATTTGGTGCTAGTACCAGGATCTGGCAGGTAGTGCGAAGACAGCCTGCAGCACTAAAAAGGAGGGGACGGAAGTAGTAAAGGAAAATTCTGTGAGAATTGAGGACTAATAGGAAGGACACCTGGTAGGAAAAAAGTCAACTCCAAGGCCCTGAACTTTTCTTCACTTCATAAAATTGCTAAAAGTCCAGTGGCTTTCTAGCTGTGGTCTTTGGTAATAAGGATCTCACGAAAGTGCCTCAGAGATGATGAGGCCGACAGAGGTGGCTTAAGAGAAGGAAGGATGTCTTCTCCCAATCCAACTAGAGCATCTGTGCTCTTGCCTTCTATATTCATTGGGTTTTCAGTAAGGTTTCATTAAATGAGACAGTTTCACTTCCTATAAAAGAAAGTATAAAAACACTGATCTAAACTATAAGCCTGTCAAAGCTGGAGCCATGCTCCTTTCTGCTGCAATCTATAATCAGTCTAATCATTGGAGATGCTCAATGAATTCTGACAAATTGTAACAGAGGCTTGAGAACCCGGGGGATGATAGGAGGTCTTAGAATCATCACAGCTCTCCCCTTTGAAACCCAGACTCTAGACCTGTGCTGTTCAATAGGACGGCCACAGCCACATGTGGCTGTTCAAACTGAAGTGTAAATTAATTAAAATGAATGGATTAATTGGATTAATTAGTGGCCACTATATCAAATAGTGCATACACAGAACATTTCTACCATTTTAGTAAGTGCTGCCGGACAGCGCTGCTCCAGAGAGATTTTAATGACCACATGGGGAGTCCTGGGATGTCTGTATGTGCTGTCTGCATAGAAGAGTAAAACTTGAGGGTCGCTAACTTGCTATATAGTCATATTAAATATCGGCACATTTCAGGGAGTAAGTTGGATTTCTGGCATTTTCAAGATTATAAAAACAGAAATAATATGTCTTCAAATTCCCCATATCAACACAAAACAACAAACTCACTTAAGTATTATGAATTAAGGAAGATAAAAAAAAAATCAAAATATTTCTCCACGGCATGTATTTCATCTGTCATCTATCATACTGGCTGGCGTATTCACCCCCTCACTCACGGGGACTTTCCCCAGTGGCAGGAACTGCACCTTGTTCATCCCTGTCCCCAAAACCCAGCAAATTACCTACCTCGTGCTAGGCTCTCCATAAATATTCACTGAATTCAAAGGAATTACAATTATCATTAAGATGAATTACCATGTCTGGAGTTACAGGAAGTAAAAAGCACAGGGAATTCTTTTCACAAAGTAGACTTGGTTGTACCATGCCAGCCACAACCACGGACTGGCTGTCATCTTACACGAACGTCAGCCTCTGTGCTTCAACGTCATTGTCTACAACACGAGGGGTAACAGCAGTACTTTGCCCAGCAGGTTATTACATAGATACTTAGCTAGTATATGTTTAATGCCAATGGCTATTATTAGAGAAAACTACTGCTGCCTGAGGAGCTTCTGGGAGACCATGACAGCGAACGCAGGGCAGGGGTGGGTGCTGGTAACCGGGACTCCTCGACACTCACTGTGGCTGCTACGTTTATGTTATACTGGTTATCACTCAAGAGTGGCTGCACAGCCGTGGTCACATTGCAATGCAGGTCATGCAGGGATGTGGCTGCTGCCTCCAGTAAAAAGGCTCCAAAGTAGAAGACGAACACGGTAAAATGATACGCAAAATCCTGAAAGAGGAAAAAAAAAAAGACAGCTACAATTAAAAGTAGTACTTTTTTCCCCCTGTTCCTTATTTCAGTTGATGAGGTTTAGGTTCAGGAAGGTTAGAACATGTAGTCAATCCTTCACCATACTCACCATTTGCTTTGGCTGCTTGAGCAACGTCAAGCTATCAAAATCCAAAGGAAAATCAACCGATTCACCATAATCGGTAGTGGCAAACCTTCTGCTACACTAAATTTTCCAGTAAAATATGTAATTTCAGCATAGAGTAAGGTGCCACAGAGATCAATATTAACATAAAAAAGGAATAACGTATGCTGTTCCTAAAATTCAAGTAAAACAACATTTAAATTACACCTTGTTTGAAGCATCTGGGTGGCTCAGTCCGTTAAGCATCCGACTCTTGGTTTTGGCTCAGGTCATGATCTCACGGTTTGTGAGTCTGAGCCCCCGACCGGGCTCTGTGCTGACAGTGCAGAGCCTGCTTGGAATTCTCTCTCCCTCTCTCTCTCTGTCCCTCCCGCACTCACGCACACACACTCTCTCTCAAAATAAATAATAAACTTAAAAAAATTACACCTTGTTCTTATAGTTACTAGATAATAATATTACTGTAGTACATTATACTACATATATTATGTAATAATATACACACATTTATAATTAAGTCTTTTATTTCTGAGCAATTATGATTTTCATCCACGAGACTGTCACCTCATACACTGAAAAATGCAGACGACCTATGACATCACAGAATTCAATAACGTATCTCCTGATATTCTAAAAAAGCAAATATTATATCATAGGCTTCTACAAAAACTACAGGAACTTCTCATACAAAAGTTAATTGTCATCAGGTGATTTCGTATATTGCTGGCATTGTGAGGCGCGACCCTACTGGAATTCACATCGTCTTATGTGAACTGATGACATCCATCAACACACTGCTGTGTCTGTCAGCAGCTCCCAGATACCAGGTACTTTACACTCATTATCATCCATCCTTACAACTACCATTTATTATTCCCATTTTACAAACAAGTAATTTTTTGTTTTTTTAATTAACTAAATGTTCTTTAAAAACAATTTTTTTAATGTTTATTTATTTTTGAGAGAAAGAGAGAGAGACAGAGACAGAGAGACAGCACATAAGCAGGGGCGGGGCAGAGAGAGAGGGAGACACAGAATCCGAAGCAGGCTCCAGGCTCTGAGTTGTCAGCACAGAGACTGACACGGCATTCGAACCCTCGAACTGTGAGATCACGACCCAAGCCCAAGTCTGATGCTCAACCATCTGAGCCATCCAGGCACCCCTAATTAAATAACTGTTCTAAAATCATACAAAGATGAACTTCTGAAAGGAGAACTCAAAACCACATAAGTCTGTCTGGCTCCAAAGTCCACTTTCTTTCCTCTATCACATGGTCTATTACTGATACAGCAACGTTACAGAGAAAGAACACAGCTCTGCCTTGGTAAATGCCCATTCAGCAAACAAAATTATCCATAGGAATTGTTCTTACCCTACCTAGAATAGTAAGGAAAAGTTAACTCATCAGGAGTGAGAATTAAAGGTACACGCTAAAAATTCTTTCTACTGAACACCTAATTCATAAGCTAACTCACCAGTGCCTTCAAAAGTTTTAAGAACAGTGTTACATGCTGACCATGTGTTTAGTCCAGAGGAGAAATGCTCAGATATATGTAGTTATTCAACAATGTTAATTGTGAAAGTCAAAGTCCACGTGTGACTACTTTTAGGGATTAAAAATAATAGAGCTGGATCTCAATTAGTAACAAAGATTGAGAGGATATGTTTGAGATCATTAGGCACTCAACTAATTTACTGTGGTGGATCCTCAGGAGCAGCTCATGTTACCTTGAAGAGGCGAGGAGTTTGGTGACATGGCCTGCCACTCTTGGTCCGATGAGGCCTTTATCATCTTCACCAACCTCATCTCCTGCCACCCTCACATCTCTGAATATCGGCCACTTCGGCCTCAAGGTGGCGGCCTTTGGTGCTAGGAAGCACTCTATGCCTCAAGGCTGATGCTCCTTACACACAGAATCGTGTGGCTGGAGAGACTCTTCCCACAACCAATTACCACTTGCACCCTTCCCCACCTCCCACCAACTTTCTATTCTTGTCTAATTTTACCTTCTCCCTCCTTTTCAGGAGTATCACAATTGACCTGTGGTAAAGGCTTCCCTGTCCAACCCTTTTCCTTCCCTCTTCATCTTTCATGGTGTTAACCATCCAGTAAACTTCGTGCACTCCTAACTCTGTTTGGCTTAGGCCATGCTGTCCAGCTACCCATATTATTCTAGGGCCACATGTACCCTAAGGTGTTGGAGGAAAAGAATTGAATTCATGGCAACACTGGAGAGAAAATCACCATGCAGGCACTTGGAGTTCTAGAGTCAGGCAGGTAACCTGCAGTAAGGGGTTACATGTCCTTGTAAAGCAAGTTGTTCCTGATGTTCTACGGGGCCCACGTGGAGAAGGAGCATTTTGACTTGAGACACCAAGGACTAAGTATTCAGAACATCCCACCATGAATGGAATTCTGTCAAAACTACCACCAAGTCAAACAGGTCAACAGCAATCCTTAAGAGGGGGTGGCACATCAGAGATCAATCTGAGCCGGGCTAGAGGGCACATCAGGTGCTTGCCTGAACCCCTAATCACCTACCACAATGGAACTGTCCCCCTTCCTCACTCACTTGTGGCCACATGAAGGAGGGGTTCCCTTATGTCTAGCTGAAGGAGAAAGAAAACACCTGCGCTTCTTTATGGTGGCATGACTCGTGGCTGCAAGGTGACAAGGGACAGTGGCTGTATCATATGTGCACTGTAGCCACAGTCAGGGTTGGCTTTGAAAGACAGTGGTTAGGGAATATTTCCCTAATGGGTTGAACTGTGAATGGTGCATTATGCCATGTACTTTGTTTGGAAAACAAAGTGGCCCAGAGTGAGGATATACAGAGACTCATGGTCAGTGGTAATGGTCAGGGCCCTGGGAGAATAAAAGACTGAAAGTTCTGAGACAAGGAAGTACAGAGCAGGGAGATGGACATATGGGATTTGGTGTGAAGTGTGATCTGTCTGTCACATGGTGATGCCCACCAGCAGCATCCAGGCATGGAATGACACACAGAAAAATTGGCCCAGCCAGTTGATGCAAGCCAGGCTTTGTCACCAGCCACCTGATTACTGGCATTATGGGCCCAAGAGCAGAATGACCATAGTTGGGAGAAGGAGGCTATGTAACGCCTAGTAGCATTGACTTCCAATGGCCAAAGCTGATTTAGTTACTGCCTCTTCTGAATGTTGAACCTGCCAACAGCAGAGACTAACTCTGAGACTTTGATATAGCACAATCCTTATCTGGTAGCAAAATGATGAAACTGGGCTCCTAGCTTCCTGGAAGGCATATGGTTTATTCTCATAAATCAAACACTCATTTTGAGTTTGTATTAGCTATTCCTTTCCTGAAAGCCTCAGCCACCACCACTATACAGGGACTTACAGAATGCCTGATTCACAGGCATCTACTCAATAGAGCATGTGACCAAAGGACCAACTTCTCAGCAGAGGAAGAGTGGGAATGGGCCCATGACCATGAGTTGTGTCATAGTGCACCATTTAGAAGCTGCTGGCCCGAGAGCATGACGGAATGACTGGCTAAAGGCACAGTTTGGAGAACGTGTGGCCATCTTTTGGGATGCGGTAGGTATAGGGCACATGAGTTTTCTACATGGTGTTATATCCCCACTGAAAGAACGGGAAACGAGGGGTAGAAGCAGGAATTTCTCCACTTACTATTACTCCCAATAACCTGATGACTTTGTGATTGCTGCCCCTGTGACTCTGAGCTCTGCATGTCCAGAGGCCCTGGTCCCCCAAAGGGTATACTCCTGCTGGAGGATACAGCAAGGGTCCCACTGAGCTATAAGCTATGCTGCCTGCCTGTGAATTTGGGGAACAAAAGGCAAGAGAAGGAATCACCATCCTGACAAGGGTAGCTTGCCCGTATCATCAAGGGAAGGGAAGGCTGCAGATACATAGGAGGGCAGTGCATATGGAACTCAGGTGATCTTGCTCTTGGAACTCTCATGCCCGGTTGGGACTAAAAATGGACAGCTGCAGCAAAACAAGGATATGGTTACCAGGGGCTCAGCCACCCTCAGGAAGGAGGGTTTGGATGACACCGCCAGGTTAACCACCGAGACCAGCAGACCTGAGTGTCGAGCAAGGGCAGTAAGACGGCTCGTGGAAGAGGGAGATGATGAGCACCGGTTGTGTCCCTGAGACCAACGCCAGTTAGAGGGGCTGTGCTTTGTCCATCTGGCCTAAGTGCTCACTCAGGAAGAGAACCTTGGAGGAGCAGTTCCTCGGACACAGAGAAGTGGGTCCACCGGTGCAAGAAGTGGACAGTAGCCTCTAATCACGCACTGCACGCATTCCCCGTTAAGAAAGAACCTGGCATAGGGGCGCCTGGGTGGCGCAGTCGGTTAAGCGTCCGACTTCAGCCAGGTCACGATCTCGCGGTCTGTGAGTTCGAGCCCCGCGTCAGGCTCTGGGCTGATGGCTCGGAGCCTGGAGCCTGTTTCCGATTCTGTGTCTCCCTCTCTCTCTGCCCCTCCCCCATTCATGCTCTGTCTCTCTCTGTCCCAAAAATAAATAAACGTTGAAAAAAAAATTTAAAAAAAAAAAAAAGAAAGAACCTGGCATTAGCTGACAGCTCCGGCTTCAGTGGGTTGGGGACCTACTGCTGTGTTTCAGCCAATGCCACATTCCTCCTGGCAGCCCCCAGCTAACGATGCTCCAGTGGGGATGCTGGGTGCCTGGCCACTTTTGCCCAATACAAGACTTTTGAAGGAAGGACTGTGCTCTTCAGCTTCTCGTTAATTTGGCCAAGACTGCCAATCTACATCCCACTCTAAGACTTTCCTGCTTTATCCTACTTCCTTGCCCATTACCTTTGACAGGTGTTATCTCTTCCCCTCCTTCTAAAAAAAAAAAAAAATTCTTGCACTTTTAAATCCATCTTACAGTCCGCTTCCCAGTGGACCCGAGATGACAGATATGTTCTTCTAGTACCCTGAGCATTCCCTGCTTGGCCATTAACATCATTTTGATTAATGCATCAATCGTGTAATCATTTCTTTAATGCCACTGCCTGCTACAACAAACTCTGAGAGCCACTGCAGGCCTGTGTTGTTCACCACTCTATTGCTAGGGTCTAGGATAGGGCCAGATACATATTAGGTGCTCAGTAAAGATCCCCCGCCACTGGAGAGCCACGCCCATGTTTATATTTGGCCATCCTCGTCACCTTATTCCAACTGCTGTTCTGTGTGGAATGTGTGCAAGAAGGTCTTCCACACGTTTTGCTCGTTCTGGACAACGCAGATTGTTTATGCAAAACCAGTGGTTCTCAAAGGTAAGCATGCCTCAGAATCATCTGAAAAGCTTGTTAAAACACAAACTATGGGGCCCCACCTTCTGAGTTCCTGACTCAGTAGGTCTGGGTAGGATGGGAGAGTTTACATTCTACCAAGTTCCCAGGTTGACGCTGCTGCGGCTGGTCAGGGACCACCCTTTGGGAACCACCTGTCCTGAGTCCTTGGCACGTCCCCATCAGCAGATGGCCCCGTCCTCTTTGAGTCTCCTTCGCATACCCTTGCTCTCCTGCCAAACTTTCCAATATTCATACACCCCAGAGTGCTGCCCACTTGTCTTCACCTTTTGCTCAGGTAAATGGCCTCAAGCATAGCTTGATTTTTTTCAGCAACAAATGACACCCCCCCCCCATATTCTTATCTTAAGCCCATGTTTTGCTCCACACTTCAAGGTGAAATTTTTACTAGTTAAAAAAAAAGCTACATCATAAATAGGGGAATCCTGGTTTCTGCAACGGCAGCATGAAAAGGGGTGATGGCCACACAGAGCCTCAGCTTTCTCATCTGAAAAAATGAGAAAATGGTGTCCCATAGGAATCGACCTAAAGATCAAATAAGTAAATGAAGTGTCAGGACAGAAAATACAGATCAAGACATTCACAGTATTAAGTGATGTCCATAATGGGCAAATGTGGGTCAACTATGTTGGGGGAATAAAGTGAATTTGTTTAATTGTACAGGACTTCTTTTTGTAGTTTTTATTTTCCTAAAATATATCTTTCCTTCACACCCCTCCTCTCCAAAAGTGGAAAATAAGTATGGTATCCCTTGTTTAAAGTTAAGCAGAATGGTGTTATTTCCTTTACACACACACACACACGCACACACACACACAGAGTACAGAAAAACCATTTCAAAATGAAAACCTGCTTCTTTTCTCAGAATAGGGCAAGTTTTTCGCATTTAATATAGGTTATTACATATATTACATATTATATTTTTATTTTATCATTTATACCGAAGCTAGAAAGCTTGGGGAAAAATACTGAGGACATCTACCACCACGGATGTTAACTCAATCTCATGATCAACAACAGTTAGAAGCTATGAATATTTTAGTCAATATCCCACAACAAATACTTTTAGAAAATAAATTCTTCATCAAAATGTATTTCTGCTTCCTTTGTGCATTGTATGCAGGTAGCATTAAACTGTCACCACTGGGGGAAATGATTATCTTTTGAGCAGTTAATGTCTAACAGTTCCAGAACACAGCAATTAAGAGTTGTTACCATCTGGTGGCAACTCCCACAGTACGTTTGGCTCAAAACTCTTTCTGGCTAGGAGTACACAACATAGGTTACGAAACCCACCAAAAGCAGCCATGTGGTCGAAAAATGACTGATTAGGTAGAAAATCACACAAGAGGAGAAACAAAAGGGGCCCTCTGGAAACATGGCAAGCGTTTAAGTCTGCTCCTTGAAGGCGTGAGCCAGGTCTTGTAAAACGTGGCTGCCGTCACCAGGCTGCGCAGTGACCCCGCTGCACCGTGTGCTGTGTGTGGCCACCACCGTTCGCTCCCTCAGAGTGGACGGCCGCAGCTAAGAAAACCACAGGATACACTCTGCAGGGGGCCGTGCAACAGACTGGGAGGTCTTCCAATTTCAACAGCCTCTTCCATAAAGTGGTTTAATTAGGAAAAACAAAAAACCAAAAAACCAAAACCCACTCTTACATTTTATTGCCCGAACAACAGATATAACGTTACAGCTCGGGGGGAGGAACACAAGTTTAGGAAACCTAATACATTTATAAGAATATTAACAACGAACTCAATATCAAAAATTAGACTCAATATAAACAAAAGGAAAACAGATGTTTACAAGTCTTTCATGGTTTGTTTCCCTCTTTCTCCCCTCCCCACCCCCATCCCGTATGTTCATCTATTTTGTTTCTTAAATTCCACATATGAGTGAAATCATACGGGATTTGTCATTCTCTGACTTCTCTCACTCACCATAATACACACTAGCTCCATCCATGCTGTTGCAAATGGCAAGATTTCGTTCTTTCTGAAGGCTGAGTAATATTCCATTGTGTATATATACCACCTTTTCTTTACCCTTTCATCAGCTGATGGACATTTGGGCTGTTTATATAGTTTGGCTATTGTTGACAATGCTGCTCTAAACATCAGAGTGCATACCCCTTTGAATCTGTATTTTTGTATCCTTTGGGTTAAATACCTAGTAGTGCAATTCTGGATCATAGGGTAGTCTATTTTTAACTTTTTGAGGAACTTCCATACTATTCCCCAGAGTGGCTGTACCAGTTTGCATTCCCAACAACAGTGCAAGAGAGCTCCCCTTTCTCCACATCCTTGCCAACACCTGTTATTTTCTGTATTGTTAATGTTAGCCATTCTGACAGGTGGGAGGTGGTACCTCATCGTGGTTTTGGTTTGTATTTCCCTGATGATGAGTGATGTTGAGCATCTTTTCATGTGTCTGTCAGCCATCCAGAGGTCTTCTTTGGAAAACTTTCTATTCATGTCTTCTGTCCTTTTCATATCTGGATTATTTGTTTTTTTGGACTAGATGGGTGATGGGTATTAGTTATGACGAGCCGGGGTGTTGTATGCAAGTGATGAATCACTGAATTCTACTCCTGAAACCAATATTGTACTATATGTTAACTAACTAGAATCTGAATAAAATTTGAAAATAAATTAAATAAATGAAAAAAAGATTGTATGTCTAATAAAACCAGGAGTGATGTTGGCAAAACATTTAAACATTGGTACAGCATGTGCATCAACCAGTTAGAAGGAATGCTGGGCAGTGCAGGCTCCTGGAGACTCACTACCTTTCCAGGCATTAACCTTTTAGTTGCTGAGCTATTCGGCAGTCCGGGAAAGTCCCAGAGGAAGGGCCAGGATGATGGGGAGCACAGCACTGGGGAAGAGGTAGCAGGGTGGGGGCAGTGACTGTGTATTAGCTAGGACTGAAGTCTATACTGGTACACGGTGGCCAAACACCATCTTTGAACCTAATACAGCCAAAAGAGGCTGCTGCTGTATCAACGTTAGGTATCGATGGTTCATTCATACATTATTACAGGAAAGCCAGGCAATTAGGGAGAGGAGATTAAGTGTCTATCTATAACTTAGACTGAGATTTCTGATCTTCATCACTTGGCCATTTATTAGAAATATTTTCTCATCATTAATGAGAAATCAAGGCAAAAATGTAGGAACACACTGCAGCAGCAACCTCAGAAGCAGGATTTCCTGTGTGTGTGTGTGTGTGTGTGTGTGTGTGTGTGTGTGTGTATGTGAGAGAGAGAGAGAGAGAGAGAGAGACAGAGAGAGACAGAGAGACAGAAAGAGACAGAGAGAGAATGAGAATATGTTTTTTTCTTAAGTCTTTATTTAAATTCCAGCTAGTTAACATACGGTATAACATTAGTTTCAGGTGTACAATTTAGTAATTCAACAGAAGGGCTTTTATTTATTTTTATTTCTTCTTCTTCTTCTTCTTCTTCTTCTTCTTCTTCTTCTTCTTCTTCCTCTTTTTACCATTTATTCATTTTTGAGAGACACAGCATGAGTGGAAGGGGCAGAGATAGAGGGAGACACAGAATGTGAAGTAGGCTCTAGGCTCTGAGGTGTCAGCACAGAGCCTGACGTGGGGCTCGAGCACACAAACCATGAGATCATGACCTGAGCCGAATTCGGATGCTTAACTGACTAAACCACCAAGGCATCCCTCAACAGAAGGGCTTTTAAAGTTTCAAACTGCAAGCCTTGTGTATTTATGGAATTATGACAATTGCTGATCACTTACTATAAATCACAAAGCTGATGAGCGCTTTAGAATGCATTCATGCCATTATTCCTTAACGGCATCTAAGGGAGGTAGGTATCATTATTACCATTTTACAGAGGAAGAATTTGAAAGCCCAAGAGGTTCAATATTTTGCCCAAGGCTACATAGTTATTAAGCAAACCAGACTTAAGTTCAAAGCCTGTGCAGGATTATAACCACTGTACCACACTCCCTCCTTAACTTTTTACACTATCCATTTGCCCCTGGGCTGGGTTAATGGGCAGCCACATTCACTAGACTTCACTGCTAGTAACATTTGGGATGATGGTTCTTCTAAGACTCTGTAACAAAGAACATTTTTTAATATGCCTAGCCTCTGTCCTAAAGCTGGTGAATACAATGTTACCATACTTGAAAGGAACAATATAAGCCTGATTTAAGGCTTGGTTTAAATTTCTAACTACCAACTGATTGGAATTCAACCTCCACTGGCCATTATGAAATGGTCCCAGAGAATGAATAAGCATAAGCATGAAAAAGGACCCCATGTTATATGGGAAAAGGGAAAGTAAGTGGATCCAATTTAATGGTGTCATAATTTTTAAAGTTATGTTGATTGTAAATTCATCTCTTAAAATTGACTGATTCTTAATAATTTAGGACAGGAATTAAAAACAAATACAAACTATCCCCTTTTGTAAGTATTTAGAGAAGAGAATATATCGCTCCTTGTTTTCTGAAAAGGATATATATATTTAATATCTGAAGCAGAAATCAATGGAAAATTTCAAGATGTATGTCATAGCATCCATCCCCCAAAAGCATCTCTTCGATAGTTCAATAACTGTAATGCAATTCATTTACTGTACGAAATAAAAGAGTCTTTGAGTAAAGGTCACCTAACTCATAAAGGAGTAACAGATTGCTCGGCTCTATTGACAGAAATTTCACAAAGAAGGACCCTGCTGTCCAGCAAGGCACTAGCACAGCAGACCCGGTGGTCAGACCTCTCTCTCTCACTGTGGATCGAAGAGGGGATCAGGCATTTCAGGACAGAATAAGATATTTATACGTCTCTCTCATTTTCCTGAAATAGACTTAAAAATCCCTTACCAGGAAGTTCCAGTTGGCATCAATCTGAGTCACCATGCCAGAGAGGAACACGCCCAGGAAGAGGAGGGAAAAGATAAAAGCTGTCACGGACACGAACATGACCCATCCTTGTAGCAGAGGTAGAGGAACGTTGGAGGAGGCAACCAGAATCCAGACGAGTCCCCCGAACAGCTGAAGGAAGAAAGAAAGATGTCACAGGAGTGGGCAACAGAACTGAACGTCCATGCTTACACCTCTACCTCTACCTTTGTTTCCCCCCAGACCCCTGTACACATGCTGCAAGCCCCCTACACAGACACCTGCTTTCCTCAAGGGCAAGGCCAGAACTTCCATGCACAGGTCTGACCTGGAGCCACACCTGTTTCTGCACCTGCCTCCGTGTTGGATGCTCATTCTCAGTCCATGAACAGACACAGAACTCTTGCATCGCCTAAAAATACCTTCCTTTGACCCCGTGGCCTTTCTAACTATTTCCTCTTCAGTCAACCATTTTTGCAAATTCATCTGTGCCTGGTCCTCACCTCCTATCCTTGCTGTGATTCTTCACACCTCTGGCTTCCGCTCTTACCACTTCAGAGAGTTTACTAGCACAGATCAGCCATGACTTTCTAACCTGTCAGCACTAATGGCCACATGTCCGCCCTTACCATGGCCTATTTGAACATGTGAGATTATTGCCCATCTGTCGAGTAAAAGCCGCAGAGGCTGTATGTAGTAGTGAACAAGGTCTACCTGATTTTTGATACTCTTCTGCATGCTGGGCACAGACCTAATATTCAGTAAGTAGCTGCTGCCTGTCAGGGACTGTTCCAGATGCTGGGAATAAGATGGTCAACAAGCTACACCTGGTCTCCGCCATCGCAGAATTCCTGGCCTCTTACAGGAAAGAGACAAGTAAGTGTGTAAAATGCTGCTTCACACCTGTCACAATTGGGCAAATACTGGGCACTGCAGGTTCACCGAGTGAGGGCTCTAAAAATCCAGAGCTGAAAAGACAGGAAATACGCCCCAGTAGCAGCAACCCAAAAGACAAAGCTAGGGAGTGTAGAGGTGGGAGGAGAAGGCTGTTTCCTGCTGGAGATGAGCCCTGACTTGGGGGTGGGGGGGATGGGGGGGGGGAGCTGAGGGGCGGAGCCCAGCACTACAGGGGCAGCAGGGACCACATGGGGGGTGGCCACAGGCGAGGGCTGGATGCTGAGCTGAAGGGTCCTGCGTTCTCCCAAAGGCAATGGGAGGCCACAGAATGCCTGAGCAGGAGTGAGCACCATCTAACGTGTATCTAGATGCTTCTCTCTGGCCAAAGAGCGACAGGGCTGGAGAGGAATGGATGCAGGGCTGGGGGACCACAGAGGAGACTGTGAGCCACAGAGCACAGTCCAGACTCGGGCATGGAGGACAGAGGAAAGTGAGCGGATTAGACAGAAACGAGAATGTTTCCAGTTTCTAGTTTCATGCCTAGAAGTAGGCATGGTGGCAGGTAGGGAACATGCCAGCAAAAGAACAGATAAGGAAGAAACCCAGATTTCTGGTTTGGGCCACTAGGGGTGAGTGAGACATCATAGGAGGAGGAATGGTGTTGGGGTGAAGACGGCCAGTTTCTCGAACCTAACCACAGCAATTCTCCTCTATGCTACTGCTAATAGAGGCTACCCGTCCTTTGCATGGCATTCCAGGCCCTTTATGCTCTAACCTGTCTTTCCCATCTTTGTCTCCTGCCACTAAGCCCCTCACATTTCATATTAAAGAAAAAAAAATCCATAGTCCAAAGACAAAGCACTTTCCCATTTGAGTGGCCTCACATATGCTGGCCAAGAATGTCATTCCCTCCCCATAAGTATTTGAGAAACTTCCACTCATAGCTCATCTTGAAGAGGACAACACCCCAAAGTCTTTCCTGAGTCCCACCCCATGCTCAGGTACCCTGTCCCCTGGGCAAGCTCCCTGTATGGATATGTTATACTGATGTAATTGTAATTGTAAATGTCCTGGCTTCCACGCCAACTGCACGATGAGACCTTCTTGGCAGCCAGCCGCCTTATAGGCCTCTGCATCCTAAGCCATTCATCCATCAACATAATGATCCCTTCCTAACTGTCAGTCAGGCACTGGGCTGGACTTGGTGACCCAAAAGCTGAGGCTGAAGAAACCTGTTCTGAAGAAACCTATAGGCAAGTAGGAATCAGCACCCCCTCCCTCCCCCGCCCCCCCCCCCCATATACATGGAAGTGATATCATAGAAACACGTCTGTCTGGCAGGCAGAAGGCTCTCCCATATTTGTTTAGTAAAAAAAGCTCCAAGTTTCCAAGAATAGCTAGAGCTCCACATATTAACAAACAGTAATCCCATGTATCTGGCTTAAGTGTGTAGATAATATCCAAATTGCACAAGTCGCTAAAAGTCAAAACCACAAGTTTAATTCAAGTTTCTCCACAAAGGCCAAGTCATACAATTCACTACCACTTTGAAAAATATTTTTGAAAGCATAATGAATTATCACTTGAGTATGATAACTAAAGCACCAATCATTACATTTACAGTTGTGGTTTCTGGTATACCTGAAGTCCTGATTTCAAATTAAAAAAATAACAATAAACAAATTAACAATCAACCCACAAAGTTTTATGAAATAAATCTAAGTCATGAATATTAATGTACATTAAAAAATTTAACCACATGGGGCGCCTGGGTGGCGCAGTCGGTTAAGCGTCCGACTTCAGCCAGGTCATGATCTCGCGGTCCGTGAGTTCGAGCCCCGCGTCAGGCTCTGGGCTGATGGCTCAGAGCCTGGAGCCTGTTTCTGATTCTGTGTCTCCCTCTCTCTCTGCCCCTCCCCCGTTCATGCTCTGTCTCTCTCTGTCCCAAAAATAAATAAACGTTGAAAAAAAATATTAAAAAAAAAAAATTTAACCACAAACTGATTAGTTGTTACGAAAGAAATAATGTTCCTGTTAAAAAGATTCTCTACTCTTTCATACTGTCTACTAAATATCCGAAGGTGATAAGATCTTCAAATTGTTTCCTTTTTTCTCAGCATCCTCTTTCTGGTAACCTTTTCTTACTCTCCCACCACAAATAACTTACGTTACTTTAAATACTATTTAAGAAATATACATCACTAATAAATATCTATTCATTCAACCAGGGTAATAAAGAACCTGTTTATTAGGGGCAGGCAGACTCAGATATTAAAGCATAAATGTATGCTACAGGGATTATGATAAATTTGACACTCTGAAGAAGGGCTATATGATCCCCCAGAATTAGGCATAACATTTAACAAACCCAGACTGGATCTCAAACTAGTTGACCTCAAATCTACTGCCAGGTACTGCAGAAGAATACTCGGGGAAAAAAGACAAAAAGGCGAGGTTCTGTATCCTGGAGCTCTAGATTAGGGAGAAACAGACACCATCAAAGCTGATTCCGGAGCAGATTGTGGCGAGTGCTATAAAAAGAGCTCCATGCAGTGTGCTCTGAGAGGCTGGGAGAGGAGAGAAGAAATCTAATGGGAGGCATGGAGAAAGAGAGGCAGGGAGGCGGGTTTTGAAGCAGGCTTACAGAGCAGACCAGGGCTCTGACAGCAGATGCTGATGTGAAACAGTACAGATAAACCGTTCTTACTCAAAATCAGAGCCCTTCCAACACCTCAAAGGCTTGGGAAGGAAACCAAGCACTTACATGGAAAGAGAACAGATTGGCCTCCTCATTCGCGGTGTGTGTTGTGTGGGAAGGGGGCAGGAGAGGGAGGAAGGGGTGCGAATGCCCCTCCCCCACGTAAACATACTCCACATCCCGGGCTTGGAAAGTCTGTGACATCCGGATTTAAGTCTTGCTCACCACGGTAGCTTTGGGAGATACTGGAGGGACGGGTCAGAGAACGTAATTAAGCTCACTACAGAGTTCCACCTTCCTCACTGCACAGACTCACGTTGGCATATAGGTCACTAGGGCTCTGACACAGTTTTTTCTTCCTCACTTCATGACTTCCTTCTGCCAAAAGCTTCCCCTTCTCCTGAGCTTCCCAACCTGGCTGCAACTGTAACGACTGATCTTTTAATAATATTACCAAGGCTCACCACACTCACCTCTTCTAATCCTGGGTGTTACTAAGCTGAGAGCATTTACCAGCCATACTGTAAATATTAGCATCCCTGTTTAGTAGAGGTGACTCTGGAGGGAGCCTTGATTGTAGAGGTGAAAAGCAGAGTCAAAAATGGTTACAATCTGAGGGAGAACAGTTGATAAAGTATCGTAGCAACTGCACAGCACACACACTGCAAAGAAGGATGGGGTGCTGTGTCCGCCCACGTTTTCTCTTCTTGAATCTGAATCCACATTCTGACCTCTTGTCTATCACTGCCTTCCATCACTGTAGTGTCCTGAAAAGTCTGATAATTACACACAAAACTCCCCAATGCACCACATTTTGACATTTCTTTCAGGAACAAAGCTGGGGCGCATGACTCTGTACCTCAAGCTCTAACAAAAAGACAACCAGACTTCCAGGTATGTTGCAAAGGCAAACATTTCCTAGAAGTAGGTGTCAGCCTTCCCCTGTGTCTCAGTTTCCCCTTCCCTTCTGCGCTCAAATTCAGGGGTCCCTGGCAGCCACCTGGAGTGTTCATGTCTGTGTCGAGTTGCAGTTGTTAAACTGCTACATATCCCTGAAACCACAGATCTCCTTTGTGGCTTCCCATGTGTTGACCACTTCAGCTTGGCTCCTGCAGCCCACGAGGGTGTGACTCGATTGAAGCCTTCCCATAAGAAAGTCACGGACGTTTTCATCCGCCCATCACACTGAACTGAGCCCTCCGAGTTGGACTTGAAACGTGTTTTCACTAGAAACCGTGGACGGGTGAAAACCCGTAACCCCGCAGGAAAACAGGGTGTTGTGCCAGAAACAACTCTGGCCATCCTGGCTGTGCGATGACACACTTCGCGACTTGTCTCCTATTTGGATGGTTTCGTGTCTCGAAAGGATTCATTTTGCAAATAGCCTATGTCTTTTCAAATGTCACTTCTTTCCTAATAGCATGCTTTTAAACATGCCCTCCAACATCTTAGCTGACAGTTTTCAAACCAATCTGACACCTTCACCTTAGTGCACTCTTATTATTGCACTAAGTAAACAGGCCAGTCCCTACTCTGACCTATTTTTAGTCAATGTTTGGAATGAGAACAGGGAAAGGTAAGTGAATCTGAAGGTAGGAAGGACTGGTTAGACTACCCCTAAGGAGAAATATTTAATTGTTTGGAACTTTCTGTATATAACAGAAAGTTTCTAATTTTCCTGCAATTTATATATTGAGCATTTCAGGGGCGCCTGGGTGGCTCAGTCGGTTAAGCGCCGACTTCGGCTCAGGTCGTGATCTCGTGGTTTGTGAGTTCCAGCCCTGCATCGGGTTCTATGCTGACAGCTCAGAGCCTGGAGCCTCCTTCGGATTCTGTGTCTCCCTCTCTCTCTCTCTCTCTCTGCTCCTTCCCCACTCGTGCTCTGTCTCTCTCTCTCAAAAATAAACATTAAAAAAATTTATATATTGAGCATTTCATCACTGTAGCAGTGAGAATGAACCCACCAGCAAGCCTAGAGGGAAAAAAAAAATGGTCTCTTAGTCTGGTTTTATAGAGTCAGTTTGACTAAGAGGTTGAAGCTAATGAGGATAAAAGAAATACTAGCCAGCGTTTATTGAATGCGTACGTTCCAAGAACTGCTCTAAGGGTTTTATTTGTGCCAACTTAATCCTCACAAACACTCAGAGATAATTACTATTATTACTCCCATTTTACAGATAAGTTGAAGCAGATAGCCATTAATAATTTGCCCTAAGTTACACAGTTAATAAATGTTAGAATGAGACTCGAACTGACACCTGGCTTCCAGAGCCTATGCTCTCGATACTATGCTATTGTGTCTCCCCCAAAGGGTTTCTATCCTTTTGCTGTGGAGTCGCTTGGTGGATGTGGGAGTGCTGACTCCCTAAAGTCATATCCAGCTGGGTAAAGTGCACGTGCAGTTTTCTGAGGACACAACTTTCATCAGGATCACAAAGGAGTTTGTGGCCTCCAAAAGTTCAGAATATCGGGGCACTTGGCTGGCTCAGTCAGTTAAGGGCCCGACTCTTGACTTCAGCTCAGGTCATGATCTCACAGTTTCGTGGATTCAAGCCCTGCGTCAAGCTCCACGCCATGAGCTTGAATTTCTCTCTCTCTCCCTCTCTCTTGGCCCTACCCCACTCATGCTCCCTCACTGTCTCTCTCAAAATAAATAAATAAACTTGGTTTAAACATGGTTAAAGAGTGTTTAGTATGTTGGGACTATTTATAGTCTAATGAATAGATGACCTACAGTTAGCTCTTTATACATAACCTGTATTCCAAGTTTTTTTTTTTTTTTTAACTGGGAACATACTTTGGTCAGCAGATAGATGTGCTTGCAAGGCAGCCCATAAGTATATAAATTCGTTCACTGTGGGACTGTAGTCAACTCCAAGCTCACCTTCTTCCCGGCACTGCTGCTTCCCCAGCCACCCTCGCCTGGCACTCCGGGCTCTGGTCTCTTACCCCCTGCACACGAATCCATCACACTGGTTCATGCTTCTGCCTAGCATGCTGCCGTCAAAGTTTTCTCTGGATAACTAAACTCTGGCAGCACGTCTTCCACACAGACTTCCCTGGCTGGATGCCACCACCTGGTCCTTCCATGGTTACTGATAGGTGTATCCTCTGTAGCACTGACATCTATTGGTTTGAAATCATGGGCTCATATGGCTGTTTGCCCACTGGATTGTGAAGTCAGAGTTAGCAGCATTGCCTTAAATACCTCTGTACGCTCAGAACCCAGGACAGCTTTCTACAGGAGACGTTCAACTGCATTCTCCCTGAAAGAAACGGAAACCAACCGGTATGTGTAATGAATGGTTCTAGAAGAAAATGATCCAGAAGTGCAGCTTGAGATGCTAAGAACACACTGCTGTCTGGAGCCTAGCTCATTCGCTGGCACATGGTGGGTGTTCAAAAATCGGCATGAAGTCTAGTGAAGCAGGAACATGTACTTCTCAATTTTTAAGTTATTATTGGCAACACCCACCCAGATCTTGTACTAGCAAGATCTCAGGAGGCGGGGATGGAAAGTTATGGGGAAGGTGGCAGCTTTTGCCAGTCTAGCTCATGACACTCCATTTTTACCCTTCTTCGAGCCTCAAATGTGTTCAATTCACCTATTCTCCTGCAATTGTGACTGGAACTCTTGACCAGGGTGGTGTTTATCTTGTGCCTTACCCGACCCCCTCCTGAGCCCTCCATCAATCCCCATCTGTTCTCTCACCATGCGGACATCCATCCAAACTGGTCCTGGCCCCGGACTAGCCCTGGTGCAGTTCTGATTCAGAGCTACAAGCTGGCAAGGTGTTTTTGTTTTAAATCAGAGAAAGGAGAACAAGACAAGTTCTGGGAAGCAATGGGAAATAGCATATACGGAAGGGGCCTAGGTACAAAACACACTAATGCAAAGGAAGTTTTGCTTTTTAGATTCACATTTGAAAATTTCAAAAATATGTTTGAGGATGCTGGGAAGCATTTGTTACTACAGGCCTTTCCTCCCCATCTGCCCCAAATTTCCATTTCAATTTCTTAAGTAGCTGAGGCTACTTAAGGTCCTAAAATGGAAAGTGCATCTTTATAGGGGAGAAATAAATTCTGGCCCCTTTTTATTCTTACTTATAACGGCCTTGATTTCTTCTTTTTTTTTTTTTTTTTTAAATCCTCTTTTCCTGTTTGCAGGTAACTAGTTATTACCTAGGTTAAAAACATTCATGCAGGTCAATGCCTTGATGTCAGCAAGGACCACACAGATCATTCATGCCTCTTTTCTTGCTTTTTACCTCCCTCCTTCTGAAAGCCATTATACAAAAGTTAAGAACGTCACATATGAAAGGACATGGCCCCTTTCATGTTAGAGAGGACACAGGAAATTCAGGTCAGACTGCAGATTCCTGGAGAAGAACCATGATGTTTTAAGAGTTGCTCAGGACATCTACCTCAAAGCTGCTCTTGTCCACTCCAGCCAGTTTCTCTAGAATATCTTCACACACTGTCCAGACCGTCCTCCAGATCAGATAGCATGGGTCAGGTGCTGCGCATGCACAATACTGTGTATGACAGCCCGGTCTCTGTCCTTGTCATTACGCAGTCTTTTCTATGCGGACACATCCACGCAGACATGCCACGGCCACGGCTCCTACCACCACGTCCAACATTTCTGTAGGGCTCTGCAAAACCAATCTCCTGTCCTTGACCTTTTCCTCTGGAGCTCCAGGTGAAGAGTTTCAGGAAACTGATGTAACTTTTTCTGAGCTGTAGTTCTTCCTATTTTGTAAGGGGCTGCTAGTCAGGGCGAAGCAAGTGCCGAAAATAATCTTTGGCAAGGGCATCAGTTCCTTTTCTCTTATGCAGTTTTAAGGACTCTTTTCACACGGCTGGAGATTTCTAACCCAGAGGAAAAAGGAAAATCCTACTTAGAGAATTAAAACCCCCACAGAGAAGGAAACATACCCACAGAGAGCCCCTCTTCACTGCTGCAAACACACAATGTCCCTGTGCAACTCAAATCTATTTTCTGGGCAAGAAAAGACAACCCTACACATCTGACTGTTTATATGTTAGTATAATGTCAAAACTTTGGGTTGACAATAACCTGAAATCTCTTCCACAGGTTTCTCTGTGCACGCCCGCTCCAGAGCCCCTACCTCCCCACCATCCTCTAACTTTTGTGCTCCTGCTGTAATTCCACTGAGTTACATCTTATATTTAAGTTTACCGTAGTTTCACTTCAGAACATGTCAAACTTTACATACTTGGTTGACCTTCTAAAGGTCAGATCTCTCTTCTTCTGTACTTCTGTCATTTGTCATTGTCATTATCCCTCATTGAAACCACTGACATAAGTCCCTTAATTGATCTGCCTTAAGCCTCTGTTTTATCAGCAAACTTCACCACTTAAAGATTTTTTTGAATGTTTGTTTATTTGTGAGATGGGGTGGGGAATGAGTGGGGGAGGGGCAGAGAGAAAGGGGAACAGAGGATCTGAAGCTGGCTTTGTGCTGATGACAGACAGCCCCATGCAGGGCTCAAACTCAAGGACCACGAGATCATGATCTGAGCTGAAGTCGGACGTTTGACTGGACCAAGCCACACAGGTGCCCGTACTCAAAGATTTCTAAAACACAAGTAGATCACATTTGCCCCTGGCCTTCAGCAGCTCCCCATGTGATGCCTGGTCCAGTCAGTTCTCAGCAAATCACAACTCGGGCCTTTTCTGCTCTTTCTCCTTCTTCTGCCACCTTCCCATGAGTCATATAAAAAAAATAAAAAACCAGAGGCACCAGGGTGGCTCAGTCGGTTGGGCATCCGACTCTGACTTTGGCTCAGGTCATGATCTCGTGATTCATGGGTTTGAGCCCCGCATTGGGCTCTGTGCTGACAGCTCAGAGCCTGGAGGCTGCCTCAGATTCTGTGTCTCCTTCTCTTTCTCTCTGCTGCTCCCTTGCTGTCTCTCTCTCAAAAATAAACATTAAAAAAAATTTAGAAAAAATAAAAAACAAAAACAAAAACAGTTGCTGGAACCTTCGTGCCATGGTCTGTCTTGTCTCTAGCGTTTACACATGCCCTTGTTTCTACCTGGAATTCTCTTTCCCACTTTTCTTGTCTACTGAATGTCTACTCATCACTTAAGACTAAACTCCTGTGTCACCATCTCATGCGAGCTGCCTGGCTCGGACTCCCCAGTGGCCAGATATGCTTTACTCCGTTTTTCAATAGTACTTTTCATGACCAATTTTATCACTTCAGACACTGGAATTCTTTCTTGACTGTATACTTCACTATACACGAATTTAAGGGCAGGAGCTATGTTAATTATCCTATTCCCAGGGCATAAAATAAGGCCTGATGCATAGCAGATTCTTAATTATTTTTTGGATGAGTGAAAGTTATTGGGACATCCACACCACTGCAGGTCAGAGCATGTGAATAGGAGTCCTAGAATATCTCCCATAAAGAAAAACGCTAGTGAACATCTTGGGGAATGTGGATAGTTTCCCAAACACCGAAACCATGCAATGCACTGAATTCAACATATTGACCTTTCTTCTTTTCCATGTTTAACTGTAACATCTGATCTATCTTGCGGATTATACAAGGTAAGCTCACTGAGGACAGGGACCTCAAGTATCTTGTTCGGCCCCATAGGACAGATGCTCTGACGTTCATTTTCTTATAAACAGACCTGCCTGGAAAACACTTTAGCTGTAGCTCACTCTCCATATTCACCTCGTCCCTGAATGGCAGTTATTTTTATGCAGATCATCTCAACTAGGTTAGATGTTTTTTCAGGTGAGGAAGGGTCTACCATTTTTTTCCCCCCAGACGAGTGTCTTGCACTCAGTAGGTATTCAATCAGTACCTGACAAAAGACTTAGAAAACACTAAACCAGGAAACACTGAGAGAATTTGAAAATGTAACTCTGAAGGTGATGTTTTCCATCCTAAACTAAAAGACTTAGCATTGCAAAAATAACTTAGTATTACACTCTTCAAGGCAAGCATGCATTGGTAAGTATAGCTCAGGGCAAAAACATAGGAGCTGACAACCTAAATATCTGGGAGTGGACCACATTTGTCTCAAAAAACCATGCCACGTCTATGTGGTTGCAATATTCTCCACCTATGAAGCCAGTGCTATAAATTGCCTTACCTGGTGCCATTAGGCAGGCACTGTTTGCATCTTTTGAATTATCTCTCAATAAACGGCTTACACTTGAGAGATTATGCATGGATATAATAAGAGGGAATGAAAATGAATTCTTAATGTAAAATTTGAGAAAATTTATTATTGAAGTATAGTTGACATACAACGTTCTATTAGTTTCAGTGTATAACACAGTGACTTGACAATTCTATACATTACTGAGTACTCACCACAGTAAGTATAGGCACCATCTGTGACACTGAATTTTCTGAGCAAAGTTTCCAGTTAGTGTGAGAAGTGAACTCCAAGATCACGGTTTCATTAGCTTAGTCAGCTGCTGATAGCCCAGCCCACTTGTCAATTGCTGTTTTTCCCACATCAAGCTTTAGATGGCAACAAGACGCAAAAAGAGAACTCACCAAGACAAATGCATTTGAACAGAAGGCCAAAATTGAGAAGGAGTTTGGGGATATCCAGAAACACTGGAAGAGGCCCCCAGAAAGGAGATCACCTGGTGTTTAGAACTGCTCCTAGCAAACTGTCACATTTCATTCACAGGCAGAGGAATTTCTGAGGAGGAGTCGTGGGAGACTGAACACTTTAAAGCAACAAGAAAACTTGAAGAGATAAGGGGAACAGTCTGGATACTTCTTTGGGCCTGGGTCCCTATTAGAATGGGGAGGGGTAGAAGCTCTGGCTTTGCATGAGGGCTGTCTTGTCCACAGAGCCCTGGTAAAGGCCACCCTCGGGGGTTCCCAGCCATGTGTTCACTAGACCCTCTGGGGAGCTTTTAGAAGAACATAGCCGACTCAGGGCGCTCCCCCAGAGATTCTTATTTAATTAGTCTGGGCCAGCCACCGTATTTTTAAAAGCTGCCCAAGTAATTAAGTACAGCAGAGTTGAGAACTAACTCCTGGGCTAGATAAAGAGATATGGGGGCAGGGGAGAGAAAATAAATCACTTCCACTTTTTTCCCACAGAATTAGGCAGTGTTTCCAAAAGTATGACAAGACCACAGATGGCCCTTGGCACAGTATTTGATGTGATGGCACGTGTTTGAGCCTTCTTTGCGTATGTATGTATACAGGTCCCTATATACATACATGTATTCTTACATATCTTTACATGTATGCATACATGTATGCAAACGCGAAAGTATATATTTGAGTAAATATTAAAAAAATATACCCAGTATATCAAATTCGAGAATTAATGTATATTGTTGCTTAGGATGAGGCTAAAGTAGGTACTGAAGTTTAGAAAGTGAATCGAAGTGAACATTCTGTAAATCCTAGAACAGGTGGAATGCAGATATGGCAAAAACTTCTAAAAGCGATATGCAAATGAGGAGAGTTTGAGGAACATGGTACTAAAGCAGCCCAGAACTTATACAAGCTTTCTACCGTTCTAAGAGTGTCTCCCCTCCTACACACACACACACACACACACACACGCAACGGTGCCCGGGCCCAGTGCCATCCCCTCTCTACTCTCCTCACATGGATGCCCGCGCCTCATCCCAAGCATTCAGATGCTTCTGAACTGGGCTCAGACTCAAAACCAGCCTCTTCCAGCCTCGCAGTCACGATCCTATTACTGATGTCGTAGCCTGTAACTCACTTGTCTCCTTTTGCAGATTCAAATCTGAGCTAAACTTAACTTAGCACGCCTTAGCCACCTTCACACAATAGGGCAGAAAACCAATGCTCACAAGGCGTTCCGGCCCCACAAGCACAAAAGCGAAACCGAAGCGACCAAATAAATCCAGGTTATGCAAACTCAGAGGAGGTGAGAAAAGAGAGATGAAAACTCCATAGGGAACAAACAACATCAGCCTACAGGAAGGGCAGGGACTGGCTAGCACTGCACTCTGCATCTGCCGTTCTCAGGGCATGATGCAACCTGGGGTTGCCCAATTTATGTTTGCACATTCCCCCTGGTCCACAAAGAGCTCCAAAAGCTTCCAACTCCACAAAATAGCTTTAAAAAGGTTTGAAAAATCTCTAGCCCAATAAGGTGCACGGCAGGGCAGGTCACCTCACCTTCACCTAGGCCCAACAAAGTGGGCTGAGAAGTGTCGACTTGCACAGGTCGGCTAGGAAGCCAGTAGGCGCAAAGGCAGGCAGCGAGGAACTTGACAGCCACCTCTGTACCTCCCCCACCAACGTCCCAGCCACTCTCAGGCCCACTTTATTAGAAACTGCCAAGGGCACGGTTCACTTGACCTTTTTCCCTGCCCTGCCTCCAGAGCTCTGCTCCTCTCCCCAATCCAAAGGGCACTAACAATGGAAAGGGAAGGGGGTGGGTAGGCTCAGGTCTTAAGCCCGCCTTCTCTTCCTGGCACCTCCCGCCTCCAGCTTTTCACGTCGTGGCAGCCTTCAGGTCACTCAGTCATCGGCTACACCTTTGCACCACCCAACAAAATGGCAGGTTAGCAACAGGCAAGGCCCAGAGAGCCTACTCTGGCCCTAGCCAAGCGCGGCCGCTGGCCAAGCCACCGGGGGTCTTCCGCGGCGCCCCAAGCCCAAGCACCCTTCCCCTCTCAAAGACCCCAATCCTGGGCCCCGGCGCTGGGCCGTCTGCTCGCTCCCTCGGGGCCATTTCTGTCGCCAGCGGGAGAGCAGGTGCCAGCGTAACAGGTGCCAGGCGAGAGGGCCCAGATTCGGGCTGCTCTGGGCATGGAGAGGGCAGGACCCCGGGAGGGGCGCAGGTAAAGGCCACGTCGAATGTAAGGGAGCTGGGGCGCGGGCAGAGGGAGCCAGCCCCGGGAAGCAAGGATGCCGCTGCCGGTCCTCGCTCCCCGGGCGACGCGCCGAGGTTGCCCCACTTACAATCTCCAGGCAGACGAAGGCACCCGAGTAGGTCCGCAGGATGTCCGGGCCGGCGGGCAGGGTGATCCGGGGCGCCGGGAAGGACACGGCGGGGTTCGGGGGCGGCGGGACTGGCGCTCCGCCGGCCGACATGCTGCCGCTGCCGCTGCCGCTCTGCGTCTCTGCGCGCCGCCGCCGCCTCCCTCCGCCCGCCTCCGCCGCCCGCCTCCGCCGCCCGCCTCCGCCGCCCGCCTCCGCCGCCCGGGCTCCCGCCGCCGCCGCCGCCGCCGCCGCCGCTCGGGTCCGCGGGGTCCCGGCGCGCCGCGCGGAGGGGGCGTGGCCGCGCTGTCTAGGGCCGCGCGGGGCCCCGCCCCGTCACGTGGGTCCAGGTGAGCGCGCCGAGGCCGCCTTGGCGCCCGCGCCGGTCACGTGCACAGGTGCGGCGGCCACCCGGCGCGGTCCTTCCCGCGCCCTCCTCGCCCCTCCGCGGGCCAGCGCCCTGCTCTTTACTTGTTTCTTCTAGCTCCCCTCGTTTCCACCTGTTCTCTTCCACCTGCCCTACCCCTCCTCCTACTCTCACGACTTCTCTACCCTACTTTCTTCAATGTAACTGTAAGACCAGTCTTGAAATTGTGACTCGGCAGGTAAAATGAAGGTCACTAGGCACACCTAAAAAGTGGAGTAGATCTGCCTTAAGTGAGACTCTAGTGGGATTTTTTTAAACACCGCTAGGGCAGTCAGATGGCTCAGCTCCAACACCTGTTGGTGGTGGATGCTGCAAAGGCTTCTTGGCGGGCCTGTGGTGTGTTCATCTGTGAAATGGGGTTGAGGATATCTACCTCCTGTCATTACCGAAATTACATTAACATGGAAAGAGCTTAGACCATGGGAAGTGCTCTTTTAATGGTAGCTTCTATGACGACTGCTATTTTTTTGAATTTTTACCCATGTTCATATCGTGCTCTTGTGTACCTATGATGTTGCCCAGGCTGTATTTTCCGCATAAAACTTTAATTGATTTTACCTGGTCCAAACTTTGAATTGCTGTTGCCTTTTAAACACTTAAGTGGATTTTTTTAAAAGGATGCTATGTATAGTTTAGATTCCCTACCCCAATTCATCCCCGTTTTATCTTTGATTTTAATGTCAACATCTTGTAAGTGAAATGAAGGATAGGAGATTAATCTTCTCAAGGATCCGCTGAAGATAAACAAAAGTACACACACCAGTATGCACAGATAGACCAAGCTGGAAAAAATATTAGCTAACATCATCAGGCATTCCCCAAATTGAATACAGATCTTGTCTGTTGGTACTAGCCTTTATGGGACTGTGTATAGCTCTATGCATTGTCAGCAGTTTTTAGTCATTCCACCTCTTCATTATTTTAATAAGCGAAACTCATAGGTGTGGTGGCAGGATGAGGGCAAAAACCACAAAACAGGGTGTGGGTGAAACCTTCTGTATATTCCTCCCATCTTCTCCACCTCTTCGTCATTACTTTCTGATATTTAATGTGAGCTAGTTATTTCATAGGAAATAGAAAGTTTTCTCCTCTGACTTGGTTCATTAGTGAACTCTCTCTGTGTTCAGACCCTGACAGTAGGGAATAATCTTCCTGTGTATCATATCACATTGTATTTTCTGCCTAACGTTTCTCCATAAGCACTTGAAGAACATTCAAAAGGGAGCACTTGGGTGGCTCAGTTGGTTAAGCGTCAGACTTCGGTTCAGGTCATGATCTCCAGCCTGGCATCGGGCTCTCTGCTCTCAGTGCAGAGCCTGCTTTGGATCCTGTCCGCATCTTTCTCTGCCCCGCTTACAATCTCCTCTCTCTCTCTCTCTCTAAAATAAATAAACATTAAAGAAATGAAAGGAAAATTCAAAGGGAAGACCTCTTCAAAGAATTTCATTAGGGAGATGCTCAGCAACTATGATGGGCCCCCCAAATTTTAGCCAATAAACTTAAAATGACTTTGGAGTTTCCAGAAATACAAATAACCCAGAGAGCCTCAATTTCACTTATTTTAAAAATTGCCACTGAGGGGAAAACTTTTCACTGTGTCCCTTCCAGCACGTTCCTTGCTATCCCATGTATCCCTGACCATCCCTGTTTTCCCTCTCCTACCTGCTTCCACAATGATCAGTGGAACGAAAAGAATTATCCTCGAGGTTTCTCCTATTATTGTAACATACTATTTGCTTGAAAATTAATCCCTTCCTAGAATGTTTTTCCCTGCTCATGGTCGCCACCCATACCTCTTTTCTCGTGATAATACCAGTTTCCTTCTAATGAAAGTAATACCTCTGGACTCAGGAAGGAAAGCACTCACCCCCACCTCCACCTCACCACGGTGTCTCTTCCTCCACACAATTGACTCTGCGCTCTTTTTTACTTTCTGCTCTTTCCCTGTCCTGTTTCCATAACTGACTTCCAGCCTGACTTTTACCTTGTTCATAGACTTCCTGTGGAACCCCTATTTTGGAATGTCATCATTCACATTCATGACACTTCTAACAATCTTGCCTCGCAACCACTTGCTGCCTTCTATGAAGTGAAATCACATCTGCACACACCTTTTGGAATTTTGGAATTTCACTACTGCCATTCCTTTCAACGCTGACATTCTCTCCGATGGCTGTCTCCTATTCATCACACTCTCCTTCATTCTCAGTGCATTGGCCTCCAGACTTTCACTTTGCCTTTATTCTCCCATTGACCCCATTCTGGCTTCCCTATCCTTTCTATGCTCATGGGAAGGCATTTTAGAGATGCTCGTGTTAGTCCCAGATATTGCCTTCCATCTTGTACTTTACTGTAAATTTACCCACACTGCCCCCATATTCTGCAGCTTGGGTTCCACCCGCCATCAATATCTGCTTTCTCTGATGCTACTTTCATAGTGTCCAGGGTTACTGAAAGAAGATCATAACCAAGACTCTTGCTTCCACTAATTCATGTTATCTAACCTTGACTGGGACTTAAGGATTCCTGAGGTTGTCACTTTCTGCCACCACCCCTCCCCACTACGTGTCTTGTTTATTATCCCATAGCTTCTTTCACTTTCCCCATCTTTAAGCCTGGCACAGTAGACAAATATGTTCAGTGAACGAAAGCAAGTCTAAACCATTCCAACCGTCCCTACTATCTCTTACTTTACAAGGAGTTTTAGGACATCTAACCAGTAATACTTGTTTCATTGAAAACAGGGCCGTCAATCCGGTTACCCAAGACAAACATCTGGGTGTTTCCCCTGGTAGCTCCTCTTATGCCACATATTTAATCACTTATAAGATCTGGCAGTTCCACCATCTTATTCTCGAGGATATATCACTTCTCTCCATCCCTACTATTCTCCTCCTATCTCAGGATATGAGAGTATCCCTTGTCACAGTAACTACTCTAACAGTCTTGTTCCTTCCCGTATAGTCTCTACACTGATATCAGAATGATTTCTGACCACAAAATTGATTGCAGTCACTCCTCTACTTAAAACTCCCCTAGGATTCCCTACTGTTCTCAGGATCAATTCCAAACACCCCAGAAAGCATTCAGGGTATTTGTGGGGGTGTAGCTTCTGATGAGCTCTCTGACCTCACCTGTCCTATTAATCCAGCTGCAGTTCCAAAAATTCCTGCCTCCAGACCTTCACACATTCTCCTCCCTCTAATGGAGCATCCTTCCTTCTTACCACTCCTACTCCCCTTATCTATCTGGCCTTTGAATTTTATGTAGGGCCCCGGCCCATCCACTGTATTTCCATAACCTGATATGCAGAACACTTACAGAACAGAACACTTGCTTTGCTAAATTGAAATTGTATTTTCACTTGTCTCATACCCCTTAGGTAATGTTATATAACAGGATTTCAAGTTGAAAAGATCAGTGGAGGCACCAAAAGATGATAAATACCAGATACCAATGTGAGCTGTGAATCAGACCACCAGAAGTTTTAAAGGAAGTTGATTAAGAGCCCATTAGATAATCTACAAAACACTCACTTTTATCAAGAATATGGAAAGCTCAGGAGGGAGGATTTGGAATGAGGGTGATTTGGGGGAGACATGTACTGGGTGTCATGCTTCGCTCTCCTCCTCCATCCCCTGACCCACCCTGCAGAAAAGAGCTGAGATTTGTTCACATTACATAATAGGAGTGCACGTAGTATCAGTTGACCAAATGAAGCCTGCGTCTAAATTTCTATGCTTTATCGCTATTACTCTCCTACTTTCTTCCTGTCTCAGAAGAAGTGGTTTTTTTTTTTCCTTATCCAAAGTTAAGTCCCATCCCAGCTTTTCATTATTTCTCCTTTGTACTTCCTTTAGGAAATTCGTTCATTAATTTTTCCTTCTCTCTCTTCAATTTCAAATTCTACTTTACAGTCAATCTTTTCCCCTCTATGAGCACTTACAAAGTTCCTTTATTACCAAAAACAGCAACACGTGACTTCTGCCCAAAATATAATAACCAAGACTGGATTCATCTTTGTGGCTGAAACAAATTCCAGAAAAAATATGTGAAACACTGGTTTTCGGACATTGCACATCAGACAGTGCAGGGTAGTGATTGCTTAGGAATAAGAAAAAAGTCACTGAGTCACTGAGGAGCAAGTTTCCAGAGTATGGGGGAGAAAGAGCCTTGTGGAGGCTAGCTGTCTTCATGAGTTGAGATGGTGAAGCTGGGTTTGAGGGATCCAGAGGAGTTAGAGTTCACAGAATACTAGAGGAAAGAGCTGCATTCAGAGAAAGCTTGGGAGGTCAGCAAAGCGTTCTCCTTAAATCTTCAGATAAATGCTGATCAACACATGAAGGTAAGTAACTTATCTGAGGCCAAGGAAGAAGCATGCCAAGGGAGCAGAGGAATAATTCCAGGAGTTCATACATGGCCAGGAACAGTTTTTGTTTCCAGGAACTAGAGCAAAAAATTGATTAATTAATGGAGCACTGGATAGAGTACTCAGAAAAGTATTGTCTTGGTACTGGGACAAAGTCAGCCTTAGGTGAATGGCTGCTCTGGTCCTGCCTCACAAAGCTTTTTAAAAAGCCTCAAAATGCTCAAATTGTTTCTAGATAACTCAGCTGAATCACAGAGCAATCCTCAGGAATATTAAGGTATACAAAAATGTCTAGCACCCTAGAAGATAAGATTCGCAATGTCTGGCATCCAGTTAAAAACTATAAGGCATGCAAAGAAGCAGAAAATATGAAATATAATGAGGATAATATCAACCACCATAAACAAATCCAGAAATGGTACAGATGATAATTTTAGTAGAAAGATTATTAAGACAGTTAGTATAAATGTATGCCATGTTCAAAAAATAAGGATTGAGTATAGCATGTAGAAACAAATATAGGGGTGCCTGGGTGGCTCAGTTGGTTAAGTGTCTAACTTCGGCTCAGGTCATGATCTCGTGGTTAGTGAGTTTGAGCCCTGTGTCGGGCTCCATGCTGACAGGTCAGAGCCTGGAGCTTGCTTTGGATTCTGTGTCTTCTTCTCACTCTCTGCCCCTCCTCTGCTCACACTCTGTCTCTCAAAAATAAATAAATGTAAAAAAAATTTTTTTTTAAAGAAACAAATATAAAACACATAAAAAGGACCTAAATTGAACTTCTAGATATGGAAATTACAATGTTGAAGATGAAAAATACTCGTGGAGGATTAACAGATTAGACACTGCAGATGAAAAGATTTGTTAACCTGAAGACACAGAAATAGAAACAGGAACTAAAGTGAAACACAGAGGGAGGGAATACTGGACAATGAAAGTATAGTGATCAGTGGGAGAACCTTGTTTGAATATTTTTGCAATTAGAATCTCAAGAGGAAGAAAGACATAGAGAAAATTTTGAAGACATAATGGCTGACAGATTTCTAAATTTTATCAATTTATATCCACAGATCTAATAAGTTCAGTGAACTTATGGACAATGGACACATGAAGAAATATATACCAAGCCATATCATAATAAAATTTCTTAACAGCAATGATAAAGAGAAAAACCTTCAAAGCTGCAAGCCAAAAAGATACATGACATACAGAGATGCAAAGATAAGAGTGGCAACAGACTTGTTGTTGGAAACAATGCAAGCAAGAAGAGAGTAAAATATGTTTAAGTTACTAAAAGAGAAAAAAAAACAAAACAAATACTACCAACCTAAGATTGGTTGCCTTTCAAAGTGCCTTTCAAAAATGAAGGTAAAATATGCACTTAAATTTTTTTAAAATTTATTTTCTAAGGCTTTATTGTTTTTTTTTTATTAAAAAATTTTTTAACGTGGGGCGCCTGGGTGGCGCAGTCGGTTAAGAGTCCGACTTCAGCCAGGTCACGATCTCGCGGTCCGTGAGTTCGAGCCCCGCGTCAGGCTCTGGGCTGATGGCTCAGAGCCTGGAGCCTGTTTCCGATTCTGTGTCTCCCTCTCTCTCTGCCCCCTCCCCCGTTCATGCTCTGTCTCTCTCTGTCCCAAAAATAAATAAATGTTGAAAAAAAAAATTAAAAAAAAAATTTTTTTTAACGTTTATTTTTGAGAGTGAGAAAGAGACAGAGCACAAACAGGGGTAGGGCAGAGAGAGAGGGAGACACAGAATCTGAAGCAGGCTCTAGGTTCTGCGCAGTCAGCACAGAGCCCGATGTGGGGCTCGAACCCACAGACCATGAGATTATGACCTGAGCCGAAGTTGGACACTTAACCGACTGAGCCATCCAGGCGCCCGTAAGGCTTTATTGTTTTAGAGCAGTTTTTGGTTTACAGCAAAACTGAGAGAGATATAAAGATTTCCTATGTACACTCTGTTCCCATGCATACATAACCTCCCACATTTTCAGCATCTGTCAGCAGAATGGTACGTTTTATACAAAGAGTGAACCTACGTTGTCACATGTTACTCACCCAGTCCATACTTTACATTATGGTTCACTCTTACTGAACTACACACCGATTAAAACATGCCTGCTTTAACTATAAAGACACAAACATATTAAAAGTAGAAGGATGTAAATAGGCATACCATGATAAGAGTAATCAAAATAAAGCCTGAGGGGCTATATTAACATCAGACCAAATAACTTTCAATCACAACAAAGTTATTAGGATAAAGAGGGTAATATCATAATGATAAAACGTATCCCTTAATCAGGAGAACTTAAAACTCTTAAAAGTTTATGCAACTTATAACAGAGTTTTAAAAATAAGTGATGCATAAGCAGTAGAGTGTAAGGAGAAATAGAGAAATCCACAATTAGAATCAGAGATCTCATCACCCCTCACTCAAAAATTGATAAAACAAGCAGGAAGAACATCGGTGGCAATATGGAGGACTTGAGCCACATTGTGAGAACAACTCCCTGTGTTCCTTCTGGTTCCCCAGAGGCAGGCCCTGAGAAATGGATTCATATACAAATGATTCAGTGAAGAAGTGCTCTTATAGGAGACTGGAAAGGATTAGAGCAGGACAGGGAAGGGAGGAGGTCAGGCAAGGGTATGATCTCAGGCATAAGTCAACCTGATCTTGCAGAACAATTGGAGTGTAAGTTACATCTCAGTGTTGCACAATTCAAGGCAAGGCTTTCATACTTCTTTACCTGATTGGCACCAGAAAGGGCTAAGGACAGCAGAGAAGAGCACGTAAACTCCAAACTCTTGTAGCAATCTGCACACGCAGGTAGTACACCTCTAGTAACTCACAGTTGTCCTCCAAAGTGGGCCACAGAGGCTGATGCCTGAACCCACACAGAACTGGGGAGAAGGATACACAGAAATGATATAAAGGGAGTTGAGGGGACCTAGAAGACCACTGACAGCATCTGCTTCTGTTCCTAATCTGGACCTCTAACTCTGATTTCTCTCTTGAGCTCCAGACCTCTACTTCCAGTTCCTGTGGGAATGCATCTGTACCTTAAGCTCAAAATATCCTACAAAAAACTTTGATCTTTCTCTATAAAACTTCACCTTTCCCTATGATTTCTTTCTTCTGTTCTTGGTAGTACCATTTTCCTGGTTATCCATGCTTTATTTTCACATTTATTTATTTATTTATTTATTTTTCAACGTTTATTTATTTTTGGGACAGAGAGAGACAGAGCATGAACGGGGGAGGGGCAGAGAGAGAGGGAGACACAGAATCGGAAACAGGCTTCAGGCTCTGAGCCATCAGCCCAGAGCCCGACGAGGGGCTCGAACTCACCACGAGATCGTGACCTGGCTGAAGTCGGACACCCAACCGACTGCGCCACCCAGGCGCCCCTATTTTCACTTTTAAAAAACTTTTCTTTTTTAAAAAAAACTTCCCATACCTAGCCAGTTTCCAAATCTTTGCAATTCCACCTTCTTGGTGGCTCATAATTTGTCTCACTCATTTGTTTCTACTATTTACAACAGTGTCCTATTACCTCTCCTTTGAATTATACCCACAGCTTCTAAAACCTGATTTTTTTTGGTCTACTCTTTCTACTGTGTTAAATTTTAAATAATTCTGTAATTTTGACTTTTTCATAGTGCAGCCTAGACATGCCATTTTCTTCCCTAATAGCTTTCCCCCTCCAGAATAGCTGTTAGTAGGGTGCCCATTACATTCTCTGCATTTTGACCTCCGTGCCTTTGTTCATCCCTCCAAGTGTCCAGACTTCACTGAATAATCCCTCTTCCAAATTTTGAATATCAAAATTTGATATACACTTCAAGATCCTGCCTGAAAGATATCTCTTTCATAATGCCTTCATTTCTTCTCCTTTTGACTTTTCTGTCTTTCCCACACTTTTCACGTTCTATCTTACATAATGGTCATTCATTAGTTCATATGTATATATACATTCATTAGTATATATGTGTGTGTGTGTGGCTGTTTATAATTCATTATAAACAGATCCTCTCTATTGAGTATCATATATATGATTTTCCATTGTTGAACCTTATTATCCCCTACCCTCTCTATCATTTAGGCACAGTGCTTTGCAGATATTAATTCACTGTTTTCATGCAGCAGATTGATTTTGTCCACTATGTGACAAACCTGTGCTAGACAGCTGTGGCTCATGTAATAGACAAAGTACAAGTCTTCCAGCTTATAGTTCAGTTGGGGAAGCAGACATCACTGAAATATGTATTCCTTTTAAATCATAAGATTAAAAGGGAAATAGTGTTTTTTTTCAGGGTTCTCAGTTGCAAGCAACAGAAATTGAACCTGGCTGCTTGAAACAGAAATATAATTTACTGAAAAGACATGTGTTAGTTTATAGATTTGTCAGGGGTGTTGGGAAACCAAGCTGAGAAAATGGATAAGGGTGGATGCATAGCTGGGTCACACCCAAAATTAAGCTACAAAACTAGTCAAGTATGGACACTACCAACTACTCCACTAATCACCAGGATCCATGACTTGTACTCCTTACATTGCCAGAATGGGATCAAGGATTCTACCATCAACAACAATCCTGTTGATGTCTCTGTGATTTCTCAAAACTGGGTGTCAGCACAGCCATTGTCACCATACTGGGGATAAATTCTCTTCTGTCCATGCTTCTTTCAGTCACGAGCTTCTCATTTGAGCTTGGAAGCAGGTGCATCTAATTTTCCATGCATCTGTGTTCTAGCTAAAAGACAGGCGGGAACAAGTATCTACTTTTAGCCCTCCATAATGGGAGGTGGGCTCTATCCTTCACTATAACTTATACTTTGGGAAATTGACCAAATAAGGAATTGGTCCATCTTCAGGACAGCCAAAAAGACTTTGACAAATGTTTTCTTTATATATGGAATGTATGTGAATGAATAACAGGGTCTTCACCTAATGTGGAAAGTTGGGGAAATTTTTGAAGAGTAAGCTACTTAAGCAGAGACCCAAAGGGTGAATAAAAGCTAGCCTGACTGAAGGATGGAGGAGGAAGGGGTGTCATAAACAAAAGGGAGAACAGACATGAAAACTGGTATTTAAGAAGGAGCTTGGTGATAAGAACTGAGTGAAGTCCGTGTACCTTGAAATGAAGCCAGGGAGTTAGGTGAAGGTTTGGTTTGTCAGGGCCTTCTAGGTCACACTTAAGACTATGAACTTTATCCTAAGAACTTCATAAGGACAATGCAAGGTTAGAGGAGAGCGAACTTATAAAGCACAAGTTTTACAGAGATAACTTGGGGCTCAGAGATAAATTGGCACTCGAATATTGAAACCATCCAACAGTGAATGGGAAAGCAGTGCGGTGAGGGCTTCCTTATCTTCAACAAATCATTTAACTTCCCTGAGGCTCATTTCTCACCCATAAAATGGGTTTATTTTCCTGTATTTGTTTCCTGTATTTATCTACCTTTGGGTTATTGTAAAGTGGAATGAAACAGAAGATGTAATTTTTTATTGTAAAATGCTCTCAGATATGATGGTGTGATAAATATTTAGTGAATGCTCAATTATTTTGCTAAGCATGGTAAAAGGTATACAAGTTTATGAAACTTATGGAGAAATATTCTAGTTTCACATTTCACAAAATGTCATTTATTCTCATGAGTCCTTGGTCTTTATATTTTTAACTACACTTCTATAGGGAGGCAGTATTATTCTGTAGATTGACACCTATCTGGAGAGCATTTATTGCTTTCCATGCTTTGTGCACCTAACACAAAGTAGGCACCTAATGAACGTTTAACATCATTAGTAATAATACATGAGTCATGAAATTATTCCTGAAATATACATGATTTTGTTCTTTATTTTGGTACTTATTTAAATGTATCCGATAGAAAATGACTTTCAACCCATATAATAGAAAAATGGGTTGATGTTTACAAAGGCAAGAGAGAGCAGGTGTTACAATTATTTTTATAGGGAAAAAACCCAAACACATTTCATCTGACCAATTTGACATTGAGCCCCTCATTACACCAGAAGAGAGAAAAAAATCTTTCCCCAGGGAATTTGTACTAGTAATTATTCTTCAAACCTTAGACATAATCAGATCTGACCTCACTAGAAGATTATCCAAGGATAGATATAGCCTATTAAGCTAATTTTCCTCTAATTATCTCACATATGAAGGCATAGACTTTCAAGAAATCATAGCAGAAATCCGTGACTTGTGATTTTTAAGGAGACAAATGAAGATACATTTTTTGAAGTGAGGAAAATAATTTATAGAAAAGTTAGGTAAAGTAAATACTTGGCATGAGTTACACTACCTATTACGCCCTACCCATGGCAAACATAGTAATAAATCATAGCATTCTTTTCCTCAGAGAAGTTGGCACTTTTGGAAAAAAAGAAATCTTTTATCCTTGTTCTAGGTGTTCAAAATTGTCCTTCTTGTAGAAGGATGAGATATTCTAGAAGATGGGAAGCTGAAGACCTTCCTGCTTTAAAAAAAAAAAAATCCTTGAACTTTGCATCTAATAAAGGCTATTAATCTGTGTTGATGATCTCATCTATTACATTCTCAGAATCTCTTGGAGGATCCAGGCAGGGTCACCTTTTTGCAGCCCTGGATTGAAACCCCCAATTCTGCTCTCCTCCACTCGCTATGCTCTTCCCTGTCCATTGGGCCACCAATGATTGTGTGACCTAAATAGGATGTGAAAACATGCTTTACATGTCATTGCTAAGTCCCACTACAAACTGGAGCTGTACACATTTGGTTAATGTTTTGATTATGTGAATGGATTTTAACACTATCCTGAATGAAACTTGCTATAAGTTGCATTTTCTAAGAATTTATATTAAAATATATTTTTTCCAAATTTATATCAAAATGTATTTAAATGATTCTCCTAAGACTTTCTTTTATTTCCAACTGGGCATTGCCCTCAGAAATCAGGGAGTAGTACATGAAAAGAGCCTAGGATAGTTGGAATGCTTACTTTAGACCACAGTAGATGCATTTATTTACCCTTCTTGTGTAAACCTTCCTTGTAGCCTTTATATATATCGTCTTTAGCTGTCTTTGGGGTTTTCCAAACTGGTTTACAGTCAGTATAATCATTAGGAAGCAGACTTCTTTTTAATTAAACATATTTCATTGCAATAATTAGTCTGCTGTATACTCATTAAATGGAATTATCTATCATTTTCTTCTAAACATTGAATTTGTTTCACAGCCTTATACTGTCTCATGGATCCTCCCACGCAGAGTACTTATTAACTTTCTCAATTCAAATTCATCCTTGCTTGAACATTAATGAGCTCAGCCCTTTCTTTCTTTCTTTCTTTCTTGCACCAATATTATCCAAAAAAGCAGTTTCACCCATTCCTTTTGGTTTGTAGGACAGTTTAGCTCTGGGATTTTATAGAAACTGGTTTTTCAAGTATTGTTTCTAATATCAAGATACCAAATTTATACAGTTGAGAATATATGTACATGTATGTATATTTTTAATTATACACAGGTGGTGATTTATTAGCTGTTAGTGAAAACAGTTGAAAAATCAATTTCTATAAATTCCTAGAGTTAAATTCTATATATAAGTTGAATGTCTCTATATAATCAGTTACATAATTTATGTAATATATATATATATGATATCTGCTACTTATAATGCATCCTATATATATATCACATAGTATCGATATTATATATGATATGTATGATATATACCATCTATATGTACTGGAATGGCAACTATATAGTGCCTGTCTCTCTATATCTTCTGTTATGGCAGTCTATTATGATAGTTAACCAGATATTAAGTCAAAAAATTAGTATGGATTCAAATCTTACAGTACTCATCAGGTGTATGACTTTGGGAAAATAATGTTCCCTCTTTGTGCCTCTTTCCCTGTGAAGTAGGAATAATAATAGCACCTCCCTCCTAAAGTCAGAATGAGTGTGAGTTAATGTTCAATCAGGGAGTAGAAACCTTGTGAGAGCATGGAATAAACAATAGGAGTATAAACATGTAGGAGTCCCAACCTCCACAACAGTGGGAGGAATCTAGAGAAATAAAGGTCTGAAAAGATTGGGGGAAATTCACCAACCATCAGCCCTGGCACGGGTAAATGAATAAGGAGTTTCTTAGAAGCTACAGACATCAAGCTGCCTTAGAAGTTCCAGCTTAGCGAAAACTTGATTGGTACAAAACCGCACACTGTGCAGTAAATGTGTCAAGTCTTAGAACGGCACTTACGCATCAGACACATTCATAAAGTGATCACTCTTTCATATTGCTGTTATTTTTGCTGTTGTCATCATTTCAACAGTTTTGCCAAATGGAAGCTAGGACTAAGAGGGTCATGGGTTTTGATGACCAGTCGTGAGTAAGAGGAGAGGTACCATGGAATTGAACTGGTAAAAAAAAGAGTTTCTTTACCGAAACAAAAGTCAACTTTGCCTTGTGGGTATAAAAGAGAGCTCTCTGGGGGCTGTAAATAGTTTCTCCAGCCAGAGGCCGAGGCCTGCAGGGCAGGCCAATGAATGGTGTGATAACAGTGGACTCTTGTGTGGGTGCCGATACCTTTGGTCTGTTGTGGTGATGGCGGTTGTAATGATTGCTGGATACTTGAACGTCACTTTGTGCCTTTTAATCCTTCCAATGCAGACAGGAGTATTGGCAAATGGGCTGCAAAGAGGCTATACAGAACTGTTTAAAAATTTTTTTTTATTTTATTAAAATTTTTATTTATTTTTGAGAGAGAGAGACAGAGTGCAAATGGGGGAGGGGCAGAGAGAGAGAGAGACACAGAATGTGAGGCACGCTCGAGGCTCTGAGCTGTCAGCACAGAGCCCATCACAGGGATCGAACTCACAGACTGTGAGATTATGAGCCGAGCCATCCCAGTGCCCCTATACAGCACAGTTTTAGAAACATCACCCTCAGTATGGTGATCCTGGGCAGCCGTGGAAGAGAACTGACCTAACAATCTGTTTTCAAAACAAACAAACAAACAAACAAACAGACAAAAAAAACAATCTGTTTTCAGAGCCCAGCTGTGCCCCTCACTGCCCACGTCCCTGCAGGAGAACTCAGTGTCTATTGTCCTTCTCATGGTAACAGGACCTAACTTTGTTTTGGGGAAACTGTTTCTCCTACTTGTTCCAGAGCTCTTTTTTTCCTCTTCTTCCAATAACTTTGTGAGATGGTGATGGGTTGTCCCTTATTTATTCCACCTCACTGATTAAAGTATGCCTGATGTAAGTGGGACAGGACTTTTACAAAGAGAGAGTTATTTTTCCAGATCACATTTACCTTTCCTGGAGAATGATGTCCCATCCCGATTGTCCTTGTCAGTGACCATAGCCCTGCAGTTTTGTTGTTGTTTGTAATTCTAAAATGTCTGTCCTCTTCCCTTCTTTGGGCTGGTATTCCCTGATTTTCTTCATGATGCATATTTGCTTGACTGCATGTTTCTGAATGTATGTTCATTTCCCCTTTATGCTATGCATTTAAAAATGCTGTCTGTGGACATGTAAAACTTCTGAACTTATCAAATTTCATAGTTTGTATTATATCCTTCTTTCTCTTGGATACCTGAGAAGCCTACAGTTCTCTCTAAAGCAGAGATCGCACACGGGTTCATCATCAGCCATAACTGGCTCATGGACATATCTGTCATGAAATACCTAAACTTAAAAAAATAAATTACCAATGTTTAAAAATCATGAGATTTTATTTACAAGTTCAGATTCAGCTCCTCTTAAAAAAAAAAAAAGTCTCTTGATATGGGAACACTGAGCCCACTTTATGGACGTGAGGAATGGTCTGGGCGTTAAGTGATGCCCACTCCCTTCAGTATGGTGCTGGGCCCTTCTACCATCATAGGCCCCACCCCATTTTATGATGCATATTTCTTTAAAGAAAGGCAACAGCACTTCATGGTTTGGAGCATGCTCAGACTGCTGGCTGCAAACCCCAGCTCTACCAGCTTCCTAACTATGTGTCCTTGGTGAGTTCCTTTGCTTTCATGTGCCTCAGTGTTCTTCCTGTCGTATAGGATTGAGAATACCTACTTCATGGGGCTACTGTTTTTAAAAAAAATTTTTTTTAAGTTTTTATTTATTTTTGAGAGAAAGAGAGAGCATGAGTGGGGACTGGGCAGAGAGAGAGGGAGACACAGAATCCAAAGCAGGCTCCAGGCTCCGAGCTGTCAGCACAGACCCTGACGCAGGGCTCGAATCCACAAACTGTGAGATCATGACCTGAGCCAAAGTTGGATGTTCAACAGACTGAGCCACCCAGACACCCCTATATTTTTTAATATAATAGCTTTATTAAGATATAATTTATATATCATACAATGCAATGGTTTTTATTGTGTTCAAAGAATTATCCAACTATGACCTCAGTGACTTTTAGACCATTTTTATCACCCCAAAAAGAAATTCCATACCAATTAGCAATCATTCCCCATTTTCCCTCAAGTCTGCCTTCCCAGCCCTAGACAATCTCAAATGTATTTTCTGTCTCTATAGATTTACCTCTTTGGGACATGCCACATGAATGGAATCATACAATATGGCCTTTGTGACTATCTTTGTTTATTTAGCATGGTATTTTCAAGGTTCAATCATGTGGTAGCTGATATTATATCAGTACTTTGTTTATATGACTGAATATTATTCCAATGAATGGTTATACCACATTTTTGTTTGTACATTCTTCAGTTGATACACATTTGAGTTGTTTCCACTTTTGTCCTATTATGGATAATGTTCCTATGAACATTTGTATATAGCTTTTTATGTGATGTGTATTTTTTAAATTCTCTTGTGTATACATCTGCTGTTAATCTCATTCAGTGCATTTTTCATTTACATTTTTCTCATCTCTAGAAATTCCACTTAGTTTTGTAATATATTTTCCACTTCTCTCCTTTTATGTTGATGCTTTTTCCTTACAAGTTTGAGCGTGTGTACAATAGCTGTTATGCTCGTATCTGCCAATTCCATCATCTCTTTCATTTCAATGTTTGTTTCTGTTGACCAACTCCTGCTATGGGTCACATTTTCCTGCATCTTGGCATGGATAGTAATTTTTGATTGGATAGTGGATATTTTGAAAGTTACAGTGTTGACTGTCTGGATTTTGTTGTTCTCCTTTAAGTAGTGTTGGACTTTTTTGTGGTAGGTAATTTTGTTACTTGTGGACCAATTGGATGTTCTAGTCATTATTAAGGTGTGGTCCCTAGACTAGCAATATCAGCATCACCTTATTAATAATGCAAACTCTTAGGCCACTCTAGACCTACTGAATCAGAAACTCTGGGGTTGGGGCCCAGCTATCTGTGTTTTTTTTTTTTGTTTTTTTTTTTTTTTTAACATTTTTATTTATTTTTGAGACAGAGAGAGACAGAGCATGAACGGGGGAGGGTCACAGAGAGAGGGAGACACAGAATCTGAAACAGGCTCCAGGCTCTAAGCTGTCAGCACAGAGCCTGACGTGGGGCTCGAACTCACGGACTGTGAGATCATGACCTGAGCCGAAGTCCGACACTCAACTGACCAAGCCACCCAGGCGCCCCCAGCTATCTGTGTTTTAACAAGTTCTCCAGGTACTTATGATATATGCTAAAGTCTGAGAAGTCTACTAGAGCAATCCTTCTGAAACTTTCATTTGCAGATGAATCACCTGGGGATTTTGTTAAGATGCATTTTCTGATCCAGTAGTCTGGATAATGCCTGAGGTTCTAAAATTTGGACAAGCTCCTAGGTGCTGATACTGCTGCTGAGTCTCCCACCTCACTTTGAGTACTAAAAACCTAGAAAGCTTACTTTCTAAGTAAGTCTAAGGAGTCAATGACATGTTAGTTTTTAAGTAAATTCATAATAATTAGCAGCCCCATTCTGGAATTTCTGTATTGAGGCTCCTTCTTACTGGATATACCACTCACAAAAACCAAACATATGTTAGTTGGAAACAGTATCGGAATTTATCTTAATTTCTAAATCTGAGTCAAGTATGAGAAGCCCATTATATTTAGTAATATGAATCTAATGTCACTTGTTAGAAATGTGCACCATATGCTGGACACTGCCTAATTTTTGAAATCCTTGAAATAACTCTAGGAGGTCACTATCATTGTTTTCACCTTTTTATATTTCCTATTTTAATCTCTCCAATTGAAACACAGTTTAATGTGTTTCACATAACAAACGTTACTTGTTTGATGTCATCCAGTAGCCGTTGACAAAACCTTTCCTTAAATCCAGGTCTGTCGAATTCAAGTGCCAGCACTGTAGTGTTGTTTTGCTTTAGTATTTTAGTATTTTAGTATTTAGTATTTAGTATTTTAGCTTGAATACAGTCTTAAGAAGAAGAACAACAACAACAACAACAAACAAACTTACTATGTATTGGGTCACCATGATTACTATACCAAATCTGAGTTAAACATGAGTTCCAAGTCAATGCCACTGGCATAATGCCTACACGGCTGTGGGCTCATATAATCACTTTTAAACAAGAGCCTCTATACAGGTATTCCATTGCTTTAAAAAGTCATGTGCTAACACAGACATTGTGTGATTTTCTTTTTATTAACTAGCAAAACAATAGTTTTATTTTACTTAGAGAAAGGAGGTTAATCTTGGCAGATAAAGGGAAGACTTTGAAAAGATTGGCAAAACCCAGAACTTTATATACTGTGGCTAATGCTGTATCACCTGTTACAAAGTCAGGGCACCCTGACTTTGAAATGGTGGCTCAGTGAGGGTTGCAGGGAGGGAAGATGAATATGCTCAATGGTTCTCTCTCTCTCTTTCTTATTTGAAACACAGGCAAGAGAACTCTGTTCTCTGTAGTAATTACCTTATAGCCTGAAGCATGAGATTTGATCATGAATATCTTACCTTGGATCAGGAAACACATTATTATCAGTTTAAAAGTTATTCATATTTAAAAGGAATAGCAAACCAGCACAATGCCCCACAGTTTTGGTCGTTACATACTGAATTTTACAAGTTGGGTAACTGCCACTGGAAAGACTCTCTCCCTTTATAAAAATTATTCAAATGTTGTTTTCTGTGTAGTTAAGAGTCTTTCTTAAACCTGATGCTCTTTAGTATGAATGGTCCTAGGTGAGAGATATCCTAAATAGATCATCTCCTCAGGGCTTTTTTTTTTTTTAAGGGTATTATTCTCCCCATGGGGCACCTGGGTGGCTCAGTCAATTAAGCTGCCAACTCTTGATTTTGGCTCAGGTCATGACCTCACAGCTTGTGAGTTCGAGCCCTGGGTCAGGCTCTGCGCTGACAGTGTGGAGCCCACTTGGGATTCTCTCTCTCCCTCTTTCTCTTCCCCTCTCCTGCTCATGCTTGCTCTTTCTTTCTCAAAACAAATAAATAAAATTAAATACATATATTTAACAAACTTTAGTTTACAAACTCTACAAACTTTAGTCATGTTCCTACCTAAGGGTAAAAGGCAGGCTAAATGATCATTCAGAGATTTTTTTTTAATGTTTATTTATTTTTGAGAGAGAGAGACAGAGACAGAGAATCTGAAGCAGGCTCTTCACTATCAGAGCAAAAGCCTGACATGGGGCTCGAGCCCATGAACCGTGAGATCATGACTGGCGCTGAAGTTGATGCTCAATCCACTGAGCCACCCATGCGCCCCTCTCTATATTCTAAGACCAAATTACTCATAAGCCTGATTTCACTGTCTATATTCAATTAGTGAGAAATAGCTGGGTCTAATTGGCTCCTAAGTCTTTAATCAAAATGGAAAGCATTGGTATCTCATCACAAAGCTCTCCATGGCTTCACTTGGAAAAATAAAGCAACATGTTTTTAAATGATCAGTGGGAGGAGGTAGAGGAAACAGAGCAGTTCACAAAGATCTCCCTCAACGAAGGGTCTGATAAAAAGGACTGACAGGCTTTGGATCAGAGGTTCTATAGGTGCTTAGAAACTGGGTCCTGTCCAGGCAGTGCTGGGAGATAGAGGTTTTAAGGGACAGAATGGAGCTGACACTGGAGCGTGAGTGGCTCAGAGCTGGGCACAAACCAAAGAGGAAATGGGTATCCTCGTGTCAGCAATCAAGAACTAGGAGGTTATCGACACCCAAGGGGAAAGTAACATGAAGACTCCAGAGTCTGAATGGGCAGGTAGTTACAAACAGACAGTGCCACAGGGAAGGGAAAGCAGGGAACCAGAAACTTGGGAGACTACGTGAGTACCGGCACCAGTAACAAAAGACCTCAATAAAAGGACCAAGCCCTGTTTATGATGTAGTTGGAAAGGCATGAGCCCAAAGAATCTGTCCTCATATCCCTCCCTGACCACACCCTGTGGCCCTGAACTTCTAGCCCAGTGCCCCAGTGCCTGGCACAGAAAAAGGAGAAATAAATCACCATGAAACCCAATTTCTCAAGTGCAGAATAGAGATTTTACTTGCCTCACTGGGTTGCTATCAGGAAAAAAGGAAAAAAAAAAAAAAAGGAATGTGGTAAAGGTATCAGGAAATACCTAACATGCCTTGAACAGGTACTCCACAAATACCGGTTCCTTTTCCTTCTTGTCAGTGACGATCTTCCACATTTACCTTCAGTTGAGGCAGGAGACAAAGAATGATAATAAGGAAAGGTCAGTGGTTCATGTAACTTGAAAGGGAGGTGAGAGGCCGTAGAAAAAGACTCCTACTGACACATGGTTGGGAACCTGCCGGCAAGATGTGGTGTATTTAAATTGTTGGTAGCTTTTAGAAGCAACTTCCAGCTGCAAATTCTTATTAGGACACAATTGTGTGATGTTTTCTATTTTGAACTCAAATAAACTAATGCTTTAAAATAGCCTGGTTAGTTTCTGTGCGTGATCTCTTGACCTTATTTCCATTGTCAGTGAAGTGTCTCTTGGGAGGGCGTGGTGGTCTTGTGGGCAGTATGTATCCACATGTAATGGCAGGTAAGGAGAGAGAGAGGGATTTTGAAGCTGTTTGCAAAGTGAGTGTAATGTTTTTCCTTCCATAACGTATTATTTGAAGTGGGTTGTTAGGTGTGTGTGGTGGGGTGGGGGAGGCTTGGTGAAGAGAACTTTCTACTACAAAGAGATGATCTAAAACTAAATTCTGATTATGTCATTCCCTTGGTTATAACCCTCAGCGATCCCATGGCCTCTCCTCCCCAAACCAGTGCCCCAAGGATAGAATCCCAACTCCTCAAGACGACAGGCAAACCTTGTGATTTATCCTTAGCATTCTGTGGGGCCTCACTGGTCAGTCTTCACCCCTTCACAACAGCCTGAAGCCAGACTAAACTATTTTAGGTTCCAGTAGCATCCCTCGTTCTCTCTGAATCCTTGTAACTGATATTCACTCTACCTGCAATCTTTTTTCTCCTTCTACCCTGTTTATCTTTAAACTCCTGCTTCTGCTTTACATCCTGATTTAGAAGTCGCTTCTTCCAGGAAGTCTCCCTGAATCTCCTAACACCAGGCCAATGTCCTCACCTGTGCTTCCGTAGTACCTGGTGCCTATTTCTATTGCAGCAAAATAAATAAATAAATAAATAAATAAATAAATAAATAAAAAATAAAAATCACACCATGTACTAGTTATCTACATACTAATCTTTTTTTCCTCCTACAAAACGGTGAATACTTAAGGGATAAGACCTGTCCAGTTAATCCTGTATACCAAACACCTGAAAGATAGTAAATATTTAATGAATGAATATTTGATAAACAAAGAGTGAACTGACTGTGTCTAACCTCTATATTTCTAGAACTGAAATGAATACCTGGTGCATAGCAGTGTGCAATGAAGTTATGAGGAATAAAAAGATGAGGGAATGAATAAATGGATGATATAGTGGCGAAAGAAATGTGAATACACTATGAAGTTATTATTTGGATCTCAGGATAAGTCTTTGTTTCAGTCTCTGCCTATACAAGCTTCGCCCTAACTCCCAAATGATGCCTGCCCCCTCATGCTCAGCTTCCAGGCTTATACCCAGGCTGAGTTATGGTGTCTGTCATGTGTTGGGGTCATCACCTTCTGCCTTGGTCTTGGTTTCCAGATACACTGTGACTTCCTGTTGTGACTTCCTGTAATGGCTTGTGTCCAGCGTTGGTCACCAGTGGACACCCTGGAGCTCCTGACATTAGATACTTGCTCTCACATTCTCAGGCTGTTTTCCCACAGGCTTCCCTACATGGTGTGTGGTCCCATGCAGCTATATGGGAGGTGAAAGCAAAATCTCAGTGAGTTTTGAATAGAAGAATGTACTGAGCCTGAAAAAACACCAGTACTCTGAAATCTTGGTTTTCTATGTAGGAACCTCAATCCTTGGCCACTGAACTTCACCCATAATGGATTCGAGTTTGCCATAATTCCTTGGGCTTTGTTTTGAACTGCTGACACCCTTCATGGTCATTGTTTTCCTCCGGACTCTATTATATGTTGGCCCAGTTTCAAGTTATCTCTTAATTTTATTCCTTTATTATGTTATATCCCATGATTTGGACAATAGGATGTATTTATAGTGACTCTATTCCAAAAAAAACCATATTATCGTTTGTTGACATCATATTAAAATTTCAGGATCGAGCTTTGAGGGGAAAACAATCCTATGAGAGTTGAATCTTGAAACACCGTGTGACAAAATGATTGCTCAGTCTCATGGTGGCATGTTTCACTCCTCCTCCACCATTACTACACTCCGTGTGGAAAAAGTATCTGGTAAGACAGTCTTTAAGGTTTCTCAGCATACCATGTTCTCCTGTCCCTGGCCTTCACACTACCTGTACTGCCTGCCTCAGCAGTACCCTTCTTTACTCTTCATTCGGCTGATTTGGTTTAGGGTGTTATATTCTCCCAAATCTTTTCGCTGAGGACCCAAGACTGAATCTTCATTTGTCCTGTAGTAACAGCCTATTATCTGCTTTTTCTGCAACTAATTAGCTTTCAACCCCTGGATAATAGGATGAATATTGGCCCCCAGTGGCATGGTCCTAAAGCCTAGAACCTATGAACAATACCTTATATGGCAAAAGAGATTTTGCAGACGTTATTAAGAATTTTGAGGTGGGTTATCCGGGTGGGTCTTATATGCAATCGCAAGCACCCTTATAAGGGAGAAGCAGAGGCAGACTGGACACACAGAAGAGGAGGGCATGTGACCACTGAAGCAAGATCCTGTCACGGGCTTTGAAGATGGAGGAAGAAGATTCCATGAGCCAAGGAATGCTAAGGACTCTATATGTTGAAGCTGGAGAAGGCAAGGAAAAAAATTCCTCCCAGAGTCTCCAGAGGTAGTTCAATCCTGCCTATACCTTGATTTTGCCCCATGAAACCAATTTTGGGTTCCTGATTTCCAGAACAATAAGAGAATAAAGGAATGTGTTATTTTAATCCACCAAATTTGTGGTAATTTGTTGCAGTAGCTTTAGGGAAGCTAATATCCCTCCAAACTATTATGACCCACTCGTTTGGTTTCTCTGAGGAGAGCTTTATCTTGCCCTACCTTTACCCCTTTGAGTGTGGTTCATGGGTAGATGCTATTTTCTGCCATAACATCCTTTGTTTCTTTCCCCTTGGCACATTGTTTGTGTGCCTCACTACCTGAAGCATCAGTTTTGTGAGCACAGGGCCCACATTTGTCTGGTTAATCATGGCATCCTTAACCCTTCATCTCAGGTATTTTACATTTGATTGTATGAAATTACTTTTAACCTTAAAAATATAAAACTGCCTGTTACTTTACCAGCCAAAATGGTTTTATTCAGGAATAGCAGAGAATTGGGTCCAGGACAAGCAAGTTATAGGCCAGTCCACAGAATAGAGAGGAATGCTCTGTTATAGAGGAAAGGGGAGGTAGAAAGACTATTACAAACAAAAAACCTCTGGGAGTAAACTGGACGCTTGAGCTATAGTGGGCTTTTCATTGACTGAGTTGTGACTGTTATTGGCGGGGTGTTGCCAGGGGAGGAGAAAAGCCTTTCTTCCTCCTACTGGGATAGTAAAGTAGTGTCCATGTACAGGGTCCCTCTTTTCCTGTTGGGTGTGCACTTGATAAGGAGTGATAGGGTGTGAGAGCTCCCCCTGCTTGCCTCCCCACTTCATTCTAAACAAGATTTCCTTTTATTAATTTTCATATTACCCGTGTTAGACCATTTGCAATTTCATATGATTCAGCTCAATAGGTTCACAATAAAGATGTATTGAATGCACACATCTAAGAAGGGTATTTTAAGTGACAGGGGCTGGTCCTGGACACCATCCCCACCTCTTGAAATTTCCCAATCAGAGAAGCTGGGAAGACCACATAAGTGAGGGAGTCGTGCGGCTGGAAGCCTCTTTTCCTGTAAATCCTGCTCCAAAATGCAATAGTTACACCCAATTACTAAATGTTAGCAAATCCAGAATTATAAGACAAAGAACGGGAGTCTGGATCTCATAATGTTAAGTGTTTTGCAAGCATTAGCTCACTAACCCTGGCAGCAGCCCTAATGTAGATGTCATTTGATTCTCAGTTTACAGACAAGGAAATCGAGACACAGAGAGTTTAAGTAGCTTGTCCAGGGTCGTGTTTCTTGCTAGTGGCAGCGCTGGGATTCAAGTTCAAAGGGACTCCAAACCCCACCCTCCATTGCCTCCTGTTAGAGGCATTAACACAACAAGTAACATATGAGAAATTTGTGTGTGTCTGCCCATCCTGGCAGGGTGGATGTCGCTGTGATTCGGCATGCTAGGGAGGGACTCATGAAAGTGTACACGAGCACAGTGAGCCCCACTATTTGGGAAAAGGAGACAGTTCTGCTGATAACGCTTCCTCCATAATGTAGTAAGTCATGTTTTCTGCTGCATGGGTGCTAATATTTTTGCTAGAAAGCTTACATTTTACAAGACCTGGAAGTTTAAACAGTTCAGAAAGGTCACAGGAAACAAGAGACAAAGAGAGTGGGTCTGTGTGAAAATAAAATAATTGTATACAAAGCTTCTTTGGAGTGCTACTATATTATTAAGATAAAACTAACACATTTATGCTATTATCATATGGTCATAAAGAAGGTGGGTTGTTTTGTTTTGTTTTGAGGATAATTTTCCTTGATAGGCGATTTCCTCCCAGATTTATTAAGGTATAATTGACAAATCAAATTGTATCTATTTAAAGTACACAACAGGATGATTAGGTACATGTATATATTGTGAAATGATTACCATAATCCCATTAATTAACACATCCATCACCTCACAGAGCTAGCTACCTTTGTGTGTGTGTGGTAAGAATACTTAGGATTTACTCTCTTAGCAAATGTCAACTGTAAAATACGGTATTATTAACTATAGCTATCATGCTCTGCATTAAACAACCAGAACTTACTCATCTTATGACTAGAAGTTTGTACCCTTTGACATCTCTCCATTCTCTCCAACCTCCCAGTGCCTGGACCCTCTGTTTCTATGTTTTTGACTTTGTAGATTCTGCAAGTAAGCGATGCCATGCAGTATTTGTCTATCTCTGTCTGACTTATCATAGATAAGTCTTTACCTTTTTTACATTGCAATTTTCTGAGATCTATCATTTTGCAAACTCCAACAAGGTTTAGCGAAAATAACCCAAGGTGGGTTTTTGCATAACAGCAATGGTAGATTTATCACTGCCCCACCTGCAACTTGAATGCACTAATTGAGAACCCATGGTTTTTGTTATAATAGAGGCTATAGTAGAGGTAGAGTCTTCTGAGACTAAATGCATGATGCTGGCGCATTTCTCATTATAAACATGTAAAGATCTAAATGTCCAAGTTTTTTTATTCTGGGTATTTAGTTGAGCTTCCAAACATCAAGAGCCACATTTACATGGCAAATGAAAGATGTCAAAGGTAAGGGATATCTGCTGTATCTAATTTCGTACAAGTGTGCCTTACCACAGAGTAATGTCCTTTTTATTAACTGGTGTTGAGACTCAACACTGCAATGCCCACTTGCAATCTCCTTCCTTATCACTTTGGAAATGAGACAGATGGTGAGGGGCACTCAGGACCCACATTTGCTACATGCATCACACTGTCCAAGTTAAATGGAGCTTTTGATTCAATTTTGTCGAGTGCAGTATTTGTTGAAAGCCAGCTATTTCTAAGATGCCTTGATAGTCACAGCTGTTGATTGATGGCTGTTATTCAACCTCATTTTCTGGAGTGCATCCAGGGTAGAAAGGATGACCTGAGAACACTTATTTATACCTGGAGGTTGGGATCGTGAGTGGAGTTTCGTCAGAGGCGTGCTTCAGATGAGTGAATTTTGTGAATACCTATTGTGCTATTCTGTGCCTTTCTCACAACACAACCCCAAATACTTAACTCAGTGGCCGTTCACTGCATATTCAGAGGCTGCCTATCATGAGCCGAGTGCAGCGTGGAGTGGAGGAGATTTGTTGCAGAGCAGTTGAGTCTTCAAAGAATGTACATTCTAGAAGCATGATGAGAAAACAAAGTCAGCAGAGGGGCAGCTACAATACAGCAGAGCCTCAAGCAACTCAGCTTCCGGCCCTGGTTGTTTTCATTTGCTCCTCCTGACTCTGTTTCCCCTTTTCTCAACCCTGCTCTGCACCAAGGAGGCCAGTCTGTAAGTACTGCTTGGGGGATGCCATTTCCCTCTGGCTCCATGTTGTGCATGGGGACCACCAGAAGGAGACTGAAGAAGTGAACACGGTGAGGTCTGGACATGGGTCCCCAGCATCTTCCCTGGTCTCTCCTTTAGACCCTCTAGGCTGTAGCATTTGGCCTACAGGTACTAGACCTGATAGAACAGTTATCTTTGTGGATTCTTTTACCCTACCCACATCTTGTAAATGGTCCCCTTATTCATCAGTCCTTAAACTTCTCCCCATATGTGGTGTGTGTTTTCTGTATATTGCAGGCACCCAACTGTACAGCCCCTCCATTCCCACATGAAGTAGAACCTGCAGCTGACCTACAATAAACCTCTGTTGGCTTAAGTCTCTGAAGTGTGGAGGTTAATGTGCAGTGAGGCTGTGCTTAATATAGCCATCAACACAGCTGAACCGGTGTGTGAAGGTCTTAAACACCATTCAAATCTACAGGATTGGAGGAAACCATCCCAAGGGGTATGGCTTCCTCTAAAATACAGTAAGTTCGGCAAGGGAATGAACTATGTTAAGAGGCTTCACGCTTGAAGACCAATTGGACAATTGGTTACTGAACAAAGAATCTGCACCAGAGATGCCCATCACCAATAGTCTTTGAAGACTTAGGCGGTTGGGCACAATTAGACACTAGAAACTTAGGAGATGTTCCTTCTCTTGATCCCCCTTGGGGATCTACTGGATATGAAGAGGGGCGCTGGCCTGACATTCTCCCTAGTATAAATAGATGAGTATCTGGAAAATATTTCTCATCTCCCTTTTCTATCATTTTCCTCCAGTGGAGAGTTGAAGCTTATTAGAATATAAAGCAGAATCAAACAGAGGAGTTATACTTTTGCCAGAAACCTGGCCTTAGTCATTTTAGTCCACACGGATATTTACATAAATGTACAAACTATTGAAGTAAAACCATCAGGCTTTGAATTACCTTAGGCATGAGTTCTTATTTATTTTTGGGGTTCATCCTTAGCAAGTAGCTCAGACCCTAACATAAAGGATAGATTCACAGACATTTATTTAATGAATGAGAAATTAATGAGTGAAAGAATAAGAGTACAAAAGTAAATGGTAGTAGCTTTGTATTATGGCACGCTGTTATAGTCTTTCAGAGTCGGCCATGCATTCTTTTCGATAGTGGCAAATATCAATCCTGTGGGAGTTTAATTCTTTTGTTTTAAAACTGCTGAAAGTTACACAGACTCACCTTTTGCATGCATGTATATTACATATTGTATGTATGCATAAATATATACATACACACGCTCATATATAGTTTTTAAAAAGGCATGATTGCAAACTAATGAGATAGCTTTCTTTTTATTTTCCCTATTGACACAAATGTGCTATGGACGTAATTGAATTTCAAAGTGTAGCAATTCCACAGATATACTGAGCAATGCCAGGCTGGAAAAGTGAGTGTATAGTTTACCAAGGTGATTAGTGTGAAGGGTAACAACCTTTTGAATGTTTAGTTTCTGGCCTGTTTCTTGAATAAATGTTACCTTAAGGTGCCTGGTACTTGGCAAACATTCAATACACATTAGTTGAATGAAAGTATCATTTCCTTATAATTACACTTAAGTTTTCCCTCCCTCCCTCCCATCTTCTTTTCCTTCCTTCCTTCCTTCCTTCCTTCCTTCCTTCCTTCTCTCACTCTGGATCTCTTCCACAATTCATGGCACACTCTCACTGTTGGTCTATGGAAGATCCTACTTTTAAAAAATATCATTTGACCATTTTCCCATTTTTTTCTGATCCTCACTACTGTCCCCCACCCTTCCCCTGTCTGGCACCTTTTAAAATCTATTTGTATATATTTTTGGATGTATATGTGTCTATAATAATGTAGAGTGCTGTTTGAGGAGGCATATTTTTTCCTATTTTTCACTCAATATTATGTTTTAACATTATATTTTCATGTTCCTGGATACGCTTCTAGCTCGTTGCTTTTGACTTGCATGGTATCCCCTTGCATCTAGTGATGGAGACCCAGGGTGCCTTCACCTCCATGCTACAGCTGATATCCTTGGCATGTTCCCTTATGGAACTATGGGTGACTTTTGTCTCTGGGGAGTGTACCGGCAAATGAGACTGCAAATTTAATTCCACTGTGTTATCAGATTTCTCTTCAAAAAAGCGACATTAGAATATGCCCTATCAAATAGTGTGCAAGAGTCTGTGTTTCTTTTCTTCAGGTCCATAGTGTCGTTGGGTATTTTCCAACTTTCTCATTTTTACCACCGTGGTGGATACAAAGTGGTTGCCGTTATCATTTTAAGTTACATTACTCATATGGTCAGTGGGCTGGGGCATCTCTTCATATGCTTGTGGTTCATCTGGAAATCACCTTCAGAATACTGCCTAATCCTGTTTTTGCCTCTTTTTATCTTGTTTGGTTCCATGCCTATTATCTTGTTGATTTGCTGGAGTTCCTTATACATTCTAATTTTTGTTCCTAACAATCTGGATCTGTATTTATTCTTTTCTAAGTGATTCGTTCCTGTGACCTGTTGTTATTTTCTAGACTATTTAGCTAGTTTGAGATAAATGGTGCTAATTAACAACACATTAGAAGAATTTTAATGATTCAAGGCCAAATATTCATCCTTCTTTTTTTAAATATATATATTTTTTACATTTTATTTATTTTTGATAGACAGAGAGAGACAGAACACAAGTGGGGGAGGGGCAGAGAGAGACTGAGTCGCAGAATCTGAAGCAGGCAACAGGCTCCGAGCTGTCAGCACAGAGCCCGACGCGGGGCTTGAACTCACAAACCGCAAGATCATGACTTAAGCCCAAGCCAGACGCTTAACTGACTGAGCCACCCAGGTGCCCCTAATATTCATCCTTCTTAATACTTGTTCCCATTAAGCTTATTCTGTAGGTAACATTTGCCATTGCCACAGATGTCTGTCTGATCTAGAGCTCACCAACTTCTGTTTTCTATTAAAGATCTCATCAAGGCTACTAACAAACTTGGGAGTGGCCAGGAGGTGAATCTTTCAGTCATAAAGATTGAGGGCTAAAACGCTAAATAAGCCATACTATCTAAAGCAAATAATCACAGTGTTGTTTAAATTTAGATTATTCTGTCTGTTGACATGCATTTTTTTTCTTAGCACTGTATATTAAAAACCCCATTTTTTTCCCCAAAATAAGATTACATCTGAGGAGACTGGTAATACGCAAAGAAATTCCTTCCCAGAGTACTTCATCCTTATGCACCAGGTAGACTGAGAATTAAAGATTAACCTGATTGTAGCAATACACTGGGATCATCTTTACATAAGGAATGATGCGACTGCCTCGTGAAGGAGGTACCAGTGGAGCAGCGATGTCATACACTTCTTTCCTATGTTTCTTCAACAACCAACAGAATGTTCTAAGTTCAATACCTTGGCCTGCATATAGCAATGCTCTGGAAGAGCTGACTTACCAATTTAGTTAACATAGATAATATGTGAACCCAACAGTCAGTTTCTTAAACTAAACTTCCAGTCCCTTATCATCTGGCTTCTAATTCCGTCTCTGGGTTTTATGCTTTACAACCTTCCTACACATTCCAGACTGAACTGGACACTTCACAATTCCCTGAACTCTCCAACACATTCTCACTTTCATGCTTTTGACCCTCTTCTGGTCAAGAGCTGGTACCTCCTGCTGAAATCCTCCCCATCCTCGAGGCTCAAAAAGAGGCCATGCCTCCACGATGTCGTCACACACCTATCACTAGATGTGACCTCACTTTTCTGTTAAACACCATGGCATTTATTCATGTATTTATTTATTTATTTATTTATGAGAGAGTGTGCACACAAGTGGGGGAGGGGGAGAGAGAGAATCTCAAGCAGGCTCCACACCTAGCACAGAGCCCAATGTGGGGCTCCATCTCATGACCCACCATGAGATTATGACCTGAGCCAAAGTCAGGAGTCACACACTTAACCAACTGAGCCACCCAGGTGTCCCTAAATACCATGGCATTTAAAACATGCATCTTATATGGCTCTTTTAAAATAATCTATTTCTGGGGCACCTGGGTGGCTCCGTCCATTTGGGCATCTGACTTTGGCTCAGGTCATGATCTCACAGCATGTGAGTTCAAGCCCCATGTCAGGCTCTGTGCTGACAGCTCAGAGAGTGGAGCCTGCTTAGGATTCTGTGTCTCCCTCTCTCTCTGCCCCTCCCCTGCACACACTGTGTCTCTCTCCCTCTCTCTCTCCTTCAAAAATAAATAAACATTAAAAAAATAAATAAAATAATCGATTTCCTGGAATTCTGCATACTGGGATATTTGAATTTGTTCACAGATGAGAGTGTTAACTCTGCAGGACAAAGCTTGGGTCTTGTTGATGTCTATCCTAATGGTGCCTGGCATGGTGCTGCTTAGAAACCGAGTGTTCAAGTAATAATTACTGAATATTAAATGAATGTGCAGGAGATCAATGAACTGTTGAAAATATTGCACAGAGGATGAGGAAGAAATTTTCTCATATTTGCAGTGGACCAAGGATGTGTGGCAGTAATATCTCTGAAGCCTGGGAAAAGCCAAGACAAGCCTTCTCGATTTACAGCCCTACTCCACCATTTGGAAGACTGTTGTTCTTGACCATGGGCTCAAACACTTTAATCCTTATTTCCTCATGTGTATAATAGCAATAATAATATCACCCACCCAAAGTAATTTTGTTTAGGATTAAATAAGATAATTTGTATGAAAGACTTTTCCTGAATGTCCATATACTCGTTATCTGTTGGTTGGGGTAAGTATTGTTTTTGTTAGGATCTTCATGTGGGTACAGATTTTATTTAAAATTATGTTGGTTGTAGGTGGTATTTTGCCTGCCTAAATGACAGTCAGTGATGAGAAATATGTAACCAAAAAATATTAGAAGGTAAAATGAAAACTTAGTCAATGTAATTGGAGAAGTTTTTTGTTAAAACAGAATGTACCCAAGTTCAAGAATAAAATTACAAGATTCTTCTTATATCAGAGTCATTTCTTTGTATATTACTATTCAATTGAGCAATATTTTTTCATCCAAGAGCTCCTTTAATAACCAAATAGACTTTTTAGATTTGGTTGGAAATGTAGGCTTTGGAAATTAGGTAGAAAAAAACTTTCTAATTTCATCTCAATTTTCCAGGACATGCTCTTTCACAATTTTATCATAAATTAAATATAAGCTTGAACAAACATGAAATGTAGTGTCAAAGCAAATTAATTCTATTGGATATCAGTGCTCAGATCAGTAAGCACATTCCCAGATTGATTTCCCAGTTCTCTGATGAATGTGTAAGGGGAGTAGAAAAGAAAGAGAAAGACATGAGTTAACCTCCAGCTTGCAGTTTCAGCATAAGAGCATGGAGGAGTGAGATTCGTATTTTGAGCTTCAGAACCAGACAGATGGACTCAAATCCTGTCTTGCTCAGTCATTCGCTGCATGCGTCTTTCAGGCTTTCAGATGGTTCCTTCATTTACAATATGGGAGAGATGTTAGCTACATTATGAATCTGTTGTCTGAGTGGCTTGTGATTTATGCCAAGTGCTCACATCACAAAATTATCTTAATAATTAATGTAAAATTTTGAGCTCAAAAATGCACTAAAGTACATCCATGACACTGTGAATTTGAGGGGAGGGATGAATCTTTGCATGCCCCATGCCAACCACAAGGCCCGTACATAGTGCGTGAGTGTTAAATATAATCAGAAGAAAAGAAAGACTTCAACCTCATTCTGTGAATACAGAGTAAATATCCTATAATTTTCATGCTCTGTATGTATAGACATCTCTTGTCAATTCTTCTTTGGGATGCAATGGCATTTGGCAGGAACTCAAGATCCAGGAGTTCTCCAATAGCTGGTTAACGCCTCCGTTGATTCAAGAATGCATTCTACCAAAGGGATACTCTAGGAAAAATCATTCTGTTTATTTTTTAAAGGCTTTTCACCAAATCCCAATAGAGTCTTCTTATCGTATAATGCCGTGAGAAAGCCTTTAGCAGGGACTATAGTCAGCAGGACAGCTGGTCTCCTTGGCCTCATTTTTCTAGGTCTACACCCTAATCTCAACTTTCCATCTTAATACCACAATGGTGAATAAAGTAGATCCCAAAGAAAAGAAAGTAGAGCAATTATTTATTTATACTTCTTGTACTAATAATAAAGTAACATGGCCTGAATTGTCCTTGGACTTGATCCCTGCACAGCAATAAATCTCTTGTGAGGGCTCATGTAAAGATGAGCCCTGAACACCAATCACTACTTTCTCATAATTTCCACCATCAATTGAATCTGCACCAGTGCCACTGCATTTTTTTCTTTTCCAATTGAACGTACACAGGTCTCTAGTTGCAGCTTAGCCCTTGCTAATTATGTCATCTTGAAGCAGCTATTTATTATCACTGAGTATTAATTTGTTTATATGGGAAAGGAGTTATCTCACGTCAGGGCTGTTCGAGGGAGAAAATAAAAGATTGTAGAAGAAATTTCTGGAAATTGGCTGGTACTCAAGAAGTATTAATTCTCCAACAAAGCTTTTTTTTCAGATTCATTTGCTTTTCCTATTCATTAGTCACCTTGACTTTAAGAAAGATTGCACATAAACAAAAGGCAGAAATTAATAGGGAAAATAGGAAAACCAAAAGAACAAAAGATAATATGCCAACTGGGTATTTACCCCAATAAACAGTCATTGCCTTGTCAAGTCATTCACCCCTCCTCCTTCTGGAAGTTGTTTCTCTGCACTCTCTCCTTTTGGGAAATGGTATTTCTCCCACTGAAGCCATCTGTTTTGAACGGGAGCTGTCACTTGTTGTATATCCCAGCAACACTTAATGATCTGAGGTGAGTAAATAAATCCAGAGTAACACCACTTACTGCCTGACCTTAGCTGCTTGGTCTGGGAATGAACCCTTCCGTCAAACTGGACAAAGTACACATCTTCTCCCTGGTTTTTAATTTGAGAAAAAGAGACAGCAGAAGCCAGCCATTTTCTGGTGATGACTCTGGAAGACTGAAGACGGAGGTGCTGCCAGATTCTGTGTTTCCTGCTGGTGGGAAAACCTTTCCTAAGAAAATGAAGCCAACATGTGGATACAAGACATGTAGTACATTCTGGAGACACTGGAGTTTCTATTCCCAGTTGGTCCCTGGGCCATATTTGCTCTTTTTGTGGTTATACGTCTTCCAATAAATTTCCATTTTTTGGCTCAACTAGTTTTGTGTTGGCTTGCTGCCACTTTCAACTAGAAATAAACCTGACTTAGGCAATTATTTTTCAAAACTCAAGACTCCATAAACTTTCACTCCAGGGCCAACAGGAGATTCTAGTATCTTCCCAGATAGGAGAACTTGAAGCTGGGGCTGACTGAGGAGTGGATGTTGCCCTTGCCTGGCTCTAAGCAGGACTAAGTTGGAAGGGACCCAAGGTGGGGACAAAGGAGAGGCTGGGGACTAAGAGGCCATCCTCATGAATCTTCTAATCCTTATGAGCTCAGTCACATAATAAGTAACAAGAATAACAAACATAGAATCAAAGGAGGGGAGGTATGTCAAAATCCAGAATCTGTGACAGGTCATAGTCAAATGGAGCAAACAGGCTAGAATGGGTAGTTAAGAGTCAGTATCTATCATACAGATGACAGTGTTTGGGGACTGACACAAAAAGGCCAGTACTTCAGTTAAAGGGTGACTGTGACTCTGCTTGCAGAAGGAACCCCATTAATTATTAAATGAGTAATAGTGTTTTAATTCTTTACTTATATTGTCTGTTAGTCCCACGTAGCTACTTTTTCCTAGTTCACATTAAAACAAAATCCTGGTGGAGTATATCCCCACTTTCACAATACTAGGCTTATAAAAATCCAAATTTACAAGACCATTATTTTTCTAGAGTGAAGGACTCTTTATTCTACAAAAAAAAAAATTATCACAGCATTTCTTTAAATAATAACCTGTTTCCAATATGAGTCAATTTGTATGTAACATATTTGGATACATCTCTTACATGAAGAAAAACAAACCTATAAGCATAAGTAAATTGTACAATGTATTTAAATTTGCAAGGTTTTAAGCCTGCTGTCGATGACATGTAGGAGTTCAGAGGTTGGACATAAATGCATCTCATTCCAGATGAGTCATATTTACTTTACTATTTTAACATTTCTGAGATGTTCTCTCTATGTTGATTCATTCATGCTACAATCAGGAAGAAAATGTTGTAAGGTCTTTAGAACTCAACATCCAAGGTCATAAATCCGCTAATACCATGGCAAGGACTATTGAATGGAGAATCATAACCATCATCTCTTAGATGAGTAGTCTTTTAGAACAGAGAGCACTTTCGCATTTATGATCTTATATGAGCCTCATTGTGGTCCTTTGAAGCAGGTATTATAGCCTTTTTAAGGATGATAAAATTGAGACTGTAACATTAAATGACTTGCCCAAGATTATACATGAGAGTAGTACATGGGAGAGCCAGGATTCATATCCATTTCTTGTGACTATTTCCTTTTCCAGTACAATACAGCTGCTTCACAGCAAAATACCGTCCTTGTCCTTGAATGAGCTGTCTGAGATATCTTACAAATGACAGTAACAACTTCCTCTTAAGGCAGTTTCCTGTTTTCCAAGCATGATACTGCATAATTGGCCCAGGACTGAACTTCTTGATAGTTGCTCAGAAGTCAGAGCATGAAATGCATTCAAGCAGTTTCTCAATTACTTGGCACCAAACTTTTCTTGGCTATGATCTTGCTGTCAGATAACTGATAGATATGCCCGATTTCTATCTGGTAAATTGACTACTGCTATTTGTCTGTGTTAAACTGATTTAGCGAAACATGTTTATTCTAAAACCAGCTGAAGTATATACTAAAGTGGAGTAAAACTTTGGTGGTTAATTTTGCATGAATAAGTCGGAGAATCATTTTTTAAAAATTGAATCCATATTTAAATATTTGAATTTTATTGCATTTTTAGAGGCTTTATTACATTTTTAGAGGTTTATATATTCACCATGAACATATATTTTTTGAGTGTGAGAAATACATAGTCATCATTTGTATGGCAATGTGTTTGCTTTATTGAGCAAATCCCCAGCTAAATACTCATTAGAGGCTAGGGACAATAACGTAGGATAATGAGATTGCTTTGTTTTAATTGATGGATAGGTTTGTAAAAGGACAAAATATTACAACCATGTTAGAAATAAGGCACCTTTAGGGATTCATCAAAAGTATTAGGGAAAGTTAGAATGTGCTTACGATTATAGGCAAGCAAAAACTTGAGAAATAGAGAAACTGTGATTAGCTAGGTTGTTTAATAAATAATTAGAAAAAAATTAACCTTCTCTAGTCAACTAATTCCACCACATCACTTACCGTCCTCAAATGGGAAGTTTTAATTATGTAATAAGACTCTGTTTGTATGAGGGAATAAATATTACTAGCCTTAACATGTTCTCATTATGGTTTTACATACACATCTACATATTTTAAAAAATAAAATGAAGAACTTAATCACTTCACACTAGAGAATTTTGAGGGGACAGAGAATTAAGTAGCTGTTACTCTGCTTTAAAATCTGTAACAACTCTATCATATTAATGTTGGTGACATTCAGAGATCCCCTTAGTGGGCATGTTCAGTCTTCAGCTAATTTCAATCTGTGAAAAGGTAAAAGTTTGTCTGAAGAATCCTATTGTTTCCATGGTTGCTTCCGTCTTAAAATCATTATCTGGTAAGGTTATCTGCTGAGCCCTTTTCCTTCAAATATGTATGCAAAAGACGTTTGATTTAATACTCCATTTATATGTGTTATTTACAGCACAAATCTTACAGCAAGGATTTCATGCTTGGAAAAGCCCTCTTGAAATGACTGCACGTTTTGCTTAATTTACAGTGTTGCAATCTGCAGCCAGTTTTTCAAATAAATGCCACATTAACAGGGTATTTACATACGGGCTTCATCTTACAGTAGGAGAACCCAGGCCTTCCACATATTGTATCAGACACTCTGACCATGTCACATAATTAAGTCAATAAAACATTATACCTAGACGTGCTTGCAGCATAGGTATTTATACAAACTCTTCCCAGACACTTGGCCCATATTCATGGCCTTAGGGAGAGTGCTCTCAAGGGAAGCCAACCAGTTTTGGCCCTTCATCCTGACTTGGAATGAGATTTTTGTGGGTTAGATTCCAAATGTTATTGAAGTTGCCTAGCTACCATGTCTCAGTAGAAGAAACAGAACGTAGACAGCAATTGGTCATGTAGCCAATTACCAGAGCCTTTCTTGACACCTGGGTGGTAGGGAGTTTTCCATTTTCACCTACCAGATCTCCTCTGAGTAAGACTGACTGTGGGCAAGGGCTAGGGTGGATATTCCCCCTTTGCTCCTGATTCACATTAAGTTGTAGAAGCTTTCAGGCCCTTATGACCTGGGAGAGAAGTTAAAAGTCAGGGAACATGTATTGTGGAGCCCTGATTGTGTGTCAGGATAGGATAGAGAGGTACATAATGCCTGTTCTGAGGGAGCGGTGATGCTGGAGGAAACTTCCCCGAGGAAGAGATCATCAATCTGGAGCAGGAAGAGTGTGCTGGCACAGAAAAGAGCAAGAGACCTGTAGGCAGGAGCAAGTGCCCGTGTGACTCAAGGAAAAGACTATCATGCGTTCAAGGCTCTTGGGCATGCTTACTGGGGCTGAAAACAAGATGATAACCTAAGAGGAGTAAGAAGTTTGGGCCGATCCTTGCAAAGTCTTAAAAGAATTATGAAGAATCTTAGACTTTCTTCTAAACACAATAGGGAATTATTACAGGGCTTCGAAGAGGAGCTTTATGAGTCACAGTTATGGTTTTCAAGAGAACCTACCGGCTCTTATAAAGAAAATGGATCAGTGCTGGCATGAGTGAGGCGGTATTGGATACAGGAGACCAACAGGAAGCTATTATGTTTTTATTCTACTATTCCAGACAGAAGATGGTGGAGACATGTACTAGGATAATGCCACCAGAGATGCAGGGGATGAGGGACCCAGGGAGCATTTTAGAGGTACAACTGGCAGGACTGGATGTCTGGTTTGGCAAGTGATAAAGGGGAAGTAGGGGTCAAGAACAAAGACATATTCTCATGAATGCCCATGAGAAGCAGAGGAGGAGCAGGAATCCTTCTTTGGGAAGGTAGAGTTCCAGATACTTGTGAGAAATGCGAATCTTAAGTGATCGCTGGTTTTCACTGGCTCTCCCCGATTCACGGCTGAGAGGTCTATTGGCTCATCTAGATCTCTGATGCAGCTGTATTTATGTTCATTGCGTTTGCTGTTTCTTTTTCTGGTTAATTTATGGATATAATAATAGGATCTAGGGGGAAAATAAACCTTTTCTCTTTTTTCTTCCTCTATAATTTTCCCCCTAATTTCTCTTTTGAGGCCATCCAGAAAGGCTATGAAATAGAAAGCAGAAGATTGTGAGGGTATGTGGATTGTTGTTGGTATTTGGGGAAGTTTTAATTTATGGGGAGTCTACCAATGATTGCTAAAATCGCCTTAAACCCACCACTCCCAAGACTTAAATGAAAAAACTCATGATAGTTCAGTATAATATCTCTGCCAGGAGATTTCTAATAACTATAATTTGTGCTAATAGAAAATGCATGATCTCTCATTACAGAGTTTGTGGGAAGGTAATAATTGCTCTATTGCCTAGACAAGAGGAGGAGTCCTAACCAGTAATGGCAGGGAAGAAAAACAGGAAGAAGCACCCATTTCCCCTGCCTGTTACTCTCAGAATAGTTTTTGTTAGGTCTATTCAAAATTCCTACCTGAGTTTTGGAATCCACATTATTTAGTAATTTCAAACACTCACAATAAGACGTTTATGAAAAACATGGAGCATAAAGCCCCCTTTAGATGAATTCCAACTAAGAAATGCAGAAAGAATGGTAAAATTAGAGAAATCACAATTTTATAATTCCTAATCAGGCAGAAGGGCCTTTAGGGCTCCTGTTTATGACTTATCCCCTTAGATCTTGTAGAGTCCCATGGCTAGTAATAACATGGGCAACCGAGCATAGCAATATGTTTCTGAAGTCGCCATTTTCTACCTGTGGGACCACATGGGGAATTTACATAGCCAGAATACATTTGTTTTCTCATCTGTAAAATGGTGCCATTAATCACATCTGTCTCTCACCAAGAATGAAATGCTATAAGACATAGTGTTTAACCTTCGTTAACAAGAAGTCTCTAAGTACCTAAGAGTCTCTAAGTCTCTAAGTATGAAATGGCCTCCCACCTGCGGCGTTCCCAGTACTGACCTCGTCCACCCCTCCCCCCCCCACCCCCACTGCTTTTGCACCCCTCTCCTTCCCATACACACACGTACACCATTTTTATTTTTTGGGCCATTACCCCACACCCCTTGTTGCTGCCAAAACCACATGGGCTGGGGGCTGGGGCTGGATGGACAGACACCTCCCCCTCCCTGTACCCCTCCTGTGTGTGGTTGGAAACACACACAGGCACGAATTTAACAGTTTGTTGTAGACATTGCTCCAGGTGCTAAAAATCAAAAGTGGTCGGGGCGCCTGGGTGGCTCAGTCGGTTGAGCGTCCGACTTCAGCTCAGGTCACGATCTCGCGGTCCGTGAGTTCGAGCCCTGTGTCAGGCTCTGGGCTGATGGCTCAGAGCCTGGAGCCTGCTTCCGATTCTGTGTCTCCCTCTCTCTCTGCCCCTCCCCCGTTCATGCTCTGTCTCTTTCTGTCTCAAAAATAAATAAATGTTAAAAAATTTTTTTTTCAAAAGTGGACAAGACACCCTAGCCTCAAGCTTCATAAAACTTACATGTTTGTGGTGGGAAGGCACCAAACACGGTGTAGAGACCAATAAGGAAACAATTACAAGTCATAGTAAATGCTGCAAGGAAAGTAACTATCTCATTCTGGGTGGTCAGGGAAGGCATCTCTGAGGAGGTGACATTTTAACAGTACAAAAAGAGGGCATAATGTGGGTGGGGGAAGGAATATTTGTGTCAAGACTCTAAAAAGCTTTGGCTTCTTTGTGGAATCTGCTCTAGATTGAATGTTTGTGCCCACACCCCCAATTCATTCGTTAAAATCTAAGCCACAATGTGATGGTATTAGGAAGCAGAGTCTTTGGGAGATGAATAGGTATGTGAGGATGAAACTCTCATCTCTAGGATTGTGCCTTTATTAAAGAGCTCCCTTGACCCTCTGTCACATGAGACACTGTCTATGAACCAGGAAGTGGGCCCTCACCAGACACGGGACCTTGATCTTGGACATTCCAGCCTTCTGAATATAAGAAATAAATTTGTGTTGTTTATATGTTACACAGTTCATGGTGTTTTTGTTATAGCAGCGTGAACGGACTAAGACAATCCATGGAGATAAAGCCAGCGCTGTGTCAAGGAGCAGGAGAAAATGAGCCTGAAGTCAGAGCCAGAGCCTGATCATTCCAGGTATTATAGGTAAGGTTAGAAATTAGGATTTTTTCCCAAGAGTGACAGGAAAACAGAGCATAGCTTTGAGAGAGATAAGTTGAGTGACCCGGTGTATGTTTTAAGCACACCTTTAATGCTTTACAGACTTAGAGTGGGTAAGAGTGGAGAGTGCACAGTCAGGAGACTGTCGTGCTGATCCGTGAAAGAAACAATGGTGGCCGGTCTAAGGTGGCAGGAGTGGAGAGGGAGAGAAAGACAGGGATTCCAGATGCACTCGTGACAGAATAAAGAGGACTGGATGGCAATTGGTGCAAGGAAATAGAGAGGAGAAAGTGGGAATCAGGATGGGGACCTGGGCTTCTGGCTAATTCACTGGGTGGGTGGCCATGCCATTTATAGGGCTGAGGAGAGAATAGGACCAGGGAGGAAATGGCCAGATCAAATCAGCAGCTCTTTCCAAGAAATGCTAAATGTGAGCCATCTAGGAGAAAATCAAGGACAGAAACTTTATCCCAGCATGGGAACAAATCAGTGTCATTCATTATTATTAATAATAACCTTACTATCTTTAGTGAATGGAACTGTTGCTTGGAGTATTTCCTTAGCAATTCTTCCTTGTGAACCTCAGATAATTACAAGTAACTATTCAGATATTTGGGGATTCTATTTTGGCAAAATGTAATTTTATCACGATTAAATTCAGTGTACTAAATGATGTCAGAATTTGTTAACTTTTGAAAACCGTAATTTTAAACACCGCACAAATAGAAAAAAAATAAGAACATTAAATCCCGAGTGGCCACATTGAAATGGAGACCTCGCTTCCTTCAGTCAATAAAATGAGTCAGTAAAACTGTGCAGTTTTGAAAGCCAATGATAGCTCACCAATTTTTATTGTAGTTACATGAAAGGACAATATACATTCTTGGATTGAGTTAATGTGTTTTATGCTCCAAATTACCTTAACAGCAGCATTCTTGAAAAAGCAAATGGTATAATACCTTTCCTTCAAATCCTGGAACATTTAATCTACATCGCTATAAAAACAGATGTTCATTCACACTGTCACTTAAAAATATAGATACAAGGCCCCAGAGGGAGGTGATTGGAAGTTACTGTTCCCTCAGCAATTATAAATTGCTTGCGTTCAGCTGACATTTCTTGTTTAACTGAGACCTATATGATTTGAAGGCTTGCACCTTGTTATCATTTGAAAAGTATCAGGCACCTTGTTATCATTTGAAAAGTATTACTGCTTTTTCAAATAAAGAGATAAATAAAATTAAAACATTCTGTTCATTACGTGTGTTACGTTGACAATCAAATGCTTGGTTGGAGCGAAAGTTTATATACTATTCGTAGCAGAGCACTAGACCCAGTTGAGCAAAATCATTGAGCGCTTTTTAAATTAAACTAACTTGAATCTGGTCACGTGTGAGCAGGGTGGCCCTGTGCCCTAGCCCACTCAGGACTGAGGGAGTTTCAGCACAGAGACTGTTTTTAAATTGGGACTTTCTTGAGCAACCTGAACAAGTTGTTCACACCCTGAAGAGTCTGGGTAATTATGGCCCTTGAGTTGGGCGAGGAGGAGTGTTATTTTTACATATGTGTATTTTTTTTAGTTTGTGAGACCCTCCCCCCAAATCACTAAAAATTGAATCTGTTGATTTTGAGATTAAAAAAAAGAATAGATCTTTAGGGGGTGCCTGGGTGGCTCAGTCGGTTAAGCATCTGACTTCAGCCCAGGTCATGATATCATGGCCTGTGAGTTCGGGCCCAGCGTCGGACTCTGTGCTGCCAGTTCAGAGCCTGGAGCCTGCTTTGAATTCTGTGTCTCCCCCTCTCTCTGCCCCTCCCCTGTTCACACTCTGTCTCTCAATGGATAAATGTTAAAAAAAAAAAAAATTAAAATAAAACGATAGATCTTTAAAAATATACAAAATTTTATTTGCATGTTTCAACATAGGGGTTGGGTCTTACCCTATTTTATTTATTTATTTATTAGAGAGAGAGAGAGAGTATATGAGCTGGAGAGAGGGGCAGAGGGAGAGAGTGAGAGAATATTAAGCATGTTCCTTGCTCAGGGCTGAGTCTGATGTGGGGCTCCATCCCACAAACCATGAGATCATGACTTCAGCTGAAATTGAGAGTCGGATACTTAACCAACTGAGCCACCCAGGGGCCCCGTTCTTACCCTCTTTCTATGCTTGGCATCTCAATAACGCCTGCCATAGGTACTTGATATGTATTTGATTTAACAGGATGTTGATTTGTCAAAAAAATTAAAAGGGAGAGAGATACCACAGTGTAAGAGTTTCCTTTCCTTCCCCAAGGCCCCTCTCAGATTTATATTAAAAAGGGAAAATTACTATAATCCATGCTTTATGAAATTTACCTTGGGGGGAGAGAAATGTGTGAGAAACTTTCAGTTTCCAGACTGATGCAAAAAGTTTTATGAGCCAGAATGCAGCTTGGTAATAAAAGCATTCTCTTCATCAGAACTAGAGTTTGTTATATCGCTGCGACAAAGCCAAATATTAAGCCAAATTTGTCCCTTTTTTTGCTCTTTAATGAAATAGCTGTTCTTTCATGTATTTTTCAATGTTTAACTGAAGCATTTGATTGGTAGATTTTAAAGAAACTAAAGTTAAAGGAAACATTCTCTTTCTGTTCCTTTTATTTAATTTTTACAAAATAAACCCCAGCAAACCAGTTAGTCTACATTCTTGGTAAAGCATTACCTGTTTCTTAACACGAGGAAGTAAAAATACATAAAATATATATAAAGCAGTGTTGGATCAAGGCCACGTACCTCACTGCTTATGTTGTCATTTGAGACCAAAGATCAGAAACTCCCTTTTGCCACCCACATCCTCTTTTCCAGCCAAGCAATTGATTCAATGGAGATGCTAAGTGCATCTGTGAACACAGGTAAAGTTTCATTGTAAATGGGAAAAGGAGCAAGGCAGAAACGTTAGTGGGTTTCCCTTTCCTGTCATTTATAAACAGGGATAGATTAAAGTTACTGAACGAGAACTGGGTGTGGGGGATGCCAAGGGAATAGGCGGTAGGGGTGGGGGGTGGGTAGTGCCAGCAAAAGGGGAGGCTTCTGTCACGGGCTTAAACGTCTCAGGAGCCGTGGAATAACAAGACAATTTTCTCACCATGTCGATTATATCCTCCTTTTCACAAAATTGGACAAGTTTCATAATGGCAGATATTCTCAAAATCCTGGAAATGTTTCTATCAATAATAGGTGTTCGTTTTAAAGCAAAAATATACTTAGTAGTAGTTTTTGTGACTGCCTGCCAATGTACATGCAGATACACATCTTTTTGCCCCCTTTATTTAAGAACTCTGCATTTAAAGAGATGTCTGACTTAGGTATCTTGTCTTTGGAGATTATAGTTAAATTCCTGTGAATTGCTACAGCAATTTGGAATGAGTTCAGAGAGATTTGAAAAATTTTTTTTTAACGTTTATTTATTTTTGAGACAGAGAGAGACAGAGCATGAACGGGGGAGGGTCAGAGAGAGGGAGACACAGAATCTGAAACAGGCTCCAGGCTCTGAGCTGTCAGCACAGAGCCCAACGCGGGGACCGCAAGATCATGACCTGAGCTGAAGTCGGCCGCTTAACCGACTGAGCCACCCAGGCGCCCCGAGTTCAGAGAGATTTGGATGGGTTGTGTCTACCCATAAACTATTAGATTAAACAAATTCCGAAAAGAATAAAAGGAAAATGTACTAGTTTCCTATTGCTTCCCTAAGAAATTCAGTGGCATGGAATAAACTTAAATATGTTATCTGACAGTTCTGAAAGCCAGAATTAGTGAAAACATATGTCTAAGAAATTTGCAAATGCATGACCTAAGATGGTTTTCCCAAAATAGCCCCAAACTAAAAACACCCAAAATATCTATCAGTAGGTAAATGGCTGAACGAATTGTGATGTAGCCGTTTACCCTACTGATACACATGACCACATGGATGCGTCTCCCAAACGTTCCACTGATCCAAAGAAGCAGGACAGAAAAGCAGGAATTCATAGGAATTCTGCATGCTTCCATTTATAAGAAGTTTTCCAGAACAGGCAAAATTAACCCGTGGCCGTAGAAATCAGAACAGGATTTTCCGCAGTTGGAGGTATTGATTGCAAAGGAACACAAGGAAAGTTTCTGGGGTAAAGGGACTGTTCCATACCTCGATGAGGCTGTTGGGTATATGGGTATCCACATTTGCCAAAACTTATTGAACCGCATTTTATTTCTAAAAGGTGTGAATTGTAGTGTATACTAATTTTAGCTTAATAAGCAAATAAAAATAATAGCAAACTAAATACATAGAATTATTCTAATTTTATTTTCATGAAAAGTATGTTTTATGTTTTCCACAAATTACTAGAGGTAAATAGATTCATGAATAAGGGTTATCTCCAGTTGGTAAAATCATTGGTACTTTTGCTTCTTTACATTGTCGATGTTGCCTGCAATCTATATTTTGTAAGGAAGTCACTTAATAAATGCCTGCCATCACATACATGTCAGGTCTATGACAAAAGTATTTGTAACTTTTCATATCCTATTTTATATTTATTTATTTAACTTAGATGTTAGTTATTAATAATATTTGTTGTATTATATTTATTTACTTATCTATGTGTATATATTTATAATATATCACATATAATGCTTATTTCATTATATTTGGTTGTTTTTATATTTATCTTTATTTTAAATTATATATTACTTATTTTATTATTTTTATTTTATTTATTATATTATTTTATACAAGTAATCTTTATTGGAAGCCAAACATAATTTTTCAGTATAAACACTGTTTAAAAATTAAAATCAAATTGCGATGCCTGGGTGGCTCAGTCCATTAAGCATACGACTCTTGGTTTTGGCTCAGCTCATGATCTCATAGCTTGTGATTTGGAGCCCCATATTGGGCTCTACACTGACAGTGCAGAGCCTGCTTGGGATCCTCTCTCTCCTCTGTCTCCTACCCTCCCCTGCCCACACTCTCAATCCTTCTCAAAATAAATAAATAAAACTTAAAAAAAAAATTAAAACCAAACAACAAAGAATGTCTTGAAGAAATCAAGGCTTGATCCTGAGAAGCATGGCGGAGCTCTTTAAATGTTGGGTAGTTCCAGGGTTTCTGTCATTGGTTCCCTATCTTTTTATCCACTCTATATGCATTTTCGAGTGACCTTAATTATGTTTAATAACTGCCTCACCGCCAAGCTAACAACTTCCAATGTCTTTTTCTATAGGGCTAATCTCTCTCCTGAGTTTCACTCCTACATATTTATCTACCTTCGGGGTATCTCCAGCTGAATGGCAATTACCTCAAATTCAACACTTTCCTACTGGAAATAATTAACAAACCACTTGCCTAACTCTTTATGCATCTTTAGGACACACACTTGCTCAGCACTTAGCCAGGAACCAAAGGATTCCCCTGGTTTTCCCCTTTACCTTCACTGTGCATCTCATGGGCGCTAAGTTCTGGCCATTGAATCTTCTAGATAGCTCTTGTGTCTGCCTCTTGCTTTTTCTCCTGTTGCCACACAGAACCACAGTTGGGTCTGTCCTTTATTAGCTTGAGCCTGACCCATGTCAGTAACCTGCTGGCTTATTTTTCTGCTCCCACCTCAACTTTTATAGCTATTGTGTTTGGGCCAGGTGCCAGTGTGCCCTTATCAAATGCAACTTGGCTTCCAAAGAGGACAGAGAGCAGTGAGCAGTGTGGGTGCTAGAATTTGCCGCTTACTATGTGTGACATGGGCTAGGTAATTAACTTTGACTTCCTCATCTACAGTGAGCAAATAATAATGCTTATATCAAAGTGCAGTAAGGAGCCTTAAATGAAATGATCAATAAAAAGAGCTTTACATGGTGACTGGCTCATTCCAAGAGATCAATAAATTCTGTTTTTACCTGTTATTCATTAAAAAAATGTTTTGTCCATTTTTTATTGGTGGTTTCATTCTGTTTTTATTTTTATTTATTTATTTTGAGAGAGAGAGAGAGGGAGAGAGAAAGCAATCGGGGTAGGCGGGCAGATAGACAGGGAGAGAGAATCCCAAGCAGGCTCCACACTGTCAGCATGGAGCCCAATGCAGGGCCTGAACCCATGAACCTGTGAAATCATGACCTAAGCTGAAACCAAGAGTCTCACGTTGAACCGACTGAGCCACCCAGGAGCCCCTCACCTGTTCTTCATAAACTTAGCTTGATTCTGTAGTTTAGCATATCTGAAATCTTGGAATAACTTATTGCAATTTGCTATCTTCTGTCTACTCAGTCATTTCTGTCCACTGTCTACAGTACAAAAAGCAAGGCTGAGGTTAAAAAGAATCCGTTGATTAATGGAATGCACTGAAGTGTACATACTACAAAAACACACCCAAATTCTCTTTTCTTTCTGCAACAGAAGGCATAACCTGACTTCTGAGTGGTCTGTACCTATGTGTACTTCACAAGTTCTGACTAGGAATGTCTCCTTCTCTTTCTTTCCTTTTTTCCTTCTTTCCTTCCTTTTCTTTTTCTGTAGTCATAAAAGAAGTTTGCCAAACAGTGAAGGTGACATTGTTTTCCATTTATTTTTTACTACCTATAGAATTAGGCTGTTTCTTTCTCTGTAAAATAGGAATAAAACTGCAATGATCTAGTAGTGCAGTTGTGAGAATTAATTCATGTAAAGCGCATATTCCTGGCACATAGTAAGGACTCTATAAATGTTTATATGTATTATTTATTGCTGCTACTATTACTATTATTATCATATCCTCAACTCATTCAAACTCTATGGCAATCTAGAGATGGCATCAAAATGGACACATGCACACACATTTAGACAGCAATATTTGTATATATACGTACATAACACATAAAATACATTAAGGACTTCAGTTCATTTTCTTTGATGTAGTTTGAATTTTCTTTGCAGTAGGAATTTCTCATATTTTCAACAATGATTGAAATGACTTCCATACTGCTTCACCTGTTCAGTTTTGTTCCATTTAACTGATATTTATTGGGCTGAATATTATGTGTCAGGCACTTTTGTGTGGTAATGGGTACCGAGTGGCAGGTGGTATTAATATATCCCTGTTCTTGTGGGGTTTAGAGTCCAATTGTGAATATAAATATTAAACAAGAGATTACAAGTTTGATTAATGTTATGTTTGGGGAGATAAATGGTACTATGGGAAGGTGTGGCTGTCATCCATTGATTTATTGGTTTCCAGGCAGTGCATTAACCGAGTTATTTAATTCATTTTGATAATAGTTTCTCAGACTATATATCCTAAACAAGGAAACTTTTGCACTTCTTGCCTATATTATTTTAAAAACAAAACCTTTGAGCAATGGACTTACCTTGGTAATCAGACATTTAAAAGCTTAGAATGAAATAACAAAAGTTTTGAACCAGGTTACTCGTAAAATTAGAATGTACAAAGTAAGTGAAAGAAATTTAGGCACTAAATCATACTCTGGAGAGATCAGTGCATTTAATGAATGAATAAGTGAATTCAAGAAGTAGAAGTTTAATTATTACATAATTAAATAATTAGTTTAATTAATTAACTAATTAAATTAATTAAATAATAATTAAAAATACATTATTTTTTTTCCAGTGCATACTATTTTGCTGCTAGCTTTTTTCTCATAGCAGTACATCATGACTTTCTATATCCATGAATAGAATCATAGTGGGTTTTTTGTTTTGCTTTTTTATTTATTTTTGAGAGACAGAGAGAGACAGACAGTGAGCAGGTGGAGGGGCAGAGAGAGAGGGAGACACAGAATCTGAAGCAGGCTCCGGGCTCTGAGCTGTCAACACAGAGCCTGACGCAGGGCTTAAACCCAAGAACCGTGAGATCATGACCTAAGCTGAAGTCGGAAGCGCAACCAACTGAGCCACCCAGGTGCCCCAAATAACATTCTTTAATTTTAGATTTTCTACATACTAACTTTGTAACCCTTGGCAATTCATATTTGATCTCTTTTTCTAAGGTAGCGCTTTTAAGACAAAACAATTAGAGATAAAATTGTGTACCTTAAAGTCTACAAACTACATCAACTATTTTGAATAAAAGTAGGTAATAAATGTGAGAAATCACATTGTAAAATTTTATAAACTTCAGTTTTACTTGACATTTAAAAAAGCTATGCTGCCGAATATTGCAGAAACAAACCAGCCTTAGATGTCGTCGTGCATGTTGAATCGTTCAAAGGAACCACAGTCCTCTTTAAGGCAGGAAGTTTCGGGGCGCCTGGGTGGCGTAGTCGGTTGAGCGTCCGACTTCAGCCAGGTCACGATCTCGCGGTCCGTGAGTTCCAGCCCCGCATGAGTTCGAGCCCCGCGTGAGTTCGAGCCCCGCGTCGGGCTCTGGGCTGATGGCTCGGAGCCTGGAGCCTGTTTCCGATTCTGTGTCTCCCTCTCTCTGCCCCTCCCCCGTTCATGCTCTGTCTCTCTCTGTCCCAAAGATAAATAAATAAAAAATAAATAAAAAAAATAAAAAGAACTACCACATTCTTTAAAAAAAAAAAAGGCAGGAAGTTTCATTGATCCATTTAACTTAAACACAATACATAAATATCTTTGCAAGGAATGAAGCGGTTTTATTTATAATTAATCAAATAACTAATGAAAGATTTTTTCCCAATACATTTATCTATATATGCATGCGTGTGTTCATCGACATAGCCAGCCAGCCAGCCAGCCATGTGTTTTGAGTTTATGCGAAGTTGACAGTCATTCTTTCAAAAACCCTTTCTAAGCACCTGCTGCATGCAGTGCTAGGCTAGGTGTGGATGGGAAGCGAGATGAACAAGATTGGTCCCTGGCTTCAAGCGGTTTACATTTATTTTCTAAAGATTATTCTCTAAATATAAATTATGTTAGTCATTTGTTTGCTCAAAGGCACTAAATTTTTATGGCTGAAACCATGTAATTCATGTAGTTTAATGTAATGTAGACTGCCACTGAAAATAGTATGGACCAAACATTTCTTCAAATAATTTTCCATTTTTACATTGCAATTCTTTTATAGTTGCAATTTCAGAATTTGAATTGTAATCCTGCCATCAGTCTAATATTTCTCTATCAAAGTCTTTGTCTTGGTTTCTTTCTTAATCTCACTCGCTTTACCATATCTTCAAGTATATAAATGTAATTGTCTATTATGAAATCATAATACCATAATCTTTCCCTTCCTTATAACATATGCTTCATGCCTTACACTGTGTGTGTGCATGTATGCAGTACGCACACAGGATGCACACATGTGTATTTACTTCCACATCATGTATGAGACTGCCTTTATATGAGGGGCACAGTGAGATGCACAGAAATGAGAATGAGCAAACAAGTGAGCAAGAGAGAGAGACAGAGAGAGAGTTAGGTTTACTGCGAACCTAAAATGGCTGGCAAATAGCACAACTTAGAAGGCCAAGGAGCTTTACAACAGGGTGCCTTTAAGCTGTCAGTCATTAACTCCAGCTTACATACACTTCCTCTTCCTTAGAAAATAAGGGCACCAGGCACCTGGGTGGCTCAGTCGGTTAAGCATCCAACTCTTGGTTCCAGCTCAGGTCATGATCTCATGTTTCCTGACATGGAGCCCCGTGTCAGGGTCTTGGCTGGCAGCGTGGAGCCTGCTGGGGATTCTCTCTCCTCTCTCCCTCTCTCTCTCTCTCTCTCTCTGTCTCTGCCCCTCCCCTCTGCTTGCTCACTCTCTCTATTTCAAAATAAATAAATAAACATTAAAAAAAAAAAAAAAGAAAGTAAGGGCACCCAAACGTACTGACCAGCCAGTGAGAACCTAAAGTCATTAAACCCACAATAGGAAAGGATAACTGGTAACTTAACATAAAGAAGGCTAATGTTTATGATGATGATGATGATGATGATAGCAATAATAATAATAATGGTATCCAGACACAAAAATTCTGAATGCACAGACATCAGGATTAGTGAAAAACTCCAAATACTTTAGAAGTCCTCAGGCATTTTTATTTTGTAATACAATACCATAATTTATATTCATCATAATCACTTCAGCTATCAAAAATATTTCTACATTTCATGTGGCCTTTTGAAGAAGAAATGAAGTTGTAATGATTCGGTGTGTAAAGCTGTCTTCTAAAATAGTTAACATTGTTTAAGAGTTTGATCACCCCACAGGGAAAGTTCCAAGAATCTGGACACCCTTCTGTGAAATACTTTAATCCCAAATATCTGTGTAAACAAAACACTCACTTACTTTTCCTGGGCTCTCATGCTATGCATTTCTTTCTTTCTTTATGGATCTTCTCCAATTAATTTTCCTCCCCTCAGTAATGAGATTTCCTTTAAACTAATGCAGTATTCTAAGCATCAATAAACAGCAGGTTTGCCTCTGCTGTGCAACGGGGTATCACTTGAAGTTTGCCATGCCTTGTCAATGACAAAGTTCTTAGAAGTTTTTACCAGAAATATTGTATTTTCAAAGTTACTCCAAAGTCAAGAATATGACTCAATCATATGATCTTCCATTTGTGGTGTGCAATTCCATTTACTTGGCTTTTTTGTTAATGTATCCAATTTCTCTGAATGACTATAACATTTCTTGGCTGTTGACACCACCGGCCCTTCCAGAATCCTGAAATTTAAAAGCACAAGACCTTATAAATCTTTCAAAAAATATTATCTAATGTCTGTCTTCGATTATTTTAATTCCTTATACAACCACCAAATCTGATTACAATTTGGTTTTCAATCCAGATTCGGTGACTTATTGCTTATGTTGTTTCCATTTTCTTTTTTCCCTTTCTTCTACTTTTTCCTCCTGGTCGTCTACATCCATTTCTTCTTCTTCTGTTAACCCCAATTTCCCTCCCCTACTAAGGGCAATGGTTGGTGGTATGCCCATCAGAGTTCCTTGCCCTTTCTTAGCTAAGAGGCGTCTGAAGTCTCAAAGACTGAAGTGTGAATTTGCGTAAATAAGTCATATAGGAATGCAGAAGATTATAGATTTTACGCTATCCACCAGGGAAAAAATGGGTAATATTTTTTCTTCATGTGCCAACTAGGTGATTATCTTTATGAGTTATTCCCATTATTTCCTAGTGCAGATGGCTCTCTTCATGCAAAGGAAGATTTCTGTGATAGCTCTTGTTTCCATAACCTTTATTGTTTATACTCCCAGAGGAAGACAGACGCATCAACTCTACCATCATACAAATATATTAAACCTTGAAAAAAAGTGACTGGACTTGTGCTGGAGTCACATGCCTACTTCTTCTTTTTTTTTTTTTTTTTCTTTTCATGTTTATCTATTTAAAAAAATTTTTTTTTCAACGTTTATTTATTTTTGGGACAGAGAGAGACAGAGCATGAACGGGGGAGGGGCAGAGAGAGAGGGAGACACAGAATCGGAAACAGGCTCCAGGCTCTGAGCCATCAGCCCAGAGCCTGACGCGGGGCTGGAACTCACGGACCGCGAGATCGTGACCTGGCTGAAGTCGGACGCTTAACCGACTGCGCCACCCAGGCACCCCAATGTTTATCTATTTTTGAGAGAAAGAGAGACAGAGCTTGAGCAGGGAAGGGCAGACAGAGGGAGACACAGAATCAGAAGCAAGCTCCAGGCTCAGAGCTGTCAGCACAGAACCAGACACAGGGCTCAAACCCTCGAACAATGAGATCATGACCTGAGCCAAAGTTGGACACTTAACCAACTGGGCTACCCAAGGGCCCCATCACATGCCTTTTTCTGAACCAACCATAATAGTTGGAGAAAGAAATGTATCTAATTGGTCATTTTAGCCCTTGTCCCCATCCATGGCAAGAAAGAGGCCAATTCACATTTGGTGGCTGGATCACAACCACGTAGAAGTATTAAGCAAATTTCACCAATGTCTAATACAGAGAACATTCCAGCACTCTACTTTAGTAGACATCTGGTTTTATTTGTAATATTAAACACACAAATTCTACATTTAAAAAATGCTGTCTTGGGGTCAAATGTCCATTGATTAGACCTGCAGCTTTGTAGTAAATGTTTTTCTTTTCTAAATGGAACATAATAAATTGTCACCTGGAATGCAGGTTGACTTTTTAAAAAATGTAAGTCTGTGGATAGTGCCTAACAATGACAAGTAACAACACGTAAACCAGGAACATGAAAAGATCATGTAAGAGCAGAATCATGTTAACAGTGGTGAAATCTATTTTAAATCCATTAGAAAGGCTTCAGTAGGTACAAGTAATGAGTTTTAAAGCACCTCGGCCAGACACACCAAACAAGCTGCTAGTTCACCACACAGGATTCATTCATCATTTATGCTGCCTGCCAAACTGGTCGCTTAAAATGGACCAGGCATGCAGTGGAGATGCTGATCCAGGATATTTTCAGACATGAGGCCTGCACAGATGTTAACTACCAACAACAGCTTCAATAAGAAACGCAAGAGTTTTGATACTGCAAGGAAGAAAAGATTAGGAAAAATGACTTCTAGAATATTCTAGCCAGACACATATTTCTCCATTTAAGGTTCCAAGCAAAACAGTCAGATGCTCAGCATAGAACTTCACTAGAGGCTCTCTTTTCTTCAAGTCTGATGTGCTGGTTTCTCTGATGTACTTCCTCACTTGGTAAACCATAATGACCCGTTCCTCTGGCCGTTGAATTCCTACAGAGACCAGGCATCTGTGTTACGTCTGCTGCTTCAGTTACTGCGCGCTGATATGCGCGCCTGTTGAGAGTGAAATGGGTGATGTGTTTGTTCGCAAACCTGGTTTGGCCAGGTCGTTTATTACTGTAATAAAATAATTAAGTATTAATAAACTGAGGTAGTATTTACAGTAAACGAGAGTTGTTTATATAAAAATTAGGTTAAATCCGTTGTAAAATCTTGGCTAATATAATTTTTTAAATGCTGTGTAATTAGGTGTGTGAACCAATTTTAAAGTGGTTGTGGTGGCCACTTTGTTTTCTACCTCAGATTCATTTTCCTCCATTTTTCACCTGTGATATCATCTGATGCCCCCCACAAATTCACTCTTCTTTCTTTTCCCTCTCTTCTTCGGTTCTTTGGAAGGCTGACCCGCAAGGACTCATTCAGCAACGGGCTCCCCTGATCTCTGTCTTCTGCTTGTTTTGGTCAGTGAGGGTCCCTGGCAGGAAATCAAAGAGAAGGAAGTGTTGAGTATTTCTTGCCTCGGTTCCTTCCCTGTGGGATCACATTAGGTTGGCTGCACTCTTGGACCGAAATTCTCATTTTCGGACAGGGGGCCTTCTCTCTCTGGCTTCTGGCAACCATCCCTTCTCTCTTCCTTTCCAACCTACAGGTAGGAACTTTAGTTAGATTTTACCAGCCCTACTGTACGACATTACCCCTGGTGTCTCCTCATACTTTGCCCACATTTTTATTTGTAGTCCCTTTTGAGAACTCACCTTGACCTACCCGTTTTGAGTGCACCAGCCATTTCCTGCCAGCGTTCTGGCTGACATGCTGGAGGGGTGAAACGAGGGAGCTACTGACACGAGACAACCTGGATGCAAATCTTAACTCTTCTCCTATAGTAAGCGGAGAAAGCAGGCATCAGTGGTATCTTTTCAAACTCCGCATCCTTCTTCTTTTTAAATTTAGAGAGAGAGTGTGTGTGAGGAGGGGATGGGGCAGAGAGAGAGAGAGAGAGAGGGGGGGACTTAAGCAGGCTCCACACTCAGCGTGAAGCCCAGAGGGGGGCTCAGTCCCACGACCCTGGGATCACAACCTGAGCCAAAATCAAGAGTCTGACACTCAACCAACTGAGCCACCCAGGTACCTCTCCACATCCTCCTCCTCCCCCTTCTTCTTCTCTTCTTCTTCTCCTCCTCCTCCTTCTTTTTTAAGTTTATTTGTTTACTTTTGAGAGTGACAGAAAGCACAAGCGGGGGGGGGGGGGGGTGGTGGTGGTGAGGATCTGAAGCAGGCTCTGTGCTGACAGCAGAGAGCCTGACGCGAAGCTCCGACTCACGGACTGTGACATCATGACCTGAGCCGGAAGTTAGATGCTAACTGACTGAGCCACCCAGGCGCCTCCTTCTTTGTAAAAATGTAGATAATAATAAATGCTACTCCACAGACATACCATCTCCTTCTACTGTCACAGGGAGAATCCATTATGTGTAGCTTTTTTTGGTTAGCTCAGTGTCTGGCACATGCTAAGTGCTTATTAAGTTTTGATACATGAATCAGTTATTTTATGAATGAACGACAATTACCTTCTCGTGCAGACTCACTTCTTGGTAAATTTGGCAGTCGTCAATCAGACGACTCCTTAAGTGTCTTTAGGAAGAACTTCTCGACTGAGAACACATCTGAAGAACTTTCGCTAATGTCTCATCTCACTGGTTTAACACATAATCTGAAATAAATCCTGCAAAACTGAAATGAGCTAAAGTAAAAGGACAAAACGAGTTATGTAGGTTTGCACTATTTTGGCCTTAAAGCCATATGGGTTAGGATGTTTAAATGTCTGACTTCCTAACCAACTAGACTTTCTAGAAAATGGCACACTTGCTAATTATCCTGGTGTGCTCTGTACTGACATATTAACAGTTTGTTATTCAACACTTATATAACCTTACATAACATTTCCTGTGGACCAGACTTATTCGGATTACTCTATATATACAAAAACACCTTGGTTTGTGAGCATAATTCATTCCAGAAACATGCTTATGATCCAAAGCACTTGTATATCAAAGCAAATTTATCCATAAGAAAGAATGGAAACTCAGATATTTGTTCCACAACCCCAAAATATTGATATAAAAATGATTACAATACTGTAATCTAATACAAAATAATAAAGAAAATACAAAATAACAATAAACACATCAACCTGCACTTACGTTTGAAAACCTCCATGGCTGGTGTGAGGGAAACAAGAGAGAGGAGGGTTATTGTGTAGGACAACTTTCACTATCCCTATCAGAATCACTGCTATCTATTGGCTCAATGGAATCTATTTCTGTGCGAGGGCCATTGTATACACTTGGCCGGAAGTTGACTACAGTACAGTATTAATAAACTTGTGTCAAATGCTGTATTTAATGTAACTGGGGATAAGGCAGCAGAGGAAAGGATCTACAATCTGCAGGCAGCCTGAACTAGAATGAAGCAAAGTATTCCTAAGCTTCCTCTTGTATGGAAAAGCAAGCAAAGAAAGGACTGTCCACGGGTGCTTTGAAGTGACAAAAAACACACTAGTGCCAGACGTGGGCATCTTCCAATGTTCTGAAACATCACTGATTTCTGCCAAACACCGTGGCCTGACACTGAGCAACCAAGCATGGGAGAAGATTACCCACAATCCTGCAGTGAGAGGGAGAGAGAGATCGAGAGAGAGAACCATTGGCTCAGTTGTGATCATGTGATGTTCGGGGTCACATACTACTCCTATTGCAAGACATTGCTCGTTTATCAGGTTAAAATTTATTACAAATGTTTGCTCATCTTGCAGAACACCCACAGAACAAGTTACTTGCAATCCAAGACTTTACTGTATAAACTTATGACCACCCCTCCCCCCCACTGCCCGCCGTGTACTAATCCTTTTATGAGCCCATTTTACAGGGAAAGAAACTGAAGCACACAGAGGTTAAGTAACTTGCTTAGTGGCCCATGGCCTATGCATGGTGAAATCAGAACCTGTACACTTAACTACTAGCTTGTAGTTGCCTATAGCAGAGAAACGGTTATGTGTTTACTACAATGTTTCCTTTTTCAGATAACACAGAGAGGCTACATTTCCTAGATTGTCCTGCAACTAGATGGGGCCTGTTAACTGGGTTCTGGACAGAGGAATGTAGGTAATGGTGTAACCTCCCCTTTCAGGCTTGGCCTTTGAAATCACCGTATGTAGTCCACCCACTCTTCTGTGGCAGCTTAGGAAGTCAGGGGCCCACAGGGGACCACAGGGGGCCACTATCAGATGGAAAAGGGCTGCCTGACCTATTTTCAACTATGTATGAATAAGAAACTTTCATTACCTCAAACTATTATTATTTAAGAGTGCACTTATTCAGACATAGCTTAGTGTGTGCTAACAAAGAAATTGGTATTTTGAATCATATTGCTTTAACGTAAAACAGTAATCTATGTCATTGGCTTCATTGCTAGGCAACAGCAAGGCCAATATGAGAGATGAGGATATATAAGAAACGAACTCTCCATTTCATACTGTGGAAGCAGCTGGAAAAAACTGTTGCCTGTAGTAACTTGGGAGACAGAGTAAGTGTCTTTAACTTGTATGTTAAAAGAAATAGAATAATGGGATTAGAGAATTAGTGTTTATTGGCTATTATTGGCTGCCTTTGGAAAGGTTAGTGCCAAAAAAAAAAAAAAAAAAAATCAGAAGATACCTGGCCAGCATGAAAGCAGAATTGAAAGAGAATAGATTCTGGAAAATGGGGTCCTGCTAAGTGAGAAGATGCAACCAGATAGTTAAAGATGAGACTTTAGGAGACACTCAAGAAAAGAATCAGGCTTCAAAGGTTGTCAGGCCCCCAAAGAAGACATTGTCTCTTACACCCACATCAGACTGTATCCAAGAAGAATAAAGTACAAGGAGGAACTTCCCTGCAGATAGAACCAGGGGCAGCCGAGAACAGTGGTCAAATACACCCCCTGGGAGTAGAGCAGGAGCAGTGGGTCAGCAGAACAAGAGAGTACTTGTGCCCTTATTCCTGCACCCTGAACAACTTCACGTTCTCAAACTGGCTGATGGCCCTGTCTTATTGCCAGGTACAGTGTGCGAATTTAACAGCGATATCTTGCCTTAAATCATAAAAACAGCAGCTTTCTCACCTCAAAAATGCCACCTTGATAAAAAAAAATATATAGCAGATAATAAGATCACCATGGACATGGCAATAACTTTATTTTTTTTTTGCTTTTTAAATTTTTAAAATAACTCATTAATAAAAGTTTATTAAGCTTATAAAAAATTGTAACAAGTTCTTAGACGAATACATTTCTACTTTTCTTTTTTTTTTTAATATATGAAATTTATTGTCAAATTGGTTTCCATACAACACCCAGTGCTCATCCCAAAAGGTGCCCTCCTCGATACCCATCACCCACCCTCTCCTCCCTCCCACCCCCCATCAACCCTCAGTTTGTTCTCAGTTTGTTTTTTTTTTTTAATTTTTTTTTCAACGTTTATTTATTTTTGGGACAGAGAGATACAGAGCATGAACGGGCGAGGGGCAGAGAGAGAGAGGGAGACACAGAATCGGAAACAGGCTCCAGGCTCTGAGCCATCAGCCCAGAGCCCGACGCGGGGCTCGAACTCACGGACCGCGAGATCGTGACCTGGCTGAAGTTGGACGCTTAACCGACTGCGCCACCCAGGCGCCCCTGTTCTCAGTTTTTAACAGTCTCTTATGCTTTGGCTCTCTCCCACTCTAACCTCTTTTTTTTTTTTTTTTTTTCCTTCCCCTCCCCCATGGGTTCCTGGCAGCTGCTTTCTGAAAAACTGTAATTGCTATTTCCTCTTTTGGGAAATATCTAGTAATTGTCAAAACACTTAGGGGAACTGAAATTTTATTTTTTTAATTTTTTTTAACGTTTATTTATTTTTGAGACAGAGAGAGACAGAGCACAGACAGGGGAGGGGCAGAGACAGAGAGGGAGACACAGAATCTGAAACAGGCTCTGTCAGCACAGAGCCCGACAAGGGGCTCTAACTCACGGACCTCGAGATCATGACCTGAGCCAAAGTCGGACGCTTAACCGACCAAGCCACCCAGGTGCCCCGGGAACTGAAATTTTAGTATGAACGTGATACTGGAACACAGGATTGATCTCTGACTGGCAGGCATATCCCCATGGGCTTACCCACGTTTGGTTTCTGTGTGAGGTAGGAAGCTGAGCCTTGTCTGTTGGATGAAGGTATTCAGAGCAGGGTGCGGAAGAGGCGCAGGACGGAGGAGAAATATGGTGGGCGGCATTCTTCTACTGCTAGTTTTACTTAAATGACTGGTAGATACATTCTTTTACCTTAAAACCAAAACATTATATTGTAGATGAGATTGTAGCATCTAGATGAGTTTTTGAGATAAGATATAGAACTACAAATAAATTTATTTCTGCATCATCCATAGACTTCAGCTTCCCTGGGCTGAATCATTTGGCAGGAACGAGTTTGTGTGTCTAAGTTAGCCGAGAAGCTGGGAGGTGAGAGAGAACAGAAGGAAAGAAGGGGTGTAGGAGGCATCTTACAATTTAGCAGAATGGGGGTTGGTGCTTCTTGATATTTATATCTAAATCCCAGTGGTCTTAGGTCACTGGAAAGAAGAACAAAATTCAGGCCTGGGATTTCTAAGGGTGAATGTTCCAAGTAATTATGATGCATGATGCCCTCCTGGCAGAATGAAGATGGAGTAACGGCACACCTGTGCCCTTTGCCCCTTTTCCTTTCTTTCCCTTTCTCTCCTTAAGTCCTTCAGTTCAGTTCAAATGAACATGATTCCAAATGCTATCACTCCAAACAAAGGTATATTGATTTCTAGATAAGTAAGTGAATGGATGTATGGATAGAAAGATAGAAAGAAAAAGAGAGACACAGAGAAAGGGAGAGATCCCATGAGTTAATTAAAACATTACTCCTCTCCCCCAATCACCATTTCACCCATTCACCTGCCACCGTGGTGGCACATGACCAAGACCAAGCTACTTGGGGACAACAACAGGACATTGTGCCGCAGAAAGCAGGGCACACCGTATTTTTTTCTGCAGTTGGTAAAGTGGAAGAATGGGGACCCGGGCTTGCAAGGGATTATCTTTGTTATCATGGGATGAGTCTGTAGAAAGGAGTTGAGCAAAGACCAAGAGAACCCAGAGAAGACAGAGCCTTTTCAGGGCCTGGATCCAGATGAGTCATAGTCTAGCCCTCTGTTTCCCACTTTCTTTCCCTGCTTCAATTAGTCTGAGTTGAGTTTCTGTTTCTTCCCATTGAAAGATTCTGGGCTGGGGCGCCTGGGTGGCGCAGTCGGTTAAGCGTCCGACTTCAGCCAGGTCACGATCTCGCAGTCCGTGAGTTCAAGCCCTGCGTCGGGCTCTGGGCTGATGGCTCGGAGCCTGGAGCCTGTTTCCGATTCTGTGTCTCCCTCTCTCTCTGTCCCTCCCCCGTTCATGCTCAGTCTCTCTCTGTCCCAAAAATAAATAAAAAACGTTGAAAAAAAAAAAAAAGAAAGATTCTGGGCTGAAGCAGAACGAGAAGGCATCTACAAGAGTTGGTGGTACAGAGGGAACGGGTGTAGTCTGGAGAAACCATTACTTTTCCAAACGACCTTTTTCTTGATTGAACTGATGTGTTGAGATTTTATTAGAATTTAGATAACATTCAAAAAGGCAACTCACTGGTAATTTTTTTGAAGAACATAAGAATATCATTATAATATAATTATATAATATAATTATAACATAATTATATTATAACATAATTATATTAATAATGTATTTAATTATGTATTCAATATTATATTTATATTTATAATGATAAAATCTATAATAATATATTATTATAATTAGCATATAATTAATGTATAATGGTATAATTGATATATAATGTTAATCATTTGTTATATTGTTGTTATATATGTGCATATATATATATATATATATGCACTTTATAAGCATGATGGCCATGATGTCAAAGAATTTCAGAGTCTTTTGGAAATGTTCAAAAATAATTCTCAAGTATTAGGGTCACAAGAGAGATGTAATAGAACTGAGATGCTAAGGTATGCCAATGGGTAGACAGCACTCTTGGAATGCATCCAGCCCCTTTGATTTTAGCAATTTAGGATGTTCCTAAAGTTAGGAGTCCTATCTTTTTTTTTTTTTTTTTAATTTAAATTCGAGTTAGTGAACATACAGTGTAGTCTTGGCTTCAGGAGTAGAACCCAGTGATATATCTCTTACATATGACACCCGGTGGTCATCCCAAAAAGTGCCCTCCTTAATCGCCATCACCCATTCAACTCACCTCCCCACCCACCTCCCCTCCAGTCTCCTATGGTTTGCCTCCCTCTCTATTTTTATCTTATTTTTCCTTCCCTTCCCCTATGTTCATCTATTGTGTTTCTCAAATTCCACATATGAGTGAAATCATATGATATCTGTCTTTGACTTATTTCACCTAGCATAATACACGTAGTTGAAAATGACAAGATTTCATTCTTTTTCATCACCGAGTAGTATTCCATTGCATATATATACCACATCTTCCAGCAATTGCACTAGTAGGTATTTATCCAAAGGATACAAAAATGTTGATTTGTAGGTGCACATGCACCCCAATGTTTGTAGCAGCGCTATCCACAATAGCTAAATTATGGAAAAAGCCCAAATGTCCATGGATTGATGAACATATAAAGAAGGAGTCACATCTTAATCCTCTTTGTTATCTGCCAAAACCAGTTCTGTAGACTTACCAGCTCCTTCTTCACCTATGAGTAAATCTGTATATATTTTGAAAACAAGACACTACAACCAACTGTATTGTTTTAGATAATTTATCCTGGCCACACCTTCTGTATTTCATTAAAACTACTCAGTTCTGGATTCCTGTCCCATTGGCTCACATCTGATTTCTACCAGAAATCTGCCTAGCTCTTTACTAGCTCTGATGCTTTATGAGGATTGACCATACTAATCCTGGCTGTACACTATTAGTTGCCTTTCTAATTTTGAAGCTCTTTCAACTTCTCCATCTCATCCTGGTCCCCAGAATTCACAATAAACCATCATCAGACTGCTTGCTAAAGAAGAGTTTGGACTCCAGTCTCTGTGCTGGATACCTTTGTTCAACCTTCGGTTCCAATTCTATCTGGTTCCACCATGTTCAAAGCCTCAGAAGGCTGAATTTTATAGCTTACAACTGGGGAATAAGATTAGGAACTCCCTAGGCTTGCACCGATGGGTTAACAAGGCATAAAGAAGTACAAAGTCATAGGATGAGATGGAGAAGTTGGAAGAGCTTCTTTTCTCAAGTTTGGATAAACAAGATTAAGACCCAGGATAGAAAGGGGGGTGCAAGGCACCCAGAATGGAGAGGGGGTGAAAAGGCACCCAGAATAGAGAGAAGGGTAAAGGCCCCCCAAATCAAAGGTATATGAGGTAAGCAAGATTGGGCATTCAGGGCGAAAATGCCCCCCAATTTAGTATTATAGCAGAAAGCTGATTTCACAGGAGGGAAGGACCAAATTAGGTAAACAGATAAATACGGCCATAGACCACTGCACTGTGCTGTGGGTGATGCTGCCCAGAGCACAGATGGTTAACAAAAGAAAAGGTGCCTTGTTAACCCTGAGGTTATTTGCCCTATCTGTCTTGTCCCCTAGGCTAGCTAAGATAAATAGACACGGCGCCTCCTGTCTGCTGTTAACAACCATCTGCCCATCTGCTCAGTGCCAGGATTTTGTTTTATATTGACCCAAACCCCAAACACTGTGTATCTTCAAAACCCCTTTTCCCTCATGCCCATGAGTTAATGCTCACCGATTCATTGTCTCTTTGTGCATGCCCATCATGTTTTTAAGCCTCCTGATCTTAATAAATACAGGGCAAGGACCCTTATTCGGGGTTCTTGTCTTTTCCCAGACATCAGCCATGTCTCGCTTTTCATCCTGCATCCCGCTCTCTTGCGGGATACGAGAGAACTTCAGACCCAGAGTCTATGACGACAACAACTGGATCCTTTACCCGCTGGCTCCCAGTTGGGATTGGCCAACGGGAAGCATTTTTATGAGAACAGAGAACAGTGAGAGATGTGAGTCAACTAATGACCTCTTGGCTTCCCTGTGGTCCCAGCAGCAGAAGTGGGACCTCGCTGCTAAGGCCATAGGTCCTGTCAGGTATCTCTCACCTGTGGCTCTTTCCACATCTGGTAAGCTAACTCACACTGGCTCCTACAGGCCTTGCTGCCCTTCATGTTTCATGACCCCTAATGGTTTCCCTTAATTCTATTTACACCTTTGTGGAAGGTTTCCCTTTCAACTCCTCAATTACCTCATTTATGTGTGACATGTCTTTCCCATAAGGACCCGGATTGAAACACCCCTAGTTTCTAGAATTCTGCCCTGCACATAGTGGGGCACCAGGAGACCTTGAATTCTATTCCTGGATTCACCACTTTTAACATAGTTATTGGGCAAACATGCACTGGTTAGTTCCTATATCCTGGACACTTTGCCTTTGCCTTTAATCCCTGTCCTCAACACAAGATGCCATGACAGAAACATGTAGAGCTGGGCTTACAGAACAGTGGGAGAGCCCCTGAAGGGCTTTGGGAAGCCAAGGTTGTGAGCCGCGTCCCACTAGATGCATGAGAGGTTGCTGAACACAAAACAGGGAACAATACACAAGGGCAAAACACACAAATCAGAGAGATGAACTTGTTGTGGAAACTTCTAGCACATGTGTAGATTTGTAGATTTGTAGATTTGTAGATTTGCTACCCACCTGGAAGTGGGTAGCATAAGGAGGGACTAAAAAGGCTGGCAGAAGCCATATTACAAAGAGTGCATATTCATTTATCAAATATCCAAGCTTGATAATACATTATATTATGAATTTGTGGCTCTATTCTTTTTTTAAAATTTAAATCCAAGTTAGTTAACACATAGTGTAATGATGGTTTCAGGAGTAGAATTCAGTGATTTGCCACTTACATATAACACCCAGTGCTCATCCCAACAAATGCCCTCCTTAATGCCCGTCACCCATTTAGTCCATCCCCCTACCGACTCCCCCCCTCCAGAAACCCTCAGTTTGTTCTCTGTGTTTAAGAGTCTTTTATGGTTTGCCTCCCTCTCTGTTTTTGTGTTATTTTTCCTTCCCTTCTCCTATATCCGTTTTGTTTCTTGAGTTTCACATATGGGTGAAATCATATGATATTTGTCTTTCTCTGACTGACTTATTTTGCTTAGCGTAAGACACTCTAGTCCTATCCACGTTGTTTCAAATGGCAAGATTTCATTCTTTTTGATTGTGTGGCTCTATTCTATAAGACTATGGGTACGAGATGTAATTGGACATTAGAGTTAAGTGACTTTATACCTGCAACATTTAAAAAGTTGCTTCCATCATGGAATAAGTGATTTTGCATTCTTAAAATTAAATAAAGACAACATATCATAGTAAGTACATCACAATAATAAGAGAGGGAGACAGCAATCATTTAAAAGAGCTAGGGGGTTGTTTTCCCAGTCTAGAATACTATCTGTACAGCAGAGGGACCCGAATGCTTTCAGAATCCCAAACAGAGGACTCGTCCTCACCACATGGAATTCCCTCCAGAGGCACTCATGGTGTCCTAAAGGAGGATCTTGTGTTCTCCATCTTCCTGTCACACTCCATCCCAGGATAACATCACTTCAGCCCAGGGGACCCCAATTATGTCATTTTTCCTCCTCTTAGAGCAATTGCTTCTCAAGGTTTTTTTCAGAGACTTCATGTTTGGTTTTAAGTGTTTTCAACCAGATCCTCCTGGAACAATCTATCTCTATTAGAATGTTTTCCTTTATGTGAGGCAGTATTTTTCCTTGCCTTCTGAAGGACAGAATAAAACAGTTGTCTTCAGAATTCTTGAAATATCTGTTTGTTCTTTTTGGGGAATGGATGAAATGTTCCTGAGTTTCCAACCTATTCATAACTGATGGAGGTATTGTGAAACAGTCAGGGCTTTGTACAGTTTTTCCTCTTTTCCATACATCCATCAATACGTGCATTGTATACGCAGATAACAAGCTCAGAAAAGTTATGTGAATTGTGAGCAGTCGCATAGAACATGAGTAGCAAGGCAGAAACTCTGGACCTTCCAGATATGCCCATTATCCTATGGTGAGACAGAACAGTGCAGTGATTAATAATGCAAACGCTGGACTGGATGGCCTGCATGGAATCTCAGCAGGGTGAACTTAGGGATGTTACTTAATCTTTGTGTCCCAATTTACCCATAGGCAGACGCAGATAATAATAGTATGTACCACATAGGGTTGGTTTGTGGATTAAATTAAAAACCACAAACCACATGTAAAATGCTTAGCATAACACTCGAGTTACATCAGTTATTACCTTTGTTTTGACTGACAATGTCCAACCACCATTCTTGATCTTGTTGCTTTAACTCTCCTTTACAGAAGCTTCTTAAAAATATTTTTCGTCAGTAGATGTGACTTCCCTTTTCTGTCAAATCCTGTGGTTTTAAATTAAAACATGTGTCTCACATGGCACTTTTATTTTTTATTTTTTATTAAAAAAAAAATTTTAAATGTTTATTTATTATTGAGAGACAGAGAGACAGGGAGACACAGAATCCGAAGCAGGTTCCAGGCTCTGAGCTGTCAGCACAGAGCCTGACACGGGGCTCGAACTCACAAACCGCGAGTTCCTGACCTGAGCTGCAGTCAGACGCTTAACCGAATGAGCCACCCAAAGCGCCCCTCACATGGTACTTTTAAAACAATCTACTTCCGGAATTCTGTATGTTGGGATGTTTTCTATATATACCATCTCTACCTTCTTACAGCCCATTTCTCCATCAACCCTACTGTACTTTGTCTTCTGCCTCCATCATACTACTGATATGTCTTCTGCTAAGTTCCTTTATGACTTCATGTTGACAAATTCATCATCATTGGGTACCAATAGAAGAAACCATACTAACAGTAAAGGAACTAAGGACCTATAATCCCAGTGACTACATCGTTATTGTACTTCAGGAAAGTGTGAAGGTATTTTCCAACAACTATGGCTAGAAATGCCCAGGAAATAAGGGGCCGTAAAGATTATGATAAATGCAAGGATGTTTCAGAATCTTAAACTCCTAAAATTATTCAGGAGTATTTGCAGAAAATTTAACAGTAAATATTTCCAGTGTAAGGAGATTGCACACCAGGACCCAGATATCGCGTAATTTCTATCCATACGGATCTGAGGGCGTGTTTGTGGTGCTCAGAGGAACACATTCTTTGGTGTGTATAATTTCACCCTGTAATATTATCTTGATAATTGGTAGTGGTATGAATCGGTGAGGCCAGAACATTAATGCATACCAAGCTACTGAATTTTTGAAAACGTAGGAAGGAGGGAAACTGATAATATAACATTTTGAAGGAGAGGCAGCAGTGTCATGCCCCATCCCATTCCCAATGAGACGTTAGCTGAAAAAGGAAGAGCTTAGGTAGTTTTCCTTTTGCACTTTCAAAGGTGGAGATACAAACACACATATTCACCCCCTTCCTTTTTTTTTTTTTTTTTTTTTTTTTTAATAAAATCTCTCCATGCAGGGGCACCTGGGTGGCTCAGTCAGTTAAGCGAACAACTTTTGATTTTGACTCAGGTCACGATCTCAAGATTTGTGAGTTCAAGCCCCACAAAAAAAACCTCTCTATGAATCCTTCTGGGTTTCTTAACACTAAATATTTTATTTTATTTTATTTTATTTTATTTTATTTTAAAGATTTCTTTTTTAAAATATTTATTTATTTTTGACAGAGAGAGTGTGTGAGCACGAACTGAAGAGGGTCAGACAGAAGGAGACAGAAGATCCAAAGCAGCTTTGTGCATCAGCGCAGAGCCCAATGCAGGGCTTGAACTCACGAACTGCGACATCATGACCCGAGCTGAAATCAAGAGTTGGATGCTTAACCGACTGAGCCACCCAGGCACACCGGCATAGTAAGATTTTATTAAAAAACAAAACAAAACAAAAAAGTAAGGAAGGGGGTAAATATGTGCATTTGTATCTCCACCTTTGTAAGTGCAAAAAGAAAACTACCTAAGCTCTTCTTTTTTCAGATAATCTCTTATTGGGAATGGGATGGGACTTTGAGAAATTTAACAGAAGACCATGGGGGAAGGGAAGGAGGAAGACAGTTACAAACAGAGAGGGAGGCAAACCATAAGAGACTCTTAAATACAGAGAACAAACTGAGGGTTGATGGGGGAGGCAAGGGAGAGGGGAAAATGGGTGATGGGCACTGAGGAGGGCACTTGTTGGGAGGAGCGCTGGGTGTTATATGTAAGTGATGAATCATGGGAATCTACTCCCGAAGCAAAGAGCACACTGTATACACTGTATGTTAGCTAACTTGACAATAAATTATATTAAAAAAATAAATGAATAAATAAAAGTTAAAAAAAAAAAAGAAAGAAACCCAGAAAAAATATTTTCAAGCTTCTTTAAAAACTGCGCTTTTTGGTACTTTATTTTAGTGTCTCCATATGTATTTTTGGATATATCAACTTATCACTTTTCTCAAGTATAGAGACCAAAATTAGAAATAACTTCTTGTGTTCATTTACTCTATTCTTTAAGTTCTAAGGTCCTTTAGGGCAAAGATAATAACCCGATTCTGTGGAAGAGAGAATTATAGTGCTTGTAAGTTGCTAGTACAAAAATCCTCATCCACCCTGAAGGTTGTGTCTCTGTAAAATACCAAGCTCGTCAAATTCAAAGATAAGATTACACAAAACGGGGTTGGGGAAGATATTTTTAAACATAAACATTTCCAGAAATCATCCACTTATACAACACATGTTTCTCCTGGTAGCCTTCTCCAGAATCACCCTCTCCAAGTTGATTTAGGAAATATCCATGTGAAATTATTATCTACTATGAGATGAGTCTCCCATAATTCTTTGCCATGTTAACTGTACTTAATAAAAATATTCATCTAGACTTTATTAGATTTCAATTAAATGTGTTTGCAATTACACCTCTCCTTACCTCAGTTTCTCAAGACTTAGAAAATGTTCCTATGCCTGCCTGGGCTTTTCACACATCATGAAAGAGCTAATGAGTACTCGTCCCTGGAGCTGACATTCTATCAATATATCCAGGGGTTGACTGTAGACAGTCGTCATCTCCATCCCCTCTCCCAAAGGCCCACCAATCAGGTTTACACAAAGAGTAAGTGTTACCTATTGATAAATTAGTCTGCTTAAGGGTTTTAAAGTGAAAAATACATGTGCCAAAGGGTCATATAGCTTTAAAATTGCGTGGACACACATTAATCTCCATTATCTCTCAAATGCAGAGGCTAACATAGTTATTAATTTGGGGTTGCTGTACTCACATTTTAATGAATTGCAAAATGTCTGACTCACTTCTCGTCCCTTCCTCCTAAGTGTCTCTATTTTATTATGAAAGTGACAATCTATGGCAAATCTGAGTTTCACTGAAGGTCAGCTATAGGTCGCCAGGAAAAAATAAGGCAAGGGGACATTTACCAGGTATCGATGCTCATTTATGCACAGCCTCAAGGATACATTCTATTTTTGTGAGGAAGTGATGTGGGTGAGCATAGACACTGATATGAGAGCTTTTTGTTCACCTCAAAATGAGTCAGTTAAAATGGATGTGTAAATGTATTCAAAGGAATGTGTCTATGTTACTCTTTGAGGAAGGGTAATGTGGTATTGTGACATGAAAATTCCTTGCCCAACTTATTTCAGTAGATCTTTGAAGAGGTGTTATGTTGAAGAGGAAGTACACATAAAAATAGGATAGATTTATATATTCCATCCCTGACAATGGAATAAATCTTGGGCCTCAGCGTGGTAGACGATGTTCAATGAGCATGAGGGGAGTTCTGCCCATCAGTCTAGAAATCCGATTTGTCTTCTTTTCCATTGTGTCTCCAGCCTTATTATAGTGCCTGCCACTTAACACATATTCAATGCTCCGTAAATATATTTGATAAATTAATGAACTCTACTATCCACCCAGGCCAATTGCTCATCGTGTAGGCTCTATGCACATAGATTCTGATTTTGACTTCATTCTCCCACTAGCATTGGGACACCTGCTCTGAACCCTCTCATCGAGGCCTTCCCCCACCATCTGCCTTTTAACAGTATCCTTCCTGGGGTTGAACCCTGTGCACCCATGCACCTTCCTAATAAACAGATTGTTTATGACTGAGATGCCCCACATGACTTCGAACACCATTCATACTCTACCTCTATGCCCCTCATGCCTCACCAAAAAAAATTGAATTCATTGAATGTGGAGAATACCATCTAGGTTTAAAGAAACGTGTAAAACTGGATATCCACCTTAGTAGTCAGTGCCATAGCGAGGACAGTTCTCCCTGCCCTGATTCGTACTTTCATTAAGTACCTGCTCTAGCTTGTCTCTGGGCCAGAACTTTCAGAGATATAAACAGCAGAGACCATAACAAGGACGATGGGTGGGAATTAGAAGGAAGAAGATTTTAGTTCACCATCAGGAAAATTTCTCTAATGGGGTTAGCGAATTACCAAAACCATTCAAATATGGATTGTATTACCATCTGTTACAAGTGCAGTGAAAGAAATTCCTGTATTCAGAGAAAGATTTGTGTATAGAATATCTGTGGCAAATGGTTCCTTTCCTTTAATCTTCACTCTAAAGGACATGACTATTTTCCCTTCAAATTTTAAGGGACGCAGCTAGATGATGAAGGCTTACAACCTCAAGGTGATGGTTTCCTTTTTAATTTTTAAAAAATAGTTACTTTTTTATGTGATCAACATGAGTTCAGATGAACCGCATCTTAGGAAAAGTAGAAATGATTTTAGGAATCAGTCATATCCAGTTATGAAACTCAACACTAATTCTAATCAGCAAATTTATTCACTGCCCTGAGGATGAAAATTTTCTCTAGAAATGAGGATAAGAAAAGTTATCTGCCTGTGTATACATACACAGACACACATATACAGCACATATATATATATATACACACACACATATATATAATGTGTATATATGTGTATAATGTGTACAGAAATACATGCATATAGCGTATATGCTGTATACATATATTTTTTCACTCAAGTAATTTTTTGTATATAAAATGTATATAGGTATCCCCCACTTTAAGAAAGTTCACATTGTGCCACTTTGCTTTTACAGAAGACCTACATTAGTGTCTGCTTTCACTAACTGAAAGAATCTGCAGAGAATTTTCACTTCCCCGGGAAAAAATCTGAAAAGTGAACACAGCGTTCAGCGTTGGTCTTGCAGGAGCTGGGAGAGAAGGAGCCACGCCCTGAGGAGCGGGAGTCATCCTGCCAAGCTCCGTCCCTTGTGACCTACACTCGACATCTCAGCATCAACCGCCAGAGCTTTGACGTGTGCCCATGAGCATCTAGGCTTTACCTAGATTTATTTTGCGGATCATTAACAAGATGTGTCCAAAGGCATCAAAAAAGCCTAAGACAGGTGATCTTTTTTTTTTTTTTTTTTTTTAGGTCTGGAATGCTCAAAAAATATTCCATATACATTAATAGTAATTGTTTCTTCACACCATTTCAGTTCACAAAAAGGTTTCATGGGAATGCTCTACTTTCGGATACTAGGGGGAAACCTGTATCTTAGAATATGACTTGTTTCTTTTCAACATGTGGCTGATAGTAATGGTCAAGTTTTATCGCACCCCTGTAATGTGCCTGGCTGATACCCTGGTTCTTACCTCATTACACATCCTGTCTTTAATTGTCACAGTACTCTGTGGAGGAATTATACAGATTAGGAAAATGAGGTTTAGAGCATGGAAATTTCCTCCTTAATAGGGCTAATAAGTGGCACAGTTGGCATTGGAATTCAAGACATCATGACACCAGATCTGGATTTATAATTTTTTTTAATTTGTATTTATTTCTGAGAGAGAGAGAGAGAGAGAGAGAGAGAGAGAGAGAGAACCAGCAGAGGAGAGGCAGAGAGAGAGGGAGACACAGAATCCAAAGCAGGCTCCAGGCTCTGAGCTGTCAGCACAGAGCCCAAGGTGTGGCTTGGACCCACGAACTGTGAGATCATGACCTGAGCCAAAGTCGGACTCTTAACTGAACCATCCAAGCATCCCTGGGTTTTTACTTTTAAAGTGATACTCAAAGCTGCAGGGTTTTACATGGAATCCCATCATGATTTTCTTTCCTTTTTCTAAGTTTATTTATTTACTTTGAGAAAGAGAGGAAGAGGGAAAGGGAGAGAGAGAGAGAGACAGACAGACAGACAGACCCGAGCAGGTTCCACATTGCCAGCATGGAGCCTGAAGTGGGGCTTGAACCCACAAACCTCAAGATCATGACCTGAGCCAAAATCTCGAGTCAGAAGCTTAACTGACTGAGTCACCCAGACGCCCCATATTTTTTTTATTAGAGATAATACCCGCAGACATTTAGTCTCAAATCTGTTGACAATGTAGTGGGTGCTGCTATTTAATTAACCTTTCCTATTCAATAGATATCTTATTGTTTCAAAGTATGCAATCCAGAGAGCTGAAAATTAGGTGGTTAGTAACAATCAAATCAGCCCATATTTGGTTAATATATATCTAAGCAGGACAAAATACACATATATTTTTAATGCCAACAGTTTTTATGGGTGAGGTGTCCAAAGTGTAATCAATGTCAGTTATATATGTCTCAACTCTGGGTATACACCTTTCCACAGTGTTTTGGCAATACCTCAATGATATTTCTTCTCACCTAGTTATGGAATGTGTTCCTCTGAGAAGGTAGTGCTGTGAAGTTGTCAATGTATTTTTAAAATTTTCTTCCCATGGAAACTCTATGTAGTCTTTGGGAGGTACACAGATGTACCCCTGAAAAGTTGAGTATAAACTTAACTTTTTGAGAATAAAATTGATTTTAAATGCTAATTATTTAAGGGAGTTCTTATGAATTTTATGGGGCAAATAAATTATTTTTTCATCTTTACTTTGAGCAGATCTTGATTTTCATATATCTGTTTTGCTTTCCTTTAGCAGTAGTTATCTGCAAAACTATAGGGAGGTCGTACTAAGTCACCTCCCCAGCACTAAGGCCATGTAAAGACATTTATGAATTAAAAAATAAGCTAGTGAACACCAAATTTGTAAGGCAAGTTTCTCTATCTCCAGCATGTCTGTTAATTGACTCTAATCTTTAGCTTTGGAAAGTAATCAAGAGAGATAATTTGAGTGCCCACTATCATGAGAGAATCATGAATGAGCTTCCATTTAACATGATCAGTAAACAGGCTGGAGAGAACACTGGAGAGAACACTGGATTGGCAGTTTTGATCAGCAGATTGGTCTTGTTTTTCTCCCAAATGAATTGACTTGGGTAAATTGGTTAGCTTTCTTGGGTTTCAGTATTCTCGTTGTGAAAATGGCAGCAAAATGTCTTCCCTTCCTACTGCACAAAGCGTATCAGGACCAAATGAGAAATGGTGTGTAAGGGAATTTATTTTGCTATTTTGTAAAGCACGTAGGGCTTCATAAAACTGAAGCAAGTTTTATAGTAAATCTAAATGTGTGGTACCTTAGACATTCTGTCATCTTCTCTTAAAAGCATTGGCAGCAAAGATGAGTCATTGAAAGAAATGTTTTAATAGTAACAATGATAATAATAACTAATAATAGTGCTTACAGTACACACAATAAATATTCATATTTCTGCCACTTAGAACAAATCAGAATATGGATCTCACTGCAAGTGACCTCTAAGCAATGCTTGCTGTCCATTCTTTCTCTCCTTTCTTCTTATTTCTTTCTTTTCCTCCAACTGTTTCTAGGTTCTTGTTCTTTAGGCTCCATCCAAGGTTACTGGCTTTGATATAGTGTCCTGCTTTGTAATTTTTATTAAACTGTCTTACCTTCCAAATATCATATGCCACATTCTCAAAAGTCTGATTAAGTAACGAGTTTATTAACTCGATCAATGGCAAACCCTGGACAAATTCCTGTAATTGAGCTGAACTGATTGAAGTACAAATGGGAGACCTTGACTTTGATGTCATTGTATCCTAATGACATTCAACATGGTTAGAACCTTCAGAACTTTTCCTCAGAGGTGAGAAATGAAAAGTTCAGCCTTTTGGCTAGGAGACTGTTTTGTATAACTTAGATATTTGGGCTAAAAATGGACTGATTGCAGTATTTTCAAATATGGATATACATTATGAAGTTGCAGGTTTCTGACTTCTCTTGAAATATCAGAGCATGTAGTGATATTGGATCTTCCATAGGAAAAACAGCAGTGACTGAGGAGCAGCCGGTTTCTTTAGGAGAATAAGCTGTGTTCAGCACTGGGATCCCCACCCGTTCTGCTTGATTTATTTATGTCATCTTGTATGGCCCCTGTAGGACCTGAGTCTGTGACTCTCAATAAACCCACAGAAATAACCTAATTAAATCTTATCTCATAACCAGTTAGTCATGGGTGAAATCATGGACAGATGGTTGAAGGTGAACATATGTTGTTGATCTGTTTCTCTTATTTCATTAACCATTTTGCCAGCATTTTGAATAGTCTGATCATATGTCACAAACTATAACTGGCACAGCAGTTTAGAAGGGGAAAAATCTAGAGTTTTGTTGACTATATTATTTTCAAATTTGAAACGAAAGCTGCTTTGAGTTTTGATTTGCAGTTCAAAGTAGAATTTTACCAGCTCAATAAATGTGAGTTCTAGGCAAGTTCCAAGCTCCACACCCGCCACATTCCTATGATGTCAGAGCATGACAAAGAGCATCTCTGGTATGGGGTTTTTATAACATACAGTTATGGAAAGTAAAAGGTCTCCCATGAAATGTCACCGTAAGTGATATATTAGAGGCAAGAAGGAGAGGACTTACCAATTTGACATTGGTAACACCTTGAAGCTTCTAGAGTTTTCTGAAGGTTTCACAAACTCCTTCCTTTGTTCCCCATGCCTACGGGGAAGAAAGTTGATATGGATAAACCCAAGACACAGAAAAATGGAGCGATATTAGTAGCAAGGGGCAATTTAACAGGTTTACAAATAATATTGTTTGGGAAAAAATTCTCCCTTCCTTTTTTCTTTTCAATTTCTAAAGTTCCCCTTTCCTCAAATCAGAGTCAGAACCTGGAGCCCTAGGATTAAGTTGTGGGCCTATAGAAAGACCAAAGCAACTTCCTGGTAGATCTCAGTGAACGCTGTTAATCAGAAGCACAGTTCTCTGTGTGATTCCTTACGGTCTGGAACAGGTCATGGGCTAGAAGTTTCTCATACAGAGGCTTGGGGATGAAAATAATCTTATGTCTGAGCAAACAAGAGGACCTTGCAAGTGTGGCTACAGGCATGGTGGGTGACCACTAAAAGAATAGGGGATCTCGGCTTCAAAGACAGATAATATCTCTGCACCCCTAGCAGAAGGCCTTTCCATGCATCTGGCTTTGAGCAAGGGTAAGTTAGCCTAATTGTCACCAACCAGCTGTCCAATTATCCACTGGGTTAAATGGACAGTGGTTTAGGAACCTAAGGAGAGACAGCGGAGCAAATGCCAAGAGAACACTTCATCTGACTCATGGATAGCCACATTCTGCACAACTAGTAATTCAAACTCTCTCTCAGGATCCATGTAACTCGGTGAGCTACTGACTCAATAATATACTGTGTATGGAAATGTTCAAGATCATCAGAGAAGACGACAGCAATGGAGATTCCAAACCTCAGTTCAGCATTTTCTACTTGTTTTGAGTCAGAATGAATTTGGCATAATTAGAAAGAAAAGGATGGATAAAAATAACTGCAATGGTAGTCGCAGAGAAAGAACAAATGTGTAGCACGAGGGAAGTTACTTTTTCTTCTTGACAAACTCACAGACAAAGTACATGGTAAGATGGCACTCTGTGTCATTCCATCTGCCTGAACTCAGCATTTCCACACAGTCCTCATGACCATAGGGGTCACTGGGCTCCCCCTCTCTCCAGTTGCTGTAGTTCTGCAGTGGAGTGTTGTCTGTGAACACATACTGTCCCTCCTTCTCAAGGTCATTCACCCCGATGAACACCCGGAAGAAGCCACTCTTGGCGACATAGTCAGCAATGAGGGTGTTGGCAGCTTCGTCCTTTGGCATGGCCAGCATTCCACCCCGGATCCGGCAGTGGGTCAGGGACTCCCTATAGTTCTTCTCCTCCTGCACGATGTAGTAGAATTTCTCCTCAGTTTCCCTAATCCCTGCGATGACTTGGCAGAGAGGAAAAGATGAGCACGATTATGTATCTCAAAAAGGGAAAAAGCAAGTATATAATATTACTGTGATTAAATTCGTGTATTCGATGTTCAACAATTATTTTGCAAGCCCCTATTATGAGGTAGGCACTGGTTTAATATTTTTATCACCCTCGTAGTTATCAAATGGAGATCAAAGCCTCCCATTTGCCCTCCTTGTCCTTCCTCCTTAACTTCCCACACGACTGTGAAGAAGAGACTGTTGTGACAAAGACTTGTCATACGAACTGCGCTGAGCTCCTCTCAGACTGTTCTCCCGTCCTACTTTACGCTCTGCCATACAGAGTCCAACAGCCTGTCCTTCTCTCTTCCACTTCAATGACTTTTATGCCTGGGAAGTCTTCTCACTGATTTACCTGGAAAACTCCTTGTCAATTAGATCTAAGTGGAAGTATTTTCTCCTGTACGAGCTTTTCTAACGTCCCCACACAGACACAGGGCTCTTGTGCACCTTCCCCACGTTTCCACTGCTCTTGGCTTTTTCTCTTGTGTATCCCTCAGTGCATTCCAGTCTAATGATTTGTCTGTATGTCTCGTGTACTAAACTATGAGTGTCTTGAGGACAATGTCTGTGTCTTTACCACTCTGTAGGCTCAGAGCCTGCAATAGTGCCCAGGATGGTAAAAGCTTATCAAGCGGATATCAGAATAATGCAGAAATGTGTCCGTTTGGGGCCGAATTTCTGGGCTATGAACGTGTACATAGATTGAAATTGTCCATAGTTCACTCCAGATACATGAAGTACTGAGCTACTGAATAAGATTCAGGGCAGAACTGGGGACTCAGAATCATCCTGAGCTCATAATACGGTAAATATGTTTTGGGCTTCAGGGACATCTGCATATATTTCTTAGGGTCTATAAATTAAAATTTGCCAAGAAATCTGTGACCCTGCCAATATAGATCAAAAACTGTTGCTCTGTGTTGAACCTCAAGGGTCTGGGGTTTTCATGAGAATCCAAGTCATGTCAGAGACAACATCTCTAAGAGTAGTTTACAAGATGAAGAGGAACACAGATGGCATATGTGTGTTTCTAATAATGTACAACAAACATAGTTGGATTACAGTAAATAAAAGTGTAGCAAAGGAAACCAATTTCAACTGTAACTACCATAGATTTCTTCATTCATACTGTCTCCGAAGAGAACACATAGGCCCTACTTTAAGGGTTTCACCGCTAACTACAATGGGGAAATGGACCAGGGATAACAAAAATGGCTAGCATGGGAAGTTGCACAGTTCTGAAAAACACATAATGATCTGTTGGTTTGTATTAAGGGTAGAGGAATCAGTGAAACCCACAGTCAAATCCCCGCTCCCCTGTTAATTAGCTCTGTATCTATGGGCAAGGTAATTTCTCTAAGCTTCAGTGTAAACATAATACCCACGTGGCGATCACTATTTCAAATTCTCAAGAAAGTAGCTATTGTTTTTACTATTACTTCTCTTTTCTGAGATGCTAACTCTGTTGGACTCTTCCTGTCCTTTTTTATTCTTAAGGCATGGCTTGCTAAACTCTACCCTTTTCTCCATTCCTTTTTCTCCAAAAAAGTATCTTTTCTATCCATAGGCAAATGAATGTATTATGTATGAATATATGTAGGTAGTGTCCTGGAGTCTGAAGGGATAATTAGCGTTTGAGAGACCTGCAAAGTGGTGACACTATCTCAGTAGGCCTTTGCCTGACCCAAGGTATTTGCCGCTAAAATACTGGAAATACTTTGGAATTGTATTCTTGAATACTGGAATTACAGTGTTGAAAGAGGTTGAATTGACAGCATAAAGCAAAAGAGGATATACTCACCATTCTTGACAAACTTCATAGATGTCTTGAGGCGAGCAACACTAATATCCAGTTGTCCAACAACTTTCCGGTATCTTCCACAATCACAGACAGTGCCTTTTAAATGACAAAAACTGTGAATTCATGTTGAAGTACACATAGTTCAGTTGGAAAGGACAATGACTCTCTTCTCAATATTTACTATCTTTTCCTAGTCTGGCTGTGTCTTTCTGTGAATGGCTATACTTTTAGTCTTTTATTTAAAACAAAGTTTCCAGGGGCGCCTGGGTGGCTCAGTTGGTTAAGCAGCTGACTTCGGCTCGGGTCATGATCTCGCGGTCCGTGAGTTCGAGCCCCGTGTCGGGCTCTGTGCTGATCGCTCAGAGCCTGGAGCCCGTTTCAGATTCTGTGTCTCCCTCTCTCTGACCCTCCCCTGCTCATGCTGTCTCTCCCTGTCTCAAAAATAAGAAAAATAAAAAAATAAATAAGTAAAACAAAGTTTCCAATGGACATTGTCTTCAGGAATTTACAGGATATCTTTTGAAGTATTTTGAATGAGATAAAACACAGCCCTAAGCCAGATTTTTAAAGTGAAGAGTAAATTGTGGCAAACCACTGCACACACACTGTGGACCACTTGGCATTTTTGTTGAACACAGAATGTGCCCATCCAATCTCAAAATAGAATCTTTACAGCTTTCTTAAAACAAACTTCTAGCCAGTCTTCTCTTCTGTTACTGCATTGCTCACTGGCTCACACAACTCTCCCGAGACAGGAGAAAACTTTCATGATGAAATCGAATGGTAATTTTGATTATCCATTTCAAGTATAGCTTGAATGATCCTTGAATGTTTCAAGGACTAAATTTAAATCTTGTGAATAGATTCAACTTATAATTTCAAGAGGCAGTCCCCCCATTTGTGGATTAACTCTGATTTTAATTTCCACCATTCATTCCCGCTTTGCTCATTTACCTTTTCAACTACCTGCTGATGCCGAGGCAGAGAAAGAATTGTAAGGGAAGTGATGTGAAATTCAAATGATTCCCTTTTTCTATTTAATGGCTGCTTCGTGTAATCAGTTCCTTTTGCCTTCTTTTTTGGCAATCGAGAAGCAAAAAAATCTTATTAGCCAAAGGGGGGGAAATCTGTGGCTTTATTTATCCGTGTTCACAGTTAAATATAAGGAATTTAAAACAGTTCTTACAATTAGTCTTCACTGCACCTCTGTGAGCTCCCCTCGAAGCAATCTACCTACTTTCCCTGCACAGAGCATTGGAAACAAAACTCTTTCAGGAGGAAAGAGAAGACTCTTTCTGGCCACCGAAGGTGTGTCCTGTACCCATGGGGTCTCTCTGGAACAGGCCAGTTTGCTGCAGGCCTCCCCTCCATTTGGTTGAGATGCCGGTGGAATGCAGGGAACGCCGCTTCGGTCCCACTGCCATGGCCATGGTGGATTTTCCTCTGGCTCTGGGAGAATGAGGGCTGCTTCCTGATGTGCTGGGTTTGCTTCTCCCACTAAGCATGACTGGGATGGAATGTGCCGTCACTCCCTTCCCCAGGGCTTGGAAAGTCACCAGCAGATGGAAAGGAAAGTTCCCTTCTTTCCTTTCCCCCAGCCCGAGTAAAACCAGGTTAAGCACCGAGAGGACTATTTTTTTCTTTCATAAAAATGTATTTATTTTTAAAGATGAATATATTTGGAATGATGCCAGACATTGAAGAGAAAAATGAGCAAGCCTTACCTGCTTTGCCTTTTCCTCCTGGGATCCCTGGCAAACCCTTTTCCCCTTTGTCACCTGGATAAAAACAATCACCATGAAAAGAACAATGAACTAAAATGGCAGATTGTTTCTGGCAGACAATATCTTATACACCTAAAATCATAGGAAACAGTTTTTGAATTTCACTTGTAGTGTCGCCAACTAATATTCTTTGGTTTTATGTAAATAATTTGATTTTGCGTTGGCTGCACAGGTACGACTAATCAAACAAGTCATCATTTATTTAGATTGAATGTAGAATTCCGATAGAATGGGTAGGGAACATTTAAATTTGTGTCACCTGCCCTACTAATGTGGCCTTCTGAGAAAGGCTAATACAATGCTCTGCATATTTTTAACTTTAAAAGCACCATTGTTTTGTATACCTGGATCAGTTGATTAGCACATTGTGGTGCCCCAATTCTCCCATATGGCTTCACCCTTGGCTTCTCAAAAACATATATTGTGCTTTTCCAATTTAATTCAAATATTTACTATTTATTACTTACACTGTGCAAGACAAAAGGCTTGGTACTTTGAGAAGGTATAAAGAGAGACAAGATTAAACTTCTGACTTGAAGGGGTTTATACATTTTGGAAAAGATGTGATGTATGCAAATATCTGTAATATAAAGCTGTGTCAAATATATTACGCCAAAATATCAACCTTGATAATTTTCTCTTCTGCTCTTCTTTGTATGTGTCCATTTTCTTATTCAGTCAGAGGCATCCACAAAATAACTCTCAGAGAATCAGGAGTATTAAAGCAGAGAGGAAAAAAATGTTGATTTTTTTTTCAACTTCAAAATAAGCCCTTGAAGCCTACATCAGACACAATAATTGAAAGCAAAAGCTTTTGATTTCCAAGAGGAAATGTTTGGCTGAAGTTCTTGAGAATCAAAAGAGAAGACCCTGATAGAAGTAAAATAGAGTTTATGCTTCAATGGTGAACTAGAAAAAGAAAGAAAAAAAAAGGAATTTGGGAGGGATGAATATAGGGTGAAGGTCATCCAGGCCAGAAGGGTACGGGGCTTATCTCTGTAGGAGTTTGGTGAGTCCAGGGAATTAGTTATGTGCCCCAAAGGGGCAATATGAATGGAAATGGAGTCAGCATGAAGGTTCTACCTAACCCCATCCTTTACCAGCAAAAGGGAAAAAAATTGGAGCCACTCTAAAACCCGTAGGGTGGCCCATGTTGCCTGCTCATTAGCTATTCTTTTCATCACTGTCTGCTGAGTGCCTTTCATTAAGAGTCCTGTACATATTGGGGGCGTCTCAGTGGCTCAGTCCGTTAAGCGTCCCACTTTGGCTTGGGTCCTGATCTCATGGTTGGTGAGTTCGAGCCCAGCGCCAGGCTCTGTGCTGACAGCTCAGAGCCTGGAGCCTGCTTCAGATTCTGTGTCTCCCTCACTCTCTGCCCTTTCCCCACTCTCACTCTGTCTCTTTATCTCTCTCAAAAACAAAGATTAAAAAAAAAGGAGTCCTGTACGTATTGACTGTTGATCTTTCAGGAAAGCCTGCTTGCCCGGGCCCCAGGAATTTGCTGAACATTTCCAAATTGACCCATGTGGACACTTCTTTTTACAGGGATGCCAGATGTTCACGGGCTCCCCAAAGAGAAAAAGCAGTCCTTGAAACCCAAAATGCAATTTAAGTGTGTAGGAGGAAGCCTCAGAACTTGCACTTGAATGAAATAAGGCAATGATGAAACCCATGACAACAGAATGTGATAAATGCTGTAAGAGAGACATTGAACATTGGACAGAGATAACATCCTCTGGTTGGGGGAGGTAGACGAGGCAGTACTTCAGCTGGAGGGATGAAGAAGACAGCACTGGAGCTTGGTTCTGAAGAACTTCAGCAGGTGAAGATGGGAGCAAGTTAGGGGACAATGTCCAACAGAGGTACACTGGAAAAAGCATGGGAAACATGCCATGCACCCTGATGAGGAAGACTGATCTGCTCACACCTAAGTTGTGTCCTGCAAATGCCTCCATTTCTCTTTTATGTAAATTGTTAAAGGTAAAAATAGAATTTGAGGACATATTAATGGAAGAAAGGAATATGCCTTTGCTAAGTGCCAATCATTTTGTAAGTACTGTTCCAGATACTTTATAGATATTCATATTATTATAGATATTATCAAGTTAAATCCATTAAGCTAGCTATTATCATTATCTTTATTCTACAGCCGAAAGAATGGAGGATCCTAGAGACAAAATAACTTGTTCATGGACATCTAGCAATTCAGTGGCAGTGCTGGCATTTCTGACTCCCTAGTTCATGGTGCTTCCCAAATGAGTGAACCAATGATTTAATGAAAGGAAGTGTTCAAAAAATGCTCTCAGTAGTTAAAAGGCATGCCAAGCCCTTGTCACCACGAGACACAATATGGACTTAAAAGTTCATATGAATATAGTTTAATATGCTATCTTTTGAAAACAGTGTGTTTTCTTTATATGTGGATCCCTTTCAATTCAACATGGGCTGAAAGTTGACTCTAGTCCTGCTATCCTAGTTCTGGGCTAAACCCAGTGGTGGACATTAAAGAAGCCTAAATGGAGTATTTGCTTTATAAAAGTAATGGGGTTTTAAGGAAAACAAAGCACACATCGCAGACCAAGGAAATGGGACACGGTCACTATTACCTACTCACAGAATGAAATAAAGGAAATGCCTGCTGGGTTTTCGGCCAAGATGGCCGTGGATCCGGGCAGAGAAGATGTTCGCTGAAGCAAGAGCCTTCAGCTGGATCCTAATAATGTGGAAAACGGATTTTTGAATTGAAAAATGGCATTTTTTGGAAGCATATACGTTTACAGATGTAAGCACTGTGACTACTTTCCAGTATTTTCCCATGAATGTCTTTCCTTTTTTGACAGATGGGAAAGTCAAACCGGTGTGGTAGAGTGAACAACCAAGGCAGTCTGAAAAACCAGGACTTCAATCCAGGCTCTGCCGCTCACTAGCTAAACGTGCCCAGGTTACTTAGTTTCTTTAAGCCTTTGTTTCTTCATTTTTTAAGTGAAAATAATGGCACCTAAAATCAGAAGATTATTAAGGAAGATTCATTGGATAATGTCATCTTATCATGGGATTAGCTCTGTGCTTAAGCCATAGAGGCTGCTCAACCAATGTGAGCTTCTGTCAAATACTTAGCTGGTTCATGGAGGATGTGAGCTTACAATGCCTGTTTCCTGAAAATGAATTCAGGTTTAAGGCCATACACAAAAACTTATTTTGGCCCATGAGTGGGAACGTGTCAGTAATAACTGTCTTAAGCTTGAAGAATTAGAGGTTGTATTTAAAAAACAAACAAACAAAAAAATCATAATGCTTCCACTGTAAAAGGATTATTGACCTTAAGTAAAAACATTTATTTTGCTATGAGGTTGAATTTGCCTGTACTAAATCATTCTCTCTTATTCCTAAAATGAAATATCGACATCCAGAAAGCTACCTTGTCCACGCAAGTGACAACATTAAGGTCATCCCAGAAAGTTGAGATTAATCTGAGTCAGTGAAAAATTTAGAAGAGCCCCTGGCAAAATGAGGACAATAAATTTCAGAGTACAGATTAAAAATGAAATTAATCCAGGTGAGCCAGAACACTAAACCTCAATTTTTTTTAAACTCCGAGACATGCTCATAAATTTTGATGGCATATCTCTGGAAGAGAAAGAAATTAGTGAATGGTGGAAATTGATGTTAAGGGACAGTAGTACTCATAGAAACAAAGAGTCAAAAAGAGGGCCACATCACAGGAAATAAAATATTTTATCATTCACGTTTTCATTCTTAATGCAAAAAACATTTAGAAAGTTTCCACTGTACAATAGGCACTAGGATAAAAATGATTAAAAGGTAGGGTCCCCACATAGAGCTTATCGTTAAGCGAATAGAGCCAGTAAATCTTTCATTCATTTGTTCTTCCAGAAGTTCACAGTCTAGAGGGGGCAAAAAAGACAAGCTAATAAGCCATGACAATGAATAAAGTAATAACGGTATGCAGGTATGGAATTGTCTTGAAGAAGATAAGGTTAGTTAACCCTATAATTTCCAGACTGTTACTTATTCAACATTTGTGGAAATTCATCCACTGAGGCTTAGAAAATCATACTGAACTCGACTCTTCATCATCTCTGTTATCTACCACCCTCCCAAGACACATCGTCTTATTCTACGAAAGGTTTAAGACTTGATTCAAGATCACGAACTCCAATTCCCCTAGCTGGAGCCTCATCTGTGTTTGACACACTTAAATCTGGAAAATGAAGTCTTGAATTCTGGACGTGTTCATGAGCGTGACTCTCCCTCTGCCTCCACTTCTGCTCATCTCCAGGGAAATACTTAGGATCTCAACCTTATTGAACATGGCTGTATCTCAGAAATCTTGAAGTCCAGCATCCCACTTTCTGGCTACATCTTTCCTTCTCTTAACTAGTTGCTACATGAAACTGATATAGCCAGGGGCAGATCCATGATTCATTTTATCTGAAACTTATACAATTTGGGGAGCCCTGTTTAAGAAAAATAATACACAATTACAAATAGAAAAGTGGTATAAAAATGAATACTTATAAGAAATAAAAACAAATCATTAAACTTTAAAAGCAGGCAAACACCACAAAATTCACTAATAATCATAACACTTTAATTAATAAATTTGTGCCTCTATAATTCTTTTTTCATACCTATGGCCTGCATATGTTTGGCTGCTTTCATGAGTATCCAATTGACCTCGCACTATTTATCGATAAATGCATCATTTCCCATTGCCAAGTAATGTCAACTTTGCATAAACCAAATTTAGGAGTCTGTTTCTGCACATTCCATTCCCTTTCATTGGTGTATTTAACAATCTCTGCATAAATTAACACTATCTTGATGGATGTAGCTTTAAAATAAATGTTTAAATTCAGGCTCCCAGCTTTGTTTTTCTTTTTTAAGATTGTCTTTGGGTATTCTTGGCGCCTTTCATTTCCAAATAAATTTTGAATTGGCTTATTAAATTCCAAGAGAGCTGCTTCTGGGATGTTGATGGAGATAACATTGATCGATACATAAATTTGGGGATCAACTTAACAATATTGATCATCTTAACGATATTGAGTGTTTCAAGCTCTGAATGTAGTTTTAGTTCCATTTTTTCAAACATTCATTAATTTCTCTCATTATCATTATGTATTGTTTGTTGAAGAAGACTAAGCACCTTCTTTTTTAGCTTTGTTCCTAGATATTTAAGAATTTTAATGCTGTAATAAGTGGCATCGTTTTAATTTCATTTTTAACTGTTTCTGGTATGTAGAAACAAAATTGATTTTGGTGTGGCTAAACTGTGTAAAAAACTTAATACAAATAGTTAATCTGTAGATTCTTTTTTTTTTAATTTTTAAAATTTTGTTTTTGAGACAGAGAGAGAGAGAGAGCAGGGCAGGGGCAGAGAGAGAGAGGGAGACACAGAATTCCGAAGCAGGCTCCAGGCTCTGAACTGTCAGCACAGAGCCTGACTCAGGGTTTGAACCCACGAACCATGAGGTTGTGACCTGAACCAAAGTCAGACGCTTAACCAACTGAGCCACCCAGGCACCCCAATCTGTAGATTCTTTTGTATTTTCTGATCACGCAGTCACATCATCTGCAAAAAATGACCCTTTTATTTCTTTGTTTCCAATGATTGTGATTCTTCTCTCTCATGCTTGCAGCTTTACTCTAGCTAGAACCACTGCTATTATGCTGGTTAAAATTGGTGATGAGGGCTCCAAATCTCAGGAGAGAAGTGTTCGAGGTTTCATTATTGAGTATGATTTTTAATGGGTTTTTGTTGCTGTTTTTGATGTTTTCTTTCATATTGGATATGTTACCCTCTATTTCTAGCTTGCTAATAGTTTTTGAAACGTGAATGGGTTTATGTTTAATTCAGTGTTTTTCAGAATTTCTGGAGTTTTAACTGAAAATGTTGATTTTTGAAATGAAAAAGAGTACCATTTTCCTGGGCCACCTTTCTTTGGCAGGCCTTGAATACCAACTCAGTTTGAGCAACTTTCTGCTTGAGCTTCTTAGTCTCATAGTGCTGCCTCGCTCATGAATTGATGAACAACTTGAAAGGAAAATTAGAATAGAATGCATAGCTCATCTTAGTGTGGTTCCCTTCTCCTCCAGATCAAGACCCTAAAGTCCTATTCAATTTGGTACCTCTCCCATTTGTTTTGTCTTGTGGTTTTTTTCTTTTTCTTTTCTTTTTTTCTTTTTTTAATTTTTTGGTGGTGGTTGTTTGCTTTTTTTTTTTCCTTTTTTTTTTTTGACTCAGGTAGTCATTCTTTTTTTCTTTTTGATTTTTTTTTAACATTTATTTATTTTGAGACAGAGAGAGACAGAGCATGAACGGGGGAGGGGCAGAGAGAGAGGGAGACACAGAATCGGAAGCAGGCTCCAGGCTCCGAGCCAACAGCCCAGAGCCCAACGCGGGGCTCGAACTCATGGACCGCGAGATCGTGACCTGAGTCAAAGTCGGACGCTTAACCTACTGAGCCACCCAGGCGCCCCTCCTTTTGATTTTTTTAATGTTTACTTACTTTTGAGAGAGAAAGAGAGAGACAGAGTGCAAGCAGGGGAGGGACAGAGAGAGAGGGAGACACAGAATCCGAAGCAGGCTCCATGCTCTGAGCTGTTAGCACAGGGCCCTACATGGGGCTCAAACTCACAAACAGGGAGATCATGACCTAAGCCAAAGTTGGATGCTTAGCTGACTGAGCCACGTGGGTGCCCCTTAGGTAGTCATTCTTAAAGGATTAATGCAAGTGAATTTCTCATGACTTATAGCAGAAATCTGGCTTTTGTTTTATTATTAATGATGTAAGAAATTTCTTTCACCTTTACAACTTATTATTGATGATGTATGTAAATTAAGAATATTGTCAAATTTGAGAACACCTCTGTAAAGTCTTTTCCATATAGGAGCTGTTGGATTTAGAAAAATTTTCCACAGCCTCTCTCTTGCCCTGTACATTTCAAATGTTGTTTCTTTTCTGCAACTCACACATTTCTTGTGCTGGGGTCCCAAGACACATTCTTGTGATGATTGGATCTCTGCACTTTTTCATCATGACTTCAGATAGATCTGTGCAGTAAGTGGTAGGAATATTCTTGGAAGCTATTCCTACACTGAAATTGTTAGCAATAACTTAATTGTACCTGGAAGTAACTGCACACTATGTAAGTATATCCCAGGAAGTCCAAACTAAATGTTTCTTTCCCCCACTCAGATTCCTCTTGGCGAGCTCCCTGAATACTTGTGTCCACTCCCATAAGCAGCTGATACAAAGAGAAGTCTGATGGAAGGAAGCTGGAGCAGAGGGAGACAGTAGGGGCACCTGTGTGGCTCAGTCAGTTAAGTCTGACCTAGATTTCAGCTCAGGTCACAATCTCATGGTTTGTGAGTTCAAGCCCTGCATCAGGCTCTGTGCTGACAGTGTGGATCCTGCTTGGGACTCTCTCCCTCTTTCTCTCTCTCAAAGTAAATAAACAAACTTTATTTTTTTTTTTTAAAAAGGAAGGAGACAGTAGTGTTAACCTGCGCATTCTTGATAAGGACAATATCAGTTCAAGGATATAAAAGTCGGTTCTAGAAGGGTGAAAAATCTTGCTCTCTTTTATATATAAAGCACAAATATACACATAATACATAATAGATATATAGTCCATGGATGGTATTAAAAATTCATAGGGGAGGGCAATTAGAAAAAAATACGAATAAAAAGGCTTGTAAGGGGGGAAATAGTTTTGTTTGTTTGTTTGTTTTTATGTTGAGGGGTACTATTTTAACCAATTGAGGATAAATGCCTTACTTTACAAACTTTCCCAAGCCATATGGACATGTGCACCCATTGCTAAGGCTCCTTGTCAGGGTCTTGGGAAGGACCCAAATAAGTGTGGGGCTCCAAAGCCAAAGCTTCATTCGTTTCATGGTAAAACCACCCCAAATACATAAAATGGGAAGAGTCATAATCTCTGAGGAGTCCACGTAGCTCTTCCCCAACTATGAGAATTTCAGTCACAGGCAAACATACACTATAAGCCACGGGATCAAAAAAAAAGCACAGCACTTTCTTTTCAGTGGCACTACCCTCCGTCCCTGCCCTCAAATGCAGGCTGAAGGAAAATTCTCAAAGGAATGAGTTGGAAAAGGATGGGAGAGAGGAGATAACCAAGCTCCAGGATGAATGGAGAGGGATGGCAGCCTCTCTCCCGCTGCGCCAGTTCACCGCTCAAGAACGCACCTCTGGTGACTGGGGGGGGGGGGGGGGGGGGGGGGGGGGGGGGGGGGGGGGGGGGGGGGGGGGGGGGGGGGGGGGGGGGGGGGGGGGGCACAATATTGATTATGCCGCTGCTGGGGACGCGGATGGCAGGAAGGCTGCCAGGTACACATCCAGGCTGCGGAGTCCCGTCGCCTGTGGCACTGAGTTTCGCCGGATCTGTACCTTTGCACTAGAATCTCTTGCCTCCCCATCAAATGTCTTTCCCTCCATTTCCATACACATGTCACCGCTCCTCAAGACCTAGGTAGGTTCTTTATATCAGTCAGGCCTTCCTCTCCCACCTGGCTCCTATAGTAGTCTTTTAGTTATTCAGAATTATGATTCTTTCTGAGCAAGTCCTGTCTTCCCAAATAGTCTATGAACTTCTTGCAAGAAAATTGTGATTCTCATTCAGCTTGGTATCTTCAAACCAAGTGGAACAAAGCATGAACTGCTGACCATCAGGAACAGTTAGAACCTGCTGTCATTGTGGGGCTTTATAAGAAGACAGTAGGGAGGAGTGCTCAGATGATAAAGAGGAAGCCACCCCTATTGTATAAGAGGAAAGCGGTAATTTTGTGCAGGATGGGGACAGGACTCAAAACAAAAGAAAATACATGCATACACTCAAAGCTTCTAACATGTTAATAAATTCCAGATGAAGAATCTTTATTATTTCATTCAGTTTAAGAAAGAAAATTCCAGGGGCACCTGGGTGGCTCAGTCCGTTAAGCATCCAACTTCACCTCAGGTCGTGATCTCACCGTTCATGGGTTAAAGCCTTACGTTGGGCTCTGTGCTGACAGTTCAGAGCCTGGAGCCTGCTTCGGATTCTGTGTCTCCCTCTCCCTCTGCTCCTCCCCTGCTCATGCTCTGTCTCTCTGTCTCTGTCTCTGTCTCTCTCAAAAATAAATAAACATTAAAAAAATTTTTTAAAGAAAATTCTACTGCCCTTCACTGCATTGAGTTTTAGGAATAATTGTTTTCTGTTACTGAACATGCATCATGGTGGTGATACCCATTTTAACTGTATCAAGGATTACAACCAGCAGATCCCAGGAAATAGTTCAATGTAGAGACCACCAATACTATTTTTTAAAATTAATTAATTAATTAATTAATTTTGAGAGAGAGAGAGCATGCATACAAGCAGGGGAGGGACAGAGAGAGAATCCCAAGCAGGCTCCATGCTGTCAGCGCAGAATCTGACGTGGGGCTGGAACTCACGAACCATGAGCTCATGACCTGAGTCAAAATCAAGGAGTCAGCTGCTTAACGGACTGAGCCACCCGGGCGTCCCAAGGCTACCAGAACTTTATGTTTGATTCTGTCCCTGAATTTCTGTTTAGTTTTGTTCAAGCCCCTTATTTATTTTTTAGACACATTGTTTATGTAAAGAAGGAACAGCCAATATATGAAGAAAGAAAAAACTAATATTTTAAAAGAAAGACAAGGGGTCATTTTCATGATACAGAACGTTTTGGAATATATCAAGGGTATGCTTGATTTGCCTTAAATTACCACTGGAGGAAAGAAAAATGCAGCTTACCCTTCTTGCCAATGGGCCCGGTCTTGCCAATGTTGCCCTGGTCTCCTGCATCACCCAGCTCCCCCTTAATTCCTGAAAAGCAAAGCATGTGTCATCTTTACATCCTAAGGTTTTAAATTCCCTTTGAAGATGTGGCTAGTACATGATATCTGCTTGAAGGAAATACAAAAAACATACTCTTCTGTCTGCGGTATGGAACATATATCCTATGTTTTATTATCTATCTTAATAGCATTGTAGTGTATATACGAAAACTAAATGTGGGTAAGAATGAAAATCCTGGACCCAATGGTATTGAAATGTTTACTGATACGATATTCCTAAAAGGTCTATAGCAGAGGATGTCTAATCTAGAGGTCAAATAAGGGGCTGAGTGGAAGAATTCTTGAGTTTTATTCTAATTCTGTTCCTTTCTAGATCCTTTTGGGCTTCACTTGGGAATTCTGTTTCCTCCCTATTTCAAAACAAGATTTGACTATCTTAGCCATTTTTAAGAAGGGGAGAGAATGTATAATCGTAAAACTTCATGATCAAGGGGACATCAGAGATTGCCCTACTGAGTTTTTACCCCCCAAAAATATGATCGGGATCATGATTTCCTCCAAAATTATCAGTTTTGGTTTTTTTCTACGATGACCTAAAAAACATTTACCAGTAATAAAGCTGTATAATTTTGCAACTGATTGTACATAATTATAGAATATTATACATATTTATAGAATAGGAAGAGTATAAATCAGCATTTCTCAAATTGAGGTTTCAAAAGCTTGTGAGTCTTTTCTTCTCTTTAACTTGCTAAAGATTTTGAAGTCAGTGGTCTAGGGCCACCACCTTGTAACAGTTGATGGAGAATATGTCCAGTGCTTGGAAGACACACGCTTAGACACCACAATCCAGAAGCTATGTATTGGTGAAGCTACTCTTGGCGTTATGAGTAAAAACACTCCCTAATGGCCTTTGTGTCATTCTCATCTTCCTTGGCCCTGTTCCTCCCACTCCATCGTCTACTGACAGATCTTAGAAAGGTGAGTAAGCCAATGGATCAGTCAACTCTTTCTGTTCTTCTCATCCCCCTCCTTACACTCTAGGTCAGCCAAAAGGAGTTGCTTAGCAGTGGATTCTGAGAAAAGACACAGCTATGAACCCAGCTGTGTTTCTAAAACTCGTGGTTTCTTAGATATTTCTGGAGACTGCTCCTCCCTAGGTCTCCTGGAATACCCCACCTCTGCTCATCCTAAGGAGGCAGCCTAAGAAATGTGTGGTGACTTATTGACAGCCACTGTCATAGGAGCTCTCTGGTAGCGAGTACATTCATATCTGAAGTACCTTTCATTCATCTTTGGAGCCAAGAGTGTTCCAAAAGCTGCCAATCTCCAGGACAAGGCCAGTAGAGAGAGGAAAGCAATTCTAATATTACAGTGTCACATTCACATCATTGCACTTACCTTTCGGGCCCATGCGTCCCACTTTGCCATGTTTCCCCTCCTCTCCTGGATCTCCCTTTTCGCCATCATCTCCTTTGGAAATGGAAATTGAATGAGTGGAGCAGCTCGAATAATAACATAGCACATCCTCCCCAGGATATGGTGGTGAACATGGTTGGAATCCATTCCTCAGCCAAGGGCTTGCCTTATAACTCTTATGTGACTATGTTCATGGGCCCACATAGACTGGACAGTCAGGGAAAGAGAGGACACTTCTGGTATCTTTACTCTTTCACTTTTCACACGCTGTTGGGGGAGGTCATTAAAGGGATGTGACCACCCATTGACTTCTGAACCAGACCCAGGAAATCAGTTAAAAGCTACTCACCCCTTTCCCTATCTTGCAATGTATGACCACCATTCCCACAGTGGGAGCCATTTCAAGGATGCAGCTTTGACAGAGTGAGGTGTTGTTGAGACCATCTGGCAGGTATATGTGACTGAACCCTGAAAAGGCATCTATATAAACTTTTGAGATTCTGGCAGGCAGGTGTGGAAACTTTCTTGTCTTACCACCACTGAAGACAAGCCTCATATGTAACTTCCCTTGCTTATTCACATCACCACCTACCAATCTGGAGTGGTCTGCCTCTTTCCTTCGTCTCCCCTTGCTCTCAGTATAGGTAGGATAGGAGGGCAGTTTCAAATTTTCCCCAAGAAATTCTCAAGTTTGCAAACCTAGCTAACTTTATGTTTGAAGAAATGTCTTTGCTGGTGAATTCCTGAGAAGTTTGCAAATCTTTTTTTTTAATGTTTATTTATTTTTGAGAGAGAGAATGTGCATGAGTGGGGTAGGGGCAGAGAGAGAGGCAGAGAGGGAATCCCAAGCAGGCTCCACACTGTCCGTGTAGAGTCAGATATGGAACTCAATCTTACAAACCATGATATCATAACTTGAGTCCAAATCAAGAGTTGGATGCTTAACCAACTGAGCCACCCACGCTCCCCTCTTTTTTTTTTAACTGAAGTATAGTTGACAATTTTATGTTAGTTTCAGGTATACAAGTCTGATCTGACAAGTCTGTAGGTCATGTTACGCTTGCCACAAGTGTAGCTACCATCTATCACTATACAAACTATTACAATACCATGGACTATATTCCTTATGCTGTACCTTTCATCTCTGTGATTTATTCATTTCATGACTGGAAGCCTATATCTCCTATTCCCCTTCACCCATTTTTCCCATCTCCCCACCTCCTTTCCTTTTGGGAACTACCAGTTAGTTCTCCATATTTACATCTGTTTCTGCTTTTTGCTTGCTCATTTATTTTGCTTTTTAGGTTCTACATTTAAGTAAAATCATATGGTATTTGTCTTTTTCTGTCTGACTTATTTTACTTAACATAATTCTCTCTAGGTCTATCCATGTTGTTGCAAATGGCAGGATCTCACTCTTACTTATGGCTGGGTAATATTCCAGTGTGTGTGTGTGTGTGTGTGTGTGTGTATCATATCTGGCATGACAGGTCTTTATTTTTATAGTGAATTTGGCCAGTTCTGGAAGCATGTACATGTTCAAACGTGTATATTGATGTGTAATACATATATAAATAATATTCTATACTTATATATAATTATCTAAATATATACAAATTATAAAATATATAAATTATAACTTATACTTTGTAAACTCTTACTCTCGGACTGCATGTTTGAGAGACCCCAAGTAGTAGGCATAGACCAGGAAGCTAAGAATAGAAGACAGGTAGGAAACAGGAACAGCTGCAAAGCAGTTCTGTGTGGGCAACAACTATCTTTTTTTTTTTTAATGTTTATTATTTATTGAGAGACAGAGCATGAGCATGGGAGGGGCAGAGAGAAGAGGAGACACAGGATACAAAGCAGGCTCCAGGCTCTTAGCTGTTCACACAGAGCCCGATGTGGGGCTCGAACTCACAAACCACAAGATCATGACCTGAGCTGAAGTCGGACCCTTAACCGACTGAGCCACCCAGGTAGGCAGCAATTATCTTAGTCATAGGTGGATCTAGCTCTCACACCCCATCTAGTCAAGGACAGAATGAGTGTTTTAATGAAAAGTGTCCTGGACCATAAATCAGGAGCCCTGGGCTTGAAGGTCATGTTAGTCTCTGATGGGTTGAGCAACCCTTCAAAAGTCAGTGATAGAGTTTATTGGCTTTAGAATAAGGCAGATCTGGACTTTATCACTTGACCACTCATTATCTGGAGAAAGTTAGGTATGTGACCGCCCTTTCTGAGTCTCGATTTCCCCTCATACAAATTGAGCTAATAATGCCTACAAAACAAGGGCCCTTAAAAGAACTTTAATAAGATCAAATACATAAAAGACCTGGAACATAATCTGTTCTTAGCAATGGTGGATATTGTTATTCTTTATATCTCAGTGTCCTCATCCTTAATGTGGACTTAATACCTGCCTTCCCTACCTCTCTCAGTTGTTTTAGCATCAACAAGGTAAGTATGCAATTGTGCTTTGAAAATAAAGAGCACAACACACACGATATTATGACCAGCTACCTGAATTATCACCACAGCAATCTCAGGATATGAAGGAGTCCTGTCCATCACTAATGGAAAGGAGTAGATAAAAAAAAAAAAAAAAAAAAAAAAAAAAAAAAAAAAAAAAAAAAAAAAAAAACAACTTCTAAAGACAAAAGTGAAGCTCCTCAGATTAGACAGTTTGGGAGAGAGAAAGTTGAGATGTCATTTACTTGTCCAGAAAAAGCATGCTCAGCCATTCTCTATGTTTTCCTGACAGCAGAACGTAAATATTTTAAATGAAAGCTTAAGTCAAGTATGGAACCATTGGATTTCCAGGTCAAAAAGCCAAGTATGGAACGGTTGGATTTCCAGGTCATGAGATGGGTCAAGCATTAAAACACTTCCCACGTGAAGCTCTAAAATCTCCTTCCGGGGAAGCTTTCAAAAAAGAACACACAGATGATTTGTGTGATCAGACCAGAGGGGTGAAGTGGATGGACAAAGTGGCATTTCTTTAGATAAAATTAGTAGCCAATGTTTATTGAGTTATTATAATGTATGCTGGCACTGTTGATCATCATACCAATTCTAGGAGGTGAAAACTATTATTGTGCCATTTTTTGAATGGAAGAATAGACTCAGTGAGGTTAAGTTCCTTGCCTAGTGTCATAGAGCTTGTGGATGGCAGAGCTAGGATTCAACATGTGTATTTCTGTGCCTCCAGATCCCTACCAGATCCCTCCATTTATCCCTTCCAATCCAGGATTCTGTGACCCTTAGCAAATTGTGGATTTTAAATAATTTGATATTGTGTCAAATTTTTCAGGGAGAAAAAGGGGAGATGCGGAAAGAATGGCTGTTTTTGTTCCTTTTTAAAAAAAGAAACAGTGGGGAAGAAAAGAAAAGAAAAAAAAAAAAACAGCCAAGCATCTCAATGACTTAATCCACAGGGAATGTATCCTTGAGGTAGTTCAGTATAATTGAGACCTGGCTTTGCCACTCACTAGCTGACGGAGCTTGGGACGTCCTTGACCTTTGTTGAGCCTTGATTCACTGATTTGGAGAATGGACAAAATACTATCTTCTGCAGAGCTTCAGAGGGTTTTAGTAAAGGTAAAATTAGAAAAGTATTTTCCTTCAGGAAGCCCTTTCTAACACTTTCAGGCTGCGCTAAATCCTCCCTTTAATTACCTTCATTGTTGAAAATATCACTTTATCCTGAGTCCATTTTTCTGTGTTATTCCTTACACTCATCTGTGACCTGTGGGATGGCTGGGGTTATGGATGATTTATTCTAGCATCTTCATAAATTAACACATTGTTTGTGTCTGGTGCCTAATAAATACAGTTGAGCTGGATATATTTTGTGAGCCATAAAACATTTTACAAGTGTAATGATAGTGTTTATTGAATACTATGGGCCAAAGGGTACCTAGCACTTGATATACATCTTATCATTTGGCCTCTACAACAACTTTGAGATGGATATTATTCTTAGCTCCATTCTACAGGTGAAGAAATGGGTCAAAGAAAGGTTAAGTAACTTCCTAGGGTCACAGAGCTTGTAAGTAATAAAGCCAGGATTCAAACCAGGGCAGTTGCCTTCAAAGCCCATGTTCTGAACAAACTGTCTGACTGGGAACAAATTCTTGTTAACATTTCTGGGTTTTGGATTGCTATTCTGTACAATGGGACCAAAGATACGTGTCCTGCTCACCAAAAAGTGAGATCAAAGACAGGGATGTATGTGAAACACTTTGTGAATCATGAAACCACAAAAATTATTGGTGCCATTATTACTTCTCCTTCTTTTCTACCTTCCTCTGAGCTTTCCCATTCGTTTTCAAGCAAGTATCTAACTGAAAGCAGCCAGATGAGGGACTTAGTCATCTACTGCTCCCTGGTGGCTCCTGATGGAGACCTGGGAGGGTGAAAATAGGATTATTATTCTTCTGACCTGTGTGCCTGCATCCCAGCCCGGTGCTGAGCAGGCTGCTGGCAGAGATGAAGTAAACAACTCGTGCCCTTGCCTTCAGCTTGAACCCTGGGTTCATTTGATCTTTGAGACTTGCTTTAATGAGAACAGAAGAGAGGTATAAAAGCAAGCTTTGGAAAGGATCCCCCACATGGCTCACAGTTGTCTGCTTTCATCCTCTTGGCAATATTTCATTGGATTAGTAGTGCAATTTAGACTTTCTTTTTTCCTTTTAAAAATAGCTACTTACATTTTAAAATTAAATGAAAAGCTATCAATTGAAATGAACTAATTTCAATTTTACAAAAATGATTTGTTTCGGCCCCCCCAGGCCGCCAGCTTGCTGTGATAATCTCTCCACCAGAATTCCAGCAGAGCGCACAGCTGACTAATTTTTCTTAGGGAAAGGGAAAGTTTTTTTTCCCCCAACAAGCAAAAAGTCTTTAAAAATTAAAGTCTAGTTTGAGTTGAAATTGCTGAACCTAGGTCAGTACCCCCTGCTCAAAGGAAGCAATTATTAAAAATTAGTGAATTGGTTTTGGAAATGCTAAAGAAAAATCACTAGAAGCTGAACTTTTCCCACTGCCAAAATAGTCTTATGGACTAGGAGGAGGTTGTTAGCAATCCTCCTCCTGATCAGCCTTTGAATTGAATGCAGGAGGTAGTATGGGGTGCTTTATTAACGGGGCCAACACTCTTCTCCAAAATATATCCCTCTCGTCTCTACCTACACCTTCTTGCCAATTACATTCTCATTCTTGGAAAGCTCTGTTGTCATATCGATTATTCCCTGGACCTCTCCTATACACCTCATATCTTAGTACAGTCATAAAATGGACTATATCCCAGCACTTTTACCTCCTGGATCACCACCTCATCCTTTACCGAAATATTCAGCCATCCTTGGGACCTGCTACTTTTGCTTTCTCCCCAGTCGCTCTGTTTATCAGTCCCTCTGTGCCTTTACTTCTCTCCCCATTAATCCTGAATTCTTTCAACTCAGTCACTCCTACACAGCTCTCCCTAAGGCAAAGGGACTGCCCTCCTTTGGTGAAGAGAGCTCTGGGACAAATTCTATCATTTTTCTGAATCCCAGTGCCATCCATTAAATGGAGAAAATAATCGTTACTTCATAGCATTGTTGTAGACTAATGGAGACAATGCAAGAAAAGTGTGCAGCACAGTGCCTGGTGCTTGGCAAACTCATCTGTTCTTCTTTTAACAAGAATAGAAGGGAGGTGTAAGAATGATTAGCATCATCATCATCATCACCACCAGAAATGACATTTCTTTTAAACCTTCCTTTGTATTCACTACCTCAATCCTTATCCTACAATCATCACTTACTTTTTTACTTAACTATGTGTGCTAAGTAAATTTTCACACATTAAAGATAAATGGAAATATATATATACCCATTACTGAGGTTTAACAATTAACATGTTGTCATTGCTTCATCTATGTATTTTTATTGATTTTTTTTTTAAAAAGTATATAACGGACATCACGACATATCTTCCTTAAATACTTCAGCAGGTCTCTAAAAGGTAGGAACATTCTCCTGTGTACACATAATATCATTATGTCAATCTTAAATTTTAATTGACTACCGGGATTTGCTAAAGCCATCTTTATAGAGTTCTGTGACCTCGTTTATCTTGAGCCTGTGGTACTGTGCTGCATATAAACTAATAAAAAGAGGTGAGCCCTTAGAAAGACAGACAGACATTCAGAGGAATAAACCTAGGTTCACTGAAAACAAATCATGACAAAAATTCCATTTTTAATTCTGAAAGGACTCCTAATAAATCAAGAAACTGTCATGACCAGAGTGGCTGGGAGAAGACACATTTCCATTGGTCATTCACAGAAGACTGCAGTTCCTGTGAGGCTGGGAGGATATATTGATAAAATCCATGGGCTTCATTCTTACAGATCTTGAATTCAATTTCTAATTATATCCCTTTGTGTGTGTGGTATTTAACCTCTCAAAGTTTCTGTTTTGTCTGTAAATGGAAATAAATAGAGTGACTACCTGTTTAGTCTCCCGAATTGAGGGCTGTTTCCTTATGCTGAAACACATGATATTTTTCTTTCATTTCAATAGCTTTGTGATGGAAATTGCAGGTAGAGGAAGAAATCAGTACAAAGGTTTCTTATTTCCTTTTTCCCCTATCCAGTGTATTGCCAGGTTATGTCTAGTGTTACCTGCCCATTCCTTGAAGGTGCGATTTTTCAGCTCTCCAAATGGTCTCATATCCTAGGACTGGCAACAAACACTCGGATAACAGGAACCAACAGGAGAAGGTGATCTGTAATTTAAAATCAGGCTTCTGCAAGCATGGCTCACTGACCCTCAAAGATAGTGGTCATAAACTGTGGAGAGATTACAGACCCTTGGTGACATTTCATCACAGCTCTCTTTCCCCATTTCAGACATGGAGGGGGTTTTCTTCATATTTCTTTTAATGAAAGCAGAAAAAATGAGCAAGCATAGTTTTTAAAGGAAGAATGACGTGTAGACATTACTTTGCATCTTCACTGCCATGAGGCAACTTATCTGTGGGTCAAGGGAGACCCAGACCTTGGCCATCTTGGCTTAAGAAGAACAGCAAAATAATAATAATAATAATAATAAATACTATGTTCCTCATGAATGGAAAAACATCTTTCCATGATAGTAGGGCAAGGGTCCTCTAAGAGATTTTTCTGAGCTCCTCCCTAACATTATCTCACCCAGTTATAAAGAATGTGCATGAAATAAGACCATCCTTGTAAAACAATTAACATCTTTCCCAATACATTTAAAGCATTTGCAAAATGTTTATTTTGGTCCTACAGTCGGGATATGATTACAAAAGAACTAAGTTCATTTTAGTCCATAGGAAGCTGCCTGCCTCTAAGGAGAAAAGCTGTCCAAGGGACAATCTTCTGTGGAAGAAAGCAGCTCTTAACCAAGATACAATTTGGCAAGGGTCTCAGCCTTCAGAACCACAGGTCTTTGGAAGCTTGGTGCAATGGGAATAATAGGAGTTTTATAGCCTGTTATGGGCTGAATTGTTTCCTCATCTCCAAAATTCATATTGGAGCCCTTCAAGTTGAAGCCCTACTCCCAGTACTTCAGAAGGCAAATGTACTTAGACATAAGGCCTTTAACGAGATGAGTAAGTTAAATTCTGGCTGTTTGGGCAGTCCTAATCCAATCTGGCAGTGTCCTTATGAGAAGAGGAAATTTGGACATACAAAAGGATACAAGGACAAATGTAAAAAAAAAAAAAATCCTTGCAAAGGCCATGTGAGGACACAGTGAGAAGGCGGCCATCTGCAAGCCAAGGAGAGAGGTCTTAGCTAAGAGAGACCAAATTTGTCAACAACTTGACCTTGGCCTTTCAGCCTCCAGAACTGCAAGACAATGACTTCCTGATGTTTAAGCAGTTTGTGGTGTTTTGTTATGGTAGCCCTAGCAGACTAATTCATAGTCACAGAGACCTGGGCTCAACTCCTACATCTCCACTTAACAGCGCTTTCATATTATACTAAATAAGTATAGTGCGTACTCTCTCTGCTTCAGTTTCCTAAACTAGAAAGTTGAGATAGTTACATTTTTCTTACAGAGTTGCTTGAAGATTAAACGATATTATGGATGGCAAATTTCACAGAGGATACCTGTGCATTGAGTGTGCCCTTAATGATCCACTAAATGTTGAGTGTATAGTGGGGATCTCTTGCTTTTACCTTCCTGGTATCTTCTTCTGTGCTTCTAGTACCGGTCCCACAAATTTCCATAGGAAACCACGCTTGCTTATTCTACATCCATGTGTTTTAAACCTAACCCACAGTGATTGGTTCAGCAATGGACATGTGACTCACCAAGAGCCAGTGAGTCTCAATTCGTAGATAAGTCTCCTCAACAACTCAAGCAGTTACAACTTTCAAAAATGGAGACTTGCTCTTTCTGCAAGGGTTGCAGAGAGGATAAGCTACTATTGAAATATCTGAATCTATTTGACCACCACGAAGGGAGAAGCTTCTTTAAAGTGAAGTCATTATTGAGGAAAGCAGAAGCAAGGTATGAAGACTGAGTCCTGAGCACCTCACTCCGGACTGGATATAGTGCAGCTTGAATCCCTCCCTGTTACATGAGTCTATAAATTCCCCTTCTCTCCTCTGTTTGCTTGTTTGACTAACCAGTTTAAGTTTACTTCCTTACTAATGTAAGGAAACTTATGTGTCTACTAGACACAGATCAGGACAAAAGGGCCTTCCTATGAGGAAATCAAAACCTCAGGAGAAGATAGGCATATAATTACTGTGATAAATGCTAGAAGAGGAGCTGTTATGGGAGCACAATGGAGGAAACACCTGCCTTTACCTGCTTACACCTGAAACTCTCCCCTATTCTTTCTCCGGAAGAAATGGGATCCCTTGCACTGTGCTCCACCAGAATAAATTCATAACTTAAGTGAAAAAATAAGATAAAATACAAATTTGTCATTATATGAGGGCAGGCTGTTACTACACTGTTCTCATCAATAAAAGTTCATGTGGATTTTTATTTTCCGTCCAAACCATGCATCCTATGGGTTCCGCTCACATGTCACGTCCTTTCCCCAGGAGTCTTCTTGGTATAGACTTTCTTGCTGCCATCTCCCTCTTTAACTGTCAGGATCATCTCATTTTCTGAAGGGAACACCCCTCCTACTTCAAAGCACCCACCACACTGTGTCACATGATGGGACAGGTCAGGGATATGCACTATTTTCTCTGTATCCCTAGCACTTGGCACAGCGTCTCAGATGTAATGGGTGCTTTCTCAACAAAGGTTTTCAAAAGAAAGGGAATAACACCCTTAAAGTTAAGATAGATAAATGTGAGCTTAATGAGAATACAGGTAAATAAATTAGTAATTGATTGAAATGTCATTCTCTCAAATGGCTGATTAATGAATTGACTTGAGTCAGCTGAGAAAGGTCTGTGTGATGGCTTGTAATCTAGGAAGGCAGCCAGACTGGCTCTACTACTCTCTCCACCCCATATTTTTGTCCCCTCTTCTTTTTTTTTTTAAGTTTATTCATTTATTTTGAGAGAGAGAAAGAGAGTAAGTGCATGCACATAAGCGGGGTAGAGGCAGAGAGAGAGGGGAAGAGAGAGAATCCCAAGAGGTTGAACTCATGAACCATGAGATCATGACCTGAGCTGAAATCAAGAGTCAGAGCCCAACCGACTGAGACACCCAGGCATCCCTGTTCCCTCTTCTAATTTGCCCGTGTCTCCCAGTGTTGCCACCATGCTCTAATCTCCCAGGCTCAGTACCCAGATTGGCTTTGGCTATTCCTCCTTCCTAACTTCCACCTTGATTCTTACTTTTTCTCACATGTGTCCTTTCTTTTTCTTCCTAACACTACTGCCACCATCCTACCTCTTCCTGTCCTCATATAATCCCTATTCCTTGTGGGTGGTCCCTAAATGGTCGGCATGGTGTTTTATTCACCAGTGACTCCAAGGGCCTAGAATAGTGTCTATTCAATGAATAATTGTTTAAATACTGGTTTCCTTAGATCTGAACTTCACTTTTTCAAACCATCTTGCAGACTAATCTTTATAAAATAGCATTTTCATTATAAAACTGCCCCATTCAAAACATTTCAGCAGTTCCTCTGTGTTTATAGGCCAAGCCCAAACTAGTTAGTCTAGCATTTGGACTTTCACAGACTGGCATCGGTGGAAATTTCTGGTGTTATTTTCTGTCACTGAGTTGCATAACCTTCTATTCCTGTTCAACTTGGTTATTCATTTTTTTTATTAAAATGTCTTTCAATTCATGCCTCCATTGAGTGCCACACACTTTTCTCTCTGTTTGAAGTTCGTCTCTTCAGAGGAAAAAAACACAGACATCATAAAAGAAAAGAAAAAACATATATGACCATAAGAGAAATTAAAAGTTTTTATATGATAAAAGATGCCTCGTAAATATATACAGTTTATAAACAAATATATGACAGACAAGGGAAAAAATCAAGCACTAAGATACAGAAAATGATTAATATTCTTAACATGCAAAAAGCTTTTGCAAAAAGATAATAAGTGAAATAAAAAGATGATCTAAAAATATAAGTAATAAATGGTAGATGAAAAGTGCCTGTACTATTAGTCAGAACAATAGTAATATGGAAATGTCTTTATGGTACTTTGCCTTTAGATTTAGTAATAATCTAAAAAGACTAGTAGCATCAAACGATGCCACAGATGCAAAGAGCACTCAGTCATTGCTTCTGGCAACATCAATTGCTACACCATTTCTGGAAGCTAGTCTGTCAATAAGGATTAAAACAAAGAATCCAAACCATCTATTTTACCTTAGGGAACCTATTTTATGGGAATAACTGTAAGAACTAAAAACTACTTGTAAGAACGTGTGTGTGTGTATTTACGTATATGAAAACACTTGTTTGCTGTGGCAAAAACAAAACCCATAAACAATCTGAAAGTTTGTCATCATGGAACTGATGAAAATACAAGGAGAAATACTGTGCAGTTACTAAAAATAATGAGTTAGAGCGAGACCTCTGGGGAAAGTACGAGCTCCATGTTATAGTACATAAAGAGTGTCTCGGGGCGCCTGGGTGGCTCAATCGGTTAAGCAGCTGACTTCGGCTCAGGTCATGATCTCGCGGTCCGTGAGTTCGAGCCCCGCGTCAGGCTCTGTGCTGACAGCTCAGAGCCTGGAGCCTGTTTCCGATTTTGTGTCTCCCTCTCTCTCTGACCCTCTCCTGTTCATGCTCTGTCTCTCCCTGTCTCAAAAGTAAACAAAATGTTAAAAAAAATTAAAAAAAAAAAGAATGTCTCTTAGAGAGTCACATGCATATGATCTTACTTAGAAGAAAGAATAATAAACAGAAAAAATATAGAGAAAAGTGCCAATACCAAGCTCTTCATGATGATTACATGGGAGAAGTGGGTCTGGAAAAGGAAGAGTGACAGTGAAATGTGAAATCATTAGTTTTTTCTTTACGCATCTTTATTCTGCATATATTTATACATGCTATATGTTTAACAAGCATAAAATACTCTTTCAATTTAAAAAATAAATCATTAATAATATAAAGAAACTATGGCCCTTCTCTCCCTTTGTAAATTTTACCCATCGGTCTGTCTCAAATTCTAAATTCTCTGAATTTATTGATAGAATTATTTCCTTGGTAATTCACCATCTGCTTCCCTGTTACTACTCTATAATTGCTGCCTTGGAGTATTATTTTAAAATGCACTGTTATTTAACTTTTTGTGTTAATGTCAACTCCTTAATTGGAGTGTAAGTTCCTTGTGATGAGGGCAGATATTTTACACTTTGCTCTCAAGAGCTGCTCAAAACTTCACAATTTGCTCACTCATTCTTGAACAAATATTTATGGAGTCTCTACCAACTACTAAGTCCTGTGTTGAGTCCTAGGCATACGGCACGGTCTCAGACTAGACATGATCTAAGCCTAAAAGTTTGGTTGGAAGGAGACACCAAACAAGGTCTTCTAAATGTCATGAGTATTACAAAAGGGAAATTGTCATGTGTGTTGTTGGCACCTAACAGGGTGCGATTTTGAAAAGATCGGTGATATGGGAGTAAGGAGATTTGGCTTTTATTAAACTCTACTGCTCTCTCCTCAGATGACAAGATAATGTGTCAAATAAGGAAACAGAAAAGAAGTGCTTTTTCTATATTAATATGCTAAGTGATGCAAGGAAATAACATATATAAGGACATATAATTAAGTTATCTAATAACAATATCAATGTCAGTAATGATAACAACTGTGTTTACTGGGGGCTTCCTGTGATCCAACCCAGGTTGTTGACGTGCATGACCATGATATCAACCAGTTCTTTTATTGTGCCCCATCAGTTTCAGAGACCGAAAAACTTTATTCCTCCTGCAGCTCATTCCTGTGTGACCTGGCAAAGAAAAGTGAAGATTTCAAATATCCTGCAATATTTCCTACTTGGATTATAAAGCACCTCCTCTTGGTTTCAGGTTTACTTGGTTTAAAAAGAATTACTACTTGGAACCTACAAGTCTTTTGTAGTCACTGCATGTCTGAGTAACAGGAAGAAAAAAACCCAACAACAACTAACATTGTACTTAATGAAAAATACAATATCAAGGTTTGTTGGGCAGGTTTCTTCTGCCTGCACATATCATTCACTATTAAAATTCATTCACAGCCATGTCAGTAGAAACAAATGCAAGGAGAAATCCCATCCATCCAGGACTAAGTGGCAAGTGCTTTTGCAGTGCGGTAGTTAGGAGTGGAAGATCTGGGATCTAAGGGCTCAGTTCAAGTCCTGGATCCATCACCGGCTCACTGGCAACCCACTTAAATTGTACAAGTCTAAGTTGTTTATAAATCAGAGTAGTGAAATATCTCCCTCACAGTGTTGTTGAGGGGAGTAATGTGATAATTCACATGAAGGGTCAAACGGCGCCTGGAATGAGGTGAGCACTGGAGAAATTTATAACAGTATCATCCAATAGCCACCTAGAATTTCTAGCCAGTAGAAATTAGAGGGATGCAAAGAAGAGGCCAAGGGCAAGCTGTGCCTCTTTTAGCCCATTCCTTGGCTGTGCAGATTTGCAACTCCCTGGCTGAAGTGTATTTTTGCTTCCAGAGATTTATGCCACTGGCGTTGAAACGTTCACAACACTCTGTAGATGTAACATACAACATTCTGTCTAAAATTCTTCTCAGTACAAAGTGGGGCAGAAACTAATTTGAAGAAAAAGAGTAGCATTGTAAGTAATAACTGTGCGATTATATCCCAGCATCCCAATCCATGGGCATCCCACCTATCTGTGAGAATGGCGGTGTCCTCCTCCCTGATGATTCCCCTAAATGAGACAAGTCACAAAAACCGTGAGTCAAGACAAATAGTGTGATTTGTTTTTGTAGAGAAGAAATGCCTAAAAAATGTTTGCGATATCTATTTTCAACTGCCTGCTGGACTTTTCCATCTGAATGTCCAGAGGCAGCCCAAACTGTTTAGAACTCATTATAACCTGCCAGTTTTGCTTCTGAAATCTCTCTTTAATCTCCCCCTCTCTTCTTATCCCAACAGCCCTCATTAATCTCTTGCTTTTAGTTCATATCCCACTGGGAGCTTCTCACATCCTTCAGTGTTTCAGTCTACGTTCAACCTTGCCAAGAGATTCGTCTACCTGAAAAAAAATCTAAGTTGCTTCATTCTCCTACTCAGACTTCCAATGGCTCTTCTGGTTTAAACTATCATTTGGCTGGTCAGACCTGATACAATCTTACAACTTCTACAAAATAGCATGAAAACTGAAAAAAGAAAAAAAAGAAGAAGAAAGAAAACCCAAGGTATAATGAAAATTAGGTTAACAAAATGTAATGAGCTTCCATTTACAATGAAGCCATTGGAGCTGGACTAGGGAAAACATTCTGTGCTCTACTTTATTAAAAGATTGATTTTAATAAAAGGAGATGGAATAACACTTTCTCCTCCAGTGGACACCCCTGTTCCAAGAGTAAGTTGCCACTGACCAGAAAATTAAGTCAATAACTTTGTTGCATTAGTGATGCATTTTTGACATGGCAGAGTACTATACCCTAACCTCCCACACCCACCCATGTTTCTAAATCCAAAAAGTAAGATAGGAAGGAATACAGGAGAACAGGGAGTAAGAGTGATGCATTTGGGAGATTCAGTTCTCAATAGAAAAGCCTTATAGGCAGGTGCAGAAACACCCTGGCATCAATGAATGCTGAGCATTTTAATTTTGCATACACTCATCTGTGCAGAGTTAAAATGTTAGAGAATCAGGAAGAGGGAGCAGGAGAAAGTTCCACATTGGCATGATTGGGTCACCTTCAAAACATACCAACATGATATTTCCTCCTTTGATCATGAGGAGACAAAATATAGAGACAGTTGAGATAGGGGGAGAGAGAGAGAGAGAGAGAGAGAGAGAGATTAATCAAAATGTTGAGTCCATTCTAATTTGAAAAATAAAATGTTATCTTAATGGTCCTCTAACCTAGGAAAGTAGGTCATCTCCCTTGCTTTTGCACACTCTATGTGAGTATTATTTCAGTGTATTTGGTCTGTGTCTATGGACTAGTACTGACTTTGCCCTAAGATCACTGGCCCAGCCTTACTCTTCAAGTGCTAGGGTAACACTGATAGATGCATTCCAGAGAACTTCCTTTGTAATGTGTCAAAGTCCCTCCATCTCTTTGGGGACTTTCGCTTTGATCTAGAGCATATTGTCTTACTTGCTTACTTACTAGAGCATATTGTTCATCTCCCATTAGACATAAGGGTCTGTTTGGTCACAGAGCATGTGGTCTGAGGAGTGGGTGGGGTGGGGAACTTTGGTGCTGCCTGTCAAAATCCCTTTCTAGATTTTTGTTCATCTCAAGCCAGGCAGAGCAACATCATTTAAACTATTTTTGGCTGTACTCAAGACTGCAGTGCCTGCACATACAGTCGCCCCTGGGTGATAGCAAATAAATGACCCTCAGAAGGGTCACAGGCAAGAGTAGTGTGCTTTAGTTTCTTCTCTTTAAATAGGAATAATGATTCCTGTAGTATGTCACTACAGCCAATGAAAAATAATTGATAAACCTTTGTGAATTCTAAAGGCTCGTATTCATATACTTTATTTAACAGATACCAGTATTTTCAAGTGGCCACAAGAGACGTGAAACGATGGTTCTAGAGTTTTCAAATCAAGAATGATTATAGTAAATAATTCGCAAACCATTACATTATTTAGCTGCTACTACACTTGAGCCTTTGAGTGTCATATTTTCACTGCACATATTTGTAGCAGAGAACGTTGCCAACGAATTTTGTGAAAGTATAGAATATTGCAGATCAAGTATGTGGTGCAAAAACCAGCCAGACTGGTTATAGGTTGGAATATCCTGAAAATATGCGAAAAGGCCAAAACACACCATTTCTAACAGAAGTATATCTCATAAACATAAAAAAAGAGTGAGAGACTTAAGTTTGTATCTGGCCTACGTATATGGTCAAGATCCAAGGAGAACAAACCTGCCGGCCTGGGTCACGGGAAAATATTCTTTAAAGGAAGAAAAAAAGACCCCCAACACAAGAAACACATTCCTGTTTTCTCTCGAGTTTTGCTAATCCCCGGTTTTCTAATATTTAAAGAGTCCTTGGCAATATGTGAGAGACAGTGCTAAGTGCTTTGTGCAGCTTAACTCATTTCTCCTCACCACTAACCTATGAAGTACTCACACTATTATCATCCCATCTTTTCTTACTGGAAAGAAAACTGACTTCTGGTTTTGTGGGTTTTAACTCATTTAATCCCATTCCATCCATAGGGGTATTTACACCATTGTTTTTCCTATTTAATTGATAAAGATTACCAGGCTCAGTTGGAGAACTGTCAACTGCGGAAAGAAGGCAACATTAGTGAAGGGTAAGGGTAAGGGTGGTCTCAAGTTTGTGAGCTACTGATGAACAAAAGTGGACTTTGCCTTGGGGCTACACTAGGCAGGAAATTGCAGCAACCTGCAGAAGATAGTGGCATTTCCTGGGTAGGTTTCTATTCACAGAGCCAACTTTACAGTCTGTGAGCCTTTTGTCAGGATGGGGGAAAGAAGCAGTTTATGGTGGCTGGTAATCGAAAATGGAAGCTAATGGCAAAAATGAGGATGGCTGAGCTATATGCCGAACATGTTTTAATTTTCAAATGAAGTATTTGACATGGACAATGTCATCATCTCCATTTTAAAAATGAAGGCCCTGAGGCTTGAAGGTCTCGTGAACAGGTAAGTAGTGGAGCTCAAATTCAAAGTCCCTGATCTTTACCAACATGCAGGTGCCTACTACTGTGGCCCTAGCAGTGACAAATAGGTGGTCAAGTTACTGTGCAAGAGAGTTGGGGAAAGAGGGGGCATGAGTAAAGGACACATCCTGATTAAAACGAAACAAGCTAATTTTTTTAAATCATTATCATTCAGGGCCTCCTGATTCGTCTTTGCCCACACTTTGATTGACTGGAGTTTTACTCTTCTTTTTCTGGTTTAACCTTGAAGTACTTTCTTGGTATCTATCCAAAAGGAAAAGGAGAGGAAAAATCGTTCAGAACAACCTGGCCAAACCATTTAAAATTTTGGTTTGTCTTTAGGCGTAGGATGCATATTAAAACTCTCAATGAAAGAATCTAGTGAATTAATGCCGTTAACATAAAGGTCCTGGGAAAATACCTACTTGCTTAACCTCTCTGATAAAGTCACCAGAAAGAAATTAGCAACTTAATTTATATCAAGGTGACCGAGCTAAAACAATTCTGTACCATGTTTATACATTGACCTCACAGAACTCCTTTTCTAATGTTAATTTATAAAACTAAGGGAAGGATCATTTCATGCTTAATGAGAATGACAAAATGTGAGGATGATGATATAACATGGTAGAATGGAACAATGACTGGCCTGACAAATGGAATATGAGTTCCAGTTCTAGCCCTGCCACCAATTAAACACTGTGTGACCTAGACCAAGTTACTCTACCTCTCTGGGCTTCAGCTTTAACGAATGTAAAATTTGTAATTTGGGATGAAACCAAATTACCTCTGATAGCTACATTACAGGTAGTGAGACTTCCAATTTGGCTGTGAAAGTGATCCCGACATTTCTGGGCATATTTGGCCATCCGTCTGGGGAAGCCACAAGAAGGCTTGTTTGCACTAGAGACTGAGAAGATTCCTGGAAACAACTCAAGTTTGTGCCAATTACCAGGACCAGAAAATGAAGGGTATCAGGTAGGGCCTCCTGTGAAAATGGCATTTGAGCTAAAACCTGAATGAGGAGAAAGAACTATCTTTGGGAAAATCTGGACTGGGGTAAGTTTGGGCCAGAGGGGAGCACTGAGTACAAAGGTTCTGGATTAAGAATGAGAGACAAAGCAACGGCGCCTGAAGCAGACTACAGGTGAAGAAGCAGTTTCATATGGTACAAGTAGGGAGAAGCCAGATGGATTGCAAAGGAACTTTTAGGCCACACACACAAAAGTCATTGAAAAGCAAAAATCTCCGCAAGAAAAGAAAACTAATGGAAGCCAACATAAGCTGTTAGGCAAAATACCTTTAATTTCCAAGCGAACTAATAAGGTAATGGAGTTGATTATCAAAGTGGAGGCAATCATTATTTTCAGCACATACTGGTACAATGTTGAGCTGTGATGTTGCATGAACACTGTGTTCTTAGGCATTCTTGCATCCATTTCTTACCAGCAAGGGTCAGTGGAATATACTTCCAAACCTGATTCTAATAGAAACCAGTGGGGGCGCCTGGGTGGCTCAGTCGGTTGGGCGTCCAACTTCGGCTCAGGTCATGATCTCGTGGTCCATGAGTTTGAGCCCCACGTGGGGCTCTGTGCTGACAGTTCAGAGCCTGGAGCCTGTTTCAGATTCTGTGTCTCCCTGTCTCTCTCACCCTCCCCCATTCATGCTCTGTCTCTCTCTGTCTCAAAGATAAATAAATGTTAAAGAAATTAACAGAAACCAGCAGATGTCATGGAATGGCACTGGACCCAGAGCCAGACGCCCAGGGCTAAAGTTCAAATTGCATATCTGTTCTGTAAGCATGTGAAAGAGTTTGAGAGTTCCTCTTGGCCTCATTGAGATCGTTTCCTTATCTTTAAGTTTAAAGTAATTGCTACCACTTAGGGAAATTGTGAGAATTAAACAAGATAATCTACTTGAAAATACTTTGGAAATTGTGAATCATCACTCAAATATTTATTGTTTTACATTTCTTTTTAACATTTCTTGTTAAAGTTTATCACCCCTGCTGTTTTCAATTAAAACCACTAGAGGTCAGAATTTTACACGAATTGTTTAAAGAAACAACGTAGGTGGGAAAGAAAGAACATTTTCTGGCCGAACAATAGTAAACTTAAGGCACAGAAAGAAAAGATGACTTTCAACAAAGAAGTTTTGATAATTGGAACAATGCTTATTCCCAAAATTGTTACTCAACAGACTTAGATAAACAGGGAGAGGAAGGAAAGATAAGTAGAATTTAATTATCTATTTATGATGTCTACATGGCTTAAAGTTTACATTGTTTACCTTATATTATTCTTCAAACAGTTCTCTGATGAAGCTCACTTTGCAAATAAAGAAACTAAAACTCAATAGGTGTAATAACATACCGAAGATCAGATTGAATTCAATGTCTTTCTTACCACCAAGTCATGCTCAGGAAATAATGCAGTAAAAAATGATCAGTGTATGTTGGAAAACATATTATATGACACATTAGCATTACTGGTTTTCCACATACAACTCTAAATGATGTATTTAGCTCCCAGTTTCCCAAATGAATTTAGGGAAAACTCCTTTTAATGTTTCTCAGGGTATCTAGAGAAGTTTCTGCGTGCGATACTAGTAACTATGGTATTGACGTGATTAGCCTTGAAGAAAAATATAGACCAGCTTGCTCGTAGGAAAATATATTGAAAAGAAGCAATAGTTCAGTCCTTTAAAATGTTTCTTTATCCATCAAGCTTGTTTCTTTATCTTTCTTTTTTTCTTCCTTCCTTCCTTCCTTCCTTTTTTTGTGGAAATAAATATGCAAATCTGCCTTGTTGGGAGGGGAGGAGCTATGCTCACTTTCAGGAAGGAATGAGGTAGGGTAGATGGCAGTTTACATCTTGAGAGAAGACAAAAACTAAGTCCTGTTTTTCCCTGTAAGCACAGCATCCAGCACAGTGCCTCGAGTGGCAGAAAGGCAGGGATGAACATGTATAAGTTGCTCCATGTGCGTGCATACAGGCAATTTGCAAAGAGACAATGAATTAATTGAGCCCTGAATCCAAGAGTTTGCAATCTGATAGCTTGAAATGCAGACACGTTTTAGGACAAGTGCTTTCATTTGAAACCTTTAGTATCTAACATGAGGCCTGAGATGTCGTAGGTATTCAGTACGTTCCAGAATTGGGGAATCTCTTTTATAAGAAGGGACTTAAAATTCATTTTAATGCAAAGTCCCCAGGCTCTGGGAAAAGAAGAAGACATCATACCAGGTCCCTAATAGACTTAGTTCTGGAACCCAGGGTTCTAGAGGGCTCCTTTCCAAGTATCTCCACCCAGGAAGACTTACTTCTTCATTCTGTCATATTTTTGCTTGTAATCATCTCATAATTTCTACAAGGCTCAGGAAGAGAGTGAAGGAGATTTACATTGTTTGAAATCTTAGCAAGGTTTCTAGGAGGAAGGGGGAAATTTTGCATTAAGAAATGAGGGTAAGAAGACCATGGCAAATAGGCTGCTGCTACGCAATAAATATTAATTGCCCTCCTTCCCTCCTAAATTTTTTCCCTACTGTTCATGACACTGATGTATGTTATTGAATGCATCTATTATGCCTAAAACAATGCTTGGAACTTAATAGGTACTCAATATATGTTGGCTGATTGGAATAAATAGAATTGTTGAATAGGAATCCATTATATTTTGGATATTATTTTGGCAGAGCTTTGCCCATTCTTCTTATAGCTTGAACATTGTAGTTTCTCTGCAAGGAAAATTGTTCAACAGTGCTATTCTCAAATGGACTCTCCCATTTGCAGGAACAAAGAAAACTTAATTTTCAGCATTTTCCATGAGAGCCCAGGAATGGCACAAAGTTTCTTATACTCTTGATGGAAAGGCCACTAATAGTTCTAAGTAAATACTTTTATTTCTAATCAAAACTTTCTTTTCTGAACATTTGCCCTCACATTATTCATTTATTCACCCAAGAAATTATTTGGAAGCCCCAAGGTCTCATTGTTCTTCCCTGCATTTATTTTATGGTATCAAAGGTTAAAGCTTGGATTGCAATCTTAGGAGGAAATTAATTCACTGATTACGAAAAATGCACTTTAAGCAATACACATTTAAATAACAGACAAGCATAGGGCGATGTATTTCTGCTTTTTCTGAAAGACCCTTTTTTTCTGCTTAAAATTTTAAGCAGCTGTGATTCTTCCACCCTATAGCCTGGAGAAACATAGCAGGAATTACTAATAAGGGCACCGATCTACACTGCAGTGACCACTTTCAGAACAAAAGGGTCAGAACTGAAACCAGGAAAACAGCAGCATTTTTTATCAACCAGTTGCTTGAAGCACATTTAGACCTTGGCTCTACTTGAAAAATTTTTGCAATAGTCTATCCTCCTTCCACTGAAGGCACTTGGCCCCGAAGACTCCACTTTCAATGAAGAAATGTTCATTTATATACTACCTGCAATCCTCAACAAAAATTTTCCTCCTCTTTGGAAACCAGAACCCCACGAATTTATGAGATATATGAAAGATTTAATTTTCTCTTTACTGAGCTTTTGCCTGGTAGCTTTACCAAAATCAGTACCGAGAAAGGCATTGGAATAGAGCAGCCCAAGAACAGAGATGATCTTCAGGAAAGTATCCCTGAAAGACCAAAGTTGTGGCTTGTGTATCTTCCCCTGGAGCAGCACAGAGGAGGGAATTTTCTCCTGACCTGGGCGCGTCCTGCCCCCTCCCCACATTCTCCTGCCTAACACGAAGGGAGGTTTTAAAATAAATAACAGGTTTTGCAAAATAGAAGCAAAGAAGGAGGAAGAGGGAGAAGAGAAAGTCATTGAGAGCTCCAGTAGGGTTGAGGGAGGAGAAAAGAGAGTTCGCTTATTATATATGAACATTTTGTTTTTCTTTCCTCACCTTTGGGTCCTGGTGCTATAGTGTGTGTGGCACAGACTTCAGTGGTAGGACGACTCTCCATGTCCAGACCCAGACTCTGAATTTGCAAAAGAAAAAGCACCAGAAGGATGAACTGGTTTCTTCCAAGTAGGGCTCCAAAGCCACTCATGGCTGTGGTTCTTCAAAAATGATTGCCCAGAAGTGCCAAAGAAGCAGCTTTATTTTAAATAAAACTTCTGCTTTGGGGAAGAAGGTAGTGTATCTGGAGCACACATTCCAAAAAGGGCTACAAAGACAAGAAGAAAGCATATCCTAGGTTGTTTATTTTCTCAGTGCTCCAAATGGACCATACATTATCCAGACTGTTTATTTTCAAGTGACAACAGTTTACTGAAAATTATCTCTGAGCTAAACACTCAAGTGTGCAGGTCAGTAGAAACAACCTAGAGAGCAGAGAGGATAGAGATGCCTTCTGCTCAGTACATGAGCTGACAACTTAATATCCTATGTTGCATTTGTATGTTGGGTTCCAGAAAGATGGTGTCAGAGACTGCTTGAATCACCTGCATGACATGGAAGCACTATGCAGGGCTTTGAGCTTTTTCTTAAGGAAATATTCATTACCTGTTGGCGGCAGCTGAAAGCTAGGGCTCCCAGTGTTCTTCATGACCTTATTTCCTTCTCTCATTACAAAGAGTTGTCTTGGGATTAAACCCCCAAGGAATGAACAGCAGCTTTTCTACAAAGCAATTTGGCAATAAGTACCAAGAATATTAAAAATGTTTATAGCCTTTGGTCCAGTTATTGCCTTTCTGTTACACTATTTTAAGAAAATGTTCTGAAATGTGGACAATATTTTATTTGAGAAAATGTGGCAAAAAGAGGAAGGGACATCAATTGCCTAACAATACATTATGGCTGGCAAATCATAGTAAATAACAAACATATGAGAGAGCATGACATGACAATTTGACAACGTCATTAAAATGATGTTTGTAGTAAGTTTTTGCTAAAATGGGGGGGGGGATTCTATATTATTATATTTCTTTTTTTTTTAAGTTTATTCATTTATTTTGAGAGAGAGCGGGGGAAAAGAGAGAAAATCCCAAGCTCCATGCTGTCAGCGCCGAGTTCAATGTAGGGCTCGAACTAACGAACCGCGAGATCATAACCTGAGCTGAAATCGAGTCAGACACTTAACCGACTGAGTCAACCAAGTGCCCCTATTATTGTTGCTTAAAAATCAGGACCTTATCCTGATAAGGGCTAATGAAGAATTATTTCTAAGAGATGTCATTACAAGTAATGCTCAATGTAAGAAATGCAAGCGTATTCGTTTTTTAGGGCTGCTGTTAACAAAGTGCTGCAAGCTGAGTGGCTTAAGCAAACAAAAATTCACTTTTTCATAGTTCTGGAGGCTGGAAGTCTAAGACCAAGGTGTTGATAAAGCCATGCTTGCTCTGAAGACACCAGAAAAGGATCTATTCCAAGCCCCTCTCCTAGTTTCTGGTATTTGCTTGGCTTATGACAATACAACTCCAGTCTTCTCACAGCTTTCTCCCTGTGTGTTTCTCGATGTCAAAATGTTTCCCTTTTTATAAGCCTACCCATTCTTAGTGGATTAGGGCTGCCCCCCAATGATCTCATTTTAACTTGAATACCTCTTATAATCCTATCTCTGAATATGGTTATGTTATAAGGTACTAGGATTTAGGACTTCAACATATGAATTTTTTTTTTTTTTTTTTTTTTGTCTGGAAAGACACAATTCAACCCCTAACAAAAGGTTTATCATAGGACATAACTGGACCTTTTTATTAGCAATACGAAGAGAGGGAGGAAAGGGAACTGGCATTAATCAAATAGTCATTATGTGCAAAATAGGGTTGATCTCTTAAGTGTATCTTTTTTAAGCCTTAAGATAGCCCTGTGGCATGCCCATTTTGCAGACAAAGTACTTGAGGTTCAAAAAGATAAGCATTCTGTTTAACATCACTGTGAAGGTTAATTTTATGTATCAACTTGACTGCATCGTAGAATGCCCAAGTATTGGGCTAAACATTGTTTCTGGGCTGCATGTGTCACTGTTTCCAGAGGAGGTTAGCAGTGGAATCTGTAGACTGTGTCAAGCAGATTTCCCTCCCCAGTCCAGGTAGGCCTCATCCACATCACTGAGGGTTTTACTAGAACAAAAAGGTAGAGGAAGGAAGAATTCCCTCTCTGCCTCATTGGTGAAACTGAGATTTCGGTCTTTTCCTGCACTTGGATTGGAGCTCACAGCATCATCTCCCTGGGTCTTGGGCCTTTGCACCTAGACTGAACTTAACACCATTACTTCCCTGATTCTCAGGCTTTTGGGCTTGGACTGAAACTATGCCACCAGCTTCCTCAGGCCTCCAGCTAGCAGATGGCAGATCATGGGACTTCTCAGCCTCCATAATCATGTGAGCCAATGTCTTATAACAAATCCTTCCATCTCTCAATTTAGAGATAATACTGATGTATACAGAATATGGATATCGATACAGACATATCTTGATGGTTCTGTTTCCTTGGAGAACTCTGATTAATAGTCACCAATTGAAAAAGGGACCAAAAAAGGAGTGCCGGGGTGGCTCAGCGGGCTAAGCATTGGACTTCAGCTCAGGTCATGATCTCACAGTTCGTGAGTTGGAGCCCCATGTCAGGTTCTGTGCTGACAGCTCAGATCCTGGAGCCTGCTTCGGATTCTGTGTCTCCCTCTCTCTCTCTACCCCTACCCTGCTAGCACTCTGTTTCTTTCTGTATCTCTCAAAAATAAATAAACATTTAAAAAAACGAAAAAAAAAAAAGAAAAAGGGACCAGAATAAGTCTAATACAAATCACTTCCCCAAATTCCTGCTTTTTAAAATGCTACTTGTCTTCCATAAAGGTGAATAAGCTTAAGCTTTGAAGATGCATTAATTTTCACATATTCTTAAAATGTCAAAATGGTTTCCTTTGCCATATTAACAGTGATGGGATAATAGTGGGAATCCATAGAATGGTGTGAGCAACCTCAAATTCCACATCTATCATAACCAGACAAATGACAGAGCAAAACACTCAATTTCAATTGCTGTAAGGCATATAAAGTGAGTTTAGACTTGATATATAATGTATTTTCTTAATTCTAAGATACTCTGAGAATAGGTGTTATTTAAGTTGTTTAGACTATTCTTTTTTTTTTTTTCAACGTTTATTTATTTTGGGGACAGAGAGAGACAGAGCATGAACGGGGGAGGGGCAGAGAGAGAGGGAGACACAGAATCGGAAACAGGCTCCAGGCTCTGAGCCATCAGCCCAGAGCCCGACGCGGGGCTCGAACTCACGGACCGCGAGATCGTGACCTGGCTGAAGTCAGACGCCCAACCGACTGTGCCACCCAGGTGCCCCTAGACTATTCTAAATCTATTTCATTTTTTTTTTCAAGCATTTCCTGGCAAACAGTGAAATACATTCATTACATTTATATGTAGAAATCCACTGGTAGCAGTTTGAAGCAAATAATAGTTCTTAGTACTTTTTCTTGGGATAGCCTATGCCTATTTTTTCCAACCTCTCCCTCCCTCCCCGCTCCTTTTTTTTAGTTCAACAATTCACAGAGACTTCCAGAGAAGATGGCAGAGTAAACTCACTCATCCCACAGATACATCTAGATACACTCAGTTTAAATAACCCAGAAAATGACCCAAAGACTGGTAGAACAGACTCTCCCCAGCTAGATGTAGAGAAGAGGCAACATTGAAGAGGGTGGGAAGGGCAGAGACATGGTCAGAAGCCAAACAGACCCCCAGTACTATCTGTGAGAGGGAGGAACACCACAGGTGTGAAGAGGGGGAGGACCAGATCCCACCCCAGGCACCCCAGGCATGGGGAACTTGCAGGAAAAACAGAGGGACACAATTTCATGAGTTCTTACTCAAGCTACATGCAAAAGAGTGAAACTGGACCACTTTCTTACAGCATACACAAAAATAGACGCAAAATGGATTAAAGACATACATGTGAGACTTGAAACCATAAAAATCCTACGAGAGAGCACAGGCTGTAATTTCTCTGACATCAGCCATGTCAGAGAGGCAAGGGGCATGAGCAGCATGGAGTCTGCTTAAGATTCTCTCTCTCTCCCTCTGCCCCTCCCCTGCTCTTTCTTTCTCAAAATAAATAAATAAATAAATAACCTTTAAAAAATAAATAAAATAGAATAGGTCAGGTGATTGGATAAATGAAAAGAAGTGGTCAAATTATGTTAAGTGTATTCATTTTAGTGTGTGAATAATATACCTAATGCCCAGACAGATACCTAATGCCCCAAAGAATTTCTACTGAGATGTAAAACAATTCAATTGTTTGCTTTTTAGAAAAACATGGTTTGGAAATAGACAATAAAACCTATCAAGTTTTCAGCAGGTATAAAATTGGAAGAAGTTAATGGTAACTCTAAAAAGACAGGACTTAGTGACTGGCTTATGAAACTGTCTCTGTAATTCCACATTTTCCTGAATGTTTTTGTCTTCCTCTTCCCAAGGCATTGAAATTTCAGGCTTGGTTTTGTGCTTGTCTGAATAAAACATTCCACTAAAGTGAATGATATGTGATATTTCCCCACTCTTATTCTTTGACCCATTTTTCATGGGGTTGAATGGTGAGCCTATGAAAAATATGCCCACAACTTAATCCCTAGAACTTGTAAATGTGATCTTAGTTGGCAAAAGTGTCTTTGCAGATGTAATTAAGCTAAGGCTCTCAAGAGGGAATAATCTTGTATTATCTCGGTGATGGTGACAAGTGTCCTTAGGAGACACCCACAGGAGGGACATAGGGACAAAAGGAGAAGGTCATGTGAAGACAGAGTCTGGAGAGGCTGAAATTATGCAGCTGAGGAACACTGGGAGCCACCAGAAACTAGAAGAGACAAGGAAGGGTCCTCTTGAACCTTCAGAAGGAATGCAGCTCTGCTGATGCCTTGATTCACTTCAGGCCTTCAGAACTGTGAGTTCATAAATTTTTCTTCTTTTTAATAATTTTTTTAATGTTTAATTATTTTGGGGGGGGGGAGAGAGAGAGAGAGAGAGCATGAGTGGGGGAGGAGCAGAGAGAGAGAGAGAGGGAGACATAGAATCCCACGCAGGCTCCACACACACTGTCAGCACACAGCCTGGTGTTGGGCTCGAACCCATGAACTGTGAGGTCATGACCTGAGCTGAAATAGAGTTGGATGCTCAACTGACTGAGCCACCCAGGTGCCCCCTCAAATTTTCTTGTTTTAAGCCATCACATTTGTGGTAATTTGTTACAGGAGCCCTAGGGAATTAATACACCATTCTTAGGATATTCATATACAGTTACTGGAAGGAATGACACATCAAAACGTTTACTCAGTGCCTGACAGAGACCGAGCAACATCTATTCTTGTGCATTTAGTTGTCATGCATCCAGCTTATGTGATATCTGGAGGGAGATGAAATACATATGAAACCAGCACATCCTAGGCAGAACTCAGGCTATCTTCAGGATGGCAACAAAATGACACACTCCTCTCCTGAAGGAATCTCCTGACAAATTGCTATACTTCCATTTTGGACTTGGTTTTGTATGTGTCCATTCACATAAGCATCTTATTGGACTCAGGTTCTCTCTTGTGAGTTAATTCAATTGAATGCAGTTTGTAAAAAAATGGGAATTAGTAGAATAGCTTTTAAAATGACATACAGTTAGGAAACAACATGCTAACAAACACACTCATAAAATTATTTTATTATCGTTCGCTTTTTAAATTTCATATTTATAAAAGCATGTTTTCAAAAAATGGTTTTAACTGGCTTCTGAGATTAAATAGAAACCTCCTACTGTTCCCATCCCATTCTTGATTCTTACTTCTGTAAGAAAATTATTTTAATAATTGTAATGCTTCTTCTTTTATCTCTTCCATATTTTAAAATAAATTTATGCTAATGTTCTTGATTTTTATTTGTTTCAATTTGGATACTCATTGTCTTCTTAATATGGAAAATGGAGATTTTTTTCTCTTTCATTCTTAGCCCTACACCCCCCTCCATACACATTTCCTTTCTTTCTCTTGGTAATTTAATAATGTTATCATTTAATATAATATTCAATGTTTATATCATAAGGACGCTATAACAATTATTCATGCCGAATCACATGGTGCATTATGATTACATTCTGTTTCTTGTACTAATTTTGTTTTCACAAGGTTTAATAATTGGGTTGTTTTCTTTTGCATAGCTTTCAATGTACCAATCCTACAATAACTACTAATTCTTTGAGATTTGTCAGTTCTGTGGAAAATGCAAAATGTCCAATTAGTTTTCATTGCTTTTCTAAGAAATATTTATTCTGGAACACTCATGCTTTTTGCTGCATCTGGACTGGATATTCTTTAGGCTTCTGGTAGAGCTATTCAATTAGGATGGGTCTTTGCCATTGTTTAGCAATCTGTTACAGCTCCTTTTCCTGTATCCACCTCTTTTTTTTTCTGGTTTCATAGTTGGTTTCTTTTCTCATTTTATGGTAGCATAAGTAATTTCTTATAAAGCATGTAGCTGTATATACATTTTTGAGATAGTGCACATCTGAAAATATGATAACTGTACCTCCAAATTATGACTATTTTGGCTGGGTATAGAATAAAACTTGTAGAAGAAAACATAATAGAAGATCGTTGTGACCTTGGGTTAGGGAAAAATTTCTTAGATATTGCACCCAAGCCATGGTTCATAAAAAAAAATTTGATAAATCATACCAATTCAAAAGGTAAAATATTTATGCTTCGAACACACACACACACACATGCACGCACACATCTTTAAGGAAAAAAAAACAGACAAATCACAGACTGGAAGAAAATATTTGCAAATCATACATCCAATAAAGGACTTTTATCTAACTCAATAATAAGAATACTAATGACTAAGAAACATGACCTAAGTACTTGAACAGACACATCTACAAAGAAGATGAATAGCTAATATACGTAGGAAAAGATGCCCTATGTCATCATTTATTAAATCACAATGAGATACCACTACACACAGAGGAGACTAGTCAGAATACTAAAGAATGTGACAAGAGTAAGTGTTGGCTAATAAACTGGAACTCTGATATACTGTTGGTATGGATGTAAAGTGGTACAGTCACTTTAGAAAGCAGTTTGGCAGTTTCTTAAGAAGTTAGTATAAACTTAAAATATAACCCAACAATTCAACTCTTAGATATCCAACCAAGAGAAATTAAAAAGTGTGTCCACACAAACACTTGTACATGAATGCTCATAATAGTATTATTCATAGTAGTAAAACACCGGAAACAATACACATGTCCATCAGGCAGTGAATGCATTTTGCCTGTCAAGTAGCGTATGTGTACAATGGAATGCTCTTCAATAATAAAAGGGAAAAACGACTGACAGATGCAGCAACATGGATGACATCTCCTCTCCAAATTATGCTACGTGAAAGAATTAAGAAACAAATGACTATGTAAGACATGATTCTTTTTATATTACATTTCTAGAAAAAGCAAGATTTTACAGATAGAAAGTAGATGAGTGATCGCCTAGAACTGGGGGTAGAAGCAGGGATTGATCGCATATTGGCATGATGGAACTTCTGGAAGCGACAGATAGCTATGTTGTAAAACTGAATCACAGGGATGGTTGTGCAAGTACACAAATACACTAAAGAATCCAACTCTCTACTTCCAACGGGTCAGTTGTATGGTATATGATTTATACCTCCATAAAACTGTAAAAAATTTGACATTCAATTTGCAATCAAAACTCTTAGAACGTTTTCATTCTCAAGAAGTGTTTATAAGCCTGGAAATCATGAATGAGACAAACTTGGTTTTGCTCTACTTCGGAAAGCAGTCCTTACATGTTCAGTAAGTCATCGATCCTAAGATTGTTTCCAGTCCAGTGTACGTGGGTTTGGCACACCTAAAGAGTGTCTTTTTTCAGTTAAAGAAATCGATAGAAAATTACCAGAGAAAAGAAAAAATATGACTATACGTACACAGCTAAATTATATTACTTAAATACATCTAAGTATAAAGTTAATTATAACAATTAATTACAGTAAAGAGCACAGGCATTGCCAATCTTTTTTACCTACTAAGGGATCAATACCTTCTGCTGGCCCTAATGGAACTAGGGGTGAATTCTTGATTTTCATTATGTTTGTTCTGTGATTAATTATATATAGTAGTCTCTTGAATAATATTGGATTAATGAGAGTGGATAATTATACAGGCACATAATGATGGAAGTTTGAGTTTGGAAGATAGAAATGTATGATGAAAATGCATTAATTCATCTACTCATTCGACAACTGGTACAATATCTGTAGCTACAATCACCCACAAGACAGTCTCTTCCTTAAGGATTTTATCATTGTCTTGTTGAGAAAACATAGAAGTTTAAAGTAGTTGCCATTACCTTTTTTTTCCCCACCATTCAGATGGAGATAAATACCAGGTATCCAATTTCATAGAGGCCTAGAGGAGAGGGACCTAGCTTAGACTTGGAGGCTCAGGAAACGTTTCCTTTAGGGGATATTTCCTAAGTGGGGTTTGGGAACCTGTCAGCGTTAGACAAATAGACTTGAAAAGGAATAAAGGGAAGATATTCCACATAAACAGACTAGTATATGCTAGTCTGTAGGAAGTAAAAGTAGTTTACTGAGGCTAGAGTTTGGAACTTGGTGGGGAAGATGAGGCTCAAGCTATCAATAAAAACTAGATCCTGAAGGCACTTATGTGCCGCTCAAGAGTTTGAAAAATATTCTAAGGCCAGTGGGAGCACATAAAGGATTTTAAGAAAAGGGATGTCACTATTAGAACTAATAATCAGAATGTAAGAGATGTGTCAGAGATAAAACTTCATCAGCTTCGTGTAATAGAAACCCAGCAACAGTAACTTACTGGCTTAGTGAAATAAGACGTGTTTGGTTTGTTTGTTTGTTTGTTTTGATAATAAGGAATCTGAAGGCAGAGAATCCTAACAGAGCATTTCCATGCTGTCACCAGGAACTATGACTTCCACTTTCTGGCTTTCCCGTAATTTATTTGTGGCTTTTCTCCTCATTGTCACAAAAGGGCTGCTATAGTTCAAACACTCCACCTAAATTTTAGGCAGGATGAAGGGAATGGTTGTAGACAAAAGACTAAGAAAACAAGACAGCGAAGTTAGTCACATTTTTTTTTAAATATATTTTTTTACGTTTTTATTTTTGAGACAGAGAGAGACAGAGCGTGAGCAGGGAAGGGGCACTGAGAGAGGGAGACACAGAATGTGAAGCAGGCTCCAGGCTCTGAGCTGTCAGCACAGAGCCCGACGCGGGGCTTGAACTCACAGACTGAGAGATCATGACCTGAGCCGAAGTCGGACGCTCAACCAACTGAGCCACCCAGGTGCCCCAAAGTTAGTCACATTTTTAAAGAACATTCCTGGAGAGCTTCTGGGGTGAAATCAACTTACACCTCATCAGCCAGGATTAGGTCCTACGGTGGCAGCAAGGGAAGCTAAGAGATCAACTATTTCAATTGGGTAAAACTGGGCTTTGGAAGCAAGAATGGATAGTAAGCAGGTAAACAGTAGTACCTGACTCTGCGTGCCCTGAGCTTTAGCAGGGCCAATGGGAATATAGAGAAGCAAATGGATTAAAAAAAAAAAAAAAAAGTGGAGGTAGCAAGACTTACTGTTCAGAAATGGAAGGGAGGGGAGGGAAGAGTCTGAGGGATTCTCAAGTTCTTAACTTGAACAGTTGGACGTGGTGCCATTTACTGGGATATGAAAAGCAAATTTGGGGGGAAAGATGCTGAATTAAATTTTTGGATACATTAGTTCAACGTCCTTCTGTATTACTCAAGGGGATGCATCTGACGACCTGGAAGAAATCTCAGATTAGGTACAGATTAGAACGTCATCCCCATATACACTGTATTTAAAGCCATGGGAGTGGATAAGACCTTGAGAGAATAAAAAGTGAGAAGAAAAGATAGTCAAGGTATTTCAAAGGTAGAATCAATAGAGTTTGGTAAGTTGTCAAATCTGTGTAGAGAAGGAAAGTTCACATTTTATAACCGGGAGATGCTTGGATGCTTTTGGCAGCACAAAAACGAAATAATACTTTATGGCGCTTTTTTTTTCTTCCTTTTGACAAGGCATTTTATTATTTGCAGTCAGCTCAAATACATGATCTCTTTAGAATTGCTTTAATGCTCTCGAGGACAAATAGATGATTAAATTGAATACGTTTAATAGAAACTATGTTAACCAGTCGTCATGACTTGACATTTAAGAGGCCTGAGCCCAACTTTCAATTCCATCGCAGACTTTGCCTCTGGGAAGATTATTTACTTGTTCTACATCTTGCCTCTCCATGTGGCAAATGTGGAGACCCACATCCTTGCTCTGCTCGTGCAGATGGGTCAAAAAAAGGTTCACGGTACCTGAGATCCAGGACACAGGCACCAGACAGATATAGATCGAGTGACTAAAGGGCATCTTTGTCTCTCTCTTCATTGTGCACAGAGGTCAGGGAAGAGGATTCTTCAGGGTAATTGCTACTGTGCACTCGTCCCCTGCCCCTTGCTTCCAAAAAGCCTAAAGCAGCAGGGTTTCCACACAGACAGAGAGTATGTGGTTGACCTGCTGTATCTGTTTGACGCTCAACACAGAGGAGTTAAAGACAGACTATCAGGCATTTTTTGAACTGATGAAATGCAGAATATAAGCCATTCCTGGGAAAATATTTCCTGCACTGTGGAGATAAATATTTATTTCAGCTGTGCTGGGAAGCATGTGACTAACAAATGGCATGCTCCTTTTTTTTTAACGGTCTGTTTATGTTTTAGAGACTTCACATCACAAATCTTGGTCATTTACATCATATAGAACTCTCAAAACATATTTTCCTGAAATACTTTTGAGAAGATCTAAACTTAATAATCAAGCGAATATCCTTCGTTGCCTAAATTCTCATAAACGACTCTGAAGTTTCTAGTTGATAACATGCAGAGATACTGAAGCCTTTTACGCATGTAATTATTTTTTCCTTCAAAGGATCCAAAAGCTCACAAGGATGTGTCACAATATATACAACACCGAAGGACATGTTTGTTTAAAAAATGAGTATTTCGTTACTAAAAATATTTGTTTAATGTGTTAATTTCCGAGGCAAGACTGTATCATAGAAAATGGAAGGCAGAACTTAGGGACTCCCAGGAATAATTTTGTGTATGTTTCTGGGTGCCGCAAGGATAGGTATGCAGGGGAATGTGTTAGGATATCGGGGCCATACCACTGAGCTCTGTTCACTTTTGGTGTCGTGTTCTGTTCCTCACTCTCAGTCCCCTGGTGCCTCTGCTAAGCGGCTCCCTGTCTGTCACATGCAATTCATCTCAATGTTCCACCCTGCTTCACTCACATGTAGGTGAATTCTTTCCTTAGATTTCTCTGACGCGTCACCGGCTCGAGGTGGTTATATGTGGTCAGAGTCCTACGGGAGCTGACAATTTCAGGGATTCTCAAACAACTGAAGTGTGAGTAGCAGGCATGTTCTTCAAAGTTCTGGAGCCAAAAACATATGAGGAATATCCTCTTTGCTATCTTCTCTCGGGCTTTCCTTCTCCACATTTTTCTTGGAAATTTTACCTCTGCTCCTCTCTTCTTGGTTCCAGATACCCTCAGTTTCCATCTTCCCTGAGCTGCCAAAGAAGTTCCAAAATCATTTTTTGGGTTTGTTTTCATTTTGCAGATACTTTTGCTTTCTCACTGTGCGCCTTCACCTAAATTTACCCCATAATTTCTAAAATAAAATACCTTTTTCCCAGTATGAATTGCCACCAGCAACACTTCTTTCAATTAAATTAAAATGCGAAAATGGTTATTTTTTTCTCTCCTCTAAAAATGGAATGGGCACAAAAACAACATCACCAGCTGATGGGAGAGAACATTGGCTTGCTTTACTGTTTATAATTTGTTCCACAGATATTGCAGTGGTCTGATAGTCTTCTAAGTAGGCAGAAATGGAGGTTCGGGGACTTTAAGCGACATAATAAATTTGTGTAACTAATAAGTGCCACGAACAGAACTTGAGTTATAGGAATTAAAGTATAGAAATTAAGCATAGAATTTAGAAGTTAAAGTACAGAAATTATACTTAAATACTTAAATAAACCTTAAAATAAATATATATTAAATTATAGATGTATAGTGAAATATTACTCAGCCACAAAAAAGAATAAAGTCTTGCCATTTGCAACAACCCAGACCTAGAAGGTATTATGCTGAGTAAAGAAGTCAGGCAGAGGGGCGCCTGGGTGGCGCAGTCGGTTAAGCGTCCGACTTCAGCCAGGTCACCATCTCGCGGTCTGTGAGTTCGAGCCCCGCGTCAGGCTCTGGGCTGATGGCTCAGAGCCTGGAGCCTGTTTCTGATTCTGTGTCTCCCTCTCTCTGCCCCTCCCCCGTTCATGCTCTGTCTCTCTCTGTCCCAAAAATAAATAAACGTTGAAAAAAAAAAAATTAAAAAAAAAAAAAAAAAAGAAGTCAGGCAGAGAAAGACAGATATCATACGATTTCACTCATGTGGAATCTAAACACCAAACCAAACCAAACAAATGAATAAACAAACAGAAATAGACTCAGAGATACAGACAACAAACTGGTGGTTGCCGGAGGGGAGGCGAGTGGGAAGGTGGATGAAATAGTCAAAGGGGATTAACAGGTACAAACTTCCAGTTATAAGGTAAGAGCACAGCCAAGGGAATATAGTCGATAATATTGTAATAGTGGTATCTGGTGACAGATGGTAACTACATTTATTGTGGCGAGAATTGTCCCACCCCTACCTTGTACACCTGAAGCTAACGTGACATTGTATGTCAACTGTACTTCACTAAAAAAAAAATAATAATAATAAACAAAGTAAAAGAAAATTTGTTGGAAAAAATTAAAGTCAGCAATTGTCAGCTGTAGTAGCCTTAAAAACTGAATGAAATTATGCCTCGGGAAACGGAAGGATCTGTCATTGTCATCTTAAAACACTTGCCTGGCAGACAAACTTGTACGTGGCTCTCAGGGTTAAGTGTAGGGGATGTTACCATGATCTTTGTGACAGATCAGTATGTGCACAGGCTTGGTGTCGCTACTATTCTCCACACCTTGGCTAGCATCTGGCCTACTGGAAAAAAATGCATGTGTCTTGTGAGCCCTTGCCAGACTATGGGATGTCGGTGGAACCACAGCGAATGAAATGTTTTGCTACGACCAAACCAAATGACTTCCTACGAATGAGAAACGTTGATAATCTTGCGGGTGAGGATGATTACAGCCATTTCGCCATCCTGGTATATTTTCTATCAGTTCTTCAGGGGCTTACAAAGTTACCCCGCAAAGGTCCCATTTTGCTGAGTCCTGGGCACTCCGGCTATCTCTTTTGATGCTGTAAAAATATTAAAAATACATAATAAATAAAACTGTTACCTTTCCCATTGTACATGAGAGAAAACTGAGACACAGAGCGTTTAAGTGGCTGGCTTAGTATCACACGGCAATTGAGGCTCAGAGATGGGATTCAAGCGTGCCCTGGATTTAGGCTGTGCTCGGGCTGAGCCTGGGCGTCTCCGAGCTCTGCCACCAGTTTGCCACGTTGCTTCGACGTGTTAAGCAAAGGGCATGTTACCCATTTGAGACCCTGACAACTTGATGTGCTCACTGCCTCAAATGAGGGTGATGTCTGTGCCTTTGTCCATACCAGACGTATTTTTTTTCTTTTCTTCTCTTTTTAAGTTTTAGTTAACATACAGTGCAATATTGGTCTCAGAAGTAGAATTCAGTGCCTCATCGCTTACTTACGACACCCGCTGCTCATCACAGGTGCCCCCCTTAATACATCACCCATCTAGCCCATCTCCCACCCACCTCCCTCCATCGACTCTCAATTTGTTCTCTATCATTAAGAGTCTCCTGCGGTTTGTTTCCTTCTCTTCTCTCCACCCGACTTCCCATATGCCCATCTGTTTTGTTTCTTAAATTCTACATATGAGTGAAATGAGATGCAGTTTTATTTTCCTTCCTCAAGCGAAGATAAATGTCACAATCTTTCATCTATTGTACATTCATTTATTCATCCACGCATTGATGAACATTCAAAGAACACGTATTTGGCTCCATCTGTGTGCCAAGCACACTTGTGTGTGATAAAGACCCAGACTTCCTGAGCAAAGTATTTTTGTTGCTGTTTTAAGACACTGGTAACATTTTCATTAGATACATGATATTCATCTTCCTCATAAAAACCTGATTTTATAAATATGATAACTCAGGCTCAGGAAGGTCAAAAGACTTGCTTCAGCCTGCTGGTTAGGAAATAGCAGGGACTCGAGTTCAGAGCTTCTGATTGGCTCTCGTGGCTTTTGTCACCGCAGCGCTGAAAAGGAAAGCAGTTGCTGTCAAGCAAGTTCTGCCTAAAACAGTTATCTGGGAAGAGCCACTAATGGGTACATTACTTGTATTTCATGCTTTTAGTTATTTATTTCATGCTTTTATTTCCAGTTCTCACAGGTGAATTGAAAATTTTTATTTTATTACAGACTCTTAATGTCCACAAGTAAATGCAGGTATGTTTTGAATCTTGCAGATCTTGGGGTGCCTGGGTGGCTCAGTCAGTTAAGCGTCCAACTCCAGCTCAGGTCATGATCTTGCGATTCGTGAGTTCAAGCGCGCATGGGGCTCTGTGCTGACAGCTCGGAGCCTGGAGCCTGCTTTGGACTCTGTGTCTCCCTCTCTCTGCCCTTCCCCCACTCGTACTCTTTCTCTCTCTCTCAAAAATAAATAAACCTTAAAAAAACTGAATTTTGCAGCTCCTACTCCTCCAGCTTGGAAAGGAGCTTAAGTCAATAGCTCTGAAACATACATGTGTTTCAGTGAAACACTTGGTGGTGGGGGCGGGGGTGGGGGGAAGGATGGAAGGATTCATTCACTTTTAAAAAGCATTTCGGGGCGCCTGGGTGGCGCAGTCGGTTAAGTGTCCGACTTCAGCCAGGTCACGATCTCGCGGTCCGTGAGTTCGAGCCCCGCATCAGGCTCTGGGCTGATGGCTCAGAGCCTGGAGCCTGCTTCCGATTCTGTGTCTCCCTCTCTCTCTGCCCCTCCCCCGTTCATGCTCTGTCTCTCTCTGTCCCAAAAATAAATAAACGTTGAAAAAAAATATATATAAAAAAAAAATTAAAAAAAATAAAAAGCAGTTCATTTTCTCTTTTGCTCTATTTTATCGTTAGCCCAAGTATTTATTGATACATTAGTCTTTCTTGCTGGTAAGGAGATTTCAGAATATTTTAGATGTATGAAAAGTTAATTGGCCTCATTGAAAATCGAGCACTGCAGGAGTGCTGGGCACATCACAGAGACCTGACCAAAACAGGCAGCACAAACATGACTTTGGCCTCATTGTTTCCATTCTGTAAAGGGGTCAGTAAACCCAGGACAGAACTACTCAGATGTGGTTTCATAGGGGCAGAGAATTCCTTTGACAAGAATGTGGACTGATTCAATGGACTTTTTATGTCCAAAATATATATATATATTTTTTTCACACGGTTCTTAGAATCATGCAGTCATTTACTTAATTTTGTGTTGTCTTAAAAGATAAGAGCTTTAATAAAGTAAAATAAATTACCAAGTCAAACAAGATGAGTTTTTTCCTAAAAAAATATATCCACTCAGACATTTACTCAGACTATGAATGTATATATACTGTTGCTTGCAGATTCTATGTAATTAATAATTGATAAGATTTTTTTGGATAGAAAATCTTTTTACTGACCAACTTCTGAGAAATTGTATCACTTTAAAGCTGCCATAAGGTGATTTCCATAGATGGGGTACCTGGGTGGCTCAGTTGGTTGACTGTCTGACTCTTGATTTTGGCTCAGGTCATGATCCCAGGGGGTGAGATCAAGCTCCATGCTGGGCCCTGAGCTAAGCATGAAGCCTGCTTGGGATTCTCTCTCTCTCTCTCTCTCTCTCTCTCTCTTTCCCTCTCTCTGCCCTTATCCCCCACTTGTGCTCTCTCCCTCCCTCTCTCTCTCTCTCAAAAAAAAAAAAAAGGTGATTTCCATAGGTAACTGTGGGTTTATCATTAAAATTTTAAAGGGAAAATGAACTTTATTATTTATTTATTTTCCTTGACCTCCAGGAATATATTAAAAGAAACTCAGTTATTCTCTGGTTACTGTGGAAATTCTTAGAAATTATAAATGACAAGAGCTTTGAAATCGAGTGTTGACTTTTAGTTATCTCGTCAAAAATAGTGTAGCTAAGACATGTGGAGTGCTACGGAGTGCTAGGGAACATCCCATTTTACAAGATCTTTAATATACGAACTAGATTCTCACAAAAAAGCCAAGTCATCAACTTCAGACTAGTTCAACCACAAACTATTCAACCATGCCAATAGTGTGTTCTCTGGAAATTGGAGGGAATTTAATCTTTAAATGACTGAATTCTCAGATCCCTGATGAAGATAGCCGGGAGTGCTGTAGCATGGCTCTTTTCCAGGTTCAGTCAGTGCTGAGGTGACTTTTGGTTTCTTCTTCATAGCCAATTATACAACTTCTATAATTGATGTTAAAAGAAGATTCCTTTGATTCATCAGAAATTTATGAGTACCTACTCTTCCCTGTACTTACCTAGTCAGTGGAGATAGTACAATGAATGACTTAGTCTTTGAACTTGAGAATCTCTCTTTGTTAAAAAACCAATTAAAAAATAAACAAAACTTTAAAAATACCATTACACCACTCTTGTGTCTTGGTAAATAAGTATGTTAAAAAATACTTTCTTGCTTTAATGATGAGCTTTGAGGATTGGGGGCTGTTATGTGGAATGATGGCCCTTTATCTAGAGTAGATGACTATTATATATGGAGATAACACACAACTTGTTTGAAATCTAGAATTTACACTGAAAATCACCTTTTTCTAACATCTAGAAGATAAATATTTAGCCTGATATTTCCCTCTTTTTTTTAATAAAAGATGTTGGGCGCCTGGGTCGCTCAGCTGGTTAAGCATCAGACTTTAGCTCAGGTCATGACCTCATGGTTTGTGAGTTTGAGACCTGTGTCGGGCTCTGTGCTGACAGCTCAGAGCCTGGAGACTGCTTCAGATTCTGTGTCTCCCTCTCTCTCTTTCTGCCATCTCTGGCTCTCACTCTGTCTCTCTCTGTCACTGTCTCAAAAATAAATAAACATTAAAAAAATAAAAATAAAAAAATAAAAGAAGGCAACTCAGACTTTCCATGTGTTTGCATCATTGCTGAAAACTGTGCTTTTATTAATTGTTTTCTTTTTAGTATAATTGGCATGATATCCTTGGCATTGGACACTCAAAGCCATTTGTTTTTTCTTTTTTTTTCTTTTTTTTTAACGTTTATTTATTTTTGAGACAGAGAGAGACAGGGCATGAATGGGGGGAGGGTCAGAGAGAGAGGGAGACACAGAATCGGAGACACAGAGAGAGGGAGCCAGGCTCCAGGCTCCGAGCTGTCAGCACAGAGCCCAATGTGGGGCTCGAGCTCGTGAACCACGAGATCATGACCTGAGCCGAAGTTGGACACTTAACTGACTGAGCCACCCAGGCACCCCCATTTGTTTTTTCTTACATTTTTTTTGGTTTTCTTTATGTTAGGCAATCATATTCCTACAGAAAAATGTAGAAAATTGGAGAGCTTTAGTTCAGATATTAACAAAAACCATAAGCTAGTGGGATTTATGCTTAATAGAGTAAATATATGCTTTTTGTGCACATTTTTCAGAGAGGAAACTCTTCACCATTCCAACTGATGGGGAAGGTTTTGGAAAACCTGCCTCTGCCTAGTCTATACAGGTTAGCTCTATAAGAAGACAAATATGGATAGGCTTTTGTCTTTTTATAGAAAGTAAAAGTTCACATTGCCTTTTTGTCATTAGTTTCACCACCTTTCTACATCCTGATCCTTATAATTCAACTGAAGCTTCCTTGCTGGTGTACCAAATGCAAGAAAGACTCTCCCAACTTGATCTGCAAGGCTAATGGCTGAATTTGACACAGCATATGCTGTAACATACTATTGGTTACTGAGTACACACAGAGGCTAGAGATGGCTGGCCATGGCCACGCTTTTGGCTTGGAGTTGCGCCCTGAACTTCCACATTTGAAACGAGTCCATGATTTTCTGGCAGCCTGATCCATTACCCATGTGACAAGAGAGCCAAAGTGGTAAACCAGTTTCCCCAAGGCTCAGATGTACCCAAAATGTTTACCTTGTACACTGATCTATATATGCTTTTATTGGAAGGTGGTTGCTACTTTGTGAAAGTGCTGTACTGTCTCTTTTGAGATGGTACCCATTAACATCTGTTGTTTTTTGGAATACCATATATTTTAAAAAATACATTTTTGAATAAAGTCCAAGGTAGGAGTGCTTGATGACTTAGGAGAGCTAAATCATCATTTAGGGGTTTCCCAAAGGAATGTTGTTGTCAACATCTTGTCACATTCTTAGCTGAGTTCTTGACATGCAAGTTCATGCTGGTTACTTCATACCAAAAGCTAAAGGTGAAGTAGACAATTCTATGATTCCATGTGTTTTAGGGACCATGGACTACACATGAGGCCATAGGAAGATAGTGTATGGCTCAGGATCAGGATTAAATGAAGAGAAACTTGATTGCTAAATAAGCAGCAACATGCCAGAATCCATTTTTTTTTGTGTGTTTGGAAGCAGGTAGACAGAGAAGACATCACATAAAAGTCATAAAGACCGAGATAAAAATTACAACTGTTTGAAAATCAAGTCTTTTTTTTTTTTTTTCATATTTGGAAGGAGTCTGACATCTCTAGCTTCGATTTAGAGATGGGATGTGTAGGGTGAAGCGTTTGAACTTTCTATTGTTTAAGAAGTGCCACTAAAGGGATGGGTTGGCCATTATAAAATATGAGCAAAGCAACCGCTAAAATAAGATGCAGCCAATATTTATCTAGATGATAAATTCATGTCAGGAATTCCAATTTACTGTACATCCATGGACTTATGATACCCACCATTAATCATACTTTTACCGAGAGAGCCCATTATCATCGGTACAGAGCCACCAATGAAGCAGAAGCAAGGATAAAATAAAAAGAGGTTGCTAGGATGAAGGTTGCAGATTCTAAACAAAGATGAGTGACACACGTTGGGTAGGATAAATCTACAAATAGCCTGGGGCCAGACATCAGACATTATTTGAAATGACAAACTTCACATTAACTAAAAGGGAGAGAAAAAAGTTTATGGATGGAGACAGACGGTGGTGCTAAAAGTTATACAACTGCATGATTCATTTCCAGAAGAAATCAATGTTGAGGTGACTTTTTTCCTCCTTCAGAACCAATAATGAGCCTCCTATAATTAGGTAAACTTTCTCTGTCCTATCAAAACAAACTGTTAAGCCACAGCGAGGCCACTGACACATCTACCCCTCAACCAAAGCTATAGTATTTTAATCTAAGTACAATGCAAAGATGTATGAGTCAATCTACCGTAAATTTTCAGCAAATAGTATGTGTCATTGGAAATAACTTCTGCTTTTCCGAAGACCGTAGATTTATTCTGTAGGAGTTTTAGAAACAAGCAACAATAATTTTAGCTAAAGCAATTCCCTGCGTTCACTAAACCATAACTGTCTGAAACTAGTTATTTCTAGAATTACACAGAACCAAAATAGCAAACATGTAAACAGAGAGCTATGGGTTAGATTCATCAAATGGGGGAAGAAAAAGTTTTGAATTTTAAGGTATAAAATACCACATCTGTGAACTATTTATAGGTTGCCCAATTTTAATGCACAATTCAAGCACTAATTAAAAACATTCTCCATAAATAGAAAACCAATTTGCCCGTGTGTGCGCAGAGCGAGTAATACAATCAACTTTCTCCAGCTATCAGTTTTCTCTTCATACAGTCGGTCAAAAAGTAATTGACCTTTGGACTTCTCATTAAAACTCAGCAAGTGAGGCTGGAAAAATGAAGCTGGGTCTATTCATGCCATCAAATAGGGTTATAGCATATCTAATCCTGTCGTTTTCAGCTTTCTCTATTGTCAACACAAGTTGCTGGGCCGTGGTCTGAACCAACTAGGGAAAGAGCAGAATTGAGCCGATTGGCCATGCCACATTTATGCATCCACACCGGCAGAGTCTTGGTTTGCCATAAAGCTAATAGACTAAAAATATAAGACGAGTGACATCTGAGCCAGCCTGGACACTGGGATGGAGAGACGGAGTCTCACTGTATCAACCCTATGTCTTTAGCTTGTGTGGATGCTTAAGGTAAATTCCAGGAGGAGAAATTCTCTTACCTTCTGAAAGTTCTGGGAAATACTTGTATTATAGACAACTTGGGGCAAATTGGTGGTGGGGGAGAGATGGGTAATACGTTTTCCTGGGAAAGGATAAAATTATGGAAATTAATAAACAAGTCTGTGGGAGTCTAAAATTGGAGCTGGGAATAACCAGAGATAGTGTCATTAATTCCCTTTATTTCACAGATCATGGAAAAATGATAAGACCCAGAGATATAGAGCAACTAGCCCCAAGTCACACTTTGCTAAAATGTGTATTTGGGTCTCAACTCCGAGCTGTATTTTTTTTCTCAGTCACAGCATGGTTTTACTACTCTTTCATGTACTTTCATTTTGTTTGTTAAAAATAAAGAAAAATTTAAAAAGAGAACCAAAATTCTCATTGAGGACATCTTGTAAAGCCACACATATGTGCTTCCTGGTGAGGGTTCCCACTGCTATGGCCTTCTCATGTGATCTTGGTCATTTTCAAGTACATAGTATCCCCTGCCCCCCCCCCCTTTTTAGTCCCAAGCTCTTGTGATGGTTTTTGTGCACTTCTTCATGGAAAACCAAGATTTAGAATGTATCTTCAGATTTTTCGCAAGTAAAGTGTGAATTTTTACATTCGACATGAAACTTGTGTTTAAATTAAGGTGATCATATGCATTATCTTTCAAAGCACACATTTGTGAGGGTGGATGAAGCGCTTTTCATTATCACAAAAGGGCAAAGGTGCAAACTTGAACTGTTCTTTGCAAACTAGCACATGTGATCTCTCTAACTTTAGTGTTTCCAACATCCATAATAGTAAAAAGCTCCCTGTACATTCAGGTATCCGTTTCATTTGTGGGTATTTGATGGTTTTGCTTTTTTTTTTTTTTTTGAAAGACAGCGTTATGTAGTGGAAAGATAAAAAGAAATAGAAAAAGATCTGGTGGCCCAAGCCCTACTTCCAACTGTAAGACCTTATGCAAATGTTCTCTCTTGGATTCAGTATTTACCCAATTAAAACACAGGGATGGACTAAATCATCATTAAATTTTCTTCTAGCCCTTAATAGCCGAGGGTTTATATGCCCTCCAAATTTCCATTTAACATGTATGTATTTTTATGTGTGTACATATACATATGTGCATATATATATATATATACACACACACACACACACACACACACACATGGCTGTATAAAAAATAGAGGTCAATTATGAAAAAAATACATAAAGTTTCAAAAATATTAAATAAGAAAATAACCAGTCTTGCGTCTGGAATATGCGGTTGGTAGTGTTATCTTTGACAAGAAAGCAAAATAGTTTATCTATATTGCAAGTCACACCTAGAGACATGATGTTAGAGCAACTTGGTAGTTCAGTGACAGACAGGAAATGTTTTTTCATGTGTGTTTTTGGCAAAACTCTACAGTTTGGGATACTGGTGGTTTTTTTGTTATACAAAGTCTTTCATGTGGCAAAGTCACATTAGACGCTGTCTGGTTGCTCTTGGTTACCAAGGCTTTTCCTATTTGACTCACCTTCAATTTTTAGGCAAATTCTCCAGCTTCCTGCTATTGTTTCTGGATGTCTGCAAGTTCTGGCAATCTTTTATGTGTCTACTGAAAGGAAAGACTAGGTGGGTGATAAAAGACTGTTACATGGCCCATGTAACTTTAGAGGTGCGAATTATTAAAAACATAAAGGTAGTTGGATAAGAAATAGAATTTATCATAAAGTTTAGATCCTTATCTAGTTTAATAAATCCCCCCTTTTAAATTATAAGCGATAAGCCTTATCTGCCTTCTGCATATGTCGCAGGCACAGTCTAGGGCAGTGTTTTGTCTTTCCATATTGCTTGTCTGAACTCATTTTGCAACTTCCTCAAGTAATCTTGCTCAGCCAGGGAGACAAGCGCAAGCATGGGTGGTTTCTCCCTTCTGCTATGACTTTTTTTAAAGGTTTTATTTTATTTTAATTTTAATAGTCTCTACCCCGACGTGAGGCTTGAACTCACAATGCCGAGAACAGAGATCGCGTGCTCTACCGACTGAGCCAGCCAGCTGTCCCTGCTATCACTCTTCGTTGTGAATTTTAGGCACAAGATTGTTTCTTCATACAATTACTATAATATATTCCTACTCAAGCTGCAGCAAAAGAATAGTTTTTTACAAAAGAACTTCTCAAGCTATGAGCTTGACAATGTGTTAAGCACTTTATACAAATAATCTCGGCCAATCCTCAACGTGATCCATTACACAGATGAAACAAATAAGGCTCAGAAGTGTCAATTACTCAACCAAGTCTGTACAGCTAGTTAGTGGCAAAACCAGACGCATATGAAATCCAAAACCTGTGTCCTAAACAACGGTAATATGTTATCTCAGGGTATACTATGCGGTAACAACTCTGTTGGTTACTTTTTGAACAAAGTCTTATACTTTAAAAACTCTTACTGGCACATCCATTTAGCATATTTGGTCCTCAAGATGCTCTATGAGGGCAGCATAAAGGGCGTGTGCTAAGGTTCGTTTCATAGATGAAGAATCAGTACTTGGAGAGGATGATCCAGTGTCCCCAAAATAGCAAGCCATAGTGCCATCAGCCATCCCTCTGTTTTTGGACAGCTGCTCTAGTGCAGAAATCCCTAAAACCAGAGTTATTTTCCCAATAAACTAAAAAAAAAAAAAAAGAGGTAAGTAATTAAAACCTTAAAGAGGCCAAAATCTGAAAGCTTAATGAATCAATCTTAAATAAGGAACAATTGCTATATTAATCACATGCTGGAGGAACCACTTAACACATCCTTCTCCCTCTCTCTTACCTATTTCACATCCCACACAATGACTGGCCAGTCTGAATTTATGACAACCCCAGGAATGGTGGTTAATATAACCCAAATCTCTACGATTCCCTGTTTTATCATGCGCCAGCTTATATGGAGTGGTCTGGTATTCCTACTAAATGCTAGTGTTACATACAGAAACCGTTCTTTATAGGTCTTTCCATCGAGTGGGTACTCACTAAAAGTGTGTTGACTAAAAGCAGAAGGTATTTTTACTAAGACATGTAATAACAACATTTATTAATCCTTAATCTTTAATATACGCCGGAGCTTTGTAAGTACTTTAAGTGTATTAAAATATTTCATCCTGACAGCTACCTTATTTTACCCCAATCTCCCAGGTATGAAAAATGAAGCATAAAGAATTCAAGCAGTTTGCCAGAGTCATAACATACTAAGGGGCAAGGTGAGACTTTGAACACAGTTAGTGCAGTTTAGAAAAATTAAGATTTCTAACTCATTGGCACTTAAGGATTCTGTTAGGGAGTATTCTTTTTAGTCTCTGATTCATTTCATAAAAATAGAGAAAATGCATTCCAATAGTGTTTGGCTACTGAATTGATGTACTGGATGTAAAATCATTTTTAAAAAGAACTTCAAGTTTTTCTACCAGAATTAAATGGTACTCGATCGTTTGGGGATCAGAGCAGGGGAAAAAAAAATGCTGCTTGAACAGATTCTCGGCTGAGTATCTGACAAGAGCTGGCATCAGGCAGTAGACAACAACAGGGGCCTTAGAGCAGGCGAAGCGAGGACAGGGACGCGGCTCCATCCCTGTTTCTGGCCAGGTTTGCCAGAAGCAGAACCCTTCGGCAAGGATGTGTGCACCTCTTTGGCCTCGTGCCAAACTAAATGTGAAATTTTACTCCAGTTATGTCAGGGCACACAAACTGTAATTTCCTGTTTGGGACTCATTCTATGTTACTGATTCTTGATTTGCCCCTGTTCTTTTATCCTGTCCTTTTTAGATGGTAGCACAGGCTCATTTGCCTTGTGGCTTCCAGGTTTGAATTTTCCCAGTAGGGAAGCAGCACTGGTTGGAGATCAGAAGGTGGGAAGAGAGAGAAGTGAGGTATTCCCTCCACACTTGCCCTGTGGGCCAGAGGGACATGTTCCTCCGAAGGACCTGACTAATATATCCCATATCTGAAAGGGTATCCTCATTGTGGATTTCAGCAGAGAGGAGAGCCACCACATTTCTATTTTTTTACATGCTTCTCTTACACCCCGCCCCCTCCTCCTGTGCCACTGGACCAGAAGGAATGGACTTTCCCCCTTTCTTTTGTGATAAATACATCTTTTACATCATATCCTTAATTTCACTTCCCATGGTTTGGAATAAAGCACAATTTGCAACCTCCCACTTGAATCTTCTGTAGAAACAGCTGTTTCAACTGCTGCAGGGTGAGCAGGAGTGAATTGACCTTGGGACTGTCAGTGAGATTGGGATTTGGGGTGAGAGAGATCCAAGCAGAAGGAAGAGCTTATTCCAGAATAGAAAAAGGGTCTTAGTGCATTCAAAAGGAGATTCTACATGGCTGGAGCAAAGGCTTAAGGGGGAGTGTGGTGAGAGATGTGGCTGTCAGGGTGAGTAGGGGCAAAGGGACCATGCTTTACATGCTGAGACTGTGACCCCTGAGCCTTTGGGAACAGAATTTTGGTGATACAATTTGACACTATTAGCATGATGGTTACTATTACACATATGTAATCATTTATATTGTAATTTTGTGTATAATACTAATTAGATGGTCATGCAAAATTGCAAAGAACTTAAAGAAAACTAATGTGGCTGGAGTTGGCTGGTGTGGGGAGGCCTTGGAAGGGCTAGTGAGACGCAGAGCCAAAGAAGGCAGTGTCTGATAAGGTTGGGAATCTGGTTCTGCAATCTGGTGATACCACCTCATACCTGTCAGAATGGCTAAAATTCACATCTCAGGAAACAACAGGTGTTGGCAAGGATACAGAGAAAGGGGAACTTTTTTGCATTGTTGGTGGGAAGGCAAACTGGTGCAGCCACTCTGGAAAACAGTATGGAGGTCCCTCAGAATATTAAAAACAGAACTACCCTACGACCCAGCAACTGCACTATTGGGTATTTATCTAAAGCATACAAAAATGCTGACTCAAGGGGCACATGCACCCCAATGTTTATGGCAGTGCTATCAACAACAGCCAAATTATGGAATGAGCCCGAATGTCCATCGACTGATGAATGGATAAAGAAGATGTGGCATATTTATACAATGGGATATTACTCAGTGATCAAAAAGAATGAAATCTTTCTATTTGCAATAATGTGGGTAGAACTAGATACGCGAAATAAGTAGAGAAAGACAAATATATAATTTCACTCATGTGGAATTTAAGAAACAAAATATATGAACATAGGAGAAGAGAAGGAAAAATAAGATAAAAACAGAGGGAGGCAAACCATAAGAGATGCTTAAATACAAAGAGCAAACTGAGGGCTGCTGGCGGGGGGGGGGTTGGGTGGGGGCTGGATTAAATGGGTAATGGGTATTAAGGAGGGCACTTGTTGGCAAGAACACTGGGTGTTATATGTAAGTGATGAATCACTAAATTCTACTCCTGAAGCCGTTATTACACTATATGTTAACTAACTTGGATTTAAATAATATTTTTTAAAAAGAAGAAAATACTGATCTAAAGCTTCACAAGGACTGGTCATAAGATTCACATATGGATGAGAGCGAGGGTGTTTCCTCCCCACTTAGGGTCCAACATCCATTGATCCAAATACAGTCCTAAAACAGTCTTAAGTAACAGCTTGTACAGAGAAAGGGGGAGTGAATGTACATAAACTCCTATGGTAGTTTCCTTAGTTGTTTATTTAGTTAAAATATTACTAATGTGAAATTTCCACAGCCTTAACTGAAGGGCAAACTTAAAGGAAAAATGCTGATTCCCATTATGTCATGCCCTTTTTCTAAAATTACAAAGTTCTTAAATCCCCTATTCAAATCCCCTGCCCCAGCCCTTGACTTTAACCAGAGCAGTTTTTGATATCCTTTAGGGAAAGGTGATAGAGGAAGGGAAGCTAATATTTCATCATGTCAGTGAATTTACTATTTATGTAATCCTATTACATTCTCCTCGCAACCTCAGAGAAGTTGAATAATGCTCAAGGTTATCAAGCAAGGAATGGCAAAACTGTGGTGTGAGCTCAGGTATGCTTCCTATTAAAGCCCAAGTTTATTCTATCCTACCATGTTGATTTTCATGCTTTCTCTTCAGCAGCAGAAAAGAGGAGAATTAATTTTCTTGCTGCACATCTGAAGTCTAGGGATATATCAGGAAAAGGGAAGGAGAATGTTGGACTCTTGAATAAATTCTGTTCTATTTGATGAGCCTCTATTATGTGTTGAGCTCCATGAAAAAGATGGAGTCCAATCCCTCAGGTAGCTAGACAACAAAGTTCTATATTTAATACAGTCGTTCAAGGAAAAAATGCAATTCAACATGATCAATGCTTTTATGGAATGAGCATTAACCAAGTCGAGAGAAAATTTCCAAGAATAATAATCTACATTTACATGGGCAAAAGAAGAAAAGTCTTCACCATGAAAATTGAAACTATGGAGGCGCCTGGGCGGCTCAGTTGATTGAGTGTCTGACTTTGGCTCAGGTCATGGTCTTGCAGTTCGAGCCCCGCATCAGGCTCTTGCTGACAGCTCAGAGCCTGGAGGCTGCTTCGGATTTTGTGTCTCCCTCTCTCTCTGACCCTCCCCTGCTCATGCTCATGCTCTGTCTCTGTCTCTCTCTCTCTCTGTCTCAAAAATAAACATTAAAAAAAAGGAAAAAAATTGATACTATGTATAGATGCTTGCGATGATCAATTCAGGGTTCAGAAAACTTTGGAGACTGAAGATCTAATGTACGGCATAGTGGCTATAGTAACTATGGGAGGTGATGGATGTGTTAATTAACTTGATTGTAATTATATAACATCATCACACTACACTTTAAATATATACAACCTTGTCAACTCTCAGGAAAGCTGGAGGAAAATAAAGCACTTTGGAGAGAGAAGGAATCCCTGCCATTACCTAGAATGCCATTTATGCATCTGTAATTATTCCCATCAATTACACTCACTGTGTGGCTAAAATCCCATACATGCGGGCTGCACCACATAGGTGAACACATTGGAGGAACAGACTTAAGTATGATTTCAGGTTCTAGAAGTCCAGCCATTCTCTAGAAGGAGATTGTTCATCACCAACACTGAAAAGTTCATTAATAATGAAGATATTGGCTTACTTAACAATATAAAATGTCAAGTTCCAAAATAAGAAATATTTTTTTCTGGCATTTATTTATTCACACATTTATTCAACAACTAGTTATTAAGTGCTTCATCTGTGTCAGGCACTGTTCTAGGTTCTCCCAAAAGTGTAATGAATAAGTCCCTCCCTTCAGACAATTAGTAAAGTGAGATAAGTAGATAACGGACAGGATAATATTGTACCAAAAAAATTTTACAAACTTTGCTTCTCGATGGAGTCTTTATCTGGTTTGAGACGGTTCATCCTTTTTTATTATTATTATTTAAATCCAAATTAGTTAACATATAGTGTAATAATGATTTCAGGAATAGAATTTAGTGATTCATCACTTACGTATAATACCCAGTGCTCATGCCAACAAGTGCCCTCCTTAATGCCCATCACCCATTTAGCCCATTTCCCCCCAACACCTGCCAGCAACCTTCAGTCTGTTCTCTGTATTCAAGAGTCTCTTATGGTTTGTCTCCTTTTATGTTTTTATTTTATTTTTCCTTCCCTTTCCCTATGTTCATCTGTTTGGTTTCTCAAATTCCACATGAGTGAAATTATATATTTGCCTTTCTCTGACTGACTTATTTCACATATCATAGTACACTTTAATATATCCACGTTGTTGCAAATGGCAAGATGTAATTCTTTTTGATCACTGAATAATTTTCCATTATATATATATATATATATATATATATATATATATATATATACCACGTCTTCTTTATGCATTCTTCAGTCAATGGACATTTGGGCTCCTTCCATATGTTGGCTATTGTCAATAGTGCTGCCATAAACGTTGGGGTGCATGTGCCCTCCCAAATCAGCATTTTTTATCCTTTAGATAAATACCTAGTAGTGCAATTGCTGGGTCGTAGGGTAGTTCTATTTCTAATTTTCTGAGGAAACTCCATACTGTTTTGGAGAGTGGCTGCACCATTTTGCACTCCCACCAGCAGTGCAAAAGTGTTTCTCTTTCCCCGCATCCTTGCCGACATCTGTTGTTTCTTGAGTTGTTAATTTTAGCCATTCTGACAGGTGTGAGGTGATATCTCATTGTGGTTTTGATTTGTATTTCTTCAATGATGATTGATGTTGAGCATCTTTTCATATGTCTGTTAACCATCTGGACATTTTCTTTGGAAAAGTATCTATTTATATCATAGCCCGTTTCTTCACTGGATTATTTGTCTTTTGGGTGTTGGGTTTGATACGTTCTTTATAGATTTTGGATACTAACCCTTTATCTGATGTCATTTACAAATATCTTCTCCAATTCTGTCGATCACCTTTTAGTATTGCTGGTTGTTTTATTCTTTGTGCAGAAGATTTTATCTTGATGATGTCCTAATAGTTCATTTTTGCTTTTGTTTTTCCTTGCCTCCAGAAACATGTCAAGTAAGAAGTTGCTGTGGCCAAGGTCAGAGAGTTGTTGCCTGTTTTCTCCTCTAGGATTTTGATGGTTTCCTGTCTTATGCTTAGATCTTTCATCCATTTTGAGTTTATTTTTGTGTATGGTGTAAGAAAATGGTCCAGGTTCATTCTTCTGCATGTTGCTGTCCAGTTTTCCCAACACCATTTGCTGAAAAGACTGTCTTTTTTCCATTGGATATTCTTTCTTGCTTTGTCAAAGATTAAACAAAACAAAACAGATGAACATATGGGGATGGGGAAGGAAAGAGGGAAACAACCACGAGAGTCTCTTAAAGATAGAGAACAAACTACGGGTTGATGGAGGGAGGCGGGTGGTGGATGGGCTAGATGGGCGATGAGTATTAAAGAAGGCAGTTGTTCTGATGAGCACTGGGTGTTGAATGCAACTGACAAATCACTGAATTCTACTCCCGAAACCAATATTGCACCGTATGTTAACTACCTAGAATTTAAATGAAAATTTGGAGAAAAAAATACCACCTTTGTTGTCTCTGAAGTTTCTATCCTTCATTTACTTATCTGCTAACATTGACTGATACCACACCCTCAACCAGGTGTAGAGGAGGACACATGGATAGAGACAAATAACGCCTACCTAAAATAAGCACTCTCATATACTCTTAGTGGGAACTCAATTAATATGTGTCAAAATTTAAAAATGCATTTACCCTTTACCCCAGAAATACCATGCAAGAAAACTTACCCTTTTCATACAGCATTATTTGTAATAACAAAATACAGAAATCACTGGTTAGATACATTATGGCACATCCAAACAACAAATGATATGCATATGTTAAAAAGAATGTAATAAATCTGTATGTCTTAATATTGAAAACTGCCCAAGATACAATAAGTGAGAAATCAAAGTATTCGACAGTTTGTTTATATACTGTTTGTGTAAAACAAACAAAATATATATGAGTAGGTTTACACATAAAATTTGCTTTGGTTTTGTTTTGAAGTTGGGTATTGGGATGGGTTTGTTTTCTTTTCTTATCTATCTATTTATTTATTTAACATATAGAGAGAGAAGTTTTGAAAGGGATACTTTTGGGAAGCAAAGCTAGGGAAGGGAAATCACTACCTCATATTCTTTCCGCTTTCAGTATCTGTTCTATTAAAAACCATGAGCTTAAATTAATTTCATTAAACAACATAAAAATAGGACTAGAAATGAAATCTCAATCCTCTATTTTGTTTAGCTTAATAAAGTAGTTCTGCCTTCCAAAGCAGTTGTAATTCAGAGGAAATAAAGAAAGTCCCTAAAACAAACTTACAAGAAACAACATCAGGATGTTAAACAATATCACTTGTAAAACCTAAAACAGGAGCATATTACTACACTTATTTCTCATGAAAATCTATTGAAATTGACTTCAAAGGCTGAACCACATGTCCTTGACAGCCACCAGGGGCCTGTTAACATAACCTCGGCTTGTTTTCTCTCATATTATTCTTGCAGTACAATTATAACTGGAAGTCCTCAAACCTTGTAATTGTCAACTAACTTTTGGAAATGTGAACGGTTGACCAAGAATTTAAAGGGAAGGCCCCTCCTACCTTCTCTGAACTTTGTGGTGGTCTTTGGGTGCAAAATGATCTAACTCAAACAATCCTCAAATAGGAGCCAAAGAATAAAATAATTGTCTTTTCAGGAAAGGTTTCTCTGTGGACAGCAAAGTTCTCTGCGAAGGAATCTGTATAAGATGATATCCTTTTCCCAGAAGTTATTGGCATCCATCCAAGATTTTTCTTTGAAAATTAACATCCTCATATATACAGATAGGTTTGCTATCTGAGCTCAGCTGGATCAGCCCATTTTTTGCACAAAGTGTATCAATATTCTGTCTATGCCCCAGACACTCTTATTAATCCAGCACAATTTCTCTTCTTCCTGTGTCTGCTTTTTACAAACAATCATAACCAACCATAGATAGCAAATATTCCCAAAAGTGCACAAAATAATAGCTAATACACGTACAAAGCTGTTTGGAGCTCAAATTGCCTTCAAGAAGAATTCAGATCCTAAGCACTGTAATTTCTGACAGAAAGTCCCATGCGTATTAGCATATTGTGTTAATTATTTTCTATTTTTTTAATATAAGAAATTTATTGTCAAATTGGTTTCCATACAACACCCAGTGCTCATCCCAAAAGATGCCCTCTTCAATGCCCATCACCTACCCTCCCTTCCCTCCCACCCCCCTCTATTTTTTTTTTTTTTATTGATAGAGCAGCATCTGTTGCTATTGTTACTCAGGTGTGCTGTATAGCGACTAAATATGCAAGGTGGGAGAATGTCTTGTAGACGGTCATGCCCAATGGACAGAGCATACTATGCCATTAGTATTACTGCTGCCAGGCACTGGCCTAAGTGCTTGACATATACTATTGCATTTCAACTTCCTGACGATCTTTGAAATAAAGGTGTTGATTCAATTCTACAGATGAGACATGGAGGTTCAAGAATATTATCTGGAATCACACAACTAGTAAGTGTTGTGACTTGAGTGTCTATGTATTTTCTTCGAAACCCCAAGAGTAGGACTAACATCACAGAGCTTTAAATGTCCAAAGTGGCCATTTTTTTTAATCTCCTAAGAAGAGGAATGACCAAAAAGCCCCAATAACTTTCCTGTAGCTGAAATAAAACATCAGTTTAAAGTCCAATGTAAAAGACAAAGTTAGAAACAGTTAATATCTTCCCCTCTTCCCTTGCTTCCCCCATCTGCAGCTTGAAAAGACCCTTTCTGTGGGTTTTCCTGGAAATATTTATACTCTCCAATTCTTTAGTCAGAAGGGATTTTATTCTACCATATTTGGGCAGCATAACTACAAGGTAAAAAAAAATAGATGACAAAATTCAAGAGAACACAAAAAGTCCCAAGATCTTTATTTAAAGGAGAACAAGATTTTCCTCCTCCAGAGAAACTGGTCTCACTCCTTTTCCTATAAAGGAAGTGGCAATAATCCAAATAGTTCCTAGCCAGGGGAAACATTGCAGGAACTTTAAAAAAAATGTCCAAATTAAACCAATGATCACATTTATTGGGCAATGTTCTGCCTTCTTTTCAGAGACATGCCTGTCCCCTTAGCATATTGTGTGGACCAGTCACCATATCCCTTTGAGCTCAGAGTCACTACCAGAATGAACACTCCACCATGCACATCAAAACCATAGAATGCCATCACTTGAAGGGGCTACAGAGGTCTTTGATTTCAACTTTTCCAATGTCTTCCTGCCCTAGCAACTCGTTCCTTGACTTAAATTTTTGCAGATGAAGAAGGGTGACATGACTGTGTTCTTGCCAATAAATGGTGATATGAGGACTCTAAACCAGGTTTCTGAATTCCCAGTCCTCTGCTCATACCACAACATGGGAGGACTTCACTTTGACTCCTGGCTAACTTCTTAACAGTGGGTGATCAAACTCTCCAAGCCTCAGATTTCTCCGTCTGTCAATGGAGAGAATACTGGTACTTGCCTTGTAGGTTTGTTGTGAGGCTTAAATGAATTGATGTCTGTGAAGAGCTTAATGTTTGATACACAGTAAGTGCCAATTTAACATCAGTTTGTATTATTATTATTATTATTAATGCAATTCTTTCTAAATCAAGGTCTTATTCCCTAAGATGTGACATATATGGGCTTTAAAAATTGCATTTACACTCTACAAATGCTCAATTTTCACGGCAAGTGAATTAAGGTCAAGTATAACATAATAGAAATTTATATGTAATTCTTCCTCCTATTTACCCTTCCCATGAATTGACGTGAAACATGATCAGGAGAAAGAATTCTGGATAACCAGAAGAAGTATTTGCAGTAGGTCATAGGTGAGTGGGAAGGCACTCTAGAAATGGTCTAGCCCATCCCCCAATTTGCCATCTTTTTCAATTGTGTGCCCCATGTCAATCATCAGCATCTCTATTTACTAATTTATTTACTGATGTTAGAAATATGGTGATCTTCTTTGACTCCTACTTTTTCTCTTTTCATCCAACACTTCTAGAGTTAATCAATGACTTAGTCCTATAAGTTTTATCACCGTACTCTGCGTCTAATCTATCCCTTATCTCCATTCCCACCATGACATAAATGCTAACCTCATCACCTATCATTTTAATTATACAAGAATCGCCATAGCTCTCCCCACCCCCACTGCATTTTCTACACCACAACTAGAAGAATCTCTATAAAACAAAAAATAAGATTGTATTACTATCTTGTTGAAAATCACTCAGGGGTCCCAACTGTCCACAGAATAAGGTCTCAACTGCTCAACAAGATATTCAAAACCAAAGCCTTCTCCAGCCTCAATTACCACCAATATCCACTCCAGGTTATATGTCCTGGACATACTGAGACACTTGCAGTTTCCAAATATGGCATATTTCTGGCCTTTTTTCTTTCTAAGTAAAATGCTCCTCTCATGATAAGATCTTATTTAACGATTGACTCCTATTTGTCCTTCACAATTCAGCTCAGGTTCTGCCTCAGCCTGTTCTCACTTCCCTTGTCTCCTTGTCTTAAATTTTATACACCTCCATTATCATACTGTATGGGAAATTTTTACTTGTCTCTTTCCTCTATTAATTGGAACTTTTTTGGCTAGAGGGTTTTCTCTTTATTGAAACCCTTATGTCTATCCAGATACCTGGCAAAGAGTAGGTTCTCAACAGATTTATTTTTTTATATGAAATTTATCGACAAATTGGTTTCCATACAACACCCAGTGCTCATCCCAAAAGGTGCCCTCCTCAATACCCATCACCCACCGTCCCCTCCCTCCCACCCCCCATCAACCCTCAGTTTGTTCTCAGTTTTTAACAGTCTCTTATGCTTTGGCTCTCTCCCACTCTAACCTCTTTTTTTTTTTTTTCCTTCCCCTCCTCCATGGGTTTCTGTTGAGTTTCTCAGGATCCACATAAGAGTGAAACCATATGGTATCTGTCTTTCTCTGTATGGCTTATTTCACTTAGCATCACACTCTCCAGTTCCATCCACGTTGCTACAAAAGGCCATATTTCATTTTTTCTCATTGCCACGTAGTACTCCATTGTGTATATAAACCACAATTTCTTTATCCATTCATCAGTTGATGGACATTTAGGCTCTTTCCATCATTTGCCTATTGTTGAGAGTGCTGCTATGAACATCGGGGTACAAGTGCCCCTATGCATCAGTACTCCTGTATCCCTTGGATAAATTCCTAGCAGTGGTATTGCTGGGTCATAGGGTAGGTCTATTTTTAATTTTCTGAGGAACCTCCACACTGCTTTCCAGAGCGGCTGCACCAGTTTGCATTCCCACCAACAGTGCAAGAGGGTTCCCATTTCTCCACATCCTCTCCAGCATCTATAGTCTCCTGATTTGTTCATTTTGGCCACTCTGACTGGCGTGAGGTGATACCTGAGTGTGGTTTTGATTTGTATTTCCCTGATAAGGAGCGACGCTAAACATCTTTTCATGTGCCTGCTCAACAGATTTATTTTAATGAATAAGAACCTTCCACATTTTGGAGACTGATTATCATTTGTTGCCACATGATATTTCATTTGGTCTACAATTTTCAGAGATGGAACTTTGAAGGAAGGTCCATGGTCCTTGGTTGTGGAGTGCATACAACCATAAAACAGGGTGTGTACAACCACAACTCCAGAAACCTTTAATCTGGTCTGGAATATGACACAACACTGGCACCACCCTACGTCTTTCTTTCCAAAGAATACATTGGACCTTTAGATATGGGTTCCATGTGAGACGATCAGAGCCTAATGTGATGGGCTTCTCTCACAACTTCCCTTTCTGCATCCCAGAGTCATCCGTGGAATTTTGAAATCTTCATGTAAAATACAGGATGAATAATTATAAATTATTTTCCATATAATAAGTCAGAATTGTGGGTGAAGAGTAGGGTAATAATTATCTTTAATATGAAATATGGTTAGTTCCACAGGCATGCATTCACATGTTCATAGCTTTATGGAGATTTATTAGCAGATAGGACCACATTTTCTCAAAATTTTTGAAACAATATAATAAATAAGTAATGTTTATGTGTCAAGTATTATTCTAAGCTCATGTATTGACCCATTTAATCTTCCCGACAGCTTAAGTGAGGTGACTACTCTCTTTACCTCTATCTTAGTGATGGGAATTGAGTCACAAAAGTGATAAGTAATCTATTTATGGATTCATATGATGAGTCAAAGTAGAACCAGGATTCAAACTCCAGAGCAAACCACTGCAAAGTACTGACACATTTTTATATTTTGAACTGTATTTTCTTTTTAAGAAACATTTAAGTTGCCTTATAAATATTAAATTATTACTGGTATCTTGAAAAGGAGAAACTGCCTGTGCTCTGAAAGTACATTTTTATTGCAGGAAAAACGTATGTCCAATGACTATATATCTGAGGTTCCTCAAAGTGTTGTTACAGATGACCACAATTAAGATATTTCCACAATGTCTGACCATGTGTCTTCACCCTTCTGCACTGTCATATCCATTGTCTGCACTGGGGACAAGGAGGTAGATAATGTGGCTCCAAGTCCCAGTCATCTGAATGAGGGTTGAGTCCCACACAGCGAGAGGCTAAAGGAGGATGAATGGGGATATATTCCTATTCTATCCCTGTGTCTGTGAACGCCTCATATAGAGAAGAGGAAAATTAAGCATTTCTTCAGAGCAAGTGGTGGTAGGCCTCCTGGAGAAACTCTAATACTGGCTATGCACTTATATAGGTTTGTTTAGAGCTGAAGCAGCCATAAAGATTTCCCATTCATCAGCGAGGGCATGGAAAATATTTAGCTAGTGTAGTGGGAGCAGAATTAGCCTCGTATTCATTCTTTATCTTTGGCTTCAATTCACTTAAGTAGAGCTGTTTGTTTTCTTCAACCAGATTTAATCTTCCCTGGAATTAGGAAACATGCCTTCTATTTCTTTTCTCTTACTTTCAGGACATGGTACAATGTGAAGCACATGGGTTGTACCTAGGGAGTGGGACTCAGGTGAGATACTGGCCTTTGTGAGCCAAAATTTCTCCATCTGAAAGAGAGAGTCACAGAAAAGATGGTTTCAAAATGCTCCTTTACAGGGGAGCCTGCCTGGAGTCCAAGCTCTGCATAGGGTTCTCCTCTGTCAACACAGAGCCTGCTTTGGATCCTCTGTCCCCCTCTTTCTCTGCCCCTCCCCCACTTGCTTTCTCTCTCACTCTCTCTCTCTCAAAAATAAACAAATTTTTAAAAAGTATTTTTAAAAATGTTCCTTTACATGTAAGTATTTTTTTCTCCAGTAATTGCAGAGTCACTAATTGTCATTACATCTATGGTACCTGCTCTCTATTATTGCAATACCGTAATACTCATTCCTTGGAAGACAGAGAAATAATGAACGGCCATCAGATTCTGAAGCTGAAGACTTGATTGTCCAGATTGTTGGTGGCCTCCCAGATGATTTTTCTGGCTTCAGTTTTGGACTTTTTAATCCAATCTCCATACAGAAGCCAGAGTGGTCCTCACAAAAGAGAAGTATGATTATTTTATTCTCTTGCATAAAGTCTAAAGGCTGAAAATGGATGACAAAGCCCCTCTGGAATTTTGTGCTCTGAGCTACTATACTGTACTCTTCCCTCCCTTGACTACCTCCAGACTAGTTAGGCAGTCTGTTACATGGTAGTATAGCATCCTGAACAGCCCTGTGAGAGAGGTCTCACACTTGACTATTGTTTTAACAGTCATCCCCCCAATTAGACTGCAGACTTCATGAGAGCAGGAACAGTGTTTGCCTCTGTTCAGCTTCTAATTGTTCGCACCTAGTATGGTTAACATTTAGCAGATGTTCAACAAATAACTGTTGAGTGAATGAATGAACAAATACCATGCTACCATTAATGAGCCAAAATGACTTCTACTCCTGTCAGCAGAGGAAAATAATGTTTATCTACCTGAGATGACACAACCACATATGAGTTAACCTTTGAAACAGCTTTCATTTTTTCAAAAGGATATTATGACTCATCCTCACTTTAAAATGGAGATAATAACTCCTTAAGTTTCTGTGTCATACACTTGACATTTCACTTTTTTTCCAAAAGTCTGTCCTTTACACTGCTGTGCAATTTCAATATGATATACGATATATATCAAACCTTTCTTTAGCCATGTATTCAGCAATTATTCGTTTAATATGCCAGACATTCTCCTAGATGTCAAAGTAATCAAGATGTGTATGATAAGGCTTCTTCTGTCAAGGAGCTTGTACGAAATAAAGGAGACAAGTAGACAAACACAACAATACTCATATCTACTAAATACTGAGTACACACTTTGTGCATCTGGTATACATTTTCTCACTTAATCCTTACATGTACCTTCCAAAGTAAGTCGAGAAAATCAAGAGTGGAACTGGTCAAAGGCCACTCCACTAAGCGCTGAGTTAGGATTTAAATCTAGGACTGTCCCATTCCAGAGCTCACCATATCACATTATGATACAATATGTTAAGTGCTCTAAATCCAGACCTGAACAGAAGAGGCAGGGTAACAGAATCTGATAGGAATATTATTATAAATAATATTATTAAATATCTTTATTTAATAGGGTAATAAAAGTTTTCCTACAGGCAGAGAAAGGAAAGTCTGTGTGCATTTGTACACTCATATGTATGAGTTGGAGAAGGCTCCATAGAAGAAAAGATATTTTAGCTAATGGGAGAAGTTAAACTCACACACAAAAAACTGGTTAAGGTCCCAGAGTAATAATGCCAGAGCCTCATAATGTGAGTTAAGAGTAATTAGCTGTTGCTGTAGAATTTGCTGCATACGAGGGAGTGGCAAGAAATGGAATGATTGTCTCTCTAAGAAACTTGTACTTTGTCTTATTGGCAATAGTATTTTAAGTAGGGAAACGATGATTGGATTTGAATTTGTATAGAAAATCACTCGCTATTAACAAAGACTTATTTGGAAGACAGAAAGACTGGAAGCAAAGACATGGTCCAGACAACAGAAAATAAGGATTTGAACTAGGAAAGTACTGTTGGAACTGGAGAAGAGGTCACAAATAAGAAAAATATTTAAAAGAAAGAATCCATAGAATTTATGACTTGAACGTGAGCACGAGTCTAGGACGAGTCCCAGGGTATAGCCTGACGACGGTCTGCTGAATTCAGCGAGCTAACACATGCCGTCTTGAGTGGCTGTGAAATAAAACAGTAATTTTACTGGGCATGTACTAAATGCCAGATATAATTTTAAGCAATCACAACAAACCCATGTGTTACGTACTATCATTGTTCCTCTTTTGTAGCTGTGGAAGTGAGGCACAGAAAGATGATTTCCTAAAGGATACAGAGCTGTGGTCATGGAAACTCTGAGGCTCTGCCCAGGGCATATTCTCTTAACGGGAGGCAGTGCTGCTGACTGACAGCCCTCGGCACTCAGACCCATTGCCCAGTGGAGACCCATTGGCCGGAGAGCCACATCGCCCAAAGTCATAATGCCCCTTCCAGGGCTCAGCCTACAATCAGTGATCGACAAATACAGGGTTACAAAGGCAAGGCCTCTTCTCCACAGCTGCAGATGATAACTCCACAAGCTTATTCCAGTTTTAGATCCCCACGCGATTACCTTTGATGAGCGACTGCACACAGCTCAACTTCTCTTTTTGCCCAATCTTGCTTCCTTCCCATGTCTTGGTCTCAAGAGCACTCCTTAATAAATCTCCTACAAACGAATCATTTCAGAACCTGCTCTCTGAGGACTCCCTTCTGAATGGCCACCAAGTGGCAGAGCTAGCATTTGAACTCAGGTCGGTTGTAATAGCCATGGTTTTAAACACTTTTCTATGAGCTTCGCAAATTCAAAGACCCTAGGGCGATGCCTGAGACTGCAAAAATGATTCATAAATGGCCAAATTAGGACTTCTTCTTTTGTATTAGTTTGTGATGCAGAACGGTCATTCAATAAAAAAATTACCTGAAATGAAAACGAGAGAATGAAGATCAGATGTTGAGCCAGGTACTGGTAAAATCAAATAAGGAAAACATTTAAAGAAGGAACTAGTCAAATACACCAAATACTGAAGGGAGATTAAATGAGATAAGGACTAAAAATTGCCAATGGTTTTGGCAATGGAAGTTTGAGCAATCTGAGTGAGTTCTGTTGACATGACATGATGTAAGCATCACCATGTTGCTGCGTGACAGACAGAATGGAGGCAAAATGTAAAGATGAGTGATTGTAAACTATGCTACCAAAGAGCGCGGGTTTCAAGGGAGCTACGATAGAGTCTTGATGGTTTCTAACGTTGCCACCTGTCCAGGTTGAGTGGGGTCCACATCTGCTGCGTACACACAGGGAATCCAGAGTAAGTAATAAGGTTTGCAATAAATCTTGAGCAAACATCCAAGCCTCTGGGAACACTCATTCATCACATCTTCTCCTTTCTCAAGAACTGGAGGTTCCCAAAAGTGAATTCTCAAATCCCACACTGTGATGTGGTCAAGCCGCGTGCTTAGTCACTTCGTGCCCAGTGTCCACACTGTCGACTTTTTGGAAGCCAGAGCTTTCCTTAAAGTCTTGCCCTGCCATTACACGATGAAGAACACCAAGCTCTGTTTCAGGTGAGAAGTTCCTGACCTAAGGCCACAGGGGTGGGTGGCCCAGGGAAATTAACCACAGAAAGTGTTTCCCACGAACCCGCAGAGCACAGAATCCATGTTCGAAATGCCCGTGTTCCTCTGTGCTTGTTTATTCTCAGCAGGGTGCAGTACCAGGCATTATGTAATAGAGGCAATGGCAGCTAAAACTTTAAAAAATAATCTCTGTGGTAAATTTGAAAGCAAATGTTGAAGACTGGAACATTTCAGATTTTCCACTCAGAGGATTGAATAGCCAGATACTTCAGTATCACTTTCTCTCCATTTAGCTTTGGAAAACAGAGATCAGATGCGTGACCTTGCAGTCAATTTCCACATTCTGGAAGGAATAGACACTGTAGATTTGAGCCGGAGACCCAAGCTCTGAAAACTGACACTACGTAGATGGCGTTATGTGTTATTACAATTTCCATAAATATGATATAGAAAGTGAGATCTTTTTGTTAGTTATGACAATCCATGTACATTCCCAGCTTACTAAACCGGTCGAGAGATTGCATGTCAATGGTCTTGCCCAGACCTCTTGTGGTTTAAAAAAGAGTGGTGTGAGAACTCTTAATTCATACATTATAAATCCTCCTTCAGTCTCCCTTTTGAGCTATTATAGCAGGTGTAACTTTTGTTCCACATAACTTGGCCAGTAAGGAACTTTATATTACTCACTTTTGGGAAATTGGGTGGTCTGTTCTGAGCCTCCATGTTTCTGGCAAAAGTGAGCAACGTATCCAGGCTTCACTATGCTCCCTTCTCCTCATTGTCATGCAAAAAGAGTTGAGGCCTCACACCATCTAGAAAATGCAGTGAAGGACCCTCTGCCCACTATTCTTAAGAGGTGGCCATACATCATCACAGATGTGTGTGCGTGCAATGTGTGTGCACATGGCGTATGTTTGTGTGACTGTCTGTCTGTCTTTGTGTGTGTGTGCGGGGGGTTCTACCCTGGGAACTGGGCCTTGACAGTCAGTGTCCACCATCCTTAGATGCTCCATGCAGCCATTCCCGTTTGAGGCTGCACCCATAATCTAGGCACTACAAGGAGTCCCACTATGAGAAAACTAGTAAAATACAATCTGCCCCAATCTCTGGGGAAGCTCTAAAAATAATAAAAATATTTTTCCTAGTTTGTTCTACTTCCAACTTTCCCAATCCTTGAAGCTTTTCTTTATACAAGGAGAGACCAAAATGTCCCAAAGAATGTCTTAGGAATGAATGAGAGATAACTTCTGGGTACCCAGCAACTATGTCTTTTGTCAAAAACTAACATGGCCGCCCCCTTCCCAAGCAGAGGCATGGAAACACGAAGTTTAAAACACTTTCTTGGAATCGAGTGCAGAAAATCTGTGAGAACAAAGCAAATTTCCTGTCTAAACTGCACTGCGTTCTCTCCAGCCCTTATCATGTTAGCGTGTGAACATGTTTCTGACAAACGAGACTGTCCAGAAGGAAGAGGCTTCCATGTCCACGTGAGGTTTTGACCTGCAGTGCCTCACTCTGGACAAAGGCAGCTGGGACGCAGGGCTGTCACACGGTCTTCTAAAACAAAAGCAGTGACAAAATCCTGCTTCTGCCTGTTCAAAGCTGTTCTTCTGATTTCAAATGATGGTACATAATTGCAGCTTTTGCCAAATGTATTGACATCGAGTAAGTTGACTGAAAGATCGATATGGAAAGGGCTGTGGCTTTGGCTGTAAGATATGGTAACTGAGGTATAGATTCTAACAGAAACATCATTGTTCTGTTTCACTAAATGTCACCCACTCTTTCAACATAACGAAAATTTAAAACCAGACTGTTTTCCAATTTTCATAGAAAGCACACAGGGAGAACTAAACTGAATAATTAATATGTTTAGAAACTGGAGGTTTAAAAGTTTCTGGAACATTTATCATCTCAGTTTTAGTCCTGTTCATTAAATCTGATGACACCATTTGTCTTTCTATAACTTGCCCTCTGTTTTTATTGGGTTTCCTCCCTTATTTACAAAGTACTCTCCTCCAGGCTCTGTGCTTCTCTCCGAAGTTACTCTTGAAAACACCTTCCTCAAAACTATGTGGTCAGGAATATCATCCAGTTATTCATTCTATAAACTGCATACATACATGAAATGCATAGACATATATATTCTTGCGTTCTTGGAATTTATATTAAGGGAAACAGATAGACGATAGGCAATCAATAATAAACATGATAAATAAGTAGATTATATGGTATATTACATGGTGACAAGTGCTACAGAAAAAGTACAGAAGGGTCAGCAATATCGGGAAGCAGGGAGTGGGTGGGCAGGCTGTAGCTCAGGGTAGGCGTCGAGATGGTGCTATTTAGGCAAAGACTTGAAGCAGGTGAAAGTATGACCAGGTGGGTGTTGGGAAAAGAGCGTGGATGACTGCAGCTGCCTCCAGCAGAGCAAGTGGCCAGCGCAAAGGCCCTCAGGAGCCTTTGAGCTAATAAGGGATGACGTCAGAGAGTCAGAAGTGAGGTAAATACTGCCTTCTGGGCATTTTTGGGATTTTGGCATTCACTCTGAGTGAGATGTAAGCTAATGAAGGGTTTTTAACAGAAGAATAATGACATAACTTTTTTTTTTTTTTAATCATTTTAAAAGGAGTACTCTGTTGCTGAATTGAGAAAAAACACAGTGGGGAAGACTAGCCCGGAGGCTACTGCACCGATCCAGGCAAGGCACTTTCTAATCTATTTTGAAGGAATAGCCAACAGGATTTCCTGAGAGACTGGATGTGGGTGTGAAAAACTGGCTGGCCTTCCTCTGGAGTTGTTACGCTACAAGAATGATGAGCATTTCTTTTATATTGTCCCCATTTTGAGCAGTTTCTTCTGCTTAGTGTTGCAATCATTTTTATGAAATGCTAACACTCCACCCATATTTTTGTATCTTTGCTGTTTCATCCATCACAGACTTAGTAGGAAAAAAAAAAAGCTCCAGGAACATAACTGCTAGACAAAGGAGCAGCCTGCCTCTCTAAAAGGGGGTGCTCTTAGTCTGTTTCTCATCTGCTCCCCTTAAAAAAAAACGGCTATTTAAGCTCTCACAGAAAAAATAAAACCCATACGTGTTTCACAATTTATGTAGCTGATTTAATTTGCTTTCAACAATTCCATCAGAGTTTTGACAGTTACACCTTTTATTTTCCCTCTGAAACGTCTGGACCTTGTATTTGGATGATGCCAGGAGACAGGTATGCGGAATCTTGGCATTGAGCAAGATGACTGCCAGGGGCAGGGACACCAACCATGGAATGGCCTCGCCAATTTCTGAGCCAGAGCCAGGTTTACGGGTAATGACGATACCACCTACCAAGTGTATACATTTCTCCTCAGTTGACTGAGCTGTTTTACACACATTAACCTATGTAATCCTCAAAACCTCGGAGCTCCATGTCATTGGCTGCATCACACAGAGAAGCGTATTGTCTGAAGCAGGTGAACTGATTTCCCCAGGTCGTATCACCGATAAATGGCTGAGCCAGGCTCAAAAGTGGGTTCAGAATTTGATTCTAGGCATATTCCTGCTATGGGGCCCGGGCATGTTCCTTCTTGTTGCAGTTGATGGTTCTGCAAAGACAAGGTGGACCGTAAACGAACACTATTCCGTTCCATAGCCTTGCTGTGGACTGGTCTTTCCAAGAACAAAAGGTGGTGGTGTTCAAGAAGTTTCTAGGGTGCCTCAGGCCTTGACCTGAGAGGCAGACTCTGTCAGGATGAAATGCTGACTATTCCATTCCCCTCCAGAGGAAAGCCTTCAGCCTGTACCAACTCCAGTGGGAATAATTGCTGCTAGCTCCTCTGCTTTGATTGTAGAAGACATTCATTCCTTGCCCCTAAACTGCACAAGAGAATCCCTGTCTTAGATATAATTGCGGCTGTAGTTCATCGGCAGGGAGTAAAGATCTGTGATGAATGAGAGGACCGGTTTATGAAGTCTGCAGTGCCACAAAGCCCTTTAAAAAATGTTAAGTCCTGTTAGTATAAATCTAGAAATAATTTGATACATGTCTCCATTACAGGCTAGAAGAATAAAGAGTCACCATCTGCCTTTCCACAAAATAATATTAATGGGGCTAACACCACGGATTTAAATGGAGGCAGCTTCTAAAATTAGGGAAATAGAAGGCACAAAACTCACTCCATCAGAAGTTTATTGATTTTTCAATTAACGTTGAAGGTTTGCTCCCCCAAATTTTGCTTACTGGCTCAGAAATGAAGTGTGCTGGTAGATAATAATTGACATGAATTGCTATATTCCATGTATCACCCTCAGTGTCAAAATGACTGATAATGAGCAACTCCTAGTTGTTTACACACTCTTCAACTAAAGTAGCATCATTAGAAAAGATAAAGATTGCACAGCATGAAATTCTTGTGCATTTTTAATGATTCCAGCTTAAAACAAACTACAAAAAAATCTATTTCTAGGCGAATTTAATTTAAACATAATAAAGAGGATTATTTACTTAAGAAGGACCAGGCATTTTTTTCAAATGAAATTTAATTAAGTACAATTTTAAAAACTGGTTCAAGATTGCCAAGCTCTTAGCCTTCTGACATTTTAGGGTGCTTATAATGAAAAAGTGAAGAGCACCCTTACCGTTCACTGATATCTGTGCCCAGAAATTATTTGCTAACTTAGTTTCTTCTTGTATTTCCATCCATTATTGAATACACATCTTCAGGGTACTGAGTTCATCCATTAAGAATACCAGTAAAAAGAAATGCCATTAAGCTTGACTTTTAATCACCACCTTAGAATTCAACACCTAGTATTTAGCAACTTGTACTAGCTGTCTATGTGCATGTCTTAGGTAAACAGCGTTACAAAACAAACCTGGAAACCATTTCTCTAGTTTTTGGAAAAGTTAATAACTTCCAAAATGCTTATTTGCATAGGGAATATTTTATTGATACATTCCAAGCACCTGAAACGTCACCTGGTAAATAGTGGGGCTCTCAATAAATATTTATTGAATGTTGGTTAAATGAGTAGACGTTCTATTTTTCTCACCAAGATTTCAATCATTTCAGCAAATGTGAGTGCTTACCCAGTGCTCAGCAATGTGCGAGGTCCTAGGAAAAGTAGACTGAAGCAGAAGAGCCAGAGACCCAGTTCACCACCTTAGCTTGTGACCCGGTAAGACAGGATGAAAAGAATTGAAAAGAAACCCAGGCTGTGAGTAAGCACTGTGTGGTCATAGAAGAGAAAGCTTACTGACTGCCTGGGGAGCCAGGACGGGATCTCCAAGAGGATAGGATCTTGATCTGGACCTCTTGCAAGCCACATACTGAAGAATAAATGAAACTTCAAGAATCAATGATGACTCTGTTTACTTTTTGCTTCAATAGTCAGTCCTCATCGTTCTTTAAGAAGCTAGATCACATCATATTGAAATTTCAACTGGGCTGTTTCATTCTATTCATCATTTATTGGGATAGACCTTCAAATGAACGAAGCGTATTAATTGTCCAGCACTGCCTGTGATCGATGTCAGGCCTCCATCCACATGGGAGATGCTACAACCCGTGTCCTAGAGGATTCCCACTCTAGTGTATCATTGGAGCACTGAACAAGTGCACGCCTCTTCACCTGGGCTGGGGGCTGGAAGGCCTTCCCTCCCACAGGAAAGCACTTGGAAACTGAGATCTGATAAGTAGAGACAAACAGGGAAAACGGGAGGGGTAGAAAGGAGGGAAGGACATTCCAGGAAGAGGGAAGGGCATGTATGAAACCACCCACTCCCAATAGGATCCAAAGACCAATTTCTTGGGAGCCTTTCAAATGAATGGCTTCAAGAATGAGTGGAAAACTGGTTTTCCTGTCACTCCTCCTCCACTCCGCCTTCTCCCCAGCCCCTTCCATGCAGCCTGCACTGACAGGCAGCCAGGGACACGGGCTGTCAGTTTTCCGGTATTCTCCTCCCACTGACCCTGAATCTGCAAGCCACAGGTTTCTTGGAACTGCAAATATTGTTTGAACTCCAGCTAAAACTGGCCATGTGTTTTGAGTCACATTATGCAAGCATATTTATACCATCTGTTTATGACACTTACAGGTGGACACTATGATTCATTACACATACAGCTCACTAAAGATAGAAGCTTGGAAAATCCTGGGCCCTGGGGAGTCACTGGGTATGGGCCAGGATGCAGAAGGAGAAGGTAATAGGGACCTTTTCTTAAGTTTTATGGCTTTTCACATAAAATCCTTACCTTGGTGAAAATGGTTTTGAGGGCATTTCATAAAATGGATTTGGTAGATAAGGATGGAGAAAAGGAAGTGAAAAAATAGGTGCTACCATGACCAGTTGTGGAAGAGTTCCCTCTTCTGCAGGGTGTGTGCGTGTGTGTATACGTGTGCACAAGTGTTAAGGAATCGGAAAATATTTGCTAACTATGGAGTCAGAAAGAAGTCATCTGGTGTCAGCAGGAGGGATTCCATTCTAAAACAATTCCTTCTTTTTCCTAAGTAATGTTTCTATATGATTTGGACTTTTTAGGTTGTGTTCCTTATCTTCATATACAAGTCATTCCTTAGTTTTTTAGTTTTTTGGGTTTGTTTTTTTTTTCAATCTTTCAGGATGCTTTGCGACAGTATACATGGCCCTAAGATCAAGCTACAAGATTTATCCATTCTTTTGCTTTCAGAAACCATCCCCCAATCCATAAATTAGGAATATTACCCCCACAAGCTAAGGCTGGTACCACTGCATTCTCTCTGTTTTAGTCAAATGTGCAAACTTTTAACAGCATCATAAATAATAATAGCTTTTAAAGTCATTTCGATAAGCAAGTATCTCAAAGTCAAGCTGTCCGATTGTGACCCTTCCCCTTGGGGTAGTAGAAACATCCAAAAGAGTCAAGGAAGAAGGAAGTCACTGCTGTATTCAATTAGTTGAGAAACCATCAAAGTAAATAAGGCAATACCTTTAAGAACATACAGAAAGGGAGGCAGTGAAGTAGAACAGATTAAAAGAAAAAGGAGAAGTCTGTTTTAGCTACCAAGTGACCCCAGGGGTGAAGAATAATTTCTTCTTCAGGACAATTTTAGTAAAGGTCTCCTAGCAAGATGGCTCAGTGGAGACGATTCCTTTTCATGTCTGTGGGGAACTGATGAAGTTTTCAGGAAACACAGGCAGTGTAATTTCAAACAAAGTACAGTAGGTCAGTTAGAGAGAGCAAATTTAGAAGTCTTTTGTCGCCCTCTAGAATACTAATGGTTTTGAAAAGTCCCAGTGGTCATGAGGTAAGTAAGCCATTTGCATCTTAGGAATCAGATGCAGTGCAGAGAAAAATCTCATTAACTCTATGCCAACTCAAGATGGCTTTCACGGAATTCTCCACCTTCTTAAACTGACAGCTGATAATGCTCGTCTTACAAAATTATTTTTAGCTCTTACATGTTCAACAACTATTTATTGAATCCTGCTATGTGCCAGGATTCATGTCAGGCTGAAGAAATATCTGGATACATGAGATCTCTGACTTTAAGAGTCAGAGTAAGAAAAATGTCATTAGATATTTATATAGTTTTTGATACAAAACCATAGAAGTATGAATACAGTGATGTAGAATCTCTAAGGGGAATAACTCTACCTGGAAGAAGCAACATCTAAGACATCAACTGCTGGAACATAAATCTCAATGAGAGGTCCAGTGGATACACTATGGGTGCTCCCTCAGTCAGGGCACACGTACCTGGGAAGCCGGTCATTCCACTCATTCCCGCAGAGCTGAGTGAGAGCCTCAGAACCCATCTTAACACAATTGACCACCGCTGACAGCTAAGAGCTGGTACAGAACCTACTTGCAGATCTGGCTCTTTACAAATGTAAGGCATTGTTACTAGATAGCTTTAAGAGCAAGTGCCCACCTACATTGCCCATTGCTAAAGGGTGTAAGTTATCCGGATTATTTAAAGGGCACAGGACCAGGAATCAGATGCTCCAAACGCTGGCTAGCTTTGTGATTGTGACTAAACCTTTTACATGAGAGCTTCTTTCCTCATCAGAAATGGCAGAAAATTCCCTCCCTGAGAAGTTTCTGGAAGTGTTAACTATAGAATTGTTAACATAGGTGGGTACTTTGAAAACTGAAGTGCTAAGCCAACACAAAATGTGAGCTTTTGTGACAATGTTTATTATATTCTTTATATTATGATTTTAACTAATCTTTCCATAGTATTCTGGGATTTCTCCCCTGCATGCCTCCCAGCCCCCACCTTGCAAAATCCAGGATAAATACATTCAGATGAAAATCAAAGTCATCCTTAAAAGGGAGAAGAAGTTTTAAAATGTGAAAGAAGGAAGAGACGGAGAGTTCCAGTGTAATAGTGTAGTGGTTGGGAGCAAAGGCTAGGGACCAGATTACGTGAGTTTAAATCTTGCATCTGCCACCAGCTGTGTGACCTTGGACAAATTGCTCAATCTCTCTGGCCTCAGCTTCCTCGTCTGTAAAATGAGGTTGATAACAGAAACTGTTTCACAATAATGTGAAGCGTGAAGGAAATAATTCGTAAACTGTGTAAAGCTTACAGAACAGTGCCCATAGATAGCACATAATAAATATGAAATAGGTTTTTATTAATTAAATAGAAATTCACTGAGCAGAATGTGTTATATGCCAGATCCTTAGCAGCATGTAACGGCTTCCCCGACTCCCACCAAACCCCAGATTTGTTCAGTTCGGGATGAACATATTACTATGCTGAAGCCAATAATAGTCTGTGTTTCTCACCTAGAAAGTTTTCCAGCTATGGGGAAAAGATCAAGACTGTGTACAAAGTCTATGATCTTAAAGCCATCTTAATGTTGTGTTAAAAAGATGTCAACTTTCCTTTCCTTCTTCACTTCTCTTCTTCTTCCCTTCCTTCCCTGATGCCTCCTTCCTGCCCTCCCTCCTTCCTTCCAACAATACTCTTTGAGAGTTCATTGTACATTAGACGCTATGCTAGAAATTTCAAAAGTTTGTGTTACGGTGGATCCGTCAGAAATATATGTAACTTTGATATAGCCCATAAATCCAGTGACTCTTTAGAAGGCAGTTTAAATCATCCTGTAAAGGGGGTGAAATTGATTCATTGAAATAAAGCATTAAAGGTTAGTTTCCTAAATTCTAGGATCTTTAAAATAGGGATCTCCAAACCTGTTTGAATATTCACCTTTACAAAAAAACTTTTGAGGGTTAATCTCCAATATAGGTTGAATATTAGTTTATAAATTACTCAGAAGGACTACTGTAACAATAAATATTATTTATTAAAAGACAGTAACAATGGAACATTTAAACAAATGATAGAATAAATAGGTGCTCAGGTGTTTTCTTTGTGGATTGCCCTGTGCAGACTATTGTACTCATGCCTCACGTAGAGGACATCTTCTTTGGGTTTTATTTAGGTTTAAAAAAAAAAAACATGTAGAAGAAAATGTATCACTATAGAAGAGAAATGTTTTATTTGAATAAAGCCAGCATCTTGTGACATAACTGCCAACGTTTATTCTCTGTCAAGCAAAATAGGACTTTGCTGGAAGTAAAATATGCAACAAAAATTCCTCAAAAGAATGCAGCATATTTTGAGAGGCATTGCCTTTTAATTAAGAGCTGCTACATGAACTCAGCAGTAGGGCATAATGGTTAAACTCAAAGTCTCTGGACCCACCTTTCTTGGATTCAGATTCTGTCCTCGACCACTCCCTAGTAATGTGTTCTCAGACATGTCACTGAGGCTTTTTGTGCCTCAGTTTCTTCATTTGTAACAGGTAGGATGATAGGATGCCTGTATGGTAAGTGGTTGTGAGGAGTAGATAACTCCCTGGCACATACTATGTGTTCTAGGATTAGTTATTATTATTAACTTTAATAAAGACAGCATTAAAAGCTAAGCTTTCTTGGCTTCATTTTTGAGTAAGTTGTTAAACTGCGTTACAACCATCAGAAGCCAAAGCAGTCTTCTTGAAGTGAGTTTAATCCCTAATCCGAGGATTAGCAGATCAAAGGTGATTTACCCAGCTTCCCAGAGAAACAGAAGAGGAAAGAAAAACCAGACCCCCATTTGCACTGTGCCCCATGAATCTGTCACTTCTGTAGGATTTATTTTAACTTCGCACAGAATTTTTTCCCAACAGGAAGAGATTTGTACAGGGGATCTGAGTCAGTGGTCCTGTCCTCCCTCCCTCACCTGTCTGTATCTGTAGGGTTTTATCAGAAAGAATCTCAAAGGTGAATTTTATGGGTAAATGTTGGCAGAAACATGTATCAAGGTATGAAAGGCATGGCCCGCCTAAAGGAAGAAACTGAACAGTGTATGTTTGTGTTCAAGAATCCTAAGCTGGTACTCAATGAATTTTTATTTTATTATTTTATTTTGTATTAGTTCATTTGTCTGTCTGATTGTTTAACTAGGCTTCACACCCTAGTTAAACTGGGCCCACCACAGGGCTTGAACTCACGACCCTGAGATCAAGGGGTGAGCTGAGATCAAGAGTCAGATGCTCAACTGACTGAGTCACACAGGTGCCCCTTAATGATTTTTTAAACTGGACTTGCTCATTAAGGCCATCTCTTTTTACCCTTGCTTAATTTGAATTCGAATTCGAATGGAATGGAATGGAATGGAATGGAATGGAATGGCATGGCATGGCATGGGGGGAGGGAGAAATTGTTACTGAGTACCTATTAAGTGCCAGGTACTGTGCTAGATCCTATATGTATATTCATTCTCTTTCAATGATTACCACAATTTGATGGTGGAAGGCATCATCATCCTTATATTGCACATGAGGAAACTGAAGCTCTGAAGATTTAAGTAAATTTCTCAAGTTTACAAAGATATTAGGAGGCACAGCCAGGATTCATTGTCTAGAATCCCAGATGTGCCAGAATGTAGGCCACCACACATACTTGTCTCAGTGCCTCCCATGGGAAACTCACCAGGGTCCTGAACAGTTCTAGGAGGCCAGTTTCCTAGAGTGATCATCCCACTGACTATTCTCTAGAAGGATCTCTCTAAATAAATGCAAACCTTTGAGCTCTCAGGGACCCCAAATGTAAGCACAAACTGAATCCTAAAGGCAAAATATATATAATATACTCTTTGGATAATGATTTTATCAAGTTATTCCTTCCTTGGTCCTATAGTATTACACTTAATAAATTACTCATTTTCATGGGAATCATGACTGAAGAATATTACCTCAAAATATGGGATCTAAGAATGTAAGGAGGGGCATGGTATTCCGGGACTTTCCAGCCTTCACAGTTGTCTGAGTTCCCAGATTACTTTTTGCTATGCCTCTTCCACTCACTGCTTGCAATTAATTGAAGTCATACATGTTACAAAAATGTCTTTCCAGAGAATCCCAGTTTGAGAAACTATCATTGTGTTCCACAACTCACTTCAAATTCAATTGTTTAAATCTTAAACTGCATTTTTCCAGAGGATTCATGTTCTCAATTTAGAGACCAAAAATTCTCTGATCTAGAATATAGCTGAAATTTATTTAGTATCATCGTGGTAAAATGTAAATAATAGATATGAATAAGAAATGTTCATTTTTTTGTCATTACAAAAAATTATAATAAATATAATAATAATAATTGCAACCTTGTACCAGGCTCAGTATTTAACATAATCTCATAAAAATCTATCAAGGTATCATATCCCATTTTTATAAATGAGAAATCCTTCCTGAACCAGATTAAGTAATTAACCTAAAGATACATAATTAGTAAATCATCCAGATTTGAGCTCAAATCTGGTATATATTTGGTATTGTGGTTACTCAGTCTCTCTGGATTTTGATTAATAAAATACAGGTGTCAGAAACAGGATATTCAATTTTGCTAATATGCTTTGGGCAAGTTCTTTGACTTCCCTAGACTTAATTATTCACTAATAAGTTTAGCAGTTTGGACAATTGGTATTTATTTATTTAGTTAGTTAGTTAAGTTTGTCCATTTATTTTGAGAGAGAGACAGCATGAGGCGGGGAGGGGCAGAGAGAGAGAAGGAGAGAGAGAAGCCCAAGCAAGCTCTGCACTGTCAGTGCAGAGCCTAATGCTGGGCTTGAACCCATGAAGCTGTGAAATCTTGACCTGAGCCCAAACAGAGTCAGACGCTTAACTGACTGAGCCACCCAGGTGCCCTGGTCTTTATTTCTTTAATGTTTATTTATTTATTTTGAGAAAGAGAGAGAGGGAGAGAACATGAGTGAGGGAGGAGCAGAGAGAGAGAGAGAGAGAGAGAGAGAGAGAATCCTAAGCAGCCTCCTGCTGTGAGCACAGAGCCCACAAGGGGGGCTTGATCCCATGAACAAAACTGTGAGATCATGACCTGAACTGAAATCAAGAGCTGGATGCTTAACCAACTAAGCCGCTCAGGTGCCCCTGGACAACTGGTCTTTAAATTCTAGGCCAACTAAGCCCCCCTGGTGATAAATTTCTCATCATTTCTATAAGCAGCCCTATACCATTGCTCCATGGCTACATTTTTTAGAAAATTTATTTTTCCTAGTCAATCAAAAGACATCTCTCAATGATTTCTAAACATTTTTGTCCTAGAATCATACAGAATAAGTCTACATGCCCTTCTCCATCCATTCATCTAATCGGCAAGTATGTAGTATCATACCAGCATTAGAGAACCCAAAGATGTTGCATTAAATGGATGGAAATGAAATGAAACAATTAGAATTAAGTATTTATTTAATATAGTTACATTCTGTTTGGAATGTATTAGTTATGATATGTTAGGCTATGCTGAAGTAGAAATAAAGCCTGACATGTCAGTGGCTTAATATGAAGAAAGTTTATTTCTCACCCAAAAGTAAAGTCTAATGAAGAGTGGGGATATTTCTAGGCAACTCTCCTTCAAGTGATGAACCAGGAACCAAGATGCTTCCAGCTTATAGTTTGGCCAAATTCTATCCTTCATTTCCAATGTATGGACAGAAATATATGGAGAATGGAAAATCATGCAAATTGTTTTATGGCTAGGGTTGTAAATCACTTATATCACCTCGGCCCACATTTCCCTGGCTAGAACTCAGTCACATTGTTCAACAGACATACAATGCTGACTGGGAAAGGTGTTCTTCCAGTATCTGCAGAAATCAAGCTGTTTGATGAACAAATTGCATTATGTTTCCTACAGGAACTGAAGGGAGTTTACATCATAGACTTGCAAACAAATTAAGATTTGACAAATGGGTAGGAGTTTTTTAGGTGATAAATCTGATGGAAGTGCTTAAGACAGAAAAGAAGTTGCTGAGCAAACAGCCAGACAGAGCCAAAGATACAGAAAGAACATGGCATGTCCAGGCACCAGCATTTATCACATAAATACTTATTGGGTCTGTACCATGTGCCCATCGCTTCCCTAGGTGCTGTAATTATTTTGGTAGTGTTGTTTAAAGTAGATGCCTTAGTAAAAGTTTCCCCCAAAAAAGTTCCTGAGACAGATGTTTTAGTGAATATAATTTATTTAGAAAACAATGTCAAAAAGAAAATGTGATGGACACGGGAAAGCAACATAGAAAAAGAAAATAAACTGCCAGTTTGCATTGTCTAGTAGGCCCTGATACAGGCAACTGTGGCTCGGGCCTGAGAGTCATTACTGGCAGCTTATGAAATGTGTCTCATAACTGCTCTAAGAGGATTTGAAGTGGTGCGCAAGATATATCCAACACCTTCCATCTCCAGCGCCATCCACCTCTTATACTTGGGTCTTCCATTAGTCAATCCATTGCAAAGCCCCCTCTAAAGTAGAAGCCAGTTATTAAAAGTCGATCAGTGGAACCAGCCTCCGTCCCTGCTACTTTAACTCTCCTGAATCACATACTTCAAATGTATTCTCTTACTCTTACACTGTGCTGGGGACTGTATGTTTGGTCCCCCCCAAAATTCATACATTGAAGCCTTAAGCCCCAACATGATGGTATTTGGAGATAGAGATTTTAGCTGGTAATTAAGGGCAAGACCACATGAACACACAGTAGGAAGGATGCCACCTGCAAGTCAGGAAGAGAGCTCTCACAAGGAACCAAGTGGGCTAACACCTTAATCTTGGACTTCCAGTTTCCAGAACTTTGAGAAGTAAATTTCTGCCATTTAAGCAACCAGTCTATGGTGTTTTGTCATGGGTACCTGAGAGGACTAATGCACTATTTAATATTGTTTCCATCCTTAGCCAGCACTTTGGCTGGTCTAGTAGTCTTTCCTGTGGTCTAGGCTGCTTACCTAGAAAGATGGCCTGCACCTTCAATCCTGAGGGTTTTGGACTCATTGTTGTTATACTTGCCCAGTCATCGCTTTCAGTGTGTAGAGAACAAGCAGGACATTTCCAAGTAATTCCCTGGCTATACTTCAACTTATAGCAGCAACCCTAGCTCCTCATGGCGATAATGATCAATTACCCACACTAGTACTGTAATCATTCCTTGTTTGCTGGCCCACTAATATTAAGAATCCGGAGTGACAAAGTGGTAGTCCTAGCTTCAAATAGAGCGGAACCCTTCCTGTGGAGGTAAACTCTTTAGGAAAATAGGGCCTTGGGTCCAGCAGAGCTTAAGAACAAATTTTAGAGGTTGGTAAACCTGTAAAACCACTCAGAGAATGATGATCAGAGTGCGTAATTTTCTGTAAACCTCTTGCTTCCTGAATCCATGTATTCTATGCACTGGGGACCCAGCACCATCTTTTAACCATTGACTCAGTACATTTAAAATCCTAGGGTCAATATTATTTATCTAACATATTACTTGAGTTTTTAATAGACCTTTCCACTATTAGGCTACTTACTTCCCGATGTATATAATAATTCAAGTAGATCTCATGGTTATAATGATATTTCAGGCATTCTATAAGGCTCCAAATTGTGGGTGCTACTTACAGTATTGAAGAGATATAAGGCAACCCATATGCTTCCATTTAACAACTCCAGCAAAGAAAAGTCATCAAAAGAGGTTTGATGTAATCAACCAATCACCAAGACACTGGCTGGATTCATTGAGTTAAAGTACCATTAAAAAGGCTCAGCATTGGTCTATGACGCTTGCAGATACAGAGGTATCCAGATCAGCCTTTGGGAAAGGCATCTCATGTTATTGAGTCTGTGCATATAGACTTTATCTCTGCCACCACGGCCACTTAATTCATGAGCCCATTGTGTCATCCCCAAGCAGAAAATGGAGCTAGCTGTCATCTTCTCTAATTATTATTAGGTGTCTCCTCTTTGGTTTATGCTCTTCTCATGGTTTGAGTCTACTACCAGAGGTCTATCTGTATGAATCTATGAATCTTATGAAGACTTCTTTTTTGCCCATCTTCTTATCTTACTCATTCTATGTTGATGACCAATAGGCAAGCTATTTTCTAATAGCTATGAATTAATACATATCCATACTTCAAGCCATTTCTCCATCCATACAAAGTAAACAAACCAAGCATTTTACTCAATCTCATTTAGGAATACCCATGACTGGGTCTATGGTGTGGCAGCTGTCCTTTTAAAGTATTGTCCATATAACATACCAACACCAAAATATTCATTAATATGTCAGTACTCTGAATCTTTGTGGAGTTTATTTCTCATCCGCTGGTTCTGGCTCACATGTCTCCTATGGGAGTATTTATATTTCTGGCTATTCATGATCTCAAGGTGCACCTACACAAAAATATCCAATGCAGTGTAATACAAAGAGGAATCTTTATGATTTAGAAAGCTCTAGGCAATGCTTCAGCTACTCTATAGCCCAATGTTCCTTCTTCTTTTTTAAAAAAAAATTTTTTTAACATTTATTTATTTTTGAGACAGAGAGAGACAGAGCATGAACGGGGGAGGGGCAGAGAGAGAGGGAGACACAGAATCTGAAACAGGCTCCAGGCTCTGAGCGGTCAGCACAGAGCCCGACACAGGGCTCGAACTCACGGACCGCGAGATCATGACCTGAGCCCAAGTCAGATGCTCAACCGACTGAGCTACCCAGGCGCCCCTTTAGACCAATGTTCCTTCTACCCATACTTCATCACAATCTACCACATGTGATAATCTTAATAATTATGATGCTACTGCATGCCAAATATTATCACCACCCACTTCCCACAAGTAATTAGAGTTTTATTTCTTTCTTATCTATGAGTGATTCAGCTTCAAAATCTCATCACAGGGGTTTGCTCTATAAGAACTTTCTTAGTAACTACTAAGTCTTTCATATTTCTTTGAAAATAAATCCTCATTCAAAGACTTACATAAAAATAATCTATTTGGGAAGTAATCTCATGTATCAAGAATTATGGAAAGAAGGACCAAAAAAGGAAAAGAGAAAAATAAATTAACATGAATTGTTGCACTGGCCATTGGCACAGGTGGAACAATCTGAAACCTTCATGACCGGCAGTGGAAAGAGGCTTATAAAATATCTCTCTGAAATTTTGGCACAGGCTTCTATCCCCTGTACATCAAGGTAGTTCTATGTGTATGAATATCCCACACTTTGGGGCTACATCCCTGATAATGGGAGGCTTTCTCAGGGAGCCCCATGTTTTGATGACAGATATGCCCCAGGGAAGGAAGAGCTATGTGGCTTGAGCACAAGGTGAGGCACTTTCTGGATGCATCTGAGTGAAACTAGTCAAGTTCTAATTAAAACTGGTCATGGTAACACCTCTGAAATAAGAGGTGAGGGTTGAGGAGATCTGACATAGTACACAACAAGTATCTGATGCAGTGTAATGTGAAAACGATTGAGAAAAATTACGATTGACACATAGAGAACTGATCCCAAGGATATTTCTATGAGATGAAAATTATTTCACATTTTACCCTTTAGCAGGTGTCATTGAAGGATTTTGAGCATGGAAAAATTGTGCTCATACCTGAATGTTAAAACAATAAAGACAAGTTTGTAGGCAGAGTGAGCAGTGCTGGAACCAGAGGTATAAAGACCAACAAATAAGACTTCTCAGCAAAGAAGTGAGATTTGATGATAGTCAAAATCTGGACAGTAAGAATTCAGATGGAATACCCACTTAAAAGCTATTTTGGGGGAAGGGTCAGTGGACTGGGTTTGGGTTGACCAAGAAGAGTATAGGAAAGAGGAATCTAGGATTACTCTGAGGTGAGCTGCTGGGTGATTTAATTGTGTCATACACAAGTTAGAAACATATGCTAGGAAAAGTTGTATGGTATAGGTGAAACTGGAAATATGGGGTTCACTTTGGGTACATAGAGGTTAAAGAATGGGTTGGAAATTTGGATGTGTATATTCAAGGTAACTGGGAATATTAGTGTGGAATTCAAGAGAGAGACTTGGGCTAGAGTGGGATTCACAGCATACGGGTGGAATTCTGAGGAAACTAAAAACAACAGCTTCAGAAAGATTATGACTCATCATGGGGTTCCCTCAAGGGTAGTTCTCGGCAGCTGTAAGGGAAAAGGGAAAAGATTGAAATTGAAGAAACAAGTCCATGACACTAGAAAAAAATGGCCTAGGATTCTTGGGATCATAGTTGTTGGTTTTCCCCCCTTGATTCTATAGTTGGAGTTGCTAGAATAGATGGTAGGCATCATGGCTGAACAAGTACCTCATTTGGAGAAAATTGTTTTCCTAGGGGTCAAACCAGTTCTTCCCACTTAGACTGTCCATAAATAACAGCAGCTAACCACTTTTTAAAAAGTGAAGTGTAGTTGACATACAATATTACATTAGTTTCAGGTAAACAACATAGTGATTCTATAAGTCTATAGGTTATGCTATGCTCACCACAAACATATTTACCATCTATCAGCACACAACACTATTGTAATGCCATTGAGTATATTCCCTATGCTGCACCTTTTATCCTTGTGAGAATATATCAGGTATTGTTTGAGTCTAGAGCTCCCCGAAAATGATACTGCTTGCTATAGATTAAACATATGTCCTGGTTTGCCCAGTAGAATCTCAGTTTCTGCCTAATGTACTAATCCTAGTATTATTATTAATATGCCCAATTCAACTCTCAGAAGCATCCATATCTGCATGATAAATTATACGATTCTCCTAATTATCAATGTGATGGAATATTGATCTCCTTAAGAATGCTAACCAGCTTAGCATAGTTGAAAACCTCGAACAAGTTTCCTCTGGCCTTAACCATTTGCTTCACTGTGCCCGGTGAATATCACAATTCTGTATCCGTGTTAAGATGTGGAAAAGGCGGAGAATCTGGACAACTTGCGTGGTGTTATTATCTCAACTTTAGAGATAAGGATATACGGTAAGTGGCACAACCATGATCAAACAAGAGGAGAGAAGATAACAATGCCAGATCTCTCTAAAGTGTCCACACTCCTTTCCAAGCATCTTCTATAAAAAGGACATTCTGTTAATTCAGGCTATGCTCAATGATGCCAATCACAGACTCATTCTGTTTGTGGTAAACTTATTTTGTGATGACGACGTCACAAGGTCACCTTTTAAGAGGATATCAAAAAGAGAAATTGTTTTTGGAAGCCATTTTGCCATTTGAGGCCCAACCAAATATTTCAGGGAGTCTTAAAACCAGTGAACTAGAACCTGATACAGGGTATAATTTATTCTGTACACCATTTTCGTTTATGTGGTTCAAGATTTTGAATCTTCAAATAACATTGAAATATAGCCTTCTTGTCAAGCATAGTCTTAAAGTCATCTGACTTAGGAGGTTTATAAAAAGTAGCTGAAAAATATAATTTGGTAAGAACTTAGACTTCTCTCTGTTGCACCTGGTCACACATGAGTTTTTCGTAAGCATTTACCTATACATTTCAGTTCCTAAAACTAGTTATGACATTCAGCCAGAATATTTCCCTTTGCAAAGTACAAATTCAACTGGAACTAAGTCTATGAAGAGACAGTTAAATAAATATGTTTATGTAAAGAACTTTTCTACCCTAACTTATTCAAGGTCACTCAGTTATTAAATAGCAGGTCAGGGAATCGAAGCCAGGTTTAGATGATTTCAAAAGACCAGGGTTTTGAAATGGTGTTCATAGCTGTCTCCAATGATTTAGTCACTCACCCTTATGACACTTAGTTCTCTTCATATTTCTTTCCGTTAGTGAAAACAGGTACATACTAATGTAGGTCTTTTGCAAAAACAAAGTGGTGTAACTCAGACTTTCAGAAGCAATCTGTAATCTGTCTAGGATACACTTCAAATAAATGGAATGGATAGCTAGAATTCGAGCCTGGCTCTCTTGACCCACATACCAAGTGCTTTTCACTCTCTACCTTATTTTAACTGTATAAAACCTCGATTTGAGTCCCACATCAATTACTCCCTGGGCAGGCAACTTTGGGTACGTCAACTCACTTCTCTGATGCTCAGATATCTTTTCTTAAAATAGGGACATCTAATTTCCTCCTGAGGCTTTAGAAAGAGCAAAGGGTAGAATGAAGATCTGGATACCAGAGTTTTATTTTCCTGTTCCTGACGTGAAACATTTGAAAGTCAAGTAAGTAGAGGCTGATTGTCTAGCAAAATGGAAAGAGCGTGACCCCTGGGGATTTTCAGATCTAGGTCCAAGTTCTTGTTTTTGCCTTCCTAGCTTCACAACCTTACCCAAGTCCCTTATTTTCTGAGTCTCCGTTTCTTCGCCTGCAAAACTGGCGCACACAATAAATGCTGCTCCAGGATCTACCCGTTATTACTTTTAGAAAAATGAGATGGCTATACACAGGTGTTTTTTTTTTTTCAACGTTTTTAATTTATCCTTGGGACAGAGAGAGACAGAGCATGAACGGGGAAGGGGCAGAGAGAGAGGGAGACACAGAATCGGAAACAGGCTCCAGGCTCCGAGCCATCAGCCCAGAGCCCGACGCGGGGCTCGAACTCACGGACCACGAGATCGTGACCTGGCTGAGGTCAGACGCTTAACCGACTGCGCCACCCAGGCGCCCCAACACAGGTTTTAATTACATTCAGGATATTTGTTTCAAGAGACATTTAGTATATACTCAGTACAGGCATATTTGCTTTCTTGAGAGTGACTAAATTTCAGTTAAAAAAAATTTTTTTAATGTTTATTTTTGAAGGACAGAGGGACAGAGCATGAGTGGGGGAGGGGCAGAGAGAGAGGGAGACACAGATTCCAAAATGAGCTCCAGGCTCTGAGCTGTCAGCACAGAGCCCGACATGGGGCTTGAACTCACAAACTGCGAGATCATGACCTGAGCTGAAGTCCGATGCTTAACGGACTGAGCCACCCAGGTGCCCCTAAATTTCAGTTTTTAACTGCAAATCCCACTTTATGTTACAGACAGCCATATCAAATTGAGTTTAAAAAGAGGCCATTTATGTCCTTCTCAGTTAAAAACAAAACACACCAAAACCTGAAATCCAAGCAGATGGTAGACCTGAGAGAGAAAAGATCTGTATGAAAATGAAAGCTTTGCGCGGCTGTAAAAGTACGGGGAGAAACACGGAGGCTTTGATTGCTGTGTGAAGGACAGGCTGCTGGTATTGTTTCCTTGTTCAAAGCAGTCCATTCGGGCCACCTGGGGAGGCATGAGGCCTTGGAGGAGCCCAGCAAGCCGCAGAAATGACTCAGGTGCTGTGAAAGATCGCAGAGTAACGTGCTGATGTGAATAAGCTTCTTCCCCAGGCCCCATTAAGAAGGCCACCCACGGCCAAGTTCAAGCATTAAAATATATATTTGCCTTCCCGGTTTTGTGTTATTTGATTCTCAAACATTCCTTCTTGAAAATTCTGTAAATACAGCAGCAGCCAGGATTCATACCTTGCGATCACTTTCCCAAACTACTTTGGAGGGGGACCTGTCATATCCCACCCATGAGACCTCCTGCTGAGACGCTGACCAAAAAACAGATTGCTTCACACATCAGCAGCCCAGAGTTATTTTGGGTCTGCTACTTACCAGCAGTGTGGCCTTGTATGGGTCACTTAAACTTTCTGGGTTTCTGTTTTCTTATCTATAAATCTATGAGGTTGAATGTCAAATATCTGCCAGACCCCTCCTGTCCCCATTTTCTCTGATACAACATATGAACTGATAACAAGGATTCCCAAACGAAAACAAATTCAATGTTGCATCCAATTTGGAATGCACTGACGTGATGTGACTAGATTTAGCCTATCTGTGGAGAAGGGGAAAAAAAAAACACCAGAGTTTACTGGCAGCCTGGGTGAGTCAAAAGGCCAAGCTATTTTTGGTAAAGACCACTAAACTGGTTCGGGCATTTATATGCATTTTCTCAGCAAAAGGACACAAGCATCCTGCTCAAATTCCAGGGAAAGACCTACCTACACTTTGGTGCAATTCAGTAGTAAAATAAATGTAGTTAGCTGAATAAGGACAACACACACTGAATGCTGGCTTTGTAGCATTATTTGGTAGGCTTCTCAGTCTGCTGGTTGGTAAGGTCATCAAGTGACCTAGTTATATGGTAGGATGCATAGCTTCGGTAGGGAATAAATAAGCATTTTTAGACTCTTTTAATTTTTTTATTTTTGCCCACGTTGAATTAATAACTTGTTGCCTTGCAAAGACATCTGTGGCCAGCGCTAGGAGATATAATGACCATTATTTGAATTTGGAAGGCAACTTTGCAAACTAAAGTCTTTCTAGTGCATGTTGATAATGCTAATAAATAATAGTACTTCCTATTCATCCTCGACATGGCTGTCATAATAAAACCAATGAAATAAAAGCAATGAAACCTAATTCCATAATAAAAGCAATGAATATGATTTCACATGTGAAGCAATCAGATAGAGGCTAACACATATACATACGCATATACGTATACACATATATGCACTAAATCAACAGTAGTGTTATTAGTCGATTGCTAAAGTAGACTTACAATCATACAAAGTATACTTTGTATCTTTTGTATTAGATCACGTGACAACTTACCCTTCAAAGCCTGGAAACTCACATATTCTTATCCCTTCTCTATTTTGCTACTTAGGGTCTGTTTTTGCCACTTGACATTCACTTTGCCACTTTTCAGGTAAAAAAGTTAATCCGATTTACCCTTAACCCCACTAAATATGAACCTCTGAAGATGTAGGGCCTGGGTGAAGCCATCTTCCAACCACACGGGGACTGAGAAATGGAGACAACATCGAGAAAGCAGATGGAAGAAAGGTAAAAGGAGAAGCCAGGCTATTATGGCATCATTTACACTATAGAATGAGGTTATGGTACCCTTTAGGTTCTTGATCCAACCTAAAACCTTACTCTCCAAATGCTCAGTTATTCGTTTTGGTCGATCCAGCTTGAAATAGGTCTTATGCCATCTGCAAAAGAACAACTCCTATCAGACACTTGTTAAAAACGCAGTTCCCTTGACTTAATGAGTCATTCTTCAGTAGTGGAGCTGAGGGATTCTGAATCTCTAACCAGGACCCCAAGTGCTTCTCCTGTAAAACCGGTGTTATGGACTGAACTGTGCCCCATCCTCCCCAGGACCTGTGCTGAAGTCCTAACCCCAGTACCTCAGAAGGTGACTGTATTTGGAGATAGAGTATTTGAAGAAGTTATTTTAGATGCAAATTAGATATTAGGGTGGGTCCTAGTCCAATGTGACTGGTGTCTTTATGACAAGGGGAGATTGGACACAGACATGCATGGAGGGAAGACTGGGTAATGGATGACACAGGGAGAAGATGGCCGTCTACAAGCCAATGAGAGGCCTCAGGAGAAATTAACCCTAACCTTGACCTGGGACTGGAGGAAATAAATTTCTGTTGTCTTGAGCCACCCAGTATGTGGTCTATGACATGGCAGCCCTTGGAAACACGTATAATCACTTGGGGAAACATCAGTTCTGGGACAACTCATCCTATGCTAACATCTGTTTTGCAACCTTCCAGGCAAGCAATCCTGCAGCCTTTCTTTTCCCTGCAGAGGGAATCCATAAAATTCCAGCATGGCCCAGTCCAAACTGGAACTGCTCTCTCTGTGCAAAAGTCGTCTTTACTTTATGCCGAAATTTATGTCATGATAATTAAGGTTCATAATGATGAATCTAACGTGGTTTCAGAACAGTCAAAGACAACAGTTTACTCACTGAAATCCTAACATTATGTATTCTCTTTACAGTATAATATTTGATATGTATATTCTAGAATTTAATTTAGGACATTTGACAAATATTATTTGGTTATAACTAGCACTTTCAATGCACTGATCATTCTGGATAAAAGGTAGTTGATCATAGTTTCTAAAGCAGAATGAGATTAAAATGTTATATGTGAAGTTTTCCTCCCCTAGGGATTTTGAACTTCTGAAGTGTAATCACCAAATGATGATAAAATCTCAATAGGTTTAGCTTCCCAGTCCCTTTTGAGGACAGATCTTTTAGTCTGAGAAGAAACATTCCTTGCATACAGATTTCTATCTGCACATCACATGCAGATAAACTTAGAGGCAACACTCCCGTTAGGAATTAATATTTTTACTGTTTTATTTAAAACAGTTCTACCAACTCTTTTACTGAAATAATGAGTATTTTGGACAGGTGCTATCCAATGGAGTTGTGGAAACTGATTACCTGTATAAGTGACCCCCCAAAACCTTTCCATTTTAGAGACGGTATTTCTCACATTAAAGCAGACCCTGACAGGCTTAAGTTTAACAAAGGTCCTTTCACTTCCGCTGACTGTATTGAAACTCATATTAATAGTGATAATAAAGTAACAACAATAATAATAACTAACATTTACTGACTGCTTACTGTGATTCTAGAGGAAGGTTTTAAATATATTGCCTCATTTAATATAATTATCAACCGACAGAGGCTGTATTTACTATTTGCATTTTACAGATGAAACTCAAAGAAGTTTAATGACTCAAAATCATGCACTTCAGTAAGTAGCAGAACCAAGTTTGAGCCCAGCTGACACACAACGTTACATTAGTTTCAGGGGTACAATTTAGTGATCCCACGAGTCTATAGCTGTGCTGTGATCACCACAAGTGTAGCTATCACCTGTCACCATACAACGCAATCATCATATTATTGACTGTATTTCCTGTGCTGTGCCTTTTATTCCCGTGACTTATTAGTAATCTTTTTTTTTTTTTAATGTTTATTTATTTTTGAGAGAGACAGAGACAGAGTGTGAGGAGGGCAGGGGCAGAGAGAGAGGGAGACACAGAATCCAAAGCAGCCTCCGGCCTCTGAGCGGTCGCTCAACCCAGGGCTCAGACTCACGAACCGTGAGATCGTGACCTGAACGTCAGACGCCTAATGGACTGAGCCACCTAGGCGCCCCTCCCATGGCTTATTTATTCCACAGTTGGAAGCCTGTATCTCTCAGTCTCTTTCACCCATTTTGCCCATCCCTCTCCCCTCCCCTTTCCAAACTCTGGCAACCCTCACTTTGCAGATCCAAGGTTCTTACCAAGTTTGATTTGTCTTTAAAATCCTGCTCTCAATTACTGTGTTCGTTCCATAAGGAGAAAACATAGTCTGAGGAAAGAAAACAATCATCCTCTAGGCAACACCTGTAAAACATCTGTAAAACAAGGATATTAACACCTGCCCCTTGAGAGTATGGTAAAGATTAAGTATAAATGTAATTTATCTCGGTAGCCGGCCATAGTTCTTGGCAGATATTTCGTAAGTGCTTTATAAATGTCAATTTCCTCTCTTTCAACAATTGTTGGCATGTATTTCCAGGACACTAAACTGGGTCACACCAAAAAACCTGTACCAAGTGGAAGGCATAGTTGCTCCTGCCTTTCTAGAGTTTATATCCAATTGTAAATTCAAAAGACTGTGAAAGGAACAGGTTACAAAATACTCTATTTCAATGAGTGCTTCGTGAGGGCATTTTGTAGCCAGACTCCGCTGGATTGGCATCCTGTCTCCACAATTTTCTCTCCATCATCGGTAAACTCGTGGGCCAGTTACTTTCCCTCTCAAGATCCTTATCCATAGAATGAGGATCTACTTCATGGGGTTGACATGAGGCTTTTAAAGGTTATTCCTTATTGGTGTTAATTTGGACTAAGGAGGGTTGTGAGAAATTTGATTACTCATTGATGATGTCATTCCATCCTCACAATGACTTGGTGAGATGTGTACTAGTTAACTCTTCTCAGGTTGAGGTAACCAAGGCACAGGAAAGTAAATAGGTGACCAATGGCACCCGGACAATTCAGTGTTGTAGCCAGGATACGATTCCAGGCAGTGTGGCTGCACAGCCCAGTCACTCCTCAAACCACACAACACTGACTTACAGATCATAAACGAGGTATGTGAAGTTCCAGAAATATTCAAATGCCAAAAAAGGAATATTTATTATGTTATCAATGTGTAAAAAATAAAAACATACTGATGAAAAAGTTTTCTTTCCCTTGGGCTGAAAGGAGAAAATAAAAGGTTGTCCAATTTGAGAGAATAATAATGCCCTTAAGGTACGCTAAACAACATTATGCTTTTCTTTTTTTAATTCCCTAAAAGAAAGGCCCAAGTACATGAAATTGATGACATTTCCAGACTCTTTACATTTTTGCTTCCTCATGTCATTTCAAAGGATGACTTCTAACTTGATGACTTTTCCCATTAGCTCTGGGCCACTCAGCTGGCTTTTTCTGACAAAGGTCCACAGATAAATCATGTGTGGCTGACATGATTTTCTTGAAGTTCTCAGTGGTCTAATCTGCCTTGATGTGGCTCCTTTCATGGTTTCATGTGGCATTTGTGGTACATGAGTGGGCATAAGGCCAGCACGGTCATATTGCAGCCACTTGTTGTCTCTTCAAAATGAAGATTGTGTTTAAATGAAAAATTGCGTTCCAGGCACAAATTATTTCTCTTTGAAGCTCTATCTCCTAACATGACATTTAAAGGTTTTGTGGAGAGGGGCGCCTGGGTGGCTCAGTTGGTTAAGCCTCTGACTTTGGCTCCGGTCATGATCTTGTGGTTCATGAGTTCGAGCCCTGTGTTGGGCTCTGTGCTGACAGCTCAGAGCCTGGAGCCTGCCTTGGATTTTGTGTCTCCCTCTCCTTCTGCCCCTCCCCTTCTCATGCTCTCTCTCTCTCAAAAATAAATAAACATTAAAAATAAAGGTTTTGCGGAGAGAAATAATTTGTACTTTTACATATTCATCAATGTTAATTTTGCACTTCAATTTACAGTGAAGAAGGAGAAATTCAGACTATCCTCCTTTCTTCAATACAATCCTTATTAAAATTCCAATAACATTTTTCACAGAAATAAAACAAACAGTCCTAAAATTTGTATGGAGCTATAAAAGACCCCAAATAGCTAAAACAATTTTTTAAATATTTATTTATTTTTGAGAATGAGAGAGAGAGAGCTTGAGCAGGGGAGGGTCAGAAAGAGTGGGAGACAGAGGATTCGAAGGAGGTTCAAACTCACCAACCGTGAGATCATGACCTGATCATGATCTGAGCTGAAGTTTGGCATTTAACCGACTGAGCCACCCAGGCACCCATCTCAAGCAGTCTTAAAAAGAACAAAGCGGGAGATCTCACATTCTCTGACTCCAAGTTCTATCACAAAGCTATAGTAACTAAAGCAGTGTCACACTGGCATAAAAATAGACACATAGATCAGTGGAATACAATCAAAAGCCCAGAAATAAATCCGTGCATTTATGGTCTACTAATTTTTTTTCTAATTTTTTGAAATGTTTATTTATTTTTGAAGGAGAGAGACAGAGCATGAGTGGGGGAGGGGCAGAGGAAGAGAGAGGGAGACACAGAATCGGAAGCAGGCTCCAGGCTCTGAGCCAGTAGCACACAGCCTGACGTGGGGCTCGAACTCATGAGCTGTGAGATCATGACCTGAGCAGTCGGTGCCTATTCTTGAGTTTTATGTACATATTTCTGTAACGAAGTAATATATGTATGACACTTAAAAAGAAAAGAAATAACTACTAAGATTGTGGTCAATTATGAGAGCCATATTTTGAAAGGTTCAATAGCCACATGATATATTTTTTTAAGTTTATTTATTGATTTTGAGGGATGCAGACGGAGGGGGAGGGCAGAGAGAGAGAGAAAGAGAATCCCAAGCGGGCTGTCAGTGCGGAGCCCAACGTGCAGCTCAATCTCACAAAACCATGAGATCATGAACAGAGAGGAGATTTAGATTTGGATCCTTAACCAACTGAACCACCCAGGCACCCCACCAAGTGGTATCTTTAAATAGGATAATGATCTGTGAGAGGAGGGCACAGTTCTTAAAACAATAGCATGGTGTCTTACTACATTCTGGCTACTGTAACAAAAATACCACCAATTGGGTGATTTATAAACAGCAAACATTTATTTTTCACAGTCCTGGAGGTTGGGGGTTCAATATGATGGCACTGGCAGATAAGGTGTCAATTGGGGACCCTCTTTCTCATAGGTAGCATCTTTTGACTGTGTCTTTACGTGGTGGAAGGAGCAAGAGAGCTTTCTTAGGCCTCTTTTTTAAGAGACTAATTTCTTATAAAAAGCTCTGCTCTCTTGACCTAACCTACTCCCAAAGGTACAACCGCATAACCTCTTGGGCATTATGATTTCAATGTATGAATTTGAGAAGAGACATAAACATTCCATTCAATATTCTACGAAACCATCATTGAAGTCAAAAGACAAGCCAAAAGCTGACAAAGGATTATCATCTAGAAGACATAAAGAACACTTCTAAGTCAATTGTGAGTTCCAAATCCAAAATTTTTTAAATGAGCAGAAGATTTGGGCAGATACATCATAAAAATAAAAAAGATATTTGAAAGGTTAGAAGGCTTGTGGAAAGAGGTTCAACATCATTAGTCAGCAGATAAATGCAAATAAAAACACCAGTTAAATAAAATGTCGCTACCAACCATTAGAATAGCTAAAATAAAAAATACTGATGACACCAAGTGGTGCCAAGAATTTGAAGCAATAGAACTCTCTACATTTTGGGGAAAATGTAAAATCATACAGCTGCTTTGGAAGACAGTCTAGCTGTGTCTTATAAAGTTAAATAGACGCTTATTATATGTCTCAGCATATTGCATTTCTAGGTGTTTACCAAAGAGAGTTGAAAACATATGATCACACAATGACTTCTATGTAAATTTCCACAGGAATGTTTTTCATAATAATAAAAAAACTAGAAACAACCCACATGTCTAACAGCTAGTGAGAAGATAAATATTGTGGTACATCCATACTATGGAATACTACATAGAAATAAACAGGAGCAAGCTACTGATACATATACAGAATAACATTGATGAATCTCAAAATAATTATGCTGAATGAAAAAAGCCAGGTATGAAAGAGTGCTTACTTTGTAATTTCTTATATTGAAGCAAAATGAATCCCCAGTTACAGAAAACAGATAAATGGCTGCCTGGGCGAGGGTAGAGAGATTGACTGAGATCAGGCACCAGGAAACTTCCTTGGGTAATGTATTTATTCTATATCTTGATCTTGATGGTGATTACGTAAGTGTAGATATTTATCAAAATGTATTCAACTGTACACTAAAGAGTATGCATCTTGTGTGTAAATTATACTTCAATACAGCTGATTCAAATAAAAACAATAGCCTGGGAACAAATAAAAATGCAAATGGTTATCTTGGAAGAGATAGAAGGTTTCAGGAAAAAGAATCCTTTTTATGTAATGTTTGATTGACTACCATGTGTTGGATAAGTATTCAACTCGTTCTGTGGCTCTTCAGATGATAAATAAGAAGAAGAACTGTCTTAGGAGAACATAAGTAAAATATTCTGAAAACTGGTAACTTTTGAGTTGGATGTTTGAGAACTTTCAAATTTTCTGAGTTGATAAAATGCAAAAGTCCTCTAACGTGAAAAGTTTTGACATCGTATTGACTTAATATAATCACGTTACAACTTCCTTTGATAACATTGATGTTTTGTGATTTCCCTTGAAATACATGAATTATGAAGCCAGAAATTAAAATTGCATTAAAATATGCATTAGAATGGGAAAATAATGGACCATGTTCCATCCTTGGCTCTGTGCTGGACTAGATATATGAACTTGAAATGAGTGGCCTTCATGCAACTTCTTTTGTAAGTTGTAAAATCAAAGTACATGTTAAACTTCTAGGTCCCTCCAGCTCTTAAATCCCTCTACTAATTGCCCTAATTAAAGACTGGGATTTTATATTTGACCCTAAGAGGATTTGTGGGACCATAAGAGGGCAGCATTCCATTTACACAATTTCTTACACAATTTTCTATAAATGCTCAGTACACTAAAATTATAGGACTTTGACAACAAAAGACAACTGATAAAAAGATTCTGTCACCATGAGAGGGATTCCTATGTTTTGAATCAGTGCTCCAATTGTTAGCTATGTTATCTGCCTTACAAGTTCATCATCTGACAAGGACAGAAGGCCATGGAAGCTTGCTCAGTTCAAGGTTACAATAATAAATTCCAGATTTACAGACTGAACACTGTCTTGTCTTTGTTCTGTCCTGGATCATCATCTCCTGGTCACTCATCTTAACCCGGGGATTGGAAGGTCCTTTTTTCTCTCATATTGGCATTCAGTTCATCCTTCTATACAACGTTGAGGTACCTTCTCATTCTCTTAGGAAATCGCCTCCATCTTCCATAGTTAGAGGAAAAGAATGTTTAATCATTGGGATCCAAGCACTGGGAAATTGGGGAAACTACCAGTTACCAGCTATGTCCATGCCCAAAGGACAATCTGTCATTCTGTTGGCTTCCATGTGTATCTGAAAGAATGCATTTGATTTGCTTCAAGTCACTACCTTCATTATACTAATTTGAGTATATAGTGTCTCAGGGTAATGGAGTAAATACAAACAAACAAACAACACAACGAATCATAAAGCTTTTATTTGACATAGAGAAACTTGCTTGGGCAGGCAAAATAATCCATGAGATAACACAGCAGAATTTACAAGTTGGGGGAATCTAGAAATGCTATATAAATCTGCACCTTGCTACAGGACCAGAGCAGTCATGCCCACAAATGAAAAAAATGTCATTTGATTACAAATGCTTTTCTAATTATACTCTGACTCCATTTTAATATGTAAAATCTATTTTGATGTAGTGTTAGGATGTTAATAAATGTAAATTGCTTTTATCCTGACCTTCTGTTTTATTGTTTCTCCTCAGCTTTTATTACAGAATTGTTATTGCTATGGAAATGTTAACTTCCTGTTTGTATTTCTGGAACCCCGAAGGGCATGGAAGTTGGCCAGTTTAGGCTTTATTAGGTAGCTACTGAGAGAAAAATGTCTGCAGCACTTTTGTTTTGTTTTGCTGCAGTTCACTAAATGAAAATCTGCCCATTAAAAGTAAACTTTGTGGTCAGGGCCTCAGAAATGTCTCCCTTTTCTCCCAGTAACAAACCATAAACCTTCAGCTCATTTAGGTTAATTCTGAAGATCTGCAATTGCTGCTTCTAAACAAATATGAACTTAAATCTAACCATTCCCAAACTGTACACGTCTCTCTGGAATACTGGATGATAGCAGTAGTTAAAATTGGATGACTTTTCCGGATGTGTTTGATCATGTCTGCCTCCCACTGGAGGAAGATTATAGTGAAGAGTTGAGTCCTTGGCTTTTGAGTTCATAAACTTGATTCTGTGAGTTTACTTAAATTTTAGCTCTGATACTACCTCATAAACAGGAATGTCGCTTTACTAATTACTAAGGGAGATACTGAGAACAGTAAGAATGAACAACTAGCTCTCTATTCACAGTCTTTCCTCAGAACAAGGCAATTACAAAACCGAATTAGTGATAGAAAGCTGTTTGATGAGATAGCAGTAAAGGGAACTGAATGCCCTTGAAGGAATTCGCATCTTAATTAAAGGAAGATACACCTCTCTCTAGTGATTGGAACATAGTATGTCGGTCTCCTCTTTTGGATGATTACAGGATAATTATTAGAAGAAATTTGTGCTTTCTTTTTTCTCCTTCTGTAGTGCTCGCATTTGTTCTAACTAACATCCCCTTTATTTCACCAAATAGGTCATTTTCTGTATATTGCATGGACAAAATAGACAATCTTTGCTCCATGGAGCTTTAATTTAAATGATGAAAACAGACAATTAAATGTGGTATGTAATATTTTATGTGGTTAAAAAACAACATTGGGAATAAAAATAAAGAAGGGTAAGGAGGGAGACAGCAATGAAGGAATTATTGTTTTAAATAGCATGGTCTAGAAAGGCCTCTCTAAAAACATGACATTGAAGGAAAAGACTGATTTAAGTGAAGGGCAGGCCATATGTGTATGTGGGCAAGAGGGCTCCAGGCAGAATAATTTACAGTGCAAAGGCCCCCCAAATGGGACAGTGTTGTGTGGGTTTGAGAAACCAGAAGGAAGTCAGTACATCTGGACAAGAGAATACAGGGGGAGTGGTTTAAGATGAGATACGGATGGAACAAGGTCATGATGAAGAATTTGGAGTGTATTATGAGTTAAATAGGAAATACCTGGAAGGTTCGGAAAGATATGACACAACCTGATTTGTGCTTTAAAGGGTCTCTCTGACCATTGCATGAAAAATAAACTAAAAATACATGGTAGGCAATTTCTCAGATGCACCCAATGATTCTTGCCTCCTTCATGCTCTTATATAATCTCTTCCCCTTGAGTGTGGGCAGGATCTGTGACTTGAATTAACCAATAGAATATGATAAATATGATGGGAAAATTGCTTCCATGATTAGATTATATGAAATTGTAACTTCCATCTGGCTAGCAGACTATCTAGTGCCTTTTGACTTACACACTTTGATGAAGAAAGAAACCATGTTGGAGAAGTCCATGTGGCAAAGGAGGGCGGATGAGGGTGGCCTCTGATTAGCAACCACATAAGAATTGAGACCCTCTGTCCAACAGCCCCTGAGGAACTGAACCTTGTCTATAATCACGTGAGCTTGAAAGTGAATCTTTTCCCAGTCATATCTTCAGATGAGACCTTTGCCCTGGATCACCTTGACTGCAGTTTTATTGGATTCCCTGAAGCAGAGGACCTGATGAGCTGTGTCCAGACTCCTGACCCACGGAAACTATTAAATAATAAATGTAGGTTGTTTTAAGTCAGTACAAACTGTGGTGATTTGTTATCCATCAACAGATAACTAATAAAGGAGATAAAGATAAAAGCTGGGAGAACATTTAGGTGAGAGGCACCAGTAACCTGGAATAGGGCTACTGTAGTAGGGAAGAAGATCGATTCAGAATGCAGAGCTCATAGTTTTGCTGATGTTTCGGATGTGAACTATAAGAGAAAAAGAGGAGTCCAGGCTAATGCCAAGCTTTTTAGCCAGAGCCATTCAAGTTCCTGTTCACTGACCTAAGGAAAACTAGAAGAAAAGTTTTTTGTTTTTGTTTTGTTTTGTTTTGTTTTTGTTAAGTTTACCTTATATTTGACCTGGGCGGGGGGGGCGGTGAAGAGGGTACATGTTGGAAATAAAAGTTTTAGCTTAAATGTGCCAAGTTTGAGATCTTTGTTAGACATTTCCAAGTAGATGTTAAATCTAGAGTCAAAGGGAAGGCCCAGGTTGGGTACACAAATTCAGAAGTTATGCAACTCATTCTCACATTCTCCTTGGGAAATAGTAAAGAAGGAAAACCCTGGAAAGTAAAGAAGAAAGTAAAGCATGAAAATAGCTTTTTACTTAATTCCCTGAGGGTCATGGATTGAGTAAGACCAGGAGAAGCTACAGAGAAGGGCTCAGATTCCATTACTGAGAGTCTCTGGTTTCTTCTAGTTCATGAGTGGGCTGGGTGGGAAGTGAAGATAAACAAATAAATGGTAAAGTCAAAAATTTGGTTATAAGCCCAACATAATTCTTTCCATTCAAGAAAATATGGCCACAAAGTAATAAATTAAAAGTTTCAAGTCACCAATCAGGTGCCATTTTGTGAGGAGGGGTTAGGAAACAGACACACAAATGGTGTTAACAAAAGAAGTGTGGGGTGCCTGGGTGGCTCTGTCAGTTAAGCCTCCAACTCTTGGTTTCGTCCCAGGAGATGATTTCACAGTTGGAGTGTGAGCCTTGTGTGGGGTTCTGCACTGACAGCATGTAGCCTGCTCGGGATTTTCTTTCTGCCCCCTATCCCCATCTCTCTATCTCTATCTCAAAACAAATAAATGAACTTAAAAAAACAAAACAAAACAAAACGAAAAAAACAGGTGGTATCTGAGTTGCTAAGTTTCAGTAGAAACTGTACTTTAAATTTTGAATTGGGATCATTGCCCATTCCCCGGAGGGTACCTCTCTTGTGATACTGGGCAGGGATAGCAGGGTGCAGCCCCCAGTCAGCCACCTCATCGTGGGGGTAAATAACCCCTCCACTGACAACCTATCTGTACGCATACGACCATTCTGCTTTTCACCTTCAGTACAGTATTTAATCAATGGCATAAGATATTCGACACTGTATTATAAAATAGACTTTGTGTTAGATGATTTTGCCCAACTGTAAGCATTGTAATGTAACGTAAATAGTAGGAGCACATATAAGGTTGGCTAGGCTAAGCAAGCTATGGTGTTCAGCAGGTTAGGTGTATGAAGAGCATTTTCAAGGGGTGCCTGACCGGCTGAGTCGTTAGGGCATGTGCCTCTTGATTTCAGGCTTGTGAGTTCAAGGCCCGTGTTGCGCACAGAGCTTACTTTAAAAAATAAAAAGAAAGAAAGAAAGAAAAAGCATTTTCGACTTAACAGTATTTTCAACTTACTATGGCCTTATGGGGAAGTAACCCCATCATAAGTCAAGGAAGATTCATTCATTTAATTTGACCAGTTCTTGAGCTAATAAGGGGATGAGCTGAGAGTGGGGGTGGGAGGCAGTAAAGTAGGAACTCATCCTAAGAGAGGCTGGAAGTCTGGTTTCAGACGGCAGTGTGAGACAGAAGTATCTGAAAGCTGGTGATACAGTCCCCTCTCGGAGTTTTTATCCTAACATGTGGGTGATACTCTGACATTACTGAATAAGGCACCAACAGCTTCCCTGGAACGTGTTATATTTCTCTGGCAGAAGTCACTAGGAGGTGGGGCACCTGGGTGGCTCAGTCAGTTAAGCATCTGACTTCAGCTCAGGTCACGATCTCATGGTTCGTGGGTTCGAGCCCTGCATTGGGCTCTGTGCTGACAGCTCGGAGCCTGGGGCCTGCTTCGGATTCTGTGTCTCCCTCCCTCTCTGCCCCTCCCCTGCTCATGCTCTCTTTCTGTCTCTCAAAAAATGAGTAAACATTAAAACAAAAAAAAAAAGAAGTCACTAGGAGGTGAGGCAAGGACACATACATATGAAATCATTCCAGGACAATTTGTGAAATGTGCTCTCTGTTTTGCGAAGCAATATTGCACAATAATTAGCATATTAACAAGGTGTCTACAGTTTCCATGTCACTTTAAAGGAATGCTGCCTGGTCCTCTATCACTCAGAGCATTTCAATGTTTTTGTTTACTTTCACCCGTATTCCTGAGGCACCTCACATACAAACAACTTCAGGAATATCTAATGGGCATATATTAGTTCATTTAATTCTTATAATAACTCCACTAAGCAAGATCTATTTTTTAATAGATGAAATTGAGGTACAAAGAGGTTAAGTAAACTGGGATTAAACAATTAGCAAGTGCTACTACTGAAACGTTCAACCGAGGAGATCTGACTCCATTGTTCTCACTACAATATTGCAATGGACTGAATGTTTGGGTCCTCCCAAATCCCCATGTTGAAGCCTTAACCCCAAATGTCACGGTATTAGGAGATAAAGCCTTTGGGAGCTAACTGGTCTTTGATGAGATCATGGAGGTGGGGCTTCTAGGATTAGTGTCCCTTATAAGAAGGGGAAGAGACCCCAGAGCTTGCTCTCTCTGCCATGAGAGGACACAGCCAGAAAGTGACATCTGCAAACCAGGAAGGGAGCCCTTAGCAGAATTCAAACCTGATGGCACTAGCTTGGACTCCCAGTTTCCAGAACTGGGAGAAATAAGTTCCTGTTAAGCCATCCAGTCTATGGCATTTTGTTACAGCACCCAAGCAGATGAAACCAATTATATTCTACTACTTCTGAAGGTCAGCTGGGCAGTTGTTTGAAATTAAGTTCTATCAAAAATTATTGTGTCCACAGCACCATCTCCAAACACTTTTTTGTATATAGGGAAAACCAAATGAAAATTACTACTTAGGATAGTCTTAAAAGAGAAAAACCATCCTAAATGGATACAGTGCAATTGAGGACTTTGGTTTGGTGATGGGCAAAGAAACTGATATTGACGGTCCTTATCTACAGAAGGTATATTTTTCTTATACTATTTGGAACTATCTATTGTGTCACTCAAGGTTCTATCAAGAAATTAGGCTAAATTGAGGGAGGTATAGTAAAGCATCATTTACCCTGATGTGCAGCACCCTGAGATTTTTACCAGTCCTAGGCCTCCTAAAATGAGGAGATGGCATGATTAATGGAACTCAGAAGAGAGTTAGACCTTGTGAGAAGCTGTGACTTTCAGTAGAGAAACCCAACCATCCAGAGGGGAACCTGCAAGAAAGGGTGTACTCCATGCCGATCAGCATCCCCAGGATGGGGTTGGGGTTTGCAGGTGAGGGATGGGTAGATAGCAGACACATCTTTTTTTTCCCTTTAGTTTGCCTGTCAGAAGCCCTACCAAGTTTAAAATGTGTGTCCCAGTCCTACAGAATAAAGGGGCTACACTCAACCTAATACGTACACAACTCCCCCTTTCCCAGTGAAGGTTCAACATGTCTAGAGTTGACTTTAGGTCAAGATATTTCTAATGGCAGTGGAAATAGGAAAAGTGGCAGGCAGAGACAGTGCTAACCTGGCTTGATCTTTGGCCACTACAGATTTCAGGCTCCATGCAAACCCTGCAAATGTCAAAGAAGTAGTAAGGACTATGAAGAGAGGGGGTTCTAGGTCCAATGACTTGAGTGCAAGCCATCCCTGTGACAAGTATTATCTTTGTGATCACTGGTCAAGTTGCTTAATCTCTATGTCAGTTTCTTTACCTATAAAATGAGCATAATTTTAGTACTTACTTATAAAATTATTGGGAGAATGAAAAAATATGTATGTGAAAGAACATACGCAGAGAGCCACAGTGCTTTCTGATAAGCTCCCAGAGACATAAGAACAAAAGCACTTAGTTAAACCAGAAAAAGGAGGGGCACCTGAGTGACCCAGTGGGTTAAGCGCCTGGCTCTCAGTTTCAGCTCAGGTCATGATCTCATGGTTTAGAGATGATCTAGAAGTTTTGTGAGTTCGAGCTCCGAATTGGGCTCTGTGCTAACAGTGCAGTGTCTGCTTGGGATTCTCTCCCCCCGCCCTTTCCCTTTCTCTCTGCCCTCCCTTGCTCATGTTGTCTTTGTCTCTCTCACTTGATCTTAGCCAAAAGGCCAAGAAGTAATGTCTTTGTCCCCCAAACAATAAATAAATTTAAAAGAAAGAACGAAAGAGAAAAAGGCACAAACATATATTGAGAGTCCGCTATGCTTCAAACATTACTAAAGGTTTGACATATACTATCTCACTCAATTCTTTGAACGCCAGCTATCAAATAGATGTTGACATTACTATTTTACAGTAAGAAAACTGAGGCTCAGAGACATCAAACAATTTGCTCCAGATCACACATCTTATAAGTAGGAAGGTCAGGATTTATACTAAAGCAATATGAATCTCAATCCAATGTATTTTGTTTGTCCCCCCCCCACCCCCACCACATCACCAATCCTGCCTAGTGCTGCATCAGGAGTACAGAAAAATCGCATCTCTCATTTCAGAGTTCTCCTGGGCATGAAGAAGAAGACGGCCACCACCTGCCTCTGTGTCTCTGTGTGGTACCAAGAAAAAACCCTGGAAGCCCCAGAGCCCTCTGCTAGGTAGCAGCCAGGGCTGTGGCATCTCTGCCCAAGCTTCTCCCTGCTGGATTCAATATGAAAGGGTGTTCTGTCTCGAGTTTCAAAGTCCAACACCACCAACACTCCTTCTCATGTGGCAGCAAAAGTACAACAGGGATCTCTGCCTTCCCACCTCAGTGCAATGAAGCCCCACACCGCAGAGCTTAGGAACCCATGGGAAACCCATCACCACCATGCTTCACCAAATGCCATTTGTTTCCAGAAAGGAAGCGAAGTAAGCAGCCCTTTGATTTGTTGCTTCTCAACTTCTAAAGAAATCTAGACTGAGAATCTAGTTCAGGAGGGTCTAACACACCCAGAGTGGATGGGTGGTAGATCAGGAGGGTAAACATTTGGTTTTATTTTGGTTTGGTGAATGTGAGTTCCTCCAGATGACTGAGGCATGAGTTCTATAAAGGAGGGCCATTTTGCTAAGTGCAATAGTGACATGTTGTGTTAGGGAACTCAGAGCAGAAGCATCAGTCAATAATGGTGCTATTGGCTAGGCAGGGTGGCACCTTTAGGCATGCCCAGAACCAATATCGACCAGATTACATCCTTATACGCATCAGATCTTAGTCAGGCATAACTATTATTTGCCCTTACGTCCATGTATGAAGAGTTTTGGCCAGCCCATTTTCATAGCTTTTCCTCTCCCACAGGGATGTGAAATTTTCTGATTGCTTTCCTCGGTTTTCGAATGGTAGTGAGTGGGCTCAGCAAAATCGAGAAGCTCATGGATATAAGGACTCTATCTGGCCCTCACCATGGAATTCATCACGTGTGGCATAAAGGATATAATCAGTAAACTTTTGTTAAATGAGTAAGCTAATCACCCCTGTGACCTCGCTTCTCATCCAAACTGACAGGTTACTAAGGGCTTTACATTTGGTTCCAGACTAGCTTGTGTGGTAGATATAAATAGTCCCCAAACATATCAATGATTTAAAACAACAAAGGCTTATTTCAGATGAGCTGGGGGCTCAGCACCATACTACCCTCACTTAAGGACCCCAGTGAATGGGGAGGCTACCATCTGGAATGCTGATGTTACTTGGAAGCAGACAATGAGACTGTGAATCTAACAATGGCTCTTTTCTTAATAGATTTTTATTTTATTTTTTTAATGTTTACTTATTTTTGAGAGACAGAGACAGAGCATGAGCAGGGGAGGGGCAGAGAGAGAGAAAGAGAGAGACAGAATCTGAAGCAGGCTCCAGGTTCTGAGCTGTCAGCCCAGAGCCCAATGCAGGGCTTGAACTCACCAGCCACGAGATCATGACCTGAGCCGAAGTCGGACACTTAACTGACTGAGCCACCCAGGCGCCCCAACAATGGCTCTTAAAGACTTCTCCCAGAAGCAACAGATGCTAGTTATGCTCATATTTCATTGGCTAAAGTCAGTCACTTGCACTCTAAAAGAGATGAGAAAGTTCAGTCTTACCTACAAGGAAAAGAGAATGACAATATTTATAATGTCTCTATGACTGTCATCTGAGTGTTAGTTCACTTAAACCTTTTCGGCCAGAATGCAGACACTATTTTTGTCCCACTCTAAGGATCCCACTGAGGATCTTGAGGCTTAGCATGATCAACTGAGTTGATCAAGGAAATCAGACAGTGGAGCCTGAACTCAACTTCAATCATTTAACCAACCTGTTGAATGTTACTATTATCTGGCAAGTTCTATATGGAGTGACAGTGAAGTCACAAGGGTGTGTGTCTAGGACAGAGTCTGTGCTTGAAATAACTATGAAAGCCTCATAGATCTGTGCCCATGCAGGCGGTGCCTCTGCTCTCTGATTTATCCTCTCTCTTTACTGGAAGAACTTACCATTCCTTGAGCAGGGTGATAGCTGCTTATTTAAGGCGTCACATGCCGGCCATCATCTCGTCCATGGCTATTTTTAAAAGCCAACCAACAACAGCAAATTTCCTTATTTGCCGATGGTAGATAATACTCATGGAAATTATTATGAAATTCATATTTACAACAGAACTATTATTTCCATAACAAATTCTAGTAGCTCAGACATCAGAAGATTGCAAATTCAATCTGTGGCTCACATTTTTCTTTCCACATAGACAAAGAAAAATATTTCCCAAATGCTGAGATTAGGATGTGGGTTTAGCTTGTTGAGGATAAAACGTCAGTTGGCTAGTGACCTACAGACAGTTTCTGTGAAATAAAATGAGCTCACTAAAAATAAATCATTGGTCTAAAGCACCGACACAAAACTTGGACACGATCAGAGGACACTATCAAGTGACTCTTTAGGTAATTTACCAGAGTGGGCATAATGGCCATAAAAACACTCTTGCCAGCTTGTGTAAATAAAGGAATTTATCATAAGGACCTGAGTGGCTCAAAAAATCAAAAGAAAAGCAAATTACTATACCTCTGGAAGGAATGGAAACAGCACAGGTCTGGGGATCAGGTGAACCACCATCAGAATTCATCAGTTCAGGGGTGCCTGGGTGGCTCAGTTGGTTAAGGGTCTGACTCTTGGTTTCGGCCTGAACTCATGGTTCGTGGGTTCGAGCCCCACATTGGGCTCTGGGCTGGCAGTGAGGAGCCTACTTAGGATTCTCTCTCTCTCCGTCTCTCTCTGCTCCTACCCCACTTGCACTGTCTCTGTCCCTCTCAAAATAAATAAACAAACTTAAAAATTAAAAAAAAAAAAAAAAAGAATTCATCAGTTCAAACATCCTTCTCCTGAAGGGTAGTCTCTGTCCTGCACATTCTGATTCCCAGGGTCCCGAAGAAAGCTTCAGAAAGGCTTAGCACGGGTTATATGCTTACTGATAACAGTGTCTGGCAGATGTTAGCAGCTCAATAAATTGTTGTTGAGTGAGTGAATAAATGAATGACCAAGTTCTCTGGGCCTGCAAGAAATAACACCATCCTTAATTATCCAACCCAGTAATTTCTAGATGTCATTTTATGGTAGCTTAGGGTTTTATTAATGCCATTAAAAGGGACTCTGGCATTCTCAACGCTAAGATAATTACTTAATTAAAATATGGCCCCAACATTTGTAATACCATGGTCCCCAAACAAAATCCCACTTTGTATCTCAGGTTCTTAATGTTCTATCTATCAAACAAAACACCTTTATTTACAATCACTCATGTTTTTTCATTTTTTAAAATCAGACGTACTATTTAACTTCAAGTCTGAGCCTCTGAGCAGCCTGAAATAATAGCTGGCACTGTTTGAACAAATACTTTATGCTAGTCTATCAGCAAATACTTTATCAGTTTTAGTCTTATATGTAATATATAATTTAGCCCCCAAATGACTGCAAGTATTATTGTTATATTCATTGTAAAATGAGTAAACTAAGGCATAGAGTGGCTACTTAATTTGATGCAGGTCACACAGCAGAGCAGAAATTTGAATCCAGGGAGTTGATCTCTTAGCTCTTATCCCATGCCAATTCCCAGGACTGCCACTCTGGTTAGGTGTCATGGGAGTCAGATGCAAGAAAGTGGCTATGCAAGTTTTGCTTTTCTTTCTATTTCTTTCCGTTTTTTTTTTTCTTTTGGTTTCTTTTGCCTTTTTTTTTTTCCTTTGAGGATAAATTCGATTTGAAGAGACTAATAATTCAAACCAGACCTGTACATCAGAATAATTCAAAGAAGTATTTCCAGGTATGTTTGCCAAGTGTAGCCCTAGAGATTCTGATTTGCTGTACCAGGGCAAGTAGGCACCTGTGTGTACGTAAAAGCTGCTTATGTAACTCGACACAGACTCCTGGGGAACAGCCGCTGCACCAGGGTTCGTTAGATGCCCAAAGAAGTGCAGAAATGACATCGTTACCTCCAACGACCTGGAGGAATCTAGGAAATCTAAGTGATGTTAGAAAGTTGATAAACAGGGGCACCTGGGTGGCTTAGTCGGTTAAGTGTCTCTTGATTTCGGCTCAGCATGATCTCATGGTTCCTGGGATCGAGCCCCTCGGTGCTGTTGGGATTCTCTCTCTCCCTCTCTCTCTGCCCCTCCTCTCTCTCTCTCTCTCTCTCTCTCTCTAAGTAAATAAATAAACTTAAAAAAAAAGTTGACTAACAAAAAGCATATCACAACTCCAAAATGATTGTGAATCCAGTCTAGGTGGGAAGAAAACTTTACAGCAGAAATGTGGTACAGAGCACTATGGTATACAGCATACCGCTATGAAATTAGAAACGTTTAAAGAGGAGGCAACTGCCAATGGTCCTGTGTGGCCCCTTTTCCCGTGTTAGGGCATGCCTTTGTATTCATGAGAGGATAGGGTGGAGTGGAGCAAAATAATAAAACTCCAGATGAAAAAAACACTGAAAGTATATTGTGGTTAGAGTCAAATAGCCTCAGTCATTTAAAAATGGAGCCATCTCCTCCAAGAAAGAGCAGTGGGAAATAACTCCATACCTTTTATTCATTTCTAATGCTTTGCAGTCTCCAGGCAAACTCTCGCTATTCTGCACAAGGGTTTAACGGACTTAAAAAGAAATGCGAGGAGTCATTTCAAAGGATCAGTGTGCTACAACGTGCTCATACTAATTTTGAAGTCTCTCTGCATTACTTCATATGAATTATTTAAAATAATTCACCCCCCTTTAACACGATGACTCATGTCTCTGTCAGTCTCTATGTGGTATTCTTTTTTGTTGTTGCTATAGTCAGAAGACAACTTTTTGGCTTTCTGCTTTGTTTGTACTTGTGAGAAAGGCAAAGGAAGTTTTTCAAACATGTTAATGGCTGCTTGTTTACATAGCCAATTTTTTCAAATAGACTAATTTCATGCCCTCTTCCTTGTTGTGAGTTTCCATGTGTAATCAACAGACACTAAGTACTTTATTAGGATGTACTGAATTTTTTCCATAGCCCTGGGGCCATCTTACACTCTGTTTTTTTCATTAGAACTTCACACATGGTGTTTTCCATAAACTCTTACTTCCTAGGTAGGATCTGGTCTTTTTCCATTTAACTCAGGTTTGTCCCTGATTTGCTTTTAGATTATATAACTGTTGCCAAATAAGACATGGTTTTGTAAAACCATCACCACCTCTCCTGATGTTGAATTAATATTTTAGTTTACCCACCCAGGAGAAATATCAACAGTTACCCATTTGAGTGACAAAATTAAAAATTTTTTCATCTGGTCTTGGACTGGAAAGAATAACCTATTTTACTATTCACTTGCCTGACCTGACATTGATTTTCCATTCCCATGACAATGATCCTACAATCAACAAATATCAGTTGAATGCCTATAATTCAGAAAGCAAAGGATTGTGCCAGAGCCTGACTATGAGATCCATTAATAACTCCCCACACCTTCTTTTCCTGTTTTGAAGATGATGTTGAAGGCTGACCCAGCAACCACACCGTTTATCACCTCCCTGCTTCACACACACACCTCCTCCTAGCGGACAGAATCTGCCATGTCATATGGAGACTGCAAATGACAGGTATATATATTATATATATATGTATATATGTATATATATTATATATATGTGTGTGTATATATATATTTAAATTATATAAATATATACTTATATTTATATACAGGTATATTTATATATATATATATATTTTTTTTTTTTTTTTCCCCAGCTTTCCTTGCATTTGGAGCACGAACATGCAGCCCGCCATGACCACTGGGATCCGAAGGGAACTCTACTGAGACAGGGGTGAGAAATGGAGGAAGCAAGGCAAGAAGAGCATAGTTCTTCTCTTTAATAAAAAGGATTTGGAGAACAGTTGTCCCTTTCAGCCTTTTTATGTACAATTGCTTAAAATACTATGCCAAATGACTTGGCTGCCATCTTGCAATCACGAGGGCAAAAAGCTCAAATATTCTGAAGAAGCCCAATATTCTGAAGAAGATGGAACAGAAGGTAGAAGATCTTGAGACTTCAATGATTTTTTTTTTTTAAATATGGAAGGCTTCATGAATTTGTGTGTCATCCTTGTACAGGGGCCATGCTAATCTTCTCTGTATCATTCCAATTTTTATATCTGTGCTGCTGAAGCAAGCACTTCAATGACATTTTAAGCCATTGAACTAAACCCTTGCCTCTGTATTTTATATTATGTGGAATAACTATTGTACTTCTTATCAAATCCATCTTTAATTGGGTAGTCTATTTTGCAACTGAAGGCTAATATATAAAGTGATTAGCCAACTAATAGACCTCCTTATTATTATTCTTCCTTCAAAACTCAACTGAGACATTAATGCCCTCCAAAACTTCCCTCAAAAGCGTCTTTGACAACCACCCCCCCGGCACTCCCCCCCCATCCTCTTCCAAGTGGAACAAAGCAAATTTTAGTTTCGATTCCCATTACCCTGGCATACAGACACTTATTTTCCTACAAACAACTTAGGTTCTCAAAGCCACCTCTCATCTAATAGCCCTCAAATCCAATGCAATAGTGTCTAGTTGATATGACCACTTGCCCCAACTGTGGGTGGCGGGCGAGTTAAGTTCCTTTACTAAGAGGGGGACTTTGCTCACACCTGGAAGGGCAATAATAGTAGTTTAAAGTTCAGAAACTGAGGAAATTCTATGCTGCATTATATTTAAGTCATCAGTGTCCCAGTCTCTTCCTCAAGGTCCTAAATATCTTAAATGAATGTATTGTGCCTTTTTTCTTTCTTTCATCTCAATTCCTCCAGTGCCCTGCAGATAGGTTAGGAGCCTAGCACAGTAGCTCCTCAATAACTCTGTTAAAATGGACCAATAATTAAAGAACTTAAATGTTAAAGCTCAGTAACACTTTAGAGATCCTCTAATGTAAACTCTTAATTTTACAGGTACTGAGATCTGGAGAGTTTACACAACTTCTCCAGTATGTAAAGTAGGAGCAAAGCCAGAACTACCACTTAGGCCTACAGTCTCTTAATCCAGCATTCTTTCTATTCTACCAGAAGCTGGATACATTTGTAATCTAGATGAACAGCAAGGATACCTGCGAAAATGTAACTACAAGTGCATACAGAGACAGTAAGTGCCATCCATTGTTTCAAGAGGGGAAAAAATATTTTGGACTCTGATGGTCAAGATTGGCTATTATATATGTCAGGTAGCACAGTAGTCTGGATTCTTGAATTTATTGCCTTCACTCTTCTGACATCAGCTTGGAGAGGGCCTCTCTGGCTTCCCAGTCTAAATTTGGAAAGCACCCCATATTTTCTCTCCAAGCACCTTTAACATTTTCACTTCTCTCAACTCCCCACCTCACATTTATTTATGTCTTTGTTTGTTTCTTTCATTTGAATCTCCTCCAGAAGGGTAAAGGCCATGTCTACTTTATTCCCCACTGTATATTCAGTGCCTCACACAGCTACTGATACATAAAGACACTCACTATCTAATTGGTCATTAATTTATTCAACAACATTCCATGAGATGGGAGTACAAAGATGAACAAGGCAGACAAATGTCCTGCCCTCTTAGAGATTATATTCTGCTGGAGGAAGATAGAAAATAAGCAATATAACATAAGCACAATACTGCATATGACATCAACTTGATGCACTGTCATTTTTATGTCTAAACAAAGAAAAAGACATTACAAACTTTGCCATGCTATTGATGTTTCGATGAATAACTTTAAAGATACAAAAACACGAATAAAGGGGAATCTTAGAAATGATGAGTATAGTATATTATATATTATAGGAAGACAAATGCGACAGTGAAAATTAAAAGCAGGCATGGTGTGTCGAGGGAGTTCCCTGAAGTGATGAGTGAATTAGATGGGAATGAGATAGAGAGATAGTGGGATATCAAAGGAGCAGGTAGTCGTAGAGAATTGATACATGAATTAGGAACCAATTTTGTATTTACATGGTATGTAGTAACTTTAGTGGCAGCTATATCTTAACCCCAGTCCTTCCAATCATTTGTTGTAAGGGCTTGAGCAAGTTTTTGAGCCAAGGTTTCCTAATTTGGAAAATGGGTATTATAAAATGTGATATTTGAGATGAAGTATGTAAAAGACATTGAATTTAAGGGATACTTAATAAGTTGTAGTGTTTATTACTTTTATCATTTTATTCAGTAACTCCTGAATTGAATTCTAGTTGATTTCCTGCTTATTTGTTTGTTTATTTGTTTGCTTGTTTGAACTGTTAGACCCTCTCCTAGACTTGCAGTGCTGGGCTATTTCCCCCCTCAATAAACACTGTGTTTGTATTTTGCACCTTCTGTTTTAACTTGTCAATTATCTGTCTTCCCTACTAGATTACAAATTCCTTGAACGTGTGAACCCTGATCTACTCATATCTGTGATATTTGGAGTACAGTACTTGGCACCTAGAAGGTCCTTATAATGTTTCTTGACTGAATGTAAGAACAAATGTGTTGGGTAATGGGCCTTCCAGGCAAAGGGAAAGTTTTCAATAAAGCCCTGGTGATGAATGCACTGGGCATCCATCCATCGCCCAACAAAACTTCTTTTGAGTGTTAACTGGCAATAATTTCAGAGAATACTGCTCTTTGGAACACATAGGAATATCCCATGGAACGAATAGGTCAGTACCTTATCAGAATAGGGCTTTACCCATCACACTAGTTAATCTCAGTTAATCCTTTCAGCTTGATTTAGATGACCCATTCTAGCAGTATCTTCTCATGGTAAGCTGTTAACTTTATAAGGTTCTAAAGAGATTGCAAATGTTTCTCAACATTTTTGTATGTGTGCCAGGATTTACACCCGCCCCGTGGGAGGGTTGCCTTTTCGATATTGCAAAACAACAGGGCAATGACTGGTTTCCCTGTGTCATTTAGACAAGTATGCCCTGGACAGCATGAGCTCAGCTGTAGGCCCATAAGCTGACATGTCAACCTGCAAAGCCACTTCTTTGAAAATGATTTAACTTTTTCATTTCTTAAGAACTGAGTAGGGCTTTAGAAAATGTCCAAAACCAAACTCCCCATTGAAATTTTGAGGTCTCTAAGCAAAAATAACCTCCTTCTGGCTTCACAGGTCAAGAAACCATCAGAAAGAAACCATCTCAGCTGCCTGAGGATGGTCTTAAGTCCAGCCACCCAGGTGCCAAAGCCAACACCAGTTTGACGCAGATGGGTATTCAGCCAGAAGAGGTAGAGCTCCAGTGTCAGACTCTCTCTGCTTCTCCAGCCTAGGAGTGAAGGGAGTGCATGATGGGAAGAGAGGAATGCGGGCCAAAGACTCAACAAAGTGCAACATGTCTCATAGCCAACTCAGCTGGCAGAGTCCCTTAATGCTACTAACCAGTTTGGGCACCATGCGGAGAGCCAGCTCCTGTATCAGATGAGCCACTTGTCATCTTCCATATTGGCACCTGCCCACAGGCCTCAAATAATTAGGAAAGGAAGAATTCTAATAACAGTTGAAAATAACCTTTAGTCTACAGAAGTTTACTGTCAAATGATGGAATTGAATTAAGCAGAAATAGCTAGCCAAAGAATGTAATGTATATAAATATCAAATCATTATGTTGTACACCTGAAATGAATACCGTATTGTACATCAGTCATTCTTCAATAAAAATAACAAAAATATGATGGAGCATGAAAGCTTTGAAATAATCGAGAGTTCAAGCTCTTTATTTAATTTTTAGCCCATTACTTGCTAACTGTGCCATCTTGGACTGGCCACTGGTCCTCGGAGTGTAACTTTCCTCACCATAGAAATACAAAGCATGTTTTAACCAATCTACCTGTCGGTTATTGGGAAGATCAAATGATTAAATGATCTGATATTTTGCTGACTTAAGAACACAGTGCACATGTTTGATTTTGTCTTATGGCTTAAATGATAAAATGATGGGTATATTTAAAGGTACTGTGACAATATAGATATACTTTATGAATAAGAACATCATTCCTATTTAAACATTTGACCCAGTTCGAAACAAAGGCAGATTCTGTTTCCAGACAAGTAACTTTGCAGAGTGGTCCACAGGTGGTCCACGTCATCCAGTCCCTTTCCTCCTAATCCTTATCTGGGTGTGAACAGGACAATATCTTGCTTTTTGGCTTTATCTGCAACGTGGGTGACATGGCTGGGCAGATATGCGACAAATAATGGCTGCTTTCCTATTGCACTGTCTCACTCTAAGCACTAAAAGAACTGAAGTATGTAAAGTACTTTAAAAAGAATAAAGTGGTTGGGGCGCCTGGGAGGCTCCATCGGTTGAGCGTTCAACTTCATCTCAGGTCATGATCTCATGGTTCGTGAGTTTGAGCCCCGGGTCAGGGTCTGTGCCCACAGCTCAGGGCCTGGAGCCTGCTTCGGATTCTGTGTCTCCCCCTCTCTCTGCCCTCGCCTGCTCACACTCTCTTTCTCTCTTTCTCTCTCAAAAATAAATAAAGCATTAAAAAAAAAAAAGAATAAAGTGGCTTATAAACGGTGCCTTAAGGGGTATCTCAAAAATCTTCTGAGCCTCCACTGTTCATAAAGCAATAGTAGCACCTGGCATTCAAAATCATCCCCATTTTTGCTTCAGCCCCTCTCTTCCCTGCAGTTTCAGCCCCAATGACAAGGTGCTGTCCCACCTGCGCCGCTCACCTTCTCTCTGCTGGGGCCATGCATCCCGCAGCACCAGCTCAGCCACCACCACCACTCCGACTACCACACACACAACACCCCTGCCTGTCCCTGGGTCTTCAGTAGCCTCGTGTTTCCTGCCGGGAACCATTTCCTTCTCATATCTGTCTCTCCAAAGCCTGCTAATCTTTCAGAGCCCCTCTCTTTCAGGAAGCCTTTCCGGGTGCCTCCAATCCCATTTCAAATGCATCCTTCATGCCCCCTAAACCGCTAAAGACTTCATACCACGTTCACATCACTATGCCGTCTGACCTTGTGCAGCACTTCCTTCCTGTAATTTTTTAAAAAGCATGTGTAACCGCATAAGCCAAGTTCTGATTAAGAGACCAAGTGATAAATTCCCAGAAGACAAGGAAGACACATGGACATCGGTGTTTGGTCAGTTTCCACGGTGCTCGGTGCAGGGCTGAACACACTGTAGGCACTCTCGGACACGTGTTCCAGCTGATTTCACTGCCAGGGTTGCCAGATTTTCTAATTTGAATGTCTAGTTTATACTTTTAAACAGGTGGCACAAACAGTCTCTGGAACTATAAAATCTCTCCATTCAATGGCCTAGACAACCATGTCACACAGCCCAAGGTACAATCATTCTCAAGTAAGACACCAGTGAATTTGATTATAGATAACCGCTGAGGTTTGTGGAGAGCTTACTGCTTGCTAGGCATTGCTCTAAGCGACTGGCATATATTTGCCCATTTAATGCTCAGAAAAATTCTAACAGGTAAATAATATTATTAGCTTCTCCATTGTACAGATGGAGAAACTGAGACACAGACAAATGAAAGGGTGTAGAGCAAGGCAGCAAGGTTTCAAATCCTAGCAGTACAGTTTCAGAGCCAGGGCTGAGCTCTTGTTTTTCACCTAAAAGGGTCCCACATGACTTGACCATATTCGCTACTAAAGTGCCAGATCTTCATTCTTTGCTATCTGAACTTTATCTTCCATGGTGTTTTGAATTTTTTTTTTTTTATTTTAGAGAGCGTGAGCAGGGGAGAGGGGCAGAGAGAGAGAAATGGAGAGAGAGAATCTTAGGCAGGCTCCATGCTTAGCATGGAGTCTGATGCAGGGAGGGTTTGATCCCACTACCCTGGGATCATGACCTGCATGGAAACAAGAATCGGACGCTCAACTGACTGAGCCACCCAGGTGCGCCTCATGGGTTGTTTTTGTGTTTTGTTTTTTAAGGTGACCAAAACCCCTTCTTTCACTCTTCTCACTGTGCATGCCCCTTGTGACTTATGCTTTTGTATTCCTTTCACCTCCCTACTTCCAACAACCACTAAGGGAGGAGCAGAGTCTCCTTCAGATGTAAACTGTGGTAAGCACCAGGTTGTTAGGAAACCCAGGAGCTACTGAATCAGTCACTGTTTGCTGCTCCCTCTAACAAATATCTCTTTGAGATTCTAGAATGACTCAATCAGACATCCCACACCTGCCAAATAGAATCAGCTACCCTGAGATCTGAGCTGTTCTGAGTGTACACAATTTCAAAGGGCAAGCCCATTTATAGTCTCGGTCAATAAAATGATGCACTAGGGAGGAGAAAACAACTCTCATCTATTAGACATCGAAAATTCAGGACAGGCATCTTAGACAAAAACCCAGGAAATATAAATATTGAAATATGACAAATGATAATACAACGATATTATTCTTAACCAAGGTACATCTCTTTAAAACTGAGCAGAAAAGAGTTTCATCACATTCCAAATCAATCTCCCTCCTGGAGTCAGAAGCCAGGAAGCTAAAATTCAATGCAAAACATAGGTGAGCCCATGTACATATTTTTGGCCAGAAGTCCCACAGCCTTTGTGAATTTGAAAGTCCCAGCTGTGAGGCTTGCTCTTGACAAGAAAGCATCCCTGCTGCACTATTGACTGGAGTTAGACCCACTAAGTCGCCATTTCTAGGTCCAGCCTTTGGTTCCACTAATTCCTGCCAAGTGGCCAGGTTTCGAAGTTCAAGAGTGCTTTTACCTCTACTGGAACTCCTTCCAGCAGAAGCAACATGTCTTTTGAGAGAAGAAATCAAAGCACAGATAATGTCCTTCTTACTGGGACCCAAAAGGTGACCTTAACTGTTTTTGGTTTTCATTGCTCCCACCTGCCTAATTCTCACTGACTGCCATGTGGCGCCCACGGAAATATGAACTTTCAAAGGCCATTTCACGTACGTGAGGAGAAACGGTAGTGACAGAATTTGGGTTGTTTTTCGTTCACACATTGTTTATATTCTTCCAGAGCCAAACTCCATCCTTTTTCTCCTGTATTCTGAGCTACTTCCTGCACACAACTCTTTCCCCTGTCCACTCCCTTGCTCTGGGTTCTTGTTATTATGTCTGTAATTTATTTTAGAATATTTCAGCACAGTGTGATGTTATATACACATTAATCAGGTTAAACTAGGATTCCTACATTCTGAGAGGTGAGTTAGCATTTCAAGAGAAGGTCCACATTCCAGCAATTCAGCTCTATCCATCTCCTGGCACCACCAGACTCTGTTACTTAGCATGATGGTGGTAAAATGGGTTCTTATTTGGTGACATCGTGGATATTCAAGGCCCTGGATTGGCTAAAACATGCATTCTTAGTGGGAGCAATATATCCCACAAGCAGACAAAATTTGTTAGGGGGGTGGCCTGAAAAAAGTCTGAGAGTTTGCAAGGATTTTATGTTTCTTTGGAGAAACATAGGCACAACCCTACCTGAAAAAATCTTTTACCTTGGTATTTAATTTCTTTCTTTAAATTAAGTTAAATTAAAGTTTTCTCCTTTGGGGGCAATAATGAAAAAATAAGTGGGGAAACACTGGGCTAAAGTATTTTGGCCCCCTCTATACCCTTGTAGGAAGATAGAATTTAGCCAGTTCTTTGCTCTTTCTTTTTAGACTTGGTGAATATGATAGCCGTGGGTTTGTCTGTATATGGCCTTTATTATATTGAGATACTTCCATTCTATACCTAATTTGTTGAGAGTTTTTATCATGAAAAGATGCAGAATTGTGTCAAATGCTTTTTCTATAGCTATTGCAATTATCAAGTGGTTTTTATCTTTCTTTGTATTAATGTGGTTTATTAATTTGCATTAGTCAAAACATTCTGGCATCCCAGGGATAAATCCCACTTGATCATGGTGTAAGATCCTTTTAATATGCTGTTGAATTCAGTTTGCTAATATTCTGTTGAGGATTTTTGCATCAATTTTTATTAGGGTTATTGGCCTATACTTTTCTTGCAGTGTCCTTGTCTGACTTTGATATCAGGGTAATGCTATATAATATAATAAGTTTGGAAGAGTTCCTTTCTTTTCAATTTTTTTTCAAGAATTTGAGAAGGATTGGTATTAATTCTTCTTTAAATGCTTGGTATAATTACCTGTAAAGCCATCTAGTTCTGGGCTTGTATTTTTTATTACTGATTTGATCTCCTTACTAGTGATTGGTCTGTTTAGACTTTCTATTTCTTCTTGATTTGGCCTTAGCAGGTTGTTTGCTTCTAAGAATTTTTCCGTTTTTTTCTAGTTTGTCCAGTTCATTGGCATATAGTTGTCTAGCATAGACTCTTATAATCCTTTGTATTTCTTTGGTATAAGTTGTCATTCTCAATGGTTCAACTTTTCTTTAGGATCAGGAAAAAGACAAAGATGCCCAATCTCACCACTCCTTGTCAACATAGGACTGGATATTCTAGCGTCAACACTTAAGAAAAAGAAATAAATAGGATATAAACTGGAAAGGAAGAAGTAAAATGATCTCTGTTTGCAGATGATATGATCTTATATATAGAAACCCCTACAGAGTCCACCAAAAATCTGTGAGAACTAACAAATTCAGTAAAGTTGCAAGATACAAAATAAATACACAAAAATCAATTTCATTTTATACCCAAGTGATGAACTATCTGAAAAAGAAATTACAAAAGCAATCTCCTTTTCAATAGCACCAAAAACAATAAAATATTTAGGAATAAAATATTTTTAGATCCGTGCCCTAGGTTTGATCCCTGAGCAGTGCTGTATTCTTGTGGCTGTATCCTCCCACTGGATATTGTCACATTTGCTTCAGGTCAACCTATAATACAAATTGTGCTTAGAAGATAAAATATTTGATGAGATCTGAGCCTTCATTAAAGTATAAATTCATGGGGCACCTGGGTGGCTCAGTTCATTAAGCAACCAACTTTGGCCCAGGTCATGATCTCTTGGTTCATGGATTTGAGCCCCCTGTTGGTCTCTGTGCTGACAGCTCAGAGCCTGGAGCCTGCTTCAGACTCCATGCCTCCCTCTCTGCCCCTCCCTCACTCATGCTCTATCTTTCTTTCTCTCAAAAATAAATAAACATTAAAAAAATTGTTTTTATAGTATAAATTCATATTATGTGACCATTGAGGGTCTTCTTGGTTATAAATATCTCTATATAGCAGATTCTGATCTAAGAAGAAAAGATAACCCTCATCTACTTTTAACTGTTGGCTGTTACTGATACACCAAATACCTAATTTTTCTGCAGGACAAAATTTACTTCTAGCTTTAGAAAATCCTCAAATTTATTATAAGCAGCAGAGCTAGTAGTTAAGAGCACAGGCTCTAGAATTAGACAATCTGGACTCAAATCCATTCATTAGCTGTTGATCTTGTGCAAGTTTCTTAAACTCTCGGAGCCTTAGCCCTCTTTTTAGTAAAATAGGAAGAATAATAGTGTCTGTATCATGGAAGTTAATAAATAGAAGACACTTAGCACAGTATCTTAAAAATTGTAGGCACTAAAAAAATGCTGCCGTTATTATTATTATTATCATCATTACTTATATTACCATTACTTTGGGGAACAATTAAACCTCAAGTATCTAGAAAAATATGTAGACACTTGAACAAATGTGAAAGTTTAGGTACTCAGCATAAATGCTTCTTTTTGCATATTTGCTTCTTTTGCCATTTAGTTCTTTTGTTTCCTTCTTACATCTTAGTCACTTACTCCAAACATGGGACACAAAGAAATGTCCTTTATTAGTAGTATTGGAAATTTACATAGCACTTTAAAACTAATGAGCTCTTCCACATATGTTATCTGATTCTCCTGGTATCCTTAGGAAGTACATATAGATACATTAGGTAACTAGAATATTCATTTTACAGACTATGAAATCAGAGGCTCAGAGAAACTAAATGACATGACTGAAGACAGCTGGATATAAATGATGAAGCTAAGGAGTTATGTCCCCTCCTCGGGCTGCTGAGAACAACAGACACTCTGTTATCGTCTGTTGAGATTTTTGTTCCTTTTTCCCAACTTCCCCACCCAGAAATATCAGAAATTTGGCACAACCTTTGACAGACATTGCAACAAGGAAATTGTGATGTGTGTTGTAAGCTCAGAAAACCTTGACATATGTTTTCCTCTGCTCAAGTGGGCAGGGTATACTTTTTAATGTAATTGAGCTCTTTTATTAAAAGCCTTTATCAAAGAATGTACATCTCAGGACCTAAGAGTTTGATGATGATTGTCCTGGTGACAACTACGTTCCTACTTCCTGTGGTCCTCTTGCTTCCGTTCTAGCGCATTACCACCACCAAAAACAATCCTTTTGCATGTATGTCAAATCACTTCACTCACATCTTGAGATAGGCCAGTGGCTTCCCTGCCCTTCAACTGAAGTGCTCAATCCTCACTGGGTATTGTATGAAAGCGATGAATCATGGGAATCTACCCTCGAAAACAAGAGCACACTGTATAACACTGTATGTTAGCTAACTTGACAATAAATTGTATTTAAAAAAATAAAAATTAAAAAAAAATAAAGTGCTCAGTCCTTACTCTGATCCTTTTGACACTGCATGGTGTGGCCCTGCCCACCTCTCTGGCTACATAGGGTTTAAATCTCCCTCTTCTTCCCTTAGCTCTAGCCCACGGACGTTTCTCATCTGGGGTACCCCACTTATCCTTCTCTTGATCCAGAAGACTTTCACCCCACCTCATGGAATAGACCTCATAATTCCACTATCTGATCGGAAGTTGCTTCTTCAGAGGGTTCTTCCCTAAGGAGAACTTGGTGAAAGCAGCCCCTTCTTAGCTAAGCACCATTGTACCAACTTACATTATGGGCTTCAACCCTCTTACCACTCTCTGCAATTGGCTCATCCACCATCCAAAGAATTTATTTCCAGGTTTACTTCATTACTCTCTCACCCTAACTTCACAGGAAACTTCAAATGTGTGGGAACTATTTTTGTCTATATCAGGGGTACAATGTCTGGCAGCTACTAGGTACTAAGTAAATATTTGTTGTATAAATGAAGATAAGTTACTTTATTTGTACTGAAATAGATTTCCTTTCTCGGTTTTCTCAATGGTATCCCTTCAGCTGAATATTAAATAATTACCTTCCGCCCTTTAGATTGTATTCACCTAAAGAGACTCCTTTAGGCTAAACATTTCATAGGCAAACTCTGGTTTCAGGAAGCATTTCTCTTGCAGGCTAGTTTCTCTGAAGGCTATCTCACCAAAAGCTTTATTTTTAAAGGTTTGTTTTAGTTAAAGGAGGGAGTTTCCCAGGTAGAAGCACCTAATTGACTATTAAGAGAATAGTTCTAAGAGTTCTTATCTATCATATTTGTATGAGCCAGGTGCAGACAAATTACAGGGAGGTTGGGGAAGGGGGAAAATCTTTGCATTGACGCTACAGGTGACCAAATTTCCTGAAGAATTTTTGAAGAGGAACTCTGAGTGCGTATGCAGTATTCCCTAACCCTCTTCAGATATAAACATTTATTTGTTCAGCCTCCCAGTGAGTAGTTGTTTGGGATATGCATCCCTGTTTAATTAAGGAACCAAGTTCTTGGGAATGAGTAGGCACTGGATGTATATCTGAGTTTCAGGAAACCCTAGTTGAAGTGACTAGAACAACTGGCAGATAAAGGTCAAAGTATTTATAAACAGGAGTTATGTCCCTTCCTTGGACTGCCGAGAACAACAGATACTCTGTTATAGTCTGTTGAGATTTTTTGTTCCTTTTTCCCAACTTCCCCACCCAGAGATATTAGGAATTTGGCACAACCCTTGACAGAAATTTCAATGAGGAAATTGTGATTTGTGTTGTATGTGCAGAAAGGCTTGACATATGTTTTCCTCTGCTCAAGTGGGCAGGGTACAGTCTTTAGTGTAATTGAGTTCTTCTATTAAAAACCTTTATCAAAGAGTGCACAAGATTTCCTCCCAGCTAGCGGCTTCCTGACCTCATACAGTCAGAGAAACCAGAATCCATAAATGGGTGATGTGTTTTATAAGATGATGTAGGCATAACTTGGAGCTGCCAGAACTATGGAGGCTATTTCATTAGATGGAAGAGGGGGAGAGTCCAGAGAAGGAGGAAAAAAGAAATGTAAGAGAGAGAAAAAGATTGACCTTACAGTTATATATCTATAACAGTAATTGAGACTTGTGGCAAAAGTCTAACTTCCCTGGAAACCTAAGCATGGGGTTGTGTCAAGAAAGAGGAAGGTAGACCTATGTGGCTAAGGACTGAATTGCATTTCCCCCAATTCATAGTTTGGAGTTCCAACCACCAACGTAGCTGCATTTGGACATAGGACTTTTAGGAGCTAATTAAGATTGAATGAGGCCTGAGAGCGGAGCTCTAGTCCAATGTGATTGGTGGACTTTTAAGAAGAAGAAGAGAGATAGCTCTCTGAACAGGTACCAAGAAGAGGTTATACGAGCACACAGTGAGATGGCGGGCCACATACAAGCCAGGAAAGAGGACTCAACAGAAGCTGGCACCTTGATCTTGAACTTTCAGGCTCCAGAACTATAAGAAAATAAATGCCTGTTGTTTAAGCCATCCAGTCTATGGCATTCTTATATGGCAGCCCGAGCGGACTAAGACATGTTTCTACCCTCCACTTCTTGATGTGCCGATAGCAGTTGCTGAGCACTGAATTGTGAATGAGGCAGCTCTCCTCATAGATCTCATTTTGAAAGATCCAGTTTCCCGCTCAAAATGTGCAGGGCTCCTTCCAATGCCAGGGATAGGGGGTACAGGCAATAGTATTAACTGGTTTTACTGATCCCCCCCCCAAAGTGGTAAGATTAATATTAAGAATAGTGACATATTTGGGACACAATTTGGCAGCAGCTTTTGTAAAGGGGTGGGGGAGGTCTGAGGTGAAATGGAGATTTACCCTCCATTCTAGATGTGTCCATCCTATTTGAATTTTTACCACCTGCAGGGATTTAAAAGGTTGAAACCTAGTTAAATTGATACAAATACTTGTGCACGTGTGCTGTGATTTTTCGTGTCAGAGGACTTTTTCTTGAGTGTCTATGTTTGGACCTAGAACCCTAAGAAGTTGGTAGGGAGAAGTTCAAAGAATTCCACCTCATGGCAGCTGTATTGATCATGTCACTTTCATGCCTAAAAGCCCTCTGTGCTTCCCACGGTCCTTTGGAAAAATGCAAGAATCGATGACACTTTGCAGCCTGACCACTGTCCACTCACCTCTCCAATCTCACCCAGTTCACACGACGCTTTGCCTTCTGTGTGTCAGCCATACTGGGCCACTTCAGGTTCTTTTAAATCGCACACTGTTTCCTCCCGTCTCCAGGTCAGCTGGCCCCTGGCCTCCCTGCTCAAATGTTCTCCTTCCTACACCACCTTCTTAGCACTGATTAATACACAGTTTGTTGTTTAAAATCATACTGGGTCAGGTGCTCCTGCTCTAACTTATTTCTTTCCATGTAGCACACCGTCCTATTTATATTTATGCATTCGTGTGATTCTTTGCCAGTTTTCATCGAAAGGGTGATTATAATCGAATGAGTGACAATGCTGGTGTCACACCACTGAGTAGGGGATGTGACAGTAATGGCTACTGACACCGGGTGTGACACTGCCAAGCAGACCCTTAAGTAACTGATGACTTACTCAGAAAGTGCTTTTGGTCCTCAACCTTGCTTTTTCATACATTATTTATTGCAAAGCAAATACACGTTCTCTTCTGTACATAGTTTATAACACCTTAAAAGTCAAATAGCTTTTGTCTAGAATATTAACATTCTGAAAATCATGTGTGTTAGTGAAGAAATTGGCAAACATTAATAAGGCAAAAGAAAATCAATAGGCAGGCTAGCTGCATCGTATTTCTCCTTTCCTTCTGTTCTTTCTCCTGTGAAATCAGAAAGGGCTTCATTTTAATAGCAATGAAATAACAAGGAATATGTTTCTGTTCTCCAAGTTAATAACCTTTCATTTACATAACTCAGAACTAGTCTTTCCAATTTTCAGATGAGGGAACTTAGGCACAAGATGATCTAGACACTTGATTAGTCACTTCAGAGCCCATGGCATTCCTGGTCTCCCAGATGACTTAAATCAATTCCCGTCCTAAGTTTCAGTCATTTCCATTATGATGATGGTTAAAGTGGCCTTCTGTAGCAGGTGCTTTGATGCTATGCTAAAGAGATGAAGTGTTTTCCCCACGGGAGCTCCCAGTATGCGGGCGCTGTTTTTTATGAGTGGCAGAAATGAAGGCAGGGGCAATCGGAAATACAGGCAGTGAAGGGGCACCTGGGTGGCTCAGTCGGTTAAGCATTCGACTTCAGCTCAGGTCATGATCTTACTGTTCATGGGTTCAGGCCCCACATTGGGCTCTGTGTTGACAGCTCAGAGCCTGGAGCCTGCCTCAGATTCTGTGTCTCCCTCTCTCTCTGCCCCTCCCCCCCTCACACTCTGTCTCTCTCTGTCTCTCAAAAATAAATGTTTAAAAAAAAAAAAGAAAATACAGGCAGTGAAAATGTGTGCACCATGGGGCCTAAGTCAAAGGGTTCAGGCAAGAGAAGATGAGAGTTATCTGAAGAGGTGTCACCTAGAAAGTCAGCATCAGACATAATCTTGTGACCAAAAACAGAAGGTTAAATTTGCGGGACACTCCATTTAATGTCACCAATGGCCTCTGCCAATGAGGGATCCATCACAGGAAGATGAATGTAGTCTGCCAAATTACTGTTCGTTCAAACGTCCCCCCTTGGGTTCAGACCCAACTCCCTGGGTCCATTCCAACTCAAGCTTCAGATGAACTCTGGCTTCAGAGTGTTCAGGGCCTGCTGCCCATAGCAGTGGGTCACATGGGATCAGCCAGATTGCTCCAGGAATATAACAAATGAGATGACCAACAACTCAGAGTGTCTGTCTGTTTCCTGTCAGTCAGTGATTAATAAATGATCTGGAGTCAGGCCCTGAAATATGCAGACAACAGGCAACACACGGTCGATTTTGTGATTCTAACCAAATGGTGCCCCAACTTTTCTCAAGATTACAGGTAATTATACCTCCCCCCACACCAGCTGCCACCATCGCTATTCTCGTTACTATTATTTATAGTAATTCCCCATAGTTATAGGGAGCCAGACGCTGAGCTAAAAGCTTCAAGGAATATCACAAGAAGATACATGATTTCGGCTGTCAGGAGTTTATAATCTTAACTCACCCTGTGCTCATATAAATGTACCAATGAGAACCTCAGATAAGAAGAATAATAATAGCTGGCAGGTAATGAGCACTTCCTATGTGCCAGGCACCATTTTGAATGCTTTACATGTTTTATCCAATTTAATCCTCATTAACAACCTTTGTAATCCTCCGAAGTAGGTGAGATTTTTATCCTCATTATACAGATACAGGAACAAAACAGAAACACAAATAGGTTAGGGAAAACTTGCCTGAGACCACAGAACTGGGATGTAGTAGATCTGGGGTTCAAGGTGAGGTGTCTGGCTCCAAAGATCAGTTCTTAGATGTTGCTAGAAAAATCATAGCTGTAACTTAGTAAATATTTCCTATAAGTCAGGCATTTTGCTAAGTTATCTTACATACATTACTCTATGTGATGCTCACCACGAGTGAGTAACCTCCTTTATGTAAGACTTGTTGCATGCTTTCATTTGTTCTCTCTTACATTTCTGTAATATCAGTATTATTTTTATCCTACAGATGAGCTTAGAGAGACCTGGAACTACCCCACAGTTAACACTGCAGGACTCAATCCTTGATCAGTTTTCTCCAAGGTTTGGCTCCTGCATATTGGCATTATATTTCAAGAAAAATGCCTTAAAGGGGCGCCTGGGTGGTTCAGTCGGTTAAACGTATGACTTCAGTTCAGGTCATGATCTCCTGGTTCTGAGATCGAGCCGCACATCAGGCTCTCTCTCTGCTGTCAGTGTGCAGAACCAACTTCGAATCTTCTGTCTCTGCCCCTCCCCAGCTCGAGGTCTCTCTCTCTCTCTCTCAAAAAATAAATCAACTTAAAAAAATGCCTTCAAATAATATCCTAGACAAACATCACCTTAATAAAAACAATAATATTGTAGTTTATAGAGTGGCTTCCTACTGACATTTGAATGTATTTGAGTCCCACGGGTAAGTCTGTGTTAGTTGCACAGGCTGTAGACGTCAAAACCGAAGTTCCAAAGTTGAGATCTGAGATCACAGGACTTTGTCCTCACTCACTGACCTTCATTTATTCATAGTTCACTTAAGAAACCATCATGATGTTATGCTCTAGCACTGGGGAGACAAAGCTGAACAAGACAAGACCCTCTGCCCTCTGTCTTTTGATTCACAGACCAGAAGAGTTGCCATTTTCATCCTGTATGTTCTACTCTGTGGATCCTCTTTGAACTTCTGGTAGAAGGGCCTCCATTTGAAGGGGCAGATGCTCTGATCCCTGTGGGCAGTATTTACCCCTAGGGGGCTCCTTTTGTGAGTCATCCCCTTCCATCCTGGAACTCTGGCAGAGAGTAGAATTTGCCCATTTCACGAAAGCTATCAGGGAACACTTGATCCTGATGGGGAAGCCGGCTCTGAAGTGATGTTTTCAGCACCTGGTGAAACCCTGGGAATCCGTGAACTGCAGGACCCCTCAGGGCCGGACTAACTTTCAGACAAGCAGCTTGTGGGAGTCAGTGAGGAAGACAAGAGCCCTTTACGCAAGCACCAAACTTCTTTCAACAGCTTGGGGGTAGTGGAACGACCTTGGAGAGGTAATTCCGGAATTCCAGTACTTAGGATACTAAGGCAGCAAGAGCCCTTTGATGATGACGGTGTTGATGAGGAAAACAGTGGCCAAGGTATCCCACAGCCTGCCAAGCTTTTTCCTGTCTTGGGCGGGAAGTTTTTCCTCTGCTGATTCTCTCTGGCCCGAACTACCCCAGACAGCAAGAAGTGCATGGGAGGAAGGCCCCAGCTCTAGAACCAGACAGAAGTTAGAGACGGTCCTTCCGCATGGTCTGTGCAACCTTGGAGATTCAGGACCGCTCCCAACAGGGCCCTGGGAGTGCGGTGCGTAGAGGAGAGGCCTTGTTACCAGAGCTCTCAGAACCCGCAGAGAAAGGGCCCGGACGGGAGGGGATCAAGTGTGGGGGACGCACGCCTGGCTGCGCCCCGATCTCGGCTGGGGCGGCCGTGCAGGGCGGACGAGAAGGGTACCGCGGCCCCCGGCGTGCGCCCGGCCCTCCCGCCGCCGTTGGCTGCTGCCAGGAGGCCGCCCGCTGGCGGGAAGCGGCCAGGAAACCTCAGGGCCGCGCGGAGACAGCGGCCTCCTTGTTTCGCAGCCTGGTGGCTTCTTCTTCTTTTTTTTTTTTTTTTTCCCCTGGGAGGGCCAGACATCCCCGCCCCACCCCCAGCCCCCACCCCTCCCGGCGGTTCTCCGCCCTGGCTCTGAAAGCGTTAACCCCGGAGCTCTGCGCACACCCCACGGCTCCCGCCCAAGTTCCTAAAAAAGAAAGGTGCAGAGTTGGGTCCAGATAGAGAATGGATGATCAAAGCCAAGCCGGTACTTCCTGTCGCCCGGACGCTATATATAACGTGATGAGTGCACGGGCTGCAGAGACGCACAGGAGCGCTCGCCCAGCCGCCGCCGCCGCCGCCCAGAGCCTGAGGTTTCCCGGGGACCGCAATGAACCGGCTGCTGTGCTGCGCCCTCGTGGTAAGTTCCCGCCCGGGACGCGGGCGCCTGGGAGCCCGCCCGCCCGCCGCTCTCCGACCTCCCCGCGGCCCGACGGGCCCCCCAGCTCAACGCCTCCCGGTCCCAGGAAAGATCTGGGCTCAGGTTGGAAAGGGGGACCTTCCTGGAGAGCTCATCGCGTGGCTCCTAGGGTGTCCCTTTGCCCTGGAAAGTTCCTGCTGGGTTTATGGAAAGGAGAGAAGAGTTCTAGACCTCTTTCGTTTGAATGATCTGTATCATTATATTTCCTTTCTTCATTGCAGCTTATTTGACGCCCTCAAGGCGTTCATACCATCTTTGCTTAGTTAGTTGGATATTATTATCATTATCGTTAGTATTAAAGTAGCCCCTTAGTAGCAGAGTAAGGAGATGGCAGTCCTTTTAAAACTATTATAACTAAAATAATATTTGGATGCAGTGAACACAATAGGGTACATGATCAGGCTCATTCCCTACTTAAGCAAATGTTATGGGAAATTTTGCATAAGTGGCACCAGAGAAAAGATCATACATACATATGTATGCACACATACACACACACATTTCATAACTATGCGATTTCACATACTAATAAAATTTTATTTTTAAAATGGTTCACTTCAGTTCTCAGTTCAATATAATGTGGTGGGCTAATGTTAATTATGTTCTAAAATAGATTTGAATAATTGAAGGTCAGCACTAAATACAGCGACAAGTTATTTTTTTTTATTTTTTTTAATGTTTATTTATTTCTGAGACAGAGACAGAGCATGAGCGGGGGAGGGGCAGAGAGAGAGGGAGACACAGAATCAGAAGCAGGCTCCAGGCTCCGAGCTGTCAGCACAGAGCCTGACGCAGGGCTCGAACTCACAAACCATGAGATCATGGCCTGAGCTGAAGTCGGTCGCTCAACCGACTGAGCCACCCAGGCGCCCAAACAAGTTATTTTTAATGTAGTGTTTGGAAAGAGTCTTTGTGACTTCACTTGGCTTTTTTTTTTTTTAATTTAGATTTTTGACCAATCAAGTTAATAAGATTTGTATGTAGATCATTCTACACTATTGACTCATTTCCTTTATGTCACTAAGGTGTAGAATACATTAAGATATGAATCGGACATTCACAAAGGGATAGGGAAACCCATATTTAAGTCACGTGTGTTTTGAGCGTGTTCGAGTAAATGCTTGAATTTCAACGTCTAACCCATGAATAGTGAGTAGTAGGCTAGGAAGTCTTCCAATTAGTTCCCAGGATACACAAGCATAAATAAGTAGATAAACAGCAAAGTCACTAAAGAAAATGTAGGTGAGACAGGAGTGCACCAAGAAGTATCTTATCTACCACTACATGTGTAAGATGCAATATAAAAATTGATCCACCAATATTGGTACCATGGAGAACTTTTGAAAAAATAGACTTCATTAAAACATAACACACGTAGGGAATTGCACAACTCATAAGTGCCTAATAAAGTTTCTCAAAGTGAACACTTGTGATCTAGCACCCAGATCAAGAAATACGGCATTACCAGCAACCCAGAAGTTCCCTGGGCTCCCTCCCTATCACTACTATGTCTAATGCCAGAGTAATCAATATTCTGACTTCTAACATCAAATTTGGACTTTATATAAATGGACTTTATTACTTTTTCTGGCCACTTTTACTTAAGTTCCATTATGAGATCATTTGACTGTTGGATGTATAATAATTTATTTTCATTGGATGGTATTCCACTGTATGGATGTACCACAATTAATGTAATCATTCTAGTGTTTGGCTAGTTTACATAATTCTGCTCTTAATATGGGGACATTTTATTCTTCCTTGCCCTTTGTATTCTGTCAGAGGTTTAATTAATAACAAACATTTTACCAATGACTTTTAAATTTCAGAATTTCCACTAGATAATAATGTATGTACCTAATAATAAGTGTTCCTAAACAATATTTAGGTGAAAGTTTTGATATGTAGTCTATCTAGGGAGATAGATGTGTGCCTAGCTAATACTAATTGTAGATGATGCAGAATTATCAAAAGAGAAGACTTCATATGTTGTTGGAACATAGTACACACTTTCAATGGGAAACATTCTTGTTTCCCTTTCTGTAGTTTCTGAGATTGACTTTATTTGCTAAATGATCGGAAACGAACACTTGGAACTTACACACAAAGGGTCCAGACGCCCTTTTGCAGGCACCGAGGAGCAGCTGTAAGAAGTAGAAGCGTTATAGGAATTTGTCCTTTGTAGCAGGCGTGCCCCTAGGCACCAGGGACAGAATGGAAAGGAAGATGGACACCATTCCTGTCCCCGTGAACCTCCCAGTCTAATGGAGAAGGCAGACACTGGACTATTAATTCTGTGTCTCATGAGAGTACCGAAAGGGGAAGTGCTCGGTGACCTGGGAGTATAAAAGATTCTGCTCTCCAGGTTTTTCTAAAGGAAGCTGCAGTACACAGCAGTTATCAGTTGAACCAAACTTCAAATCCCATAGCATCACTACTTGATCAATGACTGTGGGCAAGTTACATCTTTCCTGAGTTTTAGTTTTCTCCTCAGTAAAATAGAGCCAATGATATGTACACATGCAAGATACCACATACATTTCCTGCTTCATGTTAGCATGAAGCTTCTAGCTTCTAGCATTTTGCTCACAGACAACTGTAGCTAAATCTAGACCCAAGTGAATCATGGAAAAGAAATGCTGAGGATGCTCAGTGGAGAGAGAAGGTTTGGAGAAGGAGTGGAATGTTTTCATTGTTGCAGATAAAATCCACGTGTCCGGAACCAAAGAAGTGAGAGAAAGGAAAATCGTGTAGCAAACTGGAATTCTAGATTCTTTTGGGGATAGCAGAGGATATACTGGTAGGCAAGCAATGTGGGGGTGTGGCCATGAAGGCCAATGCCAAAGTCCCCTCATAGGCTCTCCGGGATGCTCACCAATGTGTCAAGCAGGGGCCTGCACTGCAAAGTGAGGTAAGCATATCACCAGGCCGTTCCGTTCATGGTTGCTCAAGGGCCGTCTGAGACCCTGGGAACATCCTGGCCTAGGCCTAGATTTTAACTGGTGGCTGAAGCTTCCCATTGTGTAGTGCCCAACCATCCACTGGCCTTCTCAAAGCTAAGCTCCTAATTAATGTCTTGGTGATAAGACTTGGGGTGGAGTGTGCGGATGATGGGTTTGGGGGAAAGCAGATGATGGCTTCTCGGGACTACCGCCTGGTTGGCCTGTACTTTAGGATAATGCCTTTTCCGGTTTGTTTTGTTGTTGTTTATTTTGGTTTCCTTCCCCTCGCCTGGTGATTGAGGGTGTGTATTTGTCTAGCCTTTATTTGTTGGCTTATCTACTTATTTTAAGAAAATGATCACTCTGAAGTTTCTAGGAGAATCTGACATATATTCAGTCCAAAACAGTTCTGATCCCTGCCCCTAGCAACCTTCCTGACCTTTGTCACCTAGCAACCAAAACACAATTCACTAATTTATTAAAGTAAATCTTTAATTTTACTTCTAAGGCTTAAACCACAGTGTCAGATTCCACTGGTTGGGGAAGAAAGCATTCCATGCCAGATGTTTTATCCACTCAGTTCTAGAAGGAGAGCTATGGCCGTGTCTATCAAAGGGGCACTCACTAAACACACACCCAACTATTCTTGCTCTCCTATCCACTAACTTGCCTGCTGGGTTTTGCCCTAAGCAACCCTCAGCCCCCCTGCCTGCATGTTCCCTGTTCTGAAAGCTTCTTGTGAAAAGCATTATTTCCTTCAGCATCTCATTAACCAATAGCATTTTCTTTAGCCTGAGTTTCTCCTTTGCAGCTGAAAAAAGTGGACTGGGAAATAGATTGCAGAGAAAGAGTAACTGTATAAAAATTTATGTTCGCGTTACTCACGGCCTTGACTAATGATGCCTGGCTGCCTATGATGGAGCTATGAAGAGCAAAAATGCCCACATTATCAGTGTATTTGTATGTTTTGCCCTGTAGGGCAGTAATTCTCCATGCTATCATTTCTTCCATGCACTTTGAAAATAAATCCTTTGTAACAACTCTCTTGCTCTCCTGAAATGAAATTTAGAGTACATATATTTTACCTACATCCATCATTTTTAAAGTCAATATACTGGCATAACTATAAAGGAGAAATAAAAGGAAAGTAGCTAATAATAAAATAAGCTTCACTGTAAGAGATAATGAAGCGGTGATATGTTAGCATGTTGATGTGATGCCATGAACAGGCCACTAGGAGCAAAGGCTGAAGCCCATGTGATACACTGGGGTTTGAAACCAGGATCAATATTGGCTTTGGTGCTGTGCTTTTCTGAAATGGTGACCAAACCTTGCTAAAATTTTAAACAAAGCAAAGTACAACCTTCAAATCAATTTTATGTTGTTAAATCCTATAACATTTAGTATGTGTAAAAATCATGCAAACACCACTTTGTGTATATATAAAATGTAATCGGAATCTAGGTCAGGATAATGATAAATAGGTTTTTTGTTTAGATCACTTAAAATTTTTTTTTTTAGTTTACTTATTTATTTTGAGAGAGAGAAAAGCAGAGAGAGTGAGTGAGTGCAAGTGGAGGAAGGGCAGAGAGAGAGGGAGAGAGAGAATCCCAAGCACACTCCGCACCATCAACACGGAGCCCTACGCGGGGCTTGAACTCACGAACTGTAAGATCATGATCTGAGCTGAACCGAGTGGGACGCTTAACCTGTTGAGCCACCCAGGTGCCCTTAGATCACTTATATCAGTTGTCAGTAGGACATTTTAAAGTGTGTGAGACGTGAGATTATTCTTGATTGTCCAGGACACTTAGCAGTCTATAGTGATTGTGACAACGAAATCCCCTAGAAATTTTTCCAGAACTGAAAGGGAATAACATCACCACTTTCTGAGAAACAAAGTATAAGCTCTTTGCAAACACAGATTTCCATTTTCTTCATAACTGTACCCTCCCCAGGTCTCCACAGTGTATGATACTAAATGTGTGTTTGTGGAATCAAAGGAACTATAGTGAGATTTGGTGGGGTGTTATATAATCTACCGACAGTTTCCATGAGTGTCCCAACAGAATTTAGCTTACTGCCAGAGATTTAACATTCTAATGTTGGCTTTGATCTCTTTCAAAATATAAACATGACATCCTATCCACTTGACCAATATTTTAGATATTCTTTTGTACATTTCTACTATGAAAATACCTTAGTGAAGACCCATTCTTCTTTTTTATTTTTAATGTTTATTTTTGAGAGAGAAAGAGAGAGAGCAGGGGGAGGGCAGAAAGAGAGGGAGGGGCAGAGAGAGAGGGAGACAGAGTATCCCAAATGAAGCGGGTTCTGTGATGACAGCAGAGAGCCTGATGTGAGGCTGGAACTCACAAACTGCAAGATCATGACCTGAGCCAAAGGTGGACGCTTAACCAGCTGAGCCACCCAGGCGCCCCGAAGACCCATCCTTAAGTAAGCAACGGAAATGAACTAGATCCATATAGTGACCCCTGGAGGTGCTACCTAAATTCAGTCGAACCCACTTTCTGACCTACCCATATGGTTGGTTTGGACATCAAGTATTTGTTTTTTGGTTGATCAGTTTTACGTGTTTGTAAAATGTGCCAATGGAGATGTCAAGTAGACATTTGGATTCAAAATGTCAGAGCACAGGAGAAGCCTGGGCCGAAGGTAAAAAAAATCTGGTCATCGGCATACAGCGGGTGTCTAAAGCTGTAGATGTGGGAAGGGTGATGTCACACGGCCAGAGAGGAGTGGGGGAAGCAGCCTCAGCATGCGTTTCTGATACTGATAGTCCAGTAAACAAAATGCAAATATGAACAATAATAGCAGCCATGTTTAGAAAAGAAAACAAAAATCAAAATAAAACTGAGCAACCCACAATAGCAGGAACTAGTGAATCGGAAATCCTAGCAACATCTGTAAACTATCTGTGCAAGAAGAAAGACTGAGGTATGGCCAACTTGAAATAGATACAAGGACGGTATTTTTATGTGACATGTAATTAGTTTTTGGAACTCACTACCACAGAATATTTTGGGGTGACTAGCATAGAAAGTCTAAAAAAAGAATTCTTTTAAACGGTTGTAAGGGATAAGAATAGTGTGACAACACATTAGGTACGAAGCTGTGTGGTACCCACTCCCTCTCACATTTACCTGGCTTCTCTAAATTAACCTTCCGAAGGCCAGAACAGTCTTCAGACACACTAAAATGGTTCCTCCCAACTACAAGGTGACATGACTTCCCTGCCTGGGTAGATTGTTTTCACCCCAATTTCTGAGAAGCACCTGAATCAGCCAGACCATTATAGGTAGAGGATGCAGGAGGAAATGAAATCTCTTTCCTAAAAAAGTAATGTGCTCCTAATGGCCTTGATTTATTACTTTCTTATTTTGATTTTTTAAAAAATTTGCCTCTCTAAAATTATGTTTTAATACTGTGAAGACATTGTTTAATTTCCTTGAAGCATCTTGTATAAAAATAAAAAGAACAGCCTTAGGATTTTTACTTCAATTTAGTCTGTACCTTGGAAGCATTTTCTGTAAGAGTTTCTTAAATAATCAACTATAAAATAGGGAAATGGGTGTCAGGATGAATTTAGATTTAAAACAAGACAGTAATTCATCTAAACTTTCTGACTGCCTTTAGTCAATTCAATTTTCTTCTCTGGTCTTTGATTCAGAAACTTCAATTCCCTTCCCCATGTAATGTTGCTTTCTTGTTCAAAAAAGTGATTTTTTTTTTTTATTCTTTGAAGATACGGATATCAGGAACCTATTCTTTAAAAAAGTTCCCCCCCCCCCACCATCAATTTGCAGTAACAGCACCACCACCACCAACAACAATGTAATTTAGGAACTCATTTGGACATAGTGACAGTAAGATCGCTGCAGTGGCAGACAGGAGGCAAAGGCTCTAATTTCTCAGTTGTGCCTTAGTCTGAGGTCCGGTTGGTGATTCCAGCGCTGTGAGTCTTGGCTTTACCCATCTCTAAAAATTGTTGCATCATTATATTGTATGCCCGAAACTAATACAACCCTGTGTGTTAATTACACTTGGATAAAAAAATCATAGTAATATACATAAATAAATAAAATAAAATAGGGGTATTGGACCAGGTGATATGTGGGAGGACTGCTTTAGTTTTAAGCTTTTGTCATTAAAAAATAATAGTAAGAAATTGATGATATACTACTCGACACTCCAAACACGCAAAAGTCAAAAGGACTTATTTATCTATAAAAAAATTACCTTTAAGGCATGGGCTTTTTTTTTTTTTAATCTATTTTGTTGCCGTTGTCTGTTTCTTCCCCAGCTGGTTTCACATATAAGAAATTCTGTTGAAGTCCATGAGATCCCAGAGGACTTACTAAAGAGGTATAATTTTGGTTGCTAGCAATCTCCTTAGACTCACTGGGAAGAATTTTCTTTGCAATTGTCTTCACAAGGAAGTACTTGTCAACTGCACATGGCTTTTTGGAATAAATGTCAAACCTGCGGGCAGAATAAGCATGATAATGGGCTAAATACTACCCTTGAGAACTACACCAGGCTGATAGAAATCCTGCTCCCACATTTTCTGTTTTCTGTCCCTTCTTTTAATATTCAGTAAAAAGAAGAGAAAATTACCTAGATTGTGCTAAAATAAAGGTCCATGAGAAAGTATGAGTGATGTTTATCGAGCAATGATGTAGTTGTTAGTGCTATTTGTAAATTGTTCTCAGTCCTCCCTTCCGGAAACTTGTTAAGACTGTGCTTTCCAGCCTCCTGGTGAGGGTGGGGGGTTGGGAGAGGACACGAATAGTTCTGGCCAATGACTTGTGAATTAAAAGGGTATGCCACTTCCAAATTAGAATACTTAACTGTGGACATATGACCCCTTCCCTCAGCTTTTTTTTCTTCTCTTTCTCTCCTCCACAGCCAACCAGCCATGTTCTAGACATTAGTTGCTTTATCATCCTAGGTCCTGGACAAAGGACAATGTCAGTTGGCTTCCGTGGACTCACTAGGAATATAGCATGAATGAGAAATCAACCTTTGTTATTTTTTTAAAAAATTTAAATGTTTTATTTATTTTTGAGAGCAAGCAGGGGAGGGGCAGAGAGAAAAGGAGACACAGAATGGGAAGCAGGCTACAGGCTCTGAGCTGTCAGCACAGAGCCCACTCTGGGGCTCGAACTTGTGAACCTCAAGGTCATGACCTGAGTCGAAGTCGGGCACTCCACCAACTCAGCCACTCAGGCACCCCAAACCTTTGTCATTTTTAAGCCACTGAAAATTTGAAGTTGTTTATTAGCATAGCATAAAACCCAGCCAGTCCTAACTGACACATTAGCCAAACCCCAGGTCTGTCTGATCACTGACAGGCAGGAACTTTATGGAGCACGTAAAATCACAAATGCTTAAACTTATGATGAAAAGGCTTAAATTCCTTCTTCATCAAAGATATTAGAAGTGTTTATGAGGAAGGACCTCTTCTTTCTTCTGATGCTGCGCGTTCAAAATTTAGTCAACTAAAATTACACAAAAGCTTAGCCAGGCTGCAAAAGGGAAAGGTGAACAGATACTTAACAATAGACTCTAAATGAGACACCCTATTATGCAAGACTAAGTGAGCAGGCATCATGTTTTTTCCTCTTTATCACTTCCAATGGATCCTTCCTTCATAGAAGTTCCCAGTCATCTTTCATCAGGGTAACTTCCACCCATTTAAGCTAAGCCAAAGAAGGAAATCATAAACTAGAAAGACACTAATGATTCTTCGAACGTGTTGGTATATGGAAGTCACACATAATATTTCACTTAATTTTCATAAAAATGCAATAATGTGGAGATTAGTGTCTATTTTACAGATGAAGAAACTGAGGTTCAGAGAGTTTAAATAAATTTCCTTAAAGTTACCTAGCTGAGTTTTTTTGCCCTATAGGAATTTATATCTAGTAGCTGAGTCCAGTGGGGGAGAAAATATCCATTAAGTCAGAGCCAAGTTTCTGTGGGTGCCTTCAAACCCAGAGATCTCTTCTCTGCTGAGGTTAAGAAAGCCCCAGATGGGGCTCAGGAGGGTCAAATCTTTGGACAAAGTGATTCTGATGTATTTACTTTTCATCCTTTTTCAGCTCCTCCCTCAGCTCCTGGGGGTCACCATGCTTGTCTTCTTTTGAAATTAAATGTCCTGATCTCCTTATTGGACATGAGTTCTAAGTCCAGATGCTTCAGGAAACACAGCATGAGGCAAACACTTATGTTTTAGTACCTTACTAGAAAGTGCAATCTTAGGGAAAGAGGAATGCATGAAAGAGACTAAGGCAGAAAAGGAAGGAGAGCAAATTCAAGAGGGTGCATTACCAAGAAGCTACTACTCAGTATAAAGTACTGTGGAGTGTCACAGAACCAGCCTGCAGAGAGGCTGCGTGAGTTACTGCATTTCATGATAAGAGAGGGAGAAGAAATTATTCAACAGGATAGATAGATGTCTGGATGGACAGATAGATAAGATGGATAGATAAAAGATAGATCTTATCCAACTTTATATTGTGTTGTAGTTGATTATTTATATGCCTGTCTCTTTCATCAGACTGCAAGTTCCTAGAGGGAAGAATCATTTGTTAAAGGCTGAGATTCAGAGGGGATTGGCTTGAATCCCGGCTCAAACGTGTGTGGGCTCTGTGACTTTTGACAAGTCACTAAACTTCTCTGACACTCTGTGTCTTCATCTATGAAATGGGGGTAATCCTGACTCCTCAATGCTGGTGGAGGGGATGGGTGATAATAGCATGGAAACAAAGAGCCCAGTATATAATAATATAAGGTACTGTGCTGTTATCATTTCCATGTCCCCGACTTCTAGAATTTCACATGTTGTAGGCACACAGTAAATGCCTCCAGGTTTAACTCACATCCTATTGGGTTCCATTTTGATTTGTAGTTTCTGTTCCATTTGATAACCACCATGGCTTTTCATTTCTTTTTCTCACCAGCTGCCTTTAACCATATGGTGATTGGACCCCAATCCATATCATTAACAACCAAAAGAGACTAATAAAATGATGGGAGTGATATATTATCGTCAAAGAAAAGCACTGTAAAAATAAAATGGAATTGAAAAATTGATGTTCAAAAATATCAGCGTACCAAATGTATTGCCAATTCTGAGCCCCAATGCCAGGAACCATCGCTGGAATACTCTGAAGTAATGCTTCTCAAGTGGGCCTGAATGGACATAATTATAGAGAAAACTGCAGCCAGCCCTGCTGTTGAGCTGAAGTTTTCAGAATTAATGTTCAATCTCAAATCTGGTGATTAACAGAAGCCCGAGAGAAGAAATGTTAAGATCCTGGGGGCCAAAATATGTGAGATCTCTACATAGCTTTCTTGGAAAGTTTTAAGTGTACCTGTATTACTTTTTTTCTCAGAGATTTTTTTCTCCTTTTTATTTTTTAATCCATCAAACTCAATTGTCTGTAAAACTCCTCTGAAGCACCAAAAGCCTCCTCAGCAGATCTGTCCTGACAATTCTAGTTGATTCCAAACATAAACAAGGTACTGCTAATTAACTTTAAAGGCTTCAAACAGCTAAAGGAAAGCTCTGAAGGGAACGCAAAATCACATTTAAAGTTAAAGTTTACTTGAGACAGTTCTTCAGCCCCAAGGGAAGCAAAATAGTGTAGAAACTGGCTCAGCGATTCGTCTAATAAATCATAATTGCTGTGTTTCCTTTCCCGATTGCCTGGCGTTAGCTGTTGGCAGCAAATGAGTTCTGTAGAGATGAACAGATTTAATTCATTTGCGCTTACTTCTTAGAGACCTAATTCTCAACCAAACAACTGGCTATTGTGAAAATTATTACGCAGTGGGAGAGAGACCCTTAGGTGTGGACCTGGCAGCAGCAGATAAACGTCTCTGATGAACTACCTGCTTTTTTTCTACATTCGCCTTTAAAATGGAAGCTAAATGCAAATAAAACAGTACCTACAAAACGCCATATAAGATGAAAGGTGCTTTAAACATTTTTTTCCTTCAAGGGTGCCTAGGTGGCTCAGTCGGTTGAGCATCCAACTCTTGATTGTAGATCAGGTGGTGATCCAAGGATCGTGGGCTCGAGCCCCAGGTCAGGCTCCGTGCTGAGCATGGAGCCTGCTTAAGAGTCTCTCTCTCTCTCCCTCTGCCCCTTTACCCCGATTACACGCTCTCTCTTACTTTCTAAAATTAAAATACAAAAAAAAATTTTTCCTTTAGGCAAATTCTGTCATCAGTATTATTTTACAGACGAGAAAATTGCAGATTTTTTACTTGTTCTTGCAAATTTACTCTTTATATATTGGATATTTGTCTGCATGCATATATCATCACCAGTAATCCTAATTACACATAGTAAGCATTCAATGTATCTATTGAATTGCATAAAATTAAATTAGATATATTGAATACCTGATATGTGTAAGATACCCTGTTAAGCTTGTGAGGAGTATGGAGACAAATACTTTTCTATCTGGTCCCTCTAAGCAAACCCATGAAACTGCCTTGAAATATTTGATATGGAACAAGAAAATGATATCAGATGGGCAGATACTGAAACTAATTAAAAAAAAAAGTCAGGGGCACCTGGGTGGCTCAGTCAGTTGAGCGTCCAGCTTTGGCTCAGGTCATGATCTCATGGCTCGTGAATTCGAGCCCTGCTTCGGGCTCTGTGCTGACAGCTCAGAGCCTGGAGCCTGCTTCAGATTCTGTGTCTCCCTCTCTCTCTGCCCCTCCCCCGCTCATGCTCTGTCTCTCTCTCTCTCTCTCAAAAATAAATAAACATTAAAAAAATTTTTTTAAAAATCAGAGACACTTTTTCTAGAGACAAGAATAAGGTAGAGAATCAACTTATGGCCCATCATAGGTGTGTTACTTCCTACTGAACAAAAAACTTCAACATGTCTTCAGAAAGAAGTCTGGTTCAATATGTCGCCCATTTCCCCCCTCCTATGTAATTAGTATATGTAATAATGCCTCCTACGTGTCTGGAAGCTTATTTACCAAGTGTATTTGTGTCCCTCCTTTTATTCATTTGAAATACAACAGTTGTACAGGGATAGTTAAAATAAGGAGTATCCTCATCTTAGATGTAAGATAGTGGCTCAGGGTTACTAAACCTGGTGGTCGAACTGAGCTTGGAACCCCAGTATTTATATTCTAAATGCAAATCCCCAGCTGAAAGTGCTCTTCGTAATTAACATTGATCTAATGGCCAAGCTGTATACTTTTTAGAACTTATTATCCATTTGGCATTCTTTTTGAAACACTGTGATATCCCTATCTTTTTCATCTTCTGTTTTCATCTCATCTTGCATATAAGTTCAAGGGTTAACTTTTTGTTCTTTTATGCTTATATGTAATATCCCTGGGTAATGCCATCTGATCTCTCTGCTTCTAGAGCCATTTGTGTGCTCTTAACATTGAAACCTATGTCTTTAGCTGCCTTTCTGTCCTAAGTTCCCAATACATATATCCACTTATCTAGTAGACATCACTTGAGTCTCATAGATGGAAGATGTTCCAAACCAAATTCATTTTCTTTCTCCATAACTGTCTCCTCCTATTGCTGTCAGCAATTAACGACAATACTTCGTACCTAATAGTTAAAATTCATGGGCATGTTCGTCAATTGCTTTCTCTAGGACATCCCCCTATGCAGTCAGCCAACAGATCATATCTATCCTTTCCTCTCCTCTATCACCAGTGTCTAACTTAAGCCCCTCATAATTTCTGACCTGTTGCTCTGCTGAGTCTTTTCTTGATCCCCTATCTCCTCTCTTCTGTTTCTAATTGTTTTTCACTGATTTATGAGTATTTTACATCAGGCTGGGCTTTTAGTTGAATGTTCCCATGAAACAGGAACATTAACTTATTCAACTTCATTTAGCAGTATTTCCAGAGCATAGTAATTGTTTTGTGTTTGCTGAATGAATATATAAATGAATTATTTAAGGAATAGAGGAAAAAGGGAGTGGACTACTACACTATAAAACTATAGAAAATCCAATACACTAAACTTCATGGGAAAATAGTTTTTTTTTTTTTAAATAAGCTTTATAGTTTATACTACGAGAGATCTTTCAGAAACTGAATGACTGTGTCCCTTCTTGGCTAAGTTGGACTGTAAAATGGCATGCTTTCCAAACTACCAGAGGTTTAGCTAACTCTGCATAGTCCTCAAATATTTCTCTGTGGCAAAGATCATGACAAGAGATCACAAAAGGAACTCCCAAACCAAGTAGTTATTTCAAGCTGTGCGTGGGCTCCTTTTAATGAATTTTCCATAAACGGAAACCGACTAGGTCACTCATGGTTCTGTATACCAGGGAGCAAGCCCAGTAGTATGGAATTGGCTGTACTGCATAATGCAAAAGTAAATTTGCTGGAGGAAGTATATTCTTCTTTCGTCCTTTAGGACGAAGCATATACCAGTAAAGTGCTCTAGTCACCATCTGAGAAATTTCTATCTTGGTAGCTTTGGATGAGTAACAGCTAGTCTCTGTACAAAAAAAAAAAGAAAAAAAAAGTCAGCATCAGTTCATCTGGACTTCAGGAAGGCTTCGTTGATGTTTTGTGTTCTCCTAACTCTATGCCCTTGAGTCTAAATGAAATATTAGTGTGTTAGGTCTCAATTTTAGACTATAGCATAAATGAGAACATTTGGTAAATGTTAAAAGGTTTGACAAAAAACCCCAGTATTCTATGGAACATGCTCTGTGTTTGAATTGTGCTTCCACTAGTTAGCGTGACGTAGGACAGTTACTTATTCATTCTAAGACTCATTCTTGTAGCTGGTAGAAACTTAATAATAATAGTAAAACATCCTAATGTAGATACAAACCAAATATCCTAAAGATTGTTTTTTGTTCTACTGCCTATCACAGAGTAGAGATTTCATGCATACATGTTAGAATGGAATAGACAAACCAGAATTCCATCTTCATTTTGTCCGTTTTTTGTTGCCTGCACATACCATTACTATACTACTTGACTTCCTAAATATTGGGAATTCTAATTAGAAATTTTGTATATTTGGGACTAAGAGTTAGATGATTAATAGATAAATCAATTAAAACCTTTAATAATTAAAATTGTGCACATATATCATAAACTAAAACATTTAAATAAACATTTATCCACCTGTGTTTTGAGATTTGGCCAAGGCTTTTCCTGGAATCTGTTTGCTAACTGAAATCCTATGTTGTCTTTCTTCCAGAACCCTGATCTATGATGTATTGCCCATCCATTTCAACTCTGGTACTTAAAGACCAGTTTATGAAACAAACTGATTACTCTAGATATTCCCCCCATTTTGTTATTATAATTGTCTCAGCTACTCCGAAGTCTATAGTAGATTTTTGTGTTTGCTTCTTTGTGGTTCCTCTTTATCAAGTTATTCCCAAATCTTTTTCATAGAAAAATAATTTTTTCACACCCATGTTTGTTGATTTACATAACATTTCATTGAATTACCTAAGGATAATTACAACTAGAGCATATACAGATATATATGTACAACTGGCATAAACAGATTCAGCAACAAACGTACAACTGACTTTGGTGAAGTACCAACTCCACGGTAAAAGCAGATGAAAGATGGTGTGTTAGAGAAGTACCTGAGAATTCAGGGTACTGGGGCATCAGTTGGTTCTTCAGAGGGAGTAGAAGGCATGCGTGAGTGTAAGAAGTGCAGACTGGAAAAGAGGATTCTCCTGTAAAAAAGTGGTTTCACAAATAAACTGGTGCAAGAAGTAGGAAGGGAGTTAAAGCAAGACACTTGCTGCTAAGTCCATTAGCTAATGAAGTGCTATCAAAGCACAGAATCTTACAATGGTAGAGCTCGAAAAGGCTTTGGAGAGCAACTAATTCAAACCACTCTCCACCATCCTCCACTAACATTTGATAAATGAGGAAAGATGTTTGGGTTGAGATAGAAAATTCTTTTAACCACTGTCCACCAGTGGCTTCAGATCAGGGCGGGGTAGGGGAGGAAGCACGAGACTGGAGGTCTCTCAGATTCCCTTCAGGCACAGGTGCTCTACACCAAAGGATGGATGGATAGAGAATGGGAGGAGGAAGAAAGAAAAAATAGAGAAAAATCCCATTTACCTTTTCTTTAAAAGTCAAACATAAAACACCAAAACCAGAAAACAGAAAACCCTTCTACAGAAAGCACTTTGTGCTTCTGCAGACACACCTATGCACCTTTCCTAACTTTTGCAGATGTCCATCAGTGGTTATGCATTTTACACAGAAATTTATTTTTGAACTCCTATATTTAAGTGCCACCAACTGACAAAGGAGATAGAACCAATGTTAAGATGATGTGTTCTCCTCTGGCATGTTTTTCATTGCTTTTCCAGGAAGTGCTGAAGAAACCAAGAGACAGGACTGAGATGAAGAGCCCTATTGATCTTGCCCATCCTCTGTCCAGTAACTAGTTCCAGAAATTCTGTGCGGGAATTGGGGCTAACCAGAGATTGAGACTTAACCATCCAGTTTTGGCCACACAGTTCTGTCTTTTTACCAAAGTGGAAAAGCTTCAAATAAAACACAGAGGCCCAATAGAAAGTTGCTATTGCTAAAAACAAGTTATTTTGTAGTTCCTCAAGGCTTTCTGATTTTTAAAAATATATATGACAATCCCATGTGGTAGCCTTGGAGAAATGACCTTCACTAATATAATTGCCCTCTAATCCTTAAGTCAACCTTATTTATTCATTTCTCTGTGGATTCCTCTTACCTCAACTTCCCTGTATTTTGAAGAAATGGCAACCAATTTCCAAAGCATGGTTTCAGGAAACCAACAGTGTCACGTCCAGTTGCCTAGAAAAATATAAATTGCATCAGTGTTCTTGGTCAGATCTTCTATTTGTGTGGCTCCTTCTAGTGAGGAACACAGGCAGCATGTGGGGGGTTTCCCATCCCATACTCATCACATCTTGGTCAGGGAGAAAAGAGTCAGCTCGTAAGTAAATGGGCGCATGTCAACCATGTTGAAGTGAGAAAGGGGGAATGCTGGGGAGTCAGGCTGGAGGATGGTCTTTCAGGAAATCAAACGTGAACAGCAAGAGAGAAAAGCATTTCTTCTTGCTTCCGTGTGTCTGCAAATCGAATCAGGAAAACTTCATTCCCTAGCATTGAAGATTTTAGAAATATTTAAGCCAAATCTACACACGGTAGCATAATACGTTCAAATGACCAGGTAGCCACAAAGCTTTTTCTTCTTGCCTTGTTTCCTTCAAAACGTTGAGCGCTATTTGTAATTATTTATGTCTTCGCTTCTTGCCATCTGCCCCCTCACTAGACTGTAAACTCCTTAAAGGCAAGGACCATCTTTGTTTTGTGCACCATTATATGCTGAGTATGCTGAGTTATGCCTGGTACACAGCCGGTGCTCAACAAATGTGTGTTGAATGAAGAAATGGATTCCGTATTTCTGAAAGTCTCAGAGCAAACCAGAATTTCCACTCACTACTGGCTCATTTTTTCTGTCTCCTAATGTCAGTGTATTTCGTTTGTGCCAATAGAAAGCCCCAGGGAAATTCAAGAAGTATTTTCCCCAGAAACCCTCAGGTCATGAGGGTATCTTGAGAAGGCCCCTGGAGCAGCCCTGATTTTGCCCTGTATTCTACTTTTTGTTGGTTAGGAGTCCTTTAGGTCACAGAACTCTGAAAATTACTCTTGGTTCAAAGGTCCGTGGCCCAAGGTGAGATATTTTGTTCTTTTCTTCTGGTTTATTAGCTCACGTTGGGTTCAGTCAGCCCTGACGCCTGTCATGTTCCAGTAAGAAGTGAATGATGTTAATTAGATTAAAATGCCCAAATGCTTATGAAAAGGGCCATTCTTCACCTTTGTCACTCCTACTTCAAAAGGGAGTGCTGTTTCCCTAGCTTGGCATGCTTTTCCCAGGTCAAGGGGCTCGCTTCTGTGAGATTTTCTGTGTTCTGTAAAGAAGAGGAGTTTGGAAAAAATTATTGTGTTTGGTCTGCCACCTCCCCAAAGCCTGAAAATAGTCAGTGTCGATCCCTGTACCGTAAACAAACAATAAAAACCAAATAAACCACCCCCTACACACAGACAACACTGTTTCTTCTGAGCGTGTACTTTCTGTAGTTAGTGCGAAGAACTACTCCAATGTTCCCTTGAAGACATTTTCAGATCTACAATACAAAACAGAACACCCGTGGGCACTCTCCCCCACAAAATTGTCTCTCTCCTGCTGCACTAGACCTCTTCCTGACATTATGTATGGAAACTTCCAGAACCCTGGCTGGAAAACCCTGAGGTTTTTCCCAGTCAACATGAAGAGAAGTGGTCATTTAATTTTCGAGACATTATTTACCTAGGAGAGTCCAGAGTAGGCCATATGATGTTCTGGAGGAAATATGAATCTTAAAATTCTAGGAATCTTTCCAGCGAATTGCAGGCTCCATGAGGACAAGAGTTAGGTCTTACTTATCAGCACATTCCTGGTATATTCCTGATAGGCATTCAGAGCCTAGCTGCTGCATGAATGAATGAATGAATGATCAGGATGACTGTTGATGTAATTATGCAGTCTTCACACATCACCAACTCTTTATTTCACTGTACATTCAGAATCAAGTCTCGGAATGGGAAAACCGAAAGAGAGATAGCAACTAGTCCTAAATACAGCTACTGTGACCTCCCATTTAAATGTCATTAATCACCCACCTTCCCTTCCATGTTTCCAGTCTCTTTGCCTTGCTTGTTTTTTGTGTTTTTTTTTTAACAACACTTACCTTCTAGCACATAATTTATCCGTAATTTGTTATTTATTCTCTTGCCCACCCCCCAAGAGCAGGGATTCCTGAATGTTTTACTTACTGCTGCATTCTGATTGCCCAGCACAGAGCTTGGCACATATTAATGGCTCTGTAACTATTTATGAAGTGGATAAATGAAAGAATCATTACTGAGGATGGACTCCACGCATCGGAGTCACTGCAGGAATATTTTTAAGCTTCCTGATCTCACCTTCACACCCGTGGAATCTGAATGGGCAGTAGGAGTGCCAAGAGTCTGCATTTTATCGGGGAGTCTAGGAGATTCTGGCATAGCTGTGTTGAGAACCACTAATCCATCCAACTCACTAATTGAGACATAATCCTGAAGCCCAGGGAGATAAAGCCTCCTGTCACCCATGAGCCTGGGTTTGCTTACTATAATGTGTATTGCCAGCCGCGTCTTGGCCTTTGAGAGTAAGCTACTGGAGGCGAAAATCATGGCTTCTGAACTTACTTTGTGTGGTGCAGCCCTGCAGGCAGGAAGATAATGAGGCTTCATGTAGTAAAGGACTTTTGGAATCTGACGGCGCCTTTGCCCCGAAGAGCCACCCTGTCTCCGTGCTAATGTGCCGCCGTTTCCCTCTCTCCTAGTTCCTGGACATCTCCATTAAATGGACCACCCAGGAAACCTTTCCTCCAAAGTACCTTCACTATGACCCAGAAACCTCGCGTCAGCTGATGTGTGACAAATGTCCTCCCGGCACCTTCCTAAAACAGCACTGTACGGCCAGGCAGAAGACCGTGTGTGCGCCTTGTCCCAACCACTACTACACAGACAAGTGGCACACCAGTGACGAGTGTCTGTACTGCACAACGGTGTGCAAGGAGCTGCAGTATGTCAAGCAGGAGTGCAGTCGCACCCACAACCGCGTGTGCGAGTGCGAGGAAGGGCGCTACCTCGAGGTTGAGTTCTGCCTGAAGCACAGAAGCTGCCCCCCCGGGTTTGGAGTGCTCCACGCTGGTACGCATTGGCTTTCAGCGCGCGGCAAAATTAACGAGATCGCACAAAGTCAGGTAGTAGCGAAGGTTTAAGGGAACACTTCTGCCCCGATGATATTATAGGATAGCAAATTGCAAAGGTAATGGAACCTGCTCGGTACGTGCTATGTGTCTGGATTGCTGCCAGAGGACCATTTCTTGGAGGAACACTTTGCCACGCTGGGGCAATTTGGTGACAAACCTCTAGTGTGGCAAACTGCCCTCTAATGAGATGCGTGATGGATTGCTCTTTTTTAAAGGGGACACACTGTGAGTTGCACTGTTTATAGCTGATATATGATACCCCTATGTTTCCCTTCAGCATGGACAGCTTCAGACTGCTGTGCTTTTTGACAAACATCAGAAATGATAATTGATACCAAGAGAGTAATTAGACTGATATTAATGAGGCTCTGGAGTGCTAACAATGAGCAGTTACAATTAATTATGTAAAAAATGAGAATGGTTAGGGGAAATGCATTTCATCATTAAAAATGAAGCTAGTTCTTCCCTTGGTGTGGGAGTCGAGTGTCTGTGAGGGTAAAGACCAGCAGCATCTCTAAAATGAGCTTATTCTTTATCTGAGACAAAACAGATTGTCAAGCCAAGAGTAAGTGCTTGTCTACAAACAAAGTACTTTCTCGTTTTGCATTTTGAACAGCGTAGGTTAAGACCAGCGTGCATTGAATCTTTTAAAGCTGCAACCTACATTTTTCCCTATCACATTCATGAAGCTTCTGATGTAGTGTGTATTCTCGAGTGACTTGGGAAAATTAAGAATATTCCCTTACTTTAGCAGTATCCCTGGTCTCTACCCACTAGGTGCCAATAGCACTCTTCCCCCAGTTGTGATGACCAAAAATGTCTCCAGACATTGCCAGTTGTCTCCTGGATGCCAAAACTGCCCGAGGTTGAGGACCACTGGTTTAGAGGATGCTAATTATTTGTAATTATTTTAACGTTCAGAAGTTGTGATACACACAGCCTAAATTACTGGATGGCAAATACTTTTGGTTTAAAGGCATACATAGGAAACATGCATAAATTGAAATCTATTTCGTTTCCTAAGTTGTGAATCGTAGACAAACAATTGTAGGAGGTGCACACTGAATGAGTGTCCCTTAAAATGTCTCCAGCGTGACTATTTGAGGGAGAAATTGGTGACACTTCCTAGCTTTTATCAGATGATTCTTTCGGATTCAAAAGCTAAGCCAAATTGTAGGGGGTAAAACTCACCCAACAAAAACAAATCCATTTAATTCAATTCAGTAAGTTGCATGCATATGCAGGAAAATTAATTAAGCAGGGACCATGCAGCTTGGAAACTAGAAAAGTTTGGGAAATAATGGCAATATAAGGAAATTTTCTCACATAAGCGTGAAAATGTGTTTGTGGAATGAAGTCAGCACTCAGTCAGAAGAGTTAGACACAGATACACATTTTATTTTATGGCACCACCATGGGGTTTATTTACCTGTCCCTCCCTGAAAACCCACGGAGCAGTTCCTCAGGGAATATAAGAGGTTTCCAGCCCGAAGAGAAGGAAGGACTATGTGGTGTTATTCCAAAGAGTATTAGCCATTCCGTGCTGTTGTTGCTTTGAAGTCAGATCATCTCCTCTCCACGTTTTACTGACTTTATTCTGTCTGTGAGTCCTATAATTCCTGTGCCGTTCCTTATGGCTGGAGTGGTGACATCCTTAACTGGAAAGCAGAGCTCCTCTCCCCATTATGGTATCTCATATTTTGCCTGTCAGATTATACCTTTTGTATTTCCACTGATACTAATAAGGCAAAATCATTTACTTAGATAGATAAATCTTTATTTTTCCATAAAGCTCTAACAATGGTAGAAGAAGGAAGTCTTGCTCAGGAAGGCCATTACATAAGGCCTCCAAATGTATTAAGAAACATTTACTTCCATTAGTCTTGGATTCTGTTTGTTAAAGAACTTTACAGGCGACATCACCTGAAAGAATGTCTTATATCTTTGACTTTCTCATCGGGATGCATGGCAAGACCCAAGCCCTCAACACGTATCTGAAGAATGACAAGATTCTTCTTCGTGCAGTTTGCTTTCCAGAACATGTGGCAGTTGGCAGAGGGAGACTTGGATCCAGATGGCCAAGTCCACTGATTCCCAGTGTGTTAGCAATGAAAGAATACTATGGAATTCTCGCCCAAACACCTCTGCTTATGATTTTGTAGGAACTGGTGTGGAGCTGGATCCCACTTAAGGGGAGAGGTGTAGTAAGAAAGTACTTAAAAAATTAGACCTCTGTGTAAGTTTTTTTCCTAACACGATGTCACTGCAAAGATGGAAATGGCATGTGAAAGTTTTGGGCTTGTAGTTTGACCCTTCCTCTTTTTTTCCTGCCAGCCCTTTGTCATTTTTACTGGTCAATGCATCATCATCAATCCCGTTAGAAGAGGCAGGAGCTAAAACTAGAGCCAAATCATTTTGCTCTTTTCCTTCCTTCCTTCCTTCCTTCCTTCCTTCCTTCCTTCCTTCCTTCCTCCTTCCTTCCTTCCTCCTTCCTTCTCTTTCTTTCTCTCTCTCTCTCTCTCCTTCCCTCCCTTCCTTTCTCTTTCTCTCTTCTGGTTTTGATACAATGAAGTGGGAGGTTTGCATCTTTAATAAATGAAGTTTATTAACTTTCTGTAGCTTTCATGGTGTCTCTTTTGTATTTGTTATCTCCCCTGAGCCAGAATTGGCCTGGAAAAGCTACATTTGAATATTAAAGTCTGAATCTGTTCAACTAGCTTACACTAGATGGAGGTATTTTCATATGCAAATACCCTATAATGTATAATCTAGCCACGCATAATAGAGCCAAGGCTTTGAAGGTATTTATCTTTAGTTGTTGACTGGTTGAAATTTTTCTAATCAGTGAGTTCTCCAAACTTATCAAGTATCTTTCCACCATGAAATAAAATGCCCTTGCAGTCACCCTTCCCAGAAATTTTAACGACTGTGCTCTTTTAAAACTCAATAGTTTAAGCAAACGGTATATCATCTCCCATTTACCGTGTAGCTTAACTGCAGTCTTAAGCTTTGGAGTCACTGACCAACTTTATGGCCACCTTCAAAAGTTTATTATAATGTTGTAAATTTTTACTTCTCAAGGTTAGCATACTTATGCGTTGCTTCACAATTAGGATTCAGGAAAGACAACTTCAGTGGGCACCGCTTGGAATTTAACGACATGGCATTCAGTGGGTACTGATCTCAAAGAATGACATTACCGCAGGTACACAGCAGTTATCTTCATGATTTTCCAGCAGAAATGTGTGAAGAATTATGGTTGACAACAAGACTTTACCAATGCTTCGCACAGGCAGGACAGGATGAACACCCCTATTCTTTCCTTTCCTCTTGTTTCCTGTTTTGTAGGTAACAGCAAAACACATTTGTGTTTGGATGACAGGGATGGGAGGGGCTGTAGCCTGAGGGGCTACTAACTGCAGAAGTTTTGTTCTCTCTGTCTAATGAAGGGAAAAATCAAAATGCCTCAAGTCTGTGCAACATAATAGTAGCAGTAAAAACCAAGTGAAAAGTCTTTCCAAGACTGTCTTTATTTAGAGAATGTGTGCTGCAAAAGTGTTTGGGAAGAGGGTGCTAAATTGCTTGGTATTTTCTGTAGGAACCCCGGAGCGAAATACAGTTTGCAAGAGATGTCCAGATGGGTTCTTCTCGAATGAGACGTCATCTAAAGCACCCTGTAGAAAACACACAAACTGCAGTGCATTTGGTCTCCTTCTAACTCAAAAAGGAAATGCAACTCACGACAACGTGTGTTCTGGAAACAGTGAATCACCTCAAAAATGTGGAATAGGTAATTATATTTCAAAATGTCAGCCTTGTTGTACCGCTTCTGAATTGAATACAAGACCCTCTGGCTCCCTTCTTAGCGAAACTCCTGTTTTCCCATTCTTGAATGTTAACCAGAGAAGATTGTTCTCTGTTCTTTATGCGTGGCTGCTAACACCCTAAGTCAAAATCTCTCCAGAGGTTTCCCCATGTCATGATCGGACTCCCAAACTTGACTTTCTGCCTTTCACACTTGAATCAAACCTTACCCATGGGGAAAGGGGTGGTGTAAAGATTATGTCCAAGGCCAAACTAGCAGTCCAAATTGTAGAGGTTTTTGGTAAGTTCTGCATTTTCATCACTTTAAAAAAAATTTTTTTTAGCGTTTATTTTTCAGAGACAGAGATAGTGAGCAGGGGAGGGGCAGAGAGAGGGAGACACAGAATCCCAAGCAGGCTCCAGGCTCCGAGCTGTCAGCACAAAGCCCGATGAGGGGCTTGAACTCAGGAACCGTGAGACCATGACCTGAGCCGATGTCGGATGCTTACCCGACTGAGCCACCCAAGCACCCCATGCATTTTTATCACTTTTAAGAATAAAAATTGACAGCTAAGAGGCACCATGACATAAATCGGTAACAAATCAGAAAATGCAAAATCGGCTTTGTCATGTATGGTGTTATGGCCTACTGCCATATGGCACAGAGAGGTTCTAAGTTCCTCTGGTTGTCCTAAACTCTGTATTCATGAAAGGTCACTCACTCCAAGCTCATGTGAATGCATCCCATGTTGGTGAGGACGCTCATCAGGATGGTGTCCTCACCTTGTCATTCTTATCACTAGACTAATGTCAGACCTTCCATGGAGGGTGCGCCACACTGACGATGACCTGCCTTTCGGCATTTAACCAGCTCGACTCTCCCCCAGCATCTTTTTATCTGACACAGAAGAATACGGAACATGGAGATGGGGCTGAGACATTTAAGATTCCAACCCCGTTCCAGCATTTTTTCCCCATGGAGTCAGAACCTTAGACAGATCATTCGGCCGTTCTGCTTTCTTAAACAGTGGAACGAGGGAAGGGTGGACAAGAGGAGTGACTTCTAACTTTTACATTCTCTTTTCTTTATTTCATTCATTTCTAATTTTATTGTTTTAAATCTTTTTTTTTTTTTTTTGAGAGAGAGAGTGTGCACACGTGTGCACACATGAGCAGGGGAGGGGCAGAGGGGGAGAGAGAGAGAATCTCAAGCAGACTCCATGCTCCGTGCAGAGCCTGATGTGGGGCTTAATTCCATGACCATGAAATCAACACCCAAGCTGAAATCAAAAGTCAGACACTTAACTGACTGAGCCACCCAGGCGCCCCTAATTTTTAGTTTTATCATTCATTGAGCACTTAGTATGTGCCGGGTACCTTTGCTACATGAGCTTTAAACTTTACGAAAACATGGTGAAGTTTGCTCAGGTTCAATATTGGTGGTGAAGAGACAAAGTCAGAATTCAGACCCACGTCTGACGAATCCAAAGACAAATGCTTAATCCCTGGGATAAACAGATTCTACCCCCCTCAGGCCATTGTACCTCTTTTCTTTAAAAAAATTTTTTAAAAAATTTTTTTAATGTTTATTCATTTTTGATAGAGACAGTGAACGGGAGAGGGGCAGAGAAAGAGGGAGACACAGAGTCCAAAGCAGGCTCCAGGCTCTGGGCCATCAGCAGAGAGCCCGATGCAGGGCTCAAACTCATGAACTGTGAGATCATGACCCGAGCAGAAGTCGGATGCTTAACCGACTGAGCCACCCAGGTGCCCCCATTGTACCTCTTTTCTAAACGACATATTTTTTGTGTTTTCTTATTTTCCCACGGAATATGTGCTTATACATCTATATCCCTCCTTATTCTTAAAGGTAAACTATGTGTTTATGTGTGTGTAGAAAACAAAATACTACTCCAGATTGCTTTTCCAGGTCCCGTAAAGACAGTAATTATATTTGTTTTGACATTGATCTTGAAGTAACCTGTGGATGCTAACTAAACCTTTAATAGGATATTTAAGATCTACATTAAAATATGTTAATGTGGGGCTCCTGGGTGGCTCAGTCAGTTAAGCGTCTGACTTCAGCTCAGGTCACGGTCTCACGGTTCCTGAGTTCTAGCCCTTGTCGGGCTCTGTGCTGACAGCTCAGAGCCTGGAGCCTGCTTCAGATTCTGTGTCTCCCTCTCTCTCTGCCCCTTCCCTTCTTGTGCTCTGTCTCTCTCTTTCTCTCCAGAATAAATAAAAAACACTAAAAAAAATTTTTTTTAAATGTTAATGTGTACATTAGAATGTTTGCTACAATTCATTCATAGCAATATTTTTATTAGACATTTGTTTAAACTATCCCCCACAAATGCCCTAAGAACATAAGCCCATTTGGGTTGACATTCAGCTACCAAGACCAGCCAACACAGGGTTGATTTTATTCAAATTTCACATTTTAACATACTGTATTTTGAAAAACCTTATGGTGCTGGCTTATTTATTTATTGTCCACTAGACTTCCAAGAACCCAGTTGTTAAGTAAATCTTGGTTTTCCCGCCTTTAGATGTCACCCTGTGCGAGGAGGCATTCTTCAGGTTTGCTGTTCCTACAAAATTCACCCCTAACTGGCTTAGCATCCTGGTAGACAATTTGCCTGGCACCAGGGTAAATGCGGAGAGTGTGGAAAAGATAAAGCGGCAATACAGTTCACAAGAACAAACTTTCCAGCTACTGAAGTTATGGAAACATCAAAACAAAGATCAAGATATGGTCAAGAAGATCTTCCAAGGTAGGGTAGCCTGAAATAAGCAGATTGATCAGAAATCAAAGACACTCATTTATCATAAACAAGAAGACGACAATGTACATGTTTAGTCGTGTGGATGGTGTTTGCCTTTCGGAATTATTCTTGGATTAAAGATGTTTTCACTAAGTGATCATGTAGAAGCTATCCCTAAAACAGTCCTGCATTCTCACCTCCTCAACACCCCAACTTTTTTTGTTTTTAAGCTTCTTTATTTTGAGAGAGCCAGAGCGAGTGAGAACAGGGAAGGGGTAGAAAGAGAGGAAGAGAGAGAGAATCCCAAGAGGATCTTTTCTCACTGGCAGCGCAGAGCCCCATGTGGGGCTCAAACTCACAAACTGCGAGATGGTGACCTGAACCCAAATCAAGACTCGGATGCTTATCCGACTGATCCACCCAGGCACCCCTCTTTTTTCATACCCCAACTTCTTTTTTTTTTTTTTAATTTTTTTTTTTAACGTTTATTAATTTTTGGGGCAGAGAGAGACAGAGCATGAAGGGGGGAGGGGCAGAGAGAGAGGGAGACACAGAATCGGAAACAGGCTCCAGGCTCTGAGCCATCAGCCCAGAGCCTGACGCGGGGCTCAAACTCACGGACCGCGAGATCGTGACCTGGCTGAAGTCGGACGCTTAACTGACTGCGCCACCCAGGCGCCCCATCAACTTCTTTTTTTTTTTTTTTTTAATTTTTTTTTTCAACGTTTATTTATTTTTGGGGGGACAGAGAGAGACAGAGCATGAACGGGGCAGGGGCAGAGAGAGAGGGAGACACAGAATCAGAAACAGGCTCCAGGCTCTGAGCCATCAGCCCAGAGCCCAACGCAGGGCTCGAACTCACGGACCGCGAGATCGTGACCTGGCTGAAGTCGGACGCTTAACCGACTGCGCCACCCAGGCGCCCCCATCAACTTCTTTTTTTAAGTGTATGAACACTCTAAAGTGAGAGACAGTTCATGTCAAATACTGGACCTCAGGAATCGCACCTCCACATCCCTTAGCAGTCTTATTAGCATCGCCTCTGTCCTACCTGGATGTCCTTTAGACACGTTGGATTTTCTCTTTCATTTCCACCAAGAAGCTATGCTGTATTTATTTGTTAATTCTCTCCAGAGAGCCTCCAAGTGTCTTACAGATGTCCTCTCATTAATCCTCACAACATAGCCTATTTTAAAATTACCATTTTAATAGCATATGTTGTGAGGATTAATGAGATGAGGTCTGTAAAATGTTCGGGCTTCTTAGAGAAAAGGGCTGGTGAAAACCAAGTGGTCTCATGTTTTAAAGTTTTATAAAGAATCTTCTTTAGAAACTGCGTGTGGGCACCTGGGTGGCTCCGTCAGTTAAGCGTCCAACTTCGGCATGGGTCATGATCTCACAGTTCATGTGTTTGAGCCCCACGTCAGGCTCTGCGCTGATGGTGCAAAGCCTGCTTGGGATTCTCTTTCTCCCTCTCTCCACCCCTTCCGCACACACACTCTCTCTTTCAAAATAAACGAATAAAAAAAAAAAAGAAAGAAAGAAAATAAAAGAAATTGCATGGGGTGTGTGTGTGTGTGTGTGTGTGTGTGTGTGTGTGGACAGAATCCAAAGGGGAAAAGGAAGCTGCATCCAGTGTGGACTATAAGCTTTAGGATACACAGTGGAAAGAGTTCTGACTTCAGTTAGCATTGGGAAGGCATGCCTGAAAGAAGGAAGAAGGTTTTCATGATGCAGACGATGTCAGTGAGAAACCCATCTGCTCTTTACCTGTCACTAGTTAGATGACTGTGGAGTCCTACACTTCCTGAAAAGCTTCCACCATCTGAAACTGAGGCAGCAGATTTTAGGACACTGAGATCTTTGACAGCTGAATGCTTTCACTTGAGCAAAGAGTAAAGTTTTCTTCTGTTTTTGGCAAACAAAATGTATTCTTTAAAAGTATAATTAGACCCGAAGCAGGAAAAAAGGGGGGGGGGGCGGTGAGCGGGTGGGATACAGAATCAGAGACTGTTAGAATTGGAAGGGGCCACATTCTCTGTTTCATAAATAAGGACATTTCATCCCCAAAAGATGAACTGACTTGCCTTAGGGCTTACAGACAGTAAATGACTCATGTCATTAATGGAAATGTTAGATACTCCCTCTTAGGTTTATGTCCTAGCTCGTTACCAAATTATTCTCTAGGCCATATGGATCCTACCATTCTTTGTCCTCATATTAGTGGGTTTTCAGATCTTCTGTGTAGCAATCCTCAGGTGCTATTTATTTTAAAGACCATTCGTCACACCTAACTCTTCAAATGGGGTATATATCAAATATCAACTAGTGAAAGTTTATATTACAAAATTGCTAACTTGAATACTTATATTTCTACTTTTCTGAAATGTTATGGTTTTAATTTTTCTTAGAAAACAGAGAGTGATGCGTTTATAGTATTTTACTGTTCATTTCCAAAATTAGGGCTTTTCACAAAGCTTTGTCGGATGCCTAGAATACATAAAGCATATTATCATTTATAACAAGAAATAATATTTAACTCATTTCTCACCAATAACTAGCATTACTTAACCTTCCTTTGCCACCATAAAAAGGAAGGAGAAGGTTATCCTTAAAGTAAATTTATGAAATTCTGGGAGAACCTTCTTTTGCCTCACAGTAGTTTTGTGGTGGTGGCCTTGGAGTATGCATTATGTGAACATCTCTTTGGGCTTTGGCTTTCTACAGATATTGACCTATGTGAAAACAGCGTCCAGCGGCACCTCGGACACACAAACCTCACCTTCGAGCAGCTTCGCAGCTTGATGGAAAGCTTGCCGGGGAAGAAAGTCACCACAGAAGATATTGAGAAGACAGTGAAGACATGCAAATCAAGTGAGCAGATTCTAAAGCTGCTCAGCCTGTGGAGAATAAAAAATGGCGACCAAGACACCCTGAAGGCCCTGATGCACGCCCTGAAGCACTTGAAAACGTACCACTTCCCCAAAACGGTCACTCAGAGCCTGAAGAAGACCATCAGGTTCCTTCACAGCTTCACCATGTACAGATTATATCAGAAGCTATTTTTAGAAATGATAGGGAACCAGGTCCAATCAGTAAAAATAAGCTGCTTATAACCGGAAATGGTCACTGGGCTATTTCCTCACAATAGACCAGATCCAAGGAATGAGTAAACTGTTTCTCAGGCACTTGACGGGGGTGCAATGATTTCTTTCTCATCACCAAGGACTAGATTTGGCCACAGGGCACAAAAAGAAACAATGGTGTGGAGAAAGAACTAACATCTCCCCCAAAAGTTCAGTAAACCCCAAATGGTTTATCCAACTGATAGATCTGGTCCACTATCTACTGACTATATTTTCCCTTATTACTGCTCGCAGTAATTCAACTGGAAATAAGAAACTAGATTCCATTGTGCCTTACTAAATATGGGAATGTCTAACTTAAATAGCTTTGAGATTTCAGCTGTGCTAGAGGCTTTTATTAGAAAGCCATATTTTTTTTCTGTAAAAGTTACTAATATATCTGTAACACTATTACAGTATTTCTATTTATATTCATTCAGATATAAGGTTTGTACATACTATCATCCTAAGGGGAAACTGTGTAAGACAATTTTAGAAAGGAAAATATATATTCTGTTTATAATTATGACAAATGAGAGATAAAATATATTTTTTAATGGAAAGTTTATAGCATTTCTTAATAAGTACTGCCATCCTTCCTGTGTGGAGTATTTTTGTAATGTACTTTTACTTATATAAGTTGTAATATCATTTTTTAGAAAATGCATTACTTAGTCAATTGTTTAATGTTGGAAAGTATATGAAATATAAATTATATGAATATTAGATGCTCTGAGAAATTGAATGTACCTTATTTAAAAGATTTTATGTTTTTACTATATAAACAATATCATTAAAGTTTTCAAGTTATTTTTCATTGCTTTTCCTTTTGCTTTTATTTGAATTGGACGTTAAAGGGTCTGAGCCTTTGTAATTTTTCCTGTTCTTTTCTCATTGGACCACCTGAGAATTGTTAAAATGCAGATTCCTGGACCAATTTATTGAGAAACTGGGGTGGAAGGCAGAAACTTGCACTTTCAGTAAGTTCCAAGGTAACACTACATTGAAATTACAGAATTTCTGAAGTCAAGCTTAGTATACAGGTGGTACAAACCACTTACAACTGTCATGGCTAGCATCGAGAGATCCTAAACTAATTTTTTTTTTTTTGGTTGCAAGTGATGGAAACGGGCACTGCTTAGTTTGAGGAAGTAATTGGAAGGGTGGGGTATTGGGTTCAATGATGGTAATCCCCCAAAATACATTCACATCAGAACCCCCAGAACCTGTGAATGTGACTTTATTTAGAAAAAGGGTCTTTGTTGAGGTAATTAAGTTAAGGATCTTGAGATGAGGAAATAATCCCGGTGGGCCCTAAATCCAATGGCAAGTATCTCTATAAGACACACATAAAGGGGGAAAGACACGGGAGAAGATGATGTGCAGACAGAGGCAGAGATGGGAGTGATGGAGCCATAAACCTTGCCTAGGGAAGGCAAGGAAGAAATTCTCCCCTACAGCCTCCATAGGGAGTATAATACTGCTGACAACTTGATTTTGGACTTCTGGCCTCCAGAACTATGAGAGAAGTATTATTAATGTCTACTAAGGAACGAATTCATGTTTTTTAGCCACTCAGTGTGTACTAATTTGCCACAACAGCTACAGAAAACTAATATAGGCTCTATCCAAACCACAGAGAAATAACAGAATTAAAATAACTCTGGGAAGTTTAGGGGCAGAAGTTCCTACACTTTCTACTAGTCTTTCATTTCTGTATCTTTCAGCTCAAAATTTCAAACTCTTTGGAATAGACACTCTGGTTGTCCTAGATTGGCACTGGTATAGAGACATGGCCAGTGAGGGTCTGTCTTCTCAGTTGCAATTCCCAAGAAGGGAACATCGCTGTGAACAGGGTCTATTCCATTCCATCATTTTGCAGGCTGCAAACGTATGACTATGACTTAGAGCGTGACATTGGCGCTGATCAGCCCTACCTTTGTGAGATCACATCCGTTATGGCCACTTTGACAGAAGGGCAGATCCATGTTAATGCCACACAAACTCATAAATCTGGGGAAATGAAAAGCAGAGGCAAAGTCAAGAGACTCAAAACCTGGAGAATCAGAACCCCATCACTGCAGTACTTGAAGTGGAAAAAAATCGTGGGAATTAAGTGCTGAAGGTTTAAGCAGCAGAACATGAGTTAGCAAGGAGCTTGCATTTCCCCTTCAGAAGCCCCAGTTCTTCCATCAGAGTTCCTATTTACAGAAAATGAAATGGCCCACTGGCACCAGCTAGGTTTAGGAAACATTGGAAAGTTAATGGCATCAAGTATACATCACTGAAATGCTAATTTGATGGGCTTCCCTGGTTACTACTTTGGGTTCACTCTACCTCAGCCTTATGCTCAAAGGGAGATATGGTGTATGACTTCACGTCTGTTTCTCTTTATTTCTTAACTTTCAATTTTAAAACAACTTTAGAGTTACAGAACCACTGAAAAGATGATGTAGAGTATCCCTAGTGAGCTGTTTTGTAAACTCTGTCTCAATATTGGTCTTTCTGATGTTTTCTCACGAATAGATCAATGTTACGGATCTGGGGGAAGAATATCGCGTAGTTAATGGCCCTTTTCGCATCGTATCAGGGGCCAGTGATATTAGCATGACTAATTACTATTAACATTTACCTTTATAACTGAGTTAGCTTCTATACATGATGTGAGATATGTATTGAAGCCCTCCCACCCACCTTGTTTACATACAGTTTGGGTTGTTTCAACATGATTTGTTGAAAAGATGAGTGTTTCTGCATTTAATTACCTTTGCATCTTTGCTAAAAGTCAGTTAATTATATTTGTGTGGGTCTATTTCTGGATTCTCTATTCTGTTCCATTTATCTATAAATCTGTCCTTTCACCAATACCACTCTGTCTTAATTACTTGCAATTTATAGTAAAGCTGAAAATTATTTCTGATGATTACTCTGTCACGTGGTAGTATATTGGCTTTTTCTTGCCTTTTTGTATGTCTCATTTTTTTTTTTTTTTATTAAAAGCCAAATGTGTTGAGTAGGTCAGTGGAAATCAGGGTAAATAGTTTATATACCTGGATATGGGCATGCCTTTCCTTCTAGAATTGTAATGGAAGGCTTTGCATTAATCGAGTTAGTAATTCACCAATTTTGTCCAATTCTTTTTCTTTCTCTTCCTTCCCTTCCCTTCCCTGACCTTTCCTTCTCTTTCTTTTTTTCTTTTTGCAATGGTGATACTCAGTGATCAGAGGTTTCAAATTCCTATAGATAGTTTGTTTCTAAGGTGGTGGATGTGTATCAGGGCAATGCTTGTTTGAGTTTTAGATCTTCCTCTTGAGCTGCTCCTCAAAAATCTTCTGTCTGAAAACAAACAAACAAACAAACAAACAAACAAACAAACAACACGGCGCTTGGGTGGCTCAGTCAGTTGAGCATGGACTTCGGCTCAGGTCATAATTTCATGGTTTGTGGGTTCCAGCCCCACGATGGGCCTGCTGCTGTCAGTTTGGAGCCCGCTTTGGATCTTCTGTCCCATTCTCTTTGCCCCTCCCCCACTCACACTATCTCTCTCAAAAATAAACATTAAAAAAAAAATGCTCTGTCTGCACATTCTTATTCCTTTCCCATCCCTTGCCCAGCAGCATTTTGCTGTTACTTGTCATTTGACGTTCACTGATTGTGGGCTGCACTTAATTCTGTCCCTTGTCCCAAGAATAGACTTTCCTCACATCCTGCTCCCTTTCCTCAGCTATAATGAGTGGGCAGGACCAACATACCAGAACCAGCCAGTTTTCCCTTTCCCCTGCTACATTGATGTTTTCATTTGTCTGTCTGGGGGGTCTTACTTCTCCCTACGGGGCTACTGCCCCTCCCTTCAAGATCTTTGGTTCATTCTGATCTATTCTGTGAGTGCTCAGTGGAGTTCATGGAGAAAGAGCCTGCAAAAGTGCTGAAGGAGGTCATCAAGTGGCTGTGATCACTGGTTGACCTGAGAGCTGAACAGAAGGCAACTGGAGACTCCTCACCTAGTCCCCTGTCCTTGGAACATACGTTCTTCCCACCATTCCCACACTAGGAGCCATTTCTAGGGTAGACCAGGAGAGCAATGGGTTATTGGGACCATCTGGACTGAATGCACAACAGATCCCCCATTAAGGCCTCTATATAAACGTTAAGAATCTGGCGGGCAGGTGCAGAGATCTACTTATCTTACAACCACCCAAGACAAGCCTTGTATGTAATTCTCTTACTAATTAAGACTGACACCTACCACCTAGAGTGGTCTGTGTCTTTCTTCAGTCTCCCCTTGCTCTCCATGTATGGGGACCAATTTCTGATTTCACCTGAGAAGCTCCCAAGGTTGTAAAGCAACAAAAAGGGTGCAGAACCCTTCAGTTTCTGCAGCACCCAGTTCCACTCTATTCCACCAGCCCACACATAGCCTTAACCAACTTCTGAGCTATCCTAGCTGAGCTCTTCCGATTCATGTTCAGTTGCATCTACCCCCCAGAGAAGCACATATTTGTGTGCCCTCTCTCCCTGGAATCACTATCTCTTTTTAGATTTGGGGCCATATTTGTTCTGTGACCTCAGGTCTTTCATGAGTGGTTGGCTTGTTTGTTTGTTTTAAGTTAAGACTATTTTTTAAGAGAAGTTTTGGGTTCACAGAAGAATTGAGAGGAAGGTACAGAGATTTCCCACATCCTTCCTGGGCCTGCACATGCACAGCCTCCCTTACTATCAACATGCCCCACCACACTCATGTGTTTGTTGCAACTGATGAACCTACACTAACACATCATTATCACCCGAAGTCCACAGTTTACATTAGTGTTCACTCTTGGTGTTGTAGAGCCAATGGTTTTTTTTTAAGTCATGAAAGTGAGTTTAGTTTGTTTTTTTGTCATAAATTTGAGAACAACACTAATTCCATGTCTCTACATTCTTCCCAGGAAGAAGCTAGAACTGGTCAATTCTGTTGTTTAAAAATTTGATATGACAGTTTGGGTGGGAGTTTAAACTATCCTCATGAGTACAAACACACTGTGTCCCCTTGTCCATCCAGAAACCTACACCAGTTGTGAAGTATTTTTGATGGATTAGTATTGTGGACTAAAGAATACAGACTGAGAAATAATTTCAAAATCCTTATTCTAGACTGGTCATGTAAAATATTCTATAAAGTTTTTACTTATGAACCAGGATTTTCTATTCTACTTATTTTATTAAGTATCTTATTCAATAGACTATCCAGTATTTTATTCATATTTTGAAAATCTAATTTGTTAATTCATTGAAAATAATATTTTTGAGTGCCAAATGATAGTACTCAATACAGTGCACTTTATACCCAGTTCTTTTTTTTTTTAACATTTATTTATTATTGAGAGACAGAGAGAGAGCATGAGCATGGGAGGGGCAGAGAGAGGAGGAGACAAGAATCCAAAGCAGGATCCAGGCTCTGAGCTGTCAGCACAGAGCCCGACACGGGGCTCGAACTCACAAACTGTGAGATCATGACCTGAGCTTACCCAGGAAGTTGGACTGAAGTCGGATGCTTACCCAACTGAGCTACCCAGGCGTGTCAATTTTATACCCAGTTCTAAGCAAGAGATAAAGTGGCAAGCCATCATTACTTCCAGGAGCATAGTTTTGGGTTGTTTTAATTTGCTATTGGTGAAACCATCCCTGTCAAACACAAAAGTGTTTATGCTTGGGTGTAGAAATCGGTGTAAGAGAAAGGGAGAGCTTTGAGAACAGAAAACTCTATGCTTTTCTTTGCCAATGGGGAGACTGATAGCCCTGGAAGTAGCTTCTTTTCAAAATACTTTGTGCCTTTGGAGATGTTTCCTAACTGATACCCAAACTCAATCTAAGGGATAAACTTTTATTATTATCTTCCCTTGATCAAAGCTCAAAACAGAGGCTGACACCAGTTCAATTACTGTATGATTGTTGATATTGAATACAACTATACTCTCTAATTCTTTGACTTTCTTGCTGTTATTTTCCAAATTTCTCTTTCCTCAAAACTAGGAAACTATAAAACAGGAATTTAATAGTAATAATAACCAGAAGCAATTATTTCTGCAGCTGAGTTTAAACACATCTGTCCTGAAGATGGTTCTAAGAGAGTTGGAGAGACAGGATATACACGCGGCAGAGTAATTTCTAATACCAGATGATATATACTTAGTACCAATTGAATTGCATAAACATGGCACATTCATCAAATGTCATCTCTGAAGCCCAGGGCAGGCCAAGAAGCAGTAACTTCAGCTAGGTCTTGTGGTCACATCTAGGCAGAGAGAAGGAAGTGGGATGTAGACATAAGGAAAAGCCATAGTGGCTAAAATGTACATAACATGTTGAGGAAACATTGTCTAGACTCATGTAGTTTATATAAAAATTCAAAGAGTAGAATAAAATAAGCTCAAAGAAGCTTATTATAGCACACTGTGGGTTGTAAAACTAACTGCTTTATCTACCCAGAACTCTTTGGTTTAGTCTGGTCAGCACCACCTTCTTTTAGGGAATTGCTCTCTCCCACCCCCACCCCCAACTCAACCACATAGTTCCAATGGGGTCTGACAATAACAGTCTCTGTTTCTGTGCACCCAACTCTTCCCATTGTTACACCAGGGCATTCAGTGAGAGACCTTCCTTAGGATGTCTGCATTTGGAATTAAAGGCAATTTTTTTTTCTGTACAATGAAAATCTATAAAAGTGTGAGCCTAAAGTTGCCAGAGGCCACAGAGAAAGGGAGCTATCAGAGAGAACTAGGAAAAAGAGACAAGCAAAGAAGCCTGATGATGTTCAAGCCCCTGGTTCCAGCCACATCTTTTCTTCCTGTTAGTTTCATGAACCATTGACCTTCCCTTCTCACCCAAGCCAGATTCTGTAATTCATAAACAAGAGTCCTGATTAATATATAGAGTAAATAAGCTGTCCTTGATTGCCAGACAAAGGTATTTGGATTTGGGGAGCTAACTGCAATGACTGTGAGATTCTATCCTTCTGATAATCTTCAATTTCATAATATTTACTTATAAACACAGTAGGAACCATTGAAGTTTTAAGAAAGGTATTGATGTCTGCAAAGCAGAATTTCAAGATTATTGTGGCAGGAGTGTATAGAATGGATTGGAGTGGGGATAGGCTAGAGACTATTAAACCGAAGAGCTGACCATTCGAACAGTTCAGCCACGAGGTAAATAGGCAACTCAGACTGCAGGTGGGAGCCCAGAGTGGAAAGGAAAGGTCACAGTAAAGAATCATTAATCTTTCCAGGATAGTCATCAGAGGTGAAGCACCATCACTGGGCATTTGGTTATGACTAATGGATTGAGATTCCTGTCTTTTTCCAAATATTTAATACAAAATAAGTCTCCCATTTCCTTGGGTTTTCTTGAGTCTTTTCCCAGAGAAATCCACCTCATCTTCTGAGACACAAAAGCTTAAGTCATATTTCCACAAAAATCCTTCTAAGTAAAACAAAGACGTTCTTCCAAATTGACATTTCAATAGCAATTTTGGTTTTTCATGACTCACTGACTTCAGACAAGAGGAGGTAAACAGGACAGATCATGCATAAAACCTGTGTCATTCTCATGGAATCACAGGTTTCTGAAAGACAACACGAGGTCATCTGTTTATCCCTCCTGCCTTGTCCAGCCATTCCTAAACCCTCCTGGAGAGTGCTGACCTCTGATTTAAGCATTTTTAAAGCATCTTATTGCTATAGTGATTCCCCCCAACACACATGCACACATGCCCACACATGCACACCACACATGCATGTGCACACACACACATACACACATGTCCACACACATACACAAGCACACACACACACACACACACACACACACACACAGCCAATGGAACCTAATTTCAGGACTTAACAGCTCTCATTCTGATGTTGAGATTGGGTAAAAAATGGTGTCTTTAATAGAAACTCCCACTTTCTTGGGATTTTAGAGTAGGTGGCCTTTATAGATTGTTCCATCCTAGTGTTTATCAACCTGACCTAATCAAAGGCATCACTTGGGATGTTTGTTCAAAATGTACATTCCCTAGCATCCACCCAGGATGAATTTTGAGTCACGGGTCAGGACTGGAGTGCTAGAGCTCTTATTGGGAAATTTTGGGGAATACTGTATCTAATCCTTGAGGATCCAAATGAGGCTGCAAGAAATTAAATTGCACAGCTGCTGTCAGAACTCAGAGCTCCTCAGTCCTATCAAGATTCTTGTTTAACTTTGTGCTTCTCATAACAAAAATGGGGAACCATCAGTTTTCTCTCTTGGAATGGGTTAATCCCACTGTGCATGTAACTATCATTGCACTTCACACCTGACAGTTTAACTGTTTCCCTTGATGCTGATGTCATGGCAATAATATCAACAGCAATAATAATACTCTCTACAATTTACGAAATGCTTTCCTGTTAGATCTGAATCCATTTAGGTTCTGAGAAACAATGTTCTATAAAGGCAAAAGCTAGGAAGTCACTGATTCATCTTATTTGCCCTTGTTTCTACATTGACTCTGGTACTCACAGGAAGGGCCCTTTATTGAGAACTTGTGAGGAACAGAGCCCTACACTTAAGACCATTACAGACATCATCTCATTAAATCCCAATAACCCAGTTATCATATCATCATCATTTTCCTAAAAGCCTACTTCAGCTGAATTCCCCTGACATCCACCATTCTTTTACTGGGACCTCTATTATTGTCTACTTCTTGGGCTGGATGTAATATTTGCATGACCTAGTCATAGCTACCTCAAGTCTTATACATCCTTCCAATGGTCTATCTCGATTACATCTTTGGATTTAAACTTGAGATACCAAACATTACTCCTGAGACAGAGGGACAGCAAGAGTCAAGAAGGAAAAAAAAAAAAAAACCCACAATTTTGAAAAACAGAAATCCACTAGCCAGGAATCCAAGAGTAATGGTTTTGCATGGAAAACTCCATCTGTTTTTTGTGGGATCTGGATCGTATTTTTCCCTCCAGCCACGGGAATATGCCACTCAAAAGGATCTGCCTTGGATGGTGACAAGATGTACTCTGCCATTAAGCACTCGTGGCAAGGAAAGCATCCAGGATTTGCTTACTAAGAGGCGATGGCAAAAGAAGTAAGCTGTGCTAAAGCCTCCAGAATAAATTTCTGTTTAAATCCAAGCCATGGATTTGAGACTGGGTATAAAAAAACTTAAAGCCAACAGACTGGCACTTGGGTGTAGCTGGCACTGTATGTTCTCCTAATTATTTGAAAATATGCTCTGTTGACTAAGCCACACTTAAAGAATAGGGAATGTCATCATAAAGGTTCTAGAAAAAATAAAATCTGATCAGGTCTTGGAATAAAAGAAAAATAAGAGCAAATTCTACCTCCAGATGAGTAGTTGTCTTTCTCAGAAGCAGGCCTACGTGGGTTAATGAACCTTCAGTAAGGGAAAAAGGGTTTGGAAGTGAGACGCACCTAATTTTAAATCCTGTCTCTTCTCCTAAATAGTGTAATTGCTTTGGGGCTCAGCCTCCCTGTCTGCACAACTGATAGAATAAAACCACAGAAGCTTATCCAGTCACCCCACGGAAGTTACTATCACAGCACTTGGCATAGTAGGCAACTGTTTTTTAAAACCTATTCCTTCGCAAGAGAGAAATTCACATGAGGGATGGCACCCAACCATTTTGTGTGATCATTTGAGGGAAATGAAACACGGGCGTTCCTCCAGGAAACGATGCTGGTTATTTGGTTCAGAGCTGAAACCACTTTACCACAAAATGGAAGAGAGGCGAGATCGGAGGAGGCAGCTGAAGGGACATGGAGGCATCCACAGGCCTGGCTTTCATTCTGCGCCCCAGACATGCTGGTCCTCCCTCGGCAAGTCACCGAAACTTATGGTGGGCCGATGGCAATGGTGCTGTTCAGAGCATCCACACAGCGCACCTGCAGCCGGGATGAGTTTGGACAAATGTGGCACCAGGCTGTTGCAAGCATCGCAGAAACCGCAGATACAGGCGCTGTAGGGATGTTCTTTCTCCCTTCCAACGCATAGCAGAGATGGTGAATTTTTCAATTACAGTAAGACCCTCTTAAAGACAAAACTCTCTAACAGCCACTGACATTTGAGAGGTTGAGTCAGCATATCCCCCCAAAGTCCGATAGTTCGCTGAGTGTTCAGTGAAGCCACATCAATCACTTTGACTTCCTTTTGATAAACTGGATAGAAGGAAATCTCGCTCAGAAAGAACCATTCCAATTGGAAATAATCTTAAAGGACAGCTGAAAATAACAATCACTGAACATCTCTCATGTGCCAAGATCTTACCGTTTTATGTTCATTCTCTTAACAGTTTTCCAAATTAGGGCTTAATATTCCCATTTTAAAGATAAAGGGCTATGGCCCAAAGAGAATAAGTTACATGCCCACCATTTCACAGCAAGTGAGTAACAGAAACTCCATTTGCACTGCATTTTGTCTTTAAGACACCCTGATATCTCATTCCATCACAATGGCTCAAGGACATTGGGGAAGTCAGAATGGACAATTAAGAAGTACGATGTGAGTATTTTAATGTTGTATTTAATGTTCTCTGCATTTTCTTTTGGCCTTAGTGTTGAGGGGGAAACTAGTTTCACATACTTCTGAGTTTTGCCCACGGATATTTATGTCATGTAGTATCTCCCAAGAAGGTGAGGAGGAATTCAATTTTGACACTAACTAGCCGGAGGCAGCACAGACCTCACAGGTTAAGGGCAAAGTCCTCCACCAGACTACCTCCATTTCAGAGGTTAGCCACCAGCCGCAAGTCTCAGGGATCTTCAGGCCACAGAAACTTCAGACAGACTGGCTACCAAAGAAAGGGGTGCCCCATGCCTCCAGATTCAACGATTTGCTAGAATGACTCTCAGAACTCAGGAAAGCACTATACTTATGATTATACTTTTTATAAGGGATCCCCCTAGAGGTTAAGATCTGGGAAGGTCCTAGACGTGGACCTTCTGTGCCTTTTCCCAGGGGAATCACAGGCATCACCCCCCCCCCCCTCCTTCCCCAAACACACACACACATCACAGCAATAATGTGTATACTAACCAAGAAGCTCCACTGTCTAGTTTTTACTGGGGTTTCATTCCATGAGCATGATTGATTGGGCTCAATTTCTAGTCCTCCTCCATGCCACAGATGTCAAGGAAGCTCAAAGTCCCAACTCACTAATCAACATGGTGGGTCTTTCTTGTGACCAGCCCCTATGCTACAATTAAGTAGGGGCCTACTGGGAGCCATTTCATTAACATAAAAATGATACTCTTCATCACTTGGGATAGTCCATAGATTAGAGTCTCCTTCCCAGTCAAATTCTTTATTGTAATGCCATCACCCTGTGCCATTCCAGTCCCCAGATTTGTTCTGTTTTCTAGCACCTTCAATTCTATCAGAGATACTGCCCACCACCCTTTAAGCCTGCCACAGCTGAAAATCTGTAGATTTCTTTGGCTCTGTCTTTCCTTTGTCCTTCTCAAGTAGCCTAATTTCCCCTGGGCTGATTTTCATCTCTAGGTTTCCTGGATTCATCCTCTCCTCTCCACTTCTACTACCACCATTACCACTGACATTTAGGATCCAAACCATCAGGATCCTAAGTTGTTGTGGAACTTCCTGAGGAAAAGTACACAGTATGGTAATTGGAAGGAGTGCTGATTCTAGAGTCTTGAGTGTGAAGTCGAGCTCAACTGCAGGCTACAGATACATCGTAGAGTCACTGCATAGGGCAGAGATGTGAAGGGTGCAGCACATAGATACTTATACACAGAAAGTCAGATCTGCAGTTAAATGGGTATTTTTCACACTCACCACACATTTCTCTAAACCCATCCTTTTTAAGGCACTGTATTAATTTCTTATTACTGCTGAAACAAATTAGCATGAACAGGGGTTTAAACAATATGAATTAATTTTCTTATAGTTTTAGAGGTCAGAAGTCCAAAATGAGTTTCACTAGGCTAGACTGAAGGTGTTGGCAAGGCTGTGCTCATCCTGGATGCTCTGGGGTAGCACCTGTTTCCTTGTCTTTTCCAGCTAGAGGCCACCTGCATTCCTTGAGTCTTTTCTCCATCTTCAAAGCCAGCTGAATTGGGCCAAGTCCTTCTCATGCTACCATCTCTCTGGTTCTCCCTCCTCTGCCTGTTTCTTCCACAGTTAAGGGCCCATGTGATTACATTGGGTCCACCTGAATAATCCAAGCTAACTCCCCATTTTAACATCAGCTAGTTAACAACCTTAACATCTCTGCACCCTTACTTCCCCTTTGCCATATAAGGTAACAGAAATTATTCCCAGAGATTAGGAAATGGACATCTTTGGCAGGGGAGGGCATTACTCTGTCTCATGCCAAGTTCAGGTGAAATATTACCTATGAAGCTTATCCTGATGACTCTCATTTATATTGCTCTCTTCCCTCTAATTCAGTAGTTTCCAATTTTGTCAGCTGTGACACCTTAAAAAATATTGATGTTTGGGTTCCGTTCTTGAGTCTGGGGGATTAAATTGGTCCAAGGTGTGACCCGAGCAAAGGACATTTTTACAAAACTCCCTTAATCATTCTAATTTGCAGCCAAGATTGAGAACCACTGCTCCAGTAAATGTCTGTGTTTTCATCTTATCTGTCAATGCAGAGAGGAGGTATCACGTGATAATTAAAAGGAAGACTGCACAATGCCTGCATTCGTATCTCTTGGCTCCACTTCTAACTAGTGGTCAGACCTTGAGCTGCTTAAGCAATCCCTCAGTGCCTGTGCTTCTTCACTTGTAAACTGGAAGGAAAAATAAGGCCCCTTAGAGTTGTTGAGAAGGTTGAATAATTCAATGTATATAAAAGTGTTTAGTAGCCTTATCTTTGAAACTCACCTAAAAGCTTTGCCTGGGCATAACCAGCCACTCTTTCTGTGGTTCTCAAAAAATACTTGTTATTTGATGGATAGAAAACAAGCAAGTGTGGCCAAACCACATGATTGCAGTTCTTTGAGCCATAAATCTTATTTTAGTTTATTTTTAGAATAGTTCTGTCATATCTTTGCTCTCCAAATATCTTCAACCAGTGTAAGCTGAATGCACATTAGAATCTTTTTGGAAGCTTTTTAAAAGTAGTAGGCCCAGGATCCCCCCCTCCTCCCTGAGATATTAACTCAACTGGAGCCCAGGCATCAGTATCTTTTAGCTCTCTAGGTAATTACAATACAGAGCAAAGGATTAGAATCTCAGACCTGGACTAGATGCCCACAACTGTTGTACTCTGAGTACATGTAACAAAGGTAATGACTTATGCCTGGGAATGACTAGGAAAGAGTGTAATAAAAGGGAAGTAGGAAAGGGAAAAGTTTTAAAAAGAGAAAAAGGAAGGGAAAGAGGGAAAGGGAGAAATAGAGGGGAGAGAGAGAGGGAGACACACGGACACACACACACACACACACACACACACACACAGAGAGAGAGAGAGAGAGAGAGAGAGAGAGCAGAAACAGAGAAAGTAAGGAAAGATGGTCAAGTACACCTAAAAGGTATGTCTTGATGACTTCTTCATACTCATGCTATGTGTTAACTATGTTCTTCCATCCCAACTGGGTCTTAAGGAGAGATGGGTATCCGTGAACAGAATCTCATTAGAGAAGTGGAAATTCTATGCCCTTCCAGAGTATGTACTCAAAATATATTTCAGCAAACATGAATCCAACAGCAGCACAGATTTGTTCTGTGGCTATTCAGGTAAGTAGTTCTAGAAGACACTAAGCTGAAAAAAAGACTAAGCTGAAAGTTTGGGGCTATCCCTTAATTCCAGAGAAGAAATTCCTTGCTCATCCTGAGTAGCACACAGGTCACTCTGGGGATCGCAAGGAACGTGAGTCAGAGGAGACAATTACTCAAGAAAGTTACCCAATCTCCTAACATCCGGTGGTGGAGAGAGGCTTTGAGTAACCTCAAGGTGACTCCCAGGCAGGTGGCCACAGCACAAAGACATTCCTATCGGCTGCAAAAGGATCTATACCAAAAATCATGTCATCACTTGAATTTACTTACCTGTTACGATTTAGAAAACTTTTCCCGCTTATGATCTTACCTGATTTTTTTTTTTCAGGGGAAAAATAGCCTTTGTAAGACACATGGGTTAAATATTATCCCCATACTGGCGAGGAAGACTCAAGTCTTAGGCAATGACTGACTGAATGATAGAGATAATCCTCTCTCTTTTCAGAATGCACCCTTCCTTAAGAAAAGCATAATTAATCATGGTATAGATGATTATAAAATAAACAGTAAGAATTCAGCACCAGGAGGGCACCGGTGAGGGTCCATCTAAGCAAACTCCCTAAGGAAAGGTGAGCCTGGGGAGGGGTTTTGATACAGCAAGTTCCACTGGGAAATGGAAACTTAATATAGACAGTATATTTAGCCAGCAAAAGATTATATATAAGATACCACTACATATATATTTCTGGAGTGAACATGAAATCTCACTTACCAAATGTTACCATGTTAAAAGTCAGTCACTTTATTAATACTAGTGACAGATTACTAAATATCTGAGTAGCAGAATAGGACAAGATTCTTGACATGCACTAACAGTCCAACTCTAACAACTGCCCTACGATATGGGTCTTTATTAAATTATTCTCTATTCATGTACAAGGAGACTGAGACCCACCAGGCCAGGGGCCCACAGCTGGTGGACGGCAGGGCCATGATTCAGACCCAGGTCGCTCTGACTCCCGGCTCATGCTTTTTCCGCTGCTCTACGCCATCTCCTCAAAGCCCATAATTAAGCAAAATAATATGCTCTTCGCAAATGAAAAGATCTCATGCACGAAAGTGACGAGACGACTCGTTTGGTTGATGGGCTTCCAAATATGCGGCGGATCCTTTTTCTGGAAACCGCATTTGGCATAAGGGGGCCTAAAGTCCAGACGGTTTTCATGACGTAACTCAAGGTCTCCATGAATGTCAGCCTTGAGTCTGAAATAGCTCTGAGCCCTCCCATCCTGGCATCTTCCCTGCGACACCCCCCGGTGCCCCCGGCCGAGCTCAGACTGCCCACGGAACCTGCGGGTGGGTGAGCGGACAGTGCCCGCGGGGGTTTGAAACAAGGTACATAGTGGTCCCCTCCTCCATCCCAGTAACTATTTCTGACGCTCTCACTCCCTCTCGGAGCTTATTCTCGGCTCCGTAGGACTTCATGTTTGTTTGTTTTGCTTTCAGGTTTAAAAAGGACTCTTAGCAGCAGTTCAAGACTTTTATAAAATTAATCCCTCGTCACTTAGAGCAATCCAGAGGGCTGCTGGAAAGGAATGGCACTCTGCGAGGTGGTGCCTGAGACCAGATTTTGAGTGTGGTCTGGTCTTGCATAAAAGTCATTTTCAAGGTGTTTCTCTCTGTCTCCACTCCTATCTACCTCGTCTTAATCAAACAGCATGTTCCCTCAAGTCATAAAGTCAGCCAACAGTACACCCCAGGGTTCTCATTGCACCCAACAGCCTTACCTGTGAGCCCCTGTGATTCTGCAGCTCCAGTGCCTCGGCAGGTTGCTGTCCCCCTCAGTCTTCCTTGGCCCCATGCCTTGTCTCCCTTGGGACCCTTTTCCTACCAGGGTTTAGTTTCTGTCAAATGGAAGCAAGAAAAAGTAGTGAAAAGGGGCACTGGGATTACAGTCCTAAGAACTCGGTCTGAGTTTACTTGCCTCTGCCCTCACATAGCTGACAGGAGACCACGGGCTAGTCAGAAACTCCTGTTCTCATATAGAAAGCAGAGATCACAGTCATATGCGTCTTACTTATCTCACAGACCTATAGTAAGGATCGGAGGACAGAGTGGACAAAAAAGAACTCGGAAAATGTGAGGTAAGCATTAGTTCATTCACTGCCACTCCTGTGACTGGAGGCTATCTCTTTGACAGAGGGGAGGCAGAACCAGAAGAGAATTATTGTGTGTTGCCGTGTGATGGAATAAGGTTCAGAGCGTCAAGGGGGCCTGGAGGAGGAATCCTGGCCGATGTCCGGGGTTTGGGGATGCAGCCAGGTGCCAGGAACTATCCCCAGAGGAAGTCAGATATGAGCTCGGCCATGATGGCTGAGTGGGTGAAAACAAAGGCCCAAAGAGCATCTCAGGACAAAAGACCAGCACATATAAAGAGCTGCTTATGCTAACGTCAATTTCATCTCCTAAGTGCCATGGCTTCAAGTAGATAGTGGAATAAGAAGAAGCATGTTTTAGGAAGATGATTTTAGAGGCCATGGGGCAAGGAAAACATGAGAAAAATTAGTTTTTGTTGTTGTTATTATTATTATGAGATTATCTCTCACATGAGCCTGAATAGAAATTAAGTATGAATTGAGTTAAGAGTTCAGTTATCTAGTCTCTGCACGAAGGAAAGAGAGTGAGACCTGGGGCAAGACTGGGGGGGAAAGAGGATTGGCCTTCGTTCCAAGGCCAGGTGACACCCTGGAGTAGGACAAAGGCTCCCTTTCTAGGGAGTGGAGATTTCTACTATCAGTAACCTCAAGGAGGAGTTGATGCTGGAAAATGAAATGGAGCCCGGGATGACAAAACTTACCTCTGAGCCTGGTCTCAAAGGAGTCTAGATAAGTTCAAGGACATCCTTTTGCAGCAAAAACATCTTTTGTCATAGAAAGACAGCCCTGAAGGCATGCCAGGAAGCCCCTGAGAGGGACCCCAGGAGAAAGCACTTGGGTCTATCATACCTGAGCATCTCCATATCAAATAGCAGTTGCATTTCCCCTTTCTCTTATCCCAGAGCCATCAACCATGTCATGAAAACTTGTTAACTAACTGGTCTCAGCTGTGCTGAAGCCTGAAGCTTGCCCAGGCCAGAACCATTATTCTGTGAGAATAATACTGTTCACTGAGCATTTTCTATGTGCCAGGAATAGAGTTAGGAGCTTAAGTGGATGACCTTATTTTCTCAACAATCTTGAGATTATAGAACTCCAGTTAACCTCATTTTACAGGTAAGAAATCTAAGGTGTAGAGCGGTTAGAGAACATGCCCAAGTCCCACAGCTGATATGAGGCATTCTGTCCGGAGATAATTCCATTTGCTGCTACCCTAGACTACCTCCCAGCTATGGCCCAAGTGAGCAATGGCCATACCCGTGCATGGAGTGGATATGAAGGAGACTGGTAGTGTCATGGGGAGCTGTCTGAGATGAAGCAGCCATCATGGGTCCATGGCTGAAAGATGCCAGTACAGGCAATAACACGCATTAACACTGGGGACAGAGGCAGATGTGGCCTGGTGCTTCTTTGACAGCCAGAAAAGAGGTCAGGAAATCTCAGAATGAAAACTAAGCCTCTGGTCATGGTGATGAGTGGCACCAAGCTGCCAGACTTTAGCCTAACCAATGTGGCCGTCTTCATGCCTACTAGCTGGTGAGCCCTGAGGGACTTCCAGCTTGCCATTGTATGGCCATGAGACCATTTTCACAGAGGAAAACATCAAGAAGTTACAAAGTGGCCCATAATCCAATTTCAAACTTGAAAATTCCTGAAAAAACGCTCCATTCTACTTGGGCCTAAACAAATTACACGCTGACAGCATGCTGTTTTTAGAGTCCTCTGACTTAATGTGCTGTTCTATTATCAACTCCACTGTTACTAATGGATTTTCTTTGGAACTCAATACTCACAGGGCAAGGAAGAAACTAGCAGCAGCACCAGATGCTTCTTTATTTTATTAAAAAAAATTTTTTTTTTAATGTTTATTTTTGAGAGAGACAGAGACAGAATGTGAATGGGTTAGGGGCAGAGAGAGAGGGAGACACAGAAGCAGAAGCAGGCTCCAGGCTCTGAACTGTCAGCACAGAGCCCGACACGGGGCTCGAACCCACGAGCTGTGAGGTCATGACCTGAGCCCAAGTCAGATGCTCAACCGACTGAGCCACCCAGGCGCCCCATACAGATGCTTCTTTAAAGGCAAACAATATCAATGTCTACCCCAGGGGCCTCAGAGACATGTGGTTGCCTTCAGAACCAGGCCCAAGGGAGCTGTCTGGAGTCTTAGCCTCTCAAGGGGAAGCCTCTTCACTTCCACAATCCCTGTAGAATGTTCCACAGTTCACAGATGACCCCACTACTGGAACTTTTCCAAATAAGGCAGTGGAATCTCAAGATCCCTACCACTCAAAATATAGAAATCCAAATTGTCATCAGCAGAAGCATCTGGAAGCTTGTTAGAAATGCAAGATCTCAGGCCCCACCAAAGACATAATAAATCAGAATCACATTTAACAAGATCCCCAGGTGATTTGTGTGCATGTTAAAATTAAGAATCCCAGCTTAAGATTGCTTGAGATCTCTAAAGAGCAAGCACCACATGGGTTGTAATAGCCCTATTACAACATTCACTTGTGTATGGGATTGTGCTGCTCAAATAATTAATGAATCCATTAACTACTGACATCTCAACATGTGTCCCCTGCTCTGCTAAACACTGTTGGTGATACCAAAAAAAAAAAAAAAAAAGTCAAGATATGATTCCTGTTGACTGCATGCTTACAATTCTGTCGGAGAAAGAAAATATACACACGCTCAGAATGACCTTTCAGAAAAGGAATAATGACCCTAGCACCGTCCTACATAAAATAACCAGGATTCCCCAGTGCGAACTGGGTCAAGTCTACCCTACAGCAGAGCATCAGAAGCCTTCAAGAGCTCAGAGCACACCTTCCTCCCCCACCTTATCCACGGACACAGCCTTCCCCCCCGTGCTTTGCCCCAGCCACACTGAACTTGAAATTCCTAGGTGAAAACCTTGCTCCTATGTCCATGCCGTGCCCTTGCAGAATGACCCCACCCCTTTCTGCCCTTCCCCCTTTTTCATGATCTCACCATTGAATTTTTTAGACTTAACACGAAAAGCTTTTCTTTGTTTTCAAATTTGAGGGAATTGTTGCCCTTCTTGAGTATTCCCACTGCAAGTTCGGTTTATGACTGTTTCCTAGGTATAAAGGTCTGATTGAAAGAAATAAAAATGGTATATGAAACAGCTATAAATCATTAATGGAATCCATCACATCACCATCTTCACCTCAGACACACCTAAGAGCCCAGTCCCAGGATGTATGCGCCCTGATCCTTCTCCCTCAGACGTCCCTCCACATCATCTGACTGGTGGCTAAGTCAGTCCCTCCACATCATCTGACTGGTGGCTAAGCCCAGTGGGAACTAGAAGCTCAGTCCTAGGCCTGGGATAGCCTCCCACACCTTCTTATTTGGGAGATTCCTGCACATCCTTTGTATCTCATCTCAAATGCAACATTACTGAGCTTCCCCCACTTCCCAGAAGCATACTGGTCCTTCTCATCTCAGTTCCAACATCACTTCGTACCTGTCTCTATCGAAGAGCTTATCTGCTTGATTGTGTACCTTTGCTTGCCTGTCTCTCCCACCTGACTTAGTTTTTCTAGGACAGAGACTTGTCTTCTAAGGCATGAATAGGACTGCTTGTGCATTCTCAGTGTTCTGCAAATGTCTGGCACCAGATAGACCAGTGCTTCCCAACCCCTGCTAATTAATCATCAGAATCAACCACATGTCACACCCAGATGCTTGTGCTTCATCCCAAAAGATCCTGCTTCCACAAGTCTAGGATATGGTTCGGGTATCTGTATTTTTCAAATGCCCCCCCCACCCCCCCGATAATTCTATGTGCCACCAAGATTTAGAAACACTGCAGTAGGCCCTTACTAAAGTTTGTTAATGACAGAATTATCCATCCTCTACCCCTGGGCATGACTCCTTGCTTTTCTAGATAAACCTGAGGTCCCTTGATTGGATTGCCTTGGTCCTTCCTGGCTAGATACACACCTTATACCTATTCACATCCTGATATCACTACACTGATATGTACTGAGCAGTATATGTACCTATGAGCTCAATTGTGTGTGGCCATCTTTATGTGTAATTGGAGGCAGACAAGAAAATGATGGATATATAATTGCAGTAGAATAATGGCAGAGACCTTTCAGGCACACCTAGTTTTCCCTGTCCAATGTTCTCAAGATATCATGCCCATACTTCTATAACATCATCCCTTAACTTCCCTAGAATGAGCATATCTGTGCTTGAAGTAGACTGTGCCCCAGCTAGACTCCTTGAAGGCAGGCTCTTCTCTCTGGGGCTGTTACCTCAGCTCCTATCCCAGTGCCTGCCACAAAATAAGTGCTCAGTAGAGGTCTAATGACTCCCTGATTCCATGAAGACTGAATGTCTGAATGAATAAATGAATGAATGAGAGGATTTGGATTGATGGAAAGGAGGAAGAAAAGCATTCCCACAGAAGTGAGGATTCAGAATCAAGGTGTTCACAGGTCTGGAGAAGAGAATGAGCTTGGTACGTAAGACAAATAGATAAGAGTTTTTGAAGATAGCTCCTCCTCTGGAGAAAGTCGGAGGCTTCTGTTGTTCCTTCCCATGGGATTTCTAATAATGGACTGTTGTCCTGTGCAGGAGGGAGGTGTCCTGGGAGTCAAGCAGAGTTATTCCTAACTCTGCTATAGGATTTCTGTGTTGCTATCAATAAAGGGAAGAAAGAAAATGAAAGAGAATATTTACTTAGTATCTATTTTGCCTCTGACGCTTTGCTTATGTTGTTTCCCTGGATAGCGAGGACAGCTTCTTGTGCTATTACTGCCACTTGTCTGGTGATGGAAATTAAAGTAAAAGAGTTTAAATGACTCTGACAACTTGTTATTTTCCCTGTGTACTTTGCTGCTTCCACTCACTTAAGCTATCTGGGCCTCAGTCTGTACTTGAAAATGAATGGATTGTGTTACATGATGTCTTAGGCCTTTTTAGTTCTAAAACCAATGGATTTACCTTATTGTGGGGTTTCTCAACCTTGAGGCAACTTCCTTTGAAGCCTGTCTATTACTTAGTACTACCCTATGTACCATTCAATAATTGTTTACTGAATGCAAGAATTGAGTTTAATCACCTGGGCAGCTCTGAGAGATAAAGACAGTATAACATTTTGCTCTAGTTAAAAAAGGTTTACTCACCATCCCTAAGCAAACTTTGCATATTCCTGTTTCTTCACTTTTGCTTGTAATTTGCTGTCCACTTATCAAAATGCTACTCTGTCTTCAAAGTCTAGCTCGATTCTCCTCCTCCACCAAGGCCTCTCTGGCTGCCGATGAACCAATCAACATGGAAAGGAGGATGGGATTATCACAGTTAATCTGGGGATGGAGTCAGTCACATTTAAACCTTGGGCTATTCCACAGTCAGGGAACGATGATGGGAGGCTACCTCAGGGTCCGATATATTTCCTCAAGGGGATTTAAAGAATAGTTGAAAATTGTTCTTCTCTAGACTCTCTGGGCTTCAAAGAACCCCACTATTGCCTTAGAAATAAAATGACTATATCTACTTTTAAAATTTATATCACCTGTAGCTTTTAGAATTCTTCACAGACTTTTCACAACCAACCTCTGTCGTCACATACCATTGAACTTGCACGCACCCAGCTTCCTTACATAGAAGGCATCCCTCTGCCTGGGGTAGTGGTGGAAAATTCCTGAAGAAGACTGACTTCATGCATTACATCTCTGCCTGAAGACGTCCTGAAGAGGTCAGGTCACTATCCGTGCAAGCAGAATCGCTTCCCTTATGGAAACATTTCTTCCTTTTAATGCACCTTTGTTCATTCTTAGTAAAACAAGATGGACGTAGCATTACGTACCTACAACCAACAAAACTGAAGTACTTACTCCCATGTACACACGTGTATTATGATCTCTGACATTCAACATAGATAACTAAGTAATATGTTAGATATTCTGGCTCAACGTGCTATATGAATCATAGTGCACAAAGCTCCTGAGAACTTTAAAATCAGACAGTAATTTTTTGTTATCATTTAACATTTGCTTACTTCTATATCCCTGATACATGGCCCAATGACAAAACGAGTCATTCAGTAAATATTTGTTGACTAAATACAACAATCAATGGATTCATCTCTATTTCTTTTATTTTCTCTCCCCTAATATGACTCTGAAAATGTGTCATCAATATAATAAACACATTAATTTAATACTGGAAAACCTGAGTCACATAATGGAAGAAACCTGTGTCCCCAGGGCTTTGCTAATGTTTCTGTAGTAATTCTTGCAATTAATCTGTTTTTACACAGCTCTCTCCTCCACTGGACATGTGTTTTTTAAGGGAGGTGACTGTCTTACTCATCTCTGTATCATCAACATTTATTACAGTGCCCAGCTCATAATAAGTTTAGTAATTGTTTGTTAAATGAGTGAGTAAATATATTTCTAAAATGATTGCTGTGCCTCCAGTGACTTCCTGGCCCCTCCTCATCCCTGTTCTAGTATTTTTTTTTTTAGAATTCTCAGCTACTTCTCTGTTATATTTAGACAAGCAGCTTGTGGGAAAATTAAACCCCTCTTACAAAAAGTAGAAACTCCTGATAGAAATAATTTTTAAATGTTTTTTTTAAATCACAAAATTGTAAGGCTTGAAGGAATATCACAAATCTTTCAAACATAGGGGTGCCTGGGTGGCTCAGTCAGTGAAGTGGCCGACTTCAGCTCAGCTGACGATCTCACCATTTGTGAGTTTGAGTCCCGCATCGGGCTCTGTGCTGACGGCTTAGAGCCTGGAGGCTGCTTCAGATTCTGTGTCTCCCTCTCTCTCTGCCCTTCTCCAGCTTGCACTGTCTCTCCCTCTCAAAAATGAATACACATTAAAAAAAATTTTTAAAAAACAACAAATCTTTCAAACATAAATATCAAGAAACTTCCCTAGCAATAAGGTGAAATTGGTATAGCTTTTTTAGAAAGAATATGTGAGATACATTAAAAATGAATACTTACAAAAACATATGAACAATCATTACACAGGAGAAATGAACACACAAGGGATAAGCATATAGAAAACCTTTCGTATGGGTGTTGGTAGGGAGTGGACGAGGGGTAAAAGAGCTTTCAGGCCCTGTTCATAGGAGGACAGGCTGGTGCTGCCACTCTAAAGACCCAAATGGCATTAATGGCTTTATAGGCAAATAACCCAAGATCCTGAATGAATACCCCGAAGAAGTTCTTCCATAACATAGGAGAAACGAAGAGAATTTAGCAGTGAGTCAGGGGCAATCTGAACATCCATCTGTTGGAGCATGAATAGGTAAAATATGATACACAGACCCTAGGAAATTTCGTATTGCAGTACAAGCTACAAATCAGATGTTCACACAGCAACAGTACTTATTGAGACACATGATACAAAACCACTTACGTAAATGAATCATATATGTACATGAAACAAATGATCTTTTTCAATAACATACACAATAAAAAACAAAGCAACCCACTTTAAATACATGATGATGGCAACCTATCATGGGAAGGGGTTAGGAATATGGAATAACAATAGTGATAACTGGGAACAAATAATTTTAAAATAAGAGGGAGCCCACATGGCCCATAGATGACAAAGTTCCATGAACTAAGCAATGTGATCAACTCAAGCCCAATACAGGAGGTCCAACAGAAAAAATTAAATGAAAAGAAAATGTTAGAACTTGCTAGTAATAAAATTAAGGTAAATTAAAACCAAAATAATAAAAGATGTATTTCATTTGAACCAGCAGCTCCGTTTTTGTCATTATTCAGGATAAATAATGATCAGCACAGCTATTTAACTTTAATTCTGCAAGTATAATCCAATATAATTAAGCAAAAGAAAAATTAAAGGTGTAAAAATTAAAAATGTTGTATTTATTATTTTATTGTATATTTGAAAAAACAAAGAGAAACTGAAAAAGTTTTTTTCATTTTTTGTAGTTTTTTTGGGATAATTAAAAAAATATATTTATTTTAGACAGCACAAGAACATGAACAGAGGAGAGGGGCAGAGGGAGGGAGGGAGAGAGAGAGAGAGAGAGAGAGAGAATCTTAAGTAGACTCCATGCTCAGCCCAGAGCCAAACATAGGGCTCAGTCCCATGACCCTGGGATGACTTGAGCTGAAATCAAGAGTTGAACACTCAACAGACTGAGCCACCCAGGTGCCCCAGTAATTTTTTTATTACAAAGAACAAACAAATTTGCCAAGAAAACAGGGTGCACATTTCAAATCTATAAATTAGTAGCCCTTCAGTTAGAATCAACACTAGTTTGTGGGTATAAAGAAAAAAGTCTCCATCCACAATGGAATGACAAAAACAAACTTACCATTAGTGTTTAAGATCTAGATAAGGAAAACAGTAACATTCTTCTGAGAGACAAAGAGAAAACGTGTTCAAATGACAAGGCATGCCATGATCCTGGATGGAGAAAACCTATGTCAATTCTTTCTAAATCAATCTATATGTGTAGTGTCATTTTACTGAATATACCAACAGGCTTATTTGAGAAACAAAGAGCTGATTTCAAAGCCAATACAAATGAATAAATAATAACATCCAAGTAAATTCTAAAAAGGAAGAATATTGAGAAGGGACAATCCTTAATGTTAAAATACTGTATAGGGGCGCCTGGGTGGCTCAGTCGGTTAAGTGTCCGACTTCGGCTCAGGTCACGATCTCGCGGTCCGCGAGTTCAAGCCCCGCGTCGGGCTCTGGGCTGATGGCTCAGAGCCTGGAGCTTGCTTCCGATTCTGTGTCTCCCTCTCTCTCTGCCCCTCCCCTGTTCATGCTGTGTCTCTCTCTGTCTCAAAAATAAATAAACGTTAAAAAAAATTTTTTAAAAAAAGAAAGTTTTAAAATACTGTATAAAGCAAAATGATTTGGAAAGATCATAGATCATAGCTACATGAATAGACACACCCGGGAAACAGAAAACAACTCAAATAAATGGTCCTAGATGTACACTGGGATTAAGTATAAGATAAAAGTGGCTTCAAATCAGTAAGGAATAGAAAGATTATTCAACAAATGGTACAGAATAACCAGATGGCTGTCTGAAAGAAAAGACTAGTTGGATCAACAGTATAATTTAAAAATGAAATTTAAGAGTACAAGAAAACATTGTAGTGATTTTTGATAAATAGTCTCTAAGTGGAAAAGGTCTTCCTAAACATGACCAAAAAAACAAACAAACAAACAAAAAAGCAAACCAAAAAAACCCACACCAGATGTAATGAAACAAAAAAAAATGTGAAAAATTGACAATGAAAAATTTTGGCATAGCAAAGCCCACAGTAGCCAAAATCAGAATTCTCAAGGGCAAAGTGAGAAAATATTTGCAATTTATATCTTAGGAAATGAGGACCCACTTCCCTAATATATAGTAAAAAAAACCCCAAACTCCCATAAACATTAAAAGATCAACAATCCAATAGAAAAATTAAAGGGATGTTTCAAGAAAAAATAATAGCCCTTAAACATATGTAATTATGTTCAAACTTTTAAGACGATAAATACAAATACAAATTACAGTGAGATACCGTTCCCACTCATCATATTAGGAAATACATTAAAAATGTGTTACTACATGGGTTGTGAAGAATGTGGGAACAGCCACTTTCCTACACTGATGGCGGGAATGTAAACTGGTGGCACCTCTAGGGAGGACAATTCATCAGTAGCTATCAAAATTACAACTGCCAAGTATTTTTGACACAGAAATACCACATCTACATATTCCTCTACAAATATACTTGCACAAGTATATTCACTGTTGCCGTATTTATAAGAGCAAAAGATTGAAAACAATGTTTTTTCCAATACTCCACTGAAAATTTTTTCTCTTTATTGTCTTGGGCATGGTAACAATGTTGATTTTCAAGTTAGTCTCTGAATTTCTGGGACCCCTCTGGATCTGTGTTTATTTCCTATTGTTTCTATTAATTTTTCTTTGGCTTTCTTTGGCTTTCTTTGGCTTTCTTGGTTGGTTTGGGTGGCTGGGACTTTCTATTTGTAAAACTGTTTCTAAAAATAATGGGAAGCCATCTGTGGTTCTATTCCAACAGAGAAGACTTTACCTTTGCTTCCACCAAGAGCTATTAGCAATCTTGAATCATCTCAATCCAATTTCAGAATTAGGAAGATGTGATCAGTCCCCATGAAGGCTTGTCACTTGGGGTTCATTCATTCCTCAGGTTCATCCCTTTGCAGTCTCAGCCCAGAGTTGAGAGGTCACCTTGGAGTGTCCATAACTCCTTCTCGTCCCATGAGGTTGTCATGAAGTCCTCAGCATTTTTTTCATTCAGGTATAAAGCACCCTCAGAGGCTGGGCTCACTCACAGTCCTGGATTTCCATTCCCCTCAGCTCCTAACCAAGTAATTCCTGACTCTCTTTTTAACCCTCTACTATCTTCAGGTAGACATTTTTTTTTTTTTTTTTTAACATTTAGCTAGCTTTTCTGGTTGTCCTAATGGTTATTTATTCCATATTATCTTTCATGATGACCAGGGACAAAATTCCAAAAAAACCCCCATAGGTGTTCATCAATCAATAAATTATGGTACATTTATACAACAGAATAAATTATTGCATATTTATGGGTAAATAACATTACGGTTAAATAACAAAAATGTTAAGTCAATTACGGTACATTTACACAAATACAATGCTATTTGGCTACAGAGACTTTTAGGTGCTGATATAGACGAATACTTCAAAATATATTGCTTAGTGAAAAAGCAAGGTACAGAGCAGTGGATGTGGTATGCTATCGTACCATATCATATGCTAGAGGTATGCTATACCTCTAGAAGGAGTCAAAATAATTGAATACTTAGATTGTTTGGGGCCTAGAAAAATGTATAGCCAAGGCATGGAAATGAGAAGAAAATTCTTCATTGTTTTTTATCATTTTATACATTTGAATTTTGACGCCGGTAATATATTATCTGTTTGATATAAAAGATAAAATAAACATTAAATGATAAAAATGGGTAAAGCTATGTGCATGAACCTGTTTGTCGCCGCAGTACTTACAATAGCAAAAAATTAAGGCAAACTAAACGTTCGACTGTAAGAAAATAGTTATGTCGGGCGCCACTGATGGCATCTTCTGCGATGATATTAAAAATAAATAGGGAAGTTATGGAGAAGCCTGGATACACTACTTTTCTACTGCTGTGTGATAAATGAACACAAACTTAGTGGCATGAGACATCATTTATTCTCTCATAGTTGTACAGATCAGAAGTCTCTCCCGATAAAGCTGGGTTCTCTGCTCAAGGCTTCACAAGGTTCAAATCGAGTTGTCAGGTGAGCTGAATTCTCATCCTAGAACTCTGCCTACCTCAATGGAAAATGCATTATCATTAAAGAAAGAAAAGAACGATGAGTCTTTTTTTTTTTTTTCACCGTTTATTTATTTTTTTTGGGACAGAGAGAGACAGAGCATGAACGGGGGAGGGGCAGAGAGAGAGGGAGACACAGAATGGGAAACAGGCTCCAGGCTCCGAGCCATCAGCCCAGAGCCTGACGCGGGGCTCGAACTCACGGACCGCGAGATCGTGACCTGGCTGAAGTCGGACGCTTAACCGACTGCGCCACCCAGGCGCCCCAGAACGATGAGTCTTAAACATATGCAAAGATATTCAATCTTACTAGTAAGAGAAATTACACTGAAGTACACTTTTTATCAGTCAGACAAAAAGTTTTAAAAATCTGGTAACACGTTCAATTGGAAATGGTATATGGAGAGCATTGCTTTCTTACATTATTCTAACTTGTATTAAAATATTGTATACAGAAATATACATAAACTATGATAACAACCAGGTAAAAATAGGTGTGTGTGTGTGTGTGTGTGTGTGTGTGTGTGTGTGAAAGAGAAATAAAAGGGAGGGTACAAAAATGTTAATAGTCACACAAAAGAATTTGTGTCACTTAATTTATCATTATTTTTGAGATTTTTAAGTAAGGTTATTATTTTCTTCTATCATTAAAATTGTATTTAAAAGGAAGAACAGTAACTTTTTCAGTCTGTTTTTACCACTGCACACACAAAAAAGAGTAGATTTATTGCAGTGTACCAGATCATTGCTATTTGCTGGTATTGCTGAGATTAGGACATAGGTCCCCAACTCTGGGTCCTCATGTGCTATGTTGTCCGGTCTCTTGCTGGAAAACTCCAGGCATACGAGACTATGACAATTATGGAATGCCTGTTATTTCCTGTGTGCTCACTACTTGCTAGGTACGTTTATGTGCAGTTAACCCTCATGACAATCCTATACGATAAGTATTATTTCATAGTGTCACTGGGTTTTTAATTGCAGCTCTGCTCCAGAAAAACTGAGGGACTTGGCAAGGATTCCACCCCTCCTCGTTCAGTTTCCTCCTTTATAAAATGGAGCAAGAGTCATAAGAGTCGTAACTAAAATGAGCCAGATACCATTAATACCCTACCTGTATCCTCTCAGCACTTAACCACACCCATGCATGCTTAGTTAGCTTCCAACTGGCAGCACCTATGACTTTTTACTTGAGGTTTTCCTCTGACCAGGAAACCCCTTCTATTCACATGTGGGAAAGTCTAGAAGCCTTCTACCTTCCTCCAACAGCTCTTAATCAACGAATAACTGTGGAGTGCATACATAGTCCCTGAGCTACCTCAGCCCCTGGGCAAAATGACTGAAGTGCTTGTTCTATTCAATTTCCCATTGTTCTACTTACCCCCAGAGTAATCCCTTGACAATACACTTTCTTTTTCTTTCTTTCTTTCTTTCTTTCTTTCTTTCTTTCTTTCTTTCTTTCTTTCTTTCTTTCTTTTTCTTTCCCCTTTCTTCCCTTTTCTTTCTTTCTTTCTTTCTTTCTTTCTTTCTTTCTTTCTTTCTTTCTTTCTTTCTTTCTTTCTTTCTTTCTTTCTTGTAGAAAGAATATTTAACATGAGATCTACCCTTTTAACAAGTGTTTGACTGTACAGTACAGTATTATTAACTATAGGCATGATGTTGTACAGCAGATTTCTAGAATTTATTCACCTTCCATAACTGAAACTTTATACCCATTAAACAACTCCCCATTTCCCCCTTCTCTAAAGCCTTAGCAATCACCATTCTACTCTCTGTTTTCCATGGGCTTGGCTATTTTAGATATCTCATATAAGTAGAATGATACAGTATTTGTCCTTCTAGGACTGGCTCATTTCACTTAGCATAACAACCTGTAGGTACATCTGTGTTATAGCATATTTCAGGATTTTCTTCTTTTTTAAGTTAAGGCTGAATAATATTCCATTGTACATTATACCACATATTCTTTATTCATCTGTCAGTGGACATTTGGGTTGTTTCCACATCTTGACTATTCTGACTAGTGCTGCAGTGAACACGACTTCAATCAAGGTTTGATCAGGGCTGTGGTCTCATCTGAAGACTTGACTGGGAAAGGATCCACTTCCACACTCACAGTCTTGGAAAAATTCAATTTTCCAGCAGTTATTGGACTGAGGGCCTGTTTACAGCTGGCTATTGGCTAGAAACATTCCTGAATTCCTTGCCACATGCGCCTTCCTACTTGGCAGTATGCAAATTGAGAAGGCAATAGAGAGAATCTGCTAGCAAGATGGAAGTCAAAATTTTATGTCACCCAATTAAAGAAGTGACATCCTATAATTTTTTTTCTTATTCTAATGGTTAGAAGTCACTAGGCAAGCCCACATTCAATGGGAAGGGATAGAAAGAGGGTGTGATGGCCAGGAGGCAGGGACCATTGGAAGACATACTGCAATATACCTGTCACACCAGTCAATTTTAGATCATTCTGATAGGAAGGAAAGAGCCTAGCTCTTTCACAAAACATTCTTTTTCTGTTTCTTTGAGGTATTCTTGCAATCTTAACAGGAGATTTCCCTCATGAAATTAGCTTTTACTTAAGCAAATATATTCCAAGAATGTGATATAGCTCTAACATTCTAACATGTTATGGGTAACAATAAGAAGCCAGAAGGAAATCAAAGTTATTCATGAATAGCTGAATTGCAGAAAACCGGGAGAGTACATTCAATATTGGTGGACCAATATGGATACTGGATGTTGACAAACTTAAATCAACATATCTGCATTGAACATACTCTTTTGTATACAAAAGTAGAAACTTGAAATGTATTCGGAAAGAAATCAAATAGAATTAGACTTAAATGTATATATTTCAGTCATCTTTGCTGATATTGTTCATGCTTTCACTTTTAGCAAGAGCCATTATGCTTCTGCTTACAAATGTGATGAAGAAGAACTTGTTCCTTAAAGTAGAAATAAAAATGACTATAAAAATCAGAGTCCATGCTATTATTACTCACTCCTGACAGAGGTGTGCTTACAGAGTACAAAGGGCTGCCTTCTCTCTAATCTGAGGGGATGTTCCAGCCCACCAAATGAAAAATAAAGCTACCTTCAACAGCAGCCAAGGAGTTAAGAAGCTGGGTATGAAATTGTGTCTCCCTCATTACCTGCAATGCATGGCTGAAATCATTTGAAGTAACGCCTGGAAATCTCTACTAAAACAATCACCAGGTGGGTTGGGAGTTTATGCCTTTTGACCAGGTCCACAGCCCACATTTGCCACAGAGAATTTTAATTGATATTACTCTAGAGAAGAATTCCTATGCTAGTATTAAATCAGGAAAAAAAACAATTGAACGCTGCATTATTAATCTTTCCAGCATAAATGAAAATAGAATGGATTTAGAGTAAAAAACTACTTTTCAGCAAGGAGAGGGCTTCTAAGTAACCAGACTATCAACTACAAGGATTGGGCCCAATATTACAAAAATATATGTGACAAATGAATAAAAATGTTATTTCTTTTCTGTTTTTCTAACAACTGCACTCAGATATCTGTAGGCTTTTTGAGGAGTTGTTGACTTTTTTTTTAAGTTTATTTATTTATTGTGTGTGAGAGAGAGAGAGAGCGTGGGAGGGGCAGAGAGAGAGGGAGAGAGAGAGAATCTCAAGCAGGCTCTGCACCATCAGCGCAGAGCCCAATACAGGGTTCAAACTCATGAATCCTGAGATCATGACTCAAATGGAAGCCTGATGCTCAACCAACTGAGCCACATAGGTTTCCCTAAAAATGTTATTTCTAAATCACTTTTTCCATAGCACAAATAAGGCAACTCCTTTTTCTTTGTACTATCTATGATTCCAAAGCATTGCTTTTATCTTTTTATTTTTTAATTTTTTTTAGAAAGAGAGAGTGATCACATGTGCAAACACAAGTGGGGCAGGGACAGAGGGAAAGAGGGAGAGAATCCTAAGCAGGTTCCATGCTCAGCTCAGAGCCCAAAATGGGGCTGAATCTCATGACAGTGAGATCATGACCTGAGCTGAAACCAAGAGTCTGATGCTTAACTGATTGAGCCACTCAGGCACCCCTCCTTTTATTTTTATAAGTTTGGAATAAAAATTGTCAGGAGTGCTTGGGTGGTTCAGTCAGTTAAGTGTCGACTTCAGCTCAGGTCATGATCGGACCTGAGTTTGAGCCCCACATCAGTCTCTATGCTGACAGCTTAGAGCCTGGAGCCCACTTCAGATTCTGTGTCTCCCTCTCTCTCTCTCTCTGCCCCTCCCTGGCTTGCTCTCTCTCTAAAAATTAAATAAACACTAAAAAAGAGAAAAAAGAATAAAAATTATCAAGCCATTGAGTATACATCTATATGTATGTATATCTATAGAGACAGATCATCTTACTGAAAGTTTTAACTAGTGCCATTGTATATTATATGTCTTTGTGACCTGTCTCCAACTTTGTCTTTATGTTTTTATTGTGTCCTTCCAGGCAAAGTGGAGAGCTAAAAGTGACCCTGAATCCAGAATGTAATTATTCATATAAGTAAGATTTCTTTTCTTCTTAGAATTTATCAGAGAAGTTATCTTTGCCAATGAAGATAAGAAACCATCTACATTTTCAAAAATGTAAGAGAAAAGGCAAGGGGATTTTACATTTATTGAGCACCTAGTATGTGCCAATTATTTTTTTGATGTATATCCTTTCATTGAATGATCAGTCCTACGAGGAAGTACTGTTATCCCAACACGATAAATGAGAAAACAGAAGCTGAGAAGACACAGAAGGAAGAAAATGAACATTTGTTGAGCAAGTGAATACTAACATGAGGTGCACTCTATATTTATACACTCATTTAAATTTTCCATATGCATACCCATGTTATGGTTAAAAAAACTGGGCTCAGAGTTGTTTAATAATTTACACAATATCATACACATAGTAAGCAATTAAGTTGAACTAGAACTTGAGTGGATCTGATTCCTCATATTTTTCCCAATTATATCAAAATACTCCAGCATAAAATCCTTTAAATGTAGCCGCTAGCAGAGGCACTGAAAAATTTAGATGGCTTCCTCCTAGCTTATGAGGGAAAGGTTGCTATTTATAAAACTGTTGTGTTTCCCACCAGGGAAAGGCATCTGGGAACATTTCCAGAATTAAATTCATCCATAATTAAATAAATAAAATTAATAAGAGTAAATATTAGAAGCATCTTTCTTGGCTCAATTGTACATTCCAGTACAGGTACAGTCCCCAAATCTACTCTATTATAATTTCTTTGCCTTCTTTTTTCTTCCTACTAAAATTGTTGAACATTTATTCCTTCATTATAATTTGTTTTTAACTCACCCATCTCCTGCTCTAGATTAAGAGTTCCTTGGAGTCAGGTACCTTGGTATACCTTAGACATCTAATACTGGCAATGACTGAATAAACAGATGAATTAATTAATAAACAAACAAGAAACAATAGGATACCAAGCCAAACTCATTACGTAGCTCTACTAAGCTTTGGAATAGTCTACAATATGGCACTCCCATTGAAGGTGATGTGATACCTCCAGGCTGCTTCAAGTTGTAGATTTAGCCTGGCAAGTACTTAGGCAGGATTCAGTTTACTTGAGTAGTACCCACCGCTGTCCCAGCACCATTCAAGATGCTCCGTTCTCAGTCGCTGAGAGACTATAGTCCCTCTGACTCTATGGTTCTCTAGGGCATACTTCTCCAACTTCTCCTCATTCCTCTATTCCAAATACATAATTTTGTTTTGATGTTTGCAAAAATGTTAAACGTAGGCTTTCCTTTTGCTTAATAGAATGCCTACAGGAAATGGGGTAGAGGTTAAGAGCATGTCAGGTCAGACTAAACAGGTGCAAGACTAACTATCATTTATTTATTAGCATGTGACCTTCAAAAAGCAGTATATCTAAGTTTCCGCTTCTCATGAGTAGATGGGGATAATACGAGTACCTACCTCCAAGGATTACTGTAGACATAATATGAGATGATGAACCAAATGCAGTGAGCATGGCTCCTGACATATTAATGTTTTAATAAACAGAATGAGAATACAAAAGTGTCTTTTTTCTTTGGCTGTCTGGTTTATAAGTACTTAGGAATTAAAACCAAGAGAAAAGAGAAATCCCCTTTATCTTCCAAAAAAAAGTATTAATTGTGTAGTCTTGTTGCAAGGACAGGAATACCTATGGTTTGGCCCACCTTTAAATCCCGTGCCCATCCTGACACTGAGGCTGAGTGCTTTGGTTGGTGATGTAGGTGTTGGGACCTCCTCAAGGGTCTGGGGTGGGTAAGAGGGTGGAGAGGGGAGTGCTGTCTTACCCAAACCACATGGAGGCACTCACTAAGGGAAAACCAGACCAGAAAGAGCCTTAAAAGCTGCTCTGCATCCCTACAGGACTAAGCTAACCAGGAATAACCAACGCAAGATGATGAAACCTTCAAATACCTGTTTTCTCATATTTAAAACCAAAATATTAAGATAAAAAAGAGAGACAATCCAATTCAAGGCCTGTTCTGATTTAATTTAATGGCCCCACAAAGGAATTATTGCCGTAGAGGTTACAGAGTTGGGTCTAAGCAGTGTTACTGCAACGGACATATCCAGATATCCAAGTAGGTTAATAAGGCTTTTCTTTAATTGCCAATTTAGCTAAGAAAGAATTTCCTTGTAAGGACTCTTTCTACCATCTCCCATAAACTACCTAGATGCTTACTTCAAATTTCCACTTTGCCTATAGAGTCACACAGCCTTGAAAGGCATAGCTCCCCAAATTCACGCTAATCACTTGCCCCTACAGGAAGTACGCAAATAAAAGGATCAATTTTCTTCTCTATGTGTCTGTTCTTATTATATTTCAATATGACCACATGTATTCCCTTGTTGGAGTAAAGAATAAGTAACAAAATTCAGAGAGACATAAATTGCCAATACATCCTAATGTAGCTTTGTTCTAGAAGTTGTTACAAAAGTAAAAGTCACATTGATGCCAAGCTCCATAGTACTTAAATCAGGCCATTTAACAGTCTGAGAGTCATTTACCCATGAGTGGTAGTGGTGGTGGTGTTGTGTAAGTGTGTCAGTGCACCTGTATTTGTGTTTCCCTTATTCTCTCCCTTCACATTTCTCCTTACAAGAAATTTCTTCTCTTTATGATCCTCTACCACTCAAGCCATCAAACATGGTGGAATGAACACAATACTTAGACAATGTAACTTTGTTTCTTGAATAGAATATCAGACATACAAGCAATTTTTTAATATGTTCACATGAAAAGAGAAATAAGTAAATGTAGAAGGTAATTTATGGAAGTCACAGAAAGTTTCTTTTCTCCTTTTGTTTTTAAATGAAACGTTCATTTTCTGGTTACAAAGTACAAGAAAATTCTGGGAATATATTGGGATGACCATTAAAACAGGATACGAAATATGAAAATCTCAATAAATAACGAACACAAATAGATGGTCTGCCAGTTTGTCAACCTCGAAGCCAAGCATTATAGTCTGGGATCTAAAATGAATAAAGAGGTCATAGAAAATGATACTGAGCCACACATACAAAGAAATCTCACTGAATTCTATTGTGTTCTTAAAACATGGATATTTGTGTGGGTAGTGCATACACTGAAACATCGCTTTTATTTAGTACCACCAATTTTGGAGGAGTACAGCACAAGAAATGAAAACCTGGAACCAATTAGAGATGTTCCCAGTTCTGGGTCGAGCCTGTTTTCCCTGGAGGTTCTACAAGCCTACAGCCAACATCACTTCTATCAAATAAAACAATGGTTTCACAAAATGAAAAGATCACTGGATATTGTAGACTACCTTTGGAAAAGGGTCTTATGAAAACATATCTCAATCATTTTACTTGACAGGGCAACTCCATTATTAAAAGTGTATCTATCTTTCAACAAATCTTGATTCGTATCGGTAGCTTCCTTCCTAGTTCTAAAAGAGAATACTATCACCATATGTTTACTATAGTAGAAAGGCTCTTATCATTGTATTATAAGTGGCCTGCTTCCTTAAAATTTGATCTTATTACTTTCTTAAAGTCTAACTTAATATAATAATGTAATAGAATGTAATATAATAAATATAATATAATATAATATGTACCTATTACATAATACAATGTAACATGTTTATATTTATATTATTTAGATTATGTTTACTGTTATTCATATATTTATTTAACAGATAATACTTATATCTTATAATAATATAATTTATCAAATATATAACATAATATAATCTATATTACTTATCTAATATGTAGTTATAATATATTAAAACATATATTACATAAGTATCTACATATACCTGCTTAATTATACCATTATGGGATGGACTGGAAATAGGGTTGAAAAAGAGTTCCCACTGAGACGTAATTCAGGGTCATGGATTAAGACATCACAGCTTTAGTAATTCCCCAATCACCAGTATCTCATTCACAAAGCCTATTGCTTATAAATCTACCTCAGTTATCATCTTCTCTGAAGACACTTCCATGCCCATACTCTTACCACCAGAAAGATAGAGCTACTTTAAAAAATTCCACCAATATTTTGCACAACGAAGTAAGATGCCAATGAACATACAGACAATTGCAGTCTTGCGCCAGCCATCTTGTACGAATTCTTATGATTACACTTGTCACATTGCACTGTAGTTGTTTATTTAATGCCAGTCTACACAGGGGGACTCTGACTTACCTGGGCATAAAGCCACATTCTACTCATTTTTGTATCCAGTGGCAGATACTGCCTGAACCAGGCTGCCATTACTGAGTCAATGCACCTATCTCTCAGCTGCTGGCAGTCTCAGCTGCTGATGGCCCATAGCAATCTTTCTCCAGACGGTTCTCTTTGGCCAATAGGAGCCCAGAAATGCCCAAGAGGCGAGCCCTCATCAAAGGACTGGATGATTGAAGGATACATGGGCCAACCTCTTGATTCAAGGTGGGAGGAGTCTGTGGTATTTTTCACGCCCTGCAGTTCCCGTGGAGATCAGGGCTAGAGACTGCTGAACCCACATGCCTGCCTAGCTTTCTCCCCTTTCAGATCTGCTTCCTTCATTTCCTTCCAGGCTTCTCCTGGAAACACCTCATCAGCTAATCACTCAAACAAAAACCCCCATGTCAGACTATGCTTTTAGGAAATCTGACCTGAGACAGTACGCAGTGATTTCTGTGACAAATGGTCTTTTCCTCCTATTAAACTCTGAGATCCATAAGAAGAGAAAAGATGATTTATTCACCTCTTCATATCCAGTCCCTAATTCAGTGCTGATAGTAAACACTCAAAAAAAGTTTATAAATTTGAATTTATGTGAGTATATTTACCTCATTCCTTATTCTTTTCTTGGATTGAATAGATAAATCCTAGGAAAAGAGAGCCATGGGTTTAAGGATTATAATTGCCATTATCATTTAATACCAACCTTTCTCTAAGACCTAATGAATACAAATTGTCAGGAGAAGTAGTAAGCTCTGAAATGAGGGTGGTGGTAAAGATACCCCTCCTCCCAATTCTATCTTATAGTAATATACATAATTAAACAGTATCTCATTAAATGGATAGATTCATTAATAGTAGCTAATGGCCATATATCAAACTGAATTTTCTTTTGTTTTCTTTTTCAGCTTCCCATGAGAACATTTTCCCATTCCTCATTTTCATCTTACTCCCATATTAAATCAGAATTAGGTTGGTAAATACAAAGCCAACTCTAGGAAGTAAAGATTTCTCAGTTGCATTTTCTCAGTTCCAACACAATATATCACCAGAGATTAAAACAAATATGGGGCTCTGGTCTCTACTGTATCTCTTGGAAATGGTCCTATTTCTCTTCACTATGGAAGATAGATCAGATTTCACCAAATGAATTAACAAAATCATTTAGAAGGACAAGAACTCCAACATTAATAAAAAACATGTACATATATCTAAATTAATCCAAAGGCACAAGTTTCTCCATCCGTGTTTCTGCTTAGACCTATGTCTTACTAAGAAAGTGGCAGAATTGCCATGGGCATAAAATAGAACAATACTCTCAACGTTCTAATTATAATTCCTATTACTAACTGATTGCCTCAAAGTCTGGCCAAGAAAGCATAAAAATAATTGACTCTTCACGAATACATTTTGTTTTGAGGTAGACATAGCTTTCTGATGAGAAAAGGCTCATTAGGTTTCTATTACTCAAACTTGTGTCCAATAGACAAGATCCAATTCTTAACACAATGACAAAAAATGGCTCAAATACCATCTCTAAGCGGATTCACTCCTTGGGAACATTGGTATTTGGTCAGCTCTTCTGCAAACCGCCAGCTATCAACTGTATCTCAATTACAGAGCTATGAACAAAACATGTGAGATGAGGTGGGGCAGGGGAGGCATGAGAAGGGCACAGGAATTCTAAAGAAAATTGGTCTTCAATATTGAATCAGCTGCCATTGCACCCAAGCGTGGGGCTGGATATGTTACATTATCTCATCTACTCTTTACTATAACCCTGACAGAGCTGTATTTTTATCTTCATTTTATAAGTGATAAAAGTTGGCTTTACAGAGACCAGATAGCTTTTACAAGTCACATGGCTACTAAGCTGGAATTCAAACCAGGGACTATCTCTTCCAAAGCCATCATCTTTTTTTTTTTTTTAATTATGTTTAAAATTTTTTTCCCCACATTTTATTTATTTTTGAGAGACAGAGAGAGACAGAGCATGAGCAGGGGAAGGGCAGAGAGAGAGGGAGACACAGAATCCGAAGCAGGCTCCAGGCTCCGAGCTGTCAGCACAGAGCCCGATGTGGGGCTCGAACCCATGAACCATGAGATCATGACCTGAGCCAAAGTCAGTTGCTTAACTGACTGAGCCACACAGGCGCCCCAAGCCCATCATCTTTTGACTTTATCACTCTTTATCCAGTTAGCTAGTATTCACTCAAGGTTTATTTTTCACTGAGCTCTTAAATATCCACATCTCTGTGACATGGGGGAGAAAACACGTTTCTGGACTCTTTATGACACCCGTACAACATAATGCCCTTTTGATATATGACTTACTAACAAACAACTAGTACATGATTTGTTCTAAGAAGCAATTCTATACCCTGAGTAAGACCAGGTGCAGTCTTCTTTAAAGTTATCAAAATGCATTAGTGACATGCGGTGGATGTTTTGAGAGCATGCTAAAGCTTTGGAATATGTCAGCAAATGAAGACAAATGAAGGTAATACTGGGTGCCCCCAATTTTGTGGATAAATGCCCATAGCAGACATAGGCATGTTCATAATTCCATGGCCCCCAAAGCCCTGGGGAAGTTCCAAAATGATGCCTGGTCTCCTGAGTCAGAAAGAAAGGGACTGAGGCTGGGTTCTATTCTAGAGGGAGATGGGGAGAATCCTGGGCTGCCACCCTCTGTTCTCTTTGTGAAGTGGTGTATGAAGTATTTGCTCTGAGTGAAGGATGTGAGACAAAGATGAGGGAACTTAGAGAGTTCTGGCAGAGGTTAAATGGGCTTGGATTCACTGTCTTGGGGAATGAGAGAAAGGACTGACTGATGATGGTGGGAGATCAAGGAATTTTTCTCCCGGGTATCTCCTTGCTGTTTGCACATAGTAGATCTCAATATATATTTGTGGAATGAGCATACTTGAAAGTATTTTTTTAATGTTTATTTATTTTTTAGAAAGAGAAAGACAGAGCATGAGCAGGGGAGGGGCCGAGAGAGAGGGAGACACAGAATCTGAAGTAGGCTCTAGGCTCTGAGCTGGACACTGGGCTCTAACTCATGAATGGTGAGATCAGGATCTGAGCCAAAGTTGGATGCTTAATTGACTGAGCCACCCAGGTGCCCTGGAAGAAATTCTTGAATTGATTTTATACATCACAGTATCCACAATATAATTTTAGAAATAAATTAAATTCCATTAATAGTATGAAATTGCCAATGAAATTGGCAACATCTCATGCCAGATCATCTCTCATGTTCTTCTTAATGCCAACCAAAGAGTCTTTGTGCAGTTGAGGTCTGGACAAAATGACTATCAAGGGTGAATTACAGGTGTAAAGATCAGCGTGATGATTACCTGTATAGGGTGGTTACAGGTCGCCTTCTCAAGCTTTGCCCTGGTGATGCTGAAGAGGTTAGTGAGTGTTGTGAAAGATTGTATGTAGATGAGTCTGAGGTCCTTTGGGAACACAGCTAGCCATTCTGCAGGCTCTGACCTGACATTTAACTTTTCTTCTCTAAAGGCCAGTGTTTCTCAGATGCTGCATCTGAACTATTCTTTTTCTTGTTCTAGAGCTTCTTAGTGCTCTGTGTTTTCTTCTTTTCTTTGAGGAGTTTCTAGCAAGATTCCAGAGGGTTGTCCTATCTTCCCTCCAACAGTTGCCCCAAAGTCTCAGGGCATTGTTTTGCAGGAGACTCTTAACTTCTGTAGGAAGCACTCACCTGGCCTAGAGATGTGGCATTGTGGTGATTTTAGGTCTTGAGGTCTACCTTCTTCCTGGCTCCTCAACCTCTGGACCTCATCAACCTCCGGACCTCATCAGCCTTCATGGCTTCCATTCCCTTAAGGCACCAGTTCCTGTGTGTTCAGCTCCTGCTTCTGCCAGTGGCAGTAGGAAGAAGGGGGACAGCAATGTGGTGTATCAGACAAGTTTAAGCTTTCAAATTGTACTTGCAAACTTGACAAAGCACTTTATAATCTCCATATAAAACCAAGTTTAAAGCAAAGACTTTCTATTCTCATCTTCAAAGCTGAATCGCAACCAATTACTTTTATTTTATTTTCAAATTATTAATTTAAATTCTAGTTACTTAGTATATGGTGCAATACTGGTTTCAGGAGTAGAATTCAGTGATTCATCACTTACAGACAATACCCAGTACTCATTACAAGTGCCCTCTTAATGCCCATCACCCATTTAGCTCATCACCCACCCACCTCCCTCCGTTTTTTCTGTATCTTTAAGTCTCTTATGGTTTGTTTCCCTTTTTCTTTTTTTCTCCTTCCCATATGTTCATCTGTTGTGTTTCTTAAATTCCACATATGAGTGGGGTGCCTGGGTGGCTCAGTCGGTTAAGTGTCCGACTTCGGCTCAGGTCATGATCTCACGGTCCATGAGTTCGAGCCCCATGTCAGGCTCTGTGCTGACAGCTCAGAGCCTGGAGCCTGTGTCAGATTCTGTGTCTCCCTCTCTTTCTGACCCTCCCCCGTTCATGCTCTGTCTCTGTCTCAAAAATAAATAAAACATTAAGAAAAATTTAAAAAAAATTCCACATATGAGTGAAATCATATGATATTTGTCTTTCTCTGACTCACTTATTTCACTTAGCAAAATACACTCTAGCTCCATCTACATCACTGCAAGTGGTAAGATTTCATTATTTTAGATGGCTGAGTCATATTTCACCTTCATCATTTCATTATATGTATGTATGTGTGTTTGTATTCATATACACACACATACCACATCTTCTTTATCCATTCATCAGTTGATGGACAGTTGGGCTCAATCTCATGAAGCATGAGATCATGACCTGAGCTGAAATCAAGAGTCGGGTGCTTGACCAACTCAGCCACCCAGGCACCCCCTTTTATTTTACTGTTTATTTTATTTGGGGTCTTTTGGGGTTCCATACAAATTTCAGGATTGTTTGTTCTAGCTCTGTGAAAAATGCTGGTGGTATTTTGATAGGGATTACATTAAATGTGTAGATTGCTTTGGGTAGTATGGACAGTTTAACAATGTTTGTTCTTCCAATCGATGAGTATGGAATGCTTTTCCATTTCTTTGTGTCCTCTTCAATTTCTTCCATTATTGTTCTATAGTTTTCAGAGCACAGATCTTTTACCTCTTTCGTTAGGTTTATTCCTAGGTATCTTATTGCAATTGTCTGGGTGCAATTGCAAATGGGATCAATCCCTTTTCTGCTGCCTCACTACTGGTGTACAGAAATGCAACAGATTTCTATATGTTGATTTTATATTTTGCAACTTTGCTGAATTCATGTAATTAGTCCTAGCAATTTTTTGCTGGAGTCTTTTGGGTTTTCTACATACAGTATCATGTCATCTGCAAATAAATTACTTTCATTTCAAACAATAAATTCATCTTTTGCAGTATCCAGGATACCTCACTAATCCATTTCAGGTTTTCAGTATAGTACAGATCTGTCTACATTTGTAAACAAAAGACTTAGCTGCAAGAGAAATGAAGAAAAGAACTAGGCCTGCAGTTTGGAGTTACATTCAAAAATCATTAAGCCAGAATTCATTTTAAACAAGTTTCTGCTAGATAGTATGGGTTCGGTGTGATTACTAGTTCTGGGAACCCATTATGAAACAAATAAAAGTTAAACATTGCCCTGGAAAATTGATACAGTGAGTTGAATTCATTTATCTATTGAACAGCAAATAGGGCTCAATTTTGGGAGGAAGAGTAGGATATGTGGGGAGAGGATGTTATCCCAAGGATGTAGGTGAGAACACATTATGTTAAGAAAAGTAAAAGGTACAGAGATGGAATCTTACACAATTATTCAGAGTGTGGCAGACTTATGTTATGTCAATTTAGCTCAGCTGGAACTGAATTTCACAAAATCCCCTTGCCTGCATAGCTTCTGGTTGGCATGAAGTAGCAGCCACACTCCTTTTGCATGCAGAAGGTGAAGGCAGGCAATGAGGCTCCTGGTAGCTTACACACGCTTGTGTAACCAGCTGCTTGCTGGCTTCCCACCTGGGGGTGGCTTCCCTCCTCTGGGTCCTGCACCTCCGGCCAGATCCTCATTTGGCTTCTCTGGCTCCTGGGCTAGGTGCAGATTTAGTTCCATAATGAAGGTCACTAGCTTCCTCCCATTATCCATGTGGCAGGAGGAGAGGCAGGAAGAGACTGCCATGGATGTTAAAAGCCTGCCCTCATGGGCTCCAGTCACCTCAGCTTTGTAGGTTCCTGTTCCTCCTCTCTTCCCTTCACATCTGATCTCCTTTTCAACTGCCTGCCTTGTGGATTTCCACCAGATCCAGAAGGAAACATCTTATATAATAGTTTAACCATATCCCACAACTGTGTAAGGCCTAGTCACCATTATAGATCCCTTATTTATAATGTATATTTTGGAGGTTTTGTGTTTCTCTGATCACAGTCTTGGTTAAACACAGGGTGACATTATTAGAATGGGGAAAATTGGGAAGATCATTGGATAAATCATCTGTAATTTCTCAGAAGAAAGGCAATGACTTTGACTAAGCTCTTGTTGGCATAAAGTTCTCCACGGTGCTCAACAAGGTAAACCAATGTTTTTTAAGACCTTCAGTATCTTCATATAACTTTATACATGCTATTAAAGTTGTTAGTCACACACTTTTATTTTTTTTATTTTTATTTTTTATTTTTTTTTAGTGTTTATTTATTTTTGAGAGACAGAGAGAGACAGCATGAGCGGGAGAGGGCAGAGAGAGAGAGAGGGAGACCCAGAATATGAAGCAGGCTCCAGGCTCTGAGCTGTCAGTCCAGAGCCCGATGTGGGCTTGAACTCACAGACCGCGAGATCATGACTTGAGCCGAAGTCGGATGCTCAACCGACTGAGCCACCCAGGTGCCCCACACACTTTTAGATCATACACAATAGATTATATTTATGTATATTTATGGCTAACATTTCAAATATATCCAGTGTTTGACATTATCTAGGTGATACCGCCATTCTTAGTAGCTGATGTTCAATATTTAAGATTCTGCTTTGTATACCACTCTTGATGTGTATTTGTATCTGTGACCTGACTTTTTTCTCAAAATAATTCTGAGAGGTCAGAAAAGAGCCAGTAAGAAGTTGGGGTTTGGCACAGAAGAAGAGGAAAAACATTTCCGAAGCCCATGCTGTCACATTTGCACTTTATAATTTCAATTAATTTTCACAAACCTTTCTGGTTAGTTTCTTACTCTTATTTTGAAGTTGGGCACTGAGAATCAAAGAATAAAGTGTCTTGTTCAACATCTCACACCTAACAAAAAACTGCTTTTCCTTAAAAGTGAGTGAAACCGGGGCGCCTGGGTGGCGCAGTCGGTTGAGCGTCCGACTTCAGCCAGGTCACGATCTCGCGGTCCGTGAGTTCGAGCCCCGCGTCAGGCTCTGGGCTGATGGCTCAGAGCCTGGAGCCTGTTTCCGATTCTGTGTCTCCCTCTCTCTCTGCCCCTCCCCCATTCATGCTCTGTCTCTCTCTGTCCCAAAAATAAATAAATGTTGAAAAAAAATTAAAAAAAAAAAAAAGTGAGTGAAACCATAACCATACCAATGGAAAAATTGGAATAACCTTTAGAACCTGAAAACTTTCAGGTGCTATGCATCAATAAAAGTAGGAAGATAAGAAGCAAACAGAACCATATAACAAGGATTCAGTATTTGACATGTGGGCACAGCAACAAAAAACAGTGATAAACATTTTCATCTCTTGATAATAAAAGCTTTGCTGGTAGTAAACTATTTACAGTATACTTAATACATCGGAAAGCTGTTACATTTTTAATATGTAAAATGAATAAAATGGAAAAAAAATGCCCAAGCTAGAGTTAAACACTAGGCCACAAAACTTCCAAGTGTCATCTAATGACTAGGGAGGAAGTGTGTATTTTAATGAAAAAAATCCCCAACGTATAACACCTAGAATTTTCATTTCAGCAATTGTCCCTTTAATATTGAGACCCTTTGTCTATTCCAGAGGGGTAATGGCAGGTAGAATTTTACCTGAAATCCCCTTAAGTTTCCAGTTCTCATGGTTACTTCCTCCTCAAATTTCTTTCAACACTAATCAATGGCACCTCGTTACAATCTCAGTGAAAGTTTGAACAAAAGGACCCATTTCCCAATGGTTGTAAAAATAAATGGAACATGAGGGGAAGTTACACTGTATACTGAAGTAGAGTCACAGAATTGTAGTGGCATTGAAGATTGATTCCCTATCTTTTACAAGTGACTTAACTGAAAATCAGAGAAGTTTTAGTCATTAAATTCAAAAGTGAGTTCAGGTTTATGGATGCACTAAACGTACACAATTTTGTGAGGAATTTAAAAAAAAATAAAATCACAAATACAAAATTACATATAGGACTTTGGGTGTGGCTCATGAAAATGAGGGTTTAACATTCCAACCAGATCTGAATGAGGTGAAATCCAACTTGAAAAAGCAAAAGCCAAAAGTGTTCAACAAGCTGGTACCTGGAAGTGCACGGAAGCAGAGGGGCATCAGGAACAACCGGAACCAGAAACATGAACCTCACTGGGATTGTTTCTGTCTCTGTTTCTGTCCATAGGTAGGCCTTATTCCCTCTCACTGTAAACCAGCACTCTTCAGAAGCAGGCAAATATGGCTACTGATAGTTCTTAAATTACATATCATAAAGTTTCAACCACTGAGATGCCAAGAGGCTCTCTGGGCCAAATCCAATGCTAGAGAAGGACCTTAGTTGATCTGGTTGGGTCCAAGTTAACTGCTGTCAGTGGAGTTGAGTCTTATAAAAACATGGAGATAACCACAGGCACATGCTCAGCATAGAAAAGAATCTGTGCCAAGAAGAATCTGGAAAGACAAAACAACCCTCCATAAATTATTTGCTCAATGCTGAATAGCTAATAAGAAGTATATTCAGAATCATAAACTAAGGGTTCATTTCTAGAACATTTTTTTCCCTAAATATTACAGCAGATACTAAAAAAATTAATTTTCCTGGCACAGAATTTTTGTTTTCTTGGCATAGAAAATTATCAGAATACACAAACCAAAATAAGACCCAACAAAAATAAGCTTAATTTTTTCATTCAAAGGCAATTTAGAGTTCCTCTGAATGAGCATTATACACATCGATTCTCATTTAGAGACTTATTAAGAAAACAGGACATTTGGGTTAAGCATGTATTATCTATTAACTTATACTAGAAACTTCCTTCTTTCTGCTATTCTGATGTAATTTGTTTACTTATTATCTCTTTATCATAGATATAGAATAGATGAAAAGTGCTAATTGGCTGTGCTCTGTGATAAATGAAAGATTCTTGTACAGTGCTTTGATATATAAATAGCATAACTACAAGTTTATTAAAGCCACATTTTTTTAGAACAAATAGCATATTGCTAAACATTTCAGACCAAAAAGTTCCTGCATAAGGAAGTCGCTATTGATTTATATTTCCTAGTTAAGTAATTCTCTATCGATTTATATTTCTTTGCCTGAAACAAAGTGCCTCAATCATTGGAAAAATTAAAAGGAGGAGAATTGAAAATGGGAAATTTTGACACAATATATTACAATAGAAAGAAAACCCCAGGCCTTTCCTTTTCTTTCTTTTTAAAAAAAATTTTTTTTTCAACGTTTATTTATTTTTGGGACAGAGAGAGACAGAGCATGAACGGGGGAGGGGCAGAGAGAGAGGGAGACACAGAATCGGAAACAGGCTCCAGGCTCTGAGCCATCAGCCCAGAGCCTGACGAGGGGCTTGAACCCACAGACCGCGAGATCGTGACCTGGCTGAAGTCGGACGCTTAACCGACTGCGCCACCCCGGCGCCCCTCCTTTTCTTTCTTTAACTAAGCTTTAGCAGCATCTTTTTATTTTAATTTTTAAATTAATAAATTTCCATTGTTCTTGATTAGTTCCAAGAATTCTTCTCTACCTGGAAACATGACGTATGTTGAAGGCAATCCTGGAAAGGATTTGTAATAGTGCCTTAACCATGCCACTATGCTTAAGATGAGAAAAGAAGGAGCTTGAAAATAAGTAATGGATTTCAGAGTTCAGCTCTTTCCTACCAGTGAGACTTTCTCTGGATTAGACTCAGCCTTACAGTCTGGTGAGGCATGGCCAAGGCTACATCTGTTGTACTGTGTGCTGTTAGGCAAGAGCAAAAGGTCTCAATTCAGAAGCTGGAGAAAAGAGTAGGATACTAAAACCAAGGGTAGCAGACGCCAAACCAAACTGAAGGCCTATGAATTATCTTCCAGATGAGTAAGAGAGCAACATCTGTTCATACTCATAAATCAAATCCTGCCCAGCAGGCTCAGGGCATGGGGTTCCTTCCACAGAAGCACAGGATGGGACACATGAAGAGAATGGATGACAGTGTGATCCTTCACACTGATGTGCCATAGAGCAACAGTAAATAAGGTGTCCAGGAAACAGGGGCCCACAGAACTGTGAGCCAGTCAGAAACCAGAACTGAGTTCATACTACCTGGTAAATTCTATGGGCACAAGATAGGGAGCCAATTTAAAAGCAAAGCCACAAATGTGCAAGTTTGCCAGATTCTTTAAAATACAATTATAATCACTGATCAAGGGACGGATTTAACATAAACAACCTGGAGAAGACTCCTGATCATATTTGAACATTTTAAATTTCACCTACCTACACAATAGCATTACCTTCAGGATGTTGTCTTTTAATAAAAAGCCTTTTCCCCCCTCTCACAAAAAAAATGTTGTTTGTCATTTGTGCATGTTGTATCTTTGTTTTTTCTTGAATTGCTCTGTTTTCTTTTCTGATATCATACTAACTGACCATGATTTAGAATAATATGACAGATGTGTTTAGTGTGGCAGAAAGTCTCCATTTTTCACTCCAAGTTTACTTTTCACCTATCTCAGCCTTAACCTCTGCCCAAGAAGAATGACCTCCACCAACTGGGTCTCCTGAGCTCTCTTGCCCTCTGGCTTCCAGTTGGGTTTGGCCATTAAGAAGTACAGACATGAAGAGCACGTGGGTGGCTCAGTCAGTTAATTAAGCATCCAACTTCAGCTTAGGTCATGATCTCATGGTTGGTGAATTTGATCCCCATTTTGGGCTCACTGCTATCGGCCTGTCAGTGCAGAGCCCACTTTGGATCTTCTCTCCCCCTCTTGGTCCCTTCCCCACTTGTGCTTTCCCAAAAATAAACATTTACAAAAAGAAGAAGAAGAAGAAGAAGAAGAAGAAGAAGAAGAAGAAGAAGAAGAAGAAAAAGAAAAAGAAGAAGAAGGAGGAGGAGGAGGGGAGGAGCAGGGGGAGGAGGAGGGGGAGGAGAAGGAGAAGGAGAAGGAGAGAATTAAGATCAGATAATAAGAGAAGAGACAGGTAGGAGTATTTTACTTTTACTCTCTTCCAACCAGACAGTAGTTTAGCAGGGGTTGTGTTCCTCTTGAGTATCTCAGATGGCCCCTATCAGATGGCTGCAGCTTTCTCCAGATTCCAGAGGTAGTCTCTTTGACCTTGTTTGTGTCATCTTGATGGTGGGAGTAGCTTCCTGTCACTGCTAGTCTTAGAGGGCTTTGCTACCCTTTTTGAATCACTTAACCTTGCGACACCTTGGTACAGATACTCTTTATTATATTTTCTTAAATTATTCTTATATGTGTAACATCTCCTTTTCTTCTAGAACTCTCATTAATATAGTTAGCAAAGAAATATCATTTACAGGGCACCTGGGTGGTTCAGTTGTTTGAGCGTTCAACTCTTGATTCTGGCTTGGGTCATCATCCCAGGGTCATGGGATCGCCCCCCACAGCAGGCCACACTGAGTGTGGAGCCTGTTTGAGATTCTCTTTCCCTTTACCCCTCTCCTGCTTGCACGTGCTCTCTCTCTCTCAAATAAATAAATAAAAATTTTAAGAAGTATCATTTACCACAATACCCAATCTGAAGAAGCATCAATCTATTACAAGCAAAGTCAATGCAAAGTACAAGGACAATCATCCCACAGATGAGAGGGAAGATTTCCAGAAAGCAGTATGGTGTAGTGGAGGAGTACCTTGTTTTTCATACCAGGGTTCAAATTCTGGTTCTGCCTCTTGCTAGATCCACGAACTAGAACAAATCTTTTAGTTTCTCAAAATCTGTTTTTCTTAATAAGACGAGACTAATAATAACATCTCTCTTATAAATTTGTTGCTAAGATTCAACAAGATAATTTGGTTTAATTTCATAGTATGACGTTGGCATTAAGACTGATAGCCTGGCAGCTATGATAGAAGCCATGTTTTTAAAATGATGCTTCCAGGGATGAGACATCAACTGAGAAGTATAATCTAAACACTTAAAGGATGACTTACAGTGTCCTATGCTAAGAAACATCCACAGCGCTACTTTACTCAGTTTATTAACTGCTACCAAACAATAATATGCAACATCCTGGATTACCATCTAGTCTCAAATCCGATAAAATTCCCAGCCTTGAAAATCCCCTTCCTCTATGCTCAAAAGATACAGCCTAGAGGTGAATATGTTAAAGATGGTGGCAATGATGAGATCTCTTACTGAGATTAATTACTGACATTCATTCTTACTGAGACTAACTATATGATAGCGCTCACTATTCTAAGAATGTGATACATTTTAAATCTTTCAAGCCTCATAACAGGTAACGTATATCATTATTTTCTCATTTTACAGGAAGAGCAGTTGAGGCAAAGATTAAATAACCTGCCCATGGTCACATCTAGTAACTGGCGGAAAGGAAGTTTGAACCCTGGAGCCGAGGCTTCAACACCCATGTGCTAAAGCACCCAGCTATACTGCCTCACCCGGCAATTTCTACCCCATTTTTTGATGCTATGGACATCTGGGTTCCATCTTCAGAAATACAAACATTTAATTTAGAATTATAACACCACTGACAAATTTTTGTCAAGCAAGCACTTTGCAGAGCAAATATCATTAGGCCAGTTTAATTTATTATTGAATTTTCTATTCAGCACAGTTAAAACATTTTTATGTTTACTTTATTGAAATTATATTCATCAGGGTCTTTTTTCTGTAAACTGTACACTGAACATCTGATTTATTGGTCAGTCATTTTGTCCATATAAAATGTGACTGATTATAGCTCCTACCCAGAGTACTTTTCTTTTATGGTTATTATAATAGAGCTTCAACAGACCCACATCTAATTTACATGAATTCAATCAGCTTGGCCAAAAATTAAAATAAATCTAAGAGTTTCTGTGATTTCCCAAATCCACCTCCAAGGGATTTTCATACATGAAAAGGTTTCATACGTGGTGAGGATAGAAGTGAGTAGTGATTCCTCCAAGAAGAAATTAAGGAATTAACTTGGGGTGGGAAGAGGAGGGTGTTGATGAGAAACAGCTTATTAACGTAATCTCAAAATATCTCCCTACAAATCACAATTTGCAAAAGCTATAATTTGCTATACAGTGGAGAAATAAACAACACCTCAACCAACTGATGGAAATTAGCCTCATGAATATAGGACAGGCATGACGTGCCTACAGGTGTGATAGCCTAAGAAGGACAGGCAGCACTTAATTTAGCAATCCTGCCAAAAAATACATAACCAGAATCACATTATGGGGAGACACTAGGTAAACCGCCTTCAAAGGCAGTTTGTAAAACCACTGGCCTTTATTCTTCAAAATTATCAAGGTCCCGAAAGACAAAATAGGGTAAGGAGCCATTCCAAATTAAATAAGAATGATAACTAAGTGCAATACATGATCATAGTCTAGCTTCTGGAGAAAAACTGCTGCGAATGACATAATGGGGATAATCGACAAAACTGGGAACTAGGGACGCCTGGGTGGCTCAGTCGGTTAAGCATCCAACTTTGGCTCAGGTCATGATCTCACAGTTTGTGGGTTTGAGCCCCGCGTCCGGCTCTGTGCTGACAGCTCTGAGCCTGGAGCCTGCTTTGGATTCTGTGTGTGTGTGTCTCTCTCTGCCCCTCCCCTGATCTCTCTCTCTCTCAAAAATAAATGAGGATTAAAAAAAGAAGAAGCGCTCAATTGAGGTGAAAGGTGGTTTTCTGATTTTAAAATTCATATCAGATTTTGGGGCGCGTGGGTGGCTCCGTCGGTTGAGTCTCTGACTTCGGCTCAGGTCACGATCTCATGGCTTGTGAGTTCAAGCCCTGCGTTGGGCTCTGTGCTGACAGCTCAGGGCCTGGAGCCTCCTTCGGATTCTGTCTCCCTCTCTCTCTGTTCTTCCCCTGCTCTCACTCTGTCTCTCACTTTCTCAAAAATAAATAAAGATTAAAAATTTTTTTTAAACAATTTAGACCTGCAAAAACTGATCTCGAAAAAGTGGACTTTCTAGAAATGCACTGAAGTAACACCTTCTAAGAACTGGTTTTAAGTACTCTAAAATGAGTTGAAAATCATGTAGAGTAAAAATGACCCTGGAAAATCTCTAAATTGCCCATAAATGTAGAGTACACACATTTTTGGTAAATAGCCCTGTACAGTAATATGTATGTACAACTGGATAATGTATACAATATGCAATTTCATGGAAGGACCGTAATCAGCAGGTAAATAATTCAAGTATTTTGCAACACTTCCACAATTTTGTGAAAATTACAAATTACAAGTTCTAGCATTATCATTATGTTCTACATTCAATTTTAACGGTTCTTCCAGTTTTGGTCACTGTTTCTTTAAGACCTTTAGTAATCGTTTTTTTGTTTTAAAGCTTTATCTTGGAATAATTTCTGATTTAGAGACAAGTTTCATGAAATTATAAAGAATATCTGTATTCCCTTTCTACAGATTCACTAATTTTGACTATTTTGCCACATTTGCTTTTTAATTCTCTCACTGTGTGTGTGTGCGCGCGCACACACACACACACACACAGTTTTTGCAGACCCATTTGAGAGTAGATTGAATACCTCAATGACTTTTTGTCACTTAATACTTCAGTGTGTATTTCTCAAGAGCAAGAGTATTTTCTTCCATAACCACAGTCTAGCTATCAAATTTAGGAAATTTAACATGGCTGTGCTTATTATTTATATAATGTATAGTCCATTTCCAATTTTTCAATATGTTTTTACTTTATTTATTTTGAGAGAGAGAGAGAGCATGGGAGGGGCAGAAAGAGAGGGAGAGAGAGGATCCCAACAGGCTCCACGAGGTCAGCACAGAGCCCAATGTGGGGCTTGAGCTCACAAACTGTGACATCATGACCTGAGCTGAAGTCGGACACTTAACCAACTGAGCCACCCAGGCGCCCCTGCAGGTCTAAATTTTTAAGGATGCAGCTTATACCTGCACTTAGGGGTTTGCGTTGATTTTTATTTCTGGTCAGTGTGCTGGATATTCTCCTTTTCTTCTCCACATCCGTATCTCACCCTTTGCCACCCTGCCCTGAGTCTAGGGCACCCAGAGCTTCCACACTCTCTGGGTTCCAGTTGAATGTGAATTTGGAGAGCCATCAGCAGGAGACCAGAGAGTGAGAGCTGAGTGACACTATTATATCCCCTAGCCTTGCCCTGACCTGGTCAATAAAGGCTGCATTCCCCTACTCTAGAGTCCCCAGCTCCCACTGGCCAGCTTTTGTTCCAGTTTGCAGTAACAGCTCTGTCAAATGCTGGGTCTCCAAAAATATTACCAAAAGTATCTGTGATAAAGCAAAGCTGAGTTTGTTGCTTCTCACAGGAAGGCAGATCACTACCTTGACAGTCTTAGCAGAAACTTGCAAGGGGAAAAGAAAAGTCAGGATATATATGTGGTCTTGAAGGTCTGGTTCAAGGTAGCTTTTCCAATGGGAGTGCTTGCCTAGGACTGGGCAAAGCTCATGATATGATAGTTTAGGATGGGTGGATATAGCAAGAGAGGGTCTCCAGGTGAGTTAAAGGAAAACAACTTCTTGATAAGCTTGGTTGAGCTGTTATCCTGAGTAGTGGATATTTACTCAAATGAGGATACGTTAAGCAGTATAGTATGAAGATGAATGGATGTTCAGAAAGTTCCTAAAACAAGTAATAAAGTTATCTGAAACTTCATCTTCCTGGGCATGAGTTGCCTGAAATAGCAAAGTCATGTCAATGTAGACTGTATGCCCCATGGGTGTAGGTAGTTTCTGTTCTCAGCCCCCATCCTTTTAGGTCTAGGGATGGTGATGGCTCTTCACTGTGAGTTGCTGCAGGGTCGGTCCTTCATCACCCAGTGGTTGGTTTTCCTTTCCTGCCCTCACTTTTGTCAATAATCTATTAAAATTTTTGCAGTTACTCTATTTGAATGTGCCATCTGTCTCCTATTAGTACCCTAACTGAGGAAGATAATTATGAGTTAGGTAAACATTTATTCATTTGTATATATTATTAACTCAGCAACTCACACAGTATTGCTGTATTTCCCAGTATTAATCGTGTCGCCAGTCCAAATCAGTATCATTGTGTATGGTTTGTTCACTGAAGGTGCAGTAAAATGTAAATTGCAAAGTCAAAAGACCCTGATTTGTGCCTAGATCTATTTGAGCCCACCTACAGAAGTGGTCTCATTGACCTTTTGCACTCATCCTGACAGAGGACGGGAGATACTTAAGCTGCTCTAGCCAATTACTGGGGATTTAGGACCTGCAGGACCTAGCCCTGCCCTTCTGCCCTGATTTTGAAAACTGTACTTCATTCTGCTTCTCTCTGGGTCCCCATCCCCATCATGATAAACTACACACTGACTCAAAACTGCTTTATTCTTGGCAGTCCTAGCTACCAGGAACTGGAGACCTGACCATAGTTCCAAGTGCAAGGGTGGCTGCCAGCTGACTGCCTTGCCGGTTGCCTGTGAACAGTCTGCGAATTCCTCTCTCTAGCCACCTCCTGGGCGGGGGGAGGGTATATGTTTGTTTTTAAACCCCCAGTGCCACTGCCCACCCACACTACCTGCCCTACTGCTAAACTCTTGGGTATGGTATCTGTCCTCTAAGTATCTAACAGAGAAAATGGAATCAAGGGTTGTATGCCAACTCCCCCCATAATACACTCACAAAAGCTCGAAAGAAACGAAATCTTTAAAAGAAACTAAGCAAAGAACATAAATGCATATCTGAACACATTCCCTGAATATGTGGGAACTCTCCGGTCCTTCTCCTCCCTAGGAATATCACCGCCATCTTTAATATACACACCTTGCAGACGTCTGGAAGTGCTGCACTGAATTATTTAGTATGATTTAGCATGGCCATTTGTTCTGTGTTAGACCTGTTTGGAATGAAATGAAGGAAAGGACCTTAGACAGACACAGAGGAGCACAATCAAACTTGCTAATCATAGGTAAATCACACTAGGTTTCATTCATCAGTCTTTGCTTTCATGCCAGGAACTATTTCAGCTTAGTTATAGTATGCACATTATATTCATTTCAAGGAGATACAAAAACCCATATAACACATATCTCAGTACTTACAGAAATAAAAGTGAACTCTACACAAAAGCCTGTGTCACATGCAATTGCACTGACACTTTAAAAAGAGACGGATAGTGTTTTCCTAAAGGACATGTTATGAATATCCAGTGTATGAGTAGGAAATATGAAATTTCCCTTTGGACTTTATATTGGACTGAGACAGCCAAGAAATTATAAAACTGGAGTCATTTCAGGAACTTTGTGGACCTCTTATGTAATGCATTACAAGGGACAGCCTTCCAGCTGAGAATATGCTTCATTTGTATTGCATAAATTATACACTATACAGCCTGATATAGTACTTAAAAGTTTTGACTTTCAAGTTAAACAAACCTGGGTTTGAATGCCAGCTCACTAGCTCTGAGAGATTCTGCAAATTATTTTATTTCATTAAGCCTTGCTTACTTCAACTAAAAATGGGGATAATGTTAGCACCTACTCATAAGGTAATTGGAAGAATTAAATGAAATAATGCACACATACACAAAAACAAAGCATCGTGTCTAGCACATAGTAAGCACTTAACAACACTGTGTCATTCATGTTGCTGTTTTAACATTGAGCCTGTACTGGGGTATGGCCAGTTTTTACATTTAACCATACCATCTCCTTTTGGATGAAACCCAATAAATAACACTTCGCTAACTTCTTCCTGTACCACCAGTTGATAACATCCAACGGTCCATTAGGGATTTTTCATGTGGAAGTTACAGTTGCACATCAAAGTTGCTGTGTCTGAAGTCAAGCTTATCATCTTCTACCTAAAAGGAGTCCTCCTGATTTACCAACTTCCGTTAAACTGGAAAAATCCCTTTGTTCTCAAAGATGGCGAGAGTCATAAATTTGATCTGATTCAATTAAAGGCTAAGAAAACTGGAAAATAGAACCATGTATACATAGATTATCTGGATATCACCACCAGTCATCATATTCATATCATGACTGTAATCCTTAAAATGAGAAGGAAAAAAAATGAACAGGTTTTCAAAAGGTCAATCCAATTTGGAAAAAAAAATTTTTGGATCAATATTTAAATTTAAAACTCTTAGTAATTTTTTCCAGGTCTGAGTTATAAAAACAATGAAAATTCTTTATTTCTATAGTACCTTGAAGTTTACCAAGATTTTTCACATATCTTAACTCTTCAAATAGAGCTATTATTCTTGTTTTACATATAATAACACAGAGATGATACTTTAGATTGGATTATGAGGACAGTGCCATGCCACTTATAACATGGCAGAAGCAGACCTAAGGGAGGGACCAACGATGCAGCTCTTCGAAAGGAGAGCATTCCAGAGAGAGGGAGCAGCAGGTGCAAAGGCCCTGAGACAGAAGCATCCTTACTGTAGAGAGGAACTAGCAAGGTGGATCATGGGGCTGGAGCAGAGGTAGCCAGGAGCCCTATAATGTAGGGCCTTGTAGGCAGCGGGAAAAGCCTTAGAATCTTTACTGTGATCACCCAAAAGCTCTTAGCTACAAAGTGAAAGTTCGGAGGCATGACTTTGAGTCTTCCAGTTCGAAATCTGAGATGGTGACCCGTAAAAAGGGCTTTCTAGGTAAGCAGATAAGATCCTGGATGGCATCTTTAATTATCACCACAAAACTCCACCATTTTATGTCCTCTACCACACCAGCCTCCAGCATAACTAGTATCTGTCTCGTTCAAACTCTCCTATGAAACCAGTTCACATTCTCAGACATTTTTCTTTTCTCTCCTTTTGCTCAAATCTGTTCATGAGAATGTACGAGCCAAGACAGCGATCACAGAAGAGATGATCCTTCTTGTGTTTTCTGCTTCAGCTACTTGTCAAAATTTAATTTTAATCCAAACTCTGTCACACTTTCTAGTTGTGACATAAGACAAGTCATTTTAATTTCGTTGTTTTTCTCTTTCTGCAAAACAAAGATTCTGATTCTATTGATATTTTCAAAAGCTACTTTATCCCAGAAAAATGAGGTAATGAATGTATACTGTTTAGGTCTCTCTTCCAGAAGGATGATATGTCAGCAAGTATTCATTAAGCAAGTCTATGTTCCCAGCCTGTGCAAGGCTCCATGGAGCATAAAAAGAAGTAAACTGCCTGAGCCCTGACTACAGAGAACTCAAAATTCTCTTCAGGAAAAGAATAAGTCTCCATAAGCAACGACTAGAGCCTAAGGGTTTTAAAATTAAGAGAGGGATTTTGCCAGGTCTCTTAGGCTCTACTGCTTAACGGGACCATTGAATTCAGTTGGCATCTGACTGGCCTTAGGCTTCTTTGAATTAATAGGAAGCTTTGGTCCTCACATCCCCCTTCAAGGTTTAGTATAAGCTCTCTGTTGAAAAAGAAAATCATATTGGGCCTTACAAATAGAAAAAGATGTCAAGGTCATTTAGTCTTTTCAAGGAGATCAGGAACATAATGCATTTATGTTCTGTTCAACAAGGCAGACAGAGTGGCTGTTTTCTAGTGATTTCTGAGAAGACCCCTCTACCCACCACCATCCTTAACTTTGCTCACTGGCCCAACCTAAAATGCCTATAATTTCTACTTTTTGAATCAGTTTTTTGGAATAAATACATTCTGCATATTGAAAATCCTTGTTAGAATGCAGGCAAATTACTCAGAAGAAGTAACCCGTTAACTGATTAGCATGGATTAATATATCATTTCATACCAAGGAGAAAGGCCTGAGGAGACTATAAATATGAAAGGTTTTGGAAAAATAAGTAATGTTTGAGAGAACTGGAGTAAAGAAACCCAGGATCAGACACCTTGAGACTTTCATGGACCAAGATCAAAATACCCATCATCTGGGTACAGTGCTCAGAAGAGAAAAGGAACATGAAGGTCAGATAAGAGCACTTAAGACCAACTCAGGCAACTCCCCAATGTGGTCTGGGTTGCTCTGGTGTTCTAGACTGAGACAGAACAACAGAAGTGACCTTAGAGATACCCTGTTTCATCCACTTATCGGTAGAGAAAATACCATCTGGGATATTTGGGACATTTGAGTGACTTACTCAAATCAATTCAATAAGTAAGTGACAGAATGAAAATTAGAAATCTAGATTCATGACTCCCCACTTGTTTTGCAAAGTTAAAAAAAAAGTGGCTCTCAAGATTAGGATCTTTGGTTAGGGTTTTTCCAGATCCTATTTTCAAGGCTTTCAGTCTCTGAATTAAAGGTTCTTTTATTTTGGCTATTCTGAATGTTTGTTCAAGAAAAAGCTATTAGACAGGGCTTAAACTGGGATTAGTATGTAAAGAAACTTAAATCCTTGGTAGAATATATCTCAAAATTCAGAAGTAGAAAAGTTCTCCTGGATCAGAGGTTGGTGCAATAGATAGACACATTTCCTCTTTTCTTCCCACACTCTCATCTTAAAAATAATACCAGACAGTACTAGACATCAAAGACAGCCAGCTGAGACAGGAGGAAGTGACTGTTCAAACAGGGAGGGATTCAGCAAGGTAAGTCCCTAACAAATAAGCCCTGGTGATAAATGACACAAAGCCATCACCCAACTAACTAATCAACGTATCCAAAAACATATGGATCTAGCCCGCAAACACCAACGTTCCTGATAATGTTGGTAATTGATTAAGTTTTGTACACAAATAGTGTTTGATAAAAATAACTAAAAAACAAAACATGCCCTTCCTATTTTTTCAGCTAAAGGGAAGACATCATGGTACAATGAAAAGAAAATAATGTTTGAATTGCATAGATATGCTTTTTTTATTCCTGGTTCCAGGATACGAGAAAGAGTATCATAAACAGAAGTGTGAAAAGGAAAATATGAATTTTATTTGTTTTGCATATCTATCCGGTATCTGTATCATTTAGGGATCATATCGCACCTTGGTTAAAGTCAATGTTAAGGAGTTAAGAAGACCTGAACTCAATACTCTTTATTGACCATGTGAACATGAGCAAGATATTAATCTTACTTCTCTTGAAACAGTAATAGTAAAAACCAATTTACAGAATTGTCATGAGGATTGACATTGGAAAAAAAAATCACGTGTAAAGCACCTAGTGTAATGCCTAGCATAAAGTAAGCACTTGACAAAAATATATTCTCTGTCCTTCAGGTGCCCTTATAAGAAAAGCAATTATCATAAGGGAAGGGAAACAAAAATAATATAAAACCAGGGAGGGGGACAAAACAGAAGAGACTCATAAATATGGAGAACAAACTGAGGGGTGTTGGAGGGGTTGTGGGAGGGGAGATGGGCTCAATGGGTAAGGGGCATTAAGGAATCTACCCCTGAAATCATTGTTGCACTATATGCTAACTAATTGGGATGTAAATTTTAAAAAATAAAAAATAAAATTAAAAAAAGAAAAACAATTATCTATATAAAGTAATTTAAGAAATATTGTCCATATATTGATTTATTTACACTTCGAAGATTTCTTGGTCCTTGAAAATAGCACCAAGAAGAGCAGCATAAGATAAAAAAATTGGGACGTATTCAATTTAAGAGCGATGAAATAAAAATGTTGAATTCCTGTGTGGGAACAGGTGTTACAAGCAAAGTTTAAGATCAACAACAGACTGGAAGAAAATATTTGCAATGCAAGAGTTAGTGGTTCTATTTTTGTTAAGAGCTCCTATTAATCAAAAATACAAATGTCAATGGAAAAATAGTCGAAATATTTGAATAGACAACTTACCAAAACTCTACAAATTTTCACTAGACATATAAAACAACATGCTCAACTCTATTAATAAGAAAAGAAATACAAAATACAAAATAAAACAAAGAGATAGTATTTTGCTTATCAGATTAGCAAAATTAAATAGATCGATAATATTCAGATCAGCAGACTTAAAAGTCAAAGAGAAGGTAATATTTTTAGAGGAAAATACGGTATTAGCTATAAAAGATTTATATGCTTATACTCTTTGACCCAGAAATACACTAGAGAAAGAATTATGAGCATAACCAATGATAAGTGTACAAGATATTGGCTGCACTATTATTTGAAATATCCAAATCACTGGAAACAGCTGCAAGTAACAGTAAAATATTTCTAAGTGGCTAAAAAATAAGAAAGTTTTATTATCTCATGTGCCAAAAGACATGAAAGATTATCCTGAGTGTGGGTTAATTTACTGACTCAGGGATGTCATGAAGAACAATGGTTACTGCCATCTTTTCCCTCTGCTTGGCATGTAAACTTTGTTCTCACAATAACTGCACTTACCAACATACGGTGCCACAAATCCAGGCTTTATACCAACTGGAACAAAAGATTAATAGCCATCTTTTTGTAACCTACGGAAATGTCTTTCGAAGAAACTTTGTGTTTAGACATCCTCTTATTCTCCTTTGGCCAGAATCATACCACATATCCATTTCTAAGCAAATGCCTAGCTAGCAAAGAGAATGTGATTCTCTTACTTGATTTAAGAAAGAACATGGCTTCCTAGACGTCAAGTGGGTCACCAAAACTACTTCCGGGACCTCCTTTAAAAGAACAGGACAAATAATGTTAGGGAAATATTCTATACTTTGATTGAAAAAACTGGATACACAGTTCGTTCCCTCTGTTGAGTGAGATTGAGAGGTAAATGAGTCAGAACAGGAAAGGTTATGTTGTGATAACAAATAGACCCTGAATTTCAAAAGGTTAATGCGATAACAATATAGGTTTCCTTTCATTCAAGTCATAGTCTTATTCGAGTTGCCTGGCTCTCCTTGACAGCTCATCTTCCAAGTGTCATAGGGATCTAGATTTCTTCTAACTTGTAGTTCTACTTGATCTCAAACACATCACTGCCAAATTTATTGCAGAAGTTAAAGAGAGTATGAAGACTCCACAGGGATTTCATAGCCAGCCTTGGGAGTGGGTTACATTACTTCTACTGACCCCCCATTGGTCAGAACACACAGTCCTTCCCCTAACTGCAAGAGAGGCTGGGAAAGGTAGTTTGTGTGCTCAGAAAAGGAAAGCAAGATTCCAGTTGCATTATATAAAGCTTTGTCTCCATCAGAGGGGATTTTTTAAAAAATGACTTTTTTGCCACTGTGGAAAATAGTATAGAGATTCTTCAAAAGATAATAGAACTAACCTATGATCCAGTAATTGCACTACTGGGTATTTATCCAAAGAATGCAAAAACACTAATTCAAAGGGATACATGCACCCTTATGTTTACTGCAGCATTGTTTACAATGGCCAAGATACAGAAGCAGCCTAAGTGTCCACTGATAGATGAATAAGAAGATGTGATTGATATATATATATCCATATATATATATATATATATATATATATATATATATGTGTGTGTGTGTGGAATATTACTCAGCCATAAAAAGAATGAAATTTAGCCATTTGCAACAACATGGATGGAGTTGGAGAGTATTATACTAAGTGAAATAAGTCAGAGGAAGACAAATACCATATGATCTCACTCATATGTGGAATTTAAGAAACAAAACAAGTAAGCAAAAGAAAAAAAAAGAGAGAGAGAAGCAAACCAAGAAACAGACTGTTAACTATAGACAATAGAGAGGAGGTGAGGGGGGATGGGTGAAATAGGTGATAGGGATTAAGGAGTGCACTTATCATGATGAAAAAAATAAAATCAATTAAAATAAAAGTTAAGATGGTAAATTTTATATTATGTGTATTTTACCACAATAAAAACAACCCCCCCCCAAAGATTTTTCTTCTTTACTTCACACATTTATCCTAAGCATACAGAAAGTTATGTATAAATTATAACATTTATGTATAAAAAGGTGGGGGAAAAGTCCCTGGTCATTCCTGAGAAGTAATTTTGCCTGGTTTTGATCATATTTAATTCCATTTTCCTTGTATTAAAATCCTTTTTCTTTTTTTAAATTCATCCTGGGGACTTTGATATAGAAGAAAATTCTAGTGGAGAGTCTGTAGGTTATGGATTCACCTTACAGCATCCTAAAAGATCAAGGATTCACAATCTGGGAGGTAAAGAAAGTCAGGGCATTCTAGACAGAAGTCTCAGGAACACACAGGGATACACAGGAATTGGCCTTACTACTTTTTGGGGAGGCTATTTGTATTTTTATTTACTTCTTTTTTTTATTTTATTTCTTATTGTGGCAAAATACACAACATAAAAGTTACTATTGTACACTTCTTAAGTGTACAATTCCGTGGCATTAAGAATATTTACAATCTTGGGGCACCTGGGTGGCTCAGTCGGTTGGGTGGCTGACTTCAGTTCAGGTTGTGATCTTACAGTCCATGAGTTCGAGCCCCGTGTCGGGCTCTGTGCTGACAGCTCAGAGAGAGCCTGGAGCCTGCTTCAGATTCTGTCTCCCTCTCTCTCTCTCTGCCTCTCCCCAACTCGCACTCTGTCTCTCTCTCAAAAATAAAATAAAAACATTAAAAAATTTTTTTAAAAAGAATATTTACAATGTTGTACAGATGTCACCACTATTTAATTACAGAAATTTTCATCACCCTACAAGGAAACCCCATATTCAATAAGCAATCATTTCCCATTTCCCTCTTCCCTCAGCCTTTCATAACCACTAATCTGTTTTCTATCTCTACAGATTTTGCCTTTTCTGGATAAATCATATAACAGCAATCATACAATATGTGGCCTTTTGTGTTGGGCTTCTTAGATGATTTAGCATGAGTCAGTTATGTGACCATCTTCTAGTTTATCTGAAACCAGTCCTATTTAGAAAAGGGACTTCACAAAAACATTTATTTTTCTCTACACAAAGAAGAAGAGTCACAGAGTAGTTGGAAGAGGTAAACATATAAATAGGAAATTATAATAACATGTGGTAAATGCAATGACAGAAATTTGCATGGAGTGTTTGGGAGGAATGCAATTGTCCCAAAGTGGGTAGCCTCAAAGGCATGTTATAGAGGTGACACCAGGTTTTTGTATTAATGGATTAAGAAATGTTAATAAAGCAAAGTGGTCTTAGGGAAAAGAAAGGAAAGCCATGTGAGGTATGTATATGTACATATGTGTATATATATGTGTAAAAGTATATGTATATGTGTATGTATGTGTGTGTGTATATGTATATTGAAAAAGACACCTTAAAACACTTTAAGCAAATTGGCAGCTCAACAGTCTGCTAAGTGAACTGTAACTCAGAGGCAAGGCCACGGAACATTCGGGGTTAGAAGGACAGTGCCACTGGAAGAATTCACTGTCACAAACCTCCAAGTCATCATCACGATCGTTGGGGCCAGCCTTTCACTCAACTCAGATCTCACCTCTCTCAAAATCTTCAGTCACACTTGTTAATTCACACACATTTTAATACTTGAGTCTTCTTTGGCTCATTATCTTCTTTATTCACATTTTATTTCTGGCTGCCACAAGCAGATACTAACTATCTCCTTCAAGGCACAGGCACATGGGAGACATTGCCTTGAATCATAATGGAGTATCACTACCTCTTACATGCAGCGTAAAATCAAGCAATCAGAAAGATGGTGAGGTAGGAATCTTTTATTTTTATGAAAAAAAATAAATGAATAATGTGATAAGTCTTAGCGTAGGCTGGGATGAGGATTAGTAACAAAACTAAGCAATTATGACCAAGGCTTGTTTCAGGACTTACATGGTTTCTTGCCTGTGCTACACACACTTTTCCTTTGGTAACTTCAACCTACCTATACTTCATTTCCTGTAGCTTTGCTTCTTCTGTCCATCAAGGCTTTTCCCATTCTCAAGCCAAAGCATGCAAATGTGAGCCCAGCTCCAAGAACTCCCCAGAAACTAATGGACAACCTTTCTCACCACCACTTTTGGGATGATTCAGCATCATTATAGTTGCTTTTAAGATTCAAGCTTTGGGGAGGGCTAGATTAACCCACTGACTCGAGATCACATGCAATCTCTCTTGACTACTCAGGTTCTAGTTTATTCCAAGCCTCCGGAGAACATGTAGAGTTGTGTTCAATGTTAGAGAAATGGTCCCACTAGGCATAAGGTTTCCACCATAAGGTGGTCTGTACCTTTACTAGCAACTCTTGCAAAAATTAAAAACTGCTTCTATCTCAACCTCCTTTCATGACCCTAAACCCAAGTCAAGAATTTCTCTGTTCTTTAGTCAAATTCATATCTACTGGGGATAAAAAAATACAAAAAAGAGGGGTGCCTGGGTGGCTCAGTCGGCTAAGCGTCCGACTTCAGCTCAGGTCATGATCTCGCGGTCTGTGAGTTTGAGCCCCGTGTCGGGCTCTGTGCTGACCGCTCAGAGCCTGGAGCCTGTTTCAGATTCTGTGTCTCCCTCTCTCTCTGTCCCTCCCCCGTTCATGCTCTGTCTCTCACTGTCTCAAAAATAAATAAATGTTAAAAAAAATTTTTTTTAAAATACAAAAAAGAAAAGTCATTGCTCTATGTACACTTTACATTGGGGTCATTTTCACTGTTGTACAAAAGATGATCCTGAAAGATCCACCTTTTTAAAAGAATTAACAATCATCCTCAGCGCATGGCACCCAACTCCTTTCAAGCTGAATTTTAAAATAAAGGAAACAAAGTAAGACGTAGACTTTCTTCTGAGGAACAAAGAAACACAGAAGAGCCATATTCTTGGAGAAGTAGAAAAACAGGCAGGAAGGAATGTGGAATCTTACCACAAATAATAGATTCAGGTAGTTCAAGGATAATATTTTCTTTTAAAAATATTCATTATACTTGCCTGGAGAACTGAAAACCATTGTTCTTTGGCCAAAGAAATCAGAGGAAGAATGTTGGATTTCATACAAACCATTTTCCTATGCACATAGTACTAGATAACCAAAATAAACATTAAAAAATACCCATCGTATTTTAGGCACTCAGAGAAGGTAATGTGTAAGGAGCCCTGCTCCTTCCTATAGCTGAAAAAGGGAAAATGCGTGAAAAAAAAAACCCGACATTTGGATTTTATATTCTTATTAGGGGCTGGAAGGAAGAGGTTTTGGACAGTGATATGCACGTTACTTGCAACTGCCACAAACAGAAGGCACAAAATATTGGGTACTATGGCAGGTAAAGAACTGGCTTTGGAGTTGGGCACACCCCGGCTTGAATCCAGACCCTCCTATTCACTTTCTCACTTGACTTCGGGCAAGCTTCTTTAATTTTTTTCTAAAGTTTATACATTTATTTTGCGAGAGAGAAAGAGGTGAGCAGGGGAGGGGCAAAGAGAGAGGGAGACAGAGAATCCCAAGCAGGTTCCATGCTGTCAGTGTGGAGCCCAACACGGGGTTCAATCCCATGAACTGTGAAATCATGATCTGAGCTGAAGTGGGACGCTTAACCGACTGAGCCACAGGTGTCCCTCTAAGAAATTCTTTTTCTTTTTTAATGTTTATTTATTTTTGAGAGAGAGAGAGAGAGACAGAGCGAGAATGGGGGAGGGTCAGAGAGACAGGGAAACACAGAATCTGAAGCAAGGTCCTGGCTCTGAGCTGTCAGCACAGAGCCCGACCCTGGGCTTGAAGTCACAAACTGCGAGATCATGACCTGAGCCGAAGTCAGACACTTAACCGACTGAGCCACCCAGGTGCTCCCTCTAAGACAATTTTAAGCACAGGAAAGTCACTTACTCCCCAAGACTGGCATTCCACTTCGAGAAAACTTTCCAGGGGTCAGCAAACTATTTTCAGTAGAGGAGAAGACACTAAATACTTTTGGCTTTGTGGGCCACATACAGTCTCCATCGCTGCTGCTTCCTGATACTATAAAAACTATTCTTCACTCAAAATCTGTTATGCATTGAATGTCTGTGTCTCCCCAAAATGTATATGTTAAAATCCTAACCTCCAATGCAATAGTATTTGGAGATGGGGCCTTTGGGAGGCAGTTAGGTTGTGAGGGTGGAGCCCTAATGAATGGCATTAGTCATTAGTGCCCTTAGAAGAGAAGGCATGAGAAAGCTTGCTGATTTTCTCTCCCTCAGCCATGGGAGGATACAAGAGGGAGATGGCCATCTATAAACCAGGAAGTGGGTCCTTACCAGACACTAGGTCAGTCACCGCCTTCATCTTGGACTTTCCAGGCACCCGAACTGGGACAAATAAATGTTTATTGTTTAAGATGCCCCACCTGTGGTATTCTGTTATAGCCACCCAAGCCAGGACACGGCCCATATGAAAACAGGCCATGAAAACAGTATGGAGGTTCCTCAAAAAATTAAAAGTAGAACTACCATATGATCCAGGAATTCCACCTCTGGGAATATATCCGAAGGAAATATAAACACTAACTGGAAAAGATATCTGTACCCACGTTCATAGCAACACTGTTTACAATAGCCAAGACATGGTAACAAGTTTCTATCGATGAATGAATGGATAAAGAAGTTGAGGTATATATATATATATGTGTGTGTGTGTGTGTGTGTGTGTGTATGCAATAGAATATTATTCAGCCACTAAAAAACAAGGACGTCCTACCATTTGCAACAATATGGATAAGGTTCAAAGGTATTGTGCTAAATGAAGTAAGTCAGACAGAGGAAGGCAAGCAAATACTGTATGATCTCACTTACATGTACAACCTAAATACACACACACATATCTACACACACCAAACCCATAGAAAAAGAGATCAGATTTGTGGTTATCAGAGGAAGGGAAAGGAGGAAAAGAGAGGAAGGTGGTCAAAAGGTACAAACTTCTGGCTATAAGTAAGTACTAGGGATGTAATGTACAAGACGATGATTACAGATAGTGCTGCTGCAATATATCTAGGAAAAATTGTAAAGAAACTAGATCTAAGAGTTCTCTTCACAAGGAGAATTTTTTTTTCTTTTTATTGTCTCGTTTTGAGATGATGGATGTTAACTAAACCTATTAGGGTCATCATTTCACAATATGTGTAAATCAAACACTCATGCTATACACCTTAAATTTATATAGTCATGTATGTCAATTATTTCTCAGTAAAAATGGAGACAAAAAACCCCTAAAGAGGCCCTGGACAAAATCCCACTTGCCATAGTTTGCCAGCTCCTGTTCTAAAATGTGATGATTCTTGGGGCGCCTGGGTGGCGCAGTCGGTTAAGCGTCCGACTTCAGCCAGGTCACGATCTCGTGGTCCGTGAGTTCGAGCCCCGCGGTCCGTGAGTTCGAGCCCCGCGTCAGGCTCTGGGCTGATGGCTCAGAGCCTGGAGCCTGTTTCTGATTCTGTGTCTCCCTCTCTCTCTGCCCCTCCCCCGTTCATGCTCTGTCTCTCTCTGTCCCAAAAATAAATAAACGTTGAAAAAAAAATTTTTTTTTAAAAATTAAAAAATAAAAAAAATAAAATGTGATGATTCTTAAAAAAATAAAAAAGTAAAATAAAAAAAATTAAAAATAATTAAATGTGATGATTCTTCTCTGTATTAAGCCAAAATCTACCCCCTCAATATGTCCTTCCCTTAGCTCTGGTTCAGTATTAGCAAATATAATAGAATCTATCCTTGATCTTCCATTTAGCTCACTCTATCAACTCTATGGGATATGTACTATGATTATCCCACTTTACAGGCAGGAAGGTCTTGTCAGGAGTGGGGATTCAGGATACGAAACATAAAGTTTCAAAAAACTCTTTCCACCCTGAGGTCCTCCTTCTGTCCCCCAGAGAACACAAAGGCATCAGAGTCCTCTTTTGACAGTTCTTGAAACAGCTGTCAAACTCACAAAATACTTTCTTCTACATGTTAAATATTGTCTGCTTTCCTGCTGCTTAAATAATATAGTTTTAAATCTCCCTATGGTGATCATTTCCTTTAAGTAAGGTCTTTTTCTTTTTTTTTAATGTTTTTAAATTTTTTTTTTTTTTTTTTTTGAGACAGAGAGAGACAGAGCATGAACAGGGGAGGGGCAGAGAGAGAGGGAGACACAGAATCGGAAGCAGGCTCCAGGCTCCGAGCCATCAGCCCAGAGCCCGACGCGGGGCTCGAACTCCCGGACTGCGAGATCGTGACCTGAGCTGAAGTTGGGGGCTTAACCGACTGAGACACCCAGGCGCCCCAGTAAGGTCTTTTTCAAGTTTGCTCCCCACTTAATAGCTTCAGCCAACACTGATCTTTTCCCATCTTACTTATCAATATAATTTTGCTCCATACCTAGTATATAGAATATGGATTTATGAGTATATATATTTGGGCACAGGATTATATAATTATTCAACTCTCTCTGCCTTTCTCTTTCGTGTGTGAGGCACATATATTCAAAATTTTATTTTGTTTTGTCTTGTTATGAATTTTGCCTGTGTAAATTTTCTCTCATCTAAATTAATGTAAATTCTTTTTAGATACACAATGGAAAAACCAAAATCATCTTTTAATTACCAAAGATTACTCAAAATTGGATAACAGATCCCCAAATGATGACCATTTTCAAAGAGAAAATAATGGAAGAAAGCCATAGCCAAGCAAGGTAGGTAGCCTCTGAGATGGCCTTCATTGACACCCACCTCTTGGCATAGTGGTAACTCATGCCTTTATGTATGTAACACCCTCCCTGAGTCTGGGCTGGACCTAATGACTGCTTCTAATAAATAGAATGCAGCACAAGTGATGGGATGTCACTTCCAAGATTGGTTGCACAAAGACTTACTTCCAACTTACTAGATCTCTGTTTCTCTCTCTCTCTCCCTCCTGAGTCCTCTATTATTCTCTCACTTGCTCACCCTGATGGTAGCTGTCGTGACGTGGACTTCCTTGTGGAGAAGCCCATGTGGCAAATAACTGAGGCTAACCTCTAGCCAAAACCAGCAAGCAACTGAGGCCCTCAGTCTAACAGCCTAGAAAGAACTGAATCTGGCCAACAGCCATGTGAGTGAGCTTGGAAACGGGCCCTTCCCAGTAAAGTGTTGACATGACTATGGACCCTGACACTTTGATTATAGCCTACAAGAAACCCTAAGCTCAAGTCTAAGCTGTGTCTTTATTTCTGATCCCCGGAAACTATGAGATAATAAATGATTACTAGTTTAAGCTGGCATGTTTCAGAGTCATTTGTTACACAGCAAGAGACACCTAATATAATAAGGATTTGGTCTTATCAAAAGTAACGAGACTACTCAGTGGGTAGGGGGTTTCCTTTCGGTATGATGGAAGTGCTCTGGAATTAGATGGTGGTAATGGGGACACAACATTGTGAATGTACTAAATGCCAAGTGCATTATGTGAATGTACTAAATGCCAACTGCAAAGTGGTTACATTTGGTTCTGTGAATTTTACCTCAGTGTTGTTTGTTTTTTTTTTTTTAAAGGAAGCAGCACAAGACAAAGAAACAAGGAGAAAAATGGGAAGATAAAAGGAAAAAGAAAAGTTTACGTAAGAACACCCACAAGAAAAACTGTGCATCACAAAGAATGAAAACTATGACCAAAACTTGGCAAGTTACTCAACATAATGAATCTGTCGAGATAAATATAGAGACCCCAGGGCTCTGTTAGGAGAGGGCAAGATGACACAAGGAGCTAAAATTTACAAAGCAGCAGCAAGTGACAAAAAGGTTTTACTATGAAAGAAGGAAATAAGATGAGGGGAAAGAAGGTGCTGTTTTCTTAATAAATAGTTCTAGAATGACTTAGCCCTTCAAATTACATAAATGTATAATTTATTTTGAAACTAAACTTCACACAGCCAAAAGGGAAAGTAGATGATTTTAATTTTAAAACTCTAGCAAACTTTTTGTGCAGCTAAGGGTAGAATTAAGGGTGGCCACCTTTGAACTTGTTTTTTGTTTTTTTTTCTCATGGGCCAAAAACCATCCTGATTACAGAAGTACATACACTCCGCAATCAGGAATCCAATCAACAAACAGAAACTAGGACTTCTTTTCCTAATGAGGTAAGATGTTACATGCACTCTGGACAGGGACAATTGTTTAAATTATTTTGCAATTAGAAAAATGTTTCTTTGTCACGGCATGTATTTATACTGTACTCTCCCTGAGACTCAGTGTTTGCTTTTTTGGGGAAAATGTCTATGTGCATTTTTGTATAGTGTTTGGGGAAATGTATATGTATGCTGTACTCGGGGTATCCAAGCCAGGCCCCCTCCTGCCCTTCCTCATGTTGCTTTTTTAGCACAGTGATTTTTAACTCAGTGTCGTAGAATCATGAAAGCTTAAAAAAAATCAGGGTCCCACAATCAGATATTCTGATTTGGCCGAGCTAGAATATGGCCTGGGCATTGGGTAGAAATAGACCACTGTGTCTAAACTGTACAACAGAGAAATATAATAGAACAAACCTGTGTTCTAGACAGGAAGATATCAGAATTTGAGAAATACAGCACTGAGAATTATTCTGTTCCAATATATCCTGGAAACATATCCTGGAAATGTGGGTGGGATTGATGGAAAACACCAGGGCCAAGTCAATGCCTGTGAATAAAATGGGATGAAGAAGGATGAAGTCTCAAACTGTAGGTTGGATGAAAGGGGCACAGTGCTGAGAACAGGACTACAAGGCTAGGCAGTTTGGTTGTCCGAGTACGGACTTTCCAGGGAAAGATAATTTATGGTGTTTTCTCCTTAGAGTGTCCACACTACATGCTCTGAAATATTTCATCCAAAACAAGTCCTACTTATGTCTCTACCCCAAATCCCCCATAATAGCCCTTTGTGACTGATTCAAAAAGTGATCATCTCACATTTAGAGACAAACCACTGGCAAAGGTGGTGTTAGGGGCTGAACTGTGTGCCCCAAAGTTCATGTGTTAAAGTTCTAACATCTAGAATCTCAGGATGTAATCTTACTTGGAGATAGGTTCTTAATCAAGTAAAAGTGAGATCATATGAGGGTAGGTTTTCCCATATGACTCTTGTCCTTATTTAAAAGGGGGAATTTACACACAGAGATAAGAACAGATGAACGACAAAGATGATGAGACAAAGAACAGGGCCATGTACCAGTCATGAAGAGGCCCAGAACAGATCCCTCCTTCACAACCCTCAAAGGGAGCCAACCCTGCCATTCCTTTGATTTTAAACTTCTAGCCTCCAGAATTGTGAAAAAAATACATTCTTGTTGTTTAAGCTACCCAGTTTGTGGCACTTTGTTACATCAGTTCTAGAAAACTAATACAGAGGATGTTGGCCTTTCCTTTAGGGTGAGAAGGCTTTTCAGAACAATAATTCCTGTTTCTTTGAGGGAAGGGGGAAATATCAGATTACCCCTAGAATGAGCCAAATGATTTATTCCAATGTAATAAAAAAAAGTCACACCCCTCCCAAAGAGTTTAATTTTTAATATCAAAATGTGTCCTTGTGGCATAATGGGGAATATATATTTGGCCTTTGTCCCCAGTTCCTGGCACACTGATCCTAAAACTCTTGGAATTTCCTGAGTGATAGGAGTGCCTTTTGATATTCACGAGGCTTTCGATCATTCCTGAGTTTATGATAAGAAGGTGATCTTGACATCCCCTAGATAGCATCAGGATGGGGGCTACTCCCCAAAAAGAACAAGAACTTTCAGCCCCAATCCCTGGCCTCCAGGGAGAGAAGAAGGGCTAGAGATTGAATTCAATCACCAATGGCCAATTACTTAATCAATCATGTCTACATGAAGAAACCTCCATGGAAACACCTAAACAATGGGATTCAGAGAGCATCCTGGTTGGTGAATACATCTAGGTGCTAGGAGGATGGCATGCCTGGGAAGGGCATGGAAGATCTGTGCCCCTTGCCCCATACCTTGTCCTGTGCAATACTTCCTTTGCCCCTTTGTAATCTGTATCCTTTACAATAAACCCGTAATAGTATGTAAAGTGTCTTCCTGAGTTCTGTGAGACATTCTAGGGAATTAATGAACTTTCTAGGAGGAGGTCGTGGGAACCTCCGAATTTGTAGCAAGTCAGACAGAAGTGTGGGTAAACTGGTACCTAATACTTGCAACTGGGTCTGAAGTGGGAACAGTTTTTGGACTGAGCCCTTAAGCCTGCAGAGTCTGATGTTAACTCCAGGTAGTTACTGTCAGGATCCAACTGAATTGTCAGAAACTCAGTTGGTGTTTGGAAAACTGGAAAACTGTAGAGTCTCAAACATGCATAACCCTGCAAGGCAAATAACAAGATGATGGTCATATTGCTACTCATTCATTCACTTACCCTTTAAGGGACACCTACCACATAAGAGCTTCTTGCTGCTGCCCCGATAACTCAATGGAAGGGGGACAAGGAGGTGACAACCGCTTCCCAGGAAACACAGCCACAGATTCTCAAAGAGTCACCAGCTCTCCTTAGCAGCCTCTGCCTGGGCGGCAGCTGAGCACAGACAGGAAGAGTGGGAGAGCGTGGGTGAGGTCAGGAAGGAAACCAACCTGGTTTCGGCTCCCACCAGCTCTTCCTTTCTTCTCCCTCCTCCCCTGGTTCTTCAAGGCCTTTTTTCTCCCTTTGGACAAGAAATAAAGGTGGCCTGAAGTGCAAATTACTGGTTGGCAGCCACTGCAGTTTTTGTCACTGACAATTCTCACTCCTGAGTCCCTTAGATTTCCCTGGGCCAAGTCAATTTACTGCCCCCTCTTCCGTCTACGTGAACATGCCAATCCGGATCCGCAGGCAGCCCCAGAAACACAAACGCAAACCCTCTGCCTTCCCTGCGTCTCACGCTTCTGATCTTTGACCTCCTGGAGTGGTGCATTTGTGAGTTGTTTTGCTACTTTTCTTACAACCTTCCCCTGCGGATGGCGTAGGTGGAGAACCATACAGAGTGGGCTTAGGTTTGGTGAAGGTAAGGATTCAAATTCCCCTGTGCTCATTAACTCTGCATCTTGTATGAGTTCCTTAAAGCCTCCAAACTGGTTTCCCTCTTGTAAAATGCAGATTTTAATCCAAGGAGCTGATAGGCAGGCAGGTTTAATTTGTCAGGTAGGTTGGAGCAGTCACTTAAGGTAATTACAGGAAACCAACAAGATCATATAACTTTTGGAGAACTGAAGAAAACCTAACCTATACTACAAATGCAACTGACTATCTTCCCAAGAAGTGAACGTATTATGGTTTAGAAAGACTTAATGAAATCTGAATGCAGTCAACTCTACAGGCAAGAAGGAATTCTTTAGAATTGTATATTCAGCCCTCTTCACCCTCATGTTTCCATGATTCTGTTAGAGCACAAGTGGCTACAGGCCCAGACATCTGCAAAGAGATTTTCCTTTGTTCCTCCTTAGGGACGTTTCATTTGTAAACTTTAACACGCAAATAATTTTATAGGTTTGTATGCCAAAAACCAAGTATTACATACTCTGTGAGTGATCTAAGGAATTTTTGGCGTAATTCTGATGATACTCAATTCACCTGATACAATGAGTTTGAACTTCATTTTTAATAAATGTTTATCCTATTATTCTAACATAGCATAGGCAATGGAAATATAAATATACATAACTTTTCAGTATTTCATGTTTTTCAAATATCCAAGCAAGATATTCTTATAATGTGTAAAAACACTATAAAAGAACAGATCAGCAAATCTGCAGGCTGCTACCATGCTCCATAACCTCTCCCTCACCCATACCCACACCCACCCCCCCCCCCCACACACACACCCACACACACACACAGAGCTTCGTGGGTATCCTTTCAAACCATTCTCTCCATCAAATTCATACATGCATATATATACCCATCCATAGGACTTGTACTGTTGTTACTGTTTTTAAAATATATGATTATTCTATACACATTACTGGGCAGTATGGACCTTCTACACTTGTATATATTAATAATGTCCAATATTAGTAGACATAGATCTAACTTGATCTATTTTCTAGACTTTATGCATATAGTCACATACACTGAACATTTTGTACACGCAGTTTTAAATCAAACATTCTGAAACACTTTCTGTTAAGCCTTTTTCTCTTAATTTTATTTTTTATTTCTCCATGCCTTTCTTCTCCTTTCTTATCTTCATATTTATTCTACCAACTGTGAGTTTAGGGATTTTACCATATGGTTTTGGGTTTCTAAGAATGTCCTATTTATATCCTTTGTTCACAGCTCTGAACTATGTTTTCATGTCAGTTTCATGTCCTTGTATTCTATAGATTTTTAAATGTTGTCTACATTTGTGTTACAAATACATTTTACAAATCTATCATCTACCATCCATTCACTTTGGTGTCTTCTGCCATATGTCTTTTACACTTTTTGGATTTCTTGTCCTGTTTTAAAAGTTCTCTCTTATCCATAGATAATAAGGGTAACCTCCTAGATTTTCTTCAAAGATTCTTATTTATTTCTTTTAAAAAATTTTTATATTCAAGTCTTTTTTTTTTTAATTTTTTTTTTAACATTTATTTATTTTTGAGACAGAGAGAGACAGAGCATGAACGGGGGGAGGGCCAGAGAGAGAGGGAGACACAGAATCTGAAGCAGGCTCCAGGCTCTGAGCTGTCAGCACAGAGCCTGATGCGGGGCTCGAACTCACGGACCGTGAGATCGTGACCTGAGCGAAGTCGGACGCTCAACCGACTGAGCCACCCAGGCGCCCCTATATTCAAGTCTTTAATCCATCTGGAATTTATTTTCATATATGAGATGGGGCTCCCACTTAACTTTTTTCCAGATGAACTAAAATGTTAACTGTGCTTAAATAAACTGCCTTTCCCCCTAAAAAAAACAAAGTGCCAACTTTATTATATATTCAAAATTCATAAGTATTAGAGCTTATTTTTTCATTCTTTATTTTGTCCCAAAGATCTATTTATCCATTTTTTAAAATTTTTTTTTTTCAACGTTTATTTATTTTTGGGACAGACAGAGACAGAGCATGAACGGGGGAGGGGCAGAGAGAGAGGGAGACACAGAATCGGAAACAGGCTCCAGGCTCTGAGCCATCAGCCCAGAGCCCGACGCGGGGCTCGAACTCCCAGACCGCGAGATCGTGACCTGGCTGAAGTCGGACGCTTAACCGACTGTGCCACCCAGGCGCCCCTATTTATCCATTTTTTTTAATGTTTATTTATTTTTGAGAGAGAGACAGACAGAGAGAGTGGGGCTGGAGCAGAGAGAAAGGGGGAACAGAGGATCTGAAGCAGGCTCTATGCTGACAGGGGAGAGCCTGATGTGGGGGGTCAAACTCATGAACCATGAGATCATGACCTGAGATGAAGTTGGAGGCTTAACCGCTACCCAGGCACCCCTACTCATCCATTTAAATGCCAGAGCTCTAAACAGCACCTTCTAATGTCTGGTAAGGCAATATCCTTACCAAGATATTTCTTTTTTGCACTTTTCTTAGTTATTTTTGTTAGTCTTTCATAAGAACATCTGTCATGAAATTCCCAGAAATAATTCTTACAATTATAATTGGAAATGATATTTTTATTTAGGAAAGTTACCATGTAAAACTATGGCATGTCTTTCTAACTGCATGAATATTCTTTTATGTCTTTTAATAAGAACTCATTTTTTCCGTAAAAGTTTACTGTTAAGTTTTCCTGTTAAATTCTGATGCTTTTCTTCTTAAATTCATTCCTAAGTATTTTATCATTTTTGCCACCATTATGAATGAAATATTTTCTTACTTTTATTTCTAGTTATCATTATTATAGAGGAAACCCATTGCTTTTTATGCCTTTATCTTATACAATCTTTATCTCATATTAATGTATGATAATACATATCTTTATTATATAAGTGACTTCCTTTCTTATTAATTCTTACTAATGTACTATATATAATGTACTTGTTGATTTTTCTAGTTACACAGTTTTTCGCTAGTAAAAAATAAAAATTTTATAACTTCTTTTCTAAAACTTTTGCTTTTGTTTTAGTTGAAATAAGTTTCATATCTGACATTTAGGAGATCTATAATTATTTGGGGTGCTGAGGGTAAACAATTATTTCATATTCACCCAGCTATTTTCACCATTTATAATTATCTGGGTTTTAAAAATCAATATTAATAATCTCCAACAATTAAAAATGAATAAGAACTAAATGTCTACTTCACCACATACTTAGCAGACTGTATGTTAGAATGAATATAATCACATACCCATTTATTAGCAGTCAGGAACCAAAATGGTCACACACTCTGTATTCTAAACTCAGTGAAGCTCAGTATCCCTTCCACTTGTAAGAACTCCAAAGAATACCTTTTCTGGAAAGTTTACCCCTTCACAAATAAAACAAATATTCTGATGGTGGGATCCACTAATCTTCTAGTCATATTAGGCAGAAAACAGAGGTTCAGATGGCATTCTAGAAGGAGGGGGCTGTTCTGAAGGTATTAAGTAAAGAACTAAGGCTCCAGCCAACAGCTACAAGAATGAACCATTTAAAACTGGATCTTCTGGCCCCATTCAAGCCTTCAGATGACTGACCTCTATGAATATCCTTACATCATGAGAGACCCTAAGCCATAACAATTCAGCTAAGTTTCTCCAAACTTCTTGACCCACATAAACTATGAGATAATATATGTTTGTTGTTTCAGGCCACCAAGGTTTAGGTTAACTTTTCATGCAGCTGTTTTTAAAAATATGTTCTATCTTACTCTATGCTAATTGATTTTAATTTGACATTTTTCTTTTGTCCCTTTTTGTATTTGTGGCTTATTTACAAGTTAGAACCGCTTATTAATTTGGGACCTGTAGTACACTTTTCTAATGTACTAATAGTTCCTTTATTTTTCCTGAGCTACAATCAAGCCTATTATTTCTCTATTAATATAAATTTTAGCTCAAAAAACCCTTACCAAGTGATCTATTCTTCTACTTCTCCCCTCCAAGTCCACGCACCTCTTAGGATGAGACTTCAGATTCCCCATTCTTTCTATCCCACTCACAGATCCAGGTCTATGCTGCCATCTCTCGAGCACCTCATTCTCATCTTTGTCGTTAGCTGTGGTCCATTCTCCAGAATTTTCCACCTATAGAATAATCAGTTGATGCATGCTTTAAGTCCTTTTGTATCTACACATATTTGTATTTATTCCATTATGCTAGTGGAATGGCATTCTGGCTGCTTGTAGGAGCCATGGCTACACTTAGTAAGTAGCCTGTAGATGTCATTCTATAGTCGGCAACTCTTCATTCTGCAGATGAGAAGCCCAATACCAAGCTGACTTTTTTATGATTATTAACCCTCCAAATAACTTGTTCTTTCTGTCTGGAAGTCTCTACATTTTTTTCTTTATCCTTGGACTTCAGGAATTTTATCAAGACCCACTGCAAAGGACCTCACTGTCTCAGGTCTTCCTTTCAGGTTAGGAAGTTTTTCTTCTATTATTTGTTTAATTATTGCCTTTCTTCCAAATCTTCTTGTTTTTCCTTTCTGAACTATTATTATTTGCATGTTAAATCTCCTGTGACTGTAATTCTCATCTGTCCCTCTCGATGTCTCTTTTCAGTTTGGCTAGATAGTCTATGCAGGTTTTTTCCACTTATTTTCTCGGCCCCTAATGTGAAACTCAGGAAAGACTGTTTTCCCCTTCAATTTATCCACTGATATATTACTTAGAAAATAATGGGACTTAGTTCCCCAAATCATTTCTGTGCTGTAATGAAGCTCCTTATCTGCTCTTGTTTTATTTAAGTTGCCATTCACATCACCCTCCAGCTCTTGCATGGGCAGGGGCTGTCTCTCCTACTGTGCTTGTTCTTCTTTCTCTAGGCATGTTTGGAACATTGCGAATGTCCCCGTATATAGGTTTTGTTTTTGTTTTTGTCTGTTCATTTGGGACCGGCTGCTGGACCCTGAGTAGCATGGTGGATTCTGCTCCCCTGGAACTATATATGGATGTAGCCAACCAACAGATTTGCTCACTCCTATCTTATAATCTGAGGAAGACTGTCTGCTCCTTGGTCTCTTCAAGCTTTCCAGTCTCAGGGGGTAGAGTGGGCTCAGCTCATTTGCTCAGTTTTTTCTTAGATGATCATAAATGACAGAACACCACTGACCCACCCCAGGATCTGGGCCTGGTTCAAATCTTCACCTCAGGGCTCATCCGTCCTCATCCCAGGCTCTTGTGATGCCCAACGCGTGGAAAGTCCTGCAAATCCTCTTATTCCCATCCTCCAGGCTCTGGCTCCCTTTTAGCCCCAACAGCCATTTGGCTCATGTGAAGGAAGGATTAAAGTTGAATTTTGGAATTCAGGAGGATGTTTTAACCATCATGTTTCCAGAATTCCTTTCTGTCTTTAGAACTTATTCCTTAACTAAGTTGTGATGCTAATCTGTGTCTAATACATGGCGTTAGACAACATCCCTACCCCCAAGTATCTACTTACAGCCTCTTTTTGCATGCAAGCAGAGCATTTTTGAGTGTGGTCTAGAATTAGGATATTTCTGATAAAAGCCATATTGCAGGTACAGATGCTGAGGTACTGGAAGATCAATAAAAAACATTTCACTTTTCCTGGCCTCAGTTATGAATCGAATGGAAAGTAAAACAAAAGAGTAAGATAGATGGGGATACCAGCAGCACCTTAATTACTGATTTAAGAACATGGTTTAAGAATTTTGGTAGCCAGTTTCTAAAAAGACACCATTCATGTACACATCTTGAACCTCTGCCTGGTATGAACATCTCTGTGTTGCCATCCCTAACCTATTAAATCTTGGCTGGCCCCGTGACTCAGTTGTAACCAACAGAATATATCAGAAGTGATGCTGTGTCACTTTCGTGACTAGGTCAGAAGCCTCCAGCTTCTACTTTGTTCACCTGGAATGCTCGCTCTGAAAAAAAGCCAGCCACAATGAACGTAGTCCAACTGCTCAGAGACCACTATAATGTGAGGAAACCAGCACTAACCTTGTAGAGTGTCCATTTGGAGAAATAGACATGCCCAGCTAGCCCTAATTATTTCAGCCAGCCTTGTCCAGGCAAAGAAATGTCAGTGAAAACCTTGGACATTCTGGCCCTGGAAGATGTGATGTGGAGAACTGAGAAACCCAGCTCATGGCTAGAATCAAGGCCCAAGATGTATGGCTCCAGTCAAACCATTTGAGCCAAATGTAGCTATTTTATCCAACCTAACTAAAGGCTCTTGTCATTGCAGGGCACATACAGGTCATCCTTGCCGTATCCTGCCCAAATTTCGGACCCACAAAATTATGAACTGAGTAACATGATTGTTGTTTCACACCGCTAAATTTTAGGATAGTTTGCCATATAACACTAGGTAACTGGGCAAGACGTGTAGTAACAATGGGCTCTTCATGTTACCTTGTCTGTCACAGACAACACTGGATAATCACAACCTCTCCAGGCAGGGGTGCCCCAACATAATGAAGGGCACAGAAGAGCAGACTAGAATACATGCTTTGTGAAGGCAGACTGCCTTCCGTTACAATGAGGAAGGAAGGGGCTGAGATACTTCCACCCTGTTCCCCTTCCAAATTCCCCAGTCTGAAAACTCACTCCACTTCTAGGGAAGAGATAAAACAGAAATGAGGGAGACTAAGATACCAGGAATTTTTAGGGAAACACTCTTCTCCTGGAAAGGAATGGGCAGAGAAGATACCTTCCCCCATGAAGGGTCCGTGATACCACAACAGAAAAGGATTCTGCCCCAGCAAGATGTAGCCTGCAAATGTGAGGAGGAGGAGTGGTTCTGAGGAATATGGTACGCACCACAGGCCCCATACTTGGATGTATACAGCGTTTCAAGAAAAAGAGCTCATTGTCAGTTGAAAACGCTGCCTGCAGAATTTTGTAATTGTGCTAGTAACTGGGGCTGCCATAACAAAATACCACAGACTGGATGTGGTAAACAGCAGAAATTTATTTTCTCATAGTCCTGGAGCATGAAGTCCAAGATCAAAGAGTCGTTAGATTTGGTTTCTCGAGACCTCTCTCCTTGGCTTGCAGATGGCTGCCTTTTCACTATGTCCCCAGATGGCCTTTTCTTCTGTGTGCTAAAGTCTCTCTGCATGTCCTAATCTCCTCTTCTTATAGGGACATCATTCAGGTTGGGTTAGGACCCATCCTAATGGCCTCATTTGACTTAGGTACTTCTGCAAAGACCCTATATCCCAATATGGACCAGAATGCACTTATTTTACCATCAGAATCTTATTTGTCCATCTTGGATTAAATCTTGAGCAAAGTGATTACTCTTGAGCCTCGTTCTTAAGTCTTGCTTTCATTATGACACCTGACAGCAAAGAAGTAGGGGATAGAAGACTCAGGCTTCTATCTACTTCTAATCACCAAAGGCCACTACTGTTGACTTAACTGATGACAAATGTGACACGCCAAATTGCACCTCATAAATGGACCCAGCTCAGGGGTTAATTTAGCCATACTGCCCCTTGGCAAGGGATAGTTGCAGGGATTTATTCCCCAACCCCACTACCCTCAGCCTCCCTCTTCATCATGGGGGCTCCTTGGTGTCATGATGCTCTAGAAAGATAACCCTCACCTAACCTGGCACTTTTCCCTAGTCTACTTCCCCTCCATGCTTTGACATAATTTAATCTGGGGAAAAACCCTTTCTCTTTCCAAGTTTCTTGAGAGCCACTTTCTCTCTCCTCTTCTTGTCCCACTCATTCTCCTCTGTTGTCATTTTTTTTCCCCACGTTAACCTTTATGGCTCATTAAACCCAAAGTCAGAATCCTTAGCAACTGAAAAACCCAAGTTCCTATTTTTTCTTGAAGGCAAGAAGAGCTTAAAGTTTAAGCTTTCCCTGAAGGTGAAGGGAAATACTGCGTTTTCCATCCTTCTGATGCAACATAGCAAGAAATAAAAATTAAAAGCAAAAGTCAAGTTTCCATATTGAAATATTCTGACATTCGGGTGCAGCCACGGAGTTGAATATGCAAAGTACATAGTACACTTGGCTACCAGTGATTTCTCAAATATGGGCAGAATTTCTTACTTTATGAGCAGCTATAATTGCCATATTTCCTACTTGTTGAGGTTAGGCGACAGGAGTGAACCCTTCTGGAGCACCTAAGCATGTCAAAGTGGCTAGAGCTGTTAACCTGGTCTTGATGAGGTGAGCTGGCCCTTAAGCTTGAGAGTATGGAAGTCATCTGAGTTCAGCAAATGAAGTTGGGAGCTTATTCAGAAGGGAGGACTTAATGGGTGGCCCACGACAGGATTACAGATGCTGCAAAGGGAGAAAGACCCTATTTCCAGAAGTTGGAAGTCACATACAGGCTGCAGTCAGATGGACTGTAGGGAAGCTGAGTTAATCCAGTATACAGAACTACTGTGGGCTGTCTGGTAAATAAACTGTAGGTGAAATGATTGGGACAGACAGAGAGACACCACTGAGCTGAGTTGGTAGACACATGGCTGACTTCCCTTGAACTGTATGGCTAACATGTGCTGAGGCAAGATTAACATTAGTAAACCCATTCATTTCTAGGTCTTTTTGTTTGTTTCTACAATGAACTGAATGCTTATATCCACCCCCCTCCCAAGTTCATATTATTTTCAATACCAACCTTCAAGGTGATAGTATTAAGATGTGGAGTGTTTGGGAAGTGATCAGGTCATGAGAGTGGTCATGCTCTTTCTGTTCCAGCAGACGGAGGAGATAAGGCAGAAATTGGTGGCGAGAGTAGGGTACTACCATAACAAATACCCCAAAATGTGTAAGGGGCTTTGGAAGCAGGTAATGATGAGAGACTAGAAGAGTTTTGAGATTGCTGTGCATGGCATGACTGGTGTTTGTGCCCTGGTGTTTCGGGGAAGGCAGAAATTTGACAATGAAGCAGGTGAGGAAGGAAATGGGTATTTGGCTGAGGATATAACTAAGCAAAGTGTTGAAGGAGCGGCCTGGTTCCTCTTGTCTGCTTTTAGTGAAATGGGAGGAGACGTGAGGTAAGGATGGCATTGTTAATCAGAAGGGAAGTGAAACTTACAGGTATGGAATATTCTCAGCTTGTCCATACCATAAAGAATGGGAAGTCCTGTTTGAGAGAGAACTTTCGGGGTGTAGCCAAACGACTATCTGATAAGGAGATTAGTCAGCCTTCTAAACAGAAGCCAAAAGCTATGGTTCAAGACAATGGAAGAATGATCCCGTTCTTCTGAAGGTGATCCAGAGCTCACCAGAACAACTTCAAGGGAGGGGCTACCTATGCCTGCACTACCTCGGTGCACCTAGCCCTGCATAGGTATCCCCTCACATTTCAGGCACTGTTTCTCACACTCCAGTGCCAGATTCTGGGGCCACCCAGGCACAGGTGTGGCTCTCATAGCTCCAGTGAGGCAGGGGCCATGGCAGCCATGCCTCTAGAGGGCACAGGCAGCAGATCTGGGCATCCCACACTCTGTCCACAGGCGTACATGGTGCAGGAGTCCTGGGGCCATGGGTACCTCCACCTAGGTTTGGAAGGATGGGGCTACTCAGAGCCACAGGCATGGCACTTAGGCAGAAAACATCTCCCAAACCCCAGAATGGTAGAGCCAGCCAGGGGAGCCACAGGCACAGGACAACAATCTGTGAGTGATATGGCTGGTCTGTCCCAGCAAGGCCGTGGGGAGAGGGCTTCCCAAAGCTGCTTGGCCTGGAGGGTCGAGCATAGAGCCAAAGAGGATTCTGGAACCTTATCTTCAATGACCTCGAACCTTGGACTTACTAGGAATCTCTCACTCGCTTCGTCTTTTCTAGTTCTACTTCTTGGAATGGGAATGTCTGTCCTATGCCGTCCCACCATTGTATTTTGGAAGCACATAACTTGATTCCACAGCCTCATAGCTGGAGGGAATGTTGCATCAAGATGAATCATAACTGAAGTCTCACCCATCTCTGATTTAGATGATATTTAGATGAGACTTTAAACCTTAGACTTTAAGGTTGATGCTGGAAGGCTATTTTGGGGCTATTGAATGTATTTTGCATGTGAGAAGAACATGAATTCGGGGGGCCAGGGGTAGAATGCAATGGACTGAATGTTTATGTTCTTACCCAATAGTTATATGTTGAAATCCTAATTCCTAAGGCATTGGGAGGTGGGGCCTATGGGGGGTGAGTGGGTCATGAGGGTAAAGTCCTTATAAAAGAGGCAGAGATTCCTCATCCTTTCTGCCATGCAAAAGAGGCTGTCCAGGCAGCAGGCTCCCCCCAGACACTAAACCTGCCAGTGCCTTGATCTTGGACTTCCAGTCTCCAGAACTGTGAGAAATCAATTCTATTGTTTATAAGCCACCCAATCTATGGTCCTTCTGTTACAGTGTCCAAACTGACTACCTGAGTTTTCAAGATTTTTTAAAATACATTTGTTAGAGTGTAGTTTTAGTTTCATATCAAAATTGAGCAGAAAGTACAGAGTTCTATTCATGCACTCCCAATATGTTATAACTTTTTATCTTTTTTCTCTTATTATTTTTTTAAATGTTGACACCTGACAAAATTATCATTTGAATAGATGGTAGTCATTCTGGGCTGGGATTCTTTGGGATTCTAGAAGGTAGAAATGATAATATTAGAGAAAGATGAGATAAGGCAGGATTTGGTCTCAACTTTGGCCTCATATGAGAGTCACCAGTCTTGATACCTTGGTCCCAACATCAGAGATTAATTGATCTGGAATGCAGAATTAAAAGGTATCCAGGTGATTCTAAGTATGTCAAGATTTTAGACCAAAGAGACAGAGCTATGTTCAACCAAACTGGGAAAAATTAGACATAGTTAAAGGGGTTTCTTTCATCCAGTCTGAAGTTATCTCTCAGCTTAGAGCCCAATGAGGTCAGTGTGTGTAAAAGCAGAAGGTAAGGTATGAGCCAGTCCCCTACCCTTGGGGCCATGGTCATTGGATCATGTCATTCCTGGTGCCCTGGCCCACAGCGTACCAAATGGAAACTGTTCTTTCAGCTCAAATAGCTGGTCCACTTTTACTTTCAATCTTCAAAGCTAATTTCTTTGAATAGAGTTTTGATTTTCCATTTCATTCTGAAAACTTTCTACCTGAATGAAGGGATGGCTTAGGTTTTAACAATTCTCTTTGGAGCCTTGCAGTTGAGAATCAACTATTTATTGCCTGACTATCTCACTGACATCTGCCTCCTTACAGTTTTCCATTTATAAATGGAGGCAGCTGCTAAAGAAAATGGAAAGAGGACAGTCCAAATGCCCCCTAAATCTCCATGTGTGTCTCAAGTCCTCTGGATTTCTAAAGCCTTTTATGAATAATCCCCAGAGGTTCCATTTAAAATGGACTCTTGTTTTACTGTTCTGAGAATTTTTATATATCTCCCCTGCCTTTTTCAAATCCAGATCTACCTGATTTGGTTATACCCATTTAGCTATTGGCAGCATAGGAGTCACTGATCTGAGCCCCAACATTTTTTAGTTTCTCTGAAGCGGGGGCATGAGAGACTATTGGGATGTAAGTAGTAAGATTATGATTAAGTGGGATGTGGGCAGGACTTTCTTCTTGATGCTTTGTCAGCAAAATAGTCCACCCTTCATAGTAGAGTCAGCCAGCAAAAGCATGTGAGACCATGGGCTTGGGTCTTCCCATTTTGTAATGGAAATGCATTACATACCCGGGCATGTGCAGGTACAAGTTCAGATTGCTGTTTCTGACATCCTCCAAGTCAGGGACAGGCACTGAGGAAGAAGGACAAGATCAAAGATGCCACATGCCCTCACAGCAGTTGTCTTCACTGACCCTTCTGTTGCCTCCAAGGACTCAGGGCACAGAGCCACCTCTGCGTCACCTGCAGGCATCCTCCCCTCCCCATCCAGATCACTGCATGCAAGCCAGGTCCAGGCCTTCAACTCAGAAGCCCAGGATCTTCCTGGTCTCAAGAAGCTAACCCTATCTGTCCCTGTACCTTTCCAACTTCCAGTTCCAGCCTCTCTCCTCTTTCCTTCACTGAGTCTCCACATCCCTAATAAAAGAAGACTGGGAAGGAGGAGTTAATTGCTTGTGGAGGCCTGAAAAATTCTATTTCCTGGTTTGAGGCCAAAGCTGCAAAAGAACTTCCAAGGCAAGGAAGTCCAGCCTCTGGTAGAATAGGAAAGTCTGTCTACATACTTGGGATAGGGAAGGAAAAAAGGTGCTTCTCATTCACTTCAGGAGAACAAATAATATATCACATTATCCTGCCTCAAAACTAAACTTTTCCCCAGGCCACCAGCCTATCTTGCCCAATACAATCTAATGAGACCATCTAGAAGCAGCAACCTTTTTCACTCTTTTTAAAAAAACTTTTTAATGTTTATTCATTTTTGAGAGAGAGACAGAGAAACAGAGAGTAAGTCGGGGCGGGGGGGGGGGGGGCGGAGAGAGAGGGAGACATTGAATCTGTAGCAGGCTCCAGGCTCTGAGCTGTCAGCATAAAGCCCGAGACGGGCTCGAACTCACGAACCATGAGACCACGACCTAAGCCGAAGTCAGACGCCTAACCGACTGAGCCACCCAGGCGCCCCACCATTTGCACTCTTAAAGCCCTTATATTTTGGATTATCTAATCAATTACTTTTGCATTATCTAGTCACACATATGTGAGTCTCATTTTCCTCGTTGGGAATCAAAGCCCCTTAAGTGCCAAGAGCAGGGTGCTTGCTTCATTCTGCGACAACAATGATGATATCTCCTTACACCAGGCATCATGAAAGAAGGACCAGGCCTTTACGGCATTTCCAGAGCTGGTCGTACTTCTCTGGAATTATTGCACCACCCAAAGGTAGGATATACCCTCTATTTACATCCCACCTATTCCTCCCTCCTGCAAAACAACGAGATGGAATTTCTTTTTGCTCTCATGAACAAAAATTTGGACCCAGTGTAATCTAACTTGAGAAAAAAAAAAGGGGGGACAACTCTCATACCATTCATATCTGGAAAACCACATGGAAACAAACACACTTTCTTATAGCTTATCAGATGAGTCGGACAAGTGGCCCAGGCTTAAGATGACCTGAGAACATGACATGTGGAAACTTGTCTGTAAATTTGCTAAACCAAACGGCCTCTTTTTAGCCAGGAATCCTCTCCTTGTTAGGATTCCATAAATAGCACATCTTCCTCTCTATTTTTCTACCTCATCTATGAATAGAATCAAATTTTGTGTGTGCTGTGGAGTGGAAGATTATGAAACTTCCTGTCTTCCTTCAAATATTGTATTGTGGGTGAAGTTACGGTTTCAGTTGATGCTCGTTCAATAAAGTTCTATCCCAATCACTGCTTTAAGATCTGGGGCCTCTGCTATTCCCCCAAAGCTTCTATTACAATACAGCAACTGCTACAATGGTGAAACTGTTGTGAAAAGAACATTCTCAAGCTAGCATTTCAATCGCTAAGCCGGTTCTAGAAGAAAATTCACCTGGCATAGCCAAGATTAGGCTCAGATCTTCAATTACTCTCCAACCACCTACTTCAATGTTCTGCGCAAAATAACAAGGGATTGCATCACTTTTACTAAATTTAGTATTGAGATGTAACTATTGCACCTGTAACCAACCTGGTATTTTTTTAGTTAGGGTAGTAGACAAGTCGTAATGCACAGAGTTGAACTACTTCTATAAAAGAAGTAATTTGCTCTTGAACACACTAAACTTTACTGCACTCACACACATCCCATATTATTGTACCTACACCCACAGCAAATCCAGTGCCGTCATGTGATTTATCAGTCAATTTAGAAAAGTTACAATGCGGGGCTCAGTTGGTGAAGCATCTGACTCTTGATTTTGCCTCAGGTCATGATTTCACAGGTTCTTGAGATCAAGTCCTGCATAGGTCTCTTCACTGACATAACGGAGCCTGCTTGGGATTCTCTCTCTTCCTCTCTCTCTGTCCCTTTCACTGCTGGGGCACATGGATTCTCTCTCTCTCTCTCTCTCTCTCTCAAAATAAATAAACGTAAAAAAAAAAAATAAAAGTTACAACGCTTTAAGTCTGTCAGCAGAAGAGTTCTTCATCCCCTCTCCTTGACTGACTGGAGCAGGAAGGGATAGAAGACACAACTTAGGTGAGGGTCTCGAAAATACTAATATTGATGCATGCTTTCTCTGGATTCCATGTAGACTGATCCCTTTCACCAGCAAAGGAGACTCCCAACCTGGCTGCCCACCCCACTGCTACTGGCCCCCTCAGTGCCCAAACTCTGTTCTCTGGTGACACTCTATAGTCACCCTAGTTACCAATTTTTAGCTCCCTCATCTGGATTTGTTCCATGGCAACGTGCGGGCTGCGGGAATGGAGGACAATCCATGCTGTTTCTTGCCCCATCACACCACGGTGTCAGTCCCCTCCAGTGCTCACCCTGTCACAGCAGACACAAGCCTGAGGGCTACAGCCTGATAGACTCCAGCAGAGAAAGGACAGTCTCCCACCCCTCCAAAGCTCCTTCTTGGAGAGACCTGTCAAAGAAGTGCTGCAAGCTCTTTTTAATCTCAACTGGGATGGGACTAAATAAATACATACATACATACATACATACATACATACATACATAAAGATATCTCTTTGTCTCTTCGTGCTAGTCTAATGTCACATTAGGAGCGACGTCCTTTTGGCCTTATCTACTTAGGGTCTGGCATTTTTGTTCTTGACAGTGTGTGTCTGCTGGGGCTATGACTTCCTCTGGGGAAAGGGCTAACGGGTACGATGAGAAAAGAGTTAGCAGGTCATACAGGAAAGGCTTATGGATGTTTTCCACTAAAACCTCAGATACAGGCAGCCTCCTACTTAACATTCATCAAATCTTTTCCTGTGTTGACTTTATTTTCATACTACAATACTTGAGGTTTACAATAGCCTATGGGAGGTGGTGGGCTCTGTAGAAAAAGCAGTGTTAGGAGTCAGGCAGACCAAGTTGTCTTTAACTAGCTTCGTGAATATAATAATCATTTAAGTCTTCCTCACTGCTGGTTTGTTCATTGTTACCTTGGATAATAACAAAATCTACCTCTTGAGGTTATAAAACTTCAGGGAAGTTATCGTAAGCACTGAGTATGTACACTCTGTAGAAACTTAATAAGCTTTTTAAAATTGTAAGCATTCATTTAAAATATGAAATTAGGCAATAATCTTAATGTTCAATTCAACTGGCCGTTCTAAAACTTCTGCTCTACATCGTCAGTTCTAATACATAGGTTGATTAAGCACTAAATTGTCATTGCCCAGGTATTGGCAAATATGCAGGGAAACTGTCAGTCTCATATGTAGCTCATTGAAAAACAGTCTGCCAGAAGGAAATAAAATCTCTAAATTATGTGCATTTTAACCGAACAGATATACTTCTAAAAACTTATCCCAGGAAAATAATTGCATAAATATTGCAAATAATTGTGCAAAAATGCACGTATAAATACTTTTATCATAGCATTTACACAGCTAAATATTAGAACAAATGGGGGATTAGTTAAATAACTGTGAATTTACCCAGAGCATATGTATAGAAGAATGATGTAGTTCTATTTACTGACTTAAGAAAGATGACCACCACACGGTGTGTGTCTGTGCATGCACACATAAAAACACACATACATACCTACATATGCATATGCAGGTACACAAACATTCACCACATGTGATTCCATTCTACAAATATTTAAATAAATATGGAAGCATCTGGAAGGTTGAATCCTCTCATCAGTGGTAGAAATAAGGTAGGATTATGGATGACTTAAAAAATATTTTTCTCTACCATTGAGCTTTTTATAGTGAGCATGTATCTTGTTTTAAATTTCTGAGGAGCAGAGATTCACGTGCAAATACTTCGTGGAAGGAGAGTTCTCAGAAAGAACTTGGAAGGAAAAAGGAAGCAGGATAGAAAAGAGGAAGAAACCAAGCCAGATTGTCTAGCTTCAGCCTCATCCCATGGGGAGCTTTGGAGCATCTCCCTCATCCATCATCCAGATTACCCACCATCCTCTTCCTCTGACAGCACTTATTTCTGGTGGTGCAGACGTCTTGCCTAGTGCTCTGACCTATTCCCAAGGAGCCAGATCCCATGGTTTGCATGCCCTTATTAGGACAGTTATTTTCTTTCCTCACAAACTACAGTGAGGGTACCTGATGCCCCAGTGGGTCATCTGGCTGCCAAACATATTTCTTCCTTCCCCTCATTATGTAGCAGCAGCCCCACTTCCCCAAAATGATCATGGTCAGTAGCCTGGCCTTTTATGGTGACTACCTCTTTTGACTACTGGTCTCCTGGCATAAAAATCCTAAGTGACCAATCGCAGCCATGGTGTTAAGTTTAGTAGGACTCTTGTGCCCCTGGTGGAAATAGACCTACGGAGCCTACAGTCGCTAGAGCAGAAGCAGATTGCCCTAGTGGGACATTGAGAATGACAGGGAATGAGATCATTCCTCTTTGTACCACATAGTATGGCTCCCTGTTTACAACTTATCAAAATCTTTCAATATGCATTGCTTTAAGATATATACCAGAACAATGGTGTTATCTCCAGGCTGGCAGCTCAGCTGCTGCTTCAAGGGTCTGTTCTGTCTTCTTCATCAGGTTAGCAGCAACTAGGTCACGAAATAGGTGGAAGGACCCGTGATCCCCTGGTTATGTATCCACACCTACTTTCCCATATAGTTGGTCCCTCAGTCCAAGGCTGGTCCCTTAGTCTGAAGCAGTATCAGTCATTCCTCAAGCTTCCCAGAGTATTGGGGTGGGGATACCCATCTGAGCCAGCCTGTGAGCCATCAGCAACTAGCACTCATAGCAGCTGGAAGATAGGTACAATGACCCATAAAATAGATCTGGGCAAGAAACCAAGAAGTGCATCACTTCTATAATTAGAAAAAATAGCAATAGAGCTAAAAGAAAGATTTTATATTCAGCTACATTTTAAAAATACTATACTTTTAAAGTGTTTCAAAATGCAATAATGTTTATTGTCCCCATTTCTTAATTCAATCATTTCTTAGTAATTTATAGCTTCTAAATTCAATTGTTAATTCAATCATTTATTTTATAATTTATATCTTGATGGACTTACAGATACTTATTTTACGCTTTAGGTTATAATCCAAATAAATTATTTAATTATCTTTTTTTCCCCCTCAAATTGTTCTAGCTTAGGCCATTAGGAACTTTTCAGTTGGTTCTTGTACCTCTTTTGGAACACCACCATAGATTTGGGTGCTTTAGGTTTTTTGAGTTAGCATATGCATTTTTTCCGACATATAATTCACATAACAAAATGTACAATTTTAAAATGTACACTTGAGTAGTTTTTAGTATATTCACTATATTGTCCAACCATCTCCTCTAATTCCAGAACATTTCATTACCCTCACGATAAATCCCATATCTATTGACAAGGCAATATTCCCCCCTTTCCCCAGCCCCTGAAACCAGTAATCTATGGATTTGTCTATTCTGGACATTTAATATAAATAGAAGCAAACACAAAGTGACCTTCTGTGTCTAACTTCTTTTACTTAGCATTTTTTCTAGGTTCATCCATATTGTAGCGTGTATCAGAACTTTGGTCCTTTTTTATTGCTCAATAGTATTCTGTTGTATGGATGTATCATATTTTGTTTATCTACTCAGCCTCTGGTGGACATTTATGTTATCTTTACTTATGAGCTAGTATGAAAAACATTGCTATGAACATTTTTGTGCAGGTTTTTGTTTGTGAATGTGTTTTAGATTCTCTTGGGTATATACCTAGGAGTGGAATTTCTGGGTCATCCAGTAATTCAATGTTTAATTTTTGAGGAACCACAATACAACTATAAATCCATCAAATAATCATCATTCAGCACTATTTGTCCACTTTCATGTATCATTTATAACCCTCTTGTCAAAGTAATTTGAGATAGTTTAGAGTAAAGAAATGTGCAACATGATATCATTTTAAAAAATTAATGTAGTAAAAAAGCACAGGATATGTAATATATGCATAAGTGGTTCTTAATCTTTTGGGACTATGGGTCCCTTTGAGAGGCAAATGGAAGCCATGGAGGTAGCTGAAGAGAATCTGATATTTAAGACAGGGAAGCCCTTTTATCTTGAACATGAGAGAAGATGGATTCAGCAAATGAGTGTTACATTTGATTTGGAAGTTTCCAGGAACCAGAGCTCCTCCTCCTATGGGAAGGAGATCCTAGTCTCCCTAGCTCCTTATTGCACAACTGTCACCCAACTATAGCTTTACGCTACAACTTAGTAGAGCAGAAAACAGACATATAACTGCATAATTTAAAACTGATCTGGGGCACCTGGGTGGCCCAGTTGGTTGAGCATCTGACCTCGGCTCAGGTCATGATCTCACGGCTCATGATCTCACGGGTTTGAACCCCGTGTTGGGCTCCGTGCTGGCAGCACAGAGCCTGAGCCTGCTTCGGATTCTGTGTCTCCCTCTCTCTCTGCCCCTCTCTGCTCACGCACACACACTTTCTCTCAAAAATAAAAAAACATTAAGAAAAATTTAAAACTGATCCTAGGAATCTCACTCTTTTTTTTTCTTCAATATATGAAGTTTATTATCAAATTGGTTTCCATACAACACCCAGTGCTCATCCCCATAGGTACCCTCCTCAATACCCATCACCCACCCTCCCCTCCTTCCCACTCCCCATCAACCCTCAGTTTGTTCTCACTCTTAAAAGTTCACGGGCACAAACCAGTCTTAGAAACCTAAGATCAACTGGTACAATTCCCTGCCTAGTGTCGGCCTGCCTCCATATTGCAACAACTAGCTTACTGATAATGTTCCCTGAAACATCCCAGTTTAGTCTACCTGCTCACCAGCCACAGACAGGAGGAGGTTCTTCCTTTCCATGGTACCTGACTTAAGTCATTCACTGTTACTGAATTAACTGCTTCCCAGGAGAACTGATAGTTCCTTCCTAGTGTACTTGAGTACAATGATCCAGACAAGACAATCACAACTGTCAACAATTTCTTTTCCCATCAGGCTTACTTAGTGTTAAATTCCATTGCATTGAAACACTGACATCCAGTGGTTTGCTGAACCTGGTTTGCACCAGTGAATAAAAGCCAATTACGCACATCAATTTCCAACTCTACAATCAGTGACAGGATGTTGTTAGTTTGAAATGGACCATGGTAGAAGTAGTTACACAATGTGAATTGGCATTTCCCCAAAGAGCCAATTGATAAATCTTTACCAGGATACCACTGCTGACACCCCAGTCCTTACACACCAAATCTTACTCAATTATTCCTTTTACACAATGCTCCATCTAGCATTGTACCTAAGTATTTGACATACACACACCTCACAACTGTCTCCATTACACAGATAAGAAAAGTTATATTTAGAAACATTAAATGTCCAAAGTTCACAAAAAGTAGCATGTCTGAAGCTCAAACTCAGGTCTTCTTGGCCCCCAAATCTACACATATGTGTGTATGATTTATACAATAATGTTCTTAAAACCATCTACTATTTTGATATGAAAAACATTACACGTGTCTATATAAACTTGTGCATCTGTGTCTTACACCTAGGCTGAAACACAATAAAAAAATAAGTTAGAAGAGAATATTTCTTTGATGGTGGTTGCTAAAACAAGGCAACTCTACTTATCTTGCAAATTAATTTGGGAAAAAAATGTACCATAAATCCTTTTTTTGCGTGCTACCCCTCACCACCTGAGGGATTTGAAGGCTAATCCTAAATTATCTCATTTCATATGAATTTCTTCTTATCCCCTCCTCCCATTTATATCTCCCCTTTATACCACTGTTCTAGTCTCTTTTATTCAAGGATCATTTTCAGTGTTGGTTAGTGTCTCTTTCACTACACCGTGAGCACCCAGATATCATCTTACTCCCTTTCAGTTCCTAGAATAGCACTGTACACAGAGTCACTTCTCAATAGATAGTTGTTGAAATGAAATGAATCATCTCAAGATGACCCAAAAGAGCTGATCCTTGTTTTTATTTATTTTATGACCATCCCTTTCACCTTGCCACAAGAACCACTCACTGCTTCCATATTCAACACTCACCTTTTTTCCAAAGTCATAATACTCTGTAAGTTTTGGCATCAAATCACATATAGGGAAGAAGTACTATTGAAGACACTGGGCACCTTGTCTGCTTGCTCTAAAATGGGTCCAACCCAAGAATTTCTTTACTATTTCCCTGAAGAGAGTTACACAGTTTATACTCTCTCTGAACAATGACACAGCGTTGTCCAACACTCAGTAGAATTTGCATTATGGAAATATTTTACCTCATCTGTCTAAAATTATATATTGCTAACATGTGAGTCTATAAATCAGACAGTCTGAAAGAAGCATTCTAACTCTTAATGTATGTTTTAGTATATTGTAAGTCTAAGCAGTTGAGTCAAAGAAACTGTATTTGCCAGTAACCTTAGCCATCCATGTTTTTGTCTCTAAAGGTCCCCAAAGCATCAATCATTATATTCTACCACTGAGCCTCTTCATCTCCAAATCTATTGTATATTGCCATATTTTGTTTTCAGGCCCCCTAGGGTTGGAAGGTATAAGGTTCTCTACAAAAGTACTCAGTATATAATTAATCTGAATGTCTTGATACTTGTCATAAAGAACAAAATTGTTTTCTTTTCAATTTCAGCCTGTTAATCTTACCTAGAAGCCTTTGTACCAACCCACCTCATTTTTCCTCCCATCTCAAACTTCATAGGGACTTATGCTGTTGTTAGAACTTTATACTTTGTAGCCTTTACTCATAAATCATCTACTTAGGCCCATAATCATTTAATTTTCCTCTTCAGTTAACTCTCTCTAGGTAGTATAAATCAGATTATTACACTATGTATTTGCATAATTTTCCCAAAGCACATCAAAGAATTTCATGATCCCATGAACCATTCTCACAGCTCTAGATAGAAGATATGAGGGAAAATAGGAATGTTTAGCCATGGAAGAAACTGAGCTGTGGAACAGTTCAGTAAATTTGAACCTCGTGTTAAATATGATCCTATTTAAGCCAGAATGACTAAATTTTATAATATCAGGCTACTAGACATATTTCTATGGACAGCCAGATATGCTTTTGTCCATTCTGTTACTCTTGAGACTACAGACTTCCCACATTATTTCACAGAGCAGCCCCAAAACACCATTCGCTCTGGTTTCCTTAGAAACAACTTGCCACAAGCCTCTGGTGAGCTATTCCATGATGCTTATTTGCTAGTATTGATCCTGGCCATTCTGGCCTTTTTACCCCACATCCGATTCTAGATCAGGGTGAATAATACTCCACATCTAGAGACATGCAATCGAGAGAAATGGTTAAGAGCACTGGCTTTGCTCATGAATTTGAAACTCAATTCCAATACTTGAAGATGTTCTTTCAAGCTCCTATCTTGCTGTTTCCTCACCTGCAAAATGGAAGTTAGTAATGGTCCTCACAGGAGTTCTGTGAAGCTGGAATGACAGAATGCATATCGAGTCCCTGGCACTGGGTCTAGCTCAGTACTTGCTGAGGAACATTGGCTATAATTATGATGATTATTATTTTTTATCACCAGCACTGCCTTAGCTAAACTGCTAATCTGCCAACAGTTACTGCACCAGGCAAACCCTACTGGTTCCCTGGGTCTATGTAACCAGTTTTGTGTGTTTTTCTTCCCCCTTCCCTTCTTCCTATCCATAACTCACTTCCTCCCTTAATTAGCTCCAGAGGAAAAGACTTCAGCATCCAGATTTCCTCACCTCTAACCTAAAAATCTAGTTCTCCAGAACAAGGGCTAGGTATCTAACAGAGTAATCCAGGGATTTAAACAAGAAAGAATCCTTTTTGAGAAGGAAAACATGGCTTTGGATGAAATCCGGCTATCATAGCCTATGAACTTCCCTTAGGGCTTCTTTAAAAGAAACTATTTTTGCCCTACTGTTCAAAGAGACACCTGGGATTGGTTCAGCAAATTAGCAATGATGACTTTGTACTTTTTTTTTTATCTCTTTGCCCCTCACTAAAATCTTGTCCTTGGGGGCCAATGACAAGACATCATAAAAAATACCTTATGGTATAGACAACTTAATTCTAAGTGCTTATTCAGTGTAGTCCTGTAATTTTTGTGAAATAGGTGGAACCACATCAAGCTCTCACATTTACGTTACTAATTGAGTTACTCAAATTAAATTCACCATTATAACCTGATGTAAAGTATGAAGTTGTCACTCAAAGAGACAAAAAACTAAAACAAACAAGCAAACAAAGACTTACAGTTTAACTCTAAGTGGGTTAGCAGCTTAATCAGGGCAGATGAGACAGGGAACGCAAAGGGACCCCAGCAGAGAGAAAGCTGTTTTTTTCCCTCTGCTCCCTTTCCTGCTTCTACTCTAGCAAGACCCACATCCTCGCCCTACACACGCCTTAATGTATGTCTTCCTTGTAAGGGACAAGGAGTTAATGATTTCTCTAGAGTCTTCCAGCACAGTAGATAACATCTCAGGAATGACTAGGCAAGGCCGTCATGTGCATATTCCAGATCACTGGTGCTCGCTAAACATCTTGGTGCCAAAACTCTCTGGCTCCAGGGAACGAATGACTTATGATGGACACCTGCACCTCGTCCTTGTTCTCACCCGTTCCTGCATGCCTGAAAGGTGACGTACAGCACAACTGTCAATAAAAACCCCATATCCCAAGCAAAGATGAGACTCGTGCTCCTTTCCTTTCTGAGTCTCCTAGACACTCTGTATCTGACCTCTCTCTATATGCCTTCAGTAAACTCTGCTTCCACTTCCTGGTGGCTTGCATTTGATTTCCATCCTACATGAAGCCAAGGACCCTCTTGGCTGCTCCTGTGGGTCCCCTCTGAGTCCTCAGATGCAGCCTGTCTGAATCACAGTAGTAGTCATAAAAATGAAATAACAATATGCATTAGCAACTATCATGCAAGACACAGTGCAAGATGCTCCATGTGCATTTTCTTATTTCATCCCTGTCTGAAATGCTCCTGCAGGAATGATTCAGAAAACAATGTTATTCTCAGTCTCCATTGAGTGGCACTCAAGGCACCTTTCAGAGATCAATAATCCCTGTCCAGAGACTGTCCTCACTCTCAGAGGCCAAAGTTATCTAGTTAAATGTCAAATTAAAGGGGGCATGAGAGGAGCCCCTGGGTGGCTCAGTCTGTTTAGCATCTGACTCTTGGTTTCAGCTCACGTCATGATCTTGTGGTTTTTTGAGTCCATGCTCTTTGTCGGGCTCCATGCTGACAGCATGGATCCTGCTTGGGATCCTCTCTCTCCCTCTCTCTGCCCACCCCCATTCTCACTGTCTCTGTCTCTCCCTCAAAATAAATAAATAAACTTTAAGAAAGGGGGGGGGGAGGAACAGGAGAATCAAATATTGTCTAATTTCTTGTATCTTTAGCCAATAGAAGATCAAAACTTCCCTTAATGACTCAGGTTTTAACTCCAAAATCCATCATGAAGAGAAAATACTGGCTTCTCTTAAGTCTTCTAGCTCAAAATCTTCACTAAAATTCCAGTTGACTATAATTTAAATGTTGGTTTCCACCTCCTGTTTCTAGTTAAACATCAATACAATCAATATAGAGATGAAAATATCTGGATGCTGAGTCAGGGGTTAATTTAAAAGTAAAAACCCATGAGAAGAATGACCATTTATTGGATAAAAGTGTGGGCTATAATAGCAGTTCACAACCGGGGGCAATGTTACTCCCCGGGGAACATCTGACAATGTCTGGAGACATGTTTGGTTGTCACAAGTCAAGAGCAGGGGGGACTGCTGGCATCTAGTGGGTAGAGAACAGTGATGCAGCTAAATATGCTCCTGTAGGATGCACAGGACAACCTCAAAGAATTCTCCAGCCGATGTTGTCATTCCTAGTCTAGAAAAATGTGAAGTTCCTTCTCAGTTATATTCCAATTCTCTAAAACTCCTCCAAAGAGATGGTTATACACCTCTCCTCTGTGTTCAACCAAATCTGTATTCTCACTCTTTTTTCCTGGTTAAGGCAACGATTACTGCAGATCAAATGAAAAAATGGGGAGGTGGGTGAGAATCAGTCATGTTTCAACTTCATTCCTTCTGGGCCAATGTGAAGTGTCCAGCAGGGAAAGTTAAGGGTTGGAATTAGGTAGATTTTGAAGAGATACGGGGAGAACACAGGACTGGCCCTAGAGAAAATGGTCAACTTTGTGTCCCTGTCCCTTACATCTGACCCAATTCCTTTTATCTGTCTGCTTCCTCCTCCTGGCATCTCACACTGTCATTTTCCCTGCAGGGTGTTCCCCTTGCAGAGGCTACCTGATATAAATCTTTTTGATGCTCTCTCACTCAAAGAAACCAACCCACTATTGAATGATGCTTACCTAGAATGCATTTCATGAGAAAGGAAGGCAAGAACTAAGACGGGGCAGGTTTTTGCACCAAACCTGAAGCTAAGTGCTTATGTGCACTATCACAAAAAACTGAGGCAGGTCCTCTCAGTCTCATTCTGTGGTGACATATCTGCAGCACCATACAACTAAGTAACTGAGCTAAGATTGTATGGTTAGCAAGTGGTGAATGTGAATTCAAACCCAGGTTTTTCTGTTCCCAAGGCCATGCCCTTTTTACCACGTAGCTCCCCAGGTCACATTTTACTTTCTATTAACTGGTGCATTCATCCATAAATCCCTGAAGGGTTCATTGTATTGGTAGTAATTACAGACATGTAACCATTTTGGCTTGACACATCTTCCAGTGGGCAGGTCCATCAATGCCCATTAATCAGGTCAAGTAGGCATGACATTCTACCACCTATGCAGAGTATCATACCTAGAAGGACTTTGAAATATAATTCAAGCAGACAGGTCTTCCTAAGACCAACTGCCAATCAATACCATTTATGATAATGTATTGTAATCATAAGCTAAAGCATGACTTGCTTTAATAAATCCAGCTCATAAATGGGACATCAGCTCCCTACCCATCTTGTTTGACTCTGAATCAGGTTACTCCTCTCTCCTTTGACTTTATAAATATAATGAGTCATATCTCTATAAATTATTTCCTTATAGGGCATCAGGGACAAGAGTAGCTTTCTGTGCTCAAGTGGTAATACCCAGAAGGCACAGGGGCGTCTAAAAAGCTCCATCTTATCCCATGGGTTCTTAATTCATTAATGGATTTTAAGAGGTCCAGGTTTATAAAATTTCATATAAGTACGCATTTTCTTCATATAATTGATGAAAACTTTCTTCAAATACTCAAAGATAACTATTGTTCCTGAATTTAGAAATCATATTCTCTCCTATCCTACAGAGCTTATCCCATAGTTTCTGCTGCTACTCCAGTGCCCCGAATTGCAGTATAAAGGATTTAATTCCTTAATACTAGCCTGGGATACTGGGTGCATGAGGACAGAGAGCATCCTTGTATCTACCCTCTCTATCACTACATGCCCAAAGTTCTGGGGATCCCATGATCTTTATCAAGAAGCCATCCATGAGTGCAGGAAGTGTATTGGCATATTAATAATTGATGTTTTAAGTTGAAGGTGATAGAGTGAATGTGACCTCCTTTGACTTGTTTTTGGAATCTCTGTGGGAATTCAGTAGAAGTAAAATTCAAAACTTCCCGTGTACAGTAGCCACCATGCTGTCTGGTAGTTATTTCCCCACAAAATAGTCATTTTCCCATCCTTAAAATATAAGTATCTTAAAATTGAAATAAACTTTCAACATCTAACCCCCTATCCAGATCAGGAATTTGATCTTGCAATATCCTTTGCTGAAAGAGTCATCCCACCTATATATGGGTTTCTCAATGATATGGTTTTGACTTGGCTTTTAAGGCAGCCTCTTCCATTATTTTAAAGAGAGTCAGAAGTGTGCAGACCTTTATTCTGTTGAGTTACAATCTGAACCAACATAACATTTATTTGATTTCTTTTATTTAATCAAATATTGAGTATCTACTTTGTGGCCAGTACTACGCCAGGCCTGGGGGATACAATGCAATTGTGGCAGACACTATTCATAATCTCCTTGAGATTAACATCTAGCTGATGACTGCTCTAGAAGTGAGCCAGAGTGATACCCTCCCCTACAGGACAGTCCAACATTTGAGATGGTGATCAGGTTCTCTCCAGTTGTGTCTTTTTTCTAGGCTATATACCTTCATTTCAAGTGTCTTACAGATACCTTCATTATCCCAGTCAGCCTCTTCTATGTTTCTCAGTGGTCATCTGAACAATGGGTTGCCTAGAATGAAATGCAATACTCAAGTCTGGTGAGTCTCAGAGTCTGAGATTTTTGTGAAGAGAAAAATCAAGTCTGATGATTTACTGCACAGAGCCTAAATTATGTATTTCATAAAACTTCTCTCAGATGATACTGATGCTTTAGCAAATTTCTGATCAGCAAAGAGAACAGTGGAACCCATGGAGAATGCCAAGGTGACTCTCCAAAGATTCAGCCAGCCAAAGCAGAGCTCATTATGCTTACCCCCCAGTACTGCTGTTCTTGCATGACAGCAATGAGGCTCCACCACTGCAGTCATGCCACCACTTCTGAGCTAAGCTAGGTGTAGGCACCCACGTCAGCTCCAGACTCTAAATCCAGTCATACTCTCTGCCTAGCACTACTTTCTTCACTCCCTTCAATCCCTACTTTCTTTACTCCCCCAGTAAAATTCTTGAGCAAAAAAATGTCAGTCTGTTTCCTAGGGAATCTGACCAAAGACAGAAAACCCATTGGGGTCCAGATTTAAATAAGTCCAATTCAATGAAGTTTTAGAGCTGAAATGGTTCTTTAGAGTTGTCCCACCCTCCACAAGTGGCCCAGCTCTGAAATGGCCACATTGCCCAACTGTTGCTGTGGGTGAATGTGCCTTGGGTGTGGAATCTCTCTTTGGCTGTTAACAAGTCCCAACAGTTCAAAGGATTGAGTATCTAAGCCTTGTGGGTGATGGTCCACAGCATCCATTACAGTCCCAAAGTGACCATGTAGAGCAGCGTTCCATCTATCTGCATTGCATACATAAACTCTGTGTGTGTGTGTGTGTGTGTGTGTGTGTGTGTGTGTGTGTATTTAATCATGAGATTTCATGGTTAATTTGTTATTCGCAACAGAGCTTAGATACTGCCCTGCCTAATAAACCTACCTCATAGCGTTGCTAGAAGAATATCTGAAAATAAATGTGAATCACCTCATATGAAAGGAGCCTTATCCACCTCTTTCAATGTTTGCACTTCTCTGTTTTCTGCATGATAACAAGATTTTCAAGAATGGACTCTATTTATAGTGTTACCTCCCCATTCCTTCATGGTTCTCAATGTGTGTTCCCTAGGCCAGCATCATCAGCATTATCTGAGAACTTTCCAGAAATGTAAATTCTGAGACCCATCCTGGACCAACTAAATTAGAAACTCTGGGCATAATGCCCAGCAATCTGTGTTTTAACAACCTGCCTAGGTGATTCGCATTCATGTTAAACTTGGTAAGCACTGCTCTAACTCTAATTTCCTAGACAATATTCTTGCCATCCAAGACAAAGATGTGGGCTCATCTGACTGTTCCTCTTGCTTCTAGTCCCCCATACTTGTTTTTATATTCCTCTATTCTACCCATTTTCTTATTATATTCTATGATCTGTAGAAGTGTGTCTTTTCTCATCACTATGCCCTCATCTAGGGCAGGTATCAGCTATGTTATTTTTGCATATCCAGTGCTTTGCATTGTTCTTACACATAATGAATACTCAACAAATTCATTTCATTAATAAATATGCAGCAATACTGTTTGCCATGGACTTTTCTAGGTATCTCAAAAAACTCGTATTTAACAAGAAAAGATACAACCTCAAAAACAAATGCAATAAAGTGATGCAGATGCTATAGCAAAATATTAGTAATGATATCCCTTGTGTCTGGCACTCTCCTAAATCGTTTGCATGTGTTAATTCACTTAGTCTTCACAGTAATCCCATGAAGTATGATTCTAGGAAAAGAACAGAATTCATCCTAAGGAAAATTTACTCTTTCATTTAGCTATAATTTTTAACAAGGTCTTGGTTATACAGGACAAGACCATAGCCCAATCTGGGATACAAAGGATAAAGCAAAGGTAGCTAAAGTGAAAGATGATAAGTAGAAGGTTGTCTTCCTTGGAGGTTGGTGTTTTGATAACTGATTTTTTTCTTGTCTCCCATGCATGAACTGGGGAGACAGAATAAATGGATATATGATAATGTCTTAAAAATCAATAAAATCTTAGCCTAAAGAGTAACTCTCTCAGGGTAAAGTTTTAGACACTGGGAGTAGGGGTGGAGATATTGGGGTAAGGAGTCTTCAAATCATAGTGCCTATGATGATCAGCCTGCTTTACCTTTAAGGTTATCTTCCTGTCATTTCTCAAAATTATGGAAAACATTTTTGTCATGTGATACTTCAAGCAGAAAATTAAGAAAGGTTGTTTTATAATCTGAAAGAGTTGTTGAAAAGTAGGATTTTAATACTATCCATCCACAGAAGAATTTCTTGGATTCCCTATCTTGAACTTATTTCTCGGCAGATTCATGACTGGTGTTTGAATTATTCACCACTATTTACATTGAGCAATTAATTCTCCTCAGTGTGATCTGACCATCTCTGAAAAGCTATATTATCAGGCAAGGAAAAAAATCCATAATATCAGGCAGCTGAAATGATTTTGTAATTAGCATGACATGGTTTTCTATAATGTCACATTAACTTTGAACATGAGAAAAGACGGGGAGTAAATCGAGCTCAAGGTGTTAAGTAGCCCCCTTTCTAGCACATGTAAAGGAAACCATGCCATATCCATCATGTTCCACACATCCCAATGCCTACTGTCATCAGAAAAACAAGGCTAGGAATCTGAATGATAGAAATCCCAGGAAAACAAAACAGGCAGTGTGGTATAGACTGTATAGACTGTAGTAATGACCCGTTCTTCACCTCCCCCTCTATCCACAGGTGATTTAGTAGTTGTACCCATGAAAGAAACATAATACATTTCCTTGCCCTCTGATTTTTGGTTTGGCCACATGGCTTGCTCTGGTCAACAGAATGAAGCAGTGGTGACAGTCATGTTCAGTTTTGAGTCTAGGCAATCAGAGGCCTTGTTTGGTTGTGCCTGCTCTCTTGACCTCTGCCGTCTCCACGAGAAAAGTTTGCTCCACTTGTAGGTCCCTGGAGGAGGATGAAAGACTCATGGATCAGAGCCACAGCAGCAGCTGTCCTAAGCAGGCTCCTTCTAGGTTGAGCCGAATCCCTAGCCTCTGTGGTCACAGCATGAGAAATAAATGTTTACTGTGGAAAGCCAGGGACGTTTTATGCTACTATGCAGCAATACTGTGGCCATGGTTGATTGATACCAGGGGGCATCTATTCTTTGTTTCAAGATGACTTCAAATGCAAACTTGAAAGTTAGCAAATAATGATAACTGAGTTTCACCTTGAAATGTACTAAAAATAGGATAACCAGAAACAAGGAAACCAGAAACAAAGACTAAGAAAAATAAATGGCTCCTTGAACTGGCTTTCATTTTAAAGATGATAACAGAGAAGAATCCAGTCTTTCAGTGAAACTCAGGGACTGCCGCTTGACACTTTTAATTAAAAAGGCATTAAAAAATTAACACAGAACTCTTCCCACTTTGCTCCAGGGCAGCTCATGAAAGATTGCCTCTTCGCTATCAGAATGCATAATATCTATGTCCAGACCCATCTGCTTCCCCTTCTACAGGAAAGATTGTGAATGTCAGTGCTTCCAGTGAGAAACTGTCCTGTCGAGGCTTAATTTCCTCGGCACTGATAACATAAAAGCAATCTGGCAGAATAAATTAGTGGATGATTCCAAAGCACGCATTTTTGATCTTCTGCCATATTCCTGACAGAAATCATAATAGTCAAACTATTTTTCACTACCAAGAATGGAAAGACCTATCTGAAAAGGCGCAATCCTGTTTTATCTTCTTAAAAAAATACCTTGCGAAAAACACCTTGTTATGCTGGGAGGCATAACTTCTTGGACAGTGCTTCTAAAACACTAATCTACATACAAATCACAGAGAGAGCATGTTTAAAGTGGATTTGGATGCAGTAGGGAGGGAGTGAGCCCCAAGATGCTGAATTCTAAAAAGCTCCTGTATGCGGCTGATGCTGCTGGTCCAGATACCTCGAGGGGATCATTCTTTATCTATGAGCAATCTCTGCAAGTTGAAGTTATCCTGAACTTCAGGAGTGATTTTCAGTACCAGGAGAGAATATGGTGCAGTGGAAAGAACAGAGTTCAGGGCCAATCTAGTTGGTTAAGTAGCAAGATTTAAATCTCGCCTATCTACTCAACTTGCTGCGTATTTTTAGACACTCTCAGCATGCACTTCTTTGCCAAAAAAATGAAAATAAGCACTGTGGGAAAGGAGTTAACCTAGAGAAAATCTTGTTAAATGGTCATCCGTCAATAAAGTGAGTTCCTCTCTTTTAACACAGTAAAATCTCAACCATAATCTCAGTTTCCCTAATAAACTGACCTATGTTGTATATTTGGAGGGGAGTTTATGCATGCATGTTCTGTTTGTTTATTTATCTTGTGACAAAATGCTTCAATCATGAGGAGACATGGAAACAACACGTTCTGAGATGTCGAGATGGTTAAATGCTATTTATCTGATAAAATTTCATCAAAGGCACATTCTTCACTAAAACTGTGGTAAGTGCTTTGAAGTATATAAAGACAAGATTTCACACCCTAAAGGAAGCTAAAATCTAGAAAGGATCAGAATTGCATTTTGTATGGATGGTGTTATCTTCTTCTTGAATCTGTTTAAGACTTCCCTGTATTCTGGGACAGAATACATTTCATTAGTATTGTCCTTGTGCTTTTAAGAGATATTGGGTTTTGTAAAATAAAAAAAAAAATCCCTTTTCAAGAAAGGACTTTTAGAAGCTGTCCACATGCCTTTCCAGCCGGTTTCTTCTGAAGTTAAGCAACATTAAACATTAAGTCACTGAAATGATTAGGACAAAACAAAGGCACCTGACATCACTACACAATTCTTAATGTATATTTTTAGATGGGAGGAAATTGTTGAAGTGATGGATTCTTAGAAATAACTTCTTAGTTGCTGATTAATCCTTTAATATCACTAACCCTCATAACCCTCATTAAGAACATCTACTTTACATAATTTAGGAGGAATGTAATAGTTGCTCAATAAATGACAATTACTTATTCCTTGATCCCTTTTTCTTAGGCTTTTCATATAAGATACCAGGTATCTCAAGGCAATACAAGCTAGACAAATTGGTCCATGGGGTTTTACCTTGTAATCTCCCATGTAAAACACAAAGATGAATGTGTAGCTTCACGTTATACGGCCGTTTGTATTAAATTCAATCATTACTCTAGTTTGTCAGCACACTTTCTTTGTGGACCCCTATTACTTCCTCCCAGAGCTCTTATACAAAGCATCTTATAATCTTCTCCCCTGGAACTGGAAAGCCCCCACCTACATTCTGTCCCCAGCCCTAACTAACAGAGTATATCACCTGTGCCAGCAGCTGCTAGAACTGGTGATAAGCCCAACAGGGCCCTTCACTAATAACAAAGCCTGAAGCTATGGAAAATCACATAGTTGGAAAGCTTCTCAGGAAATGAATTGCAGAGCTGTGAAACTGAGAGCCAGGGGTGGGATTTGTTTGTTTGTTTGTTTGTTTGTTTGTTTCCAACTATGAATGCCAATCCTAGGCTTCTTTAAGTTGGCAGAGTTTGTAATTCAATTGTAAACACTCCTATTATATATCTATGGAGTTGTAACTGGGTTATAGCAAAGGACAGCCAACTCATGCACCACCTTCTAATATTAGAAGTCAAAGAGAATGTAGGAAGTAGAGAATTTTTATGTTTTTGCAAGACTTGCTTTCCTTAGTTTGAGATTCCTAGTGTAATCAATTGCCTCCATTTATTAAGCACCTACTGTGTTCTAGGTACACAGTTTGTCTTATTTGACTATAATAACTTTATGAAGTATCTAAAATTTTATCATGCCAATCTGCAGATGAGAAAACTGAGATTCAGAGGAGTTAAGTGTGATTTTGCCTGGATCAGAAAACTGTGAATTGGTAGAGCTGGGATTTACAGTCTCTGTGACTTTAGTACAGCTCCAGCACACAAAATTGTTTTTATAATATTACATCAATGTATTAAGAAAGTGTCTCCTTTTCCTCTGGAAAGTGAGCTTTAGAATTGATGAAATAGGGAAAATCAAATAAATGACAACCTCTAATTGCCACTGTAGTTTCTCACCCCCAAATCTTTTATAAAAGTTGTACATGAAACATTTGGCTGATTTGAGTTTCCCGTACCATCTGTGGGCCCCTATCCAATCTTTAGGGAAAACAGTGAGCTAACGAGCAGTCAAATGTCAACAGACTTGAGGTCAAGTTAGAGGATTGGAGAGAGAGATCTTCAGGCAGCCTAGGAAGACGGGACAACTGAGAAATGGAAGGCCTGAGCAGGTCTATGTATTCATGGAAGAAATTTCTACATGAAAAATTTGTTTTACTTGAAAAAAAAAATCCCTCCCTTAGCCAGATCTGCTTTGCTGGGAGAATATTTTCTTAAAATCTCTTCAGGGCAGGATTGGGAAAAGAATGTGCTGAGGTGGTAGCCAAAAGAGGGAGTGATAAGGAGAAAGAATGTGGTAGATGAGAGGAAAGACAGGAATCTGGGGAGGGAGCTTGAAGAAGAAAAATGTTGGATGGGGAATGTGCCCCGGATGAAATGCAGTGTGCTTCCTGAGGGGACCGAAGCTCATGATCTCTAGGATTTTCGGTAGAGGCTGCCAAAAGTACTGGAACTAATGAAGAGGTGGATTCCTAGTCATGATTGATGGCGCTGGACAAGAGAGCATCCGACTTCGGGCTACATCCAGAATATGTTAGCTAATCTCCGGCACCACAAGAGAACAGGACTCAGACTACACCAGGCGGTGGGGAGAAGTAGAGCTTTTGATTCCCCTGAAATTGACAGCATTTAAACCTCTCAGAAGCCTCATGCCTTAGAGTCTTGATAACGTGGCTCTGCCCTCATCCTATAGCTCCTATTAGATGACAAAATAAATGCGCTGAGGCAAGATTCACTTTAGAAGCATCTTTGCACATCCTCTGATGTTTAGTAGATGTAATGCTTGATACATTTTTATATTAGTAATTAATAAATTGATTTCCAATATATTTGGAATCCACATGAAACTTAAAGCTTTATGTCCTTGAACAATTTATGTAATCTCTCTGAGTCTTAATTTCTCCAAATGTGAAGCTGAGATAATAATACCCACTTTATAGGCCCAGTGTAAAGATTAAAAGGAGTACTCTTTGCATGTAGGTGTGTATATATATGAAATATAATATTCACATAAAGCATTTGGCACAGTGCCTGGAGTGTGGAAAGTGCACGAGTCATGGGTGTTAGCCGGTGTGTTTAAGTTATGAATACTTTTTTTCAGATCTTGACTTTGATCTGAAGTACAATCCCATAGCTTGGAAAGCAAGAGCTCTCATTACATTCCTGCCAGTCCGCAAGGCTGGTTTTCTCTTTTTTTTCTCTACCTCCTCATTCCTATACCCAAGTTTGATACCACTCAGAATTAACATGAGTGCCACATGGGGTCCCTTCACAACTTCTGTGACTACTTTTCCCCATCTTCACACACACAGACCCCAGCATTTATGCATTTTTGAGAAAATTGAGTCTTTGAGGGTCACAGGGAAGAGTCACCCTGCAGACTGTGTAGCACTCTTACCGTCACACTAGCCCCACCTGCCTCTCTCCCTTTTGCTATTTTCCTCCCCCTGAAAAGTGGCAAGAAAATCTGTTCCCTTAAGCAGTACGGAACAGTGAAACTCAAATTTACGCCCACTCGGTCCAGCCTTTCATTCTGAGTGCTTTTCCCAACAAATGTAGTTGTTTTCCCCTAGGGAATTCTCATGAATAAAAAGTCTCTGTTCTGATATGTTATCACTAATATAATAAGGAACTCCCGATGGTGAGTTTCACTAAGCCTATAATAAGTTTACCAGGGCAGCTACTGAGTCTTTCCCTTCTTTAGGGTTCTTCACAAGTAGATTAATGTGTTTGTGCAGAAGGGAGCCTGAGATGCTCTATTTTCCAGCTTGTCTCATAATATAAGATCTTGCATTTATAATAGGGGTTTTCCTAAATGATCTCAGATAGAAGGAGTTAGAATTACCAAAGCTCAGAAAGCTTCAGATACCTAATTAGCAGCTGAGCAAAGATAAGAAATTGGGTCTCCAGACCCCTAGTTCTATGTTCTTCTCACAGCATATTACATTATACCCGATGCTCTAGCTCAACTAAATAAACCTCTGTAGACATCTGATTAGAGACCATCTGATTAGAGAAGTGCCCTCCTTCCTGATCAAGGCTGACCTCAAAGTTCTAACACATTTATTTCTATTTTAGTTCTTAAAAGAAGAAGAAGAAGAAGAAGAAGAAGAAGAAGAAGAAGAAGAAGAAGAAGACATGCTTTTCTTTTAAAATGATGCAGTGTTTGGAAACACCCCCAAGAAGGTTCTTTCCTTTTTTCAAAAATAAATCTCAAGGTCTGGTTTTGTTTGTTTGTTTGCTTGTTTTTGGTGAGGTTGCTCTTCAAAAGGACCCGATGCACTTGGGTTGTGCAGCCATCTGCCACTACATGCTCAAGTATTGTGGTTAAAAAACTCTGGTCACCCTGCCTTTGATATAGAAGAACCACACAGGGTTGAGTCATATGCTGTGGAGAGAACACAGCTAATTATGGGATGTGCTGGGCCCAGAGAATATGTTAACTGCTACATAATTACAACTGCAATCCAAGGGGACAGAGTCATGGAAATCCAGTTAATATAAAGAAGTCAACATAAAAATACTCAATTCTAAGCCACAAACTACCGAAATATATTTCCATTCTTGAACTTCTATTCACATAAACTTCCCAACTGAAGATCTGGTTTGTCATCAGGGATGTCCATGAGCCTGGAGCCCTTTTTGCAATTAAATATAACATTGCTTTAACAATTCTGGGTTGTGATGGTTTGAAAGAAGATGAGAGTCCCGGAGACACAAGACCTTGTTTCTAGTTTCAGGTCTCTAATTAAAAAGGCAAGAGACCTTGTACAAGTCACTTAATTTGGGGAGGGGGGAGGTTGTGGGTAGATTGCTTGAGAGAGCCTCTAAAGTTTCCCTTCACAACAAACAGAACTAGTCCATTTCAAAGGAGTCGTTGAGCACCAAGTTCATGCCATGCAAGTATTTAGAATTCAAAGATGAATGAAACATAGCCAAAAAGCCAATTTCACAAGGTTATTACACTTTTCTGAATGTTCTATAATTCAGTAAGATCATGACAGTAATAGAGACCTTACCTTTGGGAATTTTCTTTATTCTCTGAAAAAATTTCAACTCAAATTCTGATCAAGCAAAGTAACTTCTCATGACCAGTAGATTGAGAAGCTGAATGGTGGGGAAGTAGAAATAAAACTTTCACTGGAAATATTTCATGGCCACATTCGATGATGTCTAGGTTGTGTTCTACAACATTCCATCTGTAGGACATAACAGGCTGAAACCAGAAAAGAAAGCAGAGGAACATAAAAGGACCCCAGCACAACAGTTGTGTAGTATACAGGTGTATGCGTGTGCATGTCTGCATACGTGCGAATATGCAGCCTTGTCTCTCAGGGAATGACACGGTGGTGGTTCTTAACCTGGGATCTGATTTAGGACCATTTAAGGTGCCCATGTCATACCATAAAGTTGTCATTCAGTGGATGTGCACTTTACCCATTTTGATCCTTGGACACCCCTGCCAGGTTTATCTACAAAAGAAATATGGGAAGGTTATGGCCTTGAATTTTGAAAAGTCTCTCTGGTTTGTGTTTATTAATTTGCATATGGACAACACTGTTTTGTAGGACACTGGGAGAACCCATGGTCGGAATCAGAGATCAAAGTTGTATTCCCTACTATGCTGATTAATTAGTTGGCTGGAGGACTTTGGCAAGTGACTTAATATTTCTAAAATTCATTTGTATCTGTAAAATGGGGACAATATCCAGCCCAGTCCTGAGGATTAAATGGGGCAATTTATATGGTTAGTTTTGTGACAGAAACTTAGTAATACTTCAAGGACTTGTAATAATGGTAATACTCCTGAAATGACTCTATGTACAGGGATGTAATGGAAGAAAACATATGATTTGTGAGGCATAGCTATCTCTCAATAATCTGTGACAATGAGAAAGTGTTATTGTAGGAAGTAAGATCATTAATAAATAATCTAAAAATTTCATTTTATAAAACGAAAAAATTATTTTTCATTATAAAACATGTATGTTCACTGTAAAATTTTTAAACGATATAAATGCTAATGAGCTGGACTATGAATTTTGTACTTCCCATCTCCAAGATCCAGTGATTATTTTTTGCATATATTTTAGGTATGCCTACATGTGTGTTTAATAAACAAATTATTTTACTTTATTTAAATGAACATTTTTCTGAGAGTGGGGGAGGAGCAGAGGAAGAGAGAGAAAGAGAGGGAGGGAGAGAGAGAATCTTAAGTAGGGCCCACACCCAGTGCAGAGCCCTGTGTGGGGCTCGATCTCACCACCCTGGGATCATGACCTGAGCAGAAATCAAGAGACGCTTAACTGACTGAGCTGCCCAGGTGCTCCAATAAACAAATTATTTTAAATAAAAATGGATCATGTTATATATGCTATTCTACAGAGTGATTCGGTTCTGTTCAATAATATATCTTAAACCTTTCATGCAGTTACATATTACAAATAATCTTTCATTGTTTTAACATGCTGAATAATACAATGCTATATGGATATACAAAGATGTATTTACCAAGCTGCTTGAACATTTACATTGCTTGCAATTTGTAAGAATCACAATGCTACAATAATAAGTAAAAACTATACTTTAGAGAATGGTACCTATGTTCTCCAATCTTTTAAAAATAAATTAAGGCATTATTGGAAGGAGGGAAAGAAGAAGTGAAAAGTTTATTAATTTATCTAATAATTTAATGTGCATAATGTTAAATAACATATTAGTGGGATTTTTTGTTGTTGTTGAATTTTACTGATAATTTTCCAGAATGAGAATTAACTGGATTGGGTGGTGCTCTTGTAGGCATGTTTGCATAGCCTTAGATGAAAGAGAGAGAATCCAATAAAATTGGTCTTCATTGAAAATGTGATGAATCTACCCTAATGAATCTAGTCCTTGGCTTCTGGAAAAATTCTCATACTTTGACATTGTGCAGATATCCCATTGTGAACCACCTCAGAGTCAGACAACAAAGCTTCTCACATGATATACCCAGAACTTAACCAGGCAGACATCTGAGGGTCATAGTTTCATTTCAATGGTAATGTGAGACAGGGTTTGGACTTAACATTCATTAAGACAGGGAAGAGAAATATTTTTCTTCAGTGTTGACTTGGGGAGTGTGTTGAGCAACTCAAACATTTTAGAGGTACCCGTGCCTGATAACATGCTGGCAGAGATCCTGTGTGAGTAGACACAGTTGCTTGGAAAGATTACTCACTTTTCTCTAGTGGATCTACATACACTGTGTAGTTTCAATCAAAACTCCATTGAGATTTTTCAAATGGACATTTACTCAGCTGTTCCTAAAGTTCACTAAAAGAGTACATGACCAAAAACAGCCAAGAAATTCCAAACAACACAAAGAAAACAATGTAGCAAATCAAAATATAAAGTTATAGATATTAAAACATTGTGGTGACTATGTCATGAATAGACAAACTGGAACAGAATATAAAAGTCTAGAAATGAACATCCATAAGAATTTATTACGTGATAAAGGTGACATTTCAATTGGAGGTAAAATTATGTGCTACTCAAAATTTAGATTCTATTTGGAAAAATAAGCTATATATTTCATTATATATACAACAGAAAGACTAAAATGCATAAAAGAAAGCTTTGAAAAGTATTAGAAAAAAATGCTAATGAGACAATTAACTAAATTAGGACTTGAATTATGATCGTAGGGCACTAGAAAAAACTATAGTATATATATATATATATATATATATATATATATATATATAAATGTGCACACACACATACTGGCAGTATACTTCCTATATACACATATGTAAGTCTTTCTAAGCAACACACAAAACTCAAAGGACATAAATACGAATACTGGTAGACTTTACTACCTAAATCTTTCAACTTAGATACTTCGAAAGACATCATAGAGATCTTTAGAAAACAAGGAACAGTGGGAGAAAATATTTTCAAAAAAAAAATCAATACTCATAATATTAAAAGCTCTTACAAAGCTCTAAGAACAATGTAACAAGACCACTAGGGAAAAGCACAAAATATTTGAACAGACAGTTCAAAAAAGGAAGAGGGAAAATCCACCAAGAAACATCAAAAGATACTCAATCCGGGGTAATTGAGGAACTAGAAATAATTAACACCAAGAGGCCATTTTTCACCAATTACAAAAATTGCAGAAGATGGTATCTGGTGCTGGCAAAAGTACAAGGCCAAGAAACAGACACTCGAAAGCACTCTACACAGGGCGACAACAGCCTTTCTTTGTGGTGTAATTTCGTAATGCTCATCAAATTCAAATGCATTTATACTTTTTCAGTTTCTCTCCCACGGGACTCCTCACTGATGCTTAGATATTTACGCAAGGGTGTTATTGTAGCATTATTGTCAGTCACCGGTGTAGCACATACTAATTCCATAAAAGCATAAAATGGTTGAGCCATAGAAGGCTCACCAGGGAGAAACCCGGCTTGAGCAGACGCTCTACAACTCAGTTCGCTAAAAAGGCTGGAAGACATGGAACATGAAAAGCAACAATCTTTTTTCAGATAATCCCTCCTTTTCAAGAAAGACCCAAACTCCGTGTATAACACGTTCAGAGTCGGGCTTCTATTTTGTGCCCCCATTTGTTTTTCCTGTTTGCCTAAAATCAAGGCAATACTTCAGAAAACTTAAACGAATAAGAGGTTTCATGTCCGTGCATTCTAGTACTGGTGTCAAAAGTCAAATCCTTGCCGACCATGTTCATCTGAAAATACTCTTTCAGGGCAGTATGTAAAGTCACATATTTGCTAAAGCTTAAAGATAAAACTATCATTAAGGAAAGGCTGTTCCTTTGGCCATGGTCTTATAACTTCACCCAAAGATGACTGCAATATTCTTCTCCCTGCTGTTTGTTAGAGGTTCATGCAGTGCCAACTTCTACAGCCATATTTATCTAACTAATTATATAGTGCAACCTGTGTTTGGAAGGCTAGTTCTGTTTTATTATAGTTTCCCACAGCAAAAACAAAAATATTTGTTTAAACTTATCTATTGAACACAAAAATCACTACTGCTTTGCTAGTCAATTGATACTAACGTTGGATTTGAACATTAAAATGACAACAGTGGTGCCTGTCTGGCCGATCAGAGACTTTAGGCCTAGAGCAATCACCACATCGCCTTTTCAAAAAAGGATAAAGGGGCCCTTGGTGGCTCAGTCGGTTAAGCGTCTGACTCTTGATTTCGGCTCAGGTCACGATCTTGCAGTTCGTGAGACTGAGCCCTGTGCTGGGCTCCATGCTCACAGCACAGAGCCTGCTTGGGATTCTCTCTCTCCCTCTCTCTCTGCCCACCCCCCGCCCCACACTGTGCGTGTGCTCTCTCAAAAATAAATGAATGAATAAATAAAATAAAATAAAATAAAATAAAATAAAATAAAATAAAATAATAAAAAGGCTATGAAACTGTTTCGTGGACCACTGTGAAGACAACATTCCAGCTGTTCTAACAACATACCTGCTCCCAACCACTACTGATACTGAAATCTGTCTCATTCGCTTCTCTTCTCCCCTAAAAACCGAAGACCACTACTTATCAGGATGGTACATGCTTCCCTTTCTTTTTAAAAAAAATTTTTTTTTAACGTTTATTTATTTTTGAGACAGAGAGAGACACAGCATGAACGGGGGAGGGTCAGAGAGAGGGAGACACAGAATCCGAGACAGGCTCCAGGCTCTGAGCTGTCAGCACAGAGCCCGACGCGGGGCTCGAACTCACGGACCCGCGAGATCATGACCTGAGCCGAAGTCAGCCGCTTAACCGACTGAGCCACCCAGGCGCCCCACATGCTTCCCTTTCTGATGGTTAGCATTCCCACGGACCTTTCTGGATCCCTAGCATGGTATGCTCTTAGAGCTATTTGTACTCACTTGTGCTATGAAGTACTGGATATCCAGGAACATGATGGTCAAGGCTTAGCATGTAGAGTTGGACTCCTGAAGGAAACCCCAGCTCTACCACTTAACTTGTGTGCCCTTGAGCTTATTACTGAACTTCCCTCAGCATCAGTTTCCTTATCTGTAAAATGGGAATGATAAAAGTACTTGCAGGATTGCTGAGATCATTAAATAGACTAATATGTTGACTGGCATGTAAAAAGAGCAAAAAAAAAAAAAAAAGAAAAAAACAGTCATCTCTCACTGCTAGCACTCTCATGATCTACCTGCAGGCCCCCGCTTTGGCCAGACCTAGGTTTACTCAGCAAAACAGATCACACCAATTCTCACAAGGCCACGGCACTGCTTGCAGATTTCCCAGGCTGTGGGCATGCACGCCATATCGGAGGCAACTCTATCCACAAGAAGGTGAAGAGAAGTTCCACCCTGAGTCCCAGCCATGCCTGCCCTTCCATTTTCACTTTCTTAGGATCCAGATAAAAAGGAAAGAAGTTCCATGGCTCTATGCCACTGTGTGCATACCTGCCTTCTAAAACCAGGCCCTCTGCAGACCTAACTGTGCACACATGTGCCCTTTGCTAGACTGTGAACCTGAAGGAGGAGGAATCAAGTTCCCTTTTTCTTTGTATCTCTTTTGGTGATTTGCCTTGTACTGTGTCTGGAAAAGAAGGAAGAGAGGGAGAGAGATTTGTAAGCAAGATGACTGAAACAGCCTAAGGGAAAAGGGAATTTACCTGGTTTCCCAATCTCTTTGTTCCCAACTGTGAAAGATGTTCTTCCCCTTGGTTTATCAATGCCTTCCAGCATGCCTTAGCTTGTCTCCACCATGCGTTGGATTCCTTCCCCATTTCTTTGTCTCAGAACACTTTCTGTCTCTCTCCCTCTCTCTCTCTCTCTCTCTCTCTCTCTCTCTCTCTCTTTCTCTCTGCCAAATGGCAATCAAGTGTGAATGCATTAGTACTCTAAGACAAGGTACTAATAAATCGATGTAACAGAAAACCAAAATCCTTAATCCAGGGAAAGCTATTCTCTACAAAGACTCTAATATGGGTCACTATAATGGGGCAATGCCAAGTTCTATATTGGGCAGCTGAGAGAAAGACACCTGTATGATTTTTCTTTCTCCTTCCTTTCTGTACTAGCTTCCTTAGCTAGCTCTGAGAAATGTACCTATAGGATCTGAATGAGTCTGGCCACCCCGCTGCAGCTATACCAATTCTATCTTCTCTTTGGTTTTCCCAGAGCCAGCCTTAAAAGAAGCAAAGTTCATGCAGAAGGTATTGTGAGAATAGCCACTGCACAGTTTGCAGAACTGTACCAGAGAAACAAGAGATAACAGAAGGGCTTTCTAGTTCCTCCACAGAACAGCGGCATTGTTCTGAACACAATCAAGTATTTGATTTGTTTGCATGACCACACGCAACCCCTATGGAGAGACGATGAGTAAACATGACCAAAGGCTGGTACTTTCCCTTTCAGTTCAAACCTCCAGCTAAATGAATCATAGTAGTTCTATGAGAAAGTGAGGGGAAAACCCACCAATAGGTAGTCAAAAAACCTTAAAGTATGACTGAGCAAGTAGCTGGGGGGAAAAAAAGAAAGCCTCGCAAAGCATTGCTTTTCAGATGGCGCCTTCTCTGTGCCTCAAATTGCCTGAGGTCCTTGGATTGGAGCACGTATTACTCTGTATCAATTGACTCTGTTCAATTTGAGCGTAACCTGCCTGAGGACAGAATCTCACATGGCACCGTAGTCACAGTGGGTTTGGTGAACATGAGTGCCTGGTTTTGAGCACAATGTCTACCCCCTTACACCTTTATAAATTTGGACTAGTTATTCCATTTCCATGGGCTTCGTTTTCATTTTTATAAAATGAAGACAATATTACTATCTACCTCATGAAGTTATCGTTGGTGTTGCCTGTATTAAACCGCTATGCCCACGCTCAGGCATAATCATTGATGATCAATAATCATCAATTCTTATTGCTGACTATTGCTGTACTCCAGGTACAGAGTCCAGTGCACCCATAATTCTCAAGATCGACATGATTCAATAAACTAATCACCAGTGCTGCCCCATGGAATTACTACTTTGGTGAATAAATTAGTCTGGAACAATTGCATCATCCTATTCTCTCACCTTTGTTTACCTTATCAAACAATTCTTTTCCTTATTTATTTAGTAGCAGTGTATGAAATTTTATAGCAGTTCTATATGTATAATAGGAACTTTTAGACATCAAGGGAGTTATTTCTTTATTCAACAAACAATTTTGAAACAGATACAGTTTCCAGATACTGGGAACACACTAAGAAAATGACACAAAGACAAAATGCCTAAATCAGTGTAACTGATAATAACCACTTCGAGCTATTATCTACCTTGTAGTAAACATTGTATTAGGCTCTTTACATACATTAGCTCATTTTATGCTGACAAAAATTGGCAAGGTGATTGTGATGTACACTTTAGAGAGAAGAAAACTAAGATTCAAACAGACTCAATAACCTTGCTTAACACTTTTCAGTTAGAATTTTCCATAGCTAAAACCTCCTCTGTATTTCCAATGCCTGTTCGTTTTCTACTCTCTTGTGATCCCTCTTTTAACATCTCACTACACTGTCGGGCAGAATGAAATAAGCACTCAGTTGGAGGCATTAGTAAATCACTATGGAACTCTGGAACTCTGGGAGGAAGAACAATGAACTTGGGATAGTGGAGGACGAGGGCACTTAGAAGGAAACATACAATGTAAACAAGATAACACAGGGCAAAAATGAAGGGCTCCAGGAAGTGAAAACGTATCAGCAAAGACCCAGCAGCAACCATTTGCAGGGGGAAGTAGCCTGTGCACCAGGATATAGAAAATCAGCTGCAAGTTGGAGTGAATTATTTATGGGTGGGGTAGGATGTCCAGAGTTTTGGAAAAGATTGTTTTTTAAAGTACAAACACAATCTACCTGCATATTCACACACGTTTGTTGCAAAGCTGAAGTAAAGATAAACTCGAGCCCCACGGTGGGTTTGGAGAGCCCCACCTTGGGTTTGAGCAAGTGTGACCTAATGATGTTTGTACCTAAAGCATGCATGCGTGCGTGTGCGCGCGCGCGCGCACACACACACACACACACACACACACACACACTAACATCCAATGCCTAAATAATCCTACCTTGATCATTCTTTCTCCCAAGGCAAAATACCCAGAGATTATTCTCAATTCCACAGACACTCAATGAGCAAATATGTATAATGAAGTCTATCTGTTGCAAGACCTAAAAGAGAGAGAGAGTGCTTGCTTTACATGTGACCTAAAAGCAGGTGTTTTAAGAGGAATAGAGGGGTTAGAAAATGACACACCTGGGCATTCACATACAGAATGGGCGGGGGACGTTTGGAGAACTGTGGGCCTTTAAGGTGGTCTATTTCCCCCAACTTTATAGACAAAAGGCTTAGGGACACCTGGACTTGCCCCAGAACCCAACACCCTTGTTGCCCTGGACTCTCCCACCACTTCATCATTGAGTTGTTCTGAAAGCAGTGGTTGCTTCCTCTAGAATACATCCCGTTTGCCTCTACAGGGAAGGCTTTTTTTGGCTACAGTGAAAGGAAAGTGGGAAGATAAAACAAGCTTTAATTCATCTGTTCTTACTCATAGGCTTCCCATCAAGGATGGGTTTTATCCTTATTTAGAATCAATACTAAGTAAAGAAAGTATAAATATACCAATTGAAAAACTCTTTCTGTGGATGCCTTAGCAGCCACAGTTAAATTGCCTGAGGTTTAGAGACACCATGCATTTTCCCTAGCCCTTATTCTGGAACCCTCAAGTGTTAAACTCAATCATTTCCTGGGACCCTTGATATAACAGCATCTAGGATCTGTTAAATTTTTTACAATTTTATTTTTGGATTAAAAAAAAATAGTTCTGGGACAGAGTTAGGTAAATCCCTAGTAGGCCAATGGACTTTTTGAACCCTAATTGCTTATGCTGAATATTTTTTCCCCAAGAGTTCAGAGCAACTGTTTCAGTTGAGTGTTACCTTGTCTGACAAGAGCAAGAGGATCTGGGTGGAAGGGAGGAATTTCCCCTGGGCATTTCCCACAGGTTAGCCCTGTGTCCAGGGAATCACACCTCCGGGGTGAACCTATGGTCTCTGTGTGCCCGCACAGGAAGCAGCATAGACTGAATCAGATGACCTTAATCTGTCCCCCACTGTCCCTCACACAAACTAGCACTATAATCCAAGGGAAAGTCAAACTGAAGAAAGTTTAGATTCTTCACCTGTAAACTAGGACACTTGAACACATGTGTCCCTTTTAGGACCTTGATCTCTTCATTTTCTTGGGTTGCCCCAGAGAAACACAAAAGAAGCCACCAGGTAAGGCCTCAGAGCTGAGTACTTTGAGAAAATAAAAGGAAAATGCATGTTAGGAATGCATCTTAAGGGTTCATGGCTAGATCTGTTCTCTGGTTAAGGAAACTGGAAATCTGTGGGTGACTGAGTCTCAAGTAAAATAACTTGTTGAGGACAGTGTGTGTGTGATGGGGGGAGGGGCTTATTTTCATAGAAGGTGAAATCAAAACAGCCTTGAGTGATGAGCCTAGATCTTCGGCTAGTCTCTGGTCAATTTTCCACTACATTATGCTGTCTAGATTTTTCTCCTCCAGACCTAAAGAAAAGAGAACATGAAATGACAGGCAGATGATTTGGAAAAGGTTAAACCATTGTTTCCAACCTTTCCAAAGACTAGTTCCAGAAGACATTGCATATAAAAATGTTTTCAAGGTGCAAAACGGGATTCTAGAAAATCTACCTCTGTCTTGGAGCTTCAATATTAGCATTAAAAACAAGTCAGGAAGATCTTACTGTAGAGAAACCTGCATATATTTTCTTTAGTATTTCCTATCTTATTTGGCCACTGAAGACATACTTTATACAAACCTCCAATTATCACTGTATCTGATTGGCAAATATATAGAAATAATCACTTATATAGATGTAAGGAAAGGTCATTTTACCCACACTGCGAAGTGACCATCTCTTTCATCTTAGCATGTGTCCATTTGCTCTCCTATTGCTAATTACCTTCACTCAGCACAGACTTGGCTTTTAGTACAATATTTGTCAGCCTCATCTCAGTTGTTTCTTTATTCCAGCCTCTGACATCACACCTCTGAATCCACACAATTACCTGGCTTAATACTTGCAGGTCATGGATACTCAAATACTTGTGATGATTCTGTAACTAATCTTTATAACATTTTTGAGTCATTTCAGTCATGCAAATATGAATTTCTAAGTTGATTACATATACATATGGCGCAACTGACTTCTATAGCCCATTGGTTTTGTGGGAAGCTATCCAATGATGCACACCCAAAACCTTCATGTGTCAGTGAGAAGTGTGTAGCAAATCTAATCTTTGCTTAAATATAAACCCACAGTGAAAAGAAGCCACAAGAATCCTCCCTCAAAGCCAGTACACACAAATCAGGGTCAGCAGTTAAAGGCACATGGTCATCTGCCCAGTGACCGATCTTTCCCTTTGGGAGCTGGCCAAGTTCCAGATAAGCCCTGGTGGGGAGGATGGATGGTGAGGAGGAATGAGTCCAGACCAGAGTGACCAGAGGGGCCATGTGGCCTGGAGCGGTTCCATGCAGTCCCGCCCAGCTCCAGCTGGAACCCCAAATGAGAAGGTCACAGCCAGTAACAAGGAGCCAGTACAAATGGGCACGGATAACCAGACCTAGACATATGCATATGTTGATCAGCAGGAACAGAAACAAATTATTTAAGATAAATATGTTGAGGTGAGGACAAACATAGGTGGACAAACTGGAACTCTTGTGCATTATTGTAGGAACGTAAAATGGTACAGCCACTCTGGAAACATTATGGGAGTTCTTCAAAAAATGGAAAATAGAACTTCATGATCCAGCAATACCACTTCTGGGCAATTATCCAAAAGATCTGAAGTCAAGATCTCAAAGAGATATTAACACAACTGCGTTTATTGCAGCATTATTCACAAAAGCCAAGATGCAGAAACAACTTACATATCACTTGACAGATGAATGGATAAGGAAAATGTGGTCTTTACACATGGCGGAATATTATTCATCCTTTAAAAATGAAGTTCTGCAATATGTGACAACATGGATAAACTTTGAGGACATTATGCTACGTGAATAAACTAGTCACAAAAAGATAAATACTAAGTGATTCTGTTTACATAAAATACTGACATTGTCAAGTTCACAGAATCACAATGTGGAATTGTGGTTACCAAGGGCTGGAGGTAAGAGATAAATAGGGAGTTACTAATCAGTAGACATAAAGTTTCAGTTAAGCAAAATGAATAAGTTCTAGATACATGCAGTACAACATTGCACCTACAGTCAATAATAAACATACTCTACATCATGGTTTCGTTAGGAGGGTAGACCTCATGTAAGTGTTCTTACCATGATAAAATCAAAAGAAAACAAAAGATGAAAAAGACATGCTTGGGATGTCTTAGGCACTGAACATATTGCATTATTATTTTTATATTCAGTGGGCTCTTAATAAGAGGATATAGGTTAGTGAATAAGGAGGGATTAGACTGTAGTCTGACATTACTGTGTTCATTCTCCTGATCCCTCAGTTTTTATCATCTATAAGATTAAAATTAAATAGAATTATATAGGGTATATAGGATGAAGGCCATTCCTAGCATATTCTAAGTATATATATATTTTTTTCAACATTTATTTATTTTTGGGACAGACAGAGACAGAGCATGAACGGGGGAGGGGCAGAGAGAGAGGGAGACACAGAATCGGAAACAGGCTCCAGGCTCTGAGCCATCAGCCCAGAGCCTGACGCGGGGCTCGAACTCACGGACCGCGAGATCGTGACCTGGCTGAAGTCGGACGCTTAACCAACTGCGCCACCCAGGCACCCCTCTAAGTATATTTTAAACATTTGTTTAAAAATAGGACAGTGTGAAGACCTGACCCTTTTGTCACTCTTGGTTGGTCTTTCCTTGAAGCTTACAAGCTCCAGATACCTCAACACATCTCTCTTGACCTCCTCCACTTTTCTCTTTTCTTTACCGCCTCATCTTTCTTCTCATTCCTCTGTCCTCTTTCTTCTCTCTGATCTCTCATATACCAGGTCAACCATAGTCTTTCAATGCCTACTCCCCGTGTGTGTGTGTGTGTGTGTGTGTGAGAGAGAGAGAGAGGGAGAGAGAGAGAGGGAAAAAGAGAGAGAGCGAGACTGTTTCTACTGGAGAAGGGAGTGAGCAGGTTCTCCCAGATGTGCTGGTTAAAAGTGAGCCATGGTGCAAAGGAGGGTGACAGACTCTGGTGACAGTAGCTGCCATACCTTTCAGGATCTGAGGAGCAATGGAGTAAGAACATTTTTCTTTATCTACCATGAAATTGCCATAATCTAGCCCCGCTTCCCTCCTCCTGAGTCCAGAGAGAGCACACTAAGAGGACTCAGTTCTTGGCTCCACTGCCTTTGATTATGAAGAGGGCACATATCCATCGCTAATACCTAGGTATCCATCAGGCTACTGCCCAAGACACACTGGCTCCTTTTCTGTAAACAGAAATTAACAACAAATATCTCTCAGAAATCAAGTGTTAGTCAGCTACTAATTTGAAAAACCAAGCAGAGACAGCTCTTTTGAAGTTTTTAGCAGCTCCGTAACGACATATATGCAAGCGAACATCTAATAGACATTAGCAATTTTAAAATAATCTTTTAAAATTAAATACAAAATATATACAGAAAAATACACAAATTATAAGTATACAGCTGGATACATTTATAAAAGGGGACACACCCATATAGCCAGCACCCTGACCAAGACATAGAGCATTTCGAACAGCCCAGAGCACCACGTCACCCCTTCTTTCAGTCACCACCCCTGCCGAGGGCCAAATTCTGCAGAGTCCTAACATCATAGCTTAATTTGTCTGTTTTTTTTTTTTTTTTTTAACTTTTATTTAAATGGAATGAGTCGGTCCCTAGGCTCTTGGGTCTGACTTCTTGGGCTCAACATATGGTTGCAAGGTTCATCCATGCTATTGCATGTGTCAATAGTCCACCACATTTTTACTGACATTGATATCATTGAACTCGCCAGCAGATTTCAGTTAGCTTTATATCTCAAACCTAGCACACTCTGGAGTGCTTACAAGCAAGAGCTACGTATGGATTAGGGGCAAGATCAACAATTTGCTTAACTTGTAAACAGCTCAACTTATTCCTTCTTGTACAGGCTTCCATTTGGCAATAGCTTGACACCAGCCATAAAAATGAGCTTGCAGATTACGTATTTCTTGCCTCCCTTTTCCAGGTTCTGTCACACTGGTCATCTTCTCCCTCCCCTGACCACCTCTCCCACTTCACCCACTCTTCCCAAAGGTATGAACATCACAGAGTCTGAAGTGAAATATTTTCCTTCCCTACCTGTATGGGGAAAAACTACACGGGCAGAGGGTGCTGGCTAATTTTCAACCGCTGCCTAGCTGGATGGGTGTTCACACTCAAGATTCACAATTTCATTTGAAGTGCCACAGCACCCACACAATTGTCTCTAAGAAAAAAAATATTTGTTCCCACACATACAAAAATTACTTAGGGTTGATCTGGACCAACACTTTTTGCTACCACCACAGTGGGTGGAGATAAATGAGATTCGACTAGAATAAACTAAGATGAGGGCAAACATTACATCAAAACAAGTGGATGCTGAAACACCATGTATGTGGTTAAGTCAGGCATGGAAAAAGCCCTGGAGTATGGAAGACAGACGGACATGCTAAAAATGGAAGAAAGGAAGCATACTAAGCAATGCAGTTGTTCCACAATGTCATTCCTGCCCATCCCAACGGGGCATAAATAGAAATACTCTGGAATTTAGCACCACTGATATTTAAGCCCAATTTCCAGCAAGGTCAAGACTAATAGCAAGTTATTTGTTTTACTAACTTAGGTTGCAGCGCCTTGGGCGGATCCTGTACCTTCTTCTATATCTCACTCAGCGCCAAGAACACTGTTAGCCATCAACAAAACCATAATAGACCTAGAGTCTTCTCTAAAGGCCAATGAAAACATTCACACTGAGCTAATAGAGACATTTACAAGCAGAGGATTCCAGTTTCCTTTCTGAAAATGCCACCAAGGCAGCTTAGCTAATTAGGTCTTAGTAAGTGACACCGACTGAGCAGAATGGCCCACCTGCCTGGAGCTTTGTGTGTGCACCAAGCCTGTTTTCCATTTGTTGGGTTTTTGTTTTTGTTCTTCTAACTATAAATCAAAAGGGCTATTTCTGGAATTTCAAAGGCTCTCTTTGAGATCTGGCCTGTGAGTTCACAGTAATTTCAGGAAAATGGGAATGCAATACTTAGTGTGGCAAAGAATAAATTTATTTATTTGGGGATGTTTGCTCATTCCCCTCCTACTTCTATTATCTTCCCTTTGGAGAAACATAGAAAAATAATGATGTCCCAGGCCACCTTGAAATGCAGGGACAATTCCAGGAATGAAACTCAGATGTTTCTTGCAACCTTATCTGCAATCCAGCCTGGGAGTAGCCACAATTTTCCCAGTTTTTCCCAATATAAGTGTCCTTGTGAAGGGCTATCTCAACCCTGGTTTGTGTTTCTGAAAATAATGTAAATTGAGGGAGACAGGGATTGCGGACAGGAGACACTGGAGTAACACAGACACAAAGACTAGCAGGTCTCTCTATGAATAAGAATGGTGTTGACTTCAACCAAGGTGCTGGAAACCGGGAAAGACCACGTGTGCTGAATATTAATCCCTGAAAAACTCAATGAATATTAATGGAGCTTCTATTACAAGTACTTAGAACACAAACGTTTCTATGTCCCTCATAATTTCTTCCTCCAAAATACTAGTAGAAAATGATACCACTGCAAATCTAGGCCTTTATCTGTCCCACCTTCCCAGATAAATACATACATTTATTTTCACGGAGCCAGAACATACCAGCAAAGCATACCGGAAAACTGTATAGCACTACAGTGGAGAAGAGGGAATGGACCATGGAGGTAGATACACCTGACTGCTAATTCTAGTTTTGCTCTGCAATTTTCTAAACCTCTCTCAGCTTAATTCCCTCATCTATAAAGCTGGGACTAACATATTTATTCAGAGCTTTTTCTTTTTTTTAAGTGTTTATTTATTTATTTTGAGGGGGGAGGGGCAGAGAGAGAGGGAGAGAGAGAATACACTCTCAGCTCTGACCCCGACACAGGGCTCTATCTCACAAACCGGGAGATCATTACCTGAGCCGAAATCAAGATTCAGACACTTAACCAACTGAGCCACACAGGCGCTCCCCAGAGTTCTTTCAATTGCAAATATCAAAAACTTAACCTAAACTTTCTTAAGCAAAAAAGTAAATACATAAGTAAAACTGAAATACATTTATTGACCATGTAATTGAAAACCCTAGGAGCCTCTAGCTTCTGGCACACCTGGATTCAGGTGTTCCATACTGTCAGGAAGTGGTCTGTCCCATATGCCTTCTTTCTTCTGAAATGGCTTAATTTTCAAGTTTGCTTGCCCACCAAAATGGCCTCTGGAACTCAAGGATAATATCCTCACAGCCCAATGCCAATGCAATGAAGACTTCTTAGGTACTGAACCTCATTTACTCCGATCAGTTATAGGTCCACACTGTGGGCATCACTTGTAGAAGTCCCAAGATATATCAGATGCTATTACCTGGATAAATGTTAACTGGCTTGTGGAAGGGCCAAAACAAGGTCCCCTACGATGCATCTCAGTTGTTAAATAGCAAGCAAACAAACAAAACTTATCCCAGTGCCTATAATTTCCATTATAATAGTAATTCATTTTTATAAGTGGACAAATTTTGACACCCAGGTAATATTTGCCTGCATCGACTCCAATTAGAGCATACAATACAGTTAGTAGCGGCATCTCCATGATCTACAGAACGTTTTGCCAAAACCAGGTAAAGCTGTAAGGTGAGATTTCACCTGGATTGAAAGGGGCAGAGGAGTTAGCTAAGCAGAGAGGAATAGAGAGGTCATTCTAAAGGAATTAATAAAACAAGTTAATGACTACATATTTTCATATAAGAAAGAATGTCACAGGTAAGGTGCACATTCTAAACAATAGTAAATGGCGTATCATGAAGTAGATTTGTAAATACTAGTAGGAAGAGTTTGCATATTTCCAGCAAAAATAACATCTATAGAATTAAGTTTTTAAAATGTCATTAGTGGGAAGCCTGGGTGGCTCAGTCAGTTAAACATCTGATTCTTGATTTTGGGTCAGGTCATGATCTCACAGTCATGATCTCATGGTCATGAGATGGAGCCCCCCCATAGGGTTTGGTGCTGGGGGCAGAGCCTGCTTGGAATTCTCTCTCTCCCTCAAAATAAATAAACAATACAAATAAATAAATAAATAAAATATCATTAGTAAGGAAATTTTTTTTTAAGCACTCATTCAATGCATTTTTTGAAAAGACACTCCTTAAGCTGGTCTGCTTTCAATGAGGTGGCCTATGTATAAACATAAACTTGACAAGTGAAGTTCAGATCTCTTCATTATAGGACACGATTAGCTCACTCCAGTAAAGATGAAGATTTACTGGTTTAAGCATGTTAATAAAACCCTGGCTGCAACTGAGAAACAAAAAGTAGTTTCGAATGAGAAAATTGCATGAATATACATGATATGGGTTCTCCGGAACAGGGGCCAAAATAAAAACTATTTCCTGGATTTCAGATAGAGCTGTGTCCAACAACAACCTTACTTTGAGAATTTTGAAGGTAGACTTCAACTAAATAATGAAAAGCAAGACAGAAACATTTAACCAAGTGTGAAAAGAGTTTTTTTTAAACACACTGGGAGTGCCAACCATAAAAAATTTCTGTAAGCAATACTAAGCCAGACTACCAACCTTCCGGTAATGCACCTACATCAGGCACCAAGAATATTTATTTCTGGCTGAGATGAAGTCAGATGAGTTATCCCATTCTCCAAAAGATGTCTACAGAAGGCTCCCCTGGCTGCCAAAAGCAGTATTCTCTCAAAATAGAAATCCTTTCTCAATTCGATTTAGCAAGTCTGTTATGATAATCTCAGGGAATTTACCAGTCTGGGGAGATTTATTTCATGGAACTGAAGTGTTTCCAAGGTTTGAAGACACTCACTCCATATTTCGGGAAATGAGCATGTGATATATTTTGCATATATGTTAGCTCTTTCTACAGGGTGCTGTGAGCTGGTGATTAAAAGCTGTGTATGTTCACAACCAAAAAGTAAAAACAAAGCATTAAAATAAGTGAATATAATAAGGTAAGATCTTGAGAAAAAAATGAAAGGGCATTTTAGGGGCACGACAGCAAAACATTAGATTCCAAACAAAAACATAAGTGACTCATCCAATTCTTCTTCATTAGTATAAAGTTGTTTCTAAATACGAACACATTAAGGAATGTCCACACCAAATACTCATTGAATGGCATGATGACCGCCAAGCATCTCTACTGTTTTGGGTCCTGTACCTTTATGTTTGTGGTCTAAAGGGACCCTTCCTCAGCTCTTCCCTCAACCAAGAGCTGTGAAGCCAAAACAGAGTTCATGATGTGGCTAAACAAACAGAATTTTGATTACAAGAAGAGAGTGCATGGCTGTCTGGATGTCTGATTAGCTGTTGAAGATCAAATCTGCCTTGGAGTGAGGCTCATAGGAGAGACACCTAACCTCATCTTCAGAAAATAGGTGAGGCTTGTGTGACTAGGAAAAATGTAAGCCATGGCCTGAAGCAGATGGGGGAAAAAGCTCTATAGGTAAATAAGGCCTTGAAGGGCACTGGTATATGCAGATGACTAGCAGGCAGTGACAGCATGGCTCTTTTGGGAAATTGGTTAAGTGTTCAGTAGAGTAAAAGAACAGTGTGTAATGGGGAGGCAGGAGTGAGAGAAGAGGTTAGAAATGCAGGGCAGAAACAGGATCGTGCCAAATCTTGTAGGCCATGGCCAAGATCTGTACTTATTCTGAGAGCAACGGGGAGCCATATAAATCATCAGAAAATCCTATCATCCCTACATATGAAGTATATCTAGAATCTGACCCCATTTTTATTTATTTATTTAAAAAAAAAATTTTTTTTTTCAACGTTTATTTATTTTTGGGACAGAGAGAGACAGAGCATGAACGGGGGAGGGGCAGAGAGAGAGGGAGACACAGAATCGGAAACAGGCTCCAGGCTCTGAGCCATCAGCCCAGAGCCTGACGCGGGGCTCGAACTCACGGACCGTGAGATCGTGACCTGGCTGAAGTCGGACGCTTAACCGACTGCGCCACCCAGGCGCCCCTTGACCCCATTTTTAAAAAAACATCTTCATCCCCATTGTGGTCCAAGCTACCATCAACTCCTGCCCAGAGTATTGCAATAGCGTCCTAACTGGCCTTCCTACTGTCCCTTGCTCTCCGCAGGCTCTCCCCCGGGTACTCCCTGCACTGTGACCCCACTCCGCTTTTCTCCAGAACACTTATCATCTGACCTATTCCATATTGACTTAGGAGTTCCTTGTCTATCTGCACTGCCAGCAGGGCAGGAATAAACTGATTTTGTTCGCTGCTATAATACTGGCTTTTAGAGCAGTGCCTGGCACAAAGTACATGCTCAATAAAATTTTGATCATGGCAGACTTGCTTATGCTTCCTATATTCAAAACTCCTTCACTGGGTTACTATATCACTTTGACGAAAAGTTAAAATCCTGACTATGGCTCCCAGAGCCCTGCAGGATCTGGTCGTCCAGTCTCCTCTCTGCTTTCATCTCCTACTACTTTTCCTACTTGCTCCCTTTGTTAGAGACACACTGGCCTTTCCATTTCCTGGCCATCCAGCAAGCCTGCTTGCTCAAGGGACTTTGCACTTCCAAATCTCTCTGCCCCAAACATTGTGGCTCCACATAGCTATATAATTTGATCCTATTCTTCCTTCAAAAACATTGATATGTGCAGGCCTGGCCAGAGAGGGCTTTTCTCTACCGTCCAAACAACAGCAGCCTCTTCCTGCCACCCAGGCACTCTCTGCTCCCTTACCGGCCTTTATTTATTTATTTATTTTTGCCTAATAATGAAAAAGTATCATTTGTCATAATATAGTTAAACCTTGGATTGCGAGTAACTTGTTCTGTGACTGTTCTGAAAGCAAGCACACATTTCTAATAAATTTTAACTTGATAAATGAGCAGTGACTTGCAATACAAGTAGTACGTGTCACATGATCACAACAGAGCCAATGGCTCGTCTCTCTCTCACTGCGGGATTGTGGGTGATTGTTTCCCATGCTCAGATGCTTAATCTCAGGCTGCAGTGTCTGGCAGAAATCAGTGGTTTTTCAGAACGTTGGAAGGTGCCCACAGCTGGCACTAGTGTATTTTTTGTCACTTCAAAGCACTTACAGACAGTCCTTTGCTTTTCCAGACAACAGTAAGCTTAGGAATGCTCTGCTTTATTCTAGGTCAGGCTGCCTGCAGATATAGACACTTTCCTCTACTCTCTCATTGCCAGTTACATTAAATATAGTATATGACAGGAGTTTATTAATGCTGTACTGTAGTCCATTAGTGATAGTGAAAGTCATCTTGCATAAAAACCCTCCTCTCTCTTGTCTCCCTCACACCAGCCATGCAAGTTTTCAAAGGTAAGTGCAGGTTAATTTTTTTAATCTTTCTTTATATTTTGTATTTTCTTTATTATTTTGTATTATCTTACAGTATTGTAATCATTTTTATATGAATATTTTGGGGTTGTGGAACGAATCATCTGAGTTTCCACTTTTTTTTTAAGTTTATTTATTTATTCTGAGAGAGAGAGAAAGAGTATATGCAAGTGGGGGAGGGTCAGAAAGAGGGAGAGAGAGAATCGCAAGAGAATCATAGCTTGAACCCACGAACTGTGAGATCATAACCTGAGCTGAAGTTGGATGCTTAACCGACTGAGCCACCCAGTCGCTCCAGTTTCCATTATTTCTTATGGGGAAATTGATATACAAGTGCTTTGGATTACAAGCATGTTTATGAAATGAATTATGCTCACAAACTAAGGTTTTACTGTATGTATTTATGCATGTTGCCTGTTCAACCCTACAAGAAGATCAATTCTATGAAAGTAGCAGATTTATCTGGGTCAGGGCCATTCCATGGCACTTAAAACTATACCTCATTCATGTTAAGCATCTCCATTAGTTAGGAGCCAGCTGGGCGTCAGAGACTATACCAATTATTTGATGAGAGGGAATTTAATATAAACAAGTACTAATTATTATGAAGTTAACTAGGTACCTGAAGGAATACAGACAGAGCTCACAAGTATTTCACAAGTGGCAACTGTTGGAAGTGACTACCACCTGTCAGGCTGGGGGAGCAAAGGGGATGTTGGAAATAATAAATCCTAGAAACCTAGAGAGGGTCCTTGCGAGTTGCAATTCTAGGCTCTGAGGAGGGAGCTCTCCACAGCTGGTGTCTCTAAGCATCAAAGAGCAACGTCGTGAGCTCAGCATCCACATCTTCAAAGAGGGACTGTGACAGGTCACGACTGGCAAGATGGTAAGTGAGATGAAATGAGCTTTGCTCACTCTGGAAGAAGTAACTGCACTTTGGATCCGGTGGTTGCTATGGGAAAGATCAACTGCTAAGAGATAAAGAAGTATTGTTTGGGTAATATGCTGGGAACAGAAAGCTGAAAGGTAGCCCATGGGAAGCTGAGAGTAAGGAAAATATCCCTTTTTCCTCTTCAAACCTGCCAGTCTCCCTCTGTCGCTCCCTACTGGCAGATCCCAACATGAATCCAGCCTACCAGGAGTCGCAATGAGGCCTGCACATTGCCAGTGAGCCAGCCTCACAAAGCTGAGTACAGAGGGTAGGTTTGAAACTAAGAGACAATGCCGTATTGGCATAGTACCCAGTAAAGTTCTGCTGAAAGAAGTTATTGAAATGCATTCTTGAAATGCATTCTTGAAATGCAATTCTTGAAATGAATTTCTTTAAAAATAATTTAAATTGCTTAAGAATGAAACACACCACTGAATATAATAAGTAACAATAAAAAAATTCTCCAAAGGACATAGAAGCAATTGTGAGGCTTGTCAAGAGGCTAGGGTCCAGTTAAATGATCAATTACTATCGAGAGTGAATGCTATTCTGTTTCCTGGAAGCTGAGGCAAAAATGGAAATATGCCATGCATTAAAATTTAACTATAATAATGGAGAGCAGCAGTGAGGTCTAAAGATAAAGTTAATATTTTTTTTTCAGAGCAGAGGTTTGATCCTTTTAAGCACGTGTATTTGTCTGAAACTCCAAAGTTCAAAACCAGGCAACATGGAATAAAAAGATTTAGTCTTGCCTAACTTTTATCTCATAGCAGTGTGTATGTGTGTGTGACCAGATGTTGGCCTCATCTATAAAAGAAACATCAATACATAAGCTAGCAAATATCTTATTTTAAGAACTAGATATCCTCAGGAGCCATCAGAACGAATTAAGAATAAAATGCGTCTGAATAAGAGAATAGCTGCACTTGTGGCCCCAGAGCGACTGAATCCCTACAAAAGACATAATTAATTGACTTGTTGCCTGAGGGTATTGAAAATTGAGTTCCTGCCAAATACAATGATTTTTTGTTTTGTTTTGTTTTGTAGAATTTTATGCTGAGTTGTTCCTTATGGAAGTCAGATGCCAATGGACTCATACTGCCTCTTAAATTCACTCTGAGAAAATACAACCAGGTTATCAGCGTAAAGGACTCTGTTTCTGTTTGTTGCAGTAGGAGGGGATAAAGTCAATTCATTTTATGTTTATACTACGTTGATAAAGATTATAAAAATCAGTGCTGAACTTAGTCCTGTTTGACATCACTTAAGGCTGTACTGCATTTCTCCTATCTCTGCCTACGCGAATTTTGGCAAATATGTTGAATGGAAGAGACAGTAGTAATAGCTGAGGTGACTGTCTGGAATGCATGAGTTGGCCCAGAGACAACTGCTGTCCATAAAATCAGAGGTGGATGATGGAGCAGTGATGAAATTTATACATGGCCTTGAGATGTTCTTAAACCTGAGGTGTACCAGTGCACACACATCAAAAGAAATAGTTCTATTTTCAATTTCAAAAACATAGATTATAAAGACAGTCTCAAGAAAATAGGAACACAAGCCACAGACTAGAAGAAAATATTTGCATAGGAAACATCTGATAAAGGACTATTATATATCCAAAATATATAAAGAACTCTTAAATCCCACAATAAGAAAACAAACACTGATTAACCAATGAGCCAAAGACCTGGCAGACACCTAACCAAAGAAGATATATAGATGGCAAAGAGGCATATGAAAAGAGACTCCACATTATATGTCATCACAGAAATGCAAATTAAAACTATAATGAGATATCACCACATCTCTATTAGACTGGCCAAAATCCAAAACACTGACAACACTAAATGCTGGTGGGGATGAAGGCAAGGAGCAACAGGAACTCATTTATTGCTGGCAGGAATGGAAAATGGTACCATCACCTTGGGGGATAGTTTGGCAACTTCTTACAAAACTAAGCATCCTCGGGGCGCCTGGGTGGCGCAGTCGGTTAAGCGTCCGACTTCAGCCAGGTCACGATCTCGCGGTCCGTGAGTTCGAGCCCCGCATCGGGCTCTGGGCTGATAGCTCAGAGCCTGGAGCCTGTTTCCGATTCTGTGTCTCCCTCTCTCTCTGCCCCTCCCCCGTTCATGCTCTGTCTCTCTCTGTCCCAAAAATAAATAAACGTTGAAAAAAAAATTAAAAAAAAAAAATTAAGCATCCTCTTCCCATATGATCCAGTAACCATGCTTCTTGGTATTTACCCAAATGAATCAAAACTTATGTCCACGCAAACCTACAAATGGATGATTACAGTAGTTTTAGTCATAATTGCTGAAATTTGGAAAACTTTGAACAAAAACAGGGTTTCCTTCAATACAAGATAAACTGTGGCATATCCAGACACTGGAATATGATTCGCTGCTAAAACGAAATGAGCTAGCAAGCCAAGAAAAGAACTGGAGGAAACCGAAACGCATATTGCTAAGTGAAGGAAGATTTTAGCAAGTATACTACTCTGGATGTTGATAACGGGGAGGTCGGATGGTGGGGAAGGGAGCAGAATGGATACGGGAACTCTGTACTTTCGGCTCAACTTTGCTGTGAGCCTAAAACCACTCTAAAAACAAAGTTTATTGATGAAAAAAAGCATAAATTGGCTGTCTATGTTACAGTGAAACTAATATTTTATCATACCTTGCTTTCTTCCTCTGTTATTTAAGGGGGAAAAGAAATGGCTCTATGTTTGTATTCTTCACCTCTAGAACGCCTGTCTTAAAACTCTTACTCTGTTTTCTATCATTTCCCTCATTTTCTGTTTCCTACCACTTCTGTTAACAGCAGATGTTAGGTAAGAAAATGCTGTTTGGGGGGTAGCAATCACAAGTTTTATTTGCAATGTGACCAAGATGATTTAAATTGGTACTCTGGAGACTGACTAGTTAGAACTCTTAAAGAAATTCAGATCATGTCAGCCTTGCTAATCTCTCTTTTCATTACTCGTCAATTCCAAATTCCATTAACTCCTTAGCCTGACTAAAATGAGAGCTTTCCAGAAGTCTCTGTCAGAAACACTTCCTGCTTCTAGTACCTCTGGTGCACATTCAGTCTGCTTTTTCTTCCAATGCCTGCTCACAAGGCACAATGGGACAGAAGGTGAGTGGGTCAAAGAGAGTCTATCACTAACAGGAGTATATTGTTAATGATAAGAACAGCTACCTAATAGGAATCACCAACCATGTATCAGGCACCATGTAGGTTTTTAAATGTAAGTATTGTGCCCTTGACAGTGAAGGAAACTAAGGCTCAGAGAAGGCACATAACTTACAAAAGGCCACTGGCTTCTGGATACCCTGTTTGCAAGTGTCAGAAACAGGACTCTGACTCATTGAGGCAAGAAAGGATAAATTATGACTAAAAAAATTCCAAAGAAGTTTAAACAAGCAGACCAAATGAGGGTTATGGATGTAGCAGGACTTTAGGAATGTTTAGAACCAGCAACTCAAAGTCTACCAAGTCTTTTACGGCATCCTTTCTCCACGGCCTTCTCTGCACGTGCCTTTTATTTTCTCTTGTTGCAGACAAGTTTTCTCCCTTTGGCAGGAAACTGGCCTACCAACAGCTCCAAAGATTTATATCTTAAAATGTCTGGCCCTACAGAGATACTAACTTCCTTTGCACTTGTCAATTCCAAAATTCCTGGCAACAAATGTTCTGTTGATCCTGCCTACCCTGCTGGGCTAATGAACTCTCTCTATTCCTGAAGTCACCATATGGATGACAAGAAATGGGAGCAGAATTGGGAGGAAGATCCAGGAGAGTTGGAGATGATCCCCAAGAGACAAACTCAGAAATGTTCACTACAAAAACCATAATATAGGGCCTGCAAGTGAAAATTTATTTTAACTATGCAGATGAGGAAAACAAAAGTTAAGTGATAAGAAGAAATTAAAATTTAACTGTCTTGCCCAATGCAACCCAATAAACAAGTCGATGGGACTGTACTCAGGCACCTCTAAATTTGCTTTGTTTTCGTCTAAATCTGCTTCCAAATCAAAGAAGAGAAAGTGGCTCAGAGAAAGTGTTGCTAACAGGGTCATACACAGCATCTCACAGGACTAGCTGATGCCAGTGGAATTTGAAGTCCATAGATTGGATCAAAGCCCAATTCCTCAGGCATCTATCTTCTTAAGAAAATTGCAGATGCAACAAATTAATAAAGAATAATAACAGTGATATTGATTGATCACTACCTTCATGCAGTGAAATTTGCTTGTTTATCCCAGCAAATAAAACTCTGAAAAGTAAGTAAAATTATCACCATTTTATATAAGAGGAAACTGAGACTAAGAGAGGTGAAGATTTTACCTAACGCCATGGCTGATATTATATCATGGCTGATATAAGCCTATAATCAACAAGCTTCAAAGTTTTCTGCTTTCTAAATATCTTCTACTTCCAAAGAGAAGAAGGTAGAACAGAATGTATAAAGATTCTCCCACATAAAAATGGTAAAGTGCATTAGCACCTGTATTTGCTATGATCTCAACCAGATGAATAATCCTTGGAAGCAACAGGGACAATGGACATCTATGGTCTCAGGAGACCTGGAATCCTGGCAACTAACAGTGAGGTCCTGAATCTGATATAAAGACTCCGAATATAAACTGACACCAGGGATACAGTTAAAAAAGACAGGGTCCTCCACCTAAGGAGCTTACACTGTCATTGGGAAATAGGCCATAATTTTATACAAAACAAATAAACAGATAGCTAAATCGTTGGATGCTTTTTTTTTTTTTAATTTTTTTTTTTTCAACGTTTATTTATTTTTTGGGACAGAGAGAGACAGAGCATGAACGGGCGAGGGGCAGAGAGAGAGGGAGACACAGAATCGGAAACAGGCTCCAGGCTCTGAGCCATCAGCCCAGAGCCCGACGCGGGGCTCGAACTCACGGACCGCGAGATCGTGACCTGGCTGAAGTCGGACGCTTAACCGACTGCGCCACCCAGGCGCCCCAAGGATGCTTTTAAGAGAAGTAACTTAATCTGACTTATATTTTAAAATGATTACCCTGAAGAAGAACTCAGTGAGGGAAGAGCACATCACTGTGTGAAGGCATGGAGATCAGCAAGGCTGGAGGCCACTATAGAACAGGCAATGATGAAGGCTGGAACTCAAGTGTTAGCAGTAAGATTTGTGGGTAGTAGCTGAACTCAGGACACATTCTGGAGGAAAAGCCTGCAAAGTTGTGTACAGGGTGTAAGGAAAATAAAGTAATAAAAATCTCCAAATCCTGGATTTTTTACCTGTACCAAGGGTTCTGTGGTAAGGACATTTACTAAGACAGCAAAACCTTATAGGAGGGCCAATATTGTGAGTAGGGGGTGGACACTTCCATTTTGCCCATGTGATGACTAGTATGGCTAGTTGACATCAAAGTGCAGATGCCAGTTAGGTAGTTAGGTACGTGAGTTTGCCATTCAGAAAGGAGACTGGGACTGTAGATTTAAAAGCAAGAGTCTTTAGGGGCGCCTGGGTGACTCAGTAGATTGAGCGTCCTACTTTGGCTTGGGTCATGATCTCGTGGTCTGTGAGTTCAAGGCCCGTGTCAGGCTCTGTGCTGACAGCTCAGAGCCTGGAGCCTGCTTCAGATTGTGTGTCTCCCTCTCTCTCTGCCCCTCCCCTGCTCATGCTCTGTCTCTCTCTCTCTCTGTGAAAAATAAATAAACATTAAAAAAAATTTTCAAAAAAGTAAGAGTCTTTAGCTTACAAATTCCACTGGAATGGGTGAATTCTCTATGGAGACACTATAAAGAAACCAAGAGAAGTAAGAATGGGTCCTGTGACGTATTAAAATTTACAGTCCTGATGGAATTACAGACAGCAAGTTACTCGAGATGTAGTGTTAGGTGGCAGAAAAAGAAAGGGACTGTGAGTCACAGAAACCTAAAGATACATGAGTTTCAGGAAGGATGGAGAGGAGATCAACAATGACAAATGCTACCAAATGCAAGGCATCAAGTAAATAGGGATAGAGAAATCTGGATCAGAAATAATTTTGCTGCAAGCTACAAAGACCCACCTGAGATTACCTTAAACAACAGAGAGCTAGTTGCTTAACATAACAAAATGCCTAGACCCTGGGCTATTCTAGGGTTTCTTAATTCAAAGGGACAACAACACTACCAAGAACCAGATATTCTCCATCTTGTTTTTCTGCCATCCTCAGAGTGTGGACAAAGTCTTCTTAGGTATTAGCAAGATGATTATACATCTTCAAAACTTTATGTAGACATAATCCCATCTAAGAAAGGAGGTTTTTTTCTTCTATTCTCTCTTTAGTAGGAAGTGCCCAGATATGCCCCCACTAAAATTTTACTCAAAATCCACTAGCCTTGACTGGTCTTAAATCAGTCTATACCAGTCACTGTCAAGAAAAATAGAATTACTTTTTCTTTTTTGTTTTGACCAATTACAATTCACATCCCAAGGACTGGGACGGGGTTTGGTTATCTCCTGTATCACATGAGAAAAATAACCAAATGTAATAAAAGACTTAACTAAAATAAGAGGAAGATGAAGACAAAAAAGAAAAAGGAAGGAGTGAAGAATAGGAAGAAAAGGAAGTGGAGGAAGTGAGGTACAAGAAGAAAAGTGGGGATGGAAATATCTTTGGGATAGATAATCAGCAGTATCTGTATCACAGTTTTATAAAGACAATTTCAGTGGAGGATGGGATTGAAAGTTCTATTAAAGCAATTGCAGAGAGAAGGGGAGGCCAAGAACACAAGACAGTAAATACAGACAATATTTTTAAAAGGTTTTTATACACCAGAGAAAACAAACACAATAGTTTCCAAAGAAGGATATAGGGTCAAAGAAGTTTGGGGTTGGTTTCAGGTTTGTTTTAGGATGGGTGATTTTGTGCCCTTTGTATGTCAGTATGAATGAGACTAAAATGGGAAAAATTTTGATGTAGGAAATATGCAGGGGCCAAGTCCTTGAGAAAAGGAGTTGGAAAGGAATCTAAGACATTAGCAGTAACAAAGTTCATCTTTTATTTTTTTATTTTTTTTTAATGTTTATTTATTATTAAGAGACAGAGAAACAGAGCATGAGCATGGGAGGGGCGGAGAGAGGGAGAGACAGAGAATCTGAAGCAGGCTCCAGGCTCTGAGCTATCAGCACAGAGCCCGATGCGGGGCTCGAACTCACAAACAGCGAGATCGTGACCTGAGCTGAAGTCGGACGCTTAACCGACTGAGCCACCCAGGCGCCCCTAAACTTAATCTTTAATAGATGGGTAATTCAGTAGTTGGGTACAAATGCTAAATAGATGATTAAATTGTTAAAAGATAAGGTAGGTCAATGACAGGGATTCCCACTCTCACCGCTGTTGTTTAACATAGTGTTGGAAGTTCTAGCATCAGCAATCAGACAACAAAAGGAAATCAAAGGCATCAAAATTGGCAAAGATGAAGTCAAGCTTTCACTTTTTGCAGATGACATGACACTATACATGGAAAATCTGATAGACTCCACCAAAAGTCTGCTAGAACTGATACATGAATTTAGCAAAGTTGCAGGATACAAAATCAATGTACAGAAATCAGTTGCATTCTTATACACTAACAATGAAGCAACAGAAAGACAGATAAAGAAACTGATCCCATTCACAATTGCACCAAGAAGCATAAAATACCTAGGAATAAATCTAACCAAAGATGTAAAAGATCTGTATGCTGAAAACTATAGAAAGCTTATGAAGGTAATTGAAGAAGATATAAAGAAATGGAAAGACATTCCCTGCTCATGGATTGGAAGAATAAATATTGTCAAAAATGTCAATACTACCCAAAGCTATCTACACATTCAATGCAATCCCAATCAAAATTGCACCAGCATTCTTCTCGAAGCTAAAACAAGCAATCCTAAAATTCATATGGAACCACAAAAGGCCCCGAATAGCCAAAGTAATTTTGAAGAAGAAGACCAAAGCAGGAGGCATCACAATCCCAGACTTTAGCCTCTACTACAAAGCTGTCATCATCAAGACAGCATGGTATTGGCACCAAAACAGACACATAGACCAATGGAATAGAATAGAAACCCCAGAACTAGACCCACAAACGTATGGCCAACTCATCTTTGACAAAGCAGGAAAGAATATCCAATGGAAAAAAGACAGTCTCTTTAACAAATGGTGCTGGGAGAACAGGGCAGAAACATGCAGAAGGTTGAAACTAGACCGCTTTCTCACACCATTCACAAAAATAAACTCAAAATGGATAAAGGACCTGAATGTGAGACAGGAAACCATCAAAACCCTAGAGGAGAAAGCAGGAAAAGACCTCTCTGACCTCAGCCGTAGCAATCTCTTACTCGACACATCCCCAAAGGCAAGGGGATTAAAAGCAAAAATGAATTTCTGGGACCTTATGAAGATAAAAAGCTTCTGCACAGCAAAGGAAACAACCAATAAAACTAAAAGGCAACCAACGGAATGGGAAGATATTTGCAAATGACATATCGGACAAAGGGCTAGTATCCAAAATTTATAAAGAGCTCACCAAACTCCACACCCGAAAAACAAATAACCCAGTGAAGAAATGGGCAGAAAACATGAATAGACACTTCTCTAAAGAAGACATCCAGATGGCCAACAGGCACATGAAAAGATGCTCAACGTCGCTCCTTATCAGGGAAATACAAATCAAAACCACACTCAGATATCACCTCACGCCAGTCAGAGTGGCCAAAATGAACAAATCAGGAGACTATAGATGGTGGAGAGGATGTGGAGAAACAGGAACCCTCTTGCACTGTTGGTGGGAATTCAAATTGGTGCAGCCACTCTGGAAAACAGTGTGGAGGTTCCTCAAAAACTTAAAAATAGACCTACCCTATGACCCAGCAATAGCACTGCTAGGAATTTACCCAAGGGATACAGGAGTACTGATGCATAGGGGTACTTGTACCCCAATGTTTATAGCAGCACTCTCAACAATAGCCAAATTATGGAAAGAACCTAAATGTCCATCAACTGATGAATGGATAAAGAAATTGTGGTTTATATACACAATGGAGTACTACAGGGCAATGAGAAAGAACAAAATATGGCCCTTTGTAGCAACGTGGATGGAAATGGAGAGTGTGATGCTAAGTGAAATAAGCCATACAGAGAAGGACAGATACCATATGGTTTCACTCTTATGTGGATCCTGAGAAACTTAACAGAAACCCATGGGGGAGGGGAAGGAAAAAAAAAAAGAGGTTAGAGTGGGAGAGAGCCAAAGCATGAGAGACTCTTAAAAACTGAGAACCAACTGAGGGTTGATGGGGGGTGGGAGGGAGGGGAGGGTGGGTGATGGGTATTGGGGAGGGCACCTTTTGGGATGAGCACTGGGTGTTGTATGGAAACCATTTTGACAATAAATTTCATATATTGAAAAAAAAAAGATAAGGTAGTTCAGATCCAATGGTATCTGTTTTTTCTACAAAGTAAGCTTCACTGGTATGAAGAGAGTAGACAGATGTAAAGGGGATGCTTGAAATTTGGGGAGAGAGGGTAAGAATTAAGAATCTCTGAGAGTGAGGAAGTGTATTGATCAGAGAAGTATTATGGGGCAGGTAGGCAGAGTACAATTTGTTTTACTCTGTATAAAGTGCTTTCCACGGGGCCTAGCACCTAGGAAGCATTCAATAGGTATTTGTATTATGTATTCATTGCTTTATTTTTCAACGATGGTGAAGGCTCTGGATATTAAGTGTTCACTTCATGACAGACACTGATCTAAGCACTTCTTTAAAAAAACAAATTGCATTTAATCCTCACAATGCCCTTATATGGTAGGCACTATTTTTATACCCATCTCATAGCTTAAGAGAGAGAGAACAGCAAGTAAGTGACAGTGCGAAGCTTTGAACCGAGTCAGCCTGATTCCAGATTCCCTGCCCTTCACCACCATTCTACGTGGCAATTCACAGAGGAATAGATAAGGCCAGGAAGTGAAGACACAGCTTGGTGGTGTATATGAGGGCCACAAGGAAGGGCAACGGATAATGAAGTCAATGACATGCACTCAAAGAATCTGGGGTTTTGGAAAAGGAAGGAGGAGAGACAGGCTGAAGTGACAGCAGGGAGCAAGGCTTATGAGACACAGAAGCATTTCAAGCATTTCCGACCAAAAGAACAACATGAAAAAACAACTTCAAATTTGGGCAACCAGTGGGCTTGGCAGTTCCTTAGGGTTCTGTCCTTGTCATTGTATTTTTATCCCAGGGAGAGGAAGTTCTTGCGAAGTCCTTGCTCTCTATCCCAGCCTTGCTAAGAATCATACGAAGTTTAGGAGTGAGGTTATCTTAACCTGATAAGAGGATATCAAAGTAAATTTTATTTTTGGAGGGGGTGGGGGTGGGATGGCTCTCAGACCAATACCCACATGAAAGTAGTTTTTAAAAAACAGAGAAAAACTCTCAAATTTAGAGACTCTTCTGCTATGCGAGATATTGTAAATAATGAAATTAGGTACATATTTTCAAATTCAATTTTCCATGATAGTTTTGAGAATAAATAAATAAATTGAACACTTTTCAAAACCAGCCGGTATAGATCAGGGGTCAGTCAGCAAAGTGCAGCCTATGGGCCAAATCCAGTCCACCACCTGTGTTTGTATGGCTTAAGAACTAACAACGGCTAAGAACTAAGAATTACATGTTTAAATGATTGGGGGAAAATCAAAAGACAAAGAACATTTAGTGATATACAAATACTATACAAAATTCAAACTCTAGGGGCGCCTGGGTGGCGCAGTTGGTTAAGCATCCGACTTCAGCCAGGTCACGATCTAGCGGTCCGTGAGTTCGAGCCCCGCGTCAGGCTCTGGGCTGATGGCTCAGAGCCTGGAGCCTGTTTCCGATTCTGTGTCTCCCTCTCTCTCTGCCCCTCCCCCGTTCATGCTCTGTCTCTCTCTGTCCCCAAAATAAATAAACGTTGAAAAAAAATCAAAATTCAAACTCTAAATGAAATAATTAAAATCTCATTACATGTCAGCATTAATAGATGAACATTTGCAAACTATTTTGAGGATGGGGACATCAAACCCAGTTAAATGAAATGTTGTCTCCTCCAAAAGAATTCGATTCTTTTCATTCCATTGCAAAAAAACGTGTATTCAATGATCATTATATTTTTAATTTCATCAGTGAAATATAGTGGAAATTTGTTTTCCCTCATGTTATATAAGTACCTACAAAATCTGCTCTATTTTATCTCTTAGCCTAAAAAGTTTAAAAGTATTGACTTTTGGTAATAAAGTGTAGACAAAGTTTACATTACTATAGGTAACATAGTATAAATATAGCCATTTGATCACATATCCCTTCAGCCAACAGACATTTATTGAGCACTGGCAACTATCTTGGTTGCTGAGGATACAAAGTTGGAAATATATGCCTTTTCCTGTCAAGAAAATCACAGCCTTATTATTTTATCGTTGTGGAAATTCTGGTAGAATTTAAGCACAAAGGATTTCTACAAAATTCTCCTTCAAATGAATATACCCTCCACTTTCTCCCACTCAATCTCCAGCTTTTATTGGTTATTGGATTTTATATTTCTATATAACTTTAAGTGATTCACTGTTTTTCAATGCAGGATAAAAAGTGGGAGTTAACAAATGTGACATCGCTCCCCTGTCTTTAAGCCCACTGGAATATCTTGTGACCTCTCCTTCCTATGCTTAACCCCCATTATGTCATTTAATTTGTTGGGGTGCTAGCATGCCACTTGAATAAAGTCATCCAAGGTATGTGTCTTGCCAAGTGGAACTGAGCATTGTCTATCATTGTTGCAACTGCATCGCTCACACATAGAAGTAAGACCCAAAGTCATTTCCATATTTTTCAGTAGCTAACTCTTATCCTTTTCTTTCTAAATTGCCTCTGACATCAATAGCCCTACAGGATTTCAGTGTGGGTTTAGGAGACTGAACAACCAATGAATATGGGGCATTCTTATAGCATGCAATCATAACTTGTGCTTAGCTTTCATAACAAAATCTTGTCCAAAACCATCTCAAAGAAGCCAAAACCAATCCAAAACCACTTCCTAGGTCCATATTGCATAACAAGTGGATATGTTCTTTCCCACCACATGATGAAAGGCCCTAGGTGCCTAGATGCCTAATCATGTGAATAGTGAAAGTAGTTGTCTATTAGGTTCAGGCTACAAAAATTGTAAGATTTCTGGGTCCATGCTATTTATTAAACACTCTTCTATTCACATCCATTGCTATTCTTTCTCTGACTCCTTAGAAGAGTGTTGCTTTCTCTCTTCCCTCACATCCTAATAAAACTTTGTGGGATTTGGCAAGGGGAACTTAAGGCTTTCACTTAATTAATACCCATAGATCAAGAAACAGGAAAATGTGAATGAATATTTAAGAGCTGCACTGACAGAAACAATAGAGATTGGGACATGGAGCTTTTTAACATTAAACTATTTTTCTCATTTCCCAAGGAACTTACCTCCCTAAGCTCTGTCAATACTGTTGAGCTCATGTGTCTGGGAAATAGCAAGGATTTGGGAATGCTCACTTGGCTCAGTAATCACATCTTTCCGAAATGCCTTCTGTGGTAGCAGCAGAGATTCTCTGGATTCTGAGTCCATGGGAGGAAGCCTCCATTCCTTTCCTTGTGGATTTACCAATACACAGAACTGGGAGGTCTCCATGCTGACGCCCACTGCACTTTGTACAGAGGGGGAGGGTTTGGACAGTGCTGGAATGACAAAGGAGAAAAGAATGAATTAAAAGCTAAAGGGGACAGAAATTAGAGATTTTTTTTTTTAAGTAAGAGAAAAAGTAAGTGTGCATGGAGGGCAGGGTTGCATGTAAACACAACGACCAGGGGTCCAGATCATGCAAAGTTATTCTAAGTAGCTCCATAAGCTGTTCCACCCCACCATCCAACCAAAAGAAGGTCATTTCTTCTTCATAATGACTTATTATGGTCTCTACAACTGCCAGTATTATCAAAATTCTTTAAAGGCATAATAAAAGAGGTATGTATTTTAACTTAATGAAGCCAATCTGATGTCATTTTGGTAAGAAAATAACATACAAAATTATTAAATAGATTTCTGAGATCTATACCCACCACCATCAAAAGAAGAGTCTTCAAATAATCGCGCTTTGTGCATCCCACATCTCTGGGAAGATATCATTCCCTAGCCTTCATCAGAAACCTAAAAAATTCTTTATCTCCCCCAAACAAAGATATAAGCAATAACCAAAGTGTGCAATTTCTATCTCCTAAATATCTTTCAAATCTGCCCCTTCCTTTGTATCCATACTGCCACAACTTGCATCAAGGTCAAGCCATCTCTCATCTAGATTTCTGCTATAAACTAGGTGATCCTATTTGCTGATTCTCTTCAGAGACCTTTCTAATTTGTAGATCTGATCTTGTCACCTTCTTGCCTAACTTGCCTTTGGGTCTCCCACAGCCTTCAGGATAAAGTTCATTCTTATCTCCATCTTTACAGCACACTTGTTTAGTGGCCTTTGCAGAACAAATCCCAGCATGGCTTTAGTGACATGCTCTGCCATCGTGACATTTCTTCCAATGTTTTATGCTGTCTCATACCTTTGCATCTTTGTTGTAATACTGGATATTCTTGCCTATATGTCTCATGAAACTGTGTCCTCCATAAGCATAGGAAACATGTCTTCTTTACTGTTATAGCCATGACATTTGACATAGTGTCTGGCACATGGTAGAATGGGACAAAAGACCGGTAACTTTTAAATCAAGTTAACAATTCCAAAAGGAAGGATTATTTGCTGGCTGAGTACAGACATCACAGGGCTGAGGGTGTAGTTATCTTGACAGTCATAGGAAAATGTAAAGGTCTCAAAACTGTGGGCCAAGAGGAGTAGGACAGGGTGAGTGATAGGCACCAGAGGGGGAAAAGTGCTTAAAAACAGCCTACTGCATAATTTTGCAGAAGGCTGGCCCTGATGTGAAGGGTGGCTCAAAGGGAACTTGCTGCCCGACATAGGCGTAAAGAATACCAATTATTTTCCTCTTAAGTAGGGCCAGACCAACTCCACAGAAAACCAGAGAGGATGGGCACAGCATTCCTGGAAGGAGCTGATGGTGCTGGTGCCATCAGCTGGGTTGCCTAAGGAGACACGCTACAGGAGCCACCCAGCTGAAGGCTGGTACACCACAGATGGGCATGCTTCTTGGAAAAGACCTGTGGCAATTAGGAATTCAAGCTGAGCCCCAACTTTTAAGATGAAGCCTTCTAATTTTCCTTTTCCCTCCCCTGAGCTTCTTCCAGGAAACCTGCCTTGTCCTCTGCTGTGGTTAGGAAAGATCAAATGTGCCTTTTACCGAAAGGCAAGCTTTCCTCTCCTCCTTGCTCCTTCATGTGAACCCGCATGCTCACATAGGGACGCTCCTGGGTATCTGACATGGAGCTACCTCCACTCTGTATCTATCTATGATCCTTCATGTAGAATGGGAAGTCACAATGTCACAGTGCAAGGCCAGATCAGACAGCTTAAGATGGTTAATGATGACAGAATAATGCAACCATGAAAACCACTTTGAACAGAATTTTTTTCTGAGATGCATTTTAAGTGCAGACAACTTTTAGATACTTTTGTGCCATGCCTTCATAATTTCACTCATGCTAACTAATTTTGTAGCCAAAAATGATACCAGGAGAATTAGGGAGAAGAAGGACAAGGACAAGGAGAAGAAGAAAAGGCATGGCCTATCCTACTAATTAAATAACAATTGGTTTTTGGAACAGGAGAAAGAAATTTGACCCAATCTTTTCACCCCATATTCCAAAAAAATTTCCAAACTTGTCAAGGCTTGTCCTGCTTCCCATGGGCACACAGCATAACCTTCTAGCAGGTTTCTTCTATATACCTACTTCCTCCATTCTCTCCAGTACTTTAACTCTCACACCATAGAATCATTCCCCTTCCACTTCTGTCCCTCTCATCAGCTTGTGAACTCCTGGAAGATAGGAATTTATACCAGATTTTTCAACTTCTCACCATTAGGTCACTCTTTTCTTTGAAATACTCCTTCCTGTGTGTCACTGCAGGACTGTAAGCTCATCATGGGCAGGGATCATGGCTTATTTCAGTGCATAGAAGTCAATGAATGTGTAAGTACTGACTGCTTGTCTAATTTGGCCAAAACGTTGGTTGGCCACATACTGCCATGTCCAAAGTTTGCATGCAAAAGCACTGTTGCTCTTTTCTGAAACATTCGTTTTTGTCACATTAAGTTAAATATCGCAGATTTAACTACCTCAGTCCGTGAGAGGGCTATGAAGGTGCAGGTGTTGTTAGCACTTAACAGGATTTTGAACTTGAGGCATTATGCAGTGGTGATGATGATCTAGGTTATTTCTCACCCAAGACACTCATAGAAAAATATCCACAGAACTCAATCAGTGGCCCCTTTGAGGCTAGAAAAGCTAGGTAGTCCTGGAAATGGAAGGACCATGAGGTCATGATAGAACAGTCATGAAGGGAAATGTACTGTGTTTTATAAATCACAGGGTTCCTGACCCAAGGAAGAGCTCAATTTCTTTGACGATTCCACAGTATTTTTAGCCATAGAGTTGGTTAGTTCCTTGTCTGAATAATATTCCTCCTTTGTTTACTTAACTCCTGATTCTTCCTTCCTTCCTTCCTGCTGTGAAATGGTATGTTTACTGTGTATTGCTAAATCACTACCATATTTACTTGTGTTTTTATTGCCACGGCACTCACAACCCTTTTTTTCCTCCAATCTGTAAGGAAAAAACATAACTTGAGAGAGAGAGAGAGAGAGAGAGAGAGAGAGAGAGAGAGAGAAAGAGAGAGAGAGGAGAAAGAAAAAGGAAAGAAAGAAAGAAAGAAAGAAAGAAAGAAAGAAAGAAAGAAAAGAAAAGAAAAGAAAAGAAAAGAAAAGAAAAGAAAAGAAAAGAAAAGAAAAGAAAAGAAAAGAAGAGAGAAGAAGGCAGGCAGGCAGGCAGGCTGTAGGAAAGAAAAAGAGAGAAAGAGAAAAGCTTGGCTTTTACATGAGCAGAAATGTTTCATTTTATTTACTACTACATTCTGAGCACTTTCAAGTTATCAGGTATTATTAAGCACTTAACATATATTATCTCAGTTCACACTGATCACATTGATAGCCAGATACCTGTTTTTACCCTCAGTTTTATTTACGGGGAAATAAGCACAGAGAAGCTTTCCCAACATCATCTGCTAATATATGTAAAGACAGAATTTGAACCCAGGTCGGTGGGACTCCAAACTTTAACTCATAGCTAATAAACTTCTATTATCTTCAAGACCGATGACCATGTTCATCAGTTTCAAAGACATCAGTTGCCTGAGAGAACTGAGTATCACACAAGACCACAGAAGTCATAGGTTTCCTCATCTTACTGATGATATAACAAAAACTTAAAGAATTTAAATAACCCATGTAAGATGTCAAAGCTACTTTGTGCTATCTCAAATCAAAACTAGGTTTTCTTGTCTTCCTGTTGGTCTCTTACCCTCATAACAACACTGACTGCTCGTGCCTTTATATCTTTATCATGGTTTTTCTGTCGAGCACTATTTCTTTTTCCTCACTTAAGAAGCTCTGTGTTTGGCAAAGGAGAATGAAACATCTCAGAGGGCTCTGTCCAAATATATCATTTGAGGCTATTGTGCACACACTGGATCCATTAAACCTTTTGGATGCTTAAGACATCTTGGTTATGAAAGATGATTATGTAAATGAAGATGCTAATTCACACTTTCTCACTTTATAAATTACCCCTAGGAATTCACTTGGCCGGTGGATGAGACAAAATACAAGCCAGGCCAACGCTAGGCCAACTTCAAATAGGCGTATTTGTTTTGGATGACTTCCCGTGTCCCCTCCACCCTTCCCCCACCTCCTAGCATTCATCTTCCCTGCTCAGCTGTCACCTGCCCTTTGGCTGCCTGAGCACACACTGCACTAACTTCTCTCTTTCTTACCTCCATGACTCTCTCTTCCCCTCTCCCCTAGCTCTCCTTCCCTAAGCTGGATGATCTCCCTCAAGGCTTTCAGAGCCCCTAACCTTTTTTCCTATGCTCTTTCCTGTCCTTTTCCCTATATTCTGAGAGCATTTGTGACCTTCCAATACCTCCTTCAACCTACTCCCTACAGAAGAATTCCACCAGAATGGGGCATTGCCGTAACCTTGGGATCTTTCCTCTTTTTCATGACTACCACCTGGTCAACACTCAGCTATCTGAATACCATTCCTTCATGCCCTGCTCTTTCAGGTGGTTAAGACAATTAACTACTAATGTCACTACTAATATTAGTTAATAATTAATAATAATAATTTATTGGTAGTAATACTCTTGTTGATATTAATATTATTATTAATTTCCTTAAAAGAAACCAATACACCAATCTCTGCCAACGTGTGAACTTCCTGATATGTTACCTCACATAGTAATCAAATTCAAAAGTACATGTGAGAATCCCAAAGACCTTCTAGGAATAACATCATTTAAAGACAGGTAGCAATACTCATTCCTTTTTTTTAATTAAAAAAAATTAATTATTTTTAAGAAAATTTTTTGAGAGAGAGAGAGAGTGAGTACACATGTGCACATGCATGGCTGGGGGTGGGGGTGGGGAGGGATAGAGGGAGGAACAGAGGGAAAGGCAGAGGGAGAATCCCAAGCAGGTTCCATATCTAGCACAGAGCCAGATGTGAGGTTTGATCTCACAAACTGTGAGATCATGACCTGAGCCAAAATCAAGAGTTGAATGCTTAAGTGACTGAGCCACCAAGGCACCCCTAATTTTTATTTTAAGTAGGCTCCACACAATGTGGCCCTTGAACTCATGATCCTGAGAGTAAGAGTTGCACGCTCTACCAAATGAGCCAGCCAGGTGCCCCCAATTTTTTTTTTTTTAATTTTAAGTAATCTCTATACCCAACATGGGGCTTGAACTCATGATCTTGATATCAAGAGTCACATCCTCCTCCAAATGAGCCAGCCAGGTGCCCCTTTTTAATTATTTTATGTTATTCATTAAAAAAATTTTTTTCTTGGGGCACCTGGGTGGCTCAGTCGGTTGAGTGTCCGACTTCAGCTCAGGTCATGATCTCACAGTCTGTGAGTTCAAGCCCTGCATTGGGCTCTGTGCTGATGGCTCAGAGCCTGGAGCCTGCTTCCGATTCTGTGTCTCCCTCTCTCTCTGCCCCTTCCCTGCTCATGCTCTGTCTCTCTCTGTCTCAAAAATAAATAAAAACATTTAAAAATAATAATAAAAAATTTTTTTTTCTTAACGTTTATTCATCATTTTTGAGAGACAGAGAGAGAGAGAGCATGAGTGGGGAAGGGGCAGAGAGAGCAAGACACAGCATCTGAAACAGGCTCCAGGCTCTGAGCTGTCAGCGCAAAGCCCGACGCGGGCCTCAAAATCATGAACTGTGAGATCATGACCTGCGTCGAAGTCAGATGCTCAACTGACTGAGCCACCCAGGTGCCCCTTTATGTTATTTTTAAGTAAGCTCTATGTCCAATGTGGAGCTTGAACTCACAACCCCAAGATAAAGAATTACATGCTCTACTGATTGAGTCAGCCAGGTGCCCCCATACTGATATCTCAAATCGCATCATAGAGATAAATCACTGCCAGCATCCTTTAACTCCAAAGTTATGATTATTTATCCAAATCTTACTAATTTCTGTTTCATTCCTCATCGTGTCTATTACACCTTGTTCCCAGATAAGTGGTTTATAATTTCATGAGATAGTAGTGAAACCTTTATTTTTCCTTTCATTTACAGTGTTAATTTTTAATTGAAAAAGTAATGCAAGCCTGTTCTAATAATCAAGTCTAAAAATGCAGAGGGATAGAAGGAAACCATTAACAATTTCACTCTACCTCATTTCTACTCAATTCTGAAATAACCAATGTTAAGAGTTTGGTGAGAATCCCTCCATCCCTTTCTCTATGATTCAAAAAATCATATTCAAAATAAATATGTATTTTCACACAGAGATATAAATACAGAAGTAAAATGTTTTAATTATGTCCCAAATATGGGATAATGTTATGCATATGGATTTCTTCCTTGCTTTTATTCTTAGTAATATATCATGGACATCCCTTTGGTCTTTATATTATGGACTTTATAATTTAGTTAACTTTCCTCCTATTAATAAGATATTCAGATTGTTTCCAGTACTATTGCCACTACAAATAATAATACAGGAAATATCATCAATTATAGTTTTGCATTTTAGTGGCTATTTTTATCTGTAGGATATATTTCCCAAAATGAGATTGCCTAGGTCAAAGAATGCATACATTATTTTTCTGGAAGAGATTGGTTAGAGGAATTCACACTTTCATGAACAATGTCTGAGAGTGTCTGTTCCTTAACAGCTTTATAATAGATAAAGTTTTTTTGATAAAAATATTATATGAGTTACAAGCATACAACAAGTCTATGTGGGCTGTGTCTAAAGTACTGAGATGTCTAAAATGAGGGGCTTAAGGTGGAAGGAAGAAGTCCATCTTTCAAGATGGATTTTCAAAAATAGTAGTAGGGGTGCCTGGCTGGCTCAGTAGGTAGAACATGCTACTCTTGATCACAAGGTTCTGAGTTCAAGCCCCATGTTGGGTGTGGAGCCTACTTAAAATTATACACATACATATATACATACATACATACATACATACATACATACATATATAAATAACACCAGAACACTGACAATCCTTTTTGGAGTGTGAATGTAGAAAGGGCCATTTTAGAAAGGATGAATGTAGCTTTCAGGAGGGCAGTGGAAAGAGGGAGGACATAGTGTCATTGCCAGGCAACCCTCAAGCCAATTGCTCTGATCTGATGTATGTAGATGAATAATTTGGCCAGTCCTTCATTTTCCCCATTCATTGTCAAGCTGTTCAGTCAGTTGTTCCTCGCAGTGGCTCAGAGTAGACATAAGAGGCAACAGAGTGTGTGTCTAATGACAGTGTCAATTCCATTGGTAGCCAACATAAGCAAACGATTGAGTGCTTGCAATGAACCAGGCACTCTTCTAAGTGCTAAGTTCAATTCGCTGGATATCACTATCCACTGCATCACAGACACTCCCAAACTTCCTACAATGTCTAGTATATTTAAGCCACATAAACGCCTCAATGGTATGGATTCTTGGGAGTCATGCTTGAGCCCATACTGTCTACATCCTAACTTCCTTTCCCCCATTCTCTTCTCAATCCCTTGCAGTTGGCCCCCTGCCCACATTGCTCCACAGAAACTGCTAAAGTGACCATCACTGGGTGCCTTCCATGTGGCCAAATCCAGCAAGCACCATTTTTTGTTTTCTCCTTTTTGATGTGGTCTCTGTATGCCTTTATGAACACAACTCTCACCTCTTGGTACACATAATAAGACTCTTTCCTGGCTTCCTCCTAACACCACTGTTTTAGTCCAAGCTCAGTCATGGACTTCTTTTTCTCCATCATTACCCTCAAAAGTTTGAAACTTGCGTCTTTTTCCCCTTTCTGGAAAATCCAATCCATATTCATAGAATCAGATACAACTTATTTGCTGCCAATACACAAAGCTAAATTCTTAGGCCTGAATCACTTCTGAGAAGCATATCCTTATATCCAACTACCTAACAGAAACACCAGATAAACTCATCCATGATTAAAATAAAACTCACTCTTTTTTTCTTTAAACAAGTTTGTTTTTCCTCCATATTCTCTGCATATCATGACTATCCAGCTAGTACTCACTTTAAAATTTAAGGATGTCATTCTCAACATCTCTTTCCCAATCAGCCTCCAAGAATGGTAGCAATCATTTATTGAGTTTTGATGTGGGGCTATTTTTTTTTCATTTTTTGATCCATTTCATTGAAAAGGGCCCCACAAAATAAATAGTATAGTCCCAACTCCACAGATGACAAAACTGAGGCTCAGAGATATTAAGCAACTTGACCAACATCTTGCTGATAATACAAAGCAGTGATGGGATTTAAATAAAAGAAAGGATTGGAAAAAAGTTCACTTCTCACCCAAGTTCCATTTCTGATTGTAATTGTAAAGGTGTGATGTTTAATTTTATATGCCAACTTGACAGGGCCATGGGGTGCCCAGATATTTGGTTAAACCTTATTCTAGGTATGTCTGTGGGGTTATTTCTGGATGAGATTAACATTTGAATAGGTCAACTGAATAAAGCAGACGGTCCTCCCCAATGTGGTTGGGGCACTTCCAATCTATTGGAGACCTGAATAGAACACAATGTGGGGTAAGGGAAAATTTGCTCTCTCTGACTTTCAAGCTAGGACATAGGTCTTCTCCAGCATTCAAATTGGAACTTACACAATGAGTTCTCCTGGTTTTCAGGCCTCCAGATTCAGACTAGCATGACACTACCCATTCTCCTGAGTCTCCCACTTGTAGACAGTAGACCATAGGACTTCTCAGCCTTCATAATTGTATGAGCTACTTCTTTATAATAAATAGGATAATATATACCTACATACCATATACCTACATACCACTGTTTCTCTGGAGAAGCCCAACTAACATTACAGGTAACATATATAGAATTACTGTATTTGAAGCATTTGTATTGGATACCCCTTGTCCAGACCCTCATTTGTATTGGATACCAAGAACTCTTCAGAAATTATCTCATTTAATCCATATAACAACCATTTGAGGTCAGTACTCTTATCCCATTTTACCAATAAACAAACCAAGATTCAGAGAATTTTAAAACCTTATTCAATATGAATGATCCAACTAGTATGCTACAAAGAAGTACTACCAGGATACTAGGACTCAGAACCAAACTTAACTTCTGTGATTTCCCTCTTCCCAAAGCAGTTTAATCTACTTCTCCACCATCACTGCTACTCCCCTTGTCCAGACCCTCTTTGTTTCACCTTGTGTTATTTGTCTCTTCCCTTTCTATTCCCTTGAACTCACTACATTCCATACATGGCTCTGTTATTAGCACATACTACATTATTTCCTGACTGCTACTTGCCAGGGGCTTTTTAAGGGCAAATATTTCATCTCTGTCTCCATCTGAACATCAACACATTTTAGATGAATGGACAGAGAGTTGCATATCCTTCCCCATCACCAGGATAGCTTATTCATGAACAACTCTAAGGTTTCATCCCAGCTGCTCATGGACAAAGAGATGACTCAATGAAAAATGAAGAAGCAAATCAATACAGTGAAACCATCATTGGCAGCTCAGTAATTCTACCATTCCTCATCTGATTTCCTCTACAAAGTCCTCACCTAGAAACTTCACAAGGGTATCAAATGGAACATCAGTTTGTTTGTTTGTGTTGATTTTCAACACAATAAAGAATCACAACTAACTATGATCAAGGAAAGTATATTTCTTTATCCTATAATCATACCCAAACCCACTTTAGCATTAAATCTAAAGGAGGTATTCCCTATCATTAGAACTTGAACCATGATATGTCATATAGTGTGTATACATAGGATAGTGTTATGTGGTTTTATAAGTGATTTTTTTGTTTGCCACAGCTTTTTAAAGATGTCAGCTTCCTAAGAATTAACATGATGGTGGGAATGTAGCATTTTCAGGTTTCAGAAGGAATTGGCCAATGTCGACCCAAACACCCAAATTTGTAACCACAAAAATTGATTCCTTTGAAGAGGGCATTTTTTACCCTTCCCACAGACATGTGAGCTGAGCAACCCTGCACATGGCAAATCTAGAGAACCAGTGGAAAGAGGAAAGAAACCATGGGCTTCTTCCCAACATGCCAAGAAAGACACAGTGGCCAGACTTTTAGAACACTGGACTTTGGTAAGACAATGGCCCATTTATAAACCTCAGTTCATTCTTGGAGAACCAGTAGGTTCAATTCCTCTTGATATCTCAAACTCTTCTGGTTTCTAAAGATGGCCATTCAATGATACATTTAGTAATTATTTACTTTGTATGAAAAAAAATTTTTAGTCTATCCCAGACATAACGATGCAATGCCTTATCCATGAACAAACCACTAAAGGTTTATTCCTGGCCAATCCTTTTCTCTTTCAATGAAAAAAAAAATCAATATAGAATCTGACTTGCTCTGAATTCAACTATTCTCTCTTAAAATAGATGAGACCGTTTATCCTTTAGTATCTACAACTTCTACTTATAAGCTATCCTTTACCAAGTTGCTAAAAACATTTTAGAAAGCATCTACCTCACTAAATCAGATGAACAAAAAAGACTGAGTGATAGATTAGGGAGTGGAGTGGCTTTAAGTCCATGACTTCCGCACAGTGGGTAAACCCAGGAAGACTTCAGAATGGCCAATGCTTGAAGCTCTATCGTGGGGAGTCCAGGTCAAGGAAATCTTTGGCCTGAGGGTTGCAGGTGGAGCTTAGCTGTACCTAAGAAGACAAGGTACTGGTGTGCTATGTAACCAGGTATAAAGTTATTCAATGTGTTCTTTGTTTTAGAGGTTTGCTACATATTCAAAATAAATATAGAGAGAAAGAGAGTTAGTAAGAAAACTACAGGCCCTTGGTGCGACCAGTTGTTCCCAAGATAGCAAACCAAGACTTAATTGCAGTTTCAACCTCTTCAGGAGTAGGATTTTAAGCCAATCAATCTGGATTTTCATTATCCATAAAGTAATCTGTCACTGGGGCCTTCTCCAGCCTGCAAAGAAAGATGAGGTAATCTTCGTAAGACCTCCTGCCCTTCCCCCTCAGGGAAAGTGACCAGACCTGAAATATCCTTTCTTTTCTTTTGCTAATAACTTCTTGCTCTGCCTCCCTCCTTCCTACAAAAATTCCTCAGAGCTCCCATCTACTTGCTAGATCTTCAAATTTACTCAAATTTTGTTTTTTAACAATATATATAACTATATATTTTTAAAATATGTACTATATATATATATGTTTTAATATAATATTGCATATTCCAATATGCAAAATCTAGTGGTTAATCTTAAACAGAAACACGAGTGTAAAATATACAACTTCAAGGAGTTTTTTTCACCTAGTCTCTGTGGCCTCAACTTCATGATCTGGTATGAACCACAGGATTTTTCTTCTCTCACTGTCCCTTCTGGTAATGGTGATTGTCCTTTGCCCCTCAAGGCTGCCTTTCAATATTCTGACCTCAGCCCTGTGCTCTTCTACTTCTAGTCTTCTGCTTTCCTAAACTGCCTCTTTCACAACACAGCAAATGGCATGCATCAAAAGAGCAAATTAGGGATACTTGGGTGGCTCAGTCAGTAAAGCATCTGAGTTTGGCTCAGGTTATAATCTCACAGTTCATGACTTTAAGCCCCACGTCAGGCTCTCTGTTCTCAGAGAAGAGCCTGCTTGGGATCCTCTGTCCCCACCTTCTCTCTCTGCCTCCCCGACTTGTGCTCGCACAAGTGTGTGTGTGTGTGTGTGTGTGTGTGTGCGCGCGCGCGCGCTCTCTGTGTCAAAAATAAACGTTAAAAAAAAAGAGAAAATATTAAGTGGTCATGTGTGTGCATAAAACGAATGGGTTCCTGATCAAGTACAAAATAAATCTAAGTCCCTGGGACTCACTCTCTGTGAACCGGTTGAAATCATGCACAGAAGGTGATTTATATTCCTATAATAAAAAAGAAAAAAAAAACCACCCTAATATCAAAGATCACATTATGAGAAATAAACCCACTGCCCCAATCAAAGAAGGGACTGGAGCACAGTGAAGGGAGGCTTTAATCAACATTGTTGCAAGAGCCATGTCTGATGGCCGGGCACCCTCTGAGCAGTCACAGCAGCTGATTTACCTGCTAGCGTGCGAGCCCCTCCCCTGATTCCTCATTGGCTGAGTACTACAGAGGTTACAGCCTTACCCGGAAGTCGCCCATGCCCATGGAAGGTGAAAAGTACGTTCCTTGAGGTGACACAGAGACTTCAGTTCTTTGGCGCATACTCATTGCAAAGCCCGTGAAAATAAGCCCGCAAAAATGGAGAGAGGTAGAAGAACCAGGACGTGAAGTGTCTAAGACTTTGGGACTCATTTGATTGGTGGCGGGGTGGGGGGTGGTGGCGGTGGTGGGGGGTACATATTTCCACTAGGTTGTAAACCTATTGCTGACTAGACAGCACTGCTTTTATTTGGTATTTCTGAAAATGAGTCATCTCACTTACTTTTCATAAAACTATTCAGTCCAAGAAGGTAGAGGTGCAAACTAAAGACTAAACAAGAAAAAGGGAAAAAAATGGAAGTATAAATTAATGGAAATGAAAACATAAAGACAATAAACAACCCAAAGGTTAATTCCTCAGAAAGACTAATTAAACTGATAAACCTCTAGTGACAGTAAGCAAAGAAAAAAAAAGAGAGAAAGAAAAGGCACAAATAACTACTCATTCAGACATTCGAAATATAATGAGGACATTATAGGGTTGCTAGAAAAATACACGATGTGGTTCAATCTGAATTTCAGATAAACAACAGATAATGTTTTAGTTTAAGTATGTTCCAAATATTGTTTATCTGAAATAGATCAGAATAATTTTATATCTTTAAAGAAATTGAAACCATAGTTAAAAATGTTTCCACACCAACTCAGGACTCCAGGTCTAGTTGGAATCATCGAGAATTAATTCAAACATTTAAGCAAGTAATTATACCAATCTTACATAAAAATCTAACAAAGAATAGAAAAGCAAATACTTCCCAATTCATTTTACGAAGCCAGCATAAACTTGATAACAAACCAGAGAGAACATCACAATAATAATACATAAATCTGGCCATTTTACTTATTAAAAGTAGCACAAAAGACATATGATCCATAAAGATTATACAACACAACAAAGTAGGGTTTATTCTAGGAATGGAAGGTTAGTTTAACATTTTGAAGATCAGACAATGTTACTTACATATTAATAGAAAAAAGGAAAAAATTATCTGATTTTGTCACATGTAGAAGAAAAAGCATGTGGTAAAATTCTGTTTGTGCAAGGATGTGTTGCCCATACCACGTTCTGACCACAGTGTGAACGGTTGGTTTGTAGTGTATGTAGAGTGATCAGAAGTATACGTAATACATAAATTAGCAATTCCAGACTTGTTCCAGGAGAAAATAATTTCAAACAAATGCAAAATTGAAAATAGTGTCACTGTGATGCGTATAAATTCTTTGGGGGAGCTATGCCTGCATTCCTGGAATCCTAAGAATAATGATAAGACACGAATGTTTTGGTTCAGACCACATGAGGCAAAGCTCTTTTTTTTTTTTTTTTTTTTCAACGTTTATTTATTTTTGGGACAGAGAGAGACAGAGCATGAATGGGGGAGGGGCAGAGAGAGAGGGAGACACAGAATGGGAAACAGGCTCCAGGCTCTGAGCCATCAGCCCAGAGCCCGACGCGGGGCTCGAACTCCCGGACCGGGAGATCGTGACCTGGCTGAAGTCGGACGCTTAACCGACTGCGCCACCCAGGCGCCCCGAGGAAAAGCTCTTTAAAAAGGTGACATTATGTCTGTTCTGCAATTAACAGGATGGTTATAAACCTCTGCCCCATGTCAATGATATCTTGAGAAGAAAAGCCCCATGCAAATAAATTGAACAGTAAATTGGGCAGAAACGACCAGGCTTTAGCTGGTTCTGCTTAGTGGTAGTGGTGGAGAGGTTAGGGAGAGATGTTGAGGAACTCACAAATGTAAGATCATAGCAGTTTAATCTTGGGTTATAAATAAGACAGCACAGTACAGAGGTCTGCCTTCATCAACCAGCAGAAGGGAATGAAATGTTCTAACATCCACATTGTCATGGCTGCTGTTCCTCGTGGCCTTTCTTGCATGGGAGGAAGTCCTAGAACTGGAGCAAGTCTCCTTCCCTGGGTATGGTGGCTTTTGCAGATTGGCCTGGGTTCCCAGAAAGTAAGGCAGCCTTTTGTCTTAATTGCTCTTGGGTGGGCCTTGAGCCCGTCGAGGGGGTTAGACAAATAAACAAGAAACTCAACATAAGTCTTTATGTATAAAAAAAGGGGTTCTCCTACCTTGTTAATAACCACATTATATATTCAACTTTATGTTTAGATTTTTTTTTCATTTAATTTTATATTACAAGAATTCTTTCCCTTGAGGTCAGAGTCTTTATCATAGTTTTCCTGATGCCTGACACTTAAATAAAAGCAAGTTCAATATTAAAAACAATGTTAAGAGGATGACTATACGGACACAAAGGTTGAAATGAGTTGAAAACTTTTAAGAAACATTAAGAGTAGAGTCGAAAAAGATAAAGTTGAGAAGTATTGGGTAGGGTGTAGCAGCCTTACATGCCAGAGTTTAAACTTTAATCTCTCAAAACAACACTCCCTGTTCAAAAGCTTCACTGTGCTTATTGCAATGCTTTCCAACTTCTGTTCATCAGAACACAGGAATTACACAAAGGTGACTTAGGGTCTCAGTAATGGTTCGGTGGGTAGAAAGGGGAAGTGTGTGTAAGTTAATAGAAAGACCATTTAAATAATATTTCTGACGGTTCATTCCTACTCCAGCCAGAACAGCTATATATTTATCTATTTCTAACATCCTGAATTGCATAGAATATTTCATTTGGAAAAAAGCAGTTCACTTCCTTGGTTTGAAATCCATTGACTGTCTAGTGGTATTTCACTGCATGTTAAGAACAGGGAGAGATGCACAGACACCATTTAATAAGCTATTGCAATGGTAGAAAGGTGCAGGAGTAGCAGCTTGATCACAGATAGAGTGACTGAGCTGTCTAGATGCTCACCGATCCTGTTCCCTCTTCCTTGTCTCACAGGAAGACTCTATTTCCCAGCCTTTTTTGCTGATAGTTTGGTTCTAGTTGGTTGGATTTGGCCAACTGGATGCAGATGGAAGTGATATATGCTATTTCCAGGCTTGTCCATAAAATGTCTTGCCTAATCTTCAGCATTCTCTTGTCCTCTATATCTCTTTCTCCATCTATTAGCAGGACAGTAACCAAATCAACTCTGAACCTGGAAGAGGTAGCAATCAGGTAGCAAACCTCACAGAGGCTCAAGATGGTGGTTCCTGGAGTCTCTGGCACCAAGGATCGCCATCAGTCAGGAACTTCCATCTTTGATTTTTGTGCTAATAAGCCACAAATGTTAGTTGGGTTAAGCCACTGAGATTTCAGAGTTTCTGTGTTACTATAACAGAGCCCACTGTGACCCATAAATATGGGGAAAGATATTTGGCATCCGAAGGATCATTTTCAACACATTTTTAACATTTTGAGTAACACTTAGACCGTGAAGTGAAAAAAAAAAAGTTAGAAAATAGAAGTGGGATGAATTTTTTACTTCATAAAACTTTTTATATATTATGTCTTAAGTTTTTTAATACAAAGTAAAATAAATATGACAACATAAGGAAAAAAGGTAGTAGGTTAATTATTTTAACTGCATCACTGTGCTTTTCAGAGGGGAAAATTTTATACCTAAATGTCGATCTACTGTAGTAATAAACAATAAAATTATAGTTTCCATTTTTCTAGCCTTAACATTCTACAAACTTATCAATGATTTTGTCAAAATTAATTTTGTTTACATATTTCTGTTCAATAGACGATAAAGACCTTTTTTGTCATCTGTTCGATGAGAGTTAATGGAAGAACACTTTTTAAATTAATTTTAATGTCATAAAGTTTCTTCTACATTAAGGAACAGATATACAAACAGCTAAGAAAACTCCTAAACGTAAGTGTAATCCTGGCAAAGCTCCATAAAAGTCTTGTTTCATAATCAACTCCAGAAACTGCATACTGCCCATGTCTTTGTTTCATTGTCAAAAAAGTCCCATGAAACACTTTCGCCAGAAATTCATCTTAAATTTCTATTACATTTAGTAAAATCTCAGTATCTTTTTCTGCTTTAGGACTAGTATCCAGATCTTAATGAAAAGGATGATATTCAAATACTGTCTTGTTATTTCTCCAACAATGTAAGACAAGTATCTTTTCGTTATTACTCTGGTTAACTTTTCTTCTAATTGGATTTCTTTTTCTATGTAAATGTCCAATTCCTTACATTTTGCATATGTAATAGCCTATCCCCCTATTTCTGTGCAGCAGTCTTCAAGGAACAAGTTTGAAGCTTGCTGTATTCACTGCATCATTAAACTGATTCTGGCTGTCTGCAATTATTTTTAGGTCTTCATCACACCAGAAAAAATATATATAATTCAGAAAAGAAAAAAAACACATACAGATATCTTTATTTCCAATGTACTGTTCAAAAGTAAGAATATATAGCACCACAAGAGTTGGAAATATAAACTGCCCCAGAAGTAAGCTTAAAAGACTCTGAGCCATTACCAACTTCCTCTTGAAATGAACTTGGTAGCCAAGTACACGTGTGTTGGAGGCCAACAGTATAGCTGGGAGTTCTCTGAATTAACTACCACATGGAATGTTTATTGAAGAAGTGAATTGAGTGGGCTAATTTATTTTTATTTTTTAAATATTTTCTTTAATGTTTACTCATTTTTGACAGAGACAGAGAGAGAGAAATAGAGAGAGAGAGAGACAAAGCAATCAGGGGAAAGGCACAAAGAGAGGGAGACACACAATCTGAAGCAGGCCCCAGCCTCTGAGCTGTCAGCACAGAGCCTGACGCAGGGTTCCAACTCACTAGCCATGAGATCATGACTTGAGCTGAAGTCGGATGCTTAAACCACTGAGCCACCCAGATGCCCCAAGTGTGCCAATTTAAAGCATACGTAAATGTATGGAAACTCAGCTGCAATCATGGCAAGTATTTGGAAATCAGTAGACCAGAAAAAATACATATATTTTTTCAATGAAAAGTGCTTAAGAATTACTGGGCATGATGATAATTTAAAAGCCGACCAACTTTTTGTCAGTTTCATTACATTTTTTAATTCTCTACAGGTAATGCACCCCCTGATTGTCTGTAGTGCAGCTAGACTGAGTATCCAACCCCTTGTCACATACAGATGGATGATCATGCAACTATCCACTTATTGGAATGGAATCTAAGCAAGCCCTCAACAGACAGAGAGAGTTGCAATAGAACCAGGAAGCTGTGAATGGCTCTCTTGATGCCTTTATGCTTAAATCTGTAAAGTTTTTCACTACAATTATGTGGATAGAGTTTTATCACCCTGAATTCCAGGATCTCGTTAAAAAGTTGAGTCAAAACAACAGTCTTAGTTTCAATAGCTTCCTGGGAAAAGAAACATTTGCAGAAATTCCCGACCTGTGCCCCGGTGCCATCCACTTCCATGGGATCCAAGCCTTCTCCCTAACAATGGATTGTGGCATTTTCTTTAAACAGCCCTGTTCCCACACATGTCTGGTGAGACACACTCAAAAAAACAAACCAAACGTAAACAGACAAAATGTGACTTTTGCTCAGTCACAGAAACCACACTGCAGGTAGAGAAATAGGAATGTCCTCTTAATGCCATGTAACCCCTGCACCTGTTCCAAAGACAGCTCACCATCTACAAAAAGCAAGGCAACCACTTAACCGGTGGGAAAGAAGAGTGACCAAACCCAGCTGAGTTGCAGTGCAGAAATCCAGGAAAACATAATGAAGTAGAAGCTGGAATGATAGCTACATATGCAATGTCTTCCTTCCAGCTGGAGAAAAACCCTTATTCTTCCTATAAAGAACTCCTCTGGGGGGTGCCTGGGTGGCTCAGTTGGTTGAGCATCTGACTTGAGCTCAGGTCATGATCTCACGGTTCGTGAGTTTGAGCCCACGTGGGGCTCTGTGCTGGCAGCTCAGGGCCTGGAGCCCGCTTCGGATTCTGTGTCTCCCTCTCTCTCTGCTCCTCTCCTGCTCACACACTCTTTCTTTCAAAAATAAATAAAGATTTAAAAAAAAAAAAGTAAAAAAAAAAAAGAACTCCTTTGGAAATATCATCTCTATGGAAGAAAGAAAAGTTCTAAGATTTCTAATTTCACTTCTGAGTTTCTTTTGTTTTTCCCCTACCCTGTCTAGCCACCCAGAGCTCAGTTAATCCTCCTGAAAATAAAATACTTTCACAGTTGTTCTCAGCCTTATTCTCTTGGCCATTATGTTTTCATGCCAGCTCCTCAACCATGATTATATTGATCCACGTATCAGTGAAACAAAGCCCAGAATAAGCCCAAGACCTTGGGATGCTCACCTCATAGCTCATTTTGACAGATTTATTTAAGGATTTTTGTTGTTGGTGGTGTTGCTGGGTTTTTTGCTTTGCTTTGTTTTGTTTTTCACTCAACTTTGTTTCCTTTTCCAACTAAGTATATCTTCAGATTCAAAGCCAAATTCATATGTTTATGTAGTGGATTCATTGGAATTAGTCTCTATACAAGTTACCCCTCCCACCAAGTCACAGAGTACATCAGACCCTCCCTCCATGAACAGGACAAATTCCTGGTGTTCTAAAACTTCACTTAATGCCAAAGTGCAGTGTGGTGTGACTGCCATCTGCTGGCGTGGGGTTGACATTACAGTATGGACGACTGTGCACGCCAAGGCAAAATAATCAGGTGACACTTAAAAAACAAAAGCTTTCTCTGAAGAAATGAAAAACAAGATTCTTCATAATCCTTGTCTATCTTTAACACCCCAAAAATAAACCTGTACACTGCAAAAGCTGAAGAACAGTATAAAATTCGTTTACGGCAGATTTCCAAGTGCTAAATACAGTGAGGTTATCGGCTACTAACCGCCTCATTGTGGTGGAATCCATTACTGTAAACCTGGAGGGCAAACCTCATTGACTCTGGGATCCTCCCTGGTGAAGCCCATGGTGGGCTAACATGAAACCAGTAACAGGATAAGTGTCTTCCTTAAGATAAATGACAATTTCTATAACCTCTTTCCCTTTAAAGCAAAAGATTTTGTTTCTTAGAAGCCAAATAACAAAACATAAGCATTGATGTTTGGGGGAGGTAGAGAGGTGTTTTTTTCCTCATTATAAAAGCCATTCTCCAATGTTTAAGAATAAGAATCATGCTTAAGAAATGTTTACACAAGCTCACCCTTGAAATCAGAGTCAGCCACTTTTTGCTTAGTCCTGACTCTTTTTTTCCAACCCTTCAGGATCTGTGAAAGTGCACAATTCATGGCCACGGAAGGCAAATGCCTACTGCTGATTCCAGTGGGCGTTGCCACTGATTTCCATGTCACAGAATGGAAACTTGTACAATTGTGAATAGACAACCACAGGGAAGAATTTCCCAGAGAGAACACCCCTGATGGTGGAACAAAACTTAACTTCTTGAAAGGACCTTATTCTTCACAGAAACAAAACATCCAACACTGAAGGCACTGTCTGCTATTAATCAGCATATATTTCTTCATCAAAGGCCATGGGAACTGAAACAAACTTCAAGTTGCATAAAACTAGAAGCATGTAATAAATAGCGTATTTTTATACATACATAAATATGGTTTACCCTATCCCCAATGTCTGTTTCTCCCTCAGCCTTCCCCAACTTAGAAAATGGCAAACACTGGCTCAGTGGCTTGACCCCCAAATGCAGGGAGCCATCTTTGCAAGCTCTGTGCCCTCACTCACCACATCCAATCCATCTCCAGGTCTTGGCAACCCCAATTCAAAATCCAAATCTGTTTACATTTCTCCGTATCCACAGTGCCCATCTTAGTCCAGTCAGCTATGCCAAACACACACTAGCTGGACCCTATTTTCATTCTTCAACTCTCAGCAGTATGGCTGGAATTATCTTCTAAAATCTAAACCTCCAGTGGTGACCCTGGAATGAAATTCACAATCCACGCCATGGTTTACAAGCCTTTCCATGTCTTTGTTTCTACCTGTTATTCTTTATTTCCTTCATCTTCTTCTCTTTCCCTCATTCACTATACTCCAGCTACTCTGGCTTTCCTTCTGTTCTTTGAACTCTCCATGCCCGCCCCCACTTAGGAGTTTAAATATGCTTTTCTTCTGCAAGGTGCCAGATGTCCACATGATCAGCTCCTTCTTTTCATTCGGGTCTTCCAGAGACCATTACTCGGCGCTTCACCTCAGTGCTCCTTCTGTGACCACCCTGTCAAAATCAGACCCTCTCTTTGTTCTATTTGCTTCATATTACTTATCATTATCAACAATTATCTTGTTCCTTTAAAAAAAAAAAACAAAACGTATCACTTCTATTTAGATAAATCCATGAAAACAGGAACCCTGCTATCTTGTTTAACATTGTATCCCCAGTACCTAGATCAGACCTGGCATATGTAAAATACACACTAAATCAATGATTGAATGAATCTGTATGCATATTATGAAGAATGAATGAATGAATGGTGTATACACCATGCATCTCATTATATTTGCTTATAACAGAGTTTTCTCATAAGGAGGATAACTGGCTACTGTTAAAACTAACATTAAAACCGAACATAGTTTTTGATAAGTGTTTAGCGATGGCTCTGAGCTCTGCATGAGGAAGTGGGGTTACGTTTCCGGGAACACCAAGAGTAATGTCCTCATTCTCTGCTGCTTCCCAAGCCTTTAGTCCTAGCTTCCTGACTGCATCCCCACTCAGAAGAAATACAAAAGCCTTTAAGTGAACTAGACACCCCTCTTCTTAACAGGCAACTTAGTAAATACGGATTGTTACCCTGGTTCTCCCATTAGACAAATGGCTTAAGAAAAATCCTTCCAATCACATCCATTATTTCTCTGACAAGAGTTCTGCTAGATTCTATTTTCTCCATGTAATTATCTTCTCTGAGCTGTTTAGGCAACCTGTATTAGTCACAGTTAGATCAGAGAAGCGCAGCCACTAGGAGATTTATATAATAAGGGATTTATTATAGGGATTTGATCTTAGATGATTGTGGGTTAAGGCATCTACTGAGCTATGGCTTCTCAAAAAGGGAAGTCAGCTGGTCTGGCATCTGGGAATGGGAGGAGAATATGCAGTGAGGAAAGCAAGCTCACAAGGAACCCCGTAGGAATGGGCTGGAACCAAGGAGAATGGACAAGAATCCATATCAAAGTCTCACCACCTCTGAGCCTCTCACTTTGAGGATGGGAATAATGTGAAGGAGAAGCTGGTGTCCTTTGTCCTGGGGCTAACTGACCCAGGAATCAGAAAAATGGAAACAGGGAGTCTGGCTGGAGTTGCCCCATGCAAACAAGGTGTGCCAGCAGGTAAATGTCAACAGCCATGAGCTGCAACACCACTTCATACCATGCACTGATGTCTTGAGCATAAAAGGAGTATCATTATTGCTTCACTTCCACCTCCCAAATCTGGTGCAGAAGTCTTTTGTGACTCACCTCAGTCTGGAGCTATTCATGGAAGGGAATGTCAGGAATTCTAGTTCCAGATTAGCTAAACTGACACAATTTAAATCTACCACATAGCCCTTATGACTTGGTTCTCCAGAAAAATTCTTGGCTGGCATATTTATGAATCCAGCTATCATAACCAAATAGTTTTGTGATGTCAGGATACAAAGGAGAGACACAAGAGAATATCAGTACTGGAATGAGCTTACCCAGGAAGGTACAGAAACTTGCCCAGTCTCATAACTGCCCAGAGGCAGTGCAAGAAAGTGGTTTATTTGTCTGCTAACCCATTGTATGTGAACTGAGAAAGGCTTGTATGAAGCAGTAGAAATTCCCAGGTGGACCTGCCCCTAGTCTAACACATGCAGGCCTCCTTGAAGGCTGCATATGTGAACATATAGTAAACCATGACCTTGGTATTCTTTCTTCCTTAAAAAAAATCATTGCATCACCTCTGTTCATTATTTTTATTTTGGCATTCACAATTTCGTTAAGCATTATACCTTTTATGATAATGGGATATCAGCAAATTCATCTGGCAATCAGGTGCAGGAATTTAAATTTTTCTTTCAAATTAGCTTTTCAATTAGTTTTAATTTGTGATGCTCCTACGTAAAAGGTTTGGGTAAATACAATCAAGGTACAGGTCACATTAAAGTTGATATTCTAAATGTTAGCCCTAAAAAAAGAAGTACAGTGTGTAATACTAAGAACATAATCTTTGGATTCATTGAGTCTCAGTTTCATGTAGAAGCTCTACCACATACCAGCTGTTGGGCCTACACCAAGTTTCCCAAACTCATAGGGACACTTTCCTTTTATTTAAAATATAAATCAGAGTGTTGTTAGGATTAAATGAGATCATTCATATACAATATTTACTACAGTGCCAGACGAATAGAAAGAGCATTAAAACAAGCCATTAATTACTATCATTGTTGTTATAATTGGCTCTATTAGTAATGGTGTTGTAGTAATAAATACTAATATAATTATTATTCATTAATATTGTTGATAGTAATTAATCATTAAGAATATGTTGGACCTGGGGTGCCTGGGTGGCTCAGTCGGTTGAGCGTCTGACTTCAGCTCAGGTCATGATCTCATGGTTTGTGAATTCAAGCCCCCCATTGGGCTCTGCGCTGACAGTTCAGAGTCTGGAGCCTGCTTTGGATTCTGTGTCTCCCTCTCTGTCTGCCCCTCCCCCACTTGTGCTCTGTCTCTCTCAAAAATAAACATAAACATAAAAAAAAAAGAATATGTTGGACCCGAAGAACTGAATGTGGTACGAAACAACTTTTATAAGTTTTCTTATTGAAAAGGATAATTTATGTAATTCCTTTCAGAGGTCATATTAATGAAACTAGGGTTTAATATTTAAAAAAAACAACCACCCTGATGTTATCACCATAGGCCTTAGAGTCCCTTAGATTTCCCAATATAAGAATTGTTACACAAATTTCGACCCTAGGTTTTGGGATGAGAAATGGTAGTTGTATGAAATTAATGTATATTTTTGTCAACATCTTTTCTCTAGTTGTTTATCTTTCTTCCATCACTCAGGTTCCCCTTCAAAATTTGCAAATGCATATGAAAACATGACTGCTTATTCAACATCTTATCTTCAACTGCTCTGCAGGGCCCTCTGATATGGGAACAATTTATTCTGAAGCTATTGGGCCCCACCATAGACCCTCAGCCACCTTTTTTTTTTTCCACTCTACAAATAATGCTGCACTGATAAGTGTTTTAGAAGCATTTCATTCAGGGCTCTACACATTGCCTAATTTAGGAAGGTTTCCAAGCTTTCCTGAAGTCCTCATTCAGGGTCCTGCAGGTTGTTGACAAACACAGGATCACTCGAATCCAACTTCAGAGAATTCATTCTTCTGCTAGTTCCGTTGCTACCTTGACTTCTGTCTTTCTTTATTCACAATCCTGGCTTTAGCTCCATGTTTAGACATGTATCAGTGTGCTGACTTGAAAAATCAAAGATTTATTTCTTTTCCATATGATATGTCCACTGCAGGTTGCCAAGAGGTTCCTGCTCATGCTAGCATTCAGGGTCCCAAGTCTATGGAGCAGGCACCATATTCACCCATTGCCAGATGCTGTGCCAGCAGAGAAAGAGCTCTGAGGTGTGTTGCCTCAGCAATTAAATGCCCGACCCAAAGTGGCATGCATGGCTTCTTCTCATGACTCGTTGGCCAGAACGGCCACGTGGCCCCATCGAACCATAACAGGGCTTCGAAGCACCATTAAACTGGAAGGGGGTAAACTGGAAATGCCTGGGGAAGTCCTAATGACTACACATAGAATTGCTATTTTATTCCAAACAGCAATATCCTTCTTTTGTTTGAAAAACCGTAACTTTGAGAAGGTTGTTTATTTATTTCCTGTGGGGAATTTTGGTGGTAAGTCACAGGATATAAACATTATGTGAAAGGATTTCAAAATCAGGTAAGTATGTAGCATATTACATACCCTCAGATGCAAGTAAATTTCAGTCTAGGAGGGTTTCCAATAGCAAACTGCCATCTGATCCTGGAAAGCACCCTCATGTGCAGACTTACATACTCACCCTCTCCCCTCCAACTGAGATGAAAATGAAGACAACCCAGAGTGACAGACCTATTCAAGAGTCCTGCAAAGAACTAGACCTATAGTTTTGAACAAAATGCCTCCATGATGATGTGTCTTCATTTGAGAAAATGAGATTTGACCCTTTCACTTGATTTAGGCATGAGAATTCCAATTATTAGTCTAGGAGCCTGTATGCTTATGGCAATGATAGCAATCTAAATCTGCACTAACAGTAGCCACTAGCCACAAATGTACCTCTTTACACTTAAATGTAAATAAATTAAAATTAAATTACATTATATTAAAAATTCACTTCCTCAGTCATACTAGCCACATTTCGAGTGTTCAATAAGCCTGTGTACTTAGTGGCCACTGAATTGGAACAGCACAGATATCAAACATTCCCATCATTGCAGAAAGCTTCATTGAAGGGCTCCTTTGCTCTTGGAAACAGCTGAATGTTCCACATTTCCTGAAGTCATACTTTCAGAAGAGTAAGGTAACTTCCAAGATCTTAAAGAACTAAATTGAAACTCCTGACTGGAATATGCTAACAGTCGGTCTCTGGGGTTGGAACACTAATAGTTGGTCTTGCTTTTATCTCTCTCATTGGTTTGATATGCCTTGCACCTCAGTTGCAGAGAAGACCTATAGTAATACAAAAAAACAAAAACAAAAACAAAACAGTTTAAATTCAAGGTTATCCAAGCTAGAAAAGGCAAGGAGGATATCAGAAATCCTACTGACTTGTCTCATTCCTACTATCCCTGTGCTTCATAGCTCCAGGATAAAACTCAGACTAAGAGGAAACTGGTATAAGATAGGCTTTATTTTTTTCTGTGAAAGTGTTATAGAAAGTCTAGGTCAAGAGTTATAATATATGATCATTTATTTTGATTTTCCTGTTAACTCACTCAAAAGCTTCCTTCCATGAAATTAAGAACATCTTACATCACTCAATCAGAATAAAGTGGTAGATCAGCCTGGGGGGGATGGTGAGAACCAAGAGGATATGACAAAGGAGCCCCCATTCTGCTCCTCCTCATGTATGATATTCATATAATCTGTGCATTGTTCTGCGAGACTGGTGTAGTTGGTGAGCCAAATGATGACCGTGGCCCTTGAAAACATGACTTGGCAGCTGGTCAGGTTTCACTTTCAGCTCTTGCTGCTTTGTTTTGGGAATGGAATACAGAAATACTACCAAACAAACAAGATGCATTTGCTGCGGCCCCAACTCCTCATTGCTGACCCCTCTCAGCTTCTGTTTAATCAGGCACCTTTTCCCCATTTACACAAAGGCTGTTGCCGCACAAACGAAAGCTTATTTTTCACCACCTCCTATAAGTTTGCCAAGATTCAGTGACAGGACTGAGGATCTAATTATAAATGGCTTAAGTACTCTATCTGATTGGAGCAGACATTTCTCTGGATGAGTTTTATTGAACCATGGTGTATTTTAGGCCATGATATGCTCATTCTCTACAACCTACACATACTCAACAAAACTTCACCTTTTTTGTTTGCAACTGGGCAAAAAAGAGGAAGATTTTAATCAAGGCAGTGGCAAATGCTCTACCTTTTTGCAGCCCAACTCCTGATATTATAATGACAAGAAGACCTTTAAGGAATACTCATGAAACATGAGGTATGCATGTCTAGTAGGTACTGTGAAACATTTTACCATTGAATATAAAGCTGTAGTCATCAGGAGTTGTTGCTATGAATATTCATATTGTGCCAGCATCTGCAGTGACCAGCATTGAGTCTATTTCTAAAGGATCGAAACTTGAACATGATGGTTAGAAGCCCAGCCTTAGGGTCAGAGGGGTTAAAATATTAGCAATGTCGCTTTGTTACTGTGATTTGGGAAAAATTATCTTATCTCTCCAGGGTTTTCTTTTCTTTTCTTTTCTTTTCTTTTCTTTTCTTTTCTTTTCTTTTCTTTTCTTTTCTTTTCTTTTTTTCTTTTCTTTTTCTCTTCTCTTCTCTTCTCTTCTCTTCTCTTCTCTTCTCTTCTCTTCTCTTCCTTTCCTTGCCTTTCCTTTTTTCTTTTCTTGTCACTTATAAGATTCAGAAAGCAATATGTCAGGGTGGTTGTAAGGATTAGAAGTAATAGATGAAGGGGCGCCTGGTGGTTTAGTCAGTTAAGTGTCCGACTCTTGACTTTGGCTCAGGTCATGATCTCACAGTTTGTGAGTTTGAGCCCTGCATTGTACAGATCCTGCTTGAGATTGTTCTCTCTCCCTCTCTGTCCCTCCCTTGCTTGCACTGTCTCTCTCTCTCTCAAAATAAATAAATAAAACTTAAGAAAAAAAGAAGTAATGGATGAAAAGTGTCTGACACATGGCAGGAGGTCAATGGATGTTGTTGCCATTATGTTGTGGCTGCTCTTGGTCATGAGCAAGACAGTGCCACATGCTTTAGGATGTAAATATGCTTATGGAAGGTGCAGTGACATCACAAACTCTGGAAAGTGAAAGTACTTTTGCCTGATCATTAGAGATATACTTTACGCACTGAAGAAATAAAGGACTGACTCCCCCCGTACGACTGGACTTAGTGACAAGCAAACCACTGTCACATGAAGTACCATCCTAACCTCCATATGCGCAATGTGGGAACTTCTCCCCTTTGAGAGAGAGGTCATCCTGGTAGAGGCTTTTTTGTTGTTTGCTGCTGTGGCTATTATTGTGTTTAATGCCCTGGATTTGAAATCTGGAATCCAAGGTTTGAATTCCAGCCCTGTCATTAACAAGTTGTGTGACCTTAGCTGCTAAGTCTCTTGGTCTCACTGAATCTCAATTTCCTCAGCTATAAAAATGGAGGTTGTTTTGAGCAATGTAATACTTGGACTTTTGAAAATGCTTTGCAAACTGTAAATGCTAGTTAGGGTGTGGCTTAAGCACAAGTCACCAGGAGATGTTGCTGCAATGCAACTATGTTACCAAATGGGCTACTATGCAACTGGTCTCCTGGGATTTTACTGTTTGTTGGTATTAGTCTGACCTCACTTCACTCATTCAGATATTTACCGAATGCCTACCATGTGCCAGGTGTAGTTCTAGGGGCTGGGAATGCAGTGGATGAAGTCCCTCTCTTCCTGAAACCCACATTCTAGGTCAGGAGACAGACAATAGCCAGATCGATGAATATATGCTCTAATCTCAGGAAATGGTTAAGTGTAATGAGGACAGATAAAGTAGCATAGGGCGTGGGGTGGTGATATTTCTCTGAAGAGGCAATGTTTATGCAGAGACTTGAATGAAGTGAGAGAATGAGCCATGGGAGTAGCTCAGAAAGAATGTTCCTGGCAGAGAGAACATAAGTATGCATTGAGGCAGGAGCATAATTGGAATCTTGGAGGAACATTGAGGAAATGGGGGTAGCTGAAGCCTAGTAGGAAAATAGAAGGAGATGGAATCCAGATCAGTTGTACTTGTAAGCCTTAGTGAGAAGTGTGGATTTTATTTGGGTAAGGTGGAGGATCCGAACAGCATAGGAGCTGAAAGAATAGAAGTTTTGATGACCATAGGGAAGGGAGATGGAAGGAATTCTAATGTGGGGCAGAGTGGGAGAAGGTGAACACTGACGTGGGTCCACAGTGCAGAGTCCTGAACCACCAGAGCCCCAAGTGCTTAGAAAGTGCCAGGGGTGGGTAAGGTCAAAGGCACCCATTCCCAAGACTAGCCAATAACTCCAGTGGGGAGTGGGATCAGTTTGGAGAACAAGCACATTTTCAGAATAACACTCGGTACAAGTAAGGTTCAAGAAATTAGCATTCACATTTAAAATGACATTTGGCAAAACTTGTTCCAATGCTCATGTGAATGTAGAAGAGACCACAAGGACTCACAGTAAGAGAAAATTAAGAAAAGACATTGTACATCCCTCAAATGTTATAAGAAACAAAATATACACATATCTCTTTTTTTTACTGATTACTTATTTTTGAGAGAGAGAAAGAGAGTGAGAGTGGGGAGGGGCAGAGAGAGGGAGACTCAGAATCTGAAGCAGGCTCCAAGCTCTGAGCTGTCAGCACAGAGCCTGATGTGGGGCTCAAACTCATGAACCGCGAGATCATGACCTGAGCCGAAGTTGGAGGCTGAACCAACTGAGCCACCCAGGAGTTCCTATATACATCTCTTTATTTTAGGGAGAGAGAGAGAGCAAGCAGAGGAGAGGGGCAGAGGGTGGGGCGGGGGGAGAGAGAGAATCTTAAGCAGACTCCGCACCAAGCACGGCCTGACACAGGGCTTGATCCCACGACCCTGGAATCATGACCTGAGCCAAAATCAAGAGTCGATGCTTAACTGACTGAGCCACCCTGGTGCCCCATAAGTGTGGGTTTTGTCTCAGAATGTGTCATTGCCAATCAAACAGACTGGTCACACAAGATGCACCCTCATTTCCACTCCTAGGTCTAAACCTTTTTCAACCTGTGTATCGCCCCTTCCAGTTTCTCATTCTCAGCAAATTATGACCAACTGGCTATCATTATCAGGCATTTTTCCTCAAATCCCTTTGCTTAAAGTCTACCTTTAGCAGACTGGTTTTCCATCTCAGAATCAAAAGGAAAATATGTCCCTCTCTGATAGTCACCTTGTTTTCAGTATCTCAGAAGCAACAGAACATGAACTTACTCCTCTGGCCCCTTTTACTCACAAAGCTTTCCTTCTTTCCTTCCCAAGGACATGATGTACCACAGTCCAGGACCAAAGGAGGACAGTTGGAGAAAGGAGATAACAAAGGGGAAATACCATTTCCCAAATGCCATTAGAAAGCTCTAAAAGTTTGTTTTGTTTTGTTTTTTTATCCAAAATACTTTCAATTGTAACACACTCTTCACATGTAATAGTGCTTATCCTCCTGGGTGCAGAGAGAAGGAATCACCCTGACAAACCATCTGTTCCCCTCTTTGTTCTGATGGGACATCCAGCCAACTCCCCAACTTGGAGATTTAGTAATTTGCTCACATGCATATGACCTTTACTTCTCTGACTCTATCTAATATAACGAAACAAATGATTGCTCCCGGAAGTCCACAAAAAGCAGTGACAAATAAAAGTATTATGTTAAAGAGGAGAGCTTTTAAGAAAGTTTGCTAAAGAAAAGAAGAGGCCTAACCACCAGAGATATTAACACACAATTCACAAAGGAAGAGCAAATAGTCATAAAATACAGCATTTTCAACTCAAGAAATGCAAATATAAGCCATCATTAATTTTCCTCATTTTGCCTATTACTGTGCCAAAGTTGAAAAATACTGACAGTTCCTAGTGCATGAGTGTCAAGACATGCCATTCTGATATTGCTGTTGCTGGAAGTTTCTTTGGTACCCACTTCCTGAAAAGCAATTTGGCAATGCGTCCTGCATTGATCTCGGTGAAATTGGGAGAAGAGAAGCCACTTGTTCTGAGGCTTACACCCTAGGAGTCTGGACAAGTGTAGATCAGACAGGCCCTTTTCAGGAAAATGGGAGTATAGGATCATAAAGGAGTCACACTGATACCCCAGTTTCCTGCAACACAGAAATAGATAGTTCTCAGGAAGACACCTGGAGACTGATGACTTCCCAGAGGATGTCTGAAAGTCATAGGCAAAACTCCACCGCTGCTTTAGAGAATGGCTTCTCCTCTTTCTTGTGTGAATGCCTCTTATTGGTAGATTCCAAACAAAACCCTACATCAAGAGAATCTGGAAAATATTTCTGGGCTTTAAGTCCCTGTGTTACACAGTTGAACTTAGAAAGGTAGGGATGAGTGGCATCTAGTATCTATTATTAACTATTTATTTAACTATCATGTTCCTATCATTGACTCAGGGATTCCTCCTGTAAGAATTTAAACTGAGTTAATGGATCTGACTATATGATGCACAGGCAAATACATTCACCATGGCATTATTTATAACAGAGAACGAATGGTAACTATCTAAATATCCATCAAGAGAGGATTAGTTAATGATAGTCCATTCACATAGCAGACTCCCCATGAGGGAGATGTTACCAGAGCTCACTAATTTCTGAATTTCCTCATCTTCCCGAGGCACACAGAGACTATCCATGTCCTAGTCTTCCTGAAGTCAGATGGCACCACATGCTCAGAAGAGCAAGAACAAAGTATTTTGTTGCACTTCTAGATTGAAGCCAGGAAAAGCATTCTCTTTCCCTGCTGAGGACCCAGATGTCTCACAAGGAGATGAGATCCACGAGATGGAAGAGACATGGACTGCTGAATCACTATTTACGGACACGAGATCCACAGCCAATTATGTGAACAAGTTATCCCTATGTCCTTAAGCCAACTGAATTCTAGGCGTTGATATGTTATTGCAGAATAACCTTACCTATCCTGACTAATACAACTTTATTCACAAAATGATCAATCTTTCTGTACCTTAAAATAGGAGAATGCAGACAACATATTGTTTTCAGCATACTGCTTCATAAATGTCAGGCTTTCCATAAATATCTTGACTGATGAACAGATAAAAGCAGGTTACAAATAGTACCTCTAGTATTAGTCCATTTACCTTAAAATTGCATGATTATACATATGGTGCATACATAAAATGTAAAGATGCCTGTAAAGATTCCCATGAGGATGTTAACTGTGGGTATCTAGAATTGTGAGATTTCCAATGACTTTGGCTTTCTTGTATACATTCTTCTATATACTGATTGATTTTCATAAAATGTGTATTATCTCAATAAAGTAGATAATATATGTATATTAATACTAATGCTTGGAACATATCATTAATATTATCATTATAGTAGAGAAGTAACAAAACTTAACTCTGGAGCCAGAATGTCACTGTTCGAACTCCAGCTTAGTCCCTGGTTAGATGTGTGCCTCTGGCAGCTCTCTTCATCTCTCCATACTCTATTTTCCTTATCTGGAACATGTGGGTGAATAATCGTATCTATTCAGAAGGTTCTTTTGAAGACTGAATGAGTTAAGGTTCATTGAGTTTTTAGACCAATGCCTGACACATTTAAGTACTTATAAGTAAAAATAAGTATATACTACCTGTGATGTGTTTGAAAAAGTGCCCCGCACATAGTAAGCACTCTATAAATTTCAGTTGTACATAAACCCTGCCTGATGCATAGTGAGTACACTACAGAAAGTATATGCTTCTGTTCAGAAAAACTAAAATGTTACAGAGGACATCCTTATTCTCTGAGCCTGTCATATGGAAAGTGGATGCCTGCAGACAAATCTTCCCATTCTCTAATATGTCCCATGGTACCGCATTACAAAGGACACCCAAGGTGGCTAGACAGGAGTTGGATCTGTCCCTCTTCAGCCATTCTTCCATTCTGAGGTGAGAAATGTCATGATAGGTATGTGTGGTTTTAAAGAGAGGTTTTCCTCATATGACAGTAATGGCTTTTAAATTGAGATCATGGGGGCGCCTGGGTGGCTCAGTCGGTTAAGCGTCCGACTTCAGCTCAGGTCACGATCTCGCGGTCCGTGAGTTCGAGCCCCGCGTCGGGCTCTGGGCTGATGGCTCGGAGCCTGGAGCCTGCTTCCAATTCTGTGTCTCCCTCTCTCTCTGCCCCTCCCCCGTGCATGCTCTGTCTCTCTCTGTCTCAAAAATAAATGAACGTTAAAAAAAAAAAGTTGAGATCATGGACCCTCCAGGGCTCCTCAAGGTAACTCAGGAACTCTCAAGACACTGAGTGGGAAGAACTTCAAGCCAAATCCTCCTTTCACTACAGCATCTACAATTCTGTCTTTTCTGCACTTCGACAGTCAACGTGTCATAACAGGTCAGCATGGTGATTTGCTGAAAATTTAACATAACAGTTATCACCTATTTGAAAATTAAACTAGGGTATATATATATTTTTTCTCGGCTAATCTATTATAAAGGAACCAAACATTTATTAGTGACACATCTCAGGACAATGGCCAGGCCCCATTTCCTAGGTCTATACTCCCTAATTTTCTAGGTTGCGAGATAAAACGTCTTTTACTATCCCTGTGTCCACCACTCCTCCCGCCGAGAGTCAGAATCAGGAGATTATCCTAACATCTCCTACAGAGATACTGGAAGTTCTAAACTCTAGGTGATTTGAAAGTAAGTGGAACCACTGAGGACAGAGATGGAGGCTTTAGGTCTTAGAAAATCTCCCAGTAAGGGCAGCTCCAAGCTGCTGTAAGGTATTGAGTCCACTGGACTTGAATAAAATAATGATGGTGGAAGCCCTTTCCTTTTCATTTCTTTTTCTAATGTTTATTTATTCTTGAGAGAGAGAGAGGGAGAGAACCAGCGCACTAGCGGGGGAGGGGCAGAGAGAGAGGGAGACAAAGAATCTGAAGTAGGCTCCAGGCTCTGACCTGTCAGCACAGAGCCCAATGCGGGGCTTGAACTCACGGACTGGGAGATCATTACCTGAGCCGAAGTCCGGTGCTGAACTTACTGAGCCACCCAGGTGCTGTTTTTATATTATTATTATTATTGTTATTATTGTTGTTGTTATTGTTATTGTTATTGTTATTGTTATTGAAGCCCTTTTCAAATTCCTTTGAGGGAAACCAGTTCTCATCAGGGGCTGGCAATGTGGGTCCTTATCAGAACTTAGCATTCAGTACATGGCCTCAGAAACCTCAGCCAAGATGCTTCATAGTTGAAACAGAAAAAAAGGAAATGAAGTGGATAGAAACCATCCTCCCCTGATGGTTACGGCACCATGGTGGAGAGTCAGGGCAGCACTAGCCACGGTGAAGGGATGGCTAGGGCCATATTAGCCCCAGAGCTTTATCAAATACAAGAGAGCCAGAGAAAGCAAAAGAAAGGGTGGATTTCTATCCATATTGGCAAGAAGAGGTTGGAAGCCAGATTTAATTTGGTTTAAACAAATATGTAAATATGGCATTATGTGTATCCCAAGCATCATGTAATTAAGACTGTTATTTTCATAAAACTTTGGAAAAATGGTTTTAATGCTTTTAAAAAAAGTTAGAAAAGCACTTGTTGGACCTTACTACTCCTTCTGACCGCACTACTCTTTACCTACTTCAAGGAAGAAGTCCACTGAAAGAATCCTTAGTTCTTATGCATTCACACCCATGGGCAACATATACATGACTTTGCTGAAGCCTGATAGCAGATACGACAACGCACATGCCAGCTTCTACAATGAAAGAGAGAGGAAAACCCAGAGCAATGGAAAGATCAGAGTGGCAGCATCCACAAAGATACTGAATATCATGCCATAAGGATAGCTGAGTTCCAGTAAATTGAAGAATACATTCTTTCTATGTTTCATCTCACTCCCATTAAGCTTGACTTAGACCCTCAGTCTTTTCAAAATGGTGAAAATACATTGGATCACAGCTGGAAAATATGGCAGACCTTGGATTTTTACCCTCTGATTATTTCCACCCGGGGGAAGAACTACCATGAAAGTCCTGTTTCTAGTGGCTGAAATTGTGGCCCTGTAGGAATTCAAATAGTCTAAAGAAGATAAACAGCTGATGGCACAAGTCTGGAGATTAAACTCTCATTATCACTTTTGTCTGAGTTCAGAAAGAAATGTGGAACAAAGTCACTGAAGCAGAGCCAAAAGCCACTCTCATTTTGGTCCAAGCAACTCCTGCTGCCTTTTTTGTTTCTCCTGTGCAATTTATCATGAAAGCATGGCTTCTATTCCAGGGGACTGGGGAAGGGAGAAGTCAATTTTAACCACCTCTTTTAAAAGAGTATGATGGGTGACTATGGGAATTAAAGCAAAAGGAAAAAAAATCACATCTTAAGCCAGAAAAAATAATATTCAACAGCATAAAGGAGATAAGTAACACTACTTACTCTCTAGAATTAATGAGGCCTCAAGGCAACCTGAAAAGCTTTCTTTTTAAAAAATTGAGTGGTATGTTAAGTGACTCTCTGAATAACAAAACCAAAGTGGGCACCCCTTCTCTTGCATGGTGGGCACTAGGAAAGGTGGTCTTTTTTGATTATTTCTTTCTTTTCAATGAATTGTCTATACTGTGATCTAGCTCCCTGGGCAATGGGGTAGAGGGTTGGAAGTTAGAAGATGGATTATTTGGGGGAAAATATGTCAGGTTAGATACTCATCTCACACATAAATCACAATGAAATCCAAGTGGAATTAAAGAGTGAAATGTAAAAAATAAGCAAGACCCAGAAAAAATAGATTATGTAGGGAATGTTGGTAGAGAAAGACTTTTTAAGCCCAAAAGCAGAAAGCACAAAGGAGCATTTTAATAGAATTTGTCACATAAATATTTATGAAACATTGTAAATAAAATCATAGGTAACAGAAAATATTTACAATGTTTAAGATAGACAAAAGATTAATATTTATGATATATAATTAGTTCTTGTAACTCAGTAAGAGAAACCTCCAGTGAAAAAATAGAAGACTTAAATAGCTAACTCTCAGAAATATAAATTATCAATAAGCATTTGAACAAAACTTTCATTGCCTATATAATTCAAAAATTATTAAAATAATAATATTCTCACCAGATGACAAAGTTGTTTTTTAAATTATAAACTCCATGCTGAGGAAGCTTTTGAAAAACAGGTAGTGAAAACTGTAAATGGTGAGGAAGGTGAAATTGAAGCATTTACAGTCTAACAGAACACTAGTTAGGAGATTGGGAAAAGTGGGTCCTGCCGGGTCACAGGAACACCAGAGGAAAAACGTTCTGTTTTTGTACCTCTAGCATCACAACCACACTGCTATTAAGGATATACTTCTGGGTTCTTGATGTGACCTCTTCCTTCATCATGAACATGGCCAGATCATGTAACAGCAGTTGGACCTCACATATGCCTCGTCCTATGGGACGTATATAATGATAGCCAGCCTGTAGGCACACCATCTCATGTGTTACTGAAGGGTAGCAGAATATGTCACCCCAAAATATGCCACTTTGGCATACTGATTATTTTGAATTAAAGGCACTTAATTAATAGTTGGTACAAGAAAGACACCCTGAACCTCCTTTGTCCTCCTGAAAGCGGGAGATAAACCTCCCATGTGAAAGGTGCCCTCCTTGTAACAGAAGGGAAAACATTCTTATTACCAAAGACAGGGAATCTGGGGGCCAAGAAATCTGTACAAACAAACCTTGTTAAATTGACCCTTATCTTCCTAGTTACTTCCTCACCATTTACTACAGTTGCCCCTTGAACAACAGGGGTTTGAATTGCACAGATCCATCTACAGGTGGATTTTTTACAGTACGGTACTCTAAACGTATTTTATCTCCCTTATGATTGTCTTAATATTTTCTTTTCTCTAGTTTACTTTATTGTAAGGGTATAGTATATAATACATATAACATAAAAAAATATGTTAGCTGACTGTTCTTGTTATCAGTAAGCATTCTTTCTGGTCAACAACAGGCTATCGGTAGTTGAGTTTTGAGGGAGTCAAAGTTATACATAGATTTTCAAGTGCATAGGGGGTTGGCACGCCCAATCCCTGCACTGTGCAAAGGTCAGAGGTACATCGAACACAAACCCCTTTGTCTTGCAATTCCTCATAAATTTATTGTCTGAAAAGTATAAATGCTCCCTACTTTGGTCATTTCTTTGTGTCTTCATTCACTTGTCAAGGCTCTCATGTCCAATACAAAAATTTAATATTATTTATATGCTTTTCTCCTGTTAATCTGTCTTCATCAGTTTAATTTTCAGATCCAGTGAGGGACCCTAAGAGATGTGAGGAAAACTTTGTCTTCCCCACACTGTTATGTCTCTGAGTACCCAAGGCCATTAAGCTCAGTATGCCCAGCCATGAAGGTCTACAGCAATACCTATTGAAGGTCCTCATTTTTGTGGACCCAGAGATTCCACTTCCAGAAATCTGACCTAATGAAACAGAGATACAAACAGAAAAGTCTGTCCCAGGGATATTGATGGAGTCACTTTTTATTATTGAGGAAACCTGGAAACAATATCAATGTTCTATACCTGAGGAATAGTTAAATTATGAAAAACTCAAGTGATGAAACACTAAATAATTTTAAATAGTGTTTTTAAGGAATATTTAATGACATGGGAAGAAACTCAAGATATTATAAGTGAAAAAAGTTGAAACAATAATTTCTCGAGTGTGATCAAAATTTTTAAAAAAGGACCAGAAGGACGAAAAATGTTAACATGGGTTGTCTCTGATACAAGAGATTTACATTGCTTTGCTTAATTATAAACTTACAATTAAAAAATTATAACTATAAAAGTAGAATGTGATTGTTCAAATAACCTAGAAGCATATAAGCCAACAAGGAAAGTCCCCTGACATACTTCAATCTTCATCCGAGACTAACTCCCCCCAAGAATGTATTGATGCTTACCTAGGCAAGTTTATGTTTACAATATTTTAGGAAAATGGAGTCATGTTAGAGTCACATTCAGAACATATTTAGTTCTAAAACTTTCTTTTTGTCACTCAAAAATATATCATGGATATCTTCCATGAATGTGCATATAGGTATGCTTGGTTATTTTTTAACAGGAAGCTAAATCTCTTAGTTTCTTTTCTTTTCTTTCTTTTTTTTTTGATTTATAATTTCAGTTTTTCCTTAATGTTCAATAATTCTACCATGAGCATATATTGCTTTTAGGATCAGAAAAATTTATAAACATTTTTTAAGGAGAGGAGTCTACTGCATTGCAAAGAGAGAGAGAGTCACTCCTGGCAATATCCCCTCACCATGTAAAGAGAAAAAGCGTTACTTCACTTAGCCATGGAACAGATGTCAGCTGAGGACCTGCCGTGTGTCAGCACCTCTGTGGGCACTGGGGAGACAGGGTCTGATCTCAGTGCCTGACTCAGAGTCAGTCAAGATAAATGACGAAACTGCACTGTGCCACCACGGCTGGGAGTAGGGAGCTCCCATGCCCAGCGAGGAGGTTACAGGCAGGAGCAGGGAGGGGGACTTCGGAGCTTTCTACGGGTCAATGATTTTCCATTAATGCCTACTAAGAGTAAAACAAATCTTTTTCCCTGCCCCCAGTCTCCAGTAATTTAGTTTGACTTAGCAACCAGTGTAATCTCTAAAATGCTTTGATAATAATGGGTAGGGATTATGGGAAAATCCAGGTGAAATGCCCAGCAAGGGCATGACACATGGTGTATTCAATAAATGATGCCACCCAGAGTTCCTTCCATTCTCTGACAGCATTGCCCCTTCATCAGAAAAGACAAACAGCTTCATCTGGAGCTGAGTGATCCCTCTGACTATGGGTAAAGTGCCATGTTCAGAGGCTCTGAGACTGAATCTAGGGTCAGTGTGACTAAACTCTACCCAGGCATAGGAGAAGGGAGCGGAGTCATTATTTGCCCTTCGTAAACTGAGATATTTTCAGAAGTGTAAGCTTATTTTAAATTGCTCCCATGCAAACAGAAGTAGGAAAAACAGTTCTGTTACTACAAAATTATTTTAAAATACAGTGACAGGAAGTAGGATTGTCAGTGATTCTGGCTTATGGACAACACTTCTCTCACAACATCACACATGTCTCTCAAACCTACACCTGGTTACGAAAAAAGAGAAGAGCAAAAGAAAATACTGAGTTAAGAGATAAGCCTAAATGGGACTACGGAAAGTGACCTCAGCATGGCTTTGAATCAAACCTACAGTGGTCACAAGGTTTTTTCCCTAGCTGTCACTGATGAAGCAAAACAATTGAAATATGTGACTACTGCTAACATTGTTAAAGAGCACGACCTCACATTTGATCGAGAAGCTAGTTCTCCCACTCAAAGCGAGAGACCCTTACTGGCTTGCAAATGGATGTGAAACAAACTGTAAAAAGCAGTTCATTAAAAGGATGCAGAAGAGTAATGGCCACTCAGCAAGTCTAGAGACATTACTATTGTGTGTAAAGACATGTATGCCAAAGTCAGGGTCAACCGAAGCACTGTGCCACTAGATTTCTGACCTACTCAATCAACAATGGGTTTGCCTTGGTATCATAGTATCAGTGGAGTTTACCCAGGATCAGGTGTCCCAATATTAACCACCACCTGTACGAAGTTCTTAAATCCCTGAGGCATTTAAAAATAAAACCATTAATTTAGAAAAATATCTCCTAATGAAGCCTTCCTTGATGTTTGCTCAGATTGAAGCAGTCTTTACCTGCTCTGAGTTCCTATGACCTTTTAGCTACACCAGTCTTAGCTTACATAACACTACAGTTTGCACACAGTGAAGTTCTACCAGACCATAAGTTCTGTGAAAACAAAGTCTAGGTCTGCTGTCTTTGGGTCTCTCCTTATATTTAGCTCAGTGCATAACAGATGCTTGGTAATTGTTTGTGATGTATAAAAATGAACACACACATACACACTAATCACTCTACACAAATGACACACAGCCTTTGTCATACTCACCCTAAGTCAGGGTTTCCTTCAGCAACTCCAATGTCTTAAGAGGCCAAGTGGCTAAGGTCTGTGAGTGAACGAAGCAGGTGTGAGGTGTGGCATCTGATGAATTGGTGAAGGCATACTTTGTCTAGAGGGCAGCTGCTGCCGCTCAGATCCACGTAACTGTTGCTCTGTGGAAATTTGTGCACTGATTTGCCAGATCTTCCCATTTTTTCGAGGCTAAAAATCTTGACCTATGTGAAATCTTTCGGTTTTGAAATATTATCAATTAACACATATCTAAGTGTGTAGCAGGATGAGTAGAAGCTGTCTCTGGGCCAGACGCAGACTACAGATGCCAGCCTGCAACCTCTGTGTTAGGTATACGAGTCACCATGTCCTTGACCCACACAATTTTCTCCTTAATTTCTCTCTGCCAGGGATGAGTAATGCTCTTCAGCCTGGAAACCTCTATCCTTGTCTTCACTGTTTCTGTCCTCTTGCCTCGCTGAAGGATTGTCCCAAAGATAGGGTTTGCTGCTATTTGCCTGAAACTTGTCCTGCTTTTCTTGACTCTAGTTAGGATAAACACAATTTCCAACCCCAAACCTGTGCCTAGTGCTCATACGTAATACCTATTTTCTTGTGTTTTTGCCAAGGGAAGGCTATGTTTTCTCTTTATAGTATAAACCACTGCAAACCTTCTTTATATCCAATTTGCTTTGAAATACATTGATCTCAGTTAGGCTGAGTTTCTTTCATTTCACTTTAACCTGAGTATCCTTCTTTTGTGTCAATTAACTCCTTTCTACATTTTAAGTCTCTCTTTGCTGTTTTTTCCTTGGGAATAAGTTTTAGGTTTCATATTTGTCCACACAACTGTGCCCTTAACCACATACCCGCCAATCCTGAAGCTCACTGGTTCCCTCTTCTCTGTGGGCTTGCTCATCCATTGTGGGATCTTTAATGAGTAGCCAGGCTGATTTACAGAAGATATCATTCAATATCCTGTAACCCTGATCACCATTTTATCAATATGTTTTGACTCTTGGGACTTAGAGATGGCATTGGGCTATCCTATTCTTAATACGCCCATGACATTCTGGTCTCTTCTGTGAAAACAACAGCAGGGGCAATTGATTTTGACTCCATGGTTTTAGCAAGAAAGAAGAGCTTCTGGGCAATGTGTAATACACACATATGTCTAATTACACATACTTTTGTGGAATAAAAGTCCTCTGTGTTATCTCATCCAGTTCATCTTTTCAAAGTTTTTCTCCATCTCCAGAGCCAAATAACCCTTACAACCTGCCATATTTCAAATAGAAAGACTGATGTTCACATTCAGGTTTCTGCTACTCCACTGAAAAGGCTTTTCACACTGAACTCCTTTAACTAGTTCCTGTCCCAGTGTGGGTGGGCTTACAGATCCAACTTGAAAATCTTATTTCTCTGAGGCACCTGGGTGGCTCAGTCCATTAAACATCTGACTTTGGCTCAGGTCATAATCTCATGGTTCATGGGTTTGAGTCCAACATCAGGCTCTGTGCCATCAGCATGGAGCCTGCTTTGGATCCTCTGTCCACCTCTCTCTCCCAACCTCCCACTTGCTCTCTCTCTCTCTCAAAAATAAATAAACATTTTTTTTAAATCTCATTTTTCCTAATCTGTAAAAGGTGGATCCCAAAGAATTCACATGATTGGGCTTGAAAATGAAGAGTATGTTAAAAGAGTTTTTTAAACAGGTAAAGATTTAGACACACATTTTCAGTGCATTTTGAAAGCATACAATAATCAAAATAATAATAATCAAATATGACAAAATAATTAAAAGTAGTGTACAGGAAAATTAGCCTACAGAAAACACAAATAATCCAGAGTAATCTTCTGAGGATACGTAGAGGACAGTCAAGAGGAACTAAAATGTACTAAATATTCATTCCATGATTAGTCTGGACTCGTATTACTTAATACTCCTCACAAGTTTCATCAGAATAAGACAAATAATTCCAAAATAAAATTAAAAGCAGCAGTACGGAGTGGGAGGATGGGGGTAGGGGGTAAAAATTAACCAAGGAGAGAATGGAGACCTCAGAACTCTGGGGGACCTGGTGACCTTCTGAAAACTATCTGCCAATATCAGAGCTTCAACTGAAGTCTGTATTTGGTAAACAGAATTGTTGTTGTGAACAAATTTAAAATCAAACATCTACTTAGTGACTGGCTATAGTATTTGTTTTAATGTTTGTTTTTGAGAGGGAAAGCATGAGTGGGGGAGGGACAGAAAGAGGGGGAGGAGGAACAGAGGCTCACAAATGGTCTCAGGGCTCATGCTGACAGCAGTGAGACCGATGTGGGGCTTGAACTCACAAACCGTGAGATCATGACCTGAGCTGAAGTCAAAGTCTCAACTGAATGAGTCACCCAGGAGCCCTAAAGTATTTTTTAAGAGTTTCCATGATCACTTAAAAGGGAAACTGAACTTCACATCTTGCTACCCTCATCTTCAAATACCGAAGTCTTCAGGAGTCTCAAACTTTTAAGCCACTTTACTTGCCCAATTTCATTCCCGGTCCCATGGTCTGAACAAGGGGGACAATTGCACTTGTTTGTTATGGCTTAAATAGGGTTTAGTGGTTCAGAGAATCCCCTCCCTGAAGAAGCAAGTCATGGTACCTGAGAACTCTTCTAGGACCAAATGAAAATCTTGCTGTATCTTGTGATCAAGAGACGAAACTTCATTTCTGCAGGCACCATACACATGATCTCAAGTCCTGGTCACTAGGGTTGCTTTTGCACTTTTTTTTTTTTTTACTTTTCCATCATTCCATCTATTCTTCATCATGAGAAAGTGACTAGGTTTTAAAATAGCAGACATTTTCTTTACATGAAAATGAACCAAAATATTCAAACATCAAAGCTGAGTTCACTTTGAAGCAATGTGAAGCTGCCTATTATTTAAGATTGACTTTCTTCCCCAAATCACGTTAGTTCTAGCTCTCAGTTTATAGATTTTGTGTTTGGTATTCAAGGTTAACTCCCTAGTTGATTAGATGTAAGCCAATATTAACCGCGGCAACCGCCACTGTGAAAATGAGATGCTATACAACATTTGGTCTTAAAAGTCAAGAACCAATGAGTTAACTGGATGATCTAATCTAGCTTCAAATTAACCACATTAAAATAAATTAAATGCTCTTTCCTCTTCACATTGCAAAGCACAAACATGTAATACTCTGTAATTTGAGAATGACTGTTCTCATTTGATTCAGGGGATGGCATGGTATCTTTAATTCCTTTATCAATATTATCCCAGGCCAACAGATGGATGATCAAGCAATTACATAGAAATGAGCATGTGCTGTACTTACCATGTTTTTTTGTTCCCCCTGAAGTTTGCTTACTCAAGTCTGTTTTGCTATATTCACCAGTCAGGGGTGTTTACAGCCAAGAAATGACAAAGAAAAAAATTAAAGAGCTCAGAGAAATCCATGATATATTTTAGAGGCAGGGACAGAGGACAAACTCACCTCTCTTTTCTCAATCTATAACTCTGTTGCAAGATTTTTATGCTAATAGACAGGTATCTAATAACCCTTGCTTTTTTTCCAAATGGGAAAATTGTGACCTAGATTTTGTCAAGTTAATAAGACAATGGGGCGCCTGTGTTGGTTAAGTGTCTGACCGCGGCTCAGGTCATGATCTCATGGCTCGTGAGTTCAAGGCCCACATCAGGCTCTGTGCTGACAGCTTGAAGCCGGGAGCCTGCCTCAGATTCTGTGTCCTTCTCTTGCTCTGCCCCTCCTATGCTCATGCTCTGTCTCTGTCTCTCTCTCTCAAGAGCAAATAAACATTAAAGAAAATTTTTTTTTAAAAGACAGTAAATCAGTGAGTAGGTATTTATTGAGTATCTACCTATATGCTGAGTCCATTGCTAGGCTCTGCAGACACACTGGTGACAACTCAGATTGTAGCCCCATCTACTAAGGGAGCCAGAAAACTAGTGGGGAAGACAAATATTAAGGAAGTAACTTCATTTACTAAATGTGAAAGAGTTGAATTTTTCATCATAGCTCTGGGGATCAAGACAAGTGACATGCTATATCACTTTGGGCCCCAGCAGAAAACAGAGTCACACTTACATAAGTAAATGGGAGGCTTTAATATAAAAGCAAAAGTCATAAAGGTGTGAGCAGGATTTAGTCCCCAAAAGGACTAGTAACAAGGGATAGTGGCATCCTCCAGGGTAATCACAAGGGATGATAGAGTGCTCTAGGTCTAGCAATACCAGGGAACCAATTACCCCAGTCCCTTCTCCTGTCTCCTACCCTGCACCCCACACACACACTCACAGGAGTATGGCCATGCTCTGGAGCACCTGGAGGAAGAGATACATGGAGAGGTCGGCCTGATGGGAACCGTTGTCCCAATGCAGGAATGTAACCAACCCTCAGCAAGAGCTGAGGAATAAACACCCCAGCCTCACCCTCCTCTGTCCTGACTCCCACTTGTGAATACAGGCCTGAGACTAGGTACAACACGTAAGGAGGCCATCCCCATGCTCAAAGGACCTTGCTTGCTCCTTTCACCCTATATCTGGCCCAGGGTGAGCCCAATTAAATCCAGACAGCAAGACAGCCTGTTGATGTGGCCATGCAGGCCACAGAGCAAGGCTGAGAGAATACGGGGCAAATGAATAAACAGGAACAGCAAACACACCTCCTTAATTTTTCTAAATCACATGACATCTGCTCTAAGTCTCCATCAACCTGGTTGGAAAGACATTCAATGTCAGTAAATGTTGGGCCCCTTTCAACTCTTCCATGGGATTATAGAAGAATCCTGGGAATTTGTGGCAGAAATATTGGGAAAGGGTATAGGTCTTGGAGTCTGTTGCCATCTCTAACTTTGCCCCTGGGCCACTCAAATATTTCCCTCCTTTAGATGTGCACATGTCCAGGGACTGCCTATATTATTATTTTCTTGACACATTCTTCAAGTCAATCTATTTAGTTTATAAAACACCAATGGCCATAAACCAAGGTTTTAATGTGCAAATTATATATTTTTCCTATATGCATTAAGATAAATAAGTAAATGTCTGCCTAAAATCCTCCTGCATTGTTACCATTGTTCAGGCATTTTTGGCTTATTCACTATTTCAGCTTGGTTTCCCCGGACAAGCTCAGGGGTACATCTCCTAGGAGTTGTCCTCTCAGACTCTGATTCTGCACCTTCTCCCACCTTCTGAGACACATCAGGGCCTTGACCATTTTTAGTCTCAGAGGTCACCCTAACTCTGTCCATCCAAACATTGGCCTCCTCCCCCCACTCCATGAGAAACCCACAGTTAATCATTGTGAAAGGACCCAAACCTTAAAAGCTCCTAATTCTTCTAGTTCACGAGAACTTGGAAATTTAGAAACACAGTATTGGCTTCTCTGTCACAGGTTAGGAGAAGAGAAAGGAGTTACTAATATTACCTATGTATAGTATGTGTTCTTCTTAATCATTCACTCTGTCACTAAATAATAACAGCTGCTATAAGAAGACAAATAATGGTGGGAAAAAATGTCAGGGGGGAGAGAGGGTACGATCTGTACAAACGATGAAAGGATTGGCCGCAGGCAGCCTTGAGAAAGGTGTGCAGAAGTCAGAGTGCCTGAGCTTGGCAGGCATCTCTCTAGTTTCGGAGGAGACCTTCCAAGTTTTGTTGGTACCTGCCTTTTCAGCTGTGCTAATGATGATAAACTGTTGCCTCGGAATCACAGCCAACCCTTTGCACTGCATAAGTGCTTATCACTATCACCCTCAAACAACAGATAGTAATTGGGAAATATGAGTGTGTGGTTTAGTATAAAAACTCACAGGTGTTGTTTTGATCCAAAGTGACACCAACATCTAATTGACCAGGCTTCTGGGGACAGATCTCCTAAGAGATATGTAACGAAGCTATTGATGGTTTAAAAACATTTTTTCTTTTTAAATAAAATAGCGGTCACTTAAGCCATGCACTGCAGTGGCCCATGTTGAGGGTCCATGTAGTGAAAGCTTTGAACCCGGAAGAGGGATCACCCAGCTGGGTTGTGATCACCAAATACTATTATTGCTAAGGAAGTGGCACTCACACGTAGAGGCACCAGGCGAGGAATTCCTCAACCTCTTGCTCCTTTCACAGACTCACTTCCTTCTTCTTGTCTCCCATTGGCTGAAGCCAATGAGAAGCCAGCCAGAAAGGGAGGTGGGGAAATGTAGTCCCCAGGGATCAGCCTTGCAGGGTGCAGAGCAGAGCAGAGAAGAACAAGATCAAGGTGATGAGCAGAGGGATTATTTTAGTTATTTTTATCTCCTCTATTCAGGCTCTGGGGATCCACTGAGCTCATCTGAACCTGAGTGAGATCAGAAAGAAATATGGCTAAAGGAGGGCAGAAAATGGTCACTCCCCCTGGACAGAGTGTACGAAAGTGATGTTTTTTTCAATAATTTTCAAGGTAACATACTGCCAAGGCTATAAGACTAGGATATAAAAACATGATAGGAAAAATGTGAAACTGACCATGAGATGCATATAAAAATATTAAAGGCACCTTTTATTGTGGTTTTATTCCTTTAATCACCACTGGTGTAGGTATCAGATATTGGGTTAGTAGAGAATATTTCATAACAGGATGGCAAAACTGAATTTCTAGAAAATTATCCCTCTGTAAGCCTCCCATCAGAGTATGTAGGACACAGTGATGCACCATCCAGATTCCTCATTAGGAGTGAAGGTCTCAGCCCCTCACCTGCTGGGAATGCTGGTAACAGATGGTTCTTAGGTATCAGTTCTCTCCAGGGATTGCTTTAGCTCTGGGACAGTCACTCCCGCAAGGCCACTTGCCACTTCCCAGTCACAGAACAGCTCACATCCCATGACTGATTAACACAGGCTTATAAAAGACCAGCTCTCTGACCCCAACCAGGGACAGTTCTGAAGGGTTGTGCATTTTCAGGATTCCTCCTAGGGATGGCTGAGCCTTCCACTGAGACTGTATCTCAGCCTGACTTCTCCCTCTGTGTAATCACGCTCACCTCTCTTCCCTTCCACAAGTTGATCCTATGGAACACTCTCTAATAAAAACCCCAAAAGGCTGGTCTCCATCGCAGAGTCTGCTTTCCTGGGACCCAACCTGCATCACAGAGAGCCCCTAACAAATAAATACTCATATCTCTCTATATCGTTCAACATGCCTTTATTATAAAACATCTAAATGAAGAAATTATTTTCCTGCTAATATTTTATTAGACTCTCTGCGCATTAGCCTCCCTTTCCAAGTTTCTAATTTTGCTTTTGAAATGTACTTGAGAAAATTAATAGACCTGGATATTTCAAAATAAAACCCAAAGCACACTAAGTCTTCTACCAGAAAAATCAGAGGGTGAAAAGGAGAACCAAGGGCCAAGCTAAAAAGGAATGGGGACTTAAGAAAAATAGGTACAAGACCTATGCATATAGTACAATTTGGTTTTAACTTTGTGGGACAAAAAGGGGAGAGAGTGACAAATTCACAGATTTACACACTCACTGGAAAACACACTTAAAAAGGAAAGGGGATGTCTGGCCCCATGGACTTCCTGCCCTAGAAATCCACTTCTGTTAGGAATCAGAAGAAATCCACTTTTGTTAGGAATCAGAATCCTTTTCCTTCATGAAGCACCACTGAAGCACACCAGATTTGTCATGGGTGCAAATTCCCTCCACACTGTCTGAGCTCTACCCTCAAAAATGTCAAAGCCAGAGTAGTCAAAGCCAGAGCCTTCTTCAGTGATTGATAGGAAAGGTCAATCTTGCAAAATGATAATGAAATCATATCATATTCTGTGATGACAGAATAACAATAGCTAACTTTTAAGTGTCATGCATGTGCAAGGCACTGTACTAAATGCTTTAATGATAACACATTTAAGGGAAAAAAGGAGGAGATGCTGAGAATTATAAATCATGTATTGAGTTATCTCAGTTACGAAATGATTATGGGAATCCAAAAAAGGGAAAAATCAAAGAAGAGCTATAGGGGTTTTGCAATATGTTAAGTTGGCTTGGGTGAATCACAAATTTGTTGACCAACAAATTCCCTTTCTTGTATGTTTCAGGTTGCGTTAGACAACCAAGGAGTTTCTTATTAGAGATTTGGAAGGCAATCCTTTTATAACTCAGATACACTGTTGCTGGTTGTCTTGTCAGCATGAGAGTGGCTGAGCCTTCAATGGTTCCACCTCTCCCTGAATCTTCCAACTTTTTTTGTTCCCCCCACAGAAGTGGGATGGATCCTCCCACATGAAAATTTGGTTTAGACATTGAGACTACGTATGCACAAGGAGAGAATGAAGAGGTCTGTTACTCAACATATGAGGTTTTCTGGGGAGAGCAAGGCAGCCTATCATGGAGGTTGGAAAATGGCTTCAGAGAGCACAGAAAAGAGATTCACTTGGGGTTTTATGGTGGTTGGAGGGTGAGGCTGTGGTATTAGCTCCTATACATGTGCTGGGGCTCATATGGCTTGAACTTCCCACATGTACCCAGGGCAAGAGTATCCAGTCTTTCTTACCAGCCTGCCAGGTATGAGACAGAATGGGGAAGGGGGAGTGGTAAAACTTGAAAGCTATTAGCAGTCAAAAAAAAAAAAAAAAAAAAAAAAGGAGTCAATCTCTCTAGTAGAAGCTTCTTTGATTCCTGACCACGTGTGAGTGTTTTACCCCATGACTAAGGGCCTTGGCTGTTGCAGAGCACTCACAGCACCAAGATCGGGACGATGAGAACGGACACAGGTTTCCATGTATTCTTGTGGGTTTCACCTCATGCTTGTGGGTTCCAGCTTGATTTTATGCTCCCCACCTTACATCCATCTTCCCTTCAGGAATACCTGAACTGTGTGGACTTTGAGCTCTGGCATTAAGTGCAAAGCAACAGCCTTAGAGAGAATACTTAACCACCTCCATCATTGTGTATGGCCAAATCCCTGAAACAAATACGTGTGTGTGCGCACACATGTGTAAACATTAGTGCTTCTGCTTCTCTGACTGAATTGTGACTGATACAGAAATCCAAATCCTAATTGTTTGGGGGTGGGAACATGGTTCAAGAAAGGTTTGGCATCTCTGACCACAAAATACTCCCATTCTATATATTTAATGGTTCTCATGGGGCTCCTAATTAAGTATCCAGGTGTTTAAAGCCCCTAGTCCTACACTTCTACTCTGCATTGTAGCCAAGCTGGGCTGCTAGCAGCCCTCTGACCAGACAGACATATTTACGTACCCAAAGGCCCTAGCCAATCGTCCCTGTTAGACATGATGAACTTATTTGTATGGAGGTATGTGTGTTCATTGGATAACCCTCCACCTCATCAGCCTCATTTTGCAAAATATGACTCCATGTGTGTAACTGGTGAGATTTGTTTTTTCAAAGAAAGACTCTATATATTGAGCCTCTCTTAATTACTATTTTTGTTAGAAACTAATTCTCAAGGCCCTCTTCACAAAGCATACTTTCTAACTTTTAGATCATAGGGTCTGTGTCAGTCATGATATCTACATATGGATTTCTTCCCTTTCATTTTTGTCTCCTTTTCCTTATTTAACATATCAAATGCCACAGCAATTTCCTACGATGCCCAATTTATGCCAAGTGAAGATTTTTCATACTTGAAGACAGGACTTAAAAGTGCCAGCATTTAAAAGCTTAAGTTCTTATCAAGGCAAATGATTATAGTCATTTGTGTAATTCTTGTTGACAGTTTTCTTTGACTTTGGTCTCCATGTCATAAAAATTAATGTCTATAATTTGCTTTATGTTCCCACAGAGAGGGACAGCAAAAGAAAGAGGGAAAATACCCGCTCTGTTAGAGAGTGTGGCCAGAATTGATCATGTCAGTGAAAATCCAGAATAAAATTAATGCAGCTAAGAGGCAAAGAAAAGGATGGAATAAAAAAAGCATTAAACAAATATACCAGGGGAGAAATATAAACTCTACAGAAGACAGGCTTGCTAATAAAAAGATAGAGGACTAAATTATTATGACTCTGAACTTCGCTGAATGATTGTAGTCATTTTTCAATTCCTGTTTACCAAGTCAAATTAGAAAAATAAACTTGCACAATAAGAATAACGGAGACACTGGAGAATAAGTACTGGCAAAATGTAGGTGGGGAGTCTGTAGAGTAACTGCACACATAAACATTTGGTCTGGATGATATGCATTTCAGCATAGTAAGAAAATTAGCAAACCTCTATTGAATTGCTTCTACTTGTCTTTAAACAAAGCACTCGAGACGCACCATAAGATTAGAGGAAAACAGACGTGGTATCATTCCACAGAGCAGGTAAGAATGGCTGAGCCAGCTATTGTAATTCAGAAACTCTACTTTAGCACTATAATGAACAAATATAATAAGATGAAAAATCTTTAAACAGTTAGAACACAATGGGACCGTAAGCAAAAGATAAGATGGGCTTACAAAGAAAATAGCACGTTAGACTGAAGTCATAGATTTTTGCCAACAAATTAGAAAATCAATGACCGAAGGAAATGAAGTAGATGTTTCATAATTGGCCTTTGGTGAAGCTTGTGACAAAATCTCATAAAATTCTATTTGTTAAATTGGTTTGAATTGGCTTAGAGATGAATATAGTCATCTGGACTGAAAATTGGTTGCCTCGTTGAAGGAATATGCCTAGAAGACTCTGACAAGGATGAGTATTTATATTTTTCAATGCTCCTAGATTTTCCTTCTTCCTTTCAAGGCCTTGAGGAAAATGAGGGTAAAGTTACAGATTCAGGCACTACCCATATGCAGACATTAAATTTTATATTTTTAGCCAGCTAAATGGTAGTGTGTCCATTTGAAGAACACAGATGTAGAAGGAAATGAAGGAATGGAGTAAAATGAAATATTTCTGATAAAGACATGAAGTATAAAATTTTGGCTGTTTCTGATTATGTCTGTGCAAACAAACTGAGGTAGGGTTTTGTTTGGATGGGTTGGTTTTTTTTGTTTTTTGTTTTTTGTTTTTTTTTTTACTTTACTTTGATTGAGCTATCATCTGTACATGTTCTGGATTAAAAATAGCGGGGCACCTGGGTGGCTCAGTCGGTTAAGTGTCCGACTTCAGCTCAGGTCATGATCTCATGGTCCGTGAGTTCAAGCCCCACGTCGGGCTCTGTGCTGACAGCTCAGAGCCTGGAGCCTGCTTCGGATTCTGTCTCCTTTTTCTCTGCCCCTCCCCTGCTCGTGCTCTGTCTGTCTCAAAAATAAATAAAAATATTTAAAAAAAAAACAAAAAAAATAGCTAGAGTATAACTAAGAACTTAACCCTTTAGTGATCCCCCTTCTTGATCCTTGGACCTTGAATGATCTCACCAGCTACTCTTCCTACCCCACCAAAAATCATCCTTGTCAATGGAAAGAGAAGCTTCTTAAAGACATACTTTGTGTGACAACAATGTTAAGAGCCCTGCTCACTCAAGCCAGGTAACAAGGAGAGCCTAGAGCTTGCTGATCCCCTCTGATCTGACAGGTGGAAATGAGTAAGGGACAAATTTTGTCAGGCAGTATCTTAGGGTGTGAATGGGGGCCTTTTGCTCACTGGGACAAAAGCAATGAACAAACAGCATGATTTTGTAAGATGCCTAAAAACTAGGTCACCTAATCTGATACAGAAGGTAGGAGAAACCATGGAAATGGATAAGCAAAGTGGCAGAGAGGAAGGCTTGAACTGGATATTAAAGGATAAGCAGGAGATCATCTGAGATTTAGGAAAGAAAAGCAGGGGAAAGAATGTTCCAGGCAGAGGGAACCTTACACACAAAGGTACAGAAGCAGGTACATCCTGAAATTGAGAGCAGCTGCAGGTAATTTGTTAGATTGACTCTACATCCTGCCACCAAGCCACTACCACTTAAAAGTTTTAGTAATGTTCTATTGTGCACAAGATAGTGGGGTAGTAGAGAATCCCTATTATGGTCTATAAGATCTACATGGGGGGCGCCCGGGTGGCTCAGTCGGTTAAGCATCCAACTTCAGCTCAGGTCATGATCTCACAGTTGGTGAGTTCGAACCCCGTGTCGGGCTCTGTGATGACAGTTCAGAGCCTGGAGCATGCTTTGGATTCTGTGTTTAACTCTGTCTCTGCCCTTTCCCTGTCCTCTCTCTCTTTCAAAATTAAATAAACATTAAAAAAAAAAAGACCTACATGATCTGGCCCATATCTAACATTGCTGCTTCATCTTGCTGCATCCTATTGGGAGACAATTCTCCATGAGTCAGTCACGTTTCTGCACTTCTTTCAAGGAGAAGTATTAACTGTCCTTTTGTTCCAGAGTATTTTTTCAAGGATGATTGTATAGGTAACCACCCTGGAATTTAGAGATCGTTTCTCTCTCTGGAGCAGAAGGCAGGTTTGCTCACTGTCTAGTATAATAAAGACAATATTTCCCTCCAGACCAAAGCTCAGACGGGCTTACTTCCTATTTTAAAAGATTCAGGTTCCCAAGCTCAGGATTCCTTAATGGTAACACAAATTCACTGTGTGTTCAGCTCCACCTTGGTCTCTCCACGTTGCTATGCTGAGACCATGGCAGTGGCAGTGGCGGTGGTGGTGGAGGACACACAGTGGAAGTGGATGATGCAAATGTGAAGCTCCTGCTACTTGCTGGGTCATGAGTAATGGAGTCTTATCTCTGATCCCAGAGTCTTGTATCTTCTGTCAATATCCATAGATGTGACATGCTACTTTGTGTATGCGTAGAGTACAATCTCGAACCCATCACAGCTCTTGACACACTCTCATTTTCTGAACTCCAATCACACTCAACATTATTAGACATCAGAAAAATGCAAATTAAGATAATAGAGAGCTACCACTACATACGTATTAGAAAGGCAAAAATACAAGATAGTGACATCATTAAATGCAGGAAAGAATGAGGAGAAACCAGATCACTCATACTTTACTGATGGGAGCATGAAATGGTACAGCCACTCTAGAAACAGTACAGCAGTTTCTTAAAAAAACTAAATATGCAATTATCATACAATCCAACCACTGCACTCTTGGACACTTATCTGAGAGAAAAGAAAACTATGTTCACATGAAAACCAGTACATAAATGTTTACTGCAGTTTTATTCATAACAGACAAAAACTGGAAACAGGATACCCATATTCAGTATGTGAATGGTTCAACAAATTGTGGTACAACCATACTGTGGAATACTACTTGGTAATAAAAAGGAACAAACTTGTTACATGCAACAATTTGGAGAAGCCTCAAGAAAGTTACGAGTAAAAAAAAAAAAAGCCAATCTAAAAAAGTTACACAATGCATGATTCCATTTATATAACACTTTGAAATGGCAAAATTTTAGAAATGGAGAATAGATAAATGGTTTCCATAAGTTAGAGACAAAGGGGGGAACATGGAGAGAGGTGGATGCTGTTAGAAAACAGTGGCATAAGGGATCTTTATAGTGATGACACTGCCCAGTATCTTGACTGCGATAGGAGATATTTCAACCTATATATGCAATAAAATTATATAGAACTACATACACACACAGATATTCACACACAAATGAACACAGGTAAAACTGGGGAACTATGAATAAAGTCAGTGGATTGTATTAATGTCAATATCTTGATGATGATACGGTGCTATGGTTTTGTATAATGTCATCATTGGGAGAAACTGAGTAAAGAGTACATGGGCTCTCTCTGTGTTATTTTTTATAAGTGATGTAAATCTAAAATTTTCTCTATAAAAATTTCAATTAAAAACTTCTGGGACATGCCAAAGATTTTTTTTTATAAGAAAAAAAAATCTATCAAAGTGTGTTTAAAGGCAGAAACAAAAAAAAGATGAATCATTTCCTATTTATACCACATCAAGCCCAACCAGTTTAAGTCACTGTTACAACATTACATAATTCCACATTTATTTCTGTGTATTTTGATGGATTCATTTTGCCTTATTATACTACAAGCTTCTTTATGTCAGGGCTATATCTGCTTTGCTCATTATTTTAGCCCTAGGGCCTGACAGTTATTAGGTGATTAAACATTGCTCAATAAATTAATGAAGGAAATTTTAAGAGGCAATGTTAATGAATCAGAATTTCACAACCATGAACATAATATTTTAAGTAGTAACAATGTCAAAGAAAGTGCCAGGACAACAGTGGACCAAGTGTACCCAAGTGTCATACTGAGCGGGGTTCACATTCTGCCTCTGCCACTTGTCTGATGGGTAACCAGGCTCTCTAAGTTTTGACTTCCTCATCTCTGAGGCATCTCTTTCAGTGACATCCATCCTAGAGGTTGTTATGAGAACTGAGATTGCATAGGTGAAGCACAGTTCTTGGAACACAGATGTTCAATAAATGCTGCTGCTTCTTCTACTAAAATTATTGATTCCACTTTTCAAAACTCATGTCACCAAACCAGTTGTTCCAACTGAAGAAGGGAGACACTGGTCAGAAGGCTTTAGACCGATAAAGAGATTTTTTTTCCCAACAAGTGTTTCTGTAGTAAAAGTGTTCTTTAAGTATATTATTCCAATGAGAAATAAAAACAATGAACTAATTAAATAAAAACATTAAAAAGTTTCATATTCACCCAGATTCTGGGCCATAAAATATATCTTAACATATTCTTAAAAAAATAGAGATCATTTAAATATGTTCTCATCCCACAAAAGATATGAGAAATCAATAACAGAAAGATAGTTAAAAAATCCCCCAAATATCTGAAGATTAAACAACACACTTACAAATAACATGGATCAAAAAAGAAGGTATAAGACAAATGAAAAAGTATTTTGAACGAAATGAAAACGAAGACACAACTTAATCAAAAACTGTGGGATTGTGTGAAAATACTGCCCTAAAAATACACTTATAGCATCAAATGCATATATTAAAATTGAAGAAAGATAAAAAATTCATAACCTAAACTTCTGCCTTAGAAGCCAGAGAAAGAAGAATTTATGCCAAAAGCAAGGAGAAGAAAAAAAAAATAATAAAAAGGAAGAATCAATCATAAAAACAGGAAAACAATAGAGAAAAATCAATAAAATCAAAAGCTGGTTCTTTGGAAAGTACAATAAAATTGATAAGCTTCTAGCAAGGTTAACCAGAAAAAAAAGAGAGAAGTCATAAATTTAACAGTATCAGAAATGAAAAAAGGGTCATCACTACTGATATTGGGGATATTAAAAAGATAATAAAGGAATATTATGACCAACTTCGTGTCCATTAATTTGAATACTTAGGTGAAATGGACCGATTCCTTGAAAGACACAAAATACTAAAACTGACAAAGGAGAAATAGATAATCTGAATAGGCCTGTATTATTAAATAAAAACTTTCTAAAAATAAAAAGCACTAAATCCAGACAATCTCACTGGTGAATTCTACCAAAAATTTAATGAAGTCATGACACAATTCTCTACGATCCCTTTCAGAAAATGAAAGTAGATGGAACACTTTTCAACTTATTCTATGAAATCAGCATTAGCCTAATACCAAAACCAGATAAAGTTATTACAAAAAGGAAAAGCTACAAACCAGTATCTCTCATGAATATAGATAAAAAATCCTTCACAAAACATTAGCAAATAAAATATAATGATGTATAAAAATAATTACAACATGAACAAATGGGATTTATTCCAAATATGCAAGGCTGGTTCAAATATATATTAAAAATCAATATAATCCACACAACAGACAAAAGTAAAAAAATATATATATGATCATATCAGTATATATAGACACAGATTTTTGTAAAATCCAACACAATCATGATAAAAACCCTCAGCATACTAGGAATAGAGGGGAATTTTCTCATTCTAATGAAGACAATATACAAAAAATGTTATAGGTAGTGTAGGAGCCAATGGCAGGTCACCCCAAGATGAGCCACTTTGGCATGAAGACTATTTCAAGTTAAAAAAGTAATCAAAACCCAACAGATTCAGGAAAAGCTCTTCACTGCCCCCTCAACTGCCTAAAAAGAATTTAGATAGAGGACCTGCTCCAGGAAGAGAGCTATCACCATAGATAACTACATTATGTTATGAACTAGGTATGGTGGACAGGGAGGATCCTAGCAAGCCCTGTTTAATCATCCTTCTCCTTGCCCCCATTGTTTCTGAGTGGCCCAGCAAACATTTGTTTACCAAACATTTACTTTTTTTCATTCTTTTTGAGGATTGCATTCCTTCCCTTGGAAATCCCTGACCCATATCCCTTTTTCCTTAGTTCAGGATGGCAAATATATATCATTTTGCCTGTCTTTGAAATTTCCATGTCTGTGTGGTTTCTTGTATGCACACTATTAAATCAGATTTTCTCCTATCAATCTGTTTCATCAATTTGATTCTTGGTCTGGCTAGAAGGATCTAGAAGGGAACAGGTCATTCTTGCTCCTTGATGGAAACATCATACTCAATGGTAATATACCGAACTCTTTCCACATAAGATGAGGAAGAAGGCAGTGATATCCTATCTTTACTGATCCTTTTTAACATCATCCTGAAAATCCTAGCTAGTGCAATAAGACAAGAAAAGGAGACAAACAGTAGAATAGAAATTGATTTAAAAGACAGAAATAAAACTTATTCTCAAGTGACATGATTGCCTATGCAGAAAACCCTAAAGTATCAGCAAAAGGACTCTTGGAACTGATAAGCAAGTTTAGCAAGGTCATGGGATACAAGGTTAATATATATATAAGTCAATTACTTTCTTATGTATCAGTAGTGACCAATTGGAATTTGAATTTTAAAAAACAATACCATTTACAATATCACAAAAAATGCAATACTTAGGCATAATTTAATACATATATGAGAAAAATTATAAAATTCTGATAAAACAAATCAGAGGAAGATCTTGGAAAATGGAGACAAAATCCAGGTTCATGGATTGGAAAACTCAGTATTATTAAGATGGCAATACTTCCCAAATTGATTTATAGATTCAGTGTAATTCCAGTCAAAATCCCAGCAAGCTTTTTGTAGATATTAACGAACTGATTCTAAAGTTTATGTAAAAATGCAAAAGGCCTAGAATAGCCAACACAGTACTGAAGAAGAACAAAGTTGAAGGACTCACACTGCTGACGTCAAGACTTATAACAAAGCTACAGTAATCAAGACAGTTGTGATCCTGAATAAAGAACAGATTCATAGATCAATGGAATAAAATAGCTTAGAAGTAGACTCATACAAATATAGTCAATTGATCTTTGAAAAAGGAGCAAAGCCAATGTAACAGAGAAAAGACCATCTTTACAAAAAGGGTGCTAGAATAATTAAAAGTCCATATGGAAAAAAAAAATCTCTGCACTCTTATAGCTTTCACAACAAGGAACTCAAAATGGATTACATACAAATGTAAAACTATAAAACTTCTATACAAGAGCAGGGGAGAGGCAGAGAGAGAGAGGGAGAGAGAGAATCCCAAGCAGGCTCCTCCACACTTTCAGTGTGGAGCTGACCTGGGGCTTGATCCCGCCTACCTTGGGATCACAACCTGAGCCAAAATCAGGAGTCAGACACTTAACCCCCTGAGCTACCCAGGCACCCCAATAAAAAAAAAATTCTTAGAGACACATTTTCACTTTTAGCCACAGAGTCAGGAGTTTCTCATTCACTTCAATTGCCTTTAACATTAAATATTAATTATTACAACACCTTAATTACTAGTGTAGCTTCGAGCATCAACAGAATGCTTAGTGTATGTAAGTGCTGTGCTAAGCATTTCATAAAAGTCCTTCAGTTGAATCCTTACAGCAACTCCATTAGGTGGATATTCGTACGTTTCCCATGCTAGGGGTGGTAACTATGAAGCTCAGAGGATTTAAGCAAGTTGCTGTGATCACATTGCTGGTAAGGGGTTCTAATTTCCAGAGCAATTTAACTCCAAAAATTCATATTCACACCTACTTTGCTACATTTGCAAATTTCACTGACAGCAGTTCTCAACCTCCAGGAATTAAAACAAAATAAAACAAATAAAAAAGCATAAGAGTAAACAAATGAATAAATGCCAGGCCAGCAGAGCAGCCAGCGGATTGAGTAAAGTGGCTTTGAATTCCTTATGCATTTCCCACAACAGCTTTTCACCATTGTACAGATTGCTAGTCCCCAATTGTGATCTCATTACAAACAATATTGGTTGCTGAGATGTAGACCATGCTCCCTATCACTTACTCATATTCAATTAATCTCATGAAAACTGGGAGGGAAAAAAAATGCTATGCCTTAGGGGCCAGAAAAATCTTAAAGGTTGTCACTGTCAACAAACTCTATTCTCGGAAAACCAGGCCACACAAGGTCCATTCTAAATGCCTTTCCTCTTGGAGGAAGAGAGAGTCTTAGGACAAAGAAGGGAAGAAGTACCCCGAAGAAATAGGTTAATCCTTCATTTTGTTTAAAAAGACTTGCATTTACCTGTCTGTTTAAGAACCAACCCCCCCCCCCCGCCCCCGTGCATTTGTCAAGCAGGGGCTGTGACTGATGGAAAAGCAATCTCACACTGAGATTTGTAAAATCTCACACTGCTCTTCTGGCATTTTTTAAAAGGCAGAAAGCTCACAGCAGGCTAAACTGGATAGTTCCTTGCAGGTTAAAGTTGGAAACCTCTGAGGAAAGTATTTCAAGCTCTGTCTGATGTAAAAACCAGCACCAGAGCTTACTTTTAATATGGAAAATCATAAATCGCTGGAATAAATGCCTGTTTGGGATGAGGCTGGCCACGTGAATGGAACATGGAAACCACATACATAATTTTGAGTAGAAAAAGCGAACACATTTTCTAACTTTGAAAGTGCTGCAGAATGTTAAGCCAGGGTTCAAACTCTATGACTTCCCCTACCCATCAGCTTTCACTAATTGTACTTTCAAAGACTCACATGAAAGGAAGGCATAACCTCTGTGATCAGGTTCAGATTTCAATACAGATTCATTAGCTCCACTTTATGGATTATGTTAGTTGAGGTTTCTCTATCCCTGTTTGTGTTTTGTCCTCTGATTTTCCCAGGATTGAGAGAAGTACGTTAAAATCTTCTTTTAGTAGGGTATCTATTTCTGATCCCTAGTAGTTTCTGCTTTTTGAAAGTTGTTGCTGTGTTATTGGAGGCACAGATAATAATAAGGATGACTTCTGCATCTTGTGATTTTCAGTCTTTAGTGTTATGAAGTATCCTCCTTTATCTATTTTAGTATTGGGGGGGCTTAATTCTATCTTGCCTATATCAGAACCCTTGTTTTTTTTTATTGCAATTGCCTATTTTTTTATTTTTAAACTTCAAAATCATTCCATTTTAGGCATGTCCCTTTTAAACAGTGGAGAGCAAGATTTTGCTTTGGTGGACAGTCAGAAAACCATTTTTTTTCCTTTTGTAATAAGCGAGGAAAGCCTGTTATGTTTATTAATATGATCTATACGTCTGGTCTCTGTTGTGTCATATTGTTTTATGATTTTTTTTTTTGGTTGTTGAATATAGAAACTTGGTCACTGTGTGATCCTTTTCTTGCCCCCTCCAATTTTTAAGATGCATACTAAAGTACTGGGTAGTAAAATGATACAATGTCTGAGATTTTCTTTAGAACACTTCAGCCATCAAACGTGGTGGTGGGCAAGGAGAAGTAAGTACAGATAACACTGATGGCTAGTGAAGCTGGATATTGGGGTTCATTGTAGTTTCCACTTTTATATGTGTTTGGAAATTTTTGTTTTTAAATACAGTTTGCTTTTAAAACAGTTATAAAAAATAATTTCATCTTTTTCATGTTACACAAAGTTTGCATGGTTTTTATTTACTTTTATAATAAGCCAAGTTCTATCTTCATGAACATAGACCCGAAATAATGAAAACTTAAGAGCTTCATAAAGAGAAGTGTTAGTCTCTAAATCAAATAAAGACCTCCTCTATTGCCTCAAGCGCTGCAATAAATTATACATACTGTAAATGAGCACAGCTTCTTTTAAAGTTACAAGAAACAATTTTGTCTTTGTGAGAGTTTTATAACTACATCCAATAGCCTATAAAAAGCCTCTCTTGATGTGGTTCCCATGGTGACAGGACATAATATATGTGTCCATTAAATTTGGAAATGTAATGAAGTGTAATAAAAATCTACTTCAGAAAAATACACTTCTCAGCATATTTTTATTAATTAAAATATTGCATTGAGCATTTTTCATGTCTGCGTGCCTGACAGCAAATAAAAGCTTTGCCACATATTAACTGTGACTCTTGAGTTCCATCCAATATTAATTGGTACAAAATAGGAAAGGCATTTTTGCAGAGAAAATATTTTGACTGGTGGCCCAGAGTGATTAATGGGTAAACAGTTATGCCTCTTGAACTGTGCATATACCATTTCAAATGCCACCAGCAATACGGATTCTGACATTTGTATCCACAGGGACAGGAACAGACTAGAAAGTAAGTATCGTTAATCCTTGAGGAAGAAGAGAAGTTCCTCATTGCGGACTCCCTACCAGAGCCCTGCCGAGAGTATGTGACCATTTTGCTTGTGCGGGAGGCAGGGTATCAGAAAAGCAGTTTGAGAAAATCCTGCACAAATTCAACAAACAGGAACACAAGCAAGGGCCTTCTCAGTACACAAAGCCATCTCAGTACACAACTAGAGACACAGAAGTTACAAAAAAAGAAAAAAAAAGTGGGGGAAGAGAGAAGAGCTGAAGAGTAATGAGCAAATCACTCTCATCTTCAACTCTCGATAGTTAGAATTTTAAGCAGAATAAGAGGAAAGGAAGGAGTCTTACCCTCAGGACGATTACTCAGTCATCTTCAAATAAGAAGAACATTCTCAACTACCACCCATTTGAAACCCTCTGTGTGTCCTCGCAAATTAACAATATCCGAATGACTTTGACTACTTGAAAGCACATGCAAAACATAACTGGGGAAAGTGTACATAGCTCCCACTCACCCCTAAAATCAAGAAGAGTATGAATTGCCTCTCATATATGACATTAATCTGAGAGACATTTGCCTTTTGAGCTCTTCTGTCGTATTGTGATGTAATATCTACAAGAATTGTTCACTGACCTGGTTGCTGTTCCATGAAGAACCTGATCAATCAAACCACACTGAGCAAACCACCCAACTAAAGAACTAGTAAGTGGGATTCACTATGTCATAAACTTTCTCTCAAAAATATTTTGTAAAAACGCTCTTAAAGGAGGGGTGCTTGGGTGGTTCAGTTGGTTAAGAACCGACTCTTGATTTTGGCTCAGGTCATGATCTCATGGTTCGTGAGTTTGAACCCCACATCTGGCTCTGCACTGGCAGTGTGGAGCCTGCTTGGGATTCTCTCTTTCCCTCTTTCTCTCTTTGCCCCTCCCCTGCTCATGCTCTCTCTCTCTCTCGCTCTCAAAATACATAAATAAACTTAAAAAAATACACTCTTATAGGATTCCCATTACATACCTACACCTCAAGACCCTAGATACATTTTCTGGAATTACAGAAAATACCTGAAAAAAAAAAACCACTGCTCCCACGTAAATAGAACCATACTCAAAAATGAGAGGAAACATTTGGGCACCATATTTATACTAGACTTGTCACTGAGGGCAGAGTATTGGTATTATATCATTATTAGATGGTACAAATTTGTCTAGCCGTGGAAGTGAAAAGGCAGTTGATGGCAATACACAAATGTTTGTTCTTCCAAAGCAAATTTCTTTTCTTCCTGGTTCAGAAGGTTTTTTGGAAGTTGGAAACTCTGGGTGTTATACATATATCAAGGCAAAATGGAAAGAAAAAGAAGTGAAGAAAGGCCTTCCAAATCTGGAGGCTCCTGGGGCCATGGAGCACAGCCAATTCCCAAAGCTACTCCTTACTTAATGAGGCCTTCCTTTCTCTAATCATGGGAGGGATTCTCTACCCAAATACATCAGAGTACTCTGCGAATTAGAACTCTGGTCAGGCTTCCCTGATTCCCAACACATATACTCCAGCTCCTGATTCCCAACACATATACTCCAGCTCCTGTCTGTTCCAGAGTTTCTCTGAAGTGTTCCCCTAGCCCCTGATGCTTCATTTCACATTGAAGCACTCCTCAGATTATCTTTAATGGTCTCCTTCTCTGTGCCTGTGCACCCATCAGACTGTGAGCCCCTTGATGGTGGGAAATGAATTTTACTCTTTTCAGCATTCCACACTTGAGTACTCAACACAAAAATGTTGGCTTATATAGATGGAAAAAGTCTTGAGGATGAATTTTTAAAATACTGTTTACATATGCACACTGATTCTGTCAAATTCATAATGGCACACTTCCTCCTTTGCACCTCAAGATCACATTGTCTGGATAATAGATACCGGAGGATGTTTACATTGTTCTCGGTACTGGTTTAACTCTTTGAAATATTTTAAATATTACTAAATTGTCAACTCTGAATATGGAAAAAGAGAAAATATACATACTGAGTCTCTACCTCTGCCTACTTGTACCCATTTATTTATTTTTTTTCACAGTATATTTTTTGAGCACCTATAAAGAATTGGATTTGTCCTAAGCATTGGGCAAGGGGAGTAGTGAACAAATAGAAATGCCCTTTGCACCCATAGAGTTTATCTTCTACTGTACTTGGGGAAAAAAACAATAAAATAATAAAACAGAGATACCAAGCAAACTCAGGCTGTAATAAGCACTTACAGAGAACAATAAAACAGATGATGTAACAGTGTGGCTGGAAGGAAGGAGGCGCTATTTTCAGAGATGGGCAGAAAAGGCCTCTTTGAGGTACTCCAACAAGGATAAATGCAGAAGAGTGAGGGAAGGAAGTGGGGTAACCTATGAGGTCAGAGAGTGAGCTGGCGCAAGATTATGGAAGGTCTTAAAAAAATGTTGCAAGGAGTTGAGATTTTATTGCAGTGCCAAGAGAAGCCATCAGAATGTTTTAAGTAGGGAGGGGACAAGAGTTTATTTTAGGGAAGACCACTATGACTGTTGGGTAGACAATGGAATGTGCTCTGCCAAGAGGTGAAGTAGAGGATCCCTTATGAAAACTGGGCTACATTTACTCGACTTCATTCTAATGGTTCCCAACCAGGGACACTTTGGCCACTAAAAGGACGTCTGGCAATGTCTGCAAATATTTTTGTTTGTCACAACTAGGAAAGAGGTGGGTGCTAGTGGGCAGAAGCCCCGGATGCTGCTAAACATACTATGATGCACAGGACAGCTCTACTCAACAGACAACTATTCATCTAATGGTGCCAAGGTTGAGAAATCCTAATTTGTCCTATGCAGATCTGCTCTTTGACCTCTGGGTTGCATGACAGAAGCAACAGAAAAAACAAGTTATACAAATTCTAAGGTGTGTGTGTTCATAGGAAGCAAAGACGCAAACTATGGAGGGGAAAAAAGGCCCAATAAGAAGAAACTGTAAAACTAGACTCAGAGTCACTCCAAACATGGAGCCATCCACTAGCCCTGCCCTGTGTGCCAAAAGCAAAGACACTTAGCTCTTAACACCAGCTGACCCCCCTTAATTTCTTATTGCATCATCAACATGGTGAACTTCGAAGATGGAGAATACATCCAGTTATTTTTTTTAGTTTCCTTTAATTAAACTAAATGCCATTCCATTTAGACTACATTAACACTGAGAAACTCTTGATGAATGGCATTTCTTGTCCTTGGATGTATTTTCCCTTCAATAAGTTGATAATTTGCCTTCAGAATTTGATAATTTTATATTAGTGATTGGGATTAAAACTGTTCTCTATGACAATACCTGGTCCTTTTCCATTCATATGTCTAAAAGCAGAGATAGCATTCCACACTGGATAGCAACGCCATATGCTGATCTAGGTTAAGCTGGATTTTTTTTTCCATGAAGAGACTGATGCAACAGGATTCTCCCAACAAATTATTACGCTGAGTCTCAGAGAAGGTTTCACACTCTAAGGGAGCCCCTGGGATGCTGTTATTACTCTTTGAAGGACACTTGACTTTCACCGAACATCTGCCTTGTTTAATGTACCTCCGCTAAATGTGAGCACCTGAACTGAATATGTTAACCAAGGAAAGCAACTAGCAAGAAACCATTCTGAAAACCCTGGGACTTTGCAGTAGGTTACAATACAACTTAGATCCTCAAAAGAAAATCCTTAAAAATAGGTTTCAGGAGTTTCTTTTAAAGTCTGTATTTTCTGAATGGTAATAATGAGTGAATATCAACAGAAATGAATGGAAAAACAAAGATTATATATTTACATTCAAATGTGAACATTAGACCTACTGGAATAAACAGATTCTAATATGAGGCAATCCATAGGCAGACAAATATATTTAACAATTAAATACAAGTTAATACCAGTGAGGGTGGCAGGATAGTTACTCTGACACACTACTGGGGCAGGGTTACAAATTATTACCAATAATTATTAGTATTATAAAAATATTTGTATATTATTATCTGCATAATTTGCTTTTGTAGAAGCATCTCACAATAATTTTTTGAACAGTTTATGCCGTATAATCTGATGGCTACCCTCCTAACTTCCCTTCTATCCTAAGTGAGTGATCAGAGAAGAACACAAAGATTAATCAATGAGGGTACTTGTTGCAGAATTATTAATAATAGTGTGAAATGGTAACAACAACAACAAGCAATTCAAATGAATTATGGTTAACCTCAATTAGGAAATATTAGTAAGTCATTAAAAATGAATTCTTTAGACAAACATTCAGGATACTAGTGTATCCCTAGAACTTCAAATAGTGCCTGGTACATGGTATTACGCCCTCTAGATAGTTGCCAAATGAAAGAATATAACTTTAGGGGAGCCTGGTTGGCTCAGTCAGTTAAGCATCCAACTTCAGCTCAGGTCATGATCTCAGAGTTTGTGGGTTCAAGCCCCACGTCAGGATCTGTGCTGACAGCTCAGAGCCTGGAGCCTGCTTCAGATTTTGTATCTCCCTCTCTCTCTCTGCCCCTCCCTTACTTGTTCTGTCTCTCTCTCTCTCTCTCTCTCTCTCTCTCAAAAATAAACATTAAAAACAAAAATTAAAAAAAAGAAGAAAGAATATAACTTTAAATGGAAAAGGGTACAAAAATCACTTTTTTCAGTATAATCCACATTCTCTTATAAGCATACTTTAGATAGATATAGATAGGGAGATGGACAGACAGACCTGTACCAATGCATAGAAAAAGATCAGAAAGGAAATACTCAGACTTCAAAATGGTTATTTTGGGGTGGTGAGTTTATACATCATTTTTATATTCTTCATTTCTTCCTTTATTTTAAAAACCTTCTACAATAAATATTCACCATTTTTAGAACCAGAGTGATCTTTTTAAGCATACATGAGAAATATAAATCACTATACCTTTTGGTGGTGTTTCTTACTGGACTTGACTCCACCTCTCTAATAGGTCTTTTAAGTGTTATGGGATCAGTCAATTAATGTAGTTTAATAAACATTTGCTGACACTCTGTTAGGTGTCTTCCATGATCTGGGGACACATGAATAGACAATAAAATTCTTACTCTTAAAGATATTACAGTAAATACAAAGTTTTATTAGTTGTGTTTTTTTTTTCAACTTTTTTTAAATTTATTTTTGGGACAGAGAGAGACAGAGCATGAACGGGGGAGGGGCAGAGAGAGAGGGAGACACAGTATCGGAAACAGGCTCCAGGCTCCGAGCCATCAGCCCAGAGCCTGACGCGGGGCTCGAACTCACTCACGGACCGCGAGATCGTGACCTGGCTGAAGTCGGATGCTTAACCGACTGCGCCACCCAGGCGCCCCAGTTGTGTTTTTAATATAAAGATAATACAGTTAGGATAAAACAGAGGAAACCTTCATAATGGAAGTAAGTGGGCACAGGCCACCATGAGAGAGTAAAGGCAAGAAGAGTCTCTTTGCCAACCTGAGGGAGACCAGTTCTAGAAGCGAAGGAAAGGAAATGAGCACAGGAGGAGACCAAGTTGGCATGCGGCCAAGGAACCAAATGAGCCAACACCTGAGATGTGAAGTGAACAGACAGCAAGGGTAGCTTTGCTTTTTGGTTTGTATTCTAGTCACATCTTCGTTTCTACCCAAGGAGAAATGATAAATGACATGTCTATTGCCTTTGCCAGCCGTAAGGCCAATTTATCCACCCCCCTCTGCCTGACTTTGTCAGTAAAACCCCCCTCTCTTGGTTATATCTCCACAACCCTGATCATTCCATTCTCCACATTTTCCACATCTCCAAATCTTCCAGCTTTCTTCCCTGCCCAAGAAACACATTCCATAATGTTTTTGACATTTTAAGACAGGGAAAAGCATTTTAAGACAGGGAATTCATGACTGAAGCTGCATAGAGGATCAGTTCAAATAATTAACTAGTAAGATGGTAACTTTCCAACAAGACCCCCGCAGCCCTTCTCTGCTTATTGTCATATAGGGCATGAGTGATGGATTACCTTAATACCAGGCCCTTTGCATTAGTAAATACCAAGTCCAATGGGAATAGCCCCAGGTAAGAAGTATCTCCAGTAAGGGTCACACCAACATACACTTTATTCAACAGCCACAGATACAGTATTTACCAATCTAAGACCATGTGGCCAATAGGAATTTCATGCATTTTGTGGTATAGTGTATAAATACACAACTAATGTGGACATTCTTTCAATTTTCTTTTTTAAACACAGAGTTCAGAAATAATTCAAAACATAAAGCAGCATAACCAATATGTGGACTACAGAATGCTAGTTTCATGGGATTATAATGGATGTTATAAAAAAAATGAGGATCCTGGTTAAAAATTCTGGGTACGACAAGTGTCTTTATCATTAGTCTTGAATGAGTCCAGGCAAATTGAGTTTCTCCTAGAAAATGATGAGATACGTAACATTTCCCAAGTTTATGTGACAATAGAATCTCTTTGCACAGGTTATTTTGCAGGTCTAGAGTTCTCTTAGGGACCATACTTTAAAATTTAATCATAGTACCACATTAGATTTTAAAATTACAGAATCAGATTAGATCTCTAATCTCTGTCAGGAGTGATTTCAGAACAACTGTCCTCAATAGTGTCTGCACATTAAAATCACATGAGAGAGGCACGTGGGTGGCTCAGACGGTTAAGCATCCCACTTCAGCTCAGGTGATCTCTGTTACGATTTCATGGTTCATGGGTTAAAGCCCCACGTCAGGCTCTGTGCTGACAGCTCAGAGCCTGGATCCTGCTTCGGAAACTGTGTCTCCCTCTCTCTCTGCCCCTTCCCTGCTCATGCTCTGTCTCTCTCTGTCTCTCAAAAATGAATAAATACATTAAAAAAATAAAAAAAATAAAATCACATGAGAAACTTAAAAAATGTCCAATGCCCAACCCTTACCTCAAATCAGTCAAATCAGAATCCCTGGGGCGAAGACCAAGGCATCAGTATTTTGTAAAGCTCTGAGGGGATTATAATGGGCAGCTGGGTTGAGAGCCGCCACCTTTGTGTCTCCTACCAATGCAGGATGCTCTTCTTAAGGCATCCCTGATATCTTGGTGTTCTAGCTTTTCAACACGGTGAGCCTCTGTGGCCCCTTGTCACAGCAAAACATTCCTCTGCTATGTTAAATACAAGATGAAAGCCACTGTGTCTAAGATAACATTTATCTCAGTAATATCTTATATTGCTAAAACTGTAGAGCACATGCTACATTCCTATCTCCCATCAGTAAATGAAGGGCCTATTTTATTTTTGCCCCTTAGTAGTTTGAACATAGCGCTCCACATAAAATTCCCACAAAGGGAAAAACAAGCCTTACATTTATTAATAAAGTTCTAGCAGCAAATATTGAAAACCTGATATCCAGACAGAGTACAGAATATTAACTGTGACATGTAATATTTAAGGGCAGAAATTTTTTATTAATATTTATATACCTAATATGTACAATCGAGAAGTCTAAATAGCAGAGATGCTTTTTGCATTATGCAGACACGAGCCCAGTGAATCTCTCCAGCCCCCAGGGCACAGAGTAAGACTGCCTTGGAGGTGGGAGCTGACACAGGACTCTTTGCCAGACTTTGCCTTGGTAGGAGCCTTAATTAATTTTATTTATAGTTCTACCAAGTACTGCTCTGTTTCTTCTCATTGAATTACTTGGAATGCGTGTTTAGTTGTAAGGCAGTGCTTTTGGTTGAATAGTGAAAATAAAAATACTTGAACTCCAGGGACTCCAGCCACACAAATAACCATTCAAAACTTGGAACCTAAAATGATATGCCTTTGAGTGAACGGAGCAAAAACCATTCTCATAAATGATACCTCCCAAATCACTGTCCCCAATTTGGGATGAGTCCTGATGCTATAGGCCATTCTGTTAAAATGTGTGAACAGTTTTACTTCTAGCTACCCACGGATTTCATGCAAAATTTTCACCAAAGAAAACAAAAACACCTAGTGTTTTATCCTTAAAACTGAAAAGGTTTATGACAAGGTAGTTACATTATTTATTTGAATAATAAAATAAAGTCCAGTATCAACCTGACTTGCAAACCAGCTATCTGATCTTAGAGTCACTAATCTTTATTTCCTTCATAATCCAATTTCCTTTATTATTTGCAATGCTAATGATTGTTTTGATTAAAGAATTAGGGATAGAAATGATAATGCTGTATAATTAAGTATGCAGATTTGGAGCTTTTTGCTTTTAAATGCAGTGTATTCAAAGAGCTAGATCTTGGTACTAGATAATTTGTGAAATTATATATTGCATTAATAATGTGCTGGAATAGTTAAGGGGCTAAAAATTTCACGATTATCCCACACCCAATAGTTGGTGGTCCATAAATATACCAAATGAATCTAAGTAGGCCTTTAGAAAATCCAATTTATTGAATTAAGTATGAGTTTTAATAGCCCAATAAAACATAACTGAAAGAAAAATATTGCATGTTACACTGCCCAACTTCGGCATAGCAATTCATTGAATTTTATCTCTCAACAAAAAAATAAATACTATAATTATTTTTCATGACAAATTTGTATCTAATTTAAATGATACTCCTTTGTGAACCTGAGAGTTTCTATGATAATGGGGGAAAGCTATCTGCTTGTTAGGTGTTTTAAGACTGAAATATAAAAGGAGCCTCAGGGAATGTGTAGCACTTATGCTAAAGAAGAGGGAACTGGGAAAGCAGCTGAGAGGCTGGGGCAATTTAAGGCTGTGTTTAATTTTGTGGTTGGGCTGCTGTCACACAGAAGAGGGACTGAACTTTCTCAGAAGCTTCTGAGGGCTGCAGAGCAAATAGATAGTCTGTAAAACAACTTACGGAAATCTTTTCAAGCAGTCAAAATTATTTCAAGAATGGAAAATCCCCAAAAGGAAGTGAGTCTTTCATTAAAGAAGCAATCAAGTCCAGCCTTGAAAAACACAGGCAGAAATACTTGAAGAAGGGGTGCCTGGGTGGCGCAGTCGGTTAAGCGTCCGACTTCAGCCAGGTCACGATCTCGCGGTCCTTGAGTTCAAGCCCCACGTCAGGCTCTGGGCTGATGGCTCAGAGCCTGGAGCCTGTTTCCGATTCTGTGTCTCCCTCTCTCTCTGCCCCTCCCCCGTTCATGCTCTGTCGCTCTCTGTCCCAAAAATAAATAAACATTGAAAAAAAAATTAAAAAAAAAATACTTGAAGAAGAGGTCTGGCATGGAAATCAGGAGTCAACTGGATTACTTTCAAAGTCTGGTTCTACCCCGAGGTCCTAGAGTTTTCTGAGATTAATTACAGCCAATTGTGAAATATTAAAAAGTCAAGGAATTTAAATGAATTATTTAAAATACCAGAAATCAGAATCTAAAATGAAACTTTCAACTCAAGGTGCAGGCACTGGAAGACACACAGATTTTTGTAATTAAATCATTCTCTATTAAAAATCTGTACAAGTATTGTCATATTCCTCTCTCTCTCTCTCTCTCTCTCTCTCTCTGTGTGTGTGTGTGTGTGTGTGTGTGTGTGTGTGTATGGAGACTTTTTGGGAGTGGTCTTTTTTGATATTTCAAACTGAAATCTATCAACTATTAGATACCTACATGCTTACAGTTGCTATCCCTAGAATGCAAGGTCATAGATGATTTTTATTTTCTTCTTTTTGCTTATGTTAATATATTGGTTTTCTTCAAAGGTCCTGTTGGGGTGCCTGGGTGGCTCAGTTGGTTGAGCGTCTGACTTTGGCTCAGGTCATGATCTTGTGGTTCATGGGTTTAAGTCCCATATTGGGCTCTGTGCTGTCAGTGCAGAGCCTGTTTCTGATTCTCTGCCCCCTCCCCCCTTGTGTTATCTCTCTCTCTCAAAAATAAATATACATTTTTTTAAAAAGTGGCATTTTTAGGGGCACATGGGAGGCTCAGTTTGTTAAGGCTCTTGACTTCGGCTCAGGTCATGATCTCATGGGTTGTGAGTTCAAGCCCCGCATCAGGATCCATGCTGACAGTGTGGAGCTTGCTTGGGATTCTCTCTCTCTCTCTCTCTCTCTCTCTCCTCCTCCTCCTCCTCCTCCTCCTCCTCCCCACTTGTGCTCTCTTTCTCTTTCAAAACAAATAAATAACTTAAAAAATTGTTTAAAAAAAGAAAATAAAAATAAAAAAGGGTCATTTTTAATTGAGAATTAATAAATTTCCATAAAATATTAGATGTTTTGACTACATGTGTACATTCACAGAATAAAATTAAAAACTGAGACACTTAGATAATCCTTCATCAAAGCCTCCTTTTGACCTTAGTTATCTGGGTATTATGTAAAAGAAAAAGTTTAAGAACCTAAATTAAGGGCACCTCGGTGGCTCAGTAGGTTAAGCATCTGACTTTGGCTCAGGTCATGATCTCGTGGTCCATGAGTTCGAGCCCCGAGTTGGGCTCTGTGCTGACAGCTCAGAACCTGGAGGGATTCTGTCTGTCTCTGACCCTCCCCACCTCATGCTCTTTCTCTTTCTCTCTCTCTCCCTCTAAAAAATAAACATTAAAAAAAGAATGTAAATTATAATTATCTAAATTTGTTCTTTAATTTCTCAGTGAAATAGCCTATGTATTCTTTCATCTGAAAGCTCATACGAATAAATAAAATCAGCATTCTGGACACACTTTACTGATAGAGAGCACTGTCTTAATATCTTTCATAATATAATTGTACACTGGGGTTTTTTTAAATTTCATAATATTTTAGTTTAAAATTAAATCATTGTTGATAATTATTTAGGATTATAATAGCAACAACTGTACTATAATCATGGGGGTAAAAAGGTACCAAGATTTAATTCTGGTAAAATTAAGTATTTTACCAAGCTATTAGCATTGTAGTCAAAATTAAAGCAATAGCCACATGGTGCAAGTTCAGAGAAAAAAAATACGACTTATCTGCTGCTCCCTGCTAATATTAAGCAAGAAAACTTACAGAAAAAAATCCATAATATTTGCTGTGTACCTAACATCTGAGTACTCTATTTTCAAATTACAGCTGTCTTCATTTAAATTTTGTGACTGACAGTTAAAGATATCACAGAAGGCCCTCCAAAGGGATTCAGGCACCATAATTGCAAGATTATTTGAACCTTCTGGAAACCATTTCATTGGATAACTCAGCTTCCAAATAAAATTTCTAGTGTCTACCAGCCTTCCTCAGTGTGTAACTCAATTTGTTGTTTTAGGAGACTGTAATTTTGGAATCATGCCAAGGAAACTAGTGTGCCATTAAGAAAAATATGATTCTCTTCCTGTAGGGATAGAACCATACACACAGGTGAGCAAACAGCTAAAAGCAGCTACCGTTGAGGAAAAAAAAAGGTAGTGACACCAATTCCTTCTGCGAGCATTTGCTTCATTCTCTGAGTCCATATCCTTCCTCCCACCCATACTCAGAGACAATTGGTCCCCTCCTGCAGACTCAGCTTTATTCTCCAGGCCCTATGACCAATTTGATCCTTCATCAGAAACCATTAAAAAGCATTTAAGTTGACTCAAACTTTAAGTCAACTTAACTCTGGCCTGCCATTGGTCCTTTGCCTAGTCTGATATGCAGCCTTTTCACCAAGACTCCCATCTTTCATTTCTGTCCTGATCAATGATTCCTGCCTTGTTCTTCTGCACCTAGCCATCTGCTTGAAAACCAGGTCAGGAAGCCAGTCTTTCTGACGCTGGGACCCAACACTGCCCTTGTGCTTGAAAAAAATTGAGGCTTCCACATGTTTAAAAAGTAATACAGTCATGAGCATGTACATGTATGCATGTGCAAACACACAAAACTCTTTTTTTGGGTTAAATGTATCTGTATCTCCCTATTCCATTGAATCAAACACTCTAAATCTCATCTGTGCCATACTAGATCCCATTTATGGGGCTTGTATAAAATAGTTCAACCGTTCCCTTTCACAATCACTGCAACATCTTTGCTTTGGGTGGTACAAGAGGTAAATAGGCATGTAGCCACCATTCACTTTCAGAAGTGTGGTTTAATCTGCATTCCCTCACTTGCCTTCCCAGTACAGGATACTAGTGGATACCCCTAGCTGGAGTATCCACAGCTCTTCTTTCACGCCTCTGCTTTACTAAACATATTTAGGATGAAGTCATAGACCATAAGGCAAAATTGCTTTGGGATCTTGGTAGCTTCCACTACCACCAAGAAGAATCCAGAAACACACTTGTGACACTGGTGGATATTTGGGAGAAATGGTTATTTTGCATGCACTACAGTATGGTTGGGCCACAGTGATTTACTTTGTAACAGGTAGAACAAGAAAACTGCTCAAAATTGTTCTGTTGATGTATAAAGCATACCATCTGCTTTGCTGCTGTCTATTAAGTCTCTAAGAACATTAGAAACAAAATTTGGAGTTAGCTTGAACTAACTCATTTTAAACTAAATTATTTTGGGAAAAGCAGGGAAGCACTGTGCTCTCTGAAGGGCTGAAAGCAACTCACGTGGGGAATTTTTACACCAAAATGATAACATAACTGAATCCCTTGAAGAGCCCAGTTGAGAACTGACTTTCCTGGCAACTCTTGCCTAGATGATTTCATCTTGTCTCATGGATTAATTACAAGCTCATGACTCCTACATTTAAACCTTGAGCCAGGGGCGCCTGGGTGGCTCAGTCAGTTGAGTGTCTGACTTAAGCTCAGGTCATGATCTCACGGTCCGTGAGTTCGAACCCTGTGTGGGGCTCTGTGCTGTCAGTTCAGAGCCTGGAGCCTGCGTCAGATTCTGTCTCCCTCTCTCTCTGTCCCTCCCCCATTCACGCTCTTTCTCTATCAAAACATGAATAAATGTTAAAAAAAAATTTAAACCTTGAGCCCAAACCTGTCCCTGACCTCCAGGCTCACTACCTAACTGCCTCCTCTGTTACCCTACATGGATGTTGATCAAGCATCTCACAACAAACACGTCCAAAATGGAGATAATGTTAGTCCTGAAATCTTTCCTTTCTTACTAAATACCACCTCCATTCTTCCAGGGATGCAGGTACAAATCTCGATTTCTCTCACACTCAACCTATTAGCAAATCCTATAAGCTCTTCCTTTTAAATACCCAGAATTTGATCCCTACTTACCATCTCTACCATGACAATTCTGCTGCAAGCAGCACCATGTCTTGCCTGGACTAACACAGCTTCCAACCTATGGCTTCCCTGCTTCCACTTTTGCTCCTGCATGTATTCTACACAGAGCAGGCAGAGGAAGCCTTCAAAAAGGTAAGTTGGATCGTGTCACTCCTCTGCACAAACTCTTGCAGTGGCTGTTCAATCCATACAGCATAAAATCCGGACTCTTCACCAAGGCTTATATGAAGCTAGCTGGTCTACACCTCAACCTTCCTCTGTCCCTCACCTCCATTTTCCTGCTGATGCCCCCTATCACTCTCCCCCTTACCCACTCTTTTTCAGCCACAAGGGCATCCGTGTTGCTACACCAAACACACTCTCATCCCCAGGACTTTGCCATGGTTGTCTGGAACACTCTTCCCTGATATCTGCAAGTCTTGTTCCATCACTTCCTGTAGGTCTCTGCTAGTATAACCTGAAGGATGCCTTTTCTTTTCTATATAAAAGCATGTACATAATAGCATGTCACACCCATATCACTCCTTGTTGCCTAATCCTGCTTTATTTTTCCTGATAGTATGTAATTTACTTATTTATGTACTGCCTGTCCTCTCTCAGAGGATGTAAATGACCTGAGGGTAGGGACTCCGTATTCTCAGCATCAAACAGTTCCTGATACAGAGCGGGCACTCACTATGTATTCGTTGGTTGATTAAATGAAGAATGTACTCTTTTGTCCCTAGTCTCCCTCATAATGGAAGCCTGCATGTTTGTACATCCTTGCACATCATCTGGAACACATCAGACCGTGATCCAGGCTTTCACAATGTCCCAAGGATGGAAAATCTGGAGTTAATCATCCTTTTCAAATTGGCACTGCCCTATGGGCACTTTATCATCCTTACCCCTAAACTGCTGGAAAATCCAGATTGAGCAATGACAATGTTCTCCTCAGGAGCCATTTGCTGTTCATAAAACTCTAAAAAATAGCATCTATGGAACAAAGAGTCTGATGCAATGTTAGAGATACATTATCCTGAACAGCTAAAGATGGCTTCCAGGAATAGGATGTACCACGTAATGGCATAATCGCCTGTCCATTTCTCATTAAAAGGGGCCTGAAAGTGCACGGGCACCAAACATTTATTTCTAAAGCTCTTTTGTGAAGTTGTTCTGATAGATGGATGTGAGTGTGTAAATGAGAATAGAATAGAATTTCTAATAACTTAGAAAATCCTTAAGATACCACATCCCTTCTGAATGTGCAATTAGAAAATAAGGTAGCGGAAAATAGAGGGAAGAAATTACTGCAGAGAAGACAGCAAGTGAATTTTAGACAAATCTTACTTTTTCAGAATGGAGTAAATGATTAGAGCAAATATCTTATTATATTTTTATGCATTATGTATGTAAAGTGCTTGGCTCAAAGGAGGCACTATTTAGTAGTTATTATTTTATTCTCTGTGATAGTGGTTAAGATCACAGACTTTGAGGTCAGATCCACAAGGGTTAATTCTTAGGTGACACTTACACCCCGTGGAACTGGACCAGTCACTTAGCATCTCTGATCTTCCACTGTCTTATCTAGAAAGTGGACATAACACCCTTCATCATGGTAGGACCAAATAAAATATGCATATAAGGGAAAGCATATAATGCAGCATCTAGCATATAAATAACAATAACATTTTTATATGAACAAAAGGTAAAATGGCAGGCATCACAGGAAGAGATTGAGAAGAAAGAGGGGTATCTAAAGGATGTTGTGCTTACTCTTCCATTCTTTCAGGTCTCTGCTCAACTGCATATGGCAGGAGATTGGAAGAGCTGCTAACAAAAGAAAAGGCTTGGACTCCTGTTTCTCATAAAGTATGGAGCGGGGATCATTTCCTTCTCTTTGCCAACTGATTTGCTGCCTGCCTTCACACTAACTTAACAATCCTCCAAGGGTTTGATAAGGCCACTCTTCCCTAGGAAGCTCAACCTCTTAGAAATAAGGTGGGCACATCCTTTGTCACTGCTCCAGTCCTGCCAGTTCCTCCCTTGCAGGGAGGTTGTAGGTTGGCTCTACTCATGACACTCCAATCCAAGTATGTTTGACTAGTTTTCCGGCACTTTGTCCTCTGGTTACAGAAGACTCCTCATTCCTCCCTGAAGAAAGAGGCTGGTCACAATCCAGCCTGTGCATCACATCCCTGTGAAAAACCTGCTGCCCTCCCCACCAACCACAAACATATATGATTTCTGACTCCTTTGCCTCATCTGTTTGCCTTATTAGAACTACATCATGCCTTCTAGAACCTGCATTGCCACTGCTGGTTCATCTGCAGCACAGGTTAGGATCCGACAGACCTGATGTCTACTTCCCACTCCCCATTTGCTAACCATGTGACCTTGAGAATGTTATTTAATGTTCTTAAGCCTCAGTACCCTTATCTGTAAAATGGAAATAATCATATCTGAGAGGATTATTCTAGGAATTCAATGAGATAATGGAAACAAATGTTCACTCAGTGCTATCTCATGACAAGTGTTTTATGGGCACAGTGTCTGGCACATAGAACTCCGTGAGTCATCAAAAAAATATTTATAAAGCATTTATTATGTGTCAGGCATTGTAGTGGGAGCTTGCGGTTCAATAGAGGAAGTAACACTCAGTTCTGGTATTCAAGAAGCTCCAAGACTATCACTGGGGTGGGTGAGAGAGTGTTGGTCGGGAGAGGTGGGGTAGAGCAGGCATGATGTGGATGGATGGACAACAAAAGCTGCAATCACACCACAGTGTGGTAGGTGCTATAATGGGGTGGGATTATAAGGGACTAGGCACCCTGAAATCTTGAAGGGGCAGAAAGGAGTTTTGGGATTCAAGCTGAAACCTCAAGGGTGACCCGTCATTAGCCACCCAATGGTGGGGGGGGGGGCAACAATAGAGGCAGGAGAGATGATAAGGTTGGCGGGTAGGTTGGTGCTAGGGGAGGCGGAGGATGAAGGATATTCTTGGCAGGAAATGTGCAAAAATCTGGACACAAAAGAGAGCATACTGAGATCAGAGAGCCAAAACTCTGTCAGTATGGCTCAACATAACGAAGATAACCAATAATACTGAATAAATTAACTAGCTAAGTAATTGGTTAACTGGACTCTCCACCCTTCCTACCCTCACTAAGCTCTGATTGCACTTTTCTGCTATATGCTACACACATTTAAAGACATTTTCACATCCAGTGGGAAATAAGGGCCAGGAGCAAATTCTCTGGACTCAGACTGCCTACGCTCAAATCTTAACTCTGCTACTTACTAGCTGTGTGACTTCAATTACTTACCTCCAGTTTCCTCTCTCATAAAACTGAGATAAAAATAGTGCCTTCTGTGGTTACACGGATTTAGTTATTAGCATGGCAGCTGACACAGAGTAATCATCCAATAAATGTTATTAACATGACATACTCCTCCGTAATTTTCGCTGAGTGTACTTCTTGTCTCCTCACCTGACTGCAAGCTTCTTGGGGTCAAGGACATAGTCTTCAACATTTTCTCTTCTCTGATAGGATAGAGTGGCACTGGTTTAAAATGCTCAATAAACGTGTGCTGACAGAGCTATATTAGCTCAGGCAGCATAGCAGAATGCTTAAGACTGTGAGTTCCAGAGCTAGACGTGCCGGGGCTCATATTTACAGCTCTTCCATTTACTGGCTTTTTGACCTTAGGCAAGTTACTTAACCTCTCATTGCCTCAGTTTTCTCATCTGTAAAGTAGGGATCATCACAATAACGACTTCACTGGCTAGTTATGAGCATTTAATGGGTAAAGCCCTTAGATTAGGGGTGGTATTTAACTAAGACCTGGTATAGTTACTATCATTCTCTTGTATTTGTAGCATCAGAATGAAAAATTGGAACTGAGGTGGGAATTCAAGATGTCTAAATATGCAGCCTAGCTAAAGATATAATGGAAATTAGACACGTATAGTTTCTATGTATTTCTGTAAAATCAACTGCACATATGCACAAATATTCACAACCTCATTATATTAAAAGTAACAGTGTCTAATGTAATAGATTATACATAGATTTCCTTCTGTTTCATACCTGATTTTGCCTTATTAATCTTGAGTCACAGAATCCTGGCTTTAGCACAACCCAAATAAGAGACTGGAGGGCTTCCCAGAAATAAGAAACCAAACAACAAGAGACCAAGACCGCATCTTAATATCCTGATACCAACAAATAACAAAAATTACAGCTTTAAAAAGTTATATATTAATGATTGATCCAATCCTTAAGAGACTCTGTGCAATTTGAACCATCAAAGTCAGTTCTAAAGCTGGATCAAATCCACTTACCCATCCCTGATTTAGAGCTTATGGATTTTATTCTTCTAAGGATCTGTAATCCAAATATCTCATTTAGGGCTCATGGGGGAAGATGCAATAAAGTGTACAGAATGCTAGGAATTCAAATGGGGAAATTCCTAACTCCTTAATTAAACTTGCAGGGATAATGCTTTCTGCATGAATCAGATTCATAAAAGTATAATAACAACCATAGATTTATAGCTGGACAACAGATATATGTCATGCTCTGAGTTACAGCTGAGAACAGAGTTTGTTAAAGCTGAATTATGGCAAATGCCTTCAACTGAAAAAACGTATGCATAAAATATTAGCCATGATACACACTTAGAATACTCTGCAGTATAATAAAGACAGTTTCTTTTAAAGGTTATAAATTAAGAATGCTTCCTTTCAAATGAATTACAATTACCACGTTCTTTTTAAAAGTGGCTGAGCATGTATCTTATGCCTAATTCCTATTTAAAGGATATATCCTTAACCTTAACAGTTGCCTATGTAACTTTCTCTAGGGTTCCTGGATTACAGGCACACAGCTACTATAAAAATGAGAAAGAAATACACCTCAGTCATCTCAATTGATAATTATTGTGCTTGCTACCAAGCTGCTTCTTTGATTCAGTGAACAGGTTTGCAGGTGTTTGGAGCACTCCCCTCCCCCCCCCTTCCTTATTATTTTAAGAAAATCCAAGTAGGACTGCCTAGGCAGTAAATATCCCTTGGACAACCACCATGAAAGTATACTTCTTCTTCCAAGCCAGGAAATGAGAATAGAAAAATTTTCAAAACATTTGAAGGTACATTTTCATTAAGAAACTTGGGGATTTGAGCTCATAATTCACCCCTTCAGGAAAGAGAATTTATAGGATGGAATACGTGATCCCCCCTCACCCCAAAGCCAGTTAAGAGGACTCTCTCACTTAGCTGGTAGATGATGGAGTGAGTTCTGGTACTTTCAGTTGTCAGATTTGCAATAACATTTAGTCTTTTCAAATTACTTTACCAACTCCCAAGATCATCAGTCTGTAGTTTTTTCTTCCCCCTTGAAAGTTGGCTTTGGTTCCTACTGGTCTACTGACTTGAGTTATTGTTGAATTTATCCAAAACTCATCAGCTTTTGCTTCATCAACTCTCTGCCAGGACATGAGCCACCACTTTAAGGTTCTTTTTTTAAAAGGAGGATAAATGTATACATACATAATGCTGTTTACTAAAAAGATACTCTCCAGTTAATTAGATCTAAAACTGTATCTTGCTTTAAAAATTGCTATTCTTTGAAGACATTCAAGATTCTAATTTTGTATGTTTATCCAGCAGCTTGGTGGTGGTGGGGGTGGGGGAAGTTATGTAATATAAGTCTTTTCCTTTCCCTGTGTTACCTTTTTTTTTTTTAACTTTTTCCTCCATGTTTGTGGAAAATTTTGAAATGGTGGAAAAGATAAAGAACAAAATATAAAAGGTGCGCCTGGGTAGCTCAGTCAATAAAGTGCTTGACTCTTGATTTTGACTCAGGTATTGACCTCCAGGTTTGTGAGATCGAGCCCCATGTGGGGCTCCATGCTTACAGTACTGAGCCTGCTTGGGATTCTCTCTCCCTGTCTCTCTCTCTCTGCCCCCCCCCCTGCTCTCTCTCTCTCTCTCTCTCAAAAAAAAAATAAATAAAATTAAAAAAAGAACAAAATATTTTAAAAAATATTCCTAATTTCAATACCCTGAGATAATTACCATTAATATCTTGACATTTCTTTCTAGAATTTTTCCTATGCACCTTCTAACAACATTAGGATCATAATATGTGGCGGTAATTTGACATACTGCTTTCAAAACGTAACATTATATCTGAGAACGTTTCCATTTCCATGTGCTTTGAAAACCCAATTTTTTAATGGTTGTGTAATACTCTGTAATGTGGACATGCCTTAATGAATTGAACCATTTCTATTAAGTTTGATATTTAAGATATATTTAAATGTTCATACTTATACTCAGATTCTTATGCTCATCTCTAATTATTTCCTCAGTTTCTACAAGTGCAAATATTGTGTCCAGAGATATTTTAGAAGGTTATTTAGCGCAAACTGTTTGCTGGACACCAGTCCTTACTTTAGTAATATTGGCTTTATAACAGGCAGGTACTATTGTTACCCTTATTTTACAGATGAGGAAGATTAAGTAATTCCCCACAGTCACACCACAGAGCAACCGAGCTTTGAATGCAGGTAAATGGTCCTAAACACTGTGCCAAGCTGCCTTTTGGGAAAAGTTGCAAGGCTTTTGATAAATATTGGCAATTTTTATAAAGATGCTACCCTATGCAGCTACCTATAAAAGCACACACCTCACCTTACATCACCTTAAATCCACCAACACAGGATATCATTGTTTTAAGTATCTGTCCCAAAATTTTAGATTTTAAATTTGCATTTATTCAACTCAGTGCCTTTTTTCTGAATTATATACGTATGTTTGCTCTTCAATAAAATAGTACTGTGAACGTAATTGGAGCTCACGCCATACTTGTAGATTGACTGATTAACTGACAGGTTGAGAACAAAGGATAATTAATTCAAGTTATTATCAAGAAGTACTGATTTGGACAACTTGAATACAGGGCAGCAGTCTTGAAAGAACGGGGTGTCCATCTGAGCCAGTAAAGACAAGGCAAATATGCGTTGGTACAAAAAAACCACACACCATCCATTCTTCCACTAAGTGGGGTTCTGTTCCTAACTCAGACACAAGCTGAAAGATGATCCTTCAAAGAGTTTACCACTTCTGAAGGGTCAGACAGAAAGCAGTTGGAAAATAACAGGATGGTATCCAGTCATGAGCTAAATGAAACAGAAATGGTAGAGTAGGTCTGAGGGGGGAGAGAACTCACAAATGCTAGACCCAGCGTGGAACCCCAACAAATGCTGAGGCATCATCTTACGCAATTGTATTGAACTGGGGAAGCACATCCTTCTGAGAAATAGCAAGCCCACTCTTTCGGATGAAACCTAACTGAGGAAAAGTAGAAATGTCTGCAAATGGCAACAGTTTTAATTGCCTTTTATTTTTAAGCAGGAAATGTAATATCTGTAACCATACCTAATCATTTTCTTATTATTACTTCGGTTTTCTGGAAGTGGTTCATTTTGTTTCATTTTATGTCAAAAATGTAGAAACTACATAACTAGGCTGACTGTATGCTGTGCTTCTAAACACATTTTGAGTTTGAATCAGATATGTTGATGCTTATGTAAGTCACCTAATTATGAAATGTGGCTTGTCTAGTTTACTTTGTAATGAAGTGTTCTTTAAAATGAGAACTTATTTTTTTTGTTGCAGAGGCTATTAATAGTAGCTTCTTAAATACAGAACTACTTCTCATGCTTGTGGAAAAATGGGCTTACTTCCAGACACTTCTTGAAAGCAAATTCTGCAGAAGTGTAAATACTGTACTATGTATGATGTTTTTCAGTTGTTAAAAGTGTAATTATAAATTGACTAAAAAATTTTAAAACATTGCGATACAAACACACCCAATTTCTTTCACTAGGCACCAAAAACACAATGCTTAAACCTATAAAATTTGCAAAACCCACCTGTGACACACAAAAATGCAACAAAATGTATTGGCTCTAAAATAAGAAAATTGCAAAATAGGAATTAATACATTCCATTTTTATACCTACAGAATGCAACATTTTTTAAAGTTTATTTCTTTTTGAGAGAAGGTGGGGGGAGGGGCAGAGAGGGAGAAGATCCAAAGCAGAGCCTGATGTGGGGCTCAAACCCACGAACCATGAGATCACAACCTGAACCAAAGCCTGACAATCAACTAAGCCACCAGGCACCTCCAGAATGCAACATTTTGTTAGCTATCCAATGACAATTAAATCTTATGATAGTTACATATAAGTTAAAATGTACCACTTCTCTTATTAACATATGTTTTACATGATTTGAGACTCTAAAAACAAGAGAACCTAAGACCTGCAAAGATCTTAAATTGGTCCTCAGTTTGAAGAGGCACTTCTGGGGGCACCTGGATGGCTCAGTTGGTTAATCATCAGACTCTTGATCTCGGCTCTGGTCACAATCTCGTGGTTGTGAGATTGAGCCCTGGCATCACTGGGCTCTGTGCTGGGCACAGAACCTGCTTAAGATTCTCTCCCTCCTTCCCTCCCTAGCGCATGCTTGCTTGGTCTCTCTCTCCTTCCCTCTCTTTATCTGTCTCAAGAAAAAAAAAAAAAAGAATTGAACAGGCACCTCTGTCTGATCAAGCTGTTTTCAGGCACTTCTCTATTAAGCATGGCTCTCATTTCTCCATTAAGTAATGTATATAACATACCTAAGGAATATTTAAGATATCAACAGGTATTATAAAATTTTTACATCTGTCTACAGCCTCTGTAATAAAAGTTAGCTGCTTCAGGCATTCGCTTCTGCTGACTATACTATTTGAGATGCTTGCAGTATAGTTTCCTTTATTTTAGTCACTGTTTAGTCTTCATTGGATATGCAGTTTCCTCCTGCTTTTTGCTCAGACCTTGGAACAAACTATTCACTGCTCCTCCCCACTGGCCACCCAGTTTGTGGTACTTTGTTAAAAACAAAAACAAAACAAAAAAACAGCCCTAGAAAACTATACATTGTCTCTAGGTTGAAATTCCAAATTCCCCAAGAAGAAAACTGATCCATCTGGGGCCAGGTGCCCTTCTCTGCCCTAATTAACCATGGTCATGGGGCAGGATTGTAACTTCTGCAGATAGAGTATGCATATGAGACAAAGGTTGGGGCAGGGGCGGGGTGTCTTAGCCTGCACCCCAAGATAATAGAGCAGGAGTCAAGAATTAAGTGCCAATGCTTTGTGTGAGAGGTGCAAAACCAGGGCAGCAAGAGTGAGGAAAAGGTAGGATACCATACATCCCAGATTATACCCATTGTCCTGGTGGTTTGTGAGAGAGGAATGAGCAAATGCAGAAGTGGAGGAGTCCCTTATGATCTCCCATGAAGAGAGGCAGAGTGGTATTCTCCACTCCACACAGGAAGCACCCTCTTTTTCTTTAAGAAAAACTATTTGGTGGCAAGTGAACAAAAGGTTCACAGGAATAGAAGTCAGGGCCCCGGGGTTGTAGTTTTGTATTTGTTCTTGTCTTCCATTTGGCTTAACAATTTCCAGGAAGTATCAAGTTTGGAAGGCATCTAGTTTCGGGTTTACTGACAGATGTATGTTTTTTATAGTTACTTTTGTGTTTTAATGAATATTATAAAATATCAGATATCAAATGTGCAGAATATAGTTTTAAAATAAATTTATCTAAAACACGAATGAATTATTTAAAGATTCAAATAATAGTACAGAGAATGTTGCAGCAAAAAAATTGTGGGGATGGTTCACAAAAGAAGTTGATTCATAAATCTGGTATTTAATTCCTTGTGCAACATGCAAGATGTTGTGGTTCAGCCTGATCTTGAACAGTTCCAATGACCAGTTTCTCCTGCTAATCCTTACCCCACACCTCAGCCAGGTCTTTCCTCTTTTTTTTTTTTTTTTTGTCTTGCTTCTATCTTGTGAAGTCATACTGAATTGTTCTCTTGTATTTTCTTCATGGCTATCCTTTGAATACTTGCAGTCAGTAATCAAAACATTTTTTTAATGTTCTTTTAGTCAGGGCTAACTATTTCCATGGTCCTTTCTCATTGAGAATCTTTATATGCTCTTGTGTGTCATTTTATGAAGAAAGAGACAGAATGCCCACATCTCAAGAGCATGCATTTCTCATGTAATCCACCTGGGATTGTTCCAGAAGAATAATAAGGTTCAACAACTACAAGGCTCAAATTTTTGAAATACTTACCTAAAAATCATCTCATTTGATCCCTTCTGTAACTTTGCAAGGTAGACAGGTAACACTGCCCCCATTTATTAATTAGAAAACTAGGGGATAAAAAATATTAAGTGATTTCCTTTAATTAGAAGAAAAATAATAAAATTTCTGAGAATAAAAATAGAGTCTCTATACACTAATATTTTTGTTTTCTGCTAAATCTGCTGTTTATAGAGTCTTTGGCATCATGAAATTCATAGCCCAAGATGGAAGATAAGACAAACGGAACCACTGGGAAAAAAACAGGAAGGAAAACACAAAGTAAGAAATTAAAAAGAAAAACACATGTGATCTGGAGAGGGGCAGATGGACAAATCAGAAGGAAACAATGGGTATAAAAGAGGTGTAATGTTACATTTGAGTATTTTAGAGTGGACTGTCTTTCTTCATATTGATTCTTGAACTTGAGCTCCTTAAAGATAGAGCCTGCTGCTTCAGTGGTGTTAGGGAAGCCTCCAAAAAAATGAAATGAAATAAAATAAAGTAATAAATATATTCTCCCTAAGGAAGTGAAGAAGTGTCACGACCAGCCCCAGGCTCAGTGACTTGCTAGGAGGAATTACAGGACTTGGTATACAGTTGTACTCACAGCCAAGATTTACTGTAGTGAAAAGGATGTAAAGCAAAATCAACAAAGGTAAAGGCACGTAGAACAAAATCCAAAGGAAACCAAATGCAAGCTTCCAAGGGGCATATCCTGTGGCAGCCACACAGGACACACTTAATTCCCTCAGCAATGGGTTGCTGCAGCACATGTGAAATATTGCCTCCCGTAGAAGCTCACTGGAAACCATGACCTAAGTTTTTATTGGGAATGGGCACATAAGCACCCATTGCCTGGCACATACCAATGTTCCAGAATTCCAGAAGGACAGCAGGGATTCAGCATGAATGATACCATTTGTACAAACAGTTTAAGCACAGTGAGTCACTCTTATCAGTTAGGGGCCACTTCGGATCAGTGTAAGGAACTATTCGGCATTCAAGTTCCCGGATGCCAGCCAAGGCCACTGTTGCAAAGAAGACTTCCTAAGGATGGAGGTCTCAGGTCTACTATGCTAATATTCCTTCAAACACAGTAAATGCTTCGTCAATCTTTACTACAATCTCAGGTTGACTGGGCTCTAGAACAGAGTTTCTTTCTTCCTCTTGGAAAAAGGAAGCCCAGCCTGTTCTAATAAATAAATACATCATCAGAAATACATTGGGACAATAGAGGACAAAGAGTACAGCCAGGTAGCTAATGACTAAATCCCTCTGATGGATACATAAATCTCCAGTCCCATTGATGATCCCCAAAGAACAGTTCTCAGTCCCACCTGAGAGTTAGTACTGGCAACTGAATTATTTCTGTTCCTTAAATCCAACCTAAATCTTCCCTTCTTATTGAACTGGGTCTTTCTATCTGGCTATAAGAAAGCCTTCTATTTCCTGTGGGAGCTCAGATGGTGGTGGTCTTACAGATCATTGGGGTCCACGATGATGTCTGCACTGAATCATATCCGAAAGAAGTGAGATATGGTCCTTAGATCACCACGTCAGGCTTTAAACTTTGAAACATACAAAAGTAATCGATTCAGATTACTTGAGGAAAGCATGTCAGGAGATCTTCAGAGAAAACTGAGTCACTACTTAGCTGCGTCTCCTTGGGCAATTAAACCTCCAAACCTCATTTTTTCTTACCTATAAAATGAAAGAGGCAAGCTATGTGGCCTGCAAAGTCCCTTCTGACTCGAATACCCTCGGATACAATGGGTTGCACAATACTATATACACAACACCATTGGCATTATTAAAAAGTCATGATGCTCTTGACTCAAATGCCTTTTATCCCACTCAAATGTAAGGGCGGGATGACAGAAGTCAAGGAGCTGGGGTAGAGGGGGAGTGACATCAAAAGAAATAATTGCTGGGATTAAAAGACCATCTGAATAAAAAAAGGGGTCTTCCAAATATTCTCCCTACTCAGACACTTTTATTTGGATCATCTAGAACTATTTCTCTGTGCACCAACTGAACTCCGCCCCCCCCCCTTGGTTTTTAATAATAAACCAGAACATTAATTTTTTAAAACAGGAAATGATAGGGCCAAGACTCCATAAACAGCTAAAATGTTAATCACACAAAGGCTCCCAAAGCAATTTCATTCTGGACTCCTCATGGTTATGCATTACAATAGGAATTTTCATCAGAACGCTGGCCTGAGGATGGGCTGCCTGGCAAGCGACATCTACTAAAGCTTGAATCCCTGGGCCACTCTTGAAGGGGCAACCAGGACAGAATGTTCCAAAAAAGACATTTGCACAGAGGGGGTAATAAATCCATGTTGAGGATACTAGGTACTCGGGATATATTACCTCAATTGATTTCAACAACAGTTCATGAGGGGATAAGATTATCACGCTCAGTTCACAGATGATGAAAATGAGGTTCAGAGAAGATTATCACGCTCAGTTCACGGATGATGAAAATGAGGTTCAGAGAAGGTAGGTAACTGTCTGAAGTCAGACAATCACACAGCATGTTAGCATTCCATTGACATGTCCTTGCTGCAGAAAAAATTACCACAATCTTGGCAGCTTAAAGCAACACAACTGTATCATCTCATAGCTCTTAGGGATCAGGAGTCCAGGTATGACGTTAGCTGGGTCCTCTGCTCAGCTTTCCCCAAGCTAAAATCAAGGTGTCAGCCAGCGTTGCGATTCTTACCTGAGGTTTGCAGTCCTCATCCAAGCTCACTGGTTATTGGCAGAATTCATGTCAGCCAGTAGAGGTCATATACTCTCTTGCCATATGACTCCATTAGTTAATTTATAAGTTGGTTATTTGCTCCCAGGCCAGTCAGTCCCCTCCAGGATAATCTCCCATTTGGTTAACTCAAAGTCAACTGGTTAGTAACCTAACCACAGGAGTGTAGCCTATCATAATCACAGGTGCCACCCATACTTGGGGTGGGGGAGGCAGGAAGATTGAACAGGGTGAAAGAGAGAGCTAGCTGGTCACCTTAGAATTCCACCCACCATGCAAACTCAGTAAATGGCAGAGCTAAGGTATGACTTCAGGTCCGTTTACTTCCAAAGCCATGGTGCTGCCTATCCACCTGAGCCAGTCTAGGTTGAAGCAGGAGCCTAGACAGGTACTCCCAATGGTGGCAACTGGTTCAGAAAATTAGAAAAGACAGGTGAAGCCCTAGCTGGCCTGAGTTACTCAGAGGGAAGGGTGGTGGCAAGATCTCGTGCCTAAGTTTCTGGGCAAAGTGTCATCTCTGGATGAGATCATTCTGAGATTCCTCAAAAACAAATGTTCTCAGTTGTAAAGGCCCAGACCATCAGGAGGCATCAGTGGCTACACTTCCTTCTAGATTGGATCCTCCCAAGGCTCCTTTCCTTCTGCTGATTCTTCTTGCCACATTTACAGAGCAACTGCTAAGAGCCAAGAATTTTGGAAGTCAGTGAGATGAAAAGACCAGGCCCTGTCCCCAAGATTTTTAGATCTTAAGTTTAGGAAAGGGATGAAAGTGAATAGATATAAAATAAATGTGTTCAGGGAAAAAAAAAATATATATATATATATATAATATATATTTATATATATTTATATTATAAATAAAATATAAATATTTATATAAATATATAAAGTTGGAGAAGAAGTAGCTATATCTCCCTGGGAAGATTCCACAGAGTTCAATCTGACTCTAAAGAGAAAGAGGGTGTTGAGTGGATTAGATGAGAAGTGGTGGGGGTTGGGTGGGGAGGGCATTAGAAGCAGAGGAAACAACTTCCTTGAAACTCCTCAGTGGCTCCCATTGATTCTTGAGATAAAATCCAGGGCCTGAATATGAGCTAGAAGTTCCTATATGATCAAGCTTCTCCTTCCTTTCCAGACAATGCCCCTTGTTAACACCTGTGGTCTGGATTCATCACTGGTCATTCACATGTGTGGTTTCCTCTCTTGGAATATTCTTTATCAGTATACTGCTACCACACATAATTCCCCAACCTACCTTTACACACACACACACACACACACACACACACACACACTTTTCCTGACTTATTACTATTTATTCTTCAGGTCTTGGATTAGACATCACTTCCTCTAGAAAGCCTTCCTCAGTGCCAAAGCCCTGATTTAAAATGCTTACTATAGGTGCTCCTATAACATTGTATCCGTTACCAGCATAGCATTTATCACAGTGTCTTGTACCTGTCTCCTTGAGGCTAGTAGAAGATATAACACAACCAATTTAAGGGACCAGGCTTATCTGCTCACTCTTCCATCTCCAGAAATTACTGGTTACTTAGTAGGTGATCAAAAACTATTTGTTGTGTAAATAGACAAAGGGCACAGAGGCAATCCTTGTTCATGGAAGAAAATTAAGGGCATCATAAACTAAACGGAAACTAAATTTCGCAAGTCTTCCATAGCTTAGAGCCTGCACTGGGGTACCTGACATAGACATTAGCAGAGAATTTATATATCTAAGTTATATGTGTGTGTGTGTGTGTGTGTGTGTGTATGTGTGTGTGTGTGTATATATATATATATATATATATATATATATATATATATACACACATGTATATATGACATACATACCATAAGTATATAGCGCATGTACATATGACACATACATATATCATATATATATGATAGTACTTGAAGATCAGAGAAAAGAGAGACTGTTCTTAAAAAAATATTTAGAACTCTGATTTTCTGTTGGAATCATACTCAAGAAATCAGAATGGTTTTTCATAGTTGTCCATTCCTAAAATCTTGTTTTGGCATATAACAAGTGATCCCCAAAATTGCAGTGGCTTAAAGCAAAGGTTTATTTCTTGCTCACAATGCATGACCATTAACTACTCCAAATATTGGTCATTCCAGACTCGGGCTAAGGAAACATCCTCTATCCCCAATATATCTATGGGGAAAAGAGACATGATGAATCTAAAATGCTCATCTTAGAAGTGACATATGTTCATTCCATCTGTATTCCATTAAATAAAGCATGTTCACATGGCCACTCCTGACTTCAACAGGGCATCTACATATAAACCTCACAAAAGAAGGGGTTCTTCAAGGAGGGAAAGTGAAATATTTGACAAACAGTAATATAATCCATCACACCAGGCATCAGCAGGCTTTAAACCTCTTTTCTGACATTTGGATTTTCCCTTTTCATTTGTTGGCAATTAAACTTTACAATACCACCCTGTGGTTGTAGTGAAGAAAACAAGTTAAGGTTCTAAAGAGAAAGAATCAGAATGCTCAAGTTGGGACAGTCCCTACAGTTCATAGTCGCAGCACTATATTTTATGAACGCAAAAACTGGCTCAGAGAACCTGATGGCTTCCCCAAGGCAACTGTGCGCCATGTGAGAGCTAAGACCAAATCCCAAAGCACTGGTTCTCAGGACTTAGGATCATTCTTCCATTTCCCACATAAGAGGACCCAACTCAATGGCAATGAATCAGACCCACAGCTTTGCACCGCATAGATATAGCTCCCGCCCTTGAACCTGATTCATGGTACTGCTGAGAGAACTCCCCCAGTGCAATGAGCTACAATAGGGCTTTTCTCAAACCAATTCTCACTCTGTTGAGAGAGGCTGTGATTATGCTCAGTTCTTCGCCTGTTTTATAGCTTGGTACTGACATAGTGAGAACATCTACAATAAAAAACATCTATAGGGCTTTGTTTCCTTTTGTATAAATTCATTGTCTAGAATTTGGCAGTCCCATGTCTTGGTGATTTATCAGAATTAGTCTATTTAGGAAGGAGCGCCTTGCTCAACTGAAACCTGTTCTCTTTATTTTACCCAAACCCTAGTATTGTCATGTAGCTTCAACTAAACTCAGGTACGTATTTTAAAGTAACAAAACAAAACAATTCTTCTCCTAAAGCCTCTCTATTCTAGTCTTTATCATGCTCCTTGGTTGTATAATGAACACTATTTCTTCATCACTTTCTTCTCCAATGACACTCCATATATTTTGACTACACAATCCAAAGGCTACCTTCACTTAGGAGTTGGTCAAATCTTAGAAATGGCAGAAAATGTAATGAAACAAAGAGCTGTTTTTAAAGATAAAGTATGGTTTATTTAGACTTTTGTCCTCAGTTTTTAACATAAGCTTTTCCATATATCATGGATTTTATGTCCTTCAAATTGTCTATGTAAAAACAGAAGCACATACTCCAATGTTCTCAAATCCTTAAAAAAAGATATGTGCATACTAATGCACACTATTAGCATTTTGTTTATTCTCTGATTTTTGAGTCCATTATTTTACTCTCTCTTGTTTGCTGTTTTTTGATACATTTAGGGCTGCACTTTTTTTTCTTCTAATAGATTCACGGTATTGATGTGCAAGGCTCAGGGCTAAGAATTGAGCAAACAGTAGACATGTGGAGGAGTCTGAGGATACAGAGATTGAGTTATTCTAAGAAATGAAATAAATGTTCACTACCCACAGAGAGGTTAAAAATTTTTTTCTGACAATTTTAGGATTTGGAGTCTAAAAAGGTTGTTTTGGGGTTCCCCCACCCCTAAATTGTATTCTGACACCCTCTTCTCATTTGCTGGCTCTGGGCAAAGGATACATAGAAGTAACTTATATGGCTTATTTTGAACAGCTCCTAGGAATTTGATAAGTGAATTTACCTTCTAATGATTTGTTGTTCTGCAATTTATATCCACACATACACATATATAACACAGGTGTAGTATTTCCCTCAGGGTTCTCCAACATAAATAAGCTCAATGATGTCATGTCAGACAAGAGAAATTCTTCAAAGAAAGCCAGCTTGGCATATAGAATCCAGATTATCAGGAGTATATCTGAATAGGTAGACTGTGTGCTGAAAAGCTGCTCTCTACAATGCCAGAGTGTGGAAAGGCTGAAAAGTTTGGTTACTATTCTTAGAAGACATCAGCAAGGTCTGGACAGATCACTGGACTAGGATGAAGAAGCCATCTTTATGCCCTGGAGACCTAGGAACTTGACCTGCTCCATGACTTCATTTCCACAGCTCAGTTTATGTGCTTTTGGCCATGCTAACTACACTACGACCCTTTCTCTCTTTACCTAAACACAGCTGACATAATATAAAACATATGGCCGAACACCGTGATTCTATACCACAGTACCTTTTCCATATTAATTATTATCCTGTATATAAAAATAGCACATGTTCACTATAGAAAATACTGGAAAATAAGAAAAGTATTGTATGAAATGTTACTGCTCAGACATAAAACTTCTAGAAAGTGACTTAACCTTTTTGCTTCTTAGTTTTCCTACCTTAGTTTTCCTACCAAAATTCAGATAAAAGTAATGCCTGCCTCACACAACTAGTATAACAATTCAATCAGTGAGTTAGTATATGTGAATGCTTAAAGCCTTGTCTGGCCATAATGGATACTCAACAAATGTTGGCTACTATTATCTTACGTATATATAGTAAGTATAGCTTACTGTCCCCCCGCTTTTTTTAACTTAAAATAAAATACAACCTGTCTCCCCACCTTCACTGCTATAACCCTAGTCTTAAGCCAGCATCATCATCTCTCTCCTGAATTACTGCAATGATAATTTACTTTATGTCCTCAGTAGGACCTACAGTCTAGTCTCCATATAGCAGTTAAGATCATTTGTTACAAATATAAATCAGATCATATTGCTCTCCCACTTAAAACTTTCCAATGGTTTCCAGTTGCACATAAAATGAAATATATTTACTTACATATTAGAAATATGTAATATATCTACTATATTTATCATTTAAGGATTGGATTCCACTTCATGCCAAAAAACTCTGGTTCGTGTAGTCCAGCCAAACAGGAATCCAGAGGCAGGTTTTCAAGAATGCGAGTAAGACCCGCAGGGCGCCCTCAAGCTCCCAGGTGCCTTTCAACTGCCAGCTCCAAAATTGTCAGCCCAAGGCTCTCGATCTCATGGTGGCGAGGCACTGCTACATTTTTAGGATATTGTCCATGTTCCAGAAAGAAAGAACTAAAAGGGTAGAGGTCAAAGTCCTCCATCTGCACACTGATTTCACTGGACATCTTCATTGCCATGGACATACCACACTGCCCCCCTCCCCGTCCCTACTTCAGGTATAAGAGACACCAGGAAAACCAGCATTTTCATTATATACATTGATGCTTGACATTGGACGATTTCCTCTGTGAGAAAGAGGAGAGATGGGGTGTTAGGGTGAGCAACCAGCAGTACCTGCCAGCCGCTGGCCTACAACATCCTTCCTCATGCCTCCTTGCTCTACCTCTCTCTCCTTGACACTATGTCCAGACACACTGGCCTTAGTCCTTAGTGTGCACCAAACATCTGCCTGACTCAAGAGAGGTCATTAGCCTTGTTTTCCCTTCTGCCTAGAAGGTTCTAGCCAGTAGTTGGCAGATGACTGGCTCCTTCTCTTCATCAGGTCTTAGTGAACATGTAACTTCTTCAGGGAGTCTTGATTCCCCGTGCAGGGTCACCCCTCTTCTCCCCCCACCCAATTTGCTTCACAGTTCTTATCACTAGTTGAAATTACACTGTTTTAATTTATTTGTTTATCCTCTGTCTCCTTGACCAGGACATAAGATGCAAGAGAGCTGGGCCTTTACTCTTGACTGTATCCCAAGTGCTCAAAACAGAGCCTGGAACACAAGAAGTGTTAGATTTGGTGAGCAAATGTCGAATGCATTACAATCACATTCTGTTTTCATTAAATGCTATTCAAGAGATTTAACAGCTGTAAAATATGCCACTGAATAAATGTTAACACTATTAACTGCTTCCTATGGCTTGCTACTATAGTAAGCTGAATAATGGTCCCCCAAACATGTCTACATCGTAATCCCTGGAAACTGAGAATGTTACCTTATAAGGTGAAAGGGATTTGCAGATGTAGACAAATGAAGGATCTTAAATTTAAGAGATTAAACTTAAAAAATATTACCTTGGATTATTTTCACGGACCTGATGTAATCGTAACGGTCCTCATACAAAGGATGCAGGAAGAGTCAAAATTAGAGGAGAAGGCAATATAATGATGAATCAGATTAAAATGATGAGCTTTGAAGATGGAGGAAGGGGGCCACAAGCCAAGGAACACGGGTGGCCAACAGAGTGGAAAGAAGACAAGGAAACAACATCCCCTCAGAGAACCTCACCACAAATCAATCCTGACACCGCTGGAGCCCCTTTGAAGCAACCAACTCGAGCAATGGAAACCTGCGTAAGGTAGAAGGGCCCCTAGTGACCTCCTACCTGCTAGCTGAATACAAACAGGCTCGTTAGACCACCTACCTCACAATACCCATAAGCCCTAGCTGACCAATGAGTTACTGACACCTAGTCACAGGTACTAAAAAAGCAAAATTCCGTATGTTCCCATACCTCCTCACCTCCCCACTTTACTACAGCCTCCACGCACCTCCTCATGGCAGACACTTTCTCCTTCAGTGTCCTGCCCTCTGCTTCCTTGGAATGTGTTCACTAAAGTTCTATCTCCTTTACTCTGCCGTGAGTGAATTCTTTCACTGCCCACGCCTCCAGCCTCCACCCAGTTGGGTCACCCCGCACACACCTTGACTTTAGCTCAGCAAAAGTGATTGCACACTTCTGACCTCCAGAACTTTAAGAATGGATATGTGTGTCAAAGTCACTAAATCTGAAACAGTTTGTTGCAGCAGCAATAGGAAACTAATATAGACATTTAGGTTTTCTTCCCTCTAAGTATTTACTTAAATAACATGATGTCGTAAAGAACTTCATTTTGCAGGTATTTTTGTCTGCCTTTCCAATGATTTCATTAGAATAGTTTCCTAGAGGCAGAATTCCAGTAAGCTTGCACCACCATACAAGCTCCCGGGCTGTGCCAGGGTAAATGCCTGAGCAACCTGGCTGTTTAGATGTCAGCTATTTTGAGACATAACCACAGGGTCTACAAAGAATTAGCCCACTTTGTGCAACAATCACACAAACACAAAGAGATTGCTTTCCAGGGGAAAGAACGCATATAAAAAATAAAAACAAGGGTGCTTTTTTCCTTTTTTTCATTCTTATCATTAACATTATAGAAGAGAAATGGGGAGGAGGAAGAGTTAAAATATAAGGCCAGAAAAAGCTCAAGTTCAGCTCCAAAGATCTACACACCTTTGATACCTGCCAGATGGGCTTTTGAAGTGCAAAACAAGATCAGATCCCTAAGGGAAGGCTGACACTCAAGTCCTGACCTGTGAATTAATCAGAGAAGCCTCTGGATGTGAACAGACCTCAGGCTTAGGGTGTGGTCTGTGTAGGCTGTTTGGCCAGGGTGGTCTCCATGACAAAAGAGAGAAATAATTTACTTGGGGGCCAAGTGACCAGTGTGGGGTCCCTCAGGGCAGAGCATGTCAATGACCCTCCCTCAGCACAGACAAGGAGGCTGTTGCAAATATTTCAGTATGGAAACTCATGAATGATAACTTCTGTGTTCTCCAAAATTTTCCTGCATTCCACCCCGGAACCTTGCAAATCAAAGCGTGTTTTGTACACCAGCAGCATTGCCATTGCATGGGAGTTTGTTAAAAATGCAGGTCTTGGGGTGCCTGGGTGGCTCCTCTGCCTTCAGCTCAGGTCATGATCTCATGTTCATGAGTTTGAGCCCTGTGTCGGGCTCTGTGCTGACAGCTCAAAGCCTGGATGGTGCCTTCTTCAGACTCTGTGTCTCCCTCTCTCTCTGTCCCTCCCCACTCACGCTTTGTCTCTCTCTCAAAAATAAATAAACATTACAAAAAAAATTTAAAAATGCAGATCTCGAGCAACATCCAGACCTTATGGAATCAGTAACTACATTTTAACGCTATCGCCATGTGATTCTTAGGCACCTTGCAGTCTGAAAACATAGGCCCTAGAGTCTAAGCTGCATAAAGGCAGAACGTTTGTTGCCTTTGTTCAGTGCTGTACTTCCAGTGCTGCAAACACAGCCTGCCATTGCTTGAAGGGGCTCAGTAAATATTTGTTTTAAGAATGATTAAATGAGTGAATGTACTGATTCTTACACATTGAAGCTGAATTTGAAAAGATAAGGTACTTGTGTATTATATTCTTTGTATTTTACACACATATCCACAGGTGCATGCACACACACACGTACTAAAGTCAAAGAATATTTTTTCAATCCATACTTCAGATGCATGAGCACAACCTAAAGTAGCAGCACCTGAGCAGGGCAGGGGCAAAGAGAGAGAGAGAGAATCTTGAGCAGGCTCCACGCTCAGCACAGAGCATAATGCAGGGCTTGATCCCATAATCCTGGGATCATGACCTGAGCCGAAATCAAGAGTTGGACGCTCAACTGACGGAGTCACCCAGGGGCCCCAAGATGAACTTTTTTCCTGGCCATTGTGAAAGCCAAAATTGAGAGGACGTTCAGATTAGAGAGCTGGAATGAGCCTGGAGAAGTTACTGTCACAGCTGTAAAGAGGATGCAGGTCTATGGTTTACTCCACTGTCAAAAAGTCATACCTCTCCTGGGGCACAAATGGATCAAGACTCAGAGGGGGATGACAGCTCAGGATCCTGAACCAGAAGGGATCTAAACAGGCTGGCCCTAAGCATGGGTACGACAGACTACAGAGATTCCAACTCCATCCTTGGCATAAATGCAGCTTTGCTGACTTCTTTCTAGGAACCATTCATACAAGATAGCGGTCATGTCACCATGACCCTGATGGCCTGAAGATTTTGCGCACCACGTGAGCCTCCCCAGAATGTTGAGTGATCCTAGTAAGGGGCCTCTGCGATGATGGAGATTTAATTATCCTTCAGCATTGTGATATAAAGACTGAGTCCGACTTCATTTCACTTAAAGAAATAAAGTGTGACATTTCCCTTGTTTATCGTTTCTTTTTAATTTTTTGTTATGCATATTTTCAATAGACGCAAAGGGCAAAAAGGAAAAATATATAATGAACCTTCATTACCTATTATCTAGTCTCAAGAAATATCAATATATTGCTAAACTTGTTTCATCTGTACCTCCCACTCTTCATTCTGTGCTGGAAATTTTTATTTAACAGCTATACTGAGGTATAATATCCTTGGAATTCACTCATTATAAGAGCACAGGTCAATGGTTTTTAGTAAAAGTACACAGATGTGCAAATGTCACCACAAACCGGTTTTACAGCATTGTCATCGCCCTTGGGCCCCCCAGACTCCCTCCTCCCACTCCTGTACCTATTTACAGTCAATTCCCAGACCAGGCTAGCAACTGCTGATCTGCTTTAGTCTCTATAAATTGCCTCCTGGGCTTCATATAGAGAGAATTACACAATATGTAATCTAGTTTCTGGATTCTCTCAGCATAGCGGTCTCCTCCATGTTGTAGTGGATATAAGGAGGTCCGTTCTTTTTATTACTGAAGAGTATTCCAATGTGTGATTATACCACATTTTGTTTAAGCATTTTCATGTTGATGGACATATGGATCTAGTCTGAGGTTTCTGTGTTATAATAACACTGTGAACATTCACTTATAAGTTTTGTGTATTATATTTTCATTTTTCTTGGGTAGATTACGTAAGTCTGAAATTGCTGAGTCATATAGTAGCTTTTTAAAAATTAAAAAAAATTTATTTTAGAGAGAGAAAGTGCATGCACATGAGCAGGGGAGAGGGGCGGGGTGGGCGGGTGGGGGGGGGAGAGAGGGAGAGAGAGAGAGAGAGAGAGAGAGAGAGAATATCTTAAGCAGGCTCCACCCTCAGACATAGGGCTCAATCCCACACCCCTGGGATCATGACCTGAGCCAAAATCAAGAGTTAGACGCTCAACCAACTGAGCCACACAGGCATCCCTCATATGGTAGCTTTTTAAGAGACTGAGAACTTGTCTTCCAACGTGGTTGCACCATTTTACCTCCCATCAGCAATGTGTGAAAGTTCCAGTTTCTCCACACCCTCTCCAACACTTATTTTTGTCTCTTTTTTATTATAGCCATTCCAGTGCACAGAAGTCGTTGTGGTTTTCATTTGCATTTCCTTAACGTCTAATGATGTTGAACATCCTTTCAGGTATTTGTGAACACTTCACACATCTTTTCTAGTGAAAAGTCGATTCAAATATTGTGCCTATGTATTAAATGCATTGTCCATCTTAATGGTAAAAGAGTGTTTTTATATATTCCAGACATAAGTCCTTTATGAAATACATGATTTGCCAAATTTTTTGCAAGCCAGTCTGTAGCTTGTTCTTTCATTTGGTTAATGATGTTTTTTGAGCCCTTGGGACCATTGATGGTGACAGTATCTGCTCACTCAGAATGTGTAGGGGTCTCATTTACCTACAGTTAGCTCGTCTGGCTACAATGGATGATTGAGAAACCAGTTTCAATGGAAACTCCTCAACCTCTACAAAGCGCCAAGATCTGTATCTGGAGAAACTAGCTCTGGCCCAGCTTCTGGCTCACAGGATGGTCCAGGAGAGGGGCAGCATAGGGGGTAGCAAAATCCCTAAGGATTGTGATAGCAGGGAAGGAGAATTAACATCTTCCAATTCCCAAACGTGGAATGTTTCTCCATTCGTTTACACCTTCTTTAATTTTTGTCACCAACATTTTATAGTTTTCAGCATACAAGTCTTACACTCCTTTTGTTAAATTTATTCCTAAGTATTTTATTCTTCTTGGTGTGACTGAGTGAAACTGTTTTCTAAATCTCATTTTCAGATTGCTCATTGTCAGTATATAAAATTGCAATTGATTTTTATAAATCGATCTTGTATCCTGTGACCTTGATGAACTCACTTATTATTTCCAGTAGTTTTTTTTTTTTCTGGAGGTCTCCATAGGACTCTAAACATACAAGTAAGACATTTTTTGGCATTGTGTGTTTATGTAATAAAATTCATAGCAACCTGATTTTAAATTAAACAAATTTGCACTCAAAATTATTCCAATTATAGTGTTGCATATGCTTCAAGGGCAGAGTAAGAGAGGTGTCATTGGGCCATCCTGTGAATCATAGGTCATCTGCAGCCTGTCTTACCTCTTCTACATCCTTATGAGACAGTCTTTTAGTTGGGGATTTGGCCAAAATGTGCCTGTAACTATAGGATTGTGTCATTGTGTCATTGAGAACCACTGGAAAATTGCTTGATCTAAGATACGTCCTTAAGGAAGATTCTAGGGAGTCAGAAATGGTCCTCAGGAGCAGGAGCAGCATGGAAAGAAACAAACCAGAAGGCAATGTATTTTGATGCACCCATACGAAAAGTATAAAAATGTAAGAAGAGGCATCTTCCCCACTTCACAGAGGGCATAGATAATGGTGCAAAATTGGCATTTTGAGTCTTTCACAGGGGATAACATTCAAAGAACTAGATGAAGTTAGTGAAAGAAGAGGTGTGGCAATGACTAACTTATTGCCATAAAAGTCACAAAATCCTAATACTGTAATATAATTGAATCCCAACGCACTGATTTAGCGTGTGTAAAGCACTTAGCAGAGTTTGGTTAATAATATATGTTAAATAAATAAATGGTAGCTATTTATAATATTACTATTACTTTTGCAATTAAGATGAGAGGCCTTCTGTGACTGTGTATAGTCAGTATTTATTTACTTAAGAGCAGTTCGCTGCTCAATTTGGTGGTCATTTCAAAGACCATTGCTATGGGTCACTGGAAGTAGATAAGGCAATTCAGGATAGAGGTGGGCTTCAGAGGAAGACTTTAAGAAAGATGACAAACACCAAAACCCATGGAACCACCCATGGAAATCAAAACTACACACTGCTTTTCCCATGGCCATTGTGGCATTATTCACAGTAGCCACGACAGGGAAACAACTAAGTGTCCATCGTGTATATGGAGATATATATGTGTATATGCACGCACACGCGCGCGCGGACACACACACACACACACATACACACACACAATGGAATATTATTCAGCCATGAGAAAGAAGGAAATTCTGCTATTTGTGACAATAGGGATGAACTTTGAGAGCACTATGCTAAGTGAAATAAACCAGAGAAAGATAAGCACTGAATGGTATCACCTACATAGGGAATCTAAAAAAGCTAAGCTCATAGAAAGAGAGAGTGGAGTGGTAATTATCAGGGGCTGGGGGCTAGGGGGAAACTGAGGAAATGTTTTTCAAAGGGTACAAACTTCCAGTTATAAGACAAATAAGTCCTGGAGATCTAATGTACAGCATGGTGACTATAGCTAATAATGCTATATTGTATACTTGAAAGTTACTATGAGAGCAGATATTAAATGTTCTTACCACACACACAAAAATGGTAATTATGTGATGTGATGGAGGTGTTAGCTAACAGTATCGTGGTAATCATTTTGCAGTTTATAAGTGTACCAAATCAACACATTGTACGTTAAACTTACATAATGTTATACATCAATTAAAGCCCAATAAAGCTGGGAGAAAAAGACAACAAAGTGCTTGTAGAGAGACTAGTGAATAAATGCGTGCATCTGTACATCTGAATGTTTATATTCAGAAAATCTATTTCAAGCTTATTCGTAATCATATTTAATTGCATCTTTAATTTCTAAATTGCTAGATTAAGAAATGAGCTCCCTTCTCATTGATAACTGCAATTGCCTGACAAAAAGGAGGCTGTGTGGCCAGGGACTGCAGCCTGAAGGGGCAGTTTCAGAACAAGAGACATCTCCTCCCCTCCCCTATCTTCCCTCTCCTTGCGTCCTCTCCTTACCCCTGCTCTAGCTAAGGGCACAGCCCTCTAACCCTGGAGGTTACAGTATCACTGATTTGGGAAGAGAAGTTCTTTTGGCTACATCTAGTTCATCTGGCTACAACATACAACCCAGAAACCAAGTTCAACTTGGTTGGAAGATTTTCAGACCCTACAAAGCACAGGAATCCACATCTGGAGAAACCACCTGTGTCTTCCCCAGTCTCTGTGCTCCAAGTAACTGAAAGCCAAAGCCGGTCTGACAGGATGGCCCAGGGCAGGAGCCCCCAGAAGTGGCCTGAATGCAGTAAGGTAGCAAGAATGCTACCTGGGTGGCCAGAACTTCAAGAGAAATTGACATTGCTGGGGCTTCCTGGTCACAAGGCATTCTCTGCCTATCTCAGCCTCTCTGCTCCTATGCAGACAGATAATCCTACAGCCAGGAGAGAGAGGCCCGGGTTGCTAAAAGAAGCAGGGAGCCGGCACATTGATTTCATCTGTGTGATGCCTGGCACATAGAGGCTGCTGCCTCAGGAAATGCTGCACTAAGTGGAATGAACATTCTAGACTCAACTTTGCCACGTGCCAAGTGAAGCCATTTTCCTTCTTTCTTCATTTCTGCTTCTGTGTTTTAAAAATGTATGATAATTGCTACCTACAAGGTTGCATCTAGGATAAAAAAGGAACATACTCTAGAATGTGCTTTGTGAGATCCAAACACCACATGAATAGGAACCAAAACTTGACAAGCTGCCTCCATGGTGCTATGTCTCAACTTGGCTCAGATATTAATATTTAAGTGCCTAGAAGTATGGCCCGTTTTCTTACTGACATTCTTCTAACAAAGATAATTTAAGTTAGAAGATTAGACATATTATTTTAATAGAATTCTATAACGGTATTTTCATTTGATTGAAGTGGATATGGTCACAAACTGGTTTTTTTTTTTTTTTTTTTTTTTGGTCCCTGAATGGGTCCCTGTACAAAACTACATTGTTGATCATGGCTCTAATTGGTTCCCTTGTTTCAGCCTGACAGTCTCTCAGATTCATTCTTCACACTGCCAGCCTGCTGTGGCTCAAAGACAAATCTGAGGTTGACTCCTCTTTTTCCCTAAAGACCCGTATCCAATCAGTCAAGTCTTATGGATTTTGCTTCCTTAATATCTCTCAAATCCAGCCATTTCTCTCCATCCCACCTGACATGCCTCCATTTTAAGTCACTATCATTTCTCACTGAAACTAATGAACTAGCAGCTCACAGGGTCACTCCTAGGGGCCCCCCTGTGTTGCTCTTTTGTCTCGATCCCTGTCCCCTAACTGCAGCCAGAATTATCTTCCTGAAGTGCAAATGCTACCAGTAACTCCCTGCTGGGACCTGTGATTGTCAGGGTCATCAGGATAACCCCCCCCCCGCCCCCCCCCCTCCCCGCTGCTGGACCAGGTGTCCCTGCTCTTTCAGGTCTAGGTTCAAGCCCTTGCTCAGCTCCTTTGCTGGACCTTGCACCATTCACACCGCACTTTCCCCTCTGGCCATTCCTAGCTATGTAAGGCCCCCTGTGCCAAGTTCTCAGGAGGGTGCCTTCTCTGTTACGGCTCCCATGCCCACTGCCTTCACATGCCCTGTCTCTTCATTGTGGTCACCTCCTCTGGGGATCCTTCTCAGGACGCCTAGGACTGGACTAGGTGCTCTTGCCCTGCATCTTCACAGCACTTACCACCTTTCTTACTTACTTATTTGCACTTTTACTTACCTGTTTGCTGCTAAGGCTCATCAACCAAACTATCAGCTCCCTGAGAGCATGAACAGATCTTTGTTCCTGGTATATCCCAGTATGTTATATTCTTGCACAGATTTCTTCCCATCTCCTAGCTCCAGGGAATACTGGTAACTGATGGCTCAAAGCCAAGTCCTTCGATGGGCATTGCCCCAGGCTGCAAAAACCTGCCTTCCCTGCAGCCACAGCCCCCTCTCAGGGACACTGGGCTACCAATGACCGGGTGATTGTCATACAAATGCCTGGCCTCCTTTCTACTTTGAGACAACTCTAAAGGGTTAGTGCCAACACTCCCGGTAAGACTGGGCTGGGCCTCAGCCGCAACCCCATGGAGCACCTACTTTTCTCCTAGCCCCGTCCTGCTATCCTCACTTTCGGTCAGGTGTTTCTCCCCAAAATATTCCCCAGTAAACCATCTGCACAAAATTCACAATTCTCAGTCTATTGCCAGGGAACCCAGTCAAAAACAGTCCTCCTCCCCAAAACAGCTCCTGGCACATAGTAGGTGCCCAAAATGTATCTGACATATGAACAACCAATGAACAAGGGCCTTTTTAAAGCCAACTCTCAGAGCAGAAAATTTATATCACTCATGTTTCCATTTCCAGGCCCAGCACAGGAGTGACTACTTAATTCTTACTTGCTTGAATGGTCCTTCCAATGTTCTCTCTTATGGCCAAGGGAGCAGTCTTCTGGAGGTATATGGCTCCTTTCTTTAGCCATCAGGTCCAAAGTGATAAAAGCTAGAAGCATCAAAGGAATGTAACATTACTCTGCATGATAATGAAATTTACTGCCTTCAAAGAAAGAAAAAATTATGTGGCAAATTACAAAGCAGTTAAAAAATACTGTTTTTCATTAGGGTTTAGAGGGACGGTGTTCTCCCTGAGAATTAAAATAACTTTATGGAGAGCTATGTGCTTTTCCAATAAATCTAAAGAATCTAATAAATCCCCTAACAGACCTGCTGTGGAGGATATATGCCCTGAATGATGCTGTGAGACTTGAAGCACCATGACCTCCTCCTCCTGAACCACTCTGCAGCTCTTTGGGTTATCAGAAGAAAACACTGACTGTCCAAATAAAACCTCTAGGAATCTACACTGAACTCAATGGCTTGGACTTGGGGAGATGTCTTAGCGAGGAAAATCACAATGGGTCCTGGAAGGACCTAATGGGTAAAGGTTAGAGTTTTCCAGAACATGAATAGAGTTACAATGGGGAAATCCAGAAGATAAGGCTCCCTAGGATATAAGGGCAAAGCTAGGGATAGGGAAGTGAGATTAGAAACTGTGGAGGTATTTAAAGAGGACACATCTGAGAAAGGGTTGATTTCTCAGTCACCACACATACACGTTTGGACCCTGGGGAAGTTATATTTAGTACTTGGCTCTAATTTTTTTTCTTTTTAAACAGACTATTTTTTTTTAGAGCAGTTTTAGGTTCACAGCAAAATTGGTCAGAGGGTACAGAGAATACTCACATACCCCCTGCCCCCACACATGCATAGCCTCCTCTATTACCAACATCCTCCACCAGAGTGTATATTTGTTATGATTGATTAACCTACCTTGATACATTCTCAACCAAACTCCATACTTTACATTCGGGTTTATTCTTGGTGTTTTATATTCTATGGGTTTGAACAAGTGTATAGTAACATTTACCTACTATTACAGTATCATGAAGAGTAGTTTCTATCCCCTAAAAACATCTGTGGGTCAGTTCCCTTTAAAATGGCCCAGTCCTGGGGCACCTGGGTGGCTCAGTTGGTTAAGCATGCATTCTTGATTTTGGCTCAGGTCATGATCTCACAGTTTGTGAGACTGAGCCCCGGGTAGGGCTCTACACTGAGTGTAGAACCTGTTTGGGATTCTCTCTCATTCTCTCTCTCTCTCTCTCTCTCAAAATAAATAAATAAACTTAAAAAATTACCTGGGCCTTCAGCAAAGAAAGTTATGTACATGTATACATGTATCCACATAGTTTGACACTCTAAAGTGGTGATTCTGGGGAGGCTGAGGGTTGAGATCTACAGCAACATTCTATTGAGGGATAGCCTTCGGGACTTCTATGTGGTCGGGTGCGGTATCATGAGTGGGGCTCAACACCAAACAATAAGTGTCAGGGAAGAGGCCCAGTGGTAAGAAACAGCTATCAAATGGATAATTCAAGAAAGTTTCATGATGTGAAGGGTGTTTTTGTCCACCACAAACCCAAGACAGTAAACTTCTCCGGTTACATTCTCTCTCCCCCAGGGAGATTCATACTGCACCTCAACACATCAAAGTCTGCAGGAATTTCTATTAGTGAAGAAAACTGCCTAACTTCTTTTAACACCACATTCTCCAAAAACTCTCTCTCAATATCTACTAGTATTCATGGTATCCCATGTGAGGACTGCTACACAGCCAACTGAAGAGGTTTATTTTTTTTTAATTTTTTTAATGTTTATTGATTTGTGTGTGTGTGTGTGTGTGTGAGAGAGAGAGAGAGAGAGAGAGAGAGACCGAGCATGAACAGGGGAGGGGAAGAGAGAGAGGAAGACACAGATCCGAAGCAGGCTCCAGGCTCTGAGCTGTCAGCACAGAGCCAGACATGGGGCTTGAACTCACGAACCATGAGATCATGGCCTGAGCCGAAGTCAGATACTCAACTGACTGAGCCAGCCAGGCGCCCCTGAAGGGCTTTATTTTAACAGTAGTGTGGTATAAGCAGAGAGGATATTCTTGGAGAGTTATGTGATCATAAAAATGCCTGGAGATGTTGGCCCTATAAAGACGGTGCTACAATGTTTCCATCTCAGTCTTACCAGGTGTAGAATGAGGACAGTGGCTAAGGGACAGAAAAAGGAGAGCCAACAGTGTCATTGTTGAGGACAAATTGAGGAGACCTGGTCACTCATTTCTATGAGGGTGGGGATCCGAGAAGAAGGAGGAATCTTATAATCATAAAACTTTAGGACAGGAGGGGCGCCTGGCTGGCTCAGTCGATTGAATGTCTGACTTCGGCTCAGGTCATGATCTCACATTTGGTGGGTTCAAACTCCATGTCAGGCTCTGTGCTGACACCTCTGAGCCTGGCGCCTGCTTCAGATTCTATGTCTCCCTCTCTCTGCCCCTCCCCTGCTCATGCGCTCTCTCTCTCTCTCAAAAATAAACATACAAATAAAAAAATTAAAAAAAAAAACACCTTTAGGGCAGGAAATGAGCTTTACGATCATCTACTTTGGTCTTCAAACTTGTATTCAGCCTTTGGACCTCCAAACAACCAAGTTTCCAGGGGAAACCTAAAATGCAGACCAGAAGAAAGCAGCGGTGTGGGCATGCTTTACCAAATAACGGAGAAAGGAAGAGTGTGGGGGAGGAATTCTGGTGCTTCCCGTTGTGAAATTTTGGCTGGGAATTTTTAGAACATTTTAGATCTGAGAGAAGTGCCTCAACATACAGACCTCACAATTCACAGTACGGTAGTCAAGTAGCATTTTCTCCCGCTCTCAAAATATTCCTGGATAACAAGTTTCAGAGGCAGGAATATTTCACACAAATAATTTTAGAGGCCTTGCTTTATGACAAGACCCGTACTTTGGTAGTTAAAAGCTGCATCCTGGAGCTGACAGAGACTAGTTCTGGGCTCTATCACACTCCTCCATATGTTAACATCCAACAAATTGCTCAACTTGTCTGTGCACACTTAAGTTTTCCCACCAATAAAACTGAGATAATAATAGTGTCCATTTTCTAGGGATATTGTGAAAATGGAATGAACTTTTCCGACAGAAATGCTTAGCACAACACCAGACACAAAGCAAACAAATTTAGCTCGTTATTTAATTAACATTAGCTCCTTATTTAAGACGGCCGCTGCACACCAAGTACTATGCTAGGTACTAGAGAGATGGAATGGAACCAGGTACTTTTAAAGCCTTCAAATACTAAGTGCATTCATTTATCCAACACTTATTTTTTCCAAGAATTTTACTTACGTTATCTCTTGTGGTGACTTAAAATATGACCACAAATTCTTAGACACTCCCTTCAAAAAAATAGAGCCTGATTCTCCTCCCCTTGAGTGAAGGTTGGACCAAGTGGCTTGCTTCTAGCACGTAGAATAGGCAAGAGTGACGATTTGTGACTCCCAAGACAGGTCACAAAAGGCATGTGGCCTCTCCTGCCTTTCTTGGATAACTCTCTCTGTGGGGAAGCCAGTTGTCATTTTGTGAGGAAAAAGCCAGCAGTCTTGTGAAGATGTCTACGTTGCAGGCACTGAGGCCTCCTGACAAGAGCCAGCACTAACTTGTCAATTGTGTGAGAGAGACACTATGGAAACAAGTCCTCTACCCCCAGTCAAGCCTTTGGAAGACGGCAGCCCTGGCCACCATCTTGACTGCAACCTCATGAGAGACACTGTGCTGGAAATCACCCAGATGAGTTTCTCAGATTCCTGGAACCACAGAAATTCTGTGAGAGGAAAAATTATTTCAAGCAACTAAATTTTGGGGGTTAATTTGTTAGATAGCTGATCCTCAAAAAGCCCCTGACACAGATAAATTGTGGTGCATTTTATAGATGAGCGAATCAAGGGCAGAGACGTGACTTTGTTTCAATTCACCCAGCTGGTATGTGGTGAGAGGCAGACTTCAAACTCACATCTATAGTTTCCAGGGTACTTCTACTCTATCGCTGTGCCTCCATGGGCAAAGTCAACAATACATACAGCACATATAAGGCAACACCATAAGGAGCCAGGCCTCAGAGAAGCTTCATGGTTGGGTTTGTTTTTTTCCTGAGACCAGCCCAGGGGATCGGAACGAAGGACCCACCCCCACCTCCCACACACATCAATCCAAGAGTCCATACAACCCACGAAGAGTTGTATGAGGAAGGCAGAGATCACCTTAGCAAATATACACTGCATCAGTTAAGACACCTGACATATTACACCATTAACATTTAAAACCATGGGGAAAAAATTAGCTGATAATATCCCTTGCACTCATAACATTTACGTTTCCAGCTTTTAGTTTTCCTGAACAAAATCAGACCTCACGGAGATAACTTTCACAAGCCACATATTTTCTCTAACAGTTACCACGGGCTGGAAAAAGCAAGGAGAAGGCAAATAATGGGGATGCTCTATGCTAATGCTCGCCTTATCTCACAAGGCACATCTTGGGTGCACTACATCCTTTCTCTCCCAGGTGCAATCTAAATCATCTCCCATGTCTCATTTTTCTTTAACTTCTTTGAGTTTGGCAGACATTAGGATTGAGCCCTAGATCATGCCTTCAGGTTTATGAGGACAGTAATCTGTCATCGGTAGCTGCAGTGCCTTTTATCGGGCCCTGGCTGCACAAATTCCCCTAACTCTGACTTTCTGACAACTGATGGACTTTTCTCATCTCTAACCACGAAGGCTCAACTTGATTCTTTTCTTTTGAGACAACACAATATGCTATTTTTTCTGCCCCTGGGAAAATAAGAAAGCATAGAGCTCGCTTCCTAAAAAGAAAAGGCTGTAGAAGTTTTACCCATATTACTTGCTACCCTTCAAGGAAAGAGGCGTCAGGATTGGGGTCGGGGCACTCCTTTGAGCCCACACCCCTTATCAGTGTATCCAACTCCATGTTTTGACTTTTGAGGTCTGCCTCTCACCACATACCAGCTGGGTGAATTAAGCAAAGTCACGTCTCTGCCCTCGATTTGCTCATCTATAAAATGGAGAACAATTTATCTGTGTCAGGGGCTTTTTGAGGATCAGTTATCTATCTAACACATTAACCCCCCAAATTTAGCCACTCTCCAAAGCTGCATATAGAAGAGACACAACATGTGCAAAAACAGAAAGGCAACACAGTACGGTAGTCAAGCACATGGCCTCCAGAGCCAGAATGTCTGCATGTTTTTAAAGTACTCAGAATTTCTGGCAAATCGTAAGCACTCCATAATGTTTGATTCATGTAGGTAGGTTAAATTTATTGAACAAACTCCCATTTCTTTAGAGACCTACCTCTAAGATGGGAATTTTAATTTCCTCATTTAATCCTTGAAAAGCCAAGCAGCATATTAAGGTATTAGAGTCCAAAAGAAAAAGTTTGGAACAGTCTATCCGCCCCCCACATTCAGAATGAGGACTTTATTTTAAAGGCAGGATGTTTTGAATATATAGACATCTGCATAAAGATTTTCCTTATAGTCTTTTCTTTATGCTCTAAGTTTGGCGTGCTAGGGAATTACTCCATAGGACTATATACATAAAATTCCATGCCCTGTGTTTCAAGGGACAACGTAAGGTATTTTCAAGCACAAAGTTGCCCATTCCTGATTTTTACACTGTTTTTATTTGATAATCTAACCCCATCTCAGTGCTGACTCCCTTTGTTAAATTTAGTTGTGCATTAGATGGGACCTCACTGGTAAACTAACTTCCTATGTCTCATGCCTGAAATGCTGTACCAAACTGTAGCACGTTTTCCTTCTCAGCCCTGCACATACATTCTTCTCCAGAACTGGCTGAAGACAGAAGTGTGGAGTCAGCAGTTGGTCTTTGGTAATAATCATTTTCACAAGTGCACTGAACACTGTGCAGAACACCGTGGCTACGTTCTTTTCATGGATTCTCCCCAGCGTAGCTCATGCTGCAGACTCAGGAACCAGCTCTGATAACACCTCCCAGCTTTCTCACACCCACAGAAAATGACAATTCGTGATGACTTTTGCATATAGGAACAGTGCTTTGTCAAAGCCACTGATCCATTAGGCAAGGGGGACCTGGAGTCCTTAGAATTATATTCTTATTACTCAAGTGATTAGTTAAACCCACTCTACTTCCAACATCTGCTTTCTTTTGTGTAATTACCTTCACCATCACTTATTCCAACAACACTACATATTCAGAACACACGGACAGACACCCAACTGGGATTGGGTCCTACCTCTCACTCTTAACAATTATGGCCACATTTACCTTTTTGCAAACCCTAGCTTCTACTCTCTTCTGCGGTAGGTGGTTCTCCAACTCTAGCATGAATTAATGTCACCTGGAGAACTTGTAACACCACACATTGCTGGGTCCCACCCCACTAGTTTCTGATTCTGTAGGTCTGGGTTGGGGCCCAAGAATTTGAACTTTTAACCATCTCCCAGATGATGTTCATTGTGTGGATCCAGGACCCAGACTTTGAGAACAACTGCTCTAGTTTATAAAAGACGGTACAGGATTCTGGTCTGTCGTTGTGGGTTGAGTTGAATTGTATCCCCAAAATAAATGTGTAGAATTCCTAACCCCACATATTTGTGAATGTGACCTTATCTGGGAATAATGTCTTCCCAAAGACAATCAATTAAGAAGAGGTAATACTGGGTTAGGGTCGGCCCTGAATCTAATGAGTGGTGCTCTTATAAGGAAGAGCAACCTAAAAAGTCAGAGACATACTCATGAGGAACAAGACCATGTGATGACAAAGGCAAAGATACGAGTGATGCAGCAACACACCATGGAACCTAAAGACTGCCAGCAACCACTAGAAACTAGGAAGAAGACAGGATTCTCCCGTAGAGACTTCAGAGGAAAGTATGGCCCTGCCAATACTCTGATTTCAGACTTCTAGTCTCCCGGATGTGAAGGGATACGTTTCTGTTGTCTTAAGCCACCCAGCTGGGTCACTTTGTTATGGCAACCACAGGAGACTCATACACAGCCACTGTGGAGATTGAGTAATTAACCCAACGTTTCATCCTTCCCCACATTCACATCCCTGCCACGGCTTCCTCATGGGCATAGTATATTTCCTCATGCCTTAATGATGAGATTGGTCATGTGACTTACATTGACAAATGACAAAGGGAAAGAAGTGAACATGCCCCAGCTCTGAGCCAGGCCTTCAAAGTCTTGATGCTTCCTTTGCCCTCTTGTTCCTCTGCCGTTACTATGAGAATAACGGTCCCTCCAGTAGCCACTGCCCCTCCGGCCTGAGGTAGAGTTACCCCAACCTGTCCTCAAAACTGCAGTGAGAAGTACAGCTACCCCAGCCTCCTCACTTGGCAACCAAGCCAAGCCTAAAGCAACAGAAATCTTCCCATCCTGCACCCCCAACCCCCTAAAAAAAACCCCTTGCCTGGATCTGGGTTCTAGACATTGTTCTACCATGGTGCAACCTGGGCATGCTCTTTCTCTGCCCTGACTCTGAAATGAGAAGGCTCAGATTAATTTGTCTCTAAGTCAGTTTTGAATTGATCCCAGGTGTAGAAATGCCTACTTCTTCCAGCATGGACCATCACAACAAACAAAAACAAAACATTAACTTGAAGTTTCACTGGGGAGAATGTAGACCCAATCATGACCAGGTAGTTTATTCATGTAAGCAAACCAGAGTCCATCCCTGTCCTCTCGGAGCCAGGGGAAGTGCTTATGTTATTTGAACGAAACCCATGTCTGACTCCTCCAGCAGGGTAGCAGAGGGAACGGAGAGGAAGCCCACATTCAAAAGGCATGTTGCAAGACTCTATGACAAGACTCGGTGTCAGGTTAACAGAACATGTGACAGAGGGGAATGCCAAATACCTCTTCTTCCCGAGGCGGTTTTGTCTCTGTCCCTTTAACAAGAGTGCTCAATAGAAGCTTCCAATTAGAATCTCCTGAAATACTTAAAAAACTTGAAAAAAGAAAAAAAATGCTGGTGGTGAGAGTCCTACCTCCAGAGATTCTGATTTCCTTTATGAGCATTAAAATCATTTTTTTAAACTGTCCCCGCCAACAAAAACAGGTCCCATATAACTCTCTGCTGTGTACAGGATGCATCCTGTATTAGTTTCTATCGCTGCATAACAAACAGATTAACAGACAGAAAATAAGCATATTTAGGGGCACCTGCGTGGCTCAGTTGGGTAAGTGTCCGACTCTTGGCTTTGGCTCAGGTCATGATTTCATGGGTTTGTGGGTTCAAGCCCCACATTGGGCTCCATGCTGACAGTGTGGAGCCTGCTTGGGATTCTCATTTCTCATGCTCCCTCTCTCTCTGCCCCTCCCCTGATCACTCTCTCTTTCTCTCAAAAAAAAAAAAAAAAAGGAAGTACATTTAGCAGCTTAAAACAATATTGATTTACTAGCTCACAGTTCTGTAGCTAAGAGGGATGTGTGGGCTCACCTGTGTTCTATGTTCGGGTTTTACAAGACCTGAGTCAAAGTGTCAGGTGGGTTGAATGCTTATCTGAAGTCTCTGGGGAAGAATCCATTTCCAGGCTCATTCAAGTTGTTAGCAGAATCCAGTTCCTTGTACCTATAGGGCTGAGGCCCTTTTTTACTTGCCGCTGTCTGCCAGGGACCACTTATATCCCTACTCACACGCCTCTCTCTTCAAAGGAGTAACCTATGTGTTGAGTCTTCTTCATGCCTAGAATCTCTTTGAGTTCCTCTTCTGCCCTCCTCTTTTGCTACCAGTTAGAGAAAATGCTTTCTTTTTTATTTTTATTTTTTAACGTTTCTTTATTTTTGAGACAGAGAGAGACAGAGCATGAACGGGGAAGGGTCAGAGAGAGGGAGACACAGAATCTGAACAGGATCCAGGCTCTGAGCTGTCAGCACAGACCCCGATGTGGGGCTCGAACTCATGGACCACGAAATCATGACCTGAGCCGAAGTCGGCCGCTTAACCGACTGAGCCACCCAGGCGCCCCGAGAAAATGCTTTCTTGATTGACTATATTAGGCCCACTTGGATAGTCTTCTACTTTTAAATTCCACTGTGTCTTTTAACATAACACAATCACAGGAGGAAAGACTCGTCACATACACGAGTTCAGGGGATAATGGTATGGAATCTTAAGGGCCATTTCTAGAAATTCAGCCTGCCATATATTACAAACATCTAGACAAGGACCTAGTACTTAGTAGGTCCTCAAAACATAACTTATTAAATGGAATGGAATCAACCCCCACTTTACTGTGGCAAAGAAAGAGAAGGCATGGATAATCAGAGTGGCTGATGAATGGGTCATTTATCACGTTTAACTGAATCTAAGCATACATTACTTCTTATCAATTTTCACTGGAGTATCTCTCACACACATACACACTTCACAAATCAGATACCTATGGCTTAATACCTTTCACAAACATTATACACATGTCTAAACAGCGGACAGCTGAAGAATCACAATACCCCAGCATTCCAGATGCCCTCATGGGCCTTCCCTCCAGTTACTAACCATTCCCTGCTCTTATACTCCCCCCCTCACACACTTAGGGAACCACTATCCTGACTTCTAATGCCATAGATTTTGTCCAGTTTTTGAATTTTACATAAAATGGAATCACACAAATGTACTTCTTTTCGTCTGGCTTTTTTGGTTCAGCATCTTACCTGTGTGTTGTGGTAGGAAGGCTCTAAGATGACTCCCAATGATCCAATCTCCTGATATTTATGGCTTCCCCTTGAGTAACTTACATCTAACCAATAGATGACAACATGGCAACATTGAGGGGATGGGACTTCTATGATTAAGTAACAAAAGGTTGTGACTTTAATCTTGTTAGCAAACTCTATTTTCCTTTCTTAGCTTGTGTGTTTCAATGAAGCAGCCTGCCGTGTTGGAAAGGCTCTTGTGGCAAAGTACTAAGGGCAGCCTCTGGCCAACAGCCAGCAAAGAACTGAAGCCTTCCATCCAACAGCCTGTGAGGAAGTGAGTTCCACTAACGACCATGTGAACTTGGAAGCTTAAGCTTCCCAAGTTGAGCCTTCAGATGACTTTGGCCCAGGCAACACCTTGATTGCAACCTGTAAAAGACCATGAAATGGGACACCTCGGTGGCTCAGTTGGTTAAGTATCCAACTCTTGGTTTTGGCTAGGTTATGATCTCACAGTTCGTGGGTTCAACCCCTGCATCGGGCTCTGTGCTGATAGTGCGGAGATTGCTTGGGATTTCTCTCTCCCTCTCTGTGCTCCTCCCTGGCTTGCATGGGTGCGCTCTTTCTCTCTCCCGCTCTCTCAAAAATTAAAACAAAACAAAACAAAAAACCGTGAAGCAGAAATTCCAGCTTAGCTATGCCCAAATTTCTTTCCCACAGAAACTGAGGTAATAAAAGGGTGTTATTATAAGCCACTCAATTTTGCGGTGATTTGTCACCAGCAATAGACACCTAATGCATGTGGTTTATCTTTGTTGTTGTATGCAGTTGTAATTCATTCATTTCCATTACTTTATTGTAGAATTTGCTAAAACTTTTTTTCTGTAAGGGATAGGAAATATTTTAAGTTTAACAGGCCAAAAAGCAAAACTGAAGCTATTATGTTGGTACTTCTATATAATTTTCACAAGTGACAAGATAGTTTTTTTTTTTTTCCCCCAACCATTTAAACATGTAAAATCCAAACTTAGCTCATGAACAAGACAGAGATAGACAGCAGGCCATATTTGGTCCATGGGGCATGGTCTGCTCACCTGAAGGACAGGTTGGTTTGTTTACACCACAGCTCATTTATCTAGTGTTGATTAACATCTGGGCTGTTTCCAGTTAGTAGCTATTACAAATAACATAGCCATGAACATTCCTGTATATGTCTTTTGGAGATGTGTATGCATATCTGTCTGCTATACACCTATAAGAGGAACTACTGGGTCACAGGATAAGCGTATATTTGACTTAATAAGCCAAATGGTTTTCCAAAGTGGTTGCATCAATTTGCACAACAACAGCAGTATTTATGAGTTCTTACTGCCTCACAGTCTTGCCAAGAGTTGGTATTTTCTGTCTTTTCCTTTTGGCCATTCTAGTGGGAATTGTTTCCCCCTACCCCCCCAGATGATCAACCAGAATTGAAAACCCCAGGTTAACTTCTGCTTATCCTTCATTAGGTTGAACAATATGATACTGTTCTATTTCTAGGTTAAAAAAAAAAATTCAGTATTGGCTATTTTTTATTGGTTAAATTAATACTTCCTTCACATCTTATATTTATACTAAAAGTGAAACTTAAACAAGAATGCACATCAATTGAGAAAGGTCTTAAATATTTGAGTTGAAATAAAGTTTTTAAATTAAAAATGCATTTCAGTGACTCTTATTTATTTTTTAATGCTTATTTATTTTTGAGAGAGAAAGAGAGACAGGGTGCAAGTGAGGGAAGGGCAGAGAGGGAGGGAGACATGGAATCTGAAGCAGGCTCCAGGCTCTGTCAGCATAGAGCCTGATGGGGGGCTTGAACTCACAAACCTTGAGATCATGACCTGAGCCTAAGTCGGAAGCTCAACCGACTGAGCCACCCAGGCGCTCCCAGGGACTTTTACATTTTAGTATCACCCAGATCCTTAAAAGCTTAAAAACAGACCAATGATTTTCACCTTCACTGCACATAGAATCACCTGTGGGTTTTTAAAACTTAATTGTCCCTATCCAAACACTCAGAAATCCAGATTCTGTGAGATTAACTTGAAGCTTTAAAATGTGTGCTGGGAAAAGACTGGTGCACAGACAAGGTCAAAAACCACTGATATTGCCTGCCCGTTGAGTTTTTTTTCCCAAACATTCTAAGGAAACACTTAATGCTTTGGTGATGTTACATACATGAGAGGGGAGAGAAACACCCAGATTTCACTTCCATCCATATATTTTTTTAAGTAATCTCTACACCCAACATGGAGTTCAAACTTACAACCCTGAGATCAAGGGTTGTGTGCTCCACCAGCTGAGCCATCCAGGTGCCCCTTGTTCCTCCCAGATTTTAAAATGCTTGGTTGCATATTAAGTTGGAAAAATGATTCTACCAATGGCAAATACCCACTGTGTCTCACTGAAAAGGTCTCTGGCTACCGCACCAAAGATGGAAATCTTGGGTTTGATTTGCACACAGCTCTACGGACTCACAGTTAAAGTATCACCAACGGCATTTAATGGTTACACACAGGTATTCTAAAAGTACACAGACACAGGGGGAGGGGAAAATAAAAGGAAAAAAAAAAAAAAAGGACCCAGACACAGTCATATTACCAGATAGCAGGACTAGGCACATACTCCATGACCAGAAAAGCAGGTGTGCATGTACACCCTCAGAAACAAAATTATTTTAAAACAATTTATGATCAAGACAAAATCTAACTAGTCATCTTTTGGGAAGAATCAAATCTTTATACTTTCTTATTTTCCAGAGTAGTTTTTAGATAGATAGGGATAGTGATATATCTAACGATATAGAACCATTGCAACTTGCAAGCTCAAGACCTTCAAAAGTCTTCTTACTGCAGTCCTGAATCAGATTTTTTCCGCAAGACCCTTCCCTTATCTCTACCAGCCATAACTGCATCTACATTTCTACGTGCAAGAAAAAGAAAAGAAAAGAAAAGAAAAGAGCCTGGGAACGTCATTTTTATCAGTATTTACCAGCTCTGGAATTCTATTGCCCTCCACGTGCTTCTTTCCCTTGTCTGCTTATAGCAACCCAACACCTGGAGTTAGGACACAGGGTCAGAAGTTGAAAGGACACTAATTCTTAGGCGCTGTTAATTATTAGGCCCTACCACAGACCGTCAACTGGCTTCCAGGCCAAACAAGCTGAAAGCCTCCTAGTTGGGAAGCAAGACAGCCTTCCATCATCTGACATCCTCAGGTGGGATTTGGTTCTCAACAACCCCTTGAGGCTGATGCCTGTTCAGTGTTTTCAAGCCATCCCCCACTCCGTTTTAAGTGTTTATACACCTGTACAACTTGGAGGATTAGACGACGGCTACGTCACCTGGCGGTTTTCTCCAGAACCCCGCGTATTCCAGGGCGCAGAGGAACAAGTTTGAACCGCACCCGGGCAGCGGCTCTCTGGCCCAGGCGGGAACCACTGCCAGCCGGAGCTCTGCTCCCCTTACTAAATGACTGGCCAAGCACGCCAGCGAACAGGCCCAGAAGATTCCACCACAGACCCAGCTACCCCCTGCCCTCCGCACGACCCCTGCCTGCCAGGTGCTTACCCACTTCCAATTGTCCGCGAAGAGCTCAATTTCGGGTCTCTATTCAGCGCCGAACGAAACCCAGCGCACGGCATCCTGGGAAATGTAGTCCTCACCACGTCCGGGGGTCGCTGGCTCTGCCCGCGAGACGCCCCCCAGGAGGGATTATTCCGCCTGGGCGGGCTGAGGCCGGAGCTGCCGTCTGAGTGCGGGGACGGAGCAGTTCCCCGCGGAGGATTCGGGGTGCTTTCGCGGATCGGAGGGAAGTGAGAGAACTACACTTCCCGGGCCGCCCTGCGCCGAGCCAAGCCGGCAGCCTCGCTTTGCGTGACCGCGGCAGGTTGGTCCTGGAGCAGATGAGCGCAGAATATTTAGGCGAAAGCGCGAGGAGGGGGGAGCGCGGGGCCGGAGGAGTACCTCGGCCGAGAAAATTATGCATGCGTTAGGGAAGCTCTAGGAGAATGGCTGTGGAAGGTAAGGGACGCTTGGGCATTTTAAGCTCCCTCTTAACCCGCGCACCCCACTACACACATCCCTGATGAATCCTGGGGAACGAGGGGAGGAGAGGAAAGAGGGTGGTGGCGAGCGGGCCCTTTCCTCCTACACCTCTTGGCACTCACCTGAGTCCCGGAAGGCGAATAGGCGCTTTCTTCAGTTGCTTTAGAAAGACTTGTAGGTGCGCAGGACTTTGGGGTTGGAGGCAAACAGTACCCCTGATGCGAAACGATGTGCTGGAAGTGGGAAAATCGGAGAGACGGGCATGAGGTCTCAGCTCCGAGGTGTCCCTTTCGCTGTCCCCTCTAACCGGGGCGGGCTGGGTGGCCGCAGGACTGGGAATGCCCATTTTGTAACACCCCCTCCCCCCACGTGGGAGAGGACCCCCGGCCGGGTGCGTCATCGGGAAGCATGGACTTCGATTGGGTCCAGGGCCCCTATCATGCGCACCCGACAGCGGTAGCAGCGGATGTACTCTGAGGGTGGAGGTGCCCCTACACCTGTCTCTGTTTATACCACCATCCCGGGGTTAGCAAAGTTTACAAAAAAGAAATGGAATCAGCCAGGAATAAAAAAGAATGGCCAGCCTCTTCCGTTGGGGTGAATCCTTTCCTTTGAAGATACCTTCCTCTTTTTCTAGTGTGATTTTGGCCTTTTGGCTTTGCGGTTGGAGCTCTACGATACTGCCTCTCCTGAACCTCCTGGTTGGAAGCAGGGACAGGAGGTTTGTGAGGGATCCCGAAGTTTTACTTCAGAATATCTTACCTTGGAACACAAGACTTTTTTGTGTGCAGGGTAATTTATGGGGAAATATACGTGGACCAGGTGTGTTTGTGAGGTCAAATTGGAGGTCAAAGTGTGCCTGAATGATAAAAATGCAATAATTATGGGACCGAAGTTACCTGCAGAGTTATGGTTCCTGAGTGTGCCTCGGGTAAGAGGGGAACTGGGGCAGGAAAATGAGGGCATGCCCGCCTACCGCATCTGGCTCCTTGCCAAGGGGAAATGAGCCCGTTCCTTGTAGGCTGGAGGCAAGAGGGAGCCACAAGGGCTTGCTTCCCTCACCCCTTCCTGCCCCAGGAGAGAACAATTGAACTACTCTGACTCCTGCTCTCATAATTATTTAACCACCTGAAGTGGCAACAACCCAGTTTCTGTGCTCAGTACGTTAACTCAAAAAACTATTGCCTTTGGGCTGAGGTTCAGAGTTTCCCAGTTGGCTACTTTTAGTTACCTATTTATTAATATACTCACATATATAGTTTCTATATTACATATATAGCATACCTGGTTTTGAAAAAATAGCCAAAATAAGCTTCCTGTGCACATATAATAATGTGAGAATCAGGCTTCATGCGTTGGTACAGTTGATGGTGAGTGAAAAAAGCTAACAGAGGATAAGGATCATCTTGAGCTTCAGGTCAAGGGTAAGTTGACCTGCTGGCACCCCTTCTGCCTCACCCTTCAGCTGACCTTGATTATCCTCTTTTTCTCTTCACTCTTCTGTGTTCCCAAGTGAGGGACACTCCCATGGTTGCCAGTCCACAGTGCATTTGAAAAGAATGTCCTGCTTGCTGTAAGAAGTATAAAATTAGTCATATTTCTTGTCTGATGGGTTATTATACCAGCAAAGGCAGACCTTGCAAAAACAAGGGCTTTGGAATGAAGTACACGTGGACTGCAGAGGCTTATTTTATTTTGAAGAGATTTATTGGTTCAAGTGCTTGTCTAGTAAACAGGAGATCCTGAGTTTGAATCACAATGAGGTCTCCACTTGAGGAATGAAGGAAGTAGTTTAAAGTTTGGCTGCAAATAGGATTCCTAGCTCAGTTTTTGCGAAGGCTGTTTGCTCAGCCTAGACTGGGCTCTTCCTGGCTGCTCTCACCTGATCTTTAAAGGCTCAGGGAAAACTTCACTTCCTCTGCAAACCTGACTCAGCCCTGCCTTCCAGCTCTCTGCCCTAGTCTATGGGAGGGGCTTCTGCACTGAGCTTCCCTAGTACCTGTGGTTACACCTATTTTAACATCTCCAAACTTAATCTCTCACTGGAGTATAAGACTAACCCCTTGGGGCTTGGGACCTTATATTCCCAGCCAGTAGCACAGTACCAGACCCTTACTTAGTAGGTACTCAGAAATGCTTATGGAATGTATGGGAATTAAACTCATGGCCACTTTTGTAACTGACTCCATAAGTGTGCATGGGGCTTTCTTAGCCCAAGTGTCATAAAATCAAGGACTTTCTGAGAGATTTGAAGGTAGGAGAGACTCTTAAAGGAAGTTCCCCTCTCCTCAGTTTTTAGTCCTGATACTCAAAGAATCTGATAGAGCAGTACTCATCCAGGGAGTCTTGAACTTCCTAGCTCATGGCTGGGATATATTGGGACTGTTCCTATTTTTTGTCCATAGGATGCTGTATGTCCCTCAGTGCATGGCCATCCCATGCAAAGTTCACGACCCCAAACTAGGTAACAACCCATGTCCCTAAGTTCATTGAGAAACATTGATTGGGAGAAGGAATTTTGCCAGAGGAACTGGAATAGGAAATACAATATGTGTTACTTAACATCTGAACCTTAGTTTCTGAATCTGGGAAAAAGGACACACTACTGTTTACTTCCTAGGAAAGTTGAGAGGATTTAATAAAGGAGAGGCCTTATAGGAGGGTACTTAGAACATAGATCCTTAGTAAATGTTTTTGTATTCCCATCCTTTAAAAAAAAAAAAAAGGTGTACTATTTGGCATGTTTTGTGTTCTGAATTTTCACTTATTCACACAAGTCTAATTAGCAAATTAGAAGGTGTTTTATTTTATCATGTGTAACCTGTTTGGTTAAGTAAGCTTGACCTTGTGTTAAATATAAAGTGTTAGAAGTATTAAAAGTGTTAAGAACAAATAGGGAGCTGATTCATTTTGTTGAACCTGTAGCCTTGAGTTTAAGATGATAAAGAGGTGCCCTATGTTTTATGGCCACCCTGGGTTGTGTTTTCTTCTCTGAATTTCATTACGACATCCTGTTTCTATTCCCTAGCCTGGTTGCGACCCATGCCTTGCATTTATGGGCAATTGGGCAGCTTAGAGTTGTACCTTCCAGCCATAGAATGCATGGTCTGCATTCAGATTGGGATTATATTTACATCCATTGTCTTTTTTGAAAAAAAAAAATTGTAGTAAATTACGCCAAATAGCTGGAAAAACTAGGGCCACCAGGGAGGAGGTAGCACGCAGAAACCACAAAGTAATCCATTCTCCATGGACAGACTGTATAGATGATTGTGTCTGTGAGGTGATGTTTTTAACAGAAATAGATTACGTTATTATAGAGGGAACAGAAAAAGTGGACTCATCAGGGACAGTGTTTTATTCATCTGTAGTCCAAGGTTGGTGCCTGGCACTCAGAGGACTGCAGGAATTGTTCATGAATGGAGTAGAAATGCCCCGAAGCAAGCGAAGGGTATTCCTACTCTTTGTTCTCATTTCCTTTCCTGCTTGCTTCATCCTTAGAACTGCATTTAAAAAAGTGAGTAGATAAACATTGTAGTGTTTCTATTCCAGATGTAATAGACTTGTCTCTCTTATGTGGCAGAAAAATGACTTCCAGTATTCAGCACTTCACCTCCCTAAAGATTTCAAATGGAAAGTTATATGCTCTAAATGACATCTGTGTTAAGGAATCTGAATTTCCCATCCTAAATGAACAAACTGGCTATCAAATGACCTCTAAGTCATTCAAGGTTCAGGTTCTGTAGTTTCTCTCCTGCAAAAGAGTAAAAACAAAAAACAAAACAAAACAAAAAAACCCTGCCCATGACCAAGGTATTGTAAGGATACATGACAGCAGCTGGAGGAGAGGGCAAAGGGGATAGTCAAACACTCCTAGCAAAGAGAAGCTGTTGTAAGTGATGGCTCTCTACCCTGCTATCCTGTTTGAATTCAGAACCAGGTCACAGACTCCCGACGGGAGATAAAAATGTCTTTATTACAGGACTCCTCGGGCTGGTTTGTTTGGCTTTGGGTTGGATGATAAAGCAGACTTGCTGATCTTGCACCCAAGCAGGGAACTTGCCCCTCATGGAGGTACCTGCCCCTGTAACAGCCTGAAGAGCCAGGAGAACATGGGCTCCTGCAGCAGGCAGGTGGGACTCAAAGGGAAGGAGAGAGAACAGAGCCACATATGCTTTGTTCCCTTTCATAGACGTGTGTCTATAGTTGTCTCCTTTCTGAAAAGAACCTGTGAGAGTGGAGAGAGACCAGAAGTGTCCGCGTGGGTTTCCCCTCTTATGAAACCTGGAACAAGGAGGAAGATGGCCCTCCATTCTAACCCCCCCGACATTTTTCTAAGTGCATTTTCTTCTTGAGAACATTGTAATCACCTCTTGTACTTGGTGGTGCTCGTGCTGTCTGCAGGTGGGCCTGTCTTCAGCCTGGGCCATGGTAGACCCTTGGTGAATTTTGTTGAATGAGGGAAGACAACAAATTAGTGGGTAGGGTTATGGATGCTTCTGATTGCCCCAGTAGCTCCTTAGATCACAGAGGAGAACTCCCCTCTGTGTTCACCTACAGAGTAGGACTGTAGAAGCGGTAGGAGCATTTAGACCGGTTTCCATAAGCAGCTCTTCCCTGTGCATGGTGATGTTATTGTTCAACTAACAGCCTGATTCTCTTCCATTTCACTTATCCCCAAGGGCTTTTTTTTTTTCCTTTTCCTTTTTTTTTTCCTTCTAAATTTATTTTGTTCTCTGGCCCAGAAGATTGGACTTTACTGTACCAGCAGCTTGTATTAATCACTTTTTTTTTTTTTTTTAAGACCTGGGAGTGGTGAATCGAAGCTCGTCATCAAAAATTCTTGTCTAGAGTGTGAGAAGTGGGGCCTCAAACCCTGCCACTGTGCTTGCCGAGGCTGGTTCCTGCCACTCCTGTCACTTCTTTGGGACCTCTCAGCCAGTTCAGACAGGGTGTCAGTTATCCTATTCTTGCCTGGCCTGGCCCGGCCCTTTCCTTCTCCTGTCTTGCTGTACTCCGGAGCCAGAAGAAACGAGGGCTGGTGTTCATAGGGGGGAGATCGTGTAGAACGTTGTTGCCGTGTTCTGTTACGCTGAGTCACGGTAGATGCTGTGGTGACCTACTGGAGGGGCAGCCCGGGGTCTGAAGCTGGTGCTTGAACTCTAGGGAGTGTCACTTGTGCCTTTAACTAGGAGAAAGGTAGGGAATTGCAAACTCCTTGGCATTGTAGAGGTTTTGCATTTTCTGTGTGCAGGGAACTTGACTAAATGTGGGGGGGAGGAGTCAATAAAGAAGGGAGCTTAGCCTGTTCTGTACCCGCCCCCATCATCCCTTTGCTGAAGGGAGACAAGAAGCAGATGAGGTGGAATGATAGAAGTGCTAATAAGTAAAAGCACAAACAACGTGATGTGGGAGGTCTGAGAACAAATGGAGCATCTAGTTCTGAACTGGATGGGATAGCCTTGCCAGAGGAGTAGCATCAAGCGAGCTTTGGATCAAGATATTGATGGCTGGGGAATGGGGGGAAAGGCATAAAACAGGGGTGTATGTAGAGTATGTTCCACCTAATGGATCCCCCCCCCCCCCCCAAGGTCCTGGTGTTGTGCTTGTTTAGCCCTTCATGGACAGGAAAGTGAATGAGGATGCTCCTGAGTCCTATCTGGTTATTACTTTTCCTGTGGGCTCTATTAGCTGCTTGGCCAAACCTTCAGCACTCCCCACAGCCCAGTCGGATCTTGGGTATGGTCCTTTTGAAACCACAGGAGCAAGCGAGGAAAGCTGCTCTCTTGTAAATCGAGCTGATTTCTCCCCAATTTGCTGAAGTGGAATGTAGCCGTGCTCCCAGCTCTGAGCTGGCTCATGAGAGCAGCATTGGCTATATTTAGTCTGGTTTGTCTAAAGTGTGGGTGCAAGAAGCTGCTTGCACAGCTTGCCTCCCCGAGTGAAGAGCATGAAGGGGTGGCAGCTGTTGGGTGCCAGGGGCAGCTGCCTCATTGCCTTCAGACTTTTTCCAAGGGCACTGAGGCTGGGAGGAGCCAGCTGCCAAGTTCAGTTCCTTTGCTCCTTGGCTGCCCTTGTTGCTATGCTTATATGGTATTCTGTCCAGGAAATCCCAAGTCTTCAGTGATTTGACAGATGTGTATAGACTAATCATGGGGTGTGAAATCTCAGAGATCCAGCTAACCTGGAGAGCTGGGGGCAGAATGGCCCCAGACTGTGAGGGCTGTTGCTGTCTTTAAACGTACAAGCTCCGCAGCTAGACGGGGTGTGAACCCCAACTCTGCCGAAGACTTGCTGTGTGCACCTGGGCAATTTACTGAATAGTTCTGAGACTCCTTGTTTAGCAAATGAGAGTATTAATAGTAATGACCTCATAGGTATGTTGAGAAACTTAAGTTAGTATCAATAAAGCTCTTAGGACCCATTCTGGTCATTGCTCAATAAACAGTAAATGTTAGACAACATGATGGCAATGATGTCTCCTTCCTGCCACACTTAAGAAAGCATCTAACCCATCTTTATGGCCTTGTAATATACTGTCATATGTAATAGGTGCTCAGTGAAGGAATGTAGGTTCTCAGAGTTGGGATAAAACCAACCAAAAGTGATTGGTAAAATATGAGTCATCTTTTAAATGTATTATTTGATTATCTGATTCCCTGCAGTTATGAGGCAACAGAGGGAAGTAAAAGTTTTCGTAACAGGTGTATATTCACTTAAGTCTCATCACTTAATGATATTTCCCCACCCAAAATTTACTTGCCACTTAATACACACTGTTTCATTGGCTGGGCTCTCTAATGGTCTGATAATAACTCAGCCATACAATACATAAATTGATTGCAAAGACAAATTTCAGATCTTGCAAAAGAAGAAAAATTTCAAGCACTCTATGAAATTGACATTGGACAACGGATGTTATCATACAGTTGTGACCCAGAGAAGATCTGGCTAAGTTAGGCCAGATAACTGATAAGAGGACAATAATCAACCTAAGATGGTGATTTGATAGTCACCAAAGAAACATATTAGGATCATCTAAGGATTATAAAGTCTTTGTCAAATTGTTGCCCAATATATTTTGGGGGAGAAAGATCTATGTAAATAGATTGTTTAAGAGTCAAATGTGAAATGAGAAAGGTTTTGTCCTGCTGATCTAAATCTTACAGAAGTTACATAACAAAAAATGGATTATTTTGGTCTAAGAATTAACACGTATTTACAATTATCTAAATTTGGTTAAATACAAGTTCTTAGTTTCTCCGTCTCAGATAAAGTATCATTTAAACTGTTTCAGTGTTCTCTTTGTGTTAGTATGTTAAATTTAAAATTTAGGTATCCTTTATATATCATAAAATGTATCTTTTGTGCCTCTTAGAGTTTTGACAAATATATTCAGTCTTACCACCACGCAATCAAGTTCAGTTCTTACACCCCCAAAAGTTTCCTTTTGCCTGTTTGTAATTACCTTTCACCCATAGCCCCTGACAACCACTGCTCTGAATTCTGCTCTCACACTCTGGTCTTTTTTAGAATGTCCTGTAAATGACACATTCTGTTGCCATTTGAGTCTGGCTGCTTTCATTTAGTGTAATGCACTTGAGGTTCACCCATGTTGTTACATGTATCCATTCAGTCCTTTTTATTGCTGAGTAGTAGTCCACTGAGTGGACATACCACTATTTATCCATTCACCAATTGAAGTACATGGGTTGTTTTCAGTTTTTGGTAGATGTGAATAACCACTATAAATAGTTGCCTATAAGTTTTTTGTGTGAACAGAAGTTCCTCTTGTATAAATAAGTAGGAGTGAGGTTTTTGAGTCCTCTAGTAAATGTGTTTTAATTTTATAAGAAACTGTCAAACCGTTCTTTAGAGTTACTATGCCCCACACATAGTACTGTGCCAAATTTTCCTCAATTTGGATTTTCTTTTAAGTTTTGATTTTTATTTGTTTTGAGAGAGTGAGAGGCAGAGCACATGAGTGAGAAAGAGCACAAGAGAGCGCCCTAGGCAGGCTCCACTCTGCCAGTGCACAGCCTGATGTGGGGCTCAATCCCAGGAACCTGGAGATAGGGATCTGAGCAGAAACTAAGAGTTTCAGAAGCTCTATCAACTGAGCCACCCTGGCACCCCTGGATTTTCTCTATTAACAAATCTTCTGATAATGAGGGTCTCACAGAAATAAGATAATAATTTTAATGGGTAGAATGTAGGCATTTGGATGGAATTAGGAGGAAGTAACTTTCCAGAGGTGGGCTCTTGGGGCCGCATTATACAAGAGTGTGCCATATGGCTATGGCAAATATACACCCTTGGTTTCCAGGTTAGTCCAGATCCCGAGGATGAAGATAGCCTAAAAATGCCACTGGTTTTGCATCCAAAAGAAAGCTGTTAACAAATTCTTGTGTTACTTTCTATAAAGGGACTTGTATCAAGCTCTGGATACTGAGTCATTGTTGTCAAATAAGGAAAGCGGCCCAGATTAGGAAAGGCTTACCTTGGAGAAAGATAGGCAAGAGCCTGTGGACAGAAAAGGGAAGACCATGTGGGAGGCCACAGAAGAGCTTAACTGGAGTGGGGAACAAACTTCCTTGTCCTTGAAAGGAGTTGGCCTTATTTGCCAAGGGGAGTCCTGACCTGTTTTGTGAAGCCTAAGAAAAAGCCGTTTCTAGTGTGACTTAAATTGTGAGGATGCCTGGGCCAGGGGCTTGTTTGTGGCTTTCGGCCATTCCGATCCCGAATTGGCTCTTCAGTGAGCTGTTCATTTATAGAGAGGGAGCAGTGCTTTCTCTTGCTAGGAGCACATTTTACTCAGCTGCAGTCTGGATATAGGGCCCAAGGGCAGAGTTGTTTCCAAGTGCAAACAATCGTCTTGGAGGTATAATTTGGACAGTAACACACTAGGGCTTCCAGGATTTTCCACTGTCTGTGTGACTGTGGCATAGAATACTTGAATCTGGGATTGCTACAGAATTCCTAGATGCATGGTTGCCTTAACTGTTGTGTGAGGTTGTAAGATGTTTGCTCAGGGTTTCTTTTTAAAAAATTTTAAGAATGTACCTGTGCATTACATGGAGGTGGATATGTTGTTAACCAGACTTTGGTAGATGTACTTTGCACTTTTGTCTCGAGGTTGCGATTGCCCCCTTGATGACCAGTGATGTATATTCAGGTATAGGAGAGTTCAACCAGTCACCAAGAAGTGGAGCTGGGGCGTGCCAGCTCCTGGCCTTGGCTCAATCAGTAGATGTGTATCAGGGCCTTGTGATGCCTGAGCTCTTGCTTTCTCTTTCTGTTTTGATTTTTTTTTCTGTAAAAAAAACCAAAAAACAAAAAACACTTTTTTTACATGGTGGTCCTTTAATAAATACTTCTGCGTGGATAAACTGGGATTGATATTTTGTATTGGAGTCATCTAGGAAGTTTGTGGGGGTACAGCATTTACCTCTGTAGCCTAGAATTGGAATATTTTTCATTTTCTACTCACAAATCTTAAGCACTTGCTAATAGGAAGTAATAGGTTCCTAATAGGTTAGGTAAGTCTAGGAAAAGCAGGTGTGCTGGAGACTGAACTCTAAGTCTTTCCTTGATGATGAGATTCTCCTGGGACACTTAATGACACCCACATTCCTAATCCCCTCCTTTGGGTGTATTGTTGTTTTGGTAAATCAGAAGTGGGGCCCTGACTGTAACATGTTCCCTGAGTCATTCTTAATAAGCAAATTTGGAAGACACTGGTATAGGGGCAGGATTCTTAATCTCAGGTCCTGAGAGGAGATCCTTAACCCCTTTACAACTGTATGCACAATTTGTAGGTGGACATAATGTGTATTTTTCACTGGGGAGAAAAAAACTGGGGTTTACATTCTGTTCTTAGAGAGGCTAGGGATGAGTCATAAGAGCCTTATGAGAACATACATTTGACTTTTTCTTCTGATACATCTCCAGTGCCTACAACTGTGTCTGACCCAATGAAGGCATACAATTATTTATTGAGAAAACAAGAGAACTAATGTTATTTTGTGCCTACTTTCAGCCAGGTTCTTGGTGTCCGTTCTAAACATTAGTTTTCATAATGCAGTGGGATAGGTGGTTTCCCCTTCCAATAGTTGAGGGAATTTAGGTCCAGAGAAGATGTGAGATCTCCCCAAGGCCACACAGCTCATTTGTGGTGGAACCAGGCTTTGTTGCCAAATTTGCCATATTCCAGAGTCCTTACTGTACTGTGTTCCTTTTCTGGTTTTGTACCAGTTCAGGAGGTGGGTTCTAGTTTAATAGCTCTCTCATGGAAATGTTGGTAATTTAAGAAAAAAATTTTACATTAAAATACAACATTGCTTATTTGGGCTCTACAATAGAAAAAACTCTTTAAGGTTTTTGGATCAGATCTGTAATAAGGTGTTTGTCTTGATTTTGCTTTGTAGAGTATTGCTTCTTTCCTTTTAGGGAGCCCCAGGTCTTCAGGCATTTGTTGCTGCTGTTGCTGTTTTCCCATGCTGCCTTGCAAGTTCACTTGCATGCCCAGCACAAATTAGTGTAAATCTGTGTATCTGTGATAGGCTCAGCACTGTGAATGGCACTGGGCAATATACCAGAATCTAAGGCTGTGGACCTTCCCATCCCGGGGCTTATTGTCAGGTCAGAGGTTCAAGAATTGTGTTGTAAATGTATCCCAGTTAAAAAAAAAAAAAAAAAAAAAAGGTTCAGACATGAGCAGAACATGTAGGCAGGGTAGTCTGTGTGGGGGCTCTGCTCTCTCAATCAGGAGCTACCCTGCCCACGGCAATGACCCACCCATTGCCCTGGACTCCCCAGGAGAAGTCTTTTTCTATTTTAAAGAGTGAAGGGGCACCTGGGTGGCTCAGTCAGTTAAGCATCTGACTCTTGATTTCAGCTCAGGTCATGATTGCGTGGTTTGTGAGTTTGAGCCCCAAGTTCCACTCTATGCTGACAGCATGGGGCCTGCTTGGTGTTCTCTCTTTCCCCCTTTCTTCCACTCCTCCACTTGCTTGCAGGCTCTCTCAAAATAAACATTAAAAAAAAAAAAAAAGTGAATTAACTGCTGCAGAAAGCTTGGTCCTAACCTGGAGAAACTGAAAAACCAAGCAAGCTGAAGTATTAAGAGAAAAGAAAGGAATGGATGTGAGAAATATTTCACAGGGGGAAAGGAAGATAGGATTGGGGCTTGTTTCCTTGTAGGGTGTGGCAGACCCTTAATTGCTCCCAACTCTCCACTGCCAATAAAATACCAGTCCAAACTCCTTAGCAGCCAGAGCCCTTCCCAGAATGCTAAGGCCTTCCTGCTCTGGGCTGATTTCCCTCCCTTTCCCCTTCGGAGTCTACCCTGATAGTCAGTGGGGCCCAGCACTCAGTTGTTTGCTGGCTCGTGGCGCACCTTGAGGTCCCCCCCCCCCCCCCCCCCGTCTTTGTGCTCTTCTCCCACCTCAAATGCCCTTTCTCCCACGGGTTCGTGTGATGTCCTTCTGCTCTCCTTCTATGTCTACAGCAAGAGGATAGATGGGCGAGAGATGATGATCTCCGTGTGTGGGAAGAGTGTGTCTGCCAGGCGAGGGAAGTGCTGAAGGGGTAGGATGAGGAAGCGGAAGGAGGCAGGAAGAAGCAGCCATGGTAGCAGTGAGCCATTTTGGAATGGAGCATGTCAGCATCACCTGATGGTCAAAGACCACCAGCAAGGTATTAGCTGGGGAGAGTCCATGAGTTTGGCAAGTAGTAAAAGATACTCTGATGAAATGAGAAGCAAATCCATATTAAAATAATTCGAAGATTAAATGGATGATGACACTACCCTTGATACACATGTATTGAAGTGGAACGAAGGGAGAAGTTGTTATAGCAAGAGCGTGATCCAGGTTTAAAGAGTTGCAGTGTTTTCACCATTGAGAAGATGTGGGAAGGAAGATGAAGGCCTTTACCTAGATGGGAAACCAGTTCGAAGGAAGCTTTTTTTTTTTTTCTTCTTTAAGCTAGAAATATTTGAGAGAGTTTGTAGATGGGGTGTGTGTGTGTGTGTCCATCCATCCCAGTGGATAGGGAGATTTTGAAGATGCAAAGGATGGAAGGGAAAATGGATAGAAAGCAAGGACCATCACGAGTTTAGATGTAGAAGGTTTTTTTTTTTTTCCCTGGAAGAGGTGGGTGGTGGGTGATGGGTGGTTCAGGTAAGGAGTGTTATTAATTAAGATGTAATCTTCAAGAAATACTAATACCTATACCGTGTGACCAGCACTGTCCTGCTTATATATTAACTCCTTAACCTTCCCATCAATCCTATGTGGGAGGTACCATTATCATCCCTATTTATAATTAACGAAAGGGGCACAGAGAGTTAAGTAACTTGTGCATGGTCACTCAACTGGTAATGGTCGAGCCAGAATTTGATAAAAACAGAAGATGTCTGTCCATTTTCCTAGTTAGGAAACACTGGGAATACTGGATTAAAACATTATCATCCTTAGAATTTTCTTTAAAAATGAGGGTCTTAAAGTATGACCTTTAAGGGGGTACCTGGGTGGCTTCGTCGGTTGACTGACTCTTGATTTCGGTTCAGGTCATGATCCAAATGTCATGGGATTGACCCCCACATTGGGCTCTGTGCTGGGCACAGAGCCTGCTTGGAATTCTCTGTCCCTCTGCCCCTCTCCTTGGCTTGCACGTGTGCAGTCTCTCTCAAAAGGATGACCTTTAATAACATAGATCATTGACATTTTATTAGTTTATTTTGTGATAATTGATTCCAGGTAGGTCAGGTGTGGAATAGGATTTTGGATTTCGAATTCACAGATGTTGGAGGAGGGTATCATTTTCAGAATGCAAGTCATTTCCTAGAGAGGTTAGGCCTTGGTGAGTGCCGGCCAGCCAGCTGGTGCCATGAGGGCACCCTGACCCTACAGGCTGGGTTTGGTGTTTCAGGAAAACTAATAGGGGTAATGTCAGAAAGGAAAAGCGAAAAAGGTACTGAAAATAAACTTGGCCAATTTCATAATTTTGCCAAGATAAGAACATGTTCCCTATTTCCTTCTATCTCCTGCCCCCTTCCTGCTTTTAAAGCTTTAAGATTTAGGTTTCCAGGGTGCTGATGCCATTGTCCCTGATTCTAATGGTAATGGTAGTGATTTTCTGGTTGATGCTTGGTCTATTGCCTGCTAAGTACCTCTGTAGAGCCCCCAGGAAACTCTGCCTCCCTCTGACCTGCTTTGCCTGGCCAGAGTTTCTTAATTGAAACTCAATAGCTGGTAGCTTTTGGCACCTGTGTGTTTGCTGGGGCTCACCCCAAAGCCATCATCATTGAAATCCTACCGCCTTGGCTTTACAGAATACTTCGTGCTTTCCAAAGTACAGTTTCTCATCTGAACCGCAGCTGATCCATTGGCAGCTGGAACAGGGGCTCTTGTTCCCATTTCATAAAGAAAGATGTGAAGGTTCCCTTGTCCAAGGTCACATAACATATTAGTGACAGAGCTTAGATTAAGAACTTGGGGTCTTGAGTCTTTGATGGCTTCTATTACTGCTGCCATGATTGAAGGGATGGCACAGGGCCTACTTTGAAGGGCTTTGCAAATGGGCTGCTCTAGAAGGGATCCAGAATTCTCTGAAATTATGGATGGAGGCAGCCAGAGTCAGGCCAGAGGTCATGTAGTTCTCTGGAAGCACCCAATCCTTGGCTCCGGTAGTGAGAAGCTAAATTCCTTTTTTCCCCCCCTCCCATTATTTTGTTGATTTGCCATAACTAGATCTTCTAAATAGCTATATTAAAGTAATATTTAAACACTTTTTTCTAGGTGTGAAAATCTTTCATAGTCACCACAGACAGAAAAAAAACCCACAAATAAGAAACTAGGAATAACAATAGGTAATGTTTACTAGGCACTCACTGATAGTAGCAGCTGGGGCTGCTCTCCAGCCAGTCTCCCTTGGTACAGCTATATTGGCTGTTGATAGCCAATGACTTCTGATGGGTTGTGGTCTGGACCATACTGGTTGTTTATTTTGAATATCCTACCTGTTCACAACAATCCCATGCGATGGTTCTTAATATTCATTTCCTACATGAAAAATGGAGGCCCAGAGAGATTAAATAATTGCCTCAAGGTCACCAGCTGGTAAATAATGGAGTAAGAATTCAGACCAAAGTTCAGATGACTTCAGTGCCCACTCTGTTGCCACTAAGAAAGCCAGTAGATCACCCCAGGGAAAGTTCATATTTCCTTCTGGGCTTTCTATAAGTAACTCACGATAGCTGGTGTAACCTGTCATTTTAGCAAATCTCAGCGGTTGGTTAGTTGATAAAATATAAATGCGTTTGTGTTTTTGCTTAGTTTTTTTGGTCATTGTGTATGGTAAGCCTAATGAACAATTTCATTCTCTGTAGATACAACATTTAATGAGGCCCAAGTTCCAGAAAGTATCCTCTCTGTCAGTTCTGTCCCTGTGACTTGATGGTGAATGTCAAAGTCAGAGGCATAGAAAACCCCTACCTTGTGTAATAAAAAGATGGGGGTGGGATTCAAGGTGCACCATGAGCCAACAAACAACTGACTGCTGGGCAGATTCCAAAGGGGAAAGGGAAGGAAATCAGCCCAGAGCAGGAAGGCCTTAGCATTCTGGGAAGGGCTCTAGCTGCTAAGGAGTTTGGACTGGTATTTTATTGGCAGTGGAGAGTTGGGAGCAATTAAGGGTCTGCCACACCCTATAAGGAAACAAGCCCCAATCCTATCTTCCTTTCCCCCTGTGAAATATTTCTCACATCCATTCCTTTCTTTTATTGTTGGACTAGTTTTTAGTTTAAGTCTGTTTCCTATTTCTCATCTGTTTTTGTTGTATTTTCTGATAAATTTTATCTTTCAAGCATCTACCATTCTTAATTTTTCAACAGCATGTTTTGCCTGAAATTTTTATAGCATCTAATCTTTGTGGATATAGTATCTTGCCATACTTCATTGAGGTTATTAATGCTAACATTTCTATTGTTTGATTGAAGTTTACCTGGCTGTCCATATGCCTTCAAGGTGGGTTTTTTTTGGTTTTTTTTTTTTTTTTTGGTTTTTTTTTGGTCTTCATTCTGGTCTCTGTTCTTGTTAGATATTCAAGTGTTTGTAAATATTAGACTCTCTGCTCATATTTGAGTGACCTTAATTTTTTTAATTGTGGATGGATGGGGCCTGTCAATCATGGTTTTCATTATAAGATGTATTGGCTGGATTTTTAGAATGAGGGAGGAGGTTGTCTTACATCAGAATATTTAGATCATTTTTTCTTGGACTGGTTAATCGCTCAGAAGATCTAATATTCAGACTCCCAAATCTGATTCTAGAGTCTATGGCCTTATCTACTCATTTTCTTAATTTCCAGATAAGGTTCAATGTCTGGGTATATTTAATTGTATTACTTCTAGAAAGTTGGCAATCTAAATGTAGAATTTATAGGAATTATCATTTCTGAGGATGATAGTTTTAACCAGAAATTTCCCTCACTACAAAGAAAGATACGTGGTATATGCTCAGAAGATCATTGTGAAGCGTTATTTTGCTCAGTGCATCACGTCTTCATAAGAGCGTGTAATAGGATGGAGAAAGTTTCCTAACTCCCACCCTAGCGCTGTAGTGCATGTGTATACATTCAGATGTGACAAAAGTGGTCATGCAAACCAAAACAGATTCAACCCCAAGAGCGGTGTCCTGTTTATGGGACTTCTTGGGGCAAGAGTGTTTCTTGATACTTGGGATTAGGAGTTAGTATTGAGGTGGCACCAATCATGTGTTGGTCTGAAAAGGGTTAGGGGAGAAAGGGCTGGCTGGACTCTTAGCAACTTGTCATGTACTTGTGTGTTCAGGTTATAGCATTTTGATTTAAGCATGCATTCTGCTGACTGCTTCTAGAGACTTTCCCATGTGGTCCCTTCTTCTGACTAGGTCTTTTTGAACTAGAGTGGAGAGATGTCCCCAAGGGCCACCCACAGTTGCCTCTTTCTGTCCTGACTAGGTTTTTCTCCTCTCTTTTCCTCTGTATCTACCCACTGGTATTTCATCATTGGAGTGGGAATGGGGATAAGGGCTTGACAATGTTGAGCTAGCATTTTTAGAAGAGCCAGCTGTCCTCCATTGGCCTGGCCACTTGTCCTCCATTTTTGAAATCTGGGCTCCCATTCTCAAGGAGGGACAGTGGGGTCCAGATTCCATGAAAGAAGCAAGCGGAATGAGACCACAGCACTAAGAATTCTCTCCTGTTGAGAATGTGAGGCAACCTGCTTAAAGATAATGGTCAGGAAAAATTTGAATTTATGATACTTCACCAACCATGTTGGGTTTGTCAAAGGATGAGAAAAAAGGAAGATACACTGGAAAACAGGACAACAGTGAAGAGGGTTTGGTGTCTGGAAATACTTAAACAGTCATTCACTAGGCATGAAGAGAAAATTTATCCAGTTAGAAAGGTTACATCAGCTATTTAGACCTGAAAGCATAGTTTTGTTGTAAACCTAAAGGTTTTAATAATTTTTACAGAATTTAATATAGTCTGTTAATATCCTGGAGCAAAGTACTATTAGAAATTCAAGAATTTTTTTAAATGCAACATAGCAACATTTCCCAACTTTTTAAATTAACCTTTTAAAATAATTATGATTACATGCTTATATATACTCTTTGGAAAGTAAGTAGAAAGAAAAAAAAATTATCCATGGACCCACCTCTTAAAAGACAGGTATTGCTAGTATTTGGCATATTTTTTTCCTAACCTTTTTTCTTTGTATGGTTTTTGGTTTTGCCTAGCAGTCAGAAAGCGTTTTGCTTGCCTTTTAGTAGGATATTTTGGTCTTCAATTGGAATTGACTGTGGTTATGTTCAGATAATGCATGTCTGGGATTTATTCTTTTCTTGTCATGAGGCTGAATAAGCAGTTCTTCAGTTCTTGGCTTGAATAAATTCACTGTGCTTTTAACATAAAACATTGTTCAGATTAGAGAGTGAATAATCCTTAGAGTGAAGAAGTATGATGTATGTTTTACAACCACTTAAAAAAATGTCAAATCTAAAAAAATCAAAAGCACAAAAATGGCTTGGGGAAAATATGTATAACAAAGATAAGACCAAGTCTCCTGAGGGACAGACTGTCCTAGGACCACTGAGAGACTCATTATAGATGTCTAGTAATATTTATTAAATATACAATAATTACATGCAACACAGTGGTCTCAAAAAAGAGTGACATCTTTATCTAGAGGCATAGAAGAGAAGAATGTAGTGTGATAGATACACTACTGAAACCGGGGCTAAGTTCTAGTCCTGCTTGCCCTGCTAACTAGTTGCTACCTCAGAGGAAGCTGCCCTCAATATTATCACCAATAAAACGAGGCTGTTGAGCTATATAATTTTAATGAGTTTCTATCCTCCTCTGACATTCGGTGACTCAATCAATTTATGATTCTGGTACCAAACACGGAGAACATAAAGATGCAAAAAATCTAGCAGCTACCTTGACTCATTTCCCTCCTCCCTCACATCCAGTCAATTACCAAGTTGGACCCATTTTACCAAGTCTGGGGTTAGCAGATAACCACCTGTTTTCTTAAAGTTTTATTGGAACACCGTTATGCTCATTAGTTGATGTGTTACATATTGCTGCTTTTGTACTATAGTGGCAGAATGGGGTAGTTGGAAGGATTTAAATATTTACTATATGGCCCTTTATAGAAAACATTGGTCAACCCTTGACTGAAATAATTTGCAGGGGTGCCTGGGTGGCTCAGACGGTTGGGCATCCGATATAGGCCTAGGTCATGATCTTGCCAATCCTGAGTTCTAGCCCCACGTCAGGCTCTGTGCTGACAGCTCGGAACCTGGAGCCTGTTTCAGATTCTGTGTCTCCCTCTCTATCTGCTCCTCCCCCACTCATATTCTGTCTCTCTCAAAAATAAATGAACGTTAAAAAACTAAAAAAAAAAAATCTGTAAACCAATCTCCTTCTCTCCTCACTACCTTTGCCCTAACTTAGGTCTTCATCTCTTCTCACCAGGTGAATCCGGGAGCTTCTAAAATGAGTTTTTCTGACACCAGTTCTGAGCCTCCCAAGGGTGCTGTGTATGGAAACAGTGTAATGTTTAAAAAGAAAATCTTAACACGAAGTTGCTTAAAACCCTTCCTGGGTAGCCTTCTAATCTCAAGATGAAATTCACGATAAAATACCTAACACACCAGGTTAGAAAGCCACAGCACTTTACTGACATCTGAAGACCCTTGTAGTCACCAAAGACCAGGTGTGGTTTGGTGCACCTGGGTGACTCAGTCGGTTAAGCATCCGACTTCAGGTCAGGTCATGATCTCACGGTTTGTGAGTTCGGCCCAGTGTCGGGCTCTGTGGTGACATCTCAGAGTCTGGAGCCTGCTTTGGATTCTGTGTCTCCCTCTCTGTGCCCTCCCCTGCTCGCTTGCTCTCTCTCTCAACATATTTTTTTAAAAATTAAAAAAAAAAAAAACAAAAAAAACCCAGGGTGGTTTGACATGACATAAGCTGTAGGGACTGGAAAACCCAACTAGCTTTAAGTAGGAAGAGGCTGTGTATAGCTCATCTAATTGAGAAGCCTGGCTATAGATCTGACCTGGAGAAAAGTTTAATCCAGATTTCTAGTTGTTTCACCTGGACTTCCTTTCCATTCTGTTGCCTTCTCTTCCGTGTTGACCCTATTCACCCAGAGACTTTTTGTCTTGAGAGGTCAGAACTGTGTGGCAGTTTCTGTCTCCTCCTGTGAACACATCTGGTAGGAAAGAAAACAAGTCTCTTCCCTGTAATTCCCACACCAGTGCAGAGGTGTCTGATTGGACAGCATAGGCCATGTGGTCAGAGATATGGAATGTGCTGATTGGCTTAGCACCAGTTCATGCATTCAAGCCCTGGAGTTGGGGTAAGATCCCAGATGAACTATAAAGACTGGGAAGAGTGGAACTATCCCCAATTAAATATTGGGCTGTGGTGGAAACAGGATGAATGGAGGTGGGTTGGGACAAAATAAGATTCACTGAGCATACCATGAGCAGGATTGCAGTGATGGTCAGAAGCAGTAGCAAGTGACCTGGGGAGGCCAGCAATCAGAGAATCCCAAAGTTGGGGGATTATGGTTGCCTCACTCACTGGTTCTTAATTCCAACCAGTCATTAGAAGTACCTGATACCTGGGCTGTTTGAGGACACATTAACTTGGGTTCTCTTTTTGGTTGGCTAGGTCTGAGGGATTGTACAAGTTATCAGGGTGTTTCTAATATGCAGACAGACTGAACTATTGATTGGGTTTAGGTCCAGGTTTCATTTCCTGATTCTGTGGAATGGGAACAATCGTAATTACCCAGCAGGATTGTTGTGTATTGGTGTGAATAAGGAATACAACCTACTTAGGTGCTCAAATAAATGGTAGTTTCTTATCCGTGGTTCTTACCTTTACAGGGATACTGTATTAGATTCCTGAGACTGCCATCACAAAATCTCAGACTGGGTGACGTAAACAGCAGAGAATTTCCCATATTTCTGGAGGCTAGAAGCCCAAGATGAAGGTGTTGGCTGGTTTGCTTTCTCTTGAGACCTTTCTCCTAAGTTTTCAAGTAGCCTTTTTTGTGTGCATACACCTCTGATATCTCTTCCTCTTTTTATAAGGACACCAGTCCTATTGGATTAGGGCCCACTCTTATGGCCTATTTAACCTTAATTACCTCCTTAAATATCCTGTCTTCAAAATGTAGTCACATTGGGGTTAAGACTTCAAGTGAATTGCAGGGAGGACACAATTCTGTCTATAAGAGAGATGGATCCTTTGATTCTCTGATAGCTAGGGTTCCTTTGCCTGGAAAAAGGCAGACACACAAATGTATGTCAGACTTTGTATGCATTTATAGGACTTTGAAGATCCCACTTAAACAGGAACATCTGAAGCAGCCTTGCAGAGGAAAACCAATACCCAAGAGGAGGATGTGTATAAAAGAAGGCATTTCATCTCCTCAGCCCATTCATTTAACAAGTATTCACTGAGTGCTGCCCATGTGTCAGGCACTGTGCTGGGGTTAAAACAATGAATGGCACACACAAGCCTCCTTCTCTTACCACTTAAAACTTTTATTGGATGCAATAAACACATAAGCCATCTCTACATGGCGGTACCAAGTGCCATGTAGAGAACCAAAACAATGATGGGGGGGTGGGGTGGGATTTGCCTGGGAAGCTACTTAGAGAATGTGGTTAGGAATGTCTTCACTGAGACAATTAAGCGGAGGCTTGCACAACCAGGAGTCAGCCATGCAAATGGGAGTAGAGGGTTTATGGCTGATGAAATGCCTGCTATTCTCTGGTTTATTTTAGTATCAGCTGGTGGAACCACCTCCTCTCTCAGCAGCTGCTCCCCTGATTGGGTTCTTCTGCCTGCAGAGCAAGAAATAGGAATCTGCTCTGAGACGGGCATAGCTGTTGTGGATTGCTCCCCTGTCTTTGGATGTCTTTCTCTTCTCCTATATCTGAAATGTTTAGGTCATGTATTTGAAGGGATAGGACCCATCAATTCAAACATCTGTTCCTCTGAATTCTCATGGACATGATGAGACTTCAATTGTTATTTTGACTTCAGCATGAAATAGAGTAACCCTGTGGGAGAAGCAGTCATATTGGTGGCGTGGTAAATGTATAAACAATAATTGTATTGTAGTACATGTTTCTATAATAGTACGCTGCGGGTCTGAAGGGCCTAAAGGGACCCCAGACGGCATCTGGATGGAGTGGAGAAGACTTCTAGAAGCTGCATCCTAAAGGTCCCCCACTGTCCTTAGGATAAAGAACAAAATCCTGTCATGAATTGCAGGCTCCTGTAGGTCTAGTACTTGTTACCCCCGCCAGTTCTCTCCATCTCTCTGCCAAGAGAGGCTGGACTTGGTTCCTTACTTTAGGTTGGGGTCAGTTCTGCTCTGTGATTCTCATTCTGGGGTCCAGGTTGAAGGGGCAGTAGCTCCTAAGGCATGCTTTTTTTTTTTCTAGTTATCACAAGTGTGTAAGAGGCCAAATCAAACTTTGTAACCACTGTTCACATCTCGTCCACTTCTATCCATTGGTCAAGTTAAATCACACGGCCAAGGCCAAAGTCCTTGTCTAAGCATACACACTTTGCTCTGAAAGAAGAGGAGTAAGTGTTTATCAGTTGATCTACCATAGCATGTAAGGCGCTTAGAATAGTGCCCGTTTAGTTTTGCCTAAAGTATGAACAATAATGTACTTTTAATAGTCTTACTTTGGAGAAGGGAAAAAGAAGGGAGTAATAAACAGGGGAGAGGATTATTATGTAGGGCAAGACTTGCCTTACGGGAGGAGTGTGTGGGTTGAAGATGGAACATAAGGCAGAGCTTGAAGATTCAGCTAAAATGTGAGAACATGCGCTTAGAGTGGTGCCATCTTCCTCATGGCTTTTGTTTGCAGCCAAGGGGGCAAGTGGTTGGATTGATAGACTTTCCCTGATCTGAGTTCTATGTACTTGATTCTTTTCCCCCTTCTCTCTAATCTTAAAGGAGAGGTTTAGATTGTGACAGTTGGTGTTTACAATGTTTTAATGTCTATCATATTGAGAACTGAGTAGAAGCATCTTTAGAAATAATTTACACCACCATAAAATGACTTGCTAATCTTTCAGAGTGTGTTCTTTAGAATTGTTTTTGTTTTTTGTATACCAGCCAAGAAGATCTAGACCAATGAGGAACCTGGTAAAATATTTTAGAAGCATCATCTGATTTGCAAAGCTAAGTGGGAATATAAATCCTTTCTTAAATACACAATCATGCTTTCTGCCATTTACTTGTGTTTTGTTTCTTTAGTTGTCTCTTAGGGCAATGTTTATATATGTGATTAAAACGTCCACAGGATGTGTGCCCGCCCACCAGTGTTCGACTGTAGGATTCATGAGTGGGAACATAAGGGCTGTGGGATATGCTGGCTTGTACCAGCAGGCCTCATGTAGCCCCTATTATGCATCTGGTCTTTAAAAGGATACAGGTAATGAAGTTGATAATTAACAGCCATACGATTTATTAGATGCCTAATTTGCAGTAGTGACTTGCCATGTGAAGTGTAGATAGATGCTTTGGGAGTTAGGATTAAGGAATACAGATAGGTGTTGGAATGAAGAGAAGGTTTTAACGAGACCTGAACTGCATCTTGAAGGGTGCCCACATCAAACAGATGAAGATTGTCACATGTTTATTCATCCATATAGCTAAAATACAACATTGGCTGTTTCCCTGTGTTTAAAGCATTTCTTCACCATCCAGTTGTTTAGTGAAAAGTCCCAGACTTCTGATCCTAATACCAAAACCCCATGCACTCAAAAGCTCCCTGATCATCTTCCTGTCCCATCTCCATAATTTCTTTTCAAATGACCTACTTTTCCTTGTAAATGTTCCAAACTTACCTAATCTGTACCTTCTTTTAAATTGGTCGCTCTTGGGGTGCCTGGGTGGCTCAGTTGGTTAAGTGTCCAACTTTGGCTCAGATCATGATCTCACGGTTCCTGAGTTCGAGCCCCACGCCCGACTCTGTGCTGACAGCTCAGAGCCTGGAGCCTGCAGCCTGCTTTGGATCTGTGTCTCCCTCTTTCTCTGTCCCTCCCCTGCTCATGCTCTGTCTCTGTCTCAAAAATAAATAAAACATTAAAAAAAAAAATTGGTCCCTCTTGCTTGGACACCTTCCTTGATCTTTGGATGCAAAGCTGGCCTTTTCTTCAAAACCTATCAGAAATACCAAGTTCTATGGAGTCTTGCCTGTTCTGTTGTTTTCTTGGAAGTAATCCTTTTCTCAGTTTTTGAACCCTCTTAGCATTACTTTCTCTGCAGCTCATATTCCCAGCTTCCCTTGCTCTCATGCCATCTGCAAGTAACTATGGCTTGCTTATTTTTGGTCAATAGCATAAAAGTTCTCAAACCTTTAGCTTTTATAGACAAGTAAAAATTTTTTTTTAATGGGGACACTCACAGTTTATATAACTTTTTTACTAACATTAAAACTCACGTGAAAAGAAACACCACCTCTAATCTAATTTTATAAAAATCAGCATTTGACCCCCAAAAATGCAGGGTATGAGAGGACAGGGCTTTATGCTGAAAACTGGCCAATGGAAAACTCCTGAGGCTATCTGGTTTTGTTTTGTTTTCCATCTCACAGAGGACCAGTGAAATGTTCATCCTGTATCTGCCCTCTCTCGGTAGACGTTTTCAAGTCACTCTTTTAGTAGACTGTGACCTTTGCCAGAGCTGACTTCTCTGATTCCCAGTTTATCTCTATCTCCCTCCAAGATAATCTTGGATCTCTAAAAGCTTATAACAATGACAAAAATAACACTGATCTGTGACACGGAAGCAACCAGGCTGGGGAATAAAGATCTGACTCTGTCTGAAATAACTAAACAAATAGTCACTTTTATACACACACACTTCAGATATACTTTTATAAAAGTCAGAGCAATAGACAGGTTCTAAGTGCTGTTCATTCTCAAAGAGCAAAAAATTTATAAAACCCCTAATATGGCATTATATCTTCTTTTGTCTTATCCCTAAAATGTACATATGGTTATTTAAATGACTGAAAAAATCTTAAAACTATAGAAACGTCCAATTATTTTAGTCAGTTTCTTTTCTTGTCCCCCCCCCCCCCCCAGGTAACATTTACAGAACAGAACAAATTGGTTTTAACATTGGGAAGACCCTGATCTTTTAAACTGGCACTATCTAGTAGAACTTTGTGATGATGAATAATGTTCAGTAATCTGTACCATCCAGTATAGTGGTCACAGCCACATGTGGCTATTGAGCAATTGAAATGTGGGTGATGTAACTGAGGAATTAAATTAAAAATTGTATTTAAATGTAATTGTATTTAAATGTAACCACATACTACTACTGGGCTCCTTTTTTGGACAGTGTGGCCTCAAAGATTGACTAAGGAGTATTGAGCTTTAATTTGTGATGTCAAGCTGCATGGTGTTTTATTCATTTTCTTTGTATACTTGAGAAATTTCAAAGGAGCATTTTTTTGAGTCTTCAGCGAGTTGTATATGTATCAATGGCTCTGTTGACCTTTGAGCTCCTTTCCATCTTCACATCACAAGTCTTGAAGTTGCTGATTGTCAATCCATAAATTAATATCTGTCCATTTCCTCCATCATGGCTCTCCTTTCAGATACTATGATCTTTGACTCATGTATCTGTATACACAGGCACGTACATTTAGGAAGATCCAGTGAAACAGTAACAGGGCTGGTTTACCTGGAGTGTTCCTGCAAGTTACCATGAATAGAAAGTGTGAGCAAGCAAGATCGCGTGTGCTCTCACTCCAGCCCCTTGGGGAAGGGGAAGTCCTATCCTTCATCCTGCCCATCAAGTCCAACCGGAACCTGTTGAGCCTTTTGCATGTTGGTGTGATTTGACACCTGTTTAGTTTCTCCTGAAATAGTCCTTGTTCTTTAGTTGCCAGGATTACTCTTCCCAGAGAATTTTAAGCTTCTCTTCTTCTTCTCTGAAATCATTACCTGACCTTTTGTCCTCCTACACTGACCTGACCCCTGACCAGTCACTTTTTTTTTTCCTTTTTTATTAATGGAGCTGTTCTGTGTGCATGTACTCAGACATATATACCAAGGGTAAAGATACTTCTGATGAAATCAGGATCATTAAGGTGACATTAGCAAGAGCAAAGGATGTAATAAAGCAATAGTTACCATTTGTGGGGCACGTACTGGGTGCCAGGCGCTGGGCACTTTTCTTCTAAAGCTAAATTCTAAAGACGTTACGATTATTCCAATTTCATAGGTAAGTTAACCTTAACCTAAAGCTGAGTAACTTGCCTGAGGCCACACAGCTCAACAGTGGAAGAGCCAGGTTTATTCAACTCCAAAGCCCGTGGTTTTACCAACTAAGCAATAATTAAGGTGTAGAGGGGAAACTGTGTTGTGTGTGATGTACGAATCCTGGTTTTCATGTCTCCTTTTCCATTTTCATGGTGGTCTTAACCAAGTTGCTTAGCATCTCTGTCTTTCCCTCCCTCTCCACCCCCCTCTTTTTTTCTTTTTTGCCCTCCCCTGTCCCCCTCCCCACTCAGGGTCAGCTCAGGCTCCTGAGCGTTCCAGGCCAGGGCCTCACCAGTAGACACCGGGGAGGGCTCTGACTGTGCGTGTTTGGTACCCCAGCGTCCTGGCTGGGTTTGGGGAGGGCCCCCTGAGGGTGGTGGTACTGAGCCTGGGGGCAGAGGTGGCAGGCCAGTAGCCCCAGAGTATAGCACATATGGGGGCAATACATAAGGGCCAGCACGTGAGTCCAGGCCCGGGTGGGATGAGTCACGCTCAGCCTCTAGCTCTGTCCAGCGAGGGCTGTCCGCTGGTGCTGTGCCCAGTGGGACAAAGAAGGCAGAGGTGGGAGGACACCTGGCCACCCAGACGGAGGTGGAGGCAGCTTCAGTTTTGGCAGTGTGATTTTCCCCAGGCCCCTGGAGCCGTCCCCACAGCCCTGGCAGGGAGAGGGGGCTGGCTAGGCCCTGGCTGGTGAGGGAGCAGCAGCAGCACATCCTACACACGCCTCCCTGGGCCACAGGGGTTGTGGGTGGGGCAGGGAGTGGGGGGACCACTTGCTCATGCAGACACGGGGGTCAGAGCTTAGTGACCGCCCCCACAGCACACACTCACATGTTGAGGCAGCGGGGTGAGACGGTTGCTGAGGGCGACGGATGGACTGACCAGGGGCAGGTGAAAGCATCCCTCCTTCTAATTTCTAATACCTTAGCAATAGGGGAGGAAGAGTCCCCTCGTATGTTAATTTGGTACCACCACTTCCTCCTCCCTTCCTGGAATACCAGATTGTAATGTGTAAAGGCTTCCTAAACCATCAGTCACTTCCTCCCCCCCCCCCGCCCCCCGCCCCCCCGTGGTACTGTTTGACAGAGAATGCTGTCAGCTCACCTGTACAAAGTATGTTACAGGGTGCACGTATTTGCTTTTACCTATATCCCTTCATTCCTCAACTCTCTCACTGAAGTTGTTTGTGTATTTGAAAAGCTGTTCTTTTTGCCTTCTGACTACGCCTCCCTCCCCCATTTCACTTTAGTTTGTTCTTTTCATTCAGGATTGTCACTTTTCAAGTCTGTACTATGTTACATTACTACCATTTTGTTTACTTAACAATTGTTAAAAATGTTAATGCCAAAGACCCCTCCGTTGTGATGGAGGAGGGCACTAAGATAAAAATGGAGATTGATGTTCATTGAACATTTGGCAGATGTCATGTGTCCTATATCAGTATAGCAAGATGTCATGTGTCCTTCATCAATATAGCAAGAAAGTAGAACTTGGACTTGAATCAGTGGGTAGCTGTGTGTTGGGTGGGGGAGAGGGATATGGATCAAAACAGATGAATCAAAAATCATTTCTCCAGTCTATCTAAAAGCATACCTAGTGTCTGTATTGTTTTGTTACATTCTTAAGATAGATGCTTACTGTTGTAGATTAAATAACCTTAGTGTTGAGTTCTGAGTTTTGATACTTGTATATTATACAACCAAAGCAAGATTTAGAACATTTCCATTTGCAAGAAAGGTCCTTCTACTTTTTGCAGTGAAATCTTTGTCTTTTCCATTTGGCTCTTGAACCCATCCGTTGCGCTTTTCCTTTTGGTTATTACATTTTTTAGTTATAACATTTCCATTGGGTAGTTCTTTATGTCTTCTGTTTCCTGCAACTTTGTTTCTTGGGTGAAGCTTTCTAGTTTCTCATTTGTGGCAGGTGTAATTACTCTTTGAAGATTTTTATCTTGGCTGCTTTCAAATATTTGTCAGATAGTTCTGAGATTTCTGTCATCTTGGTGTTGGCATTTGCTGATTGTCTTTCTCATTTAGTATGAGATCTTCTTGGTTCTTGGTTATGAGTGCTTTTTTAATCAAAATTTGGACATTTTCATTTTATGAGACTTGATCTTATGTAAAACTTGTTTTAGCTGGCTTTAACATCGCTCTGGCCGGGTATTACCTGGGAGGTGGGGCCTCCTCATTATCACTGGGTGATGGTGAAGAGTCCTGAGTCTCTCCACCAAGCTTCCTCTGACACTATCCCAGGAAGGAGGGGGCAGTCTCATGGCCTGGTGGAAGTGGATGTCCTGCCTCCTCACCTCAGCTCAACTGATGCTGCAAGGGTGGGGAAGTGGCCTTGATAATGGTGGACAGATCAGAAATTGTGGGCTCCCTATGTGGCTTTCTATGACCCCACCCTCTAGGGGGTTTTGGAGTACCTAGGTACAGCCTGGTGAGGGTGGAAGTCTAGGCTCTCCACTCAGTCTTTGCTGATATGGGTGGTTGGGTGACCTTTTTTTTCTGCAATGTAAACTACCTACTTCTGTCTGATACCTGAATCCTCCATCTAAAGCTTCACAGAAGCTCTGATTATATCTGCTATTGTATTCTCCTCACGAAAGAGAGGAGTTAACGTTTGTGCCTTACAGCTTGTCCATAGCCTTTCCCTGCTCTGATGTTGACCTATGTGAGTTAAGTGTTGTTTTAATTTCTGTTGTATTGAGATTGCTTAGTCTGTTTATCATGAGTGGGAAGGGTGAAGGTTTGCTGTGGTGATCACACTTAGGTTAGTCTTTGGGTGAGCAGGGTTCCCTTATAGCAAACTGTTTTTACAAAGATGAAATCATCTCTAAATGAGTGAGCCAGGGTGAGTGTGCTTCATGTGGCTCAGAGGGGGCAGTGTGCTGACCCAGCTGCACGTGGTCTGAATATCTGGCTCGGACGGACAGTCATGAAGGCTCAGCTCCGGTGGCCACGCAGTAGTTATCAGGGCTACCTATGGGCAGACTTCTGACGACAATGGAGTATTCTTTAGGTTCAATCCTTCATGTCTCAGGATATCTGCTCCCATCTCTTCTCATCAGCAGGGTGTCTTTCTCTCCAGCCCCCTCATAGTAACAGATGGGGAGCCATCTCTTACTGGTCAGTTGCAGACTTTTTGGGAACAGACATGTCCTCTTTTAATGCCCTTGAATTACTGGTTTGGAAATTTGTATTTTACCCCTATTCTTTTTGATAGTAGGAAAGGACTTCAACCTGTATGTTGAATGTTAAGCTTCAATATATATTGTAAATATATGTTTATATTTTTATTATGTGTAATCCCTCTCTCTCTCTCTCTCTAAACATATCTATATCTATAGATACAGATAGAGAGCGAGAATATACCACATTTAGCTGACCAGGGAGAGGTCTGGAAATCCTATTCTCTTTCCACATAGCCTGACCAAAATAATAAAATCAAACATAATTGAGCTCATTTAAATGGCCTGGGAGTGGGGGAGTGCAGCATAAGTAGGTGAGTCCCTCAGACCCATGAGGCTCTTCCTTGATGTTATGATGGAGGGGGCTAGAGTGCTCAGATCCCACTGTCCTCCGGGACATGGGGGTACTCTACCCTAGAACAAGGCTCAGCAAACTTTTGGTAAAGGGCCAGCTAGTAAATATTTACTTTTTGCAGTCCGTTTGGTATGTCCCAACTACTCACCTCTACCTCTGCCATCGTACTACAATGGCAGCACAGAAAACATATAAATAAGCATAGCTGTGTTGCAATAAAACTTAACGCTGACATTTGAATTTCATATAATTTTCAAAGATCACAAAACATCCTTTTTAGTTCTTTTTTCCCCCCAACATTTAAAAATGTAAAAACTGTTTTTGACTCATAAGGCATATGTAAACAGGCAGTGGGTTGGATTTGGCCCATCGACCCTAGTTTGCTGACCTGCCTTTGTAGATATGTGCTGGACAGGTTCCTTTGCCCACAGAGACATTGTGCCCTGTCAATTAGCTTAACCCAAGATTGTGCTTCTTGGCACATTCCCATTCATTCCCATTCATTCGTGCATAAATTCTTTTTTTTTTTTATATATTTTTAATGTTCTTTTTTTTTTTTTAATTTTTTTTTTTCAACGTTTATTTATTTTTGGGACAGAGAGAGACAGAGCATGAATGGGCGAGGGGCAGAGAGAGAGGGAGACACAGAATCGGAAACAGGCTCCAGACTCTGAGCCATCAGCCCAGAGCCCGACGCGGGGCTCGAACTCACGGACCGCGAGATCGTGGCCTGGCTGAAGTCGGACGCTTAACCGACTGCGCCACCCAGGCGCCCCAATGTTCATTTTTGAGAGACCCCAAGCACGAGAAGGGGAAGGGCAGAGTGAGAGAGAGAAGGAAACACAAAATCCAAAGCAGGCTCCAGACCCGGAGCTGTTAGCACAGAGTCCGATGTGGTGCTTGAACTCACAAGCCGTGAGATCATGACCTGAGCCGAAGTTGGGCGTTCAACCCACTGAGCCACCCCAGCGTCCAGTGCACACATTCTTATGAGTGATCTAGGCACTTTTCTGGGCACCGGAGGCTCCTCAATGAGTAAGAGTTATGCCCTCAGGTATTCACTGTATCATCTAGATTGATTCTACCTCTGATAACATTTTTCTTGATAACAGCATGTATTCATGTTACATGTATTCATGTATGTGTACCTCCTCCTTGCTAAGGTATTGCTATATTCAGCTTTTGAAGTCATAATGGGAGTTATGAATCCCAGAGCAGAATATTTTGCTAGGATTTCAGTTTTCATTTTTATCCTTTAGGAAGAGCTAAGCAACAATATATTGTTAAAGTGGTATCATGGGTCAGTTTGGAATGGTTCATCTGAAGTCCCAGAAGAGGCCTGATTTGGTGTTGTCACAAGGGATTACTTTTCTCATGTAGTGTCAAGTCCGGAGATAGGTGGTTAAGAACCTAGTTTGAGCCACTCACTGATGGTAGAGCCTTTGTTGCTCTTAGCCTCTTGGCTTTCTTGTTTATAGCCTATGATCTGTAGCAGCTCTAGATACCACCTCTCCATTCAAGGTGACGAGATGGTGAGAAGGGTGATATAAAAATTCGTTCTCTTCTGTCACTTCCAGAACTGCATCTTTACACATCAAACTTCTGCTTCGGCCCCATGGGCAGGAATCTGTTCACAGCTACAGGTAGCTGCAAGGGGGGCTGGGAAATTGAGTGCCTTTGTGGGCACATTCCAAGAGTCTCTAGGAGAACTTTCGGAAGTGTTTCCTACAAAGAGAGGTCTCTTGTGATTACTTGTAGAGGTCCAGATTACTTGTAGAGGGTAGTGCTTTGCTGAATTTGAACTCAGAGTATGATAAGGCACTTCCATTAATTAAACACATTTAGAGAGTATCTGCTATGTGGTTATCGTATAAGAGTGGTTTGAAACAAGGGCTGTGTTTTCCATGAACTTTAGCAAAAGCAGGACGTAGAAATGAAATTTTAAACGATCTCCATTCCAATAGATAATGATGGGGATTGAAGTACTTTTGTTTCTAAGGTCATGTATTTATTTAGCAGCATTTATTGGATGCCAAATATGTACAGCTGTTTAGTCTCTGCAGGCACACAGACCAGCATGACAGTTTCTCCTCTGCAGAAGGCAGTCAAGAAAATCAGTTTCACATCAGTTGTCTGGTTCTGTGACTTAACATATCTTTGAATTATACAATGAGATAGGAAACAACTTTTATTTGCCTTTTTTTGAAAAATAAAAGCTGTTAAGTTTTCCTAAGAAGGGAATGGCAGTGAGTAGGATTGAATTGGTATCTTTCCACCATACCTCTGCTTATTCTATAAACAATGATTGAGTACTTACAGTAGGCACAGTAGGCACTTGGCTAGGCACTCAGTTTGTCAAGCTTTAATGAGCAGTCACTTGCTTCAAGGGGTTCCTAGTCATAGACTAGGCCGACATGTTAATATACTCTTGCAGTGCGTTGTGTATATATACATGGGGTGGCTGGGGGGAATTAGGAGGGGAGAGAATAAGAAAAAAAGGTGAATTGTCAACATTGCTTAGAGAGGATATAATGGTTGCAAAATCAGTTAAAGCTTCACGATGGGAAGAATAGATTAATTTCCTGAAGGATCATCCATGAAAATAAGGGAAGAGTATATTTTGTACAAAGATCAATTCTGTCAAAGTGGAGAAGCACCAAACCTCTCAGCTACAGGCAGCATCTGTGTGGTGGTAGAAACCCTTGGTGCAGGATCTGGAGCAGCCTGCTGGACCTTGGGGGTGTTTGCCCAGCGTCTCTGTTAACAGCAAAGCCCAAAATAAAGGAACCTTCAGCTTGAATGGGGCTCAGCCCCTTGTTTCACTGCAGAGAGAGAGTGGTGTGGGTGGGGATCGGAAGACCTGGAAGCTGGGTGACTTCTTGGCAAGTAGGATGCACTTGTTCATGCAAGTGGAGCCAGCACATCCCTTGGTTCTCTCGTCATCTTGAGACAAAATGCCTGGCACTTCTCCATAGCCTGTGACTGTGAGCTAAGTCCTGTCAGAATGGGATCTTTCGGAGGTCAGGTCCAGCAGGGTCTAGGCTCACTTCCAGCAATGAAACACCTCTTCTGCTAGTCAGACTGGGGCCCCTTTTTGCAGCATATGCCCTTTCCAGCAAAATTCTGAAGTAATATGATAGTGTTGAGCTATCTGTGTTTTTTTTGTTTTGTTTTGTTTTGTTTTAAAACAACATGTTTTGGTTGAAAATCACAATGAACTTACTGAAAAAACTCTAAAACTTGTGAATAAAGTATTTTTGGAGGGGTGCCTGGGTGGTTCAGTTGGTTAAGCATCCGACTCTTGGTTTCAGCTCAGGTCATGATCTCTGTTTATCGGTTCGAGCCCTGCATCAGGCTCTGTGCTGGCAGCGTGGAGTTTGCTTGGGATCCTCTCTCTCACTCTATCTCTGCCCCTCCCCTGCTTGCTTGGTCTCTCTCAAAATAAATAAAATATCTTTGGAATTTCTCTTTCCAGCTATGGAGGCAATATGGGGGAATGAGATGAGAGGGAATGGGCTGTTTTTGTTTTTAAATTCTTTTTTGTTCTAGAATATGTGTAGCATAAAATTTATCATTTTAACCCCCTTTCAGCGTATGACTTAGTAGCATTAAGTATATTCACATTGTTGTGTGACTATCACCTCTATGCGTCTCGAGGACCTTTTCATCCCAAAGAGAAACTGGACTAAGCAGCACATCCCCATTCGCCTCTCCTCCAGCTCCTGCTCACCACTGTTTGACTTCATCTGTGTGAACTTGACTACTACAAGTGCCTCGTATAAGTGGTAATCCTACAATATTTGTCCTTTTGTGACCAGCTTATTTCACTTAGCATGTCTTCAAGGTTCATCCTGTATCAGAATTTCATTTCTTAAAACTGAAAAGTCCACTGTATGACTGAAAATTCCGTCATATGTATCACATTTTCTTTATCCATTCATCAGTGGACATTTGGGTTCTTTCCACCTATTGGCTATTGTGAATAATGTTGCTGTGAACATGGACGTACAAATATCTGTTCAAGTCCCTACTTTCAATTCTTTGGTTGAATTGCCAGATCAGATGGTAATTCTGTGTTGAATATTTTAAAGGAATCCCCAGCTGCTCCCAGCAGCTGCACCATTTTACATTCCCACTAGCAAAGTACAAGGGTACCGGTTTCTAAGGGAATGGGCTTTTCCACACGAGAGACAGATGGTACCTTTGCTCTGGCATCTCAAAACATTGTGAAAACTAATGTCCCTGTTAACTCTTTTAAAGGACTATTTATGAAATCTGTTTGGTTTTTAATTCTTGATTTTGAAGAGCTTAGTATTAGCAACTTTAATGTGAAAATGATTAGGGTGGCCCTGGAAGGAAAGACCTCAAACAGCTTTCGATGTCAAATTAGTAACTAGAAATCAGTAAGGCACAGAGTGGTCCGGAAGCCCGGGGAAACAGGAAGAGGGTCTCCAAGCCGACCTGTGAGCTGCTGAGCCCATTAAATTGAGTAAATAACATGAGTGAAAACAAGAAAGGGCAGTGATGAGGGCAGAAAAGAGGACGCAAACAGGGGCACCTTTTACATGATGAACAAAGAAATGGAGGTCACAGCTTGTAAAGAGGCCATTTGAAAGTTGCTTGATTTGTAAATATTAGGGACATGAAATTTCAGGGAAAACAAAGCAAAGCCTGTCAGAAATGGTTTTAAATAAATAAACCCAAGCACAAAACCTAAATCAACTACTGGGTTTGCAGGCGAGGAGGGAACAGCTATGGAGGATTAAAATATTTGTGTGAAGAAGGTGGCTACGTGTGTAGAAAGTCAAAACACCGTAGTCTGCCTCATGTTTATAGTTCTCTTACATTTTGAATGCTAGGTATTTACCAGCCGAGAGAAGTTTCCTTTTGATTTAAGGCAGGGCTGTATAAAGAGAGGAGATTGCTGGTTCATTTAGCAGCTGAATAAATGTTTTTTTTTTTAATTTATTATTTTTTACTGTCTTTATTTTTGAAAGAGTGTGAGTGGGGAAGGGAGGGGGAGAGAGAGGGGAACAGAGAATCCAAAGCAGGCTCCACGCTGTCAGCACAAAGCCCAACGTGGGGCTCAAACCCACAAACTACAAGATCGTGACCCAAGCTGAAGTCGGGTGCTCAACCAACTGAGCCACCAGGCACCCCTGAACAAATGTTTCTTTAATGCCTATTATGTGCCAGGTTCTAGACTGGGGAGAGGAGGTCATGGAGGTGACTAAGGGCCTGCCTTGAAGAGCTTGCAGAGGTGGGAGACAAGGTGTACAGATCAGTGAGGTAGACCTCACTACAGCGAGGGAAGTGAAGCACCAGGGAAGTGTGTGCATGGATGAAGCATAGCTAAGTGGTTCTTGGTCTGGTATCCAGAAACTCCTAGGTGGCTTTCTAAGGGTCTGAGCTGACACATCGAGTGAGTGGACTTAGCCTCCCAAAGGAGGAAGTAAAACTGGGGTGAAGTAAAACCTCTTTCTAGGAGGAGGGACCAGCATGAGCAAAGGTGAAGGAAGTATGAGAGTCCAATTTGGTGGGGGAGGTATTGGGAGAACAGAAGTACTGGAAACTCCCAGCAAGTCAGTGGTATTCTGAAGCTGTAAATTTCAAGGCAGCTGGGGATCAGTCTGGAGAGAAAGATCAAAGCTATATATTTTTCTTCCTCTAATGTCCAAATCCATCCTGTGCTAATCTCTCATCTCCTTTTATACGAAAAATTTTTTTAATAGTCATGATTTTAAAATACTGAATATTCGTTGCAATAGGCCATTCTTTGGAGATGGAGAAGCTGATCTGATTATTAACAGTAATGAGCCTTCTGCTCTTACAGATTTTGGCTGCTCCATTCTCTTTGTCCATATACCTGAAGTTGGCACTGCTGTTGGTTCTCCAGCATCTATTCCGCCCCTGCCTTCTTGAATACTAGCAGTGTGGTTTGAGAAACTGACTCTAGCAGAAGGGTCAGCTGGTTAACAGTGATGCTACCTCCACTGCCAGGGTTTTAGTTCGTTAATAGGTATGTGATTCACCTTGAGCTGATGGGGAAAAAAATGAATACTTGGAAGAGGATTAGGGGAAAGAGAACCAGACAACTGAACTGTCACTATTTCTAGATGAGACCCAGAAGCTTGTAGCTCAAGGTGCCATGAGGGGACTCAGGCTTATGATCTAGGTGATGTTCTGGATAGAAGAATGGCAAGATGAAAGAAAAAAAAATAAGAATCCTTGATGAATCCTCTGTTGAGCTGGCAAATCCATGAACTCTGAACCTGTACCATTATTGGACTTCCTTTTCTGAAAGCTAATAATTTTCCTTACTGCTTAACCTGTTTTGGGTTGCTCATCTGAAGCTTGAAATCATCCATATCCTAAATGATGCTTGATCTCTGTGACCTTCAGTAGACACCTGCATGACTTTGTGACTGTGCGCCTTGAGTCTCCTCTCCCTTATCTGTGAAATGAAAGTAATTATGTCTTATCGAGTTTATATGAAGATCATTTGAGATCCGGCATAAAGCCTGAGGGAGGAGGTGTGAACTAATACATGTTGAACATCTATTGTGTACCATGAAATGGGCTGGTTCTTGGCTTTAGGAAGCTTAGAAGCTAGAAGAGAAATTCAGATAATTTTCATATTGAAAGGTACAAAGCTACATGCATATGGACCTTTGTATAGTTAGGTAAGGTCATCGATTCAGTATTTGAATACTTACTGTTCCAGGTACAGTGATCTAAAATGGGGTGGAGGCAGGGGATGAGGAAGAGATTAAGAGAAGGCATATCTGAAGTGTTCTTTAAGCCAAAACCTGACAGATGAGTAGGAGTTAGGTGAGGAATAGGGAGAACATTTCAGGCAAAGAAACATTACGTACAAAATCTGAGAAGTGTGAAAGAACTTGATGTGTTCAAGAAGTAGGAAGTGTGAAAAGGAAGTGTGTGGTCAGAGTACAGTGAACGAAGGATAATGTGGGTGGTGAAGTTGGAAAGGTAGAAGGGAACAGATAATTCAGAGCCTTGGTGGTCATGTTAAAGACTTTTGAGTGATCTAGATATAAAATGAAGCCATTGGAAAGTTTTAAGCCAAAGGGTCTCACGATCTGACCTATACCTTTTTTTTTTTTTTTTTTTTAATTGGGTTTCAGGGCTCAGGCAAGGAAGAGCAGTTAGGCTGGTCAGCATTGTGGGTGAGAGACGTGGGTGGTTCGGACCAGGGTGATGGCAGTGCAGATGGAGCCACATGGATGGATTTGAGCAGCACTGTGGGTGTAGAGCTTGCTGGACCTGATGAGAGATGGAAGGGATGTGGTAAATCGTGGAGAGAGTCCTGCCAAGGATGACTCTGGTTTCTGTGGAACTGGAAAGGACTGGAAAAGGCATTTTTGGGGGTAGTGGTAGAAAATCCAAGATTCAGTTTTGAACATGTTAAATCTGAGCTATCTGATACACTGGAATTAGGGTGTTGAGCTCCAGTTTCACTTAGGTCTGAAGCTCCTAACAGGTCTATCTAGGCCGTGGTTAAAATTTGGACGTCATCAGCAGGTTGTTGATTGTATCCGAGTGTGGAAATGAATGGCTCCTCTGAAGGAGAGCATGGAGAGCAGGAAGGGAACCCCTGCCTCACTTCTGCGAAGCCAGCCCTCATCTCTCAAGTGTCACATACTCTCTTGGAAGCCTGGTAAGAGGAAGCCCTGACCTGAATGGGGTATTGAGTAAGGGAAGGATTGTAGAATTGCAGCAGTTGGCTAAAAGGGAAGCATGCTGAGGGGAGCCTGGGTGGCTCAGTCGGTTAAGCGTCTGACTCCTGATTTCTCATGGTTTGTGAGATGGAGCCTCACATCGGGCTCTGTGCTGGAATTTTTCTCTCTCTCTCTCTCCTCTCTCTCTCTTTCTCAAAATAAACCTTTAAAAACCTCTATCTATATATGTGTGTGTGTGTGTGTGTGTGTATAAAGGGAAAATACATACATATATATATATATATGGGAGGCATGCTGAGAATGGAGGGAAAGTGAAGACATTGAGTAAAAGTCACCAATGAGGTAGAGTCCTGAGCGGGATGGAGGAGTGAAGGTTCTGGCCCTGGTAAGGAATTTAATTAAATTTAAAGGGGTGGAGTCCCAGGGAGGTGAGAGAATTTACTACCAGAAACCTTGAAGCGTGCGCGCGCGCGCGCGCACACACACACACACATGTATTGTGTGCACGTGCACATGCACACCAAGCCTCACACATGCTGGATGCTTCGTGGAGGTCATCTGCGGGGAATGTATGGTTCCTGCTATTTCTTTGATGAATGCTGGGTACTTTAGAGGGGCTCAGTAAGTATTTGTTGAATAAATAATTATGCTCAGAAAATGGGCTGTAGATTTTATTTATGGTCCTATCCATGTTAGGATGTGGAGAGGGTAAGGCAGGAAAAATCTAGGCTTGACTCCATTGAACCCTTCACTTTGGTCTTTCCTTCTCTTTCATGTAGCTGTAATAACTGTTCTAAAGTCACTTGTCCTTTTGTTTGCCTCTTCTATTGGACCATAAGATCTTGGAAGCAAACATCTGTCATATATGAATCCATGTTTCCAGGATCTAATCCAGGGGATGTCTCATGGTACACGCTCAGCAAATAGTTGCACAGTCCATGCAAGCAGGGGTACTTGAGTGGATGCTTGAATAGATTCAGAGGAGGAGGGAACAAGCACTCTTCCAGATGGAGGCAGAGACAAGAAGCTGAACTGCAGGGGTTGAATGAGTTGCATGTGTGGGAGGCAGGAACGAAGTTGCCCGATTTGGTAATCTCATCTGTGATGTGGGCATTAGTAACTTGCTCAAGGTCAAACAACTTGGAACTGATGGTTTCTGGATTTGTGCTGAAATCTTTCTGACTTGAGAGCTCAGGGTTTCCTCTATGCCATGCTCCCTCCTCCCCAGATCATTTCCCATAGTTATCACACCACTTGTAAACTTGCCACTGCTTTGTTTCTTCCCTCTGAGGCCACACGAAATACTGTCTGTTGTGGACGCCTTCTTTGCAGGACTTGTTTTCAGTTATATTTTTTTCCTCTTTGCTAGCTCTCCACTGTGGCTTGAATCCACGGGGTATTGATCATCCTGCCCGTGCCGAAGGTATTAAACTACAGATTGAAGGTGAAGGTGTTGAATCTCAATCCATTAAAAACAAAAATTTTCAGAAGGTGCTTGACCAAAAAGGAACCCCCAAGCGACTGCCCGCAGAAGCTGAGACTGCTAAGGTAGGTAGTAATCCACTAAATTATGGAGATTGTGGAAGCTGCAGCTTTGATACTTTGTGGTCCAGCCACAGAGAATGGATGGTTCTTTCACTCCTTCCTGGTGTATCTTCAGTTAAATGAACACCGACTGCTTCTGGGTTCTAGGCAATGATGAAAATGTTGACTGCATCCCCTTTGGAGTTAAACACGTTTGTGGTCCATGTCCTGCCACGAGTATGGTACAGAATGGGCTATTGAGAAAGATGCCCTGGACTTAAAGGTGAAAGGTGTGTTTGCCAGGCTCACACTTACCATTTTATGAACTTAAGCATGTCATGTGATTATGCAGGCCTTAGATTCTTCTTCTATAGAATGGTATCATAAAAACTCCCTCCACCATGGGTAGAACAGATGAAATAATAGCATGCATTGGAAGGATTGTGCAAAAGGTCCAGTGCTGCTTGTGCATGAGGGTCTTTGGCAGACAAACACTGTTAATTAATCACTGATGTTTTATTCAGTATATCCATGTATTCCAGGTACTGTTTTAAGGACTCTTGATATACTGGCCTACTGTGTCCCTATAACAATTCTGTGAGGTAGACCATCATAAACAGAACTCTGATGGAAGATAGAATTATCCTACTTTGTTTTAGGATGCTTAGTTCTTTTTCGTTTTTAGTCTTAAATCTAGGTACATAACATACATACACTGGTAAAATGGGGCTTGCGGGGTAGATGATCCTTTAGTAAGGACCACCTCTTCTAAAGGTTTTCCACAGTGGAACTGGCACTTGATGGATTCTTTGTGTGAAATCAGTGAAGATGCTCATGTCAAGGGCACAGTTGAAGATGTTCATATTAGTTTGCCCCTTGGAAATTGAAGAAACTAGTCTTCATGTGGTGTTCAGTTTTTCCCTTGTGCATTCTCTGCAGAGGAATTTCCTTTCAAATGTTTGCGTGAATGAATATGTGCGTGCCTTGGAAAGCAAATGTTACAGTCAGCCAAGAAAAACTTGAAGTAGAAAGGTCACTTTGCTGTCCTATAGGAACCAGCTCCCTCCCCACCCCAAACGTCTTTCAAAATCAAATGTGAATGTCTCTGCTTTATCCACAGTTGTGAATAACTGCTACTGTTACTTCCCTTCTTTAGTGTAGATAATTAAAACCGATGACCTTAAGTGCATGCCTATGTGTGTTGTAGAGTTGGGAAATGATTAGCAAGGATACTGTAGATATTTGGCACTAGACATTTTAGTGGAAAGAAATTGCATCTCCTAGGAAATTGGTCGATGGTTGAAGTTTGGTTTGTGAGGAGAGTTGGAAATAAGTGAGCCCTGTTCTATTTAAACCTTCTCCATCTCTGATGCTACACAGACATCTTGAAAGAGCAAGGGGAAAAAGTGTATGAAGGATCTTCTTTAGGAAGATAAATAGCTTGAGTGGGATCTTTTTAGAAGGATGGTTAAAATATTAAAAAGTAGAGTGGAGGAAAAGAAAATTGATGGTATTTGTCTGATTTTAATTCAGTTTTAAACATTTCCAGATCATATTGCTGGTCTGTTTTCCAATAAAAAATAAAGTTTTATTTAAATCTGACATGATTTGATTACTTCTGAAGTATTTGGAATATGTGATACTGTAGTAATTCCTGAATTTCACGTTGATAGCATTTGCTTTTGGCTCTAGATCACTTTATATTTGCTTTGCTGAAAGCATACTTCACTGAGAATAAAGTAGTCTATAATGACCCTTTTCTCAAGCATAGTCCACATATTGGAAACCAGATTCATTTGAATTATCCAGATCATCTGCAGTGTAAGGTGTTAAGGGGATTCTGAGTATTTTCACGTTGACATCATATTTAGAAGTGGACAGACCAGAAGCCTTAGTAGAGCTCAGGAAAGGTATTTATTCCCTTTTTCATGGAGGACCTGAGGACAACTGTGTTTGCTGGGCAGACAGAATTAAAAGTAAGTACCACAGTGTGATTACTACAGATGTACAGTGTTACAGACACTGAACCTTCTGTGCCACAGTGTGAACTTATTTTGTGTGTGTACAAATACCTTTAAAGCGTTTTTGTTGCCTTAGAGGGTTATTGGAGTTGCAAGTTTTCTTTTTTTCTTGAGTAAATAATTGAATGTTGGGTAAACTGACCTACTCTCAATAAAAAATCTGTTAGAAATGTATAAATTTAAAGGCACTCAGTAATGTAAGTTGGCACAGCTTTTCTGGAGGACAGTCTGATAGTAGCTATCAAAATTTTAAATGTGTGTAACTTCTGAGCCAATAATTCCCTCTAGTAACTTGTCCTAAGAAATAATCATCCAGATGTGCAAAAATGCCTACAGGACAATGGTCACTCTGGCATGGTTTATAATATGAAAATGTTGGGAACAGCCCAACTGTTCATTCCTAGAATGCTGGCTAAAGGTACTATGTATATTCATGCAAGGGAATAGGATTCTGTTCCTCCCTTTATAAGGGTAGGAGAGATCTGTGGATTCATCTTAGTCTGTTCAGTCTGCTGTAACAAAATACCATAGACTAGGTGGCTTATAAACAATAGAAACTTATTTCTCACAGTTTTAGAGTCTGGGAAGTTCAAGATCAAGGTGTCACCAGAATCATTGTCTGATGAAGCCCCACCTCCTGTTCAGATGGCCATTATGTCACTGTGTTGCATGGTGGAGAGGGACAAGAGTGCTCTCTGGAGCCTCTTTTAGAGCACTGATCCCATTTATGAGGACTCCACTGTCATGACCTACGCATGTAAAAGGGCCCCACCTCCTAATACCATCACAATGGGGGTCAATATAGGAATTTTAGCAGAACATAGACATTCAGTCTACAGCAATATTTATGTGGGAACATGAGTGTGATGATACTTTAAAGTGAGGGGAAGAGAATGACACAGTGTATATAGCATGTCCCCATTTATGTAAAAATGTCTGTTTCTGAATAAAGACGTCACTGAGTCTGGAAGAGTTTATTGCACAATATGAACAGCGGTTTATATCCGGAGTTGAGATTATGAGGGAAAACCTTCTCTTCACTTCTGTTTTGAGGGTTTTTTTTTCTTTTGTTTTTTAAAGATATGCATGCTTTTAAGTGTATTGACTTCAAATCCCTTTTCAGATTGCTCTATTAACTTGAGTAACTCAACTGAGACTTTCCTATTTGAGTCGATATTGTGCCTTTTAGGGTGCTGATTTCCTCCCATGGCTTCCAATTCTTGTTGGTAAGTTATTTGCCAAAGGAGTAAGTTCCTTGGGGGACTTTTTGCCTATATGTGCCTTGAGTTGTGGAGACCATTTGGTGAGGTGCTTTTGTGCTTGTCTCCTGTTGAACTTTTTGAGATGTAACAGCTCTGACCAGTGTTACATTACAGTTCAGTTTGACTTTGGATCCCTTTGCTACTGATTATGCAAATCAAGTGGTCCTCCCCCATCTCCCCATCCCATACGCACTTTCTTGTTTGCAGGCTTCACACGGGGAACCTGGTTCCAGCTTCCCGTCATGCCTGTGGGCCTTGCCACTTGGAGTCTAGCCATGCTGGGTTTGAAACCAATCCCTCTCCGTGTCACCTGTCCCAGATCCCAGCAGGCATAGTGACCTTCATGCCACCTCATTGCTGCGGTTTTCTGACACCTAAAAATTTCTCTTCTGTGACTTCAAGCTTGGCTTTACATCAATTTAGAGATTGATTTTCTAGTGCCTTTAAGTTCTAGAACCCAAGGAATGGGAGATTGTAGCATGACATGCTTAATATACCATCTTGACTCTGAAATTTGTGTTACTTTCATAATCTAAAGATACATCTCTCTTTCTCTCTATTTTATGTTCTTGAAATAATTATCTTTTTTTGCTTCTCTTAGAATGTGATTTTGGAGCCATTGACTCTAATCCCCAAAAGACTAGGACTCTCATTCCAGAAAGAGGTGGTTTCTGCCAGAAGATGCCTGTAGCTCTTTACCATAAGAGAAACCAATGGAGAACCAAGCTCACTTTTTAAAAATTTATTTATTTATTTATTTTTGAGACAGAGAGCATGAATGGGGGAGGGTCAGAGAGAGGGAGACACAGAATCTGAAACAGGCTCCGGGCTCTGAGCTGTCAGCACAGAGCCTGACATGGGGCTCGAACTCACGGACCGTGAGATCATGACCTGAGCCGAAGTCGGATGCTTAACCGACTGAGCCACCCAGGCGCCCCCCAAACTCACTTTTAATTAAGCTTTATAACTGGGCAGCAGTGAGTCTAGTTGGAAAAAAAAATGGAACCAACTGAAATGTTGGATCTACAAAAGATACTTGCCAATGTAAATTCTAATTGCTTATGTGCACTTGGGACTCGAGAGAGTACACATGCCATCAGGGCTGCAGTTACAAGTTCAAGATGGGAAAGAAAAAAAAAAAGAAAAGCCACGTTAACGGTTAATTTTATGCTACAGTTGTATTCAAGGCAAGAGATAAGAAGTATAACATTTTTATCTCCTAGGGAGGTGCAAAAATTATAAAGGTACACATATGGGGGAACGTACAGCCACCACAGATGAGAGCCAAGGTGAGGGTCTTAACACAGAGAAGGCACAGCCTCTGTTGTCCATCAACTTATTTTTATTCTTAATCTTTTTACCATTGTAGTCACGGAGGCCCAAGGCCAGCTCCTAGTCCTGCAGACCAGGTATATGCCCACATAGAAGTTTCCAAGGAGACAGTCCTATGAGAGACCAAGGTCCTTCCTGGAGAGGCCCTGGCCTGAGGTTTGTTCCCCCTTTTCTCACAAGCAGTGGAGATGGAGCAGCCAGAGAGAAGGTGTACCAGTAAAGTAGAACTTGACCTATGTTGTGAAATATGGGTAAAGCTCAAATATGCAGCAGTTAAGAATGGAAGCAATGAAGTCTAAGTACCTTGAGCCAACGTTTGGCAGCAGACTTCCTCAGGTGTGCTCATCAGCAGTCTCCTTAGAGTCAAGATTCATGTTTTGGAAACAGGTTAGAACAATACGTTGGAGCCAAGTTTATGGGATGTGAATGCTAGGATGAGGAATAGGAGTTTGTTTTCTGCCTGCACTGCTCAATATGGTAGCCACTAGGCATATATGGCTATTTAAATTTATTAAAACTGAATACAGTAGATCTACTTCCTTGGTCATACCAGCCAAATTTCAAATGGGCAGTTGCCACGTGTCCAGAGGCTATTGTTTTGGATAGCACAGACCTAGAACATCACAAACTTCTATCAGCCAGCACTGCCCTGATCTGTAGAAAGCTATTGATGAGACACTTGGGTGGCTCAGTCTGTTAAGCATCTGACTCTTGGTTTCGGTTCAGGTCATGATGTCATGGTTCATGAGATTGAACCCCTTGTCGGGCTTCACGCTGACAGCACGGAGCCTGCTTGGGATTCTCTTCCTCTGTCTCTGCTCCTTCCCAGCTCTCATGCAGGGCATGCCTGCATGCTTGCTTGAGCTCTCTCTTTATCTAAAAATGAACTTAAAAAAAAAAAAAAAGTTACGTAAGTTCTCTGGGTATAGGAGTAAAATGAGAAAACAGTATTGTTGACATTGTCTCTAATTCTTGTCCTTGGGTCTTGGAGGACATGTGCATCAGTCATAAGAAAGGTTGAAATAGGAGTCTGTTTTGAGAATAATGTTCCCAACTGTTCTGATGGTTGCGATTTCCATTTCCATGGCAACTCTGGCTATGGCATAAATCTGCCTATCAGCAGGCAGTATCCTGCCTGTTCCCTGTTGGAATTCTGGGATGTATCCTCACCGTAGCCTAAACACAGCATTGGGAAATGAGAAACTTTTGCCTTCTAGACTTGATTTTCTAGGTGCTCACAAGGAAACTCCCTTTCTGTGTTCTTATGCCTATAAAATAAGGGTTTCCTACAGTTTGTATTTTTTCTTGCCAATGATTCTAATTTGCTAGAGTCTGTAAAGTGGCACAGAGTGAGAATCAAGAGTCTTGGTGGCTTTTTGAAGATGGCATTTTCAGTGTCCCTCATACATGCATGACTGCCTTGTATTTTTTTTTTTTTTTAATACGTATCCCTATTTAGCAGCTAAGAAAACAAAGCGTTCAAATGAGTTGCCAAAACTTAGTTTCTGGCTAACAACTAGAGAAAGATGGCATTCAAGTGTAAGTCAAATGACTCCAAACCCAGGGTTTTTTATTCCCTTGACATTAAATGTACAAATGACTTATTTATTGGAAAAGAAAATATAATCTGTTATACTGAGAATCTGGCCGGCTGGGCTGAAAATGAGGTTAAAAAAACACTGCACGTGATCTGTATTCCTCAGAGAGAAACACAGAAAATCTTGATCTCTGTTTTATATAAGGGAGAAGCAATGCCAGCATCTAAAACAGTGAATAATTGCCTGCATTTGGCTTTGGGATGCATTATGTGAATCTTTGGCAGCAGATAGCCTTTTCTCATTAGGCTAATATTAGATTTAGTTTGTATTTCTTTGGCACCAAGTTAAAGGAGCTGGCCTGGAACTTGGTGCTGGAGGCAGGAGGAGAAAGCTTGGTGCTTTGGATAAGCCACAGGCGGATAAATGAGAGTTGACTGGAGATGGCTGGTGGACGTTTGTAACTCTGAGCAAGAAGCATTCATTTGGGATTAAAACAGAAAACTAAAAGAATTTTGACTTGGGTTAAAAGGTGAAGGGTGGATTGTACTTAACCTTGATCAAATTACATTGCTCAGCTGCCTCTGAGAAGGTCTATGGCAATTTGGGGATAGAATGATCTAATTCTTGGCTCTCTGTATTTCTTGGCTTGGGGAGGAAGCGTGTCTCCAAAAGAAGCTGCCAATCCAATATAATGTCACCAATGATATGAAAGGACATAATGCATTGGAAATGTAATGAGCACACACTTTAAGAATTGTCAGAAGGGTCAGAACAAGAGAGGCAAGCCAGAATGACTTCATGCTATGTGAGTTCCAGGGCCCCAGCACATATATACTGGGCACTTGGAAAGCTCTCAGGAGAAACTATAACAAGTCCATATTTGAAGAGGTAAGCATTTATTACTGAAGTATCGAGCTCTTAAAAGTGTAAGAAATAGGGTGTATTTGCACCAAAGATTCATGGTATGATCAACAAAGAAGGAACCTTAGGGAGCATCTGACCACCTAATTTATAGGTAAGGAAACTGACTCTGGGCTTCTCCAAGATTTGGAAGCCAGTAGTGGCCCAGTCTAGTCTCAAATACAGTTCAATACATGGCCAGTGCTTTCCATTCTATCATGCTGACAAATTTATGTGAAACAAGTTCTTGGAGCCATTTGGTTAATGGTACTTTTCTGGTGTAGTAAGACTATGATGTGTGCCATTTGAAGGTACAGAATGAAAGGTGCCGCTCAGGAAAAGTGGAGCCCGTAACAGCAGGTGGATCAGAACCAAGTTACAATTTCACTGACCATTTTGACATAGCAGAGGTAGGCCTCTGGAGGAGAGGGCATTTGGGTTCTAGGGATGGCCTGTCTGATGGCTCTCTGCCCCAGTGCTTTTCTTTTCCAGTCTGAAATGTAAAGATCAGTAACCCACTATGGAAGCAGTTTAAAGAGTCCTTAACAGAACTGAGTTAAGAACCTCAGTCAGAACTGAGATATTTCAGGAGAGTATGCATCTACATGAAGGCAAATGTATATCTTGGCCTGAGAAAGAGACAAACATAGGTGGGACTTGGGACAACAGTGAGCTTATGCTGTAGTTGTGATGAAGAATCCTAGTCCTCAATGACTGAGGTTGGAAAAGCTTAGCACTTAAGGGCCTTGGTTAACCCAGCTGAGTAAGCTTAAGAAGCAGGTAAAGCAGAGTCACAGGTTTAAGTGTGAGAAGGAGTAAGATGAACATTATTAGAGGGCTGTGGGAGAAAGCAGGGTTTGGCCTTTGCCTGCAACCATAGCTAAGGGCTATTGCTAGTTCTTAGGGAGGGGCATTACAGTTTAACAAATACACATCTTCCCAGAGCACATACAGTCTCAGTGCCCGCCTCTCTCTCTCTCTCTCTCTCTCTCTCTCTCTCTCTCTCTCTCTCTCTCTCTTTCCCTCCCTCCCCCCACACATACATATGCTAAAATACCTTCTTTATAAAATGCATGTTTAGTAAGGTTTTTAAGTGAATCTTTGCTTTCCTTGGTATCCTACGTTGTAGTTGCTGTTGAGCTATGAACACCTCAACTCAGGTGACCATTTAGAACGGGGTTTGCAAACTTACAAAGGGACAGATGGTAAATGGCTCTGCACTGTTAGAGGGGAGTGTTGCTATCCCCATGTGACTTTGAGGAAGTGGATGCATTTCTCTGAGATAGTTATGTGGTGGACCTGTGGCTGAGTTGCATGTCTGCATATCCTCACTGCTCCATATCCTTCAGCTGTGCCTCTGCCTCTGGGGGGTGCTAGGCATCTCAGCTTCTGACGCTGCACACCCAGTATGATGGAGAACCGTGGGGAGAGGGGTGGGAGGTAGAGGGGTACTTCAAATCATTTTAAAAGAACACTTTTTCTCTTCTCTATAATTATACAAATGAGCACAGTGTATGTTCTATTTGGACATAAGTTGCCAAAAGTTTATAGTTGGAAAGGAAAAAAAATGTAGTAAGTAATCACTTAAAACTACCCTGATTTACTCCTACATTGAGAAAGATTTTGTAATGATTGAATTGGAAAAAGAGTATTCCACTATGTAAAAGAAACAAAATACAAACTGCGTAGGCACATCTGTTGTACAGAGATGGAGTATTCACCAATATATCCTGTTCATTCATCTGCCCCTACAACCTATTCTGAAAGCCATGCATGTTCCGTCTCCACTGTCCTCACAGGTCCACATCACCATCTCCTCTCCCGTGGACCACCTCAGAAGCCCCTTAACTGGCTTCTGCTTCACTCCTGTCCTCGTGCAATCATGTTCCACACAGCAGTATTGAATCAGAGGATGCCATTCACCTGCTAGGCATCCTTAATGGTTTTCCATAGCACTTCATGAATTTAAATTTTTACTTATCGTGACTGATAAGACCCTAAGACCTTTGGGCTTTGCTTGCCTTCTCAACTTTGTCACATGGCAGGCTCTCTTCTGGTTAGTTGAGCTCCAGACATACTTATCTTTCTGTTTCCTGAATATACCAAGGTCATTCTGTCTTGAGAGCATTGGTACTTGTCCTCCCTCCTCCTGGTTTCCTCCCCTTCATCATTGCACAGCTGATTCTTTGTCATTTAGGTCCTAGCTCAAAGCTCAAATGTGCCTCTCTAGAGAAGCCTGACCACCCTAACTAAATTAGTTCCCCAGTCACATTCTGACATCACTGTCCTTCATGGAAGTTCTACCTGTCTGAAATCCTCCTGTTTATTTTCTGTGTCTCCAGTAAAATTGAAACACCTTGAGAGCAGTGGTCTTGTCTGTCTCATTCCCTGCTATAACATCAGTACCTGCGACACTGTCTAGCACATAATGAAGAATGCATTTTTGATAAACGAATGAATCCGTTGATGTGAGACAGACGTCTCTTGCCTCTGAGTCCTCCTCTCTTTTGCCTCATCGTTAATTCATTATGTTTAGCCTCTCTACAAGTGAACAGAAAAAGATAAATCTTGCAACATCCTATAGTGGTTGGCCATGTGGGGGGAATAGTTTTCTGAACCGTTTTCTCACTGAGTGATGAGTGAGACCTCATCCGCAGGGTGAGCAGTGAATACTTCCATAGCTAATCAACTATTCTTCATCCTCAAAGTCTAGATTGTCTCTAAGCCAGAGAAAATAGCTTTTTTTCAGTGTGGCAAGCATTCTAAACTTAGATTCTCCAACCTCCATGTCAGGACCCGGTAATCTCTTCTACCTCCAGGGTTGGCCAAGATTTCAGATGGCAAGGTTCTCTCACCCCCACCCATAACTCTCTTTCAGCATCCTCAGCATAGGCATCTGTTGACTCTCCCGATTTCTTACCCTATTTTCTATTCTTTTTTTTTTTTTTTAAGTTTATTTATTTGAGAGAGATGGTGTGAGTGGGGGAGGGGCAGAGAGAGGAGGCACAGAATCTAAAACAAGCTCCAGGCTCTGAGCTGTCAACACAGAGCCTGATGCAGAGCTCAAACTCCCAAACCATGAGATCATGACCTGAGCCAAAGTTGGACACTTAACCGACTGAGCCACCCAGGTGCCCCTCTACCCCCATTTTCTTGAAGTCAAAACTGGAAGGAGATGAAAAGCAACAGCTTCTCCTTAAATGATTAAGAACTTTGCCTTAAATTGAAAATCAGACCAACAGGCACCAATAAATACCTAAAACATTTTCAGTTCTTAATGAATTAGAAATGGCTTTTAAATGTTGCTTTCACAGGTAACCTTAGACATTTGCTATAATAGTCTGCTTGGGTTGCTATAACAAAATATGCCTAGTCCATACTAGGTGGCCTTAAACTGTAGATCTATATCTCTCAGAGTTCCAGAGGCTGGGAAGTCCTAAGATCAAGGTGCCAGCCAGTTGATTCCTGGTGAGAGCCCTCTACCTACCTGGTTTGGAGAAAGATAGCCTTCTGGCTGTGTTCTCACATGTTTGGGAGAGAGTGAGCTCTAGTCTGTCTTCTTCTTAAAGGGACATTAATCCTATGTGGTTCCACCTCATGATCTCATCTAAAACTATGTCTCAAAGCCCCATCACCAAATGCCATCACATTGAGGTTAGGGCTTCAAGATAGGAATTGGGGAGGGCACACAAACATCTGGTCCATAACATATACTAAACATGCATTTTGGCTAAAAGCTAAACGGCTGAGTGTTAAATCATTATTTGGCTGAAGTTGAATATCACCATCATAGAATGAATGTCTTGCTGGCATACAAGAATAAACCTGAAATATTAATAAGAATGCCTATTTATTACAACTTAATTAAAATTATACCAAGCAGATTCTGTTAAAAATTGGCATTGTGGTAAGTGGTAATAATTTCTCAGAGCTGTCAGCTCCTGTGGTTTTTATATTGTACATTTATGATACTGAAAATGTGCTCTCTCTCAGCTGAGGTCAGTAATGGAGCAACCTAAGATTTTTGTCAAGCTCTGTCATGACAGGGTCATGCTAATGGTGATATCCCCCCTTCAAGTCATTAAGTTTTCTCCTTCTCCAGTAGTAACTAGTAAAATAAAGGCTTCTACTCTTGGGCTTGCCATCTTGGTTGAAAGTCATGAGGCAATTTCATTGAAACAGTCTCATAAACTAAAGCTTTGGGCTATACTTGAAAAAGATGCTTTTTTAAAATTTCAAAATGAAGCTTAATTTTGTTGCTATTGCTTGTGGTTTTTTTAAGCAACGTTTTCACAATATTCATTGTAAAGCAGGATTCTCAACTCAGCAGCCAGAATGGTCTAGTTAATGTGCGAGTCAGATCATGTTCTTCATCAGCTTCCCGTTTTCCTCAAAAGCCAATGTCCTTCAGATGCCCTACCGGGCCCTGCGTGATCTGTCCCCTGGCACACCACTCATGTCATCTGCTACCACACTAGCAAAAGCTCAGGCTGTTCCTACGTTAAACTGGGCATCTTCCCACCTCAGAGCCTTTGTACTGGCTGTTCCCTCTGCCCACAATTCCTTTTCCTCAGGATGCACAAGCCGTGCTCCTTCATCTCCTTTAAATCCTCGCTGCTCAGCCTTCTCAGTGAGGTTTACATGGGCTCTTCTATCTAAAGAATGAACTTTTTCCCAATGCCCCTGATCCCCTCCCAGCCCCAGTAGACCCATCACTTGCTAAAACCGTGTATCATTTCCTTATTATGCACATTATTATCCTACATCACCATCCACCACAGTGTAAACTCCAAGGGCAGGGACCTGTTTTGTTCAGTAATCCCTATGACTGCTAACCATGCCTGGTATGTCCTAGGAGTGCAGCCATTTTTTGTTTATATGAATATTTCTAATAATCGGTATACATTCATCATCTGGCTGATAAACTTTTAATCTTGTATGAAGCAAACCAGGAGAATCTTACTCTAAGCGACATGCCTAGTTTTATTGGAAAGGGAATTTTCATATAGGGACAGTAAACCTGAAGAACACCCCTGTTTGTGTTACTGATGATGCCATGGTGATGAGATATGTAAATAACTTGTAAGATCAAATGATAATAATTGCACACAAGTTTGGGGTTGCCAAAAACACAGTTGAAATGGCATTTGGCTACTTGGCCTGCCAAAAACCAAGGTCGAAGCCAAATCCTAATAGCAGATTTTTGACCAAATGCTACAACCAAAGCTGGATTTAGGCACCTCCTCATTCTTAATATAATTAACCAGTTTAGACCCTAATTGGTCACATGTCTACCTTCCACACTGTGTAATCTATTTTGGGGGGGGGGGGAAATCTGATACCAACCTTTCACATGTTGTAAATACACAAAAAGGGTTAACCCTACAAAGGCCTGGATAATAGTAACCGCTTGCAGGTGGCCAGTACAGGCCAAAACTATAACAAAACAGAAGAGAGGAAGATCTCAAAACTTGGATTTGTTATCACACAGACATTCTTATACAGGATATGTGACTTCACTATTTTGATTTATCTTCAAATTACATCGTAAAGCTCGCCAGGCTCTAGGGCCTAGGTCTGATCCCTGTCCTACTACTTACTAGCTATATTACCTGGGGCTCATTTCTTGACCTCTCTGCTTCAGTGTCTTCATCTACCCAGTAGGGACAATCCTTGTATATACCTCACAGTATGGTTGTTAGAATCACTGCGGTTGATGTATATGGTGCTTAAAACAGCTCCTGGCATATTGTAATCATGATGTAAGTTTGCTACTATTGTTGTTCTTAATATCATCCTCCAGATATTTTGGCCAGATGGATTAGAGAATACTTTTTTTTTTTTTTTTTTTTTAGCAGTGGGTTTCAAATTAGGTGCCTATAGCCATATTGGATTTATCAACAAGTTTTGTTTGCCCACACAAACTTAAAGTTCAGATTCAACAGTGGAAAAACCCAGAAATTCTTTATTTAAAAGCTCTAGATTTTCTACTTCTCGAACTTAAAAAACCTGGAAATGATAAGCCTAAATTTATACCAGCTGCAGCTGTCAACTGTTGCCCCTTTTAGTTTGGTTCTGGCCCTCTTTACTCATTGTGTTTCCAGCTAGGTTTCTCTAAGCAGTTTAGTTTGTGACCCTTGATAAACAGGACCCTGACATAGTATAAAAGTCAGTTAACCTTTTCTTATTCTGTGAAAATGGCTCTTTTACCCTTAAAAAATGTACAGGTCATTCTATATTCAAAGTATCTGTTGGACCCCCTCTCTGGTGATACTATATTGAGCAAGACAGAAGTAGAAACTGGATCTCAAACACATACTTGATGCAAATTCTAATATATATTTGGAAGGAAACCAACTAAGGTCTGAGAAACCGTTAAAAATGTTAAAAATAGCAGCCATGCCCAAAGAAGCAAGAACACTTCTTGGGAGCAAGAATGCTTCATGGAGCTAGGTCAGCTTGTGCAAAGACCCTCAAGTACAGAAGATTGTATCCTGCTTAGGAAAGGAGAGAAGACCAGTGTGGAAGGTTTACAAATGGCTCAAGAGGATACTGGACCGATTGTGTGATTTTGTCTGAATTTTATACTTAGTGCAATGGAAATCCTTGAAAGGTTTTAGGTAGGTGAGGGACTTAGGAAGAGAAGACTTGAGCTGTTCTTCAGAGTTGATTGGAAGCAAGCAAGAGTAGAAATGGGGAGACTGGAAAGTGACCGTTGAAGTTGATGGCATTGACAGATGGTGGTGTGTGGGTCCAGGGTGGAGTCAATAGAAATGGAGAGAGGTAGGCAAATTTAAGTTCATTTTGAACATAGAATTGGTGAGACATGATTAGATAGAATTCATGAGGCAAGGGAGGAATCAGGGATAACTCCTATGTTTCTGATTGGAGTAGCTAACTGGACATTGGTAAGATAGGGAAAATTGGCAAAGGAGGCTGTTAAAAAGGGGAAGCTTTGGGGGGGAAATCAGGAATTTCATTTTGACCGTGTTAATTGTATAATTTCTCAGTTATATCCAGAGAAGATAGCAAGTAGGTTATTAAACTTGGGAATCCAGATTTATGAGGGAGGTCTCAGCCACAGATAGACTGGAGGCCATATCTGTCACATTGTGCATAAGTGAGAGAGAGAAAGTATAGAAACCAAGAGTTTCTCCATTGGTCCTTATCTCTAGGAGGTGGTATCTCTTTGGCTGCTCTGCTTCTGTTGCTGCTTCTTTGATGGTTATCCTTGACCTCTTGTCATTGCACTTTGAGCTTCAGGGCTAGGCTGTTGAGTTTGTAGGGTAATGGTAGCAGAATAAAAGGCCTTTTGTAGAAACACAGCTCCTCCTACTTTTTTCTGTCCAGCCTAATATTGATCTCTCTCACCCACAGTCATACTTGCCTACTGTTAATGGTTTTAAACTTCTAGTGAAGAGGCTAGTGCATATGGTCAGTATTCAGAAAAGGGGAGGAGTAGGGTTGTTGGGGATGAGCTGCTGATACAGTTTTTAGGCTTTAAGGCTTACTAGCTTTGCATATGGATGTGAGAGTGTGTTTGCTTTTACCAGTGCTGTCATGGGAGAGGACACTTGTGTTTGTTCACACTATCTGCTTCTCTCCTGTGCTCGTGGAAGTCTGCACTTCCCAGTTTCTTAAACTCACTAGTTCTAGACATTGGCCTTTGAGAGAAAGCAACCTGTACTAAAAGCAGCAAAACCCTGGTACAAACTTCCAACTCCCTCTTTTCTTTTGGGGGAGTATGGTGGCTGCATGTTCAGATGGCAGAGCACAAAGTCAAAAGAACTTTGATCACTAAGTCAATGGAGGACAGCTACTCAGGAGCTGAATTGTAGCTGACTTTCTGTAGAAGCAAGAAATAAACTTGTGTCCTGAGGTTTTGAGGGATGTTTCTTACTGCAGCAGAAGCGTAGCCTAACCAGGTCAATCTAGGTGACATCTGGAACAATGCAGTAATGCTTGCTCAAAACATAAGCTACTCAAGGGCAGGTATCTTGCTGAACCTCAGGCCAAATTCAACCCCCCAACAAAGATGGGTGTGCTTAACGATTACTTTCAAGTCAGTATTGATCATAACTTTCTTTTTAACAGAGTCTATCAGTGTTCTTTTTACTCTCAACTAGTGAACTAAAATTAAATCTCTATTTGAAGATTTTCAAGCTCTTCTCCTGGGTCCCAGTGATTGCTACCAATATAGAGACATTCTGGGGCATGTGTATCCCTAGTGCCCCATTTTGTGTTTATATGTAATTGACAGCAATTAGCCACCATTTCCTTCTCATTTTGATGCTGTGATTTCCTTTCATGTGGTTCTTGCTTTCTTCTAGCATGTGTCACAAAATGCTCAGCGCTTGTAACTGGCCTGAATTGTTGGGCTTAAAAGGTAGAGGTGAGTGTTTTTTCCAATGTCCTGTGGGGGAGGGGCAGGAGCTAATCTGCTTAAGCAATTATTCTGTTTTGGAAAAGCTGACCTATTTTTCCCTCCTGAATGCAAATCTGGGCTGCATCTCTTACTGTTTACACGTTGACTTTCTGAGACACAAGTTCTTCTCCTTGAATGACCTCTTTCTCTCTTGGGCTTACATGGCTAATATTTATCGGCAACATCTGGGGTTTAGTGCAAGGAAGTTATTTACAGCAGTGCTTATTAGTGCACTTCTGTGAGTCATGGGAATTTCTAGCCAGTGCTGCCATTTTGTTGAGGATGGCCCCCAGCGGAGCCCTGAGATTTGCAGCTATTTTTCAGGAAGCAGAAGGCTTGTGTGCCTTGATGAAAAGTTAGAGGCTATAGGGGAAAGGAATGGTTACAATTAGAATGGACATTAGGAATTTTGTAATCCCACCCTCTCATTTGACTGATGAGAAACCTGATGGGCAAAGAAGGGAAATGACTTATAGCTGCCTGTAAGAAATAAGTTAGAGATGCAAGCAGGAGTCAGGTTTTTTTTGTTCTCATCGTGCCTTTTCTTTCTTGGGACTTTATTCAATATTTGTCCAAGATGTCTACAGAAAAGAAGCTTTCTTGGATCATAGATGATTACTTCACCGTAGATTATTGTTCAAAGAAGAAAAATACAAGAAAATCTTAGTTAAAGTTGGATTTTTTTTTAATCCCTGACATTTTAAGGTTTCTCCCCCTTCCTTTTAGGGATCTTCTAGGCATCAGCTAGTGAGGAGAACAAGCAGTTGCCTTGGGCTTTGTGCTCTGGGTGTAGATGGTGAGGACTCCTGCTGAGCCTGGAATGGGAAGGACTTACATCTCCAGCCGCTGCTGAGGGACTCCTGAGCTCATGTGTGTTTTCCACTCAGTCTTTTAGAACATGTGTACTAATTGACACCTACCACAGCATGTAAAATATGTATGTCAGACTAATGGTTTAAAAAAAAGACACTGGTGAACCCACCATCACACTTGGAAAAGCATGCTCACTTTTAAACTCATCTTCTCTTGCGTTCCCTGGAAATGGCTGGCTTCCTTAGCTCCATCTTTTTGGGGTTTTTTTTCCTTGTTTTCTTTCTATATAATGTTACGGACTAAACCTGTACACATATCCTATATTTTTAAGATGGCCATGAGTCACAACAGTCTCTAATTTTTTAACTTCATTCCTCAAATAGAGTGATTTTTCAAGATTGTCATCAATGCTTTTCCAGTCAGTCTCACTGTTGGCCTTTCTGGCAGTGTCTGCAGGTGACAGCCAGATCCTCATCTGCAGGACTCCCTTCTCCTCAGTCCCCCATTTTCAGCTGCCTGGTAGACCGTTCCACTTGGACTTGGTGCGGTTACGTCAAGGGCAGGGTCAAAGAGAACAAAAGAAATCTCTCCCCTTTGACCACCAACCTAATTTATGAAAATCTTTTTAATCTTGAACAAACCTCTCAGAGGAATAATTTGTGTACCTTCCCTGTATTTATTCCATCATCCATACTTTAATTTCTTGCGATTTGATCTCTGGCTATGTTGCTGAAACTACAGTCTCCCAAGTTATCAATGAGTTGGGTTTTTCTACCTTTATGCGCCTTGCCTCCATGCACATCCTTAGTACTTCTCTGCAATGTTTTACATTGTTGGTCAATTCCTGTTTGTTTTTGGAAATGTACTTCTCTCTTAGTCTATGAAATACAGCTAAAGTGTGGTTTTTTGGGTTTTTTTTTTTTTTTGCCTTTTTTCTCCCTTTTCCCATCCTTTTTTAAAAAAAATTTTTTTTTTTTTACATTTATTTATTTTTGAGAAACAGAGTGAGACAAAGCATGAGCAGGGGAGGGGCAGAGAGAGAAGGAGACACAGACTCCAAGCAGGCTCCAGGCTCTGAGCTGTCAGCACAGAGCCCGACGCAGGGCTCGAACCCACAAACTGTGAGATCATGACCTGAGTTGAAGTCGGACGCTCAACCGACTGAGCCACCCAGGCACCCCAATTCCCATCCTTTTTTTAATGTTTATTTGTTTTTGAGAGAGAGAGCGAGAAAAAAAAAAATTCCAAGCAGGCTCCATACCACCAGCACAGATCCCAATGCAGGGCTCAAAACCCACGATCTGTGAGATCATGACCTGAGCCCAAGTCAGATGCTTAACCTGAGCCATCCAGGCGCCCCATTTCCCTCCTTTTTTGAATGGCCTCTTTTATTTTTCTTTAATCTTCAAATGCAGTGATTTGCAAGTCTGTCATAATCCTTCTCTGGTTGGTCTTTCTGTTCCTTTCCTGGGCAGGGTCTCTGCACATGACCACCAGATCCTCCTCTCCAGGCCTGATTCCTTTCTTGAGGCCACCTTCATTTTCCACTGCTGGTGGACAGCTCCGCTTAGACCTCTTGGACAACATGAGGGAAGGCTGCATCCTTCTTCTAGGAATATAGGGTCCTTTGACACAAAAATCAAGGAGGAAAAGCTTAATGTATACTATATTAAATGGCAGTCCAGCCCATTACTCACAGATTTTGTAATTTTCAAGGAAGGTATTTCTTTTTAGAAATGCTGTACATCTACGTTACTGGATTAACATGACTTCTCTAAAGCATTTCCTTTCATACTGAATTATGGGTACCAATTTCTATATTTATAGGCTGAGGAGGAATTAATATCTTTATAGCTTTCTGAACAAAATTTATCAGATAGTCCCATGAACCATGAACTTTAATACACTAACTTCCTTGATTTTGAGTCAGGTTGAGACTTGCACCTGAGCATTTTGGCTTCTTTAACTGAAGAAGACAGTTTTAGGACAATGATTATATCCCCTAAGTTAAAGTTTGGGATATTTATGAATAGTTTTAATTCACATTTCAAATTGACCCTATGGAGGAACAATGCAGATTTAAACTAAAATACAGAACTGTGCTTTTCTTGAAAAATTTTTCTTATCACATGAATAAGTAAAAGGATTTCCTTGCTATGCATTATCCGATGTTTAAATTTTTTAAATATTGGACTCAAAATCTCATTTCATTATATGTGTTCTTATAGTTTCACTTTTACTGTAGTTGCTGCTTTTTTTGCTTTTGTCCCTAAACTAGGTGCAGGTTTTAGGGCCTGAGGCTTAGTTTTTGGTAATTTTGCTACAAATTTTCAAATACAAAAAATAGTATGAGTACTAGGAAAAATCACAAAAGTTACAAATTTGAAAGAGCTGGTAAATACCACAACCATCCCAAAGTCCCCCAAAAATCCATTTTTATTAACTGATTGGCCTACCTCTGTAATACTTTTTTCCCCTTTATATTTTGACTGCTTGCTGACAGATTGCCTTTCCTAAATCATTGATTTTTATAATATTTTCATAACAAGATTAAAAGGATAATTCAGTCTTTTTTGTAGTATGTTTGAGCAAGATTTCTTGATGGTATTGATATTAGGGTTTATATCATGTGACCTCTCATACAAATGTACTTTCTGGTTATAGGAGTGCTTCAGGTTTGAGCCCTAAAATAAGAATTATGATAAATTCTATTTCCTGTGATTCCTAGAAACACAACTTTTTTTTTTTTTATAATAGTAGTTGCCAAAGTGTCTATTCCATAGTTACCTTTGACTTGGTGTTTATGAGAACTAGATTCTGAGCTTTCAGGGTTCCATATCTAAATATGAGAAGAATTTTCCAAAAAGTATCTTCCTGCTTCACTATATCTCAATGCTTGCTTCCTTCACTGCACAGGAACTTCAGTGCCAAAGGCTATGGGCTCATGACTGAGTCCCTGCAGGTGGGAGTGGGCACAAAGTATTCTTGGAAGTCATTTCTACATGGACACACCTCCTAATAACTATACATGGAAGTCAAGTAACCATATGGTACCTTATAGACAATATAAATACGTCCCGCTCAACCCAAACAAAATGTGATTCTACTTAAACTTCTCCATAGCTGGATCCCCCAAATGTCTGTGGATACTCCAATACTACCGACATGAGGAAGGTGTGTTAGAGAGTCAGAGTAGAGAGACTGTTACCTTAGTTAAGGTAAGGTAACTAGGGTAACTGTGGATGAGCTACCTTATCTTAGTAAATCTCATAGATTTTAATAAAATATATGATTACCTGATTCAGTTGGTAAAGCCCTTTCCTGGCCCTGAGGAAATGAGAGTCTGGAAGCTTCCCCAACTTAAGTCATAGTACATTTGCCCCTATTTAGCCTTAAATGTATGTGATGATTCCTAAAAAGCATTAGCTTTCTGAATCTTAGCTACTTTAACTCTCTTTATGATGTAGTGCTCTTTGAGATTTAATCTTTAAATTTGTGTTTTAAAGTAAAAATACAGAGAGCAATCTCCCTCAATTTAAAATTGAATTAAAAAAAAACCCCACCAGATTTGCTGTACAGAAATTTACTTACAGGGCATAGTTTTGTGTAATCATTCAATAAGTATGCCACATGAGATTTGCTATGGGCATTACCTATCTATGCAAAGAGGGTTAGGGAAGAGAAGGTTTTTAATCACAGAGAACACTTGTCTACCAGTTGTCACGTGCCATGTGCTGCTCCAAGTGCATTTCACGTGTCACCATTTGTAATTCTGGCAGAATTGCACACTAGACAAACTGAATGCCCTCCTGTTAAGAATCTCAAGAAATGCTAGACAAAATATAACAGAAATCTTAATGCATGATGGAACTTGTAAGGATGTAAAGGAAGTCTTGCTAAAAATGAGGAGACTAAAAGCCAGGAGGTGAGAATAAGGGAGGGCGCTATGTTACCTTTGTAGACCATTGACATTTGGGTTTTAATACTCGTGTGGGGTTAGAAGTGAGACTATGGAAACAGCCACCCCTGCATAAAATAGGGACTCTCAAAAGGGAGTATTCTGTATTCTTTGGGAGTGAGTGGTCTAAAGAGTCTTCCCATTAGTACAGGAAAGCAAAAGGAAATTTATCTGTCTTAATTTGAGTTTTGGGTAGGGGAAAAAAGGTCTTCCTAGAAGAACTTGAGTTCATGTACTTGATTTCCTGTGAGTTCAGGATTTATAATTCCCATGTTCCATAAGCCAAAGGCTAAGAAATTAATTCCCAAATTAGTTTTGTGCTAGTAATAGCCCTGGGACAAATCCCAGAACAAAAATCTACTCTGAAGGGAGTCTTTTTGAGATATTAGGAAATCAATAAATAGCTCTCCTTTCTTCTCCTCCCTAAATTGGGACCTGACTGAATTATTGAGTCAAGCAGCTCATAATCAGAATTTCACTTCTATTCCTGATAAATCTGGTTGGGCAAGGTGCAGTATGAGCTTACACATACTTTATCATCTGACCTGATCAGCGTCTTCATTGAGCTCAACTTTGCAGGTACAGGTCACCCACATGGGACAGACCAAAGATTGTGTATGGTCTGGCAGTTATCCATGTCACTATGTAATGACAGAACAATTCACTAGTAACATATAATGATTCTAAAGTTTCATGCATTTGATAGGATAGCCTCACAATGTATTAAAAAATCACATGAGGAAACTGACAAATTCACAATCCTAGAAGAAAGTTTTGACTTCCATTTCTTTGTAATTGATACCCTAAGTTGACCAGCGTTAGAAACGATGTTGAAGGTACAACTCAATAATCTTGATCTTGGGACAACAATCTCAATAATCTTGACACAAAGTAGAATGTTGTACCAAAAATTAAAGAGTACTGGTTCTATTGGTACGTGCAAGCCAGTAAGCTGCAGGTGGCAAATTAAAGGCCGCACATGCTGTATTTAACCTGGAGACTGTGTCCTCTACCCTTGCATAGAGAAATTCTTGGATACGGGAAAGACGACCTTTACAGAAATGGTATAGTATTATTTATAATACCAAAAAAAAAAAATCTAAATATCTGTGAGAAGACCAGGTAAGTTAATTCTGTTGTGTACACACAAGGAATACTAAATATTGTTTAAAAAGATTGGAATAGAGTCACATAACCCAAAATGGGGAGGTCTCATAAACATGAGTGACAACCAAATTGTAGAATAATCTACTCAGCATAGGGAGATTTATGTGAATTGTAAAATGTAAAAAAAAAAAAATACTGTTTGTGGATATATATATAAATAGAGGATGCTAGATTTTATAAACAACAGTATTAGGATATTTTTTTCCTGTTCATTTTTTTAAAATGTTTACTTACATTCCAGTTAGTTAACATACAGTACAGTATTAATTTCTGGTGTACAATATAGTGATTCAACACTTCAACAGTATTGGGATATGAAGTGATTCAACAGTATTGGGATATGAAGATATTATTTTCGGTGGTGGGGTAAACCTGGGGCAAGCGAGGATAACAGGTTTTACCACAGTGCTTTAACTGTGTTTGAAATTTTGTTTGTTTCTAAAAGCTCTGGAGTAACACCAAACATAATTTCAAGATTTTACAAATCTCGGTGAAACCACAAAGACCTCTATAGATCAGCTATGTAAAAAAGTCTGCATACCGCTGGGACTCAGATTGTGTGTCAAGACACTCGCAGTTTGGTTCACGATGTGTCCTTGGAGTACAGTGCCCTTTCTGTCCTACTGTAGTGTGCTCCTGCCTGAAGACTCATTTTGGATAACATCGTTTTCCATGAAAGCTGCTCTGATCTACCCTAATGCCAATCAATATTAACCTTCCTAAGTGTTCCCTCAGCATTTTGCTATTCCTCTATTACGTCCCTTATGGTCCGCGTGGTTGCATATCACTATGATGTGTGTGTGTTACTAGATTGTGAATTTCTTGAGGACAAACCTGGGGTCTATATCATCCCTAGCTATTAACGTCTTTATACTTACTAGGCTCTGAAAATAACATGAACCAGCTTTATTGACAGTTTCAATTCGACGATTGTTGTACTCTAAAAACTATTCTTTGGTGACAGCCAGAGACATGCACACACACGCGTCACTCGCCAGTTGGCAAAGGTAAGTCCTAGGGATGGCCAAATACTGTGACACATGGATGGTACTTACTAGGGAGTCTTAGTCATTCCTGCCACCTAAGTCTTGAAGAAAATCACACAGCATCTGTAACTCCTTTCACCTCACCATGGCCTTATCAATTCTAGAAGATCATGCTTGGGGGCATGGGAGTGACATTCTCGGCTATAGAATGTAAAGGAACAAATGTTGCATCTTTGAGAATATCAAAGAAAAAATAATTGGAATAGTTTTCCATTTAAAAAAATTTAATGTTCATTTTTGAGAGAGAGCAAGCGAGAGAGAGTGTACAGGTGGGGGAGGGGCAGAAAGAGAAGGAGACAGAATCTAAAACAGGTTCCAGGCTCTGAGCTGTCAGCACAGAGGCCCACGCTGGGCTCAAACTCACAAACCATGAGATCATGACCTGAGCCAAAGTCGGACACTTTACCAACTGAGCCACCCAGGCGCCCTGGAATTGTTTTCCATGCAAACATCTAGCCTTTCCTTATAAAGTGATTGGTAGGTACATTTTGCCCCACTCCCCATTTTAAAGATGAGAATACAGATGAGCTTAACAGCAAGGACTCCAAATTTAAATTCTTATGACTCTTGCTCAGTGTTCTGTCCATAGTTCTTTTACCCTGACCTTTTCTAGTTTTCCATTCTTGGGGTATGATTTCTTCCTTTTCTTCTAAACCAGTGTAGAAATAACTAATGACTAAGGTGTTCGTTGGAAGTCCCCAAATATCAGAGACTGGTGATTGTGCCCCCAAATCATTTAAAAAACTCTACTAGTGAGCTGACACAGTGCTCAAGGATCCCATCATACCTTTTACCCAATTTCATGCTGCAGTGAGAAAGCCGCCTCATTGGTTGTGATTAGGCTACTTACAGTATAACTGACATTTTCCTATGGTTTGTTTCTGTTCAGGAAAAGTAATGATAAACACATGGGAGAGCCAGGAACCGGTCTGGACTTCATTGGCACTCTGTTATTTAGTGGCAATGGGGAGATGTACAATGTGATTTACAGAGTAGAAGAGACCTCTTATTTAAACTTTATAGTATTAATATTTTTGAATATTGATTTGGCTGTCAACATGAGCTGTAGAATTCATTCATTTGTTTGATTTGTTAACAAAAGGCTTTATTCTAACATCTCTGTGATTGTGCAGAGGAAGACAAGTTTGTTGTATGTATATCAGTAATACAGAGTGAGGCACTGGAATAAATCTGGGCGGCTTCACTAGGGTTGAGCAAATGAAGAGGAGGAGGACTGTTTTGGGGAAATTTTAGTATATGCCTTCTGGCACCCACTCAAACTGTGAAAGTTGGGTAAGAATATCTGAGTTGTTCTATCAGTGATTTAAACAAAACAAAGAATGGAAACCAAGTGTAAAGAAAACATCAGGAAAGGAATTCTTCAGTGTGTACCCGGAGAAAGTTGTAATGGAAACTAATGTATAATTACTTACATGTGGAGCTACTGTGTTGCTTATTTTGCTTTATTCTCACATTTGCTGTGTTAACAAACAACAGATGAGTGTTAGCTCTTTTGTAGTTATTGAATTACCGGTTATTTGTCTCCCAGATTCCTAATTGGTCATCCCAAGGTGTCACCATTCTCCTGCAGATGCACAGACATGGAAAAATATGGTTATTAATTAATCAGAGTTCTCCAGAGAAACGGAGCCAAAAGGATATATAGATAGGGATCTAGCTCTGTGTGTTTTGGCTATGTGTCGAGAGACTAGTTCATGAAGTAGCTCATGTGATTGTGGGGCTGGCAAGGCAAGTTTGAAATCCACAGGGCAAGGGGCAGGCTGGAAACTCAGTCGCGACTTATATGTTGAAGTTTTGAGGTAGCATTCCTTCTTTGGGAAGCCTCGGTCTTTGTTCCTAAGACCTTTAACTGATTGGATGAGGCCCACTTGCACTATGGAGGGTGTTTTATTAGGGTTCTCCAAAGAAACAGAGCCAATAAGGGTGTGTATGTAAGATTACGGAGGCTGAGCAGTCTCAAAATATATGCAGTCAGCAACAAACTGGAGACCCAAGAGAGCTGCTGGTATAGTTCCAGTCCAAAAGCCAGCAGGCTCAGCACCCAAGAAGAGCCAGTATTTTACTTGGAGTCCAAAGGCAGGGGGACGGACACCAACATACACACACATTGCTGTCTCAACTCAAAGCAGTCAAGTGGAAAAGGTTCCCTTTTACTCAGGAGGTCAGCTTTTTTTGTCTATTCAGGTCTGCAGTTGTTGGCCCACATTGGGGAGTGTAGTCTACTTTACTCAGTCTATGGATTAAAAAGTTATTCTCATCAAAAGCACCCTCCCAGATGTGGGAGGCACCCATGGCCCAGTCAAGTTGACACATAAAATTAACCATCATGGAGGATAATCTACTTAAAGTCAACTAATTGAGTGTTAAAAAAAAAAAAAAATACTGTCACAGTAACATGTAGATGAGTATCTGACCAAATGATTGGGCACGTAGCCTAGTCGACACATACAACTAATCATCACATAAGGTGTACTTAAAATTTTTTTCATTATAAAAGTACTGTGACCACATTATAAGTTATTAGGAAGGAGAAAAAGTAATATATCCATTACCCCACCAGAACTTTGTATTTTCTTTGTCTTTTTGGTAAAAGGGTACATTTTAAAGTACACTTGAAAATATTTGCAATACTGTTTTAGATGTTTGAAAGCTTTTATCTCTCATGTTTGTTTCAGTAGTCAGCGCAAAAACACTGTAATGGGAGCTGGGGCTCGGGATGCCTGTCCCATCCCTACCACTACTGGTTTTATCAGTTAAGAAAGAAACAGAATTCTCCAAAGCCTTGGTTTCCTTATCTGTTCATTAACAGTTTGGGCTTGGCAATCTCTAATGACCTTTACAGCTTGAATATCTTACTAACCCACGATTTCTTAAAGTGGGGTAAATGTGCCACTGTTACTCTTGGCTGGAGGACTGGAGGTCCTATACAGATGAGAATCCTTATTCAGTAATTAGCGTTTTCTGTATTTGAACAAAAACTACTTAGCACACAAAACCATGGCTTCCTCATTGTTCTTCAGGACAGGGTGAAAACTAGCAAAGGGAAGCATTTTAAAGAAAAATATTAAGAAAACACATGTTTTAGACCAATATGGAAAACCATTACAAATGAGTTTAGACTGTATGTTAATCTGTTGAGTCTACCTTGTACTTAATGTGCTTTCCACTGCTTTTCCACAGACCCATCAAGACCAGAGTTCTCTTAGCAGAAAGCAGTACAGATGTTCGTTTCACATCTTGCTCAACCTGTATTGAGTACAACGTGTGCCAAATACTGGCCAGGGGCAAGGATCCTTGGGTAAATGCAGTGTGGCTATATTTGGCCCTTAGTACCTTACAGTCTCATGGGGCATCAGAAGTATTGATGATGACTCACAACCCAGTATCCTATCTGCAGTAATAGAAGTGTGTAGTAGGAACCATTTCGGGGGTGATAGAGGAAAGGACACCCTGCCTTCGGGAGACCAGGTAAAGCCTGAGTATAGTCATTCTTAACATGGCTGACAAATTGGAGGTGAGCACTCTACATAAAAGGAATAGGATGCCCAGAGGCCTTCAAGAGACTCTTCGGTGTTTTCCGATATGTATTTTGATACAGAACGTGCCTAATACAGAAAGAGCTCTCTCCCCAGTTCCTGGTGGCAAGCCTGAGCTAATCTTTCAGCATTCACGGGTTAGATTCTGGAATGTGTGCCATCTCTTGCTTATCTGTTACCTGACTTGAGGCTTCTGTTTTTTTATTCTTGAAAAAGTCTCAAGCAGAAGTCTACATGCCCTATAAATATGCTTTTTCAATATGGCTTCTGTCATTTAAAAAAAAAAGGCAAGAGAAGAAAAATGATTTTTGGTGATCTTGGATGAGGAAAAACTTTGTATCCCTGATGACATGGCTGAGTTTGGTTTTGTGTTTGCTGGGAGCCTACTGTAAAGCAAACCGATGTGGCCTTCTGTTCTGTTCCACGTGCCAGGAGCTTGCTGGGCTGGGTTCCCACTGAGTCTGTGTAATACATTCCTTCTGTCCCACCCCATATTGCAGATCTGCCGAGGCTGACATCATCACCTTGGATAATAAAGCCATTCCCAAATGTATTACAAGTGGAACTGCCTTAAAGGAGGCCTAGGGGTGGGGGTGCAGAGGGGCTTGCCAATTAGCTCAACGTTGTAATTTCATTTGCCTTCTTTTAAAAAAAGTCCTCTGTAGAAAGAGCAATTACACGTTTAAATTTGAAGTGTTTTACAAGGCTAATTTATTGCTCCATTGCTGTCTGCCCTGCAAGCGGATCTGTTCATCTGTTCTTTTGGCAACCTGCCGGACTGAAGTTTGCTTACCCTCCCGGTGGGCCTCATCAGGGCACCTTGGGAACTGGTGGGGATCGTATGGACTAAGCGGGTGCGGGCTGCTGGAGGGAATTGTTTGATGCGGTGTTACTCTGGTTGGGAGCAGAGTTGTGCAGTGTTCTTCTTTCTCGGCCAGGGCTGGGGTTTACAGAACCTTTCCCCGTTCCAAACCCTTGCTTTCATAGCTAAATGCTGCTGGTTACTGGTAAAGCCCTATCTTAAACCTTACTTAGTCCAGGAATTTTCCCTGACCCACCCAAGGCCTGGGTGAGTCCCCTTGTTACATTCTCAGACAGCACCCTGTGTTTCTCCCTCAACATACTTGTTGGCAGTTCCTTTCCTGTCCCCTCGCTGCATTGCAGGCTGTGAAGACAGGGACGATGGCATTTCTCGAGACCTTGCTTCGTGCCAGACCTTGTTCTCAGCTTTTCCATGTCTACAGTGTAGGTCGAGATCCAGTCCTGGAGCTGCGTGGCTCATGTAAACTCTGGTGGGGGAGGGGGGGGGCGGGGTGAAGGAAGGCAGTACTTGAGCTGAGGTTGGACACCAGACAGCAACATGCCCTGCCTTTCAAGGTAGAAGTGATTCTCAAGCTAGAAATGGTCTCTTGTGAGCTGTATAACTTGGGGAGCTTAACTTCAATTGCCAGGCATATAACCACAGATTAACCCTGACCACTGTGGGCACTTGACATGTGTTAACCATATTTCAGCAGTTCTAAGGTAACACGTTTTTCAAACCTTTTAACATTGCTGAAATTAAGAGACATCTTACAATGCTTGCATAATCTGGTTTAATTGGCAAGGAGTTTTCTTTCTTAGTGATAGGTAAAATAATGATGTATCTTGGGTGTCTCAGCATTTATAAAATATGATAGCTTGCTCTCATCTATGAAGGAGAGAGTATCCGATTCCTCTGCTTCAGTATACAGCACCTGTCTAGAAGTTCCTGGCTGCTTATTTTTTAATGCGTATGTTTATATATACATATATATGCATGCGTGTGTATGTGTATGCACCCATGCACGTACACACAAATGTGTATATATAGTTTTGGGCCTCACCCCAGGTCTAGTGCATTGTATGACTGGCCTGGGCTTCTGCATTCCAGCAGTTGCCCTGGGGGTTCTGTCACAGCTAGCACGAAACAGTTTGAGAACCAGTGCCCTCATTGATCTTCTGTTGGCTTGATTCTACTTCTGATCACTCCTCTCTGCCTTTTTCTTTTGGCTTTGGCTTTCTTCTCTCTTTATATATGCAAGCATCTAGCGAACACCTGGCACAAAGTATGTTCTCAATATATATAACTCCTTTCTTCATCCTTTCTCCTTCGTATTTTCAGAATTGGTGAGTGAATAGGATAGGTAGGGGACAGAGTTGCAGGATATGTAGAGGATGCAGTGCAGGAGTTGGGAGAGAGCTACTGACCTTTCCCTGTGTTGTTAGCAGGGAATGGGGACTGGAGAGAGGGAGAAAGCCAGACACCTTGCTTGTGTGGTTTTGGGCTGTCTCCATATCATGGCTTTTCCTACTCCTTTGGTACTCTAAAGTGTACTTCAAGCACTTTAATTTCTATTTTTCTTGTGGTGTATGGCCTGGGGTGAAATCCCCAGAGCAAATCTCTACCCTCTTCGGCTGACTTACAGTCCTGACCAACCTAAAAAACATGTACCCAGGAAAACTCAAAGTATTGGAAGGCCTTGTGATTGGCCTGTTCTTGCTGATATTTAAGTGTGACTCTGACCTGGAGAACCCTGGAGACCGATCCCTCTTGTGTGCTCTCCCACATTTCTAAGCTATTGCTTCTTTTGGTCTGGAGTGCATCCTTTGGTCCTTCCGCGCCCTTCCCTGAGGACTGTGCCACTTAACCAAGGCCTCAAAGAGAAGAATGGATGCTTATTCTCCTCTTAGGTTTTCCCACCCTTAGAACTAATCTGTTGCTGGTCAAAGACACCTGTAAACTTTATATAGCTAATAGCTTTCACTTAAAGTATTGTAGTATAATTATAAGAGTGGAATATGACCAATGTTGGTGCCCCAGTATGTCTAGCACATAACTAATAGTTAAATGTGAATATGTGACTGGGGAAAGGTGGGAATGAGCATTGCTATCTGAGAAGAACTGATGGATCAGCTTAGGTTATGGAGAGATTCTGTCTTGGGGGGATGGGAAGGGTAGAATGGGAACCGATGGTGAAAGACCTATGACCCCAGACCCAAGAACTTAGACTGTTCTGTACATACAGGGCCCCCTCCCCCAATTTTTTTGAACAGGAGACTACTAGAGTAAAAATATTTTGGTAAGATTCATGTAGCTCCCATGGTTTGGAACTGGGAGATGGTGGAGGTAAAGTGACAGAGGGTGAAGAAGACTATTGTAGAAATTCCTGAGTGCCTAAGACTTTGAATGTTATCAGAAGGGGTGTAAAGGAAGGAATGGCTCCAAAAATATGTCATGAAGTAAGAGTCCTTATTGTTGAGGGATGTGGGGTCAAGATCCCTTAGGCTTCCACTGTAGGCTGAAATAGGGTACACAAAAGGGGAGCTAACTAGAGGAAAAGAAAAGGGTGATGATTTTGTTTGATTTCATTAGGGTTTGAAATGAAGGTAGCTCTTTATTTTTTTTTTAAGTCTATTTATTTTGAGAGAGAGAAGAGAGAGAATATCCTAAGCAGGCTCTGCACTGTCAGCATGGAGCCCAATGTGGGGCTCAAACTCCTGAACCACGAGATCATGACCTGAGCCAAAGTCAAGAGTTGGATGCTTAACCAGCTGAGCCACCCAGGTGCCCCTGAAGGTAGTTCTTCTAAAGGGAGGTGTCCAGCTGACAAAGAGAGACTTGGTGATGGATTAGTGATGGAGATAAGAGATTTGGAAGTTGGGCACGTAGAGGTGCAGTTGGCATCATGAGTGTGGAAAGATGAGCTAAGGACTAAACACATAGACTATGATAACACCCTAAGTGAAGACAGGAGCCAAGCAGGAAATCTGCAGGGCTATAGGCCTGGAATAGTCCGTTCAAGGGTCTCTGTCTTCTCGGCATTTTGGGGGCAGTGGGGTGGTGCTAGGACTACAGGATAGCCCTTTTTCTCTTTGTTCTTGGGTTAATTCTTTTTTTCTCTCATCTTGCCTCTTTCATCTGCCTTTGCTATTTCTGAAAAAAAAAAAGGATTTCTTACATTCTGTTTTTGCAGCTTTATTGATACATAATTGCCATATAACATTGTAAGTTTAAGATGTACAGTGTGAGGATTTGATACATATTGTGAAATGATGACCACATTAAGGTTAATTAATATATCCTTTACCTCAAATAGTTATCACTTTTCTGTGTGCTTAAGTGTTCTCACCAACATCTATTCTCTCAGCAACTTTGAGACTTAATTGACATATATCATTGTAGAAGTTTAAGGTGTACAATGTGTTGATTGGATACATTTGTATGTTGAGAATTGATTATCACCTTAGGGTTGGCTAACACTTAGGTCACATAATTACCATTCTTTTTTGTGGTGAGAATATTTAAGATATACTCTCTTGGTAGATTTCAAGTATATAATACAGTATTGGTTCACTGTGATCACCATGCTATGTGTTAGATCCCCAGAAATTATAGTCCCTGTGCTCTACATTATATTGCCTTCCTTCTTTTCTTTCTTTTCTTTCCTTCTCTTCCTCCTTCACTTCTTTGGTTCTTGAGTATTTAGGTAGAACAGGGACAATCTTGGATGCGAGAGAGAGGAGTACAGACAGAAAGGAAGATGTGGGCAACCTTGGAAAGTTCACAGTCCTGTTTTACGTACTACTCACGAGACCACTTTGTCCCTCAAGGGCAAATTATTCTTCATTATAGAGATAAAATGCATTTTGTTAAATGGTATTTCCAGGTAGCCTATTATTGCCTAAGTGTGTATAGACTCAGAAATTAACTGTCACTTGGATTTAGTTATAAGTAACCTCATAAAAGTAATGGTCTTAAAATTGCCTTCCTTTGTTCTCTGGTTTCCTAATTCTGGAAGACCTAGAACAGCTCCCTTTTATTTCTATTGGAAGTTGACATCGGAATCCTGCCTCCTCCTTCCAATATGCTTAGAACCATATTCACATAGAAATCAGATTTTAAAAGATACATCAAGAATTGTACTGCATCGTTAGTATAACATTTTAAGTACTAATTTATATTCATAGCAAATATTATCTCAGGGGTATTTTAATTTATATCTAAATTTTTAAACATATAATTTTAATTTTATATAGAGGTGTTTAATTTATAGCTAAATATTTCAATTTATATCTAAATATTTAATTATTCATAAAGTGACTTGATTTTAAAAACAAATACTGTTTGGGAAGTTAATGGAAACATCCTTCTTTTCCCACCGAGAATGAGCTGATCTAATGTTATTCACCCATCCCAGAGAGAATAGTTTCTTGATTCCACTCTTTCTTATCTTGCTGTTGCCTTGAAGTCCCAAGCACGTTCTCCTTGCAGTCTGGGTAGCCCACTTCTCACTAGCTTAATAGTTTGTTCATCTTTGCATGGAGTGAAATGGACTGCCCTCTTCATAGGGGTTGCACACCCCCTAGCATTGCCTGCTCACCTTGACCTTCTTTGGTTTATCACCACTAAGGTATTTGGCGCATTCCTCTTTAAGAATCAAAATACTGGCGGGTGGGAGGGTGGGGGCAGGCTTGCTCAGTACAGGCCTTGACTCTTGATCTCAGGGTCATGAATTCAAGCCCTGTATTGGGCATAGAGCTTACTTAAAAAAACCAATCAATAAAAAGAAAGTACTTAAAGTCATCATGATGTGACATCAGTTTGGTTCATGGTTTTATGTACTTTTTGTGTGTCTGGGAGTTTTTCAGTTACTGAAGTGTGTGTATAGGTGTGTATGTTTAGTCATGAACAAGTTATAAAGCAACATAAACATGCTTGATATGGAATTTGTTTATGAAGAATTTACAATCTAGTTCCATGGTGAATAATGGCTTAGAATAGCAAACTATTCCCCCATAGGCCAAATTCTACCTTTTGCTACCTATTTTGTAGTTTTATTGGAATATAGCCACACACATTTGTTTACGTATTACCTAGCATTACTTTCAAACCACAGTGGCAGATTTGAGTAGTTTTGGCAGATTATGTGGCCCAAAAAGCCTAAAATATTTATTATCGGGTCCTTTACAGATGAAGGTCTCTGGACTCCAAGCTTAAAACCACTGAAGTGTAGGTCAACTGATGCCCAAAGACTTGCCTGGGGTCTCATGGATGGGTATTTTCAGAATACCTACAAATTCATATAAAACATTGTATACCTACTTGCAAGAGGACAAGCCAGAAAGACCTAGACTGAAACCTCTGCTCTTTGCTGATTGGATGACTTTGGATGGAGACACAAACCCAGAGTCTTAGTTTTCTCATCAGAAATGTGGGCTTAGTAACTATCTACTTCCCTGGGTCATAAGAATTTAGTGAAATAACACACATGTAGTGTCTAACGTGGTTATGTGCTAGTTTCTCTGGGAAAGACGAGTCCTCATATGTAGCTCCAGGCTTACAGGATTCTGCTAGTTGACAGTGAAGAAGACTCCCTTGTTTTCTCTAATTTCAACTTAGGAGAAAGGTTCCTGATTGGCCCACTCTAGTCACATGCCTACCTCTAGGCCAGTCACTGCCCTACCAGGATCCTACGGCCTGAAGAAGTATTTGCCATCAGAATGGGATGCAAACTAAAAGTAATATGTTAACTACTTGCCTTTACCTGCATTTGACCTCCTTATTTGACTTTACCCAACCTTTGCATATATTCTAGCTTGAGATAAATTTTTTAAGGAGGAAGACGTTACACATGGACATTTACTATATGGCTAATTGCAGTCCTTTTGCAGCATCAGCAGTAACAACAGCAGCAGTTTATGAAGCTCCTAGGACACACCCAGGGTTATGTGCAATTCCCTACATGCTAGCTATATCAAATTTCCACTAAGAAAGCATATGGCCATGCAAGTGAGGCTGACATTATTACAAATGACCTTGTATCTGCTGGGAGGGTGAGGAAACCATCATAAAGGACTAGCCAGCTCTAGTACTGCATTATACTTTAAAATTACTAATGGCAAACCTCATCACTGATCACAACGCACTGGGGACCTGTGTCATGCTGGTTGAGAATCACTATCCTGGAAGAACTTAGAGTCACCTTAGGATGATGGAAGAGGCTTAATAAATGAGTCCTGATACAAGGTAGATAGGTGGAGTGCCTAATAAGTGGAGATGGCGTCAGGAACAGTTGAGAGTGTAAAACATCCTACGGGTAAAGGATTTTTTCATTTTTGGACCTGTGTTCATTCTATGTCTCTGTTAGAACAGATGGAGACCCCTGTCATTAGCTTAAGCAAAAAAAGGGGAATTTCTTAAAATGATGAAATAGATCTTCTAGTCCTCAGTCATCTAAAAGGACGCCTGACATATATTAGGTGCTCACTAAATATTTGAATTGAATGATCCCAATGAAAAAGTCATTCTAACGAAGTCAGTACTCAGTCTCCAGGTCTTATCTCTGATTCTCAGTACATAACACCCCATCCTTCTCTCCCCTGCAGCTTGTATTTCCGCTTCCCAGTCCATGTGGCAGCATATGGCCACATACAGCTCCTAGGTTGATACTGTGCAGCTTCAGGCATGTGATGAAGCTGGCTTGATTCCCTTACTCCCAACTCTAAATTCTGGTAGTGACGGAGTCTGATTGGCACAGTGTGAGTTAGTGGTCCACTCTTCGTGAATCACTCATGACACAAACATGGTGGCCAACGGCATCTTTCCTACCATCCTGTGGCTCTGTTTTGGGTGATACAGAAAACATTCCAAGACAGAAATTCATTATAAACTAGTAACACAGTCCTCGGGGTATCTACTATGTGCCCCATTGAATAGATGAGTTAAAAAGTACCAAAACCAACCCTCCATGCCACTTGCATCAGAACAGCATTGGTTAGGGATTGGTGGTTGTAGCTGGAGTCAGAATAGTTGAGCCTCCTGGTCTTGGGTAGAATGTCAGCCTTGCTCTTCTGTGCTTATTATCTCTTGGGTTCTATGCCAAGCAAGAGAACACAGAAGTGTCTTTTGAGAAAGTGTCAATTTGAGGCATCCTCATTTTCATGATAGCAGCTAGTTGGTGTTGAATAATAATGCAATTCTATTCCTGGACTTCGTGATTCCATCTCTGAGCAAATGCAAAGCAGATCTTGGCAGGTATATCTATATATGATCAGCAATGCCAAGGCACCTCTCGCTGCTAACGCAGTGCAGCAGACGTGAGTGACATTTTTAGGTTGTTTGTACTGAGTGTAATGTTTTAATGTGGAATGTATCGTGCATTACTCTTGAGAGACCGCTTGGTTTGGTAGAAAGGGTCAAGTGGGTTTATATCCCAGTTAGACCACTTGCTACCTCAGAATTATCAGGTAAGTTCTTTAACCTTTCTGAGTTTAAGTTTTGTTATTTGGAAAATGGAGATGATGACATTTTAAGAGAAAGAAGTAGGCACCTTACCTTATACCATATGCAAAAAATAAATTCCAAATAGGTTCAAGAGTTAATGTGATAAAGCTTTCCAAGTTTCAGAAGGCAATAAGGAAAAAGGCTTTCTTAAGCATCATAAACCTACTTCTAAATAAAAAGTCACTGAGAACACAGTTAAACACAGCATGGGAGAAGATTTGTGACTCACGTATATCCTAGACATTGAATTAATATCCATACATGTTCAGTAAAACAAATATCCACAACAAATCAGTAAAACAAGCCATTGAATAAATAGGCTAATAAACAGGCAATTCAGAGAAGAAATTTTTAAATGACTATAAACTTACAGACTCAATTCATCCTTAAAAAATCATTTTTAAAAAATGAGATTGCCTTGCATGGGATTAGCACAAATGAAAATGTATTAAACTATCAGGTGCTGACAAGTAACGTGAAACAATGAGCACTTTCACACACTGTTAGTGGAAAGCTTCTAAGTTATTTTGGCATTAATTCTGAGATATAAGACGTGTGCCCTCTTTGACCCAGCCATTCCACGTCCAAAAATCTATCAAGAAGTCTTCAGTTGTGCACAATTAAATGTACATGGATTCTTATTTCAGAATATTTTGTTGTAGGGAAAAACTTAGAAACAACCTTCGTTAACAGAGTAATTATGTATATCTATTAGAAAAGCTCTAAGCAAATTCGTGCCTATCAATAAAGGGGTCACCAAGTCAACCAGGTATATTCATTCTGTGCAATATTATGCAGAGATTTAAAAGCATGAGGTAGATCTCCAAATAATATGGAAGTGGCTCTCCAAGACCTATTGTTAAATGAATAAAATCGAATCATAGAATAATGTAGTATGACCCAATTTATGTAAATGGTACTTATATTTAGGTATGTGAGCATATGGAAAAGAGAAAGAGCCACACCTAATTTGACACGAGTGGCTTTGCGGAAAGTTTAGATGTATGGGGTGAAGGATGATAGTCACAGTTTGTTATTGTGTTGTTTATTTTAGGTGAAGCCTTTATTAATTGGTTTCTTCTGAAACCTAAAGTAATAAAGTATATTTTAAGTGGTGATCATGTAAGGGTAAAATATTAAATGAAAAATATCGAAGACCATGTGTGGCATATAATAGGTTCTTGATACCTATTAATGTTTTTCTTTTACTCCTAAGCTAGAAAGTATAGGAATTGTATGAATTGAGAAACATTAAATTAGTGCCTACTATATGTCCTGGGGAAGACATCCCTGTAAGGACATTCCAATGTACCTGTGAAGATAAGACAGATTCACAGATCCATCCAAAAGTGATTTGGATTGGTTTCCCCACTCCAGTGGTTGGTTTCGCCTAGACTCTGGACCGTTTCTTAGAACCTTTCCTGTTGTCCTGTCAACATTCAGTGCAGAGTGATCGTCTTTATAAGCAGCTCACTTTTGTTATGTGTTCTTATACCTTACCCAAAGGTTTCTGGTACCATCAATCCCCTCTGTCTCCCCCACTCCCTTTTATGAGTTGGCTCTTGTCTTCTTGCCCGTAAAGTTTTGGTATACCTGTGCCTTTTGTTTCAAGCTGCCTTGACTCTTTTTTTTTTTTCCAGAAGACAAACATGCAATAAATACATATTACCTCTGTGTTACCACAAGCTTCTATCATCACTGCATCCCTTGTTACCATTAAGTTGTTGCTTTTCTTTAGTTAGCTACATTCCTGATCACTTGCCATTCCTCCCCTTCCTAATGAGAACAAATCCATTCTTTCATGCACGTCCTTTCTTCCTTTCTGCATATCCATCTGCTATATAGAATATCTTTTTTTTACCTGTGTCTTCATGGCTGGATTTGAGACTTCCAAAGAGAACAAAGATCATGTGTGTTCATCCATGGGCTAGATATCATGCCGGTCTAGGGCTGTAAGAGAAGCAGTTGATTACAGCATGGCATGAACACTCACATGTTGAAGGCAGACAGAAGTACTTAGGAAGGACATGGAACTGAGAATCATGCTATTGGGCTTGTGCCAGTGGGCAGGAGGTGAGTAGGTACAAAGAGTACAAAAATAGTTGCTACAATAAGGAAGACAGAGAATGTGTTTTGACTGTCAAAAGCCCAGAGAGAAATAAATGGAAAGCTGAGAGAGATGATGCTAGAGAGAAGACTGCAGCCAGATTAGGACTTGATAAACTCTACCTTGGAATTTGCCTGGGGAAAATGGTGGCATATAACAGGATCTGGTCCCTGCTGCCCTCCATCCTAATTCCAGCCCAACTGATTTCCATCTGCCTGAGTGGAACAGATACGGGTTAGGCAGGAACACCTGGGGATTTGCTGGAATCTGGAACCAGAGGGCCAAGCTGAGAGCCAGCTCAAGTGGGCGGTGCAGTGGTGGGGAGCCCTTCAGGAGTATTGGGATGCCTTGCCTCCCCGAGAACGTGGTGTGCAGAGTGCTGTAGACCCTGGGACTAAGGGCAGTGTCATCCCTGAAGGTGGCTCCTGGAGGACTCCTGACCCCTAAAGAGCCATGACAAGGAGTGAAAATACACTGGTTGAATCTTCCCATGTGAGCAGGAGAAGGCCAGCTTTCGCAGCTGAGCAATCCAAGGAGGAAATTTAATCCCTCGTTATGGTATATAGTCCTAGTAGGCTTAGTTTCATCTGTGGAAACAAAAATCCCCCAAACCTCAGTGATAAAAGTACAGCAAACATTTCTTTTTTCGTTGTCACTTTACATGTCAGTAGTTTATGATCTGAGGTCTCTGCCATCAGGGACCTGGATGAAGCTCCACTGTCTGGAAAATCAGTGGTTGTCATAGCAGGGAGGAGGAGAGATGGGTGTTCACACAGTGACCTTGAAATGGTTTCACCCAGAAGGATGCGTGTCACTTTTTCTCATATTCGTTGGACAGAACAAGTCACATGGGTACACTTAACTTTGGGGGTTAGGGTAGAGTATAATCATTCCTATACCAGAGACAGAGGGAACTGTATATTGGTGAACAGTGCAAAAGCCCACTATCTTTGGGAATGACACCTGCCAACCTGGCCGTTGCTAGTCTGTGGGCCCATTGTGCTTCCTCCCTCTTACCAGATTACTGCTTCAAGGGTCTCCGCAGTTGGACCTGAGCCTCAGGAGTGAATGGAGTTACATATGGGCAAAGGAAGATAACCTAGAAGGGGCTCAGAAGCTGGAGAGAGGAAAGATATGCAGAATACCCTAAATAGGTAGCAGCTCTTGGAGAGATTGGTACATCATAGCCTATGGACCAAGTCTGGCCCAACTATCTACTTTTGTGAGGCCTGCAAGCGAAGAAAGATCTTAAAATTTAAATGGCTGGGAAAAAATTGAAACAAAACTAACACCTATCAAATGCTTTATAGTGTGTCACAAATTCTTTGAAATCTTTGCATTTATCAGTGCAATGAATCTTTTTGCCAGTCCTATGAAAGAGGTACTGGTAGTCATTTTATAGAAGAAGCAACTGAAGTTTCTAGATAGGTTAAATAGGTAGGGTTGATGAGTCATCCAGCTGAATTCAAATCCAAAAGGTTTCATCCAGAGCCTATGCTCTTAATCTGGTTTTCTTTAACACTGTGAGTGCAGTATTTAAGTTATGAAAGAAAGATAAAGGTATCATACATTCTGGTGAATTCCCAGAAAAGGTGATCACTCTATTTCAGAGAAGCAAAAAACAAAGGGGGGGGGGCGTACTCTGTAGGAGAATGAGCCTATGTTTCTACCATGATGGTGGGGAACTCTAACTTTGAACCCCAATTAAGCAAAATTAGGAACCCGTCCAAAAAAAATTCCATTCTTCTCCTTGGTAGACTTCAGACTTGTATTACAAAAATCATACTCCACTATTGACATTATATTTTGTGTTTATCCAATGAAGAATTTTGTGCAAATTGATTCTCTCTAGTTATGTATGTACCTACATAATATCCTCAGTTTTGCCTAATGGCCCCTAAAGACTGAAATACTTACTATCTGACTCCTTGCAGAAACAGCTTGCTGACCCCTGAACAGATACTGTAAAAGGAGCAGGAGATCACCAGTAATATTAATGAAAACGATGATAGGAACATTTATGTAAATAAATAATTCTCCCTTAACTTTTTTTAATAGGAAGTTTTCAAACAGACACAAAATAGTTACAAGAGTAGTGAAATGGATTCCCAGGTGCCCAACAGTTTCAATAAATGCCTGGTTTTACATACTGCCTCAGCTGTTCCCCCACCTGAATATTGGGCAATGATATCCTGACTTTTCATTGAAAAATACTCTAGTATGTATCTATAATAGGTGAGGACTTCTGGTTTTTTTTTTTTTAATGCATAACCACACACCATTATAATACCTAACACAATTAATAATACCTTAAAGTTACTACCAAGTCCATGTTCAACTTTTCCTAATTGTCTCCAGAAAAGCAGAACTTAGAACTTTGTACAAGTAAGGGGGAGGCAGTGAGCAGTAATTTGATCAACCCAAGAAATAGAAGGAAAAGGAAAAGACACACACGAAACAAAAACAGGAAACAGTGGAAGATACAAATAAATTGACAAATTCCCTTATTTTATATAGATTCAGTTAAAATCCAGAAACATGAAGCACCTTTAAACCAAAGAGATGAACAATGGTATAATTTACAGGAATGTGCAAAGAGATACTAAGAAAAGTAGATTATAATTGTAATACCGAGCTTATGGGAGTTTAAGGTTAAAAAGCACTAAGTAGGGTAAATAAGGACATTGCAATAGGCACAATATAAAAAAAAGATGTATTAGTCATAAGCATAAGTGTATCAAGTGAGACCAAAATATAAAGCAAAAGTTATTAAAATGCAGAGGGAACTTGGTATTAGTAAAATTTTACAATATGACCTTGTTATGTATCTTTCAGGATCATCCAGGCAGACTATGTTATAATAAAATTGAATATATTTAACTTTGGAGTCTATGAAGGGGAAAGATGTGTGTATTTTTGTATGTCTGCGGAATAGTTCTAAGGATTGATTGATTTTAGCCTCAGATTTTCGTGGGCCATGTTTTGTAATCATAATCCAATTAAACATTTTTTAAAAAGATTGGTGCTAATATGATAACCAAAAAATGTCATTGTGTGTTTGTAAAATTCTTTATTATCCTTGGATCAAAATAGAAATCAAAATTTGAGTTATAAACTGTCTAAAAGGTGATTAAAAAGAGAAAATCTTAAACCAAAATCCATGAGGCATGCCAAAAGCTGAAATCAGGAAATGTATGGTCTTAAACATCAGTACCTAAAAAGTGAAATAGAGGAACTTAAAAAGGTGGATCTCAAGAATTTAGGAAAAGATGAGATGCCTGGGTGGCTCAGTTGGTTAAGCGTCTGACTCTTGATTTCAGCTCAAGTCATGATCTCACGTCTTGTGAGTTCCAGCCCTGTGTCAGGCTCTGTGCTGACAATGAGGAGGCTGCTGGGGATCCTTTCTTCCTCTCTCTCTGCCCCTTACCTCTCCCCCAAAGTAGATAAATAAACTTAAAAAAAATTTTTTTAAGAATTTAGGGAAAAAAGTAGAAGTAGAAATTGTTGAAGTAGAAAAGTTAGGTGAATCAAAATCTGGGTCTTTGAAAAGGCCAATAAAACTACTGATAACATCTTCTTGGTTGTATTTGAAAATAGACAGCAAAAAATATATATAATTAAAAACAAAGATAAAAAAACAAAAAAATAACAAATAGAAAACCATAGGGAGTAAAATCAAAAGACTTAGAATGCAGCATAAATCCTTGTGATGCTAAAATTGAAAGGCCAGAGGAAATGTTGAGGACACAAGTTAAAAGTCATTTCTCGTGCTGGCCAAGATGGAGAAGCCCCACCAGTCCTCGGTTTTGAACAGAACACCAAAAGCCATAACCTGTGGCCTCTGAAAAGTAAACAGTACAGACCGATTGGGGGTGGGGGGCAGGACCTGAATTGTATGGTGGTGAGGTTCCTGGTTTTTCTCTTTCACCCCTGGCTGGAACCTGAGGGTGGCTCTAGTTCTGGAACTGTGTGGAGGGTATCTGTGGCCACAAGTTAAGAAACTCCTAATTCTGGCCAGAAGATCAGGAAAAGGGAGCCCCCTGCAAGCTGGAGAGTGTGGGAGAAATCTTTTTTTTTTCTTCCCTTTTTTTTTTTTTTTTTTTTTTTTTCATCTTTTAGCTTTACCCCAAGGGTGGCCTCTCTCTGGCACTTTCTGAGTCACAGCCAAGATGGAGGTATCTAAAACCTTGAGAGAAAATAGTCTCTGGCCAGAAGAATCAAAAAAAAGGTAACTCTGTGGTCCAAAGTGTGATGGGGGTAGGTAAACCCCCATTAATTTTTCTCCTATCTCTAACCACTTTCCCCAAGGGTACCCCCAGTTGTGTGTGAGTGTGGACAATGGCGTTTCTTTCTTTTTTTTTTTTTTTTAATGTTTTATTTTTGAGAGACAGAGTACGAGTCAGAGAGGGGCAGAGAGAAGGAGACACAGAATCCGGAGCAGGCTCCAAGCTCCTAGCTGTCAGTGCAGAGCCCGACATGGGGCTCGAACTTGTGAACTGTGAGATCATGACCTGAGCTGAAGTCAGACACTTAACCAACTGAGCCACCCAGGCACCCCTGGACAATGGGTTTTCTAAAACTCAGTCTCACCTTTGTAGGTGGAGGAAACGGGAAGACCACCTCCTGTCATGACTGATATGACCGTGCATTGGTTGAATTTATAGATCTGTATGCCGTAAAGAATTATTTTTACTGGATATAAATTCAAAAGTAAAATGAGAAAAACTATATACTCATTCATTTGAGGTTTGCTAGAAGATACTAGAAATATGACTAAAGGTCTCCCATTTAAAAGTCATAAGAGCTTGGGGCGCCTGGGTTGAGCATCGGACTTCAGGTCATGACCTCACTGTTCATGGGTTCAAGCCCTGTATCGGGTTCTTGTGCTGACAGCTTGGAGCCTGGAGCCTGCTTCGGATCTGTGTCTCCCTCTCTCTCTCTGCCCCTCACAAAAATAAAACATTAAAAAAAAAAACATAAAAATAAGTCACAAGAACCAAACCATTATACCTGTGCTCTGCATATCAGAAATCATTTAATCCTAATATTACGGCAACATTCCAGACTCTAAAGGAAGACAGCATAACATGAATAGCAAAACGTGACTTTAAAAAAAGTATAAGGAACAATACCTACAATATTGTGTGATTACATCAAATCTAGCATTGTGTCAATGAATAATATGTTACAACTAGGTAGGCTTTTTTTTTTTTAAGGAATAGAAAATAGGAAATAGATTTCCTATTCACATAAGGAAATCTATCTGTATAATTCATTCCTATAACAAATAAAATATAGTGTATTAAAAGGTAGTTCCTAAACTTCAGCAGGTATTTCTAATGAAGCAAACCTAAGGGTAAGTGGGGTAAGTGGGAATAGGTGGGAACTTCATGAATAAAACTCCATGAAATAAAGGCTGTTATTTCAAAAAACAAAAACAGTGGCTAATATTTTAAATGTCAAAACACTTGAATAATTTCATCAGTTAAAATCAGGATCTAGGGACATTTGGGTAGCTCAGTGGGTTAAGCATCTAACTCTTGATGCTTAGAGGTCAGGTCTGTGGGTTTGAGCTGACAGTGTGGAGCCTGCTTGGGATTCTCTCTCCCCCCTTCTCTCTGCCCCACACTCACTCTTTCCTCTCTCTCTCTCTCTCTCTCTCTCTCTCTCTCTCTCTCTCTCTCTCTCAAAACAAATACACAGGAACTAGACAAGGATGGCTACTGTCACCATTATTCAGCATTGTTTTGGACACTCTAATATACTAAGGAAAGAAAATGTAAAAATGTGTATAAATGGAAAGAATACAACTATATCACCTTATAAAATCGCGTGCTTAGAAAATTTATATAGACTGATAAAGTACTAAAAGACTTTGGCCATGGTAAATGTATAAAAATCAGTATCTTTTTTTTCTTCTCTATTAGCAAAAACTGGTCTAGAAACAGAACTAAGAAAATATCGTGTTCACATTTGGTGGCTGCGGTTTACCCGTGTGCTATGGGGGATGACTGGGGGATACTAAACCTGGGAGAAAGAGGGGCAGGTTTGCATTTTGAAAAGAAGGTTTCAGCAGCTCTGAAGAGACTGGCTGGAAGCAGGGAGACCAATTATGAGGCTCCTGCAGTGATCCAGGCAGCGATGATGTGGCCTCAAGCAGTAACAATGGCAGTGAGAAAGAAGAGGAGGAGAGAGAGTAAAGATTTCCCATCGGCTGATTGGGAGGGAGAGAGAAGAGTTAGAGATGAATCCCTAGATTCTGGCCAGGGGCCTGGGGGAGGGGATGGGTGCTATTCATCACGTAGGCATGCAGGAAGATGAGCAGGTTCCGTGTGTTGGGGGTGGAGGCCCATGTACAGTTTAGGCGTGTCGTGTCCAGGACATAGAAGTATTCAGCAGGCAGGTGGTTACATGGGTTTGGGGCTGAGAGTGAAGGAGGCATTCAAGGAAGACACTAAGTGTCACTAGCAGGTTGGTCTGATAGGCTCAGTGTGATTACTAGGCTAATGTTTTTCCTATAGGAAATGGATTCCCAAATGCATGGCATACGGAAAGTTTTCCATTCAGCCCTACAGATCAGCATACCTCTCCATTTCTCCACTTGACTCCACACCTCAGAACGCTGTCTGGTGGACTGTGTCAAGCCTTTCTTGCTCTTGCTCTTCTGATTGCCTTTGTTCTTGCCGGAATGTTTGAGCCCCTGCCAGGCTGTCTTCTCTTGAGCTGTAGCAACTCTGCAGCCTTGTGGCAACTGCTCCCTTACCTTGTCCCTTTCCGCCGAGATGTATTAGCAGCTCTCTGCTGCTATTCTACTCTACCTTAACTCTGCCCGGACCTTTCTAAGTAGTCCCTTCATTAAATTCCTCCTAATGACCCACTTGATGTGCTGTTGGTTTCTTCCTCACTATACCTGGCTAGTGAATTGTCTACATCAAAATCACCTGGGGTGCCTGTTAAAAATACGGATCTCTGGACTCCATCACAAAACAGTTCCTAGGAGTGAAACCAAAGACTGCAATTTATCAAGCATGTCTCAAGTGATTCTGATCTATATAGCCAGTTTGGGGAACCTTCCCTAGTCTTCTTGGCAACACTTCCAAGACCGTGGAAGCTCATGAGCCAGATGGTTGAAGTTAAAGAATTCAATCCCAGCCTCTGCCATTGCCCTTGCGTGACCTTGGGCAACATTTCCATCTGTCTAAGCTTTGGATTCCACCAATGTAAAGAGAATTTGTAGTTCCTGCTTCATCTTATTGTTCAGAGGCTTAAATGAGGTAATCCATGTAAAACATCAGGATGCTAATCAGCTTCCAGTGTTACTATTGATGGTATCCATTTAATCTTCACACTTTCCTATTTTGCCAGTTTTAGGACAAATAAGACTTGGTCCCAGTGTTCAGTCTTGTGAATGACACAGAGAAGTGAGATAAATTCAATTAGAGGCCTCAATATTTATAAACTTCTAATTTAGGAACTTTCACTGATGTCAACAAAACTGTGGCCCAAAGCAGATATTTTTCTACTCTGTCGTCCTTCTGTAGGGTAGGGTTATGGATTTATACACCTAATTCCACAGAGATGTTTTGTAATGAATCACTTTGGAGTATAGAAGAAATTAGGAGAAGTAGGGCAGATTTCAGAGACATTTGTCAAATGTCACAGAGTTGTCAGGCTGTCCATCTGTTGGACAAGGAAGCAGGGCAAGGGTTCCAGGGACTAGCACATAGAGTCCATGAAATGTGAAAGTGTGGGATCATTCGGAGGGGCACAGGTATACCTGATAGATTCGAAGAGAGAGCCAACAGAGCCAACATGTTTCAGTGATGGATCACGTGTGGGGTGTGCACAAGAGACAGGGAGCAGTTGCCAGTGTGCAACTGTGTGACTCAAGGTTTTTGACCTAAGCAGTTGAAAGGTGACAGTTGTTAGTAACTGAATTGAAGAACTGTGTGAGAAGAGAAATCAGGAAATCTCTTCTAGATATTTTTAGGTGGAGATGTTGAGCAGGCAGTTAAGGGGAATGGGTCTGAAGTTCAAGGGAGAAGTCCAGGCTGCAGGTGGGAATTTGGGAGGCAGTAGTGTATAGTGGTATTTATGCCTTGAGGCTGGGGTAAATCCCCTGAGAAGAGCTACAGGGACTGAATGCTGGGGTACCCAATATTTAGACATTGTGGAGACTAGAAGGAATCGAGCGTCCAAGAAGGGGGTAACCCATGAGGTTGAAAAGAAGGGAAGTGAGTCCTGCCCTAGGTGCTAAAACAAGAGATTGTTTCCAAAGGGGGGTTGGCAGAAGCAGATACTCCTGATGTGTCAGGTGTGGTAGCTCAGAGTTGGCCATTGGTTTTGACAATGTGGTTCACTCATTGGTGACCCTGAAGAGTTGTCTCAGTGGAGTGGTGGGGGCCAAAAGCTCAAGAAACATGGGGTTCAGGAGAGAATGGGCCCTAAGGATTCAGAGAACAAAAGTGAGGACAGCACTCTTGAGGCTTTTTACTCTAACAGAGGTAAAGAAAAATGGAGTAGGAGCTGGAAGGGGCACAGAGATACGACAGGTGGGTAGTCGAATGATGAGGGTTGGGAAACACTGTTCTGTTGGCTCCTGTTTTCTCAGAAATAAGAAGTGGAGTTTCCATTCAACAGTGAGGACAGAGAATGTATGTTGGAGGGAGTGGGCAAGCGATTGGGTTGGGGGTTGGACTGCTTGTGTATTATTCTCTAGCCTTATTCAGCTGAGCGCATGCAGGTATTAAGTAGAGTTGGATTTATCTAAAGGTGGAGTTTTGCCAGGCAAAACAGCCAAATGAAAGAAAGGCAAAATATGTCATGTAAGAAGTTTAGTTTTATTTTCTAAACACGGGGAGTCTTCTACGATTACAGGTCCTCAGTGTTTATAAGGATAAGTCTGAAAGCAGTGGAGAGGGGAGGACCTGCATAATTGTAACAGATGCCAAGAGTTGATTCTTAATTCCATTTTGGCCACCCTGACGTGGTGCCTGCTTTCAGTTTGATGTTCTGTGACCATTCTAGTGATAGGTCCAGACGTGGATCTTTGCATCCATGAACAAATAATACCTTCCATTTGCACAGGAGGTTGAGGGAGTGCCCTCTTCACCCCCCTTCCTCCCGGTCTTCAATATGCCAAGTGCCAAGTCAGAGTTCTCTAAAAGGTTTGTGGCTCCCAGAGCTAACTTTAAAACTCCTGTACATCAAAGTGCATGCATGGGGTGCTACCCTTTTGGCTCAACTGGGCCAACTACTTTCAGGTACAAAATATATTTTATGAGTTAGATACATATCTAAGAGTACATTTTGTAAAGCCAGATAAAATTGCATTTTCAGCTAGGGAAATATCAAATATCAGAATGACCTCCAAGGACCAAAACAGCCAGGAACATTGTGTATTTTATGAAGTAGAGAGATCTAAACAAAATCCATCGTGTGGGTATGTATAAAATGTATTTACACCAGAATAATCTGTCCTAGGATGGCCTCCTCATGGCTACTTGCCTATGCCCTCAGGAGCAGTTGGATATCTTGATTTTGTTTAATTCATGTAAATAAAAAAACCTTGAAAACGTGTTTATTCTCTTAAACTGTGCCAGTTTCATTCAGTGTCTGATACACCGGTTTCTCAGTGTCACAACTCAAGAGCCCTGCTGACAAGGCCTTCAGTTAAACTGGATATTAAATTCTTTAATCTGAAATTGTCACAAACAGAGTTAAAAGTTCACAGCAACTTTGTGGAAACGTGTCACTCGAAGTGATTCCTTTCATTTTCTCTTTGATAGAAACTTCAGTAAAGCTTTTGTTAAGGGAAGATGACTATTTAGTACTGAACTTTGTATCGTCTTAGCATGTGGGCATTCATGTGTAATTTAATTTGGTATGGAGTTCTTAAGTTACTGTAAACGTCGCACTGATATGCTCATGTCTCCCCCAAATACTGCTGAAAACCTCTTCCTCTGTTCACCAAGCTGTCAGGAGTGGCTTCTCCAACGTGAACTGCAGTCGTTGGGTGAGGTGCCTGGGTTCTGTCTACTGCTTTCCACCTAGGTCTTGCTCTCGTTTGCGTGTGTGCACGCATTTGCGTGCTCTCTCTTGCTCTCTATCCCTCAATCAGTAACTGTATACTAAACAGCCTCCACAGTATTGGATTCTGTAAACATGCCAGAGTTATGGGAAGACACAACTCTCACCCCAAAAGCTCACAATTGGGGGAATACTGGGTGGTATATTTATTACCAGCTAGTTAGCTAACCAATACTTGGGACCGTGCTTTTTCTCTTGAAAAATGTGTATGGTAAGTCACTTTAAGATTCCCTGTTGAGGGGCGCCTGGGTGGCGCAGTCGGTTAGGCGTCCGACTTCAGCCAGGTCACGATCTCGCGGTACGTGAGTTCGAGCCCCGCGTCGGGCTCTGGGCTGATGGCTCAGAGCCTGGAGCCTGTTTCCGATTCTGTGTCTCCCTCTCTCTCTGCCCCTCCCCCGTTCATGCTCTGTCTCTCTCTGTCCCAAAAATAAATAAACGTTGAAAAAAAAAATTAAAAAAAAAAAAAAAAGATTCCCTGTTGAGTAATCCAAAGTGAATTTGGAAACTAGGCAAAACTATCCCCTTTCTCCCTCCCCCTTCCACCCACCCCCACACCCAGTAGAGGGGAAGCCATTCTTCTGCATTTGTTCTATAGCTTCTGATTCTGGCCAAATGCCAACAAAAGGAGGCGGTCACAAGGATATGACAGTTAATTACCTGGGAAGAAAGAAGCCTAATAAATTCATGGCCTTATCACTTAGCATTGTTATTACCACTAAGGAAAATAAGGACCTGGATAGAGATCATCAGGAGAGCCCAAACAATCTTGGATGAAGCCTGAATGTGTGTATTAAGCATAGAAAGCGCTGAAGGTCACGCATCAGTCACTTCAGCCATACGTGTGCATATCTCGTGGTATAACACTATCAGCAATAACGTTGTCAAATATGCAGGCGGCTAAAGGATAAATATGGAAGTAGTGTGAAAGGTAAAAGCGAGAATGGAAGAAGAAGTGACAGTGAACACTTATCTCTCAATAAGAGAAATGATTTCAAATGTGCCCTCCTTCAGGCCAGCTCTGACAGATCTCTAATACAAAATCCTTCGCCTAACATAGCCTGCATCTGAGAGTTACAGACCCTGTGCTCAGCCACCTCGGCTCAGCAGAGGGATGAAGGAAATAGACATGGCAGCCGGTGGTAAAGGAGCTTAGCTCAAAGGGAGGATCAGGAGAAATGTGACAGACAGTGAGTGCTGGGTAGAGATAACAGCTGCATGATGGATGTTTAGAAATGTGTGAAAAATTGGACAATGCAATAAAGTGGAGAGGGGGCAGACACTACCATTTTTAGATCAGCATGCACAATGATGCTAGTTTAGACTAAAAGGAGAGCATCAGGCATTCTGACATGGACTAGACGCCATGAAGGAAGGGAAATTTACACCTATGCATTTACTATACATTTCAATCATATATACACAGATTCCAACAAACCCTTAGTGCCTGAGCAAATACAGATTGACGAGACGGATGGTGAATCTGTACTACATAATAGGTTTACCCTTGTCCTAATTATTTTTTATGGATCACTACTCAGAATGGATATAAAAAAGAATGGCTTTAACCTTTCTCTCAGGCTGATTAGAGTTTTACTATCTTTTTGCTCTTCTCCTTTCTAAATCAATGAAAAAAAGTTTGTATAAGAAACAATAAATTGAGCCACTCTGACCTTTTGATATTTGGATAAAGCAAAAAATGTAAGTGATTGTCTTTAGACATCTTATTGATGAGTCTTCCAGAAGAGAAACATAAGCCACCTGGTTTTCTGATTATTTTTCCTCAGTATCTGGTCCTTTAATCTCTCAGTATTTTACCATGGAGAGGCCTGTATCTTCACAAGTAGGCTATATGTTTTCAGAAACAGTTAATTCATGTAAGTTTCCTGGACTAAATGTCAGTACATAGATTCCACTGAGTATATTTTAAAATGATCTTTTTTTTTATTCCCTCTATCCTCCTCCTCATAGCATAGAGGAAAATCAGCTTGCATTGTGTTGGGGTGCTTTTTCTTTCCCTGATGGTAATAATGGCCATGTTTTGAAGTATCTCACACCCGTGCAGTGTGATCTCTCAGCACGCCAGCTAGTTCAGATATTTCAGATGTAAAAGTGTTCAGGTAGGCTTCCAAATGATTTAAATTGACTTTTGTGAAAAGTCAGGAATTTGAAGATGCAAAGATATTTTCATATATAGTTGTTTTTTTTGTTGTTTTTTTTTTTTTGCTAAAAGGTGGTATTGTGTTTCAGCATATGGTTGTCATATGAGGTAATTAAATCATTAGATTCTAGCAATGTACTTATTTTAGAGAATAAACCAAGCAAATTATACTATGCATGTTCACAACCACCCCCCTTCCTCAACTCCCCTCTAAGCTCTGTAATGCCTTCCCTAGAGTCATACCTAGTGTGGGACCACAAAAAGCTCTTTCATATTGCTGACAATTACCTGAAATTATCAGTAATCATACAAGAGGCAATTATAACTCCTAGAAGCACCAACATAATTATTACATCTTTTTCAGTGCTCTAAACTAAACTTAAATGTACTCGGATAGCTTGAACACAAATAATGTTGTTGTGACTGTATTAGTCAAATTATATAGAATACACAGGCCACAAGTTAAATTACTTTAGTTGTGACCAGTGAAAGCAAGTCCTATTTTAAAAGTGTACAGCTTTAGACCATTTGTAGACCTCTTTTTTTTTTTTATGAAATTTATTGTCAAATTGGTTTCCATACAACACTAGTGTTCATCCCAACAGGTGCCCTCCTCAATGCCCATCACCCATCCTTCCCTCCCTCCCACCCCCCATCAACCCTCAGTTTAGTCTCAGTTTTTAAGAGTCTCTTATGGTTTGGCTCCCTCCCTCTCTTTTTTTTTTCCTTCCCCTCCCCCATGGTCTTCTGTTAAGTTTCTCAGGATCCACATAAGAGTGAAAACATACAGTATCTGTCTTTCTCTGTATGACTGATGAATGGATAAAGAAATTGTGGTTTATATACACAATGGAATACTACTTGGCAATGAGAAAGGATGAAATATAGCCTTTTGTAGCAATGTGGATGGAACTGGAGAGTGTTAGGCTAAGTGAAATAAGCCTTTCTCCTTTTTATAGTTACAACATGTTCTTTTAAAAAACATTTTTTTTTAGTGTTTATTTTTGAGACAGAGACAGCATGAACAGGGGAGGGGCAGAGAGAGAGAAGGAGACACAGAATTGGAAGCAGGCTCCAGGCTCTTAGCTGTCAGCACGGAGCCCAACGTGGGGCTTGAACTCACCGACCGCGAGATCATGACCTGAACTGAAGTCGGACGCTCAACCAAGCTGAGCCACCCAGGCGCCTCAGTTACAACATGTTCTTTAAGGCCATACCTTAATAGTGACCATCAGATCATAGGTAGGCAGCATTGTATTACTCGGAATGCGTACTCAGCTGGCATCAGCATCCCTCAACTTAGAGATACAATCACCAAACACTTGAAATCAAAGGTACAGCCACTGTGTCTATAAATCATCAAAAAGGATAAAACTGTGCTCCATGTATTTTAGAATAGACACAAATATATTGCACTACATTGATTAGGAGAACAGCCCCATGTGGAAAGAGCCCGAATGTCCATCAACTGATGAATGGAGAAAGAAGATGTGGTATGTGTATATAATGGAATACTACTCAGTGATCAAAAAGAATGAAATCTTGCCATTTGCATCAATGTGGATGGAACAAGAGTATATTCTAACCGAAATAAGTCAGAGAAAGACAGATACATGATTTCACTCATGTAGAGTTTAAGAAACAAAACAGGTGAACATAGGGGAAGGGAAGCAAAAATAAGATAAAAACAGAGGGAGCCAAACCATAGAGACTCTTAAATATGGAGAACAAGCAGGGTTGCTGGAAAGAATATGGGTGGAGGATGTGCTAAGTGAGCAAGGGGCATTAAGGAGGGCACTTGCTGGGATGAGCACTGGATGTCTTATGTAAGTGATGAATCACTGGGTTCTACTCCTGAAACCAATACTACCAATAGCATGTTAACTAACTTGAATTTAAATAAATAAATTGACAAAAGAGAAAGAAAATAGCCCCAGGGGACTTGAGATTTCTATGAAGGGGAAAGAATGTAAGAATCTCATCCAGGCTTGCATTGAAATTTGGATATAACTGAGGCTCATTCTTAAGCTTTAGCCATTTAGACCTTTCTTCATTCATGATTAACAAAACTGAAGCTGTTACATGCCTGGCAAAATGCCTGGCGTATAGTAGATGCTTAGTATTTGGTAGCTCATGTTACATATAGAATATTGTGGTGAAGTTCCCTAGAATTTGGTGGGGAAATTAAGTTAGGGGTGTGTAGAGAAATACAAATCTCCTAATAGACCTCAGGACTCTGGGAAGGTGTTTATCCACTGAGAGTCTAATTGAGGAGGAGACAGACCAGTGCCATTCTGTGGTTGGTTTTCTTTAATTCCCACGTGATGGACTGACTTGTCTGTTAGTATAAATCAGGCTGGACCTCAGTCCCAATAACTGTTGACTTTTGTCCCCCTCTGCTGATAGTTTTCTGCATTCTTATGTCTCTCACCTCTTAAATCTAGTTCTGTTCGATGAAGCTAGCCATCTTATGCCTGTGGTTTCCATGTCCCCCTTCCTTAAGAATGCATATTTTTCTGTTTCCTAACATTGATTGGACACATGCTATGTACCAGGCCCTTGTGTCTGACATTGGGGATAAGGAGGTAAAACAACAGAGCTATGCATTCCAGCTCAGAAACCTAACAAAGACTTGGTGGCACTTAATGATGCATGGAACACATTTCCTCAAGCCTTTCTTCAAGAGGTCAGAGGCACTCAGTGTGATGGGGGTACAGTAGAGGATGAAAGAACTTACCATCCAAGGAAAGTTCTATATATGCTATGTAATAAGGTCTGAGAAGGGTGTTTGAGGCTCCTATGTTACTCGGTGATTTCCCTTTACCCCCAGTTTAGTAGAACAGAAGTTTATTGATAACTTAGAAAGTTTCAGGCAAGCACTGTGTTAAATGCTTGACTATGTGTACCCTGCTCATAGTCTTGGTTACTCTATAACCTTTTGGGCATGGGGGCATAGGAAGTGTATTAGAAGGAGGGATGGGGCAAAAGAGACTATTGTCTATCTTACCAAGTTATGAGTACTGACCCCATAGCTAACAAGATGATATTTTCGTGGAAAGAGACTTCTCTTGGCTTATATGTCCTCCACCCTTCTCCCATTTCTATACTCATACAGGCCCTCAGTTTTATAAGAACCCATTTTTGTGGTTTGGTGGAGTCAGCTGTGCCCCTCATAGTGGTGGGTATGTGATTTATGCCCGGTTGGTCCTCATCTCTTCGGCCACACTGATGAGTTCAGAGGCAGACATGCCCAAAGTAGGTCATTTAGAAGTGCACAGAAGATGTTTTTGCCAGGGCTAATGAGAGACCACAGTCTGTTTCCTTTGGGTTGCTAAGCTGGTAGGGAGTGAGTCTGAGGCTCCTGCTGACCATCTGCTCCCTCTGTTGGAGAGAAACAGAACTTCAGTGGCACTAAGGCCCCAGAATCCCAATTGTGTGTGCGAGCTAATCCCCCTCTCCCAGCCCTTTCTGGAGGTGGGTGGGCAGGTATAGCTAATTTAGAGTTGATTGAGTCGAATTATTCTTACAAACTCATAATTATTCTTACAAACTCCTGCATTCAAAAGCTAAGACATTACCGATAAATGCTGGTTGATTTTATAACAGTCTACCAGTGTTGAGGCCATATTGCCTTTGGAAATCACCACATGTGTGTGTGACTGATGCCTAACTTTTTTTCTTTCTTTCTTTTTTTTTTTTGTTTAACATTTCTTTATTTTTGAGAGAGCACAAATGGGAAAGGAGCAGACAGAGGGAGACACAGAATCCGAAGCAGGCTCCAGGTTCTGAGCTATCAGCACAGAGCCTGACACAGGGCTCTAACTCACGAACCACGAGACTATGACCTGAGCCAAAGTCGGACGCTTAACCGGCTGAGCCACCCATTTACCCCAATTCTGAACTTTTATATGACACGTCCCATCCTTATGATGGGCAGGCACCAGCAGACGCCATGGTTTCTGGTGGTTTTGTTAACAATCCTATGTTCTATAAGCATCTGGGTGATACATCATCTGGAATTCCTATAGGTTGTCTTTATGGGTATGATATACCTCCCTTCTACTGGTTGTTTTAAACATTCCTCAAGCACTTACTATGTACTAAGAAGTACTGTTAGACATTAGCATTATAACCTTTACTCTATAGCCCTAGAGAGGATGATACTGTTACTGCTCCCATTTTGCAAATGAGGAAACTAAGGGTAGAACAGTTAAGTAATAGAACTGGCAAGCAAGTAGTGCTAAAGCCGTGATTGATGTTTGAGCCTGACTCAAGAGCATTGTGCCAGGGTTATCCGTGGACCCGACATAGTTTTGGTTTGTGCTTATTCAGACTCACTGTAGACAGTCTTGCCCTTTTCTTCCCAACTTCTTGTTCCTCTAGGTGACCAATGTGCCTAGTACCCACTTTGAGGTTGAAACTATTAAGAAATTAAAATGGTTCCTCCCCCACTGATGATCTGTGGGAGAGGTAGTCACCCACATAAGGAAAATAAAAGGCAACTTAAAAAGAAGGTTCTAGGTTTTCTCAGAAGTTCTTGGAATATGGACCTTGTAGAAATATAGCGTCTGCATAATGTTATCAAGATTACAATAGTTTGTCTGAAGCAAAAATGTCAACAATAGCAAAGAGCTACAGATTAGATATAAAGAAAAAGGCAAAAGGAACATTTATAGTCAAAGGATAAATAGACACTTTGAGCTCTCTTAGGTGCTAAGCTGCATTTCTGTACTAAGGAGAGCCTTCTATATGCCCACAACTCCTAGGGTTCCCTGCACTAAGCAGCTGTATATGTCTGATATAAGCAGCATGCTGTAAAAAAAAATGTAACACGTTGGTCCAAAGTTTATAAAAAATTGAGATGTCCTTGTGCCAGCCCAGATGAACATAAATGAGTCTTTAAACCAGCATATAATACTAGGTAATAAACTTTATAAGTAATATCCATAACATAGAGGAAAAGAACTGTTAACTGTGTGATAGAGACAAGAGAAGGGTGGAGATATCAGTGGCAAAATAGAGTGGACTGTTATTCAGCTTTAAAGAAGAGAATCCTGTATGAAATAATATGGATGAAGTTGGAGGGCATTATGCTAAGTGAAATAAGTCTGTCACAGAAAGACATCACATGATCTTATATGTGGAATCTTAAAAGTCAAACTCGTAAGTAACAGTAGAATGATGATTACCAGAGGTTCTCATAACCTGCAGTTGTCATATTTAATTTTTTTTAATGTTTATTTTTGAGAGAGAGTGTGAGCAGGGGAGGGGCAGAGAGAGAGAGGTGACAGAATCCGAAGCAGGTTCCAAAGCACTGTCAGCACAGAGCCAGACACGGGGCTTGAACCCATGAACCATGAGATCATGACCTGAGCCGAAGTCAGACACTCAACCAGCTGAGCCACCCAGGCCCCCCTCTAATTGTCCTATTGAATTACCTTGACTAAAGGGGTATTTCATGTACAAAGAGCATAATGGCAGGCAGATGGTCTACAACCTGAACACTTTGTGAGCCAGCCACCTTAAATACATTATAGATAAGGGAGAAAGGATGCATTTCTTGACAGTTAGCCTTCCTCATCCTGTGGCTGTGAAGAGAGATGGAATGGGAATGGCTGGCTCATAGATGTCACTCAATAAATACTTGCTGCAAACGAAGATCAGTGAGAAAACTGATGACTCAGGGGACTCCCTTCTACCTTCTCCAGAGCCTGCTGTAAAGTCAGTCTGAAAATAGGTGTATCTTTCTCCACAGGTGCTCCAAGGATGAATTGAGAGAATGCATAAGGAAGCACTTTCTAAACATAAAACAAGCACTATCCACTTACTCCGAATTCCTACTTCGGCCCCATGGTTCTATCCCATGGTCAAAAATTAGAGAGTGTCAGGGGAGTGTAAAAAATAGCTTTAAATGCTGCGTGACCGGGAAAGCTTGCTGGCCTTATATCAGAGAGGCTACAAACTTGAAGTTGAGCCAACATGTGCATTTAGCTGACCTGCCCACTGCTTTAGTAGAAGTATTATTTAATCAGTTGCCAGCATTTAATAATAGCAAATTACACTTAAAATATGAATTTTAAGAGGTTCTTGGAAAATTGGATTTTCTGCAAACTTTGGAGCTGAATTTCCATGTGAAAGTAATGGATGGGAATGGGGTAGTGGAGGCTCCCTATAGGAGAGGCATACCTTTTTATCAGCTCTCATCCCCAGTATTGCCCATTTCCCCCCTAAAACTGAAGGCACATGTTATTTGCTGTTGATATTAGAGCTTTCTTTTCTTTCCCTGTGACCTTTTCTATTCATTTTTATTACCTGTAGCCCCTTAGGTGGTCAAGTTTGTGAGCTTTGTCAAGGGGCTCTGTCACCACTGCATACAACTCCCCCCATCTTCTCCCTACTTCCTACTCCCTATACTTGAACTATTTGCCTTGTGGGCATTTTCTTCTTTTCTCTCTGCAGCAACCAAATCCTATTCTTACACTTGACTCTGCTATTTTGACCTGGTCTTTGTTCTAACATGTGTACAGACATCTGTGTATAGTGTGGTTTGGTGTGTATATAGAGGGAAGCATCCTCTGACTTTTAAGATTTCTTGACAGATATATTCAAACCATTTTTCCTTTAAGATTTTGAACTCTGTATTTACTGAGTTATTTGTATGTTTTATTTGTAAAATATTATTTAAATTTCTCTCTCCTTGGGCTAATTGCATTTGCGATTGGCAAATTTTTAAATTTTTATGGGCTTTGGTTTTGCAAGAGAAAAGTCAAATGACTAGTGCATATCTGAAATAAATGAATACTATGGTATTTATTATGCCAGCACAAATGCATAGTATTTATTATGCCAACACAATGAATACATAGCATTTATTATGCCAGGACAATTGACTAGGCTGTGGAGAAATAAAGCTAGTGTCTGCCTTCCAGGTGTTCAGTCTAGTGAAGGTGATATACATAAAACATAAGTAAAAGAAAATAACATAAGTGCTTAGTAACATTAAAAATGACCTTTGTGTAGCTCCCAATAGTGCACAAAATATCTTTCCCATATGTTTATATAAGCAAGAGCTTTGCAGAGAAAAGAAGAATTAGAACTGACTGCAAGACTTGAGAGAAGCTTCATGGAGGTGATATTTGAACTTAGCTGTGTAGGGTGGTCTGAATAGTGGAGAAGAGGTTAGAGAGGGTGCACTCAAGCCAAGAGAATGACATAAGCAATATTAAAAAGGCACAAAAGGGTAAGGTATGTTTGGATATGAAGAGTAGATCAGTATAGAAGGATCTTAGAAATCAGGTAACAGTGTTCTAGGTGATTTCATTGGAAAAAATAACTAGGACTGGATCATAAGGAACTCTGTCAGTCTAAGGATTTAAGCACTGAAATAAAAAAGTGTTCCTGACAACACTCAGTGCTCTTTATTTCCCTTTGTCATGGGCTCATAAAAATATTGTTTGAGTACCTGATATGGCCCTATTTCAGTACAAACTCATGTATGTTGGAATTCTCTAGGATTTGTTCACTGTAGGTGCTAGAAAAGGAACAAGCTATTTATGCAATCAACCAGTCAGATAATGGGCTAAATATTTATTGACACACAACACTGAAAACGCCAATCATAGCTCCGGCATGGCAGATCCAGGGCTCACCCATTGTCATGAATCCCATCTTTTAGGTCTGTTTTGTGTGTCTTTGCTTTACTGTCCAGCAGGGTATCTGCATGTAGCAGTCCCCAGCCTCAAGTCCAGTAGACAAGTGTCTCTTTATTGGAAATTCCTGCCAGAGTCTTCAAAATTAAGGAGTCACTCAATTGTTAACACTTACCCAATGGAAATGTGGTCTAAGTGTTACAGAAGTGCCTCTAAGGAAAGTATAGATCCTATTTCCAGATAAGGGGGAATGGATCAGAGTTAGAAGGCAGAAAATGTCCACTACGGTTCTCTGTTCTCTCAGAAAAGTGCAATAACTGATTGATTTATTCATTTACTAATCCACACATTTATAAGATTGGAGGCTCAGATTTCTTTGATAAACAGAAAAGGCAAGTTTGATTTGTCTTAATAAAAGCAACAAGTGCTTGCAAAGGGCCAATGCTTTGTTCACTGCAGACGCGGTGTGTTCCTTTATGTGCTTTTACAAAACAAACGGATACTTTTTAAAGTCTTCACAATGAGCAATGATTTAACTGCAACCAAATCGTGTCTGTTTAATTTTCTACTCACTGATCTACACGACATGGTAGAGCCCAAGGCAAACCTTCATTCTGTTGATTTTGTGTGGCATTGTGTTGAGAGAGATTTTAAATTGTCTTTTTTCTCCCCTTTACTTTAGAGCTTTCTATAGAAGCTTGAATGTAGGGTTTTAAGAAAGAAAGTGCCTTTTCAACCGGAACTATAGAGTTGCTAGGGCCCCACCATGATAATTGACACAGCAGAGGTTCAGCAAACATTGCTCTGAAGTTTGCATTATCAAATCTACCCAGATTTTCCAATCCACAAAACGTCTATTCAAGCACTTTTTTTTTTAAGCATCAAGGGATTTCTAAATTTGTCAATTGACCTGCTAGACACTGCATATTATGTTGCCTAAAATAGTGCCATAACTGTGGGGGGAAAATGTAGAATTGTGAAATCACCTATGGTGTTAATGGCTTTCTCTTTCATATGAACATTTCAATTTCAATTGCTGTCAGTTCCTCTAAATAAGAATCGATCTTTTTTTCCCCCCTTCCTAATTCCCATCATTCTGAGTGCTTTCCAGGGAAGTAACCAAATTAAATTAATCTCCACAGCTTTAAGTTTTTGTATTTATTTATTTATTCTTTTCTAATTTGGTGAATCTGTTGCCCTAAGACATCCCTTTTGTTAACAGTTCAATTTCCTTCTACCATTCTAGATGAGTTGCCAATGATAAGCAAAGTAATATTTGAATTCTAGTAGGTTCTTTGTGAAGAAAAATATAATATGCCAGACTGTCACAGTCAGTTTATTTTTTAAATGACAGAGGTATTGTTAATACCTTTTAACTTGAATTTCCTGAAGAACTTCAAGCTTTAATAGTTTTAAAGTCAGTAGAAAAGTAACCACATTCACACTTTATTTGCTTGGAGGAAATGTACTTTACTGAATATGCGAGTTGTTAGCATTTTTAACTATTAGCTAAAGCTCTTGATAGAAGGACTCTGAAGAATTGTTAAATGAACAAATCGTGTTTTTGGTGGGGGGCGTGGTTGGAGAGGGTTTGGGCGTTTAGTGCCTATTACAGCTAGGCTTTGATGTCTAACCTTGACCACTAGGTGCCATTCTCCAACATATGATGCCCCCTTTCCACTGCCTGTAATGGCCAAAGTGTATACTCCACTTGGGGAAGAAGGGATGCTCTCGTTTGATTTATGATATGAATGACTCTTCCTGGAATTGTCTTGCCAAACCTCTTTGTCAAATTTCAAGATTGAGTTATATAAATGAAATTATCATTCTACTTCATAGGCAATAATAGAATGTCATAAAAGAAATTTCCATAAATATGTGTAGTTCCCTTTCTTGTTTAAAAACAAACGGCCAACTCAACTACCTCCTTGCTTTTCAGTGGGATCTGCACCAGAATCCCATGACCTGCTTGTACCTGAAGGCTCCTGGGCCCCACTCTAAGCCTGCTCAAGCAGAAGCTCTCCAGGGGATTCTTCCGTAAAACAAAAACTGAGAACCACTGTTAAAAAAGCTGTACTAGGGGGCCCCTGGGTGGCTCAGTCGGTTAAGCGGCCGACTTCGGCTCAGGTCATGATCTCGCGGTCTGTGAGTTCGAGCCCCACATCGGGCTCTGTGCTGACAGCTCAGAGCCTGGAGCCTGTTTCGGATTCTGTGTCTCCCTCTCTCTGACCCTCCCCCGTTCATGCTCTGTCTCTCTCTGTCTCAAAAATAAATAAACATTAAAAAAAAAAAAACTGTACTAGGGGAGCGGCTTGCCCATTAAAATGAGAGGAGTGTGTAAAGGAGAGAATTGTATTTATTTATATGTGTGTGTATGTGTGTGTGACTGTTTCAGCTCACACACAATATGAATTCTCTCCCTCAATATTACCATCTTTAAATATCAGTATTATTGGGGTGTCTGGGTGGCTCAGTCAGTTAAGCATCCGACTTCAGCTCAGGTCATGAGCTCACTGTTTGTGGGTTTGAGTCTCTCATTGGGCTCTGTGCTGACAGCTCGGAGCCTGCTTCGGATTCTGTGTCTCCCTCTCTCTCTGCCCCTCCCCCACTCCCACTTCTCTCTCTCTCTCTCTCTCTCTCTCTCTCTCTCTCTCTCTCTCAAAAATAAGTAAACTTAAAAAAATATCAATATTATTCACTACTGAAGTAATTGTAACACATTAACTATAATGTTACACTTGAGGGCATGTTAGTGCTTTATTATACAGGTATCTTTTCAACAAGATCTATAACCTAAGACAGTAATCACTGTTGGATACTTAGGATACCTATTAAGGACAGAAGTTTTTCTTTTTTTAAATTAAATATTTAAACTACATATAAATTAAACTGTTCATGTTATATTTTAATTAAAAATAAACTAAACAGGGGTACCTGGGTGGCTCAGTCAGTTAAGCGACCGACTCTTGATTTCAGCTCAGGTCATAATCTTGTGGTTCGTGGGTTCAAGCCCCTCGTTGGGCTCTGCGCTGACTGTGAGAAGCCTGCTTGGGATTTTCTCTCGCGCTCCTCTCTCTCTCTCCCATAATAAATAAACTTAAAAAAAAAACAAACAAACAAAACCTAAGCATAATCTTTCATGATACAAAAGGTGTCAGAGAAGGGATGAGTGTGTGTGTATAATGTTCAGTTTTGAGTTTGGGAGAAGCTGTGTGTAGGACTGTCACGAAATCATGCGCTTATACATTTCAGAGGTAAAACCATTTCCAAAAGAAGATGTACAAATACGTTCATTCCTGCCCTCAGAGTTAAGGCCAGTTTCATGAAGGCACAATAAAATTTCTGTTCTTTAGGAAGTGGTATCTGAAACTCTTAGGCTATTTTGCTTCAGTTCAGGTTCCAACCAGCCAGACCCTCCTCATCCCTCGCTCAGCCTGTGCGTTTAATCAGGATAGACAAGGTGAGTTTTTGGCTGTCCGTCAATGCTTGGGGTTAAATATTATTAAATTGTGGATAGTTGGCCAAATGCGTTCACACAAGAACTTTTTAAAAGTTTTAGCATAATTACTTGGCCCTTCTGGGATACAAACACATACAGATGAACATTTCACGGGATTTGTGATCTTTTTCACCTTCGTTGAAGACAGTTCAGAATCACCTAAGAAGGTAATGCTTTTCTTATACCAGAAAAAATTGAACCTTAAGGGAAGAAGGCTAATATTCTTGGTATATTTTTTATCATCCACTTGTCTCCCAAGTGGCAACTCCCTGTCAATATTTAGACCAGAGTGTTATTAAGAATAAGAAATGTTATTACAGAGCAGATTTTATAAGAAATTTGATCCATCACTTTGGTATGACAACAGACTTTCAATCATGGTGTAGCATTAAAGTTCCATTTTTAATGTGGCCTGGAATTATGTTCAAAATTGAATAAAATGTGTTTGAAGAAGACACATTCATCCCTTCCATTCATTGTTCCCCTCTGTCCTGCTCTACCTCCCTTTGTGACTGCTCACAGGACTTTGGTTGAAAGTAAGACAGTGTGTATTAATTGGGGGGCACTTGCTGTGTGCCTCAAACTGCCCCATATTTAGCAATAATGAAAATAACTCCCTACCCAAAATAAGAACAAGTACATAAAGTGGTCATTGCATGAGTGATGTTGAAGCAAGAATATAAGATTACTTGGAGATAGGAGTCTGTCTTTATCTTACTAGACATGCAATCATACATACATTGAAATGTTATTGACAGGTCAAAGTTTATTATTAGTTGTGAAAATGGTGACTTTATAGATGGGGGAGAAAAACCTTTGAGAAGGCAGCTTTAGTCTTTGATTCATTAATTCTTAAAAGGAAGAAAATTGTATTGTCTGGGAATGTGTTCAGCTTAAGTAAGCTTCATCTTCCTTTTCAGGGGAAATAAGATCGGGCCTTGGAGAATGCTTCTCTCATAAATTGGAAATTTAAGTTGTTTTCCACTTGTTTTAGAGCTTAGTTCTATATTCCATACAACAGCTATTGTATAATTGACTCTTACCGTTGGTACTGTAATTGAGAATTCAAATCTCAGTTAGTTCTGGGACCTTGAGCAAATCGCCAAGCCTCCTAAGCCTCAGTTTTTTTGTCTACAAAATCGGAATAATAGGCAGTAAATGAGATGATGACTGCACCATGCTTGGCATGCATCAGACTTTGTACATAATAGCCTTTCAATGCTTTTAATCCATGCCTTGTGGTAGATGTCTGTGTTTTACATACCTTCAAGGAGTTTACAGTCTTACTAGACAGGACATATATTTGTGTGGTTATAATTTAATACAAGATGAAGTTCAAAATTAAGTTTCGTGAATAATCAAGATAGTGAAAAACTGAAGAGAGTAAAGCTATTGATTAGTGGGTAGATATAATTGAGTGTAAATAAAGAGGAGTCCCAGAAATCTCTAGGCAAGAAAATGTGTCAACCTTCAAAGCTGGAGCTTGGTCTTCCCCAGATTGCTGCCACCTCTGATCCATCCTGCTGCTGTATAGGGACCAGTGTTCTGGTGTGCAGTGTTCTGTACCAAGACCATTGGGGTGTCCATGGATATAGGCACTGAGTTCTGTTAGTGACTGCAGTAGTAAACAAGAGAGCTGACTTCTACTGAAAGGTTCCTTTTAGGGATAACAATGAGATTGAACTGTTATGGATAATATTATGGCCAAAGCACCAAAGGATACTCAAGATCTTGTCTGAGGGCCCAAGGAAGATATTCTGGTGACTGCAAAATAGGAGGCAAATAATGCCTCACTTTTGGCTCTGATTTCACCTTAAGTGTTGATATAGAAAGCTCTAGTAATTGAGTGAATTCACAAAGAACATTCTGTTTTTTTAAGCTGGTGGACATATTAGGATGTGACTGTTACAGAAAGCCCAGTTAAATAGTAGCTCAAATAGATGGTTGAAATTCTCACATGATACGAAGTCCAGAGTATGCAATGCATGACGGGCTTTCATGTGTACAGTATCTTCAATGTCACAGGCTTGTTCTCTTCTGCCTGCCTTAGCATAAGGCTTTGCCATTTTTGTAGTTTCAGCTCTTATCACATTTGCATATCAGGTGGGAAGGGGGGTAAGACCTAGGGCCACATGTGAGTGCCGGAGGAGTCTGCCCCCTTTAAAAAATGGTTTTCCTATGGGGTGCCTGGGTGGCTCAGTGGGTTAAGCGTCCGACTTCGGCTCAGGTCATGACCTCATAGTTCGTGGGTTCGAGCCCCACGTCGGGCTCTGTGCTGACAGCTGGGAGCCTGGGCCCTGCTTTGATTCTGTGCTTCCCTCTCGCTCTGCTCCTCCCCCACTCACACTCTGTCTCTCTCTCTCAAAAATAAATAAACATTAATTTTTTTTCAAATGGTTTTCCTAACCACTTACATTTATCTTTCAGACTAGATCTCAGTCACATGGCCACCTGCAAAGGATCCTGGGAAGTGTGGTTTACACATAGCTGCCCTGAAAAAAAATCAGAGTTGTGTTCATAAGAAAGGAGAGGATGAATAGTGCAGAAACCAGTAACACCAATTGCCAAGGTCCATTAAGCCCGCAAAGCTTCAGGATGAAGTGGGTTCTGAGACTTGCTCACCAAAACCCAATCTCAGATTTCATTCCTATGTCCCCCTATTCTAATAGTGGCAGGTAGTGCACTATTAAAACTATTAGTTTTATGTTCCTCCCGTACAAATTACAGTGATTTTTATTTTCTCAAATTTCTGGAGTCCAAAAGTCTGAAATCTTAGAAGAATTGCACTCCCCCAGAAGGCTCTGGGGAAGAATCCCTTCCTCCTCATTCTAATTGCTGGCACCTGTAAGCGGTCCTTGACTTGTGACTGTATCTCTCTCTACTCCATCTTCACGTTTCCTTTTCTGTGTGTCTGTCTCCTCTTCTATCACAAATCTCCTTATGCTGTTCTCCTCTAAGGGACCTTGATATAGAGCCCACCTGGATAATCTGGATGGAATCCTCTTAAAAGCCTTAACTTAATTAGATCTGTAAAGATCCTGTTTCCAAGTAAGGTCCCATTCAGAGGCTCCAGGAATCAGGACATGGACTTGGATTTTGGAGGACACCATTCAACTCACTACAGCCTCTGCTAAGCACTGAGTTTCCCTGGTCACTAAGCTGACCTGGGAAAACTTTTAGAAATAGCAGCTAAAAGGCCCATCCACCATATGGTCTCACCAGCTGTGCATGTATGTAGAGAAAGCAGAACAGTTAACAGCCAGGTTACCTTCCACTTATGGGTAGACCTTATACGGTTGTCTTGAGGACTAGATGGACATGGAACTAAGTATGTATTTAATAAAGAGAATCTATCCATTATTGGTGTGTTGCTTTGGTCTGGGCTTTTCTGTAATGTCTAGTCTAGGAGAGGACATCACAGGAATATGTTGTTTTGCTATGGGTTAAGAAGGCTGGTGTAGATGGGGCACCTGGGTGGCTCAGTCGGTTGAGCATCCGACTTAGGCTCAGGTTATGACCTTGGGGATCGTGAGTTCGAGCCCCATGTCGGGCTCTGTGCTGACAGCTCGGAGCCTGGAGCCTGCTTCGGATTCTGTGTCCCCCCTCTCTCTCTACCCCACCCCTGCTTGTGCTCTGTCTCTGTCTTATGAATAAACATAAGTTTTTTTTAATAAAAAATAAAATAAAAAGGCTGGTGCAGAACTGTGTTGAAGATATTGACCTTTCCTTCACACTCACCTATGGCCTCAAGATATAACTGAAGGTGTGGTGAATTCGAATTGTATAATATGCTGACAGGGAAAGAGGGGAATATCAGCTGATTTCAACGGTAGCTAAGGATGGAGGTAAACCAAGAAAACCATGGGACGTGGGCTATTTATAGGGTATAGTTAATTTAAGAAACTGTTTTTTCAGGACTTATGCTTTGAGGCACCCCAAAAGACAGTTTAATAAGGAGGTTGGATATGACCACCACCCAGTATGGCCAACTGGCAAAATTAGTGTTCCCATTCCTCTCAGACTCTACAGAATCATTTCAGGCAAGCCATTTTGTGGTAAGATTAATTTTTCTTTTGGTTATGCTTTAGGTGTTTATTTTAATTGGATTTTATAGGGAACAGAGAAAGAGGTGGTAGTTCTAGAAGACTGATGAGAATGAGAGGTGGAAGGATGTGGTGGTGGTGGTGGTCATTCCCTTCCCATCGCTAGGTGGCGCTTGGTTTCTGAATTAGCCTCAGAACATTGTCTTTCTCCTCAGTTTTCTTAGAAATGGTACCAGGCAACATCATTTTGAAACAAATAGGTAACTCTCCATGGACTCTTTTTTACCTTGAGGATAAATTTCAGCCTTATTGGAAGTTCTCTGTAGGGTCGTGAGGAGGGCTTGGAGAGATGAGCCTTCGAAATGCTTTTGGCTAGTTGGAAGGAAGCTCTGAGCAGTTACCCCCTTCATAAACATTTGTTAAATGAATAGATGACTCTGATACCTTTCCATGAAAGAACCTTCCCCATTAAAGGCTCAGGCCCAGCCACGTAAATAATCACTTAAGTTTCTTAATTTCCCTTCATAAGCACTACTGGTAGAAGAGCTTGTTTTCTAGTATTAAACCAAACCGCAGTGCATGATACATTTCCTTTGACTTGCAAGAAATCCCCACAGACAGCATTAATGGATTTCTTTTAAATTGTTGTTTGTAAAATGAAAGCAAACTCCAAATAATTATATAAAATTGTTTTTTAATGTTTGTATAATTTTTTCATCATTAAAAGCCACTGAGCTCTTTAATATTGAGGCAGAACCATCCATTGAACATAAAAAATTGTTACCTTGATGCTTTTAATATCTCTGGCTCACACACAGGCATTCTCTGCGTAGTTATTTATAGTGCTTGTCACATTAGTGGTTTCTTCTGACAAATGTACTGTTTGGGCATGAACTTCACTAGGAGGGTAGGGGTGGGGTGGGGGTCCTTAGCCTGGAACCTCCTGGAAACCAAGCCTTTGTGCTTGACTGGCCTTAGAGAATTGGACAGGGGTGCTTCTGTCACTTTATTGTTTGAAGGACCCTTACGTGATGCTCTTCTCAGCGCTGCCCCTTGTTTGCAAAATCCTCCTCTGCATGGGCCAGAACTCAGTGCTGGCTGGAAAAGCCCACAAAGTCTACTTATTAGGATCAAGGTATAGTTTTTAAAACATCATCCTCACAATCACAGAGGTGGCTCAGGAATTGACCAGATGTTGGCTTTGAATTTAATTTCACATGCACTTTTACTTATGAAAATTAACTCTTAAAAGTCTTCCAGATTTGCCTATACTGGAGACCATTAGTATTTTAATTTGCCCTTTCATACAGATATTAGCAGCTTTTCCTGTCAGTTCTGTTTCATTAACACCTAGCCTGAGACTGTAAGGCATGCTGCTAAATAGTTGTAAATTATTTCTAGTTTTATGTCTGTGCATGAGGACATTTATCAGGAAACAACATGCAAAATTAACCTAATGCTAATATATATTTGTCTTCTGTAACCCATGATTTCAAATTTTGCATTCAGCAAAACAGCTTCACTGGCCTTTTGAATTGACTGACTTTAAGAGTTGCTACAAATTTGAACTTAAATGTTAATAGAATATCACTAACATCACTAATAGAATATCACTTTTGTCTGTGATAAGATTTTTTTTTGAAGATATAATTTTTTTGCATGTTATTGTGAAAGAAAGAGCATGAGCACAGGGGAGGGGCAGACAGGGAGAGAGTGAGAATCCCAAGCAGGCTCTGCAATGTCAGCACAGAGCCCGATGCAGGGCTTGAACCCACAAACCGCGAGATCATGACCTGAGCTGAAATCAAGAGTCAGGTACTTAACCGACTGAACTACCCAGGTGCCCTGGAAGATTATTTTTTAAATAGCTTCCTAATCAAATGAACAAAACAATTCAGGGTGTGGTCTTGCTACTCAAAGTATGGTTTGTACACCAAAAGTTTGGAGGTTAGAAATGTAAAAGCTTGGATCCCACCCTAGGCCTGCTGAATCAGAATCTGCATTTTAACAAGACCCCCAGGTGATTCATATGCATGTTAGAGAGCATTGCACTTCATAAAACAGACATCTCAGCTAAGGCACTCATAGCACATGGGAGTACCACATTATCAGCCATGATCACTTTTTGTAAAGGTGCTTTCCAAATGTCACTCAGCCGGCCAGTGTCCAAGCTGGATAGATTCCCAAGCCACATTCACAAAATGATGTTTGAATAGGTCTCATGGATATTTTAGAAATCTTCCCAGCCAATTATGAAAAAAGCTAGTTTTCTAGAAAGCAACACATTGGAGAATAGGATACAAAACTGAGTTTTTGAAGGTTGGATGAATAGGGAGGGTTCGCATTGAGAAAGAGGTGATACTACACTGGCTCTAAAGTGCCAACTCCTAATCAGTCAGGGACCACTTGAGAAGGACAAAAGAAAATCGAAAGGACAGAACAAGTGGCTAGAGAAGTGTGGGTGTCTCTTTTTTACCATCCCACACCTGTTGGTATCTGTTGTATACAGACCACGATGCTAGACAGTGATGGACAGTGAGGTAAGTAATTAGACACTCTCTGTGCCCTCTAGCACTCTCTAATAGAGTAGGGAAGGCAAGAATATCAATAACTCTGATCCAAGTGAGAATAAATATGAAAACAAGGTGAAATAATTGCCTTCTCACCATAGAGGAAGGACCAATTGGTTTTAGCTGAAAGAATCAGGAAAGGCTTTTTGCAGGGAAACTTCTAGGCGTTGTTCTAATCACATGGGAGAAAGATTGATGTGGAAAGAAAAGCTGGAGGAGGGGTTCAAAGACAGAGTAAACCTCAGTCATAAAAGGTCTCTTGGGGTCCAGATCAGCATTTACTCTGATGTGGGCGGAAAGGAGGCATATCTCAAGAGACCCCATAAAAGCACTTGGTTGTACTAGCATGGAGGACCGTGGAGCCATATTAAGGACAGTCTTCTCTGGATCCTGGCTCCAAATTTAGGGAGACTTTTAAGGAGATTCAGAGGTCAGGGGGTTCAGATCGGTTTTTTTGTTTGTTTGTTTGTTTTTTGTTATTTTTCCCTCATTACCCAAGAGAATAAATGCTTGAAGTTCTTGGCCTCCAGCTGAGTCGTCTTGGAGTCTGTGGTCAAGATTCATAAATTATTTGTGTTTTTATCCACACTGATCTTTTGGCAGCTTCCAATGTTTATCACTTTTTCTCTAGCTCTGGCCAACTGTGTCCGCCTTGAACACAAGCAACTCCTATTCAACAGTACTGTATGTGTCTGGAGCATGTTTAGGCTTCCAGAGAATTTTCATATGCTACTGCTTCATTGAAGCTTTAGATCCACCATCCAGGCTGGGCAGGAGAGCTGTTATTGCCATATATTATTGCCAGTTTGCAGGCATGTGGCTGATGAATCTTCAGGCTGGGAATAGGTTGTTAATAGTCCGTTCCACATATCCATACTTTTCCTTATTCCTTTTTATAAACCACTGGGGTAATTACTGGTTCTAATTAACAGTATTTGATCCTCCTCGTCTTCTGGGTATAGAAGAGTGAAATTCCCAGTTTCCACTCCTGTACTGGGCAAGTAGTACCAGCAGGAAATAAACTTTGACTGTTAAGTGACTCAGACTGGGAAGACACTGTAGCACAACCTAGCCTATCCTGAATGGTACAGGCCCCACATCAAACCATGTATGAAAGCCAGCATGTATCCATGGGAGAATGTGGGCACATAAAATGAACTTAGCAGGGTGATAAAGCATACATATACTGAAAACACTTCATGGGGCAAGACTGTGTTCTCAGAGGTGAAATGCTGTGCTTACCTCTCCCCTGTTGTATCAATCAGTTCTATGCACCTCATACCTCTTGTGCCCTGTCTATATTTGTTGAATGAATAAACATATATTTGTACTTCAAACCCTGTGGATATGTCCTTTCTATCAAGACATGCCTTAGCAATAATACCACTTCTTCTCTCATATTTTCCGTGCTATAACACCATAAACCATGGGAATTCTGGTTGTGAACACCAACCTTTATCCAGGAATTTAGTTTGGGTAGGATATCTGTATTACCACTGAACTGCTAGTCTCATCGATTTTAGAAGAAAGGGATGAAGTAATGATAACATAGAAATTCAGAGAAGGAATTCTCCAGCTTGATTTGGTGATATGCCTGGAGTGATCCATGTACCTCTGGAGTGCAATGAGGTAATAAATGTTAGAAACCTAACATGCCAATGTAGCAGATCTTAAATACATTAGTGTGTTTTTTTAGGTTTCATTGGAAACACCATTGTCTTCATCTTTTATTTACCATACTAATGAGCATGTATTCAAAGGAACAGCATATAGCTGTGTAAACAGGTCCTGTGACTATTTCTGGGACTAGTGGTCATTGGTATATTCAATGGATTACAAAACACCTTTTTTGAAAAGTGAAGGTACATTTGTTGCACCTAAAATCTGAAGCAGGTTGAGCCGGAGAACAATGTCTGTGATCGCTGTGTTGCACTCTGCGGTAGCACATTCCCCACTTTAGTTCAGTTCCTTGATTATTTGCTTCCAGTGATTCTGTTTAATTAGTCCTATGTTGCTTCATTCTTCCTGACTTTTTTCATCTATTTCATATTCTCCATCTGTTTCTGTCTCTGAAAATTTCATTTTGGTCTTTAAGTTTAATTGATGTCTCCTCTAACATTTCATAGTTCATTAACATTTCTTATCAGATTTCTTATATTCAGTTTTGCCATTTTGACAAATCTAAAAACTTTTAAACCCTTGTTTAAGTATATCGGTCCTCAAAAAGTTATCTATTTTTTGCGTAAATATTCCCAAATGTTTGATTCTTATAAACATTTTCCCTTGAGTCCAAAGTAGATGGCCTGTGTGATACCCTTGATGTTACAGGTTGTATTTCAAAATATAATAATAGTAATAGCTAACATTTAATGAGCACCTAAACGTGTCAGGCACTTTCCTTAAATGTTTTGTATTATCCCATGTAATCCTTATGAAAACCCTAAGAGGTCAGAGCTGTTGTTCTCCATGTTTTATGGAGAAGGAGACTGACACCGAGGTTGTGCACCACCAGCCATGGAGTTCACCCAGTCAGCTGGATCCAGGTCCTAGTCTCCTAACCGAGTTAAAGAGAAAAAGAGATGAGATAAATAACTGGCCAGAAATACTTACAAGTCTTTGAAGATTAATTATCTTCCTATCAGTGACAAAACTGACTAACCAGTTTTCAACTGGTCATTATGTACATATTTACTGGCTGAAGTGATCAATTAAAAATCACACTCAACTGAACTTGAAAGAGAAGGGTTTCACAGAGTCTGTATATTTGGAACCATTTTTTAGACTAAGAGAGAACATGAATGTCATGACGTTACACCTCCTCAAAGCTTTGGAATTTGGGGCTCTGAGACTCACATACTGTGGTTTATGTGGTGTCCAAGAGCCAACCTAGTCCTATATCCACAGGGGCACCTACATCCCATGACCATCTAATGACCCCAGTTGACATTTGGTTCTCTTCCCTTTTGATACATTATTGCCTGAGTTCACCCTGCATTCTGTCATCTTCTAGTGACAAGAATGATGACAGCTAACATTTACTTTAAACCTTGTGTTGGGTACTTGTGCTGTATGCTTTCTGGGCATTTTATCATGTGATTCTTACAACCACTCTGTAAGGTACATACTGTCATACCCCCGACCTATAGTTGGGGTACCTGGGCCGTGGAGAATCCATGTAATTTCTTATGATGATGCAGATGGATGATTGCAGAACTGGGTAATCTGTTTTCACCATCTGTGATTTGGGGTATATGGAAGTTGTTCATCAGAATTTTTTAAATTTTTAAAATTTTTTTTTAAATTTTATTTTAGAGAGCAAGTTGGGGAAAGAGGCAGAGGGGAGGAGAGAAAGGGGGAGAGAGGGAGGGATGGAGAGAGAATGAGAGAAAATGAGAGAGAATGAGAATCTTAAACTGGCTCCACACTCAGTGCAGAGCCTCACCTGGGCAGGGCTCAATCCCACAACCCTGGGATCATGACCAGGCTATAATCAAGAGTTGGACGTTCAACTGCCTGAGCCACCCTCTTTCATCAGACTTTTATTACACCGTGATTCATGTAACATGTGCTGAGCACTCAGAGGAAGGGGAAGGTTTTTGCCCTCACAAACTTGTAGTCACACAGGTGGACAAATAATTGAGATAAAGAAATGGTGCTGGGGAAGCACGATAGAAAGATCAACCAGTTCCTTGGGGGAAACAGAACAAAGTCAATATATTTGATAACTGGGCAAGAATTTAACCAGGATAATAAGAGTAAGACATTCAAGATGAAGGGAACCCCATGTGCGGAGGCCTGAGGTCCTTCACTGATTTGTTCAACAAATATTTTTGAGTACGTAACTTCATTGCAGACATTAGGAACTGCCCTCCTGGACTCAATGTTCCAAATATGTAATAGCATTGAATGGAGTTTCATTAAAGTGCACCACACATTTAGCTCATAGCTACACCCAGGGTTTGCAGAGGGAAAGGGTGGGAAGCTTTGTATTAGTTTCTTATCACTGCTATAACAAATTACCACAAATTTGATATCTTACGGTTCTGAGGATCAGAAGTCCAAATGAGTTGTGTAGCTTTGCCAGGGCTGTGTTCCTTCTGGAGGCTCTAGGGAGGGATCCATTTCTTTGTCTTTTCGTCATCCAGAGGACACTTCTATTCCTTGACTCATGCCCCCTTCCACCATCTTCAAAGGATAGTGCCTTCAACTTTATCCTACTCTGATACTCCTGTCTTCTCCTTGAAAGGACTCTGTGATTACAGTGTCCTGGATAATCCAGGATAATCTTCCCTTAATCACGAAGTGCTTACAATGGGCCTTGTGCCATGGAAGGTAACACCTTCACAGGTTTTGAGGATTAGGATATGGACACCTTTGAGGGCCTGTAATTTTGCAGTGGAGGCAGATGATAAAGAGCTTCATTTGACATACCAGGACCTGAGCTTTGTTTAATAGAAGCTAAAAGAGGCTGGGGAAAAAAAGCTTAGAGTCTTTTGCTGGTGAGAGCTGATGAGGGTCTGAAGGTGGTATCAGTGGGAATGGAAAAGGGTAATCAATTTGAGAGAAATTGGTACATAAAGTGCTTGGCGGTTAACTGGTTACATGGATGAAGGAGACAGAGAATTCAAAGACAACTCCAGTGGTTCTCACTTGGTTAGCTGGTTAGCAAATGTTCTTAATTCTCTGCTTGAAATGACATATTCTGAAGTATTCAGTGTCAGCATGAATATTAAGGCAGTGTAACATTAGCTGCATTGACTTGTAACAAAACCCTAGTGTTATGCCTTCCACCTGAAGTTATTTAGGTCTTCTGTTTTTATATTTTTCTTTCTTATTCTTTCTTATTCCTTTTGTCTTTCCTAAGCTGTTCTTTAATATGATGGCATACCCAGATGTCTTGACTACGTTGTATTTTAATAGAGTATCTTAAGCTTGCCTACGATTGGAGCTTTTAAGGGTTGACACACATCACTCTTTTGGTCTCTGTCTCATGACATGTTAAAGAAAGTAATTTCTGATCTGCCAGTCCCACTTCTGAGTATTTATCTAAAAGAAAAAAAAATTATCGTCTCAATGAGACATCTGCACTCCTATGTTCATTGCAGTATTATTCATAGTAGCAAAGATATGAAAACTACTTAAGTGTCTGTTGATAGACGTGAATGGATACAGAAAATGTGGTGTGTGTGTGTGTGTGTGTGTGTGTGTGTGTGAATGTGACTCAGAAATTCCACAACTAGGTGTTTTCAAAAGAAATGAAAATATATAGTCACACAAATACTTGTACATGAATATTTATAACACTTTTATTCATAATACTCCCAAAGTATAAACAAGTCAAATGTCCAACAAAGGAGTGGGTCAACAGATTTTAGTATATTTGTATAATGGAGTTCTCTGCAGCATTAAAATAAAACAGACAACTTGTATACCCAGCAACATGATTGAATCTTACAGATACTGTGTTAAGTAAAAGAAGTCATACCCAAAAAGCATATATACTGTATGATTCCATTTAGATGAAGTAGGAAAACAGGCAAAACCAATCTATGGAGGTAAAAATGTTGCTAAAGGAGTGAGGATTGATTGGAAGACAACATGAGGGGATTTTGAGGGGATGGGAATGTTCTAGATTTGATTGGGGTATTGGTTACATGGGTGAACACACTTGTCAAAACTCCTCAAATTGTATTCTTAAGGCATATACATGTTACTATATGTAAATTTTACCTAAAAAATGAAAATACTGTACTCAGGTACCAGGAATGAAAGGATGAACAAAATAGGTGAGATCCCTACCTTCATGGATTTTGCAGTCAAAAGAGTGAGAAAGACCGTAAAGAAGAGATTACTGTGGGATAAACCTTACAATGTGGTGTTATGGGAGCATAAAGCAAGGGGAGACACTCGGGAAAGGTTAGTGTCCCAAGGGAAATGACCTTTAAGCAGACTTTTAAAGGATGAGGAAGAGTGACTTGGGTGAGGTTGAAGAGGCAAAGATGGAGAAGAGTTTCCTAAAAACTTGGAAAGTGAAAAAGAACTCTCTCCCGAGGAGCCAGAGCATGGAGAAGGATGAGGGAAGTGACAGGAGATGATGTACTGGAGAGGTTGCTGGAAGCCACACAATGAAGAATCTTGTAGATTACGTCAGGGGCTTTGATATTTATCCTGGGGTAATGGGGAGATGGTGTCTGGTGTTACTTTGCAGAAGGACATCTTTGGGGTAGCAGAGCCAGGTTTACCCCTGTATTCATCCTTTCCTTAATGTTAACAAAAATTTTAGCTGGGCATGGCTGCCCAAAGTAAAGGCTTTGTTTTCTCACCTAACTTGCAGCTCTCTGTGGTTATGTGGCTAAGTTCTGGCCAGGGGGATGCAAATGGGAGCGTTCCTTAGCAGTTCTGGGAGTCTTCTCTAGGAGAGAGCTGGAGTATGCCCTCCTTCATTCACCTCCTCTTCCTCCCTGCCTTCGGAAACTTGGATGTAGCCTTGGACCTTGAGGATGCTGGCCACATCCTCAGGTCAGATTCTAGGGACTTCATGGAAAAGAGCTTACTTACACAGTGGTCCTTGTTGCAAACCTCTAGACTTTCATGAGCGGGAGAGAGAGAGGGAAGACCAAAGAGAAAGTATCTTTGGAATGGTGTTACTGTGAGATGATCCTAATCCTAACACAATCTGACTTACACTTTTAAAAGATCATCCTGGCTTCATTGTGATTCCTAAACACAAAGTTTCATTCATACTCCTATGATACTTTGCTTTCTCTTTTGTTTCCTTGTCCCTTAGGGATGAAGATGATGAAAAGGAGGTAGTCCTTCATCAACATGAATAATGCTTTGTGGTTTTTACTTTCAATTTCTTAATTTTTTCAAGTGGTTGGTCTAAAGTATAGGAAAATGATAGATGTGATACACAATTATAAATTAATTGCCAAGAACCTGGAAACCAAATCTCAATAAATGGGTTCCCCCACTCCTGTTTGTGTTAAGCAAAGTTGATTAGCATCTTAAATAGGAAAGTTACATGACTCTCATATATGAGTAGCTGCAAAATGTTAACATATGATAATAATTTGCTGCATCAACAGTATCAGACCTCTTCTTTAAAAAAATGCCCAGCTAGTAAGGACTTCATGCATTTTACTCAATAAAGACTTTCTCTCTGCAAGGAGGAAACAAAGTTTGGGACTGTGCACTGGTGATATGCAAAGGAACTGTCGCTTCTCTGTATTAATCTGAATTCTCTAGGATGCTTCTGGAAAACAGAGCTGTCTTTTTCCCTCCCATCCCCCCCATCCCAGTGTCCACCAGGACCTCAATATCTTAATAACCAGCAATTTGCATAGATGTTTTGAACAATTAAATCACATTACTTTCAGTGCCTCAAAAACAAAAGGCAAAGCTAACATAAAAACACTATAAAATAAAAGCCATTACAACAGCTGTACTTAGAATATCCTTAGAACAGAAGGATAGTATGGGATAAAAATGTTTTAAATTAGTTTTTAATGTGAATATTAAAAGCATTATAAATCCATCACATGAACAGGATTGTAATTTCCAGTCAATATAGAGAAAAAACATCCTGATAAGAAGGGTTTTAAAGCGCCGGAACAGATTGCTGAAGGAGATTGGCCAAGGTGGTTTCTCTAGAGATCTTTAAAGGGGAAGAAGCTTACTTGTCTTAGTTGGTTTAGAGGAAAGTTGGTAGGAGGCAAGAGGCTGAAATTTCTGGCATTTGAAGGGCTCTTCTGCGAGAGTATTTTTAAAGTTCTATGCAAAGGGAATGTCTTCGTGACCTTGGGGTGGGCAAAAGTTTCTGAAACAAGACACACGAAGCACTAACCATACGAAAAAATGACAAACTGGTTGTCATTAAAATAAAGAACTCCAGGTCATTCAAAGATACAGTAGAATGAAAAGGTAAGCCACAGATTAGGTGTGACTATATTTGCAATGCATAATTCCAGCAAAGGACTTGTATCTGGAGTTTATAAAGAAGTGCTATCTCGTAGTGAGAAAAGAGATAAAGACCCAATTACAGATGGTCAAAAGATTGGAGCATGCACTTCGCAAAAGAGGATGTCGAAGTGGCAATAAACACGTGAAATAATGGAGCATCACTGCTAATCTGAGAAAGGTGAATGAAAAACAAAATGAGATACCATGGCATCCTCCCCAGAATATCTACCAGTTCAAACTGCCAAGACCAGGGTCTGGCCAAGATGGTGAGCGATTGGAAGGTTCATACATTGTTGCTAAAGTATGAATTGACACCACCTCTTCGGAAAACTATTAGGCAGTTTTTTGTTTTGTTCTATAAAGTTGAACAAATACCCTTTGATTCTGCAGATGCAGCCCTAGGTATTTGCTCAAGAGAAAGGAAAATGTGTCCAAAGACTTATACAAAACTGTCGTAGCAGCTTTACCCAAAATAGCTAAAAACTGTAAGCCTAGGTGCCCACTAATAGGAGAAGGGAGAGGAAATACTAACCAAGGATGGTATAGTGCTTACATGGGACTAAAGAAGAATGAAGTATGGATACATGTACAATATAGAAAAATCTTAGCACTGAGCAAACAAAGTCGGTCACAAAAAGATGCTTATAGTATTGTTCATGTGCAGAAGAGAAGGCAAAATTAAGAAATAGAGGCACGAGAACAGCTGCCTTGGGGCTAGTGGTTGGAGCCAAGGGATGGTGTGGCAGGTTGACAAGGCATGGGAGTGGAAACCTTCTGCAGTGATGGAAATTTCCAGTGTCTTGACCTAGGCTGTGATTACAGGGTATGTAAAAAACCATTACATTGTACACATTACATTGTACACTTTTGTCTACTTGAATAAAAAAGAAAAATAATACAATATATTCTGTATTGTGATTCTGAATCGTTGTGGAGTGTAGTCCAGTATTTTATTGAACATATTATGTAAAGCACCTGTCCTCAAGCACTTTAGTACACTGTCATTTGAAAAAAAAAAAAAAAAAAGGACACTTGGGTGGCTCAGTTGATTAAGCATCCAACTTTGGCTCAGGTCATGACTCACAGTTCGTGGGTTCGAGCCCCCGTCCCCGCCCCCATTGGGCTCTGTGCTGACAGCTCAGAGCCTAGAGCCTGCTTCAGATTCTGTCTCTCCCTCTCTTTCTGTCCCTCCCCCGCTCATGCTTGCTTGCTTGCTTGCATGCACACGCGCTCTCTCACTCTCTCTCTCTGTCTCTGTCTCTCTCCATCTCTCTCAAAAAAATAAACATTAAAAACTTCTTTTAAAAAGTAATTGTGGAATGAGTGAGTGGAGCATGTACATAGTGCATGTGTTATTAACTGTATCCCATGGAACAAAATGTGTTTGAAGTAAAGGCCATTATTATTGAGAGTGATAGTGAGCCCACATCTGACACTAGTGTTGATATTTTTTATTTCTATTGCTGACTTGAAGGCTTTGGTGGCAGAGACCTACTCTCACAAATGATTACTTATGGAAGTAACCATTTTTCCATTTTAACTCACCATCTGCATTGTTGAACTTTACAGTGGATATCTTGATGTTGCAGGGTAAAATGGATTATATTAAGTATGTCCCAGTGGTGAAATTAATCCAACTGTAGGATTAAAAAGCCATGCTGCATGAGAGAGATCTGTCTCTCAAGTCATGAAGCCAGGATTTAGGGCCGTCTTATACCATGTTAATGGACAAGAAGGTAGACTTGGGATAGGAAAGAGTTCTATTTCCTAACAGCTCTGACCAAGTTATTTTTCATCTCTGCATTTCATTTTTTTCTTCCCATAAAAGGACCAATAATATCTACCTTAGCTGTAATAAAATAACTGGGAAAAAAATAATAACAGAGACCTAGAGCCACTAACATCCCAAGATGGTGGCACGGGTTGTCTAGGTAGGAAAGCCTGCCATGTATTGGCTGTGTACCCTGTTCTCTATATACACCTGTGCTGGGTATTCCATTTGCCCCTGTACATCCACTCTTGCCTATTTCTGCCTTACTCAGACCCTGGTAGGACCACACCACTGAGGCCCCTTTGCCCTTTGATTTCCATCTGGGAAACATCGACAGGAAGACAGCAAAGTTAGTGTTTATTTCTCCCCTCTCGCCCTACTGGGTTGTGGTCTGACAGTGGCTCATTCTGCTGCCTGCAGCCAAGGCTCACTGCCTGGCAGGGTCTCTCCTTTGGCTGCAGCTCTCTCCCTGTCCCCTTCTGGCTTTGAGGTGGTATCTGCCTTCCACTGTTGCTGATACAGACCTGTTCCACTTTTCCTTGATGGTTCCAGTAAACCAAGTTGTCAACACAACTTACTGTGTTTTCTATTGCTTCCATAACAAATTACCACGAGTTCTGGAACTTAATACAGACTGAAGATATTACAGTCCTGTATGTTAGAAGTCTCACATCAGGTGCCAATGGGCTTAGATCAGGATGTCAGCAGGGCTCCAGTTCTTCCTGAGGCTCTAGGAAAGACTCTGTTCACTTGTCTTTTGCAGCTTCCAGAGGCCACCTGCATTCCTTGGCTCATGGCAGCTTTCTCTCCCTTCAGATCCAACGGCAGAGGGTGAATCTTCCTGTCCTCTCTTTCTGACTCCCTCTTCTGCTACCTTCTTCTACTTTTTAAGATTGGGCCCACTCCGATAATTAAGGATAATCTCTGTATTTTGTTTGTATATAATTACCCTTAATCAAGCCAGCAACGTTTCTTTTGCCATGTAAGGTAACACATTTACAGGTTCCAGAGTTTAAAGTGTGGACATCCTTTTGGGTCATCATTCTGCACAACCACCTTGATTACAGTCTGTCCAACTATTTTGTGTCATCTGCTTTCTGCCAGGACGTTGATAAAGCACTGTTTAATTCCATCTCATAGAGATTCTGTGAGGTAGATGTTGTTGCCACAGATGAGGAAATTGAGGACAGAAAACAATCAACTGCATTCATATTTACAATACTGGTATTAGGTAATTTTAATGATACTGGTTAGTTTTAAAAATCAGAATATCCAAAGTTATTTATGCCCACTAGCTGCTAGAACTGCTGAACGCAACCAGTCAGTCAACTTATTTGTTCTTAATCTGTTCCCTATTTCCAATCCCACTTCTGCCATTTACAGGGGGAAAGTGTGTTTAATAAGTTATTGCAGCATTTGGTGTGAATTGGTTTAATGTGTCACCTCCTCAAGAGAATTGATATTAAAGAGATCCCAGGGCGGGGAAATATTTGCTAACCAAGCCATCTGGTCTGTTTACTTAATGTTAGTGGGTATTTGGGGCCCATGGGTCTTTCAGTCCTATCTGATAGGAAGCTACTTGCTCTTTTTACTGATGGTCCTATGTGCTAGGTTAACCAATGTAACATAGGAATTATGCCATTGAAAGAGCACAGAGTAGAGGAATAGTACAGGTGGGCACCCGTGGCTTAGGTCTATAGATCATGATGATGTATTTGTGGACAAACCAAGAGCAGATTCCTAGCAGGGAGAGCAGGGCAATCAAAAGCATCATTGAGTAGATCCATTAGCATGAAATTCCTTTAGGACTAGGAAGCATTGTCTGGATTCTTTGATCTCCATTTTCCCGGTGCCCAGAGCAAATACTCTGTAGATCTTTAAGTGAAAGACTCAAAGAGAAGAAGAGAAAGAAGTGACATTTCAGGATTTGTAACCACCCTTTCAAAGACAGAAGCTGATTGCTTTTATCTGGCCGTCTCTTGCCCCTCACAGTAGAGCACTTAAGGGTTGACAAGTATGTTGATAGCTAGAGGGAGGGAAGGCTCCCTAGGAGATATTAGCTGTTTATTTTGTGAAGGAATTTTAATGTGTTATGCTGCATCATAAGGGGATAGTGGTATTTGGACCGTAAAGTTATATCAGTAATACATATGTAACTTATTTGTAATAGAATATTATAGATCAGTGAAAATTCCACTTGGCTAATACATCTAAACCCATTCTTCAGATATTCACATGACCACTTCAACCATGTGACTTATTTCATTGAGGTCTTTGTTCACATGTTCCCTTCTCAGATATGGTCCTCCAGTTTTCCTCCTAGCATTCATCATAGCATGACATCATATAACTTTATTATCAGTTTTTCCCCACTTTAATGAACTATGCAGCTAGACTCTCTGTGTAGTTTCCTTTTCCAGTACTGAGAACAGTACTTAATACACTGTTGGCATTCAGTGTATATTTGCCAAATGCATGAATCTGGCTTTGACTTTAACTGGAGACCTTCTACTGGCCCATCTCTGTAATCCTCAGTTTTCTCACCTATGAAATGGGGGTAAGAATTACAATGTAGAGTTATTTTCAAAGCAAACAGTATGTGAAAGATCCTGGCACATTATCTGGCCCTTAGAAGGCCCTTGAAAATGTGAGTTTCTTAAACATTGTGTAATTGTGTATGTTCCCCAGGGGAGTAAGCAGTTTTTGTTATATATGGGTATTGTTATTTAAGAAATTTGTTAATATTAATGATCTAGACATGAGTTACAGTCGTCACTTTGATCATTGAGACAGAAAATCAAAGTTGGCTGCTGACCATTAAAGCAGTATAATGAAATTCACTAGATGGCAATCTTCCTCTCGGTATCTCAAGAGTTGAGTGATTGACAGAAGTTCTTATTTGTTAAAGCAAATTGTAAATGACCACATTAGATGACACAAGCAGAGCAATAAATGTAGAAAGTGATTTAAGACTAGTTCTTATAATGTCAGTCTTTTTCGATTTACAAATCTAAGTGGTATGTTTCTCCATAAAAAGTACAAGTTAATGCAAAATAGTGTCTCCTTAAAATGTCAAGTGCAATGAATTACTAAGATGTGGCTGATGGTTTGTGTTTTAACCTCAAACACTCCCAGTTATTGTCTTGATTGTTACAAATAGCAGGTATGCTTTCTGACATGATTATTACTTTATTAAATAATTTTGTTTAATGACCTCTTATACCTCTTCCATGTCTCTGTAATAATTTATTCATGAGGCTCATCATATTCTGCATAAAACTAGCATGATTATATTTGCACCTGAAGTTTTTTTTTAGATTGAGATGGATGGCAAAGATCAGATACTTTTAAAAAAATACTTTGCTGCGCTGCCCTCTAATAGCCAATTTTACTGAATGTGAAATGTATTTACTTTCTCTTCGTTGTGGCTTCCCTGGGAATAATATGCAAAAAGCCAACGAAAACCCTGTTCACTACAGAGCAGGCTTTCAGGTAGGTACTACTTGGATTCCTTCCAAGAGAGATTTATTGCAAAAGTATCAGAATGTCTTTATTATAGGGTGATCTCTCTGGGTGTCCTAAATTATTGATCCTTGGACAGCTTTAAAGCCAGTAATAAAACATATACCAGTTTTGCTTATCTTTTGTTTGGTAGCCATTCAGTGAAAGTTGGAGCTGCAGTGTCAAAGTGGGGTGAGCTGTGACAAGTTAAAGTGATCTTTGCTTCAAAGAGTCTCCATTAGTCTAGGGAGAAGACTGAAGTGACCGAAAGTGCTCGTTTTCAGAGGGTGGGTATCCTCTTGTATCAAGGGGCTGACTTGCTGCCTTAAATGTTCACTTCATGTCTTTGAAGCTCTGGGGTCCTGTGCCTATTGAATTAAGAAGATACTCTACTCATGATCAATTTTAGGGAATAAAACTAATGGATGGTCACTTAGCAACTGTCATTAGACATCCTTTGAGGGGCAAGACTGCCTGGACCCCCTGCTCTTGCAGTAATTAGCTGCATGATCTTGCTTCTTTTGTACAATGGAGGTCGTAACTGGAATCTACCTCATGGGGTTGTTGGCAGGATTAAATGAGCTAATACACGTAAGGCTGTTGGAATGCAGCCTGGTTCCCAGTAAGCACGTCTAGTATGTTTCTTCCAAGGCACCCTGAAAATCCTGCTTTCTGTGTGGGGTCTTCTCGTGTCTCTGCTCTTTCTGGCTGCCTGTGTGACTTCATGTCTGAACCATATATTTTGGAGCTTTGTTATATTTAATGTAACCGTTTCTTGTACCTTTATTTTCCCCCCAGTTGTCCATCTTGGCCACACACTTATAAGATTATTAAAGGCAGGGATAGTAATCAACCGTTTTTAAATTCCTCCTGTGCCCCGAATAGCAGAGACTGGCTAAATCTTTGACTTTGGATCTTTGATTTAAAAAAAAAAAAAAAAAGATCAAAATAACCCTCCTCTGCAAAGTCTGTTGGGGTCTAGCTTTGCTATCCCTGTGGAGAATTGGTAGGGTTGGGTTTGGGTTTGTTGTTTGTTTGTGTTTGTTTGTTTTTAGCATTTCTTTATCACCTAAAAATCTATTTATTTCCTCTTTTCTTCCTTTCCTTCCAGCCAATCCAACCACCTAGCCAGCTGTTCAACTATTTTATGTATTTACTTTTAAATATTTATTTTTGATAGCACAAGCAGGGGAGGGGCAGAGGGAGAGAGAGACACAGAATCTGAACACCAGGCCCTGAGCTGTCAGTACAGAGCCTGACATGGGGCTCAAACTTACGAACCGTGAGATCATGACCTGAGCTGAAGTTGGATGCTTAACCAACTGAGCCACCCAGGCACCCCAGCAATTTTATTTTTAACCTCTTGCTGTGGTTCCAAAATAGTGCTAGGTGTTAAGTATACAAATGGCCAACCTAGAGATAGCCCATGTTTTCATGAAACTTCTACTATATTGTGAGCAAATAGTTGAATACCTAATTATAAAGTACTTTAAAGGCTAGAAAAACTGGAGGGCGCAGAATGCCGTGAATGAATCATAAGGACCTACTTTAAATTGCATAGGTGAGGAGGCTGCTCTGAGGAGGTGTTACATAACCTGAGACAGGACAGTTGAGAAGAAACCATGGTGCTAACGTGAGTGATAGGAAGGAAGGTGAGGAAAGCCATGACAGAGGGGGCTATCTGTAGGGAGACAAAGAGGCTTTCGATGAACTCAAGAGGGCCAGTGCCCCTAAGCCCTGTGAGCCTGGAGGCAATCACCAAAGGTGACACCGCAGGGATAAATGGTGGTGATCCCATGGAGCCTTGCAGGCCACACTTAGGGTGTAGACCTGACATGTAATGAAAGTCAGTGGGATGGCTAAAGGGTTACATTTTCTCATTTCCATTAAAAAATGTTTCTGGTTGCTGCTGGGGATGTTGCTCTTGAGGGGACTCACGGCAACATGAGGGGACCTGGAGACTATTGCAAAAGTCCATACCTCTGTTACCATGTTTAACACATTGGGCTGTTTGAAAGATTGATTTACTTGGCTCTTCATGTTTACATCACTAGGTCCTAACATACTACCCAACATATGGTAAGATATGTCAGAAAGCACTGTAGGGGAGATAAATGCCTGAATTAAGGGCCCCCGTTAGTGCAGTCCAGGGGAACTGCCTCTCTTGTCTGATTGTCTGAAGTACTCATGATCCTGTGGTCATCTGCTGCTGTCTCCTACTTACGGCACATGATGTGTGCGCTAACTCCTTAGGCACCAATAATCGAGTATAATACCCTTCCTACTAAAGTGGGCCTGGGGGAGAAAACCACTTACTTCTCCTTGCCTGGAGGGTTGGTGTCATTCATATTCTTCAAGGACCTTGCCTGTTAAACCCAAATATGACTCTGGTCATGGTGGGTTTATACTTCTGCCTTCTCATTTATACTCCTTTAAAGAAGCCAGTGACACAACTTCAGAATAAGAGGTGCTGTGATAGTGTGTTGGGATTAAGCAGTGAACGCAAGTGACAAAAATACCTGTCCTTACAGAGGTTGTTTTCTAAGAGCAATTATATAAGATGGTGAGTATTAAGGTGAGGTGGGAAGGAATCCTGGTAGCTGGGGTTATTATGGTCATAGAAGGCTTCACTGAGAAGGCAATATTTGAGCAAATACCTGAAGAGTGAGCTATGAGGATACTAGGGAAGAGCATTCTAGCTGAGAGCAGCCAGTGCAAAGGCCCTGAGGTATAGTGTGCCCGGCAAGTTAGAAGACAAGGAGGGGTGTGAGCTCAGGGTGATGGGTAGATGTGATCAGTGAGATAACAGTGGAGAGACAGATGAGGACAGGCCTGTGGTTCACTGTAAGGACTTGGTTTTTAATTTGAGGGAAACGGAGCCAGTGGACATTATTGACTAAATAAATTACAAGTGTATTGACTCTTAACTGCTCATTAAGTGACAGAGAGAAAACAATCTACCACATTCATTTGTCTTAAAAATTGGTGTCCCAGGTGTGGTGTAGGAATTTGCTGACATCGGCCTTGAGTAACTATGACATATTGTCATTGCTTGGGTGGCTTAATATCAAATAATGGAGTGTCAGCTCTTCTCTAATGAGGTCCTAGAGCTCCTACTCACTGCTGGAGAGAAGCAGTCAGGGTCATGAGGAGTAGGTCTGTGCAGCAGAGACCTATGGTGACAGAAACCGCCCCAAGCAGCTGGCCGTTAGGAAAAGACCCTCACATTACTGAAGTGGGGAAGCATCCAGGCTATGGTTAACAGCTGGGATTCTTGAGCCAGGCTGCTTGGATTGGAATCCACTTCTGACCTTTGCAAGCTGTGTCATATTAGGTAAGTTAACTTCTTTCTGCCTCAGTTGCCACAACCATGAAATGGGAATAATTGTGGTACCTCTTAGAGTTACCGTGAGGATGTTATGACATGTAAAGGGCTTTGTAGATGTTTTAAATAAAATCCACATATACCCCTGCCCTTTCGTGGAGTTTTTGCATCAGTTTCCTTACCTTGCGGCTCAAGGAAATGAGATTGCTCTCTGCAAAGCCCTGTTGGCTCTTCCCTGGGTTCCTGTGTTTTCCTCTCTGTGTTTGGATGGTTGGTAGCTCTGCAGTTAAGCCGGATAGTTGAGGGCTCTCCTCCAGTCCTGACTGAAAATGGAACAGCAGGTTTCCTTTAAGGTGAACACCCTGTTAGAGGAAAATATATTGGCCAAGTCATCATGCTAATTATCTAAGGCTCAAAGGAATTAATTTTCTGGTAGTTGTTGAGCTTATTGCCTTTATAAAAAAATAGTTTATTAAAATAATATGATATAAGAGGATTTATATTTTAAGTAATTGGATAGTGCCTGGAATAAGAACGAAGGCTTATTGAAACTAGAGGCCCAGGGTCAGATGGGCAGTATCATTGAACATATATTCTTCATAGGTCCTTAGGTTTTTGAGGGATTGGCACTGTGTGATGAATGCCATGTGAGAAGCGCATCTAGTTCTTTTTTACTCTAGAATCTTCTTTTTTTTGAGAGAGAGCTAGTATAAGTTGGGTAGAAGGGTAGAGGGGCAGAGGGGGAGAGAGCAAGAATCTTCAGCAGGCACAGAGCCCAATACAGGGCTCGATCTCACAACCCTGATCCCGACCTGAGCCGAAATCAAGAGTCAGACACTTAACCAATTGAGCACCCAGGCACCTAGAATTAAGTAATTAAGAGAGTGCAACCAAGTACTGAGTACTATCCTATTCCAGGTGCTTTTTAAAAACTGTCCCCATTACTCATTTGGTGAAGTAGATGATATCATCTCTACCTCACAGTTGGAGGAAACCGAAGCCAAGAGGCTCACAGCTACAAATGGCAGAGTCAGCGTTCAGAATTTTGTGTTTCCCGAGACCCCATTCTTTGTTCTCTCCTCTCCTTGGCAGGTCACTGCTGGGCATTATGAGGCAAAGGACTTGAGTCTTCTATCTTGGTAGGTCGTGTTAATGTTTCCCTATAAGAATGTTAGATCCTACAGTCGATGTTGTACACCTGGCCTGGGAATAAGCCCCTGGGTATATATACCGTGTCCTCAGTGTTGACTGGGACGTACAAACTTTCAACTGGTATTCAGACCAAAGGGTCATGGCCATTCATATGAAGGTCTTAGCCATTCATGTAAAGATGAAAGATGAGAAAAATGACAAAGATACCAGCTCAAACTACGGAAATGAAAAAAGTAAATAATTTGAGTTGAATATCTCTGGGTTACGTTGCAGCAAAGGCTCTCTTATCAGCTGCTAACTTTGCATGGCTGTTACAGAAGGAGCAGAAGTTGCTGTTTGAGGGTTACGAAGCAGCCATCATGAATGGGCATCAAACAAAGCACAGAATCAGACTTTGCTCCACCTTGGGTCAATACCTCATTCGGGTGATGAGAGAGGCCTGCTGAAGTGTGCAGGGACAGAAAGTGATGTGTCAAGGTGGGAACCACTTGATGACAGGGTCTCTAGGAGACTTGCATTTGTATTGTTGCCAGCAGTTGGGAAGAAGTATGGAGCATTGCTTAAGAGCTGGCAGAGAACCACTTGAGCTGGAGGAACAAATGCCATTTTCTGAGCACTAAGGTTTCTTGGCAGAAATCTTTGATATTTGATGCTACCAGAATGGCAATGAGGGCACAAAATAATTTTAATAGTTATTTTTAGTAATTTTGAGAACACGCCTAGTATTGTCTTGCTCTTGAAGCCACCTGTTCAGATTTGTTGAATGTGGATAGAAATGATGTCAAGCCTCATTGGTCTCCTTCCCTGCCACGTAGAAGCCCCTCCGTATGATTTCCATCCGTTCCTTGTGTGACGGTAATATCAGCCGTGTAGTGGACTGAACTGCAGTCTGGGAGTTTTGGAATTGCTGGAAGGTTTGGCAAAATTAAAAGTGTCTTACCTTTCTGGGCTAGATTCTACTTAGATTCTTTATCACCATAAAATGAAAATTTCAGGCACCAAGGGACAGAAAACATGCAAAACATATTCTTTCTTCCATGAGTCCCCAAAAAAGTAGAGTGCCCGGCAAAACCCAGAAGTTACTCACACTGCTCCTGGCGTCTGCCTCAAGCCGAGAGGTCTTCCCTTACCTGCCTTCCCAGGGCATGAGAACAGGGTCTGTTCACCCAGGCGTGGGGGAGGATGGCAGAGGTCACATCTGCAGCATGCAGCTGAGACCGTGCCATCCCCAAGGGGTGGTCATTCCAGTGTGAGGAGGTGTTGTGAGTCCTCAGGTGAGGAAATGTGGACCACCGGCGACAAGTCACAGTTTTGATGCTTTGGGAGCAGGTAGGACAGCGACATCCTCACAGACCCTTTGCCTGCCATTTGAGACACGAAGTGGCAAATGTTGTATACTTGAATTATTTCTATAAAGGGGAGGGATTTCTCACAGGAAGCTTTGAAGCATTGTCCTGTCTCTGCCCACCATGTTGCAGATGCAGTTACTTCTCTGGGAAGGGGCTGCTAGGAAGGGGAGCTCTGAACAGAGCCTTGCTGGAGAATGCTGAAGAACTTTTGTTAATCCGTCTACCCCACCTGCTTCTCACGAGAAGGGGGAACCACATGGTGACGTTAGTGGATCTCTGAAATTGGGATTTTTCCCAAAGTCTTCTATAACCAGACTTAGTTGTGTCTTCCTCTCTCTGCTTTCCTGGTACCCAATTTGACATCTAGTAAGCCCATTAGAATTTACTAATTAATCCAACAAATGTTAATTAAGTGCCCCTGAGGGGTAGTAGAACATGGAGGGTAAGGGTGCAGACCAGGGCTATACGGCCTGGGTCTCAGCCCTGACTCTGCAACTCACTACTTACATGGTCTGGTCAGTTAATCATTCTGTGCCTCGGTTGCCACATCTACAAGGTGGAGGTGAACTTTGTATCTGCATCCTTGGGTTGACGGGAGTGGTAAATATATCAAAAGCATAAAGAACAATATTCGGCATGGAATAAACACTGCTCAGGAGTTTGTTGGATGATAGTGTTGATGACGGTGATGGTATTGTTGCTGTAAAGCTGAGAATAAAAATTATGTTTCTGTTATCATGTAGCTGGTGATCGGGGTGGGGATATAGCCAGGCCAGTCCACAATTTCATCACAGAGTGGTGCTGTGCTTGGATAGAAGTGTGTAGTCAGGAGCCTAGGGGAGACTTGGTATGAGGTAATGGGATGAATGCTAGAGGGTTCGATGTGCTAGCTGCCCCTAAGGCAATAAGCAGGGTTCGCAAGGAGAGCAGTGCCTTCCAGTAGGAGGACCGCACGTGCGAAAACCTGCGCAGACCAGTTTGACAACCCCAGTTAGTTTGTAAGTTAGCATGTGAGGTTGCAGGTGAGGGAGGGGTGAGAGACCGAATTGGAGAGAGAAGGAGGAGCCAGATCGCACAGGGTCTCCTGTTCCTAGTCAGGTTTCATCTGGAAGGTCTGAAGCAGAGGAGTGACAGAGCCAGCAAATGAAGCAATCGAAAACAAGTGAAAACATCGATAACCCTGAAAGCATTTCGAGTGTCCTCCTCTATAAAATCAGGGACCGTGGGGTTGCAGAGTGTTAAGTACAGAGCGAGTGGACAGAACGTTCTCTTTCCGAATTCTCAATCAGTGAGGCAGGAAACAGGTGGCATACTCAAGTAGGGTATATGAAAATAAATGTTAAGGAGGAGACAACTTAGAGGTATGGGCAGGGTTTAGAAAACCAACAGGGTGTGGTGAGGGTGGCCGTAGAAGGGAGCCTCAGGGATGTGAGGTGGCAACACTGTGGCAGAGCTGGGTTTAGGGCTGAAGCCGTGGACAAGGGGCTGCTGATGGAGGGCAGAGAGGAGGGAAGAGTCACTGCCAGTACTTCTGGAAGAAGCGGGGAGCAAACTACCCTTTCCCACACACTCCTCTCCTGGTGCCCACCATCACTCAGCACCTCCCCCCCCCCCCGCCCGCCCCCAACACAAGACAGCGATGTGTCGAGGTCAGGAAAATGGGGAATATCCAGCACTCCTCTCAGGACACATTGTTTGAGACTATTTTAAATCTTTTTTCTTTTTTCCGTCAAAATTCACTATAAGACAATAGCTGTGGTTATATGACTGGAATTTGTGAAATTTTGCAAACCACCTTCTTATTCTGACTCAGAAAATTATACAAGTCCCCCCTCCTTTTTTTTTTTAATATAATCAGCTGCTTTCTTCTGTTAGAGCATTCTAATGGGAAACCACAGAATAAGTACAATAATTCTACCACCTCCCCCTATTTATTGAAACTCATGTGTGACAGACTGTAGAAACTTATCACCAATTCTTACAAAGATCTAGAAGACGCTTTGTATGACTCACACTTTATGGATAAGGAAATTGAGGCAGTGATGTTCCAATGACACTACAGCTCTAACTAATGAACCTGGGATTCACACTCAGTTTGGGTTTGTTTATACCCCACTGCCTTTAGGCAATAAGGGTCCTTTAGGTCGGTCCTTGCTTTGTGGAAGGCACTGAGTTCCTGTGTCTCTGCTGTCACCACCACTGTTATCGCCAGCAGCAACAAAATAAGCACCATAAACATGGAACCAGGAGAGGGCTCAATGGACACTAAACCTGACCATCTTAAGGAAGAGTTATTTTTTTTGTGTCTCAGTTTTGGCTTTATAAAGGGATTTTTATCAGATTCCTTCTTGCAGATGCTTTCAGTAGTGACATATTGGTTGTAATTTGGTACCATGGAGCATTTCAGTGGAATTATTGGTTTCGCCGCTACTTTAATACTATTTTGATGCAACTAAAATTTCTGCAACATAATGTAAGAATAAATTGCTTCGTGTTCTGGGCTGTCCTCCCGCTCTCATCCAAAATGGTGGTGGTGGCTGAAAGTCCTTACAACTGCAGACTAGGTAATTGAATAATTTGTATACCAAATTAAGGTCCAAATGATGCTTTTAATAGCATAATTACTCATAATCTGGAAAAGGTCAGCATTCACTAGTAATTATCTATTCTCTATAATTTTTAAAACATGAAAAAAATGCTGTGGCCAGCACATCGAAAGGGGAAAAGGCACTGTAAAACATCCCTGGTATGAGAGATCCATGCTTTATTAAATTAGTAATTTCATTTGAGAGACACAATGTATAATTGATCAGCTAATTCGCCTGAAGCCTTTCATTTAAGTACTGTATTTCACAGATCCTTAAATGAACATTTTCTTTCACATTTTCACATTTCCAAAATCTGGCATCATTGCGTGCCATAGTTTCTTTGGCATCTTTCTTTTTCTGTCGCGGTGGTACATAAAATAAATGTCTTAAAATCAGTGACATCTTAGATCTAGTGACAGAGGGAATCAGACCTTTTTATTTTAATGTTTTCTCAATGAGATAGCTCTGAAAGACCCAAGAATCTTTCGGAAGGAGCTAATTCCAAAGACTAAATTCACATATTCTAACAGTTATTTTTCTGATTTGTATTATGTGCCTTATCTGTGTGAGACATGGCGTTAGTACTTGATGGCAGTAATAATTGTGATGATAAGTAGTATCTTCTGCATTTGGATAGTGCTTTGTAAGTTTGAAAGGGGCTCTTGCATTCTTCATCTTACTTAGTCTCAGTGTTACCTTAGAAGGCGTCCTTTCTACTTTCAGGCTAAAGAGTCAGCGACAAACCTTCTGAAGGTTCAGTGATCCCACTCAGGTCCCCGTCGACTGAGCCAGAACGTGGGTCTCTCCTCTCCAAGTCCATCCTTTAGAGCAGGGACTTCTGAAGCAGCCGGGCCTAGATCCAGCAGCTGCCCTGCAATCCAGCATCTGAGCAACCTCTCTTCTCGGCTTAATTGCATAAGTAAAACGTGAACATCAACTCACTGTTTAAAACAAATGAGTAAAATATGGAGTAAAAAGTGGCCTATCCCCATACCACAGTGCCTTTTCTAGTAGATGCTATATGTGTGTAAATAGCTTTCCAGCATAAATGGAGTTCTATATATAGTATTTTGCAATTTGCTTTTCTTACTTATAGTGTATCTTAGAGATTTACTCGTTCAACAAATATTCACTGTTCTAGGCACTGAGAAATCCTCATGTCCGTATATATAACTGTACCTCCCTATCTTTTTTTAATTGAGAAAGAATACTCCATTCTATGTATTTATCATCATTTATTAAAGCATTTCCCTATCACTGAACATCTGGCTTGCTTCCAATGTAATTTCAATTACAATTAATGCTAGAATAAAAATAAAAAATCCTAGCACCTACCAGTTTGTGCAAATGCATATACCTATGGGCTAATGCCCCACTTGGAGGACTGAAGGATGGGGATACTTCTATTTTAGTTAATTTTGCCTAACTATTCACCAAGGAAGCTGAAGCAGTAGTATGTCAGAGTGAGCTACCTGAATCTCCATGATCTATCTCTCTCTCTCTCTCTCTCTCTCTTTCTCTCTCTCTTTCTCTCTCTCTTTCTCTCTCTCTTTCTCTCTCTCTTTCTCTCTCTCTCTCTCTCTCTCTCTCTCTGTATTTTTGCCATTTATAAAAGGGAGGAAATAACACTACAGCGTTCTACTGGAAATTCTGTGGAGTGAGAGTTGGATCAAAGTAATGATAGCCACGCTGCAGGATTTCACTCTCTTTCATGGATAAGACAAATCCACAGAATAGGACATAACACAACAATAAATTGCAGGAGCATCTGGATGACACAGGCAGTTTTCAAAGGTCAGAGGAGGACCAGAGGACTTCTGGCTGCCATGGGCTGGGAAGGCAGAAGAGTGAGCTGTGGGCTGTTTGCTGGATGGGTAGAAACGTGCCAGGCTGCAACCTTCCAGGCAGAAAGAGTAGTGTGGACGGGGGCAGAGAGGGGAGAGGAGTGTGATGGGAGATTCTTGAAGTCCACCAGAATCCTATATGCAGATGGAGTCGCAGCCTCTCCTTGGATTGAAGCTTCTCCTTTGCACTGCACTGGTCCTGCAGCAAGATAGGCCACATGGTTTTGTCTCCCCAGGTTGGCCATTGCATTCTGTACCCCACTTCTGTGCACAGTAACAAAAATTATATACCCAGGGGCAGGCTACCAAAAGTCCCGCATAGTCCTCTAGTAGGGAAGAGTGTTCATAAACATGGCACTGATCGAGTTGGAACTGAGGGAGAAATCTTTTATTGCCATCACGAAGCTACATTTTGGTTCAGCTCCCCTCACCTGAACAGCTCTGTGCCTAGCATTCTGCCAGGAGTGGCAAAGAAAGGACAAAGAAGAGTGAAGGGGATGAGGAGGTAAAGAAGCCAGCTCTAAACCCATGAAATAAAACTTTCGTGATAGAAAGAGAACATTGTTTCACATCAACAAAGCCCTGTGAAATACCACATACGTCACTGGATCTCCCTTTACAATGGGTTATTTTCCGAAGGCGTCTCTGAGCCAATGGAAATAACATCAGGGTAGTTGAAAGCCATGTCGGCATTTTTAAGGAAGATGTTCCTGCCCATAGGAGAGGGGTTTTTGTGAGCGTGTTGAGGACAGATTGGTTTTCAGAGGCAGTTGGCAAAAACCCATCCCTCCTTGTAGTTCATGTTACCACCTGGTGAATCTGCCAGAGATCAAGATGACGTGCTTTCTGGTCTGTTTGCCATAGCTGTTACCCACCACCCGCTACCATTTCATACTGATAGGAACTGAGCCCTAGTGCACGTGTGTGTTTACTTCCTGTCCTAGGGTACACTGCTGTGTGCTACTGTTCACTGATTTCCACGTTTATACAATGGACATATTGTCATGTAAGAGCTGGGGTTTGCAGGGAATGGGGTTACCAAAGGAGAAAGAGGTGGCGTCTTGTAGCAGGACTCAGTCTCGCACTGATCCAGCGTGGTATCGCACTGTCCCCTCTCCTTATACGCTGGCAGGGCTAAGAAAGCCACAAGTCTTGTGATCTCCTCAAAGCCCTTTGGGCTTTTGAATTGGAAGAGTGTCTTGGTGATTCAAATGTGTAGTCTAAATAGCCACACTGAGGGGCGCCTGGGTGGTTCAGTCAGCTGAGCTTTCGACTTTGACTCAGGTCATGATCTCGCAGTCCACGTGTTCAAGTCCTGTGTCGGGCTTTATGCTAACAGCCCAGAGCCTGGAGCTTGCTTTGGATTCTGTGTCTCCCTCTCTCTTTGCCCCTCCCTTACTCATGCTCTTTCTCAAGGAAAAAATAAACATTAAAAAAAATTTTTTAAAGCAACACTGAGTCATAAATGCATTGATCCTGTCATTGATAGATTGAATCCTGCCCCGAGAATTGTGGTCTGAGACAAAAATGCAGATGAGATGGTTCTCAAACAGATCCTTAGCAACTAGCATATTTGGTCTATGGCAACGTGCTTACGGGCTGCTTGAGCCCAAGGCTATCCTAGAGGAATGTCCAAGAAGTCTCTAAGGTAAGTAGCTGCAGCCTACATGTCCTGACGCCGTCCACTTTTTACTGAGTCTGCGTTGCAACAAAGATCCCCGCCACATGCTTTTCTGCAGGGGAGCCCACAGATGGCTCTTCCACTTTTCTGACTGAACCTGGATCAGAGATCCTAACTTTAAAGTAGAGGTAGTGTAGCTTTTGAAATAAAAGAACAACAAAAACAATAATGAAAATAGTAATAAACCTTCATTTAAGTTTTTCCATGGAGTAGACCTTCCTCTAAGCACTCTACATGGATTATACCACTTAATCCTTCAACAATCCTGTACGGTAGGTATACAGTTACCTGCACTTTACAAACAGGGAGCCATGATATGCTCTGGGTCATATAGATGTTGAGTGGTGATTTGAGCCCAGGGTCTGATTCTAGCATCCCTAGGGTATAATTGTTTATAAGGGTTCAAAGGGGCCCAGAAGTAGCCATGTGGACAAAGAAGTATAGACAGGGCACAGAAGCATTTGATGACTGACTGGCCCATTGTCTCTGAATAGATGATTCAAGAAAATGCAGTGCTGTCATTTTCTGTTCCCAGCAGACCGGTACCTTCTTTTGTGATTCCTACTAGGAATCATTGATTACTGAAAATGGTTTGTGAAGCAATCCAATTAAGTGAGCCAAGAATTACATGTCAAGTGTTACCATCTTTATTTGCTTATGTCAAGTGGAGTCAGAGCCCTTTTGTGATCAGCAAAGCAAGTGTAAAGTGGTTGATTAATTTCCTTTAAGTTTTGTCAAAATTTGTGGGCAGGGAATCTAATTTTCAGTTTAATTTTCCTTCCTGACACACATTCCATTCTTTTTTTCATTCTATTACTGTTAGCCAGAACACATCACTTGTAGTTTCACTTTGTTTGAGTGTTGGGTTAATAATATTAATCTGGATCCTTCTCCCTTTTTATCTTTAAGTAATTTGTAAAGAATGGTCAGTTACAGGCCTGCTTAAGTAGATGTCAGCCATTTTGCAGAATAGCTGGGAAAAAAAGCAAAAGATTTTTATTAAAGTATTTATGCTTCCCACACTACAATTTTGTGTGTATGGTTAATATTTTTGTGTGATGTGCTGTGTGTCTACTATGGGCTAGAAATACAAGGGTGAATAAAAATCCATACCGCTTCAGTTTTATATTTAAAATGAAGATGATAGATTTATTTCATAGAGCTCTGATTAACTTACATGATATTTGTAATATCTTAGTCTAAGTATTCAGGAAGTGTCAGCTGAGGCCACATGGCTTCAAGGTCGTCTTGGCTATTAATTATGGGACCTAAGACCAGCTGACTGCCTTGATCAAAGATCTCCCCTACACTCTAAGCTCTCAGACCTGTGTTGAGACTCCTGTTGACTCTCTTCATGTTGCCAGTACCTGAACTGTGACTCTTTTCAATCTTTTTTAATGTGTATTTAATTTTGAGAGAGAGAGAGTGTGTGAACAAGGTAGGGGCAGAGAGAGAGGGAAACACAGAATCGGAAGCAGGCTCCAGGCTCTGAGCTGTCAGCACAGAGCCCCACGTGGGGATCGAACTCATGAACCACGAGATCATGACCTAAGCCAAAGTCGGTTGCTCAACTGACTGAGCCACATAGGCACCCCTATTTTCAATCTTAAACTGAGATTTCGTCTGTAGAAACACTGTGGTAGGTCTTACATCTGAGCTGTACATGGAGTATTTGCTGGTTTCTCTAGTGTTGAAGAATTGTGATGTGAGGTGGAGAACATTTTTAATTCCTCCTCTCATCTGTTTGTTTCACTTTAGTTATCATTAGCTGATCGTGAAACCTCTTTTGTAAAGTAGATCCATCCTAGAAAACTAGGGGTATGCCTGGGGGTAACCACCCCATCATCCTGTATTTAACTGCAAAAGTCTTGAGTTCTGGGAAATACCTCCCAACCCCATGCCCCCAGGATGGTCTCAGTTTTAAAACTGAAAATTCCTGCTTCCAGGAATCTCCTTGGTTCCAAGAAAACAGATCAGTGACCTTAGATGCGGAAGACCAAGACAGTCAAGAATGCATACCTACCGTCTTGTTTGTATATAATTATTTTGCCATAATAAAAAAAAATGGAAATTAATTATTCCCTTTGAAATACAATAACTGCCTTCAAAGTTATTTCACAGAGATGAAGCTATTTATTACATAGCTCTCCTGAGGGCAGCGCCTGAGAGAGTTGTGAGAGATCCAGATCTCATCCTCTGCTTTGTTATGTATTTGAAGCCATGTAGATTTCTTCCTCTCTGGTTAAACAGATTCTGGAGATTGTGCATGACTTTTCAAAGTAACAGGACAATAAACGAGATGTTCCTTTTATTGATTTAAAATAAGAACTATAACTGGCAAGCAGGCAGATTCCGTGGGTCAGATGATCACCCTTTTTAAGCCCTTATTAAAAAAAAAAGTCAACCTAGAAAGTAAAATAACCATATGAAGTTTGCTTATTAATCCTGGTACCAGAGCAAAGGAAGTTGAGTAATCATATTAGAAAGCCATCACGTTTTATGAGTTCCACTCACCCATCTGAAAGCTTATGTCAGTTCTCAACCCTGGATATGAAGTATAATAATTACTTCCTAGGTCTGCCCCTCCCACTCCCCACCCCTCGGAAATTCAAATTTAACTTGATTGGGGTAGATCTCAGACATTGCTATTTTTAGAGTTAAAACAAAATATTTTTAATGTTTATTTATGAGAGAGAGACAGAATGTGAGCAGGGGAGGGGCAGAGAGGGAGACACAGAAGTCAAAGCAGCCTCCAGATTCTGAGCTGTCAGCACAGAGCCTGAGGCGGGGCTTGTACCCACAAACCGCGAGATCTTGACCTGAGCGGAAGTAGGATGTTAACCAACTAGCCACCCAGATGCCCCAGACATTGCTTTAAAAACAAACAAACAAACAAAACAAACAAAAAAAAAACACCTCCAGGTTATCCTAATTTTCTCCAGGGTTGCAGCTAAGGATATAGGAAACCTGGTCCCCTGCCAATATGTGAGACCCTCTTGATAGTGGGTAGTACCAAAGACCTGGAAAATCATGTACTTGGCCTCTGCTTTAACTCCATAGAGAGTGAACCATTCTGTTGAGACAAAACAGCAAAGCATAACATCCATTACATTCTGTTTGTGATTTCCTGGGGAAACTCCACATTATCTCAACAGGACTTGGAGGTGTTTCCAAATTATTTCTTGTGGTGGGATGAGTTTTTGAGTGTCCATTCAAAATTGATTAATATTAGCTCCATTTTTAGATGATACCATTGCAAATCTTGTCCCCAGAGCTTAGTTGGGCAGCCCACTGGCAGTATTTAAGAGGCACGGTATTAGCTCAAAATAAGGGAACCAAAATAATACCAAATAGAATTGTTTATCCTTTACTACAATTTTTTTTTCTTTACTGTGCTTTCAAAAGACTTTCTTTGTTCCTTCTTAACTTGCCTTTGGCAACTTTGGGGAGAAGCCCTTTATTCTTAGCTAAATAGTCAACATTCCCCAGGGTAGACTCCAAATTCATACCATTTTCCCAAATATAAACAGCCCTTTACTTAGTCTGACTCTCTCCCTGGTTCTAACTATGGTCAACCTCTAATACCCTTTTCCTGGAGCCACTTCTGTTCTCTGAAGTGTTCTCTGTAGTGATTCTGATCCAACATTCATGGGCCAATAGAAATACAAAGTCTCTTTGTCCTTGCTATTTCTCTTCTGCAGGTTTCTTCAAGATGAATGGTTCGGTCATACTATACTAGTTTACAGCACAACCAAGTTAGGTTTGGCAAAGTTAACTCCATGACGTATCATAAGTACAAAGCAAGTGCATTTCTTTGCAATGGTTATTTTAGGGGACTTCTCCCAGCCTTGCTTTATTTTGTTTTTTATTTTTTATTTATTTTATTTTTTATTTTATTTTATCTATTTATTTGCAAGGCCAGAGGGTGAAGGGCAGTATATAATTGAAGGATCAGCTGAAATCCTAATCCTTTTAGCAATACTGTTGCTCTTCAGGGTTTCTTCTATAGTTGCCTCTGAAATATTTTCATTTTTTTAGATGTAGAAACTCAGACATAGTCTGAAAGAGAGATTAAACGACCTCCCCAAGGACATTCATTGCTAGTCAGAGGTTGATTCAGTAATCTAATTAAGGCCTTATAATTCCAGCACCGTTGCCAAAACCACACTTTTCCCTCCTCCTCCTGCCAAACCCGGTAATTGAGTATAATGACTTGCCTGGCCCCTGGCCCTGGAAGTCCTCTGATGCCCACAGCTGAAGCTATCTGACCACATTTAAGAATTCTACCCCAGGCCAAGGGTGTAGGATGATTAGTGGTTGTTAATCAGAAGGAATTTGAGGAACCCTCCTCAGGGGTCAGGTCTTGCTACTTGGGCTTCTTTGGGCTTGCCCTTTGTGGCACTGACACAACCCCATGTTGTAAGCTGGTCCTGGTAATAAATAGGATGACTGTTCTTTTTCTCTTGGTTGGATTTTCCTGTTTGTCCTTCAACCCCTGCAAGACTCGGATGCCCCGTCTTGGTGCCTGACCTACCTTCCCATAGTCCCTCTTCTTTCTGTGAGCCTCTGCCAGGAGGTGGGAGCGCTGCCTTCTCCTGCCCACTCACCACCTGCTCGCCTTCCCACATGACACTGGCATTGACAGGTGCCATTACTGTCTGACTCCTGGATAAATCCTTACCTTGATTCCAGGCCTCCTGGTCTGTTGATGCCGCCTGCCTGAGCCAGTGTGTCTCAGCATACACCCAGTGTCTATGCTGCCCCTGACTCCCTGGGCTTCCCCCTGTTTACAGCTAGGCCTGCCTTGCTCTGTGGATCTGTCTAGGTTCAGGGTTCCAGTCTTAGTCCACCACCTGTGAAGTTCCAGTTTCTTGGCCTGGAAAGGAGCCATACGTTCCCATAGCGATTGAATTCTGTTTGGACTCAGCACTTTCCTCTACTTTTCATTTATTTCTTGTAGGACTTAACCTTTTATTCTGGCCTCTGTGGGTAGCCAGAAATTGCCTATCGCATTTCCGTGTGATGTTAGACCTCTCTGCTTTTGATTTTGTAAATTGTCCTCATTTCTCATTTCCTTATTTTCAGCCATGATGTCAGATTTGGTTTCTTTTTGTTCTCCTTTCTTATTTGATTTCATGGAGGTTTCTGTTTGATCTCTTTTCACTGCATTGATCTAGTCAGCAGATAGATGGATGGACTGTTGGATGGACAAAACCATACAAACTTTCTGCTCACTTCCTTTTTAATCTAAGGCTGCCACACTCAGCATCTGGTACATGTAAAATGGAGTGCTGTTGTGTCTAGTGTACCTCCACAATCCCTTAAATGTGGTTAACATTCAACACATGTCTATTATTAATAATAAAGCAAAAACTATTGTCATATTCGGGTTTGGTGTCAGGATGAAGGAGAGCCTTGTCCAAGTTTACCAGAATAACCATATCCTTCACTTCATGTACAGAGAAAAGCAAGACAAGGCTATTAAAATCTCTGAAAATAAGTAATGTCTCTAAAGGAATCCCATTATCAGATGTGCACATAGTCCTGGATTGCAGTTTTTGAAAGTATTAAAAATGAGAGAGACTTGAAATAAAGCAGCTTTGGGAAGGGACAGATGGGGCTGGAGTAAAGTTGGGTTCAATGCTCCAAAACTGACAGAATAAATGCAGGTATTCCACAGTTTTTTAAACCCTTATAGATGTTGAAGATGTTTCCAAGTTTTCACTGTTGCAAATCCCATAGCAGTGCACATCTGGGTATGCCCTCTTACACATATGCATGTGTGTGTTTTCAGGATAGAGACCTTGAAGTGGAGTTACACGTTGTAAACTTTTAGAAAAACATTAACTGGCACTTTGAAAAGGCAAAACCAGTCTAAGAGCAAACCTCCCACTGGATAATATCAGTCATCTCCATGCTTGCATATTTCTTGAGTGAAAACTTAACCATAGTTTCCCTTGGCACATCTTTTTACTAGTGAACACTGTACAATAGTTGAAAATGAAGTGACTTTGTATGCTATAGGGTGGAAAGTATCTCTAAATCCATTAAGCAAAAATAAGTCAAAAGCAATGCATGTGGGACTGTCCCATATGGAGGAGTGGGTGGAGCTTATAGAAAACTATATATTCCTATTTTACGTATATACACATAAAATGTATGTGTAAAATGCATCAAAAAGAAAATGTGCACAAACCTATACCTCAAAATCCTGATAGTTTCTGCCTCTGCTGAGAAGAATAAATTGGGAAAATAGTACAAAAAGAGTGTATATGCCTATTATACACCTGTATTGTTTGAATTGTTACGGTGAGAATGCGTTCTTGAGTCACTATAATATTTTAAAATTAAGACATCCATAGTGTAATATTGTCTGTCTCTGAGTATCTGAGCCTTTGTTAAGTGACTGCTAGAATAATAAATTATATAAACGGAAACATTTATATAATCAACACCTATCTGGCAGACCTTGTATTGAAGCTGTGAAGGGTAGAAATGATGGATAGAACTGTCAGTACCCTGGAAATGCTCATGGTTCTGTGTGGGAGCAGATATTTAGATAATTAAGCCTCATCAGGAAAGGGACTCTCATTGGAGGCTACCAAGAACTATGGGAATAAGGTAGGGGGAAATGAGGTTTTATTTGGTTTGGGGCTTGAAAGGCATGCAGGAATTCTCCTGGTAAAGATGGTGGGAGTGACATCCTAGCAAGATAAAACATTCTGTGCAAGGACACAGGACCATAAAAGGGGCAAGTGTTCATGTGGCCCAAAAAATAGTTCCAGGGAAATGAAGAGTGACAAAGCTGGGAACTTATGTCAGGGGTACCAGTCATGACAGGTTTACCAGATGGTGCATCGCAGTGGGTCTCTTTCACCTTTGCTTCACCAGCATCGTACTTAGCACTGAGTGTGTGCATGCAGGCATCCCTGCTACACGTGGGAACAATACTGCATCAGTCTTGACGGCTTCCTCATCCTTAGTCTATCCCGGCTTTTCTTCCATACTCCTATACGTTTGTTTATCCATAGTGTTTCTCAGTCAGCTGGTTTCTTTTTTCCATCACATTAATATCCTCATGTGGCTCTGTCCTAAAAATACACACTGTTGGCTCGGACTCCCCATCACCTTCACTCATGCAGGCAGCAGGCTGGGTGCCTTCCTGTAGGTGCTCCTCTAAATTTTTCTGTCTTGCAGTTCTATCACAAACTGCCCTAACCTAATTATCTTTCTCTTTGTTCTTTCTTTTGAAACCTTTGGCCCCAGCCCCTGATTTTTCATCTTTCCCCAGCAGATAGCACAGTGCCTGGCATGTAGTAAGTGCCTAATAAATGTTGAATAAATGAATAAATGAATCTTCACTCCATTTAGTGGTGGGTTGTTGATTGTTAGCATGTATTTTTACACCTGGCCCTGGAAACTGTGTTGTGTGTGCTTGTTGAACAGTGTAATTATGTAAATCCTAATTCATGGAAGAAGGGTAGTAATGGAGATGGAGTACTTGGGAGGGGCAGAGCAGATTGGAGACAGTGATATTACCTGAACATACATTTCTTTTGAAAAATCAAAGATTTTTCAGTAAAATCAATGTTGTGACACAGTTAATTTTCGTGCTCTCATGCTGAGGTTCGTATGTGTTAATTTTTTACAAAATACCTCCAACTTATATCAGCATTTTTATCTTATAGGCTAGCTGTCATATGAAATAAACATGCCCACCATATCTGAAAGACCTTTCTTTCTCATTGTTCCCATCTCCTGTGCCCTAGTCCCAAGCTCTCTCCTCATCCAGTTTTCTTCATGGCACTCACCACCATTTGTTGACATGTTTAGTGTCTGTCTCTTATGCCAGAACATAAGCCATGTGCAGGCAGGTGTCTTTTTGTTCTTTCTCACCAACGCATCTCAAAGTGCCTTGCATGTAGTGGACACTTGATCAAGTATTTCACTAATGAATGATTCTTGTAATTAATCTATAGAGAAAACTGTCTAACCATTTGCCTTCTGCCTGATATTAAAAATTTATCATATTTAAGTCCTCTTAAACTGGGGGGAGGGGTGGAAGGGACCACTTATTCTGTAAATTTAAAAACCTTTGGATGCACCTGACACAAAATAATCATCCATAGTTATTAATAATTGTTTGGTTAAAGTGGCTCTTAAATCATTTGAATTACAATATGCAGAGGCATTTCCCTGTTCTCAGAGCTGCCCTTCTGTCCAGTCCTTCATCATCTGGGTGTACAGTTGACTTGTTTAAGGTAGAAAATAAAGAAAAATGTAGAAGTGCCACTGAATATGTTAGCCATAGAAATCAGAACACTTTGCAAATAGGAACTGCAAAACTAATGGGATAAGTAATAAATTATTATTTGACACCTTTCCTGTATAGCGGATTACTTTTAAAGAGCACTATATTAGTACTGTAAAAACTAGAGTCATGAACTAAACACACACACACACACACACACACACACACACACACACACACATACAGCTAGGGACTTAAATACTATTTGCTTTGAACAATGGGGCAAACAGAGCATGAAATTAAGTGTTGGGCACATTAAATCTACAGATTTTAAACTTTTTATATGGTCACTTTTCAATGAGTAATAGTAACTTGAAAACTAGTTTGACTCTAAAAAGAATTATGGAATAAAATACATTTGATGAGTAGGAATAATATGATTGAAAGGGTAGCTGAGAGATAGAGGCTGGAATCACCCTGCTTGCCGTATGAAGGATTTCTGCTGCCTCATAATCAATAATCCCAAATGACTCTGAAGGGCTCCACTGATGTATAAAAGGTACAGAAAAATAATGTAATGGAGGAACAGAGAATCAGTGGAAAATTAGTTTGGAATCCTCTTCTGGGCTTTTCTTTAAAGGATCATAAAAATGTCCTGCACTCAATTCTCTCTGGTCTGTATATCAAATGTGTAACCCAGATATTTTTATTATTAAGGTAATGTGCTTTCAAATCAAAGAGGTCAAGAAATACAGAAGATACCTTTGAACCTCCAGTCTCTTTTTGCACCTGCTGAGAATGCCAAATGGCTAAACATTCAGAACAGGCCCCAGAATAGAAGTGGAAAATAATGTGCATGCAAAGGCAGAAAATGAAGGTTTTTTTTTTAATTTAAAAACCTGTGTAAATTCAAGGAAAAATGGAAATGGAATGAAAATGAAAAGAGGAGCTTATTAAAAAGGAATAAACAGAAGATAGAAAAAATGAAAACCTTAGGATTTTCGAGGATGATTTGTGGGGAAATGCAGTTTTAGTTCAGTAGGGGAACTGCATTTGTGGTGTATCGTTTAGTGTCATTATTCATTCCCACAGACTCTGGATGATGCTTGTTGAGCGCAAGAGTTTTTCTGGTTTTGGATTTGTTCAGCACTTCCATAGGAAACCGAATTTCATTTCCACAAATAACATTCGTGAGCCGAGCAGGCATTGCTCAGTGAGATCCAAATTTCTGTTAATGGCCCCCAGTGATCCTCCCTGGGGAAGGTCAGACGCCACACAGACCCAAAAGACAAGATATATTGGAAGAAAGACTGAGCAAATGAAAATGCTTCTCTTGGCCACGGTGTGTGTGTGTGTACACGTGTGTGTGCTGATTGGGAGCTGTGATTCATGTTCAATTGGGTACTTGTGGCCAGAAAGAATGTGGAGATTTTGTTCATGAATAATAAGTGCTAGCTTCATGCCTGAATATTAGAAATGACCAAGATATTATGGCATGTTTCTTTTCGTGCTGTTTTCTGGAAAAGAACCATAAGATGGAAACCATCAAGTCATTTGCATTTTTGCCGTTCTCTGGGTCTGGGTAAATTATGCCACTGGAAAATAATTGATATGGCTTATTATGTAGCTGTCAATGGATATATCTAAAAATGTGTTGCAACCCTGATTACCATCTGACCCACACTTCTTCAATAACAAGTACTAGTAGCGGTAGTGGGAATAGCAACTGAAGTAATGATAAAATAATAAGAGGGACTACCATTTATTAGCTATCATTAGTGCCAGGGACTAAACAACATATTTTGTGTTTATTTTCTAATCAAATCATCATAGAAAACCTGTAAGACCAATATATTGTCTCCTTTTCCTTTATGGTGAAGCAGAGATGTAGAGAAATCAAGTCACCTGCTTACAATTAAATGGCTACTAAATAGAAAATTCAAGATTCAAATCTAGGCCTCTGGAATTCCATTTGAGCAAAGTTAAGCAGAGTGCCCATTCACAATGTCATTGAGCCTCACCTATTTAAATCTCTTGGTCTGGGGCGCCTGGGTGGCTCAGTCGGTTAAGCGGCCGACTTCGGCTCAGGTCACGATCTCGCACTCTGTGAGTTCGAGCCCCGCGTCGGGCTCTGTGCTGACAGCTCAGAGCCTGGAGCCTGTTTCAGATTCTGTGTCTCCCTCTCTCTCTGACCCTCCCCCGTTCATGCTCTGTCTCTACCTGTCTCAAAAATAAATAAACGTTAAAAAAAAATTTTTTTTAATAAAAAATAAAAAATAAATAAATCTCTTGGTCTGTCAGGCTTATACCTGTGAGTACAAAGTATACCATGGAGGGAGGGCCTCTTCTGTGTTTCCAGTATGCCATACATGTATATGAAGCATTGAACAAGTATTCAGTAAAAATATTTGAATGAATAGGCAGGGAAGAACCCTCACTATTTTCAAATTCAGATGGACATAACTGTTCCTGGGCTTTGCAGATTGCTGCGTCACTTGCAGTGGTCTGACATCAAAGCCTTGCTCTACTATCCAATTGGGACAGGAAAAGACACAAGGAGCAAGGAGGACTTGTGGCTTCTGGCCAAGTATGAGAGAAGCTTGGAAGTTGCCACTCAGTCCTAACACTAAAAGGTTGAACAAACTGAAAAATCAGTAACTCTTCTTAGATTCATAAGAGAAATGAGGCTATACAGCAAATTGCTGTCCCCCAAATTGGAGAGAGCAACAGGTGAATATAGAGGATCACAACTTAACAGTGCAGAAACCTCCATGGGAATCAGTACCAGGTTGGGAAAACATGACCTGTAATTGATGAATTGCTGGAGGCTCAGTGTGGATAACTCTGAGAGAGAAACTCCAGGGGGACCCAGTCATTGGGGGGTATTATTCTTTGGTGAATTTTACCTTTTGGAGCTCTACAAGGCTCTCACAGTGAATATCAGAGATGAATCCCCTTGTGCATCTGGCAGAAAGAAGGGAAAAGGTCCATTTTGAAATACATGGGAGTATTCTGTTCATAATAAGTTCTTCCCTCATGAAAAACTAACCAGTGCCTAACTGACCTGGAAGAAGAAAAACACCCAATTCCAGCCTATTCTAGCTATCTTGTTGTACTTAAAGGAGGGGAGGGTGGGACTGAGAAGCATGTATAAAGTTCATGGTGCAGTCATAGACTTAATAAAATACTGAACTCTAATCAGAGAATTCTAGAATTCTTTGCCTCCTCCCACACCTTACATCACATTACTAAGGACCTATTTTTATTTTTTATTTTTTTTTCAATATATGAAACTTACTGTCAAACTGGTTTCCATACAACACCCAGTGCTCATCCCAAAAGGTGCCCTCCTCAATACCCATCACCCACCCTCCCCTCCCTCCCACCCCCCATCAACCCTCAGTTTGTTCTCAGTTTTTAAGAGTTTCTTATGCTTTGACTCTCTCCCACTCTAACCTCTTTTTTTTTTCCTTCCCCTCCCCCATGGGTTTCTGTTAAGTTTCTCAGGATCCACATAAGAGTGAAAACATATGGTATCTGTCTTTCTCTGTATGGCTTATTTCACTTAGCATCACACTCTACAGTCCATCCATGTTCATATTTAGTTCTTTCTCATTGCCCTGTAGTACTCCATTGTGTATATAAACCACAATTTCTTTATCCATTCATCAGTTGATGGACATTTAGGCTCTTTCCATAATTTGGCTATTGTTGAGAGTGCTGCTATAAACATTGGGGTACAAGTGCCCCTATGCATCAGTACTCCTGTATCCCTTGGGTAAATTCCTAGCAGTGCTATTGCTGGGTCATAGGGTAGGTCTATTTTTAATTTTCTGAGGAACCTCCACACTGTTTTCCAGAGTGGCTGCACCAATTTGCATTCCCACCAACAGTGCAAGAGGGTTCCTGTTTCTCCACATCCTCTCTAGCATCTATAGTCTCCTGATTTGTTTATTTTGGCCACTCTGACTGGCGTGAGGTGATATCTGAGTGTGGTTTTGATTTGTATTTCCCTGATAAGGAGCGATGTTGAGCATCTTTTCATGTGCCTGTTGGCCATCCGGATGTCTTCTTTAGAGAAGTGTCTATTCATGTTTTCTGCCCATTTCTTCACTGGGTTATTTGTTTTTCGGGTGTGGAGTGTGGTGAGCTCTTTATAGGTTTTGGATACTAGCCCTTTGTCCGATATTAAGGACCTATTTTTAATAGTTACTTTTACACAGTACATCATCTGGCTATCATGGGAAAAACTACAAGGTCTAAAGATTGAAAAACGATCAGAATCAGACTCAGGAATGGCAAGGATGTTGGAATTACCAGAAATTTAAAACTTACATAATTGATGTGCCAAGAACTTTAATGGATAGACAACAGATGGGCAATGCAAGTAAATAGATAGGCATTCTAAGAACCAAAAAGAAATGCTAGAGATAAAAAAAGAAAAAAAAACATTTTAACGGAAATGAAAAATACCTTTGATGGGCTTATCAGTAGAGTAGACAGAGCCGAGGAAAGGATCTCTGTGTTTGAGGATATCTCAATAGAAATCTCCAAAAATGAAAATAAAGCAGAAAGAAAAGACTTGGGGTGGGGGGAGGGGAACAGAAAATATCCAGGAACTATGGGACAATTACAAAATGTGGAATGTACATATAATACCAGAAGAAAGAGGAAAACAGGAAGAAATATTTGAAACAATGACCAAGAATTTCCCTAAATTAATGTGAGATACCAAACTGCAGATCTAGGAAGCTCAGAGGACACTAAGCAAGATAAATATCAAAAATATATATGCCTACATATATCCTATTCAAACCACAGAAAATCAAAGATTAAAAAAAAATCCTGAAAGAATCCATAGGGGTGAAACATCTTATCTGTAAAGGAACAAATATAAGAATTACACTGACTTCTCAGAAACCATGCAGACAAGAAGAGAGTGCAATAAAATATTTTAAATGTTGAGGGAAAAAAAATCACCAATCTAGAATTCTGTACCATGCAAAATTATCCTTCAAAAATGAAAAACATTCTTAGACAAACAAAAATTGAGAGGATTTCTTGCCAGTAGTCTTGCCTTGTAGGAAATGTTAAAAGAAGTTCTTTTAAGAGAAAAATGGTATAGATCAGAAACTCCTATCTACACAAAGAAAGGACAAATTTCAGGAAAGGAATCAGTGAAGGTAAAAGAAAAACTCATTTTTCTTACTCTTAGTCAATTCAAAAAATATGTTCAAAATAATGGCCACAATGTATTCAATAATTATGAATATTCATATACTTATGTGTAAGTGAAGTGAATGACAGTGGTGATACAAGGGAGGGGAGGGAGGAATTAAGATTATTTTGTTAGTATAAAGTACTTACATTCCCTTGAAGTAGTATTATATTATTTGAAAGTGGACTTAGATCAGTTGTAAATATATATTGCAAACTCTAAAGGAAAGACTATAAATTTTTTTTCAAAAAAGAAATATAGCTGATACACTAATAAAGGTGAGAAAAGAAAATTATACAAAATGCTCAATTAAAACAAAAAATGATACACTTACAGCATTGGGCAGATCACCTAAGAAGAAAATCAACAAGGAAACAATTGCTTTGAATGACACACTGGACCAGATGGACTTAACAGGTATATTCAGAACATTTCATCCTAAAGCAGCAGAATACACATTCTTCTTGAGCGCACATGGAACATTCTCCAGAATAGATCACATACGGGGTCACAAATCAGCCCTCCAAATACAAAAAGATAGAGATCATATCATGCATATTTTCAGATCACAATGCTATAAATCTTGAAGTCAACCCCAAGAAAGAATTTGGAAAGCCCTGAAATACATAAAAGTTAAAGAACATTCTGTTAATAGATGCATAAAAAATATTTGACAAAATGTAGCACCCATACTTGATAAAAATCCTCAGAAAGTAGAGATAGATGGAATATAACTCAACATCATAAAGGTCATATACAAAAGATCCACAGCTAATATCAACCTCAGTGGGGAAAAACTGAGAGCCTTTCCCCTATAGTCAGGAACAAGACAAGGATGTCCACTCTCATCATTACAGTTTAACATAGCACTGGAAGTCTTAGCCTCAGCAGACAACAAAAACAAAAGTCACCCAAATCAACAAGGAGGAAGTCAAACTTCCACTGTTTGCAGATGACATGATGTTCTATGTAGAAAACCCAAAAGACTCCACCAAAAAATTGCTAGAACTAATACATGAATTCAGCAAATTTGCAGGATATGAAATCAATGTGCAGAAATCTGCTACATTTCTATATGCCAATAATGAAACAGCAGAAAAAAATCAAGGAATCAATCCCATTGGCAATTGCATTAAAAACAATAAGATACCTAGGAATAAACCTAACTAAAGAAGTGAAAGATCTATACTCTGAAAATAGAAGACTTATGAAAGAGATTGAAGAGGACACAAAGAAATGGGAAACTATACCATGTCCATGGATTGGAAGAACAGTGTTAAAATGTCTATACTACCTGAAGCAGTCTACACATTTAATGCAGTCCCTATCAAAATACCACCAGCATTTTTCACAGAACTAGAACAAACAATTGTAAAATTTTCACAGACCCACAAAAGACACCAAAAAGCCAAAGCAATCCTGAAAAAGAAAAACAGAACAGGAGGCATCACGATTCCAGATTTCAAGCTATATTACAAAGCTGTCATCATCAAGACAGTATGGTAGTGGCACAAAAATAGACACATAGATCAATGGAACAGAATAGAGAAGCCAGAAATGGGCCCACAACTATATGGTCAACTCCTCTTTGACAAAGCAGGCAAGAATATCCAGTGGAAAACAACAAATGGGGTTGGGAAAACTGGACAGTGACATACAGAAGAATGAAACTGGACCACTTTCTTATACACAAAAATAAGTTCAAAATGGTTGAAAGACCTAAATGTGAGACAGGAAACCATTAAAATCCTCGAGGAGAACATGGGCTAAACCTCTTTGGCCTTGCCCAGAACAACTTCTTACTAGACTCATTGCTGAAGACAAGGGAAGCAAAAGCAAACATGAACTATTGGGACTTCATCAAGACAGAAAGCTTCTGTAAAGCAAAGGAAGCAGTCAACAAAACAGGCAGCCCACAGAATGGGAGAAGATATTTGCAAATAATATATCAGATAAAAGATTAGTATCCAAAATCTATAAAGAATTTATCAAACTCAACACCCAAGAAACAACTCAGTTAAGAAATGGGCAGAAGATGGGGCGCCTGGGTGGCTCAGTCAGTTGAGTGTCCGACTTCGCTCAGGTCACGATCTCACGGTCCATGAGTTCGAGCCCCGCGTCGGGCTCTGTGCTGACAGCTCAGAGCCTGGAGCCTGCTTCCGATTCTGTGTCTCCCTCTCTCTCTGGCCCTCCCCCGTTCATGCTCTCTCTCTGTCTCAAAAATAAATGTTAAAAAAAAAATTTAAAAAAAATGGGCAGAAGACATGAGTAGACACTTTTCCAAAGAAGACATCTAGATGGCTAACAGATACATGAAAAGATCACTCATCATCACATGAATGAATACAAATAAAAGCAATGATGAGATAACTACCTCACACCTATCAGAAGGTTAAAATTAACAACACAAGAAATAACAAGTGTTGGCAAGGATGTGGAGAAAGGGGGAACCCTCTTGAACTGTTAGTGGGAATGCAAACTAATGCAGCCTCTCTGGAGAATGGTATGGAGGTTCCTCAAGAAACTAAAAATAGAGCTACCCTATGACCCAGCGATTGCACTATTAGGTATTTATCCAAAGGATACAAAAATACAGATTCAAAGGGGTACATGCACCACCCCACTGTTTATAGCAGCATTATCAACAATTGTCAAATTGTGGGAAGAGCCCAAATGTTCATCGACTGATGAATAGATAAAGAAGATATGGTGTGTATGTGTACACTACACACACACTACACACACACACATACATACAATGGAATATTACTCGGCCATCAACAAGAATAAAATCTTGCTATTTGCAGTGATGTGGATGAAGCTAGAATGTATTATGCTAAACAGAACAAGCCAATCAGAGAAGGAGAAATACCATATAATTTCGTGTGGAATTTAAGAAACAAAATAAGTGAATATATGGGAAAGGGGGGTGAGAAGAGAGGGAAAGGAACCACAAGAGACCCTTAATGACAGAGAGCAAACTATGGGTTGATGGAGGGAGGTGGATGGAGAGATGGGTTAGATGAATTATGGGTATCAAGGAGGGCACTTGTGAAGAGCATTGGGTATTGTATGTAAGTGACAAATCACTGAATTCTAGTCTTATAACTAATATTGCACTGTATCTTAACTAAAATTTAAACTAAAAAAGAAGGAAAAAAAATTTAAAGTGTACTTATATTTAAAAAAAACAGAGAAGAAATGGAAGACAAATAGAAACACAGAACAAGGGCAACAAATAGAAAACAGTAACAAATATGGTATACATTAATCCTGCTATGTCAATAAGCACTTTGCATGTCAGGGGTCTAAATGCATCACAATTAAAAGACAGATTTTCAGAGTGGATCAGTAAATGAGACCATACTATATGTTGTTTACAAGAAACCCACATTATTTATAAAGACACATAGATTTAAAGTAAATGAATAGAGAAAGATAAATCATGCTGACACTAATCAAAAGAAAGCAGGAATAGATATGTTAATTTCAAAGCAGTTTTCAAAGCAAACAGAGGGTAAAAGAGGAGCATTATATAACAGGAAGGGAATCAGTTTTCCAGGAAAACATAGTAATCCTTAATGTGTAGGCATCTAGCAACAGAGTATCAGAACATGTAAGGAAGAACTGATAGAACTGCAAGGAGAAATAGATTGAATCCACTGTTATAGTTGGAGATTTCAAGACTTGTGTATAGAAATGGACAGATTCAGCAGGCAGTAAATCAGTAAGGATAGAGTTGAACTCAATACCACTGATCAACTGTATATAATGAACATCTATAGATACTTCATTCAAGAACAGCAGAATACACACTCTTCTCAAGCTCCATAGAACATTTGCCAAAAGAGACCACATTCCGGGCCATAAAACACACCTTAAGAAAATTAGAACAGAAATCATACGGTGATTTCTTAGACCATCATAGAATTAAACTAACAGAATTAAATTTAAATGTAACCAGAATTAATATCTGGAAAATCACAAAATATTTGGACAGTAAATGACACTTTTAAACAACACATGGGTCAAAAAATAAATCTTAAATGTTTTGAACTAAATGAGCGTGAAAATAGCAAAATGTATCAAAATTTATAGTATGAAAATAGTTCAAGGAAAAATGGTAATATTAAATGTGCATAAATTAGAAAATAAGAGTCTAAAACCAATCATCTAAACTTCCACCTTTGGAACCTGGGAAAAGAAGAGAAAATTAAATCCAAAGTAAAAAGAAATAGTAAAAATTAGTGAGCAATCAACTAAATTGAAAACAGGAATCAATAGATAAAATCGATGAAATCAAACACTGGTTCATTTAAAAGATCAATAAAATTGATAAGCCACTAACCAGGCTAAGAAAAAAAAACACAGATTACTAATATCAGAAATGAAAGCAGAGACATCATTACCAGTCCCCTGGACATGAATAAGACAATAAAGGACTATGAATAATTCTCTGCCCATAAATTTGATGGCATAGATGAAATGGGCTAACTCCTCAAAAGACACAATCTACTAACACTCAAAACTCATACAATAAGAAACAGGCAAGCTGAATGGGCTTATATGTATCTACTTAAAAATTAAATAATAGTAACCTTCTAAAACAAAGCACTAATCCTAGATGGTTTCACTGTGAATTCTATCAAACATTTAAGAAAGAAATTATACCAGTTGTCTACATACTCTTTTAGAGGATAAAATCTGAGAGAACACTTCCTAACTCATTGTATGAGGCAGGCATTACCTAATAACAATACTGAAGAAGACATTACAAAAGAAAACTACAGGAGTGCCTGGGCAGTTCAGTCAGTTAAGCTTCTGACTCTTGCTTTCAGCTCACAATGTCAACTTTATGAGATTGAGCCCTGCATCGGGCTCCACACTGTTAGCACGGAGCCTGCTTTGGATTCTCTCTCTCCCTCTCTCTCTGCCCCTTGCCTGCTTGCATGCATGTACTCTCTCTCTCTCTCAAAATAAACTTTTAAAAAAAACAAAACTGCAGACCGATATCACTCACAAACGTAGATGCAAAAATCCTCAACAAACTATTATTAAATCGAATTTAACAATGTAAAAAATAGTTACATACCATGATCAAATTGGATTTATCTCATGTGTGCAAGGCTTGTTCAATATTTGAAAACCAATTACTGTAATCCCCAACAATAGGCTAAAGAAGAAAAGTCTCATCATCATATCAATAGATGTAGAAAAAGCATTTGACAAAATTCAATTCCCATTTATGATAAAACTTCTCACCAAACTTTGAAAACAGGGAACTTTCTCAACTTGATCAAGAATATCTACAAAAGCATCTACATTTAATATACTTAAAAGTGAGAAACTCAAAGCTTTCCCACTAAGATGAGGAAAAAGACAAGTCTCTCTTGCCACTGTCTTTCAACATCATACTGGAAGTCCTAACTAATGAAGTAAGAAAAGGAAGTAAAAGGGATGCAGATTAAAAAGAAGAAATGCTGTTTTTATTGACAGATATCATGAGTGAAAATGATGTAGAAGTTCAAAATAATTGAGCCCCCAAAATTTTCTGGGACTAGTAATGCATTATAACAAGGTTGCAGGATACAAGGTTAATATACGAAAGTCAATTTCTTATATACCAACAATAAACAAGTGGAGTATGAAATTAAAAACACTATATACTATTTATATTAGCACCCCCCAAAATTATATGCTTAGGTTAAATCTAACAAAATAAGTACAAGATCTATATGAGGAAAACTATAAAACTCTGATCAAGAAATCAAAGAAGAGGGGCGCCTGGGTGGCGCAGTCGGTTGAGCGTCCGACTTCAGCCAGGTCACGATCTCGCGGTCCGTGAGTTTGAGCCCCGCGTCAGGCTCTGGGCTGATGGCTCGGAGCCTGGAGCCTGTTTCCGATTCTGTGTCTCCCTCTCTCTCTGTCCCTCCCCAGTTCATGCTCTGTCTCTCTCTGTCCCAAAAATTTAAAAAAAAAAAAAAAAAAAAAGTTGAAAAAAAATTAAAAAAAAAAAAAAAAGAAATCAAAGAAGACTAAGCAGAGATATTCCATGTTCTTGGGTAGGAAGACTTGATATCGTCAAGATGTTCTTTCTAACTTTGATATGTAGATTCAGTACAATGTCAGTCAAAATCCCAGCAGGTTATTTAGTGGATATTGGCAAACAGATTTTATAGTTTAGAGAGAGAGGCAAAAGACCCAGAATAGCCAATGCAGTATTGAAGAACAATAAAGTTGGAAGACTGACCCTACCCTAATCCAAGATTTACTATAAAGTTTTAGTAATCAAGACAGAGTGGTATTGGTGAATGAATAGACAAAAGATCAGTGAAACAGAATGGTGAGCCCAGAAATAGAATTACATGAATATAATTAACTGATCACTGACAAAGAAGTAAGGGCAATACAATGGAGACAAGGTAGTCTATTCAACAAATTGTGGAACATCTCGGCATCCACATGCAAAAAAAAAAAAAAAAAAAAAAAAAAACTAAAACTTTATATTCTTTGCAAAAATTAACTCAAAATGGATCACAAACCTAAATGTAAAATTCAAAATCATAAAATTCCTAGAAGTTAACAAGAGACAAGCCAGATGATCTTGGATTTGCCTATGACTTTTTAGATAGGACACACTAAAGACATGATCCATGTGAGCAGTAATTGATAAATTAGAGTTCATTAAAATTAAAACTTTCTGCTGTGTGAAATACACCATCAATAGAATGAGACAAGTCACCACCTGGGAAAAAATATTTGCAAAACACATATCAAGTGAAGAGCCATTATTCATAATATACTGGGAACTGTTATAACTCAACAATAGGAAAACAACCCTATCAAAAATTAGACCAAAGACATGGACAGACACCCCAGTAAATGACATACACAGATGGCAATAAGTATATGAGAGGATGTTCCATATTATGCCATCAGGAAAATAAAAATTGAAATAACAAGATACCATTATATAGCCATTAAAATGGCCAAAAAATTCGACACTGATAATACCAAATGTTTTTGAGAATGTGGAGCAACAGGAAATTCCGTTGTTGATCATGGAATGCAAAGTGGTACAGCTATTGTGGAAGACAGTTGGACAGTTTCTTAGAAAAATAAAAATACTTTTACCATATAATCTAACAATCACCAGTGTTAGTATATTCCCAAAGGAGTTGAAAACTTCTGTCCACACAGAAACTTGCACATGGATGTTTCTATTGCCAAAACTTGAAAACAACCAATATGTCCTTTAGAAGGTAAATGGGTTTTTAAAAACTGTGTTACCATAAAAATTCTAGAAGAGAACACAGGCACTAATTTCTCTAATATCTGCCATAGCAATGTTTTCTAGATATGTTTCCTAAGGCAAGGAAAACAAAAGCAAAAATAAGTTATTGGGACTGCATCAAAATAAAAAGCTTTTGCACGGCAATGGAAACCATCAACAAAACAAAAAAGCAATCTAGTGAATGGGAAGATATTTGGAAATGATATATACGTTTGGGGGTTGGTATACCACAACTCAGCATCAGAAAAAACCAACAAACCAACACAACAACAAAAACACTAAACAGTCCAGTTAAAAAATGTTCAGAGGACCTGAAGAGACATTTTTTCAATTACCTATTGATGGCCCACAGACGTGTGAAAAGGTGCTTAACATCACTCATCATCAGGGCAGTGCAAATCAAAACCACAATGAGAGATCACCTTATACCTGTTAGAATGGCTAAAATCAAAAAGACAGAAATAACAAATTTTGGGGAGGGTATGGAGGAAAAGGAACCATTGTGCACTGTTGATGGGAATGTAAATTGGTATAGCCACTATGGAAAACATTATGGAGGTTCCTCAAAAAATTATAAATAGAAATACCATATGATCCAGTAATTTTGCTATTGGATATTTGTCCAAAGAAAATGAAATGTTTATTGCAGCATTATTTACAATAGCCAAAATATGGAATCAACCTAAGTGTCCATCAGTAGGTGAATGGATAAGGAAGACGTGGTATACATACAAAATGGGATATCGCACAGCCATCATAAAAAATGATATTATTCCACTTGAGAGAACATGAATAGACCCAGAGGGTAGTATTCTAGGTGAAGTAAGTCAACCTGAAAAAGACAAATTCCATATGATTTCACTGATAAGTGGAATCTAAAAAACAGAAATAAACCAAAAAACCAAATTAGACCTATAAATACAGAGACCAAACTGATGTTTGCTAAAGGAAGGGGGGGATGGGAAAAATGGACGAAGGGGAAAGGGAGATATAGGCTTCCAGTTATGGAATGAATAAGTCACAGGAATAAAAGGCTCAGCATAAGGAATATAGTCAATGATATCATAATAGCAATGTATTGGGACAAATGGTAGCTACATTTGTGAGCATAGCATAATGTACCAACTTGTCCAATCACTATGTTGAACACCTGAAACTAACACTGTGTCAACTCTACTCAAATAAAAAAAAAAATAAAGTACAATTAAAAAGTAATAATCTGCGGTACATGTAGGCAATGGAATATGGATTCAGCGCTAAAAAGAAATGAGCTATGAAGCCAGGAAAAGACACGGAGGAAACCTAAATGCATATCACTAAGTGGAAGAAACCAATCTGAAAAAGCTGCATACTGTGTAACTCTGTGTGGCCTTCTGGAATAGGCAAAATTATGCAGACAGTAAAAATATCTGTGGTTCTCAGGGGTTAGAGAGGAAGGATGGATGAATTTCCCGAGCACAGAGGATTTTTATGGCAGCGAAATTACTCTTTATGACACTATAATAGTGGATACATGTCATATGCATTTGTCCAGATTGTTAGAATGTGCAATATTGAGTGTGAACCCTAACATAAACTATGAACTTTGGGTAATAATGATGTGTCAGTGTAGGTTCATCACTTATTCCCCACCAGAGAGGTACATTTGTTGTATCGATAATGAGGGAGACAGTATTTGGGGCAGAAGTAGGTGGAAAAGCTCTGTACCTCCCACTGAATGTTGCTGTGATTCTAAAGTATTTTTTTTAAGCTAGGAAAGATTTTTTAAAGCTATGAAAAACATAAGGTGAAAAATGATTCTGTCATTTTCTAGAATTGATGTATCCTATCATCAAGAAATCAGTCCAGACGATAGAGATTTACTGTATTTGCTTTATAGTTCATTCGTTAAAGAATAGTTATTTTGTATGTAGGTGCTAGTTGTAGGGAATATTGTAGTAATAAGTAAATGTAAAACTATCAGATAATAATAAGGCTATAAGGAGTTAAAAACATCAACGGGGAACCATTACTATCTTATGCTAAGGAAAGATAGCCCTGAAGAAATGACATTTAAACTGAGATGTGAATGACAAGCCAAAGCTAGTCATGAGGACATGTGAGAGAAGAGCTAGCTTTCATTCATTCAAGCTAAAGTAGGATAGGATCCATGTCTTAGTCTTGGAACATTAAAACCAAGGCAAAGAAGAGTCAGAGACGTATGAAGAAAGGGCCTTACAGACTGGAGGATGGAATTTGGATTTTATTATAAGTGGAAAAAGACCGTAAAGGACTCAATGAGACCTACATATTTAAAATTTTACTCTGAAGCTACGGATAGTAGATTATAGGTGGCAAGTGTGGAAGTTGGGGATTTGGGCAGGAGAGTTTTGCTGGAGTCTCGGTGAGAAATCATTGCCTTTTGAACTGGGTTGGAAGTGGTAAAGGTGGTGATCAGTGTTGGGATCCTGGACACCTTTTCCTTGCAGACAACAGTTCTATACGGGTTATATGGACGGATGTATTTGTGTATTAGGAAAAGGCGAGGGAAAACTAAGGATGAAAAGATTATTGGGCTTTTGGTCAGTATCTACCAAGATGTGGAAACACTTATAGTAGAACAGAATTGAGGGAAATCAGAATTCTGTTTTGGAACATGTTATGTTTGAAAGTCCTACTGGATGTCTGAGTGAGCTATCGGGTAAGCACCTTGCATAAATGAGTCAAATTACAGAGATCTATTGAGGGAGGGGTATGAATTTGAACATCATTGACTTATTGACAGGATCTAAAGACAAAGGGACTTGAAGTTACCACAGGAGAGAATATAGAGACTAGAAGGGGTACCAGGGCTAAACCCCAAAGCACACTATTTAGGGTTTGATCAGAAGGGAAGAACCTGGCAACAAAAAGGTAGCTAATGAGGAAGAAAGAAAACCATTCGAGTGAGATACATGGAATCGAGAAGAAAGTACTTCAAGAATAAAGTGAGTCTCCTTGTGTCAGATGTTACTAAGCGGCCACGTGAAGGGAAGGGTGACATTGGAAGAAGTGTTGTCAGAACTAGCAGCTCTGGTGCTTCAGCGGCCGTGGCAGGAGGATGCTTGGTGAAGAGCAGGAAAGGAAGCCAACTAAAGTGACATGACCCAGTGCTGAAACAGATGACCTCCGGCAATTCTTTCAAGATGTTCTTGAAGAGGACAGAGAAATGGAATGAGACAGAAGTGGGGACAGGGAGGTTAGGGTTTTCAAACTAGTGGCAAAAAACTGGAAACAACATAAATGTCTACTAGTAGAGGAATGAGCAAGACATTAGCTTTTCAGTGGAATACAAGTATGTGCATGAATATGGAAATATGTTCTTTTGTATGGATAAAATATATCATGGTAACAACTTAAAAAATAAATGTGGAGATTGCACATACAAGATGACAGCACAGGTGTCTATTTCCTCATCCACTGAACACCATTTGAAAGTAGTAAAGAAATATAAGATGGTAGTAACAATGAGAACGGAAGAGAAGACATCAGTAGATTTGAAGATAAAATCTCCAAGAGGCTCTAGACTTGGGGACAGGAGTGAGAAACAGGATATAACATGGGGATCGGGGCACCTGGGTGGCTCAGTGAGTTAAGCGTTTGACTTCAGCTTGGGTCAGTTTGTGAGTTCCAGTCCCGCATCAGGCTCCCCACTGACAACGTGGCACCTGCTGGGGATTCTTTGTCTCTCCCTCTCTTTCTACCCCTCCCCTGCATGCATGTGCACTTTCTCTCTCTCTCCTTCAAAGTAAATAAACTTAAAAATTTTTTTAAATAAAATGGGGATCAAGTAAAAAATGTCAATCAGTCTTTGCCTTGCCTTCTGCTTGTAGGAACAGATCCCACTGGCCAGATGATTGTGTGTTGGGGGGAGGGGGGAGTCTGTTTCTAAAAAGTTTTAAGTGTCTAGGTTGAATTGGAGCATATTTGTATATCCGCTCTCCAGAGTGATGTCCTCTTCGTTGTGGCATTTGGGAAGCATTCTGAGTAACAGGCCACTCGGGCAACAAGCCCAGTTCAGATGCACAAGAAATCCAAGTCTGGTCTCTATTGCCTAGTTTTTGTTTGTTTTTTTTTTTAATTGATAAATCTGTAAACCAGATATTTAACTTACAGATAAAATCAAATATGCACATTGAGAACATTTGAGAAATACCAACCCTCCTTTTAAAAAAATGTTAATTAGTATCCTCAAAGAAATTCAAAACAATATTGCATCCACTGGAAAAAAAAATCCCCAGATGCTTTGAAAAAGGAACACATCAGAGAAAAAGACATTTCCTGGAAATTAAAACACAATTTTGGAATTTTACAATTTAGTAGATGATTTGGCAGATGAAATTGAGAACGTGTCCGACCATGTGGAAGAGGGGTAGGCAACCTTTTTGCATAAAGAACCAGGTAGTAAATATTTTAAGTTCTGTGAGCAGTTATTTGGTCTCAGTCACAACCCTTCACTCTGGCTTTGCAGCATAAAAGCAAATGAGCAAGGCTGTGTTCCAGTAAAACTTTATGAACACTGAAGTTTGAGTGGCATATGATTTTTACACATTACAAAATATTATTCTTTTGATCTTTTCCAGCCATTTAAAATATAAAAAACATTATAATTAGCCTGTTGACCGTATAAAAATATGCAGTGGGCCAGATTTGGTCCAGGCCATAGTTTACTGACCTCTAATATAAAAGAAAAGTATGAATGACATGAGGGGAAAGCAAACTAAATGGTGGCATGAATTGAAGCAATTGATGGAATGTAAGAAAAAGTCTATTTGATTTTTGTCTTAGGAAACTTCTTTGAGATTCTGAACGGATATGACATTGGACAGCTGAGGATGTTATACAAGAAAAAATAATGAAAGCTAGAATAATTGGCCCAGCATCTGAACAGTATTTTTACAGTCACAATATAGTAAATGCTACTTATTGATTTTTTAACTTTGAATCAATCCATATGACATAGCAGATCTGATAGAGATAGAAAATATGTGCTGCTATCCTTGACAATATAAAAATAATAGTGCAAATGACAGAAGGTGGAACATGGAAGGAGATGATCGATTACAAAAGAGGAATGAAAACAAAGACGAGTCCTTATTTGGAAAAATCATACAGATTTAAGTATATTAAGGGTCAAAAAATAACCAATTAAGAACTAAAATTAATCATCCTGATTAAGGAAGCTAGCATATATGTGCCAAATCCTGATCATTCTCTTAAGAGTATCCAAAGATAATTAATTCTCTAAGTCTGACCAATTAAGGAGACTGAGGAGAGAAACCTTCATGTGCAGCTAGGGTTGGAAAAAAGGGACAGGTTTGAGTTTGATCATAATGTGCATGCTGCTTTGAAGAAATAATCGTTTCCAGTGAGAAAAATGGGACAAGAGACTGGTGTTTTTTACTCTACATCCTTTGTTTCAATTTTTTTTTTAAACTCTGTGCATGCTTTCTTTGATAGCAAGAAGATTAGGGATAGATAGGATGATTATAGAAGCATAAAAGTTATTTAAATTGTTAAATAAGGATATAGAATTTTTTTTGTTACAAGGGTCATGTGGCCATAAAGACATGTGCAGGGACATGGATTCTGGGAAGACAGTTTATAAATATGTAATTGTGTTAAGGAGATCAATCCTAGGTTAAGATTTCCTTTAATTGCATAAAAGTATTTGAAAAGTAAATGTAAATGTATAAAGAAATTTTCTTCTGTTGTCTTATAATTTATCTCCCTTCCATTTTATCCTCTTCTTTATTAAGCGTATGTAGTAAAATTTTCCAAGTTCTATCAATTGTAGATTGTCAGACTATTTTGCAAGTTCACCAGTTTCTCTGAACCAGAGTTTGGCCCTGTATTAGCTTGGGCTGCTGTAATAAAGTACCATAAACTAGGGGGCTTAAATAACAGAAATGTATTTTGTCAGTTTTGGAGGCTGGAATTTCAAGATCAAGGTCCCAATATGGTCAAATTCTGTTGAGTGCTCTCTTCCTGGCTTACAGATAGGTGCCTTCTTCCCATGTGCTCACAAGATGGAGGGAGAGCCTTCTTGTGTCTCTCCTTATATAAGGATGCCAGTCTTATGGAGTCAAGACCCCACTAGGTGACCTCATTTAACCTTAATTACTTTCATAAGGACCCAAACTCCAAATACAGTCACATCAGGGGGTTAGGGCTTCAACATACATATTTTGGAGGTTACAAACTTTCGGTACATAACAACCCCCATTGAACTGTTATTTGGCCGAATTGAACATAGGGACAAATTGTTTTGCCACCAAGAAGTCACATGGAACTGGAGAGTAGCTGCCCTTTATGTAGGCTTAACTTTTATTTTTTTTTCTTCTTTTTTTTTTTTTAATTTTTTTTCCCAACGTTTATTTATTTTTGGGACAGAGAGAGAGAGCATAAACGGGGGAGGGGCAGAGAGAGAGGGAGACACAGAATCGGAAACAGGCTCCAGGCTCTGAGCCATCAGCCCAGAGTCCGACGCGGGGCTCGAACTCACGGACCGCGAGATCGTGACCTGGCTGAAGTCGGACGCTTAACCGACTACGCCACCCAGGCGCCCCTAGGCTTAACTTTTAAAACCCAAACGCACTAATTGGAAGCTTTGCACAGACTGACTTCTACCCTAACAGAGTCTAGAGTTTTTAGGCTCTCCAAACCCCAGTGTCCCTGCCCTGTTAAATACAACTGGAACTGTATTTTCTTAGTGCCTTTGTTTTCTGAGTGTCAACAGTATGGTAGCCCCAACTTCCCAAGAACCATCAGCCCTCTCTTTTCTGTAAAATGATCCAAAGCACTACTCAGCCTTTTAATTTTCATTTTACCTTTACAACAGCTTTGTAAGATGGTTCACGTTTTGCTGGTGATGTAATTGAGAGACTGTGATTAGTCCTGCCTTCTTGTATAGAGCAGACAATGTGCTGCTGCCCATAATGAAGAGAGTGGAAAGAACCCTGAGGGACTGATGACTGGTGTGGATCCTAGCTCTACCCTAGGCATACCCAGGTTAGGACAAAGGCAGGATTGCTTTTGACAGATTGATCTTAATTGATTCAATTAAGGAAGCAAACTAGCACTAGGAACTTCAATAAGGTGGCTCATGTCTTTTTTTCCCCTATGACCAGGAAGCCAGAGTGACCTCATGAGCCTCATTTTTTCTCATATGTTCATCAAACTAGAGTGATGTCATGGAATAAGCATAGACTTTGGAATTATTGCAGATGTGGACTGAATGCAGCTCTGAAGTTCACCAGCAGTGTGATCTTCCATGAGTTACTTCAATGTCCTATGCCTGTTCTTCTGTCAGATGAAAGCAATAACTACTTTATAGGCTGTTGGGATGATTAAAGATGGTTTATCTAAACTGCTTAGAACAATTCTTCCTATATGCTGTTATAAAATTGAATCTAATGTTCTGTCTGGAATGACATAATAAGCTCTTCTATCATGTTACCAAGCCTGAAATGGTCAGACTTGGCCAGGCATGTTCTTACAATGATTTCACAGGAGCAAGAAAGCATGCACAAGCCCCAAAGACCTCTCGAGAACTCCCCTCAGACCTGGCCCATCATCACCTGTGCCTTGAACTTTTGATCAAAGCAGGTCACACTGCTCCCCTTCCATCCCCACCCCCACCCCCAGACTCAAGACTTGGAGAAACATGCCACCTTGTGCCTAATGGACCTCCAGCTGTATTCAGAGAGTCGTTTTGTACTTAGGACATTTTGGTATCAATCCACCACATTGTTACTCCAAAGGAATTGTCCTAGAAATATGAACGCATGAACATTTTCTGGTCCTTACATTCCTTTTTGTTTTAGCATGCTTTCACTCATCCAACATCCGCACGGGGTTTTGCTCTATCAGGCACATGCTCAGAGCATATGTGTGCCTTTGTACCTTGCAGCACAGCACCTCCCATAGGGTGTGCACATTTGGGCAGGTGAGCAGTGGGCTTTCCTCTGTACTGAGATGGAGCAGACACCAAGTACAGTGTGATCCTCTCCCTCCACGTTTCTCTTAACAAGCACAACACTCTGGGCTTACAGGAAGAACAGGCCTTGATAAACAGCCATCCGGGATGCCACAGACATCTCGTTTCCTATTGACTGCCTGCGCATGCCTGTTTACCCCTCCGTGAGGTTTTAATGTTAGAATCTCTTATGCCCAGCAGCATGCATTTGGAAATCAGATCTTCACCAGCATGACATACAGGCATCCACCTCACAGCTTGTGAGCAGTAGAGCGTATGCATCTCGATGGTGCGCCTTTATATATAGTTCCATCAGGTGCCTGGGGAGTCCAGACAGTATCTTTGGCATGGCATTGGGACATGTTGTGCATGACTGTTCCTGGAGACAGGGAAGAGCTGGTTCTGAGTGTCAGGGAAACCACTGGCATGACCTATCATGGGAAAACACGAAGTGATGCTTTTTGGCTGCAGCAAAGCAGATTTGAGTAAGGCGACCATCCCTTTGACTCTCCTAATTTGGTATCTTTGCCTCTCCAGGTTTCTTCTTTTTTCCTACATTTTCTCATTTCTTGTTCCTAAGCATGCCATTTTTACTGGTGCCTTTTAATACTTCTCCTTTCCTTCAGCTATCTTCCTTTGAGTTCACTAACCTTACCACCACCTCCCAATGCCTGCAACTTGGCTCGGGTCAGCTGGACTCCAGGGATCACCTCTGTCTGCTGTATTGCATGGCTGCTTCCCCAGCGAGGCTTGCAAATTCCAGCAGGGCAGCATATCACTGACATGCGAGAGATTAGAAGATACACTTTCCTGAACACATAGTATGTGACAGGCACCTTTAAAGTGCTTTGAGTAAACTATTTCTTATTTCCACAAATGACAAGCTACGTTTTATTTTCAGTGTACTGAGGGACATGTTTAGAAAGGTTCAGTGACCTGCCCAAGGTCACCGTGCTAGTGAATGCCACAACTAACCTTCAGTCTAGGTCCGCATGATTCCAAATGCCAACCTTGTTTCGTTACATCACTCTCTGTGTCAATCGGAAAAGAAAAATCGAGAATCAGAAATGTGAGCTGTCTTGCTAAGAATTATACTGCTAGAATGTCTCTGCATATTTGGCTCAGTGTAAGAGAAATCTAATTGGAGAAAAGGCTGTTGTAGTTCTAACCTGGGAATGTCAAGAGCACAGCTGGGACTTGAATCATCTTTCTGACACTCAAGGATATAGGAGCTGTGATATATGATGACGGACCAGACAGTTCTTCATTCGTTCAACAAATAATTATTGAGTGCCTGCTGTGTGCCAGGTACTGTTCTAAAGTTTGGGACTCTTCATGAAATAAAAAAGATCCCTGCCTTTGTGGAGATGGCAGGCAGGTGGGAAGAGACAGATGAGGATGATAACAGACGAAATAAGTGAGCTACATAGTACCGTAGATGATGCTTGCTCTTGAGAAGGAAACACTGGAGCAGTGTAATAAGTATCAGAAGTGCCAGAGGGAAGAGGGTTGCATTTTTAAATAGGAAGATCAGGGTAAGACTTACTGAGGAGGTAGAACTTGAGCAAAGGTTTGAAAGAAGGGAGGGAATTAGCACTGTCACTGTCGGGGAGAGGAGCCTCTCAAGCAACATACGAACTGAGGAGAGTTGGCACTTATACGCAGCAGCATTAAGGTGAGGGTAGTGGGCGCAGTATATAAAGGTAGCAAAGGAGTCCATCAGAGATACTGGGTTGCCAGATGGCTTGAGGCTTTGCAAGCCATTTCAAAGATTTAAAACAAGGGAAAAACAGAATGATCTGTTAGGTGCATCTCACCTAGATGAAGTAGGCTAGGTGTGGTATGATTGTGTTTTTGATCAAAATTGTAGCAGTCAGTGTGGGTGATGAAAGGAGATTGGGGTCTGGATGTAGTTAAAGGTAGACCTCTTGGTTTTGCCAATAGATTCAGTGTAGAATACAAGAGAAAGGAGTGTATGGTGATTTTAAGATTTGGAGCTATGGCAACATGAAGTATAAAGCTTCTCTTAGAGGAGGTGAGAAGTGTAGTTTTGAGAAGAAGGACAGGAGGTCAGTTTTGGACATGATGAATTTGAAATGTTTACTAGATCTGCAGATGAAATTGTGAGGTCATGGATGGTATATATAATTTCTTAGTTTGGGGAGAGAAGACTGGGCTGAAAATATAATTTGGGATTCATCAGCAAATACCATGGTTAAAAAAAATAATAAAGCAAGATACCCAGTGGAGAGTACCAGTATGATGTGTGAAATGGAAATCAGTGCATTGGGTGGTAAGGAGACTTGTCTTGCATTACTGAAAAGGCAGGACTCACAATCAGTGAGAGCATAGAAGCCTGACTTTGACTTCAACACACAAAAAAAAATTTTTTTGAAGACTTTATTTTTAAGTAATCTCGACACCCAACATGGGGCTCAAACTCACAACCCTGAGATCAAGAGTCACACACCTCACCAACTGAGCCAGGCACCCCAATACAAAAATAACATTTTAACCTATTAGAGCTTATTAGCAGTGGAATAACCATTTTCACAGGTGCTTTTGCTGATGCTGCAAATTTTCAGGGAGAATCTTGAACCTAGATCATTGTTTTTCCAAATTTTGTATAGCTCTAAAAAAAGAGAATGGTAATTATTTTCCATTAGGGGATTAACATTGGTCTTTATCCAAGAAGTTAACACACATGTGTATCTTGATATATTTATCATAGCCCTGGTTTACTCTCCACTGTTTTAGATGTGTTAAAGTGGATTGGATTCTTGCCTTAGGTTTAAACTTGAACCTACTGGCTATGTAGAGTCCTCCAAAATTTCAGTTCCTGTGAGGCTGTAGTTCTGAGGATTTAGGAATGAAAAAAGCCATCACTAAAATTCAATATGGGCAAATTAAGGGGAAAATTATATCAGGTCAATTTTTTTTTATTTTAATGACACTACTATAATGATGTCTTAGAACAATGGTTCTCAAACTTTTAATCGTAGGATCCTATTATAATCTTAAAAGTTTTTGAGCACCTCAAAGGGCTTGTGTCTACAGGGATGGTGCAAATATGGGAGAACAACCAATACACTGGTTAATAAGGATTCCCGATGATGCACTGAAACCTGCAAAATAAAGTTGAAGTTCTTAAGAATCTACTTTCAGGAAAGGAGAACCCCTACTTTGACAGAAGTTAATTTGAAGAAGACCCAAAACTGTAGATTTCCGCTAAGTTCAGTGTAAGCCAATGATCTGACTTTGCAAAAGAAAGGACGGAAGGTAGGTAAGTTTGGGTTTCAATACTGTGTTTCTTTTTGTAGTCAGTGCTTTTGAGATACTGCCTTTTGAAGGAAATATTAACAAGCTACCATGCCCTGTGGAGGAGACTGGAAATCGAAAGGTCTAAAGCAGATACCATGTGAAGAACAGATGGAGAAACTAATAATGCCACTCTGTTTACTTGGAAAAATTCCTAAAGTTGCTCACCCATTACTGCTACTGAGGGATGCTACACTGGTTAGAAGAGACAAACACTGGAAACGAGGAAGCACTGAATGGTTGAGGTGATGTTAAAGCAATGGTTAAAGACAGAAAAATGTGAAATAACACGACATATATTTATCTTGCATTTATCTAAGAGATTTTACTGTAAACTTTCCAGCAGTGAGATGCCTTCTCATTGAGAAGCATGAAATTTAAGAGGTTCATTCATCACGTTTTCGTTTAAACCTAAGAAAGTGACCAAGTGGAGTTCAGAAGCTACACTGTGAACAGGATAGAAGAGATAACCGTTACGACTTTCTAACCAGCTCCTTGCATGAAAGAGTTAAGGCGCCGGAAGAGGGCATTATTAGTACTTGAAAATCAATTCATTCAGAGCCAAGGATTCTGTGAACTAGCCCATGGATCCATTTTGGGGGTGAATGAGCTTCAGAAGCTGTTAAAGGAGACGCAAATGGCTTGTTGTATATGCTTGTCCTTCCCCTCCACCTTGTCATTCCTTTTTCCAGTCTTGAGTAAGATTACACAGTGGTTAAACCAACGAAAGAGGAGACCAGCATCTAAAGGAAAATCACTGCAGGCTGGTTAAGAGAAGAGGCAATGTTGAGAGCTTGCAAACACCTGTTTATAATGAGATGCTGCAGATGTGTTTGCCACTTGCTGATATTTGGGCACAACAGTCACTCCGACCTGCCAGTACATATCAGCAATCTACGTGTTGCCTACTTTTTCCCCGCTCGGCCTTGTGTAAGCTTTCCTAGTTAAGTGTATACAACCATTGGGAGCTTTAGGTTGTAGTGTTCTCTTATAAATCAAAACCTAGTAAATTAAAGAGATTTTATATTACAAAACAAGTAAGTTGACGGGGCGCCTGGGTGGCGCAGTCGGTTAAGCGTCCGACTTCAGCCAGGTCACGATCTCGCGGTCCGTGAGTTCGAGCCCCGCGTCAGGCTCTGGGCTGATGGCTCAGAGCCTGGAGCCTGTTTCTGATTCTGTGTCTCCCTCTCTCTGTGCCCCTCCCCTGTTCATGCTCTGTCTCTCTCTGTCCCAAAAATAAATAAACGTTGAAAAAAAAAAAAAACAAAAAACAAGTAAGTTGAGGGATAATCAAATGACAAAATTTAACTTGAAAAGCATTTTGTAATATGTTCTTTCACTATCAAGCTTCTTCTTTAAAGCATTTAATTATTTTGTAACTTAGAAAAGCTTCCAGTTTACCTTAAAGAACTTAAAACTGAAGAGTTTTCTCCATTTTAGCACAAACCAGAACTATAGACTGAAATTGTTGAATAAAGGTGAGGAATCATTTGCCAAAAGTAATTTGCAAACAGATTTTCCCTCAGGGATGTGTCTTTCGCATCAAGTGAGGCCTCCTTGTAAAATAGACCCTAAAAGTGTCTGAAGTGCACTTTCAGCATCTCTACAGAAAAGTCAGGACCAATTCGGAGAGGAAATGCCTGGAATTCTGTTTGGTATCACAATGCTTGCAGTTAAGATAACAAACTGCCTCTGGCTCCTTTCAGGGCAACAAAACTAACTAAAATCAGCACCAGGGCTGTAAATCCTGGAGAATGGTATGGTAGACCAGAGCCCAGAGAAAGGGAACTAGGGCAAATGTTTTTTTTAATGCTTGCCTTTCGGCAGGATAGGTGTTTCGGGTTTTTTTTTTTAATTACTATTTCTAATAAATATGAAATACTATTGATTTGTTTTGTGAACTGTTTTGGATTTGGCTCCCACCGGGGGTGGGGAGAGGGAAACAACATATCAGAAAATTTGGGGCTGGAGTTGCATGTAAGCTGTGAGAATAGCAGAGCAAAGGAGGGCGCTTGAAACATCACTATGGAGCTATTAGGTTTGACAACTCTGTACCTCCCAGTGGGACGATGCAGTAAGTAGATTGACATGGGTTTGACATATGCTCATTGTTGTTCCAAATGACACATGGAAGTGTAAGCTCTTTAAAAGAGTTAGGTTATGGCATTCACTTCCAAAATTTGGTTGCTACTGGGGATGGGGTAATCGTGATGGGAGAAGTGACTGAAGTTCACCCGGGTGCTGTGCAAAGAGCAGTTCAGGCAGAAAAAATGAAGTCGGCTCTGAGAATCCATAAGCAGCTGGATACTGAGGGAAGTGGAGTCTTTATAGCTCTTAACCAACTAATGTGTGGCAAATTAATAATTCCATAATAAAGCCAAGACTAAGAATTGGCTAATAAATGGGGCCAGTGCTTTTATCACTATCAGATTAAGAAGAGACAAGCAATTGCCCAATGATAGGAATCTTTATCCCTCCCCATTTTATTTATGCCAGTTGACATGGAGGCAGATCCATGTAGGTTCCTGCAGTCTTAAAAATCTGTGCCTAAAGCATTGAGTGTATTGCCGTCCAAGCAAGTGATACCAAATTACTGCTTAATAAGAGTATATTCTGAAGGAAAAGCAAGGCACCTCCTTGCATGTTAGCCTCAGAACACCCAAATTTATGACAAAGGGATAATTTGTAACAAAAGCATACTTGGGGGCTGATGGGGATGCATCCTGAGTTCACTTGGCATGTATGGGTTAATCTCGACCTGAAGCCCAGTTGAGGGGGCTTTACTTTGTGCCAAGGGGCCTCTGTTTCCTAAGAAATGAGCAAGTTAAAGGTGCTCTTCCCGGAAATTTAGCATATTGATATATAAGCAACTTCACCCTCTTGTCTTTCCCTTCCTAATTTACAGCTGTCCTATAATTGGTTTATAGGAGTTTTCAAGAGATGTGATTAGCTTTACCTGCAGTAAACTTGTAAAGGGTTTCAGGGTAATGATGTGTCAGTTATGAACTCATTCAGTTAATCTGAAGAAAAATTTTTAGAGCAGGAAGGAGCCAGATTCAGACTTGTAAAACATGATGGTAGTGCATTTCTAGCTAAAAGAGCCAAAATTCTAGTTTCCTTATCATGGAAAGGAAAAGAGGGAATGACAAGCAAATAAGAAACCAAACAACAAAACATTAACTCATTTGCACCAACGCCCCCAGAGGCCCTCCTCGCTCATCAAAATTAGAACAATTGATACAGGTGCATACGGAGCTTAGAGGGACCATGGTGGGCAGCCTGTGACTCAGGGATATGGGGTGTGGAAGGAAGAGGCTGACACGTTTGACTAGAAGCCACGTGGGAGCAAGACACAGTTGGTGGAAAGCAGCAAAACGCTATGCTTGAAATTCACTGCTGGGTTCATTTCATTAATCCATTCACTTATTCATCATGGCTGCATAGCATCTCTTAAATGCAGGGCATTCTGAGAGCACAGTTGTAACACATCCTCACCAGCATATAACTTAGTATTGTAATTGTTACCAGCATTATAGAACATGGTACCTTAACTTCGTGATGACAGACAATGGTTTATGATGCTCATGGATTACGCGAGTCAGGAATTCACTCGGGGCACAGCAGGGATGGCTTGTCTCTGCATCCTGGTGTCTGGGAGCCTCAGCTGGAAGATTCAAAGACTGATGGCTGGAATCATCTGCAACTTGTTGACTCATTGTCTGATGGTTGGTTGGTGCTGGCTGTCAGCTGAAACATCAGTTTGGGGATTGGCCAAAATTTCTACACATCATCTCTTCACGTGGTCTGAGCTTCCCCACAGCATGTGGCTGGGTTCCAAAGCTGAATGCCAAAGAGGATGAGCCAGGCAGAAGTTGTATCTTTTTGGTGACCTTGCCTTAGAAGTCAATCAATTCCACTGTGCTCCACTGGCCAGAACCACTACAGACCTTGCCAAAATTCAAGGAAAAAGAACATCAACCCCAAATATCAGTGTAGGAATATCAAGTACAATGAATAAAGAACAGATATATGTGTACGGATGTGTATATATGTACATGTATAAAGTCATCCTTGAGAAATATAATCTACCACAATAAGAGTGAAAGAAAAAATTATAAAATAAATTAGCATAAAGTAAAAACTATTGCTTGTGATGATTTTGTAAGTCATGGCCCAAAGAATCCTATTGGAAATATACTAACAGAAAAAAGAAACACCTGAGCACTGTGTTTCACAAGTGTGAATCACGTGCATGTGACTTCTGTTAGTATCTTGTTACCATCTATATCACTGTTCATTCCCTTCATTTTTTTAATTGACCAACGGTTTTTAAACTCAAATTTGTTTTAAAAGCAAACTAGGGGCACCTGGGTGGCTCAGTCAGTTGAGTGACTCAGGTCATGATCTCTCAGATCGTGGGTTTGAGTCCCACGTTGGGCTCTGTGCTGACAGCTCAGAGCCTGGAACCTGCTTCAGATTCATATTTCCTCTCTCTCTCTCTCTCTCTCTCTCTCTCTCTCTCTCTCTCTCTCTCTGTCTGTCTCTCTCTCTCTCTCTCTGTCACACACACACACACACAAATAAACACTAAAAATAAATAAAAGCAAACTAGATATTACTACTGAAAATAAAAATTTTTTGCCTTTATTTGCCATAATACAAAAGTAACCTTAAATATAATAAAAATAAAATTGAACAGTCGCTAGGTGTGTTGCTTTCTGATGAAGGTTGTAATGGCAAAGCATGCCCTCTTTGTCAGAAATGTTAGCAGGTATTCGAAAGATATTAAATCACAGTCCTACAAAATTGAGGCTCTCTTTTTGCCTTAATCTGAAAGATTGAAAGAGAAGTAAAAGTGAATGATCCCTAGTGAGAAGGTCAATGACATTGACCAGGTCTGGGTGCTGCCCAATATCCTTTAAAGATTTTTCTATATTACAATCCTAGATTTTTGACAAATACTGATAAAAATTTTTTAAAAACTAAGCTTTCATCTTGTCCCAGCCAAGTTGTTAGGATCCATGAGGAAGATGGGCATCTGGCACAGAGCTGATGCACATTAATTGATGAATGAATTAATTCTGTCAAAGGCTAGGTCCTAACACACCTTTGTTTTGTTTCATAAACCCCTTCCTGAAAGATCTGTTGAGCAGTAAAAGGCCTTAATTAGTTGGCTTCTACATCAGGTTTAGCCACCCCATTATCTTATTACCATTCTCCACATGCTGGCAGAATTGACTTTTTGCTTCCCCGCTGTGGCATAACTAATTCCTAGACTTTACAGGACCACTCCCAGGCCAGTGTGCACTCTTTAGTACGTAGGCATCTAAATCCAATAACATTCGTTCCTGAAATAATTATTAGCGCCTGCCAGGGCTAGTGTTGCACTAGACCCTAGAGATCTCAAAATGGACACTTTTGTGGACTACAAAGAAAGGCCACTTGGGGGCAGCTATTTCACCCCTAAAATTTAATTAAATGCTTAGCAACAGCATTGTCTTACTGTTGAAGTGTTTGTCAGAAAACACTACTTCCTGGGGACTTTTTCCAGTGGAGATGATAACTTGAGAATAAGTATAATTTCCATGGCCTTTTCCACCTAGACCTTTTCTTCTGGTTTTCATGGGTGTGGAAAAGGTCTATAGAGGTTAGGAGGAAAAGAGCCAGATACTTACCTTCAGGGATTCCAGCCGGTAGCCTTGACCACACCCTCTAGGACTTCTAACAGTAGTGCCTTTCTGGACATGGGGCTGACATTAACCTTTTCCTTCTTCATTTATAGTCGGCTACAGTGAAGCTGTCAAAACCAGTGGCTCTGTGGACTCAGCAGGATGTCTGCAAGTGGTTGAAGAAACATTGTCCGAATCAGTATCAGATCTACAGTGAGTCATTCAAACAGCATGACATAACTGGTAAAGTATGCGGCATCCAAAATATTTTACTCCCTCTTTCTCTCCCCATCACGGTGGCCTTTCCCATACCCTTACAATGAACTGCATCTCCCTGCTGAAATTTTCTGGCATGGGTTTGCTTACTTTAAAAGGAGAATGGATTCCAGACCCATGCAAACTATGCTACTGAATAAGCATAAGAAGTTCTAGAGAAGCTTGGATTCTGCAGGTTCAGTACAAGTATGTGGGAGTCAAGCTAAGGGGGTGGGTGGGGGACTCTAGAGAAAATGTGTACCAATCCTAGAGAAAAGAAAGGAAGGAAGTCTTCCAAAGTATCTAGGTTTGTGGGATCAGTATTTGATGTTCTAAGTAGGAAAGATTTCTAAACAGGAAAATTCTGAGGTGAATATGATAATACTAACTTACAGTCCCTGAGATGAATACCTTCAAAGCACAAATGAAGATTCCATTTACATCAAGGGGCTCTGAGTATTATATTTGAAGGTCAAGAGACACTTGGAAGCAGAAACCATGACAGTATAATGAACTGTAAAAGCCCTTAGGATCCTGTCTCTCGATTGGAGAACAGGCTGGGTGAGAAGAAGCCGATAGGGCCCGCCGTGGGAGCCCATCAGAACAAGGGCATCTTCACACTTCCCCTGTGTTCCCCTCCCACCCTGAGGGTCTGCATGAATATGGGCCGCGTCCCTCCCCTTGTCCCTCTCCTGTTGCAAACACTGTGATGAAACACAGGACTGAAAAACATGCTCTGTGCACCAAAACTGTGCTTCAGAGGAAAAACGTGTTGAGGAGTCCCGATTCTAGTCCAGATCCTTCCCCTTTTCCAAGAGAAGACTATCCTCTAGTGGGAAAGTGACTTGATCTTGAGTAGCCCAGCACTGTGAATACCAAGCCTCTTTCCAAACTGGGTGGTTTTCAAAGTGTGTTCCATGGAGCCCTTGGGTGCGCTAAAGGTTGCCAATGGGATGGGGTGTGCTTTGGGTAGAGATAAGTGTGTCAACTAAACCAGCTCCCTTTATATCTGTTTTACGTGTTTGAATTATACGAAAAACTTCATTTGGAAAAAAGGTTTCTAATACTAAAGAACATTTTTCTTTTCTTTTTTTTTTTTTTATGTTTATTTTTGAGAGACAGAGCGCAAGCGAGGGAGGGGCAGAGAGAGGGAGACACAGAATCCTAAGCAGGCTCCAGGCTCTGAGATGTCAGCACAGAGCCTGATGCAGGGCTCGATCTCATGAACTGTGAGATCATGACCTGAGCCAAAGGCAGACGCTTAACTGATTGAGCCACCTAGGTGCCCCTAAAGAATATTTTTCAAATCCTGAGCTGGATTTTCCTAGATTCCTTCTGACCAAATTGGTAATGTTTTAATATTTAAGGAGCACACCCAAGTGTAGCTCAGGCTGAGTAGTTAACAGAGAGTGAAGTGTTAAAATTGTACTTAATTAATTCACTTTGCTTCCCCCCCACCCCCAAGTAGAATAAAATGGCTTTTTAGGTGAAATTCCTGAAATTCTGAAGGCACTGTCAGAACTTAGCTTAGATTCCAAGTGTCAAATTGTTTTTTCTTTGGCCCTCCCTTAACAATACAAGAGCATCTCAGAGTCCTTTTTTCCACCCCTTAAGTAATCAGTTAGTAACCATTTGGCTGATTATGGTCGCCTTCATCCCAAAATGTGTGCTTAATGTTTCTTAATGCCTGTGTGATAGAGTAAAGGCAAAGCCTTTTTCGTGATCTTGTTTGAAAGTAGTGTTATCTTTTATTATGGGCGGGCATTATGGGATACCCTTGAGGGAAGGGAGGCATTTATAATGGTTTTTCAGGGAGGGGCATTACATCCCTTAGAAGTAAAGGTCCCATGCTTCAGTGCTCCAAGTCAATGGTACCACTTCCCAAGGCTTTCTGCTAAGTGACTTGAAGAAAGAGGGTGTGGACATGAGATACACCTGTCATTGCTTCTGGTGGCACATTTGGTCTCCATGAAATGCCACTGATACTGGTAAACCACAACCTTCTTGAAATCCCAGGCAAGCTGCTTTAGCTGGTTGAGTTATTTAACCTCCCTCTTCATCTCCAAAATAAAGATAATACTACCTGTCCGCAAGAGTTGTTATGAAAACTAAATGAAATAATATTAAATAAACTACTAAGTTGGCCATTTCTTGACACCTTCTACATGTCAGCATTTTGCTATCATGTCAAGACTCATCTGGATATGTCTAAAAACATACTCTTCATTCTAAGGGCAGCCTTTTTTCAGGCAAGAAAGGAAAGCAGAAAATTATTGGGGACTCAGGGGACAGAGAGAATGATTTCACATTAACTTTTGGCCCACATCTTTTTGACATTCACCTATGAGGCCTCAGAAAGCCACTCTCTTCCCCTGTTCTCTGGGCCTCGCCTCTCCAAATATGAATGTGAAATACCTGAATGATCGCAGGCGCCAAGTGGTCAGATAATAGACGGGACTGCAGCTGGCCCGCGGTGACCAGCCCTAGGATGCTGGAGGCTGTGGGGATCTCCGTGCCCTTGGAGACTAGGCTATGATAAGCAGGACAGAGAGGTCTGTGAAAAATTAAGACCTATGGTAACAGAGCAAATGTCGCCAGCCCCCAAAAAACAGTGGACTACTGAGGGTGAGGGCCGGCAGTGCTGACAGGTGCCGGGTAGAAGCCCAGAGCTGCAGCTGTGTTGTGTCATCTTGTGAAGGTCACTGGTGCCCTTCAGCTTTCTTTATCTGCAAAAAGAGGATGGTACCAGTACCTGCCTCATAGTGTTGCTGTGAAAGGAGTTCATGGTCCTGGGAAGCATGCATTGAATGCTGCTTCTGTTCTGAATAGCTGCTGCTGTTCTCCTCAGTGCTGTTCTGATTTTGGTGAAAACAACACACATATAAACGGTGTTGAATTCGTCTGTCTTTATTATCCTGAAAACTGGGAAATGAGCAACCGGGGGTGGCAGGGTGAGGGTAGTCTAGGCTGGTAAATATCCTGTGCTCATCTGCAAGGCTGCAACAAAAATGCTCACCTGTCTCTTATTTATGCCTAGATCCTCTTGAGTGTTGCTGTTCCTTTGCTTTTTCTTAAAGGGTGGGTCTCCAATATCATGCTTATCAAGCAAGTGTGTTATACCAGTATAACATATAAACAGTCCCTTAATTTAGAGGCAGATGGTACAGCGATGGCAAATAAAAAGGACATATATTAAACGGAAACAAGAAAAGAGGGCTTTCACAGACCTGAGTGTGATCCTCCCTGCTTGTCCTCCACCCCCAACCTTTGACAAGTAAGAGCTATACAATATTACACGAGTTAGTTTTTCATCAGTGAAATGAGAATAAATATTTTAAGAGTTGTCGGGAGAATTAAATGGAACGATGCTCGTGAAGGGCCTAGCTTAACGCCTGATACATAGTAGACATTTATCCATTTACAGGTATTTATGGAGCATCTACCTTGTCCCGGGTTTGGGGAATACAGAAATAAATAAGACAGTCAGTGGTCTGTGCAGGGAAAAAATTGGGCTTCTGTGAAAAACTGTGCCTCGTCAATAGCACACCATTTGGGGCTATCTAATTCCACGGAGCTGTTTTTACAACTCCGTACGTTGTAGATAGCTGGTAGCAATACAGAATAATCCTTGTTGTGGATGTGTAAATTCTGTCCCACAGAGGTTCAGCTGGCTTTCCTAGCCACTGTGGAAAATCTGACTTCTGCCTGCCATTGACACCTTCATTTACTCTCGCTGATCTACGTGTGTTTGCTCTTTGGATTCTCCTTTGTAGTATCTTTCTCCTGCTTATTATATCTTACTAGCTTCTTCACTAATGAGTTAAAAACAAACCTTAAACGTGTTCATTTTGTATTTTATGAGAATACTGGTTTTAACCTTTTTTGAAAATTACCCTGTTTTAACTTCAGGAGCTCAATTCCTTTTTTATGTTTCAGGCAGCAAGTCCATTAATAGTTTTTAAGCCTTTGTTTGAAAGACATTGAATTATACACAAACATTCCCCCCTTTATCTCCAAAATCTAAGAAAAGTTAAAATGTGTTTCAGTATAGGAGCATTCGAAACCTTTTGCAAGTTTCCTACTAGAATTTCTGAGAATCTCATTGTGTCCAGAAGGCACCTGCTATTTTGTGGCAGATGTGTTTAATCAGAGGAAAAGTTACTAGTGTTACCTCCCTGCAGAAGCGCTCTTAAAAGGCATTAGATGGTTAGAACACCTGAGAGGCATTAGGATAGATAGATTTAAATCATCAGATTAGGCTTGAAGGAAAGAAATTTGTCTATTTTCCTGTGCTTGCAAGATTCTCTCTCCAGCTTTCTGAGGCTGGCTTGGAATGCTGATGAGGAAGCTCTACTGGGGCCAGGTGTAAGCTCACAGGCAACTTTCAGATTCTCTTTTATGCACAGTTAAGAATATTTTCAGGTTTGAGGCGATTTCAGCCCCTGGCTGTGCCTTGTGTTGTTCCCGTGGCTGCTGAAGTGAGTGTACCTCCTTCAGCATCAAGTTCTCCATCTGGAAAGGGTTCTTTCCCCTGCCAACTTGAAAGGCTTATTTTTTATGGGTGAAGCACTTAGAGTTCCCTAGAATATAAAATATTTTTAAAAGCTATTTTGAATGTGTAAAAGGTTTCCGTGGAGTCTGCTTTGTGGCACAGCAATGGGAATTCTTCAGATGTCCAGATGTCTGCAGGAATAAATACTTTTCATATGAATATCCCCTGCAAGTGGTCAGTATTGATTTGTAGTACTTCCCAGTGGTCTCCTGCGACATAAATGAATATTTCTGTTCTTTTTGTCCTTCAAACACACCCCGTACCTCTTCTTTTCCCCTCTTCAAAATGTTCTGCTGAGATGTAGCACCCTGAAATGTGGCACTTCTGCCTACGTTATTGAACAAAAGGGAAACCTCTGTCTCTTTCAGACCTTTGGCTTGCGGCTCTGTGAGTTTGCTAACATTATTCCCTTCAGTGCTGATTTCTCTTTTTCACCCCTTCACCTTCTGCTATTGCCCTCCTCCTCTTAACTATGGTTGGAGTTACCCACAGGGACTATGGGCTGTATAGTTAACAAGCATCAAAAGAAGAGGAATGGTTACTTTCTGTGACTAGGTATGAGTGTACTACTTAATAGAATCCAATATAGCCACATAAAGTCTGGGCATATTTACAGGCAGTGCCTCATCTGTACATTTTCTTGTTGCTGTTTTCCCTCTGGATACTGTGTTTTACTTTTCTATGTCTTTGTGTTTTGTTACCTATCTCTTTTTGTATGAACTACTCTACATTTTTTATTGCATCTCAAGCAGCGTAGATTTGCATAGTAAAGTTTCTGACATCAACAAGGCCGAAGTTTCCCAAAAGTTAATTTTCCAATAACAACATATATTGCTTTTAACCCCTTTTGGTGGCGAAAGCTTACTAATATCACCTTTCCACTCTTAAGAATTCCCAAACCAAGGGTACTGAATCTGGTTGTCTTAATGATCCAGGATAATAGACTTCTAAATGTTGGGAAGGGGGTTAGATGTCATCCCAGGTTTTATGAGGTCGATAAACAAAATATTCCTTTAAATGTAATGTGTACGTGGAGATCAGAATATCAGCTTCATTCCTGATAAAGCTTTTTGGAGAATGTCGTTTAGGTCTTCAGACAAATTGGTTTGCTCAGACTATTTTCCCTCTAAATTAGGCATTCCAGGGGGTGGAGGGAGGTGGGGCTGGGTGTCTCAGTTGATTGAGCATTCAACTCTTCATTTCGGCTCAGGTCATGATCCCGGGATTGTGGGATTGAGCCCTGTGTCAGGCTCCGCACTGAAAGTGGTGCCTGCTTAAGATCTCCCTCTCCCTCCCTCCTCCCTCCCTCCCTCTCTCTCTCTGCCTGTCTTCTCCACTCACATGTGCACACACTCTCTCTCTCTAAAATAGTAAGTAAATAAAAATAGGACTTTCCCTCCCAGGCATGACTGGCCATGTCCCTTTTGCCACATAACAGAAAGCAGATTACATGAGGCACGCAGGTCACAAGAGAGGAAAGAACATTGCACTAGCTGAGCAAGCCCAATTCCTGCTTCCAAAGGCACCAGATAGAAGGCAGGAGAGGATCCAGGAGCATTAGTCCAGGAAGTCCTTCCACAAGGGACTAGGAAGAGTGGGGAAGTGGGTCTCCTTACCGAATCAACGCAATGCCTCCCCGTGTACCTAGATAGCCAGGCAGCCAGCCTTTGCTCAAACATCTCCAGGAATGTGCATTTCATAACTTTTAAAAGCAACCTTTTATCTAAGAGTTGGAGTGGTGGTGGTTACAGTGTTTGGTTTTTCTTATTCTCCTTTCCTTCTAAGCTGCAGGCCTGCCAAACTGCTTTGCAGGCATCAAATGCTATGTTCTTTTCTACCATTCTCAAAGCCACTCATATACCTGGATAATCCCAACTTCCGTTCAGGCTTTAGTTCAGACACCATCTCCTACAGAAAGCCTTTTTTTTACTCCTCCTCTGGATTAAGTAACCCATGCTGTAGCTCCCAGGGTAAGCCCTGTTGTAGGACTTGTCACGTTAAGTTGATAGGTAAAAAGTGTAATTATTAGAAGGTTCTGCTGAGGTTTAACTGAAACCCACCTGTAGGTCCTATTTAGGTTCCAGGTTAGAAACCTTTGCTGAGGAAAGCCCTTAATGACTGCTACTAGGACAGATTGTTGCCACCAGGCTCCAGGGGAACCACGGCATAGTCCTCAATCCTTTCCTTCATCCCAGCCAAGTGTTGGTTGGAGATCCCAAAATGTCTGCCTCTGAGTCCCTTCATCTCTAGTAGATGTCCTCCTTCTGCTACACGGGGAAGGTATAGACTATCTGATGGCATTTCCCTGAATATTCTTCCCCTCCACTCCATCTTCCAGAAGATGATACGACCCTCTTTTACAAATCACCTTTTCTGCCTCTGATTTAACCAGATACCCTCTATCATCCCCTGGGTCCTTGCTTCCTCAGCTGCAGTCATTCTCTCTTGAGTCTGGCTACACTGGCTTCCTCCTTTTCTCTAAATAGTTCCATTCTAGCCCCTTGTCCATTCTTTCTATTTCATTATTTTTTAAGTCACAGTTAATTCGTACATTTGAAAAAATGTACATAGCCACAACCATATGCCAAGCAGAACACCATACCCAACAACTTACAAACACTCTCTTCAAGTTCATGAGAATTATCCACCATGATATACTGCACTTAAGTGTATAAATAAATCTCAGCAAATTTCAAAACATTGAAGTCTTACAAGCACATTCTTTGACCACAACAGAATGTAATTAGGAATTGTTCATAAGATCTCCAGAAAATTCCAAATATTTAGAAACTTAACACACACTCAGGAACTGTGTGGGTGAAGCAAAAAAAAATCACAACAGAAATGAGAAAATGTTTTGAATGGGATGATAACAGAAACGTGAATATTCCAAATATCAGTCTTGTGCAGCTACAGTACAACTTAGAGGAAAATTATATCACTAAATACCTGTATTAAAAAAGACTTGAAATCAGTAAATGTTTACCTTAAGACATTAGAAAAGAACACACTCATCCCAAAGTAGGAGCTGAAACCAGTGAGATAAACATACGGGCAATAAAGAAAATTAACAAAGATGAAGTTGATTCTTTAAAGAGATAACAAAATTGGTAAACATTTACCTAGACCGAACCAGGAAAATAGACAATACCAAGAAAGAAAGTGGAGGTATCATTAAATTTCCTGTATACATTAAAAAAACAATAAGAAAATAGTATGAATAAGTTTATGCCAATGTACTTAGATGAAATGGACATGTTCCTTAAAAACTATAACTTAGCACCCACTTAAAGCTGGAAAATATAAATAGCCACATATCTCCTAATAAATTTTAAATCACAACCCCCGCCACATGTACACAGCCTAAGCCCTGAAGCCTTTTGCAATGAATTCAGATAATGATAACCAAACCTATGCAGATTCAGCGAGACAAGAGAGGAAAATGGGAGTACTTCCAAAGTCGTAAGTTCAGAATAACCATAACACCAAAACCTGACAAAGATACAAGAATGGTATGGCATAGACCAATGTCCTTCACGAACGTAAACCTAAAATCCTTGACGAAATACAAATAAGTTCAACATAGCCATAAACAAAAATGATACTATATCGTGACTGTGTGTGCATCAGAATTCAAGGTTAAGTTTTTGAAAATTCAGCTTGATTCGTTACATTAATAGGATAAATGCAGAAAGTCATATGATCATCTCACCAGATGCAGAAGGCTTCAGATTTCAGCTGTCACAGGTGAAGACCTTGGAAGTCATCACCCCAGTCCTTACAACAGGAATAAGCTGGACAAAATAAAAACTCTGTTGGGACCTATCAAAGAACTGATGTCACAAGGCAGATGATCACCCTGAAATGTGGAGCAGAAGCCAACCCAATAATAACAGACAAAAGATTTGACCCTTTGCAAGGAAGACGAAAGAATAGACAATAAGCACATGAAAATATGCTAAGGAATATTAACACCAGGAAAATGCAAATAAAGCCACAGTGAGATACCACTTCACGGTCAGTAAAATGGCTTAAATTCAAACGACTGGCAATAGTGAGGGTTGCTGAGTATATGTAGCAACTAGATTTCTCATATGACGTTACCGAGTATAATATGGTACCACCTAATTCAAAAACTATAAAGGTTTTTATGTGGTTAATCACACAATTATTAAATGATCCTGCAAATCTACTCTGAGGTATTTACCCAAGAAAATTGGAAACACATATTCATAAAAATTCCCATCCACTAATATCCAAAGGACTGTTTCTCAGAATGGACAAAAATTCTAAACAATTGTTAGGTCCCTCAGGAGTAGCATGGATAAACTGGTCTATATTCACACCGAAAGCACTGCTGGGCAGTAGAAAGGAGCCAGCTACTGATGCGTGCAACATGAAAGCATGTCACATGCTGAGTGAAGGAAGTTAGAAACACAAGAGTACGCACGGTGTGATTCCATCGTGTGAGATCCGAAGACACAAAATTGGCAGTGGCGGCATCTGGATCAATGGTTGCTTGGATTCGGGTGTGGAGGGGAGATGGGGAAGAAGGGCAAAGGAACTTTCTGTGGTGATGAAAATGCTTATATCTTTGTCAGAAGTTATCAACTTGGCACCTCCGATGTGTGAAGTTTGTTGTATGTAAATTATATCTCAACGTTGGTTTTTGGAGACTTGTGTGCTTTCCAAATTTTCTAAAATGGCATAGTGTTTTTTAAAAGGAGAAAATGAAAATGTCATCCTATGTCTTTCCATACGGGCTGTTGGATCATTTCTATTAAAGATGTTGGAGACGGATCTATATTCATCTTCTATTACAAATTCATCTATATTTACCTATGTTATAAACATATAGGTACAAATATATAAAATATATAGATGCATTGTATATGATATAGAATAATATAAATATATGGAACTATAAAGAAAGGTATCTATATATAAAGAAACGGAGTTTGAAAATCCACTTGGTGCATTTTTCACTGGAAGAATAACCTGAAATTACCAGAACATTCTTATAAAGAAAGGTACGGTTTTACCAATTGTTGGAAGATGACAGCTGACAAGAGAGCAGCTCTCTTCTCGTACTGAGACTTGCTCGTCTGAGCTACACTTGTGTATCCAAGACTTTTGGCTTTCACAGATGACTTAAATTTCAGAAAATATTTTTGCAGTAGCATATAATTGCTACCTCACTGCTTCACTCATTCATATTTTTAAATTAAAAATTACCCTCACCACCCTTTTATGAACCAAAGGAATTTTGACACACAAAATCTCATTTAAAAACACCCTAAATTTTACTTTAAGGAAAGCATACATTATTTCTCCCATTTGCATCACATCATGTGCCACTCTAAGGGGACATTCCTTGATGTTCTAAATACAGCATTTATTTAAAGTTATCTTTGAAAGGATAAGAATGGAGGTGATCACACAATGAACTATTTGCTTCATACATCAAAGAACTGGAAGGATTTTTTTTTTTTTTTTCAAACCAATTGCATAGACTTAAATGATCAAGACTACTCTTACAGGTGGGAGGATTTTTACTTGCTCCCTGATTCAGTTTTTTTTTTGGATGATGATCTCCCTCCCCTCACTGCTGTTTTAGGTTCTGTAGTTTGCAAAACTGAGACTTGAAGGGAAAGGTCTGCCTAGGTATCAGGGCCGGGGAACACAGGGCTGGGCTCAAGAGCTGGCTTTCTGTACCTTTGGATAGTTACAAAAGATCAGAGAAAGCCTGGATTGTGGAGACCCATGATAGGGTCCCCTCCACTGATTATTCACCCTGTGGGGCCTTGGCAAAAACTGTTTCACCTCCCTGAGCCTCAATTTCCCTTTCTCAAAAATAACATGTGTATCTTACAAAGTTGCTACTGGTTGTTTTTATTATTGGTCTGTGATTATATGGACTCCATACATAGGTTTATAAGAAGCAAAGGAGGGTATAGAAATCAGTTTTCAGGGGTGCCTGGGGGGCTCAGTCAGTTAAGCTTCCAGTTCTTGATTTCAGCTGAGGTCATGATCTCATGTTGTGAGGTCAGGCTCCATGCTCAGTGTGGAGCCTGCTTGGAATTCTCTTTCTCCTTCTCTCTGCCCCTTGCCCACTCACACCTTCTCTCTCAAAGTAAATAAGCATTAAAAATTTTTTTTTAATGTTTACATGCCAGGACTCCAGTAAGTCCTTTGCTACATTATTTAAGTTTATTGTCACAATAACCCCATAAGGTAATATTATTTCCATTTTACGAGTCAATTGACTCTCCAAAAACTTAGGTATCTTGTCTCATGTCATAGAAGCCTAAAAATGGCAAAGTCAGGGTTTTAACCCAGGGCTGTCTGAATCCAGAGCTCGGGGAGCTGACCTCTGTGCCGTGAAAGATAGCATCTTATAAGTACAAGCAAGTGATGAAAGAAGAGGAACACAAGGATAAACACCAAAGGAGACTTGAGAAGGAACTCTTATCTATTATCCGGGTTGATCAGGAAGTCTGCTTGGAGGAGGCTGGATTTGTCCTGTGTAGGATTTTAAAAGAGAAAATCCCTGAAATATCAAGGTGTATTTATGTATTTCATGTGACTCTCAGAGAGCTTAACAAGAGAATGTAACAACTTTTAAGCCATTGACCTCACCACCCCTTCTTGCGTCGGACCCTGACTCTTCTTCCCACACTGGGTTACCTGCCTGAGCCTGAAAACATTTGGGTTTCTGAACCTGAGGATGGGTCAGTGATGGAGGTGGAGATAGATTAGAAGAGTAGACTGAGGACTACATTAGAAGAGGCTTTGAATGTCAGGGTAAGGAAACCAGAGTTTCCTCTTGTGGATGTCATTCACCACCCATCAGTGAGGGTAGCATTACCACTGATGAGGGAACTGATGAGTTCAGACCACTCTTGGGAAAAAAATGGAAGGTGTGGATGAGAGAGGTCACCAGTGTGTGGGTTGTTGGCCCAAGTGGATCCTGGGTCATGATCTATCAGATATTTCTTTTACCAATCTCCAGCTTTTCCCTTTTCCCAGCCTCCAATGGTGGGGCCACTCCTAGCTCCTTGTCCACAAAGCCCACCCCTCTCCCCTTTCATTATTCTGAGTAAGCACCAGTGGTAGTAAATTTTCTTAACATTACTTTCTGCAGTATTACATCTATTTTGACCCCCTTCTTATTGGCTTCCTTTATGTCTCTGAGGAAAAGATACTTTGTCTCCCAAGGCCAATCCCCTAACCTGTGCTTTTCTCACTGCCTGTGTGACCCTCCCTCCTCCCCCACCAAATTGTGTTCATCTCTTCTTTGCCCATCAGACTTTTCTGCCTCCACTTTTGCATTCCAGTTTGAAGCCTTGCTGTATCCACCATATATCCCCTTCTTGCTACTCTTAACTGCAATCCTTCTGGTCTAGGTTTTCTGAGCCTCTGCATGAACAGCCTCCTACGATCCTACTTTATGTCTCTCAGGGAAAGCATCTATTCTTTTGTCCTTTTAAATCAGACTTGCCCGGGTCTCTTCCTGCTTAAAAAGACTTAGTGCCTACTGGATAAAGCCCAGATTCTTAAGCTTGGAGCATGAGGCCCTTGATAAATCTTCCTCAGGTTCGTTTGCAGCCATTCCTTGAATCCATCCTATCCCCAAACCCCAGCAGGCCACTCTCACTCTTGCCCCACTGTCCACCTAGTGAACTTGTAGTCATTTGTGAGGGCTAGCTCCAATTATGCCTGTCTTCCCCACCCTCCCTGGGCCTTTCCAAACAAAATTAATTTTTCCATTCCGTATTTCCTTCACATTTTTTTGCAGTGAATGATCGCTGTTGTTAGTATTAGAACACTTATCACGTTATGTTAACTTTACTTGATAAGAATACTTGATTAGTCCTTCAGTTTCCTGATTTGCCTCCTTTTCCTGAAGCCCATCCTACACTTTTCTATCTGCAGCTTCTTATAATTATGTTCCATTGATGTTCAAGTCTCTTTTCCTGTCTCATTCTTGGAGAAGCCCCATTTTATTATTATTTTTTTTTTAACGAACTCCTATGTTGGATCTGTACTAACCCCCAAAATGCTTTACTTGGTTACATGTTTATCTTCCTTCCATCAGCCCAGAAACTCCTATAAGGTAGAAATAGCATCTGGTTTATCTTACTGTCTCTAGCTGTGTTAACCCAGTGCCTGGCGTAAAATAGGCATTTGATAAGTGTTGATTGAATTAAATTGAGTTTGTTCTTCCTTTGATAGGCTTGGCACTGAACTTAAAGCCCTTCTACATTTCCTTGATAAGAATACTTGATTAGTCCTTCAGTTTCCTGATTTGCCTCCTTTTCATGAAGCCCATCCTACACTTTTCTATCTGCAGCTTCTTATAATTACGTTCCATTGATGTTCAGGTCTCTTTTCCTGTCTCATTCTTGGAGAAGCCCCATTTTATTTTTTTTTTTTTAACGAACTCCTATGTTGGGTCTGTACTAACCCCCAAAATGCTATCTTTAAGTGGACTTGAATGACAGACTCTCAAAACTTTGCAGAGTCCCATATTCAGGCACGTCTTCCCAGAGATGTTGTGGCAGAATGTGTCTAGATTTCTGCTCAGTGCCAAGAGTGATTGTCACAGTGTCATGGAAGTTTGTTGGGCCTGCCGAAAGTCAAGAGACAGGTATTATTTTGGAAGATGGAAAGAATATCCTTTATCTGAAAAGCTTCTGTTTAGGGCAGCAGGGCAAGAGCCCAAAGTCTGTCCCACCACTCATATGTTTAGTGCCGATTTGCCAGTGTTTCACAGGTAACAAAAGCATAATACAAATATAGCATTATTGTTTCTGACATCCATGTTGCCTGGATTTGGGTACAGCCATCCTAGATTTTTATTCTCAACTCCCCGTGGCAGATTAGCTAACCCCAAACTGCTTTAGTGATATTGACACTGTCTCAGAGATTACATCTTACACCAGACAAATGAGAACAGTGAGTGGGTGAAATAGGGTTACAATTGAACCCTATAAAGTTGCCAATATTGAACAATTTTCACCAACAAAATGGCACTTCATTAGGTTTACCCCGATAGTGGAATAACGTATCTTGTTTAAAAGGAAGTACGTTGGGGCGCCTGGGTGGCTCAGTCAGTTGAGCGTCCGACTTCGGCTCAGGTCACCATCTCACAGTTCATGAGTTCGAGCCCCACGTCAGGCTTTGTGCTCACAGCTCAGAGCCTAGAGCCTGCTTCAGATTCTGTGTCTTCCTCTCTCTCTGTTCCTTCCCTGCTCACACTTTGTCTCTCTCTCAAAAATAAACAAACATTAAAAAAAATTTTTTTTTCAGTAAAAGGAAGTACGTAATAAATGTTTTTGAGACTTACATAATGTGCCAGGCACAGCAGTAAGTACTTTTTATGCATTAACTCACTTAATACTCAAGACAACTCTAAGATGTATTATCCTTCTCTTTACATATGGGGGAACTGAGACACAGAGGTTATGACTTCCTCAAGCTGACACAGCTAATAATGTGCAGTGGATATTCTAATAGCACGAGAATGATTCTTCTGGCCCAGGGGTTGGCAAACTTCTTTTGTAAAGGGCCAGGTAAGGCCATTTGGCTTTGCAGGTCATGTGGCCTTTGTCCCAACTACTAGACTCTGTGCAGTATATAAATGAATGAGGCGGCTGTGTTCCAGTAAAACTTTATTTACAAAAATAGGCAGCAGGCTGGATTCAGCCTACAGGCTATGGTTTATAGATCCCTATTCTAACCTCTTCCTCCCTATCCCCAAATATGTTTTCTCAGTGACGGTTACAAAAGAAATTTAGAAGTTACAGTTTTTAAAAACGTGTGTTACTTTTCCCTCTTGTGTACCCAATGTAGAAAAATTAGAAAGTGCACATACACAAAAAAGGAAAACATATTAAAATCTCCCTCTGATTCAAACACTCAGAAATAATCCCTGGCATAAAGATTTTGATGTGTATCCTTTCAGATTATTGTCTCTGCACACTTATTTGTGTGCAGCAGACCTTAGGGAGTGGCACAGCCTCTTTTTAAGTGGCTTAAAAATACATTTATATGACAAATACATTTTTAAGTTAAATGCAAACTGTTTTCTTTGGCTGTTAGTAGTTATTCTCTGGGGATGTTGCATATATTTACGCTTTTCAGATAAATTGTGTATCTGGTTCCATAGGCTCCTCTATTTCACACCCACCCTCCCTTCCCTGGCTATGCCCGTCTTACATTCTTTGTTGTATTATGGAGTCACGGTTTTCTTTCTCTGGTATTTTTACCTCTGGTATTGATCTTCTCCCTTCACCTTTGCCCTGGTGATGGCCAGCCACAGAAGTGAAACCAGCCCTGTAGGTAAATGGGCACTAGAAAAATAAAGCGTCTCCAAGTCCCTGTCACTGTCCTCTATAGATGCCACCCTTGGGGGCAGTATAATTTCTTTGAATGTTTTCCTTCTGTTTGCTTCCCTCTTCCCCAAGGCTCCTCCAAAAGAGAAGCTTGCACAGCTTTTCTTAAGTTCATTAAATTTTCAGTGCCTTTCCCCCATGGTTGGTACACGGCAGGCAACACAAGACAAGAGGACATTAGAATTCCTTCCGGGGAGAGAACATACTGTGAGTAGTTTCAAAAGGTCGCCTGTTGCCACAGTGTCCTTCTTTATAAATCTTTCAGGGGACGGTGAGGTGTATCTAGAGAGGAAAGATGGGATTGCTGTAGTCATTCCAGAAGAATCTTAACCTCAAATCTGCCTTTAGCAATAAACTCCCAGTGATGATCCGTTGAGCACACAGCCAAGTAGGGGGGGGGGGGGGGGGAGATACCTGTGTTTTTGCAAAATATGCTCCCACTAAGTTCAAGTCAAAGACTAGCCTGTCTCCCAACAAACGTAGACAGCTGTAGGGTAAAGGATGCAGTGATGGCTGGGTGCTGACAAAAAGTGCTGCTATAGAATGTGAAAGGGAAGCCACATTGTTTCTCTAAGCAATTTCCTGAATGTGTTTAGTTAACCATTCTGTGGATCTCCCCAGAATCTTCGATTGTTTTATTCGTAAAAAACTTCCCACTGACATTTGTATCACCTGAAATTTACAAAAGTGATATTTTCCACACATTATCTAAGTGTGAATCTCTCTTCAGATGAGGAACCTGAAGCTCAGAGAAGTTAAGAAAATTGACCCAGACCTCATGGCCAGTAGATGGCAGTACTCAACTCCTGACACCTAAGGCTACGTTTTTTGCTCCCGTCAGAGGCAGATTTTGTCTTCTTTACTCTCATCATTTTGCCCTTTGTTAAATGCTCAGCACAATCCTATTTCTCTCTTCTAGAATGTGCTTTGCTATTCTATACTATAGGACACACAAACTGTAGGGGAAGATTTTTGACGCCAAGGAGAAGATTGCCTTAGGAGATTCCAAACTCCAGAATGGTGTGTATATGCCAATCACGGTTGTTCATGATCATTTAATGCTGAAGCTGTTATTCACCAAGAGATATTATTACCTTTAACTAGAAATAGAAGGGAAAGGAAAATTATACCAAAACCCATTTTTGAGATAATTAGCAAAATGTCAGGGACAGATGGACTAGAAACTATGGAAAAACATATGTTTTACTGATGTTTTCTCTTTGATCATATGTTGGATGCTATAATGGCAAAAGCCTGTTTCCTGGCTTGAAAACTATCCTTTTCATTTTTTCTGCTTTTTACTTAAGAAACTGGCTGGCTTTCTTTTGGAAGTTTTTGTAGTCTGTATCCCTCCCTCTTTATCACCTCTGGCTGCACACACTTGAGTTGGATTTTCTTAGTACATTCAAAAGGACTAGGAAATAAATTGAATCTACAAACAGGACTACTCTGCTTTTTAGAAGCAGTATCAATAGAAACAATTATTGCATGCACCACTAAGGGTAAAACCAGGTCGCGGTCAGAAAGTAATGGATAGTATAGTACCTATCTTTGAAATTTTATAGTTTAAGAAGATAAGTGTTACAAAGATACCCTCACTTATTTGTTACCCACCGCTTCTCAATTCACAAAAAAATGGACTGGTGCATAAAAATGACACGTTGGTCACTGGAGAAACAGGAATTGACCGAATGGCGGGGAGAACAGAAAAAAAGAAAGGACCGACTGGAAAGAAGGCCAGCAATGTACTAGCCAAGTAAACGTGGGTAGGTCGGACATCTGAAATGGGGCTCAAATTTCCCATCGCAAAACCAGTGGAGTTTGAGTAGAAAACCTCTCAAGTGTATTTTAACAGTAAGATTCTATCAGGCATTTAGCAGTTGACTCTCAAGAATTCTTTGTTGGTAATAGGTGAGGATGCAAGATGGCACAGTGAATGGTCCTGCTCGCGGTGTATCTAATTTTGTTTCAGTGCCCATTTACAGCTTACAGTGTTTGAAAAAAATAACCTTTCTTTTCGTTGCTATACACACATATAGTGTAGCTTGGACCTTAGATTTTTTTAGTAGGAGTTTCCTCTTTCATTCCAGTAATTTGTTTACTTACTGAATATTTTATCATTATCTCGATTGAAGTTCAATTATTTACAGATTAGATAATTTGTAATTTATTATAAATTGCTAATTTGCAGATCATTCATTACCTACTAATTATTCAATTATCTTTAAATTAGTGCTCATTAATTTGCTCAATAAACACTTGCTCGGCAATTACTAAATGGTCAACACTTCCAGAATGGAGACACAAAGAAGCTTGAGAAGGAGGTCGGGCTCCTTCTTTAAAGGAGGAGTTCACTTTGTGTCGATTCTGAGAAACTGGATCTTTAGTACAGACACATATGTTCACATCTCTTCATTAACCTAATTCTGTTTATCTCCATATAAAAAAAAGAAAAAAATAAGGGACGCCTGGTTGCTCAGTCGTTAAGCGTCCTACTCGTGATTTTGGCTCAGGTCATGATCTGAGGATTGTGAGATTGAGCCCCACGTTGGAGCCTTCCTGGGATTCTCTCCTCACCTCGCTCTCTGCCCCTCCCACCTCTCTCTTGAGCTCAGGTGTGTGCGTGCTCTCAAAAAAAAAAAAAAAAAAAAAAAGGAAATCCAGAAGAAATATGAAATTTAGAAACTGTTATTTGATGCCTTTTTTTCCAAGATTGGTAAAATGAAAAAAAAAAGTTTGATAATCTGAAAACATTTTGAAAAATCAGAATGCACAAAGTTAATGGAATCATGAAAATCAGATTTTTGTAATATATAATCATAAATACTATGCACCTATTACTCATAATATTTACATATTTGAGGGATGAAAGGAGAAAAGATGGATGGAGATACAGTGGCGGGGGAGGGGGAGGGACACAAGCCTGAAAGAGTTAAATGGTGTTTAAGGATTATCCTGTGGTATCTTTGTTCTTGTTATCATGGGGAATACTGGTCAGGCTAATCAAGCCCAAATGAATGAAACCCTGTACCACTAGATGGTTGGATTTTTCATGCAGGACAATTCCTTCGATCTGGAATTTTGGCAGCTGCAACATTCAGTTCAACAAGCTAAATGTTGTTTTAGATGAAACCCAGTCTTTGTTATTTGATTCTGCCCAAGTTTAAAGATTTCCTTGATTTCAGCAGACTCCCTAGGGCACGTTGGAGATACACTAAGTAGAAGTGTAGTATCATCCATTATCCTTTGCCAGAATTTGAGTAATATGCCCTGGAAAAAAAAAAATAATAATGACCCTGGTCCTAAATTCTTTCCCTGGTCTGATTAACTTATTATCATTATGGTTAATAATAGCTAATGTGGCTAATATAGTTACAAAGCTCCTCTCACTTCATACAACATCTTCTGTCTCTCTGTACATCCAGCGTTTAGTGCCATCACACTGTGACTTAGATGGACAATACGTATTGCAAACTGCCTCCTCGATTCCACTTCAGTAGAAACTATTAAACTATTATTGGAACTGACCTGCCCTGATCTGATAGAAAGAAAACCCTATTCTCCTTTTATAACACAGAGCATTGATGTCTCTTATTCATTGTGCTGAGGGAAATGTGTCCAAAAACTTGAAAGGAAAAGGGGGGAAAGCCACGCTAGATAAATGGGGATATTGAGACAGCTTTAATGGAAGGTCTGTTCCAGTTGTCCTCAGCCTCAGGCACAGTGGGTCTGAAGAAGCCCGCTCCTCAGTTCTAGCACTGGATGGGCAGATCCTGACTTGTGAGTCACCCCTTCCGCCTGTGGAATGTGCCCTGGAGGTTTGTTTGTTTGACTTATGTGGGCAGATTGGATATCTCATTCTTAAAACATACTTGGAAAAGGAGACTGTTTACCCTGGGGGAGAATAGTTGCTGAAGAGGCTAGAGGAGAACATCTCCTTTTTTTCTCTCTCTTTCAAAACCCCAGTAAGAGTCAGCTTCAGGGTATGCTCATCTTGAACAGAAAGCAGAATCCTCAAATGCTCACCCAGCAAAATTGTTTTCCAATTCATTATGACCTCTGGACAATAAGTGTTTTGTCCTCCCTCACATTATTCTCAGAAGTAAAGCGACTATTATTGGTAGCAGTCTACACACACACAAAATGATACCTTAGAACAGGGTTAATCTCCCACCCCACGCCACCCCACCCCCATTGGGTTTTCCTCACATCTATTGAAGGAGATGAGTCCTAGCTGGAGACAATAAGCATGACAATATGGTTCATTATATGGGTCTTAGTTCATATTCAAGGTACCAGTTAAATAATATCTCGGATGGGAGCAAAATCAAAAAAAACACCGTTGGTAAAATAGCCTTTGGCAGAAATATTTGTGAAGGATTTTTTTTTTCCCTTTGTCCTAAAGAAGTGCGTAGCCTTTCCTTCTGAAGAAGAGCTGGCAATGTAATTTTTCAGTGGAGTTGTTTTGAGCTCCTCAAGGGGGAGCTTTCACACAAGCTAACTGGTATACTCATCTCTCAGGTTTGATGTGGACTTTCACTGGGGACTTTATCCTCCCATTTAGTCTGAATAGGACTCTCCCTTTGATAAGCAAGTTTTGCTCTCTTAATTGACATGAAGGGAGACGACAGTCGGCCAGTTACAATCTTTAAAATAATTATGTCAAGACGTACTTGGATGTGAGTTAATCAGTTTCATTGTTAGGTGTCCTACTACATATAAGGGGAGTGACCAGTCTGGTCAGTGTCCCCACTAGGGCATGAAAACAATGGCAACTGGGCTTTAGACATGTACTTTTCATTAGGACATTCTGTGTGGGTAGGATTATTCAAACCCACCAATGCACAGTGCCGCATAGGCAGTCCCAGTTTGTGGCTGCTATGAGATTGCTCTTGGGAGCTGTTCCCCACCCCACCTCCAAACTCTGGCCCTTCCACATGAATCTGTTTCAGTGTAGAATGCCTATTTACCCTCATTTTTAATGTCTGGATGTAAGGACTGGTTAAGTCCTACTGAAAATCGTCTTTTACAAAAGTAAGAGGAAATGTAACATTAGGTTTCCTTTCCTTGTGGTTGAAATTAAGGTACATTGGGTACAAAGAAGACTTCAGTTTTTCCCCCAACAAATGCTGAAACATTATTTCCAATTGCTTTTCTTATTTTCAGTAAAAAAAAAAAAAAAAAAAAATCAGATATGGTAAATTGTCACTAAAATGTGGTTTTTGGCAGGTGATTATTTGTCCTAATTCAGCCTCCCCATTATCCTCAGAGGTGATTTCCCTGGGGGGAAAGGTGAGACCGAGAGAAGGTACAGAGTAACACTTCTTTTTATGATTCTTGGAAAAATAACGTTCTTTCATGAGAAATACAATCTTTTAAAGACAAATGATTCTTTTGTTTCAACTCTAAATACAGTGGGAGGGTATCTGTGGAATATAAATATTTGCAGACTCTTTATGTAAGCCTGCTTTAACCAAACACCTGGTAAATGGTGCACAGGCTATTAATGACTTGCAAAACCTCCAGGTTGGGAAATACAGCTATGCCATTATGATCAGTCATTGGGCAGATAGTCAAGCCTGACAACAATTGTTTAATACCTTTTTACCCACGAAGACTCTGATTCACTGAAAACATTCAAGATTTCAGCATATTTTCCTCCCACCCCCTGACCCTACATCAAATTGCTCAATTATCTCCCATAAAGAGATGTATTATTCTTTCAAATTTGAGGTATAGTGTCCCCCTGTTAGCTGAAAGTAGAAAGTTCCTATGAAACCTCTCCTGAACTGAAATGGTGTAAAGTGAATAGCAATACCATTAATTCATACAGAAAAATTTGTGTGTGTTCTCAGACCCAAAAAGTCACCTCTTTTAGGCTTTTCTGATACCTGAGGACACCGCTTCCCTACAGATGCACGAAATAAATCAAGATAAAGCACAGATGCCCACAGACACAAATCCCAGTTCTAGTGGCTTGATGCTGAGATGCTGAGCCTAGGTCCTGGGGAAGGTGCTTGGGGACGTGGGGGGTGAGGATGCTGCTGCTGCCTGGGGTGCAGCAGCCTCTATTACAGCTGCTGCAAAATCAGCACTGAATGCTGTTTTCGTTTCTCACCTTTTCTCTGTAAAGCGAAAATCCTCTTCAGAGGTCTTTCAGTTAGGGAAACTAGTACTAATGTGGGTCTTTCATAAATGCAAAGTGGCATCAAGGGAACTTCCGACAAGTGGGGGTTATCTCTAATAGGAACCGGTTAAGCAGTGTTACAAAATGTGTAGTCTGTTGTCTCTGCCAGGCGAGACCCTTTTAAAAGCCACAGCGTGTTCTTTACTTTCTTCTTATGTTAACACCTAGTATTTACATGAAACTGGGCTGTGCAGCTTAGGGTGTTGTTGAGATGGATAGGAAGAGGCAGGAGAACACAAGATACCACCCTTCAGAGATCTCAAAATACAAGCAGGGAGAAATGAGCTAAGTAGCCTCTCATAGCAATACACAGTTAATTGTCCAGAAGATGGTCCAGAGAGTGAATTCTGCTTGAATCCAGAGGTGAACTTATTGCGAGACAGAGTGATGTAGATTGATTTTAGGGCTACAGAATTTAAACTAGGCTGTTAAGAATCTGCAGGATTAGGAGATGCAGAAAGAGGACAAAGGGCATTCTGGAAGGAAGGGCATAGCAAGAAAAGAGAGACTAGATTGAATATGCCCAGTGAGTTTGTTTTGTTGTTTTGTTTTTTATTTAAATTTTTTTTTTAATTTTGTTAACGTTTGTTTATTTTTGAGAGTCAGAGCGTGAGCAGGGGAGTGGCAGAGAGAATGGGAGACACAGAATCCAAAGCAGGCTCCAGACTCTGAACTGTCAGCACAGAACCCGATGCGGGGCTCGAACTCGTCAACCGCGAGATCATGACCTGAGCTAAAGTCAGATGCTCAACCGACTGAGCCACCCAGGCGCCCCTTAAAAACATTTTTTTTTAAGTTTATTTATTTATTTGGAGAGAGAGAGCACAAGCGGGTGAGGGACAGAGAGAAGGAGAGACAGAATCCCAAGCAGGCTCCACGCCATCAGTGCAGAGCCCAATGTGGGGCTCAAACCCACAAACAGATTGTGACCTGAACTGAGATCAAGAGTCAGACACTTAATGACCACGCCACCCAGGCACCACTGAATATGCCAAGTGTTTTTAGGGACAGTGCACAAAACTGTGTGATTAGAAACAATGTGTTTTTAATTTTTTTTTAATGTTTATTTATTTTTGAGAGAGACAGAGCATGAGCAGGGGAGGGGCAGAGAGAGACGGAGACACAGATTCCAAAGCAGGCTCCAGGCTCTGAGCTGTCAGCACAGAGCCCATTGTGGGGCTCAAACTCACAAACCGTGAGATCATGACCTGAGCTGAAGTCAGCCATTTAACCGACTGAGCCACCCAGACACCCCAGAAACAACATGTTTTTTTTTCCAAGATGTATTTAATTGTATTTATTTTTTAAAAATTTTTTAAATATTTTTTTCAATATATGACGTTTATTGTCAAATTGGTTTCCATACAATACCCAGTGCTCATCCCAAAAGGTGCCCCCCTCAATACCCATCACCCACCCTCCCCTCCCTCCCACCCCCCATCAACCCTCAGTTTGTTCTCAGTTTTTAAGAGTCTCTTACGCTTTGGCTCTCTCCCACTCTAACCTCTTTTTTTTTTCCCCTTCCCCTCCCCCATGGGTTTCTGTTAAGTTTCTCAGGATCCACATAAGAGTGAAAACATATGGTATCTGTCTTTCTCTGTATGGCTTATTTCACTTAGCATCACACTCTCCAGTTCCATCCACGTTGCTACAAAGAGCCATATTTCATTCTTTCTCATTGCCACGTAGTACTCCATTGTGTATATAAACCACAATTTCTTTATCCGTTCATCAGTTGATGGACATTTAGGTTCTTTCCATAATTTGGCTATTGTTGAGAGTGCTGCTATAAACATTGGGGTACAAGTGCCCCTATGCATCAGTACTCCTGTATCCCTTGGGTAAATTCCTAGCAGTGCTATTGCTGGGTCATAGGGTAGGTCTATTTTTAATTTTTTGAGGAACCTCCACACTGTTTTCCAGAGTGGCTATACCAGTTTGCATTCCCACCAACAGTGCAAGAGGGTTCCCGGGAAACAACATGTTTTTAATCGAGAAGCACCTTAACATAAAAATCTTCATGTATCTACCAAAGGTACATAACAACACACATTCACGCTCTCCAGATGAGTGATGTAAAACAAAACATTAACTCACAAGTTTAGGGCCTGGTAATTTGGGTTAGAATTGATGAGTGGTCCTTCTGGTCTTGGCTGGGCTCATTCACTTGTCTGTGAGCCAGCTGGCTATTCCTTTGTGTAGGACAGACTTGACCAGGATGGCAGCAACAACTAGGACCTCTGTTGCCATGTCTCTCACCTGCCAGCAGGCTGGCCCCAGCGTATCTTCTCATAGTGATGATGGGTGTGCAAGAGAAGAGAACTCCAGTCTTCTGCTTGTGTCACGTTTGCTAACATTCCATGACCAAAGCAAGTCCCATGGCTGGGTTCACATTGCCTCTTCATTGTAGAGTGTATCCCACTTATAAATAGTGAGCTGTTCTGGTTATTTATTGCTGCTTAACAAAGTACCCCAAACATTAGTTGCTTTAAAGATTCAGCCATTTATAATACCTTCTACAATCTGGGTGTCAGGAACTCAGGAAAGGCCTGGCTGAGCTCTTTTCATCTTTATGACATTACTGGTACTCAGCTAGTAGATGGACTGACCTGGATGGTCCAAGACCACATCACTCATCTGTCTGATATCTTGGGTAGAAGTCTGTGCTCCACTGGACTATCAGAAAGAGTGGCTGAACTCCACTCCACTTGGTGGTCTTAGAGTAATCAAAATCCTTCCATGGCAGGGGCACCTGGGTGGCTCAGTCAGTTGAGCATCCCACTTAGGTTTGTGAGCTCAAGCCCCACGTTGGGCTCTGCACTGACAGCTCAGAGACCGGAGCCTGCTTCAGATTCTATGTCCCCCTCTGTCTCTCTCTGCCCCTCCCCTGCTCGCGCACTGTCTCTCTCTCTCTCAAAGATAAATAAACATTAAAAAAAAATTTTTTTTTTAATCTTATATGGCAGAGGCTTTTCCCAGAGCCAGTCTCCCAAAGGAACAAGGCAGAAACAGCATGGCTCTTTCTGACCTAACCTTAGAACTTATGCAGAAAGCTGTGTTCTACTCTATGGGTCAAAGCAGACACAAGCCCTCCCTGACTCTAAGAGATGGGAAACACACCCCATCTCTTTATGGGAGGAACATAAAAGAATTTGCAGATATGTTTTGAAGCCATACGGGCATTCTGTAAGCAACAAATTGTTTCCATTTTTACCATGCTGTGAATAATAGCCCCTTGTGAAGCCCACATACCCAAAGAGAGGACCCAGTATGATAATCAGGCTCAGGTGCATGATCAGGATCCTGTTATCTAAATCAGGTGCAGATAAAACTCCTACCTCAAGTGCTATTCACTGGGGAAGGTTACTTTTGATCTAAAGATAAGTGAGCACAAGAAGCGAGTTATCTGCTCTCCAATGTAAAATGGCAGTAGACCCAAGTCCCTATCAATTCTGAGATATAGCCAGGACTATACTACCAGTTCTGTGGTCAGAGCCCATTATGGCTCCCTGGCAATGATTCTCTAACTTTCTTAGCTTTGCCCGCTAGATAAAGGTCAGTAAACATTTTTTGTAAAGGGCCAAATAGTAAATAGTCTTCACGCTTGTCATGTATAGTCTTTATTTAATTTTATTTTTTTAAGTAATCCTCTAAAAATGTAAAAGCATTCTGGAGCACCTGGGTGGCTCAGCCGGTTAAGCATTAGACTTCAGCTCAGGTCATGATCTCACAGTTTGTGAGTTCAAGCCCCACATCAGGCTTGCTGCTATCAGCACAAATCCCACCTCAGATCTCTTCCACCACCCCCCCCTGCCCCTCCCTTGATCGTTTTCTCTTTCTCTCTCTCTCTCTAAAAATAAATAAATTTTACAGAAAGAAATAAAGAAAGAGGAAGCAAGAAAGAAGGGGGAGAGAGAGAGAGAGAGAGAGAGAGAGAGAGAGAAAGAAAGAAAGAAAGAAAGAAGAAAGAAAGAAAGAAAGAAAGAAAGAAAGAAAGAAAGAAAGAAAGAAAGAAAGAAAATGTAGAAACATTCTTAGCTCACTGGGCATATAAAATCAGGCCACCACCCAAATCTGGCTCATTGGCCCTAATTTGCCAACCCCCTGCTGTATACTTGTGATTCTATCCTTTGAAGGCCATTATTCCTTTCCCACAGAAAGTAAATAACCTGTTTATTTGTGAGTAATTATCTCAGTGTGTTTCCAGCTCATGGAATTCTGGGGAGTGCAAGGCACTCTCTGTATCTGACCTTTTAGGTCTAAGCTGGGAATGTATTCTACCAATACAATTCTCATAAAAACTTATTGGGTTTTCTAGAATCTTACTAGAATTCATTGTATTAGACAAAGTCACATGCATAAAAGTCTTTGAAATATGCCCTTCTCTCTTGTGGGTCCTCTGAAACTACTGAGGGACAGTGCCCTTAAGATTTCTTAGAGGCCCTATTGTTTAACAAAGGGTCTGTAATGCACACTATTTTTTTTTTTTAAGATTATTTATTTATTTTGAGAGAGTATGTGCACGAGTCGGAGCGAGGCAGAGAGAGAGAATCCTAAGCAGGCTCTGCATCATCAGCCCAGAGCCCAGCGCGGGGCTCGATCTCAAGAACCGTGAGATCATGACCTGAACCGAAATCAAGAGTCAGATGCTTAAGTGACTGAGCCACCCATGGGCCCCTGTAATGCACCCTCTTAAGATCCTTCTGAAGCTTGGATTTTTGTTGTTTTACTAAAATAATCTATGATACAGCACGTCAAATCTTTTGAGGGGCTAAAAAATGGTTTTCTAGCCACACCTGGTGTTCATATGTACTGTGAGAACACGTCTTCCCCGCAGCATTCTGGTTTTGGCCTTTGCTTTTATACCTTTTCTTTCTTACTTTGATAACGTTCTGCTGAGAAACACGGGCTGAGAAATAGTTTTATTTTTGAACTAAGCCAAGTTCTGACTCCTTTATATTTTCTCTAAATTCTGCTTGAAACAGCATATTTCCTTTTTTAGTTCACCTCTCTGTATTTGTAACTTATGAAACACAGTTAAAAGAAACCAATGGAACTTTTGATATCCCGTTGGAAATTTCCTTAGCCAGGTTCTTCAATTCATTAGTACAGTTTGTTTTCCAAAATACTGTAGGCAACAGTTTTTCTAGAATTTCCACCGCTGTGTAATGAGATTTTCCTTCCCTCCATCTTCCAACAGTGTTTTCCTCACTTTACCTGTAACATTTTCCTCACTCAGCCTTACTGAAGACATCCTCAAGGTCTTTCTCTCTTTTGCCCACTACCTGGTGTTAAAGTCACTATGGCTTGCTATTTCAGCACCTCACTTCTGGTAACAACTTCTGTTAGTTATCTATTGCTGTATAACGACCCCCAAATTTTGTGGTCTTAAAAAGCCATTTTATTTTTTCTCAGAGATTTTATGTTTAAGGAATTGGGACAAGGCTCTGCTAAGTAATTGTTCTGTACCTTGTAATGTCAATTGAGGTAGGTAGGTTGGTTCAGAAGGTGCAACATGGCCCGCTTACATGTATGGGTCAGGAAATGTGCTCCACCTGAACCATTCACCTACGTGTGGCCTCTCCAACATGGTTATTTTAGGGCAGGTGAACTTGTTATGTAACAGGTAGCTTGCTCAGGAGAATAGCAAGCATCCCAGTTTCCAAGAAAATGATTAATGGCTTTTACTGACAGCAGTGTATGTTGGTTAGAAGAAACACAAACCCACCCAGATACAAGAGGAAGGGACATAGTTCCCACCTGTCAATGAGAGGAGAATGAAAAGATTCAAGTCTATATTTTAAAACTACCATAGGGACCATTAACACAGGTAGTATTTCATATGAGATAATTTTCATATCCCTTGTAGAGAGAATTGAACTTGAGCTTGGACTGTCTGTATTCCTTTGTATTCAGTTAGACATAATTTCAGCCTTCATCTCCCCAAATCTTGCTTTCTTGCAGTTACAATCTTTTTATAGCACATCACAGTGTAAAACACTTTGGAACATGTATGCCCAATATGTGTAAATACTCTAACATATACACATTATAAACAGATAACTTTGTGATTAAGCTCATGATAATAGAAAATTAAAATGGATCTGGTAAACTCAAATGTAAAATATTCTTAAATATCTTGCTAATTATGATGACTTCATATTATCACATTTCAAGGCAGAAAGATCTACTTAAAACTACATTCACAGTTAACAACAGTGAATATAAATATGTATATTTGAATTGGTCTTTCTCAATAATTTTGAATTCAGGGACCATTTTCTTGGGTGATTGGTATATTATGGCTTTTACCACGTAGTGTAGCTAATTAAATGTTTTCCATTGGAGTAAAAAGTGCCAGTTTCACCATTTTACTGGTTTTCAATAACCATGTTAACTTTTTTTGTCTTGTATTTTATGTAAGGCAGTTTAGTTAAAACTGTTGTAGGCTACAGATGCATTTAACCAAGCACATGTAGATACTACACATCCCAGTACACTGATCAGGGACCAGTGAGTGGGGGTAGCACTGCCGTCCCTCAAGCCTATGGAATCTCACTTTGCTCTCGGGGATATTGTACATACACCATTACCTTCCAACTAATGAAGTCTTTTTTTTTTTTTTTTTAATATAAAAAATAAGATAGGGGAGCCTGGGTGGCTCAGTCAGTTAAGCATCCGACTTCAGCTCAGGTCAGGATCTTGCAGTTTGTGAGTTCGAGCCCCGCATCGGGCTCTGTGCTTACAGCTCAGAGCCTGGAGCCTGCTTCAGATTCTGTGTGTGTCTCCCTCTCTCTCTGCCTCTCCCCCACTTGTGCTCTGTATCTCTCTGTCTCTCAAAAATGAGTAAATGTAAAAAAAAAAAAAATTTTTTTTTAAAGAGTTCGTTTTTTGGTTTGACTCTTTTTTTTCCCCTTTGCCCATTTGTTTCTTAAATTCCAAACTGATGGTTACCATGGGGGAGGTGGGTGGGAAGTGATGGGGTTTAAGGGGTGCATTTGTCAAGTTCACAACACTTCCTTATATGGTAGTGTTGAATAACTATACTGTACACCTGAAACTAATATTATACTGTATGTCAACAAACTGAAATTTAAATGAAAAGTTAAAAAATAAAAAATAAGAATATGTAGCCTGATTTTTTTTTTACCACACCCTAACGGTCTTCTGACACACCCCCTGGAGTGCAGACATGTCATGATGAAAGCAATTGACATAGAGAACCTTCAATAAATGTTGCATTAATTTTTAAAAATGTCTGACGCAAAGTAGGCACTCAGTATTTGTTGAGCATAGAAGGAAATTCCTGTACCTGCAACAAAAATAAAATTGCAGAAATCTCCATCGTTCTCAACAACTCACCTCCTCCATGAGCTAGTCAAAATATTGTGGAAGATTAGAGCTTATTTTCCTATGAAATACATTCCCACTGGAGGCCACTTTGAAAAATTAACTTTCTGTATCAGTGATGATTAACAATTTTTCCTCCCCTTCACACCCTTCCTATTTGTAACTTCATCTTGATGTCTGGGGTTTTACATTTCATAACAGCCTCATAAATCATTTAATTTCCTTCCAACAATTAGCGGAGTTGGGTTAGCAGTATTAATATCCTTTTCTTTATAGAGGGAGAGCTAAGGCATATTGAGTTGAAATTTCTTGCTGAAGGCCTTAACGAGTGTCTGTAACCATGCTGGGATTAAATGTTTAAGATTCTTTCTCAGAAGCTTTACCTGGGTTCCTTTGAGCTACTGTGGCTTTTTGATCTTATCTTGAAATAAGAATTCTTGATGATTAAATAAATGGACTTTATCTTAGACCAGCAAACAGTAGAGCTTTCAAAACTAAAGGCAGTTAGCAAAGCACATTCAATATCAATGGTATTTTTTGGGAATAGAGTTACTATAAAACAAGCCTATTAAGTTGAAAAAACTAGGATGGTGGACGATTTGGTTCTTTCAGAATCCTTTTGAGGAAGGTGAAAGATGAAAATTTGTCCACCTCTGTCCCATATTTTTACATATATGCATACACTCATGTAAACCTCACTGAGCTCATGACGTGGAATGCTATCTTTCCAGTGGAGTCCCTTGTGCCACCTCCCAGCTGATTGTCTTCAAAGTGAACCACTTTTTCTGACCTCTGTCACCAAAGATTGGATTTATTCATTTTTAAATAAGTGTTTAATAAGTCTGTTGGTAGGTATTAGAGCATAAAATTGAAAGAGTTCTGCCATTTCCCGGGTTTCTGAGCAAAGCAGAACTTTTCTGATGGTGATATTGGGTAGTTGTTCAATAAGGAGGCTGGGATCGTGGAGAGAGTGGAATAGCAGTGGTGCAGAATTGAAAACGGATTTCCAGACAGAATGGAAGGTCCAGGTGAGGATGAAGAACATGACTTAGCCTGTAGTGGTACAATTTTCGCTGGTAATATGTCAGTTGGGAAAGCAGATGGTATGATCTTTGAGTTTAGCGAGTCTTTTGAAGCATAGGTACAAGGAACACCAGATTTGAGGACAGTGTCAAGGGAGTCTGGTATGCAGCTGAGTGTAGGATTACAGTGAAAGTGAATGCACATGGGAATTGATAGGCATGGGGAAAAGGAAGGTACAAAGAACTTGAGGGTGCAGAACTGGAGTGTGATATCGCTGGCCAGAGAAGAGGTTGGTGATGAATTTTAAACTTTGAGAGCTCAGGGGTGCCTGGGTGGCTCAGTCGGTTAAGTGTCAGACTTCGGCTCAGGTCATGATCTCACAGCTCATGCATTCAAGCCCCACATCAGGCTCTGTGCTGACAGCTCAGAGCCTGGAGACTGCTTCAGATTCTGTCTCCATCTCTCTCTCTCTCTGCCCCTGCTCTGCTTGTGCACTCTCTCCCTCAAATATAAATAAACATTAAAAAGTTAAAAAAATAAAAACAAACTTTGAAAGCCCAAATAATTCACAGTGATGACAAAGTCTGGAGTGTGGTTATGAGGGTGGTGGTGGTTGAAGTAGGGTAATACTTGGATAATAGATTCATTTGTATGGTGGAGAGTAGGATTTAAAGTAAAAATGAGTCTGGGATACAAGTGCTGTAGTCCTCAAGAGATGTGGTTACAAGTGCCATAGTCCTCAAGGAATGGGAAGGTGGCTGCGATTGGAGGATGGCATTGAACATCAAAGGGAAAGGATCTCTTCTGAAAGACCAGACTAATAGGGGTGCCTGGGTGGCTCAGTGGATTAAGCGTCCTACTCTTGATCTAGGCTCAGGTCTTAATCTCATGGTTCGTGAGATCCATCCCCTGCTTGGGATTCTCTCTCTCCTTCTCTCTCTCTTGACCACCTTTGTTCATGCTCTTAAACTTTACAAGAACAAACTAGTAATTTGGAAGCAGCAAGAGGAAGCTGTTGTCAACAATCACCCTGGACCCACCTCACTGCCCTCCAGTGACATTTGTCAAGGAAGCAAGAAGGAGGACATTCGTAGTTGATTATTTTAAAAATAATTTAAATTATAAAGTAAACTTGAGATTTTGTTCTGTGCATTGTCCTTCCTAGTTGACTGAATGTAGAAATATAGGGCTGACCTCCCTCTCCTCCCTTAACATTTTTCCTGCTGAGTTTATCACTTTGTGATTTATTTTAAGAATGCATAATGTTTATTTTAACCTGTCACATAAGAAATGTTAGAGCCAGGAATTTCAGGGAAAGCCTTGTGTATTTTTCCTCTTTAAGACTCTTTTCTGGTCAGAGGGAAATACTTAAATATGGTTCAATCCAGTTTATGTAACTTAGTTAAATCAACATACCCCAGCCTCCTGAAGTCATTGAACCTTGTATTTATCCAGGGAAATCTTTTTTTTTTTTTTTCAATGATATAGAGAGAAAACCAAAAAGAGTCAGCAAGATTTTCCTTGTTATCTATGTGGGCATATGATTTCTATCGATTATTAATACTTATTAACAAAAGATATTTTCTCCAGACTTCCTTTATAGTCTGGGAACATGAGGGCTAAAAAGGAACTTAATAAAATCTGTGAAGTCATTAGTGGCAAGGACCAAAGGGCTTTCAAACTTGTTTTCCAGATTTTCAAATTCTTGGACAAAGTGGTTTACCTTTTTCTTCCTTCCTTCCTTCCTTCCTGCTGTTCCCCCCCTCCCCCCGGTTTAACTTACATATAATAAAAAATGCAAATTTTAAATGTACAGGTCAATAAAATTTTATACATGTGTAGCCTCATGTAAACCTCACTCAGCTCATGACATAGAATATTTCTGTCATTAGTATAATCCCTCGTACCTCCTCCCAGTTGATTATCTTCAGAGTGAACCACTATTCTGAATTACTGTGATAGATTTTTTTAAATTCTTTTGTGTATGGCTTTTTTCACTTAATATTTTCTCAATAAGATTTATCCATGTGTTCAAGTATCACTGTGGTCTGTGGTTTTTCATTAATAATATCTCATTGTGCGAATATTTCCTAATTTCTCTCTTCCATTGCTAAGAGACATTGGATGATTTCCAGTTTGGAACTGTTTTGAATAAAGCTGCCGTGAACAGTCTTGCACATGTCTTCATGAAACGAGTACTCATTTCCATACGGAGGAATGGAATTTCTGGGTCTTAGGTATATTCAGCTTAATAGGTACTAAAAGGCTGTTAAGAGTAATTGTTTCAGCTTACGCTTTGACCAGCTGTTCATGATAGTTCATACCATCCATATGCTTGTCAACACTTGGTATTGTTAGTGCTGTAATTTTAGCCATTCTAGGAGAGTTTTAAAAATAGTTAAAATAAGTCAATTTTAAAGTACATAAAAGAAAGTTTAGGTTCAAGCAGAGGACCATTAATTTTACAGAGTTTATTAGAGCACCACAAATAGAAAATAGTAAAGGATTTGTTACACTGATATTTCTGTAAATATAAGACCAAGATCACCTTTCTCAGCCTCCTTCAAGGTGTTTGGTGAGTATACATACTCCTGGCCTCACCCCCAGTCCACTGAGTCAGAATTCCTTTCCCTGAATTCTGCATGTATACCAAATCCCGTATTAACTGTTACAGACCTTGAGGTTTGTATGTACAACACTACATACATACTTAAATGACGGAAACCTCAAATGGCAACTGAGAAACACTGAGTTAAATCTATGTTGACTGTTCTAGAGGCTAACAATTGAGGTTATCTCAAATCAGGACAGCCTCAGAAAATTTCAGCCACTCTTGGTATCAGGTGTCTAACATACGAGTAGTTAGAATTCCAGAAGGAAAAGAGGGAATGAAGCCAAGGGAATTTTTAAATTTTTTTCAGGAGGCCGAGAATTGTCTAAAATTAGCACAGGCACCAAACCACATATCCCAGAAGGTCCTAGAACACCAAGTAGAATAAATACCAAAAATCAACAAAACATATCACGCTGAGACCTATCCTGTTGCTAAAGACCAAATGCAATATACTGTCTGTATTCCAAAGACATGGAAGCATTTTTGTCATTGATCACCCATGGCCTTCTGAATTCCGGTTATAGGTTCTTCTCTTGTTCTTCCACCTCATCAGAACTTTCTCCCATTTGTTTCTCATTGTGCACTTGACTGTATTAGTTCATGATAGGCCTGTCAAATGCCAGTCCTTAAAGTTGACCCCTTAAGGTCATTTTCTCCAAATATTCACAACTTATTTTTAGAAACTTTTTTGTTGTTTTTAATTTAATAATGGCATCTCTTACTAGGTCCTTACTGTGGGTCATGTACTAGCTGTATATGTATATCATCTCTTTAATTGCATTCTCATGGCAACCTTATTAAAGAAATACTATTTTTTTAATACATGTAGAAACTGATGATAAAAGAACTTCAAATATTGTTCAAATTTCCCAAGCAAACAAGTAAAACAGCCAGTATTGAAACCCAGGCAATTGGACTTCAAAACTGCTACTTTTTTTCCTATCTTTATTGAGCTATAATCAGCAAATAAAAATTGTACATATTTAAGATACATAACATATTTTGATATATGTATGTGAGGGAAGAAAAAGTACTCTTAATCATCTCAATTTTTTCAAAAAATGCCACCACCAGAGCGATTGTGTATGTGATACTTCTGAAATTATACCAGACCCTAGTCTCCATTTCCACTGAGAATTATATCCCAATTTGCTCAACAGGTTAGGGCACAATTTACCTCTTTACCTTTGTTTTCATTAGCCCAGTTGCGCAGCGACCTGCTTGAAATGAACAGACTCTTGAATTCTGAGCATTGCCTTAAAGGAAAGGGCAGGCTGGAGTGTGGGTGCAGTGCACCCACACAGGCAGATGCTAGCCTCAGTGTTTGTGTGGAGAAACACGATACCTCAGGAGAGAAGCTTTGTACCCACTCCCCAGTGCAGGGTGTGTGGGTGGACTCTTGATTCGGATTCTGATCAACTTCAGAGGTTGCTCACCAGCAAGTTCTTTTTACCTTGTTTTACTATGTTTTCTGGCAGGCTTCTCCTTTTAAGTGGCTTACAGCAACTAGTTAGTACCGTACTTTTTTTTAATGACGAAAAGACAATAAAAGATCAACAAGACCATGCCTTACAAAAGATTTATATTGTTAAAGGTCACACGGTGAGATCTGAAGAAGCTTACGATTTGGGGGTGATTCTAATGTGATTATCTTGGTAAATGCCAGCATCCGCCCTGTTGTGCTTTATCAGCCTGAGCCCCCGCTCCTGTATCTCCTCCCTCACCAGCACACTCAGAAGAATGTGTACTACTAACCTTTGCTCTTTGCTAGAAGAGAAAGCAGATTTCTAAGGGTTAAGTTACATTCCTTAGATGAAAGGTTGGCGTTTTGCACACAATAATATCCTTTAGCCTTTGACCCCTCTGGCTTTTCTGGCTGTAAGTTCCCTATAAACCCCAATCCCTGGACACTTTGTCCTTGTGGAAATCCCAGGCCTTGCCTCTCAAAGTTTTATCTCCTTGATGTTTCGGTGTTCCGTTGTTTGCCTCTCCTCTGCATCTTACATATTTCTCTCTGATATTTTGATCTGTGAGGACTTGCCTTTGATTAAGGGCTCTGATCCTTAAATGTTCTGTTTTACTTTGTCCACTTTTTCAAAAGATTGGAGGCACCTTGGGTGACCAGACATCTCTGGCATATTGAATCTGGGTGTCGAATGCATATACTTTCTTTGATAGATGACCTAATAAGCCTTTTCCATCTCTAATTTCAGTGATTTTGTAATACTGAATTATTTCTTTGTGTGAGCATACAATTTTCTTCCCCTCTAACTTTCCTGTGTTGTATAGGTTTTCATAATTACATGCAGAGGGTTGTTTAGAATCTAATCTTGTAAACATGTGCCTTTTTTCTTATGGCAAAACAAGGAAATGGAGCTTCATAAATCAGAATAGTGAGCTTAAAATATAATTTATAAGGAACAAATAAAGGAAATGTAAATCATGCTCAAGAAAGGCTCACTTTCATCTTAAAAGTTGGAATGAAAAATCATGTGGCTACATTTGTAAGTGATGAAAAGACATGCTGAAAATAAAATCTCAAGGTTAAATGTAGAAAGCACATTTAGTGTGTATCTGAACAATCCTGATATCTTTAAAACTTTTGTTTCTGCGTGCATGTGTGTGTGTGTGCATGCATGCGTGTGATCCCAGCAATGGACCTCCTGACTTAGCTCATTTAAAAGGTGAATTCTTATGGGTTCTGACTTCTGCATCTTCACAAGCTTTTAATATTTTAAATAAAGCCTAGAGCTGTAATCAATCCAAAAATATATGGCACCTTAGGCAAAAAGGAACCTGGGAGACTGTTGCTTTACTATGAAAGAAAGTCTGGAAGAAATGTTAATAAATTCAAAGTTTCAGATGTGTCCAGTTTGCACACCCCTCTGATGAAGGGAGAACTCTAGGAACATTCAAAAAGCACATATGTTCTTTTTGTTAGAAGCAAGATACAAAAATGATCCAGGTGGCTTGGGTTAGGATGGTGTGCCGAAAAATACAACCCAAACCAAGAGAAACCTGATGTTCGAACACAGATTTAAGATTTGAGACCGAACAACTCCATAAAGTCGTTTCTAAGGGTGGTATCCTCTAATTAATTCTTCAGTTTAGGCACATTTTGGAGCTATTCTTCACCATAATAGTGAAGTTGTAACGTTTGACATCTTTATGTAGAAGACTTAATTTAACCGATACAGTTTTCATTGAATTCAAGCTGTTGATGTTATGATAGCAATACATTTATCAGTTAGAAGATGGTTTTTCTATCTCACTTGTTTTTAGTGGCTGTTCAGTATTCATTGGAATCAGCCCTTCCTTCTGACAGAGGCTGTCTCCTGGCTTGTGAGGGCGTATGTTCTCACAGACACAACATGGTGGAGTGTGTGTTGATTTACAGATTTTTGTAGCTGAAGGCATGTATTCTGCTATGCTCCATTACTCTGCATGCAGAGGAAAACATTTTGATTGTAAAAGCAAGCTTACTTCAGTTGTTGAGAAGATGGACCTTTTGCATGGGCAAAAGGACAGTGCTGCATTTCCCTGTAGCTTTGCTATTTCTGATGGACCTAATTTGTTTTTCTAGGTGTCTCCCAATTTAAAGAAACCCATTATACCAAACCCAAATTTACACAATGAGGAATCAGTGAGTCTCACTGATTGTTTTTGTTATTCTTTTACCAAATCCACATTTTTATAAGAAATTTGCTCAAATTAATGTTCAAATTAATGTGTGGCATAGTGATGAAAAGTCCAGGGTTTGAAAACTCCAGTGGTCCCAGGAGTGACTCAAGGTATCAGCTCTAACAGCTGGGAAGACTTTGTCAGGATTCTTCATCTCTCTGGGCTTTAGTTTTCTCCTCTGAAAAATGAGAGAAATCATGCCTGCCTGTGAAAATACAATGAGGAAGTTCATGTCCAACACTCTTCATGGTGGTCGGCATATAGCAAGCCTTCAGTAAGATGGATCTTACATAGGTTTCCATGTATGCAAGAAAGTATGCATATGTGTGTATGTTTATACCTATGTATTTTATGTTCAGATACATAGCGTGCTATGATTATTCAGTGTTACCAGTGTTTTATGGAAAACGAGGCACACTTAGAAAATCAATAGATGGTGTGCACATGGAATTTTTAGCAGATTTATCTTGCTAATTATCTATTGTAGAGGCCACTCTTAAAATTCATTTTCATTCCTTGCACACACACCTACCAACAATGGAGGTAGATGACCTAGAAGTGTGCTGGCCGGTACAGCGAAGCCACCAGGGCTGTTTTAAAGTCACCACAGGCAACATGTGATGTTTATTTCAGAGAATCGATCAGGTACCCTTTGCCCGGTGAAACCCTGTGAGAGTTTCATGTCCCCAGAAAGCAGGCTCAGAGGAGAAGATCTGCATGTTGGAAGTGTCTTGGGTGCTATCCTTTTGTTCAGCATCTGTGGAGGAAGTGAAAGAAGCGGGTTGGGCAAAGGGAGAAGTCAGGTTGTGATTCAGTCACAATAAGACCACGGTCAATCCCAGCTCTGGGGTTGTTCCAAGCTGGGGGTGGGTTACCTTGGGAGCCTGGGTCTTTATACCTTCTTCCACAACTGTCCCCCAGGCATTGGATGCAGGCTGCTCTCAGAAAGAGGGGCATGACTTGGGCTAAGTGGCTCTTCTCAGCTCAGGTTTAAAGAAAGGTCAACACCAGGCAACACTCCCTTGCAGGGAGTTTCCTCTTTTAAGTTTATATGCAGAGAAAGGCCAGACTACAGAATGGGAGGAGGAGATGAGTTTTGGAATTGAAAAATAATAATTGAAAATTCCATCCCTTGCTACCCATGTGATCATAGTTATTCAAATTGTCAAACCCCATTTTCGTCCTTTTAAAAATGGGGATAATAATTGAACCTGTCCACAGGGCTGTCCCAAAGAATAAATTGAAGAATGAGAAATTGTTCATTTACACCTAGCTCCTCATAATGGTCCAATAAATAAAGATGTTTTTATTATTGATAATGATCATATTAAGAGTTTGTGGCTCCATCTCCGTGCAACTCTGTACCTTTGTCTGTTGGGCCAAACAAAAGCTATCTAGCCTAGGAGGAGAGTTCAGTGATTGAGTGGCCTGAAGTATTATCCCTTCCCTCTTCACATAGTTGTACGCCTAGGGTTCCTTCCTATACATCAAGGACGTTCCATTTCAGTAAGTCACATGTTCCAGTGACCACACTTAGACTTGTCAGCATTCGGCACCAATGGCCCCATCTCTTTCTTGAACCACACTCCTCCTCATTCTCCCACCTTTCTTTCCAAGTATCCAGCCATTCCTTAGAGGTGTCCCTGTTAGCTCATCTCACTGGTCTACCCACTTAATGCTAGAGTTCCTCAAAGACTCAGTCTTAGGGCCACTACCCTGTTCATGCTTCCTTTCTCTTCGACTGTGGGTTTGCATGTCAACTCTATGATGGGGGCTCCACGCTAAACCCCAGACCTGACCTTTGTTTAGAGCATGTACACCTACATGCCAACTTTACATTTTTGTTGAATATCTCATAGACAGTTCAGATTTATTGCCTATCTTCACCAGAATTATTGATCTTTTCCCTTGAATTTGCTCACTCAATATTCCCCACACCACCAACTGCACTTTATTCTATTGTTCAAACAAGAAATACTGGGATCATCCTTAACAGTCCCTTCTCTTCTGCCTCACATACCTAATCTACCACCAAATCCTTTTGATTCTGCATGCAACATGCACATTTTCCCATCAGCACCTCTCTAGAAAAAGCAACCACCATCTATGGGCTCAACAAAAGCTCCAGTCTCCTGACCAGTTTCTCTACTTCCAGATGTCACACCCTCAACTGAGACTATTTTGATAGTCAGCCAGAGAGAGTTTTAAAATATAAATTGTATCATGTCACTGCCCTGCTTGAAGCTCTACACTGACTCCTCTCGCACTTGCAGCAAATAATGAGATCCTTGATTTACCTCCAAGACCATGAATGATCCTGCCCTTGGCTGCCCCTCTGTCTTCCTCTCGAGCTCCTGGCCTCTGCCCTTCCCACAAACCCACCTCATTGGCTTTCTTGCCTTCTCTGAAAGCAATACTCCACAGAATATTGTGCATTTTTTCCTTTGCCACATTTTTTCCTTTCACTCTTTTACTCTTGTCTTTTTCATCCTTAATCTTTTAGCCTTAAGGTCCCGTCACATTTGCTTTCACCCTACCTCAGTCTCACTTGGGTTTCTGCTGTTTCTCTCATGAAGAGCATTTTGGTTTTCTTTATTGAAAGTATTTATTTGTATGTCACTAAACAACTCTGTGAGCACAGAGACCACATAGACTGGATTCACCACGGCTTATACCCAGCATCTAGTCGAGTGAGTGATGTTAGAAGATCATTAATTATTTATTAAATGAACACTGGACTTCAATTTTTTATAGATTAAAAAAATTGTTTTTAACATTTATTTATTTTTGAGAGACACAGAGCATGAGCAGGGGAGGCCAGAGAGAGAGAGGAAGACACAGAATCTAAAGCAGGTTCCAGGCTCTGAGCTTTCAGCACAGAGCCTGACACAGGGCTCAAAACCACAAACTGTGAGATCATGACCTGAGCTAAAGTCAGACACAGCCCACTGAGCACCCAGCTGCCCCAACATTGGACTTTTCTAAATAGAGGTATCATGAATTTGAATCAAGCATCCTGGTTCAAGTTTTTGCCCTGCCAATTACTAGCCATATGACTTTGAGCAAGTCACATCACTTTTCTGAACCTGTTTTTTTTAAAATGGGAATGATACCATTTCTTCTCCCTTTCTCACAGGAGAAGCTTATTCATTTAGCAGCACTTTAATAAACTTCTACCAACTGCTGAGTGCTGGAGTTGCTCAGTTAAATGAAGCCCACATTCTCTTCATTAAAGAGCCCAGAGTTTAGAAGGGAAGACAGGCATTTGAACAAATTCATGATTATAATATAGTAAGTGTAAAGGTAGAAACCTATTTGAGGCACATCTTTAATCTGTATGTTTAATTCGAAAGAAATGTGTTGAGCCAGATACTGTACTAGGCATTTTCAAATGTATTACCTGTTTAACTTGCACACAGAAAACTCCAAGTGACCAAAATCATTATTCCCCTTTTACAGATGAGGAAACTGTGACTCAATGGCATTAAACTGTCCAGGTTCATAGCACCCATGTATGGAGGCACCAGTCTTCAAACCCAAACATTGTACTACAAGTTCAGGTCTCTACCCCCTCCCCAGAAATTAACATGATTAGAGTATAAGTTATTAATTACATTATTGCTAAAAGAATGAACTAATATTGAACTTAAAATTTTATAACCAAATCTAAGTCAGAAGGAAAAAAATGATACCAAAGAATCTCGCTTTTTCCTTCAACTTCCTCTGTTTTTCCAACTTATTTGGGGTCTATTTTCATTATCATTTGTAACTGATTATAAAGAGTTCAGTATCAATTATAGCATGCCTTTATTCGTACCCACAGTGAACGAAGTGTTACTTACAACAATAATTTGAAATTTGAAACCTTTCAAGGTTGGAGAACCCTCGTACATGGCCATCCCAGAACACTGGCTCTAGTGTGCTTGTTGGAGAAAACCCAAGTTGACCTTGTTTTGTTTCTTTCCAAGTAATTCTTGAAATGTCTCATTGCAACTTAGAGCTCTTTAGGAAAAAATATCAATTTGAGATTACTTTAAATATCTTATAAAGTGGAATTATAAAAAGGGAAATTAAGGGGAAAAAAGGGAAATTGAGGGCAGCGAAGTAATTTGAGTCCTCAAGCAGAGGTTGAGTAACAATGAGCAAAGGCATGTGCTACTTAAGTGTTGGTATTTGTAGTTAGCATGGAGATGGCATACATTTCACCTGTGAGAACAAAGGAGCCACACTGCTGATCATAGGCTCACCTGTGACTAGTCCTCAGCCTTAGGACTGATCATCATCTTCCATTGCTAACCTCTATTGAAAGCTCACACGTGTCAGGCGCGGTGCTAAGTGCTTTCTTGTATCATCTCATTTATTCTTTATAAATATTTCCATGATAGAGGTACCCTTATCATACCCACTGATAGCATGGAAAAATGAACTTGCCTAAATCAGCTTAAGTAACTTGCTTAAAGTAGTGTGTCATGTAAGCAGTAGAGACATGATTTGTACTCAAGCATCTGACTCTATGGGTTATGCCCTTAATCATTGTAAAGCCATTTGTCCATGTTGTGACAGCCATCCAGTGCCCCTTCCCCTGTGCTGCCACTCTTCAGGAGTGATCAAACTCATCGCAGCATGAGCCCTTCTCTCATTCTGTTCTTCCCACCTTTCTCTCGTTCTAGCATTATAATCTCTGAGCTGAAAAAAAGAATAAGAGAAGAAAGCTGTTATCCATTCTTGTCTCCCGCCCCACAATCATTAGCACCATCAGTAGCCTGGACTATTGGATGGCTGTTGCAAGCCTACAGGTCTTTTTGCAAAGTCAAGGCATTGCAGACATAGGAAAAGCTAGTCAGTTCAAATGTCCGTGACAATGCAACATGGGACTGCTTTCCTCAGGGTCTGCCACATTCTCTAACTTCAGTTTCCTTTGACAGAGTTCATTGTCATACTGTCCAAATATTATTTCACTAGCTTATCAAATAGTTTCCTGGATGTTGATAGTATATAAATGAAAAGATATACCTTTGCTTTAAGGACATTTAAGTAAGGAAATAGAAATCCTTACTGTAGCACTTACCAGCTATATTTTACCTTCCAAAGGTGAGGTTGCAAAGGGAGTCAGGGGGCACTTTCTGAGAAAGACAGGCCTGAGGCAGCCCTTTAAGCCGATCAGATAAGAAAAGAGGGAAGTCATTAAAAGGGGAAATGTATGGAGACATAGACATAGATAAACGAGACTGAGAATCTGTTCACATTGCTTATCTTAATATAACTTTTAGTGATAATAACCTATTGACATCAAATTTTGGGCTTCAAGCTTGGTGAACTTATTTTTACTCCCTTTTGGAGGACAAAAGAACATTATGTTGATGTTCATTTTCATTATTTCTTCAGCATCGAAGCAGTGTCAGCCAGTTAGTCAATGTTTATGATCTTGGTTCCCTCAAATTTTAGTCACTTATCAGATAAGGAAACTTCAGTCAACTTTTTTTTTTTTTTTTTTTACTCCACTAGGCCCCTTAAGTTAAATGTCATTTGAAGTGCTATGGTTATGGGCTCAAGACATTTCAACATCAAATGCATGGAACTTTTTACTTGTAGAACTGGGTTGGGATCCCCATTCTGCTATGTGGTTGCTTTGCTGCTTTATCTCCATGAACTTCATTTCCTCATTTTTAAAATGGAGTTAAGAGTACTTTCCAGGGTGCTTTATGGATTAAATGGGACAATGAATGGAAAAAGGTCTGACACATAGTAGGTGCTTTTCCCAAAAGTAAGTTTTGTGTTGGTTTGCCTTCTCACCCACCAGAGTCCCATGAACCTTCCATGCTGAGGATTAGTCTGTCTCTTGGAGATGAGCATTTTAAGAATCGGTTGGAAGCAAACCTCCGGATAAATGGTTCTTAAGCTGGGGATTTTGCCCTCCAGCAGACATTTGGCAAGACTCTAGAGACTATTTTGACTGGCCCAACTGGAAGCAGGTGCTATGGGCATCTAGAAGCCAGAGACTCTGCAAAACAGCCTGTTACACACAGGACACCTACCACCCCACAACAAAGAATCTAGCCTCAAATGTCAACGGTGCCAAAATTGACCGAGTTAAGCAGATAAGTTCCACTCTACTTGCATACCTTATTGATAGCTTTTGAAATTTGGCATGCAATAAATAGAATTTCATTTTCCTTGTTACCCTTCACTCCTGGTAAAGGATTTTAGCTGCCACCACGAGGTTCCATTTCCATCCTTTCAAGTAACCCCATCTGTTTTGGAGTGACCTACACCATGCCCCAGAGGATCTTGGGTGGGCTCCCTACCTTTCTTTCTTTCTTAAAGTGGCAACATTATTTCCTATTTGCTTACTTTCTTGGCTATTTAATCAGGACAACGTGAGAAGAGAGGGTCTCATAGCATACCCAGAAACTGAAGCCTAACAAGGTATATCTTCACAGTGAAACAACCAGGCAGCTAATAACTGTTTAATCCAGCCCTGACTTTCAACTCCAACTCAAGACCGTTTCTTTCTACCAGAGCTTTCCTAATAGATCTTATGGTCCTCGTGGTCATTGCTATGGTTTTATCACATAATTGCTTTAAAGCTGTTTAGTGCTTGCTGATCTTACATCACAGGTAATTTTTCATCTCCTCAAAGGCAGGAGTACTGTTTCCATGTCTTTTGCTGAATATATCTGGAGCTGGGACAATACTCGTTGCTTTTTCTACTAAAAAAAATACCTGATACTAATAAAGTTAAACATTTAAAAGTTTAAGGTAAAACAAATCCCTACATATCAAAAAGAGAAAGTCAAGTAGCTTTAAAAATTTTTTTAACATTACTTTGGCTGTGAGTCACTAGTTCAAATTAATCCACATGGAGATGCCAGTATGCCCCGTGCCCATCTTTGGCATATGAACACTATACGTGTTTGGCTATTGTGGCCGTGAGCAGATTATCACAGGCTGGGAGGACACTTGTCAATAGAAATCTCAGGTGCTTCTTGGCAATTAATTTTAAAAGATGTCTAACGCACAGTGGGTTGCTCACCTTGTGCACTCAATTAACAGAGAATCCCAAAACAATGCATACAAATGCTAATAAATAAAAGCAAGCATACCAAGAGGTTGGGTCTACCTATCAAAACCAGAAAAGACCTTGAAGGTTGTTTACGACATCATAAATCTTCAGCTATAGTCTCCGTTATGTTGGTACCAGATTTCTTTCCTTCAAAAATCTGCTCTGAGGTACAAGGGAAGTAATTACTGAGTCTTCCCAGGGACTGAAACAGAATCCCCAAACAAAGTGTTTTAGAGTTTTCTTAAATTAATTTTTGAAGGGGATTTGGTAACTCTTCGTACTACCAACAACATAAAAGGATTTAACCTTTAATTTACTGTTTGGAAGATGTACATTCCTCCAAAAAAAAAAAAAAAATAGTGCAAGGCCACATTTTCAATCTGAAAAGCACTGTAATATAATTTCTTTCTGAGTTTATATTTCAGATGGGAAGTAACATTATCCCAGTTTCTTCCCATTAACATCATAAGTACGTGAATATATTCAACCAAAAAACTAGTTTGTCTAAAACAGTCTGTTTATCCCAGACTGGTTTAAAAAACAAAACAAAAAAATGTACAGTTCCCATCAGTATTGTAAATTACTTACAGTACTACAATGGAAATAAATGTCCATCAATCCTTCTCTTAAGCACAGAGAAGAGGCCTTCAATTAATGGCTAATCATTCTTAATGTAACCAAGTGAGTGACCAGGCCTGGCAGTGGGCTGTGCTCTCAGGTAGAAGTGAGAAGAGATTTATTGGTCTTGGAAGGTTTTGCACACGTTCTTGCCAGCATATGAGGCAATAGTTTGGCTGACCTCAGAGTCCTTGTTAGCTCTGGTATTGGTGATTCGCAGTCACCTTTAGGAAATCAAGCACTGGGGTGGGGGCTACTTAAGAAGATGGATTTGCAAGGCACATCCAGGTTATAAAAACTGGAGGGGCCAGTTCAGGCTAGTCTTCAACTACCTTTGGACTCAGTAGCTGTTAAGTTAGAATAGGCTGTAGAGAATGGAATCTCAAAACTTGGAGTCTGTTCCTAAAGTCTGATGAAACTCTGAAGGTGAGGTTGCCTGAATTACTTTCCATTGCGAGTGGGAGGGATGTGGGGGAGGGAAGGTTAAAAGTCAGATGTTGCAAGTGGCAACTTGTGAGCTGAATACGACCCATATACATGAATTGTTTGGCTCTCGTAGTATGGGAAAATAATGGGCAAATATTAAATTGGGAGGATTCATAAAACTTCTAGATTTTCAGTTGTTGTCAATTTAAAAATAGTAGAAGAAGCAACACTTAGCCTGTATTCTAGCAGAGCAAAAATGGGTTGGAATTGCTCATTTTAGAAAATTAAAAAACCGGTGTCCAATAGGCTATGGTCCACCTAATCCCTGTTGTCCCTTAGAGTCGTTCTCTTCACACATTTGACAACATTTGAGTTTGTGACCTCTGGTCACAAATTGGATAAGGAGTTTGCTGGTGCATCAAATAGAAGTATGCAGTCAGATTTAAGGTGTATTCCAAACAATTTGTGAGGAATAAAGATACCACAAGTTGCCAGTGATTAACTTTTGAAAGCCAGTTATTGTAGAATAAGTTCATATCATCCCTACTGGCCTACACCATCATGGGCTTTCTTGAAATGGAAATAAGAGGGACCGAGTAGGGACTCAACCATGCATTACACATGAGCTTTTATCTGTAAGTCAAGATTCCTTTGGGTGCAGATGGTATAAATGAGCTCAACTTGCTAACCTCTCCCACCCCAATATTGACTTACATATATGAGAAACCCAGGGGTATCTGACTTCAGGCAAGGCTGTATTCAGGAAATCTCATATTGTTATCTTCCTTTCTCATTCTTTTTTTGTTTTTCTCTCAGCTCTGCTCCCTCCGTTGGCTTAATTCTCTGGCAATTTCTCTCTGTATGTTGGCAAAGGTAGCCACCAACAGCAAGTCTAGGCTTATGTTGTCCCTTGGGACATGATCTAAGAAAGAAAGAGACTTCTCTCTTAGAAACCATGGCAATTCTAGTGAATTTTAGCAATTCTGATGAATTCTAGTGCACATTACTAGAACCAATATTACTTTCACCAATATTTATTTAGTGCCGACTTTGAGTTTGGCTCTAGCGAGGTGCTTGGAGACATCCATGAAGCCCTGATCTTCTGGATCTTACATTATGGGAGGAGGTGGAAGGGAATCAGAAGATGAAAAATAAACAGAATAAGCAGGAACATTATATAGTACTGTAGATGTGGAAAGTACTACCGGGATTTTTTTTTTTTTTTAAAGGCCCATGGGATGAGAAGGACCAGTTCCCAAAAGTCAAAAGAGATTCTTTTACCAGAAATTGGCAGGGGTACAATGTAGGCAAAAATGAGGTATTTATATTAGTCCTATAAGTGGGAATGTTTTACAACTATGAACATCATCCCTTAAGTGCTGCTTTGGGGTGGACAGAGAAAGAAAAAGCCTGACTCATAGGGTAGACATCATGAAATGGCATATAAGACCCCTCATGATGTGTTCCTTGCCTCAAGCTTCACATGCAACAATATCAAGTTTCTTGGAGTTCCCTAAATGCACCTTTTGGTTCTCAGATCCCTGTCTTCGTCTATGCTGTTCCCTGTGTCTTGAATGCCCTTCTCCCTCCTACTCATCTCCTTGGCTTTTGTGGGGGTTTTGGTTGTTGTTCAAGGACCCCAGCTAAGTTAGGTGCCCTTCCAGTAGGTTCTTAAAGAACTTGTGTTTGTCCCTCCATGGGGAAATCATCGTCTTTTCCTCAGTCTACCTTCTAGTGACATAATATGTTCAGCTCTTGGTACAGATGTAGATAGTCTGTATGGTGGAGAGGATGAATCTGTTTAAAGGCTACTCTCAAAGACCACTCAGCCCCCTGTGATACTCCACCAAGTGAAGGCCATCACAGCCTTGAGTATCATGAAGTTATACCAGTGTTTGCACTCTCTGGCTTTAAGGCATCAGAGATGATGACCTTTTTCTGCTCCTTAGTCTCTTGCCTGCCCTACTGGTGCTCTCTACACAAGAACTGGCAGAAATGGGTTTGGGGGACACATAAGGTCTGTTTGAAGAATTCTTGGGTGGCAGGTTAGAAGGTGGTTAAGAGCATGGCCATTATGTATATTAGTATCTCATATCTGCAGCTTAGTAGGTATGTGACCTCCAGCTGGGTATAGTTGCTCTTAATCAGGTCTAGACAATAGTAGTATCTTCAGAGAACTGTTGAAAGTGAGGTAATCCATGTAAAACTCCCAGGACAGTGTTTAAAACTCCTAACAACTGTTCAGTAAATGTTTACTCTCATGATCATTGCTATGAAGAGGAGGAAGCATTCTCAGCCAGCCAAAGAACTATAGGACCCTTATTGCATGAGCTTAGTGTTCATGTTTGCAAAGGACATATATATGTCATTTGATCCTCAGACACTATGAAATAGTGTCATTTTCATCCCCATTACAGACGTGAGAAAACTAAGACCCAAATATGCTTGCTTAGGCATTTATACCTTTTAGCTCCCAGTTCCATGCTGTTGCCATTACAGCTCTCTCCATCTTTCTTTGTTCCAGATATCCCAACTTTGTAATGACGGTGAGATGGAGATTCAAGGGTCCAGGCTGTGGGATGCTGGCTCTGTGTCCAGCACCCATCACTGGTTGCTCTTGACCAGCCAGGAGTGGGGTAGGGTTAGGGACATCTACCTGATGCTTGATAGGGGACTTTACCTGAGAGCAAGTTTGGAGCTAACGCAGGGCACAAGTGACCCTTTCTCTGGGGAGCTGTAAGTGACCTCTATTTCTAGCAGAAAGGAGGCCCTGTAGGACAGCCTCTTCTCTGAGAAAATGGGCAGTCCCTAACCACTTACAGTGGCACTGAGACTTCCCAGTAGGGTAGGGCCTGAAGCCACATCCTTTGTGCTCCTGGCAGTTTACCCAGAAATTTCTGGCATATAATCGTCCATCTTGAATAGGTGTGACAGGGCTTCCGTTACAGTTCTCTGAGCAGAAGGTAGGAGACACCTGAACTAGAGACCAAAGACCAGATTGGGCCTGAAGGTCAGAGACGCGTATCCAGACCTGCCTTCCCCCCTTTTCCTGTGTGGCTTTCGTCAGTTCCCCCTCTGAGCCTCAATTCTCTATGTGGAACACGATAAATTTCGTGCCATCTTCCAAAGTCTCAAATATTCCTTCCTGCTTATGGTAGAGTGAATGATGGCCACCCAGAGGTAGGAAGTCCTGATCCCTGGAACTGGTAAATGCTTACCTTATAAAGAAATAGTCCCCAAACATGTGGTCTTCACATGAAGAGATATTCCAGGATTATTTTAGTGGACCCTAAATCAAATCACAAGCATGCTTACTAGATAGAAGCAGAGTGAAAGGACACACACGGAGAAGAAGAACGTAATGTGAAGATACAGACAGATTAGAGTGACATGGCCACCAGCAAAGGGATGCTGGAAGCCAGCAAAAGCTGGAAGTTTCAAGAACCAATTGTCCCTTTCAGCTTCCAAGGGGAGTGTAACCCTGCTGACACTTTGATTTCAGCCCAGGGAAATGGATGCTGGACTTCTGGCTTCCAGAGCTACGTGGAATACATTTCTGCTATGTTAAATTCCCCCGTTTGCAGTCTGTTACAGTGACTAAGGAAACAAGTACACTGCTCTCTGTGTCCATGACCTGTCATCCATTCTTGCTGCCTATCTGCCCATCGAGGCTTACAGTCCCACTTGGTGCCTGTTGAAAAGAAGCACAAGACACTTGTCTTTTCTTTAAACCCGCAGGAAAGCAAAGTACTCATTTAGCGTCAAGTTCCCTATTCCTTTTTACTTGGCATCTGCGGTCACCACCAACACAATACAGCCTCCACCCTCTGCTATTTTCAGTTTCACATCGTCCTGGGAGTCAGTTTCCAGCCAAGTCTCTTCATCAGAAAAGATAGTAATTTAATGACCTTGAGATCATCAGTATGTGAGTAAAGAAGAGAACATTCATTTAGTAAAACTAGATGTATTCATTCAATAAATATTTCTTGAGCGTCGCATGCAGCCATAGGGAGTAAGTGACAGTAGGGAAGCTGACAGCGAAGATACTGACTCTTATGGAGCTGGCATTGTGGTGGACCACACTTGATAAAGCTTTCACGTATATGCTCAAGCTTACATTGCAGCAAAGTACTAATTTTCCAGGCCCGTTAGCAGGCCATCAGATCCATGTTTCTGCTGGGTGAACTTTCTCATCGAATATTCCCTGGCTTGAGCTTCTGCAGAGGGTCCTAGGTAGCATTTTTAGCACTGAAACCATTGCTGGGGGTCGAGCAGTACAGAACTTGGGTCATGATGGGTTTCTCGTGTTTCTCTAAATTCCACTGGGATGTGCTCATGCTCACCTTGCCCCAGTCAGCTCAGAGTTTTGGGATCGGAGAAGAATGTTGAAGGATTGAAAGCACTACAGGGAAGAAGGAAGAGTATTCTAATCATCCTCCTTTGTTTCATTCTGTTCTTTTCATCACTTCTCTATATCCCAGATGACTTCAAGAGAAGAAAATAGCACTGACACTACCATGATTTCTTTTGCCTCTAACACACCTCTCTCCAAGTAGTGACTCAACTTCCTGTGCTGAAATGGTGCCCCCTCCCATCTCACACTGAAAACCTGCATCATCTTTGAGGTCTGCCTTTTGCTCACACCCCACTTCTAGGTGTCACAGTTCAGAATTCTACTACTTATGACTTCTTCCCCTCCACCCTCGTCCAAGGCACCAGCACCTCATGGTTTGACTACCATGGCAGTGTGCTCACTCTTCCCACTGTTCCTTACCTCCCCCCCTCCACACCCCCAGTCCATTCTCCACATCGTGACCAGAGGGATTCAGTACATGAGATCCCACCCACGTCATCCCTTGCTCAAAATTTCCCATATTCAGAATAAAATCCAAAGTCCTCGCCAAGACCTAGGAGACCCTGTGTGATCTGACACCTGCCTTCTTTCTGGCCTCATTTCTTATTTTTCTCTCATCTACTCTGCCCTAGTGACACTAGCCTTCCTGCCATTCCTCTGATTGCTTTGACACTTCTGGATGCTCCAGTGTCACCTCTTGAGGGAGGTCTTGCCTCACCACCCAAACTACAAAGTGCCATCCTTCCAGTAGGAGTCCCTGCATGTCAGTTCATTTGTAAATTGTCCGCCTCTCACACTAAATGGTAAGCTCCATGAAGACAGAAGATACTGCTCCTCTCCACAGCCTAAGTACCCAGAATAGTGTCAGGAATACAGTGGTGCTCAATAAATGCTTAATAAAGGAAAGAAGTAAAAGGTCAGCATATGATCAGTGTGAAGGGCTTTAAGTCTTTTCCTACTCTAAGAACCTAGCAGCCTGCATTAACGAAATACCATTTATAACCGGTTTGGAGTATCAGGACATTTAGTTGGTGTTCCTCTTTTGATACTGAATTGATTTTTCTCGATTCCTCCCCCGTCTAGACAACTGACTGCAGAGCAAGGTGCCCAACACACTCTCGGGAGAAAAGGCGGGGAATGTAAAAGCCATAACAGCACGCCTCTGTCGGAACATTCTCTGTCTGCAATAGTGGTATCCCTTTTCATCCCTGGGGTTGCTGGGCTTCTTAAAAAATCTTTGCTTTATCCAATGGTCTTGGTCTGACTAACACTTACTCCCAAAGTCCTAGGTTAAATATTCTTTTTTTTTTAATTTTTTTTTAACGTTTATTTATTTTTGAGACAGAGACAGACAGAGCGTGAGCATGGGATGGGAAGAGAGAGAGGGAGACACAGAATCTGAAGCAGGCTCCAGGCTCTGAGCTGTCAGCACAGAGCTCAACGCAGGGCTCGAACTCACGGACTGCGAGATCATGACCTGAGCCGAAGTTGGATGCCTAACCGACCAAGCCACCCAGGCACCCCTAAATATTCTTTACTCAAAGACAGCTTCCTGGACCAAGTTAGGTCACCCAGTTCTGTGATCTCCTATTTGTTCTTTCTTAGGACTTCTCACATACGTGTAAACATTTATCATTTACTGCCTGTCTTGCCATTCTGAAGGCACCAAGATTGACCCTGTCTGTCCTGTTCATTATACTCAAAGTGAATAACAAAGTGACAGGGACATAGTGGGTGCTCAGTAAATGTTGAATTAACAATTGGATATTAATGCTAAGCAACAAAAAGTGACAATATACGTTGCAAAAATAAAATGTGGTTGTTGATTGACGACTTAACACTTTCCTGACACCAGCATCAGAAGGAGATCCACTTTTATTTGGGTACTATTTTGTGGTCACTATTTTGTAGTCAACAGTAGGTGGTGGGACAGGCAGTTAATGGGACTTTTCCTGCTGAAAATGATCTAATTATTGGGCAGATTTTTCAGAACCATGGACCTTCCATCCAAGAAAGACAGTCAGATTTTGTTCATAACATCCTCAGCGTGCAGATCATGATCTGTTTTAGAAGTCGTTTTATCAGGAAATTCTTCTATACAATTCCCCATAATCTCCCTTCTTGTGATCTAACCCTTTTGGTTTCCTCCCAAAGAAGAGAAAGCACAACCAAAGGTATAGTAGGAGGAATTCGGAAAAGCTCTTGTGTTGTTTTTTTTTTCAACTTCTCAATTTTCCTTCCTACAAGATGGAAATAATAACATCTATTTTCTCAGGATTTGGATAAAACCGTTTGAACAGCTGAGTATTTAACATGTGACGTGTTGATAGGCACTATTGTTTGTACCACAAAGTCTTCAATGCACAGATTTTTATAGCTATTGGAATTTTGTAACTTGCGTTTTCAGAGCTGAGGCTGTTAACCCACCCAAGTAGGAGGTAACATTCTGATAGGGCTTTTAGCTACACTTTGACCAGTCAGGTACATTACTGGAAAGGCTGAGGCTACAGGTCCTCGGGGGGCCACCAAAGAGAGAAGCTGAGCCATGCACAACAGAACAAAATCCTCACTCTGACTTACTGCACTGTGCTCTAGTGACAGACCAGCCGACTTACCGTGACCGAACCCCCGTGTGTGTTACCATTGCCTCGGCGGAGCTGGCTCCTGAATGTCACAGTTTGTGAAGCCACAGCTCAGTTAATTGCTGAAAGGAACAGAAATAAGGATGGGTGATCTACGTGAGATGTTGAGAGGGATTCAGATCATCTGAACTTTAGGGATTTTTTTTCTTATATAGTATTTGTAAGTTGAGAACAGCTATAGAGAGTTGGAGGTCTCATTTGGAAGCGGGTTATCCACATAAAGGCTGCCAAATCCCATTCTGTAGTTTTCTAATGGAACTTCAGGACCAAGGTCTGACAGTGAGGAGAGCATTTGATGGCAGGGCTGTCCTGGAACCCTGGGACTTGGGCTCACCACCCCCTTAGTTCTCTACCTTTTAGTATGTCACTGCCCAGAAATTAGGAAAGGGAATCTGAATCCATTGGTTGATTTCTTAAAAATATGTTAAATTTCAGTCAAACGACCAGTTGTTGCTCTAACAAATGACCACGAACTTCGTGGTATAAAGCCACACAAGTTTACTGTGTTCCAGTTTTAGAGCTCAGAAGTCCAAAATGAGTCTTACGGAAAAATCACAGTTTTGGTAGAGATGCTTCCTCATGGTGAATATGAGAGAGAATCCATGTCCTTGTCTCTTACATCTTCTAGAAGCATGAATTCCTTGACTTGCGGCCACCTCACTCTGACTTCTGCTTTCATTGTCACAACTCTGTCTATGACGCTCCTGTCTCGTTCACTTATAAATACCTGTGTCATTAGATAGGACTCACCTACTAATGCCAGATAATCTCCCATCTTGAGACCCTTACCATAATCACACCTACAAAGTCCCTTTTGTCACATAAGGTAACAAATTCACAGGTCCCAGAGGTGAAGACATGGACATCTTGGGAGGGGAGGGCGTTATTCTATCACAGGAGACAACCAGAACTACTTGAGTCTGTGTATGCTCTTCGTTTCCTTTCTCATGGCCACCACGATCTGCCTGGTGTTACCAAGCCTCAGCTATGGCTACCTCGGATTCCTTTCCCCTTGCCTCTCCTTCCTCTTCCACACGTCGATTTTACTGAAGCTTCAGAACACCACAGCTCACTGCACTCATTTTCTTGCCAGGCACTGGTCCAAAGCCACGTCTGTCTTGGTGTAGTTCTTATCAGTGCCGCTCATCAAATATTTCTCTCCGTTTCCTGGCACATGCCAGAAGCCATGTGTGAACCTGTGTGGGTGGGAAAGTTCATGGGATTAGTTCCAGCCTATGATCTGTAAATGACCTCTAGGCTGAGCCTTTTGTTGATGCTGTGAGACCTTTTAATATCTTCTCTTTTCCCTTTGCTACAATAATCAACGTTCAAGGTGGATGGACTTGCATTTGATGTGCACACTAAACAGGAAGTAAACCGTATTGCAGCCACTGATATTTGGGGATCATTTGTTACTGTAACATGTTACCTAACATCCCACCTGATGCATTTAGCAAGGGCTAAAGGGAGGTAAAAAGAGCAAACGAAATAGATTGTTCCTACCTGGTTCTTTCCATTTGCCTGTCTCTCTTGTCCCAGGCCACATACACTTCCCTATTTCTCTGATGAAAATGTCCATGAACCCCACCTTGTGGCTGTGGGGTTTCTATTCTGAGGAGGTAGAGAACTTATTTTCTGAAGTGCATATGATAATACACTCAAAGATAGACCATTGACCACAAGTAGTTGACTCGACCCCAGTTGAAATGAGAAAGGTGTGCAGGTACGACGATGGAGTGCTTGGGAAGTGGAAGACCAGGCAGACCTCCTGGGGAAAGAGGGGTTGGAAGGAAACCAGGCCTGGCTGCCCAGGACCCCGGGTGTCTGCACACTGCAGGCTCTTCCACCCGGGGGCTCCTGGTTTTGCAATCTTTAGATGCCCTCACTCACCCTGCTTCCCTCACCCATCAGGCTGCTGCAGCCCTTGCCTTGGGCCAGAGATTGGGATTAAGCTTTAGCTCCCACCAGCTGGAGATGGATCTCTAACCCAGCACGAGGGCTGCAATGCCTGCAGGTGACTGCCTGCAGATTAAAACTGGAACTTTAAATGCATGTTTCACAGAAACATTATTGTAACCTGGGTGAAACATTGGTGGAGTTTCTCTATAACCACACATACAGCATCCAGGTCTTCCGCTGGGCTCCTGTGGGCCAGCCTCAGGCAGGACCCATCACCCTACGAAGTGCGTTGTTTCTATGGAAACCTGCAATCTGTATCCAAAATACCCAGGTTAAAATTTTGCGATTTTATTTAACTCAGTGTGTTTTCAGTTGAGGATTGCCAAAATTAGATGAAAATTGGGGTTCTCTTTTTTTTTAATTTGTGTGTTTTCTTTATCTGGATTATCAATTCTTCTTGTCAGTAAGAATAATCGAGGACCCTCTCTTCTAAATTATCTGTTTAGAAGGAAACTACTATTATGGCAGGGTTAGCCAAAACGAAGATGGAAATCCTTTCTGGCCATTGTTCATTTGCTTTTTCTTTTATTTCTTGAAACCCTGCAGGGCGAGCCCTGCTGAGACTCACTGACAAAAAGCTTGAGCGAATGGGGATTGCCCAGGAAAACCTCCGGCAGCACATCTTACAACAGGTGCTCCAGCTGAAGGTGCGAGAAGAAGTCAGAAACCTACAGTTACTCACACAAGGTACCCCGCTGCTGCCTCGTGGGTGGATATAAGGGGAAGATGGGAAGAAAGAAACCATTCCCATCATGACAAAGGGGAGCCAGAGAGAAACTATTGTTTTTTTTGCAGAATTGCTTTTATTTAAAAAAAAAAGGGGGGGGATATAGATATAAAGGCCACTTCCCTCCTTTTCATAGGGAAACTTCTCTTTTTCATAGGTCACTGGGGGAAGGATGCACAAACAAATAATGAATGAGCAAATGGAAATATCTCGTGACCTAGTTTCAAGGACATTACATATAGCTGTATAGGATGTGCCCTGCACAACCTAGAGATACAGATACAGTTGCACCCCCTAGAGTTGTACAGTGCAGCCCAAGCTCTCTTAGTCTGACTACCAGTTCTGAGGGGGCCTTGGAATTTGCGCGATTCCATAGTTCATACGATCACGATACAAGTGGGATTTTTGTTATGTTTCATGTTACTTTGCTTTTCACTAACTAATGGGAGGAAAACATTTTAAAGGTATGTGTCTGTGTATATATACACGCATGAACACATACACTCTTTAGAGATTTTTGAGAATGCTATTTGGCATCCTGAAAATAGAATCACGTAAAAAAATTTTAATGTTTATTTTTGAGAGAGAGAGTGAGAGAGACAGAGCATGAGCAGGGGAGGGGCAGAGAGAGAGGGAGACACAGAATCCAAAGCAAGCTCCAGGCTCTAAGCTGTCAGCCTGGAGCCCAACGTGGGGCTCGAACTCACGAACTATAAGATCACGACGTGAGCCGAAGTCAGACACTTAACTGACTAAGCCACCCAGGCGCCCCAGTAGAATCACTTTTTAAAAATAGACTGTAGAGAATTTAAGCCTGGGATATTATGACCATGCAATTCTAAATAAGGATCATTAATAAATTCAATATATTGGGAACACTGGAGAGGACTCAAGTGACAGAATAAAGCTAGAATTTGAGGAAAAGTTTTAAGTTAATGCTGTATGTAGCTTGCGTGTCTACATAAGATTTGGTTGCTATCAACGTCCACTGGCTATAACCCTTTATTTATTTTAATGTCCATTATACATTGTTGTGAAAGGATGATAAAATATGTGTTTTTGAGAGCCTGGGGTATTTTTCAATCTGTAGAATATTGTAATTGCATGCATACTGATATTGGAGAAATCTGGGTCAGCCAACTTTCGTGTTATTGCATTTAGATTATAACCCAGTAATAGACCATTTGCCTAGAGAAAGCGATGTACTGCCTGAAGATGACCGCTCTTCAAGGATGAATACAGACTTTGAGTGATACGAAAACAGTGTGTTTGTTTGATATGCATTATTCGCATTTGTCTCCAGAGGTATCCAGTGGTAAATTTATAGGTACAAGTACACTGAGTGATTTAAATCTGAATCTGACATCCTGATATACTTTTTGGTTTCTTTGAAGAAGTAAATAGAGATTCAAAGATTTATTACAAGAAAGTCCATCCCCAGTGCTATTTATAAAACTGAAAAATTATGAACAGCCTAGAGCTTCAGCAATATGGAAAGAAACAAGTAAGTCTGCTGAAACTCATGAGATACAATACAATGCAGTCATTAGAATGAAATCTTCACAGAATATTTGACAACATGGGAAGTGCTCAAGAAGTAATAGGAAGTGGGGGGGGGGGAAGACCATGTAAAAATTTCATATTTACAATATGAACCAAATTTCTTAGAAAGAACATATTTTTATGTGTACACAGAAAAAGGGATGCCAGTGAATGTGCCAATATTTTGATAATGGTTCTCTGTAGGTGGTGGGATGGTGGGTGATTTTGTTTATTTTTTTTAATATATTTTCCAAGTTTTCTAGTTTGAATCTGTATGATGGTTATAATCAGAAAACACATGCACATTTTTAAGCTTCAATCACATGTATCGTTCTGCCAGGTTCTGTTCAGCGTCAGGCTTCCTCTTCTCTTTTGTTTTCCTCCTGTGATGATATGTAGAAAATGAGACCTAAACTCCTCTCATGTGCCTTGGACTCTTTTTTTTTTTCCCTCTGCTACTGTCAGCCTGCAGTGTGTTTGCTTTGCAAAATCATTTTCTACAGCTTTCATTGCCCTAGATGCATAATATATAAGATTTTTCCTGAGATAGTACTCAAGTCTATTAAGCTAAATATATGTTTGTGTTCTGGGAAGGTAATGCTAAGTTCAGCCTTTTCAATTCAGTTCTTGTCACTTTCTTTAGCTTTGAAAAGCTGTGCCTTTTGCATTCTCTCATTCCACTCCTTTTAGGAGAGATCACGTTCTCTAGCTCTTCGATATTTTGTCTGCACTCATATTACCTTTTTTATTGCTTGTCCTTTACATGTTAATGTTCAGACTCATTTCATGCCAGGCAGACTTTAGAAAATCTATAGCCTTATTGAAATGATGGTTTCTTTTTGAAAAAACGCGAAACAAAAAAAATTGACAAGTTGTTTTTAATCACTGATAATAGAAGTTCTAAAGACAGCTGGGGTAGGCTTAAAATATTTGGGGTCTAGGTTGGCTATAATAAAAATTGGAACACTATTCCACCCAAGTTATCTGACTGGCATAACATATATATTGTATGGAAATTCACCATAAGAATGATATGTGGTTCAGTATTGAATATTTGATTCTTTATCTCTGCAAATATTTATCAGTAAGAAATAATATGCTGGATAAGTACAAACAAAGATTATAGAATGCTACATAACTTTTAGAAATCCCTGAACATGTTTCTAAAGGAAACACTGGATAATTAAGCCTACTTTTCCAACTTTTTGATGGCTGTTTTAAAACTGGCTTAAGCTATTGATTCTATACACACAGTTGGTCAAGAGCCATGTAACTGTTTTAGGACTAAGACGGTCTCAAAAGGACTATGAGGGCTCTAGCTGGTTACTGTGGGTCATCTGAACACAGGGAATATGAAGTTTCTACCCTCCTTTTTCCTTACTCTCCTCCTTCTGGATGCTGACCCAAAGACAAAAACAAACAAACTATAAGGTATTTTTTAAACGTGTGTGGGATTCATAGTAAATGTATCAGTTAATAGACACCATCATTGAATCGTGACAAAAATTTTTAAAACCGCTTATCACCTAAAGCCAGAACTGTTCTTCAGCTGAAATACTGGCCTCTGATTTTCCTTCTTTTATCCACAGTGGCCCTGTAACTACCTGACATTTGCAAGAAACATAACCAATGTTTGGCCCTGCTTTAAATGTTGTTCCCTTGGGTCCCATTTAGGTGGTTTCTTCCTCCATACAGCCTTTTAGTCTTCTGTGTCCTGTCCATGGAGTGGCCAGGATGTCAGTCTGGTGGGCTTATGACTTTGTTCATTCCTGCAGAAAACTCACTCATGTCAGGGCACCTCCAGTTGTCTCTTGGGAAATGCAGTACTGGGCTGGAAACATCATTATTCTCTTCTTGATTCATGAGAGACAGGAGAAACGTTCCTTATGTAATAGCAACAGTGCATGGTATCAAATTAATTCATAACCAAGCATATGAGGGGCATCCTTAGCTTTTTAATAATGGACAGTGTTTGTGGGAAGAAAAACACCCCAGGGATACTGAAAGCTGACTTTCTCATATGGCTAATGAGTTTCAAATTTTACTGTATACAAATCACTGCGCTAATTGTCACATCAACTCCTGACAGTACTGTTGTTAGCCCCGACTTACATATGGGGAAATGGAGGATGAAGAATTTACGTGACAAAGTCAGACAGCTAGTAAAAAAGCACTATACAGGTCTATCTGAGTCAACAGAAAACTTTTATGCATTACATTTCAGTACCTCTCATCTGTCAAATGGTGATAAGAACTCCTATTTCATGGTGGTGCTATGAGTCCTGAAATTTTATGTGGAAACCATATAGCGTAGTTCATGATAATCTATGAAAATGGGTGGGCAGACATTGTTTTCTCTTCCTGAAAAGGGCCACATGTAAACATTTTAGTCTTTAAGGGCTGTACAGTATCGATTACAATTACTACATCATGTGAAAACAACCTCACAGATAATCTTAAATGAATTGAGCATAGCAGTATACCAATAAAACTTTATTATTACAGACATAGTTGATGGGCCATAGATTGTGGATTCCTGCTCTTCAGGGTTAAAAATGTAAACTTTTAACATCATTATCAAGATTATGATTTATTCTTAGTGTCTTCCCTTTTGAGTTGTAAATACTTCCCTCAATCTCAGGAACACTTTTCAATGTCTTCCTTGGCTACAAATACTTGGATAGTGTAAAAATGTAACCACAACGATGAGGGTTGAGTAACTTCGGGCAGTAGAAACCAGTATCCAGCCTGGAGGATAAAGCAGATGAAGACCGTAAATGCCACCATCTTCAAATGCCTTTATAATTAGTGCCTACGAAGTGAAAAAAAGAAGACCATGATTGTTTACCAGGGCCACATATAGCTCATTAAACATTAGCATTTCCCAAAGGACTTTTTCCACATTGTCCAAATATATGTGTTAAATTTTAGTTAAGAATTGCATGACCAGAGGACTTTCCTAGAGCTTCATCTTTTGGAACGACACAAATTAGAAACACTACTTTCTAATCCAAGAAGACTTTTCAGAACCATGTGTACAGATTGGGTATTTTAGTCCAGTCACCCCCGCAGTGATACTTCAACTGAAGTAGGCCATCTGATCTGAAATAGGCCATCTGGTCCACCACATTGCTTAAAGAAGGAAGTCTTTGTAGAACATAGCAATAGACTCTTTGAGAAAAATTTTTCAATCTCATTTTACAGTTTTGGGCTCCAAGACCCAAAGAGGATTAGAGCATAGTTCGTGGTTACACAGCTGGTTAGTGGCATAACTGAAACTAGATCCCTGTTCTAATTCCCAGACCAGTATTCTTTTTTTCTTACTGTTTTTAATTAAAGTATAATTTACATACAGTAAAATTCACCATTTTTAGTATATAGCTCTGCAGCTTTTGACAAATGCATATAGTTGTATAACCACCACCACAATCAAGATATAAAATAAAAGTTCTCATTACCCCCAGCCTCTGGCAACCAGTGCTTTGTTTTCTGTCTCTTTAGTTCTGCCTTTTCCAGAATGTCATAAATGGAATCATAGAGTCCGACTTCTTTCACATACTATAATTCACTGAGACTTATCAAAGCTATGGTGTGCTTCCATTCATTCATTTTAAGTGCCTAGTATTCCATTGGATGGATAGCCCACAGTTGTATATACCACATTCTCCAGTTGAGGGACATCTGGGCTTCAAGTTTTGTAAATACTCATAAAACTATTATAAGCATGCATGTACAGGTTTTTGTAGAAACTTGAGTTTTCATTTCATTGGATAAGTATCTAGAAATGGCATTGCTGGGTCATATTGTAATTCTGTGACTAATTTCGTAAGAAACTGCCAGGCCAGTATTCTTAAGGTAATAAAGGAAGAAAAATAGTCTTAGAGACTGGCTTTAATACATACAAAAATGTTACAAGCTTTCTGAAAATCATTGCATCTTTGTATAAGTCTTACCTAGTGCCCTACCTTGAGTTACCACCATCTTAAGAGGCCTCTGTTTTTCTGAGAGTTTCTAGTAAATTGTCTCAAAATAAGTCAAGGTCAAATATGTTTACAGTTCACTGATTCATTTGACTAAATTTTTCTTAGCATCTCAATTATCATTAAGAAATGCTTTCTTTGTCTTTGTTCTGAGGAACATAATTATAGCAATATTTCCAGCTTCTGGGAAAGAAAACTTGAGCCAATCAGATTTCCTTTTACGCATATGTAAGGTATGTCTGCTGGCCTTTCCTAGGGTCTTCCAAATTACACTATTTGGGTTTCCAGTCTTCTCCATGTCTTTTATTTAGCTGTGCCACTGGTGTTACAAATCTGTGTTCACATTCCATTGTCTTCATACTCAGCTTTTCTTCCTTATTATTGTACAACATTGAGCTTTGACTCCCTGGTGCTCATCTGTCTACATGAGCATGATAATGACTCCCTTGGTTCTCCTCTTTTTCTAATGGCTCCTTCTCTGGTTGATAGCAAGCCACCTTCCTGTATCACTCCAGAATGTTGATGCCACCTGGAGAATAGACCCTCTTAGCTCTTCTCATCGTTCATGCTGTCTGGAGAATGTTGTCCACTGCCATTGTTTTTAACCATCCCTTGCTCCATAGTGACTCTCAAATACATCTTAGACCTCTATGAAGCTTCAGATCTTTAATCTCCTTAAAAGGTGAACTCTGAATATTCTACTGGCATCTCAAATTTAAAATGTCCAAAATAGACTCCATTGTCTTTCTGACCATCTCCCCAGCCTATTTTAACCCTTGTGCTGCTTCTCAAGCTTAATAATGCCATTATTCATTCCATCACCTATCGTAGAAGGTTCAGAGTCACCTGACCTGTGATTACACCTTTTCCCTCACCATGCATGTATAATCAGTGACCAAACCTTCTGACTCCTGCCTGTGAAATGGGTTTCCAGTCATTCCATACCCCATGACCCTGCTGGCCACTGTGTTAAACCATTCCTCTTTAGCTCCTTCCCAGGCCTAAGAATAACCTACTAGCTACTTGATCTCTAGTCTCTGCTCTGCCCCATTTGTTCTCCTTTAATTAACTTCCTGCTTCTATTGCCAGACTTAATTGTAATATATTTCTGATGACATTATATCCCTCCTTAAAACATTTGATGGCTCCCAAATGCCTATAGAATGAAATCTAAACTTTTTAGCATTCCATAGAAAGCCATTCTGGGCATTTCATAGATGTATTAACTTTGGGCAAGTTACTTGTCAGAGATTAAGAATCTTCAGTTATAAAAATGGGAATAGGACCTATTTCAGAGTTGTTATGAATATGGTATAATAAAACTCATGAAAGGACCTAGTCTTGATGAAATACAACCTCTTCTGAGAAGACTTACCTCATTTGTCAGGCAGAACCAATCATTCTCTCGTCTTCATTACTAAGCACTTTGTTCATACTAATAATGTCTTTATTGCATAGTATCCATTTAGTATCCATTTGTACTTCCATCCAGTGAGGACCAGGTTCTGTGGTACTGGGGTTAGAAAGGAACACTCAGTCTAGCAATGAGGATAGGATGTATATGCCCCTATAGAAATGCATAGATGTGTAGTAATGCCACGGAACTGGAACCTAGCCTCACCTGGGAATATGTGGGGTAAAGGAAGACATGCCAAAGGTATAATACATGAACTAGATCTTGCAAGATACAAGTTTTGATAGATGGCCAAGGGCTGGCATGAGGCAGAGGAGGAGCCTATACAAAGGCAAGGTAGCATGAGATCTCTCCATCTCCCCTATAGAACATGGACAACTTCATGGTCTTCTGATTTCCCTTTGCTCTCCTACCGCCTAGCATGGTACTTAGCAGAGAGTGGATCCTCTGCATATATTTACTCATTTAAAATTAATTGTTCTCCTTTTCTCTTATTTACTATTCTCAACTTAATCTTCTCAAAGAAGTAAATACAATGTCAATTTTTTACAGATTCATAATAAAAAAAATAGTAGCTACAAAGCTATTTTGAATCTTCCACGGGCAAAAGTGCACAAAATCTCTTTTATTCCTTTGTGATCTTTTTGTATTATTTTGACCAGTAAACTTGATGGCAATGGCTCTTAAATATACCTTTTGCAAAGGGCTCTTAAATATATAAGCCACTCCTTCCTTGAGTCTTTTGGCCCACTATTTTCAATTTTAAATGTGAGAGATACTGTCAAGCAACTATAAGTTGAGCCTTTTCTCCTAAGACCCAGGAATTGCCCAGTGGCCCATGGTAGATGAGAACGTTGGATCAGGAATCTTCTAAGACTTCATGGAGATTATTCTTCTAAAATTGGGGTCTTTCATTACCACTTGCTCGTCCAGTGTTATTTGATTAGGACCTGCCAACCACATGTCACTTCTAAGTTGCCTCCAAGATAGCATTTCCTCAATCTGCTACCTTCTTGAGCTTTTGCCCCAACACATTTCAGAATCCCCATACCCTGTTATACAAATTGTATGGCCAGGAATAGTTCTAATTTTATCAAGTATTTGAGCTTTCAGAGAAATTCTCTCTGTTATAGCTTTATATTTAAAGGCCTAAACATAGACTTCTTTGGGGGATTGTTGAGCTCACACATCAGTGTGTCAGTAGGGGTTAGCATTGTGATGTGTACACTCTAGTTAGCATCCACCCCTGTTTCATTTTCATCATGGGACTCCATTATGGCTGGTGTTTGAAGTGAGGCTTCAAATGGACCCTTCTTATCTGTTCCATTCTTCATGGTAGAAAAATATCTGGGGGCGCCTGGGTGGCTCAGTTGGTTGAGCATTCGACTTCAGCTCAGGTCATGATCTCACAGTTCATGAGTTTGAGTCCCGTGTCGGGCTCCATGCTGACAGCTCAGAGCCTGGAGGCTGCTTTGGATTCTGTGTCTTCCTCTCTCTCTGCCCTTCTCCCACCCATGCAGTGTGTGTGTGTGTGTGTGTGTGTGTGTGTGTGTGTGTGTGTGTGAAAAACAAATAAACATTAAGAAAAATTTTTTTTAAAAAAGAAAGAAAAATATCTGTTCTGACTGCATTGATGGTCCCTCTAACCAGCGTAATTATTTAATTTGGACATGTTCTATGAGGAATTATTTGTCACTACTTCTGCACGACTCCATTTTTTATGGCATTTTTGCATTCTGAAAAGTAACCATTAGGGAACCCCCAAAACTCCAAATATTTATGTCTGCCTCTGCAGAAATCACTAACTTAAAAATTATTTTACTATTGACTTCTTTGCATTTAAATGTCCTGGGTGAAGTTAAAGATACATTTGATGTTTTTTGTTTGAGCAATTCAAGATAGCCATGGGATTGCATTGTTATTTCACCTTGTGGTTTGACTGTGCATTTGAAGGATCTTGAACTACTGATACTGTATTGGCATTTGTTTTCCACAACTAACATTGGATTCCTTTCTTGAGGGGAAGGCTAAATCCTGAGATTTGGGTTCTGTGGTGTTTGAATCTCCTATGGGCTTCATTTAAAAGGCAGCTGTAGTAGGACAATGGCATGTGGACCTGAGGAGAGAAAATCAAAGCCAATTTCAGGGATGCCCTGAGCTGCCTTGGCTTCTCTAAGAGGAAACAGATAAATATACCATCTGCATGTTTTAGAATTTCTGTCCCTAATATTATATATTGCCTGCTTTCCTTTGGCCTTTTCTTTGGGACCCCCAATTCTCAGTGCCTGGAGCAAAACTCTACAGAGCGTAGATATTCAAGATTCTCATTGCATCCATGTTTCTGCCTGCCATCTCCAGGAGTCATCACATGTAGGCTACACTGTGATTGCTCCAACCTTGTGCTCCAGCCACGTGTCAAAATCTTCTCTGCTTCTCTGAAATAACCCCTTCACTATTAGTATCCCTTTTTTCATCCCTTTATGTAGTAGCAATTACACAGCGATTCATTCAGCATATACCATGAACCCAGCACTCCATGCTGTGTGTTAGGGATACAGGGATGGATACAATAATCCTTGATGTGGAAGTCAAGTGAAAGAGACACAACAGAGTTGTAAACATAGAATTCAAGGATCGTGTAGGAGGTGCATCCAAACCAGAAAGTATGTTAGGAAAGATTCCAAGAGGCAGTGACCTCTGAACTGAGTCAGCTATTTAGTTAGGGCGTGTTAATTTTCTATTTAGTCATCAAACAAATATATAAAATGGCCAAAATGAGTCTCAGAGAGACATACCATGGTGTAACACTTATATTTACTAAAAAAAAAAAATCTGTATTTACTGAGTGCCTGGACTTTACTGGGTGTTGGTGAAATTCAGTAAGCAAGAGAGACATAGTTCTCAGATGTACAGATTTTACATTTCAATGGAGAAGACACTTCCAAACAAATTATCTTTTGTAGCATGGTGAATGATCCAAAAGGGGATGTTAATTATGCTTTGGGAGCTGTAAGCAGCGGGGACCTTCGTGACTCTGAGTGGTCAGGAAAATCTCCTTCAGGAGATGGAGCAGGGGAGTAGGGCAGGTCGGCTTTGAGACTATGGAAAGAAAAAATGTCCCAGTTGGAGGCAACAGCCTGTTCTGTTGCCAACATTGAAGAGGAAGCTTGGTGCATCCCAGAAACACGTGGAAGGCTGGACAGAAGGCTCATTTGGTTAGAAGGTGGAGAGCATGAGAGGGAGGGGAGCTGGTGGTGAGAGGCAAGACTAAAAGGGGCCGGGGTGAAGTGACACCCTCTGTATTTGCTCTCCTAAGTAATTTAGAGACAGTGGTGGGCCACTAAAAGGTTTGAACCAGAGACCATCCTGATGAGCTTTGTATAACAAAAGATGAGCACATGCCCTGAAGAGGGACAAGACTGGAGGCAGGACTCCTGTGAGGCAGCTCTTACATTAATCTGTGCAGGAGATGATGGCAGCCTGAAGGAGGGTGGTGGCAAGAGAGAGTGGAGAGAAGTCAACTCAAGAGACCAGACAACCTGTGGTGATAGATCGAGGAACAGTAAAGAAGACGGTTGTAAAGGACCATCCCTTACTTCTCTGCACCACATTCTCCTCCCCCAAATCCATGCTCCCTGCGGCAGACTTTTCTTCATGCTTCTTCACAACTCTAGATTCTTGGACCTTCCTCCAGAGCTTGTGGAATTAGGCTCTCCAGTCCAGGCATCAGTATGGTTTTCCACAGCTTTACCCCCACGTGATGCTTATGCAGATGAAAGTTTAAGGGCCATTGCAGATTCCACGTGTGTAGTGTACCAGGCACAGCATGAGTAAAGCTCGTTTGGGCTTAATGACCAGGTAAACTCAGAGAAGGTCTTCAGCTCTTGGGGTAAATGAGAACATCTCATAGTAAAGCCCACAATGGAGTGGATCCCATCCTACATAGCCACCTAACCTTGCAGGTGATGTCCTCAAGGTCTAAGAAACTGGCCCACCCTCCATCCTTCCCAAGAGACAGCAACTGAAATCCCATCTCTCCCATTTCCCTGCGGCAAAATGAAATGGGTTCTCTTGGGCAGTCCGACAGGGCAGTAAAGAAGGTACTTTACACCAAGACTCCCACCATTTCCTGTGCAAGACAGGTTAAAGATGAAGCTGTCAAAGCTGTTCTGGTAGGACCTCCTCTACAAATAGAAGGCGGAAGAAGAGAAAACAAAGTGGCTGCTTCAGCTCACAAGGAACAGTTCAGGGATCCATATTTGAAACCGTCGAGGTTTTATAAAGTTTGGCAACCGTTTCAAAATCATTACTATTTAACATCAGCATCAGATACTGTATTTCCATACAAAGGCACAAGTTACCAAATCTTCAGTTTATCACAAAAGGGAAGCCTGGAGCTAATACTGATTGTGCACCTATTTGCACACTTGGCATTTTGAATTCTATATTTAGTCCCCACAATAATTTTGTAAGATGGATATCATGAACCCCATTCTATAGATAAAGAAACTTGGCCCAGAGAGCTGCAGTGCCTGTTCAAGGTCACAATTTAAAAGTGCACATATTAGGCAGGGTTCTCCAGAGAAACAGAACCATTAGGAGATAGATGTTTAATATTTTAGTCATATATGAGGAGAGAGAGACTTACTATAAGGAATTGGCTCTCATAGTTGTGGAGGCTGAGAAGTCCCAGGGTCTTGTTGTCATAGGAGAGCCAGTGGTATTCTAGTTTAAAAACCAGCAGTCTAAAAATCCAAGAAGAGCCAGTGTTTCAGTTAGAGCCCAAAGACAGGGAAAAACCCATGCCCTAACTCAAAATGGGCAGAAAGGATCCCCTTTAACTTGAGGGAGGATCAGCCTTGTTGTTCTTTTCAGACATTCAGCTGATTGGATGAGGCCCACCCACATTGGAGACAGCAAACTGCTTTACTTCTACCTATTCAAATGTTAATCTCATCCAAAGACACTGTCCCAGACACACTCAGAATAATGTTTGACCAAATATATGGGTACCCCCTGGCCTGGTCAAGTTGACACATAAAATTAACCATCACAGGGGGTGAGATAACTAGTCATGTCCAAAACCAGTGCTCTTTCTTGCTGCCCTACCTGCCTGCTGTTAAGTGTCACTTCTTCCAACGATACATTTTTTCTTTTACAAAAAAACCTCTTGACACCAGTGTACTTTTAAAAATTACTGCTTGAGACTATTCACATGAAAGGTTTCACTTAATGCCTTGCTTATCACACATAGTTTCACTCTCCATCCTCCATTTCCCATTATTCTGGGCTGCTAGGAATGGTAGGTGTGTGTTTTTGCTAAGCCCCTCCTGCATACCCAAGATATTGTGACAATAAGAAATTTGTCTCCCTATTTGATGACATAATGAAGCAGAGATGCCAGCCTAGCATTTCCTGATGCCCCCACATACCCCCAAGTAATCTGAACCTTGTTGGATCAATGACATGAAATTTTGCCAGCTGGCGTTTTAATTGATTTAATGGAAATTGATTCAAAATAAATGAATGCACAGAAAATTATTAACAGTGACCTCAAAGGTTTCAAGTGTCTGCTATGTAAGAGGCAGTGTGGCTTTGATATATCCATCTGAAGTCTCCCGCTTTCCATGTTATGTCAGAGAAACAGCACAGATGTTTAGCACTAAAAACTATTAAACATGAAGCATTGATGAAAGCAGTGTGTGGGGGTTCTGAAAATACGTGAGAAGCACTGCAGTATGTTTTGGTTTGTCCCATTTCTATCCCATTGGTTGGTTGTCATGGTTCATGCTTACTGTAAACTACACATGTAGCTATTATCCTTCTAAGTATCATGAAACTTGGTTTTTCTTTTGTCATTTGATCATGCCATGGAAAGGAGGAAGAGATGACATAATAACAGAAATTTCATTGACCTGGATTTATTTGTTGTTTTTTTTTAAATTGATCCTTTCCTGAGACTTGAATATTTGTTTTGTTACACAGAGAGTTTGACTGTAATACTTTTGGTCTAGCAGGATTTGGCATGTGTGAAAGCATAAATAAATGGTCTCTAATTTTCTATTTCTAAAAGTTTAAATATGCATTGTCTTCTGGCTTTTCCCTCTCTAGTTCCCTCTTTTTTCTCCCCCGTGTACTTCTCCCCTAAAGACTACTCAGTCCACAGAAGAACTATTAGAAATTTATTAATTAAGGACCAGTTTCTGCTTCTTTGTCCGGGATAATCATTCATTTTGGAGCTGATTTTCTGCTTTAATTAAATGAAAATGTCACTCAGTCAAATGAATTCATTTATATTTATTTATCCAGTTCTCCAGGCTTGAATTTCTTAGTAGGGACTTGGACTCATCACATTTGTTCACGCAATGCACTGAAAAATGTCTCTTTCAGCAGTTTAAAAGGTTCACGAGTGTTTACTCCTTCCTCCCTGTAGAAGCACTGCGTAAACAAAGCCCTGACCAACAAATGTGTGAACGGTTGTTTTCCTGTGTAGACGTTATCTAGGTGCACATCGGGATATGTATTTGAGGGTGTCGGTTTAGACACGTGCACCTATGTATGCTAGAGCAGAGAAGTGAGGGATACCCACTACCACAATCCCTTCAGACTTTAAGAAAGTACCAGGGTCATATTTGAACCATTTGTGTGTCTTTATTTGCCTTTCCAAAATGCTAATTGGTGGGTGCAACGTTTAAATGCTACCTAATCTTTCCCTTCATATTTTTTAAAGGATTTCTTACTGAGTATGGTCTATGTATCTAACACTGTAAAAGCACGTTGAAATGGAATAAACATACTTATTCACCCATTCATCAACTTTTGAGTACGTACTGCACGTCAGGCTAGGTATCGGGACTCAGTGATAAGCAGTGTAATCCTTGACACAGACACATAGGCTAGCTGCCAAAGCCTCACCAAAATCTTTTTGGCATGAGCAAATTATGTTCCATTTCCAGAAGGCTGGCACACTGGTGCTAAGGCCTTCTACCCTCTTTTCCAGAACACAGACTGAGAGCTGTAAATGGTATCTTGAATTCTCTTCAGGAAAAAAACAAGGGCAGTGGAAGCAATTCTCTGCTTTATTGAAAGGGTGGAAATGGGTGCCGATGTGCACCTGACACGAGGAAACTTTGATTTAGACTTTCTGGCGGGCGCACAGCCGCAGATGTGAAGTCCTTAATCACCCACGCTGCGGCAAAATCCCTGTGGGTGCGAAGAGGAGCTCTGAGGTCTTGTGCTACAACACTGGGTCCCTCACATGCACTGCCATTGTCCGTCCTGTGATTCAAGCAGGCTTTTAACTCCTCTGTTTTGGTGGTGGTGGTGGCTGTTTGTCTGTCTGGTTGCCTTAAATACTCTGGAGGCAACGCTGAGTTCAAAGGGCTCGAAAATTGAGTTTCCAACAGCTTACAGAGTCCATAAAATAGGCACAATTTTAATCTTCAAATAAATCATCCTTTTGTTTTCCTCTCTGCGTCATAATACGAGCTAAAATTATGATGGCTTGGCAGTTTCTGCAGTGAGAAACAGTTGTACTGGGCGTCAATTGGTCCCCTGGGTTAACCCGGCACTGGGGTTAGGAACTGCCAGTACTTGAGTTTCCTTATCCTTAAAATAGCTCCTGGTAGCTTCTAAGTGCTGTGACAGTAAAGATAATTGAAATAATTATTACTTAGACTCCAGGGAACCTATCCGATTCAAGCCCTGGGCTTAGAAAGAAAAGGTTGAAAAAGAATTGATATCCTGGTCCCTTGATATGGATGTTGAGCATGTTGACTCTGGCTGACCGCCCCCCCCCCAACACTGCCCCAGTGGAGAGGAAAAGGTGATGGGCATCTCTAAAGGTAAGATTGGAGCCCCCCCAGACCCTATCAGGGCAGTTTATGGAGTATTTGGATAAGCATTTATTGAGCTTCTATTACATTATAGATACCGTGCTAAGCCCCAGATAGCTCCTGCCTTTAAAGAGTCTTCAGTCCAGTGATTATTCCCAAAACTTAGACTTTTATCCAAGTCTCATCAGAATTGGTTCTGACACCCAGGATACTTAGTCCCATATGAGGCCAAGGTGAACAGCCACAACACAGGTAATCGCTGTCATTTAGTGTGTGCTGTCTGCTCATCAACACTGTCCCAGAAACTCTGCATTGTCATTTTGGGAGCTGTTGGGGTCCCTATTCAGCAGACTGAAAAAACTGATGCACAGAAGATTGAAGTCACTTTTGAACCAGATCACCCAGTCTGAGAAGTGATGGAGTGAGGATTTGAGCCCCAGCTTTCTCCAAAGCCCATTGTCTGAGACACCAGCTGGGTTTGTTGCTGTAACTCTGTGTATGTATTGCATGAGACTGGGAAGAACAGTCACCATTATCTAATGTCAGGGAGCTAACTGGAGGGTCTGTACCGCACTGCCCCTACAGAATTGTTCAGCTAGCATACCCTTTCTAGAGTTCTAGCCACAGGAAAGGAGATATGTGCAAAATTGTGTTAAGGGCAGTGAAGGAAAAATATAAAATGCAAGGAGAGGCTCTAAGTTGGACCATGGGATAACAGTGACATTTAAGTGGTAACAAGACGGAGAAGTGAGGGTGCCTAGGTGAAAGCAGAGGAAGAGCAAGCAGGCAGATGGAAAAGCATATGCTAAGCTCTGAGGCACAGAAGAGTTTAGCATTACCTAAGAACTGAACAAAGACCACAAGTGGGATCGCAGAGCTCTGAAGAGAGTTCTGTAGCCTGGACACAGCAAGGGACAGATGCATAGGGCCTTGGAGCCACCTTAAGGATTTGGAATTAGCATCTCAAGAAGTGCAGTGAGAGGCCATTAAAGGATTTTAAGCAGAGAAGTGATGAGATCATATTTACATTTAAAAAAAATGGCAGCTGACTGGAAGAATGGGTCGGATGACAGGAGAGCTGGAACCAGGGAGGCCTGCCAGTGACCAGGGACTCTTGCAGAAATCCGGGTGAGGACAGGTGATCACCAGAACTGAGTGGTGGCCCCCGAGCAGAAAGGGGACAGGTCTGTCTGCTGGTAGGGTTCGCAGGGTGTGGTGATGGGTTGGATGTGGCCAGGAGAGGGAGAACTGAGGGTGAGTCAGGATTCCTGGTCTGAGCTGCTACAGACTGGGCCAGCCTGTGCTCGGGAGGAACCTGGATGGGGGAGTGGGAGGCAGAGGCTTGATAGGAATGAAGAGGTCAGTGTGTAACACGTTATGTTTGAGGTCCTTTGAAACATTGAAGAAAGCAGTTAGATATCTGAGTATGAAGGTCTCATGTGGGATGTGCACCGAACAGTAAAATTGAGGAGTCATCCAAATATGTGTCAAGGATGCCACGCGGGTGGTGCATTGGCTTGACCACCAAGAGTTCCTGCCTTTTACTCACAACAGGTTTTGTTGTACGTCAAATAAGAGCACGAGGGGCAAACTCCAAGTGCCCTGGGTGTGCTTCCTTCACTGAGCCGCCTGTCAGCTTTTGTGCATCTCCTGAGTGTCTTCAGGTGTTTTGTTCAAATGAACATCAGAAGAGACCTTGGGAGGGACAAGAAGCTGTGCTGAGGAGAGCGATCACAAAACGGTGCCACCCTGCCATGCCCTCCAACCACAGCATCACCTCTGTCGATGCCCTGGTGAACTGTCACAGAGTGACTCAAAGCACAACATTTATAGTCGAAAAATCTGAGTTGTTATCCCAGCTCTGTCCCTCGCTATCTATTTAACTTTAGGCAAATGACATATCCTTTCTGAAAGCAAGTTTTCTGTGCTGTAAAATCAGAACAAAGATACCTCGGTCACAGAGTTGCTATGCGGATTAGAAGAGATTTTTGCCAAGTGATTATTAGCACAGATCTGAATAAAAGATAGGAAGTGGATCCATATCTAAGAAGACATTCTTGCCAGAGATTAGCATAAGGCTGAAATATGTATTTCATAAGCCTATTCCATTAAGTCAAACACTGAATTTTTGTTAAAATTCTGCAATCATCCCAAGGCAGAGAGATGAGAGAGGCCATTGTGTAGAATATATAGCTTTATCACTTCCATTAAATTGCTTTTGACAGAGGCCAGTTTGTCAACCAGAATCACAGTCAAAAGTGTACCAGTATCTTAAGACAGTTTTTCATTGTCTGTGAACAAGTCTAGAGGATGGTATGGAAGCTTCTATATATAGCTATGCACTTGAGTTCTTTTGATGACTTCATTTAATCAGACTATTTATCTTATTGAAGACTCATTGCTAATATTATAGATAGGTTCTTTGTGAGTACATAAGGAGGACATTGTATAGGATGCCTCTGTTTTTGTGGGATTAGAAGAATCCCTACCTACCACTACCTGCAGGTTGTCCCATGATACCCTTGTTATACCATTGCTTCAATCATTAATAGTTCTTTGTGTTTTAGTGTTCTGAGAAAATCATCATGGTCATTACCCAAGTCAGCAGCTGTACTTACTGTGCCAGCACTGCTAGGACTGAGAATGAAGAAGACAGGCTCTTCCTTGTTATTCCCTAGTATTCTTGACCCTACAACTAAAGAACAGTACAAGGGTATTTGTGATATAATGCTCTTTGGAATCCTACATAATTAAGTGCTCTAGAATAGCCCTGTCCAGTAGAACTTCCTGAAATGGAAATGTTCTAGATCTGCACTGTTGAGTACAGTAGCCACCAGCCACATGTGGCTATTGAGTACTTGAAATGTGGCTAGTATGACTAAGAAACTGAATTTATAACTCAACTTTAATTGACCTAAATTGAAGTAGCCATATGTGGCTCCCAGCTACCATGTTGAGTACCACAGATCCAGCAATTCTGAGGAAGGGTGGGTGTGGGCTCCAAAAATTCAGGAAGGAAATAGGGCTTCAGGTGGAGCTTAGAATAAAGGGGAAAGTGAAGGATGCTCCATCTAGGGTAACAGCGTGAGCAAAGGCTGCAGGAAGGGGGAAAGCATGTGGTTTGCGAACATTACACAGAGAAGAGAATTGAAGGAAATTCACTGAGAGACTTTCTGAAAATCAGGGAAGAAGTTTCTAGAATCTAGACCACTCTTCTATTTTATTAAGTTTCGTGTAAGTATTTTACCTGTGGTAAGCCTCCCATTATTTGGAATGGGTTACGTGATGTTGACTTTGTTACGCTTTTTATAAATAAGTGATCTCCACAGGGTTATACCATGTCATGTACAAGTTGTTCATTGAAGCTGTCCATACTGGTGAGATGGCAGTCTAAAGGTAATTTAAGGAAGCACTGACATAGCAGAGATTAAAGGAACCTACTGGGGTTGAGTCACCTAAGGACTAGCAACAGCTTCTGCTGGAGGGGACAGAGAGCTGGAGCCATGGAAGAGGGGTCAGCTGACCAGAGAACCTTGTGAGAGGTGCAGCCATTACCACAAGCACCGGTTCCACACAGGGAGAGAAGGAGAGAACGGTCAAACCTCCTGTCTACTGCTTCCCACTGGTGCCTCTAACTAGCTAAACACAACCAGAGATCAGAAGGCAGAGGGTCACAGGTAATACACTCCTCAGGGGTCAGCCTCCCATGGCAGAGATGGACAGAAAAAGCAAGAATGGATTGTGGGGAAGAGGCAGGGAAAGGAAGTGTGAATAAACAGCTCTTTTCTTGATATTGAAAGAATAATGTATTACTTTGAGTTGTTACAACAAAAACACCATAGACTGGGTAGCTTAAACAAAATAAATTTATTTCTCATAGTTCTGGGCTGGGAGGGCCAAGATCAAAGTGCCAGCTGATTTGGTTTCTGGTGGGGACTGTCTTCCTGCTTTATAGATGATTACCTCTTTGCTGTGTCCTCACATGGTAAAGAGAGAAAAACAAGATCTCTTGCATCTCATCTCATAAGGGTGCTAATTTTTTTCCTGAGGGCTCCAGCCTTATAACCTAAATACCTCCCACAAGGTGCCCTCCCCCCAACATCATCGTATTGGAAATTAGGGCTTAGGCAAATGAGATTTGGGAAAACATAAACATGTGGTCAATAGCTAATAGTAAAATGGAAACCATATAAATAGCTAATATGTTGGTTAAATTATGACAAAATCATACGATTGAAAGTGGTGTGCAGCACTGAAATTCTATGCAATGGCAAGAAAAAATCTTTGTGTGATTATTTATTTTCTTTATTGAGAGAGAGCGTGTGTGAGCAGGGGAGGGGCAGAGAGAGAGGGAGAGAGAGAGTCTCAAGCTCAATGCCACAAACCACGAGATCATGACCTGAGCTGAAATCAACAGATGCTTAACCCACTGAGCCCCTCAGGGGCCCCTTCACTAGCTATTCAGTGAAAAGAATATGAAAACAGTAGAAACAGGAAGATCCAAATGTTGTTTTTAAATAGTGTATATACAGTAAAATATTAGTGCATAGTATTCACACTCACAGGAAAAAAAAAGAATACTGGAAAGAAATGCACTAGAATTTTAACAGTGGTATCTCTGGATGGTGGTTTAAGATGCTTTTTATTTTCTTCTTCATACTGTCCTGGGCTTTCAAGATTTTCTAAAGCAACATAATTATGGTATATTTCTAGTCTGGAACAATGCTTCTGTTGTTCTTGATATATCTGCAGAGCTATATACTCAGTAGAGAGAGGTATGTGACTAAGTTCCTTATTATTCAGTCAGCTTAAGTTTCATTGTATACCCATTTCTGCAGGATTGATGGGCACCCGCACATCTCCAAGTGCATTAAAAATGGGATGAACCAGTAAAATGCTCTTTTAAATATTCCACTAAGAAACTTTTAGGTCCTAGAGAATGGCCTGATTTCCTATTGATCTTTTTATTGCCTCAATCATTTTCTCAAACATGGTTAGTTAATTCAGATCCCTACCAGCCACCTTTCCTCATTATCTATTACATTTGGGTTTGTTAAATATGAATCTTTGGTGGCACTTCTATTATTAAATTGACAGTTGAGTAATGCTTTATTGACATCTGTAAGATTGAAGCATATTTCTTAGGATCCATGGTAATGGTAGCCATGTTTTTTTCTGAACCACCTAAGCATAGCCAGTTTTTTGTGCTCTTGTAATCTTCATCTTAAAAACAGCAATCCATCTGTTTCATCGTTTTATTCTTTCCTGATAGAAAAACATTTCCCTCCACTGTCTTACTGATCTACAGTCACCCATCCTTGATGGACTCTTGTAAGCAGAATCGTCGCCAGTGATGTGATGACTTATGCTGGTTATCATTTCAGTAAATCCTCTCCCTCTCCATGGCTTGCTTTTTAACCTCCAGCTGCTACCCAATTATTAGTTCGTGGATGGCTGCTTCAGCAGCATTATTCTAGCACTTGCTTGTAGCGGATATTAATAATAATCAGTTAGTAAATGTGCACAGTGTTAAATGCTTGTAAGGATTATTGTTGATAACCCTAATTGTAATCATAGTTTTGTGATGGCTAAGTTAAGATTCTTGTGGTTGTAAGGAATGGAAATCTGAAGGTGCTTTAGCCAAACATATGGGGCTCGATGGGGTATTCATTTTTTTTTACTGTTTTTTCATTTATTTTGAGAGAATGTGTGTGTGTGTGTGTGTGTGTGTGTGTGTGTGTGTGAGAGAGAGAGAGAGAGAGAGAGAGCGAGCAGGGGAGGGACAGAGAGAGGGGGAGAGAGAGAATATCAAGCAGACTCTGTGCCATCAACACACAATCCGACGCAGGGCTCGATCTCACAAACCATGAGATCATGACCTGAGCCAAAATCAAGAGTCAGATGCTTAACTGACTGAGCCAGCCAGGCGCCTCTTGGTGAGGTATTCATACTACCCATACGGAAGTCTTTGATAGGACTTCTGAGCAGAGGTAGCAAGACCTTGGGGAGGAGTAGAACTGTGAGAGCCAGCAAGAATCCAGACAACAGACTGCCCTCTTTCTATGGTTTCTCCTTTTCTGTCTGCTTTATTCTTTATATACAATATCTCTGTGACTCAAGTCTTGACCCCTTTTGAGTTTATGGACTGTGACTGGAGCACTCAGAATGTTCTCGAGTGCTCTCTCAATTTCTCCTCTCTCTGTTCCCAATTACTTTCTACATCTCCTCATCTCAAGTCCATAATCCCGAGACAGGAACTCTGATTGGCCCAGCTTTGATGCAATCAACAACAACCAGCAGCGGGAGGTAATGCTGCCCAGAGACATCCCCTGTGACCATTACGAGGCAGTCAGGCACCCTGAAAGGTGTTGATCCATAGTTACCATGCCCTTAATGCCTTCATTGTACGTAATGACAGAAATATAAATTTACTACATTAACCTATTTTTGCATTAATATTTAGAAGAAGGAGCATATAGCTCATAAAGATGGAGGTATGGAAAAAATGAATCTTGAAGACTTCTTTCCTACATAACAAGAAAGAACAGTTTTGTGTTTTCAACTTAAGATACTGTTACAGAGAGATGTCAGGGAGATGATGGGATATGATCAAAGGAACTGAAGTAAGGATCAGAACTAGTAATGACACCAGAAGAGTAAAAGTAGCCCATAGGAGGCAGGCAGCTTTGCCGTAGTGAAGATGGCCGCTTTGGTACCACATTTAAGAATCTACTATGCTGTGTCTAGACAGCAGCCCACGCATGTTTTATGAAGCTTGAATTCTGGAAAGAGGAAAAAAAAAAGGATCCATTTTAAGGCAACCAAAATACAGTTAGCTGTTCTGTGTGTGTCTTACTGTATTGGATTCCCAAATTCGTTTATCTAATAGACGATTGTAGAACACCCAGTAAGCCTCAGGCTGATCATAGCATGGTTATCAAACGAACCTTTAAGCGAGCATGAGTATCAGATAAAGTTTGTGCTCGACACTTGAGTATGCACTTCATGTTCTTTAATTTGTTTAATTCTTAAAGCAAATGCCATGAAGCAGGTTTTGTAATTTCTGTTTTAGAGAGAGAAAACCGATACTCTGAAAGACTAAAATAACTTGGTCAAGGTCACAAGGCTAGGGTTTGGAGAGGCTGGAGCTCAAGCCAGATCTGTCTGACTACAGAATCCTTGGTTTTACTTTTTAATGTCCGAGTCGTGTTGTCATGGGTTATTCAATCTGTTGTATTGATTACTTGAGGAATTGTGTGAGGGACATCTGTGCCCCATCACAGATAGCTCCCCGGCTGGCACTGGTGTGAAGCAATGAATGATTAGGCCATGATAAGCCACATATGATGTGGTAAATACTATGATTGAGACATCTAGACAGAAGGCATCTGCCCCTTCCAAGCTATGGATCCTTGGGCAAGTTCTTTTGTTCTCCGAGCTTCATTGTCATGCACCTGTAAAAGTGAAGGTGTAGTCCTATAAAAAGTCCTACTTTGTGGGTATTATGTGGAGTACAAGAGTTGATACATGCAAAGGTCCTGGAGCAGTGACGGGAACAAAGTGCTCCCATAATGGTAGCCAGGACTGCTGTCTACAGAGCCCTGCCTGAAGGAGTCAGGCAGGATTTACAGAGGAAACACGCTTTGACATATCAGATGTTGTCAGGTAGGGAGGCAAATGTTGGACATTTAAAGTGGAAGGATCTGTGAACAAAGGCCTTTGTATATTCAACCCACATTTAATTGAGCATATGCTATCCGCCAAGCACCCAGGTCGTTGTTAGTTTGGGAGAGGCATGGCACTATGAGAGTATATGGAATATTCCAGATCCTGACTTTATAAAAGAGGTGAGTCTCAGGAAAATGGCCACAAGGAATCATCTCTGAGAACAATTTTGTACATGACTAGCCCAGGATGGTCTCAAGGGGATATCAGACTAATTTCTTCACCTAGCCCTTTAGAAATTCTTCATTCAAATTCCTTTAGCACACCCAAGCGCACTGAGAGGTCTTCCCCCACCCCACCCCCCCGCCACTTTTTACACCCACCTGTACCTGCACACTAATAAAATATATCATAGTCCTTCGTTTTACAGGGTGACACTGCTGACTCTTCATATATCTCCATGAAGGATTATTCAGTTACATGGAACATTGCTTAACTGAAGATAGCCTGAGAAGGGATAAAGAAACAGTGTTAAGGCATATTAAAAATTGGCTTTTTCCTGGTGGCATTTTGTCATTTTTCAGTTTGGCATCTTTCCCTATTCTTTCTTTCTACCATGTAGATCTGTATGAGGCTTGAATCAGAAGGGATTTTCTTGCAAGGTGCCTTTCTTCAAGCATGTGGATAAAATTGCCAGGTTTAGTCAAAGTTTGTATAGAGTCTTGCTCTATTTAGTCAAAAGCATATCACTTCTGTTGCTGGCCTCAGTCCCAGACTCCCAGGAAATTCTTAGTGCCTCTTGACCTGTGACAGTCTTCATTTACTCCCTAGAGTGGCCCTGGTTTTGAATGGTGTTGGTGTCGAGCCTTCCTGGGTCCTGGAGCAAGCTCCACCTGCTACCGCTCTGATTCCCTCAGGCCACCCTCAGCAGACCATCCCATCCCATCCCATCCTGTCACCTCTGAAGCCACATGAGTCTGTTGCTACGCCTGCCATGATTCATGGCCTAGAGCTACAGGATCAAAACTTCTCAAACTTTCATTTATTTAAAAGAAAGCTCAATAAGCACATGTGGAGTTCTTCCTGTATGTGAAGGCTGCTCTCACTTTGCAGTTGAGGAAATGGAGGCACACCAAGGTTAAGAAAGTGGTCAACCAGCTGGTAACTGATGAAGCCAAGAAACTAGTGCTCCAGTCCAATTCAGGGTTTCCATCCTTAACCCCACTGTGCTGCTTCTCTGTGCTTAGAGCCACCTCGTCCAACCTCGTTTGGTCAAATGAGTTATTACATAAAAAGCTCCTAACACACAGTAAGAGGAATTTTTGTGCTAGCTCTTGTTATTTGCATGTTTAATAAAGGGTGAAAGCTGAGGCCATAGAAGTGATGCAAGTCTATACATTTAGGCCAGGATTTCTCAAACTGTATTCTGTAGGATGCTAGTATCCTTTGGATATTTATTTTTGAGAGAGAGAGAGGGAGACAGAGTGTGAATGGGGGAGGGGCAGAGAGAGAGGGAGACACAGAATCCAAAGCAGGCTCCAGGCTCTGAATTGTCAGCACAGAGCCCAACGCAGGACTTGAACTCACGAACTGTGAGATCATGACCTGAGCCGAAGTCAGACACTTAACCAACTGAGCCACCCAGGCATCCCATAAGATATCTTAAAAAAAAAAAGTGATCAAAAAGGTTTGAGAAATGTTGGTTTCAGAAAAAAAGTCTTTCATACCACAATACCTTTCAGATCCTTTAGTATGCTAATGTGCATTATTTATTTTCAAAAGGTGGCCGTGGCATATAGAATTCTCTTAACTTACTAGACCCTCCATAGGAAAAAGTTAAGGTAGCGGGCCTGCGATTCTTTTGTTAGAAGGTCCTACTTGCAAGATTGGCCCTTGCTGGTGTCCTGAAACTTGATTTTCAGGAGGGTTCCCAGCTCTCCCTGATCAGATGGCCCATGTACTTAAATTGTCTGTATGGACAGTGTCATTTATCCTGAACACGTGTTTTCCTTCTGGGAGTTCGGAGTTTGGGTACATGCTAGGCAGAGGATGCCATGTGAACAGCCTCCAATAAAAATCCTGGCCAGTGAGTCTCTAATGAGCTTCCCTGGTAGATAGCATTTCACACAACATTCTCACCACTCGTTGCTGGAGGAATTAAATGCATCGCGTGTGACTCCCCCGGGAGGGACTCTTGGAAGCCCGTGCCTGCTTCCTTCCAGACTTCACCCTGTGTGCCTTTCTCTTTGTTGATCTTGCTCTGTATCCTTCTGCTATAATAAATGTCGGCTGTGAGTATGACTATTTGCTGAGTCCTGTTGGTTCCCCTAGCAAATCACCAACCCTGGGGATGTTTTTAGGGAACATTTTCCCGACAAGAAAATCCTATTCCTCACAGTGTTTTTTTAACATCCCATGGGCACTGGGGTTCTACAGCACACAGTATGTGCAGTGATGAGCTGTTCAGTCCCACATTTCAGAGGTAGAGATCGCCCCACACAACCACTCTGGGCTTCTTGGTAAAAAAATCTTAGGGTTCCTAAGGCCCACGTGGAGGCCATCACCAAGTAACAATTTTCTTCCTGGCTGAGACACATAGATTAAATATATACTGACAGAGCAGAACTGACTGTTACAATTTCATTATTCTTTTGGAACAATCGGCTGGGAAGGGTAAGGATGCAACCAGTAGCCTCAAGATAGAGCCATCTGTTACATTCTTCCATTTTTAGACTTAGCTCTTTAGCCCAGGATAAAACTACTTATATAAATTTATATGAAATTATATTTCCATTTATGTGAAAATGCATTAAATTATATAAAATTATATATGTGTAGAGGAGATTTTTATATATATCTAGACAACCCTACTAAAAGGACTTTATGGCTTTTTGAGCCCTCTGGATCATAACTCACCCCTTAGTAAATATGATTTCCCTGAGTTCATTTTACAGCATAAACAGAGGCACCAAGGGTCTCCTGAGAGCAGGTAGGCTGCTATGGTGCATGAAACCCAAATAGAGGGGTGATCAGCCTCAGAATGTGTTCCTCCAAGACCTTTCCCGGTACTCCTCCTCCTCCGCATTCTTCATGGCTGACTTGTCCTCCTCTTATGCTTTTCGCAGCTGCCAAAAGTTATATTTGCATATCCTCTACCATGGGTGGGGAACCGTGCTTCCTGCAATCCAGCCTGCTTCAGCTGACTTCCCTACCTTCTGTGTCTAGACCAGCCTACCCTGTGTTTCCTTTGACCTTGTTGACCTGTTTCCAGATAATGGCCAGTCTTACACCAAGACCCTGCCAACTCTTACTAGACTGGCCCTTTACCAAGCTGACTAGTGCACAATTTTCTAAGCACTTTGCTCTCCTCACTGTCTCAACACCCCGTGCTTATGCCACAGCATGTCGTGATTGATGTGTTTCTTCTGTCTTCTCTGCCCTTTTCAACCTGTCTGAATCCCATCTCAGGTTCCAATCTGCTTTCCATGAAGCTGGCCTTCTCCCTTGGACCCCTGTGGACCTCCCTGGACCTTGAACCCCCACCAATATCTGGGCCTGTGGCACACACCTTAACATTTATCCTTTTATTTGCTTAGACATCTAACACATGGTGATTGAGCTCCTAATAAGGGCTATCCATCGCCCTAGAAAATAGGGGAATAAAAAGAGAGAATGAAACAAAGCCCCCACCCTCAAAGAGCTCACCGTGTGGTTGAGCCCATACCATGCCATACTGTTCTTTTTCATATGCGGGTCCTGATTATTCTCTGCACCTCAAAACTCTCTGGGAACAATGGGTTCCTCTTGTGTTTTCTTGCATTTTCAGAGTAATGAATGTTCAATCGTAAATAATGGTTAATCAGGAAAAGAGCTGATTTCTATTCATTTCTACAGTTCATGAGCCATATTAGCCTCTGTTTCCTCATCTGCAAACTAGCAATAGTCATATCTACTTCTTATAGTACTGTAAGGGCTGACTTAAATAATGTTTATAAGTGCCTAGCCCTGGGCCAACCACATACTAATCCCTTAAGTGAATGGTAGCTATAATTCTTATTAGGCAAGCCTGTGACACAGGTTTATAATTTTTTGTACCTAGAACTTTGGCCTCAGAGCAGCACTGGGAGATTTTTCCTAATGGGCCAGATCCTGGCATTGTACTGCCAACCTTCCTGCACGAGGTCTAACCTGAGCAGAATGGGTGGATTTAAAAGAGAAAGCAATTATGAGTCAGAAAGTCAACAATGCATGTAAAAACCTGCCAGGCTTCCTCTGCATGAGGATGTGGATTTCTACGACCATTTTTGGCATGAATTTTGCTGTCCGTAACTTGCTTCATTTCCTGACACTCAAGGCAGAGGGAGAGGGAGAAAGAGAGAAGGGAAGGGAAGAGAAGAGAGCAAAGAAAAGAAAATTAATTTCCATGTAATAACTGAATACCGTGTGCCAAAGACGCATATTCTGTCCTGACAGCATCTCCGCCAGGAAGGGGTTCTTGTTTGCATTTTACAAATTGGGAAATGGAGACTTAAAGAGGTTAAGTAACCTGACAGAGTTGCAACAGCTAACCTAGCACAGATCTGAAGCCAGTGCCCTTCATGTCAGATGTCCTTCGGGAAATCACGTCCATGGAATTCCTGGCCTGATCAGGCCTGATCCATCTGGATCTCACCTTCTACACGACCCATTCCCACTCTGCTCAGTGGGTCTGCGGCAGAGAAGACAGCTTCACAGCAAGCTCGCAACTCCGCTGGAGTAGTACCTCTCCCCAGGCCTGGGACCAGGTCGAGGCCAGCAAGGTGCCTGGTACCAAATGTAAGGAGGCACTCACTCCCAGGTTCATTATGTGCAGACCCACGATTTTGCTCACCCTGATCCCAACCCTGCTCCTCCTACGGACTGTCCTGGGATATTGTTGCTGGGATTTGCTAGAGGCAACTATACCAAGACCTCCATCACCGAGAGAACCGAGATACGTCTGAGACTGGCTGGCAAGTTGTCTGCCATTCCCACCCTTCTCAAATCACATGTTTCTGTTTCTGGATAGCTCCTGCCCTAAAACTGTTTTCCCACCTTCAAAACTACCTTTCATGGCTTCTTTTCAACTGACTTTCCCTCCAAAACTATAATATGCCATACAAGCAGAAGAAACTACAGAGATCCTTCACCACAGCTACATCATGGGGTTTCACCCCATGTGTTAATTCTACCCTGTTGGAAAGTGGCCAGGAGAAAGAACTGGAAGGCCAGGCCAGGGCATAGCAGAAAACATGGTGCTCTTGGTGGAAAGGTGCTGGTTTGCAAACTGGCCCTTATGCACAGAGGGCAAGGAGAGACCAATGAAGGAAGCAGTTCAGTCCAGATCAGTAGGTAGCAGTATTAATAAGCAAGAGAACTTATATACAAGGCTTGTGTTGGGCAACTGCAGGACAAGTAGATCTCCACACCCACCCGCCAGATTCTTAAAGTTTACAGAGAAGCCCTAATGGGGCTCAGTCACATATTCATCCAGATGGTCTCAACAACACTTTACTCTGTTAAGGTCCTTGGAACAGCTCCCACTGTGGAAACAACAGGCAGAACACACATTCCACGACAGAGGAGGGGGCGCAGAGCCCTTGATTCCCCAAGTCTGGTTTGCAGGTCAACTAGCAGTCATGTCTTCTCCATGACCTCTTGCCACAACAGGGTGACCCTCGGACACAGAGTATGGGCAGTTGTACTTGCCACTGTTGAAACCCAGGCTAGCCCTCCTCATTTACACAAGAGGAAACTGAGGCCATGAGAGGGAAAATGACTTTCTGCAGTTAGCTAGCTAATGCAAAATCAGGGCTAGAAACCCTGTCTCCTGCTTCTAACATGATTTTGACACTGAGCCAGGGAAATGGGGACCACGATATACTTTCTTTTCTTGGCTCTGTTATTACCACAGCTACCACCAACTCCTAAAATGTGGCACAGTTCAGCATGCCTGGGTGGCTCAGTTGGTTAATCGTCTGGTTCTTGATTTCAGCTCAGCTCATGATCTCATGGTTCATAGGATCAAGCCTTGCATTGAGCTCTATGCCAACATCGTGCAGCCTGCTTGGAATTCTCTCTCTTGGCACCTTCTCTGTTTGCACACGTGTGCGCTCTCTCTCTTTCTGAAATAAATATTTTTTTTTAAGTGAGGCACAGTTCATACTGTAGCTGTGCACCATTTTGCTCTCCCTCAAAACTTATCCCTCTAATTGAGTACCAGCAACATGGTTCATGGGCCACTTCCATCAGAGTCATCTCAAGCATTGACTCAAAATGCTGAGTCTTGGGAAATTACCTGGTTCTTCTCAGCCAGAGGTGCTTTGGTCACTAAAGTTTAAGTACTAATGTGGAGTTTATATTGTTTGTATCAGTGACTTCTTGGTTTCTGTGCTTCTCTTTGGTTTTCTTTCCTTTGGGGCACTAAAGTCAATACCTCTATCATGTATTTTCAGTTTTCAAATGTGATGAAAGCCACTATACTTTTCATCAAACTGTGATTTGGCTAAGAAAGAAATGGGAGAAGGGAATTCTCAGATAGCAGACATTCAGTATTCCTTGTGGGTCATGATAGTCATGTAGAAAGATCCCTCATTTACCAAGTGGTGTGTTTTCAATAAAAATCTATTGTCAAAGATGGTAAAAAGCTTTTAAGATCTTCATTTTCAGTTGTAGGTAAAATATTTCCAAGTGCACATCAGTACTTTCTTAAATGTCCTTTATAAGAATTTGGTTTGGGGGCGCCTGGGTGGCGCAGTCAGTTGAGCGGCCGACTTCAGCCAGGTCATGATCTCGCGGTCCGTGAGTTCGAGCCCCGCGTCAGGCTCTGGGCTGATGGCTCAGAGCCTGGAGCCTGTTTCCGATTCTGTGTCTCCCTCTCTCTCTGCCCCTCTCCCGTTCATGCTCTGTCTCTCTCTGTCCCAAAAATAAATAAACGTTGAAAAAAAAAATTAAAAAAAAAAAAAGAATTTGGTTTGTTGTGTGAAAGAAAGGGGACGTGCTGGTGGGCATGGGCAGTGTCCACAAATGTGTGGACACATTTAAAAATGTGATTTAAAAATCAGGAGATTGCACCTTTTTAAATTTGAATTTCCATCATCTCTTTTAAATATTCATAATATCTCATGCTGGACTATAGTCTCACAATGCAACAACCTGGTATCTTGATACCTACTCTCTGAAACAGACTGTGGCACATTAGAGATGTTTATAAATTCTTTAACATTCTTCCTGTTGAGATATGTAGTCTGGGTTTCCTCCCTTTGAGTCTGGGAAAGCTTAGATTTCTCTGACCAGTAAAATATGACAGAGGTAATGCTATGTAAGTTTTTGGACACAGGCTTACAGAAACTGGCAGCATTTACTTCCTGTCTCTTTTTTGTATGTATGTATGTATGTATGTATGTATGTATGTATGTATTCATTCCTTCCTTCCTTCCTTCATTCGTTTAAAAGAGCAAGCAGGAACAGGGGAGGGGAAGAGAGCGAGGGAGAAAGAGAATCCTAAGCAGGCTCGCCCTGTCAGCGTGGAGCCTGACATGGGGTTCGATCTCAAGAAGCACGAGATCATGACCTGAACCAAAATCAAAAGTCAGGTGCGTAACCAACTGAGCCACCCAGGTGCCCCTCCTTCCTGTCTTTTGAGACAATGATTCAGGGAAATGAGCCACCATATATCAAGTGCAACTGTCCTGAGACCATATGCTATGAAAGCCCAAGCCACGTGAAGGGGCCCTAGAAGAAATGCCATAGGGACAAAGACAGAAGGTCAAAGAGCATCAAAGTGCCAGACACACGATTGAGGAGGCCACCTTGCAAGTAGATCTTCCATCCCCATGAGGGGCTGTCACATGGGTAAGAGATGAATCACCAAGCTAAGCCCTTTATGAATTCCTGACCCACAAAAGCATAAGCAAAATAAAATAATTGCCTTAAGCCATAAATTTGGAGTAGATAAGTGAACAAGAGCTTGTGTTTCCAGTTCTATTCTGACCTCCATTCTTTCCCCTGGCTTCAGTTGCTTAAATTATTTTATATCCTGGTTCCTGTAAGAATTTGGATTCATAATCTTTATTTAAACCATGGTCTGGAGACCCTTGAATTATGTGAACTCTTGGAAATTAAACTATTAAAAATAAATATATATATGACAAAATTAGGTTCTAAAGGCGGGAGGGATACCGAAAAAAATGGAAATTTCTACTTGAAATACTTTATCTTTCATGAACCACCTTGCTCAAGGTGAAAAGAGTATAAGATCAAGGATTGGTAAGCTTTTTCTGACAGTTGGCTTCCTTATCTTTAAAAGCAGGTCCTTGGGGCGCCTGGGTGGCTCAGTTGGTTAAGCATCTGACTTTGGTTCAGCTCATGATTTCGCAGTTCGTGAGTTCGAGCCCCACGGTCCCCATCAGGCTCTATGCTGACAGCTCAAAGCCTGGAGCCTGCTTCAGATACTGTGTCTCCCTTTCTCTCTACCTCTCTCTCCCTCCTACTCTTTCTCTCCAAAATAAACATTAAAAAAAAAAGCACGTCCTATTCATCTTTGACATTCGTTGAGTCTTTTAGTAAGATAGCTCAGCTTTTGTATTATTTATTTTGAGTGTGTATTTGTGTATCTGGTAACACATTAGAAAGTATATTTATTCCATGGCATGCTAGCCTGTGGGACAAAAGAAATGTCTAGTTCTTTGTTGAAGTCTTGTACCTCCAGCTCTCAGTAAATACTTGTTGAATAAATGAATGGACAAATGGATGTGTATTAGTCACCCAGAATACAAAGACAAATGAGACACGGTCCCTGCCCTTGAGGAGCTCACAGTCTATCGAACCCAGGCAGCAAATTAAATACTGGTTATGCCTCCTGGGTAGCACATTCTTTTATTCAAAAACACTACTTCATCTGTGTCTAGCCACTGTTCACACCATACCCAGATGAAACAGTAAGCTACATGAAAAAAAATGTAGCTTTGTATGGTGGCAGATGGCAACTAGACTTGTTCTGGTCCTCATCTGCCAAATACCCAAATATCAGATTTTTACTTTGCACACCTGAAACAAATATAATGCCATAGGTCAATTATACCTCAATGAAGAGAAAACAACACACATTTCTTGGAGGAGCCCAGAATGAGACAGGGGGCTGCTAGCCACCTCCCCTGAAGAGACTGCCTCGCCATACTGAGTTTAGGTAGGAGGGAGCTGGGTCCCATCAGAGCTGCGGGAAGCAAGACACAATCACTCAGAGGCACCGTCAGGAACCCATCAGAAAGGCAAGAACAGAATCACTGACGTGTCACTCCATCAGGCTCTGCTTCCACAGACCACAGAAAAAAACAGTGAGGCTGTTGGATCAACACCACTCCTCAAAGCTGCAGCCAGAGCTGAAAGATTCAGGGAAAACACCAAAGTTTTGTTTTGTTTTGTTTTGTTTTGTTTTGTTTTGTTTTGCTAAGGGAAATGGAGGAAGGCCTTGGTTGTAATCAGCCTGCCCCATATGGACTTGAAGGAATTCTCTTTTTTCCTTCCCAGCTATGTTGGGCAAAGTGTCAGCTTTAGCATTTTTCCCCTTTCTTTATAATTGAGGACTTTGTGAAACCAGACAGAGAGGAAGCAAAAACATTTGTTTAATCTTAAAGATAGGTGGCTCCTGGGCTCCTGGGTGGCTCAGTCAGTTGAGAGTCTGACATCAGCTTAGGTCATGATCTCGTGGTCTTTGAGTTCTAGCCCCACATGGAGCTCTGTGCTGACAGCTCAGAGCCTGAAGTCTGCTTCAGATTCTATGTCTCCCTCTCTCTCTCTCTGCCCCCTCTTCCACTTGCACTCTGTCTCTCTCTCTCAAAAATAAGTAAACATTAAATACATACATATCTATATCTATATCTGTATCTATATCTATCTATATATATATAATGTTGATATGATCAACATTGCACAGAGTGTTAATTAAAATGCTTTTTGGGTTTTGAAGGGTTTCTTGTTGTTTATGTTGAATGGCAACCATGAGGATGTCAGGAAGTCATCAGGGGGTGATGGCAGGGCTGTCTCACCAATTTCCAAGCAGTAGAGTCACATTCACGCCCAGGGAGGCCAAACCCTGCAGCTGGAAATGACTTTCTGTTTATAAAGTAGAACCTGGTGAAATACTTAACCAGTAGTTAATTTGCTGCTGGACTGAGCTTCTTCAAGCAGAAATCTTCTGAGGAAAAGTAAAAGAAAGAACAACAGAAACCATATTTCCCTCCAGTTTCTCACAGTTTTTAAAACTGCCAACATCTTAACCATATAAGGAAAAAGTATCATCTTTATCAAGGGTCATTTTTTTTTTTCTTTAAAAAGTAGCTGTTTCACCATTTCAACATTGGAATCAAGAGTAAATATAAACTCACTGTCTTAGGAATTAGGTAAAATTATGAAAACAAACCAAGTATTAAAATTAAATAGTAAGTGCAGAAACCATCGATAGGAGATGGCAATTTGCTTGCACACAATGTCCTGCTGACCGTCAGCTTTATCCAGTTCTGCCTGAAGAGATCCACTCTCAGAGGAGAACTTGGTATCTTCCTGAGAACTGATCCTGCTTGCTAATTTTTGACTTTATTCTTTCAAGTTTCACAACCTTTCTTTGATCTGTATCTCAGCTGTGCATCGCTGTCAGCTGTTACAAGTGTTTCCTGTGTGATCCACTACCCCTGGTGATTTCCGTACGTTTAAATCTAGAATCTCACATCCCAAGATTCCTGTCTGTAGATAGGCGGTATGTTATTAAGTGAATAAAGGTTTTATTGCCTAGCCTGTAGGCGGTGACTGGAAGGTGAAGTAAGGTTGAAGAAAGCATGTCAAGACAGCATGCTTGGTCTCCCTGCCTTGAAGAGGTCTGAAAACACTTAGTACCTGGGGACCCAGGGCCTGGAAGAGGCACTCACTGATGTGGAAAAGCAGAACTGGCAAGTGACATGGCTTACTGGCCCAAAGCCAGCAATTACTAGGGACCCGCTCAGTTGCATAGTCTTGTCCCCTTAATGTAGTGAGCCGAGCATTTTAAATGAGGACTACGTAGATAAAATTCCTGAAGCATGAGCCTCTTTTTTCCTCAATTCATGAAAACTGTTCTATAATCATAAAAATCACAGACCTAAAAGGAACTGTAAAAGATTATTTGTCCATGCCCCTGACTTCAGGTAGAACCATGTACAACATATCTATAAAGAACAATGCACCTGTTTTTAAGCATTCAAGAAAATGACAGTAGCCAGCTTTCTTCGGTAACCTATCCTGATGCTTAATTACCTTCCCCAGAAGAAAATTCCTAGAATAGCTTCAGAGTCAGAACTGGATTCAAATGTCTGTGTTGTCACTGTCTGGCTATGTGATAGTCAGCAGATGATAGATCTTGATAAATCTTATTTGGAACGTGGAATACGGAACAGTCTACTTACATCACAAGGTGGTTTTTGGAAGTAAAGAGATAATGTAGCACCTGACACAAAGAAAACATGTTCCTTTTCTATTCCTCTTTCACCCAACCAGATACCCTCCTGTTGTGTTCTTAGTGTCCTCTGACTCAGTGTGGAGAGACCATGTCAAGTGTGATCACTCTCTAAGGTAGCGGGTAGCATGGCGTAACTGGAAGACGGCACAAACGTCAAAGGGAAGTTGGCTTGCCACCTTCTGGAGAGCAAGACAGAGTGAGAAAGCAGCTAGTGTATCAGCATGTACTCGTTGCCACCATAATAAAGTACCACCAACTGGACAGCTTAGAACAACAGAAACGTGTCCTCTCAGTTCCAGAGGCTGATAGTGTGACATCATCAAGGTGCCAACAGGGCCGTGCTCCATTTGAAGGCACTAGGAAAGGGTCTGTTACGGGCCCCTCTCTCAGCTTCTGGTAGTTCCTTATATGGCTACATAACTCCAGTCTTCATGTGGCATTCTCCTGTGTGTGTGTCTTTGCCCAAAGTCCCCATCTTTATAAGGACACTAGTCTTATTGGGGAGCACACTACTCCAGTTTGACCTCATCTTAACTAATTGCATGTACAACACCAAATAAGATCACATTCTGATTTGCTGGGGGCTAGGACTTCATGCGTGAGCTTTGGGGGTACCCAGTTCAACAGTTTACTAGGTTGTGAAATAGTAATTCCTAAAAATCTTTTGCCAGGCATTATTTGATATTATATTTAGTACTTAGAACAACATAGCTTTGCAGCCAGCCTCAAACAGTACGGGAAGACAATTCCTTGGAAAACCAGTCCCAAGCCCCTCACTTGTTCGGAGAGAAGGGAAATGTCATAGTGGAGAACCCCCGAGTCATGTGCACAGATGGAAGAGGGAGACAGCATGGACTCAGAAGGGTGAGGCAACAACAGATGTCCTGGTTGAGCCACAGGAGGAATATTACAGGATAAAGAAAGGACTTGAGAGGCAGGGGCTTGTGAACTCTTCTCAGATCTGGGAGGTTTCTCTTCCTCTCGCCAGGGCTGTGTCCCCCTCCAGGGCTGGGAAGCTTCTGGCCCCACAACTGCAGGATGATGCAAAGGCCTTCAGCAGTCCAAGGAGAAAATATTTTTAATGTTTTTTTTTTATTTTTGAGAGAGCGCACATGAGCTGGGGAAGGGCAGAGAGAGAGGGACAGAGGATCCAAAGAGGACTCTGTGCTGGCAGCGGTGAGCCCAATGTGGGGCTCAAACTCACGAACTGTGAGATCAAGACCTAAGCTTAAGTCAGACACTCGCCTGACTGAGCTATCCAGGTGCCCACAAAGAGAAAATATTTCTAAAAGAGCTCTCGCCCTGAAAAGTAGCCTTCATGAAAAGAATAATGGTAATTGAGATTCTCAACACCACATTTTTGGGAAGTTGGGACTGAGAAAAGTTTAGAGTAATTTTCACAATATCAAGAGAGATGAAGAGCAACATTTTGTAATTTTAAAGCAAGGGGGAACAAAAGGAGGCTTGAATTATGCAAGGTGTGATTCAGATTAGAAAAGAACTTCCTGATAGTAAAAGAAAGAAATTGTGGTATTTTCCCTACTTATCTTAGAAAGGCACCCATGTCTCTATGACAAGCATAGTCATATGAGAGCCTGGACTTTTCCCATCCCTTTTTGAATGGACTGGCAAGATACTGTGTGCATAACCTATGCCAGGTGCAGGGCTAACGTCTAGGGTGATAGGGATGAAGGGCACAGGCCAAGTCTTCATAGAGTTCATTGACTCATGCTTCATGCTCAATACCTAGCTGTTGAAGAAATACGGAATGGAGATGTATAAATAGATTGTAACACAATGACAGAGTATTGCCCCATACTGTGATTATATTTCTGACTGGGTGAAGTAATTAATGCTTGGTGGATGAGCCACTTGAGCATCTTGAAAGATTACTGTTAGTTTGTGAAGTAGGTATGGAAGGATGGGACACGCACAAGAGTCATGGCGCTGGGTCATCTGGACACCTGCTACATTGTGATTGGATTAGAGGTTACGTAGTAGACAAAAGGACCGGTGATTAGGAGGTGGGAGGAGAATGAAATATACAAACCCCAGTTCTTCAGAGTCTCGTGAGCTCCTAGTGACTCTAATGGTTTATTTACCATAAGTCAAGTCTTACCTTATTTAATACTTTCCTGGCCTGTCCTGAAAATAGGACAACCTTTTTTGAGCTTCATTTGTAAATTTGTAAAACAAAAGAATCATTGCTGAGTTCATATTCTAAAAAATAGGCACAAGTGAGGTGATTCTTCAGTTTGGGAATATTTGACCTCAGCCATGGATATCTGTGAACATCCCTTCTCTTTCAGGAGTGACATGTTTCATGATCATGATACAGAAAACTGAACTAGCCTGACATCAGCTGCTTAACAGAGAGTGGTGGGGCTTCACGTAGGAGGTACATGAAGAGAAGGCACGAGCTATCTGGGATTCTCAATGAGGTTGGAGCCACAGAGCACAGGGAACTTGCTATTTAGCTCTTGCCAACTTCTTGCAGAAACATTTCCTCTGTGCACAAGGAGAGGGTGGCTCTGAGGGGCTCAGAGGCTCAGGGAACATGCTGCTACAAATGCTGCGTCTTGGACCCTCTGATCTCTCCCACCAAGAAAGGAGATGTAAGCCAGGCAAGAAGGAGGTGGGAGCTGAGGTGAATCAGCTGTGAGAGGAGCCCTCCCCGTGTGACTGTCTACTGAGTACTTCCTCCTTTTCAGACTCGTGCTAATGCTGGAAGGCAAATACCATACATTCCTGACCAGCAGGCACCCCAGGTTTTCCTTTAGAGACAGACATTTCCTTTGCAAAACAGTTGAATAAGCAGTCACTGTACCACAGGAGAAAATAAGGAGATAAGCAGAGGATGCTGTGGACCCTAGAGGGGGCCCCTAACTCCCCCCTAACACGGCAGAGCATTCCAGGCATAGCAGCAGGATTCAAGAAGTGACTTGCTCAGTATGGCTGGAGTTTGCTGTTTGTGGCAGGGGCTGAGACTGAAGTGTAGATAGAAGTGTACGGTGCTAAGGGACTGGAATGTCACCTCTAAGCCCCCACAGGGCAGAGGACCCAGAGTCATTTGGCTGTAAGCCAAGGTCCCACACCTTCTGCATACACATGCACAAGCAACCATTCAAGGGCACTTTCCTACCATTGCGATGGTTATGCTGAGAAAACCAGGGAAGAGCACAATTGTAAAGAGTAATTAGTGTTGTGACTAAATAAATGAACGCCACCTGTGCATCCTGTTTGGGGAAATGAGTCAAATTAGTGAAACAAGTTGCATAATCACAGCAAATGCCAATCTCAGCCATTGCCGCTATGCCGGTCATTTCTAGTTTTAATGAGTGGCTTCGTGATCAGTGTTCATTCAGATGAATGAAGAGGAATTTTAGGTTTATGTTTTATTTTCAATCACATACGTAATATGTAATCGTTGCCAGAATCTTTATTTTTTTAAATTTAGTTAAGCAAAAATAAAAAGATACCCTAAGCCCACCATGCAGAAATGACCATCAGCATTTTGGTGCATATACTCTCAGACTTTCATAAATATGTATATTTATGAAATGTATATGCATATGTATATTTATGCATATATGCATATGTTGGGTATGTGTGTATTTATGCATATATGCATATGTGTGTGTTTATGCATGTGTGCATATATTATGCATATGCATATATATGAAAACATTATTTTGTTATTTCTTCTGTTGTCTTAGTTTACATTGGACTTTTTTTTTTTTCAACGTTTATTTATTTTTGGGACAGAGAGAGAGCATGAACGGGGGAGGGGCAGAGAGAGAGGGAGACACAGAATCGGAAACAGGCTCCAGGCTGTGAGCCATCAGCCCAGAGCCCGACGCGGGGCTCGAACTCCCGGACTGCGAGATTGTGACCTGGCTGAAGTCGGACGCTTAACCGACTGCGCCACCCAGGCGCCCCTACATTGGACTTTTTTTGTTGCTGTTTCTTTTATTCCTCTTCTCTCTCTCTCTCTCTCTCTCTCTCTCTCTCTTTTTTTTAAGTGGGGGCTAGTTTTACTATACAATCGGAGTTTTTCTTTGATTCACTTTTCCTTCCCTATCCCACTCCAGGAATTTGGAAGGTATGGTACTTGTTTTAAGTTCCTCTGATAGTTACTATTGAATTTTTAAATAAGAGTGATGCTTAAAACCCATGCTCTAAACTTATGTCTCTCAAATTATCAGTGTCAAGCATGAAACAGTGTCTGTTGACTCACCACTTTTTATAAGTGGAAGATGACTGCAGGTTCCTTCCTCCAGCTGGCCATACGCGCCGCCCCTCCCACCCAGTTTTTGTTGCTCTGCTGGGAGATTGATATCCTGGATTGTAGTAGCTAGGGTCTGGAATAACTAAATCATTGATCCTCGTGTAATTGGACGTCTTGTTTCAAGAATGACAGTGTTTACATTCTTCATGGAAATGATGCTATTTAGCAATGTCTGCATTCCATTTTCCGTGCTCTTGCCTAATCTCAGTTACCATAGAGAACATCAGTGTTCTAGAACCGTTTCTCAGCTGAAAATGTCTTCTCGTTGCCTTCCATTTCATACTGACAGCAGCTTGAGCAGATAATAGAATTTGGGAATCATAGCCTAAGCATTCTCCCTGGAAACTAGGTGGACACACTCCACTAACTTCTTTTTCTTTTATGTTATTTTTTTTTTCCTGGATTTAGGGAAGATTTTTTTTTTTTAGACTTACTATTGAAAGCATCTAAATGTTTATCAGTTTTCACTGAGTCCTCAGTAAAAACCTTTTACACTAGAGATATTTTTTTTCATTTCCAGGAAATTTCCTGCAATATACATTTTTGAGATTGTTTCTGTTGCATTGGCTCCGACTGCTTCCTCTTTTATTCCCATTATACACCTGTTACAGATTCTGTTTCGGTGATTCCAGCCCGTCTATTCCTCTTTCATCGTTCCACTTGTTTTTTTTTTTTTTTTCCTCCTTCTGAACTCTGGGTGATTGTCTCAAGTTTGTACTCACCAGTTTCCAAACCAGACTGATTTTTGGATCCACTTCAGGGAATTTTTGTAAATATAGATTTCATAGCTACACCCAAGGCCCACTGATTCAAAATCTCCTATATTTCACCCTAGGAATGTGTATTTTAAGTATGCGCCCCCCCCCCCCAGTTTATCTGGGTTTGGGAGCCACTGTTCTATTTCACTAATCTAATTCCATTTAATTCAGGGACGATTCTCCCCTTTACTGCTTTTCATGCAGTTTTAAATTCTGCAATGGAATTATTTGCTTGCTTGTATTCTTTTCATAAAATCCCTTTTTTATCTCTGTTTGTTGCCTCATTACCTCTCTTATAGCAACATGGTGTGTTGAGTAATTACCTTGAGAATACAAAGTGGTTACTCTTAAACTTTTGTCTTTGTCTTATGGCAATTCTTTTCTAAAGTGTGCTATTCTTTTCTCTTTTATGTGTTACATTTAGTCCCTTGTGTTTATATTATGTTTATAATTTGTGTTGTGGAACTTTTTTTACTCCGTGCTAGGGCCTATTTGATAGCTCACTGTTCAATGGTGCCTTAGGTGATTTCTCTGCATCCCCAGGTACTCTTCCCTTGAGGGCTGGCTGATAATGCCTTTACAAGTCTTGTCATTCAGCAGTCTGAGGAGCATGGAAAGGAGCCAGCTTTATGAGTAGACCCAGCGATAGAATTTTGCTTTACTCAGCATTTCCTACATATCTGGGGGCTCTTGAATCAAGACCAGTTCCTCCACATCTTGGGTGTGTAGTTGACCCTGCCCAGTATTCTGCATACCTAGCATGGCTACCTCTACTAATATCTGTCGATCTGAGTTGGGTAGAACTTACATGAGTTGGAGCAGTATCCTATCTAGTTCGAGGATGTTTCTCCTGGTGTTTTGTTTTGTTTTGTTTTGTTTTGTTTTGTTTTGTGTGTGGAATGGCCACATTGTTGACAATTGGGTTAGAGAAAAATCCCCACTTTTGCTGGAGGTGCATGTGATTGGGCCATGTGCATTTCTTCCCCAGACTGCATGTTCCACATTGTTCCTGTTAGTGAGCCCTTCTACCTCCTGTAGACTACAGTTGGCCCCAGATCTCAAACCTCTACAGAGAGAACCTGTCCTCTGGTTGTCAGAGTAAGTCCACAAGAAAAGGCAAGTAATAGCCAAACACTGGAAAAAAGCTCAGTATCCATGTGCAGCTGTGGTTAATGAATTGTGTATTTGTACAATGGAGTGCAAACCCTAATAGCCACATGCTATTTTGACATATGGACAAAGGTCAGAAACAAAGTTGAACAAGAGTCGAATGGAAGACCCCAAACAGCTCTGCCTCACCCTGAGAATGGGAACTGGTATGTCTTCCCTCAGTTTGAGGACATCTACATGGTGGCAGATGCAGGTTTCTAGATGCTTGTAAAACAGCTGTGTTAGGTGACCTAGTTCAGATACAGAGAGGCTATTCCCCATTTTCTCTTTGCATTTCTGAAAGGAGGAAGGTGGGAAGCTGGCTTTAATGAGAGATTCTTCCCCCCAAACACAGAAGAACTACGCTTATACACAGGGCATTGTTACTGGTAGCATGGGGATGAACAGTGCAGGCCATTTTCAAGCAGTACCGTGTGCATACATTTTCTTTAGAGGTATGGTTAGTGCCATGATGCCTGCAGGGCTGAGGACAGTGAAGCTTGGTGAACTGAATGGATTTATTCCTCTTGCTGTCAAAGACAGAAGCCGAATTCAAACAGAGTCCAGAGTCCCCTCGCTGTCCAGTACATCACAATGCCTGATGCTTCAAATCTATATAGTCAACTCAAGCTGAAAGATACTTCCAATCATTCAACAAATATTTATTGAGTGCCTGTTATATGCTGGGCCAGGTGCTGAAGGCACAGCATTGAACAAGACATATCTTTTTACTGCTGTCATGACACTTAAAATATTGAATGGAACATAGACATTAAAGAATTACATGAAAAGCCATTAAATAACAGTTGGGAAGAAGATACTGTATGATAGTAGGAAAGGGGAGGAACCTAGACAGGGTCAGGAGAAGGATTTCTTAAGTGACCACTAATAGGAACCCCAGGGGCGCCTGGGTGGCTCAGTCAGTTAAGCGGCCGACTTCGGCTCAGGTCATGTTCTCGCAGTGTGTGAGTTTGAGCCCCGCGTCGGGCTCTGTGCTGACAGCTCAGAGCCTGACACCTGTTTCAGATTCTGTGTCTCCCTCTCTCTGACCCTCCCCCGTTCATGCGCTGTCTCTCTCTGTCTCAAAAATAAATAAAGGTTAAAAAAATAATTAATTAATTAATTAATTTTAAAAAATAGGAACCCCAATTGATAAACAAGTTAAGCAAAGAAACAAGGAAAATGGTAATACAATAAAGTCACAGCCAGTAGGAAGAGCCCAGAGGCTGGGAAGGACTTGGCAAACTAAAGGAATTAGCATAAAGGCATAGTGAAGAAGGTAGGCAGTGGCCAAAGACGAGAGGAAAACTCTCTGCAGAGCCATGGCAGCCACGAGGACAGGATTTGGGTGTCACATTAAAAGTAAGGGCAGGTTTCCACAGGGTTTAAAAGTGGGAAGGGAATGTGGTCTTATCCATTGTTACCTACTAAAAAGAGGGAGAAGAGAGCAGACCAGCTTATTCCTGAGCCACAGTATAATTGGGAATGTTTAATGACCTGTTACATTATTGTAGATTTGCTTATAAATATCTAGCATCTAAAAGACGACTCTCAGTCTACAGATTAAAAATTGAACATAGGGGCGCCTGGGTGGCGCAGTCGGTTAAGCGTCCGACTTCAGCCAGGTCACGATCTCGCGGTCTGTGAGTTCGAGCCCCTCATCGGGCTCTGGGCTGATGGCTCGGAGCCTGGATCCTGTTTCCGATTCTGTGTCTCCCTCTCTCTCTGCCCCTCGCCCGTTCATGCTCTGTCTCTCTCTGTCCCAAAAATAAATAAACGTTGAAAAAATTGAACATAGACTTGGCAAGCCTTAAAAGACATCCCTGATCACAATTTTTCAAGTTGAAAATTTGTTTTCTGAATCAGGATCATGATGAAACCCCCACGGATCTTGCCACAGCTCACCACCTTTGCCGCTCCGACGTGGCTGCCCTCCTGCCCGCGAAAGATTGTGTTCATGACCCGAGGGTGGCTTAAGCTCTTCAATAGACCAAGGGAATCTACCACATAGCAGAATGGATAGGACTTTATTTTAAATCAACATTTTATTTTTATAGATTCTCACTCAATGACTATAAAGAGTCCATTCAGTAGATCTTTTTCATATCAGAGAATTAGTTTTTTTAATGTTTATTTATTTATTTTTGAGAGAGAGAACACAAGCAGGGGAGAGGCAGAGGGAGACACAGAACCTGAAGCAGGCTTCAGGCTTTGAGCTGTCAGCACAGAGCCCGACGCGGGGCTCAAACCCACGAACTGTGAGATAATGAACTGAGCCAAAGTCGGACACTAAACTGACTGAGCCTCCCCGGTGCCCCGAGAATTAATTTCAATATAACTTCATTTGATTGCCTGCCATCCTTCCTCTCCTCTCCCCACTTCCTCTGACATTTACTCATTGTTTCTTCAGAGGCTGGAAGATAACTAATTACTTTCCAGAATAATGTGACCTACAGTGACGAATGGTCCGATTCACACCTGTTTATTGAGTACCTATGGCATGGAGGTACTCCATCATACACTTTGACAATGAGTGACAAAGATGAATGAGCCAGGTTTTCTGCCTACAAGAAGCCTCCAGTTCCAGAGGAGATCAGAGGATCACAACAGGCTGTATATAAGTGCTACCCAGATGGCTAACATAGTCAGGATTTTCAGAAGCAAGAGTGAAACAAGGAGGACTTTTAGTTACCTGGGTCTCTGGCAATAAGGAACTATACTTAGGAGATTATTTTCAAAATATATATTGAAATCCCATGCTTCTGAAAATTGATTATGTCAGAATTCTGAGCACTCCATTCATGTATTCCCTATGTAATTCCTTTCACTGAGTCGATCTCTTTAAACAAATCTTCTCTAAACCAGCAATGCATCTTTGGGAATCACTCACTTGTGTGCGGGTTTGCAGGCCATCATGTGGTTACTCCCTGGGAAGGATCAAAATAGCTATTGTCTAGTTCTCATTTTTTATTTCCTTCACTGTAAATGGGATGTAAAGCTGTCAGTGTTAAGCTAATTATACTTAAGCTTTTATTTTCTGCTGCTAGATGGAATCATGTAGAAAGTACCCCCCACCCCAGAAAATGGGACATTTAATTGCAGTAATCATTGTGACATTAGGTGAAGCACCTTGCTATCCTTTAGAACCTCCTTGCCATAAAGTGTCTGACTAGCCAGGGAAACATGTGCAGGTCCCTATAGAAATACAGTGTGTGTAATACTTAGTAGAAATCCCCTTAGGCCACAAGGTAGCAGTTCCTTAGTGAGGGGGCCAGGGAAGGGGAGGTGATCTCTGTATATACCAATTCCAGTACAGATTAATGAAATTTTAACCTCACGAACATACATTCCTAAATAAGCTACAGTGGTTCATGCTGCCTCTTCTTGGTGCCTAGCTATCATCCTCCTAGAATCTGAAACAATATGATTCACACTCTTGGCCATCAGGCCAGACGAAAGCATGACCTGGAATATACTTTGGGTATTAAAATATAGAATCTTCCCTAAGTCACCCCCAGCTTGGGACCCTGAGGTTTTGGGCTCTTTTAGGAGGTGAAATTTCATGGCTTACGCCTCAGTTATGGTGACTTTATGCCAGTCCAGGCCCAAAGATAATTGCTCTGAAATTCTTTACGAGGAAACCTTATTTATCATTTGCATATTAGATCCCCTACAACGGACTGGCAGGCATCAGAGTCAGTCTATCCTCTGGCTGTAATTTCTACGTGTGCACACGCACACACGCAAACCAATTTGACGCAGGGTGCTGTTATTGAGAAATTGAAGCACTGGGTGTGATTAAATAAGATCACACATCTCATTCTCTCCTTAATTTCACATCACTTTTCAGCAGCTGAATCCACGTGCTCCTCCCATGGCGTCAGGCCACATTGTGCATTTTTAGTATGCCCAGCAGAGCAGTGGCAAAATGTTTCCAAAGTAAGCCACCCTGCTGGGCTGCTGTGAGTCAAATCTGCTTTGTCTCCAAATTATTCACTATTGCTAGATCCAGTTTATTAATCCGCTCATTTCCCTAGAAGGTAAGACTTGTGGCACTTTGACATCATCGATGCTCAGTTTCAACTAAAAGTAGTTGCAAAGCATAGAGAAGACTACAGTCAAAGATAGACACACAAGTAGCAGTCTTCACAACACTTCTTCTTAGCCCCTCTTGTTTCCTCCCCAGCTCCCCCACATCTTCACACCCACCCCGATGCTCTCTGCCTCTAGGATTAGGAATTGGAAATGGCGTTAATGTATTGTGTTTGCAAGCATGTCCTGAGAACTACATGTGTGGCATTCTTGATGCCACTGAAAACTGAAATTGAGGCAAGGGGGGCATTTCTGAGATTAGGGTTCAGCGTGTCTGACCCTGCTGTTTAGCAGTTCCGGACCACCAGGAATAAAGCAGCCTCCCTGAGAGGAGAAGCTAGCAGGGATCACGTGGCACCCCCAGCATGGCGGTGAGCACCATCATAGATGCAGTCTCTAGAGACAAAGGAATAGCTGTCGTTCACAGCTGTGTGTGTGTGTACCCTTCCTTCGTAGCCAGAGGCCAATCCCAATGACCAGTCATGGGTCAACTGTGTAGCATGGTGTGGGTTAATTCATTCCACAAAGACAGATGGAAAGCCTATTTGCCAGGTGCTGTCCTAGGTGGCACAGAGCAAACACCTCACTGCTGAGGAAGCTTATCCACTCTTCCTGATCTGACCTCTGCTTGCTTCTCCATTCTCATCCACTCATCCATTCACCACCAGCATGCTCTGCTAGCATCCTAACAGTAACTTGCATGCCCATGAGTATCGTGTACTTTCTTGCTTTCATTCATTCAGGTCCATGTGCTTGGGAAGCCTGGACCCACCTCTGCCCCATTACCTGCCTAACTCCCAGCCAGATGTTGGGTCTCATTTCCTCCAGCTACTGCCCCAGGCCTCACCTCTCCTCTGAGCTCACCACAGTATCTCTTCTTGTCTTTCATCCCTACTTTAACCTTTCCAGGGGTAGAGACTGTGTCTTATGGTCCACGTTATGTTTAACACATAATAGGAACTCAATAAATATTTGTTGAATTAATCATCGAATTCACTTATAGCCTTGAATAAGATCCATATGCACTCGTCTGCCCCCCATGTAATTTTTGTAAGACCCACAAGGTAGCTCTTAAATTGCAAGTGGAGAGATCGTGACATTTATAATCGTGATCACCCTAATCATAGTGAGAATTAAGACCCCCCATGTACTTTCTTATGAAAATCACCTCTTCTCCCTGGTATACTTTTTAATAAGAGTGGAACCCCTTGGCAAAATTAAATTGGAACTGTTAGAAATATTAGGTGATTCTTTGTTGGAATCACTTCTGGAGAATTACCAAGCCTTTGCTTTCCTTACCAAGTACAAATTAAAAGTTACTTTAAAAATAATAAGAAGAAACAGATTTACATCTAAGAAAAGTAGGCATGCACATAGATAGAAAGCACTGGGTGAAAATGAAAGCTGTGTTTGGACGGTGAGATTAAGGGTCTGTTTTCCTTTTTTAAAATGTTTGATATTTTATAATTTATTTTGATGGAAAAAGTGTTAAAAAGAAAAACAAGAATCTTCTTGAAGAAGCTCATATCTAGGGTTTTTGCTTTACCTGTATGAATTCAAGTAAATCAAACGTTTTCCCTGACCGAACAAATATTTTGTCAGTGCTATAGTGTTGGATAGAATTTTTTTTATCTCAGCCTTTTTTCAGCAAGATGTTCATTGATGCATTCATTCATTCATTCAACAAATAAATATTAAATATCTACTATGTGTCAGGCACTTAAGTATGCACTTTTCTCTATTAATAGTAATGGTGATTTGCAATAGATACATTTCTCAAATCATTACATTGTATACCTTTCACATACGGTGTTGTATGTCAACTACATCTCAATAAAGCTAGAAAAAAATAATGATGAGTTGAGAGTACTTGCTCCTTCTCAAAGCTCTTTCCCATACATTAGGCATATTATCACAATCCTATAAAGTAAATAGGACTTGTGTATTAGTCACAAATACACTAGCTGCTCTAACAAATATACTCCGGAAAGTGAGTGGCTTAATTCTCTCTTATTTAACAACCCTAGCCGAAGGTTGCAGATCAGGGACTGACTGCTTTACATAGCCATTTAGGGACCCAGGCTCATAGCAGCTCTGCCACCTTTAATAAGCCACTTTTGAGATTGCCCTGGTCCGCACCATTCAAACCTGGAAGTAAAGGGCCTTGACCAAGTAAACACAGGTTACAAATGACACTTGTGCTTGCATTCTGCTAGCGAGACTTTAATCGCATAACCACATAAGCCTTGAGGAGAATTTGGAAGAGTAGCCTACTCCTGTATTCAGGGTGAAGGGAAGAATAGATTTTGCTTGGTAGCAGCAGATGTTTTTAAATTGCTATTTGTAAGTTGAAAACAACTAAGGCTCAAGGAGGTTGACCTGCTTACGATCACCCAGTCAAACATGAAAAATCAGAATTAGAAGTCAGGATCCTAAATGCTGGACCAAGATCTTTTCCATCACGTGTTGCCTAGAAGTGAAGTGATAGCAGAATACTGGCTTTGGAGACACATCACCTGTGGATTTCCTAGGCACGGCCTGCATGAATCTGGATAGTCATAGCACAGCTCAGAATTTGACATTCTTGTCCTGCTTTACTTGATTCAGTCTAGACCAGAGAGGGGATCCTCCTAGTGTTTGAGGAAAGGCTAAATGCTACCTTGCAGACATTTTAATGTAAGCAATGTGTTTGGCTTTCCAACGCCTCTAAAAACAAATCTGAGAACAATCTTAATAAAATCCATACCCACGTTGTAAGTTGAAGCACTGTTCACAGGCATTAATATAGCCAGGGTGTCCCTGTTTCTTTCCTCAGTTTCTCCCTATCCAGCGGCTCATTTAATGACTGTTGATGGAGAGTTTATGATGTGGCGGGCACAGGGCTACACAGATGATCAAGACAGACACAAGCCCAACCATGATGGAGCTCGTTGTAGAGAATAATGGTGGAAGGCCTCTTCGGACAGCTTTTGGGAAAGCATTTCTGAGCGATAATATTTAAGCTGAGCCTCAAAGGATGAGAAAGAGTCAGTTATGTGAAGAATAGATGGGGAGAGTCTCTCAGAAAAACACGGTATGAGCAGTAGTCTGAGCAAGAACGTGGAACATTCAAGGAAGTGAAGGTGTCCCATGCAGCTAGGGGTATTGAGTGAGTGGAAAGTGGTCAAGATGATAATGGCTAAAGTATGCTTATTATACCCACACAACCTATGAGGTGGGTTCCTGCTGTCATCCCCAGTTTACACATAAGGAAACTGAGGAATAAAGAAGTTAAGTGGCTAAATAATTTGCAAAGTGGCACACAGCTAGTGAACGAGGCCAAGATTCAAACTCAAGGAGTCTAGACTTGTGGAATCACTGTGTTGTACACCTGAAACTATGTGATAATGCCAACCATACTTCAGTTAAAAAAAAAAAACTCAAAGGGTCTAGTTCCAGAGGCTACCCTTGTACCATCGCGTTACACTTCCATACCACCAAAGGAAGACTCAAAACTTTCCAGTCTCCATGAGCAATTTTTCTCTCCTTTAATTAAAAACAAAAGCAACAAACCACCTCTTTCTCTTAGCTGAATAGTCTTAACCTAAGATTTCTAGATCCTTCCCGACTCCAACGGAGCCATGGATAGAATTTAGTGGAGCTGATGAATTTAGATGTATGTATATATAATATTTTACAGAATACTGTATTACATATATTGTATATTTAATCAACTTTTACTGAAATTTAACATTTTATTATGAATGTAACAAAACCTCAGTATTCTTAGCAGTTTATGTGACTTTGTCACTAGAAACACAAGTAAGGTTTAATCGCATAAAGATTTCTTGAAACACCATCGGCACTCATCACTACTGCCAAATTACAAAAGTTATTTCTGCCAATAGATTTTACTCTTTAATGCATTGACAAAGATACACATGTATTGTTAAACCACAAATTCTTAAAACTGTTTTGATAGGTGTTTTTTTTTTTAATATAAGTTGTGTATTTTGTAATCTTACATATTTTCTTTCTGCATTTAAAAAGATTCTTGAGAGGGAATTCATAGGCTTTCCCAGACTGCCAAATAAATATCAGTTTATAACCCCTTGAAAATTTTTCTGTGACTTTAACAATCTTTCCCTGGGCCACAGCTTCCACCAGAAGCGAGTGGGCTGACTTACAACTTAAAATTCAAATTTTAATGGTGTTTCTCTCTCTCTCTCAGTGTGGAACATGTTGAAAAGGAGTTGAAAAGTAAGACTCCCTTCCTTTAACCCTTTCTATGTGTAAACTTTTGCCCTTCTTTCCTGTGTCACCAGATTTCTAGAACAGTCTGTGGATTGTCTGGATTTTTCTCATGTCCCATTTTTCCATAGCTCTGTTTTCTGGCTTGTCCCCCAAGTTCTTTTCACAAGATCATCACTCTAAGATCATTGGGAGTTCTCTGATGTTAAATGAGTCCTTCTCAGTGTTTCTTTTCCCTGACATCTGTAGAAGTTTGCTACTTCTTATCCCTTTTTCTTCAGGGGACCTTCTTGCTTCAGCTTCAGGAAAAATCATTATCCCTTTCCTACCTCCTTCACTGTGTCCTCGCAGGCTGTCCTACTCTCCACTCCTCACAAGTTTCTAAATATTTCTTGTTGGGAAACCACATCTACCCCTTAGACATGACCTGAATCTATACACTAATTATTCTAATCTGAGCAGTTCTTCTCAATTTCTTTACTCGGTTTCCAGCTCTCCATGGAAAAATTTTACCCTCAGAGCCCGAAGACACCACCAATGCAGCACACCGAAGGTGAACTCATGCATTGCCTGCTGTCTTCTCCTGCAGCCATGTTTTGATCGTTGACGTGAGACTTTTCCGATTACCCAAGTGAAAAACACCAGGGCTGTCCTCAGTTCATCCCTCCCCATCGCCCCTACCTCTGCTGAACATTAGTCTACACTATTGAGGAAGTCGTTTTGATCTGACCCAAGAGTCATTTGTAGTACTGGGAGGGAAGCAGACTTTCTAGGTGTAAGTTTTGTGAGTATAAAATCAATGTATAACCCCTTGAAAATTTCTCTGTGATTTTAACTCTCTTTCCCTGGGCCATAATGGGTGACTTATGACTTAAAATTCAAATATGGATGATTTTCTCTCTTTCTCAGTGTGAAACATGTTGGAAACACAGGCCACATTCCTCTGCCTAGACCTCCTTCTCTTGATAACGAGGGGTTTCTAACCTTTTCCTGATTAGGGCAAGGTGAGAGAGGTGCAGGGGTCAGGAAAGGTCTTATTTGACAAACACTGATAGAAGCCAGCCCACTCTTGAGGGCTGACAAGTGTTTAGTCTGTGATGGGTTCTTCAGACACCACTACCACCCCCATTGCTGGAGATGGCTCACTTGTGGTTCCCGCGACAAGAGAAAATGCATCCGCACTCTTCCACAAGTTTATTTTTCTTAAACCAGCAGCATTTCAGCAATGCATCAGCCTTTCAGCTTGAGTTGTGTTTTCGCCTTTTAAGTGGCTTCTTTTGGGAGGTCTTAGCTCCTCCACACCAGCTCTGTCCTGTGGGATGGCCGTGATCTGCCTCATGGGAAACGCTTCTGTAGTCCTTCCCTGACAAACAAGGGCAGACTGTCCCTAGCATGAAAATATTTTGTTTGGTCTGCCACCAGAGCAGTTAGCAAGCCACAGGTCCTGACTCTTTATATGTTTCACTTTGTCCCCCAAACTCCCCGAAACACACACGCCAGGTAGTTTAAGAGATCCCTGGAAGCTTCCTCAGAAGACCTGGCATCACGGAGCAGCCCCTTCTCTCTCTCCTGTACCCCCAAGCAAATAGAGGCAGGGAAGCCTGTCACGGACTCGCACACAGCTTTCTTAATAGAAAACCTCCTTCGCAAACTTTTCCACCAAATTATATATACACTTATAGATTAACTGTATAGGTCACTGAATTTTCACAAATTGTGCACACCCATGAAATAGCACCCAGACCAGGAAATAGAACATGACTAGTAGCCCCAAAGCCTTCCTTGTTGCTTCCTTCCAGTTGCTTCCCCCCGAAGGGTAAACACTGTTCTATATTCTGTTAGTAAAGAATAGTATGCTCTGTTTTTGTTCATCATATAAATGGAATCATTCATTATGTACTCTTCATGTCTGACCTCTTCCATTCAACATTACACTTGAAATTTGTCCACATTGTTGTCTGTAGTTTGAGATGGTTTATTCTCATTGCTCTAAATCGTTCAATGTGTGAACAGATCACAATTATTTACATATTCTGCAGTTCACAGGCATTTGGGTAGTTTCCAGTTTGAGACTATTCTGTGAAAAGGGATACTCTGAGTATTATTAAATATATCTTTGGCGGGGGGCACCTGGGTGGCTCAGTTGGTTAAGTGTCTGACTCTTGATTTTGGCTCAGGTCATGATCTCACGGTTGGTGGATTTGAGCATTGCATCAGACTCCATGTTGACATTGTGGAGCCTGCTTGGAATTCTTTCTCTCTCTGTCTCTCTGTCTCTCTCAAAATAAAATAAACTTTAAAAAATATGTCTTTGGGTGATAAAATTACACATTTTAGTTGGTACATCCTAGAAGTGGATTTGCTGAGTCATTGGGTGTATGATGTGTTGGTTTGCTAAGGCTGCCATAACCAAGTAGTACCACAAACTGGCTGACATAAACAACAGAAGCTTGTATTCTCACAGCTCTGGAAGCTGGAAGTCTGAAATAAAGGAGTTGGTAGGGTTGATTTCTTCTGAATCCTCTCTCCTTGGTTTGTAGATGGCCATCTTCTCCCTCTGTCTTCACCTGGCCTTTCTGTATGTGTCTGTGTCCACATTTACTCCTCTTATAAGGATACCAGTCATATTGGATGAGGGCTCACCCATATGACTTCACTTTACCTTAGTTACCTCCTTAAGATCTTGTCTCCAAATATGGTCACATTCTGAGGTAACAAGCATTTGGACTTCCGATATATGAATTTGGTGGGGGACACAATTCATCTATACTTACGTATTCAGCTTTAGTAGATTCTTCCGCTGTCTCAAAGTGGTTGTACCTATAAACATTCCCTCCAGGAGTGTATGAGAGAGTTCTGGATGTTCCACATCTTCACCAACACTTGATTTTTTTTTTTTTAAGGAAATGTTTAACCACAGGATCCCAACCTTTATATGCTCTTGATCACTCTGAAACATAAAGGTAATGGGGCTGGTTTTCATATCTCTTTTGCAAACCTTGTATTGCATGTCCAAAGTATGTGGCATCTGTTATGTTCATGGAAAGTTTCATTCCAACATTATGTTATCTAGTTCTCGAATTTTTGCTTACTTGTTTTTTACATCATTAGGCAAAAAATAAGTTGGCACCACCGGTACATTTATTATTATTATTATTTTGAAATTTGGCCCTTCCATACCTGGCCCCATATTTGTAGAGTAACTCTGAGAAGTTAGACATTTTCATTCTGGTGTTGGCCCCACAGCTCTAAGGGTGAACCTCTCAGTAGATGTTGCCCCCACCTAGAGGTGTCAGTCAGTCCCAGTGAGGGGTGGCTGCCCACATGTGGCCCGTAGCAGGTCTCTCTTACTCAGCTCTGTAGCTGGACTATATGTATCAAAGAACAATAAGCCACGTTTGGATCCTAGATAACTGCCAAAGTACTACTGGGATTGAAGATCTGTGTAACATAATCCGTTCCTTATGGTTGCAAATTCTAAATATTTCTTTTCATGGTTGTCTCTCAGTTTGGTTCAGTCATCTTGAGAAAGGACAAGATTCCTTAGTAGTAATATGGGAATATTGTTATTTAATACCAGACTAAGGTAACTAAGTTTCCCTGTGCTATTCTGTATGTCATCTGTGAGTCGAGTCTGGGAAGAGCAGGAATTTTGATGTTAGCCTGGCTTTGGAACCTAGCACTGTTTCTTACTGAGTGTGCCTCCGTAGGCATGTCATTTAACCTTTCTCAACTTTCCCTGTTATATGCTTCAGATAAAATTATTACCATAAACGTTATTATATTAGATATGTTAAAAAAAATACAGCATGACCTACCTAGATCTCCACTTTCTAAAAGGTTCAATAGAAGCTATAGTGGGAGATGGTCATGTAAGGAGGGAGCAGCAGCAGTTGTGGGAGAGAGGTATAGACATATTCACATGGAGGAGAAAAGACTAATCCACATTAAGCAGTCTTCGAGGACAATATGTCATTAAATGTTATAAAGGCTCTAAGGACTTAGAGAACAGAGCAAAGGTAAGGCTGACGTGGTCACACAAATATTCATGAGCTGAGACAATCTGAGCCTTATGGAATGGTAAGGACGGACTTATTTCACTTAACATAATACTCTCTAGGTTTATTCACGTTGTTGCAAATGGTAAGCTTTCCTTCTTTTTTATGCCTGAGTAATATTCCCTTGTATGTATATCTCATCTTTATCCATTTACCTTTCAATGGACACTTAAGTAGCTTTCAAAATAAGGCTGCAATAATATAGGGGTGCATGTATTTTTTCATCCATATTTTTTGGTTTTGGGGGGTAAATACCCAGCAGTGGAATTACTGCATTGCATGGTATATGTCTTCACCTATATGTGGAATCCAAAAAAAACAACAAACAAAAACAGAAACAGACTCATAAATACAGAGAACAAACTGGTGGTTGCCAGAAGAAAGGCTATGAAATAGATAAAGGGGATTATAGGGTATAGACTTCCAGTTATAAAATAAATAAGTCACAGAGATGAAAAGCACAGCATAGAGGATATACTCAATTTTTAAAAAGAATGGTAAGGATTGAGATGTGGACTCCAATAAGAGTTGTGGGACTGTTGTGAATGCTAAGAGGGTATTAAAATAATCCAGAGGGCCACTTGGTTGGCTCGTTCAGTAGAACATGCAACTCTTGATCTTGGGGGTTGTGAGTTTGAGCCCCACATTGGGTGTAGAGATTACTTTAAAAAATAAATGAAATCTTAAAAATAATCCAGATATGAGAGGGTGAAGGTTTGGAAAGGAGAAGTGATTTCAAGAATGAAGAAGAAATAGCATATTACAAGCCCTTTCTAAGGTAAATAAGATTGAGGAGGCCACCTGATTTCAAGTCCCAATATAAGCAGAATCATAGGATGATACTAAAGACAACACCGAAGAGAAGACAGATAATTAATTACCTTTCAGACACATTAATTTTGAGGTCAGAGTAAGATGTAAAAGCAAATATGATTGATCTGCTATTGGGCATTTGGTTGTAGATGTCAAAGGGAATTAACTAGAGAAAAGGGCTTGTGGTCAAAAACGCAGAGGAGATTGTTTGGAATCAGGTGAAAAGATGGCTCTCCCAGGGCCAGAGAGAAAATAAGAGCTGGGGGAAGCCGAGTGCCACAAAAGGAGGGTCCTAGTCCAGAGGCAGGAGGAGAAAGATCAGCCAACTAAGAAAAGTAAAAGGGGAATGTTTTCTGGGAGACTTAGTCAGGGCTGAGAGGCCCTTACATTGATTCCAAGCGCTCAGGAACCACAGAGTTCATGTCTTATTTTCAGTCACCTAGACTTGCCTTTATAAATTAGAGCATTTGTTCTTCCCATCAAATCATGTAAACCAAGAGTGAATATTTCAGACTTAGGGAAAAAATGCAATAAACGAGGTCGCAAGTGATGTTCCTTACAAAGATGTGTAGGCTAAACCTCTCTGCTTTATCCCATCCCCAGGCACCACTTTCTACATGGAAGAACCATGTTGCTCTTTGAAATTGCTTATTATATATCCTGCCTGCTATCCCAAATGCTCCCGATATAGCATGCTTTCTAAGGAAAAAGAAAATGAATTCATTAAGTTCCACGTACTTCTTTTTTTTTAAGGTTATTTATTTATTTTGAGAGAGAGCGCGTGCACGCACATGCGAGCAAGTGGGAGAGAGGCAGAGAGGGAAAGAGATTCAATCCAAAGCAGGCTCTGTGCTGTCAGCACAGTGCAGTGAGTAGAGCCTAACTCAGGGCTCAAACTCACAACTGTGAGATCATGACCTGGGCGGAGATCAAGAGTCGGACGCCCAACTGACTGAGCCACCCAGGCGCCCCTCCACATACTTCTTGATAAACATGAGTACTTTCAGGTTGCTAACAGATTATCAGGTCTCACATTTAATATCTTGGAGGAATTCCGTAATCATCATCTCAGTTTTTCTGTATTTGGCCAAGTGGAAAAATATAAGTGAAGAAAAGCCAGAATACCTCTCTCAACCTGTAAACTAGCAAATTACCAAGAGATTATCTAATTTTCCTCCCTGCTGTTCTCACACCTGCATGCCATCAGTGTTTGGAACTAATTACTATGTCCATACAGGGGCATAAAGTGGTTTATGCTCTATATTGGCTTTCTAGTTTGGGTATGTGAATGTTTGTGATGGAAAGTGCCTTCCTTAAGTCCCACCAAAGACATGTGACAGGAAGGAATCTCTTTCTTTTTTTAACTATATGAAATTTATTGTCAAATTGGTTTCCGTACAACACCCAGTGCTCATCCCAAAAGATGCCCTCTTCAATGCCCATCACCTACCCTACCCTCCCTCCACCCCCCATCAACCCTCAGTTCTCAGTTTTTAAGAGTCTCTTCTGCTTTGGCTCTCTCCCACTCTAACCTCTTTTTTTGGGGGGGGGGAAGGAATCTCTTAAATACCTTCATTTCTGGTTTTGTACCAGTGGCTCTTGATAAAGGGAAAATTGCAATTTTGAGATCTGTATCTTTAACATCTTAGTTTGCCCACATTCTATTGACCACTTTGTGACTAACTACAAAGACATGGGGTGAGTTAATATTCCAGGGAACACTATAGACCACTTATTACAACATCTTACACACGCAGTAGGAAACAGACTATTTTAAGAATGTAATCCTTACCCTCAAGAGTCAAAATTTGTAGCCCTATGATAGTGTTTTCAATGAATCATTAAGATAATCAGTCATATATTTTCTGTTGTTTTCTTATGAAATGCCTTTATCTTACAAGAAGGCAGTGGCATAGTACAAGGAGCAAGAATTTTGAAGACTGAAAAGCTGGGTTTAAATCTGGCAATAGATACCAGGTCCTATATCGGATTTTTTGAGTAATTTGCTAAATGTCTCTAAGTCTATTTGTAAAATTATGCAAATTATTCCCATCTTATAGGACAGTTGTAAGAATTAGTTTATAGAGAATATTTAGCACATTGTTGGACTTGTAAAGTGCTTATTCACATCAATACACACTAATGTCTTTCCACTATACAACAGGCACTATTCTAGACATAGAGGAGACAAAGATATCAACCCTGCCATCAACAACTCTCTGTCTGGTAGGGATATCAGTCAGGGCTCAGATGTGAGAAGTAGAAACTCTCTAGCCATTTCATGCAGAAAATATTTAAGGTAGGGAATTAGGTACTTATAAAATTGTTGGAAGGGCTAAGAAGAGGTCCAGGGTCCCTGCGAATTCTAGAAATGACTCCCAAACAATACCAGCCATCTGGCCTTATGGGGTCAATTACTCTGTCCGCCTAAATGAGGAAGGTAGGGATTCAGGACAGTACCAGGGAAATTGCTGAAATTAAGGGCCCACTGCCTTAGCTGTTATTCAGGGCTAAGGGAGCCCATCATTGCAAGTGATTCTGGATACCCTTGGAGTAATGGCTGTTACCAGGAGCCCTGCCACAGAAAAGCCCAGTGTCTCCACCACTGGGGATACAGCATCCAACTCACTTCCTCTATCAAAATCTCATGAAAGAATAATTCATCAAACTTATAGTCTAGCTGCAAAGGAGTCTGGAAAATATAGTACTTAGTTTCACAGCCACCGCAGGACAAGGAAACCTGCTAGAAACAAAGTAGAATAGATATTGAATACTCCATACCCAACCCTGGAGAGACAAGCAGGTAAACCAACAATATGAGGGCTGAAACATTATTGGAATTAAAGGAGACGAAGCAAAGGAAATGGGCTGACAAAGGAAAAGGATTCTTTTCAAACTAGAGAGGCAGTTGCTGGGGAGGAAGAATGAAAAGGAAATAATGAGACATATGGATGAAAGAAAGAATTCTGAGCAGGAGAAACGGCCCTGGCAAAATGTTAGTGCTTCTTCTCATCCCCATTTCCAGAAGTGACCACAAACGTCTGGAGTATGAAGATTCACTTTTCCTTAAGAAAGGCAGAAGAGGCTTCCGAAATTATTTTTTAAGTACCAGAAGGTAAATTCTGTGGGTGCAGAGAATAAGTCTGTTTTGTTCCAGGGATGCGAGGCTATACTGCGTGTCAGGAGCATAGATGGGACTCAGCAAATAAGAGCAGAATTAGTTTCCTTAAGCGGGATCATAAACCTCAATAAGGCAGGACAATAAATATGGAAGTAAGGGCATCAGAGACCCAAGAGCTAAATAAATATCCAGAGATAAGGGATGTCTCTATGGAACTTTTGAGAGGGAGTGGAATTCTAAGCAAAGAGAACTCTGTAAGCAAAGACCTATATGTTATAAGCATAAGACATATTCAAAGAGTATGGCTTAATCATGAATACAATTTGATTTTATAGGCTTCTGGATATAGAAGAGAGTAGTTGCATTCAAGGCCAGAAAAATAATTTGGGAATCATGGAAGATCTTATCCTGGAATTTTGGTTTACTTTAGCAGTAATCTTTGAATTACATTGATAATTTCCAGAGATGTGACCATAATCAGAATACATTTTCGGCACGTTTATCTAGTACTGTGATAAGCAGGATGCCAAGGAATACAGGGAGAGGCTGGAGGGTGTTAGGCAGCCATGACAACACGCCATGTGTTCAATGGAAGGGTTCGAACTGAGTTGTGCTCGAGAGAGTAGAAAGAAAACTGTCACATAGCACCATATTCCCTTTTGGGGCAAAGTGCATTTTTTCAAATTCAAGTCTGAAAAATAAGTGACACAGACTTTTCATTCAACATTTTTATTTTTATGAATTTTATTCACACACATTTGGCTGGGCAAATAATGTGTGATGGCACTGACACTCACTTGAAGGAGTAAGTATTGCTCATGTATCTTTGTGCCACCTTTTACTGGCTTCTCTGGGTTCTACTACTTAATCCTACTGATCTTCGTTTTCCTCCTCCATACAAAGGAAGTGAAACAGGGCCTAATACCCAAGGCACTTGTGGAAATTAAATAAGAATGTCCATGTGAAGCACTCAGCACAACCACCTGCGTGTAAGTGCTCAGCCAGTGTGGTCACTGCTGCCATTATTATCTACTTCTTCTTCATCACCACCATCATCATCCTCCTCACCAGGGAACTGATGTAGGCCATGTAGAACAGGGGCAAGGAAGACTTTGGAGCCAAGCAAACTCTATCAGTCAGATTCCTGGCAGGAAACAGAGGTAACACTCAAATGGGGTGATTGGAAGGGAATTTAATAAAGAAATAATCATATTTACAAAGTCACAGGCAGGCTATGGGGAAAGAAAAAGGTCAATATGCTACTTCATCCTAGTTAGATGACAAAGGACACCGGTTATCAGCCCTAGACCTGAAGGGGCAAGAAGAGGGAACAGTTATAGGAACCTAGAAAGAGTCATGTAGCAGGAGCCGTTGATAAGAACTGTGATATGACCTGCAGTGAGGGAGGCTGGGGAATCAATACCCTGACCTCCCTTTCTCTTTCCCCCAGCCCTTCTTCCAGGACCTCCTGTTGGCAGGACCCAACCCAACAGGAGGGTCAGAGGGCCCTGTGATGCAGTGTGTATAGGCCAGTGTCTAGGAGTACAGAGCATGATAGGGAGGGGTGCAGAGCAAAACTAGGAAAATAAATAGGATATATCCAGCACACACATACTCAGCTTTGAAGCCACTTTGCAACTTTAGGCAAGTTGCTTCATTTCCCTGAGCCTCGGGTTGCTCACTGTAAAGCAAGGGTATTAATAATAGTAATTATTAAGAGTTATGCAGGTTATCATAAGCATAAACAAAGATGATGTCTGGAAAATGCCTAGCAGAGCCCCTGGAACATAGTAGGCATCAATTAATGTTCTCCAGCCCCTCCCCCGCAGCTGATGACAGCTCTCTCCACTTGTGGCTGTTTTATAACCTTCATGAGTTCCTCAGGAGCAGCATCTCGCATAGTGCAGTCCATAGACCATGAGCTTTAGAGGCATCTGGGGTCCTTTTCAACAGACAAGTTTGTGGCCCCCACTTCAGACCATCTAAATCACAAGCAGAAGGGTGGGGATCCTCATTTCAGACAAGTTCCCCCAAGTGATTTTTATGCACAATAAAGTTTGAGAGCCATCATCCTAGTCGTCCATATTTCTAATTGACGCCCACTTGGGTAAAGTATAGGTGAGATTTATCTGTGCTTGGCAGCCATTAGGTATAGTTACAGCCCATCAGCTCTGTGAAGAGAGGCTATCAGACCGGGACACTAACAGTCTGTCTTGTGGTGTTAGACCATGCTGATTCTCCATTTTACTGGCTTTATTAATACTTGAGGAACAATGTTCCCAAGCTTTTAATTAAGAATTCTCTAACATCCCAGGCTCTAATCATTTTCTATGTTGGATATGGGCTTGGTGAGGGGCTGGGTCTTACCCCCCTTTCAAAGAAAATTTAATAAGCAAAGCAGAGGATGTTAGAGGGAATAAAGCTTTTTCAAAGCTTTGTAGATGAGAATAGGTCAATTCCAAGTATAAACAGGAGGAGACCCAAACGTAGAATGAGATCAGAGGATCAAGGATCTTGCTTTAATCTAGTAAGAAAAAGCATAAGAAAATTCAGCCATGTGGGACAAATCAAGCTCATGATATGGGTCCTGAATTTGTAAGGATTCAGATTGGGTGCGATAAACAGAGACTCAAAATAGCAGCAGCTTAGACAAAAGAAGATTTTATTTTCTTCTCACATAAAATTGCAGAGGTAGAGCAGGGCTGTGATGGTGGCTTTATTCCACAAGGTTCTCAAGGGCTCAGGCTCTTTCCAGCTTTAGGTCCTGCCCTCCCCAGAGTGTGGCTCATGTCCTCTTGTTCCATGATGGGACTCCAATTGTCAGATCCTTGCTCCAGCCATGGGAAGATGGTGCAGAGTATGGAGCAGCTTACTTACAAAGAAGGTTTAGAACGTGACACACAGTGCATCAGATTACATCACTTTGGCCAGAACTTGCTGTCATGGCCACACCGAGCTACCGGGGAGGTGTGGAAATGGAATCACAGCTAAAGATTCTGTTAAGTAAATGGTACACTGAAGACAGGTAGGAGTTGCTGCTATAGGTTCTGCATCCTGAGAAATTTTAGATCTTCTTTTCCCCATAGGACGGTTATCAGTCAAGCTCCAGTCAGGAGCCCAGAAACTACTCCAGGTATATTTAGAGAAGGGAACTTAATGAAGGGAATTAGCAGCACAGGTGTGACAGTGAGACAACACAGAAGTTAGCAAAGTAGGAAGTTTCTACCTTTCCTGGGGCTGGAGGGACAGAGGAGGAGGCAGAACTTAGAACCTCACTGGCCTCTTCTGGTGGGAGCTGGAGCCAAGAGGAGATGCAGCCACTGCCCAAGTGCCTCCAGAAGCAAAGTGATAGAGGAAGAAATATGCTGGCCTTTCCCTTCTTCTATCCCTCAGTCTCTTCTTAGTGTCCCATTGGTTAAAACTGCCTGGAGGCCAGAGGGCAAAGGAGTCTGGGGAATGTAGTCGCCTGCAAACAGAGCAGGCAAAGGCAAGTAAAGCATGGATCTGAAATCAAACAGGTGACTAGAACCACAGCCACTCCCCAGTTGTAGGCCAGGATAAATTAGTAATCAAGACCTTGCTGGACATTATTCCTGGATGCAGTTGAGAAATCTGCAAACAAAAGAGGGTCCTTCTGTGGAAAGCAAAGACTAAAACTGATCTTGTACATCAAGGTTCACAGCATCGTGCAGAATAGCAAAAACAGAAACAACCCAAATGTGTATCAACACATAAATGGATAAACAGAATGTGTATGTGTTGGAATATTATTCAACCCTCAAAAGCAATGTAATTTTGACAAGTACTAGAACATGAATGAACATTGAAAACAGAAGCCAGACACAAAAGAACAAATACATTATTCCGCTTATATGGAGTACTTAGAATAGGCAAATTCATGGAGACAGAAAGTAGACTGGAGGTTACCTGAGGCTGGAGGTGGGGACAAGGGAGGCTGTTGTTGAATGAATACAAAGTTTCTATTTTGGATGATGAAAAAGTTCTGGAAATGGATGATGATAATGGTCATACGATATTATGAAATACTTGGTGGCACTGGATTTTGCATTTAGAGTAGTTAAATACTAAGTTTTTAAAAAGTAAAAATTTAAAGCATAAATGCATTTTGGAAGCAAATGTATTTACTGATTACAGAACCCCTTATGAAAAGGTGAATGTTGGTAATAAGACAGTAGAAGCTAAAAAATGGACAAAAGAGTGGGATCAAAAGACCATGAAGATTAAAGACAAAAAAACAAACAAACAAAAAAAAAACAAAAACCAAAAACTGTTTCCAGGATTGTTGTGAAGTTTTTTAAAGTTTTTTTTTTTTTTTTTTAATTTATTTTTGGGACAGAGAGAGACAGAGCATGAATGGGGGAGGGGCAGAGAGAGAGGGAGACACAGAATCAGAAACAGGCTCCAGGCTCTGAGCCATCAGCCCAGAGCCTGACGCGGGGCTCGAACTCACGGACCGCGAGATCGTGACCTGGCTGAAGTCGGACGCTTAACCGACTGCGCCACCCAGGCGCCCCAAGGATTGTTGTGAAGTTTTAATAATACTTTCTGGGGAAAAAATATTGCTTCCCTCTTCCCGAAACTGAAGTTGCTATGGTCAGGAAGCATATACATAAGTCCAAATGAAAAGGCAAAGGCAATATCAGAAATATACAGGTAGAATTGGATGTCATACACACACACACACACACACACACACACACACAGGAGAGAGCAAGTGAGCATGAGAGTGCATGCTTCTGAAAACTCAAAAATAGGTAATTTCACAAAGGACTAAGAGAAGATGCAAGCACCTAAAAAGCCTATAGGGAATCCTTTGAAGAATGGAGATACCTGGGGAAAGGTTCAGTTTCTGGGTCACCTGTTAACAAAGAGTGGAAGGGGTCAGGCTATACTCAGCTATGTCAAAAGCAGCCCAGAAATGCCATGGAGGACAAGCACTCAAAGATGGTTGTTGGCACTTGTACCTGAGAAGGTCATTGGCTGCTTGATGAAGGCCATTTCTGTGCATGGTGGGGGAATCTGAGCTGGGATGGGATGAGCAGAACAGTCTTTTCTGTATTTCTCTATTTGCTTGCTCAACAGAAGCAGTAAACAAACCCTATTCCCAGAACTGTGCTGACAACATTGATGATGGCGGTGCACAAATTAGGAGGTAAACAAAAAGCCATGTTAATTTCAAGCTCCATTAGAAACACAGGCTGGAAAAAAAAAAATCAACGTCTGCCAAATAAAAAAGGTCAAAATTGGAAGGGAAAGAAACTTTGATTTTGAGATCCTAAGAAGATAGTGCCAACACTGAAAACATGGGAAGATTCGTTTCTTCTTTCACTTTTGTTAATCATAGGATTTTTAAAAAGCTCTCTTGTTAATGTCTTCTCTGATCAGATATGTGAGGTGATGGAGTCTGAGTCGCATGTTCTTTCTCCTGGAAAAGGAAACCATGCAGAGTTTGGAGTGTAGCCACAGGGTTCCGTTCCAAAGCTGTCTGCTATTTTGTCTCTTATCATTTTTTTAAGAATCTCCAGTACTGTTTATGACCTTAGCATAATGCGTAAGTATTATTCTTTTGCAGACTCCACAACGTAAGTTGTCTCTGAGGTGAAGCTGACATAACATAGTCTTGTCTAAGAGACCTTGGACCCTTTAATCCCTTGTGAAATGTGTTGCAAACCCAAGATCAAGTCCAGGAAATGCTCACGTCTTTCTCATAGTTGCTTGTGTTGAAGGGGATGATACATAAATGAAAATCGATATCTCTCTTAAGTTCTTTTCTATGTCAGGGCAATGATCATTCTGAGTCTTTGATGATGAATGAGTCTTCATCTGTAAATGTAAAGCCATATGTATTAACTTAGTTTCCTTCCAGGCATTTTTGTAATAGTGAGCCTCACATATGGCTTTATAATGTTCCAGTACCAGATGCCTGGCTGTACTTTGATTCAGTATATGCAAGAAGAAAATATATACAAGAACATCACTGTAACTTTCTGGCTAGGTAATCAGTCAGGAGTTCCATCCCACCAGAGGCAAGAGGTTGACCTTGTTGATTTCTCAGGCTTCTCTCTCTCTGGATTTTATGATGCTATGACTTCTTTTCCCAGAGGTACTAAATTTGAAGAATCAATCACTAAATGCAATCAAATCCACCCTGCCTCCCCCTGAAACTGGGTATTTTTAAACATGCACACATATGTAAACATATATACCTTTCAAGAACAACAGATTTCCCTTTTGATAATGGAAATATACTTATTGCTAAATTACATTTTAAGACTGAGATCCAGGTATTAGTTACAGTGGAAAGTGAGAAATTGTAGGAGGTTCTTTTCTTAGAACCAGAACATGGATTATAGCCTGAGTTTAATTAAGTGTTGCTCATGGCACCATGCAGGGCTGGCACTTAATTATATTCAGTTTATCTTTTTATATACCATCTTGACTAGTCTCCAAATATCTTGTCTTCTCCATCTCTGTTAGAAACTCTTTGATATCAGAACTAATGTCATACAGTAGACACGAATTAATGTATCTTAAATTAATGGGCAAAGGAATAGATGTGGCTACAGATTCCAGATGTTACCATTCAGATTTGAGATGTGACCTAAGAAATTTGAGTGAACAAGTGAGGATGTTCCCTGTTCTTCCCTGGAGGGCATCCAAATTCTCCTCCTCTGGCTTCCCTGAGTATTAGACAAGTTTGATTTTTCTCCATTTGGTCCTTTGCCCTTTTAATCTGCCCCAGCAAAAATGCACAACTCTGTATTACTAGAACGTATTGTGAGGAGTGTTCCCATCTTCCAGCACTTGTGTATTGATACACTTACTTTATTGTTGGCCTTAGCTTGAGTTTTATAATTCTCTCAGTTTCCACTGTTATTTTCTAAGTATGTTGTCTTTGCCTTATTTGTCACAGCTTATCAAGATGCCTGTTCTAAATGAGATAGTCCTAAAATACAGGTCAAGGACTCTTGGCCTGTGGACATTTTCCCTAAGAATAACATCAGGCACTAGTGCCAGTGGTTATGTCTGGGAAGTGTAGAAATATGGAAGAGGACAACGTTTACTTTTCATTCTGCAACCGTGTGTATCGGATCATTTTTGTCCATGAGCCCGTATTACTTTTATAACTTACAAACCGATTAGAAAGAAAATACCTGCATTCATCATGACATATGCCATTCTAGCAGATCTTAAAAGTGTTAATGAGGGGTGCCTGGGTGGCGCAGTCAGTTAAGCATCTGACTCTTGATCTCGGCTCAGGTCATGATCTCAGTTTGTGAGTTCGAGCCCCACATCAGGTTCTGCACTGATGGTGTGGAGCCTGCTTGGGATTCTGTCTCTCCTCTCTGCCCCTCCCCTGCTTACTCATTCTCATTCTCTCTCTCTCTCTCTCTCTCTCTCTCTCTCTCTCTCTCTGTCTCCCCCTCTCCCCCTCCCTCCCTCCCTCTCCCTCTCTCTCATTCTCAAAAATAAATGAATGAACTTAAAAAAAAGTTTTAAGTGTTAATGAAATATTGATGAGGTTTATGTATATCTTTAAACAAATGAGCAATCTCATTGTTTTAACATACAACACTTCAAGAGTCCAGTATTTCAGCTTTTGAAGCATTTCATAGGTGGCTGTAATTAAATACTGGTTGGTGATTCATGCTGGGGTCCATTTCTGGGTGGACAGTAGCTGAGCTGCTTTTGAATCTGCAGCTTTTAGTTTTGAATGACACGCCCCCAGTGGGCATTTTAATAATATAGAAGGGGTTTCAGTCAACGGATCAAGAGAACCACTTGCATCAACGCTTTTCATATTTTTATTTCACATTTTCACTCTTGGTCGTGTTCACAGCTGTCACACTGTTCACGTGTATGGGTCCTCCATGAGGGTCACAACTTGCTGATTACCCACATCCAGTGGTCCCACCGCATTTCACTCTTTGCATTTACAATTTTTTTCTTTAAGAAAAAATCTTTAAGATTATGTCATTTTTGTCCTGGGCTTTTAGTCCCATGCCAGGCTATTTGATCCTGCTTCTAATTTGTCATTAGCATTTCTACTCAGACTTGTTTGACTTCCTGCAAATGGCTCAACTGTAGTTAGACATCCTCAAAACCTTTTAACCTTTAAGTAAATAAATGCTTACAAGTACATAAAATTACTTGACTCCATAAACGAATGCTCAAAAATGCATTCGGTTCTTATGAACATCTTTGTGTATTGTATGAAGTTCAAAATTGGTAAGGTATGTTTAGGTTTGCACATTGTAGAAGCTGTAAGCTTACTTCCCAGTAGAGTCTGTGGGTAAACGCTCAAAAGCATATACAGTTTTATGAACATGCAGTATCTATATGTAATCTGTAACATTTACAAATTAACAACAAATACGTAAAAGAGAATGGCTAAATAATCCCTGACCCTGGGCTTTTCCAACCTTAATTGCATCAGAATCACCTGAAGGGTTTGTGGAAACACTGCTGAACTCCTGATTCAGTCAGTCTTTTCTAACAAGAGCCCAGTTGATTTTGACTCTGTTGATCCAGGACCACATGTCGAGAACTGTCGCCACCCCATTTCTCTTCCTGAGCACACAGAAACACTGTATTTCCCAGCTGCACTTGTAGTCGGATTGGGACAGATGGCTGCATCCAGGCCAGAGGCATGCGTGTACCGCTTCCAAATCCAGCCACAAAATTCCCAGTGTCGTCTTCCACTCTGTCTCTTCCCTTTCCTAGGCAATATGGAGGCTACGTATTGAAGATGGTGGCTTGCCAAAATGGAAGGCACCTGGATCTCTGAGTTTGTGCGTGGAGGAAAGCTGCCTTACTCTCTTAAAACTATCATGTGAAAGAGGAATACACCTTTGTTATAGCAAGTCACTGAGGTTGGGGCAGCATTGCCTCAACTACCCGAGTACACACGACTTTCATGTGATGAGTGCCTAACACTCAGGATACTTTTATTATGTAAATTTAAGTGGAGATTAAATTAATCTACCGCATATTCTCCCGATCCAAATATATATATATTTATTTAAATTTATTTATACATACTTAGCCTAAAGCCACATGTCAGTTGACCACAAAGAGATTTTTGCCAGTCCTTCAGGTCATCTCCTAAATCTGCCTTAGTACATTTTGGTCGGGCTTCCATCTGAAATTTTCTACCTGCTGCTTCTGGAACTCCTGTATTCTCACATTCTCAAAATGGTTATGCCCCCAAATCCTTTGCTTCAAATTGGATGAGACCCATGTTCTTTTCCTCTCAAAGTCCGTCACAGGACAGCTCTGCCTGACTCTGTCCTCTGTTCCTCCCATTCCTGGTTCTGCCAAGGAGCTCATCCCAGAATTTGTGACTCTAACTTGATTGAGGCAGAATTTCCCCTCAAAATTTCCCCTCAGAATTCCCCTCAGAATTCCCCTCAGAATTTCAGAGTAAGGTCAGTGGGCTCAGAATGATTCATCTTTCATCACAGTCCTAAGCCATGAGACCCTCCAGAAAAATCCCTATTCATTGATTCTATGCCAGCACTACTTTTGCTGAATGTTACCTACCCCCTTTCTCTGGACCCTGACTAGATGTGCATGTCCCCCTTCCTGCACTTCCCAATCTTGCTGGATTTGACCACTTGCCTACTTGGGTTTCTGCTGGGCTTTGGTACCCCATTTATCTGTCAGTTCTGCACAGACCTCCATGTATTGTATTTCATGACTAAAGTAGACTCTAGTCAAGCTCTTTCCCTTCTGGCATGCAGATACTATATCATTGCCCATATTAATATGTTTCCCCAACACAGAACTGGACCAAAAGCAATGATGTCTCCGAAATATGTCTTAGGAAAACAACCACTTCACTCAATCCTTTTCTTGCAAACTGCCCCACCACTACATTACATGAAATCGAAGTCTCAAGATTCAAGAAAATAGAAGATGCACATTTTAAAACAGTGACCATTTTTCTGATTATACGAAAGCATACATTTATTGAAGAGAATCTTGTAATTAAGAAGAGTACAGAAAGAAAAATCCATCTTCGATATCAGCCTTTAGCCAGAGGTAATCTCTTACATATTATGTAATTTATAGTTTTTTTTTAATCTATTGCCATGCCATTGTTATATAGGTGGCTACTTAATATTTCAATCATATGTTTAGGCCATCATTTATTCAAACAATCCAGACAAATATCGCTTGTGATTTTCTTATCATATTTAAATAGCAACATAATGAACATCCCTGTACCTAATCTCGTACCCATTCCTTTTAATATTTCTAGGGTACATGTTTTGCAAGGTAATCCCTTGGTAGAAGCATCAACGATTGAGTTAAATACTATAAGAAAGAGCTAAAATGGTTAAAAGTGATTATGTCTGGCAAGAAGTTTATGAGGATGGGCAGAAATGGGCAGATGAATACCGTTTTCCATTATAAGTACTACATTTTATTTTTTCTGCTTATGATTAAAAGTAAACGTTGTATAGAAATAATTTTTCCCAAGTAAAACAAAATTATGCCCATTTTGAAGAGTTCATACAATATCCCCATATGGGCAAGCTGTCCTTCTGAGAATTTATAACAATTTACCCTCCCATCAGAAATGTGAAACCATTCCTTACCTACAAAAGGCTCTATAAACTAGGTATTTCTTTTTCCTTTTAAATATCTTCCAATTAGGTTTAAAATGACATGCAATTTAAATTTGCATTTATTTTACTGATAAGATTGATTTGTTTTCCTGTCTGGCCATTTATTTTTCTCCTTTTGGCTTTGAAATGAACATACCAAAGCTCATACATTCGATGTATGCTGTCCTGGTGAAATTAGTGACTTCAGAAGATGATGTCCTTGTACCAGTGATATGGCCACGGCTTAAACATTTGGATAACTCTTTCTGAATGACCATCAGAGTCTGAGTGACATTCTTTTGGATATTCTTAGGATCAGTTACATCATCAGGTTTTCTTCTGCGCTTCTAAACCATCCATGAAAACAACTGTCCCTGGAGCCATGAGAACATGAACAGAATAAAGGCCCTTGTAAAGCACCACAATCATTTCAGTATATCTGCTATGGAAGGCTTCTCACTACCTTCACCTCATTGCAGAGACTTCATATTTAATACATTAGTTAAAAGTTGTCCATTAGTCTATATGCCTATGTGTCATGATGAAACCTTATGCACATGGCCTTACATATAGCAGACACTTAGAAATTGGATCAAGAGTATGGACTGAGCATACTTTTGACAAGAATGTCATTCATCCTACCATTTTTGTTTGTTTTATTCACTGTTCTATCCCAGATAGCTAGGAGACTTCCTAGCACAGACCAGGTGGTCAACCAGTGTTTCTTGGATAAATGGATACATGATGAACATATAAATGAATGAATGCACAAACCAACACTTAACAATCGGACGTCAAGGTGCAAGCTTCGTTTCCCTTATTTTGTGAGATAACACATGATGGCAAGTGCTTCTGAATAACATTGGTGAGAAATACATAATAAAAGTTGAATGGCACTGAAAAAGGAACAAGCTTCAGTTCTAACCTTAGCTCTGTCAGGGAGTGGCTGTTACCTTCTTCACTCCATCAGTGTTTATGGAGTAACCACGATGTGCTCTGCACTTTTTTTTCCTTCAGCTCTATGGAGGAATAATTGACAGGTATAACTGCATATACTTAAAGTGTATGAAAAGTGTCTGATCATTCGATAGACATTGCCAAGATGAAGATAATTAACATACCCATCCTGTCACTGGTTAACTCTTTGGGGGAGGGGGGAGGATTCATAAGATCTACTCTCAGCAAATTTCATGTGTACAGTACAGTATTATTAACTGTAATCACCATGCTGTGCATTAGATCCTCAGGAATTATTCTTCTTCTAATTCAAAATTTGTACCCTTTGATCTACATCTCCCCCTTTCCATACCTCTAGTCACTAGCAACCACTTTTACACTGTTTAGATAAGCGTGACTCTCTTTTAGATCCCCTATAAGCGATACTCCGCAGTTGTTGTCTTTCTCTGGCCAGCTTATTACAGTGCCCTACCTATCCATCCACGTTGTCACAGATAGCAAGATTTCCTTCTTTTTATGGCTGAATAATATCCCATTGTGTATATATACCAATTTTCTTTATCCATTCATCCATCAACAGACACTTGGTTATTTCCATATCTTACCTATTGTGAATAATGCTGGAATGAGCATGGAGTGCAGGTATCTCTTTAAGATACAGATTTCAGGGGCGCCTGGGTGGCTCAGTCAGTTAAACATCTGACTTCCGCTCAGGTCATGATCTCACAGTTTGTGAATTCGAGCCCCGCTTCAGGCTCTCCATTGACAGTCCAGAGCCTGCTTGGAATTCTCTCTTTCCCCTTCCTCACCTCTCCTCCCCCACTCAGGCTTTCTCTCTCAAATAGACAAACTTAAAAATTAACAACAACAACAACAAAAGATACAGATTTCATTTCCTTCAGATACATTCCCAGGAGTGGGGTTTTGGGATCATATGGTAGTTCTATTTTAGATTTTTTGAGGAACTACCATACTTTTTCCGATAATTACCATACCAGATACATTCTTACCAACGGTGCACTGGCGAGGTAGGGTATAGCATCTCTGGTTTCAAGGAGGGCACAGAGGCATAGTCTCCATGAAGTCCCATCAGTTGAGGTTAATTTTGGTAAAGACTGGGGGGTCCTTAGTGGCCAAAACTGCAGGGATCCTGGCAGGCAGGGCTCTTGAGGTCCTCCGTAGCAAAGGCTGCTAGGGTCCTCCCGTTGTCCCTTTCCCTCCTGGGGGGATGTTCTAGCCACGGGAGTCCCTCTTCACCCCAAGTCTGGCATGCTGGCACTCAGAAGGGCAGCATAGCTGGGGTTGTGGCCTCAGGAACACACGGAACTACCTGGGGCCTGGAGCACAGGTGTACTGGCCGCGGTGGTGGTGCTGGTGCCTGAGTTGCGGGGCTCACACAGTGACTTGGGCCCTAGGGTAGATGGAATGGTGTGCAGCAGCAACAAGGGCCCAGTGCTAACAGGGTGCAGCAGTGGCCTGAGCTGAGGGGGCGGGGGGTGCAGCACAGTGCGCCCCGGGATGGCAGTGAGAGTCCCGATTCGGGCCTCGGGACAAGATGCAGAGCAGTAGCCGGTCAGCCCTGGTGGTCACGAGTGGCACCAGGAACCAGAGAGCAGCACACGGCAGCGGCATGACCCAGCAATGGAATGTCAGAGCCTTAACCCGGGACCTACGGTGCAGGTTGCAGAGAAGCGATTCAGCCGCAGTGGCGGTGGATCAGTGCTTGGACCCAGGATCCGGGAGTGGGGCTCAGAGAAACAGCAGCACAGCCCCGTGACGGCGGGTCAGAGCCCCGGCCCTGGACTCGGCCTGGGGTGCCATATGGCAACAGCTCTGGTCCCCGTAGATGGCAAGGTGCTACAGTGTCCCAATCCTGGAGGGCAGGACAAAGCAGCGAGTCGAGCCCCTGAGGGCAGGTCTCACCTCAATGGCAGCTCCAGCTTGGGGAGGACTCCAGGCAGCTCTTTCTGCTGGATCTCCCATTCCTTGTGTGGCACGACTCTGCCCCCTCCCACCCCCTCTCCCCTCATGGGGGGGTGGGGGGGGGACTCCCTCCAGGTGCTGAGCTGCTCCGGACCGGGCAATGGGATGATGTGGGTGAAATACCTCCCGTGCTTTTTCTCTGCCACCACCTTCAGTCTGTGAAGGATTCTCTGCAGGATTATTGCTTCTTCACGGTAGTGCTCTGCTTTCCCAAAGGTGTTTTCATCAGCTTGTAGTTGTTTATTGTTTTTGTTGGGGAGATGCACCTTGCAGCCTCCTAGCCCGCCATCTTGCTGGCATCCGCCTTGCCGTGCACTGGGCTGAAGGCCAGAGACGCCCTGGGGTATGACCTACAAGCCCTGTCCCCAGGGAATTTACAGTCTAGTGAGAGACAGACAGTAATCAAATGTTCCCGGATAAATAGGGAACGGCAGACATTGTTAAGTGCCTGGCATATAACGGGTTCGCCTGGCCTGAGAGCTCAGGGAAGCCTTCCTTCTCTGACGAAGGGATATTTGAACTGGATAGTAAGGCAGAAGGAACATTTTGAACAGAAGCTCAAAGACAGAAAATAAAAGCCCTGTGCATTGGAGAAGCGGACGACAAATGACTCTAGGGAAGCACAAGAGAGGGTAGAGAGCTTTGAGAGATGAAGCTGGAGAGGTCTTTGTTGCTCTTTGCTCTGTGATGAGGGAGAGACACACGGACCTGTTTTAGGGACATAGCACCAGACAGGTTTATTGTGAGTAGAAAACATACGTGTGCACCTCTTTGCTTAATGTCTGATATGACATTAATTAAACAGGAAATGTTTGGTTATGGTCACTTTCTTTTCCTCTTTCTTTCCTTTTATTGCCTGTCTTTTGAGTTCATTACGAACAAGAATTTGATCTTCTGTTTCGGTGGATCCCCTTAGTGCCCGTGCTGGCTGTGAACTGCTTGGTAAATGCTCAATACATGACAGCTGGCTTACCATTATTATTACTAAGCAGTCCTTTGTATGCTAGGATTTTACATATATTTTCTTACTTGGGCTTTTCCTTAATAAAAATTACTTTGGATTTATAGTAATAAATTGAGTTTCTGGCATCTGATACTTTCATATGTGGAATTCTGCATCTTTGTTATCCACTGATATTTGGGGTTTGTGTCATTTGGGCACGGTTTTATTTTCCAATAAGTGGAGTATTGGTTATTTCAGAGCTTCAAAGCATCTCTAAGATTTAGAATGATGAAAAATGTAATCTATATATATTGAATCGCAACATGTATTTTGCATCAGAGCATTTTTTGATAGCTATTAGAAAAGTGTATAAATACGGAGATTAAATGAATGCATAAAAGAAAAATATTCTTTCACCAATAATTCGCTGCTCAAACAACAAAGCAATAATTTAGAGCTCTGACCTTGTAATTCAGCTGATTAGAGGAATCTAATTCTCTTTTTATTTCATGTTATGTTGTATCTAATTGATGGAGAAGTCTAAGTGAATCAATATGCCAAAAATTGACCTGGACAGACTCCATTTCTTTTGTGTCTGGATGACTCGTGTGCCCTGTCTTTCCAATTTTCAAGAAAAAAAAGTTTTCTTTTTTATAACTGCCAAAACTTCAAAGAAAGGCTGCCTCTTTCTCTTTCTCACATAATCACATGGTAAAGTTTCTGCACCCCAGACTTTGCTGACAATCTAGTGACAATACACAAAATGGGATAGAATGTGCCCCAGTCTCCCTTAAGTGGATGAGCCTCAACAGTTGTAAAAACCCCCTTTTAACCAGATCTGTGCAATCTGACCTAGCCCAGTGCTCAGAGAGCAGGTCAGAGGGGAAGGTACAAAGCATCACCTCTTGTTGTGGGAGCCTACAGGGTTCTTTTCTTTTTCTCCCTGCTTATTGATGGTAGATGCAAGATAATATTTACACTTCACACATCACCCACCAGGATTTATTGTTGTTACCATCTTTTTCATCCTTCTGCTTTTATTAAGAAGTCAAGTTCCTATTTATCTCACCTCTCGGTCCCTCTTGCACATCCAGTTTTGTGCACTGGCCTCTTCATAAATTATTAATTTATGAATGTATAAAACCATTCCGTTTTTCCAGTGTAAAAAACCATTCCATTTTTTTGTCTTTATAGAAACAGGCCCTCCTGACTTGTAGCTACTGGTAATTTTAGCTGAGCGTCGGGGTGCCTGAAGCACGCCCCACTCTCCTGGTGAAGAAAGCGTCTGAAGCTCTTCTTCTGCTAGTGAAACAATTAACTCTATGTTCCGTTAGCCAACAGCAGTGCTCACCTGGGTCGGTCGTGTTTGTTAAGCCTGTGTCAGTCTGTTCAGCCTGCTCAGCTCAGGGGGAGAGTCAAGATGTGTAGCCGGGCTCCAGAGATTTGGGGTAGAAATGAAAAGATTTGCACTCATCGAACAAGAAAATGGCATTTCTGGCTGTCAATCTGGAAGGAAGCGCTTTTCTCTTCAGTGTTGCACAGCAGGCCCTGCTCATGTCCCCGAGTGTCAGCTCACGCCTCGTTGCTGAGTGAGCATTTCCCCCATCTAGCCTGTCAGGCAGACGTGTCTGACATAAAAGCAGGCTATCCTCGGACTGGGAAGCAATGATGCCCCAAATTGGGGGCCAGTTCTGTTCAACTGAGGAGATTGTGCTGAATCTTACCTTGGTGTTGGGTTTATTACCAACTCTGACATGTGACTTCACTGCCCAAGAAATCACGGGTCAGAGTGTTTGGGTAGAGCTGGCTTGAGTCTGGAGACCTGGTGAGGGGCACTCCATTTCCCTGCCACGAGCCCTCACCTCTCCCTGCAACACCTCCTACATTGTTGAGGACCTGAGTGTGCCAGTCGAATGGTTGTAGAGGGAGTTGGGATGGCTTGAAGGAACACGCTTTGAGCCCTATGGGTAGAAACTGTCATCAATTGGGACCCATGATCAGATTGCATATTGGGGGTATTTTGCATTTCACATCTTCAGCTGGCTTCTAGCTGCACACATCTGGCTCTGATTTTCACCAAAGTGTTAAAAAAAAAAAAAAACTGGGCTGTGGTAATCTAAAAAAGATATAATTTCCTAAGATAAATCTGCTGAAGAGAACATGCATTTCGAAACCAAATGTAAATTGACTTATATGTTTTCTGTTTTCAGCGTTATATATTGGCTTTTCATCCACAAATACTGATTAAATGACTAGAGTGTGCTACCACTAAAGTGAGCAAAACACACATTTTTCTGGCCCCCAAGAATCTCACCATCAAAGTAACATTCCTTTCAGTTATCCTGAATCATCAGACTTGAGTGTGTCTAAATCCATAGCCTTAACACTTTAAATCCACTATTTTACCACATCTAAATACCTTATAGCTCTAAATTTCAGCGTCTTGTGTGTTAAAACAAGGGGAATGGGTCCGGGTAGTCCTTAAGTACCTGGGAAACATTTGGCTGTCCTCTGCCATTAGCACCTGTGGGTTCTTAAGGCTGCTTAACATTTCTGAGTTATGAACCCTGAGTAAGTATAAAATAAAATATTGTCCACTTTGTAAGGGTTTATGTTTGGTGTTTTTTAATGGAATGAAGATTCAAGTCCAGCCTGGCCTAACAGTATTGCAAAACAGAAGTAGCTATTATTGTATTGTTGCTAGTTTTTTTCCTGTGAATCTGTAAATACTGCTTTTGATCCAAGGATTCCAGAATGTGTTTTATTAGATTTACCAAAATCCCCTGATTCTGGCATGCTGCAGTTTATACTAGGCGATAGAATTGGGATGCTAAAGCATTGCTCTGTCTCATTTTTCTTCTTTTGTAGACCCACATGCAGGAGCACAGATGAAAAGGGACACATATATTCACTTTCGCCTGGTAAAGCAGGGGCACACTTAGGATCCATTGTTAGGTGCCTAAGGAGTTATCATCAGAGAGTCAGCTGTGCCAGCTTGACCTGGCCGTGTTGACTTGCTCCATGCTGACCGATTCTGAAGTCACACTATTGTGGTTTCAAGAAACAAAACACATGACCGTTTTACATCCATCTTTTATGTTCCTCCAGCTTTTTCTTTCCATGTTAGAAAAGTGACAAAAAGTTCTTTTTTCAGGGAACTAAATGGTAATAGATGATAATAAGGTATCTTCAGGAAATTAGTAAATATTTTCTTTCAGAGCCAAGGACACGTGAAAATCAGGCCTCTGAAACATCAGCCAGACACTGGAAACTCTCGTGATTTAGTTTCATTAAAGATACCAAAGAATAATTAGACCATAAGGGGATTTCTGTTTTCCATTCCCCAAAGAAAGACTATGATTAGTAGGTGACTTTCCAGGTCATTCTTTTTTCCACTTCCTGATTTTCCCCCTTTACGAAAATTGTTTGCTAACGATGGGAACAAATAGGTTGGGAGTACTGAAGCACCCTGAGCGATATGGGTGGCCGGGGTGTGCTGGATTTTCATTTTCATCCAGTAGACCTGGGCTTTCCTGCAGGCCCGGATGGGGACTCTCTTTTCTCCTCATCTAGACAGCCAAAATGATAGAACTTGGCAGTCTTTTCTTTGCGTTATTAATCTTTAAAAAAAGGGGGGGCAGGGTGGGGAGTGGGCACTTGGGTGGCTCAGTAGGTGAAGCTTCCAACTTCTGTTCAGGTCATGTTCTCACAGTTCGTGGATTCAACCTGCATGGGCTCTGTGCTGACGGCTCAGAGCCCGGAGCCTGCTTCAGATTCTATGTCTCTCTCTCTCTCTGCCCCTCCCCTGCTCAAGCTCTGTCTCTCCCCAAAATAAATAAACATTAAAAAAACTTTTTTAAGGGAAATAAAAACATGTATGTTTAGAGATAAAGTGAAGTTATTTTATTTGTTAGTGTCCCTAACACATAGACACAGGGAAATACTGTCACAAATAGGGAAAGACTTTCAAGGTTTTCACTGTACTAGGAACTGTACACAATTAAATTGAAATTTAAATATAAGCCAGCATTTCAGTTAAGCTGCTTATTAAAATAATTAGGCCAGTGAAGTGAGGAGCATGTAAGCCAAGAAAATTGTGAGGTTTGGTTAAAATGCTCTCACTGTAGGCATATACAGAATTGAATGAGAAAGTTGTAAAGCCATTGGTTTAATAAATAAAAACTGTTCTACACTAAAAGTCAAAAGACAACCAGAAAAGGACCAAATAATTTCTTTTATATTTATAAATTCATAGTAATAGAAATCCTGAGTTGGCAGGGATTTTTGTGAAGCCATTTCTAAACTGACCATTACCAAGTTCCTGTTTAAAACTTATCTGTGCCTGTAAGTTTTACTTTTTGAAAGATTCCCTTTACAATTTGCACTTATTAAGTGCCAATTAACTTGATTTCCCACTAAGTAAAACCATGATCCTCCAATTAGAGTATTGGATCAGCATGAAATAACTAGTGTTACCTCTTTCAGTTAATATAATTTAAACAAAAAGCAAATAAATGTGACATTTTGATTATCCTGTGTAATCTTATTATGGGTAAATGTATGATTTTTGTGAGTCTTTTTCTGAAAAGCAAAAATAGGGCAAGGAGGCTGACTGCCACCTTTGAGGGCTACAAGTTGGAAGCCACTGTCTGTTCCAGCCCCTTTAATCCACGGTGGGTTTAATGGCTCAGCCTCTGACCATAAAGTGCTGCACAAGGTCAAGGCTAAAATATAGTTCTCCCTATTTTTTGTCTAGCCCTCTCTTTGCTAAACCATACAGCCACTTTATGAACTTGTGAGGCTGAGAAGTTTTGAGTGCTGTTAATTCCAAGATTTTAGAAGTACAACTGCATTCGAAAGACCATAGAAATAGCACTGTGGTAACCCATTCTCTATTCTGGATTTCTCATTAGATTTTCTTCGTATCAAATTGGTCATTTAAAAAAAAAAATGTGGTCTCGTGTGCAATGCCGTTATATAAGGACCATAATTTCTACTCAGCTGCTCCACTGTAAGAGTTAGCAAATCATTGAATCTTCCTTATTTGAGTCCTTTAGTGTGAAAAGTGCCACCCTCAAACCCTTCTGTTTGATCATATAATCAAGTAAGACCTGGAAGAGCTCGGAAGACCTCTCTCTTAAATGAATAACTGCGTTAAGATTGCTTCTTTCTGATTATAGCTACATTTGGAATCCAACTCTGTATTCTGGGTATCACAAAGCAAGCTCTGTATTCTGTGTATCACAAAGCAAACTCAGGTGTGCTGGTGGGGATTTAATAAAGATCACACGAAAATTATTTGAGCAGTACTAAAGTGCGGTTAGAACTGTGTCCTTTCATGGGGCACCTGGGTGGCTCAGTCGGTTAAGCGTCCAACTCTTGATTTCGGCCCAGGTCAGGTTATGATCCTGGGTCATGAGATCGAGCCCTGTGTTGGGAGCCTGCCTGGGAGTCTCTTGCTCTGCCCCACCCCATGCACATGGGCGCTCTCTCTCTGTCTCTCTCTCTCAAAATAAATAACCTTAAGAAAGAATAGAACTGTGCCCTTCCAGAACTTTAGGGAGAGTAGGGTTGACATTAGAAAAGTCATAACAGATAAAAAATATAGTGTGGCCAGGAATTAGAGTTGGTGACAGCAACTTAGGGAAGTAGCCACAACCCTGAGTCTGGTTAGCACTATTGTAGGCTAGGACATCATAATGAGTGGCTGGTCCATCACACCTGGCGACGTCCTATTTTTAGACCACCTGAGCATGCCGTGAATGTGTGGAAGGCTGCCATTGCTTACTAAAGCCCTTTGGAAAATGTGGACTCACTGAATGCCACACAGGCGCCCTCATATCAGTCAAGTCACATTTGGAAAACAGAACCTTTAACTGCCTGCCATTTTGAGCTCCTGCCACAGAGCCTCTATCCCTAGGCAGCTTCAGGGGGACAATTGCGAGATCTAGCGGGTGTCTCTGTCAACCTATCCGTTAGGAAAAGAGCAGAGTCAGATGTGATATATTAGATGGCCCTAAGATGGATCGCTCTGAAAAATCTCATATTGGCAAGAGTAATTCAAGTTGCCGGGAATCCAAAGTTTGCCATGTGACGTCCCCAGAAGTCTGATGAGGTTTGACTGGTTTACTCTGCTAAATGAAACTGCTGAGATGGCTGTCACGAGGTGATTAATACAGTGCATAAATCTTAACTATGGGAAAAAAAGGAGATGAATCAATGCGTGCATATATTGGAAATGTAATGAAGCCAAATTGAAGCTACCAGGATTTGCTAATATATTACAGAAAAACAATATCGTGGTTAGTGTTCCTCCTTGGTTGGTCTCCTTTTGAAAATGGCCAGGAAGATATGTTTGGTTTTATTTTTTATTGTTTAACGCAAGACACCTGAATTGGCAACAGAACAGGAGAGTAATAATGACATAGTGAATATGTGCTGCTGGTATTTACCATTCGCTATTTATTCCCACCATGTTAATGGAGAAGAAAAAAAAGAAAAGAAAGAAAAAGATTGGCTCAGGTTCCCTCCAAGCTGCTATTGAATGCTGTTAGTAATCATATACAAAGTTTTGGTAGTTTTCAGAGTAATTAGAACCCCAGAGCAAATAAACACTAAATGAGCTCTCATCTTTGAAGTTATTTTTTTTTCCTAACTAAATAGCTCTGTTCTGCTATAATTATATACCAGTCATTATGAAATTAAAAATCATTTTAAGTGATTGGATTTTTTTAAGAAGCATTTGTTTCTTGCTAATTATTATGAACTAATTGTACTTTATGATGGTCTACAAGAAATCTGAAATCACTGCCTTAGAGCCCCAGTCCCCGGTGGTTGCAAGCTGCATTCCAGAAGGAAAACAAGTGATGAGAAAGAAGGTCCATGGCCATCAAAATCTGAATTTTCAAAACTTTGAAAATATCTGACTTTCTGAAGGTCATCACAGACAGCACAGGGTGATGGCCTAAGAAAATTTTATTGTCATATGGACCTGAATTTCATTCCAGCACTACTAGAAGCTAACTATGATCTCTGGCATTTTAGTTAACATCTGTAATCCTCGACTTTTGTATTCATAAATGGGGATGATAATACCTACCTAAAGCCTTGTTTTCAGGATTAAAGATAATATCTATAAAACTTTTAGCACAGAAACTGGCATCGTAGTAACTATTGTTATCACTGCTTATCATCATTTCCATTGTTATTTTTGTGATAGGAAAATTTACTCCCGCTCAGAGGCCAGAGCTTGGTCTTCAGGACAGGTAGCGTGTGACGTTCTGGGATAGTATTTTCAATGGCAAGCTTGGATCTCTCAGGAATTAAGGGATTTAAATGTTCGGCAATCCAGAAAAGCAGAAGTTTTCCGTGTTATTTTCCTATCCTTATGATCCAAGGCCAGAGTAAGCATGGGTAGAAAGTGTGACTGTGCAGACTGTATATTTATTAGGGGCTTTCTCATAAATGAGCAAGTTCTTGAAACCCCACCCATTCATAATTTCACGAAGATCCATACTTTGCCAATACCTCCCTAGGGCAACAAGGAAAACAAAAGGTGTAAACAGTAGTAATCGTAAATTAAAACATCAAACAACAAAAACCCCTACAGATGTATCACGAGTGACCCTTTTCCCCTAGTCCTCTCTTTTTTTTCTTTTTTCTTTTTTTTTCCATTTATTACAAATTAATATCATGAGTTATACAGATGAGTAAAAACTGGGTACCAGCTGATTCTGTCAGGAGGCAGGGTGATGATGAATGTCAAAGTTAGGGTTTCCCTCTGACTCTCTGCATTATCCCAACTCTTTTGATAGATAAACTATTTCTTTTTACTGTCCTTAGGTCCTTTTTCTGCCTGTTCATTTTTAATTTTGCTGTTAGTTTAGAAAACATTCTTCCTTCATTTCTTGGTTCCAGATACTGAGTTTGCTGAGTGTTTCTTATTTTCTAGGCACAAGGTGCTTCACACATGTTATCTTAAATAGTCTTTAAGTCAGCTCAGTATTAAAGCTGAGAAAAAAAATGCAGGGTCATAGAGATAGTAAATGGTAGAGCAAAAGTTTAAGAGGGTTCTTTCAGACTTGTGAAGCCAGGCTGCCTTCCTGACTGTATTCAAGGTGGTAGGGACAGATTGGTGATTTCAGGAATACCCACCTAAGAAACCAAATTCTGATTCTGAATATAGATCCTGTGATGGACACTGAGACTGTGGCTTCTTAATCTGACCTATCTAAACCTCTCTTACCACTCTCAAATGGAATCTACCTAGTTCTTCTAGTGCATAGGTTGATTAAGAGTCACAAATCCACCTGACACACAGGCTTGCTTCCTTCCTCCCTTGATCCGTCCCCTTCATATTCACAGACTCCTGGTCCACCACCCTGGATTCCTAGTTTAATGGAGCAGGAGAACTCTGCTGGCTTATGACACATCGCCTCAGGGGTAAGAGAAGAAAATGTTCTCATCTCGTGGAGTAAGGGAGTGGTAGTGTTGGCCTTTATTACATTTCTTAAAGATACTGGAAGGAAAAGGCTGGATGGATTTCACAAGAGGGAAGGAAGACAGATTGATGAGAAACAGGAAACAAACCACGTACAGACATGAACAGTCCCCAACAAAGACAAGAAAATTGCCATCCCTAACTGCCTCTTGGACGGAAAAGCCCAACACATCTTTCTGACGTATGCTTGCCCCACCCACCAAACTCAAGCATCACTGTTATACACCAGCCATGCCCTGTCTTTCTCCAGGTATCAAACGAGGGTTCCCAAAGGGTCAGACTTCTACAATAGCAGTTACTAGCAATTGTCATATACCCACCCTATGCCACGTACTGGACTAGGTCCCATTCAGTCTCTGCAATAATTCTGTGAAATTCGTAAATTATTCCCAGCTTACAAACAAGAAAACCAAGGCTGAACAAATGTCACCAAATTGTCTACTGCCACACAATTAGAAAGGAACAGATCTGGTATTGAAATGATCCCATGTTGTCTCCAAATCCTGTGTCCATTTCCACTATGCTATATTATCTATGCAGGACAGTTCTTCAAACATGCCATTCTAGGGTTGCCCGGATGGCTCAATCACATGAGTGTCTGACTCTTGATTTGGGTTCAGGTCACGATTTCTCATTTTGTGAGTTTGAGCCCCGCATCAGGGTCCTCGCAGTAATGGTGCAGAGCCTGCTTGGGATTCTCTCTCTTCCTCTCTCTGCCCCTCTGCTGCTTGTTCATTCTCTCTTTCTCTCTCTTTCTTTCTCTCTCTCTCTTTCTCTCTCTCACTCACTCACTCAAAATAAACAAACTTTATTTTTTTAATAAACTGTAAAAGAAAAAATATGCCATTCTAAATTAGTAGGTCTTTTGGAAGGATGATAGTAGAAAGGGGAAAAGGGTCTGGGCACCTGGGTGGCTCAGTCAGTTAAGCTTCCAACTCAAGTCATGATCTCACAATTCGTGAGTTCGAGCCCCGCATTGGGCTCTGTGCTGACACCCTGGAGCCTGCTTCAAATTCTGTGTCTCCCTCTTTCTCTGCCCCTCCCTGTCTTGTGCTCTGTCTCTGTCTCTCAAAAAATGAATAAACGTTAAAAAAATTTTTTTAATAAGAAAGGGGAAAAGGGTTTTCGGGAAGTTTGTTGATGCCACAACCACCTGAGAAAATAGCATTGGTTTCTTGTTTTTTAACGGCAACATTCCTAGTTCATTAAATACAACAAATTCAAGCTATTATTTGGATTGTTTAGCTTTTTCTGCTTACCTACTTCTTTAAAAAAATCCTGTGTTCTCCCAAAGTTTATATGATGGCTATAATATGGGCACTATCAGATTTCCCATGGAAAGATTCAAGACTCATGAGCGGCTGCTGCAAAATTTGGGCAAAATGGATTACAAAACCACTCAGAATTGTGAGGTGTCATCTAGAAGTCCACCCATGCAGCTAATATTCCAGACTCCTTATTATGACCATTTCTGAACAAATATGACTAAAAGCAGAGAAATCAAACAGGAAATCAGGAGGAGGCTGCCTGGATATAAGAGGATAGGGCAGCACATAGTCCACACTTCTGAACCTACACAGAAATCAGAAGGAACTTTAGCAAGGTCACTTACCTGTCTGGGATCATGTAGTTTCAACATCACATGACTTTCTATCCACGACTTTTCCAAGATTCTCCTATAGCCTATTTTCTAGAAAACAGTGATGCCGAGTATATAATATGTCACCTCTAGTAATTGCAAGAAACTTAATGAATTTTACACCAGCATTTACAGTTGGTCTGGATGTTTCATTTTTGTCTAGATAGTAAAAAATGTCCTATGGGTGAAGTTTGGAGGGAACAGGGGTACACCAGGAAATCACAGGCATTCACGTGTCAGTCTAACTGTGTAGATGTTCAAAGCAGGATATGTGGATTCTTGTCCAATTCAGTGGGAAAATTTATAGAATCTTGCCACTTGAAGGGAAGTTAAGAAGTCATCCTAGCCAGTCCTGCCTCAAGCAAGGTCCATGCCCAAACTGCAAAAGACAAGGGGGTTGGCTTATTGTTTCATCTATCTGTAAGAAGTGCAGGAAAGTTGGAGCTTTCTTCATTTTGTCATAAAGGGGGCAAAAAGTGACTATCAGGTTTGCCTATAATGAATCTAAAATAATATATTTGGAAAGGTTTCATTTAAAGAGCTTGGTAGAAAATTACCCATTGGGGCACCTGGGTGGCTCAGTCAGTTAAGCATCTGACTCTTGATATCAGCTCAGGTCATGATCTTGCAGTTCATGGTATCAAGCCCCAAGCCTGCTTGGGATTCTCTCTGTCCCTCCCTCTCTGCCCCTCCCCTGTATGTTCGCTCACGTGTGCTCTCTCACAAAGTAAATAAATAAACTTAGAAAAAGAAAATTACCCATTTTATTGACATGAAAGCTATGACTCAGAGTCCTCTCTCTGTTTTGAGAATCAGCTAATACTCCTTCCAGAATGTGATACATAATACTTTAGGGTGCCACTGGGCATCTATACATCAGAAACCACTATGTCTCCATACTTAGGATTTATGCATGGGAACATAACCACAATAGGGGAAGTTTCTGGATGAAATTCCCAGATAATGAGAACAGAACCCTACTCTGCAATCCCAAGACAAACCCTATTCCATATTTATATTCCATTTTCATCTCCTCTATCCATACATTCGCTCTTTGGAATCTGTTAATTCTGTTCCCCTTCATCTCTCTAAGTTCTGGCCCTGCCCATAAGACCCAATGGAAACCCTCTCTATAGAAGGTTCAACACTTGGTCTTTCTTACTCTTGTCTTTAGCTTTGCCTAACAAACTAGTTCAGGTGTGGCCAGTAAGCTTTTCACCTCATTCTTGTACCAATTTAAATTGGATATGGCTGATTAGATGAAGATTGCAAGACCATTTACCTGGTGTGTGTGAAGAATGCTGTGGTGGAATCATGGCATCTTTCATGGGTATGCAAATGAGGAATAGAACATTTGGGCTGCATATCTACCCTTCCAAAGCTAGCCCATCAGTACCTAAAGAATAAGAATCTCTCACTCTGGCTTTTATATTCCTTGCATGCCTGGTGTGGTTCTGACCTCATAGTAGGGGCTCAAACCATATTTGTTGATCAATGTCCCAAAAGGTACCATTGACACGTCAGAGAATAAATTCTAAAGGAGTCTGAAAAGCAGTATCTTGTTTTTACCAGGAGACAACACTTCCCCTAAAACTGAAGTGCCAGAGAGGGAGCACCAAGCATTTTTCTCCATGAGTCCTAGCCAAATATAAAGCGAAATTCCACATGCAGCCACACTTGGAGCTGGATTTATTTGTAATATGTCGAGGCTCATTCGAATTTTTATTGTTTGTATATTTAATCCATGGTAGCAGTTGTGTCCAGCTCATCCTACCTGATGCCTAATTTGGGCTTAAATGATCTACTTAAAGGGAAAAGAGGAAAAACAAAATATATCTGACTGATGAAAAGATAAAATGAAAATATGGCAGGGAACCACAGCTCATGAAAACAGCCTGCCTGATAAAAATAGTCATATTTGCTTTGAAAACCTGCACCTCTTCCTGGGTTTCTAGAGGGAACAACTGGGTGGTGCCAGCTGAAGCGTCTGAATCCTGATCTCTGTCCAGTTTCAGCAAATTCCAGTAACATTTGAGGTACCTTCTCATTTCGTTGAAAATAAAACTCCCGTATAGTTACAGCACTTACTGCCTGGGTTAATTGGAATTTCAACTTCAACAATTTCTGTAAGCTTAGAGCAAAATGTATGTTTGAAAGGCAAGAGAAACAAATTGCAGAAGACTGACAGGTTGGGCTTACAGAGAAGTTTCATGTTCTTTGGATCATAGGAGAAATGGCCAGCTGCTGGAGCCCAGCTTTCAACCTGCTCAGCAGATAGCCTCCACCAGCCTGTACAGGGAGATCAGAGGCAAGAAGAGCCTTTACCTGGCTTGGACCTCACATCTGTAGAAAAATGGGAGGGAAAATGGACTTGGAATGAGAAGATCTGAGTTCAAGTTTCTCCACATGTTTGACCTTGAACATGTGTCGTAGCCACTCCAAACCTTGGTTTCCTCTCTGAAAAAAAGTGGAAATATATATCCTTGCAGTATAGGATCATGATGGCCAGATAAGAAAATGGAAGCCGGAGGACTTGAACTGTAACCAAGGCAAATTAAGCTATTACCAAGCAGTGTCACTCAACCCCAGTTGCTTACCCCTTTCCCCAAATCACTTGCCTTAAAACAGAGATCATTTAAAGTCTTCAGTGGTATTGACCTCATTTCTACCAAAAGTACCTGAAGGATATAATTCCTGTATAAACAGTGGCTCTCCATACCTACTTGATGGGAGAGGATATACAGTTTGATGTGACTCCCTAGGGACAAACCTAGCCTTTAATGTAGAAAAATGGATGCCAAGCAAACTTTAGGGAGGGTAGAGGAGGTATGGCTTTAGAAATTGGGGGCTGGCTTCTAACCATCCTACTCACTAGGATGTCTACTGAGTCATACTAAGGAAGCCTATGACCGGGGTTACTCAGCACTCTTCCAGCTTATCTCAGGGCCTGAGTCAGAACCCCTCCCCCATCCAAGGCAGGTTTCTAAGGTACTTCTAGATGTTTCATGTCATTTACAGAGATGACAGCAAAAGATAACATATCTTCTCTTTCTCTGGTCAAGAGATTGTTACTTTATGCCAAATGTCAGCAACATATTCCTTTTTTTCTTTTTTCTTTTTTTTTTTTAATGTTTTATATCTTTTTGAGAGAGCACAGGCAGGGCAGGGGCAGAGAGGGGGGTGGGGACAGAGTTCTGAAGCAGGCTCTGTGCTGAGAGCAGCGAGCCCAATGTCAGCAATCTATTCCTAAAAATGCCTAGTATCTACTAGAAGGCATCCATTCATTCACCTAACATTTGTTACACACCTATCACAGAATGTTTTCTGCTCTAGGAATTGAGGTAAAAGGGTGAGCAAGAAAGAGTCCCTGCCTCACAGCACTTGCATTCCTAGACCCACAACCACTGCACACAGGAAAGCACGGAAGGAGAGGGGCCTCCTGTCTAGACATGTGCAACACGACATTTTAAAAGAGCACTGGATTCTGAGTCTTTAGTCTGGCATTTCTTTCTCTCTTACTAACTCACCATGTGACCTTTCTTTCTCATCCTCTACGTCCTGATCTATGAAATTAGAGGCCAGAATGAGTTCCCACAGGACCCTTTCAGTTCTAGAGTAAGCTAATTGGCAGACCTTAGGAAAATCTGTGCATCAGGTTCCATATTTAAGAGAAATTATGGTATTCTCCAGACTGATATACCTCTAGCCGTTCCTGCAATTGAATTTAGATGAGATGTGAATGAGTTTTAACTATGTCCCTGTAAACATAAGGTGCCATGAAGGCTGTTACTAGGATGAGGTCACCAATGTAGGACGAGGGAGGGCAACCTTGTGATTTCTACTTGGGGACCCAGTGTGTACCCGTCTGCCAGTTAAACTAAAAACACAGAGATACTTGTTCCTGAGCAGGTGGTTGACATAGCCTGCAATTATACTTTCTAGAGAACGCAGAGTGCTTGAGCACGGTACGTATATAGTCATACAGTTAAGATAAGTCTCAGTTGCCTAATGAGAAAATAACCCCCTGCCACCATTTATGTGTGTTCTCAAACCGGTTTCTTCTCGTTTCTGAAGAATGCGTGAACCTTTTCTTTCCCTTTTGCTGCTGTTTGGAGCCTGCTCTTGGAAGCTGATCGAAAACTTTTTTTTTTTTATTGCTCCTAAGCTTGATTGTCCAGAGTCATAACCTCCCCGCCCCCCTCCCCAGGTCATTAAGTACTATCAGCAGCGTTCAGGCCACCTTTGCTATATTTCCACTGAGGGCTGTAGTACAAAATCACCCCGGAGGTATCAATGATGATAATTTTGTCCTTGATTCTATCTCATACTCGAGTTTACCCTGCCCCGGTAGCATAGAGTGGGCAATGCAGCTGACTGGAGATAAGCTGTATGTAGTCTGAGTGACCATGCTCCTCTCTGAGTTGCTTGGCTACAAAATGGCACTAGGGGAATGCTTTGCATTTGTTCTAACACCATAACAATGGACTCAAAAGTCTGTTTTGACTAAGAATGAAGACATTGTGCTATCATTTACACAGGGATTTGCTTTTGGAATTCCTTGTTCAGCTAAAGAAAATGTTATGACTATTGATTTTGTGGTTTATCTGGGCACTTGCAGAAGAAGGAAGCCTACAAGCATTTATTGTGCTTCCCGCCACCCCCCGCCCCCGCCCGTCACCACCACTAAAATGGCCCAGTCCTATGTGCCAGTGGAGAGAAAGTGCAAGGGTCCACTCTGAATCTCAGTAGTATCCTTTAGAAGGGAATTATTTGAAGGTGAGAAACTCGCCAAGGTAAGTGTGTTGGAATGTGTTGCTGTCTGTGCTCACGTTGTCTGCTGACCCAACTGTTTCTTTGGTGAAGTGATTCCCACCGGGTCAAGCAGTGCATCTCCCCTTAGCTGTTCCACAAAGAAACACAGACCTCTCAGACGCACATGAACAGGATTGTGCTGCACGGAAATCAGCAAAATTCATCAAATATGCATGTCTTGATTACAATGTTAAAATAGACTTTACTTATTCCCTCTTATGTATATAAAACACTGATGATGCACCCCACAATGTCAAACTGAGGAAATGGTGGGAGCATTAACTATTTCAGTTCTGTATCTGACGGTTATAGTCTTTGCTACAGTTGAGAGCATAATTCAGATGTGGACCAGAAATGGGTGATTAAAAGCAAGTTTAAAAAGATACAGTGTTTCTCTTTAAGGTTTTCCCGAGTCACTCTAACCCATGGAAATGTCTTCTGTCTTTATCTTCTTTCTCTGAGCTTACTGTTTTATGCCCCTCAGTTGGAAATTCTGTACTGCTTTAAAATACCTAGAATTTAAAGATTAAATTTCCAGGGTGCCTGTGGGGCTCAGTCTGTTAGGCATCAGACTCTTGATTTCGGCCCAGGTCATGATCTCATGGTTGTGAGATTGAGCCCCAACATCGGGCTCTGCACTGAGCATGGAGCCTGCTTAAGATTCTGTCTCCCTTTCTGCTCCCTCCCCCACTCTCTCAAAAAAATAAATAAAAGTAATAAAAATAAAACATAAAAATTAAATTTGCTTACATGTTAAAAAAAAGATACAGCGTTTGCCTCACTTCTCACGTAACCATTTCCGATTAATGTTCATCATAAACATTAATGAGAAGAGGGTAGTGTATGATTATTGCCTAATATTAAAATACACAAGGCACACCCCAGTTTGATCTAGATTTCCTTCCAGTTAAAATCATGGGAAAGTGTTAGGATGTTTTTCTTTTCATGTGTACTCAATAATAAAATACTATTAGTCCGATCAGTAGAAGGTCCTAAAAAAATAATAGAACTAACACCAGCTGATTGTAATTTATCTTTCAGAAAAACAGTTGTTATAATTTCCATTCCAGGGAGGGAAAAAATTGTCAGGGGTGAGCACTTCTGCGCATTTTGATCACTTGGAATTCATCTTCATTTTTGCATCAGAGGCTGAAGCAGCCCCAGACCCAGATGTGCAATTGATTTTTGTTCAATTTCAACTCTGGGGAAAATTACACAGAACTGCGTAATTTTTTCCCTGAATACCCAGATTATGTAAACACACCCATTTCGTTTTAATAACAGAACTAGAGACATCCACTGGGAGAGCATGCTAATACTTTTTTCCCTTCTAAATCGTATTTGGGGGCAAACCTTGCACAAAGGAGTTAGAGCCTTTTATAAGCCAGGGAATGACAACATCTTAGGAGCCACTTTGCAGATACATATGGCCACATGTCATGGAAACAATGCACCTTCACTTCTCTTCACTTTACACTGCCATATTGGTGTCTTTGATCATGTATGAAGCCTTGAAATAGAAAAGTTGCCTTGCTTGCTTTGCATTTGTGATCACTGACCCCTAAATTACAGTGATCCAAACTCTAACCCCTTGCCATATGTCTCGAGAGTGAGTTGTCAGAGTATGTTGCTTCCAACCTGGTTTTGAGCAGAAATGGTTATGTTCCACTGGCAAGGCAGACAATGACCAGTGAATGGTCTAGTGACATAACTAGGGAAAACGGGCCCATGTGCCATCTTTATGGTTTGTTCTCTAAGCTGCCAAGATGCTGGAGCTCTCTTGGATACACTTCAGACATTCAGGTTAAGCTAGGGAAAGGGGGATGTGTAGAAAGACAAGGAGAGAGAGAGCCTTTTTCTCAACCTTTTGCCTGAGGTAAGTTCCATGGTGATAAAGCAGAGACATAAAATAAGATTAGCTTGTCTATGGCACTCTTGGGTCATCCATTAGACTTGGCAAGGTGGCCTTCAGTAACAGTGTAGGCTTGGCCTGCAGGGCTGCATAGGCACTTGCATAAACAAATATATACATATATACATACATATATATATACATATATACATATGTATACATATACATATATACGTGTGTGTGTGTGTATGATGAGATTTAGTTTATGAACTGACATCAGGAGATTTTATGGAAGGCTTAATTACTCTCAGGGGTTTAAAGAGTATTGAATGGTAGAGATTTGGTCAAAAGTAAAAATGACAATTAAAAATAAAAACTGTTTGACACTAGGGCCCAAACAAAGGTTTGCTTTGAAAGCATTTGTGTATTTTATCACTGTTTATGTTTTCCCACAATCTGGACTCTTTCTGGAGTCAATAAATACCATGTTTGCTAACAGAATGAGTGCTAGCAATTAGCAGAGTTCTAACCAACGCTGGGTAAATAGCTGCATTGTTTGCTATGAAAATTACCAGGGAAAGACTAACCAGGATTGTTTTTACCAGCTCCAAAAAGAATCCCTCTGAGCCCTCTGGAGAAAGGCAGCATAACTCAGGAAAGGGTACAGACTGTGGAATTAGATAGGCAAGAGTTTGAATCCCAATTCGGTAATTTAATATCCTCAAAATGTGGTCTCAGGTACCTCATCCATAAAATGAGGATAATAATAACTATCTCATGGAGTCGTTATGTGGATTAAATAAAGTGAGTATACGAACATAATATGCATAGTGGAAGGAAGGCATTTTATTAGGGTTCATCCCTTTTGTTTCCTTGATTCCCTAAAGAATATCATCTGAGAGTTTAATCCTGCAAATTTTGCAGGAGACCTACAAATCAAATATATTACTTTTTCCCCTTTGTCCCAGGCTTGCATAAACCTGTCAAAACTACATAAGGATATGATTGCATCAGAACCAAAGTGTGGTGTTCCATTTCTAGCAAGATTAATGGCCAAATATTTAGAGGAAACCCTCCCAGTCTGCACCTAAATGTGCTAGATGATAGATAAATAGGTAGGTAGGTAGACAGATAGATACAGAGATAGAGGGGAGAACAGTCAAAGTCAAGGAACATCCAGAAAACTCTACTTCACAGGAGTAAGCAGATTTTACAGCTGGCATCCTCTGGTCTAAGTTTTAGCACTATGACCAGGATGGGAGAAGGATGGACAGGAGTTAAAGTGGATACTGAGCAGGATGGGAGGTTGAATCTTTACAAAAAATCATTTACCAAAAGCCAGGACCCCAAAAGGTGACATGCTTAATAGGTGAATTAGGAAAAAAAAAAAAAAAAAGACCCACACCACAGAAAAGCTGTTGTTTGTGACTCCAGGTGATGGAGGGTACCTGTAGTCTATAATTTCTTTTTAGTTAAATCCAAGTTAGTTAATGTATAGTGTAATAATGGTTTCAGTAGAACCCAGTGATTCACCACTTACATGTAACACCCAGTGCTCATCCCAACAGGTGCACTCCTTAATGCCCGTCACCCATCTAACCCATTTCCCCACCCCAAATCCCTCCAGCATCCCTCAGTTTGTTCTCGGTATTTAAGAGTCTCTTATGGTTTGTCTTCCTCTCTGCTTTTATCTTATTCTTCCTTCCCTTCCCCTATGTTCGGCTGTTTTCTTAAATTCTACATAGTCTATAATTTCTAAGCTCATAGAAGAAATACTTCAAAAGCAAAAAACCTCAGTAAGTCAAGAAGGAAAAGTGGTAATAAAATAGAAATAGTGAAAAGTGGAACAGATGCCACAAAATAAAATTGGAAAAATGAATCCAGATATTTCCGTAACCAAAAATCAATGCAATTGCATTATCCTTCCCTGTTAAAAGACAAAGATTGTCAGACCAGTTAAAACACACACACACGCGCACACACACACATGATCACACACACTGTCACACAAAATTCACCTATATGTTGCTTATAAGAGACACAGGATGGTCAAAAGTAAAGGTTAGAAAAAGGTGTTCCAGGCAAACATTAACCTAAAGGAAGCCATCATTAATAAAACAAGCAAAGATACTATCAAAGGCAAAAAATAGTACGCTAAAGAGGTGAATTTTCTTGAAAGTTAACATTTCTCAGGACACTGTAATCATGTTGTGTTTATATATAATGAATAGGATAGTTTCAAATACTAAAAACAAATGAACAGAATTACAGTGAAAAATATACAACCCACATCATAGTAGGAAGTTGTTACTTAACGGTTTTCAGTACAATATACAAAAGTAGGACAGCACAAAGAATAAGCCTGACCTCAAGGACATATGGAGAACACTGTTCCAACAGGGAATAGAAATTCCTTGGAGGAAGACACAGTAATTTATAAAAATTATTCATGTTGTGAGGCATAAAGCCCATCTCTACAAAAAGTAAAGAATCCATTTTACCATAAGAAGATGAACAAATCAGTTATAAAAAGACAAATGGATACATACAGAAATTTTAGAACCCACTTTTAAATACCCTTTGGGTCAAATCATAATAAAATCATAATAAGAATTATGGAAATGATAAGTACTAAACAATATATGAGATGAAGCTAAAGTAGTACTTAATAAGAAATTGATAGCCTTGAATGCTTATATCAGAAAAAAAATTAGTGCTAATTATCAACTGAAAACCTTAGAAAAAGAGCAGAGTAAACCCAAAGATAATGGGGAAAAAACTAAGATAACACAAATAGAGGATCACCAACATCAAAAGCCAATGCTGTGAAAAGAATAATGAATTAGTAAGATTGGAAAAAATGAAATTGCACAAATAACATAAAAGATGCAAAGGGTCTATAAAGGGCACGTGATGTTAATCAGATAACGCGAATTATCAACTACTTTACGCAGATAACTTTGAAAATTTGTGTACAATGGACAATCTAAAAACACATTGTCAAAACTAATTTGAGAAGAAAAATGATCCTTTAACCATGGAAGAAATGAAATTGGTAATAATGTTTTTTTCTACTGGAGAACACTAGACCAGAAGGTCTTACATTTGAGTTATGCCAAATATTCAATCCAAAATACATAGTCTTTTAGGCAACAGAAAAAGTGGGAATATTCCCAAACTTACTCCACAAGGCCAATATTAACCTTGGATCCAAAACTTGACACAGAGTATAAGAAAATAAAATTATACACCATTCAAATATCTAGAACATTAACCATTAAAAGAACATTAGCAAGCCAAATTAAGCAATGGATTTTTAAATGATATATCATAAATTTGAGTACATCCCTGGAAGCAAGGTTAGTTTGTTACTAGAAAATCATTTAATGTAATTTATCATGTCAATTAATTAGAGGAGGAAGTTTTATGTCATCTCAGTATATACCAAAAAAATCATTCAATAAAACTTTACAACCATCCACAATAAAAATTCTTAGCAAACAAGGAATCAAATGGACCTTTCTTAATCTGATAAAGTATACCCACAAAAAACTTATAGCAAACATCGTATTCAATGGTGAAATATTTTTTAAAGCCCCTTTAAAATCAAGATTAAAATGAGGATGCTAGCTCACAACTTCTATTCCATGTAATTTGGGAAGTTCTAGAGACACATGACCTAGAGAATAACTTTGTATATCAGGAGACAGGCAATCAGAGTGTTTCTAGCAGCTTTGATTTTAATAGCAAAAAACTGGAAATTACCCAATTGTCCTTTGACTTAGAATGGATAAATCAATTGTGGCATCAACAGCCTTCTATACAGGAGGAAAACAAATGGACCATATCTGTGTGTGTCCACATGGATGAATAATATTGACCAAAAAAGCCTATCACTGAAGAATACATATATAGTATCTGGAATTCCGTTTATATGAAGCTTACATAAATTTCATAAGCAGGAAGATTTCAATGTATGCTTTAAAATATGTGTATAAACTATAAAGAAAATTAAGGAAATGATTAACACAAAATTCAGAATTTTGATTACATGGGAGGGGAGCATGGTGGACAGGATCTGGGAAGGGCTTATGTTTAATTTTCTATATCTTGAGCTGGTGATAGGTGCATTGTTGATTCCAACAATGAATCATGGCTTCCCAGCCTAATAATGAGAGATATGGTAACTTACCCCTGATCCATTTGGCTTAAACTTGAAATTCCTCTGACCCCTCACTTACCCAATAATTATATCCAACTGATACAATTACTCATTGGCCTGGTCATAGTATAAATATGTCTTCTTTAGCCTGGTTTTGTTTTCTGTTTTTTGCTATGTGTCCTCTCTCTCTGTAATCCAGGACTTACGTCACTGTTGTTGTCTTTTGGATTATAAGATCAAGTGTATGATCTAGAGAATGGTCAAGGATGTACAGAGGGGACTGCTAGGAAAGACTATCTTATGTCTGTGTCATTTATTTTCCTTTTAATAACCAGGCTCCAAAAAGCAATAAAATTTAGCACACAGTGTGTTCCATGACTCCCTAAAAAAGACTAAATAAAAATGAACGTTTCCATTCGATATGCTGTATGTACAATGCAAAAATTGTAATACAAATAAACATTTAGAAACGAAAGATGAAAACTCAAGCAAGACCATTCTACCCTCTGGGAATTCACAATTTAAATATGACAAACATATAGAGTGAGATAGAAAAGAAAGTGGGTGGTAATGATATTGCTGACACTAATGTCTATTCAGGAAATGGAAATATACAGAAAGAAGAGTCAGCTAGTTCTTGGGCATTTGATCAAAGAAAAAACATATAGAAAGAGGGGAAGATCACTGTATTTTATAACAGTCTCATTCTGACTTCAGGTGATCACACAGCTGGTCTACCTCTGCTGTCCCAGGGTTCTGGGGTATTTTGGCTAACACTATTCACAGTGCCCATAAACTCAAAGGAAGTTAGTACTAAAGGGGATATGACAGAATAATCATAGTACAAAAAAACTCAAATACATTGAAGAAGTGTAAAAGTCATAGGCTTTTGTGAAGCAACCTGGTAATGTTAACAGAGTAGGAAGTAGTGATTACTGCAGAAAATTATGGAGTACTTTCCCCTCCCCCACTATCGCTAAGACAGTTCCATTCCAGAAACTTCCTTCGTTGTGCCAGCCACACTAAATATGTCTGTTGACTCCAACAGACCCATGGAATACCAGTTTGTGAGCTTTATCAGCTCCCACTGCACAAATGGGAGACACAAATAGAGGCAGAGATGAGTCTAGGATCCAAATCTGTTCAGCATGAGGGACTCAGTCTGAAACCGTGAAGGAAGGCATGTGCAGGTGTTTTTATGCGAACAATTTTTGCTAGCTGGAATAAAACAAGAGGAGTATAGAAGTTTTGTAAACAGAGAAGTTTAGTATTGGGGTCAATAAAGGAGACCAAAAACTTGATTGAATAAAACATCTTGCTTCCAGCTCGTTGCATCCTTGTCCATATTGATCAGCTGTAATAGAGCATGACAGAGGTATCGATTGACTGAAGCAATTCTCAGGTATTTGGGACCTGAAAGCAGCCGTAGACTATCAGGAAGGCAATGCTCTACAAAAGCCTACAATTAGGAAGATTAAGCGAAAAAAAGGACTTGGGCATAAGGTGTTCTGTATTTATATCAATCTAGCAAATGACATATTTGAAGGAGAATGCGCCTCATTTTCTTCACCTGTAAATTAACTGATAAGCATATGTTGGCTATTGTCTTATAAAAAGCCGTTGATGAGATGCCTACTTAAAGTAGGTGCCTGGGTTCTCGCTAATATTGATTTTTAAAACACTGTCAAAAACAATGACGGCAGATTGGATACACACTTATACATTTGTTGTCTACCAAAAGAAAAAAAAAGAAAAAAAAAGAAAAGCAGCAAAGAAAAAGGTTAAGGACATAAATCTATCAAGACATGAGACCAGAGGGAGGATGGCTGTACACACATTTTGGAAGCTGGAAAACAGACAGACATATGGTAAATTCATTAGCAGACCCAAGATATTAATATCTGAGCTAAAATAAAGAAGACCACTGAAAAGTTTGAGAATAAACAAGACCCCACACCCCCTCTCCCACTCATCATATTTGATTCAGGAGACTCCCACGCTCCCGCCCCAGCCAGTGGCTGAAGATTTGTTCCTGAAGAGGGTAAAATAGTCTCTGGGAATGGATTGCACCAGTCTCCGTTGAGAACAAGGCTCCAGGAGAGGCTTCTCCAGGAAGATGAGATTGATAGAATACCTAAAGTATGGGACATCTTGACAGCGTATTTACATAAATGGTGAAGAGTTTGGGGCGGAGTGAGCCGTAAGTATTTAGAAAACCAAACATATTAAGAAACCAGATAATTTTACCTCCTGGGAAAAGAGTAGTTCTGCAGGGGAGGAATCCTGATAGTAGTTCACTCCGTGCTCAGTTTTGGGTAGCATTTAAATAGTATAATAATGTAAACACTGTGTCTTGGTTTAGTGAAAATTATTGGGGTGAAGAGGGATTGGAAAGCACATGTGTAAGTCTGCTGTTCACAGTGTGAGACCCATTTTTTCAAGCTGGACACTTTAAAGTAGCCATATAGGAGCATCTGGGTGGCTCAGTTGGTTGAGCATCTGACTCTCAATTTTGCTCAGGTCATGATTCTAGGATCATGGGATCAAGCCCCACATCAGGCTCCACGGTGAGCGTGGAGTCTGCTTAAGATTCTGTTTCTCCCTCTCTCTCTTTCTCCCTCTGCCTCTCTTTCCCGCTCACTTTCTCTCTCTCAAAAATTTTTTTGAAGTAGCGATATAAGTATGTGATTAAGAGATAAAAAGAAGTAAATGCCAAAATAAGCTGGGGGAAGGGGGGGGCAGTTGAGGAGAGGGAAGAGGGATATCGTAGGGTTTTTTTTATGGCAAATCCTGTAGAACAATTCAATTCTTTAAAATTAGGCCTAAGTATCTTTGATTTAAAATCTGTGTGTTATTTGTTGTTTTCAGACCAATTAATAAAAATAAGATGGCAGTATGTGCTGAAAAGCCGACCCAGTGTTTGTTCAACAGCCAGAGGTGAGGAGGAACAGAGAATGATGTTCTCTCCATGTTTACGTCTTTCCTAGCAAACCCACTCTGTCCACATGTTGTTCAAGTGATGCCTTCATCCCAGGTGGACAAAAATGATATACCCTAGCTTAAGAATAATAGGAACCATGGGTGCCCGGGTGGCTCAGTTGGTTAAGCATCCGACTTTGGCTCAGGTCATGATCTCGTGGTTCGTGAGTTCAAACCTCGTGTCAGGCTCTGTGCTGACAGCTCAGAGCCTGGAGTCTGCTTTGTGTTCTGTGTCTCCCTCTCTCTCTCTGCCCCTTCCACACTCATAGCCTGTCTCTGTCTCTGTCTTAAAAATAATGATTAAAAAATTAAAAAAAAAATCATAGGAATTAGACGGCCTCAGCCTTCTCAAACCTCTCATTTGTAACTGATTTTATTTATCTTCCACTTTGGGTTGTATTTCTTTAGGACATTTTTTGATCTTACAGATAACAAAAAATTATTTTCTGAGAATCATAACAACATTAGATGTGAAACATTTTCTGGGGTTTATGGATTCTCCATACTTTCTTCAGCATAACCCGAGTATACACCTTTTACTTAAAACGGCTGGGTGGGGAAGAGAGCACTCACTGCTCACTCACCTTAGTCTCTTACATTTGTATGCCTTACAGTCTTGGATGTGGAGCTTTGTGGCTCTTGACCTTTTTTCAGTTATGAGGCTTTTAATCTCATTAAAGCTGTGGACTCGCTCTTTAGAAACATTCCTGTACACAGATTTTACATACACTTTAGGAGAATTACAGAGTCCCTGATGCCCATTCATGGATCACTTAAGTGTTCATGAACCTGTTATGAGTATGATCCATATCACTTGCTATACTAATAGACTCTAAATAAGTATTGAATTAAATGAATGGACCCAAAGAGAGGGACTCTAGTTCCAGCTGACTTATTAGGTGAAAACAAGGGCACACAATCAATGCACTGTTTTATTATATGTCTTTGATGTTCCTCTTGGAATATGGAAAATTGGTTTTGAATCTCTTTCTCTCCTTGCTCTTTGGACTCTGTCGGTCCTTATATCTTCTTCCATTTATCCTAAAGCAGTAACGAGAGAATGTCTTCTATACTACCTAGACTCCGGAATTTCTAGCCTCAACTTGTAAAAAGTACCCTCAACAGTACATCTTGTTTTTCTTAAATAAATAAATAAATAAATAAAGAAGCAAGCAAGCTTCATTATGTCCAATTTGTTCCACATATTCAGGGCTGCCATATGGCTTCAATGGCTATCTACTGAAAATGCATTTAATATCTCATAAAACCTACATAAAGATGTCAAATGCCCACAATTAAAGACGAATACTCTTTGAGAGATTGCTTTACCAATTAGCCACCTGGAGCTGTCTGGCCGAGTCCTAATCAATTAGGCAGTTGTGGACGTTTTGAAGATGTACAAGTCCTAAGGAGAGTTGAGAAAACTCTGCAGATTAAGTAGTGATGGTAGGGCCGGGATAACGGGCCTGTGGATGTTCTCATTAGGAAAATGCCTCATCTCAGCCCATTTCTCCTCCCTCGGGCAATCATCATTGGAAGGAACGGCAACATAACCTGAGCCCTGCCCTGTGGGATAATAAAACTTGCCATGGCCACGTGAAGAGCAATATAGTAGAGGTAATAGGAAGGTACTTGAGGAATTAACCTTACTCTGTTGGTGGTCCTTCCCACGCCACACAGGGCAGTTATGTCTCAATTTAAGTCCTTCCCTTGCAGTGCTTCCAGGTCCCCAAAACTGTGTCATTCCCTTCTCCGGCAGTTACTTCTCCAAGCAGGTAAGAACAGCTGCGGGGAATGTAAGTTTGGGCGTGGCTCAGAATTCCCTGGGCAGACATATAAAACCATGCAGGTGTCCGTGTCACCATCCTAAAGATTTCAGTTGTCACTCCAGTACCTCGAGTTCACGTTCTTCCCCTGGCCTCTGCCTTCACCCATTTCACCCTTGTGCATATGGCCACAATCTTATTTTCATGCTGATGGTTATCCTAAACAGCCAGCTATGAGTATCCTGAAGACCTTGTGATGGGTCACCTAGGCTTGAAGACTGTTTTCTAGAATAACAATTTTGTCCTCCCTTTTTGGCTGTGAAAGCCAAAAGACTACTCCAATACATGATTACCGATGTCATTAAAATGAAACATGAGGACACATTTTAGAGTGGAAAATTTTATAAATATGGCCAGAAATCCCAGATTTGAGCCTATCCTTTAGGGGATCTTGGGAGGGACAGAAGGTGGAGGAGGTGGTGCCAGTGTTGATATTACCAAGACCCCTCCAAGGATGGTAAAGTTGCCAATAGTTCAAAAGCCACGGCGGGGGGCGGTGGGGGGGGATACCAGGAAGCACTAGGATAGAGCGTTAGCTAGGAGATTGTGTTAATTTTTGCAGGTGTTCTTAAGAAACGGAGTAAGAAACTTGGACTTAAACCGAAAATAAAACTGAAACTTATGTTAAGCAACAGAATGTAGCACTATTTCAATTGCAATGGAATCTGGCTTTAGCTTGCACCAAGTAAAGGAAGTCTCAAATTACATGATTAAAACCATCTTCTCTTGGCTTAGGAGAGGACCGTTCCATGTATTTACATTTTCGCAAGCCTTTTAAGGAGTGTTTATGTGTTTCCTGTCAGCGCCCTGTGAGAGCACGATCTCCATCCCCACCGCCCCAATGGCTGGGCCAACTGCTTTCTACGTGCCAGGCTGCCTCTGAGCAGGACCCATTACTCAGCACCTCCTAAGCCTTTACATACAAGATTCTAATGTTGTATTTTCAAGAGTGCCCCTCTTTATCTTTGCTGGGGTCTTTCTCCTGAAGTGTTTCAGCTCTGGCTTCAACATAGAAGTCAGCTTCCTTGAAGCTAAGCAGCCATTTTCCCCCATCTTCTGGTGGCATTTATGGCAATACGATGAATAAAAGGGCTCTTGCGCTTGTGGACTGACAAACTGATAGGTTTTTTTCTGAGGTACACATCTCTGTGCCTTGGAACAGCATTCTGTTACTTAACTTCATTTAAACGTGTGTCCAAAGAGTTTCACATTTCCGAATAGCCAATACTTAAAACAATGCTAGAACATAAAAGCACCTAATATTCCTGTCCTGTTTTGTTCTATCCCAACACTTGACAATGAAAGTCCTCTCTTCCCACACCCTCTGTCATTGTTTTTATGTGATGTGTCCACACATAAGAATTAAAAGGCACATTTATTGAATACTTCCCTTTGTCAGGATTTTGCGCTTAACATCTTATAACCTTTCCCCAACATCAACTGTAGGAAGTAGATGCACTTTATAAACAGGGAAACTAAGAAAAAGCATTTTATCTAGAATGGTTTAAAATACCAAGAGAAATAACTAGGGAGTAAGAAATGAAACAAGAATGGCAGACGTTGATGGTTGTTGAAATGGGGTGGTGATTGTAATGTGATTTCATCATACCGTTCTCACCACTTTTGTATATGTTTGGGAATGTCCATAAAGTAAAAGTGTTAGAATTATAAAAATACAGCTAATACATTTTAGAACTTAGGAGAAAGAACATCTCTTCTTTAGCCCATGGTTACGATTACTTGGGTGCCTCCCCCCGGTATGAAAGTACTCGTAATAGCTGAGCCCTCTGCTTAGAAGTCCGTTGAGACCCTGGGTAGTTTGGTTTTGCCCCTTCTTACCTACCCATGGCCTTAAATTTTTCACATTTCCTTCAGCTTTCCTCCTGAGTGTTCCACGGAAGCCTGTTTGTACCCCAGGAAGACATAAGGGGATGTCATTTCGCCACAAAGTAGTCTTTTTGCACTGCTCCGTTGTGATAATGTGTACATTTCCCTGTAGCTTCTCTCCCATGACAACTGCTCCTTTTCCACGTCGTCTGTGCTGCCACCTCATTTTCTTGTTGTTAACTGAAGAATTGTTCGTCTCTATTTAGACTTCAGATCTGCATCTGCTTTATGCTGTTCCATCTGTTCTGCGTTGTAGTGTATATGTAATATATTAGGTGCTGGGTACCATTTAAAGAGACAGTCAAGTTAGCATGAGCCTTGAGCTTTCTGTCTCTTAGTGGGGAAGGTCCTTAGACTATTAACAGAAATACAAGTGGCTTTTGGTTACCAGGTAGATTTCACTTTACCATTTGAAAATTTGGGCACCTGCTTTTTAAAATTTCTCATCTTCTCTCTCATTCTTTTTCAATTATTTTTCTCTTTACCTTCTTCTTTAGCATCATCCCAAACCCACTCTCAGAACTAAGCAACTTGGTCTCCTGGACAGATTAAGAGTCAAACACTTCACACCAAAAGAATGGGTATATAATGGACTGAAAACTTCAAGCGTCCCCATGTGTCTGTGTGTCTGTGTTTGATACGAGGAATGAGCAGCTATCGAGCACAGAAGGGCAGTTTCCAGTCTTTGGTTTCTGTGTCAGCATAGTTGGACTGAAATCCCAATGCTTCCAGTAGCCTTCCCTTGGTTCATCTGTGTCTTCTGTAGGGCAGCAGGATGATACCTTCCTCGTAGTGTTGTCTTGAAGATCACCTTTAAAAAGTTTCCTGTATAGGACCCATCACCTCCTGCAAAAAAACTTCAGAAATGGTCAGTAGCTGTAATGACTATTAATTCTACAAGTCACTGACAGCATGGGAAAGTGCTAACTGTGGACCATAATAGCTACAAAAAAATAATGTGTTTTCTTGGTTGCCAAATTAAGTTGAGACCAATTTTCACATTAACAGCAGGCATTTGCTAACTTAGAAAACACAGCTACCAACGAGGCTCCAAAAGAAGGTCTTTGAGACTGATGCTCATTTAATGTGTCATATTCGCTTTGGGTGAAAACTTTTGCTGAAATGTGAGAAGCTCGTTGGATTTATTTTTTCCCTTTCTTGTCTACCCAGCTGTCATTATGTGTATCCTCAGAGGTGGAAGTCTTCTGACCAGGGCTTGGTTAGGACAGCAGTTTCGTGCTTTGATTTTGTGTTGTGTTTGAGGTTTGTAATGAAGAATTCAGAAGGAGAATTGTTAGATGCTCTAGGGAAAGCACAGACGTCACCGTATTTCTGTTTTCTGAAAGTTGAAAATGACAAAGAACAGCAATGCTAATAAGTGGTACTGTGTCTAGTCAAGTTCAAAAATGTAATTCACTACTTCTGAGGAAATCGAAACCTTTGATGAGTGCAGCTATTTTGGCAAATGAAAAATTCCAAAGCTGACAGTAAAAAAATTTTTTGTAACATCTGTATTCATTCATTTACACTTTTAGCAAACATTTAGTGAACATCTTTTGTTCGATATATTGTATATTGTTAGATGCTGGGATGCTAAATTGAGTAAGACTGTTGTAAAAAGAGAAAAGTGGCTCAATTAAATTCTGTAATTTTAGGAGAGGTTTGAAAAGGAGCTAATTGCAAATGTACGGACTGGGTTTAGATCAAGTCACAAGGGATGGTGCTATACCCTGGGGCATTGTGACAGTGGGGAGCCATTACCACCCCTTGGCCTAAATGCACAAGGGGAAAGAGTAAGGGCCTGGGACCTGGAGAGAGGCCAGCAGGAGTCGCCCATCTCTGGGAGATGCATGGGCCTCATGCCGTGAGCTATACATAGTCCAGGATGGCCTGCGCCCGGACATAGCTGAAGACGATAAACTCCGCCATTAATCCTCTTCTGACTTCTAAACCCCCTGCTGGTGCTGCCCTGTGGCAAATCCTCACTGGTACCCAGAGGAAGAGGGAGACCCCTGGTGCGGTTCACAGGGGTGAGCCTCCCAGGGCACAGAGCAGAGTGGAGAAGGATCTGGAAAGGGCAAAGGGAAAAAATCACAACATGACCTCCCTCAAGAGACTCAGTGTAAGGGTAGCAGACTGAGGTGCAAGCAGATAAATTGAATACCCCTAGTAATTAATGTGGTTCTGATATTTATAGAATAATAGGAGAGCCCAGATGACAAAGCTACCAGCTCTGGTATTAGGGAACATTTATCCTGGATCCCAAAAAATGAATATGAGTTTGCTGGATGACAGAAAGAAGGAGGAAATAGTGCAAGGGGCAGAGGAAAAGGCAAGTATATAAATCACACAAATGTGCAAAGCCTGCTTAGAAATCAAGTGTGACTCCAGCGTGAGGTTTATGGGACACAGGGAAAGGATGTGGGATTTTGCAAGGCTTTGTTTGCACTGGTGGAGAATATTATCCAGACTCACTGCAACATGTCCAGTCAGCAAGTATAAGGTACTTGTGACCTGCAGGCTTCGAGGGAGGAGGTGTCTGTGCATGTCACATGTCCCACCCTCAATAGCTCTTTGGAAAATGAATGAACAGATGAACCTAAGTCCCAAGATTGCATTTTAATTTATTAAAACTAAATTTGATATAGATTAGCAACAAGCACTATTTTGATTCTTCCCATTTTGTTCTAGAAATAAGTAGATCTAAGGAGCAGTGGTCTTGTGGGACAGGCACAAAATGAGGAGTCAGGACATCTATTCATCACTAGAAACACCATTTAGCCTTCTGTTTCTCAGCAGTCCTGTCTGTGAAGTGAAATTGTGCTCACTCCCTTAGCTATCTCGTTGGGTTATTGTGGAGATCAAATAGATCAAAGGTGCCTTGATAGGTGTAAAGAACTTGACGGATGTGACACAGTAATGCCCCCTTCTCCCCTGCGTCAGTAGCATCTGAGATGAGCCACATTAAGTGAATTTTCCAAATAATGCAATGTTGTTCCATTAACAAGGGTTTCTCATTCTCAGCACTGTGTGCATTTGGGGCCAGAATACTTCTCCGGGTGGGAGGGCTGTCCTGTGCGCTGCAGGGTATTTTGCAGTGTCCCTGGCTTCTGCCCATTGGCCATCAGTACCCACCCCTGCCCTCCGCTCCCACAATCGGCTATGACAACCAAAAATGTCTCCAGATTGCCAGATGTCCCCTAGAGGGCAAAATCATTCCCTGGTTGAGAACCACTGCATTCAACTTTCTTTTTCAATCTTAACCATTCTAGATGGAAATCTTTCTAAAATATGTTGGTCACATCCCTGCCTGTTAACCATGGGCTCCTGAGTTGCTACATGCGAATACTGGCTGCGACCATCATAACATCTTTAAGATGTCTCCCTGGTCTGCCAGGTTTTTGTAGGCCTTGTGCCTGCATTTCATGCTTTTTATTTTCCCTCCCTCTCTCCCTGGGAGGCTGACAGCTGTCATTTTCCCGTAAGCATCGAAGTGTACTAATTTGCTATTTCTAATCTGCTGAGGATTTAAAAAGCAGTTAGCCAGCTTTCCGAGAATGCATCTAAAATGAGAATCAACAGCCCCTGAGTTTGGGTGTGCAGGAGCCTGGCAGATGGACTTGGTCTGTGTAAGCCATGCAGAGGCCTTTCTGTTCTCACTTTCTAGCTCCTCTGCTGTTAGGGACATCTGCCAGGTAAGCGTGGTGTCATCCTGATTATTATACTATGACCGTATGATGTTACAGACATCGGCTTTCCCATATCCTTGAGTGAGGATGAACGAAGGGGGGCGGGAATGGATGTCTGATAATAGTTCAAACATCCCTGCCAATTGTGCACCAACACTTCAGAGAACAGTTAGCCTTTCATTTTCCCACCACTCTTCTCACTCCTTCCATCTAGAAATTATATGAGGGGCAATACGTCATTTGTATTCTCTATGAGGCCACACAGAGCCTGGAATAATGTGAGCTAATAAGATGGTCTTTGATATCTTTTGTTTTTAATTTTTTTAATGAAATTTTTTTAATGTTTATTTTTGAGAAAGAGAGAGAGAGAGCACAAGCAGTGAGGGAGCAGAGAGAGAGGGAGACACAGAATCCGAAGCATGCTCCAGGCTCTGAGCTGTCAGCACAGAGCCGGACGTGGGGCTCCAACCACGAACCATGAGATCATGACCTGAGCCGAAGTTGGACGCTTAACCCGGCTGAGCCACCCAGGCGCCCCAACGGTCTTTGATATCTTAAGTAAAATAGGTCTAATGTATTAGCCCTGAGTCTAGTGGCAGGTGTGGGGCACATAGTTGGCCTCTTTGTGGAAGGAAACACATGGATGACGAACAAGCCTCTAACCTCACTTTCCAGTTGCTAGTGTGAAAAAGCACATGTGAGGTGTGGCAAGCCAGAGATAAGGACTTCAAAACTCCAGATGTGGAAAGTGGTTTAGAATGAAAGTACAGGCTAATCTTTCATGTCACAGATAAAGAGGGAACTGTAATAGTCCCACAGATGGGAAAATAAAATGATGAAATGTCAACCTGTTTCCTGTTCTGCTGCAGTTCTCTTTCAAGTTCACTGATTGGGGATGGCCCCGCGGACTCGCAGGACCAATTCGCCTCCCTTTGTTTCCTCCATTGCGAACGCTGGTGTGTTTCACTGGGCGGGAGAAAAGGGCAAGACTCGCAGCGCCCGCCTGACACCAATGCGTAGGATCTCAGATGTCTCTAACCGCTCGCTCGTCCACATTGTTAGGCTATTTCTGTCTCCTGTCGCAAGGTATAATCCTTCATGCCAGAATAAAGCAACCTGTAGGGGAACTCTTACCTGAGCGCTGTGCAAGGTCAGAGGAAAGCATTCCATTTCAAAATGGCTCTGTACCTAATAAGAAAGGGATCCATGTCCAATAGGACTCTGAACACTGGCAGAGGAATAGCATTTGACTTGCTGCATTTTCTCAAGGTCATGCCTGGTCTTAACAGTCCCCATGGGTGACAGATTTCCAGATGGTGATTCTGGCCCAGCCAGACCCTTGAGAAAGGAAGCCAAGACTGACCAGTTTCCACTGGGGAATATGAAACCTGAGATCTTGCGGGTAGCAAGATCACCCTCAGGGCTTGTCCCGGAATCCATGCTAACACCAGAGTGTCTCATCTCCTGAATGAATAAACCCAGGGATTCTGTGACTTGCAGATTGTATCTGGCCACTTCAGTAAGGAGTTCCATTGAAGCCATCCCGACAGCCTTACCTGGCCAGAGTCAGGAGAATAGCCAGTCCTCAAAATATAAATTCTTAGAACATAGTGATCCATCCACTTGTATTTTCAAAAAGGCAACATTAGTCAGAAACATCTATGTGCCTTACTTATGCAGTCTCGACGTTTCAGATAGGTCACTGGTTAATTGGGCTGGGTTAATGGTTCTTTTCATTATGGTGACTTTTGACCATCTTTCTGGCAGAAGGGGCCTGATTTAATCATGAGTTGCTGTGGGTGAAAGATATCACTTCTATGGCATTTAGCCTCCCCAGAGACGACAGAGCGGGAATTACACGGAGTGACTCTGGAACGTGGTGGGAACTTAGCTGTGTTTTGTTTACATTCACAACAAAGAGCAGCAGTCAGTGGTTCTGAGTGCCTTTTCTAAGGAGATGATTACACAGAATCTCTGGCAGTTTCTTGAGGCCAAGTGTCTACAGTGGGAGCAAACAGGAAGGGTATGAGAGGAGCTCAGCTAAGGCAGGGCTCAGGATTAGTACCCTATCAGGAAATGAGGGTGAAGGGGCTGCTTAGACAAAGTTAGGGCAGTGCAGTTGGTAAATTATGGGTTGAATTCTTGCAATCTGTTCGAACCCAAAATATCCTTAAAAACTCCTTGAACAATGATTCTGTGGCTCAAAAGAGATACAGAGATGTTACGGAGGTCCTGATGCCAAGTTTGTAATTATTTATTGAGTCCTTGGTAGGTGGGCGCCATTTTCATATATGTGATTTAGGAGAATTTTTACGAGCCTTTGAGATGTGAATTATTCTCTTTATTTTGAAGATGGAGGAATGGGGGCTTTGCCCCTATTTGTCTTACATACTTTGGCTGAAACTTGACCTGTAGTGGGGCTTTGTTTGGGAATGGTAGAACTAAAATTGGAAAAGTGGATTTCTGATTCTGTTTTGTCCATTTTTTAGTAGATAAAGTTCTTCTTATGCTTCATAGGTTACATTAATTTTTGAGTTCTAGCTCAGGAAACTAAATACCAGGAATAGTACTGTTTCAATGAGAAAAAAAAATCTTCTCATAGTAAATGTAAAAAGAAGTTGTGAAAACATAGCCCATTTGTAACTGGTAGGCTAATCACATATGTTTATGCTATTTATAAAGAATAAGTTCTGTATATATTAAGTAAATACATGTATACGTGCATATGTATATGATTACCTATTTATTTACGTACCCTGTATCCACTATACCCAGAAAAATTCCCAAAGAATAGATATTAAAATGTTAACAATACCTGTCTCCAGAAAATAGGATTTAGGATCATTTCATTTTGTTTATTTATGTGTTTATTTGCTTATTCCCAATCTAAACTTTTTTCCTGTAACGGGAATGGACCACAAAGTTTATTTCTTAGAGACAAGAAATAAAGAAGGCCCACACCTGGCTTGTTTTAGATTCAGTTGTAGTTGATGTTCCTTCCAGTTGTCTGTTCCTCTATAAGTATTGGTTTCATCACAAGGATACAGCTTAAGTGATGTAAATTTGAAGGTGATTCTTTGAGTTTATTACAGTATGAGCAGTTACCAAGATTACAAAAGCATCGACTCTATAAAAAGGAGGCCCATTGTGATAATTAGGATGGGGAGAACATTTGGGCAAGTCCCTGGGGAGGAATTAGGACAAACCCAAGGGAAGGAATAAAAATACCTGATCTAGGGGTAACTGGGTGTCTCAGCCAGTTAAGCATCTGACTTCGGATCAGGACATAATCTCACAGTTCATGAGTTCGAGCCCTGTGTCAGGCTCGTGCTGACAGTGTGGAGCCTGCTTGGAACTCTCTCTTTCTCTCTCTGTCTCTCAAAATAAATAAACTAAAAAAAAAAAAGGAAAAGAAAGAAAAAGAAGAAAGAAAGAAAGAAAGAAAGAAAGAAAGAAAGAAAGAAAGAAAGAAAAAGAAGGAAGGAAGGAAGGAAGGAAGGAAGGAAGGAGAAAGAAAGAAAGAAAGAAAGAAAGAAAGAAAGAAAGAAAGAAAGAAAGAAAGAAAGAAAGAGAAAGAAAGAAAGAAAAGAAAGAAAGAAAGAAAGAAGATAGATAGATAGATAGATAGATGATAGATGTGATCTTTAAGACCATCACCAGGAGACATCGTTTTGGGGAAGGGAATAAGCAAGGGGAAACATACACCAGAATTGTCAGTCACAGCGTCTGAAATCAGTCTGGGAGAGGAACAAAGGGCAAATCTCAGGGGCCCTAGAAAGATAGAAAAACATAGGCCAAGGAGACTAAGTAAAGACAAGTCCCGAGCTGCATGGTGGAAAGTTTGAGGGAACAGCACCTACCTGCACTGGGCACTGGTGTGTTTGAAAGGCTCCTCATGTGGTGTGATCATGTAGGAAGCAGAGGGACTCTCATGACTCATCTGTCATAGGAAGAAGAGGGGTGGGAGCAGGGGCTGTGTAGGAAGAAGGGGCAAGGCCCCCAGGACAGAGGGAATGGAAACAATTTAGATACATGTTATTAATTATTGTCTGCAAGAGGCTGGTGTGGCAAGACAGATGATGACATAGGGGGTATTACTTAAATCCCTTCCAACACAGCTCACTGTCTCTTTCCATGTGGCATGAATCATAATCTCTGGAACTTTCTTGTTTCCAGCAAGGAGGCCGCAGCACTGATAAAGGCTATTGGGGAGATTGAGTGTTACATCAGTGCCATTTTTGCAGCTGTCCGTCACCTTCTTGTCAACCCCAGCCTGCAAGACCCCAGGGTGGAAACATTCACTGCAACCTAATGCTTGATATATAGGGGATTGACTTGAATGATTTTTCAAAACACTTAAGTTATATTCTAAAATGAGTGGTTTCTGGCCCCTATTCCCAGCCATCCTCCTCTGCATCTTTTATCTTTTGACCACAACAGATGTGGCCAATTTTCGCATAGATGGAATCTATTTTACTTGCGGGAGACTATGGCTTAAACATCATTATTGTTGTGGTGGTGGTTGTCATTGTCATTTCAACTTCACCTATTTCTAGAAAACATTTGAGACCATTTTCTTGGATACAATAGAACCTTTCAACAAGATTGAAATATAAGAACTTTTTATTAGAAGGGATAGTTATAAACTACAAGTCCAAGTGTTATATTCCCCATTCTGGGCATTTTCTTCTTGGTGTATAGCAGGTACTCGATTAATATTTTAGAATTAAGAATTGTGGGCTTTGATTTCATGTAATACACCTCTCTTTTGCCCATTAGTGTCATATCCATTGCTCAGATTATTTTCCTCTTCTGAGACCTGACTTAGTTGGCCAAGTCATTTGTTAATTCAACTAACACACATGCTAAACATCAGAGGTGACATGAGGCACGGAGAATGAGTCAATACCCTGTGCCCACATCTGAGCAGCAGCAACATCATCAGGAACATAAGCATCCCCAAGTTCCTGCTGTCATCAGCCACAGTTCCTAAGACAAATTGGGAACCTACCATTTTCAAGGCAACTCACTAGGTCATGAGATACAAAGACTATGTAGGATATCCTCATAAGTACAAGAAGAATGTGGGACATTTTATTTTAAAATAATACATAGCAAAACACACTATTATATCCTACTATAGGTAGTTTATTTAACTATTTGTACGAAAATGGTACAAAATGTGTCTTGTCACTATTCGCAGTTTGGCACTGAGAAAACCGAGTTCTGTAACTCAGATCTTCAAAACATGATGTATTAGTCTGGGTTCTCCAGAGAAATAGAACCAATAGGAGCAGGGGGTAAAGGGTTGATTTACTATAAGAAATCCACTCACACAATTATGGACGTTGAGAAGTCCAAAATCTGCAGTTGGCAGGCTGGAAACCCAGGAGAGCTAATGGCATAAGTTTTGGTCCAAGTTGGAGTCTAAAGGCAGGAGGGGACTGATGGCCAGCTCAAAGACAGTCAGGAAGAGAGACTCTTTCCTTACTCAGCCTTTTATTCTACTTGGGTTTTGAATGGATTGGACAAGGCCCACGCACACTGGGGAGGGCAATATCTTTATTCAGCCTACTGATTCAAATATTAATCTCATCTGGGAACACCCTCACTGACATGCCAGAAAATAGTGTCGAACCAAACATCTGAGCACCCTGCGGCCCAGTGAAGTTGACCTGTAAAATTAGCCATCCTCTGTGACTTCCCCAAGATTACACACCCATGAAGAGGGAGCGCCAGTAACACACAGCCTTCCCACAAGCCTTCTCACTGAAATACCAGCCACTCCCAACTTTGCTTAGTTTAGGTGAACGCAAAAGATTGGTTATATTTGGATGTGTATTACCTATGTTTGGCTCACAAAGAAATATGCAGCCATTGTCCCATCTCTCACCCTACCAGCTACATTGGCCAAAAGGCTCTCCACCTCCTTGATGGGAGCTTCCAGCTCTCCCCCCGTAGAGCTGTCCATGATATGCCTGTGCTCAGCTCAGCTTCTCATTACATGGAGCCCTTCTTCCTTTCTCTATGCTACCCCAAGCTCTCTGCTTACCCCATGGCCATGTTCCTAGCAATTCCCACAGACAGGGGCCTGCTGCAGGGACTGGCAGAGCAGCCGGGTCCCACAGAGGACAAAGGGTGGGACTTGCCTTATCTCTGAAGGCTTTGCACAGCCTCCAGCTCCTTGTGGGGATGTGGTAGGTTGGACCGCCTGTGTGTTCCCAGTGCTTGTTACCAACGCCGGCCCTTACTAGGCAGTCAATCAATATTTGCTAGATGAAGGGATGGCATGGGAAAGGATAGTAGGTGGAAGAGGAAGGAAGACAAAGAAAAAGAAGTCAAAAAAGTGAAGGAAAAGAGAATGTGTAAGAGAAAGGAGAGGGAAGAAGAAAGAGAAATAAGAAAAGTCAGAGAGGAGAAAGAAGCAGCCCAAAAAGCAAGCAAAGCAGCAGAAAGGGTGCTGGAGCTGGACAGGGCGGGTGCGTGACCCCTAATCCAAATAGAGACTGCCTGCACCCAGAGGTAATGACTTCCAACAAGTCATCAGCCTTTGTGGACGATGGAGGAAGGCCTTATGTGTGACAGGAGAGGATCAGGCCAGGTCCCCTGAGCCCCCGTCTACATGAGCACCCCTACCCCCTCTGGTTCTCCAAGGATCAGCAAACGTCGTCTGGCCCAGACCCATTCTTTGTTCATCTTCCCCAGTCTTTATTTCTTACTAGGTGCACAAGTGCCCTAAATGAATGATGTAGGGGAGAAAACACTATGACCATTGCCATAGGAGCTAAATTGCAGAACAGGGAGAGAATTTGAGGACACATCTTATTTTGTTCAACCTCTTCTTGAAGCCAAGATACACACAAACACAAAGAGCCTGGGTGTTCTGTGGTACCCAGGCAGAGCCGGATTCAGAAGCTCCAGAAAGGAGAATGTAAAATGAAATACAGATATTTATAATTGAAGTATCTCTCCTCCTGGGTATCTCTCCGTCTCTCTCTCTCTCTCTCTCTCTCTCTCTCTCTCTCTCTCTCTCTCTCTCCGTCTCTCTCTCTCTCTCTCTCTCTCTCTCTCTCTCTCTCTCTTTTAATGAAAATTCAGTCAACTGAATATTTAGTTCCCCAAGGAAGACTCAGCTGTCGATTACACTGTGCGCATGGGGAGACACTCTAACAGAAAATGACGCCCGCTCTTGGCTAATGATCACCTTGCTCAGGATCAGTACAAGACAAGGTCTTTGAGGTCGGCCCCTTTGGAGCTTCGAATTAGGCATTAGGTACAGAATATAGCTAAAAGCATTTTGTGTGAGCCCTGCAAGCCAAATGGACGCTGGATCCAATTTTATACATGTACAGGTATATCAAATAAATTTAATTTCCCCATTGAAGGTGCTTGCTTTTAATTCTGAGGCCAGCAGTGCAGAACAGTTTTGAAGATTAAATTTCCATTCCAAGAAAGAAGTAGTTGGGGACAGAACTTCTAAAGCAGGAGTAACCAAAAAGCAAAAGGTTTTCAGTGCTCACAGAGAAGGTGGGGGTGTAGAAAGATCTAGTGAGTCCTAGGCAGACAAGAAACCTTCAGGTAGAAGATTACCCCTGCCATCTCCTTTCAAACCAGATAATTGCCTTATTTATAACCAAAGCAGCGCTGGCTTTGGTAACCCGATTGCAGCAGGGGGACCCTGCTGTCATCTGAGACATCTGGTGCCCCTCTGTGTTGTATGTGGCTGCCCAGAGTCCTTAAGGTATAATTTTAAGACCAAACTCAAAGGTTTTAAAGAATAATCTTATATCACTTTCCCCACAAAAGCTTTCCTAGTTTCTGGCAGTCACCCACCGCCAGTTGACCACTCTGTCTTATAAGTCACTGAATCAGACCCTATGCTCATTTCAGTGACAGCAACTGAAATGGTGAGGTAGGGTTACCTTGGGGTTGAGCCCTGGAACCATAGGCAAGTTACTTAACCTCTGTGTGTCTTAAGCTTTATGCACTTTCTTTTTTTTTTTTTTTTAATTTTTTAACATTTTATTTATTTTTGAGAGACAGAGACAGAGCGCAAATGAGGCAGGGGTAGAGAGAGACATACACACACACAGAATCTGAAGCAGGCTGCAGGCTCTGAGCTGTCAGCACAGAGCCCGAAGCGGGGCTCGAACCCATGAACCATGAGATCATGACCTGAGCCCAAGTGGGACACTTAACCGACTGAGCCACCCAGGCACCCCTATTTTATTTCTTTTTTAATGTTTATTTTTGAGAGAGAAAGAGCACAAGTGAAGGAGAGGCAGACAAAGAGGGAGACACAGAATCTGAAGCAGGCTCTAAGCTCCAAGCTGTCAGCACAGAGCCCACATGGAGCTTGAACTTACAAACTGTGAGATCATGACCTGAACTGAAGTAGGACACTTAACCAACTGAGCCACTCAGGCGCCCCAAGTTTTATGCATTTTGTTTTTTAATTTTTTTTAATTTTTAAATGTTTATTTATTTTTGAGAGAAACAGAAAGACCAAACATGAGCAGGGGAGGGGCAGTGAGAGAGGGAGACACAGAATCCAAAGCAGGTTCCAAGCTCTGAGCTGTCAGTGCAGAGCCTGATGTGGGGCTCGAACCCACGAACCGTGAGATCATGATCTAAGCTGAAGTCGGAGGCTTAACTGACTGAACCACCTAGGTGCCCCATGTTTTATGCATTTGAAATGGCAGTAATAATCATAGAGTCGGGGGGATTGAGTGAGAAGTACTTAAGCCAGTACTTGGCACACATATTAAATATTGTAGGTAAATACCATAGGGATGTGGAGGACAGACCCTGTCTTTGACTCTAGAACTTAGGCCAGCTGAGCAGGAAAAACAGTTTATTGACTGACGTTTGATCTCAGTGTTTTACCTGCCCAGCGTTCCACACTTCAAACCTTGGGGCATTGAGAGGCCTTCAGCAAACTGAGCAAGTTTAGGTTCCCATTTGTTGTATGTGCCGACCGCATGGCAAGTGCTGTTTGTGGGTCCTTGATATAATACATTCTAGGGACGCCTGGGTGGCTCAGTCGGTTGAGCGTCCGACTTCGGCTCAAGTCATGATTTCACGGTTCGTGGATTCGAGTCCCACGTTGGGCTCTGTGCTGACAGCTCAGAGCCTGGAGCCTGCTTCAGATTTTGTGTCTCCCTCTCTCTCTGCTCCTCTGCTGCTCTCTCTCTCTCTCAAAAATACATAAACATTAAAAGATAAGTAAATAGATAAAATATTCTATTTCATCCTTATGTAACCCTCTTATTTTGTCCAATCTAAATATTGGCAAAGTGAGACTCAAGAGTTTAAACAGGCTGCTTAAGGTGATAAGCGGGTATTTAATGAGCTGGGATTCTAACAAGGGGCTCCAACTCCATGCTATTCCCACCTTCCCCAGCCTCCTGCACGTACCAGGGATTGGACGGTAAAATGGTGTGCTGGCACTCTGGCATGCTCTACCTGCCCACACAGATCCCTCTCCTGTGTGATCGAGGAAACTCCTAGTCAGCCTAACTGGCTGTGCCTCCTGTCCCAAAGGCCGGACACTCAGTTTAAATTAAGACACAGGGGAGATGTGCTCAGCTTATCTATCCTGCAGCCTCCCATCAGGCCTCCCACCCCAAAACCTGGAGCGTGGAATCGCCCGTGTGTGCTAAGAGGCTCCGGGTCATCCAATTAGTATGAGGCCAACAGCACACTAGGCCTCTAACGCCTTCCGCCCGCGACTCCATCAGAAGTTCATAGTGTAGTTGAAAAATAATCCTATTTAAAGTTTACGTTTCATCTCTGATCACTGTCAGGGACTGTAGCTGCTGCTTAAAGCAAGAGCAAAAGGAGCCTGCTATCGTGGAGTCAGTACACAGAAGTCCTGCATGTCTTTTATTAGTGAGAAGCTAGCTGCCATTAGAATGATCTTTCTTGCTTTCTAAAATACAGAATCTTTTAGGAGGTGCTGTTGTATAGGATTTCTAAAATGACTTATGAGAATAGAAAACTGGTGAAAAATATATATGTATGTATGGATGGATGGATATATATGTGTGTGTGTGTATGTATATATTCCTTTTTAATAAAATGAAATAATTGTCAGTTCAAGTAGTATTTTGACAATAAGAGCAGTTCCATTCAACGGATGGTCCTTGAGCATGAACAGATTCTCATGAATAAAGAGGTGCTCATAACTGTATTTATCTGAAAATGGATTTGTTTTAGTGTCTTGAGTATTTTAAGGAGAAGCGTATGTTAAGAACTTAAAAGAGTGTTTTAATAAGAAAGCTTTCTGGGGCTTTTTGTCAGTACTGATCATATTTTAATTGGCTTCCATTTGTTACACTGATGTTTCAGAAGAAGGTGTACATCTTCTGATGTTTAAAAAAACAAAGTCGCCTACTCACTAATCGTTTTATCAGAGAGTGGGCTAAGACCAGGTTAGCCAGTATGCGGTGTGATTGCCACCAGATCCTGTCCCCGCCCATGGCAGACATCAAAAATCAATCTGAGCAGCCTTATTCTTCTCCACAGCACTCCTCATGCAGCCACTGCCAGTCCATTCCGCCAGTCTGAACCAGGCAACAGCCCTTTTGTCTTTCCACAGCTGAAGCCAATGTTCATGCAAGAGTAGCCAAGAGTAAGAACAGGATTCCATATGAAAAAACAAAGGGTGAAATATGCACTGTGGAAACTATCCCACGTGATCCTGTATTATCAGCAGAAGTGGAATAGTAGCATTCAGTGGAGGAAAACAACTGATGGTATGGAGTCAGGCTCTATTTTAGGGTAAGGAAAGCATGGTTCCTACCATACATAAATTTCACGTGTTGCGCTGCTGAGACGTCTTTACCCATCTGTCTGCAGAGACGCTGTCCCAGTCTGCCACTTACCATCTCTTACCTTAACTTCTGTAATCATCTCAGCCAACCGTACGCTTGTCAAGGGCAGGGACCGTGTCTGTTTTCCTTACCGTTCGTTGTAGTGAGTGTCTAGTACCATTTGGCACCGTGAGTGCGTGTGAGTGATTTCATTCCCCGTAACTGAGCTCCCGACTCCCCTAATTTTATCCTCCACCTTACAGCTATATGTAAACCTAGATACATCACTCCACTGCCTAAAACTTTATCTCATTTTCACCCACTGAGTAAAGCTCAAACTGCTCTCCAGCCACATTGCTTGTCAGCCAAGCATTATGCTTTATCATCTAGTAATTTCCCCAAAAATATCATCTAGTAATTTCCCCAAAAATATCATCTAGTGAATTTCCCCACAAATATCATATAGTTCATGCTTTTGTGTCTTTACTCCTGTGGTTTCCTCTGCCTGAAACTCCTTCCCCACCTAATTCTAGTTCACCCTTCAAAGCTCAGTTAAATCGTCATTTCCTTAGAAATGCTTGCCTCGATCCCAGAGCTGTGGTCAGTGTCTCCTCTAAAATCTTCTGATACTCTGTTCATATTTTCATTATAGTACTCACCTTATGATATTGGAATGATCTATTTTTATATTTCCTTTAAATGATGGTGTTTTTGCTGCCTGATACAGAAAATCCAACTCAAACTGGAATATATTGGTTCACATAAATGAAAAGAGGAATCAGGCTTCAGGTATAGTTTAATCCAGAGATTCATTTAGATATGGGGCTTCATTTTTATGTATTTCTTTTGGCCTTGTCTTCCTGGGTTTACCTTCAGATTAGTTCCTCCTGGTATCAAAGTGATTACCAAGTTTTGTCACTGATAGCCAGATGAGAAGAATTTCTTTTCTCCTCACTAGCTAATGAAAGCTCTAAGATTTCACCAGTTGAGTCGGTGAAAAGACTGGTATCCATCTCTAAACCAGTCGTGAGTACAGAAGAGGTGGGAGTCTGCTCATTGGCCAGGACTCCATGACTGGAAAGTTCAGGTCCTTGTGGGAAGTGGTAAGAGGTAAAGGATACTTTGGAGACCATCAACATGATTCAGTGTACTTTCCAATTAGACCATGCTCCTAATGGTCATGCATACCTTGCCACAGTCATCTTTGGGTTCCCAGTGCTTGATACATGCAGAGTAGATAATCAGAACATATTTGCTTAGCTGAAGCAATTGAGCCTTTGGAACTGAAAAACACATCTGTACCCTTGCCCATCTTTATTGATGCAGATTCCATCTCCATGCTGGCTACTGTCTACAACTACTTTTCACCCTTCCACTCTACGATTTCTGCTTACAACTCATTTCCCTTATCCTGGGTTATCTTTACTCAAATTCGTCTTTAACCTCACCCATCCCCACCCTAATTCCAAAAAGATCTTCCTGTTTAGAGGCTCTCTAAAGTTTCCCTTACAAGTTGAAGGTTCTGTGATAAATGCACAAACATATTATCCCAAATGATAGAAATATGAAAAAAGAATGATCTGTCAGCCAGTCCTTTTTTATTTAATATTCCCCAAAGGTAGCTGCTGTATATCTTTTGATTGTTTCTTCAAAAGAAAGAGTATAACAGTACAAAGAGACTAGACTTTGCAAACAGGCCTGGGTCAAATCCACTTCTTAACTCTGTGAAATGTTGGGTGACTAATTTAATCTTTCCAAGCTCAGCCCCCTCCTGTGTAAAGTGGGGATAATAATACTCACCTTCCAGGATTATAATAAAGGCTAAGTAAGTTGAGCTATGTAATGTGGCTGGGACAGTACATGGTCAATTGATGTCACTTCTCTCCCTGTGCCATCCAGAATACATTATTGGCATGCCTAATTTCAGTTCCATAATTCTTTCCAATTTTCATGTGACCCAGCCTGTTGAAGAAGCTCCTCGTTACTGAAGTTAGTCTGTCCTCCCAGTGTTTAAGCATGGAAACTCGAGACTCCTTAGCAATTTTTGAGAATTTGTCCAGTTCCCCCAAAAGGCTGTTATCTACCTACTTTGGCATGCCCTGGTTTTATTTTCCTGGTGAAGCAGAAAATAGCCAGCTCGCCGGCTGTGGTCACACTGAAGAAATAGATAGGATGGTGTGAAAGTCAGGACCACCTATGGAGCTTTAAATGTCCTCAGGGCTCCTGCGTCTCAAGGCTCTAGCTTCTGTACGTGCTGTGTCCCTGATGTAAAACTCAGCGTCGTCTCCTCACTCCAAAAATAAACCTTGCTTAAAATTGTGGCAGGGAGGAGAAGTTCTTTCTCGACCTCACACAACATCAGATTTATCATTAGAGATCCTGTTTATAGAACCTCTCTCAGGGCTGTTACCTGGTTGTTACTTCAGACCTTCTTACCTGCTCTTGGTTCCTCTCTACATCATCTCTTCTCAGCGTTTGCTCTACTGTCCTTCTGGGAACAAAACAAAATCTCATTCAGGGTATTTTATCATCAACTTTTGTGGTTTTCACTACTAACCTCATATGCTGTAGAGCTCATCAAAAAATTTTATCAAACAAAGATAGTTCCCTTCCTCAGAAGAATTCTAATGTCAGCTGTTAATAGTTATTATTAATAACATCTTCACCTCATATATAAATGTGAGTGGGTTTTTTTCCCTGCAAAATGAACACAAAGGGCCACCCCATGGACTGCAAATGCTCTAAAATGCCAGGGACTGAAAAACAGAAGCCAGTGGCTTTATTTGACACCCAAGTGGGAGAAGGGCACATATTTTAAGTGTCCCTTTCCAATGGACTCCTAGCAGGGATAAAAGACATGGCAGGTCTTAGACTGAGACAACAGTTTTTAACGCTTGGATTTCTTGAGGGACTCAGTGAAAAACACTCGTTGCTCAGGTGTGCCATTTTCTCTCTCTTCATGCAGAATTCATTCTTGTGGTGAATACAATTGCCAAAGGCTCAACTCTTTAAAGTTTCGCACCTCTCCATTTTCATGAGAAGGACAACCAGAAAGAAAAACTTCTGGTCATCTTTCAGGGACACAAGTCTTCAAAGCCCCACACCATGGGCAGATATACAGGTTAATAAGATAGAAAAATATGGCACCTACCTTTAGGATTTCTTTTTTAAAGATTTTACTTTTGGGCACCTGGGGGGCTCAGTCTGCTGAGCATCTGACTTTTGATTTTGGCTGAGGTCATGATCTCATGGATTGTGGGATTGAGCCCTGCATCAGGCTCTGCACTCATAGCACAGAGCCTGCCTGGGATTCTCTCTCTCTGCCTCTCTCTCTGCCCCTCTCTCCTGCTTGTGTGCACTCTCTCTCCCAAAATAAATAAATAAATATTTTTTAAAAAGACTTTATTTTTAAGTAATCTCTACACCCAGCATGGGGCTCAAACTCAGAACCCCGAGATTGAGACTCACATGCTCCACCGACTGAGCCAGCCAGACACCCCATCTGTCTGTGGGATTCTTGAGTAAAGTTGTTTGCCTTTGTGCAGACTTTGTTCATCCTCAAAAAGCTATAAATAGAACTACCCTAATGTTTATAGCAACGTTATCTATGATAGCCAAATTATACACATACACATACACACAATGGAATATTACTCAGGCAAAAAACAGAATGAAATCTTGCCATTTGCAAGGACATAGATGGAGCTGGAGAATATAATGCTAAGCAAAATAAGTCAGAGAAAGACAAATACCATATGATTTCACTCATATGTGGAATTTAAGAAACAAAAAAAAATGAGTATAAGGAAAAAGAGAGGGAGAGAGAGAGAGAGAGAGAGAGAGAGAGGCAAACCAAGAAACAGACTCTTAACTATAGAGAACAAACTGATAGTTACCAGCGGGGAGGTGGTTGGGGCAATGGGTTAAACAGGTGATGGGGATTAAGGAGGGCACATGTTATGATGAGCATCAGGTGTTGTATGGAAGTATTCAATCACTAAATTGTACACCTGAAACTAATATTACAGTGTATGTTAACCGGAATTCAAATAAAAACTTTAAAAAAAGGAATGTATGTCCATTGTGGAAAGTCCAAAATATGAAGATACACAAAAGAAGAAAATAAGAGTTGAATCCCATTCCAGAAGTATACAGAAACAGCCACAGTTAATATTTCATTGCAAATATTTTTTACCTTTTCAGGTATATATGTTCACCTGGGTACATAGTTGTTATAAAAATGAATCATAGTTTTTGCATGCAGGTTTTCTTTTTAGACTTCAGGTACACAGAGTTGGGTTAACTGTACTACCTGATTCAGCATACGATTTTTTCTGGTCTTTCAAGGGACCCCTGTGGGTTTTGCCTCTCCTTTTCTTTTCCCGAATTTCATTTCCAGTCCTCCTCTCCTCACACTTCAGCAAAAACTCCAGTGTGTTTGATGTACTGTTAATATATACTGTTGTTTTGTGTGAATGTTTATAATCCATGCAAATGATATTGTGTTATAGACCTCCTAGTTTCTTTTTTTTTTTTTTCATTTAACACTTTTTGAAATCTCTCCATGTTGCTGTATCTATTTCTAGTCCATAGTCCTAAATGCTGCCTAGCAGGTCATCACATTTTACTTAGCTAAAACCCTACATATGCTTAGTTGCCTCATACAAAAACCTGGGAAGAATTTGCTTGCTCTAGAACAAGGATGGAGCTTCCAGGGTCCCGAGGTAACTTTGTGTCTGATTTCACTGTCTTGTCAGATTACAGTTCATAAGGGTGAACCAGTGTGTATTTCTGCTGGAGTGGTTGTCATTACCCACATTTCTAATTTTGGTCAGTCTGATGGGTGTGAAGTGCCATGTGGCTGTTTTAACTTACGTGTTCTGATAATAAAGGAATTTGAGCATAGCCTTACATACCTCTTAGCCAATTAGATTTCCCCATTCTAAGATTAGCCTGTGGGAAGCCTTCGATTATTTAGAATGGGATGTTTCCTGCCTCTTGCTCTGTTTATTTGTCTTTCTTGCAGATTAAAGAGAATACCTACTTCGACGTTTTTCATAGTGCCTATGTTTTGACAATCTGTCACCTTGTGTTAGCTTTCTTTCGATAGTGTTTTTTGCCAAACATAAATTCTTCATTTTTTTGGTCTATACAGCTTGATTTACACATATGGCACATATCTTTCATATGTCATTGTTTTGTGTTGGGTATGGGGGGGAATGCTGGTTAAACCTGGTTTATTTATTGGAAAGTTTCTCGTTGCAACGGGAATGGTTATATGAATTGAAGGTACTTAAACTATTATTTTTCAGTGTACTTCTGTTGATATCATCTCATTTGATCTTTCTAAAAACCCTGAAAACTAGGCAAAACCGGTATTATTCTCCCCACTTCATGAATGAGGAAATTTATTTTACTCAGAGACATGTAGTTCACATAACTGATTGGTGACCAAGCCAAGATCAACAGTTAAACCTCTTTTCCCTGAGCAATATCCCCATGCAGCTTATTAAGAGTTAGAGTTGTTTCCAACAGAGTACAGTCATCTTAATCTTCTCCATGAGAAAGTCATTCACTGCCTGATGAGATGGACTTATCAAAACAGATGTTTTAATAAACCTGGCTTGACCTCTCATTTTGGTCTAAAAGGTGAGCCAAGTGGTCTTCTTCTCAAAAAAAGGCAGAGGTGTCCGTGTGGGAAGGGATCAGTCATCTTTTTGAACAGTTGTAGGAGATAAGTTGCTTTGAGTCCTGTTCTGAATGTGGTGACTGCAGATAAATTATGGTTTTCAAGGGAAACCATCTTCCAGACCTGCCCTCAGCTTAGGGATGGAATGAATCATAGGGCCAAGCAGAGCATAAATGTGGATATGCAGATGGGAAGCAGGAAGAGTTTCCACCCACTGTCACATCAGAAAATGTCCTCCCAGAAAATGAGTATGTCGTTCACTGTGACCTCAGTGTAGGCCATTAAAAGACAGATTCAAGAGAAATGTTGGACTCTGGCCCCTAAAATCAATGAATACTGTCCCAGGGATGGGACTAATGAGCTGGAGGTCAGATGATTATCTGTAGGGGAAAGTGAAGTCCAGCTCTCAGCTCCTGCTGGCGAAGAAAAAGGTGATTGAATGATGGGGTGATGGAGAATTCATTCTTCAGTGTGATCTTAATTACATTACAAAATGCTGTTCATCAGCATTTTGTGGCCAAGGAGAGGGAAGCTCAGTTGGCTGCTGGTTGGTTAGGGCTTTTCAATCTTGGCATGTCCGTCTGCACCACGGACAACAGCAGGGCAACACCTGTGTTCTCTGACTGAGCATGTCTCCCTCATAAAAACATTCCTTCTGTATAATCCAACTAAGCAAGGCTTATAGTTGGTACTTTAAGAATGAGTATTTCAAAGACTTGCCAAATGGAGCTCATAAAATTGTAATAACAATAATAATTATAACTTCTAAATACTGACTGCTTACTGTGTGCCCAGCACTGTGTTTAACAAGCATCATTTTATTTACTCTGGGGGGGGCGGGGAACTTGGGCATAAATACTGTTATTATCTCCATTTTTCAGGTGAGGAAATTGAGGCTTAGAGAGAGATGGAATGAGTTGCCCAATAACTGGCAAAACTGGAATGCAAATCCAGAACTGCCTGACTCCGAAGGTGAATGTCTGTGCTCCCAAAATTAGTATTCGTTACCTATTTCTGCATAACAAATTGCCCTAACGTTTAGCTGTAAAAACAAAAAATGTCACCTCTTATGAGGGTTACAAATTTAAGAGTGGCCTGGTTGGGTGTTTCTGGCTCAGAATCGCTCATGAAGTTGTACTAAAGGTGTCCACCAGCTCTTTGCCATGTGAGCCTTACTAGAGAGCCACCGGAATTTCATCCATAAAATAAAGACATCCTCCAGGTTTTTACAAGGATCCACTGAAACAACCTATGGGAGAGTGCTATGTAAGCTGAAATAGCAATAACATTATATGAATTTACTGCCATCTTGCATAGGGTATTCAGGGAAGTGGAGATATCCCTGACTCCTGCAGAATGACCAAGATCATGCCTAATACACTCCATGCCCTAGAAGAAGCCCAGCCACTGTGAGGTGACGCTGTAGAGTGAAGCGTCTGCACACAGTCCCCATGAGACAGTTTATAGTCAGTGGTCTGGCTGGGATTCCCTGCTTTCCCTCATAATGGAAAGAAGAGGGGGAAAATGTTCTCATCTACAGAGACCTGGTCGCTTCTAGAAAGTAAACACCCAACCCCTTTTGCTTTCTAGCCCAAGATGTTGGGATCTAAACCCAGGATGGAAGTAACAAATGGTCTCAATAGAAAATGAAGCCTGGATGGCTTGGTCAGTTAAGCATCCAACTCTTGATTTGGACTCAGGTCATGGTCTCACGGTTCGTGAGTTTGAGCCCCACGTCAGGCTCTGCACTGACAGTGCAGAGCCTGCTTGGAATTCTCTCTCCCTTTCTCTCTGCCGCTCCCCCACTCGCTCTCAAAAATAAATAAACATTGAAAAGAAAAGAAAAGAAAAGAAAAGAAAAGAAAAGAAAAGAAAAGAAAAGAAAAGAAAAGAAAAGAAAAGAAAGAAAAGAAAAGAAAAGAAAAGAAAAGAAAAGAAAAGAAAAGAAAAGAAAAGAAAGAAAAGAAAATGAATCCAGAGCTTAGCCTAAGAGAGGAGAATATGGTAGAAAGTCTTTGGTGTCAGACCCATATATGCCCACTTTTGTTATGACAAAACTAATGCTCAAGGAAGTTCTATAATCTGAAGAATGACATACTTTGTGTGTAAAGCACCTAGGGGACTGTCTGACACATAGTAAGTTCTCTAAAGAGAAGTTTGGTGGTAGTTTCTGTTATGACTGTCATCTTTCTAATCTCATATGGTTGTTTTCAGGATCAAGGTGACGTGTCCTATTGCTTATTAGATTATAAACTCCAGGAGAATGGGAATCTTGTATATCCTATGTATCTGTCTTCCTACTGTATTCCCAGCAACTATGAATGTGCCTAACACAAACCCAGTATGTAGGAGACACTCCATGGTTGATAGTTATGAGCATTTTCATCATCAACAACCCCATCATCATCATCACTGTCAGCGTTTCCATCCCAAGGCATGAGAATACCCTGCTGTGATATTTCAATAATGCTCTCGGTCTGTGAACATGAGACGTAATTCCTTTTTGCTCCAGGTACCCTTCATTCACAGAAGAGTCTGTTTCTTTTTCCCATGGTAACAAAAATGTACTCTGCATATTGGTATTATGTTGTTATGGCTTAAAGCAAAAAAAAAAAAAATTCCTAGAAAGCCTTAATAAACCCTGTCAACAGATTCATTATATGTTGGACCTCTGTCCATCTGGTATTGGACCACATCTCCACTATTTACTATGCGCCTTTGAAGAAGTTACCAACCTTCTCTGGCCCTGAATGGACTCATCTATAAAGTGAAAAACAAACAAAAAACTAAGTAACACTAGCCAAATACCAATATGGCTGTTGTAAAGAATAACTGAGATTCTCTTTGCCAGTTCTCTTGCATGCATCCTTCCATGGCAGGTAGATACCCAAGAAGTATCTATGGAAATAAATGTGTTAACTAAATGAACACGGTAATTTTATCCCTGACTTCGTTACTCATTCCAAAACTTGAGTCTGTGTGAGAGGAAGAAGAGATCCTTCCAAAGTCTGGGGAATTCTGAAGGAGTAGAAGACACAGGTTCCAGGATTCGGTGTAACTTTGGGCAAGTCACAAGGTCTGATTCAGAGTCTCATGGGACTTACCCACAAAATAAGAGGAAATGATGGTTGCACCAAATGTGAATGTTCTTAATGGCCCTGAACTCTCCATTTAAAAATAGTTAAAATGGTAAATGTTATGTATATTTTATAACAATGAAAAGGGGGGTGGGGGGAAGGAAAATCCTAGCTGGCTGGAGTAGTAACTTTCTGATACTGGAATCCCAAAGCTTGAGACAAGTAACACTGGCTAATATACGATCCTGCACTTTGTGCCAGACACTGCTCAGATGTCAGGAGCATGAACTCATGCAACCTTCCGAGTGGTCCTGTGAGCAAGGTAGAATTATTACCCCCATTTTACACATGGGTGAAAACAGAAGCTCAAGCTAGCGTTTCCAGAGGTGGGGATTGAACCAATCACAGAGGCAGGCACCCCAAATCCCCATCAAGGAGAACTTTGATGGAGAAGGTAGTAGGGAGCCCAGTGAGTTTGGGAAGGGTCTTGGCTACTTCTCTTCTTTGAAGCTCCTGATATATTGGAGCAGACGGAGAGAGGGAATGAGGAAAAGGAAGAAGAATCAGGTGGGGGAGCGGGGAATGAAGGCACACAGTTACTATTTTCCTGGTTTTTTTAAAATTTTGTTTTAATGTTTATTTATGAGAGAGAGAGAGAGAGACAGAGTGCAAGCAGGGGAGGGGCAGAGAGAGAGGAAGACACAGAATCTGAAGCAGGCTCCAGGCTCTGAGCTGTCAGCACAGAACCCAATGAGGGACTCAAACTCACGGACCGCAAGATCATGACCTGAGCCAAAGTCGGATGCTTAACTGAGAGCCACCCAGGCGCCCCTCCGTTTTGTTTTGTTTTGTTTTGTTTTGTTTTGTTTTTAATATTAACATGTAATTGTTATATTGGGGTGATCCTAATAATAAAAAAAATTTATTAAGCCATGACATCAAAAGCCCCAAAATTTGGGAGGGCTGAGCAGTTTCCAAGCCTCTCCCACCCTCCAGTTCTTCCTGTGGAGAGAGGCTCAAAGTGGTATTGTGATGTAGCCTCAGGTGGCTCATCTTGCCATATCCATAGATTATAGAGGTGGCTTCTAGGACCCCACAGCCGGAGAGCAACAACAAGCCCAAGTCTTCCATCATATCATTAGTTTGACAAGATAGAGCTGTCAGGACCACATACTGAGAAGCGTCACTCCCCCTAGTCACCTGTCATGGACTTGATTGATTCTTAAAATAGCTGTAGCAGTAAAATGAATGAATGAATGAATAAGTTGTAGTAGTCATAATAATAATAATATTAATAATAATAATAATAATAATAATAGCAGCTAACACATAGAAGGCTTATATGTCTGATAAGCATGTTATACACAGCTCATTCATCCCTCCCCAGCAATTTGGTCTGGTAGGTACAGTACAGTCATCAATCATTATCTTCTTAAATATGAGGAAACAGCTGTACATAGACATTACATAATTTGCCCGAGGTCACAAAGGTTTTAAGTTGCAGAAGCAGAATGGAATTATGGAGAGTGGCTACCATTTATGGAACATTTACAATGGAGTTGAATGGAACAATTCATATAAACATTTAACCCAGAGCCTTACACCATCCCTATGAAGAAGGTCCTATGACTATCATCTTAAATTTACCCATGGGGAAAGCATGGCTTACGGAAGGCAAGAGACACAGCTCAAAAGTGGGGAGTCTGCCTTATGTCAAAGCACAAATGATAATTCTGTCCTTTGGGCTGCTTGGAAACTGATTAGAAACCAAAAAGGTAGATTTTTAACGATGTTGTGACATCACTTTGTCTACTTTTTGGGTTTTGAACCAATGTTGTTTTTTTTGTTTTGTTTTTTCATCCACATGAAGCATAAGAGAGGGTTCCAGTCTCCCAAAACATGTCTTTTCATCTTAAGGGTCAAATGTGATAATGAAATAAACTGTTCCATTCAGTCCCTCTATCAAATTTCTCATAGAAGATGGATAATGTTTGTGTGCCTTTCTTGGACACGAGTTGTGATCACGTTTCCATAATCTTTCCATGTAGCAATGCAGAGTCACTCTAGGCAGCCCAGGCAGGGTTTTTCCCATAATTGTGCCCATAATAATCCATCATTTTATATTTACTTCATCATTTTCCACAGTTGACAAGAACACCCATAATCGTAGATGCAGTAATCAACTGTTTCACAATTGCCCCATCCTAAATTTAGGCCCTGAACTTGGTTATTTAGCTAGAGTGCTTCATTGTTGAGTGCCACTCTTTCACGATGAGGGAAAGTGCTACTGTTTGGACTGTATTTAATTCTTATTATTTCTCAAGTTGAACTGGATACCATGGAGTTTAATAACACAGGGGATAATTGCTTTAATGCTGTTAAGGCACAACGCTGCCCACTTCCCTAGTCTTTGCTAGGACTGTCTCACAAGTGGGAGGCTGCTGCTCACTGAGGCTTTTCTGCTTCAATATTTTAATAAAACAAACATCGTTGCAGAGCACAATTCATGGATGGTTCAGGGAAGGGTATGAAGTAGTTACCAAACAGCTTTTCATAGCTGCTAATACTCACTGGTTGAGGACTTACTATGTGCTTAGCACAGTACCATCAGCTTATTCAAACCACAACAAGCCTAGAAGGTAATTGTTATTACTATTATGCTGACACTGGCTTGAAGGGATTCGTTTATAGCAGGTCACATGGTCTGCAGCAAGAGGGTTGGGGGGACAGCTCCAGAGTCAAAGTGTACAATTCCTGCTACATTGTCTTCCAGAACAGGCTACTTTGTTGTTTTTGCAGAGTGAAGGAGGGAATCAGAGTCCAGACAGAAAACTCAACACAAAATAACCTTAGGAAGAATAGAGAGTCCCTTGTGAGTTGTGAATTCTGGGTGCCCATTTGCCTGTTCTCTCAGTGGACTGTCACAGTACTAACTGACAATCAGCATTGTCCTTACTTCTGTGTGTCCCCTCCTATCTACTTTTTAATGTTTATTTATTTTTGACAGAGAGAGAGAGAGACAGACAGAGCATGAGTGGGGGAGGGGCAGAGAGAGAGAGGGAGACACAGAATTTGAAACAGGCTCCAGGCTCTGAGCTGTCAGCACAGAGCCTGACGCGGGGCTCGAACTCACAGACCACGAGATCATGACCTGAGCCGAAGTCGGACGCTCAACCGACTGAGCCACCCAGGCGCCCCTCTTATCTACCTTTTAAATATGACCCCAACATCCAAGAGACGAGTGAAATTTTCCCTGAAGTATAAAGTATCTTATGAAGTATCCATTCCAGCTGCTAAGATCCCGTTCACATTGTAGTGAGACTCTCACATTCGATTGCCTGCTGAAAAGCTATTTTCCCTTTATCAAAATGATAAAACCCTGTGGACACCAGTACACATGTGAAAAAATAGATTTACGGTAATTGTGTTCATTTAAAATGTTTATAATATGTACGTTTTCCGCTAACAAATTGATAGTGACATCATACTGACCCTAAAATATAAGACTTATACATTTGAGATAATGGAGCTGATTTTAAGATAAATGATGGTACAAATGGCCGCTTACTGGGATAATACCTTCTGATTACCAAGAAATGGGATGAAATTCTAAAATGTAAGCATATTTATCTAAACGTAACTTGGAATTCATTGGTCAAACATTGAACTTTTTGATGATACTTCTGTAAGGAAAAGTGGATAAAAATCAATTCTGCTTCTGAAAGTACTTATAAATCAAGAAAAAAATAGCTGTGTTTTGTGGAGAATTATCTATTTGTAATGTCTTATTTTATAGCAATAATTTTACTTTTTCTTAATCATCCCCCTAACCTCTAAAAATAAAAGCAACAGTCACTATAAACAACATATATATTTTGTTCATCGCTTCATCCAAGAAATATTTCTGTATCAGGCATTATGCCCTAGGGATACGGTAAGCAAGCGAGGTGCAGAAACTACCATCACAGGTGCATTCCACTGGGGAAGACAAATTATGAACACAAAGCCAAATCAATATGTGTCATTTGGGATGATGACAAATATTGCGATGAACATAAAGCGAGGTAAGGAGGTACCTTCTTTGGGGAGAGGGGTAGTCAGGGAAGGCCTTTTATAGAGATAACATTCCAGCAGAGACTAATGAATGAGAAAGAATGTTCCAACCCCTTTTGTGCACAGACTTCTCACCAAAAGCAATTGGAGAGCCACCAGTCCTACTGAAAGGAGAATGATTCCCTCCTACCTTCTTCCCTGTCATTTCTTTTTCCTAGTTCTGTTTTCCTCAGAAAATATTGATCTAAGATGAAAAGATCTTCGTTCATCTTCCCCTACATTATTCCCCAAAATGAAACCAGAGCACTCCATGGAGCTGAGCCAAATGTGAGCCTCCCTGCCAAGGGACCCAGTTCTAATACCTAGCTTGCAGCCTGTTTTAAGGCCCTTATGTGCTTGGGACTTCAAGGACTCTTCAGATACCTTTCTCCCTGTGGGAAGCACCTTAACATGTCACCAGCCCACCTCACCCCCCTGATCTGCCTATTTTGCCAGGACTGAGGGGGACATCTGGACCTTTCCCATTCACAGAGCTGGGTGTAAGGAGTTTACATGCCAATGTGGAAACAGTCTATGTGCTGCTTCACAACCCTTCTCTCTGCCTTAGGGAAGAGGAGGAAGAGGAAGGGAAATGCCATTTGATAGGATTCTCCTAAAAGGCAGGCACTACCACAGACATTTGATGCACCTTACCTTATCTTCCCACCTTACCTGGGAACTCAAGGACCCCAGAATGCTCAAACCATGTCTGTCTTCAAAGTCACCCAGTTCATAAGTGGTTGATCTGGGATTTGGTCCCATTTCAGTTTCCAAAACCATCTCATGTTCTTTCTACTACATGGATCCAGAAAGCTGTCAACTTCCTTGTCTTAGAGGGAAATGAGATATGGAACTCTCCCGCTACTCGGCCTATTCAAAACCCTTCTAATTCTCACAGGCACTGCCTGGCAACTGGTATATCAAAGCTACAAATTAAGGTTTCAACTAAGTAAAGTTCCAGTTTCCAGAATACAATTTCCAATAAGAAGATATTTCAGGCAGTGAACCAACTACCTTAACAGTGGGTGCCAAAACCCTATGGGCGATTTATAGCGAAGTTGAAATAAGGAATGAAACAAATACATTTAGACTTTACTGAATTTCTCTCCGTTTGGGAGGAAGAAAAAATATTATTCTCTGCAAATGGAAAAAAATAGATTCATTTCTCTCTGCTATTACATGGGTCCAGCTAAGCAATAATGCACGGCAAAGCCAAATGCTCTGATCGGTTTCTCTGAGCTGTTATTAAAGTTTGCAAAATATTGCTCAGATTCTTCCTGGCAGGGTTTCAATATTGTCTGTTTAAACCAGAATCGGGCTAGCACTCTTCATTTCTGTTAAGCTTGCCAGAGCTGGTGACCCCACCTCACAAATCTGGTGCCATGGCCTCCATCCAGCACACCCTGAGCACCAACACCCTCTGTTGCCTCTGATATGACTCAGTTCAAAATGACTGAATCAACTTTGTCTTCCCCTTCACTTTGCCTCCCTTTTTCACCCTCAACATATGTGCACATGCACATGCAACATGCAAGCACACACACACACACACACACACACACACACACACACACACACACACATTGGACTTTCACGCTGGTATTCCTGCAATGATGTTGGGGCTCTGATCCCAGTAATCTAAAAGGAACATAAGACTCTTAATTCCCTCTGCTGATCTGGCAGATGATCTTAACCCTACAACAGCACCCCTCACCACTACCCAACTTTGTCCCTGACCTCACTCTGGCCCTACTCAACCTGTTCCATTTCCTTAGATACCCCATCTACTTTGTTGCCCCTGGCTATGCCTGAAGGGATCGCCCTTCCTCCCTCCCATTCTGATGAATTCCAGTTTACCCTCCAGTCTCAAGTTGGCTGGCATTTCTGTGATCCCCTAGGATGATGGTTTACATGCTCCTGTTTTGCGCTACTGCGGGGAGTTTATATTGTCACAACCTTGGTTGTAATTTGTGTCTTCAGTGCAGCTGGGAGCTCTGAGATACAGAACAAGTTCTGTCTTTTTTTAAAATTTTTCTTTTTTCATATATTTTTTTAATGTTTATTTATTTTTGACAGAGAGAGACAGAGTGTAAGTGGGGGAGGGGCAGAGAGAGAGGGAGACACAGAATCGGAAGCACCTCCAGGCTCTGAGCTGTCAGCACAGAGCCTGATGCAAGGCTCGAATTTACAAACTGCAACATCATGACCTGAGCTGAAGTCGGATGCTTAACCGACTGAGCCACCCAGGCGCCCCAGGATAAGGTCTTTCTTGTTCATAGACCTATATGAAGGTAGGCTGACTGCTATAACATGCAAAGTCATGTATAAAATTTCCAATCTGATAGACTCGTTTTTGCATGGATAACAGTCCTAGGCAAGTTTGACAGGTGGACAGGATGGCCCTCATGCATGCAATCAGTGACCCAGGCCAACAGAGGCTCTGCCATCATCAATGAGTGGCTTTCAAAGTCTCCCTAGAGGTTTCCTCCTTTCAATCCAGCCCAAAAGAAAAAGAGTGCTAAGGAATGCCTCAGGAGAGGCTTTCACGGACCAGGTCTAGAGGTGTATACATCACTGTTCACATCCTGTTGGCAAGAATTCAGTCACGTGGCCACACCTCATTGTGAGGGGTTCTAGGACATATGGTCCCTAGCTGGACAGCTCTTTCTACTGAAAGGTATATGGAAGGGAGAACACAAATTTTGGTAGATAGGTAGCCTTCTAACACACAATACCCAATCAACAAATGTTTGCTAAATAAATAAATGAATCAGTGAGTGAAAAAACTTAGGGTCAAAGACACCCCTAACATATTATGAGCTGTGGTACAGGATCACCTTCTCATAGCTACTTCAAATGAAAAAACTACACACAACCAGTGGTTGTGTGTAAGTGGAAACTGCAATGGCCTTAGCCATGTTCCATGATCACTGGGAGAATAAAGGTGCCTGGCACAGTACCCAGCATATAGTTTGTGCCCAATGAATACCAGCTAAATGAATTAATGAATGGAACTCATAGACTGTTGAGGTTAGAAGTGACTTAAACATCACCATGTCTGTATTGTGCTGGCTTCCAGTCCCCACACACAGGAAGCCTGCTTGCTCCCAGAGCAGCACCTGCCTCCTCAGGTCATCCCTAACCGTCCTTCACTGAGCTGAAACCTGTCTCCCCACACTGTCCCCACATTGGTCTGGATCTGTCCCTTGAGATCATATAAAGCACATGTCCTCCAGAGGTACTCAAACCTGGATGAACATCAAAACCACCAGGGAAGCTTTTAGGAAATGACACAGTCCCAGATGGCATCCCTAGATACTGACTTACTATATCCCCTGTGTTGTTCAGGAATCAACAGTGTGATCAGCTCCCCCAAATGATCCTCACATATAGCCTGTCTAGGAGACCATGTGTCTGAGATTTCTCTCGATGATAGAGTCCTGCTTCCATTCCTTACTAGTCGTAGTCCCTTGGGCAAGTCATTTAGCCTCTTTAACTGTCATCTCTAAAACTGTGACGGGAATAGTATCTATGTCCTAAGCTTTAAAAAACAAAAAAATAAGGGTGGGGCGGGTGCCTGAATTGCTCCGTCGGTTGAGCATTCGACTCGATTTTGGCTAAGGTCATGATCTCACGGTTTGTAAGTTCAAGCCCCACATTGGGGCACTGTTAGTGCAGAGTCTGCTTGGGATTCTCTCTCTCTCCCTCTCTCTCTGCCCCACCCCTGCTCGCTCTCTCTCTCTCTCTCAAAATAAATGAACCTAAAAAAAAATAGTATCTGTGTCACAGGGTTGTTGTGAGGTCCAGATGAGAATTCCAAATAAAGCCCTTAGCATGGTGCCTGCACTATAGTAGGCCCTCATTAAACATAGATGACCGTTTTCATTGTCACTTTCTTGCTCCTTTTGCTGGTTCCTGCTCAGCCTCCTTAGCAGGTCTTCAGGTATGCCAAAGTGACCATTACAGAACACTTCTTTTCCAGGCCACTAACCCTCAGATTTCTTTTCTTAAAATCCCTTTCCCCGCATGGCAGATTCATATTTTCTCTCTCATAGGTAGATCACATCCCAGGAGGAAGTGTGTTGTTGGTGCAGCTCAGAATTAGCAGGGACTGAAGCATCTGATGCGATAAATGCGATCATTGGGCTTCAGCTCTGAACTTCAGATGGCAGTCACTACTGGTCATAGTAAGACAGCTGTACATTCTTTTTCCAGGAAAATCCTCCCAGAGGGGAACCCAAGAGGTGCAAGCATCTGTAACGAAGGGGGAAAACAGAGAGAGGAAAGGGGAGCTCATCATCTGAATGCTTTCATCTCCGTATGCTTAGTTGTGAGTCGGAGCCTAGACCTAGTTAGCTCATGAAGTTCTCAGAGCTTGTTACGGATTTTCAGCCTTTAGTCCTTATACGCGACACCATGGGAACCAAAATAATGAAAATGGTGCCTGGGGAGGTGGAAAGGGCAGGCCTAAAAGTTCAGTGTGAAGTTAGAAAGGAGGGGGGAGAACAGGCCAAATGTGCAAAGCAAGGTGTGGTGTGGACTTTGGGAGGGCCAAAAGAAGTCAGGGAGAAAAAAGCCTGCACAGTACAGGAGACACAATTTTCCTAAGTCTTATTTGTCAGCCATGGGTTGCTTTCCTTTCCCTTGTGGCTAAAGCCTGTCCTTACACAGTTGGGGAATGGAGAGGATAAATTCACTTATAATCATAATAATTTGTATTAATAAAATGTTCTTCTTAAAGCTGCAGAAATGTTCAGTCCCATCCCTGTGAGTGAGAGGTCAACTAAATATCAATATTCCTGTCTAATAAATAATGAAAGCAAGTCTCAGAAAGGCAAGTGACTAAGCCAGTGTCATACTTCCTTGTTGTGCTAGACCCAGGAGGAAAACACATTGTCTTCTAATTCCAACTGCAGTGTCCTTTACTCCAAATGCTGCCAGTGGTTTCTGAAATGTTCCACTCATTCACCCTCTCACTGTTCCTCAGTCTTTCCACACACACACACACACACACACAGACACACACACACCTGCCCAGTTTTTCTCAGCAGCTATCATCCTCGGCTTACGTGTCAACCCCTCTGGAAGTTCTTGATTTCCACAAGCTGACCTACTTCCTTCTTCCTCCGTGCACCCATAAAACTTTGCTTCTTCCTAAGACAGAACAGGGGTATCATTAGATTCTATTGTTTTTTGCAAGGCCCCCTCCCCACTGCCGCACCGTGCACCACGATGACTTAATTGAGGGCAGGGACTGTGTAAATTTTTATCTTTGTATCCCCAGCGCCTCACACAGCGCATAGCATGTAGTGGGTCCACCACAAATGTTTGCTGAATGGTTGATGGATAGATGGACAGATGGATGGATAGAAGGACTTTCAAGGTTGAAATTTAAAGAAATATATGAGAAGTCAGCCTGCTGTCAACAGAGGGCTTTCTTGACCTTCGATAGAATTCTTTTATATCCTATATATCCATATTCTGCCAGAATTCCCATTGCTGAAATGTTTATTTGATATCAATCTTCAATATGCCCAAAAGGGAAAGAGCTTGTCCCAGGCAGCAGGGTAACAGGAACAGCAGTCTCCAGATAACCAGAATTTGAATCCTGATTCATCAAGTTACTGGGTATATGGATTTTTGCTAGTAACTTAGCCTCCTTATACCTCAGTTTCTTCTTGTGTTAAATGGAGATGGTCATGCCCCTCCCCCACCTGTTCACATGGTTTGTGAGGATTAAATGAGATAATAAATATAAAATACTTATTATGCACCAGCACTTTGGACAGCGCCTGACACAGAGTAAGCGCTCAGTGTGTGTGAACTCTTCTATTTTCCTGCTGCATACACACAAATCCTGTGACCCAGACAGTTGTCTGAGTCAAGTCTGTATCTGGATACCCAGTTTGTAGAACACCTGAAGGGGTGACTCAAGCTACTCTGGGGACTGAACCAGCTGTAATTCACGGCAGCCTTAGGTACTTTCCTGCCCCTCTTGGAGCCTCAGCCCCATCATCTGTTCTTGCAGGGCTGCTTCAGTGTTGTCTCGAGCTCCAGATCAAGCTTCCTCCTGCCCTTAGCACATCGAGAGGTATGACTAGGACTGTAAGCTCTTTGAAGGCAGAAACTGTTCAATCCGCATCCTTGCATATACAGGCCCAACTTGCTCCTCTGAAGTCCCTTTGTAAAGTTTTGCTGAGTTGAAATAAACTTACCTAAATTGCTTAACATGCTCTTTTGGGGACTTAGTCAAACTCCTGAGTACTAAGCTCCAGAAAGGTTCTGGCCCATTAACCCTATTCCCCTGCAAGCAGTTAGTGAACTTAATGATCCTACTGCCCCCAGCATGGCACCAAGCCCACTCCCTCCCAGATTACTCCCAGATCTTCTCTGAGAGCCGGCAGCCTCCGAAAGCCCTGGCAACACAGCCTTCCCAGCAGCATTTGGGAAGCAAGGTCAAGTTCTCTGTAAAGTCAATGGAATGACCTTCTTTTAGGTTCTGGGTAATCCAGCCTCATGTTCATAGACAGAATGCTCTCCCTGGAGTCGTGAGCTCTTAGTTTTTATGTCTGTGCCTACCTAGCACAGCACCCAGAACATAACCAACATTCAACGTAGAATGAATGAATGAATGAATGAATGGAGGCATAGTTTTTTTTTAAAAATAATATTAGCCTCAAAATGTGTGGCATTTACCTAATACAGGAAGGAGACCAGCCTCAGCTGCTTTTACCGTTTTCTAATAAAAAAAGTCCTCTCCCATGAGTGATTTTATGACCTCTATAAGCAAAGGGCAGGGCAGGGGGAGGGGGGAGCAACAAAATCTTTTGGTCATTTCAATACATACTCTCTCCAACCCTCTGCCCTTTTGAGAAGTCTCAGTTGAGAAATCTCTGTAATAGGTGAGCAATGATAATGTCATTGAATAAAGATTGATGGAAACAGACATAAACCCAAAATGTTTTTAGTGCCAGAAATACTGTTTGCTCAACAATAAGTTACATCAAAGGACTTAAACATTTCCCACAGAGGTCAGCAGTTCTGTAAGTGATGCACTGAAATTCATACCTCTTCCAGACACGCTCTGTGTCTGGCACGAAAAAGAAAAAGTCAAATCTGTTAACGTCAATTCCCAGAGGAGGCAGTTTTGCCTTTTCTGATTATTGTTCAGGTGTGTTGTTCTCCACACAGCTAGCCTCTGGAGGCTGGTTAGACCTGTTATAAAATTAAAGAGCTTTGTTTTATAGTTTACAAATCTATTTTTTTTTTTACTCCTGGAACTAAAAATATAGCCTGCAGATGTCTGTCCAGTGTGTGAATCTTAGAGGCACTCCACTTCAGCAAGCATCGCTGTTCCCATAATCAGCCAGGTCTTGAGGCAAACCACCTGGGCTAAATTATATCCTTGGTTTCCTTTGTGATTTTTAAATATTGCCCTTTGTTATTATGACACCTGTTATCTGAGAATCATGATTTTGGGGTCAAAGTATTTGAGATTAGAAAGCATAATTACAATACAAATAATAAATTTAAAAAGGGGGGCACCTGGCTGGCTCACTTGGAAGAGCATGCAACTCTTGATCTCAGGGTCATGAGTTGGAGCCCCACATTGGGTATAGAGATTACTAAAAAAATAAAACTTAAAAGAAGAAAATATAATAATTATTAGAAATTATAAATTGGAAAATATAATAGTAACATTTGAGTGCTAGGGGCTTTTTCTTCTACTTTGTTGCGTTACTACAACAACCTATGATCTGAGTACATTATCATTTATCTGGTATGGATGAGGGGAGTCATCACTCATCAACTTCTGAAATACAAAATAACGTACTTATGTATGTTTTTTATCGTGTCTTCCCTCACTAAAATAGGAGTTTTATGAACGGAAGAAATCTTCTGTTCATTGACTTACGCCAAGGTCAAGAACAGAGCCTAGCACATAGTAAGTCTTCACTGTGTCATTATTCATAGTTGTCATTATTATCTCTTTACCTACTGAACCATGCCACTTCTGCCCATGGCAGGAAAACTGAGGTCCAGAGCCACCCAGTGACTTCCTGAAGATGGACACAATGCACGCACTGACAAGGAAAACCAGGTCTCCTTCCCGCCTGCCCGGTGCTTTGTCTAAACCCCAATTCAATCTTGCCATACATTTATTATGGTGTAAAATGAATAACTGTTTATGACTTCATTCCCAGGCCCATTATTGCTTTTATATCACATCAAGGAACTTGAGACAGGCGAAAGATATAGCCCTATCGATTTTTCTCAGAAACTCAACTTTGCCTTCTTATGTGGAATCCGTGCTCAAGTCCCATTTTGAGAACAGGAGCCAGTCTCTAATAGAAAACTGTACCCAATGACTATCTCCATGTCAGGGCAGGGTTGTGGTAGTGTTCTGCTTTAGGATTCTTAAAATCAGTCATCTGAATTAAGGGCCCTTTTCTGTTCCTATCTGCCAGACTTCCACAGAACCTTAGGACCAACCTAAAGTCAAAATGCTGAGATGTTTTCAGCTCTTGGATTCTGAGCAGACTAATATCTTCCAGAGAAAATCCAGATCCTAGAAGAAGTAACATGGGAGTGACTCACCCCTGCCTGAATAAGGCATTGAGTTCCATGGGTCTGGTGGATATGGAAGAGATTCTGGATGTTGGCTGAAGAAGGAAGTGACAACTTTAGAAGTAAGGGTGCATTAAAACAAAGGGACTTGTATTTAGCTTTCTGAAAAAAAGAAAGGCTACAGAACCTGTCAAGAGGATACATTTGTTTGAGCATGAGTTGTTTTCTCATTACCTGCAATACCATATCTCCTTTTCCTGGTATTAATATCTCCTTGTTCTGTTAAAACTGGAATATGTCACTCTCAGTACAAGACATATGTAGAGAATTTTTCTACTTCTGATGATGTGCCCAGACTATTCTGCCATCATACCATTTACAAGGCTGCTGACTGGAAGGAAGGGACTTACCTGTACTTTTACCAAGTTAGATGGCACACATTCATTAAATCCATGACCTTTAACTGACTAGTACCATGCTGTATTAAGGGATGCATTGCAGTCTTTTAGGGTAATGATGATAAGGATGAGTCCTCATAAAGTTCTGTATACTTTAAAAATCACTTTCTCATATGTTTTTAAAGTTTACATTATTGGGATGCCTGAGTGGCTCAGTCAGTTGAGCGACCAACTTTTGGTCTCGTCTCAGGTCATGATCTCGAGGTCGTGGGATCAGGCCCTGCATCAGGCTCCATGCTGGGTGTGAAGCCTGTTTGGGATTCTCTCTCTCCTTCCTCTCTCTCTCTCTCTCTCTCAAAATAAGTAAATAAAACATTAAAAAAAATAAAGTTTACATTATTATCAAATCATCCTGGGGTACTTGGGTGGCTCAGTTGGTTAAGAGTCCAACTTCGGCTCAGGTCACGATCTTGTGAGTTCAAGCCCTGCATCAGGCTCTGTGCTACCGGCTCAGAGCCTGGGGCCTGCTTTGGATTCTGTGTCTCCCTCTCTCTCTGCCCCTCCGCCACTGATGCTCGCTCGCTCTCTCTCTCTCTCTCTCTCTCTCTCTCAAAAATAAATAATCATCAAAAAAAAATTTTTAATCATCCTAAATTAGTTATGGCAGAGATTCTTATCTCCATTTTACAAGTGAGAAACCCAAGTTGAGGGAAGCTCATGACATGCCCTCGGTCACATAGCTGGTAAATTACAAAGCCCAAACCCAATGTCCACTTCTCAGTTCTTTCTACCAAGACATTCTCCCTGCTGCCCATACGATAGCTCTACCTCGATGTCCTGGAGGCTTCTCAAATACATGTTGAAACCAAATGCTTCCCCTCTCAAGAACACCCACTTCTCTTCCTTTTGGTTCTTAAACAACTGCACTTCCCCCTAGAAACTTTGGAGTACCCTTCTAATATCCATCCTTTCTCCTAACCTGTTAGAGTTAACCCAGGATTTTCATTTTAAAGGTGTTAATCAGTTATTCTTTCTTACCTGTTGTCACTGGCATTGCCTTGATGTAGGCCTTCATCATGTCTTGGTTGGCCTATGCTAATATCGAATAGTTTGATTCATTCAATGACTCATCGAACCCCTGCTGTGTGCCAGGCACCATGCTTGGTACTGGGAAGACTTCTGAGCAAAAACAAACATGGATCTTGTTTGCATGGTGTTCTGTTCTCTAATTAGTAGTAATCAAATAATCACACCAACAAATGTAAAACGACCACTGTGACAATTGCTACAAAAGCAAATATATGATCATCCTAAGGGCAGTGCCAGTACAAAGTGATATTTCTAAACCATAAATATGATCGTGGCACCCACCCTCTGCTTTAAAAGTTTCCTAATTGCCCATTGTCTACATGATAAAATCCAAACACATTAGCCAGGTGTACATGTCTCTTCATGATCTGGCTCCAAACTCTAGGTTAGGTTGCAAGCCACTGCGCCCTCATTTTTCCCCCCACTCCTCACTCAATTAACTCATCCTGTGACTAAGCCATATCTGATATTTGTTCACATCCTAACCTTCTGGAAACAACTCTGTTCCTTCATTCTTCCACATCGTGGCTTAAGCAAAACTCTCTTCTGGAAATGCTATTCCTCTAGCTATACACAGAGGGCTCCTACTCACCCTTCAGACTCTGCTTAAATTCCCCTTCCCACTCCCTGGATGTAATTAACAATTACGTATGTTTCCAGCACGTTTTCCACACTACTCCTGCAGCACTTATCCACTGGAATATAGTCTGTTACTTTCTCTTTCTACCTTCCACCTTACAAGATGGTGAACCACTTGTGGGCAGAGATTGTTTTAATTAATGTACATTTGAATTTATGTATATGTGATTTCATGAATCAGACCATAAACACATAATAGGGGAGACTACAGTATTTTGTTCATTTGCTATCTGTCTTCACTGTGGGTCTTTAACTTCCCATGAGCACTCCTTTGTCTCCAATTTAGTTCTGAGAAGTTTTCTCTTCTGTTATTTATGAATAATGTTATTAATATTATTGTTATTTAGAAATGATGTACAAATAATTCCAGAGGTTTCACCTCACCATATTCGCCTATGCGTTTGTTATCTCTTCTCTATGCAGAGTGAGTCCCCTACCCCTCCTGCTTTTTAAACCTCTGGCCCAAGGACACCTTTTGCATTCAAAGGACAGGATTTGCATAATCATCAGTTAAATGATTACAAAGTGGCCATATCAAGAAAATAGAACAGGTGTTCTTTGGGAAGGCTTTCATCTGTTTGTTTAATGGAGTTAAATTATCAGAAATGGATGAAGTAACTGTCAACTGTTTCCATTACCTTTCCAACCTTAGCCAAGTCTAGATCTTGTCTCCGTGCTTGAAGCATGATTGTTGCCAATTAGTTCCCAGGAAATTGAGAAACACATGAGAATAGTTGAGAAGAGATCTTTAATAAACTGATTTTACAGTGTGTTATGAATGGTAGAAGAAAAACGTAGTGATTAACTAAAAACAGATTCTTGGGAAGGAGGTAAGCTTTTGTTAAAAATGTACACTTCTTTTAAAAACCTACAGATTTCGGGGCGCCTGGGTGGCGCAGTCGGTTAAGCGTCCGACTTCAGCCAGGTCACGATCTCGCGGTCCGTGAGTTCGAGCCCCGCGTCGGGCTCTGGGCTGATGGCTCGGAGCCTGGAGCCTGCTTCTGATTCTGTGTCTCCCTCTCTCTCTGCCCCTTCCCCATTCATGCTCTGTCTCTCTCTGTCCCAAAAATAAATAAACGTTGAAAAAAAAAACCTTTAAAAAAAAAAAAACCTACAGATTTCTAAGATCTGTCAACTGAAATGAAACCTTTCTTAAAGACTATAAAATTTCATATTCCACAACCTGACAGTCACAGAAACAAAGTCATAAAATACAGAATCACGGCCAGATTATTTATGTAGATCAGAATAATGGATAGATATCTTTGTAAGATTAAAAAAAATTAATAGCCCAGCACATTTGCTGTGGAGAACAAGATATTACTTACCGTTCCATTACTGAAGGATGTGACAGTGGAAGTGTGCATAAGCAAGTGCTTGCTAACACCGACCTGCACGCCAAGAGACACGAGTTCTCTTGGCAACAGAGTTCCCAGGTCAGCCCTTCCACCCGCCAGCAGCCTCAACCATTTACCTAGAACACCAGATAGGCGTTATTACTTTCATTGTATGCCATAACTTTAAAACGGCAAGTAAGGACCTTAATGTTAGTAATAAGGATGTCATTCCAGTAAACAGTGGAAACTCGGGATAAATACTGTTTTATTCATTTATCACTGTTTAGTAACAAACTGCATCCACAACTTAGTAGCTTAAGACAACAAGCATTTTATTTTATGTCACAGTTTTGAGGGTTGGGGATTGGCTCCGGCCTCAGCTGGACAGCTGTTCAGCTTCACATGGCAGTGAATGTGGTTCCTGTGTGGTATTCAGCTGGTGGCCGGGCTGACCATGACACCTTTACTTGCTTTCCTGGTACCTTGGCTGAGATGGCTTGAAAACTTGGCTCAGCTGGGCCCTCCCCCTCTCCAGAGATTAGGAAGGTTTCTCCACATGGTCTTTCCTGCAGAGTAAGTCAGATTTCTCAAGAGACCAAGTAGCCCCCTGTCCTCGTACAGGCCAGCTCTAGAACTAGCAGTCAGAGGGGAGGGGAAACAGACCCCCAGCTGTCACTAGGAGTGTCAGAGAATTTGTAGCTGCCTTTAATCCACCAGAGAGTATTAACAAAATTACCTCGTATATTTGACTTAGGATTTGTACTTTAGATTTACAGCCTAAACAACATCGATCATTTGTTCATTGAGCTATTTAAAAAGTACTAAGCACTTGTTCGTGTGCATAGCGTTGTCGTATCTACTGAGAGACGTTGAGAAAAAATACAGAGCACAGTCTCTCCCCTCTAGGACTTTGCATCTTGATGTGAACTCAAAACAAACAACACAGCAAGCAATTAGAGTATGTGATAATATAATTAAAGTGGCAGAATGCACATCATAGAATGCACAGTGTGGCTGACACAAATGCCTACAAGGCTCAGGCAAACACACAAAGAGAGATGAGCTGTCCTGAGAATACCAGGCAGTGTCATGGTGACTGCAGGGTACTGGAGAGTGCGTGCCACATCTAAAGAGGTGGGTCTGGGGCGCCCTGCTGGCTTAGTCAGTGGAGCATGTGACTCTTGATCTCAGGGTTGTGAGTTCAAGCCCCACGTTGGGTGTAGAGGTTAATTAAAAATATATTTTAAAAATAAATAAATTGGCAGGCCTGCTCAGCTCTAGCCGGTGACTGTCATTTGAGAATATGCAGCGATGAGGCCCCAACTGACAATTTTTGCAGGAAGTATATAGGTCTCCCAATTTTTACATGTTGGCAGTTAATTCAAATTCGGCCTGTGTGCCGCCAGTTTTTACCCCCCTGAAATGGACAATATGTGCTTTGCAGACTCAGGAGAAGAAATGAGGTTAGACTAGAGCAGTGCTATACTGTAGGATGCAGAACCATGCCAGACTGTGGGCTGTTTGTTACCGATTTGCAGTGGAATCAGTAAATGACTTGAGAATAAGCGTTTAGATTCTCAGAGCAATTTAACATCCAAGGCTGTAATTGGTGTACTTGTCCTATTGGGCACTGGCCAGCTCTGGTGTTGCAGAACTTGGGCTTCAAGCCGTATTTGGTGTGAGCTGCATGGTAGGTGTGCACAGCAGGAGTGGACAGGACCATGCCCCCGGATGGGGCCCCATGCAGAGGCCCCAAGAAGTTAGTCCTCAAATAATAGGTCAAGTTGGGATAAGCTCGAGGGGACAGAAAGCTTTTCTGGGCATTAGGACTAGCACGCTCAAAAATCAGAGTCCAAAAAACACTGAGGTCGTCAGGGGAGAGTTTATTTGTGAGAGATGCTGGGGATGGTGTGATGGTTGGGTAGTGACTACAGGGAGCCTCAGATGAGGAATGTGGGAACCCTGGGTGGCTTTGAATGGAGCTGGGCATCACCAACGTCCTCGAATGACCTTCCTCTCAATTCCACCCTCTCCAGGACCAATCCATGAAGCAGTAATCACTTGCTTATATGAAATCCAATAAACCTTTTTTTTTATGTATCATCTTATACCTTATACTATTAATTACCTTTCTCTAAGTATATTATGTTTCCTTCCTTTTCACCTTTTAAGCCCTTTGGGAACAAAAACTCCCTTACCCCAGCTCTGAGTCTCCTTCAGAATCTAGTACAATCTCTTGCCCATAGTGGATATTCATTTGGTATGTGCTGATGAACAAGACCGGTAGTTTTTCAGGGGAGACCCAAGGGATAGGAGTCTTTGGGATAGATTTGCACAGAAGAATAAAGAGCTAGAGACCAGATAGGAAAGTGCTGCAGGGGCCTGAGAGGAATGCTGAAGCCAGGGAGTAGAAAGGACAAACTAATGTAGGGATGTAGATAGTGAAGGGATATTTACATATGCACACCAAGCCATAGCATTGATTTCCTGAGGTCTCATGCACACTCATGTATGGCTGATACTTTAGTGAGAAAGATTTAAATAAGCTCCAATACTTAAAAATTTTCCAAATGACCAAAATTTACTCTTTCAAGCACCTAAATGTAAGCATTTTTTAAATCTCTCATTGTGCACATCAGTTTATTTATTTTATGCCATTGTCCACATGCCCCTATACTAAATGGCCCCAGATTGCTGCTTTTCAGTTACTTCAAACCTCTTCCAACTACTAATCGATACTATCTACAGGTCCCTACTACTTCTATCCTGCTGTCTTACTCCACCAAGCTTGTTCTGAGAATGAAAGAACTTCATGCATATCCATGGAGTAGAGAGTACTTGGTAACACGTTTTCCTTGCACTATGTAAACTTCTTAAAGCCTTTTCGCTAACACTTAGATTTATTTTGATATTTTACATCAGGAGCCCACAAACTTTTTTTTTTGTACAAAGAATCACATACTAAATATTTTAGGTTTTTTGAGTCCTATGATCTCAGTAGCAAGCACTCAACCCTTCCACTGCAATTGCAAAAGCAGCCATAGACAATACATACGTGACAGGTGTGGCTGGGTTTCAATAAAACTTTATTTACAAAAACAGGTAGTGGGCTGGATATGCCTCATAGGTGCTATAATTTTCCAGCTCCTATTCTAGATTATTAAAATTGCCAGAGCTTGACTTTTGAACTAGAGGAGTTTGACTATAACCTGGTTTATTTTTTTTTAAAAGACACAAATAGAATTTTTCATGTGTAGAGAAGTTATATTCCTCTAGCTTGATCATTTTTCTTCAGAATTTTTTAAATGCTTCCAATAAATTCTTCTTACATCTCACAACTGCAATAACAGCCAGACCCCTTTGTTTAGCCTCTCATCTGAATAGTGATCCTGTACAGCCTCGACCTCCACCTCCAGCCATTGCTCTCCTGCATTCTCAACTCTTCTCTATTATGTCCGTGTGCCACGAGGCATCGTCTCCTATTCCACTGGTTTCATTAAGAAATGGGAGCTTTGCTCCCAGCAAGTCATGGGAAAGAATTACAATTTCCTAAGCGCTACAGCTTTAAAGCAAAAATAGACAACAGCTATTTGTATTGAATTCAACACTAAAGTTTATGTTCCCTCCCCACCTTGATTTCCAAAATAAATTACACACCAAGTTTCTAACATTCATACCCATGGTAGATAGCATCCTGCATATATGCCTAATAAAGGGCTTCCTGCTTCAGTGACATTTGGAGTTTGTCTGACACGAAGAAGATGTGTCTCCCTAAGCGTCTTTAGCTGATTGCACGGTAAGATGACATACTTGACAGTGTGGCCTGTGTAGACCTAGATGTCTCCACCAGGGGCCTACGCTCTTACCATTAGCTCTGTCATGCTGCAGAAGCCATAGCCTCAATACACAGACCGCTAGATGTGGAAACAAAAGATCTTAACATCCTGGCCTAGAACGTGAACAACAATGTGAAATATACTTGCTTGCTGTCTGAAGTGACATTGTGGTCAACCAGACTTCTACCCCTACATGGAGCCTTCATGTCACAAGGACATGACTGACTCCACTCCCTGTGTTTTAGTCTGTCAACAAGGTAATCTTTGTCTACTTGGGATTCCATTCTGAATAATCTGTGACTGATATGGATGAATTCCCTGAGATTCTTGCTTGTTTCTACTACGATATTATTCCTTGAGACCACCACCACCAGGTATGTTAAAAAGCTTGGGAGTTCAGGGTACCTGGTTGGTTCAGGATAATCATCTGACTCTTGATTTTGGCTCAGGTCGTGATCTTGCAGTTCATGAGTTTGAGCCCCACATCGGGCTCCATGCTGACAGTACAGAGCCTGCATGAGATTCTCTCTCTCTCTCTCTCCCTCCCCCACTCACTCACTCTCTCTCAAAATAAATAAATAAACTTTAAAAAAAAAAGCTTGGAAATATCACAAGCACATTTGCATCTAATTCATAAAGTCTACTCTCAAATTCCAAGTAAGCCTTAAGGGGGGTGGGGGGCAGGCGGGGGGGAAAGAGAGAGAGAGAGATTGAAAAATTGAAACTTTTCCACTCTTGAGTGTTTGTTATTCTTATTTCTTTCCTGAACCCACAGATTGGCCTAGACCAGTTGGCTCTCATCATATAATTAGATGAGAACTAAGGCGTAAGACAGTAGGACATGCCCTGATTAGCTTCTGATAACTGCAGTGCACAGAATAATTATGCAAGGGCCTCAGTGCAGGAATCAGAAGATCTAGGTTCACTTCTGTGTTCTACTCCTTGAAGTTCTAGAACAGGTCTTGCTGAGCATCTGTGAAAATTAACAAGGTAATGAATTTCAGTTATCTATTGCTGTATAACAAGCTGCTCCATATTTTAGAGGGTCAAAACTCAACAGTCATCATTTGGCTATGATTTGCAATTTGGGCAAGGTTCAGCAGGGACCTCCTGTTTTCTCCCACATGCTATCAGCTGGGACTGAGAGACCCACATCCAAGATGGTGCACTCAAATGGCTGGCAAGTTAGTCCAAACAGTTGGCTGGTTGTGCAGCTAGAGTGTCAGCTGAGAGCCTTAATTCTCCACATGGGTCTCTTCATGTAGTTTCCTTGACTTATATATAGCATGGTGACAGGTTCTAGAGAGGAGCAAACGAGTTTCCAGTCCTCCTAAATATTAGACCCAGGATTGGCCCAATGCTATTTCTGCTATATTCTATTAGACAAAGCAGTCACAGACCTGCCCCAGAGTCAAAGGAGTAGGAAACAAGACCCTACCTCTCAATGGGAGGTAGGGAAATGGGCTCCAACAAAGAACTTACAGCCATCACTCACGTAGTGTTTGGAAAAGTACTTTGATCTCTCTGGAGATTATTCATGGCTTTGTACTTTCTGAAATGTAAACTGTATCTAACAGGAATCAGATTTAAATTCAGTATCTTATTGTTTTGGGGGAAAAAAATGAGGTCCAGACTCCATGCATCTTTGAGAGTCACCACATTCTCCTTCTTTATTTAAAAGAGAAGGAAAAAACAAAAACAATAGCAATAAAAAATTTTAAAAATAATAAAATAAAAGAGAAGGGATTTGAGATTTGTTGGGCATCTCCTGGGTGCAAGACCCATAATATATGCTCATCACTTACCGTGTTTCACTGCAACTGGAATGCCCTTTTTTTCATACTTAACATTTCTGAATTGTACATTTTACAATCTAGGGATTCTTATAATCATCGAAGGCCAAATGGCAGTCTTGCATGCATGAATTTGGCTCTGATCACATTTTCATCTCTTCACTCAAGTTATATATACTGTTAGTACTTCACCTGTTGAGTTTAATTGCTATTTAAAAATGTCTTTAGAAATAGCGCACTACAATTTGGCACTAAAGCGAAAATTTATCTCGTATGCCCAAAGCCACGGAAACAGGGCACCATTAGTGAGGCAAATGTCTGACATCGGAGGAACGGCCTCAATTTCATCTATTTCTGCAAAGCAGCAATTGTGAACTTTACACAACCACCTCGGATAGGAGGTTATCACAAGCAGGTGAAGGCGTCTTGTGTTTTATTACGGAAGTGCATGCAGGATTGCCTACAGTACAGAAAGCTTATACCTGACAGCAGAGAAATGACCAGGTTCTTCAAAATAAATGAAAGAAATTCCAAAGAAGCAAAAGGCTAATATTATTCCTTGTCCAGGACTATCAAATATCATTATGTCATAGTTCAACTGGCAGGGTTTTTGTGTTGTTGTTGTTTTTTGTCCTTTCTTCATGGTACATTAAAAATTGCATCTTGTGGGGCACCTGGCTGGCTCAGTCAGCAGAGCATGTAACTCTTGATCTCAGGGTTGTGAGTCTGAACCCTGAGTTGGGTGTAGAGATTACTAAAAAAAAATTAAACAAACTGTGGGGCACCTGGGTGTCTCCATCAGTTAAGCATCTGACTCTTGACTGCAGCTCAGATCATGATCTCACAGTTTGTGAGATTGAGCCCCATTTCAGGCTCTGTGCTGACAGCGCAGAGCCTGCTTGGGATTCTCTCTCTCTCTCCCTCTCACTCCCTGTCCCTCCCCTTCACATTTTAAAAATAAATTACATCTTGGATTCAGGGGAAAGTAGTTCTAATAAAAACATCTGCATAGCTCCTTTAATAGGTGATGAACACATGAATTCCCTCCTTTTGCAGATGAAGCAGCTGTGGCTTGAAGAGGTTCAGTAACATGACCGGTCTCAAAACTAGCAAGATGCAAGAGACTGTTATTTTTATTATTTTACACTGATTCCCTAAAATTTGGGGGCAACGCAGGTTGGCGGTTCAGAGCAGATAGGCGTGTTGTACAGTGATAGCCATCCCACCTCCTGTCTTCAACAAACTTCAAAACTGAATGAAATGCTGCTGCAGTTTCCCAAAACCAAACTCGAACTTTCTAGAGAAAGAGCTTTACTCTTTCAGGGGCTGGGCCACTGACCAGGGTTCCCTCACAATCCTGTTGAGAAGAGTAATAAGAATAGCTTATCTGCACGGAGCACTTATAAGGGGCCAAATAATGCTAAATAATGAGAGGAATCGTTCTTAAATGGGAATAACTTAAAACAAGAAATATTTCCCAGCCTTTGAAGGCAGGAGTAGGTTTGGGGAAGGCTGGCCCAAACTGTGGATGTGAAGGCAGTACATGAAACATCCCTTGACCCCTTACTCAGGAGTGCTAAGGTTTGGGCCACTGCTGGTCACTGACCCTCTCCCCCTCCCTCTGGGCTAACACCATTGGGAAGGCACTGTGGGCGTCTGCAAAGGCCTGCCTCCCTCTTGTGCACAGAAGCGGCAAGGCTGTGCCCCTACCATAGTGACAGAGACCCCATCACTTCTACTACAACCCTTCATTGTTTATCATATATTTGCTCAGGTTAGAGATGATGCCGAATCTCAGCACTGTACATAGATACATCAAATACAAGCCCCCTGAACACGAAGACTCCCTAACTAGGAGGGGAGATGAGGCTTGGGCAGATTTTCCAGCCATATCTGCAAACAGCAATGAGCAACCCCTTCTCTCTGCTCCCCTGGCATCTTGCCCTTCTATAATAGCGTACAGGACATTATGTGGTCATGGTTTGCCTGTGTGCACATATCCCCAATGTTTCATATAGCGCCAGGTACAGCGGTCAAAAAGTAATGCTATTTTTTCCATTTGTTCATCCATTCATTCAACAAAATCATACAGAGGTTCAGAACACGGAAAGATGGGCTTTGTGAGGCTATGTGAAGCCTTTGTAAAGCAGCCTGTGAGCTGGCCTTATAGGAAAGGGAGAAGTTGAGCAGGGGGATGATGAAAGAAGGAGGGGCCATATAATCAAAGAACAGGCAGAGTGGGGCAAATTCCATCAATTCCTCTGTCTGGAATGCAGAATGGATAAGGCTGGAAGGATAGGCTGAAGTGTCATCTAAAGGACCTAGAATATTAGACCAAGTATTTTTTTCAAATGGGATGCCATTCAACAGAATCTCCCTCCTCCCTCAGAGCATTCAGGAGGCAGCATTGCTCTGGAAGAAAGCAGGGAATAGGAATACAGAGGGCTTCTCCTTAGAAAAATGTGCCTGGGATCTGTCTTCTGTCTTGCAAATAATGTAAAATGAATGCTGCGTTAGCAACAACAGACTCCGAGGTCTTGTCTGTGATGCCACCGATACTCCTTAAGGAGGTAACCGAGAGCAAGAGTACCAGCTTTCAGCCTGGCTCCCTCAGTAATTAGCAGGGTGACCCAAACTCTGCGTGCCTTTGTTTTCTGGGTTTCAAAGTGTAGCTGATAATCATATCTATCTCAAAGCTGTTGTTAGGCTTAAAGGAAATGCTGCACAAGAAACTCCCATGGGAACAGTACTTCTTGGCACACAGGGTCCACAAATCTTAGCTATTATTATTCCTTCTCTTCTGCGCACCTTGGTTTCCTCATCCAAATGGAGATAATAATACCTGTCCCGGCCCATTTCTTCTAGACCCTGACAGAATAAGATGCAATTAAATGTGTGAAAGCAGTTTGGAAGTGAAGTGCTGTATAGTAGCAAGGTGGTAGAAGGGCTGTTAATTACCATATTTTTGGCTGAAAGATAATCCCTAGAGCCAGGGCAGGAAGGTAGGGAGCTCGTGTATCTCCAGGCTGTTGGCTACAGGTGCATGTTTGTGAATGGCTTCTGTAGACGCCGTATGCCAAAATGAAGACCTTAGCATTTGACTGGTCCAAGGTGACATAAAGATGGGAACAGGAAAATTTACTAAGCAAGAAATAAATAAGGTTTAAGCCCCGAAGCCTTGCAAGCAGTGTAATTTCAAACATCATAGTCTTGGACATCAGGGCTCTATTACCTGAAATCCCATTAAACCTCCAGTTTCATAATTCTGTGTAGAACCCGGCAAAATGCAAGATCCTGCTGATGGCCACCAGCCAGTTCAAGCAATTAATCACAAGGGTCCCCAAGCAGGTTTGCAACTCATGCCAAGTGAATTCTTTAAGTGGAAACTGTGTACACAGAAGAAATAGCCCGATCTATGCAGTTTCATAGCAACGTGCTTTGTAGCTGTGCCAACACAGAGAAATTATCTGTTACCATTAAGACATCCAAGCCTCATAACTTTTTCCTCAATGGAAATTAGTACTCACCAGCCCAGGGCAGAGCCCCCAACCTCGTTAGCTGTAATATAGACTGTAACCTGCTGAGAGCTGATAAATCCAGTTTAGACAAAACTAAACCCTACCGTTTCCCCACCCTCAGCATTTTCTCATTTGGGGGAACTCAACTTGAACTGAGCTCTTTTTCCTTTTGAATTTTTCTTGACTATCTGAACGGTTTGCATGTGTTCCTGCATTCCAGGCCAAAGGGCCAAAACCCACAGTGAAGAAATAACCTTGGAGCCTGTCTTCAGAGTCCTGCTCCATGTACCCAAGGTGAAAGTACCTGTAACAAAAGAATTACTTCTTATAAGACTTCTGACTTGGTTTTTGCCAACTCAAAAGGGTTTATGTAAACGAGATAATCTTCTGCACTTCAGAATGTTTATAAAGCCTTTCCTAATTACACTATTTTGTTTATAGAATGATTCTGGAGAACAGACGGGAAACCTTGAGCCCTTGCTACAGAAAGCAGGAAGGGGAGGGTGGGAATCAGTATAAATTTACAATAGGATTGAGGGGAATCTGGTTTCCCCTGGTTTTTAGGGTTTTTTTTTCTTTCTTTCAGAAACCTTTTTCCTAAATTTTTCAGTCTGTTTTCTACTCTACAAAGCTGTTTTCCAATATGGTGGCCACTAGGCACAGGTGACCATTTAAACCTAAAAGAATTACAATTAAATAAAATTTGGGGTACCTGGGTGGCTCAGTCGGTTAAGTGCCTGACTTCAGCTCAGGTCATGATCTCACAGTCCATGAATTCAAGCCCCACATTGGGGTCTGTGCTGACAGCTCAGAGCCTGGAGCCTGCTTCAGATTCTGTCTGTCTGTCTCTCTCTCTCTCTCTCTCTCTCTCTCTCTCTCCCTGCCCCTCCCCCACTTGCACTCTGTCTCTCTCTCTCTCTCTCAAAAATAAATAAACATGAAAACATTTTAATTAAATAAAATTTAAAGTTAGTTTCCTCCAGGCACTAGCCACATGTCAAGTGCTCAATGGCCACATGTGGCTAATGGCTGCCATATTGGACAAACCAGATATAGAACATCTGTATCACTGCAGAAGCCTCCACTGGGCAGTGCTGCTCTGCATTAAGAACTCTGTGGCCTTGCTACTCGAAATGTGGTCCACGGACCAGCAGCACCAGTATCGCCTGAGAGTTTGTTAGACCCGCATGATCAGCATTTTAACAAGATACCCAGGTGACTCATATGCACATTAAAATTTGAGAAGTAACTGCTGTAAAATACCCTTCCACTCTAAGCTTCTGTTTGGTGAAATCCATCATTGTTATCAGCTTTATATGTTCATATTTATTTAGCTTGTGTGGCATGAATTCAAAAAGACACATGCAAAAAGAGGAAAAATAAGTATACTTTGTATACTCCTTTAACGTTTATTTATTTTTGAGACAGAGAGACAGAGCATGGACGGGGGAGGGTCAGAGAGAGGGAGACACAGAATCTGAAAGCAGGCTCCAGGCTCTGAGCTGTCAGCACAGAGCCCGACGCGGGGCTCGAACTCACAGACCTCGAGATCATGACCTGAGCCGAAGTCAGCCGCTCAACCAACTGAGCCACCTAGGCGCCCCTGTATACTCCTTTAAAAGCATGCTTTTCTTGGGGCTCCTGGGTGGCTCAGTCAGTTAAGCACCCAACTTCAGCTCAGGTCGTGATCTTGCAGTTCATGGGTTCGAGCCCCACCTCAGGCTCTGTGCTGACAGCTCAGAGCCTGGAGCCTGCTTCAGATTCTGTGTGTGTTCCTTCCCTGTGCCCCTCCCCCACTCACACTCTTTCTCTCAAAAATAAGCGTTTTTAAAAAAGTGTGCTTTCTTCTTTCTCTTGGAAAAGCTGCAGAATCTGAAGAGTTTTTTTGGACATGTTTTTCTGAAGATGTGAATCTAATAGAATATTTTTCCAATGAAGAAGCTATTGCACTGGTCCAAAGAGAGGCCTTTGAGATTAAAGAAGGGTTAACTAGACAAAGAAGGAAATAGATAAACTTCAAAAAAAAAAAAAAAAAAAAAAAAAAAAAAGAAAGAAAAGGAACTTGACTTACTCATTTGGCAAACACAAAGGGCACCCTGCTCTGTGAGTGAGTGAGGTGGGAAGCAGAAGCAATGGGAGAAATTAGGAAACAGTCCTTCAGAATATAATCTGCCAGCCCATCTGACATTGTGGAGATGGGAGGGAACTTTAAAGGCAACTTGGATCAAACTTCAAGGCATATTTTTATGATCTCCCATGAGATTCGTTGTTGTTTGTGCCAGTGGACACAGTTTTCTTCTGGAAGGCTCTGTGGGCTTTTAGAGTGGCTGTTGGAATTTAATGACTTGAAATGCTTACCTATGTCCAGTGCTGAGAATGGAATCACTGGATTGCCTCCTCCTAATTGGCTGTCCAAACGCATCCCTGCAGGGAGCATCTAGCCTGATGATACTTTCTCCCAGAAAGACATCAAATCATATTCATGTGGTGCAAGATGGCAGCCACTGTGGTCAGCAGTTCTAGTTCAGAATGGCCATAAAGCTGGGTGAGGTGTTGCCATTTTCCTGGGGAAACCATGCCCTGAGACTGATCTTGATAGGCGTCCTGGTTTTTCAGAGAGTCTTTACAGAGTTCAGATGCTTGTATACGTTGAAATTTCTCAACCAGTTCTCATTAGAGAACAATATTATGTTGCCCAAATAAATTCTGCCTCTACTTTAAGTAAGTGCTAATGTTACTCAGGTAGCTTAGTCATTGTATTTATTCAACAAACATTTCAAGAGCACTTTTGATATTCTAGACATTCTTCTACACCCTACAGAAGGAGAAGATGACATATTCTTTGCCTGAAGAAGCCTGGGGTTGGGAGCGAATGGTTCTTAAAGAGTGCTCCTCAGACTAGCAACATTGGGGTCCCCTGCAAGCTTGTTAGAAATGCACATTTACAGACCTACTCCAGACCTACTAAATCAGATTCTTTCCATTCAGGGCTCAAAATCTATGCCCTACCAATCTCCCCAGGGGATTTCTAAACACAGTAAAGTGTGAGAAGCATTTTTATAGACAAAGACTGTAAAATTGTCTTTATTTATAGACAAAGACATCATCAGGTGGTTCTAATACAGTATGATAAGTACAATGATACAGATATGAAACTCCTCCAGCCCTGAAGGCCCGAAGGCAATGTTGGGCATTTAGTAAGTACTCAATGGAATAAATGTTGCTTGCTTGATTAATTGATGCATGCATCAGCCTGTAAATAATACTGGAATGATAGAGCATGCCTAAGTTTCCAGGACTGTGAGTGGGTTGAATGGCTTGCTTAGGCTTCACTGCTCTTTTCTTGTCCCATTCTAAAAGCCAATATTTGGATCACTGCATTGTATTATATCCAAGATTCTTGGTATTTTATTATGTGAACTGAACAAGACTAAACCAAATTTCCCCACAGTCTACACACTTTTCTCTGTCTGAAGGACAAATAACTACTATTTAAGTACTGGGGGAAAGGCATAGATGCTTCCATGGACTTAGGCCATGCTGATCTCGTGAGAATCACTGTACCGTTTGTAAACAGAGAGCTTTGGAGACCTCCCCCTGGACATTTGCAATCAGTGGAAATGGAGAGAGTCTGGACAAAAATAAAATTTTAAGACGCTCTTTAAGATGAATCCAATGCAGTCAAGTTTGAGAACCTCTGGCTGAAATGTCAGAGTTCTCAAATCTTGAAGCGCAGAAACTAAATTTTACCCATAGGACCTAGAGTTAGGAGAGGGACAGCTTACACACAAGTGCATTCCTTCTCTCATTCACCGTGTGTGTGTGCGGTGATCCAGCTTCATCTCATGGACCCTCTAAAACCTCAGAGAGAGGTGACAATCCAAGCCAATGAGGACTGCAAAGCCAACTGCAGAAAGACTCTTAAAGTATTGGGAGCCAATCACATTCTAATTGAACCAATAAAACTGAGGGCTGAGAGGATGGGGAATGGAGGCCAAAGCCTTCCTATCCCAACTAGGTAGAAATGCTTGCCTGAATATGTTCCCATGGGGCTTTGGGGCTGCACATTTCCTGCTTAGCACTTCCATAATCAATAGGCCCCTGACACATTATAACCAGATCAAGGGTCATAGGCTGGCCTAAAGTACAGCCCGTGTTAGTTCATTTATCCCTCCAAGCCTAACTTCCTTCATCTGTGGAGTGAAGTCACAATATCTACCTCCTCAAGTTGCTTCACAGTGGACACAGGTTCTTAGCATGATGCTAGGGCATGTAGTAAGTACTTGGTTAACAATAGTGCTTATTATTATGGTCATTGTCATCTACAGACTCTGTGTTAGTGTTCTCCAGAGAAACAGTAAGAGACCAGTAAGAGACCTTGCTTCTTCAACAGGAGATATATCAATGTATCTATAACTACCCATCTCTAGTTATTGAAAGACAGACAAATCTATCTATCTAGAGAGAGAAAGTGCACACGGGTCAGAGAGATGTCAGGGAGAGAGATAAAGGAATTGTCTCACATAATTATGGAGGCTAAGAAGGCCCAAGGTCTGCAAGCTGGACACCTGGGAAAGCTGATGGTGTACGTTTCAGTCCAAGTCTGACTCCAAGTCCAAAGACAGAAGACCAGTGTCCTAACTCAAAGACAGACATAGAGAGTGAATTCTCCCTTACTTGGCTGTTTTTTTGTTTTTTGGGTTTTTTTTAGAAAAGCATTTCTTTCTTTCTTTTTTTCTTTTCATTTTTTTTAAATTCCAGTATAGTTAACATGCAGTGTTATATTAGTTTCAGGTGCACAGTATAGTGATTCAACAATTCTGTACATGACTCAGTGCTCATCATGATAAATGTACTCCTCATCCCCTTCACCTAGTTCACCCATCCCCCACCCACCACCCCTCTGGCAACCACCAATTTGTTCTCTGTAGTGAAGAGTCTGGTTTTTGGTTTGTCTCTTTTTGTTCATTTGTTTAGTTTCTTAAATTCCACACATAAGTGAAATCATATGGTATTTGTCTTTCTCTGACTGATGTATGTCACTTAGCATCATACTCTCTAGCTCCATCTGTGTTGTTGCAGATGGCAAGATTTCATTCTTTCTCCTGGCTGAGGCTTTCTCAGCCTTTTGTTCAACTCAGGCCTTCAGTTGATTGGATGGGGACCACCCACATTAGAGACAGCAATGTACGGTACTCACTCTACTGATTCAGATGTTCATCTCATCCAGAAACACCCTCATGGACATACTCAGGATAATGTTTAACCAAATATCAGGGTACTCTGTGGCCCGGTCCGGTGGACACAAAAGTTACCCATAACAGCACCATTGTCATTTCCGGTTTACTAGGGTTTATGAGAAGCTGCAAGCTAGTTTGTATGTATCATCTGTTCTATTGCCCTTCACCCAGGTCCTCTGCCAGCCTGATACTCATTTTGTCCAAGATTCAGACCTTGATTTTCATGCAGTCAGGGGGGTATAGTTAATTTCTTAATCATACTCTCAGGGGCCAAAGACCCCCAAACAATAGGGGAGCAGGCAGTGGCAGAAAGGAACCTCATGAAATGGAGAAGGCATATGAGCTCTCCCACCAAAGGACTTGTGGTAGAGTTTAGCTTTATCGCCACATAAATCCTCTTCTGTCCTTTTATCTCCTGACTTCTCCCCTACGTGCTAACTAATTAAGTGTGCATACCTGTTTAAATCATCCACTCTTGATTCTTAGGACGGTATGCCTGTGAGGGTTCTAAAAGTTAGAAATAATTTAGTATTAGAGGTTTTGATTACATTGAATATAAAATAAAACAAGCAAATGATGAATAGAAGGAGTGAGGTTTGAGCTCAGCCTTATTTCCTGTACACACAACGGGCACACTTAAGTTGGTTTTTATCTTGGCCTATTTCGGGAGTGATATATTTGGCTCACAACGAGGAAGAGAAGATAAACAAGGACCTGCATCCTCTAAACCAACCTCAGTAGCTGGATAATTCTTTGATGGGGGATGGGGCGTCTGTCCTAGGCAATTCTAGGATGCTTAGTAGGGTCTCTGGCCTCTACCCCCCAGTTGCAGTAATACTCCCCTAGTTGTGACAATCAAAAATGTCTTTTGACAGTGCAGATATCTCTTTGGGGAGGCTGGGGGTGGGGGAACTGTACACAGTTGAAGACTACTGCTCTAAACATAGGAAAGATTTCAGACTGTTAAATAGAAATGTACTAACTTTCTCTATTTGTGGTACTTTATGTATAGAGTGATGAGCATTCTTTTACACAAACACAGCTACTTGCTTTCCTGCATTCCTGTTGGGAGTTAAAGAATTTGCTTTCCTAACACTTTTTTTTTTTTTTTTGAGAGAGAGAGAGAGAGCAAGTGAGCACAAGTGGGGGAGAGGGGCAGAGGGAGAAAGAGGGAGAGAGAAAATCTTAAGCAGTTTCCACACTAAGCATGGGCTCAATCTCACGACTATGAGATCATGGCCTGAGTGGAAATCAAGAGTCAGACACTTAACCAACTGAGTCACCCAAGCTCCCCCTTATGTTTCTTATTGAGTCAGGAAAGCATTGTGGTAAGAACAGATCCAGGTTCTAGTCTTGGCCCTAGACCTTCTAGTGTTATGACTGTGAGGAGTTAATGAACCTGGCCTCATTTTTTCCAGGTCTATTTTAAGAAGATCATACAATTCAGTCCTCAGAGATGGTGGTAAGGATCCAATGAGTAACTGCCTATAAAACTTTCGTTGGCCCATTGTAGCTGCTCAACAAATGTTAGTTTTGCTTATTATTTCCATAATGGAGGGGCAACTGTGGACTTCACTCCTTTGGAGTGTGCATCTCACATCTGACATAAATAGCCCCACCTCAAAATGCAAAGTCCTCAAATTTGAGTCACATAAAAGACACTTTCACATAGAGGATATGGCCCCTTTATTTATTTATTATGGCTCTCCCTTTTGAATGGAAAACCCTAAACCTTCTAAGAAACTATCATATTTCCTTCCCTCAGCCCATGAGAGGTAAGGCTGCCTATACACAGTATCTTTTCTCCTTCCCTAAAGACACAAATATCATCAGCCCCTTGCTGCTGGAGTAGGGAAAGGTGGAGCTGGACACACTCAGTCCCAGATCTGTTCTTTGATTCCTGTGCCAAGCTGACCATTGCCTCCCAGGCCCCTTCCTGCCTTTGAAGTGAAATCTCCTTATCATGGAGCCGTCTGTCATTGTCTGCACTAATCTGGGGGAGAGTAGAAGCCAGAGTGTGTTGACTGTGGCCTTGGCAGGCAAGAAGAGTGTTATCTTTCTCCCGGAGGGTGCAAAGGCTTGACCCCTAGGCATGGTGTTTCTTTTAACTGCCCCCAGCTGTGGCATTAGAACTTTGCCTTGCCCTATTTGTATTTCTTGTTTCTCTAAGGAATTTTGGGAATTTGTGGTAATAATATTAATAAATAGTAGCCATCACTCAGCAGATATTTACTATTTGCCAAACACCATGCAAGGTGCTTTTTCTATGAGCCCATTTTATCATTCCAGCAACCCATTTTAAAATGATCACCATTTTAAAAATAAAGAAATTGAAGGTTGGGGAAATCAATGTTTTCAACATCATATAGCTGGTAAGTGGCAAGCCTGGGATGTCAGCCCAGATCTGCCTGATTCCAGAGCCCATGCCCTTAATCACTGGACTTAAATGCTTCTCTACTTTTCCCAAACTCTGGAGGCATGGGACTTAAGAGGTGGTTCGTTCCCAGAATACCTGAATAGTAATGTTGACCCTCAAACAGAGATCTGAGGAAGAACCCTTCACTATATGTTAGTTGCAAATCCATACATAGCCAGCACATACATAAAGCACATGTGGCTTTAGCTCTTAGATGGCAAGAAAAGAATTAGAACAATCGCCCTCTCCATATGCAGACTTGAGCTACAGGACTAAATCTCCTATAAAATTAAGCATTGAATTAAATTGAAAAGAAAAGAGAAGAGAAAAGAACTCTTTTTCTCCAACATCATTCATTTCTTCATTAATTTTACTATTCATTAAGCACTTTCTATACACAGGGCAACTGCACTTTGCACTAGGAAGACACACACTGAAAAGCCATGATATCAGCCTCAAGAAATTTAGGAGAGATGGATACATTAAAATAAAGTGTTCATGGTGGGTTTGGTGGTAAAGGTTTCAGGTGCCATGCTGGCTGATAGGGGGAAGTTGTCAGCTGTATCAAGGGGAAAGGAGACTTTGTAAAGAATGTGACACAAGACCACAAGGTGGTTTTGGAAGATGGAGGAGTAGGTGTTCACTAGTGTCAGAGGGCATGCAAAGAAGGCATCCTAGGCAGGAGGAAAGGCTGAGCAAAGGCTCGAACGCTCAGTGTGTATGAGGAGCTGGAAGGAATCTGGGATGGCTGAAGCCTGGGGGATGGCACCCAAAAAGAGCACCATCTGGAAGATCACGAACTGCCACTTTACATTTTGACCTCAGGTAGCTCTTCTGTACCTGAAGACATGATTCCAGCTGCAGATAACAAAACTCTAGGGCAAAGGGATGACAGCAGAGTCCATCACTGTACATCTGTGATAGAAAACCAGTGGTTCAAGCCTGACCCGAGGCCAATGCCTTTCACATGCAACCTGAGTAAACAGAGGCCTCTTGCTCCCACATAAAGCCCAACTCAATGTGGTGACACAGTCAAGTGAAAGACAACTCATTGTGAAAGCATCAAGGAGCAATGAATTCCTTACTCTTCCGTGGAAAGATGGTCAAGGGGGCATTACGCCATAGCACGCGCTTCTCATGGGCCATCCGTTTGCCAAAGGCCCAGTTCCCACTGCTGCCATCTAAGTTCTCTGTCTCACTTCCTAAACCCTCACTTGGTGTCTCTGGGAACTCTACGTCTGCCTCTGTCAGTGTCTTACAAGAGTATCTCTCTGCTCTTCCTATCATCTGTCTGTGTAACATAGATTAAGTCTTCAATTTTCTTCCATGCCCAGCAGGGCCCTTTATAGTGCTGACTGGGCTGATGGATAAACACAGAATCCTGCTTAGGAGAGAGGAGAATGGGAAAGGCTACGAATATTTACACTTTATATATGTGTCCCTGTCACTCCTGCATGTCGCTAGACTGGGACATACCTAAGTCTGAGCACAGGTTCAATCCTCACAAACTGTGTGGCTTTGGTTCTGGGCCTCAATTTCCTTATCCATAAAATGGGAATATTCCTACCTATCCTAAGAAGTGAACTGAGGAACCACAGGTGAAAGAGCTGTGAAGTACAGTGGACTCAGCTTATGTTAGTGTTTATGAGGTTATTACAGATCTTGACACATCTGCTTTCCATCATCTGTTAGAAGTTCATGTGGAAAACATGGTTATTTGGAAGAATAGCAACTGTGATAAGCCTAGTTCTCAACTCTTGATTCAGGGTTCAATGTATAGTGATTAATTGGAATTCACTATTATCTTTATTCACTTTTAAATTTTATTTTATGATCATTCATAGGAATACTTTTCCAAGGTCACACATTTTTCCAGAGCGGATTTTAGAAGTCTCAAAAGGCTGGTGTACTGTGTCAGGTTCCCAGAATTCCCTAGGCTGCCCTCTTCCCTCGCAGGTTGACCTGGGTAGAAGATTTTTATCCATGTTGGTTTCTGTTCGCCCCCTTCAATATTACTAGAGTTTTATCTCTCTTTTTTTAAGGTTTATTTATTAATTTTGAGACAGAGCATGTGTGAGTGGGGGAGGGGCAGAGACAGAAGGAGAGAATCCCAGGCAGGCTCTGTGCTATTTAGCACAGAGCACTACACAGGGCTTGAACCCACAAATCGTGAGCCAAAATCAAGAATCAGACACGTAACGAACTGAACCATCCAGGTTCCCCTAGAGTGTTATCTCTTAATGAAACTGCAAAGTAGTTATTTTTGAGGTAGTATTAGTATGAGTACGGATCCTTTCATTAGTCACTGCTCGTGGGTCATATCTGCATTCTTGTGAACCTAATTTTTGGTGTTTTGCAAAATACTTAAGATAACAATAATAAAAATCCTAGCATTTTCTTCCTTTCACTTAGAGTTCTTTTCTATGCATATGTGTAAGTTTTATAGTGTAGTATATCATAACTGTTTACCATGTAGCTACATAATCATAATTATTACTTGAATAGCCATATAAGCATCTATCCTGCTAATGCACCATCATTTACTTAACCTGCATTTTCAACAATGGAAGACTCATTTCCCAATTTTTCCACTATTATAAATAATCTCTGGGTTATATATGTGTGCATATAGTTTCTATCATTTTTTGGAGATTGTTTCCTTAGGATACACTCCTTGAATGGGAACAGTGAGTCAAAGAATGTGAATTTTTAATAGTTTTTAAATAAATTGACATTATTTTTCCAGTTTACAATGCCATCAGCAATTTATTAGTATTCTACTTTCATTGCAACCTTATCAGTAGTGTGTATTATTTTATATTTACTATGCTTAAATAGTACCTTACTTTTGTTTTTGCATTTTCTCAAAAACAGTAAGTTGTAATCAAACGTGCTTATAAATTTTGTGTTCTCTCATTATTTTGAAAAGCCAGTTTTAAAAACTAGGTCAGCTTTTTCCTTTTTTTTTTAACATCAAGAATTCTTGCTATCTTTCTCTTCCATTGCCCAATAGTTTTGTGTATTAAATAAAGCTAATGTTGATATTTTTCTGAACAAGACATTCCATGGCACTCTCATATTAACTAATAAATGAGGACCTCCATATAAGGAACTATAGGGAGGACTCAGATAAAATAAAGGAACATTATAAAATAAAAAATTACAAAACCCAGGAAGAGATCTGCACCAGCATTCCCAAAGTCAAAAGCAAGATTGCAGTGCAGGCAGTTCAATCTCTGGTCAGACTTTGACAACTTTCTCTGTCTCTTCTCTGACCTGTTCAGCTAGTCTCACTTTTCAACTAGCAAGCTCAGGAGCTCCAGCCATATTGCTTCCTTTTGGGTTTTATCCCAGGAAATCTCCCTGATAAATAAAACCACCATTATCACCACCGCCCCCCCCCCCAACACACACACACACACAAATGCCTTCACACCACTCCCAGTCTTATCCTGTTCCAGATCAGGTAACTTCATGAAGCTCTATAATGTATGAAATGGTTTCTCAAACCACAGACTAGGGAGGGATGAATGCCAGCTCCAGAGATCTGATTTTGCCCTGCCTTCCAGGCAACTTCGCCTATCCCCGAGATGGATGTTTTCCATACTCTGCCAAATGGTAGAAGGACCATTCCAAGAGCCATCATAAATTTGTCCTGCAGTTGAGTAACTATTAGATCTGTTAGAGCTTTCTCTTTGACCTAAAGGATGTTAGAGTTTGTTTGAGTAGGATAATTGCTTCATACCAGTATCTGGGAACATAAAGAAATGACTCACCGCGTTTTTCCCCTTTTTCCTCTTGCAGCCTCAACCGAGGGTTCTCCATAAACGTGGTTAGCCTTCCAAGCTGCTGTCCTGCCAGTTGATATGAACATGGCCTGTTCCTCACAGAAAGACTAACTCATGGCACCTGCCAGAAGATATCCATGGAGCATTGACAGATTAACCAGATTAACTGAAAAAAAAAAAACACCCATTCAGTCAAGATTATGGGCTTTGGAAAATCTTAGTTTGCTGTGGATTTTTAAATGAGGTGCATAATATACAGTGCCAACTTGTTCCAAGTGGTCATTGGCAGACCATTAGCTGGAAAATTGCTTCCAGTTTTCATCACTGTGCATAACTCAAGCTCCCTTTGGGGGCTGTCTGTGCCCTTCACTAGAAGTCCTATTTTAGCATGGCAACTACTGGATTATTTTATTATGTGTGCAGATGGCATGATATGTTAGAAAAAAATCACAGCAGTTCTTCAATGTCAGTGGAAGTGTTCACGATACTCTGCCCTGGTAGGAATGTAAACACGTCTTGGTTATGTTAGTTATGACGTCTAAAGGTATTCTGTCCAACTCTTAAGCACTTTATATGAGAAAACTACGCCAAAACGAATCAGCACGTTCTGTACCTATGGGAAAACAAGTATCCTCTCTCTTTTTTTTTTTTTTTTTTTATAAATCTTGTCCTCTTTCTGGCTCAGACTGTCCAAGACAAACTCCACCCCTAGCATATGGCAGTCATTTGTGGTAGATTGGCATATATATGGCCACAATACTGTTAGGCTTAACCTGTTGACACTTTAGTGAACCAATTGGATTTCTTGTAGCTCTAGAGGGAAGGAGAAGGGGGCTGGTGGTTGAAACATCTTAGTTCTTGGTTCCTGGTACCCAGGCACAACTTAGCACATGCACATACAGATAAACACAGGGAGCTTGTATGTGGCCAGTGTATATATTCTGTCCTATAGAAGAATGTTTTCAAGAACAAAAGGAGACGGCCATTTAATCAAAGACCATGGTGGGTTGAGGGTAAGGGTGGCAGAATGCCGTTTTCCTGTGTGGTCTGACTTTACAACTTGAGAAGACTTTCTAGGTCAAGTTCAAATCACAGCTCTCTGAAGAGGAAAAACAGCAAGTGTCCCCCTGTGTGCCTAAAGAAGGAAAAGGGCCCAGTCCACACTAGGTTCCTACCTCAGTAGAGAACCTACTAGTCCCTTTTTAATCCTTTCTGGGATTATATCCACAATTAATTCTTTTTTTTACGATGTCTTACAACAAAGCACACTATTGCTTGTCTTTGGGCATTAGAGAAATGTCCACATTGACTGACCTTACGTAATGCTTTTGCTTTCTTTCCCCTGAAAATATAAACTTGGCTGAATCAAAAATTCAGCAAATATGTTCTGTGTACCCACAATCCCAATCTGGGACTGATAGGCACTGGAGGCTTTTCTTTAAATATATATAACAACTCTGGGACCCTGCCAGCACAAGGAAGTTTGGCATCTTAGGGGGTCTCCATACATGGTCTGCTCTCCCCCGGGGGCCTCAGGAAATGCACAGCACTTTGGAAAATGCTCCCCCTCCCCACTGAGATTTGGAAAGCTGACAGGGGAAAGGAAAGAGAGCCAAATGTGATTTGGGTGAGTCACCTCATAGGATGACTCACCCCAACCTGTCAGGCTGTATTGCCAAAGAAGGGGGCTTCCAAGAGGGAACTCAGAGGGATTTCAGTCACCAACAAGTTCTGGCCTCTCGATGGGTTCAGCCCAGGACCACCAGGCCCTCACAGACCCTAATTCTTCACAAATCCAGAATTACGAGGCCAAACCCTGTTGCCAATGCCCCTGGGGAGAACATTCCAATCTCTACTGCCCACCTCTTGAATTTCACTTCCAACAGCAGGGCTTCCTTCTTCTTTCCTTTATCTAGCACACGTTTGTTGAGCACCTACTGTGTGCCAAACATTGTGTTGGGGTAACAACAGGGTACAAGGCCGGCTCCCCATGTCCTTCTGAGACAATATCTCCTCCTCCCAAACCCTGTCCCTGTCCCAGCTTTTCTACAATGAAAACAGTATTCAAGCAGCATTCACCTCCTGCCAGAGGGACCTCAGAAAATGCACATGGCAGCAGGCAGTTCCCTTGCCTGAGGAAGTAGACAGTGGAAGAAGAGGTAGTGGACAGCATCGGGACACATATTTGGATCCTTGTGCACAGCCTGCCCTTCCAGGGCCCGGACTTTGCTGGTTAGGGCTTCCCCCAAACAGCTTTTAATTCCTTTCCTTGATAGTCACCCTGGTCATCTGTATTCCCATCCTTTACATAGGCACAACCGTTCATCGTTATGCTGGATTCTCTAAAGCTCCAATTCTAAACTTAGTCTTGGGGGCACAGAAGAGGACCTGCTGAATCCAAAAGAACTACCAGCTGCTGAAATAGTGTAGCTGGGAATTTGTTGGTTCACTAATTGAGGGTCGTTCGGAGTCGACCCTTTAGTTGTTACAGGTAACAACCTTGGAAAATTGGACATACTTTATGGTGCAGGTGGTCATCCAGTGATGCTGGTTCATCCTTGCTTTGGCTTTTGCAAAATGTGTTCTGAACAATTAAATAAGTAGAGTTTCCTAGCTTTTTTTTTTTTTCAGTCAGAAGTGTGCTGACAAATTTTTAAAAGGTGATGGCTAAGGGTGGAGATGGGAAAAGGCAAAGCTGAAGTCAATGAAAGAACCCAGTTGAAAATGGCTTCTCTATAAATGCCTTAATTCCTGGTGTATCACATATTTGCGTAGTAACTGTGACTGTTTTCCAAACTGTCAGCCTCATTTTGCAGTCTTTGGCGGGGAAAGTTTTGGAAACATGGAGGCATAAAATCTGAGCAGTCACTTGCTAAACCAGCAAAATGGAGAACCGACTTCATTCACAGCCTTTAGGTTCTTTGTTCCGTGTTAAGCCACGATTTCTGGTTGTTACTTCCTCCTGTGCTGTACCTTATTCCCAAGATGTATGTTGGAGATTTTACCTCCCAGAAGTTCAGGAATGGCTGTGGGGAGTTTTGTTTAGTAGGCAGCGGGAGACCTGGAGGTAAGGGATAAATATTTTGATGTCTAAGGGCTATAAACTGTTGATGCTTAACTTTTCCTTTTACTTAAACCTGTGCGACGCCTTTTATTGAAAGGCTGACACCCACACTTGAGCAAGAAAGACACTCTTGGGAAGGAACAGAAATGAATAATTATCAGACTCTCTGGGGGTGCCAAGGGGATTAGCTTATACCAGCTTGAGAACTGAATTTGAGATGCAGAGCATCGGTGGTTCTGCTAGGGTGAAAAGCAAATCACTTCTGTAGTTTAAGACATACCTAGGGGACAGAGATCCTGCAAACTTCCCTATGGATGATGGCCACCTGCAGACCCCTGCACGGGCTCTGTGAGCTGTGTCGCTACACACTGGGCTTCTACCTCCAGAATGGGGGAAGCAGCCCTGAGTTCTCTCCAAAGTCACTTCTCGGTTGCTCAGAGGTTAACGGTCCTTAGTTCTGAGGGAATTCTGCCATTTTTAACACTCAAGGGGAAAAGGAGTATCAACCTTACTGAAAATATAACCTAAGGATACAAACCTCCAATGGATTTACCCCAGTGTTACTTGCAAATGCTTTCTTTGTCTGCAAATGTCACCTGATTGATTTTGAATGGGAACTACAAAAGTCTCTCTGAAGAAAAGTTTAGAAGACCCCCTTTACCCAAACCTCCTCTCCCCGGTGCATTAGCAGCTTTATTCTTGGTGATGTTTTCCTCTACAATCTTTAGAGTAATTTTGTTGCTTGACAACTAGACTTAAGACTGCCGTAGACTCTTTTTAAAAATCTAATCTTTGAAAATGACATAAATTCTTTTATGCCTTAAAGGCTGTTTTTATTCACCTCTCCCACAACCCCCTCCACCTCACTTTCTTGCTTTGTGTTTTTTTTTTCTTTTAATCTCTTCTTTTAACAAAATTTCTTGGGTAGATTTTGAGTATTCTCTAAAGAACACAAACAGAAAACCTTAACCGTCCCCCTTTTCCCCAGTACTGACTAATAATTCCTTCTTATGCTTGATCTTGGTGAAGGCTTGCTGCCCGAACAGCAGTGGATGTGTATTCACATCTCCAGGGAGTGACTGGTCAAAGCTGCTAATCAAAACTGAACCCGTGAGATTATGAGCAAGGACAGACCAGGAGATGCTTCTGCTCGGGGCACAGCTGGGGACTCTATTTCAAAGACAAACAGGTCCTGCTCCTTTGTTTTTTTAGATCTGCATCTAATCCTGTGGCCAGAGAACTGTCTTATGAATTCTGCTTTGTCAATGTGCATGATTTCTGGCACCACTGCATAGCTTCCAGGTCAAACAGGACCACATTTCCATTCTTTTGCTCTGGTGACTTACTCTAGTGGGGAGACAAGGAACATTCTTTTGAAAGCTGACCACCTGTGGGAAGCTTGAGGAAGAGTTGGCCATGTGCACAGGGAGGTTCCGCTGCACCTTAATAAAAAGAACAAAATAGATCCTTCCCTGGAGATTCTCATGTGGGAACGTGGCCGGAGGGATAATATCAAAACTGGTTTTCTTCTGGCCATTATCTTGGCCCTGCAGGGAAAATTCTGGGCTAGAGTGCGGGTGGGAGGGGCACCATTTCTAAGATCTAAAAATTTTAGGATGAAATTCACCTCTAAGATAAATGGAAAGGAGGAAGTGCCAGTGAGTATGGGACCAGTTTTAGACCTCTTGCCCAACAGCACCAAGACAGACGGATGACTTCCACAGAGCAGCAGAAAATGGGTGTAGAAGGCTTTGTAAGATGGGAGTTTCATGCACCATGTAGGGCTATTTTACGATCTTGAAGAGCCCCAAGCACTCTTACTTCAGAGTCTCCCTTCTCCAGTTACATCAAACACCAAAAAGCACCAACAACATGCACCTAATAAAATTTCAAAGTTACCATATGACTTGCACAGAATTGCAGTTGACTGGTTGACATAACATTAAGTGTTGTAGATACATTCTTTGTAATTATACGATATTCTTTTCATATTTTGGAGCCAATGGTTGAGGGGTTTCATTTATTTAACGGCTTGTTTTGTTGCTGTTGTTATTTCCAAACCTCAAACATTTACGGAAGCCTTAGGCTCTTAAACCCCGGCCTTTAGGCCTCAAGTGCAGAGTGATAGAAACAGCCCTGCTGACGTGAATGATAAGAAGAATGTTACATTAATCCAGTTGGAGATACTAATACGTAAAACAATGAAGACACTGAAGACGCTGCTGGTTGCTTTCTGCATTGTTATAATCTTTTAAATTTCAATAATTTGGATCAAAGGAAACAAACAGGGTGTTTACGCATGGCTTTGCCCTGTGAGCACACACACAGCTATCAAATGTGCAATTCTAAGCTGAGTTGATAAGAGCACACAGCTCTGTTTTATGTGACTCTATTTAAATACAACCCTCCCCAAATTCGATAACAATGTATTCAAGAGTTCTCTTAAAAAAAAAAATCTGAAACAAGAGATTCTCATTAGATCATTATTTCTCTTGCTGTTGGGGGAGTGATTTTGTGACCTGACTTTGAAGAAATACTTATGCTTGCCATTAAATACAAGTGTCTGGTCGTTGCTCTGCTCCACAAACTGATGGTGGCCACCTCCCATTCCGCAGAGGAAGTTGGCTGGCCTCCCCCTAAAATAGCACAAGTATCATGAAGATACCTTTTGAAGCTCTGGTTAGTCCCCCTATTCATGCATAATTCCAAGAATATGATTTGAATTGAGCAGCGTCCTGGTCTTTGATTATGTCACCCCTAAATCAATTTGAATTATATATTCAATTATATATTATATGTATTATAATATATAATATATATAATTTCCAAGATTTTTTTATTGACCACCATCAACTGCGTTTAGTGTGTGTTTGCATTGAGATCTGCCAGTTGACTCTGTGGCAGCTTTGAACAGTTCCTGTTTCCCATACAGCAGAAGACCCTCACACCAGCTGCAGAAGTTTTGGAGTGTGTGACCAGGTTCTTTTTCACATCAACAGGCCCCTGTTTATAGGAGGGAAGCTTAAAGAGAATTGGGGCGAGGGGTGGGGATGGGGGATGCATTCGCGTTTGAACACTAGAACCTTTATCTTTTCCATTGTAATGCAACTCTCATCTCCAGGCACCAGGAAGAGAAGCATTTGCCTCTCCAGTACCCACTGGAGGTAGTTGGGCTTTTACTGGCTTAAACTCACATGTAGGCAATTTGAAGGCTCTCTGGGGCTCTGAATGGTTTGTCCACCACTACCTTTCCTCCACCAATAGAAAAATGCTATCCTTACAAGGCCATGTTTGAGAAGACCATGGCTTGGCTAGTGAAAGAAGTTCACATCGCAGAGAGTTGAATAATGTTAGGCTCTTGACTGCACCGTAAGTCTCAGTCATGCTTGGCACAGAAGCAGCTAGTCTGCTGAAAAGCCAAGCCAGCACAAATATTTTGAAACTAATTCCACTAAAACTCTTGTGTCATTAAACCATACTACTGTAGTTCCAATTAATCCGACTCTTTAATATCATTAGCCACTAAATTAAATAGCTGTACCCAAAACTTTAGAAAAGATCAATATTGTAACAAAATGACATATTAGCAGTAAAAAGTACCTGGGAAAAGAAAATATTGATCTATTGTGGTTTATATACTGGAGTTATTTTTAGGACTTTGTGGATCTGGCACTGCTCTGAGAAAGGGGAAGAAGATGTTTTGAATTCAAGAATACTTGGATTCAAGAGAAATTGCCCATTTCTCTGGGCTTCTGCTCATGTGTCCCACCTTAGCAGACAGTGTTGTCTGCAGGCTAAAGTGAGCTAGGGGGAGAAGGTGTCCCATGCCACTAATATATATGCAATTATCATAGTGACCTGGGCTTTAATTGTGAGCCCTTTCTCTTTATGCTTTCTCCTTGTAGCTGGTATTACTGAGAGTCCATTCTGGGATTAGAAAAGAAAAGAAAGAATGATAAGAAAGTAACAATCAGCATTTTGCAGGCACACACAAGCTTTTTCTAATATATAGGGACCAATCTGCAGAGCCCATGGCCAAGTATCTCCACTTCTCTGCCTCCAGAAGACAGAGTTAACCTAGCTGAGGGAGAGAGCCTCAGCTTTGGCTTAGTGCGGGGGGGGGGGGGGGGGTGTCACCAGTCCCCGGGTCGGAGAAGAATAACGAAAGTGTGAAGTTGACAAATTAAGGGTCACAGGAAGTAGAGAGCCCTATCGAACTTCATTGATGAGCTACTGTCTACTAGCATTTGTCCTAGGGAAGAAAGAAGAAAAATCACACAATGTAAACTGAACGGATGACTAGTAGGGTCTTCCATTCCCTCCCCTCAGTAGGGTATGACGGGGAAATCTCATGAAAAAAACTGGTTCACAGTTTTACAAACACTAACAAACATGGACTATAAAAAGCACATTTCATAACACAAAAGCCTACATAGAGGGTAGAAATTTTTATAGCTTCCTTGAGTGAGCAGTTAAACCAGCAGTCTGAATTCTCTTAGTCCCCTAAGAGTGGTTAATTAAATAAGCATTTTCCTTATCCATTGCCCACAACTGTGTTTTTTTTTTCTTCTCTATGCACCCTAAAAAAACTCCCAGGATGAGACTTAGGAGGACTCAAGCAAGTTACATGGTAAAATCAGAGTGCCTTTTCTGTTGGATGTTCACTTTGGTTTCCTGCTTTCCCAGGACATACGATGTTTAGAAACTTTTTTCTCTAAACATAAGAATTATTGTGCACCACAATCTTGAACCAACGATTTCCATATCTTACGCAGCTATCAACTTGCCAATTCCCTCTGGGTCTCCTTTATATTTTCTTATAGTGTTTCTTTCTGTTTTGGGTTGTCGTCAAAAAGAGTTGGGGGGCATGATTCTTTTTAAATCAATAGAAATGGAACTGTACAGATTTTTGCCCCCTTGTATCTGTGAGCATGATCTCTATCAGGCCTGAAAATCTGCTTTATCATTTTGTATATTTGACTATTTTGTATTCAGCATTACTTGATTCCTTATGTGCATGGCAATGTATTAAAATGTGGGATTTCTATTACCGTGTAAAAGTGTTTTGATTCTGATTTTCAACATATATCCTTATAAAAAAATTGCATTAAACTTTTTATTTCTGTTTTCTTCAGCTCATCAGCTTTGCAGAAGGAAAAGAAAAGTTAACAGCATTTCACTTTCCCTGTGTTAGCTAATGATGCAATTCATGGTGGAAAATTGTCCTCAATTATGCTGTGTTTCCTGGAGAAATAATGTATGTGAAATGGATTGGTGGCCTCCCTCCAGCTCCCAGCACACAGAATTCCCCCAGCAACAAATCCCACCAGCAGGATTGCTATTACTGGTGAAGGCTTTAGTGTTGAGCACAGCCGGGCAAAAGATGCAATTCTCTTCATCTCCAGATCCTGGAAAGAGATGGAAGGAGATGGGACAACAGATCTTGCCCACCAATTTGCTTTCACCCCACAGAGTCTTAAGTGCTTATAATAGCATGATTGATGGCATTCCCCAGCACCTGCAGTTCCGTCTGTCACAGGTAGTGGCCAACAGTAAGCTACCTGTATTTTATCAGTAGAGATACTGACCTTCAAATAACACCTGCCCAGGAGATCTGGGGTTAGAAACTAGTTCTCCCAAACATGTGGCACAGCCAGTTGTGCATTTCAGAAAACATCTAGATACACTCCACTCTCAACCACGTATTTAAAAGATGCCAAACATTTTTTTTCTCAAATTAAAAAAATATTTCACTGAATAATACAATGCACCAAATATAAACAACAGACCATTTGACCTGCTCTAAACTACCATTTTCACCCTTTCTTTTCTCAAGGAGACATCCTAATGAATACTTATAGCCACTATGACATTACTGAATATGATGAATTGCTTCAACTTATACTAGAGAAACACTTCTTTCCCAGAAAGGAAAAAGCACTTATAAATTGCATGAAAAAGAAAGGAAACACCCATTGCCTTTTTTATTATATGTTTACTGTGAATATAGTTTTGGGTTCTGCCCCGCCTAGAAAAGTCTTCCAAAAGCAAAACCCGTGATAATCTTTTAAGTTAGCTTACTGACTCAATGTGTAAACCTTCTAAATCTGCCTACGCACCTTATAACTCTAAAAGCACAATTTTCTCCCACTCTTAATTCACACCGATTAAGAACATGGAAAATGGGGCAACATTTTGCCATTCTTGAGAAGATGTAAAACTAGAGCCCCCAACATTTTCTTCATATTGACCTTTCTTGGATAATTTCTGACCATTCCCCCTCGTTTATTTGTCTCTCCTATCATTTTCTAACTTTTTCTCTGTCATTCCTCTGCCTTTAACTGACTGCCCCCTTTCCATGTAGTTGTCTTCTTTTCTCTGCCTTACCTTCCTCTCTATCTTATCTCCTTCTCTTTCCCTTTTCAGTCTCATCTCAGTCTCTCTCTTCCAACCCATTTTACCCTTCTCCTTCTTTCTTTTTCTCTTATAACGTAGGGTATTCATCTTCTTGGTATTTGTATCCCCACATCATGGTGCTTAATAGTTGCTCAACAGAGGTTAGGGTTAAGTGAATTAAACTTGGTGTCATGTTCTTCTCAGCTTATTTTCCTTCTTCCTGCTGAGCCCAGCAAGCCCTGCTCCAATAAGCACGTTAACTCAAAGTAATAAAGACTAAAGTCAGGTGTCTTTTCTGAGGTAGGTGAAATCTTTAGGTAGCAGATCACCTCGGCAGCTTTAGGTAGTCCCAGCCAGGCACAGACAGATTCCCCTACCATTTTGCCAGGCAAAGAAAAGTTTCCCTGCTATCTCAGTGTTTTGGGAACTCATACTTGCCTGGGCAAACATGGTGGCCGTATTGGGATCAAGTACAGTCATGTCATGAGCAGCTCAGCTGAGACCACCAAAATTATTTATTGACCCAAGATTATTCAGAACCTAGTAAGACCTAGTGAGACCTAGTAAATGTATACTGCAGTGCTAGGTATTTTGTACCAGAGAAAGCTGTCCCCGGCTGATGCGGTTTCTTACGGTGATTATGAAATCACAAGGGTTATTAATACATTCCCCTTCACATATCTGTTTTTATGGCATCTGGGAAAATGTACACTGAAAAATAGCTTTCCGTTACCTTTCCTGATTTTGTACGTATATTGAAAAATCAACTAAAAATAAACTTTAAGAAAGACAACCACATTCTTGTTTGGGTATAGCACTGGGGAGGTGTAAGGTGGGAGTGGATAATGAGAATTGCATGCGGTTTTTTCACAAATGAGCATGCCCCCATTCTCATGAGAAATGGAAAACTTGCTGGGGTCCTGTTTCTCACTTGTATCTGTCCTTTGGTAGTAGAATCTGAATATTATTAGGCACCCCCTGTTGCCCAGTTTCTGCTGGCAATTCCAAGAGGGAACACTGATATATCTAAAAAAATTTTCCAGATTTTACTTGGTCCTTAATGAAACGCCCAAAATGGAATGTGTGGGTGTTGATATGGGTATGTGTTACACAGGCAATATCCCAAAAGTCCTTCTTCCCATGCATGCCGCCCTCATTATCCATCCAAAGGCAGCCCCTTCTGTTCCTCACCCCAAATCCTTCTCCCTCTGTCACTCTCAACTCCCAATCAAGAACTGTCCCTGCCACCAGACTTTTCTGGTTCTGTCCTCCCTCTACACCCTCTTTACTTCTATTCGATACTTCTCTTCTAAATCTCGGCCCTTGCCTATGCAATTTCCCCACTTTTGCCTCTCCAGCTCTGCTTTTCTCTACCAAAGTCACTGATTCTGCCTCACAAAAGCTAGTAAGTATTAGATTATTTTTTTTTTAGTGAGCAAGGGAGGAAAAAATGTGACAATATGTTTTCTTCATAATTTTCTTTATCATTTTTTTACAAATAAGTCTTGCTCCAGAACTGTCGACTAGATTTTTTTAAAAATTAAGGGTAATGGAAGATTAATGCAGTTGCCTTTGATGGCTCAAATTCTACTTCCAGAAAGTAAGTCTGTGTATTCATTTAACAAACGTAGAGGCTATTCAACCTATGTGCCAGGAACTGTGCATGGTATGGGGCTAATTGTTGATGACTCAGAGATAAATGACTTTTTTTTCCTGCCCTTAAAGATTGTACCTCCTAAGAGAAATAAGGAGCTCAACATATAATTTCTTCTTTAAGAATCTCTTATTAAAATGCAAATATCTCTGGAAGGATAACTGAAATCCCTACTCATTCTCAGATGCTGGGATTGCAGAAAGATGGAAAGTTACACAGTCAAGTAAGCTCTGAAAACATGATTTATGTTATTTACCCCACTCCTAGAGACACATGCAACACATTAGCATATTAAAGGCTCTGAGAAGTCTTGCAGGAAATAATCATATGCTTTGTTCAGTGCGGTACTTTCCAAATGCATTCAAGCACCAACAGTTTCCCCCAGAGAATACTAACAACCCACAGAACAAGCACTTTTGGAAATGTGGGTCCATGCCAATCATTAGCTTGACAGCAATATGTTATTTCAACCAGGTGAGTGCAAAGGCCCTCAGAAATAAATGGTGCAAAAAATGAGCTCTCCAGCGAGTGATGGAGCAGCCAGAAAGTGGGCTAAAAACGAACTTGCTAATGTGTATTAATAAAAATAATTATACAGCAACACTGTGAGCCTATCATACTCTAGCCCTGCCATCATCCATGGCTGCGAGAGGGGAAAACAGTAGCCTTACTTGGACTAAGGCTCATATACCACTGGATTTTAATATTGTTTTTTGGACTATTAGGGGTTTGGAATAGGTGGACTCCAATATCTTACACCACAGAATTTTAAGCTCAACTACAACTTTGCCCCATCTTACCTCCAATTTTGCTTTTAAAAAGAAGTAAGCATCCATTTAAAAATCTAGACACTTCAGTCCACTGTAGCTTACCTTCCTTCTTAAGATTGAAAAATATTTTTTAGTGGGGCACCTGGCTGGCTCAGTCAGCGGACCTTGCGACTCTCTATCTCAGGGTTGTGAGTTCCAGCCCCACGATGGGTGTAGGGATTACTTAAAAATAAAATTAAAAAAAAAAACTATTTTGGGGGCGCCTGGGTGGCTCAGTCAGTTAAGCATCTGACTTTGGCTCAGGTCATGGTCTCTCGGCTGGTGAGTTCGAGCTCCAAGGCTGACTCTGACAGCTCAGAGCCCAGAGCCCGCTTCAGACTCTGAGTCTCCCTCTGCCCCTCCCCCACTTGTGCATTTTCTCTCTCAATATAAATAAACATTAAAAAAAAAAGCCTACTTTTAAAAAAGACTTTTAATTTTACATAGCTTTGTCTCACAGAATTATGCGAGACTTTCAAAGGAAACAAGTTTGGAATACAAGTTGAGCAACTGCGCCAAACACACAAGCCCACAGTCGGCAACTTCACCAACACGAAAAGGTATTGATTTTGATTGGTTAAGCAAAAAAAAAAAAAAAAAAAAATCTTTAAAATTATTTTTGCACATATGGAACCAGGAGAAAAAGAAGTCAAAGAATAAGCGGTATCAAATTTGACATCTTTGTTACTCTTCCTTTCATGACACCCTATGAGAAATTAAGTTAGGGCAGTTCGCGACTGAGTTCACAACTACATTTTAAAGACGGGTTCCGAAAGATTGCCACTAACTTTCAGGAGAGATTTCCGAAAGTCCGTGCACGTGCGCGTGCACATGTATGCGTGTGCGTGCGTGTTTATGCGTGCGTTAGCACGTGCCTGCGTGCGTGTGCACGTAGTCGTTGATGGAGGCAGGAAGCGAGAAGGAAGCGGGAAGGTGGAAGAGATCGGAAGAGTTTCAAACAAGGCCCGATTCTCCTGAGGTCAGCTCGATTTGCCCTCTAATCCTGGGCGACGCAGGTAAATTCCTGCCTTGGTTTTTACTTTGTATTTGTCTCTGTTACGTTCCAAAATCATCCGAATAACTGTTTAGGTTTTTAGTTATTTTATTTTATTTTGAACAACAAAAATTGTTATGATGAGAATCGGCCCTGACAGGTATGTGATAATTCTGCCTGAAATGCAGTTTAACTGACAAGAGCAAAAACAGTAGCTGCCTTGACTGAGTGCCCACTATAGGTCAGGCATTCTTTATTCTACCTCATGTAATTCTTACTGTATTCTGTTAGGTATTATTACTCCCTTTTAATTGAGCAGTGAAGAGATCAAAATTTAAAGGGATTAAATTCTCAGACCTGGTCCTGCAGCTCACTTAGCTATTTATGACTGGGAAGCACAGAATCTCAGCTTCACACATATTTATTGAGCCCATACTACCCACAAGGCACTGTGCTAGATAATCCACTAGCCTTGACATCATCACTGGTCCTTGACCTCTCCAGATCACAAGTATTTTCAAAAATCTGCTGAGAGCTATGGATGCTCTATCATAAAAAAAAAAAAAAAGTACACAACACAAATCTTTGCATTCATTTTCAAAGGGTTCAAGGATCTTCTGAATCTCATCCCATTGTAGGAACTCCTGCTGTACTCAGAGAATGTTGTTCAGAAGGGGAGACAGGTAAGTACATGGGCCTTAGATCCATAGCCCTCATCTTGGATTTTCAAACTTCTCAGTGCTTCCAAGCATGTCCAAAAGACCAGCTAACTCAGTTCTGGATATATGTAGTAAAGGTATTGCTATTGCCCAGTTTCTGTCCCAATGTGTGAAGTTGAAAGTGTAATGAGTACTTCTGTTAGCAAAAATATTTTTCATTATTGCCCTTGGTAAAAAAAAGAAGCAAATAGACCCACTCATGCCAATGCCTATTCCAACATCTGTCTTCCAAAATCAGTATTAATGTATTCTCTTCAAATTAGGACTTTTGATTTTCTGTGGATAACAAGAATATTAGCTGTGCCTTTTTCATGCTGCTTCTGTTAAAATTTTAAACACTTCTTTTGGTTCAATGTGTTGTTCAATTCAGCTGAGGTTGGGGGGTAAGATGTCTATTAGTAGGAAACCAAGTACACATCCTGTGTCCTCATATGGTATCATTTCAAGCTTGTCAATTCTTTTTTTTATGTTTATATGAATGCTTTTATTTATTCATAACCCATTTGCTTCCACAAAGTAGTTGAAGCAATTCACAAGAAAATATACCATAAAATAGAAAGTTATAAATAAACTACAATCAGGATCAGAGAAATTGTAGAGCAATTAGGATATCGAGACAAGGATGTAGGTTGCAGTCTATATACTCTGGCCATCATTATTGAAGAGAAATTAGAAATTTCATGTCAACCTTGAGGCAATCAAAGATCTGATGCAGGATTTACAACATCCATAAAAATAAACATGGATGTCTAGTGGAGAATACAAAAGTCACATGAATTTTTAACATAAACAGAAGAAATCATACTCTCTGTGCTGAGGGCTGTGCCTCTGGAAGTATGAGTTCAGTCTTTTCTGATGATGAGGGTGAAAAAGTTGGAGAAGTACCACTTTGGGGGAAGTCAAATTTTCCTTCCCACATAAGTCTGAGAAAGATTTCTTAATGTATATTTCTAGATGGGACCCTGAGTAAAGCTGTAGACAATATCCCTATAGCATATGCAATAAAGGTTTTCAAGTAGCTGCTTCTTAGGATGTCCCTCAAAGGCAACAAAGGACACAGCAAGGATGTATACAGCCCAGTGGAAAAAATCCTGTGAGCGCAGAATCATGTGGTTTCAGTTTATGAACTCCTTCCTAAAGGATTGAGGATAAGGAATAAGCTAGAACCCCTAGCAACCAACCTCAGTCATAATAGCATCAGCTTGTAATGTGTCAGGCACTTTAATAAATTCTTTTGTTTAATTTTTGCAATAACTCTCCAAGGTTGGTGCATTGGTCAAGACTTTTTGTTGCAGGTGCCTGAACCCCAACTCAAACTGCTTTAAGGAGAGAAAGAGAGAGAGAGAGAGATTTATGAGTTGGTGTATCAAAAAGTCCAGGGCTAGGTGAAGCTTGTGGCTCTCCCAGTATCCACAGGTGCTGCTTTTTTGTCTGAGTGGGAAAAAATGGCATCTCACAGCTCCAGGTTTACATGGAAAGAGACTTGGTCTTAAAACATCCATGCCAGCCTAGAAAATAGACTCCGATTAACCATTTTGGGGTCTCTTGACAATCCCTTGGTCCAGTCAGTATGTCCATGAGGATGTGGCTCTCTGATTGGCTGGCCCATGGGAGGGAAGGTGAGTCCCTACATTGACAAGAATCACCACCACAAGAATCCCATGGTGTTAGAGGAGAAGGAGAATTTACCACCCCCCCCCCACCCCGCCACAATGGATGCAGGACAGACAAAATGACCAGACAGACACTGCAGGAGGTATCATTATCCCCACTTTACAGATGAGAACATGGGGGCCAACAATATCAAATGGCAGAGACTAGATGAGGTTGTAAATCCTACCTTAGGCATAATTGGTTAGGTTACGCTGTGGTAACCAGAAATGAAACCCCGAATTTAATGGTTTAGTACCCTCAAAACTCACCTTACTCACCTTACATGCCTCACTCAGGTTGAGGTTTAGGGGAGGCTCTGCTCCCACAGTACTCAAGGACCCAGGCCAACAGGGAAGATTCTAGCATCTGGAAGACCTAGATTCCAGGCCCATAAAGCAGAGGAAAAAAAGAAGCATGAAACACTCACAGCCATTGGTCACAGCAGGATGGTTAGGGAATCACTGGGGGGATGGAAAGGCTGGTGGGATGTACATAGGTATTTATGAGTATTAAATATCTCTGCCATTTAGGTCTCTATGACTCCAAACCTTTGTCTCTTACCTGCCGTACCTCAGTCACGTGTTCCTTGAGTGCCACAGAAGCAAATGTGAGCAGTCAGAATTTCTGGGCAGCCTAGTCCCCTAAGAGTCATGAATGAGAAACAGATGGATATACTAGACCCTCAAGTGATCCTAGGAGAAAGGATTTAGAACTCAGCAGGCTTATAATGGCTGTTCAGCCTTCTGCCTTCCCCTCAGGAGCCACAGAGAAGGGGCGTGGCGGGGTGACTGATTGGTCTGTCGGACTGCCTAGAGCTGGTCCAGCTTCCTTCAGGCTGCCAGATACGGGCTAAACCTCCAAAGCCTTGTGCTTTGAAGCTGCGATTGTGTTTCTGAATTTAGCTCTTCACATGATTTGAATTCCTGTCTTTAGTGACAACAACAGGCTGTGATGCTGGATGCAGGAATCCAAGGGCATCTGGACTAATCAGGAATAATCTAGATAAATCCTTGCCTCATTAATGCCCACTGTTTTGATCCCAAACACCTACCAAGTCCCATATCTGCAAGAGCCAGACTGTGGACCTTGAACACCCTCTCTGCCTCTCTGGGCTAAACCAGAATTTGACTGGAGAGGTAACATCAGGCCTCTTTTCACCTGGGGCCCAGGTCTTCAAAAGTTTCAAGAGGAAACTTGAGGCCAAGAGGAAAGAGAAAAGGAAGCTTTCCAGATGAGAGTGCTAAGAGAAGACAACGCATCTAACTTCTTTGCTTCTCCTACTGTAAACTCTACCCCTAGTGCCACGGCCACCCCCTCAGATGGCCCTGAAGACGCCATTATTGAGAGTTTCCTACTTTCACATGTAATATCTGGGGAGAGACCACTGACCCTCTCCAGCTACTCCAAGTACTCCCTTACATGGCCCAGTGATGAGACCAGCTGGCACCTTTGAAGTGTCAGCAGAAGTGATGACACTCCCTAACCCCCTGGGGAAAAGCAAGGAACAGCCAGTGTCTTCTTCCACCCTTCTCCTCCGGGCATCCAAGGCCACTTGGGAGGTTACATATACCAGATGGTGAGGCTATAAGGAGAGATGCCCCATCTTATCAGATTTTACACGTGCAAGAAATAAAATTTTATTGTGTAAGCTGAGATTTCAGGATTTGCCTGCTATGGCAGTGAGCATTAATTATCCTAATCCAATATGAGAAATGTGTAAAAAAATCTTAATGTTTAAAAAAATCATATAGAGGGTGCCTGGGTGGCTCCGTCAGTTAAGTGTCCAAATCTTGGTTTCAGCTGCGGTTATGATCTCATGGGTTCGTGAGTTTGAGCCCCATGTCAGGCTTTGTGCTGACAGTGCAGAGCTTGCATGGGATTCTCTCTGTCTCTCCCTCTCCCTTGCTCACGCATGCTCTCTCTTTCTCTATATAAATAAATAAACATTTTTTAAAGCCTTTTTTTTTTTTTTTATTTTGGGAGAGAGAGAACACAAACAGGGGAGGGACAGAGAGACTGTCAGCACAGAGCCTGATGTGGGGCTCAAACTCACAAACTGAGATTATGACCTGAGCCAAAATAGAGCCAGACACTTAGCCAACTGAGGCACTCAGGTGCCCCTATATTATTAATTTTTGAGTCATAATGGCAATGTGGTTTGTACAGGTGAATGTCTTATTCTTGGGACTATTTAGAGGTAAAGTTTCATGCTATCTGTAACTTACTTTAAAGGTTTCAACAACAACAAACACATGTGTATGCAAACATATAAAGACCTGCACACCTAGAAGAGGGAGAGAAGACAAATGTGGCATAATAATGTGGATTTAGGCAGTGGAAAAATGAGTGTTCATTGTATATTGTTATTTCAACTTCTCCGTAGATCTGAAATTGTTCAAAAAAAAAAAAGGGGGGGTCTCCACTCCTACTTTCTATCCTTTGTTTTGCTGTATTTTCTGCACCTCGAGTTCTTTGAAATTATGTATTTATTTATGTCATTGATTATTGGATCTTTTTCTTTCACTAGAATGTAAGCCTCTGGGACCAGATGTTTGTCAGTCTGATAAACCAGTTTATCCCAAGTATCTAGACCAGAGTAGCACTCAATTAATAATTGTTAAATGAGTGAGTGAATGGCCCATCCAGATACCTTGACCCATGCTGGACCCCGGCCTCCTTAAGGATGAGTCAGGGGAGAGTATCTTGAATACCTCCAACTCCCCAACAACCCAAGGACTCCCAAAACAACCAGCAAATCAGCAAATCTGATCTGAGTATGCACACTCAGCCTCATGGAGCTACACAAACAGGGAGATTTCGGTCCCCTGAAACATCACACAGGTCCACATACAACAAAGATGGCTGTGAGGGCCCTTTTGGCTTTACAAAGGCACATTAGCAATGTTGCCCCATTGAACACTCAGGTATAGCCTACAAGATAGGTAAAATTATTAGCCTGTTGACAGAGGGAACCAAAACACAGAAGGGCCCACATGATTTGCCCAAGGTGCAACACTTTTATTATTTTTTTATTTTTTATTTTAAAAAAATGAACACTTTTAGTTGGCTAAGATGCAAACCCTGCTCTTCTGACTCAGAACATTTGTGCTTTTCACTATATATCAGACCATCTAAAAATATTACAGTTACTAACAGGCAGCATTTCTAATTGCCAAATGAGTTCCATATATATATATCCCCAAATAGTTCATTACATGAAAGAAAACAGGGATCACTTGTCTAAAAGGTAGACCCTTGTGATGTACAGTGACAAGTACTTATTTTGTCATTGAGATGGAGGTTCTAAGGGCACTGGTTTCGAGCTAAGCCTGGGTCCTCGAAGGCAAGTGCTTTAGTTCCTTAATCCACTAGCTTGCCCTTTTGTACTTCACCTCCATAAAGACAGTCAACCCATTACAATAGTGGCCTCAGAGCTCTAACATCACACCGTGACAACACCTGACACCTTGTAAGCTACACAGAGCCCTGTCTCAATCAATACTCGAATGGAAAGCAGAAACTGAAAAGAAATTTTAAGCATTGCAAGGAATAGTGCTGCTCGCTGAGAAGGTTGCCCTCTTAACCATAAGTCAATCCGTACCACTTGCCTGATAGGAAAGGGGGGGCAGTTAAAAGCATTGTTCTATCTTATTCCGGAAGCAGAAAGCCTGACTCCTAGGAGCCGGCACTTATTAAAAATCCAGTAGTGCCTTCTGGTTAGACTGGAATGCCTTTTGATCATGGTTCAACTCAGGTAATTACATTCCCATCCAAATTTCCATTGGTCTCCAATTAGCTCAAACAGGCTTGCAGAATTTGCTATAAAATACAGTGTTAAGCTTAATCAGTGCAATGATCAAATATGTATTTTATATGTTAGAAACCTATGTGGAGGTAACTGACTATAAAGGCTATATTTAAGATCTGTTTGGGGACTTTTTCCTTTCTTTTCTAAAGCAACCTTATTGACATATAATTAATATATACCATAATTCACCCATTGTAAGTACACAATTCAATATTTTTAAGTATATTCACAGAGCTGTTCATCTACAATCTAATTTTAGAACATTTTTTTATCGGCCAAGAAAAGAACTCTGTACCCATTAGCAGTCACTCCCCATTCTCTCCAGCCCTCCCCTTCCTCCAGTCCCCAGCAACCGTTAGTCTACTTTCTAAGTCTACAGATTCGCCTATTCTAGACACTTCGTATGTATGAAATTATACGATGTGTGATCTTTTGTAACTGGCTTCTTTCGCTTAGCATAATGTTTCAAAGGTTCATCCGTATTGTAGCATTATCAGTGCTTCATTCCTTTTTATTCTCGACTAACATTCCATTGTATGAATATGCAACATTTTGCTTGTCCCTTCATCAGTTGATAGGTATTTGGGTTGTTTCCACTTTTGACTAATAAGAATAACACTGTCAGAAGAATTCATCTGCAAGTTTTTGTGCGGACATAGGCTTTCATTTCTCTTGGGTATATACCAAGGACTGAGGTTGCTAGATTGTAGGTAACTATATGTTTAACTTTTTCAGGATCTGCCAGACTATTTTCCAAAGTGGCTGAAACTTTTTACATTCCCCTTTGCAATGTGTGAGAGTTGCAATCTCCCCACATCCTTGTCAATACTCGTTATTGTGATTTTTTGATGATAGCCACCCTAATCAACATGAAGTGATATCTTAACGTGGTTTTGACTTGCATTTCCATAATAACTAACGATGTTAAGCATCTTTTCCTGTGTCTGTCAGTCGTATGGTATATCTTCTTTGGGGAAATGTCTATTCATATCCTCTAATCACTTCTTAAATTTGGTTGTCTTTTCATTGAGTTGTAAGCATCTCTATATCTTAGATATAAGTCCTTTATCGGAGATATGATTTGCAGATATTTACTATCATTCTATCTATCTGTTGCCTTTGTACTTTCTCGATGGTGTCATTTGCCGCACAGAAGTTTTAAATTTTGGTGTAGTCGGGGCGCCTGGGTGGCGCAGTCGGTTAAGCGTCCGACTTCAGCCAGGCCACGATCTCGCGGTCCAGGAGTTCGAGCCCCGCGTCAGGCTCTGGGCTGATGGCTCAGAGCCTGGAGCCTGTTTCCGATTCTGTGTCTCCCTCTCTCTCTGCCCCTCCCCCGTTCATGCTCTGTCTCTCTCTATCCCAAAAATAAAAATAAACGTTGAAAAAAAAAAAAAAATTTAAATTTTGGTGTAGTCTAACTTATCTTTTTTTTTTTTTTTTTTTGGTCACTTGTGCTTTTGTTGTTCAGTTGGAAAAACTTACTTTTTCTCCTGTGTTTTTCTCCTTTACCTTCATACGACTACCAGACTCAGTACTTCTGACACCAGACGTGTTGGGGGGGGTGCGGTTTCCACATGAAACAATTCTCTGATGCCAGCCAGGTGTCCTGCGGTTCAACTCGATTCTGACGCTGTTTACCTGGAGATAGCATCCCATAAGCTAAGGGCTCAGTCCCACAAGACTGCTCTCTCTTCAGATACCAGTTACAAGTTCCCATTGTTACCTTGCTTCTGACTGACTGACCATAAATTGGAGATTACCATGACCCCCTCCTTGGGTTCAATTAATTGGCTAGAGATACAGAACTCAAAGAAATATGTCCTTACATTTGCCACTTTATTATAAAAGAACATGATAAAGGATACAGGTGAATAGCCAGATGAAGAGACGCATAAAGAGAGGCCTGGGAGAACACCAAGTGCAGGAGCTTCTGTCCTGTGGAGCTAGAGAGTCACCCTCCTGGTGTATGGATGTGTCCACCAACTGGCAACTTTCCAAACCCTGTTTGGGATTTTTATAGAGGCTTCATTACGCTGGCATGTTGATCATTAATTCAATTCCCAGCCTCCTCTCCTCTTCCCAGAGGATAGGGGATGGGGTTGGAAGTTACAGTCTTGTACTTGTGGTTTGGTTTTTCTGCTGACCAGCCCTCATCCAGGAGCCCCTCAAATATTGTCTCATTAGAACAAAAGAGACTCCTGTCACCCAGGAGATTCCAAGGGATTTGAGAGCTCTGTGTGAGGAACCAGGGTCAAAGATCAAACATTTGAACAAAAGATGCTCCTTCTGCTCTTATCGCTTAGGAAGTTACAAGAGTTTTAGAAGCTCTGTGCCAAAATAGGAGGCAGAGACCAATATATATATATACTTTTTTTTCTATTATTTGATAGCTGTCCTATCCAAGTAACTGTTGCCTAACCAAAGGTCGTGAAGATTTACTCCTATGTTATTTTTTTTTTAATTTTTTTTTTTTAATTTATTTTTGGGACAGAGAGAGACAGAGCATGAACGGGGGAGGGGCAGAGAGAGAGGGAGACACAGAATCGGAAACAGGCTCCAGGCTCTGAGCCATCGGCCCAGAGCCTGACGCAGGGCTCGAACTCCCGGACCGTGAGATCGTGACCTGGCTGAAGTCGGATGCTTAACCGACTGCGCCACCCAGGCGCCCCATCCTATGTTATTTTTAAAGACTTTCATAGTTTTAGCACTTACATCTAGGTCTATGGTCTGTTTTTACTTCATCTTTGTATACGGTGTGAGTTAGGAGTCCAGCTTCATTGTCTTGCATGTGGATGTTTAGTCATCTCAGAACCATTTGCTGAAAAGATTACTTTCTCCCATTGAATTGTCTTGACATCTGTGTCGAAATCAATTAACCAGAAATGTAGAGGTTGGGTTTATTTTTTTTTCATCAGCATGCTGTACATATTCCCCTAAAAGTTAGAGTTAACTAAATTGGTTTGTTTTATTGTTTGGGAAATACCTGATATGTTCCTAGAAAAGAGGATTTGCAAAGTACACATTGGCCCATGGAATATGACATGTTAAAGATGACCTTAAGCCCCTTCCATATTTTATAAGGGATAGTAATTTTCAAGTCCAAATACTAAACTACTATGTCTGCAATAATTATAAGAATAGTAATAGCTAGCATATATTGGACCTGGGACTGTGCAGAGCTCTTTGAGTATCTATGGCACTTAATCTTCCCAAGAAGATTCAGTGCATACGTGTTTCCCCAGATAAGGAAATTGAGGCTTAGAGGGGTTTTGTGGGCTTTTTGCCTCACACAGCTAGGGAGTCACTTCTGTATTTCCAAATCTCACATGAGCTGATCACTCTCTGTATAATGGGTATAGCTTGTAGGTATTGCCTAATGGTAGAAATAACCATCTCAATGCTCCCCCAGGGTCTGAGAGCAAAGTCCCAAAAGAGCTAATTACAACCCGGAAGTGTCCTTGAAGGTACCATGTTTAATCTTTAAATTCATGCAAAATTTTCCATCACCATGATATGTGTGTTTATTGAAACTACATAACATATGTGTTTATTTAAAATAAATCTGGGTCCTGAAGGTAATCTATAGAAGTAGGGAATTCCTATATTGACGCCCGTCCTTCTTTTTTTTTTTTTTTTTAATTACAACCAAAGTGTTTCAGGAACAGTACATATTCCCTCCTCTAAAAACTCTCTAGAACTATCCTTAGGCCTCCCTGAAAGAGCCCCTAGGGTCACAGGATTCTGCTGTGACTGATGGACTCCACATGCTCCTGAAGCATGGCTATAAGACAATTTCCTTTAAGCAAATCTTATTTTCTTACTGACTTACATTATACCAGTGAAGATGTATTCCCACAGGAACAAAGAAATGTAGCCCCAACATGTAATTTTGAAACAATTGCATCTACAGGAAAGCTTTCCAAAATCACATCGTTTTTTAAAAAGTATATCATTTTTGAAAAATAATAATAAAGCCAAACTGAGTCACAAGGAGAATGAATAGTGTGCTAAAACTTAAAATACTTTGCCAACATCTGCATTTCCTTGTGGAGTAGTTTCCCCAAAAGGAAATTTGTCCACTGTGTTCTCTGGGCTTTTCAGCAATCAGTAACTAGTTTTAAAAGAAAAAAAAAAAAAAAAAAGAGTGTTAAAATGCTTAACATTTTCAATGTATTAATTAAGGATGATCTCTTAAGTAATCCATGGCTAGAGCCATTAATGTGTTTGCTTAATATTCCGTGTATTTTCTTTAGAGTGAAAATGGGTTTATTGTGCATACATATACCTGCATAGTCCTACTTCTTTTTCTTCTGGGCTTTGATTTCCACAACGGGTGTGCAGTTTTCTGACACAGAAGAGGAAAGGAAATACTTGCTAGTCAGCTGATCTTGAAATTTCATAATTTCTGAAGGTCTTTCCTAAGCCTATTAATTAAGCTTGGTAGGGCAACAAAAGGGAAAACTTACGGAAGCATGATTCTGCCCTACTGGGGATGTGCCTGGCAAGCTGGTGAAGCAAACAAGCCAGAGGTCTGTTTGCAAGAGGACTGAAATGTGTCTTAGGAGGACACAGATCCTAGAGAAAAAAGAGTGTAATATGGAGAATCCAGTAAGAAAGTTTGGTCCCAACAATAAATTGACAGCACTCTTAAGCTGGAGAGTGAAAGAGCCTTTAATAGACTATACAAATGCGTAGTCAGAAGTTACAGAAACAACCAGACCTGGTGTAATGTCTCAGGGCTAACAACACAGGGGAGCCTGTGTGGTCACTGGAATGTAGGAAGAGAAGACATGGGTCGTGCAAGGGAGAATGAGGGGAATAAATACCTGGATCTCATTCTCCTCTTACCCCTGTCTTCTGCTGGTTCTTTCCGTTGGTCAAGCACAACAAAACCCCAGAGCCCATTGTTGTGTCCACTTGGATGTCAGCACTTTCCAGCCAAAGCCCTCCAGGAACACGTCTGTAGTTGAACAATTGGGTTTATTGCTCATTAAGTGAATAGGAATGCACACCATGGAGAACACTGGGGAGTCTTACTAAGGGGATGTTAGAGAGGATTTGTTTCTAGGGTTTGGCCTGCTGGTAAGTAGTTTTGGAAAAGGCTGAAGAAGAAAGAGGCTTTGCTCTGGGCTGAATGCTAAGTAAGGAAAGCAACTTATTGACCAATTACAGCTTTAGCATCCCCTCATTGCTCCCTAATTCTAGGTAAGATTTATTCAGGTTCCCAATCATAGAATTGTTCCCACTTCCTGACAGCATTCCCCACCCCCCCCCCCAACTAAAATGGTGGACCACTTTTATGGCTTAGACAATAATCAGTTTTTGTCTGTTTTCCCATGTAATTACAGAGTGGACTTGCTGTCTTGATTCATCCTGATCACAGAGTGTCCTTGTCTGATGTTGGGGCTCTATGCTAGATTCCATGCTCTGCCTCTCCACATTCACCCAGTGTGTACTCTGGGAGGCTGACTCATGAGCAAGGAAAGCAGCCCCTAGCCTCTAGGACTGGCCTGATCCAGTTGGCTTGGCCTTGGGTTTCAGTTATTGAACACAAATTTGCACAGAACCTCAGCATCAGTTAAGATCACTGAAGATGCCAATTCTGAGTCCACCGTGATACTTGTCATCAGCATACACCTCTGAGCCCAGCTCTCCATGGGGAAAAGTAAAAAGTAGTAAAAAGTGAGAGAACTTTTGAAAAGAAAAGCCACTTACAAAACACTAGAGCTTAAGACAGAAGACTGTCTCTATCAGAACATGACCCAAAGGGAAGAGGACCTTCTCCCACACCACTACAGGTCACTGGGCACTGTGCGTTGGGCACTTTTTGTGAGGATGTCTCCAGGACAATGGGGGATGAGTGCACATGATTGGAAACAGCATATGATTGGAAACTGATGCTCAGTGAAGCAGAGGAGGTCCAGCGGGGATGGATGATCCATGAGCCTAGAAGGAATGCCCCCTGGGGACACCCAGATACAAACAGGGGACTTTGCAGGGAGACAAGGTCTTGAATTTTGTAGGAGGGAAGAACCAGAGGAATTTGGGCTTACCATTATCATTACTTTGTTAGTATCCATGGGCTGTTGAAGCCTAGAGGAACTTAGTATACATATTTTTAAACACCAAGCAAACTAATTTTATATGCATTTAATTAAAACGAGCTTTTTCTTGAGTTTGGCAATGATGCACAATGCGCTTTTAACAGCTTTGTGCATCATTCCCAACCTGTAAATGTGAATAATCATGCTTACTTATTTATAAAGTTCTTTGAGGTTTTTTGGATGAAAGACTCTTTTAAAGTACAAAGCATTAATTTTTTGTGACAGAGCACTATACCAGAAGTGAACATGAAGCAATATAAAAATTTTGTGTTCTTTCTTCCTTTAAGTTTTTAGTTGCTTTCTTCACAAAGACACAAAAGCCAGTCTCCAACAGGAGATCTGGTGTTTGAGATAACAGAACTAATAAAGTACTGTAAGTATAAAATCCTAGATAGGCTTGAATTGGCTACTCCTTTTGAGAATGTGAGAAATGAATTGATAGACAAAGTATTTTGTACAAATGAACTCATTTCAGTAAGTCGCACTGATAATCTTAAGAGTATGTAAATGGACCTCTATTTATAGACTCGTTATATCCATTTTTGACCAGGACGAGCAAGTGAAGCAGTAGCAATAGTCAATCATTACAAGTAACTAGACCACAAGAGAAAAATGTGCCAGTTGCTAGGTGATGACTTTCAATCTATCATTTTAGGCAATAAATATAAGATGAAGTTATGAGGAGAGAAGCTATTCATAGCTAAAACTCTAGCTAAAATGGCTATTATTTATTGCACGGAACTGAAATCGGATGAAGTTGAGAAACCCAACGTACAAACCCAGAAGCTGAGATACTACACAAGCGGACGTATTTCAAGGACAAATCCAAAGGTAAACAGAAAACAAGGATTTAGGGGAGGGTGGAGAGGATAAAAGGTTTAAGATAAAAATGGACTGGACTGCTTCACTTATTACCATGTTTCAAACCATAAAATAAAATGGAAAAAACATTTTTCCGAACTTTACCATTCTGAGAAAGAAGACAAGTCTTTCAGCCCCTATCAGTTACTTCGCAGGTGGCAATAATACATTTGGCACAATGGCATATGCAAATGCTGTGTGAGACCCTGTGTTTCCGCCCTCTGAGAGCACAGAAATTGGCTTGGAAGTATAGGTAACGCAAATGAAATGATCAGAGAAGAGCAGGGGCACTAAAAACATTCGGTTAAAACCTATGCCTGGCATAAAACAAGCACTCAATCAGTGCTGGCTAAATAATAAAGAATTGTGTGTGCCGTAAGGGTGCCTGTTGCTGGTTCTATAAGGGAAAACCATAGCTGCCTCAAACACAGCTGAGAATTACAAAGCATACGAAATAGCCTCCCTCATTACCCATTTACTTTAGCAAGCCCGATAATCTAGAACAGTGGTTCTCATACTCTAGTGTGCATCAGAATTACCTGGAGAACTTGGTAAAACACAAATCACTGGGTCCCACCCACAGGGTTTCTGACCCAGTAGGTCTGAGCAGGATAATTTTCATTCTTAACATACTCCCAGGTCATATGGGTACTTCTGATCTGGGGAGCACATTTTGAGAATTACTGGTCTAAAAGATTGTAAGTAAATTTAAAAGCATGAAAGAGGATACTCATAACAGCTAACATTTACTGTGTACCCACAATACCACTGTGCTTCAAATCCTCCTAGGTGATAGATGATAGATATAGATAGATAGGTAGGTAGGTAGGTAGGTAGGTGATAGATATAGATAGATAGATAGATAGATAGATAGATAGAGGATAGATAGATAGGTAGATAGATATAGGTGGAAGGAAGGAAGGAAGGAAGGAAGGAAGGAAGGAAGGAAGGAAGGAAAGGAAAGGAAAGAAGGAAGGGAGATGAGACAAAGACCAAAGGAAAGTCTCTAATTTTAATGCATATGCAAACATAAAGAATAGGCATTTTTATTTGTATCTTATAGCTGAAGAACTAGAAGTAGGCTCTGAGAAGTTAAAACATTTGCCTACAGCATGTAAGAGGTAGAGCACAGACTTGAACCCTGATCTGTCTCCTTCAAAGCCCATGCTGTTTCTGCCATATCCTTCTGGATCTCTCTGCAGTCACATGCTAACAGAAAAAAACCAAAAAGCAAAACCAGCTTATGGTGTCAGAGGAGCCTGAAAATCAACCAAAACCAGATGGAAGATCACAAAATGCACAGCAGCCTGGGGTTTTTAAGACAAGACAAGACAGCCTGACCTTCTTCAGGCTGGAGACAAGGGACCAGTGTTGAGCTACACAGTTTTATTGCTTAGGGTGACCCTTGACAGTGGTGTGGGTGGCTGGGCCTCCCTTATGGCGCTGTGTTACAGCCAAAGCAGAAGCTGGCTGGCGTGACCTTCCAAATCCAGAGAAGGGATAAGAGGACATGCTTCAAAATTACATTTTCTCTTTGAAGGGTTCACATTGCCCCCATTGACCTCTACCTCAAATAATAATTATAAGTGGAAACGGAGGGGGTAAAAGCCATAGGAAGTGTCTCCTGACCATAACAGACACCAAAGAATGGGGGGAGGGGTTCCTCCTCTGCTTCCTCCTCCCCCTCCTCCTCCTCTTCACGTGAAGAAAAGCCCTTGTTTCCTAGGCCGATCTGTTTCTCCTCTCTCCTCTTTTTGCAGAACCAACATGTTCATCAATCACCCAAAGTCGAAATTCATCTTTGATTTCTTTCTTTCCTGTCGTAAGAGCACATTCCCTATAACCATGCTAACACCTTTGTTGGGGTACAGTTGAGAAACTAAATGCACCTTAAAAAATGCACCTCAAGTGTATACTTTGATAGATTTTAACATATGTATATATCCATGAAACACACTAGATAGTGAAAATCAGCATGGTATAACCCTTAGAAGTTGCCTGTGGCTTACCTTTCCAACTGTGAGCATCCTTCTCACCCCAGGTGACCGCTGTCTGCTTTCTACCCTACCCCCCCCCACACGGAAATAACCTAAAGGTTATTTTGCCCTTTTCAGAGTGACATTAACCTTTTCCTGTGATTATTTGCCATTTATGTTCTTTTGTGAAATGTCTGTTTAAATCTTTTCCTAAAGTACTAATTTATTAAACAAATTAATAAATAATACTCATTTATTGTTATTGAATTTTAAGTGTTCTTCATATGCATCCTGGATGCAAGCCCTTGGCCAGATACATCTGCAAATATTCCCTCCCAGTCTGTGCCTTGTCTTTTCATTCTCATCACAATGTCTTTTGAAGAGAAGCTTAAAATTTGGTGAAGTCCAATTTACTTTTTTAATAGATTATGCTTTTGGTGTATCTGAAAAATGTTTCGTCTTACCTAAAGTGAAAAAAATGTTCTCCTATGTTTCCTTCTGGAAGTTGTACAGTTACAGGCTTTACATTTAGGTCTATGATTCATTTTCAGTCAGTTTTGTATGTGGCTCAAGGTATAGATTGAAATTCCTTTTTTTTCTGCTTTTGCATGTGGATAGCAAATTGTTCCACACCATTTATTGGAAAACTAATCAAAATCTTTCTCCACTTTTTTGCTGTCAGTTGGCCATGTATGTGTGTGTCTGTTTTGGTTTTCTGGACTCTGTTTTGTACCATTGACCAGTTTGTCTACAACGATATCATTATGCCATGGTCTTGATGACTGTAACGTTATGGTGAGCCTTGAGATCGAGAAGTGTGATGTTTGTTCTTCGTTTTGAAAGTTTTATTGGCGTGCTCTCTTCAGCAGCACATATTGGCTATTCTGGGTCCCTTGTATTTCCACACAGCTTTTATGGTTTTTGCCTGGGACTGCTTTAAATATATAGATCAACTTGGAGAAAATTGGTGTATTAAAATACCAAGCCTTCAGATCCTTGGGCATAGAATATCTCTCCATTTTTCAGGTGTGCTTAAATTGACTTCAACATTGTGTGGTTTTCAGTGTACAGGTATTACTCATCTTTTTTAGATCAATCATTAAATAAGTCTTACCTTGTTGGGTTCTATATATTTTTATATTCCTATAAATATTTGTGACATTTGTTCTGGAATAGAGTTAAGTTACTCAGAGATTGGAAATGGTTTGATTCTTTTGGAGTTTGCTGTAAAGCTTTGTTAGAACCAGAACGGCACTCAGTCCAAGATTAATTTTTTCCCTGCTAGCGAAGTAAAACCCTTCTGAGTACTCTCCTTTATGCCTTATGAATTACGACATTTTCTATTCTTGCTGGTGTGAGCACACAATCTTCCTGGCCCCATGGGAGGAGATCTTAAGGGCTGTTTCCTCTAATCCTTCCAGATGGTTCTTTTCCAGGCCTCAGGGTGCTTCCTTATATGTAGGCACTGCCATTGCTTAGCAGAATACACACGGGTACCTTCTGCAGACCCAGAATCCTCTCTCTGGAGCCCTCTCTTCTTATCTGTTGTCCCACACAAGCTCTGCATGCTTGGGAGACTGGCCCCCTGGTAGCCCCATCTTTGTCTCCGCAAGTCAGAGAAACCACTAGGGTCTACCTGAGTTCCCTTTCCTACTCCAAGGCCTGGAAGCCCTTTCCGAGCAGTAAGCTGGGGCCATCACGGAGAATCATTTGTCTCCCAACTTTCTGAGAATACTGCCCTTCCTTCGTTGTCTGATGTCCACTGTCTTGAAAAACTTTGTTTCATAAATTTGTCTATTTTTTCAGTTGTTTTAAGTGGGAAGGCAAAACTAGTCCCTGTTATTCCGTCTTGGCACAGTGGAAGTCCTGCGTGCCCTATGATTTTATTCTGTTTCTCTTTTATCACATGTTTTCTATTCTACCACCCCCATTGCTACATTGTAAAAACAACAGTGAAACAGCTTTCCTCTATGAAAACCTGCTCTGTGCCAGGGCCTCTATCACACGCTTGATAAACATCATATCCACCAACCATGGCTGTAAGTTGGGCTTATTTTTTTATTTACAAAATATTTCAGACATTCGGAAAAGTTGAAAGTGATGTGAATACTCTCAACACCTAGAAGTGACAGTGCTAATGTTTGTGGCATTTGCTTCAGCAAAACCAAAGTTTCTTTGTGACCTGTTCCCTAGTGCCGCTCCCACCTTCTCTCACGTGAGGTAGCTATTATGCTGGAGCTGGAATCGGTAAGGTGGGTTTATTACCTCCACTTACTGATGAGAATTCTGAGGCTCACAGAGATTAAGTAGCACGCAGAGGGCCATTCAGTTTATAACAGGACGGACTAATACTGGAGTTCTCGTCTCTCTGGCCCAAAGCCATGTGCTTCACCACAAGTATACATTCGTCTTCCTGAAGCCCCATCTGAATCATAGAGTTTCCCAATTTTGAATCCTATCCCTGAATTAAATATGTTTCTCATCTTGGCTTTATAGTCCTGACAAGGCATGACTTGCGTGTACGTTAGACACTCCTATTTTCTGTAAACCTCTTCAGATCATACAAAACCATTTGGTTGCCCCCAGTAGTACAGTGAATTTTCTTGCTGTTGCATCATTGCCTGTATTTTTTCCTCCATCTGGAATGTTCTCCTCTCCCCATTTCCGCAGTTCAAAAACCATGCTGATTCTTCATAGTTTATCTGACAAAAAAAAACATTGATTGAGTCATTTATTCATATCCTGTATCAATGACTGCACAGAGCAGATGACCAGTGGCAGTTCGAGTCTTTGCTCCTTCCCTTCACCCGGGCACTTTGTCACTCAGAACCCTATCGCAAAGCATTTTTCATGTCTTCCCCCAGCATTTTGTCATATTTGATAGTATTTTGTATATGTGCCTTCCCTCTTGTATGTTGTAACTTTATCTCTGTATTACCATGAATGTCTAGCATAGAGCCTTTGTACATAACAAGGGCCCAATCAATGCTTATTAAATTGAATTACACATTCAAAATCTGGATATCCTGGGAAATATAGGAATTGGTAAATGTAGTAGTATTTGTTTTTAATTTACTTTTACCTTAAAAAAAAATACCAAGCATGAGAGTTTTCTTATGCTGGTGTATACACAGAGCCCTTTCTGAATGTCCAGGGCTTGGGCCCACGTGGAGCCTTTTTTGTTCCTCCAACAAACCTCTGAAACACAAAAAGAAATCTCAACTCTGTCCTTGCACCGATAGAAAATGGCATTAACATCTTAAAGCAAGTTGGCTGAAAGACATTTGGATCCAAGCAAGTGATATTCGGCCAAATTTTCACACTGATACGATCTTACGCTATCTTCTACCGCAGGTGTTTTGTTCTGTGTTGGCCCGAACAACTGCATGTTGTTGTCATCATTGCCATGGAAAGTGCCACTGGAATGAAAGGGGTTGCCATCAATGGGTCTTTTTATGGTTACTGAGCTGCAGAGCGAACCTGTTTGAGCTGGAATAATGGATACAGTGGATTCCCCAGCTAATTCCATGCAAGTTTAGTCCCATTTGATAGTTCCAGTTGCCTTCAACTAAAACAAGATGGTAACTTTGAGATTATTCATTACATAAGGCAGAAAATAAATCTTGTATTAATGCTATCTATAGTGAAAAAAAAAAGTATGCTTTCTGATACAAAGAGAATTTGGTGCTGGAAAGAAATGCTTGGATTTACTTCTATTCTTGTGCCACATAAATTTACTAAGCGAGGCGGATTAACTAAAGATCGAGAAGGGAAAAAAATACCTAAAACCAGAATAAAAATTCCAGGTCGCTTCCCCTTATTCAACTCTGTGTGCATGGACACTGCTGATTCGGGCATGTACCATTTCCTTTTCATTATTCATCCTCCTAGAAGCTGGGCAGACTACCAATGTGTTAAGGCGTGTTGTGAGAAAGTAATGACCTCTCGGCCAAAGGCACCCTCCCCATCACATGCTCTATCTACTGGGTGTAGCCACACAGGAACACCTTGAGGTCCCCGTTCAAGGAGGAGCCTAGCATTCCCCCTCCTGAAAGCACGTCCACCGCCAGTCCAGCCCATGGTGCATCAGTGGCATCCTCGTGATCCCAGTGGGGTTCGGATCAGTGAGCACTGGCTGAGGACCTCCTGTGTGCCAGAACCTACTGTGCCGTGTTCCACGGTGAATACAATATAACGTCTGGTTTAGGAGCCCTCACAACTGAATAGAACCATAAAGAACTTTAAGATACTCTTGTTAGGAAGTCTCATTATGGGTGGCCCACCCAAAAAGGAAACACATTGTTCAGCCGCCCTGTTCTGAAATGATGCGTCTGGTCTGGTCTGTGCGCTCTGACCATTAGATTGTTAATTTTAATTTAGAGTTGGGTCCATGCTGACTTCGGTAAAATTCAACAGAGTTTTCTACCCAGGACTTAATGAAAAGCAATGAAAAGGATCAAATAGCCTGATTGAATCCATACCTTAAAAATAGCTTAGCTATAATACACTACATAGATATTAACAGGTAAATATATGCATGTTGATATACATGTATATACAGTATTAAAGTTTAATAACTGAGCCATAACTAATACACAGAGCTAACTAAAATTTAAGTGTAGTGTGGGCAGTCCTGCTAACAGTGTCACCCAAAGGAATTGCGCCATCATGGTGGGGTCTAGCCTTTTCAGCTTATCTCCAGCTTCTAGGTCTGCTTTTCAGTCCTTTTGGTGACCCAGACTGATCCCATGCTAGGCCATCTGCTTACCTTTTTTATTCTAAGGTTGATATATTATTACAGAGAATTTCATTCTCTTTTTCTGTCAGTGCTCAAGGTTTTAAGTCTTCACTAGGTATCTCACTCTTCCCCAAGCTATTACTGTTCCTAATGTACTATTGCACATACGGGTGCAGTGCTGGACCATAGCATACTCACTAACCTTTGATGCCTGCTCTGCCCTGCTCTCTGTTACATCCATGCAGATTCCTTGCCTCTACTGAAATTTAGTGGTGGAAGGGATTCTCTAGAACACCCTGGACCTCAGGAAGGGAAGGAACAGCTTCCAGGCTAAGTGCTTTCTGAAGAGTTTTCTGCATTGTGAAGGAGTTATTGATGCTCTTCTTTCTTCCCAGGGTTTCTGTGAGCAATCAATACATGCACACTTAATGTGAGGCCTGCACTACGATAACATGATGAACAAGGGCCCATGGAAGCATGGAGGAGGGAATGATTAATTCTGAAAGGACAGTGATGTTTGAAGATAATGATTAGAAATTTTGGTCTGGTAGAGGACACATGAAAGAACATTCTAAGTGTATGGAACAGCAGGGGAAAATGCATTAATTTATTGAAGTGAGTGGACTGTATATAAAATGTGAGGCCCAGTGTGACTGGCGTACCAGGGGTTTGAGATGAGGTGAATCTGGAAAGGGAGCAAGATTTCAGAGATTCTTAAATGTCATGATAAAGATTTTGAGATTTGTCTCTCAAAACAAAACAAAACAAAACAAAAACTCTCCTTTGACTTCTGTTTAAGCAGGTTTTGACATAATCTAATTTGCTTTTTCCAAAGGAAATTGACTGCAATGTAGTGGATGGACTGGGGAGGTGAGGGACAGTGGCAGGCAGACCAGTTAGGGTCACTGTAGTAATCCATGTGAGAAGCAAGATAGATCTCAAAGAAAGGTAGCAGAGAGAGCGGGGCAGTATGTCATTTCAGTTGTAGATCAAAGAGACTTAAATGAGATGAAAGGATAAAGAAAACGGAATCAAGGGTGAAGTTCAGGTTTCTGAACTGGATAACTGTGTAGGTTGTTGTATCATTAATTCACATTAAAAATATAGGGTGTGGATAGAGTTTTGCTTTGGGGGGATATGGAGGAACAGGAAAGGTAGAGATGCCACTCTTGCCTAGAAGAATCCTTAGCTCATGGCTGGCCTTTGGTCATTGCCCTTCTAAAGCAGTATCAAGGGGCAAAGTCATTTCTATGCCCCACATGGGAAATCAAGCATAGTTCAGCCAAAGCAAGCAAGAATACACCTGCATGAACCATTCTGGTACCAACCCACACCTTAGTACTGGGTCTTTCAGGTCTAAGCTACTTGCGTGATTGACCTTTCCTCTCTCTGCAGGAAGGAGGTACTGGCCCCCAATTCTTCACTCGTTTCTGTATCCATACCCTTTGCCTTTGCAGTGCCTCCTACAAAAGACCTTATGTACTTTCCAGTCTCGTGACATTGAGTTTGATGAATGAGATATTAGTAGACCTGATACAAGCAAAGACCTGAGATGTGCTTGTGCAGTGGGGCTTTCTTCCTCTTTTGCGTTTTACTTTTCACCAGTAGAAATAGGTTCACCTGGGTAGATGTTTCCCCTTTACCCAGGTTCTACAACAAATACTCAAGAAGCAGAGCCAGTCCAGCATCAGCAACTTGAAGCCAAACCACCTCAGCCCACAGGAAGAAATAGTTACATTGTGCCACTGAGTTTGGGCATGTTTTGTTATGCAGTGAAAACTCACTGATAAAGCCATTAGGTGAAATACATGGTTATGGATAGTAATCTTCTCAGCTCCCACACTGACGCTTCAGCCAGCTGTGTTGAGTCTGACACAGCCCCCAGCATATCAAATGCTGGTCTGAACAGCAGCTGCAGTGGTGACAACTGAAGTTAGATCTGTTCACATTGATTATGTGACCTTTCATGGATTTTCAGCCACCATTAAAAAAAACATCCACTTCTGCTAATGATTGGCATTGTGCTTGTATTTTACAGATTACTGGGAATAAAGCTTCTGCTACCAGGAGTAGACTTTTGCATACCTTACTTACCCCTGAATCAAGAAATTCTTCCTCATTTGAATCTCAGTTTCTTATTCTATTCTAAGTCTTAAATTCGCTAATTTTGGGGGTGGGGAGTCGGGGAGGTGGAGCACGGGCTTAGTTAGTTTTGTTTTCTGGAGATGTAGAATATCTGATCAGATGCCAACTTTAAATTCTTGAAGAAAAGTATTAAGTAAACTTTTGGCCTTTCTTTCTCTGGGTAAACAACCCAAACTCATTTAACCTTTCCTCGGAGCTTCAATTTGCCAATTATTTGACTGTTTCTCTGCTCTTTTCTGAACCCATTCTACTTTGTTATATCTCTTCTAAGTTATAAAGACCAAGATTGGACATGGTCTTTACATCTGAACTGGTGCTAGGTATAATTCTTTTACTCCTGGGTCTTTAAGACGATGCCAGCTCAGAAACATCAGGAATTAGCTTTCATTGCATTATAATAGAGAATATGTGCTCTCTGTGAATTTGCCAGCTGCCCCTGGGGTCCCCCAACTTATACTTTGGTGATGATTTTAAAAAATATTTTATTATTTTATTTCATTTTAGAGAGAGAAAGAGTAATGGCAGGGGAGAGGGGCAGAGGGAGAGGGAGACAGAGAGAGAGAGAGAGAGAGAGAGAGAGAGAGAGAATCCCAAGCAGTCTCCTTGCCCAACACAGAGCCCAAAACGGGGCTCGATCCCATGACCCTGGGATCACAACCTGAGCTGAAATCAAGAGTCAAACACTCAGCTGACTGAGCCAACCAGGTGCCCTTGGCAATGATTTTTGATATCTCAAAGTCTTAATCTGCATTTGGTCCTGGACATGATCACTCCAGGTTGTTGATGATTGCTCTGTTTTATTTTTTATTTCTTTGGCTGAGACTGATCTGTGTCATCCAGATTTGGCGTTTCCACAGTTAAAAAAAAGAGCCACATTAAATAATTAGAATGAACACACACCATTCTTGTAATACCAGTCAAAGGTAATTTATATTTAGGTAAGTACTAAGTATAAATAATTTACTAAGATACATAAGAATAAATATTAAGCTAGGTACTAAGGAGAAATACTAAGATAGTTAAATACTACCATAATTTTATAGCCTGCCCAAAGGAATATTGCAAACGTAATTTGTCACTTTTGTAAAGGGAGCCCCTCAAAAAATGAGGTGAGGAAAATTAACAGCAGCAATAGTAGTAATAATAACAGCTAACATTTATTGATTACTAATAATGTTCCAGGCACTGTACTGTTTTCACATCTTAGGTCCCACACAAGAAGACTCCTAGATAAGGAATTAGTGTGAATGGTTAATTCAGTTGTGTTCCCAGGACAAACCAGGAAGGGGGAGGAGAAAGCAAGACAGGGAAGAAAAAAGAAATCATGCTAGTGTGCAATTTCAGCCAAAATCCCTCTGTGGAGCAAAGTCACTTCCAGCTGAGAATTACTGGTACAAAGTCCTCATGATAGTGTGGTATTGGTGGCAAAAAGGACAATTAGATCAGTGGGAAAGAGTAAAGAATCCAGGGGTGCCTGGGTGGCTCAGTTAGTTAAGCATCCGACTTCGGCTCAGGTCATGATCTCACCATTCGTGGGTTTGAGCCCCACGTTGGGTTCTGTGCTGACAGCTCAGAGCCTGGAGCCTGCTTCGGATTCTGTGCCTCCCTCTGTCTGTGCCCCTCCCCCCGCTCATGCTCTGTCTCTCACTCTCTCTCAAAAATAAATAAATATTAAAAAAAATTTTTTTAAAGAATAAAGAATCCAGAAATAGATCTGTACACATGTGGCCAATTGATTTTCAACAAAGGTGCAAAGGTGATTCTTTTGAGAATGATGGTCTTTTTAACAAATTATGCTGAAATAATTGGCTGTCAATATAAAAAATAAAAATAAAGTAAATGAAAAATAAGCCACGTCAGTACATGGCTTGACATGACACACAAAAATCACTAAAAATGTATCATGGGCTTAAAAAACTGAAAACTATTAAATTTCTTAAGGAAAACAGGAGAAACTCTTTGGTACCATGGATTGGTCAGGACTTTCTTAGACAAGCACCAAAAGCACATTCCATAGAAGAAAAAATTACTGTACTTCATCGAAATTAAGAACTTCTGCTCTTTGAAAGGCTCTGCGAAAAGAAGGAAAAACCAAGCCACAAACTGAAAAAGAAAATATTCGTAAATCTTTTATCTGGTAAGCGGCTTGCACTCACAAGATATAAAGAATTCTCAACTTTCAATTATAAGAAAGCAAACAACCCAGTAAAAATCAACAAAAGATTTGAAGATATATGAATGGCAAGTGAGTGTTCAGCATCATTAGTCTTCAGGTAAATGCAGATTAAAACCGCAAGGAACTCTCACTTCACACCTACTAGAACGGGTATAAAAAATATACACAGAATTGTAAGTGTCAGTGAGGATGTGGAGAAACTGTAGTTCTCATGAATTTCTGGGGGCGATGGGACACCCATTTTGAAAGCCATTCTGTCATTTCTTGAAAAGTTAAACATATATTTACCACATTACCTAGCAATTTCACACTGGGATATCTAAGAAAGAAAGGGGGTGGGAGGGAAAAGAAGGAAGGAAGGAAGGGGAAAGAAAGAGAAAGAAAAGAAAAAGAAAGAAAAGAAGAAAGCATATGTCCACACAAAGATTTGCACGCGAATATTCATAGCAGCGTTTTTCATAATAGCCAAAGAGTAGAAACAGTCCAATTGTCCATCAGCTGGTGAATGGGTAAAAAAGATGTGTAACAACCATGTAATGGAATGCTTTTTAGCACGTGAAAGCAACAAACTATGGTATATGCTACAACATGGATAAACTTTAAAAACATTATCTAATGCTAATTGAAAGAAGCCATATGCAAATTGTCACATGATTCCATCTATATAAAATGTAGAAAAAAGACAAATCTGTAGAGAAAAAAATCTGTTTGGGTCAACTCTGGCCGGGGGTAGGAATAGGGATTAACCACAAACAGGCATGAGAGATTTTTTTTGGTGGGAGGGGAATGATGGAAATACTCTCAAACTGGATTGTGGTCATACTTGCACAACTGTAGATTTTCCAAAAATCGTTGAATTGTACGCTTGAAATCGTTAAGTTTTATGGTATGTAAATTATACCTCAGCGAAGCTGGGTTTTTTTTTTTTTTTTAAAGAAGATCATGTTGTATGTGTAATTTTGCATTCCATTCTTTTCACTAAACACCATACCATAATGGCGTTGTTAATGTCATTAAAGACAATTCAAAAACATCTTTTTAATAATTACTATTTCTTTTAATACACATACCCAAAATTTGTATAAGACTTTCCCTTTAAATTGTTTCTGATTTTTTCAAAGTGATGTTTTGTTTATTTTCCTTGTGCACTTAACTATGTGAATATGTTAACCTCTCCCAGCTTTAATTTTCTGATAGAAAAATGGGCATAATTAATACCATTCGTCCTTCTGAGGTACAATGTGGTCGTTCTGAGCATTGTATAAAATCAGGTGTGAAGCACTTAGCTATGGCAATGGCAAACACCAATCTTTAGAAGTTAGCCATCGTTACTGTCATCAGCAATCATTATAAAACCTTAAATTTATGATTTTTCTTCAGAACAGAATCATAGAAGTGAAATCTCAGGGGTCGTTTTTAAAAACACGGCTCTCTAAATCAGAAGTAGACAAAACACATTCTTGTCTGTGCCCCTTTTTCCTGGGATACTGGAAACTCAGAATAGTTCCTCAGATTCTGATTCTTTTTTTTTTTTTTTTCAACGTTTTTTATTTTTGGGACAGAGAGAGACAGAGCATGAACAGGGGAGGGGCAGAGAGAGAGGGAGACACAGAATCGGAAACAGGCTCCAGGCTCTGAGCCATCGGCCCAGAGCCCGACGCGGGGCTCGAACTCACGGACCGTGAGATCGTGACCTGGCTGAAGTCTGACGCTTAACTGACTGCGCCACCCAGGCGCCCCCCTCAGATTGTGATTCTTCTGAGAGTTCCATAATGCTAACCTTCTCAATCTCGCCAGCCAGTCCTGTGATTTCTCTCCTAGTTGGGGTAGACTGGTGGCCTTGGATACAAATATTGGACAAAATGACAATGGGTGATAATTATATTCTTCCTCAGAGGTAACACAGTTGCCTTTTCATAGGATCACTAGGGGGCGCCTGGGTGGCTCGGTGGGTTAAGCATAAGGATCACTAGTGTCTCAGTAAGTACAGAGAATTGGGACACGGGGTCTTCAGGATTCTCTACTGATTGGGATAAAAATGTGGGTAATTGTATGTTCCAATCACAGACCATTTTGCATGTGGCTATGCTGCCCGAATTCCTTAGCACAGTGTCCAAGACTGTTCATTATTTACCCCTTACTTACTTCTCCAGCCTTATCTCTTGCTGTTACCTCCCCACAATGTAATACTAAAATCAAACTGTAGGTCCTGCCATTCCCCGAAATGTGCTATGCTTTCTCTCCCACAAGGCTTTGTACACAACGTTTCCTTGCCCTGAACCATATCTAGTTAGCCCTGCCCCCTTCGTTTGACTAACTTCTACTTGTAATCCTGGCTCCATCTTAAATGCTACGTCTTCTTGGAAGGGTTCCTGTCCCCAAGTCTGAGTGTGGTGCTCCACCTTTAAGCTCCGGTGGCACCCTGTCATTACCCTCACTGGATTTAAATCGCCTGTTTACTTGCCTTCTTCCTGATCGCACCATGTGGCAGCCAGGGGGTTGCGTCACTTTGATCTCCCTTCAAGAAAGAACTTGCTATTTAACTGCAAGGAGTGCAGTTGGCTGACGGCCTCCAGCTGTTAATGCCTCAGAGATCTACCTCCCTTTCAAGTTGAGGCCTTGGTCTTTGGGGGCAGCCCCAGCCAGTGAGCATAAGAGTGGTGCTGGGGCTAATGCAGGACTTCTAGTGGGAAATCTTTGGGTTGGCAGAGACTTCGTCAGCTCTGCATTGTGGTCTGAGGCTTGCTCTGCCTCAGCCTGTGCTCAGAGACATTGACTGTATGAGTCTCTCTGAACTTTCTTCATCCCATTCATGGGGCAGAAAAACCCTGAATTTGAGTCTTGTCTTCTGTTCTCTTTACTCCCCATACAGCAAGCCCAGGTTTTTCACTGGCCGGAGAGGATTTGCCTGAGCCTACCTCTCTGTCTTTCCTTTCTCAGATGTCTTACCTGCTTTTGGGGAGAAAGGGTTCCCTCACCCTTTCACTTCCGTGGGTCATTCTCTAATAACCCTCTTGCATTCCTAAATTTGTCACTGCATCCGCTCTCTGGTTAACCCAAGTAACACAGACTGCAATTCTTTGAAGGTAAGGGCTATATTCTTATTCAAATTGTATCTTCAGCTCCCAGAACAACACACATTAGGATCTCAATAAACAACCATGTTAATGACTGAATGAACGAACGAATGAATGAACGAATGAATGCTCAAGACAGTGTTCAGCACTAAATAATGTCTTGATCCTGTACAGTTCACAGATGTTGGTCAAAATTCAAGAATATTCGGATTTGAAGACTCAGATTCATACATGAAATGCATTTCAGGAATGACATAATTGTGCATTTTCAAGTGGGTATTTTCCAGTGGTTGGATTTAGGCCAAGTATGTAATTTACCCTTTAGGATAATCCCATGGGCTAATGTAGTTGAGTATGAGTCATAATAGATATTTGTACTTAAAATTACACAATAGCTACAAAATTGTTATTTACTATCAAAATAGCAAATTTTGAATATTACTGCTTATGCCTGGAAATCTCATCTAAATATTGCTTTATAGAATAAAATCCAAAGGCATTAAAATCTTTCAGAATCCAGGGCCTGTTTATTTGGTACTTGTCACACTACCATCTGTATAAAGAGAGTAGCTAGCTGGCTCCCCCAGGAGACTGTGAACTCCTTGAGGGCAAGCATTCCATGTACTTCTCTGTACACCAATCCTCCCACCCTAACCTAACTCCCAGCATCTGCCAGGGCTGCTTGTACTGGATAGCAATGGATTTCAAATACAAGCTTCATCACTTACTAATTGTGACCTTCAACTTATAAAACCCATCCTTGTTTCTCCCACCTTTGCCCCTCTGATAAGAACTAGTAGTGAGATATGGAGATTTCCTCTCCTCTCCTTTCTCTGTCTTTGCTCCCACTCTCCGTCCCCCCCACCCCCAACGTTCCTTCTTCCCCACCTTCCTCCTTGCTCACCCCTTCCTCTTTGTTTTTTTTTTTCTCCTCCCTCCCTTTCTCCCTTCTTCCTTCCTTCCCTCCTTACTTTTAATCCCCATGCATTTATTAAATATCTGCTATGTCCCAGATACTATCGCTAGGTGCTTTGGAAGCAGCAGTGAATAAAGCAGACAAGACTTATGTCCTTCTGGACCCTCACATTAAGGGTGGAGGCTATCAAAAGTAATTATCCAAATAATGAATATGTGCAATAAAGTTATAAGTGAAGGGGTGTGATGGGCAAAAAATGCACCCTCCCACAAGAGATCCATGTAAATTCCTAGATCCTGTGAATATGACCATATTTAGAAAAAGGGATTTTCGCAAATGTGATTGAGTTAAAGATCTTGAGATGAAGAGATAACACTGGGTTACCTGGGTAAGCCTTAAATGGGCCCTGCTGACATTTTGATTTTGGATTTCTGGCCTCCAGAACTGGGAACAAACACACTGCTATTGTTTTAAGCCAGTAAGTTGGTCACAAGTTGTTATGGCAGCCACAGGAAACAAACGCAAGGGGTTATATGAACAAGCTGCTGTAACCTAGGCTGGGGACCCAGGAAAAGACTGTACATAGACCTTGTCCTCCTCAGGTCTTCCCACCTTCTGTTTTCCATAACGCTTGAGAATATTGTCTCACTTTCTGGAATCTACATTCTTTCCTTTCTATTTGGAACACTCCCACCTTTCCCTTGCCCAGAAAGTTGGAGATTAATAAAATTGGAGACTAATTCTTTTTTTTTTTTTAATTTGAGAGGAGTGGGGGGTGCACAGAGAGAGAGAGAGACAGAGAATTTTAAGTAGGCCCCACACTCAGCATGGAGCCCGACATTGGGCTCGATCCCCCAACACCAGGATCATGACCTGAGCTGTAATAAATAAGTCACTCAACTGACTGAGCCACTGAGTCACCCCTGGAGATTAATTCTTGTAAGTTTGACTTGATCCCCCTTTGCTGTAGATTCTCTGAGGTCTATACTCCACATTTCTAAAAAATTACCACTGATAATTACTATTTATCAGCCTGGGTATGTATAACACAGATAGAAGGAAATTGCTACGGTGCACTTTGCCAGCAGGTGCCATTCCCTAACTCAGTCACCATGATGTGGTGTAAAAGGCACAGGTAAGCGTCATGAGTTCCACATTTTAATTCAGCTTTTTTTTTTTATTTAAAAAAATTTTTTTAAATGTTTATTTCTGAGACAGAGAGAGACAGAGAATGAGTGAGGAAGGGGCAGAGAGAGAGGGAGACACAGAATCCGAAGCAAGCTCTAGGCTCCGAGCTGTCAGCACAGAGCCCAACGTGGGGCTCGGACTCACAAACCATGAGATCGTGACCTGAGCTGAAGTCGGTCGCTCAACCGACTGAGCCACCCAGGCGCCCCTTTAATTCAGCTTCTGATCCCAATTGATTATATGATCTATGGTGAGTCATTTAGGTTATTTATGCTTCAGTTTCCTCGTGTGTGAAATGGAGGGTTTCAGACAGGTTTAACCCTAAAGTTTTCTTCTGGCTTTAAAAATAATCATAATGCCATAGTCAAATCTTTTTACAATTGTGAAAAAATTATGTAAATTGACTTGGGGATCCTATAACATTAATACTATAAATAAGAAGTCTTCAAAACACATTATCTAAAAGGAAGAGGACTTGAACTCATAGGTACTGTGCATCTGTTGGTTTCACCCAGCCCCAGTGATTCCCAGTATCAGATGTACAGGTAATCACAGGTCCTTGACTATGCCCCCAAAACACACAACTCAAAGTCCACCTTAGGGAATTCACTGGGTTTTTTCCCCCCAGTGTCATGGATTTCCTGGTGTAGTATCTATTGGTAAGCTAAAACAAGTAGTATGAGCTGAGTTATTCAACCAGAAGAAGTTCCATATCAAACTTCTTAAAGCAGATTGGAAATAAACAGGTCCTAGTCCATGCCTGCTATGGATTATTCATCATTCTAACAAATCTCTGTGTCTGTGCTCTAGGCAAACCAAGTCTAAACATGCCTCCTGTTCCCTCACTCTCCTCTCTCTATGCACCCCCACAAAGTATATGACACAGGATAATATTAGTCACTTGTATATATCAATAGATGTTCCTCAATCAGCCCACTTTTGCCTGACACTGCAGGGACCAGAAATGTACAAGACATGTATGGTCCATACCATCAAAGAGCTTACTTGTACAAAGGTAGCCAAGCATTCATGCCAGCATTGTGTTCTAAGGGCCAATGTAGGAGTGCTTGAATTTGTTGTAGAAGCAGAAAGCAGGAAACAAATACTCTGGTCTGTTAACACTGGAATTTAGCCCATAGATCTGAGCTTCCCAACTTACCATTGTTGTCTCCAGTGCCTAACACAGTTTGCCCAATAGAGTTAGCACTCAAAAGATATGAATTGAATAGATAAATGTACAGTCTGAAGTGGGTAGGGATGGTCAGGGGAAGGTTCCAGAATGAGAGAGACTTGATTTAGGGTTTGAAGCATTGAAAGATATTAGATGATACAAGGCAAGAGGGAACTTATAGAAGAATATAAGGGAAGTTGCAGAAGTAGACTCTGCACAGAGATAAAAGTAGGATTTGGATGTAGAGTTCATGCTGAGATGGATTCTTAAAAGGTTAATATCATTTCAGTTCGTGACTTATACATTGTCGAGTAGCAGAGTCTGCATCTAACATTTGTTAATTTTGGCAGTGGCAACAAGAGGTTCAAAGACCCAGGAGAGATACATGGTCTTTCTTTGGGGCTGACTTGCAAAAACTTTCCTAATTAAGTGCCAGTGTTTTTATGTGTCTCTACAATCTCCAGATATGTAGTGAAAATATTTAAGGCTACAAGATTTGTGTGGCTACCCACTGCTAAGCCTAAGAAGGTCTTGTTTCATGGTACAGTGAGCTGAGGTTGTTATCCTAGAACATAGACCGTTGAGAACTGTCCCAACAAGAGGCTCTTTTCCGAAATTTGCCAGAAACGGTCATAACGGATGACCAGGACCATGTTCAGGACCATGACTCTTCCTAGCCCTCCTTTATTCTTCTCCTTGGATGTGGTTGTCTAGATTTGAAGGCCCAGATATTGTCTTTCTTCTTTGCTCACCTCCTAGTAATTTTCATGGAGTCAGGTGGAATCACAAAGATAAATTAAGTATGATGATATTCCATTTAAGATCCATATGGCTTCTGTTACTGAATTGGAGCTAACATTCTTACTCTTTATGCAAAACTACTAGAGTTCTTTCCTGTCTCATTCGTGTCCTCTTAACCTACATCTCAGCTTCTGTGCTTGTATTTTTGCATCATGGAAAGTTAAACATCAGACTGTTTGTTGGAAAGCAGCTTGGTGCATAGGCTCTCTGCTGCCTAGACTTCATTTTCCACTATGGTAATGGGAATAATACCTAACTTGTCATCCTCATAGGTTATGAAGAAGAATCTAGTAAGATCATGCACATGACAGCCTTTGCAAAATTTAAGACATGTAAGATGTAAGGATGTTTTCATTTTTGAGTCTTCTCTAAGCATATGGCAGTCTCAATTTACTAAGTATTTCTGTTCTATTATACAAATAGCTACAGAAATCCCAAGGCTTTCCTAAACCTGAGTCAGGAAAATATTGTCAACCTCTTAAAATTTCCATAGCTTCATATCTTTTATGCCAGTCTCTTGTCCCCTGCGACCAATACCGTGGAGAACTCAATACATGTCTGCTGAATTAATGTATGAATGGCTCAGCATCTATCAGTCAGGATAGTCTAGGCCATGCTGCCATAACATAAAAACCCTGAAATCTCAGGTAGCCCAACAAAACTCATGTAAAATCTGATGCAGATCAGTGAGGCAAGGGGAGGCATCCAGTGACTCAGAGGTCCAGAGTTCTGTATTTTGAGTCAATACATGGTTTCCAAGGTTCCTGCAGGGAAGGAAGAGAAAGGTGGGGAAAGCTCAGAGCTTTTAACTACCCTTTCCTAGAGGTGACACATGTCATTTCCACTCATAGCCTGTTGGCCAGAACTAATAATCATACAGACCAACTGAACTGCAAAAGAGGCTACAGAATGTCAGGGAACAAATGCTGAGTGCTGACTTCTCCATGGTACAGTGCTCTCCGTCTCAGTGAGGCATTGCCTGCTACACCCTCGATCCTGTTCCAGGCACAGGGAAACAGCAATATGTAAGACAGAGAGACTCCCGGATTTCGTGGAGGGTATGCTGAGGTGGGAGTGTGAAAGCATTTTGGCTGTGCTCTAGTGTTCTACTGTGTGCTAGCTATTCTTCCACTCCACTTGTTTATTCTTCTACCTCAATTGTGCCATTTTCTAGAGTGTCCACGTTTTTAAAAGGCTAGGACTTGCTACCATTCTGCTAGATCTGTGCTCCTCCCTGGGAAGTGGGACTTGCTTCTCTTGCTTTATCTCATGTCTGCTTGTCAGAACGTTCAGAAGCCCCTGTGGTTTCAGTGGGGAGGAGGGGAAAGGGAAGGAAGGCTGGGAGGCAGTGACTTCCAGCTGGACATGTTTGAGTTGGCACAGTCTCTGTAAGCAGCCTTGACTCCAGAGCTGCTGGAAAATGTGCTTATCACCCTAGGGGGTTGAGCAGGAAGGGGAAGGTCCCAGCTCATAGAGTCTGAATGAGAGCTAATGGTAAAGGGGTCTCAGCCTTCTGGTGGATAAGCAGGAGGAAGACTTGGGGGGTCCGGCTTCAGGGGATGAGCAAGCTGTGATAGTGTCTTCTCTACCCTAGCCAGACAGAATGGAAGCTATTGTTAGTTTCCATTGGATGAATGGGAGAAGCATGCACTTATGTTTCCTTCTCTGCCAGTTTCTTGTGACAGTCCTTTCCTTCTATCATTGGACTTCCCTTCAGCTTGAAGGAAATATTTTTTTTTAATTTATTATTTGCCAAAACCCTGACACCAGTCTTTGAGCTGACTTCACCCAACATGACTTATTCCTCTAATGCAAACCAGTGTTTCTTGCTTCTCTGCACTGTACTTGATACTTATATCACATATCATTAGCATCCATTTTCACACCTCTGTCTCCAGTTTTCCTCATACCTCACAGCCCAGAAAGCTGAAAACTTCATTCCCCAGTCTGTCCTTGCTGTTAGGCACAGATGCAATTTAGGATTTACCAATGAGTTGGACTCTCATGAGATTGGTCAGTGGAAAGGAGGAGGACCATTCATCTTCAGTGTTGGTGTTGGCTGATTCACAGTCTCATCAAATGGGAGCATTGGCGGTGACCAGGAAGGCTGGTCTAGGAACCACATTTGGGGCTGTGGAGCACTGGTAATGGTGAAAGTGGTTTTCCTGTAGCTTCCTGAAATGGGGGTGGTAACTGCAGGAGAAGCCTGGAAGCCTAGTGGTGGCCTCTGTTTTCAGTCCCTGCCATCCTTCCCACAATTTTGTAACCACTTATTTCCCTATTTTAAATCCTCTTCTGCTTGAAATACCTAGAGTAGTTTCTATTTCCTTCACTTATTTCCTAACCCGTGCAGTGCTTTTATGCACTCACTTGGATGTCCACTGACTACAGCCACTCACTAACAGGTGATCAGAACACATACTCTAAGCCTCATTCTCTTATCACTACTCCATGCCACCTCCTTCCTTATTTTTTACATTCCAAATCAAGTTTTCCTCCATCGCTCTGTCCCTGATTCCTGCATTCCAAGCAGATGTCCTTCCCATACCTCTTCTTGTTGGCTCATTCTGCCTAATATTGATACCTACATTTCCCCTCTAAACTTACCTCCACAGGAAGAGAAGAAAGAAGTTAGCTTTTATGGTCAAGAGAAGTGCTTTCTATATGTGTGCAACCACTGCTCATGTGCATGCTTAATATTTGTTGGGTGACACTGTGTTAACCTATAGAGTATAAGAACACCGCAAAGAAGGAAAACCTCTGTTCCTAAATTTAAGTTGATACTTCTCCCAATCTCATAAGTCAAGAAGACTATAGGGCAATTATAAGACTATAGGGATGTACATTCTGGTGGAAGAAAAACCACCAAAGAAGAAATGGTGGAGGAAAAAGAGTCAGGAGGAAACCAGTAGGAATTTACCCATACAGCAAAGCCCTGGGTTTTCTTCCTTGCTGACAGATCACCCCCTTTGCTTTATTTTTCATTTCTCTAAAACTCTCTTGCTGTTGTTCCACAGCAGATACTAAGTGGCCCCTTCCACCAATTCACACACCTGCAGCTAGGCTAGGGGAGCCAGACCTGGGGGTAAAGAGATCAGCTGTGCACACCACCAGCTTTCCTCAAAGGGAAACTTGGAAGTAATTCTCAAAGGTTAAAGGAAATCTGCCAATCTGGAAGCTGCTGGAAAAATCCAACATAACACTTAATTTCTTTCCAGTCTAAAGGGAGAGATTGAAACGATGGAGAAGCTATACAGCTCATTGCATGGAGAACACCAGGGAAATCAGAACTCAGTAGTGAACAACTGGATTTGCAACTGGAAAAGCTTCTCTAGGTGGTAGAGTTAGGTCTTCTCCTTAAATTCCACCTTCCGGTTTTCCCACCAGATCCGTGTGCAAGTGTTGGCCCTGGTTCTAGCTTTTCGGTTCATGAGAACTGGTGCGAGGATCGACAAAGAACCCAGCTTTGGTCTGAAAGGAGCAGGCAGGTGAACAAAGTGTGAGTGGGGGTGGAGTGGCGGAAGGAAAGCGAGGGGGGTGTTGTGTGGGAGGAGGGAGGGAAGGGAGAGGGAGGGTCTCAGGGAGCACAGGGAGGAAGAAAGCAGACATAAAGAACATTTCTGCAATGGACAGATCTCGTCCAAGCCTCTTCAAGTCCTGACCTGATAAACTCTTCTATTAGATTTCGCATTTGTACTGACAAAGGTTTTTAGGACGGTTTGTAGTTTTTCCCGTGCCTACTTGGTTTCACAATTAGATGCCACCTCCTCCAGTCTCTGCGTGATCTCTGGACCAGCAGCAGCCCCTTGGAACTTGTTAGAAAGGCAGGGGGTCGGAACCCCACTTTGGCCGTGCTAAATCAGAACCTGCATTTTAACAAGATTGCCGTACAATTCTTTTGTACATTACAGACTGCGGCTGTGCCCTGCAACTCCAGAAACAAATGAGGAAAAGAGAGTGTCAATGAGTGAGTGAGTTTGCTCTGACGAGGCTGGTGTAAAGGAGTATGAACTGTACACGTATGTAAAAGTGCCATACGCTCTATTTTGTGAGAGACTAACGGCGGTAGTCAGTAGATAGGCTGGCAGTAGGCCATCACAAACCAGGAAAACCTGGTGAGACCCTAAACCAGTGGGTCTGAAAAATGCAGTATGCATCAGAATCACGAGGAGAGCTTGTTAAAACAGACTGCTAGTTCCTGCCTCTTCCAGACTTTCTGATTCAATAGTTCCAGGGTGGCCCTGAGAATCTGAATGTCTAGTCAGTTCCTAGGTGATGCTGTTGGTGCTGATCCAGGGATGACACTTTGAGAACAACTGCCCTAAGCCATAAAGATATTCAGATAAAAGAACCTCCCTTCTACAGCTGATTTGGGATAATTATGGTCTCAAATCCCCTATTGAATTTGCCATTGGAGACCAGACCACTTTACAATGACTTCCAGAAAGAGGCCCTCGTGGGAAAGCCCTGATACATTTCGACCAGCTGTGTTGGGTTGAGAGCTAATTAGGAGGGAAGCTAGCTAGAATGGTCTTGCTTTCCCAGCCGTGTCATGCAGCAAACCAGGAGACAGTGGGTTGGTAAAGAAAATTACACAGATGAGACCCGGAAGCTGCCATTTCATTGGAAAAGGTTTTGCCTTTTCATTACAAGAGAAAGCTAACATTTCCCATCCTTCCTTCCACCAAAAGTAGGCAAGCATAAAGCCAAAGTCAATTTCTTACAATTTAGTAACCTCAGTACCAACCAATTATATTCTGGGACATGAGAAACAGCTGTTGTAACATTAGAGCCTGAACAGTTCCATCTCAGCTATTTAAAGGGATAAAAGAGCCAATATTTTCATTCCCTTGTGATATTATCAAGACATGATAAACAACCAAGACTATAGTATTAATTACATTAATTTGGAGAGGAGAGAGACCACTTTAATTGCTCCAAGCTGGAGAATAATTTTTTATGGGCAGACAATCATTCCATAAATTCACATTAGAAAGGGTACTTTGTCTCTTTCTATCAGCAGCAAAACTTCTGGAGGCAAAAAACAGCTACAACCCCCATTTAAGATGGATTTCAATAGAAAAAAAATTCTCACTGTTGCCATGTATTATTTATTGAACTCTGACATGTTGAACTATCTGGTAGAAACAAACATAGGGAAGGCATTTGTCTTGAAATAATTCATAATCTGAAACAGGAAGTAGGATTAACACAGCTAGATTTAAATACCTTCTCGTACATAGAATGGACATAGATGTGCCACCCTGTCAGGGTTTACAAGACCAAATGAATGATGGGCATCAAAGTGCTTTGTAAGCTGTAACCCCTTATAAGAGCAGAAAAGGAAAGAGATATCGTGTATTGTGTGCCTTATACATGAGGCACCGAGCCAGGTGCTTGACTTGTATAATCATATTTTCACACTCATAAGAAATCTTAGAAAAATAAAAACATAAAAAAAGAGAATGTAATAAATAGGTAACGAAAATGCCCATTCCAGTGTGGAAATTATTCAGATAACTCGTATGGCTCAGGTTAATTAATGGGATATGTGCTATAGGTATCCTCTCTCACCCCCAAATACACAATAACTATCTGTTGATCAATAAGTGGTCACATTCTGAAGTCACCCGAGCATATGCTATAGTTTTGGTAATGGAAATATACCAAAGTAAATCTATCTGCTGCAATTCCTCGGATTAAAACCCACATTTGGCTTCCGTAGTTGCGATGGAAGGGGAGGATTTAAGGTGGCTCCAGGAAGTAGCTCCTCAGAGGTGTTGAATGCAGGAGGCATTACTGTGGCTTTGGACTAGCCATTTGTAACTTCATGCCCAGGGGACTCTGTCCAGGTTTCTAGAAGTATTGTTCTAGAGACTCTCAATAAGCACTGCTAACAGCGTTGTACTTTGCCAGGTTCCCCTGCCTGTGCTTCCAGAGGTACTATGAACAGTCATAAGGAAGAGGTCTTCCAGCCCTCTGAATGCTCTGGAAACTTACTTAAGGATAAGAGCAATTCAACACTCCTCTAGTAATACTCACACAAAAGAAGGGCTTGGAAGCAATTGAGAGAACATGCTAAGATCGTGCGTTCCTCAGTTGCTGGACCAAGGGACATGCTGTAAAGGGGAGCGCTTACTGGAGTATAAAAAACTGAATATTGCGAAGTTCTGCACCATCCAATTCCTTTTTATGTAGAAATATTTTCATAACTTAAATGTCCAATAGGGGATTGCCTGAGCAAAATGTGGAGCAACTCTATGAACACAAAAAATCATGCAGCGAAACTGTATATCAATATGAAATAATGTGTGAAATGCATCGTAAGAGAGGCTTTCAGTTGCAAAGCAGCATTGTTCAATATTGTCTCACCTTTAGTCAAAAATGTATAAACGTGAATGGAAAGATGTTTGAAGTGCATATATATATAATCACTTGATAATGGAATTACAGGTTATTTTTATCCTTTCTTTGCTTATCTACGTTTTCTGAATTTTCTACAAGAACATGACTGGTAAAAATAAAATTTTTCTGAACAAGTGTTATTTTTCTTAGCATCAGGATAATAATACATAACATTTATTGGAAGCTTACTACTGTACACAGTGCTTTACCCTTGTTAGGTGGTTTTCTCCTCACAATGGCATTATGAAGTCATTCTTTCGTGAGAAGAAGTGTTCCCCAGCAAAGCAAATGAATCAACATTAATTGTAGAATCACATTTCTTTCTACTATTCCTCAGTCATCTGGAAATTCAACTCTTCCTAACTTCCACCTATAGCCTCCATTTTGAAAACAGGCAATAAAATTAGGAAGAAGATTTGTGGAGGAGATTACTGGTATAGAAAAGGTGACGACTATGGATCTAGATACAGCTATATGGTTATGCCTGTCACAGAGTCCGGGTTATCTTAGCAAAATAGCTTTTCCTAAGTGAAGGCAAAGGGAAAATACACAGGTAATACTAAAATTGCTTTCAAAGAAACACCTCGGGGCGCCTGGGTGGCTCAGTTGGTTAAGCGGTTAAGCGTCTGACTCTTGTTTTTGGCTCAGGTCATAATCTCACAGTGTTGAGATCAAGCCCCACATGGGGCTCCACTGTGAACACACTTAAGATTCTCTCTCTCCCTCTCTGTCTTCCCCTTCCTCCCCTCTTAAAAAAAATAAATAAATAAGGAATACCTTTACTGTAGTTTCAGTATACACATGGGATGGAATAGGGTATACTCAAAAAGCTAAACACCTTGTAGCCCTGAAAAGCAACTAGACCCCAAACTAGTAGATCTCCCAAGAGACCTCAAGCATGTCCATACCCAAATGATCCCCCCAAAATACCACTTATTCTCATTTTTTGATGCCCCAGGGAAATGGCGGTATGAACCAAATTTCTTTTGGATTTGTTGTTAACCCGCTTTTAAAACCTTAATTTCCATAAACACATAAATAACTGCAGAAGACACTATCTGTGGCCTATCCATTATCCATTTTTCTTCTCTGCTAACACAATCAAAATTTTGTTTCGGTATTGAGCAGTAACATGCTAGGGAAAGCAGGCTCGGCTCTGATGGACTATTCTCAGTCTGAGTCACTGTGCTGCTTAAGTTGTGTCAACTTGACTGGGCCATGGTGTGCCCAGATATTTGGCTCAACTGGGAGTGTCTGTAAATGACATTAACATTTGAACCAGTTGGCTTAGTAGAACAGATTGGTCTTCCCACTGTGGGTGAGCCTCATCCAGTCGATTGGAGGCCTGACTAGAACAGGCAGAGTAAAAGAAAATTCTCTGTGACTGTCTTCTCTTGTCTTCAGAATCAAACTTGGTCTGTGACTAGAATGTACACCATCGTCTCTCCTGAGTCTCCAGCTTGCTGACTGCAGATCTTGGGACTTGCCAGCCTTAATAATCACGTAAGCCAATTCCTTATAACAGATCTCTTTGTAAGCAAAAATATAACATGTATATATAAATATAAATATACGTATATCTTCTATCGGTTCTGTTTCTCTGCAGAGCCCAGATGAATACAGACAACCATGGTTGTTGTAGTCTCTTTTGCTGGTGATTGGCAACCATGTAACTTGTTTCTGGTCAATGAGATGTAAGGGGAATGTTGGGGTGGGGTGGGATGTTCTGGGACAAGTTTCCTCTTTAGTAAGAACAAGAGTGACACAGCCAGAGCTGCTGTGGTTCCCCTTGCTTCCAGCTTTTGGTTGGGGTTATGTGAAGACAAAATGCCTGGAACTGGGGTAGACATATTGTATCATTATTGCAGATCTCACTGACACATTAAAAATGGCAAAATGCCAGGGGTGAGGGTACCTGGCTGGCTCAGTCAGTGGAACATGTGACTTTTGATCTTGGGGTTGTGAGTTTAAGCCCCATGTGGAGTGTAGAGTTTACTTTAAAAACATTTTTCGGAAAAAAGAAAAATAAATGGTAAACTGGGAAGCCGGAAAACCCCTGGATTCTTCCTGGCATTGCTGACCTTCTCCTCCGACCAATGCCAACTTCTAGACCACCTGTTAAGTGAGAAGCTAGCAATAAGGTAAGTTGTGTAAGCCCATTTGAGTTTGAGTGTACTGTTACTTGAATCAGAAACTAGCCAGAGAATGGAAAAGTGTAATTCTCTATCTACTACTATCGTATTTTGTCAATCTGTTTTTTAAAGTTTACTCTTTATGATCATTTCAGAATCAAAATTAGAAACTTTTAAAAATGTATCAGTTATTGTTTGTAAGACATGGAAAGGAGTCTCTGCAGGAGGACAAGGAATGTATAGAAATGTAGATCCCTCCCACCGGTGAAGTTGTGTTCACGTGGTTGACTAGACGCACACCTGTAGTTGGAGACGGGGTGGGGGAAAGGGAGAAGCCTCCCGCTCTTCTCTTGACCATGGGGCCATCAAGAGCCAAATCACTCTCAGACTTTAGAGTTATTGTAGGAAAAAATCATTCCAGCTTCTAAGGGGTAAAACTGGTTTTCTCTGGCGGTATAGTTTCATAGTAAATTTCCTCTTTTCTTGTCCAACAAGAGAAACCTTTATTTTAAAAGGTTTAAAGTGGGAAGCAGTTTATTGATGGTACTGGCCACGAAGCCAGAGGAGACACGCACACACGCACGCACAGCCTTGGACCTTGGCAGCTCGCCTCCAAGCCCAGCCACCTCAGGAGACCTGGAGCAGGGCCAGGAAGATGGCTGGGATGCAGAACTTGGTGGCCAGGGGGCCACTCCATTACTGTGGGCACACTCATTCTGGGACAGTTAATGACCGCTCCTTAGAGCCAAATAAATTGAACACTTGGGTGAAGGATTTAGTCTTAAAAATAAGCCCTAGCTAGTAGCAAACCTAGTGAGAATGAGGCGAATGGGCTTACGGAAAAATAGTAATTCTAAATGTGTGCCACCTCCTACTGATTCTAAAATGAGTGAAAATCAACTTACTATAAAGAAAATCCCATTCCCTATCAGCCTGTGTCATTTCAAAGATGATTTATCAGGCTAATTAATTTTCAGGTGGTATTTGTTTCCAACCCTTTAAGAACTGTCTTTTCTCAGGGCTCAGTATGTGGAATGTGAGACTCTTGATCGCGGGGCTGTGGGTTTGAGCCCCACTTTGGGTGTAGAGATTACTTAGAAATCTTTTAAAAAATTCTTTTCTCTTCTGAAACTCTTAGTGAATTTGCATTACATTAAATTAGGGATTCACTTGGGGCGCCTGGGTGGCTCAGTCGGTTAAGCGTCCGACTTCGGCTCAGGTCATGATCTCACGGTCCGTGGGTTCGAGCCCCGCGTCAGGCTCTGTGCTGACAGCTTGGTGCCTGGAGCCTGCTTCAGATTCTGTGTCTCCCTCTCTCTCTGACCCTCCCCCATTCAGCTCTGTCTCTCTCTGTCTCAAAAATAAATAAACATTAAAAAAAAGATTAAAAAATTAGGGATTCACTCCATTCATTCATCCAACACAAATTTAAGGAGCACTTCACAGGGTGTCAGGGTGCCGTGCTAGGTGTCCAGGAAACGGGTGAAAAGTAGATCATCCTCGTTCTTATGAAGTTAACAGCCTTCTGAGGCTTCTGATGTGTAAACCAGCAATTGAGATAAGGTGGGAGCAGCATTACTTCAGAATCTTGGGCAAGGAATGAACAGAGTAACTTAGTTTCCTGATAGAAACATCCCAGACAACATAATGTTAATGATCTGATTTAAGGTCATACTTCTGCACACACACAAATGTCATACGCATATAATACATGTAATATTTTTATAGTGTTCTGGAAATTGATTTATGGTTTAGGCAGGAATGACGGAAGGCACTAACTTGGGGGTAACTTGCTTGCATCTTAAAGAGCCTCCCTCCCTGGCAATCTCAAGCGCGTTACCCTGAGTGCCTCCCTGAGAAAGGCTGGTGTTGAAAACAAGCCTGAAAGGCTAAGAGACTCTGAGACCAAGCCGTGGATGTGGTGGGAGTGGTAGAATGCACCAGAAGCTGTCAGAATGTGACAAGAGGGCATTTATTTTAAGGGTGTGGGGAGAAAAATAAATTAGACTGCAATTGGATTCTTCAGTCAGGGGCAGGAGTTGAGAGGTGCACTGTGCTTGTGTGAAGAATTTTTTTTAAAGAACACCCAAGTGGAGAACAAGGAGATATAATTTTTCTTGACGTGCCAGTATACAGTAAGAACATATATTTAGTAACATTCGCTTCCCTGCACCCTGAGCAGCTGTTCGGCACCAGCACACCCTCCGCTTCCATCCAGGCAGGGAAGGGGGAGTGTGCCGCGCACGAAGTTTCTGGAGTTGCAGGAGCTGAGGCCCTGCTCCTGGAGCTGATTTCTCCTGCCTCTTCCCGGCAGCAGGGGTCCCAAACGGGGCCTGGGTTGGGAAGTGAGAGAAGTTGCTCCAGGGCAAGACCGACTGGAGAGCCCAGTTTAACTTGGGTAGGAAGAGTAAGTCTCCTTGGATTTGGCCATCACTGTTTGGTCAGGCTCTTAAAGACCCTAGTGGAGTTAAAGGGTCCTCCTTGCACTGTATTTTTTTAAACGCAGGGAGCAGGAAAGAGAAACTCTAAAAATCATCCCTCTTTGCTCTGTGAGACTCTAACTCACTAGGCAAGGTTTTTGGCTGTCGGGGAATGTTTTATATCCCTTAACATAGGACTGTAGGAGGTGGAAAACAGGATGAATCCACTTCAGCTCAGGCTGTCCTCATTCAAGGAGTGACACTGTGGACATCTGTTTTTCTAAGTTCACAGTCAACTTCTTGGCACCTTTTCGTAGAGCCTAGGGGGTATAGGTGACAGTGAGGACTGACCAAGGTGGAGAGGGGCCCTAGGTAAATAGGTAGGTATTCATTGGTTTGCCCATTTCCTCCCTCCCTCCCAGCCTCTCTCTTCCTCCCTCCCAGGGTAGCACACTGGTGCTACTCAAAGTGTGGTCCTCTACTGGCTGCATCACCATCTCTTGAGAGCTTGGTAGAAATACAAATTCTTGGGTCCCACACCATACTACTGTGGTAGGCAATGTCTGCGACAAGGCAGAAGTGATAGGATGTCACTTCCCAGAGGAGGTTACAAAAAGATTTAACTATAGTCCTGGATGCGGTCTCTCTCTCACTTTGAGAGAAGCCTGCTGTCAGGCTGTGAACAGTGTTTTGGGGAGGCCCATGTGGCAAAGAACTGATGTCTCAGGTCAACAGCCAGTGAAAACCTGAGGTCCACCAACAGCCATGTGAGTGAGCGTGGGATTGGAGCTTCCCTAGTCAAGCCTTGAAACGACAGCGGCCTCTGACCTCCTGATGGAAGCCTTGTGAAAGACTCAGTGCCAGAGAACCCAACTCAGCTGTGCCTGGATTACTGACTCACAGAAGGTAGGAGATAATAAACATTTGCTGTTTTAAGCCTCTACTTTGGGTTAATTTGTTATGCAGCAACAGACCCTAACACGAGTACTGAATCAGAAATCTGTGTAAGGGGGGCCCTGGAATGTGTATTTTAACATGTTCTTCGGTTGATTCTCATGCCTAGTAGTTTGAGAAGCTCTGCCGTGACTAAGTGAACAGCTAGGGCGGAGGGGAGGGGCTTTGGCACCCAGGCGGGCTGGGTTCAAATCCTAGCTCAACTCCTTCTAGTTCTAAGAGCTATGTGAGTTACGTAACCTCTCTGTGCCTCCATTTCTTCTGTGAGGTATTGCTAACAATAGTACATATCTTTAGGTAATATAAAGAGGATTAGTTGAGTTAATATACTTAAAGCACTTAGCATATTGCCTGGCAACAGTGAGTACAATAAATTTAGTGAAGAGTCATTCATTCAACAAACATGTAAAGGGTCAGGCATAATTCTAGATGCTGGTTACAAAGATAATAAGACATGGTCCGCTTCTTCTGGGACTATTCTCCTATAAGGGAGATAGGCATATAGAAGAATACACACAATAATGGCTTAAAGATGCTGGGATTGACTTCTGGAGCCCAGAAATGTCAGTTCTATCCAGGATGAAAGCATTAAGGAGAGGCTTAATAAGTGGGGTGGTTGGAGGGTTGGAAAAGAATAGAGGATATGGGCTTGATTCTCCCCCAGTGCCTCGCCTCAGTTTTTCTGAGCTTCCTTTGTTATGTGGAAAACGAACAAACCTATCGTCACAAACAGGTTACTTTGGCAGAAGCTGCTTGAATGCAGGACCTGGGTGTCTTATTCACAAAATGCCAGCCACTTGGTCCCGTTTCCTATGCCTAGATCAGGCAGCCTAGTTTATCTGACCTTCAGATGTTGGCATCTGCTCTTTTGTCCCTCTGAAGGCTTCTCTTCCCACTCCCTCCCTCTGCTCCCCTCAGTCCTTGCAAGTCCTTCCTGTATGGGCTTAAATGCCTCCTCAAGGAAGTCTTCCTGAGTACTCTGTTTAAATAACGCCTCCATGTCAGGGCACTGTTTGTTTCCTGAGTAGCACAAGAGTTTGGCATTAACTTAATTAGTTTATTTTCCTGCTCACCATCCTCTCCCTGAGTAGACTTTACTCTAAGGGCTAACATGTGGTCCATTTACCTCACATGGTGCATGCCCAGTGCCCAGTGCCCTCCCTGGGACATAGTAGGCATTCAATAAATATTTATTGAGTGGGTAAATGAATGAATGAACATGTCCTTTCCCAGCCACTGGAACACTTCAGCATGATTTGCTGAAATGTCAATCTTAATCATGAAGGACATTAATTCAAATTCTGGGAGACAAAACTGCTGAAAAAACAGAATGTGAAACCGAGTCACTTTTACTCTAAGGGGCTGCTGGGGAAGTGGTAAGGGATGGGGGTGGGGGAGGCCATTATGCCATTTAACATTTACTAAGTCCCTCCTCCTAGGTGCTGGGTACTGAATTAAGTGTTTTATATACATTATTTCACGTACATCTGAAGTAGGTATTATCATTGTGTATGTGTGTTGGGGGGATGATGGGGAAACTGACGCTTACACCCCTTAATGAATTTGCCTGACGTCACAGCCAGTCCGGGGTAGAACTGTAACTGGATCCAGGTGGTCAGGCTCCAAAGCTCTTTTGTTCGACAACTCTACTCCCCTGCCTCCAACGGAATGCAGCTCATTAAGTAAATATCCTGCACAAATAGAAGTGTATACAGTTGGACGGCTATAAGACTGACACTGTAACACCCGACTAGACAGGGAAATATCAGAAAGGTTCTCCAGGTCACAGCCAGGAGGCAGTATCCACGATTACGGGAACTGGGCTGTGGGCCAAGCGGGAGCTCATTCTCAGGGGCCCCTTCCCCCCATCCAGGGCTCCTCCATGTGGTCAGGACTACAGTAGAGTCCCACGCCCTCCAGGTGATGTAAGTGGTCTCCCCCTAAAGCAGATCTGGTGGGCTCTTAAACTCGAAAGGATTAGCATTCTCCTTGTCAAAGCAGCATGGAATTTATAGCAATCGGCAGTTCCTGTTGCAAAGAGTTCCAAGATCAGACAAGCCAAGGGGGGGGGGGGGGTAACAGGTCAGATGTGAGTTTAGATGGAGAGGTGGTCAGGGGTGGGGTCGGGACAAGAACTAGTGGGGAGGAGACATTTTACAAAGCAGTGAGGCCTGTCTGCATTGCGCCTGGAGAAGTCTTTGACTGGGGTTTCCCATTAGCAACAAGTCCCCACAGGCCTAAAAAGAACAAGAAAGGAACCAGGCTTCTCCAGGCTTAAATAAGACTAAAGTCTGCATTTTTTCCCCGCATGGTAAGGAATTATTGGGCCAGCAGCTAAGGTAGGCTAACTCAGGCTAAAATCCCCAGTAGGAGAGAACAATTAGAGAAATCATGAATTATGGTTCTGTGGGCAATTCCCTTCTCAAGGCTTACTTAAAGCCAGAAGGTATATTTTTAGTCTGCTTTTGTGACACTTAAATATTCAGATTTTGAGAGAGACAAAGCTTATACTGAAATTTACATATAAACGTACCAAAATATGTTTAAATACTAGTCTTCTTCATAACTTTCTCTTATAGTTCCCGAGCTATTTGCACTCCCACAATGTGATCAGTCTCTAGAAAATGAAGACTATAGGAGTGTAAGGAGACAGAAATTGAGCTAGAATTACTGGGAGGTTGATGTCCTAGGGTGGACCTAAAGTTAGGCACAGTTTATAATTAGAGGAATGGTTTTGTTTGTTTAGATTGTAAGTTTTCAGAATGAGTCTCCAGACGTGCAGAATTTTGTAGACGTATGTGTGCGTTTTTACTTCTTTAGAAAGGCTAGTCTCCGTGAAATTGACCTGAAGACTTCCCCTTAAGACTTCAAGAATCTAGAGTTCATAGGAATAGAAGAAATTTGATCAGACAAGCTTGGAGCATCCAAGGGAGCATTCAATGTTTGTTTGTTTGAGAGAGAGAGAGAGAGAGCGAGCGAGCGAGCGCACGCACACAAGTGCAATTAGGGAAAGGACAGAGAATCAGGGGGAGAGAGAATCCCAAGCAGGCTCTGCACTGTCAGTGCAGAGCCTAACACAGGGCTTGAACCCACAGACTGTCAGATCTAGGCCCGAGCTGAAATCAAGAGTCAGATGCTCAACAAACTAAACCACCTAGGCGCCCTCTACAACGCACCATTCAAATAACTACCTCTAGAGTCCATCTTATATACTGTGCTAATAACACGTTACCCCATGGGGTGCCTGGGTGACTGACGTTTGCAGAGCCTGCTTGGGACTCTCTCTCTCTCCCTCTCCCTCTGCCCCTTCCCCACTTGCATACTCTCGCTCTCTCTCTGAAAATAAAATATACTATACATGGTTCACTAACTTTTAATTTTTGACAATCATGAAGTGCACTTAAATCATTGAAATAGGACTAGACATGATATAACTTCCCTCCAGCAAGTTGGCAGTTACGATCCTACGGGGTCTCACAGTTACCACTGTGAGCATCAGTAATTATTGTTCCATAGTAACCTAGAACGGTCAGGTGATTAAAAAAAATTTTTGCTGACAGAAGATACGACAAACTTGGTTCTATTGGGTATCAGAAGTTATAAAAAGAAAAAAAGGGGGGGGGGTCAAGGGAGCATTGACCACTGCATAATAAAATGTGTTACAGTCTAATGGGAAACATTGGCTCGAATAGTGGGTGACTTCCTGATTTCATCACCTTCCATAGTTGATGTTTCCATCTCTTATTTTCTCTCTCTCACCCATCTATTCAACAGATCTACACACGTTAATAGGGACCCACACAAATTTAGCCACTTCTTCCTCTAGTAAATTATACCATAGAGCCAGATTTATTGTGATCATTTCTTCCCATGTCTTGTTTTACACCTGAGGTTTTACGCCTGAGGTTTGAGTCTGTAGAAGGCCATGCATTGCTAAAGGGATGAAAGTCTTTGGAGAGAACAGAAGTTACCAAGACAAGCTAGCAGGGCAGAATGTTTGTGTCTTCCACCAGGGGTCAGTAAAACTTTTATAAGACTCCTAGGATGGCATCCAGACTTCCATAAAGGCAACATCTTGGTCACTCTTTGTCCCTCAGAAAGCATTCACCAACAAGGAGATGTCCTGTCACTGGGAATAGCAGTTCCAAGTTGTTAAACACGTACAACAAGCACAGTTACATATAAATATATATGGCTTGGACTGTATCAACTCTATGTTAACATCATAGAGAGAACATCAGCATATCAAGCACTGGAGTTTTATTCTCATAAAAAGAATTCTCAATTTAAACATGCAGTTTTGATATATACTAAGGCAAGCTATCTTGCCTAATTAGGAATCACAGGCTGAATGTCCAGTGACTAGACCTTATGGCTCAACTCTGATTGTCATCATTTCTGGGTCATGAACACAAGACTTGAAGTTCTCCTTCCCTTCCTGGTTTGCTATCCTGGTTTGCACTAGTTGTTATGCTAAAGAATAAAGACTTTCGAAAATATGTACTGGATACACCAACTTGCCTTCCTGCTTCCACTTTTGCCATACTGTCAGCTAGAGGGAGCTGTGAAAAACGGAAGTCACATCCTATTACTCCCCTGCTGAAAGTCTCCAAGGCCTACCCACCCCACAGAAAATAAAATGCCAACACTTCACCCACCTGCGGTGCCAGGGCATGCTCAATTTCCTGCAACTTCTCTGATGTTATCTCGTGACCCTCTTCCCTGCACTCAGCACACTCCCAAAACAGTAGCCTTTCTGCTGATGCTCTCAGTGGTTCTCAAAGTGTGGTCCCTGGATCTGCAGCATCAGCATCACCTGCGAAGCTGTTGGAAAGGCACATTCTTGGGTCATACCCCCAGATCTACTGGATCAGAAAACTCTGGGGGCAGGCCCCATCCATCTATGTTTTCACCAACCCATCTGGTGATTCTGGTGACTGCTGAAGTTTGAAAACCACCTCTAATTTTTCAAACGCACTTCTGCCTCCAGACCTTTGTACCAGCCAGACACTTTCCCTGGTACACTCTTCCCAGGGCTCTTTCCTCATCAACAAGATGTCAGCTGAAATGCTAGCTCCTCAGAGAGACTTTCACCAGCCACCTACTTAAAGTGAGTTTCCCTGCTCTCCTTCATCCTACTCTATGCCATAATCCTTTAATTAGAACTATTTGAAATTATCTGGCCTATTTATTTATTTGCTCTCTTACTATCTCCCCCCTCAGAATGAGAGGAGACACCTTATCTACTTTTTATACCCTGGATCCCAAGTATCTAGAAGCGTGCCTTGTATGTACATAAGAAGTTCATAATAAAAGTTTCTTAAATTAATGTCTGTGATATTTTTTCAATCAGGCTGACTTATAGAAAGGAGATAAATTAGACTCTCTACAGGGAGCTGCAGTATTGTGGCAGAGCCCAGGGATGGAGTCAGACGATGAATGTCAAATTCTAAATTCTCCACTTGAAAATCACCTGACCTTGGGTAAGTCATCTAACTAGATTAGGTGATTTTGCCTCCTATGGGCATTTAGCCATGTCTAGAGGTGTTTTTGGTGTCAACCAGAGATCCAGGTGGGGCTGGGACTGCTATTGGCACCTGTTTGGTAGAGGATAGGATGTGGCTAAACATCCTGCAGTGCACAGGCCAGCCCCCTGCAACAGAGAATTCTGCCTGTGTCTGGCACCATGCCTTATACAGAATAGATGCTCAAAAATATTTGTTCAGTGAAGGAAGGAAGGGAGGGAGGAAAAGAGGAAGGAAGGAAGGAAGGAAGGAAGGAAGGAAGGAAGGAAGGAAAGGGAGGGAGGAAGGGAGGGAGGGAGGGAGAGCGGGAGGGAGGGCCAGGAGTCCCTTCCCAAGATTGAGTTTTTGTTTTCTCATTTGTGACAGAGAATAAGGATAGTACTCGTGCCCTGGAAACCTTGTGAGATTACAGAGACCACGTATGTAAAGCAGCTGGTTCAGGATTTAACACACCCGTGGGAGAATTGCCCTTGTTTGGCCTTTGGTCAGTTTTCCTGCTTGGCTGCCCTGCCCTACAGAGTCCTGATGGGGCCTCTGGCTTCCGCTTCAGTTTTCCTTCCCTTTTCAGCTGGGTTGCCACTTCCTCCCTCCCCAGTCCATCCCTTCTCCACCCCCTTGGTCTAAACAGGGCTTGTTTGTTTCAGGTGGAAAGGTATCACCAAGTCCTACTCTGTGCTTTCCAGGTGGAACCCTTAAGGCCTGATATTCAGAAACAGTATGCTCCAGGTTTCCCTGAGTTTCCTGGCTCCTGGTTCCTGGTTGGGAATCTTTCCACTCCTTCACAATGTCCCAACTCTTTTCAGCCATTTTGGTCTTTTCTGTCTTCTTCAACCAGTCAGTCAGCATGTACCCAGGAGGGGCTCCAGCCTGCCAGGTATACTTACTGTCAGAGACCCCATCACACATCACCAAAACATGATATGTTTTGGTGCTCACATCAAATTAAAAAAAAAAAAGTATATAACTATATGAAGATTGGATTGCCTTACCCCTCAACCTTACAGTTACATTTTACAGAATATAAATATTTGTTAAATTCAGTATTTTAGTTTGTTTTCCCATTTTGGAGTCAATTATTTTCTCTTATGGCAAATATAATTATAGACCCTTGAAAAGCATTTATGCCTTTGGTGCTTTATACATTTAAAAAATCTTCTTTTTGTCCATTGGTGAGTTTTCCTTCTTCCCTTTTCCTCTTTGCTTACAATAGTCAATGACCATTCCAGAGTCTATAAAGCATCTGGAAATTGTTGTGTTTGGTAGGTGATATTTCATGTATTTAATGCTGTCAGCATGGAAACATGATCTCATGCACTTGTGTCCATATCTGTCCAAGAGTGTGATGACCAGACCTTGCATTTGCTATGTGCATTGTGGGCTGCAGAGAGCTTTCTCATACATTATCCATTTGTTCTCATTTGATTCTCACAGTGGTCCACTGAGCTGAGCATGATATATATATATACAAACATACAGTTACTCCTGATTTTACCAATGAGAATCCAAAGCTTAGAGAAGTGAAGGGACTCATTCAAGGTTATAGAGTAAGTGACAGAACCAAGATGAGAATCCCCATCTTCTGGGTGTCATGTGTGCCATGCTGTTTTCACCTGTGGGAAAGAATTATTCCTGGAAGAGGAAATTAAGCAAGACTTGAACAGTGGGATAGCTGTAGGGATGTGTGTGTGTGTGTGTGTGTGTGTGTGTGTGTGTGTGTTGTAATAGAACTCTAGCCTTGAACATTCTCTGTTTGCTCTATAGACAATGGGTTCAAATTCGTTACTTCAACAAATACTTAGTGATAAGCATTGTTGTAGGTCCTGGGGATATGAAAGAGAAAAGACCACATCCTTGCCTCATGGAGCTCATATTCTAGATACAATGGATAAATGATAAATTAACAATCAACATATAGTATGGTAGATGTGGATTACCATTAAGGAAAAAAAAATAAAGTGGGGTGACAGGGTAGGAAAATGAGGGAGGGATTGCTGTTTTACTTAGGGAGGTCAGAGGTGGCCTCAACAGTAAAGTGGCATTTGAAAAGAGACTGAAAAGAAGTGATGGAGTGGTTATGTGATACTGGGGGCAGACTGGCAGAGGTGAAGATGTGCAAAGGCCTTGAGGCAGGACCATGTTGGGTACATATGAGAAACAGCAAGGAAACCAATCTGGCTGGAGAAGAAAGGGAAGATTGGGATAGGGGGAATGTTACTGGCAGGAAAATGAGGTGAGAGGCATCTGGGGAGGAGATGAAAGAGAAGATCCTAAAGGAGCTTACAGGTCATTGTGAGGGCTTAGGCTCTTATTCAGAGACAGAGATGCCTTAAGGGCTTTGACCAGAGAGGCATTACACCATCTGACATACAGTGTTGGAGGATTTATGATGCACGGATTTGCCCTCTCTTAAGATATTCCTGGTTAGTAATATTGTAATATTGTGATATTGTGATATTGTGATATTGTGATAATACTGTTGTGAACAAGAGACTTAGTCCTGCCGAGGCGGGGTGGGGTGGGCTTTCCTTTCAAGCATGTTCAAGTGGTGAGGTTGAATTTTAGTAATTCATTCATCATTCACATCGGTGATTGAGCTGCACCTACGTGCCAGGAACTACCCCGAGCCTTTAGGGATTCAGGAGTAAGACAGACAGGGCCCCTGCTCTCAGGCAGCTTCTCTTACAGTGAAGAAACACAGACAGTAAACAAATGAACAAATAAAAGATTTCAGCTAATGAAAGGGGCTAGGGAGAAAATAAAACAGGGAGATGTAATGATGATGCCATTTTCAGGGGCTACTTTAGATTTCAGTTGGATTTTGAAATGTGGAACTTAGGCAAAAAATGTTACATGTGTGGAACAATTTACAGTTTACAAATTCAAAGAGGCTGGCAAAAAAAAATGTTAATTATTCTGACTTTTTAAATGAGAAACTGAGGTTCAGTGAGATTAGGCCACATGCCCAAGGCACTAGTAAATGGCAGATTTGGGATCTGAATCCAAGTTTTCTTCAATTTTCAGTACCCGAACATTTCTCACAACATACGCCATTGTGAAACAGACAGTGGGGCTGGGTAACCCTGGAACATGGGATGAGGGGATCGGCAATGGTCAGGCAAGACTAGAAACGTGTGCCAAAGCAGGAAGAGAATGCGAAAGAATAAGAATGGTAGCTGGCTCCTCCTAAGGTCACATAGGACGACTGATAGGATATAGAGGAGCTAAAATCCCCACATGCCAACTTCTCATAGGGCCCAGATAATCCGCATCCTGATCTCAACAGAAGGATCCCTGCCTTGGATGGCTGCTCTCAGGCTCCCAACTCTAGGCTGGAGAGAACGGAGGGTCACATGTGGTTTCAATCAGTGCATTTATCTGCATCGTTGTCATCATATTTGGAAGATGACTGGACCCTCATTTCTGTCCCAGGCCTCTCCGAATTGTGCAGGGGGTACAGATCAAATCTGGAAAAGCTAGCTCATCAGAAATAGGAGAGGCTTTGGGAATGTACAGTAATGTCCCACCCATGCCCCCTTCCCCCCTTTATTAAAACAAATCTAAAACAACAAATGTCTAAAATTTTCCACTGGATCATTTCACCCTGCCTTGTTATAACCATGCCCTTCGTCCACACCCTGCTGGAGTTTTTTTGCAGCCTGAGGGAAGCTGGGAAGTGTCTGTCCCTAGCTCTCAGTCACTCCCATAATAAACAATCACTAAACAGCTTGCTGCCCTAGGCAACTGTTTGTCCTGCTTGGCCAGACCCTGCAGACTTCAGCGAGGGAAGAAGGTGGGTGGGAGATGTTCTCTGTAAAGCAGAAATCGGGCTCTGAGGCCCGGAAGCGTGGCTTTGACCAGAAACCTTGTTTGGGACCTAGCACATCTTTGTGGGCCTGGAGGACACCTTCCAGAGGCTGCAGGTCTTTATCTGAGCTAATGAAGTTCCCTAGGGGCAGCTGGAGCTTGGGGCTGCAGTGTGGGAGGGCAGTCCAAAGAAGGACCAACCATCTTGCACTAACTGGAAATAAGGTCATTTCCTGCCCCAAGTTCCCCTTGTACAGCTGGGACAGTTGGCAGTTCTACTAGTCATCCATTCCTAAGAGACATCTCCTTAGAAACCACCACCCCACCGCTACAAAAAGAGGAGACCATCACGTTAGGGACTGGAACCAGCTTAAATTTACCAGTTCCTCTTTAACCATTAGAAAATCTTTTTTTCACTGTGATTGGATCTCTTGGAAGCTCTCTACAGAATAGACTAGGGGCTTCAGGAAGCAAGGAAAGGATGTGCATGTAATGAGAATTTAGAATAGATGTCCTTTCTCAGCACAGAAACAGACATGAATTGCAACGACTCCTCTTGATTATAAGATTTCCTCTTTATTTTTTTCGGAGGTGGGGGATTGGGGTGTGTCTCTGGGGACAGAAAAAGCAAAGATGGGCTATGTAGGGAATAAGGGACCTGTTTAAACGCTCGGTAAGAAATTAAAATACTGGTCCTCAGAGGGTCGAAGGTGGGCGGGGAGAGACTTCCTTCTGGTCAGCGGTCGCGTTCTTTGAAGTCTTTCTTTCCTCCCCCATCCCTCGGGCTCGCCTCACCGCTCCATTTTCGAGCATCCTTCCCCAGGAACCCGCACACTCCCTGCCGCCTGCCCGGGGAGGCGTTCCCGGCAGGCAGCCGAGAAGACGGGATTCACGGGGGCGCCCGGGGAGAGCCGGCCGGTCCCTGCCTCGCCGGCGGCCGCGCGCCCTCGGGCGCCTCTGGGCGGCGCTGGCTCCCGGCGTGGCGGCTGCAGGCGCTGCGGCCCAGGCCCGCGTACCGGCCCGGGCGTCCTCTGGGCCGCGGGGCTCGCACCGGGCCGCCCCGCGCTCCGCCCGCCGACCGCGGCCGAGGCGCCCCAGGCTCCCCGCGCCCCCGCGCCCCCGCGCCGCGCCGGCGCCTCTGCCGGCGGCCGGGGGTTATGAATGGGCGCAGCGGAAGCACCGCCCCCCCCGGACGTGACGCTCGGCCAATGGAAGCGCGGGCTGCGTGGATGGATGAGGTCAGCGCTGTCGTGTCGGGAATGGAATGTGTAAGTGTAACATTCAGAACCGGGTAACATTCGGCGACCGAACGCGGCGGTCGGCGGCGATCGCGCGGGGGCCTGCGAAGCGCCGCTCGGGGCCGGCACTGCCCGCGGGGAGGACGCGCCGCCGCCGTCACCCAGCGCCGCCGCCGCCGCCTCCAGCCGGGCCGCCGCGCGTCCCGGGGGCCGGCCCCGCGAGCGCAGGAGTAAACACCGCCGGAGTCTTGGAGCCGCTGCAGAAGGGAATAAAGAGAGATGCAGGGATTTGTGAGGTTACGGCGCCCCAGCTGCAAGATGCACTAGCCGGCTGAACCCGGGGATCGGCTGACTTGTTGGAACCGGAGTGCTCTGCACGGGAGTGTGGATGAGTTGAAGTTGCTTTCCCGGGGCTCGTTTTCCACGCTGCCGAGAGGAATCCGAGAGGCAAGGAAATCACTTCGTCTTGCCATTGATTGGGCATCGGGAGCTTTTTTTTTCCCCCCTCTCTTTCTTTTCCTCCGTCTTGTTGCATGCAAGAAAATTACAGTCCGCTGCTCGCCCGCCCGGGGTGAGAAATATTCAGCCCCGCTTTCTCCCGTCCATTGTGCAACCCAAAGATGAAAGACCGAAGGGGAGAAAGTTAAAGAAATCGCCCACATGCGCTGGATCAGTCCACGGCTTGGGGAAAGGCATCCAGAGAAGGTGGGAGCGGAGAGTTTGAAGTCTTTACAGGCGGGAAGATGGCGGACTGGAGCTGAAAGTGTTGATTGGGAAACTTGGGTGATTCTTGTGTTTATTTACAATCCTCTTGACCCAGGCAGGACACATGCAGGCCAAAAAACGCTATTTCATCCTGCTCTCAGCTGGCTCTTGTCTCGCCCTTTTGTTTTATTTCGGAGGCTTGCAGTTTAGGGCATCAAGGAGCCACAGCCGGAGAGAAGAGCACAGCGGTCGGAATGGCTTGCACCACCCGAGTCCGGATCATTTCTGGCCCCGCTTCCCGGACGCTCTGCGCCCCTTCGTTCCTTGGGATCAATTGGAAAACGAGGATTCCAGCGTGCACATATCCCCCCGGCAGAAGCGAGACGCCAACTCGAGCATCTACAAAGGCAAGAAGTGCCGCATGGAGTCCTGCTTCGATTTCACCCTTTGCAAGAAAAACGGCTTCAAAGTCTACGTGTACCCGCAGCAAAAAGGGGAGAAAATCGCCGAAAGTTACCAAAACATTCTAGCGGCCATCGAGGGCTCCAGGTTCTACACCTCGGACCCCAGCCAGGCGTGCCTCTTTGTCCTGAGTCTGGATACTTTAGACAGAGACCAGCTGTCACCTCAGTATGTGCACAATTTGAGATCCAAAGTGCAGAGTCTCCACTTGTGGAACAATGGTAGGAATCATTTAATTTTTAATTTATATTCCGGCACTTGGCCTGACTACACCGAGGACGTGGGGTTTGACATCGGCCAGGCGATGCTGGCCAAAGCCAGCATCAGTACTGAAAACTTCCGACCCAACTTTGATGTTTCCATCCCCCTCTTTTCTAAGGATCATCCCAGGACAGGAGGGGAGAGGGGGTTTTTGAAGTTTAACACCATCCCTCCTCTCAGGAAGTATATGCTGGTATTCAAGGGGAAGAGGTACCTGACAGGGATAGGGTCAGACACCAGGAATGCCTTATATCACGTCCATAACGGGGAGGACGTGGTGCTCCTCACCACCTGCAAGCATGGCAAAGACTGGCAAAAGCACAAGGATTCTCGCTGTGACCGAGACAACACGGAGTATGAGAAGTAAGTGGCTCGGCTGGCGGGCCTCTGCCGGTCACCCTGGGCCCTGCCCACCTGGGCCAGGTGTGAGGTTGGGGGATGGGGCGCGGCCGAGGGGCCCTCTCTCAGCCTGGGACTGAGCAGCCTGGTTCTGGCGTGTGGCTAGGAGCTGGGGACCCAGAGTTGGATCTCCTCCGGCCAACGGAAAAGCCCGGAGCACTTTCGTGGGCCAAGTAGGCGCCCGTGTCTCCCTCTTGCTTGGAAACCCTTCAGGGCCATGTGTCTCCTATGAAAGGTGTGGGTTTGCTCCAAGTTTGGAGACCGCTTCTTTAGTGGGTGCGGGAGGGTGTTTGTGAGGAGGTCTAGGGACCCCGAAGAGGCTGTAAATCCACCCACAGTCTGGAGACCTTCCATCCCAAGATTGATGCTTTATTTGTTTTTCTCACGGGGGGGGGGGGGGGGGGGGACCTGTTTTCCCCGGGGATTTCCCAGCCTCCAGTTGTCAAATTTCTGTAAGCCTTGAATTTGTGTTAGCGCTGCAAGTGTTTTAATTTTAGCTACTAAACTTTCAGTGCCTGTCTCTCCCCTACCCTCCGGGGCATTGGCCTCTGTGAAGGGATACCTCAAGCTGATCTAGGCCTGTGATCTTTCTTTCTTTCATTCATTCACTCATTCACTCATTCATTCATTCATGTGTATGTTTGTATCCTGTCTCCTTCCTAGGGAGAAGCTGTTTTTAAAATCTGGGCCTCAGCCCCACTGCTGTAAACTCCAGTTGCTAATTTAGATTTTCCTTTCCCTTTTGTCTTTATCATTTGCATGTAAATCGGAGACTTACTCTTTGAATGGGCATGAGATGCCTCCTTACCCTCAGTAGTGAGGCAAGTTTTGTCTAGTTGCTAAGTAACTGAGTTGGATACTTTGTAGCCCTTCTTTCTCTTCCTTTTCCTTCCAGGAACAGTAACTGACACACGGGATTTGGGGGTCAAAGCTAGTTTCCACAAATCTGCTTTAACCTGAGCTTTGGCGGGCCAGTTCCCAAGTCGGTGGGGGTCGGAGCCCCAGACTCTCACTTGCATCTGGCTGTGAAAGAGTTAGTGAGCTCCTACAGTGCATTTCCACGTTACGCCAGTTAAAAACCCGAGCAGCCTTGTGCTACCCAGGGAAGGAAGGGGAACCTCTCAGCTGAGTACAAGAGGAACTGGCAGAGGTTGGCAGATTTTGCAATTGATTCATGAAATGCAGAATAGGGGAAACGCTTCGCAGACCTGATTGGCACAGGAAGGGCTACGGTGGGAAGCAGCCCTGAAAATGAAAGGTTTGATTGTTGTCTGTGGATTTCCTCAGACACTCAGGCCTCCGTAGGAGTGATTGGAAGGGAAATTAAAGTCCTCCTATCCTCGATCATAGACAGTGAAAAAGAAAGTATCAAACGCTCGAATTCCCCAACCCCCAACACCTCTTGCTTTCCAAGCATAAGAGAAAGCCCAAGGCTAGGGTCAATTATGAAATCTGTATTTCCCCCTTCTTCGGGGGCAGTTGTGTGTGGATGTTGGGTGCAATTGCAATGGATTAAAATTTTCTCACAAGGGAAACAAACTATGGTTAGTAATAAACTGCTTTGTTTCCACGACATTTACATTGACCTGTTCCTTTGGGTGCTTGTAAGAAAAAAATGCTTGTAGCCTTTCAGGAATTTCTTTGTCTGGCTTATGGTGGAGTAACTTGCAATGAAGTCCAACCCTTCAGTGTCTTCTAAAGCATTCTCACTGAATTTTGTGCAGGAGTCTCGGTGGTCCTCATTCTTCCAGAGTGGCTGGAGCTGAGTTCTCAGTTTAGGAAATCTGAATTGCACATTTCTTTGGGAAACACCCTCAATCCAATAGAACAATCATCTTCTTTACCTTCTTATTCCTCCAAATAAGTATTAAATCTCTACATTCTCCACTGAAGCTTTTTCTAGAGCTTGGCAATGAAGGAAGGAAGGGTTGGTTTCCTAGAACCTCTAATTTTTGCCAATTAAATGTAACTAATTTTTGACCTCTTTGGGATCGGGCCAGGAAATCTGACACCCACACTCTTGTTTTGGTTTATGTTTAGAGACCACAAGGGGTCAGGCCCTCAGGATTGGGTCTCATCTGAAAAGTGGCATTTAGTTAGGAAACCAAGTGTTTTGCTCTTTCTCCCGAGCAGGGATTTCTTTAGCAGAGGCACTTCTGGATGTTTTTCATGTTCCCCTTTTGCATACTTTCCAGCTCCAACCTTGCTCAGTAGGACGGGATGCTGCTGTGGAACGTTTATGTTCATTAGCCTGGTCTACCTGGAGTTTTAACTCCTTCCTCTCCCCGGATTGTCAGAACTCTTGATCACTGAGTAATAGTGCTTGCAAACATCATCGCCTTTTAGTGTTGCCTTTGAAACACATGCAGATAAAGACTGAGCCCTGAAACACCGTGAGAAATGCGCAGCCAGCAACTGCGTGTGGGGCTCAGAACGAAGAGCCGCTCCTTTGCTCTCTGTTGCTTTCTCTAAGTCTGTCATGCATATCTGACATGCAGAACTCAAATCCAATGCTAGTGTCCCTTCAGGGTTTTAGAGAAGGAAGTGGAAGTGAAGTTGGGTTGTCCAAGTCATGTAAGTCTGACTTCTTACTTAGGACTTTTGATTTGTCCCCTTGAACATCAGTTTATCCTTCTGTGGAATGGGCTTTTGACTGCTCCAGGAGAGCTGTACTCATTCATTTGGTGATGGCTTGTAAAAACACGATCAGTTTTCATCCACTTCTCTTCTTTATTAGCAAGTGCCTCTGAAAAGTCTTCGGTTTAATTTGCTCCCCAAGCAACTGACATAGAAGTTTGCTTTGGTCTTACGGGGTCAGATAATTAGATTGAAAATATATGGTATCATGGCCTAGCTAGGGTATGACAGAATATATATATAAGTGTATCAACTAAAAAAAGAAAAAAAATGGCCTTTAGTGAAATTGAGCCTCATGTGATGATAAAGGTTTAGTGCTAAGGGGTTGAGGACTTCCATCTCACCTGCACTTTTGTGAAAATCAGACATTTATTATTCAAAGTATAAAAGAAAGACACAGAATGAGGGGAAGTACTTTTTCTCCTGTCATAGCAATATTTTTGAGCGCCAGACTTCTAGGATTACATTAAAACATCCATCTTCACGACACCCATAATTAATTGTCATCAGTTACATACATTAACAGATGTCGATGATACTGGCTAAAACAAGTGGCTGCAGCGATTACATGATTCGTAGTGAAGCTTTAGAGAAATTCTGTTTCACTCCTTTGAGCTTCTCATGCATCCTTACAGGGCTCCTGTATTTCTTGCATGAACTTCGTAGTTCAAATCCCTTGAAAGGGCATTATTGTGAAGCTTCAAATTTGGCTTTCTGAAATAGAAGAAAGAGAAGGAAATGAGAGGTGGCTTCTATCTTTGACCCCTCCAAGGAAAGCAGTGGCGAATATTTTAAGCAGCTCTTCTGGGAACAGGCAGGATTTTGTGCAGGCCTTTTTGATATCTTTCCCTGTGTCTGCTGAAGCTGTACCTCACAATCTTGGCATTTTTAAGAGTCTTGAAGCTAAGTGATCATTCAGCTTCCAGGATCCTCCTTTCACAGATGTGGAAACTGAGGGATGGAATGTTTCGGGGATTTGCTGTAAGTGATCATTCAGCTTCCAGGATCCTCCTTTCACAGATGTGGAAACTGAGGGATGGAATGTTTCGGGGATTTGCTGCAGGTTAAGAAACTGGTTAGTGGCAGGGGTGGGTGAATTTTCCCCCTTGACATACAGTGCTCCGTCTTCAATTACAGATATACTTGAAAGCCCTCCAGCCACTAGGAGAGCTTTACTGATGCTGTTCTTACGGGATTTCTCTTGGAATCCTCGGGGAAGCTGATGAAGACCTTGGACAAACTTTGAAAAAAGCCCTAGGAACTACATACATGCACAGCCTGTCACAGAATTTTCTGGGTGGATGCACAGCCACTGGTCAGGGCCTCCTCAGACTTCCAAATTCTTGCTGTAGGGCTCACCTTCTGTTTTTCATTGCTGCCTAAGGTGTAGGTGCCTGCAGCTGTTTTGCCTAAGTAGGAGGTTCTTGGACCTTGCATTTTGGACCTAAGGGATTTGGGGACTGGACTGTGACTTAACCTAACAGAGAAGCAGAATACAGATGCAGTTATAGAAAAAGAAAATGTGCACAACAAGTAGTCTTTGTAAATGATTTATTTGTTTACTCCCCATCATCCCAAAGCGTATTAACAGACCCCTTGAGCAAGTTCATGAGCCAGCAGTGAACCTTAGGTGAATGCTTTCCTCCTCTGAAATGAAAGGTAGAAATTGTGCTTCTTGGGTTTTAAATGTAAAATATGAGTGCCTTCCCCCCTACTCACCACAGTTGTATGAGAGCACAAAAGCATTTCTAAAATAAACCATACAAGCACAGTTTAAAAATAAAGATAGGGAACATTATGCAAAATTATGAAATTGGCAAGTGTGTCTTCTGGTGCCATGGTTCTAGTTCTCTCTGCTCCCCTTTTCTTCCCTCCATCTGAACTTGCTTTCTGGAGAGGACCCAGGAGTCTCATTTACAAGGAATCCCCCAAATAAAGGTAGGGGTGCTGTGTGCTACATCTGGGGACGTTTGCATATTGATTGAGTCCCCTTCAACAAAGGACTTGGTTTAGAGTAGAATCTGACCTAAACTGGGATTCTGCAGGATTTTGTTATACAGCGAATGGCTTGCTCCTGAGGCTTGGACAGGCCAGACCGATGGGAGGCCACCTTTGGTGCTGCTGACTGAGCCAGCAGCTTTAGATGGCACAGACTTGGCAGAGGGGGAAGCTGTCACACCTTCCTCTGGTGATTGTTCTCTTTGTCTACAGACCTGTAGCTCTGCCTCCCCAGAAGACAGTGCTAGAAAGTCACCTTGAGTATGCTAATATCACTTCAAAGATTGCACTGGATGCGGCCTGGCTGCTTTGCTCACAACCATCTTGCAAGGTGTCTTGTGGGGCCATTTTACAGATGTGTAAACTGAGACCACACGTGGCACAGCTCATAAGTGGCTGAACTGAGACCACAAAGCCAGGTGTTCTGGCCCCGGTTCTCCGGTTCTCACTGAGGCCTGCTGCTGCCTCTGCACAGCTGCTCAGGGTGAACCAGGTCAGGCTAAGTGGTCACTGGATTCTGCAGTCTCCTGAGCGTGTTCCATGTGCAAACGTGAACACCGGGCTCATGTGTCCGTGAGCCTAGTGACTAATTGCTTTCCCTTGGAGGCTCTTCCACTTGTGACCACATTCTTTTAATAAACAGGGACTCCCTCAAAACTGCGAGATTTGTTGAATGCCTGTTATTTGAGCCTTTCAACAACGGTGTGAGGTGGGTTAAATCCCCATTTTAGAGATTAGAATGCAGGCCGGAGAGGGGAGAGTAAGGTGCCCAGAGTCACATGTGGTGAGTCAATGGTGGCGTTCTAACCGGGGGTCGTGGATTCCCAAGTCCGTTCTTTTTTCCTCTACAAAATGATACCACCTTAAAGGATCTAATGAAATTTCTACCTTATGCTATTTATTATGTTTCTTATGTTATTTATTAGTGAGTGTAGTGTGATCCAGGTATTGGTGGATTTCTTATGTTATTTATTAGTGAGTGTAGTGTGATCCAGGTATTGGTGGATCTTATCTTTGTTTCCACTGCTTTTTAAAAACACATGTTTCCCAAGGAGAAAATTTGGCTCAGGGATGTGATCAAGGTGGCCCCTAATTTTGACATTTAAGCATTGAACTCCTTAAACCCTTCCCATAAAAGCAGATTCTGCTTTTAGTTCTCTCCTAGAGATCTTCCAAAAAAGAAAAAAAAAAAAAGCGAGGAAAAGGGACAAAAGGGACTTTGCCCTCACCAATAAAGTGCAGGGTTTCCCTTTCTAGTTGTAAGTGAACTGTGAGATGGCACAGCACTGACTGTCGCCCTAGGTAAACAGCATGTTCCAGTGGAAATGGGAGACCCAACGGAAGATTCCATTTGTGAAAGAAATGCACCACACCACTGCTTCCGGGTCCTCAGGCTCCGTGAAGAAGAGCAGTGCTTAAGATATTATAAAAGTCAGGGGTGCCTGGGTGGCTCAGTCAGTTAAGCATCCAACTCCGGCTCAGGTCATGATCTCGTGGCCCAGTCCGTGGGTTCGAGCCCCGCGTCGGCCTCTGTGCTGACAGCTCAGAGCCTGGAGCCTGCTTCAAATTCCGTCTCCTTCTCTCTCTGTCCCTCCCCTATTCTCGCTCTGTCTCTCTCTCTCTCTCTCTCAAAAATAAATAAACATTAAAAAAAATTTATAAAAAAATATTATAAAAGTTACCGAGTGCCTTTGTGGAAAATTGGGAAAATAGAGAAGATATAAACCTGCAAACAAATTCCTTCTCTAATCCCCTTGACAAGAGCTTCCTGTTAGGGAAAGTAACCACTATGATCAAGCTTCAGTGTAGCTGGCCTGTGAGCATACACGCCTTTACGAGGGTATCATTGTACCTCTCAGGTCCAAGTGCTTCATATAGATATGTTAGTTACTATTTAATTAATAGGAAACAAATCATGAATTCCACACATTTTCCTTAAGTGCCTTGTTTGTGCCAGACGTGCAGGGGTTGGAGCTAGGGCTGTAGCCTCGAACAAACCACTGGACTCTCCTTCCCATTCCGGTCCGTCGGTCTTGAAGTCAGACTTCAGATGTTTTTTGCATGTTGCTTTTCTCTTTACATTATCCAAGAACATTTTCCACTTCTACTAAGTAGGAAAATCCTATTAAAATATTAAAATCGGGTGTTAATGGCTGCCTGAGGTTTTTCACTAACCTGTAGCTGGTGCCATTTACATTTTCTTAAGAGATTGGTTGTTGATTATTTCTCATTTTTATTATTACAAATAAGAGTTTTTTTAGTGTTGGTTTTTTTATTATTATAATTGTTATTGTTTATCATAAGTAAGTCTGTGGTGAATTTCACTGTTGTATTCGTCTCCCCCCCCGCCCCCCCCCCCCCCCCCCCCCCCCCCCCCCCCCCCCCCCCCCCCCCCCGTGAGGTCTCTCAGAAAACATGGCAGAACTTCCTCTCCCCAAAACCCCCCAACCCAGTCTTTTTGAGAGGAACAGCTATTTTTGAGGGGAGGCTGTGCACCCATTTAGTGAAGTAGCCATCATTAAATGGCTGCCTAGATAAACATTTGTAGGTGTTAATTGGTCCTGCAGGGGGTCTTTGAAGCTCCCACAGCTTCTGCTCCCTTTGAAGTTTTGTTTTTGCTGGAGCCAGAAACCTAGGGGAGCCTCTCACTGAGCAGGCGCCCTCAGACTGCCTTCTCCTCACAGCCTTCCCTCAGGCCTGACCTGAGTAGATGTCATTCTCTCAGCGAACAGTATCACTTCGTCAGAGCCCTGTTTGTATTTCCTCCTTATTATTTGTATATTATTGTTGACTCCACGGTGCCTTGGAGGTGGATTGGGGCATCCACTTAAGGTCTGGACTCCTCAGTGCAAACGAGGCCCTCATCCAAGTGATTTAAAAACCAAGACTGAAAACAAAGCTGGCCACCAGTTTACGACTAGTTCCGTTCAGGGCCTTCTCTGCATCGTAACTGCTTTGAACAGCAGTGGGATTTGTGGGGATACAGGGCCTCATTTTGTGTGCCTTCTAGTCTTCTTGGAGAACCTTTAGAAGACAGCCTGTGACCCCAGACCGAGGAAGGAAGTGACCCCCACAGATTCATGGATGAGGTGCTCACCCTCTGCCTCAGTTTCCATATCTGCGAGTGGAGACCCTAACACTTGCCTCACAGGGTCGTTAAGGGGTTCAGATGAGGCAGTGTGTATGAACCTTCCTTGTAAATGCTAGTGTGTTCTGCAGGGTGGTGTTATTACTAAAAACCATCTTCCTGCCATTTTCTAATCAACTGTAGTGGTTTGCTTAGTTTCATCACTTGGGTTTTCTTTTTTTCTTTTTTAGTTTTTTTAAGTTTATTTATTTTTGAGAGAGTGAGAGATGGAGCAAATGGGGGAGGGGCGTGGGGGGGGGGGGAGAGAGAGAGAGAGAGAGAGAGAGAGAGAGAGAGAGAGAGAGAATGAATATCCCAGTCTGCTGACTGTCAGCACAGAGCCCAGTGCAGGGCTTGAACTCATGAACCACGAGGTCATGACCTGAGCCAAAACCAGGAGTTGGACGCTTCACCGACTGAGCCACCCAGGTGCCCCATCACTTGGCTTTCCTTAACTAAGTCCCAGAAATAACTCTGCTCCTCTTTTCCTTGGCACCTAATCCCCAAGAAATGGTGGTAGGCACCCTGGAAACATAGCTACTGTGTCTGTGGACTGTGGAAAGACCTACACAGGGCCTTCAAGCCGCAGCCTACAGGTGGCATGGGGCAGGGACAGGGTGGTGTCTGGGGCCATCAGGCCCTTCCTTGACTCCACCTTCCCCAAGTTCCCTGGTGGGCTGTTCCAAGAATACAGGTTACCTTTCTGCAGTTGACTTGTGCGCCCTCACCGGCCGAGGGTGACATTTGTGAGGGACCCGTCGTAAGAATGGAGCTGAGCTACTCAGTAACCTCCCTGGGCTGGTTTGGCAGGCCCTTAGGTTGCCAAAAGCAGAAAATTACTCAGGTCACTTTAAGCCACAGGATTTATTTGAGGGGACGTGGAACAGACACTCGTCTGGAACTGCTCCAGGAGGTTCTCAGAACTCAGCAGAATACCCTTCTTCCCACTCTGCACCTTGATATCTCCCTTGGCCAGCACCCCTGTTCCTGTGTGTGTCTGCCAGCTACTGCCCTGTCTTTCCTGAAAACTCTTGTCCAGGCCCGGGAGGAAACCAGGCTGGTTGGCTTTACTGGCCATTGTTACTCCTTCTGGGGAGAGCCGTTCACAGTTGGCCACATCTCGGGTATGGTGGTGATCTCATCAGTTAAAAGACTGCCCCGCCACTTTGCCGCTCTAGATTTAAGTGGCCATCCTTTTGCAAAGAACAGCCTAAAGTTGCTTCCTGGAACAGGGGACTGTGGTTAGGGGAAGTTGGTGGTGGCAGGCACTGTTGAAGCCATATCCTGTTGGCATGACATATTTGAGCCCAGATGATGACGGCGATAATGGCAAGAGCAACTAATCCTTCTTGAGAGTGTACTGTGTGCCTGGTGATGGGCCGTATCTCCTTCAGTCTTTATGCCCACCCAGCAGGAAGATACGCATTTTGGATGCCTAACCGAGACAGAGGGTCTCTGTGAGTCACTGACCTGAGAGCGCACACCTGGGATGTGACCCAGGCCCGCCCGGCTGCTGAACCCGCCTTCTTTCCCACGGCTCCTTACTGCTTCTGCACAGCTGGACTTGATGTCAGAAAGACCACATCCTCACCCACAACAGTGTGATCGATTATCCCTTGGACTTGCCCCCTAGTATTTATTTAATCTTACTTTAGAGAGACAATTCTAACCAGTTTGGCAGTCTGGTTTCTCAGCCCACAGTAGATTAGAAGCAGTAAAATGGAAAAAGAGGGGGATTCTTGCAGACAGATCTAGGAGGACGGGACAGCCAGCGATGTGAACATGAGGAAGCAGGCCAGGGAGTTATATACCGTAATGCCCAGAAGAAGGAGAGAAGCACTACAGTTGGAGAACAGCTGGCTCAGTGCCCGAGACAGTGTCCTAGAGACTGTGCGGGAGTGTCCCTGTAAGCCCCACCGCCTAGTGCCACGCCTGTCACAGGCATGGCTGCTTTAAATATCCGATGAACGACACTGTGGGCCATCGTTTATGTTCGCCGTCCTTTGTTAAAGAAAGTAGAGGAACAAGTAGTGCGTTTTATAACTTTTTCTTTTAACCCTGACGGTTAAAAGCAAAGTGTTTTGCTGCTCCTAAGAGTAAGTTCTCCATTTGAAAATGTGTCTACCAAGCCTAGGAAGTTCCCCCCGGGCTCTAGATACATGGGGTGCCCTCGGAATTAGCATTGAATTTCTGGGTGTTTGTTGCTAACTCAGATTTCTTGGGGTTTATGACACATATCAGTACTTTAAAGTTATGAGAAATGAAAAGTTTCCTGGTATTGCGGTGTGGGCTTGTGACGCTAGCTACTCTTGATTGACTAATACCCAGAGTGACTTGGGCCGTGGGCTCAGGTGAGAGAGTGGCCCCGGGCCAGTGCTGGCCGGCTTGCCCCAGGTGTGGCACATAGAGGTTGGAGATTGGAGAAGGGAGGTGCCCATGAGAGGAGAGGAGGCATGAAGTGTGTGGCTGAGGGGTCGTCCTGGCGGGCGTGTCAGAGCACGTGACGTCAGCTTGCTTTGCCTTTTCCCCGCAGCCAGGGGTGCCCGGGATGGGCACTGATGGGTGGAGGTATAACATGGATTTCACGCTTCCTGCATGTGGTCTGGCACCCTGACAGGTTGGTGGAAATCACCACAGCTACGACCTGCCACCACCCTAGCTGGACTTGCCTTGGAGGCTTCTCCTAGTTTGACGTGATATCAAGGTGGGGTTGGTCCAGCTCTGCCTGCCTGTCCTGCAGCCAGCCCATGGCAGAGCCCCTTTCCTCCTCCTCCCTCTCCCCACATGCCCTTTTCTGTCCTTCTTGGAAAGCTCTCCCCGTGCTCCATTTTTTCTTCTTCTACAGTTACTTCCTGATGCCTCAGATTTGGTCAGATTCTCCTGGTATGTGCTCTAACAGAACGTGTAATACTTGGCTGCACCTACCGTTTTATGCTCATTTAACTATTTGTTTTTCTCTTTTCTTAGTAGATTGTACAGGCCCTGAGGGGAGGATTCGTGTTGGTTTTTCAGTAATGTACTCAACAGATATTCATTAAGCACCTACTGCAGGCACAAGGATTCAACATTGCGCCAAACATCCCCGCCCTCTCGGCGCTCCCCCTCTAGTGGCTGGAGGCTGGCAGCTGCCGGCGATGGCATGTATTAGAAGGTGCCAGACGGCTGCAGAGAGAAGCAGCACATGGCAGGGAGTAAGGCAGTGGATCTCAGCCTGGGTAGTTTCTGGAAATGGGGCCTGGGCTTTACTTGTGGCCAGACTGTAGGGACGAAGTTCTAGGTTTTTAAAAAGCTCTCACCAGGTGATTTGGGGGCACCATGCAAATGGGGGTGAGGGAAGGTTCTGCAGTGTTAAATACGGAGGGGAAGGAAAGCCTCGTTAGGAAGGGCCATTGAGCTCAGTGGCCCTTACATTTCCACATCCTAGCACTGTGCCTGACCCACCCATACCAGGCACTCAGTTCTGGCTGGGTAAGTGAAAACAACTTACATTTATTTAACTGATGGAAACGTTACCACCGCTGACTGTGTATTCAAAGTACGGATTCTCTAGACGCCAGGATCTGGTTTACGGGACAGACCTTCCCATGTGCCCTCCGGGTTCATTGAATCACTTGTTGATTCACCCAGAATTTCTTTTCATTTCGTTTTTTTTTTTTTTTAACTAAAAAAAAATATGTTTTATATATATTTTTAAGTAATCTCTACACCCAATGTGGGACTCAAACTCACGACCCTGAGATCAAGAGTCACACGCTCTACCGACTGAGCCAGCCAGACGCCTGTTTCATTTTCATTTTCAAGGGGATGTTTCTATCAATAAACTTTTTAACCCTAAGGTAGTTTCTCTCTCTTTTTTCTTTTTCTTTTTCTTTTTCTCTTTCTTTCTTTCTTCTCTTTCTCTTTCTCTTTCTTTTTCTCTTTCTCTTTCTCTTTCTCTTTTTCTCCCATTCTGTTGGGTAAGTGTGTTAGTGAAACCAAATTAAAATGAATTGAGCGGGTTTGCTGCATAATATGAATCTAAATAATTTATTGTTATACGAGAAGCCGTTATGGTCTTTTTATTATTTAATTTTAACAGTCTGTAGATATTGAGACTTTTTGTTCCTCCTTAACTGCAATTTTTCTCCGAAATGGTTGGTCAGGTATAACTTTTGGCTTGTGTTTTTCGCTCAGGTTACTTCCAAATTCTGTTAACTGATATTGAAGCATTGCCTTAGAGTATATAATAGCATAGTGCTTAATTGAGCCATCAGGCTTCTAATGAATTCATACTGAGATTTATCATTTAATTAAAGAGCAAAGGGGAGAAAAAGCAAAGGGAAAGGTGTATGATTGTTTCTCCCACTGGCCTCCATTTCCTGCGTTTACAGTCTCCTGGTTTGTGTTAGCTTGTGTGTGCAGTGTCGTGTACAAGTGCTGCAGGTGTAGAGAGAAATAAAATGGAAGACGCACTGTATCACAGTTACTTCTAATAGGTCTCAAAAATTGATTCAGCCTTGGTGGCAATCATATGGCCCTTGATTACATATGAATTATGTTTCATGTTTTTACAAAGCTTGGTGAGGTCACTCACCAAAATTATTGCTAGATCTGAATATCTAAGCCAATCTGAAGACCTAATCACAGGGAATCTCATACTGAAATGCTTTTGCTTTACTGAGAGGTGGAGAATAAATTTTTCTTGAAAACACCATTTCTTATATGCTACATGGCTCCTTTAAAATTCACACTGCCTTAAAAAAGCTACCTGTAAGCAACACCTTTCATGATAACTGCACTTTTAAGTATGCAAGTGTAATGTTGCCAACCTGTAAATGTAGGGCAGTCTTTTATTGATTCAAAGAGTGGAAATGTATAATATTTTCTGTATTTAGGTTGGAGAGTTATATTACATGTTTTTTTTTAAAAAAAAAATGAACAGTATTTTGCGTTAAGATAAAATTTAGGTACCTCTCTGTTTGGTATAGTATAGTTTAAAGGCTTGTAATGATATTTCCCTGTGCTTCGTTTAGATTTAGCCGTGTCTAAGAAGTAACCCAAGTAGGACAAAAGAGGCCAAAAAGATTAAATATCAAAATAAATCCTTCTTTAAACCAATATATAATTGACATTTAACATTGTATTGATTTTAGGTGTACAGCATAATGATTTGATACATAACAGTTTTTTTCTTGTGATGAGAGTTTTTAAGATCTTTCTTAGAAGCTTTCCAGTATATGATACATTCTTATTAACCATAGTCAACATGCTGTGTATTGCATCCTCGGGACTTACTTATCTTACAACTGGAAGTTTATACCTTTAGCCCCCTTTTACCCATTTTGCCTATCTCCCACCTCTTGTCTGTGGCAACCATCAATCTGTTCTCCATATCTATGTTTGGTTTGTTTTAGATTCTGCATAGAAGTGAGACCATACAGTATTTGTCTTTCTCTGACTTATTTCAGTTAACGTAATGCTCTCAAGGTCCTTTCGTATTGTTACAAATTGCAGGATTTTCTTCTTTTTTTAGGACTGAATAATATTCCATTGTGTATCTATCCCACATTTTCTTTATCCATTCATACGTGAATGGGCACGTAGGTTGTTTTCATGTCTTGACTGTTGTAAATAATGCTATCAGAATAAATCTTCAATTTTTATAAAAATAAGTCAAGAAATGAATATCCTTAAATTCAAAATACAAAGTACATATTCTCTGGGAGTACTCGTGACTGTTGAGCCTCCTTGGGCCTCAGTCTCCCTCATCCAGTTTTCTTGCACGGAGACTTATGAGCTCATGGCTGATTGCAACTTCTGTACACATACATTTGTGTCCGTATGTCTGTCATATGTTTGTCTGAGGATGGTGTTCAGTCATGGTACCAGATAGTTTTGTCTGGAAGACAGAGCCATAAGATCATGGAAATAACCTTAAAGATTCAGTGTAACTCTTGCATTATACAGATAAGGAAATAGAGACCCAGGGAAGTTGGGCAACTTGCCCAAGGTCACGTAGCCAGTGTCGTAGCCAGTGGTGACAGAATCCGAAATGGAACACGCATCTCTTGACTTCCAGCCAAGTGTCACATGGAGATTATACACGTGGGCTCTGGAGAGTAGTGGCTTGATTTCCAGTGGTGGCTCTGCCACTGTGAAACCTTGGGCAACTTTCTTCTCTGCGTCTGTTTTTTCACTGGTAAAATGGGGAAAATAATAGTCCCCACCTCATAGTGTTACTATGAGGATTAAATGAGTAACGTTACGCATTGTGCTTCCAATGGTATTTGGTACATAGTAAGGGCTCAGTCAATAACCACTCTTAACCATTGCCTTTAATCTGATCCATTAAAACATGTTACACTGTGTATCATTTCAGACTTAGCGTTTGTGTGTGTTTATCATTGCTTTCATTGCATTTCTTTTATTTGACCTATCTGTTTATAGCTCATTATAATTGTAGTGCGCAATATGATACAGCAGCTTGCCAGTCATATAGGTGCTCAAGGTGGTTTGGCAGGTGCCCAGAATTCCAACCACCTGTTCTAACTGTTGCCAACATACGATAGATTTTCATCTCCAGGAAGGTGTTCAACCAAGAGTCCGAATCATTAGCATGACTCTGTGTCTTTAAAAAAATTCTCCTTTTACAGAAGTGTTATGTTTCCTACTGGTTCTGTGCAGCTGAGCAATCACATGGGTCTTCCTGTCCCTGCCTCTTGGAAATGCATTAAAACAGTGGCAGATGTACCAGTGGGATCACCTGAAATGACTTTCCGGGATAAACCTGGGCGAGATGGAGAAGATAAAACTAGTTTTTCTTCGCCAGCAATTCTGTGATCCCATCACTGTGCAGTACATAGCAAGTCAGGAAGCGTTAACAAGGAATACCTCTCTACTCTCCACAATCTGCATGGCTATTAACAATCAGTGGCTTTTCCTTTAGGATGGCCTTAGCAGCAGTAACAGTGCCTGTCCTCTAACTGTAGTTGGGGTGAACATTAGGGAGGAAATTTTAGCCGGTGTTTGGAAGATCTAGGTGGCGGGGGGTGTTCAGGCACAGCATAAGTTACATTTTCATCCTTTCTGCAAGGGGACCCAGCTGCAGTAATGCACAAACATATCATAAGAGCTTTTCCAAAATACCAGTTTTGCCACCAAACCCAGATGTGATCTGCTTCCTACTGGATTCCACACGGTAGCAGCCCTCGCCGTGATTGGGATATACCACCAGTGAAATCCTGTCTCTCGGAGCTTCATCATATCAGAACAAATGAACAAACATGTTAGAACGGCATTATATCCTTGTGGTAAATCACAGAATCACAGAGGGTTCTCTAATGTCAGCTCTTGGAAAAGGGACTCTGCGTATGGTTCACTAAGGGTAAGTGAAGTAAGGGTATATACACAGGAAGCAGTGTATATATTTTATTCACAAGGTTGACTATAGGTATTTGTAATTGTCTGTGGAATAAATATTCAAACTCTAAAAGTTTTTTTTCTGGAAACATTCCTGAGTCAGGTGTCGGATATTATTTTCTGCCAAGAGTCAAGGTGCTATTTTTTAAAAATACTACTTTTTTCATCCCACCCCTTCCCTTTCTTTGTCCCAAAGTCTTCTTATCTCTTCTCCACAAAGTAAAAATGGCCTTTCTTTCTCCTGGTAAGCTGACTTGTAGATTCAGGTAGCAGATTGATAAGAATACCATATTGTATTTTCAGTGAACTCATTTCATTAGATGAGGTGAATTAATTGGATTTTTTTGACATGTCTCTGAAAGTCTAAAATACTCGCTTTTGGAACTCCGGGGTATCATGGCTTGGACGTTTTCTCAGTTTGCTCCTATTCAGGACCTGGTACAAGACCTGTCATTTGAGGCTGTCATTTGAGTTCCCCTTGGGGGTATAGAAGTGGTCTAGCGAATTTTCGGAGAGCAGAACATAAATCAGCCCGCTACTTAGCCTGCCCTTCAGTCCCGGGCATTGTCTGGTCATCACCAACCTCATCAGCAGAAGCCTGGATGAAGCATTTCTCTGTCCACACAGGGCAGGTGAGATGATAATCTAAGGGACTCTCTGGAGTTTTTCTACCCGCCACCCCCATCCTCTCACCCTGTGTAATTTTAGGGATCTGGGCATGCAGGCTTTGAGGGTCCTTCTTCTGTCCTGTCATGACAGGGCCCAGAGAAACTCTAGAAGTTAGGCTGAGGCAGTTTTAAACCTCAGATCATTCTGCCTTGCCTTGCAATTACTTAGTTCTTGTCTCTCTAGCTTTCTGTGCCTTCCTGGGGAAAGCTGGCCCCTCTTCTGTACCCTAGGGTTTACCCACCCCTGCAGTAGTTTGCTCGACGGTGCCTCCTATATCTGATTAGCTCGCCGTCCTCCTTTCTTTAGTCTAGAAATTCCTGAACCAAAACAGATGGAGGAAAGGCTATGGTACATTCTAGAATTCTTCATCTTTTAAAGTTTTTTTTAGTGTATGTCTTTTTCAAGTACAGATCAAGAGGGCCAGACCAATATATGTACGTATATTTTGGGATCAAAGTATACAGCACCTCCTTTCACGGTGGAAAAATGTAGCCAATAGGCTCTTTCTTTCCACCATTTGTCTCCAAATACCTTTTAATCACAAAGTTACTGGGACATTTCACACTTTATATTCTACTTGCATTCAAAGTCCATTGTAAGTTATGAGTCTGTAGAAGTCAGATTTAAGTCAGGTCACAGTCTTGAATGTCAGTCAGCTGAGAGAGAACAGACATGGTGTGTATTTCTTTAGAATCTGTTCCCCTGGCATCAGCACAGTGCTGAGCATGCAGTAGGTCCTCGAGAAATACTTGCCAATCGATTGTCTTTTGGTCATGGTGGCCTGTGGTACAGAATAGAAGACTTTGGAACTGAATTATCAGGATCCTTTAATTTTGTTTGGAATCAGCAACCCAGAGGGGATGTTGAATAGGGAAGTGTGGTTAGAAGAATTCCTCCTTCCTGCTCTCCCCCTTGAGGTGTGAAATTAGAGATTCACCGACATCACACGATGATTTGCAGCTTTGGAATAAGCTGTGTCTTTGTCATTTTAGCTGTGAGTGGGTTCCCGATCATAACTCTGTAATATCCCTAAATGCCCGCTTTATGGAGCCTGAACTGCACTGTATGGTGTGGGACAGGCCTCGGTTCTTGGCTAGCTATGGTTTCTGTCGCTCCGAAGCTTGCTTCCTTTTGAGAAGCAGGCTGACATTGCAGAGATCCATTGCAGAGAATTGTGGTGGATCCAGGCTACCCCACGGCGGAAGGGCCCTCTCTGTCTGTCCCTTGGTGCTCTGACTGCCCCCCTCCAAGGAAGGCAGCCACCGTGCTGTTGGGAACCGCGGCTCGCTCCCTGCCGGCGGCTGCCGAATGGTTACAACAGCCTGCCCCGCTCGGCCAGCCGCCAGCCGCTCGGGGGGAAGCGTCTCTCCTGGGCTCTCACCCTGTAGCTCCAGCCTTCCTGTGGAGGCACAGGGGTACAGTTCTGTGGCCCTCTCTGCCAGGGACATGGTTTCCTACAAGCTGGCTTTGGCTTCCAAGGCTCGTCCCCAGGCCACTTCATTCTTTTTTACAGGCTTTCAGTTGGCCCTTCTCTGCGGAGCAGCACCTGGCACCTCCCACTCCCACCCACGAGGATGGATTTTTTACCACTCCTCTTTTTCCTTAGGTCCTCTCCAGCTGTACCAGGGAGCCACCAGAGGCATTTGCGGCCTTTCTGAAAGCTCCCCACCCAGCCGGAGTCACCCCACTTACTTTGTGCCTCTTCCTTCTCATTCCTTTTTTTTCCTTCGTAAAAATTTTATTATTTTTTATTATTTATTTTTTAAAATTTATGTATTTTGAGAGAGAGAGAGAGCGAGAGCGAGAGCATGTATGTGGATAAGAGGCAGAGAGAGAGAGAATCCCAAGCAGACTCTGCACTGTCAGTGCAGAGCCCCACACCAGGCTCGAACCCACAGGGAGATCATGACCTGAGCCAACATCCAGAGTCAGATGCTTAACCAGCTGAGCCATCCAGGCTCCCCTCATTACTTTGCCTTTCAATAACTGACTCTCCCTCCCTCCTGGGAAGGTTTGTGCTTGCATGCACACGCAAGGGCAGGTGCACACACACTCACTCTTCTCGACCCCTTGCTGTCCCTCATCCTACGTCAGGCCTCCTCGGGCCATTCAAGTCAAGCTGTTCTCACTTCTAACAATTCTCATCTTGGAGACTCAATTTTACATTTAACCTTGAAGATACAGCCACCCAAGAGTTACAGCACAAACCGCAATCTGGTGATGTTTTGGGGAAAAAAATTCTTTTAAAACTCAGATTGCAGGGGCGCCTGGGTGGCTCAGTCGGTTGAGCGTCCGACGTCAGCTCAGGTCACGATCTCGCGGTCCGTGAGTTCGAGCCCCGCGTCAGGCTCTGGGCTGATGGCTCAGAGCCTGGAGCCTGCTTCCGATTCTGTGTCTCCCTCTCTCTCTGCCCCTCCCCCGTTCATGCTCTGTCTCTCTCTGTCTCAAAATAAATAAAACGTTAAAAAAAAAATTAAAAAAAAAACCTCAGATTGCAGATGGGAGCAATAATACTTGAGCATTGTTCAAAGTTCAAATATTACAGAAAGTGAAAGTTTACCTACACTATGTCTCCCATTCACCTATTTACTAGAACATATATATATATGTTCTCTTTTCTAATTTCTTTTTTTAATCACTTCATTATATATCAAGCATCATTCCATGTCATACATATAGATGTCTCACTTTATTTTAACAGCTGAAACTATTCTGTTGTGAAAATAATCCTTTGGTTAGATTATAATAGAATGTAAAATGGCATTTGACTCCTGATCACAGTCTGTCTTCCTGTATATTCACCCCCAGTTCCTTAGTCAGAATGAGGAGTAGCCCCAAGCTGTTTTTTTTGTTTATTTGTTTGCTGATAGCAAAATGAGTTTTTTGGAGGGATCACTAGTTTAAATGCTTTGTTTTCTCAGTTTCCCACAACTGTTTAAAAATCTATTTTAAAGGCTAAAAAAAACCCTTAGGATTTTAATCGCTTTTTTTAAATATAAAAATCATAAACAGGTTAGGGTGCCTGGGTGGCTCAGTCAGTTAAGCATCTGACTTTAGCTCAGGTCATGATCTCATGGTTCATGGGTTCGAGCCCCACATCGAGCTCTGTGCTGGCAGCTCAGAGCCTGGAGCCTGCTTTGGATTCTGTGACTCCCTCTCTCTGCCCCTCTCCTGCTTGCATTCTCTGTCTCTCAAAAACGAATAAATGTGAAAAAAAATTTTTTTTCAAATCATAAACAGTTTATTTTTTCCATTTAAGCAAGAGACCACGGTCCACTAATTGAAAAGACTTAGTCTCCTGTGGAGGGAAAATTGAGTGAAAGCTTTGCCTCAGTCAGGACAACCCAGAGGTTCAGAATCACAGGTCTTAGAAGTTGAGGGGTGCCTGGGTGGCTCAGTCGGTTGAGCGGCCGACTTCGGCTCAGGTCACGATCTCGCGGTCCGTGAGTTCGAGCCCCGCGTCGGGCTCTGTGCTGACAGCTCGGAGCCTGGGGCTTGTTTCGGATTCTGTGTCTCCCTCTCTCTGACCCTCCCCCATTCATGCTCTGTCTCTTTCTGTCTCAAAAATAAATAAACATTAAAAAAAAATTTTAAAAAAAGAAAAAAGTTGGGGTGTAACCCCTGTCAGTAAGCATGACCGGGAAAAGGTTTGTTGATATTCTTTGTGGAAAGTTGGTTGCCAGGTACAACTACAAACTCTTCCACCTTTCTTCACACGGTGCAGTCAAACTGTTTCTTGTCTGCTTGGCACTGGTGTCTGCAAACCAGGACTGGTGGGATGGTACGGCTCTGGGCCCGAGGCAGCGAGTAGGGCTCACTCGGACTTTATCAAAAGCGAAGAAGGAAACAGAAGTAAAGGGGGAGAAAAGTAACAGAAGAATACCACATTTCCTCATCTGGGGACTAACATGCTGGGTGCTGGATTTTCACTTTCCGATTAGAACTGACAGTTGAACAGATATGATTTGTTTCTGAGGTTGTGTGTCCATTGCTGCAAGAATAATATAGACAGGAAGAAACTGTCAGATTGTAGTGTGACTGTTCTTTTCTCTGTCCCTGCCCCCCTGAGCTTTTTTTTTTCTCTTTCCTTTCCTTCTCTTCTCTTCCCTTCCCTTTTTCTTTCTTTCTTTCTTTCTTTCTTTCTTTCTTTCTTTCTTTCTTTCTTTCTTTCTCTCCTTTTTTGTTTTTAAGCATGGCTGTATTAATCAGACAGCTACTGTTTGACATGTCCTTCTGTGGTAAGTGTTTGCAGATCAAGTCTGCCAGAAATCACCATGTCAGAAAGAACCATGCCAGAAATCACTTTGCATTTTTCTGATGTAGCAGAAATGAACCTGGTTCATTCCATCTCAACAGCTTTACCCAAAGGGCTCAGAATGGACCAGACTGATTTCATAAAGGAAGGCTAACGTGGGGTCTGGTTCAAATGGGTGCCATTAAAACAGCTAGATTTTTTTTTTTCTTCTCACCTCCAGGTTTTATATTTCCATGAACGTTGGCCTTAATTTTCCCCAAACGAGTCTGTGAATAACCTTGTTTGAGTATCCCTTGCTGGTTTTAGCTCCCAGGTAATAAGCCTGGGAATGTCCGCTTTCTCAGCTCAGCAGGAAAAGAAGGGGTATTCCACTATTGTGTTCGATACATTTACTTTCTACCTGCTGGCTTCAAACAGTATTAATTTTTATGTGCTCATTGTGCATTGTGTTTAATTAAAAGCAGTTCTATTCGCAGAGGTACTTGTAGGATTTTTTTTTTCCCCCTGAAATGAATAAAACAAATAGGCATCTGGTATTTGTTTTGTATAACACAATCCCCATAAAATGAAGAGTAATAAAACATAATTATCTGTAAAGGCTTGTTTTATAAGCCTGAGAATGGGCTTGTTTCTACCAGGTTTTTAAATTCTACTTACACGATAAAGAATCTCTTTGTACCTGAATCCGTAAGAGCAGTAACAACAAAAGCTTCCCAATTACACGTGTGAATTCAACTTACCTTTTATTAAACAAATGGGTTTTTTTTCTGTTATAGTGTGTACGATAAAAGTTTGTCATCACATTTCTTTTACACAAACACATTAGGTTGATGGCAGTTTCTATATTCTGTTCAGCCGGTATAGCTTTATTTCTGATTGTTCCCTTTAATTTTGTAGTCACTTGTTGGATTTTTTTTGGTCTCAGACCACTCCGTGGATTCTGAACCCTTGCGGAAAAGTACACATCAAACTTTTGCATATGTTTTTATGAGATTTGGGGACATTCTGATCCTTGGTTAAAGACCCCTGCTAATGTCTGCTGATGACTTTGAAAAGTGTGCTGATAATCTGAAGCTAGGGTTTTAGCTTTCGTGCATGGATATCTGATGGAATAAATTTGGTTTTGGAGCATTGGATTTAATTTCAGGGTTGGGCACCTTTCTAGGAATGGAGGAATCCTCTCATCTGAGGAAAAAAAAAAAACATTCAGAATGTGGGAAGTATAAAAATTATTAATTCAGAGGTGGATTTACTGTCAGATTAGATGGCAGTGCCTACCTCCCTGGGGGCTCCTGTTCCCGAGACTGTTTTTATTGTTTCTATCCAGCGCTGGGCACGAGCCTTGAAGTGGCAAATCCATCCTCTGAGGGTGTGTGTCCGTTGCGGCAAGAATAAAAGGGGCAGTAACAAAATCATGCAGCGCAGTATTTCACGATGACAGTTTTATGTGGTTGTGTGATGTCGCGGAGTCTCGTATGTGGTATCGACCCTTTTCTTTAGAATCAAAGCACAGAGTTTTACTGGAGAAAGGAGGCTCTAGAAATAACAGAGTCTAACACAAAATTAAGCCCCTAAATAGTTCTCCCGTTCTGTCTACTATTATACTTAATTGCTTACAGGAAGTGAAAGTACATGTATGTAATATTTATATGCAGTTTGAGTAGTCATTTCTAATTTTAGAGTTCTAGCCCTTCTTTACACTATCCTATTGCGTTGAAATCGCACTGAAACATTCGTGTTATTATGAATGTGCGCTGAATTAAATAGACATAGCTACTTGATTTCTCCCTTCGTGTTGTCATCTGTTGGAGAATGAATAGCTTAAAATAAGAGCATCAGTTCCTCATCCAAAGGGAGGCTGAATATTCCAATTCTAGATCAGCAGTCACTTTGTGTGCTTTATTCGAAATACCATTTTTGAACATACTTGGCAACTTAAAGTGCCCAATTAAAAAGAACTGTAGAGAGAGGAAGTCTGTGGATGTGCAATTAGTCCTTAGGACTGGGGGCATTTCCTTAATGTATGGAAGTCACTGGACACAATAGCTTTATGTCAGGTACTTAGAATAGAAGACATTTTCAGGATTATTTCTGTACCCTTGCTCCTAAACCGGTTTACCTAAAGAGACTCCCAAGTCCATCAAAATACTGGTCGTGGTGGTGGTGTGAAAAATATTTGGTGGTACGCTCTCTCGTACAATTTTAGGCAATTGATAACTACAACTAGCCACGTAAGTGACAATCTTTATTACACAAGAGTGCCTACGTTCTCGGACTCTATTCTATTGCGTTGGCCACCTCCTCCCAGCTCTTATTTTCTTTTATTTAATTTTATGTTTTTCAAGAGGTGAGGGTTAGCTGCCAGAGAATTTGCCAGATACTGTGCTACCCCTTACTACAAAATGAAGCCCTCGTGAGGAGAGCCCAGTGAGCTGTATATGCTGAGACTATTTTTAGTATTTATGGTAGAAAGACCAAAAACACTAAGCACTTAATGGCTTTCCTTACTTACAAGTCAGCTTCATCTAAGGGGCATTGCTCTTGTATTTTTCTGGTGCTTGAAATATTCCTTTAAAATAGATTATCGGGGAGGAAACGCAGGGCCACAAGATTTGTTGGTGGTGAAAATGCAGAATGGATAAAGCTTTCCGTTTTTAGTGCTGTGCACCAAAAAGAAAAAAAAATGTTCATTTTATTTAAGTGAAAGCACTGCTTTTTGTCTGAGCCAATTCATACACATGTAACATAGGTGAGTGTGTGTGAGCATTGGGTAATCCCAATTCTATAACAGAAGCATCCCGTTAAAGTTGGCAGTAGAGTGAGGGTCTACTTAAGTGAATTATTTTTCCCTAGTGACTTCTGTAGAAATAGTGTTGTCTTCCACCGGGCTGTGAATGTAATATGTTTTCATGTAAGACTACCAAGAAAAAAGAAGAGAAAGGAGAAATCCTTTCAATACCGTAAATCTAAAGGAAGCAGTTTCTGACGAAGCTTCTAATGACACTCAAAATATGGCCTGTCACAGGTAAGCGAGAGTATATGGCATTAATAACAGAATGCAGTACACAGTCGGGTCACAGCTCTGAGAATGGTACTTCTTCCCATCGTCCCCTCGGGAGAGAGGAGTCCCCGAGGTTTTAGCACGTAGGTTATTTTAACAGTCTCAGCAGCCTTGTCTCCCTACCTGTATACACTTGACGTCCAAGTTTTGTTTTGATAACTTAAATATAGAAGTTGAAAATACCTCTTTCTAAACATTGTGTCCTCCCTCTTCACCAATTTGCGACAGCATCTGTGCACAGAGGAGTGTTAGCCATGATAGTTAATGCTTAACCATCAAAACATCCACACCTCTGAAGCAACAAAGTCTTACGCACCCCAGTTCCTTTCAGTTATCAGCTATTGGGAGGCAGCATGGACTGTCGACGGAGCTGTGCTTTGGGCCCCCTCCCCAGATGCCTGACACGCATTAAGCACCATCTGTGTCAGGAAGGCGCGGTGCTTCACACGCACTCTTTCTTCTCATCCTTGCAAAAGCCCCACGACCTCATTTTACAGATGAGGACAGTGAGGCACAGACTTGTTAAAGGACTTGCCTGGAGTCACTCAAAGAGTAAGAGGCAGAGCTGGCATCTGCCCTCAGCTGAGCTGGAACTTTGGAACCTGGACACTTACCTCCTGCCGTGCCCTGGGTATGTGCCCGGGCTGTGCTTGCAGAATCACCCAGGGACTCACCAAAACACTGATGACTGTGGACTCAGCATCTTGAGGACCTGGGCCCCGGGCATTGTGTCTTGAAGGTTCACAAGTGACTCTGATGCTGTCACGCAAGCCTGACAGCGACGGAATCCTGTCACCTCCGTGGCTCGGTTTCTCGCTCGGTTGTTGAGCTGCTGACCGATCTCATCCTCACAGTCTTCAAGCCTGCATTCCAGTGAGGGAAATGCGTGCGCGCACAACCAGACCTGAGCAAGATGCATTCCGACGAGTGCCGCGGCGGTGTCTTAGTCTGTTCTGGCTGCTATGACAAAATGCCGCAGACTGGTGGCTTCTAAACACCAGACGTGAATTTCTCCCGGTTCTGGAGGCTGGACGTCCAAGATCAGGGTGCCAGCATGATCCAGGAGGGGTTGCAGACTCCTGACTTCTCCCTGTGTCCTCACCGAGTGGAGGGGGAGAGCCTCTTTTATAAAGACACTGATCCCATTCATTAAGTTCTGCCCTCATGATTTAATCACCCCCAAGGTCCCACCTCCTAATTCCATCATCTTGGATGTTAGATTTTAACATACGAATTTTGGTGGGTGGGGGCACACAAACATTCAGATCATGGCGGGAGATAGAGGCGTTGTGCTCTGTAGTAATGCTTATGAGGGGCGTTACAGTGGAAGAGGTACATCTAGAACATAGTCACTTCTGCAAGTCCTGTTTATTCTAGCTCAGAAGAGTTGTTGCATCTTTACCGTGCAAACCCTACAATTAAATACCGGAGAGCCTTGGTCTCGGTTCTCCTGAAAGTCCCAGTCAGGGATCTTGAATCTTCTCCATTCAGTTTGTCTGGGAGAGCTTGGGTGGTAAGACCAGTCGTTTGTCTATTGCTTCAATTTTCTCCCCAAACTAATGAGTGTATTCCTCAGGGTCCACCTTAATGGGATTATTAGATCAAGGATAAAGCATCAGCTAGGACTAAGAAGGAAGACGGGCTTTGCTGGCTTTTCTTATTGAGACCCATTGAGCAAAAGCTAATGCTTGATTCCTGAGTTTAGAAAACCTCTTTTGCGCTGCTTGCTTCCGTTCTGGGCAGTGATGACATCAGCATGACAGTGGTTCTTTAGAAGCCGATTAAACTTGTCTAGGTTAGGAAGGCAGGTGTTGAGGTGTCAGCTAAGGCATAGGCAGAAGACCCATCTCTCTAATGATCCTGGGATTTAGTTCTTGAATTCCTTATATTCAAAATACGGATTAAGGCCAGGCTGGCTTTGACCACCAGGATCATTAAACATTTATGGTGACCGTTGGGGATTGGCCACATTATAAGGAGATGTGTTCATAACAGCGAATAGGAGCAGTGGGGACCTGATGGAGGGTATTGAATAGTAAGGTGTTCTCCATAATTGTTCTTTAATTGTGGAGAGGACCATTCTGTGGATTTATTCATTCACGCATTGAAGACGTATTTATTAAGTGCTTTTTGTATGACTCCTTGAAAAGTCCAAATTTCAAAGTTGGCTCTTTGATCCCTTAAATCTAAAGCTTAGCTAAAAAACATTTTTATATCTCAAAAAGGAATTTTATCAAATTATGCTTAAAATAAGAGAGAAACTGTCTCTCCATCCTCCAAGCCCCATCAGTTCTGCTATTGATTGGTCTTGTCCAACAGTTTTAGGAGGTATAAAAATTTCTTGAGCCATAAGTACCACACTCCACAGCATATCCTGGTAACACAGATTGAGAAGCTGATTGGAAGAGAAGTGTAATCATTACCGGTGGCCTCGGGGTTCTGAGATTTCAGGTTTCTTTCCCTCACCACAAATTTAATTCTTTCATCTCTGTTTTCAATTGCAGAAGAACTTTAGAATGAGTGAGGGAAATCAAAAGGAAGTTGGGAAGACCAGCAAAGATGTCATTGGTAGTGTGGAGAGGGGTGACTTGTGACAAACTTATCTGAAGTTGGATTTTAAAACATGTGGTCGGCTCCATATGTAATTACTTTTAGCCCAAAATAGTGTTCTGGGTCACATTATCTGTGTTTGGAACTTTTTTTGTTGTAGAGGTGCCTGGGTGGCTCAGTGGGTTAAGCGTCTGACTTCAGCTCGGGTCATGATCTCACAGCTCGTGAGTTTGAGCCCCTAATCGGGCTCTCTGCTGTCAATGTAGAGCCTGCTTCGGATCCCCTGTCTCCCTCTCTCTCTCTGCCCCTCTCCCTGTGCTTTCTCTCTCTCTCTCCCTCTCTCTCTCTCTCAAAAATAAAATTTTAAAATTAAAAAAAAATAAAACCCTTTTAAAAAAAAATGAACTCTTTTTGTTATAGGGGATATTGACACCCTACATTTTCTTAAATTAGCTCATCCTTTTCTTGCTTAAAAAAAAACTGTGGGCATCTGATAAAATATCTTTGTTTTAGTATATAGTGATCTTACTATGACTTTGTAACGGTTTCATTTCTGGAGAGCTTTATTCACATTGGTATGATTGAGACAGAGCAGGCAGATCTTATAGGAAAATAAATGTAGAACTTTCCAAATAATAAAATGAGGTTTCCAGTCGTAATCTTAAGATCCCCTCTCTTGGTGTCCACTTTTAGAAACCCATTTTCCCCCAGGTGTGAGTAACAATGCTCTTTAGGACAATGGCGAGAGTGCTTGAGAATTGTCCTTCTTGCATTGTGTTATGGTGCATGAGGTTGAGGTTTAGAAATAAACACACCCCTGGACACAACAGGCCTTAGTTAAGACATCTACTATTTTTAATACATTTTGCTATTTTTGGCCTGGTGTGTTATCTTAGGGTGAGAAAAACCATCCACTTGCCTTGTTCTGAGGTCATACGTAGCCGTCAGTTCTCTGTAATAGATTAGATGATGTTATGGGTTTAAAATAACTGAAAATTAACATTTCTTGCCCCCATGATCGTGGTTGCAGCCCTCTATCATTTTTATGCTATTAACGACACTCTTCTTTTACGAGAATGCCACTTCCCCTCCCCCTCCCCCAGAAGTGAAATGCCATAATTTAATACACCTAAGTAATGCTTGGCTCAAATCCTGTAATGTTTTGTTTTGTTCTCAGCTTTTGTGATGGTGTTAAGAGGAAGGCAAGTGGTGTAGGGATTGGGGCTGAAAGAGGAGAAAATGGAGCAGTTGTATCCCCCAGGGACAGGGTAGGAGATTGTTAATACATTAATGGCAGGAGGGCTTCTCCAGAACATATGATGGTACAATTAAATGGGGGCTATTAAAAGCATGTCGGGGTCAATTCATTAAATGACAATGGCAATTTCTTTGTCAGCCCCTTTGGTCTTTCTCCTCTTGCAAGTCTGTATTTTCCGGGAGGAGAGCAGAAGCCCAGAGAGCAAGGAGGCTGCCAGGGAAGTGGCTACAGTTACTTACATGCCCCCCCATCTGTCTCCCTCTCTTCAGAGGCCGGTCCTCTGATGCAGAGATTTTATACAAGACCCCCCCCCCCCCCCCGACAAATACCCCTTTGCAGCTGTAGACATTGGGAATGAAAATGGGGCATCGTGGGGGGATGATCTGGGACTGCATTCCAAAGCACTCTGGACTTCATCATCAGGTCCTGGGTAGGAGAAATCTGCTTGAGGGTACAACGGCATGAGTCTTGTGGAAAATTTTGGATTAGAATCTTTTTATTCCTCAAGAATACTGAATTCACATTTGGCAGTCTTGTGTAAAAAAACTGCAAAAATGTTTCCACTTAGGGAAACAATGTGTTTTAAGAATCAGTTGGAATCTGATTGCCTGCATGGTTTAGTGAGACCTTCAAGGCTTGAGTTGAGTGGTTAAGCATGTTTGATGTCAAACAGTGTAGTGGGGAATCTGTCCTAGCACCTGAAGCCCCCACTTACTCGTCAGGAAAGTGGGGATTCTGTCTTACTCTAGTTGCCCTGTGAGATTAAACAAGATGCTGAATGAAAAGCATTTAGCATAGTTCCTGGCACAAGGTACGTGCTCCCTAAATATTTACTGGTTTTATTTTCAATTTAAATTTAGAATTAAAAGAACTGCCACAAAACCTGAAAAACATAGCGATTCTATCTGCCTATTGAAAGGTAAGCTACGAGGAAGCTGAGACCCAGAGAGATTACGTGTTAATTTTTGGTAGAGCCAGAATTAGGATCCAGATCTTAGGACTTTTCATGGGACCATGGTGCTGCCCGTAGGTAGGGGGTTTTTCTGCATTCTGTAAAGGAGAGTGCTCCCTTAAGAATTCTTCTGTTTTCCCAGGCATCACACAGCCCGTAGGGATTGTATGAACTTTTCCATTTGGCCTCTATACTTTCTCATTATTGTATACCCCATTACATACATTATTACATACATACATACATGTATTACATACATACATACCCCTATTACATACATACAATACCCCATTGTATATTTGAGGCATGGTATTTATTCCTTTAAGAATAAATTTTTATATATTTAAGAACCTCCATTGCCTTGATTTTTTTTGGTGGCAAAAATCTCTGCACTTTGGAAGGCATTATCATCGTCCAAGTTTTAAAAGAACTACCTTCAGGGGCGCCTGAGTGGCTCAGTCGGTTGAGCGTCTGACTTCGGCTCAAGTCATGATCTCATGGTTTGTGAGTTCGAGCCCCACGTCGGGCTCTGTGCTGACAGCTCGGAGCCTGGAGCCTTCTTCAGATTTTGTGCCTCCCTCTCCCTCTCTCTGCCCCTCCTCAGCTCACATTCTGTCTCCTTCTCTCTCTCAGAAATAAATAAGACATTTAAAAAAAATAAAATAAAAAAATAAATAAAAGAAGTACCTTCAGAGAAACATTCACAGTTTTCGATTATGCATGAAGATGGCAGAACACCATTTGAACCGCAAGTGACAGAAAAAGGCAAAGTATTTGATTAAAACCAATGTCCCTTAAAGACTAATGTCTCAATCTCCATCCGATCTTCTCCAAGGGAGCTTCGATGTTTGCTGATGGTGGGGTCCCATTTCTCGGGAGTTAAAAGAAAAGGCAATCACTTCCTTAACTCGTTTATTAACTTCCAGACTTGATCTATTGAGTCTAAAAAATGGTGTTAGATAATAGAAGAAGTCCAGTGCTTACAAAATGTGTGACATGTCTTGTACTTTCAGGAAGCAGCTATTTGATAAGATTTCAGTGTGGTATGAAGTTCTCATTGATAACAGGCAAGTGGCATTTATCAGCTGAGCGACTCAGGCAGCACAGATGATTTGAACTAGTGCAGACATCCTCCGTCCAATTTTCTGCATTGCTTTTGTGACTGTCGTGACTGTCTGAGCTCTCTCCCAAGCAGACACGGACATTCATAGCTCCAGTCCACACTCCAGCATGTGCTTTTCCCCAGCCTGGTGCACCGGCTACCGTGAGCCTCACCTCGCCTGACTTTTTGGCTTAGGTTTGTCTCTTTCAAGACTCCGCTACAGCACCTCCTCTGAGAAAGTTGCTTCTTGCCTTCCTCTGGCCATCCTGGGCCAGGGGCCCCTCTCACTTGGATTCCATAGCACCCTACTTTTGCTTCTTCTCCTGGCCCTTGTGGTGCAGTGTTACAGTTGTATTACAATCATCTGTGTAGTGGTCTCTCTTTTGCTGTTATTCTGTGAGCTCTGTGGGGACAAGAACCACTTTTATCTTTTCATGCAGTGCCCAGCAGGGTGCCTGGACAGAGAAGTGAATGTTCATTGAATGAATGAAGGAAGGAAGGAATGAATGAATGAATCACTTTCTGCCCAAACCTGGCTTCCCTGACTTGATATGCCCTGTAACCTTTTGTAAGTGAAACCATTTCTATATAATTAGCCATTTCTATTCTTTTTTTCTATTTTCCATGTAAATCTTGATGTGTACACCCCATGTGGCTCATGCTTTTTCCTTTTCTTAAAAAAATTTTTTTTGGAGAAGTGTGAAGTACAAGATAGAATATAATGTGGGCTAAATCCAGGGCTATTCAACTTGACTAGACTCTTAGCCTTCCAGAATGTTGAGAAAGTAATTAGTGGGAAGGAAAGTGTTAGAAGAGATGGCTGCAAGTCTTTGTATCGGAAAGAATGTTTCTCCTTGGTGATGAGGTAGGCATTGTCACCCTTCTGAATAAATCTTAAGCAAAGTACAAAAACACCAGCAGGCGAAACAATGGCCGGCTGCTCTCCCTTTGGGGTTGCAGTACCTTGTATGGGTAAGTTTAGAATTGGGTTTCCTGTTCAGATTTTTGAGGAGTCGTAATGTTGAGTGGCAGGCTAACCTTTGAACTTTCTGTGTATTTGACATCAAAAGGAATTCTGTGCTGTACCAAAAATGTTTAAGCAAGGAATTAATACTCTCAAGGTACAGAGGGAAGTTAGCATCAGACGTGTGGACTGATGGTGGAAAAACTAGTAACTTTCATTTGCTTAGTTTATTTGGACTATAGTTGTTGTTGTTGTTGTTGTTGTTTTTTAAGACGGGAAGGTCTCATTTCTCTAATGTTTCCACGTGTCGCTTTTAATACCCTTAAAATTGTTTTCCTTATACAAGATTGAATTTGATGAAAGGTTGTTTTATTTTGGTTTTGGTGACTTAAATATTCCCCTGATTCTCCAGTACATCTAACTGTGTTACCGTACTCATGAAAAATCTTGTCCATGGGGGGCATGTTCTTAGTAACATTTTTATAGCATCTAACACCTTTTATAGGAAAAACATGAGTCAGGAAGGGTATGCTTCTCACAGAACTTCTCTTTTAATGGAATTTAAAATCTTAACTCGTTTTGGCAGCAAAGTTTTGCCACATGGTAAGTTCTTAATATTGAATTGAATCCCCTATTCCTTGTATTCTCAAAGTTTGGTATTTGTTGCATTTTGTCCTTCACAGAGAGGTGTTTTTGTTTTTTGTTTTTTTCTCCAGTGCACATGGAGATATCATGCTTGGTTTTTCTAGTCTTAATTTTTTTTTTTTTTTTTTAACTAAATACATCCTTTACTCACTGTTTCCCTGTTTTTGAATAAGAGCGATTTAAACCTTTCCGACATGGTGTTCTGCGAGGTGTATCCTCGCTGGAGGCCACCCCTTGTTTGCCTTTATTTCTTCGCTCACCTTTCAGTTTTAGAAAGATGACTTACATATTTATTACCTAAAATGTCTCTCGCCATGACCTTGAGGTTTTTTTTTCTAAAATGGTCTTCACCTAGGAAGACTGATTATTAAAATTTTAAAATTAAAAATCTAGGCAAATGCCCCTCATTTTTTAACAGATGAATAGTAAGTTATGTGAGGAAAGGGTTAGAAGGGCAACCTGTGGAGCCACAGACATAAAGGATATAACAAATTCTGTTTTAAAAAATGGGCAAGTCTAAATCATAGTGTCTAGGGAGGCACAGTTGGATGATAAAACTGTATGGAAATGCAACATATGACTATTAAAAGCAGTCTATGTTGCTAGTAGTACACAGAATGATCACTTAATTTATGACAGAAGCATTTTGGTATTTATAAGTGTTCTCTCTAATTTTTTAAGAAAATACAAATGAAATCAGATTATAGGCTCTAGGCACAGGTGTTAATTGTACCTAATATGAAAGTACTGAGTTATTAGTAAAAATATAAGGAATGTTTTTTGAAGTACAGACCGCAGGAATACTAAGTAGAAAGGTGGCTCTGTTGTTTTTTTTTTTTTTTTAAACTGTGAAGTAAATTTATCATCATTGTATTTGATATTTATTACTAGAGTCCTTATGTTAATTCTGGTTTTATTGCTTTTTAGAATAATTAAGACCTAAATCTTCTGCTGAATTCTGCTTGATTTTCTGGCTTCTTTTGCTTCGTTCACGCATCTTACAAATATTTTTGGTCACTTTCACTATGCTGGGCCTTGCGCTGAGGCTACTGTGATTAAATACCATAGGGTAACCCTGCTTTTAAGGATTGCCCAGAATAGGGTCTTAAATAGTCGTAAGGACTCAAATTGTTTTTGCTGTAAAAGTGTATTCAAGATACATCCTACAATGCCATTCCTGGGGTATATGGCTTTTCTTTTTTGGTTAAATACACATTTTGCCCTGTTTTGTGGGAATTTGCTCAGGGTGGTCTCCGTTGAATCTTCATTAGGGAGGCTTCTGAGCTGGATCCTAGGGGATTGTCCAAAGCCTAGTGGTGGTCTGAAAGGCTTGTGAGTGTGCGCAGCCAGAAGCCCACTGCCTACTGATGATCCCTTCGATGTACAGCAGGAGCCTTGGGGTTCTGAGTCTGCTCCTTTGAAAGACGGTTCATTGCCTCCTAGGAATTCTGGACCTTGTGGGAATCATTTGTGTCCATTATTTTTCACTACACTTGATCTTAGCCAAAAGGCCGAGAAGCGATGTGTCCATTATTTTTCAAGATAAAATCTAAAATGCACTCTTTGGGGAGAAAAATGAACCTGTTAATTTCACTGCAACCACTTAGACTTTTCCATATGTGTTGGTTCCTTAACTGAAAATTCTTTCTGGAAACTGATTTTCAGCCTCCTTCCCTTCTCTCTAGTTTAAAGGGAGGAATATGGGAACATTGCTTTCTAAACATTTTAACAGAAACAACCCCTCCACAAGTAAAATCCATGTAAGGTCTGTGATTATTTACATTACTATTCCATTTTAATTTTCCTATTAATAATTTTTCTTTATGTCTTACCTATGTGAAGTCAACCAAAAATTACGATGTCATTTCCTTGTAGTTACACGGTCTTACAGTCTGAATACACGATAAAAATAATTTCAGTAAATAATTGATTTTTCTAAAAGAAGCGTCTCTGTCTCCAAAGTTCTATCAAATGTTCATTCAACAGACACTTTTTTATAATAGTAGCTCATGTTTATGGAACATTTACTCTGTGCCATGCATTCGGTCTCCTGAGGAGTCTATGCAGTACCCAAACTGGTCTTGGGGAGGATGGTGATGTAAAGCCATTGATTGGCCTCCAACAGCTCAAAGATGGAGGGTGTGCTGTGGGGAGAGGGACCAAGGTGGACGCCTGCAAGGGGGGGTACTTAGCCCTAATGGAAAAGAGTACAAGGATGTTGAGAGCAGCAGAGATGAAGACATTCTGAAAACATTTGTTGTTAAAACTCATCGGAAAGCAGCCAGCGATATCTACACCCTTAGGAATGAAAGTACACAAGGATTATCATGGACAGTGTTCAAAACTCCACAGCTGAAACCATCCCCTTTCCCTTGTAGAATGAGAATGTAAAGGGGAAAATGAAATTTGTTCTGGAAACTTTAGCAGAGAGGATAGCGTTTACATTAAAAAGCAGCCAATTTTGTGTCTTATGGCCTTTGAGATCATATAATCCTTGTATTATCGACTGGTGACTAATCTGTGAAGATATTTTTGGAATTATTTTATGTTTGGTTTCAGGGATATGCTTTCCTCTCCCCTAAATTATAATGATGGGAACATATAAATCTACCCCCAACCGAAAGCATAACCTTGGTTGTATTTATTTTCTCTTTTCAGCATATAAAATATAAAAGAAAACAGAATAAGTCCCCCCTGCAGTACAAATAACAACTTCTTCTTCCAAAGGAACTTATTTCTTTGTTTAAATAATGAGAAATGTGTGTCCTTAGTACCATTATTTATTATACATTGTCCCCTTACTACAAACATTTCCGTGCCTCCTAGTGTTTTCCTGACCCTTCCTTAAGATGAATAGATTAGCTTCTCTTCCATTTGTACAGCTGGAGTGAGATGTAGAGACCCCACACAACCAAGATTCCCGAAAGCACAGAGGCTTGGGTCAAGCCAAGCCTAGATGTTAGGATTCCCTGACCCTGTCCTCTGTCACATGCAAACACTACACAGCATGGTCTCTCAGAACCCAAGACTTTGGGTGTTTTCTGAAAGACCTTCTTGCAGATACCGCTGGAAGGATGTCTCAGATCCAAGTTTATTGCATCTCTCATTTTCTTGGTCAAGAGAGATTGTCTGTGTCAAGAATTTGGACCTGTGTTTAAGCATGGCTTAAAGCAGTTAACGTCTGTCAAATGTTGACCATGTTGTAATATTTGAGGGGAAACATTTTTATGGGAAAAATGCCCTTGAGGAGAGTGGGGGTAATTGAAAACCCATTTTCTGAGTAGTGTTTTATTGTAGTCATTGGAAAGGAATAGGATTGGGATCCACACTAGTGGAATGGGTCTAAATGGAACCTGCAGCCAGCCCTGCTCTCCTGGATCCCAACCTCCTGCAGTCCAGATTTTCATATTCTTCCCAGTTTGCCCCAGAGCGTGCTGTGACCCTCATCCATCTTTTTTGCATTTAACAAAGTTGTAAAGGGATTTATATGCTTTCCATTAGCCTTAGCAAAGCTGCTGTCATGAATATTTAATGGTGAGCACAGTTTGTTTTCTTTTTCTTTCTTTCCCAGCCTCGTCCCCCTCCCCCGCTTAGGCAGCTAGGAGAAATGTAAATATCTCAGCCCCACACCCCTGGCTGGGTCCCAAAGCGGTCCTGGGCTCCCTCAATTCAAAGCTTTGACCCCGTAAGGCAAGGGCTTTTTTCTTTTTTCCTTTCTCTGCACTTTTTTCCCCTCCTCCCTTTCTTTCAGTTCCTCTTCCTGCAGGATTTGTGAGCCCCTGGCGCGGTGGCCCTCGGTGGCGCTGGGACAGTCGCGCGTGGGGCTCTGCCTCCCCCCCCCCCCCCCCCCCCCCGGTCTCCTGAGCCCTGTGCTGCAGCCCATCCCCCCCAAGCCCCTCCGCCCCCCCAAGCAGTCCCGGATGGTCCTTTCCTTTGAACTTCACTGAAGCACAATAGCTGCCCTGCAACTTTGCTGGGGCTCCCTCAGATGCATTCCTGACACTTCACGGGTCGCTGGTCCCTTTCTCTTTGCAACAGCAAAAAGGGTGAATGTCTGGGACAGAAAATGACTTTTGAAGACACTAAAAGATTTACCGTGTCTAGAGCAACCTCTGAACTCTGGTGGTTGTTATCTCAGAAAAATGCACTTTTCCCATTGGTAGCTTGGATCACCCCCTTCCTGCCTCCCTTCCTGCCTCCCTTGCTTCCCTCATCCCAGACTTTACTGTGGAATTTCTCCATCTCTTTCCCGCCTCTCCCCACCTCCCATCCTGGCTCTCCCTTTTTCCTGTTTGCCTTGTCTGCTCCTGGAGACAGGGGAGTGTGAAGATTCTAAAGGTGAGGATGGGAGGGGACCGATGAGCTAAATCTTTAACTGAAGGGGAAGGTTAAAGGCAGTAAAGTCTCCCTTCCCCATTGAAGTTGAAGCTGTTTAAATGTGCGATCTCCAGTACCAATCCTCTAGATACCCGGAAGGATTCTTTGAAAGAGTAGGCAAGGAAATCCAAATGAAATGTTGAACACGGTATTTGACTACAGTAATTGCTCAATAAATGTTATCTGTATGTTATAATTAATATTATACACATTTCCTCCTTTCAGAAACTCCTCAGTGTAGTCGCAAAAATTCCTATGTGTTCTAAATCTTTTTCCATTTAATTAATTGTAGAGTGGGAATAAACGTTAGGGCAACTGCACTGGATTCTGTTTATTTTTTATGTGTCCAAATATAGCTTTCTTTTTGCACGGTTAAATACAAAGCTAAGGAGCATGAACTTGGGTTTTTCTTTATTGGCTTCAGACTTTCCCCTTTTCCATGTATCCCGGGCCTCTCTTCTACCTTTTTCTATCTCTTGGATCAGACTTTAATCTTAGTTCCTTTTGGTGTGATTTTACCCACTAAGCACATTTTATAAACCCTCAAAAGTAATGTCTCTTCCTGATCCCGAATGCAGGGCATCGTGTTGGCACTTCAGCTGGTCTCCATACCTCTCCCACTTCCTCTGTTTATAACAGTAAAAATTCTCTGTGTCTCCTCCTACCTTTAATTGCAGACACTATTAAAAGATGTTGTAACATCACAGCAAACACCATGTCCCAAGTGATATCTAATCCTTTTAGACTTCCCAGTGAAACTTACTGTAAAGCTAGTAGTGAACCTGGCCTGTGTGTAAGTCAGATTTATTTGGGGATATTAAGTGGTTATTTCTTATAGGAAAGAGTGGGGAAAAATTGCCGCAGCTTCAGGAAAGTCACCAAACAAATTTTATAGGAGACTCTGTTAGCCTGCCCTTGGGCTCCTGTAGAATCATCCTGTTTGCCTGCCAGTGAGTAGTAATCGTTATTTGGTGAGCTGAGTGCACTAGCCATAGGAATGCACATAGCTATTGAAGGAACTGAATGGGAACGTGAGTAAGCTTTATCTTCTGGGAGCCTGTTCATTTGCAAATCCATAAAAACATATGACAGTGAGTGGGTCCCTCTCTCAGAACAAATTATTTTTACTAGATCCTTAAGTGCTTATCTATCTCTAATGAACACCTACCGCTGTGTGCTTAATTGATGGGAGTGTTGTTTCATTTCTCTTTGGGTAACCTAAAATTAATTAGTTAGCGTGTGGGTAACCTTATCTCACTAATTCATAGTGTAGTTACAATCAATGAAAATCTCTCAAAGATTTCTACCTGGGCTACTAATTAAACATCTCCTTCGCTCTCCTGTTCGGTGGGCTTGACTACAACTTTTATAGATTTCTATATTAAATTTCTTGTTAATAGATTTGGCCCCTAATTCCAGCTGATGAGATAGTTTTGGATTCTGTCCCTGAAGTCTGTCAGATCACCCTTTCTCAGCTTCAGGCTCTCTTCCAATTTGGTCAGCATGCCCCTGGTGTCTGCGATGGCTTTGTTGACAGACTAGTAAGTGGGAAGGAGCTCTTTGGTGCATCTCTATAGACCTACTTGCCTTGAGTTGACTCAGACCCATTAGTAGGTCCCTTTGGGTCAGAGTTCCCACTGGCAGTATTTTCCTCTCCATTTCTTTATCATGTTTGGAGGCTGACTGGAAAGGTCTTGTCAGATGTCTTGCAAAAATTCCAACATACTTGTGAACAGATGTTGGTATGATTAGGCTGGATGAACAGAAAACACATATAGCCAGATCCGCTTCTTGAATAAACCAATTTCTACATTGCTTTTGATCTCATCCCATTATGTTTCCTGTAAGTAAGACTTTCCGTGCAAATATTAATTGATGTTAAGTCAACAAGCGCGGAGGGTCTGGTCACAGGGGACTAGGAAAGAGGGAGAGAAACAAAAGGGGTCTCTCCTCTGGAAGTAAGCTAGAGCCTTGCTGGGTCAGACAATTAGGTAACAGTGTAAGGTAATATGTAATTAAGTGCTAAATTACCTGGAGGAGATGATAGGAATTCTGAAATGGGAAAAATGACACTTACATCTCTTACATCTGGAACGGATTTCAAAATTGTTTCATGCAAGTCTCTCTTCTTTATTCTGAGGCTCTTCACTGTCTTTGACACTTACCTTTCTTGAAGCAATGACAATTGTTAGTATTTTCTGAGCACTTCCTATGTATCAGGGGATAGGTCTAGGAACTGTACCGATACCAACTAATTTGACCCTCACCACATACTTCTAAGGTGGATATGCTTCTTTTCTCCATTTTACAGGTGAGGAAACCGAGGTGGGGTGGCTATTACTCACTCAGCATGAGCTTTGATTAATTCCTTCCTCTTGCTGTGGGAGGCCTGTAGTGAAGGGAGCCAAGGAGAGGCAGTGTTGCCTTCTGTGAAGAGAGCCTAGATTTTAGTCCTGGCTTCTTTTTACCTACCTCTACCTCTGTAGGTAGGACCTTGGGGCAAGTTGCTTTACCTGGTCAGAGCTTCTCAGTTGTAAAATGAATCCTTATTTTAAGGATTTAAGTGCTTCCCATATAATAGGTGCTCAGTGAATGGGAACTGGTGTTTATTAAAAATAATGATAAGAATATCATTATCACATTCTCCACCCAAAGAGACCTGTTGGAATTGTGCAGAAAAGGAACATGTCAGCCTTGACAAGTTTTTAAACTCCGGTACCAAGTACAGGATCAGTCCTTTGTGGGAAATTTGTGGAATGGATGGGTAAACAGACAGAACAGGACAGGGGCCAGGAGAGCTCTTGTAGCGAGCAGAAGCATCATCCTTTTCCAATGGAGTTATTCTGTTCCTTACTCATCGTTTATTAATTTTATTAGCCTTAGCCGCCACCATTTGTGATGGAAACGGTCACCGCCTGACTTACCTATTTCCTTTGGAAAACACAAACAAAGGTGTCTCTTCCTCTCACGGAGATTTTAATAGTAAAAACCCACTGCATCGTTACTCCTGTCTTGTATTCCAGACAATAGTAAAGGACGTTGTACCATCACAGTGTCAACACAAACGAAGAACTATGTAATTTCACCCCATATTAATACATTGTCGCACAGAAGGTCCTATCATTAGCAATCTATAAAAATGGCTCCCGAGACCAGGCGTGGGCACGATTATTTATTCTTCGATTATTTATTCAGTCCGAAGGAAGGGAATGCTGACAGATGCTGCAAAATGCACTACCTACCAATTTGCAATAATTGAATGACGGAATCATTTGCAGACTGAAGTAGCTTTTTATTGACACTATTTTTATTTACTTAAATTCTTACTTTCACGGCCTAACTATGTTTACTACACCCACTTAGACGACCCAAATGAGAGGCTGTTTTGTTGGTAAAAGCTACTTCAAAACAAATAAATTAGCATTTAGTCTGAAAGGGTCAGATCATAAATGGAGGCTTTAAAACAGTCTCGGGAACGTTCAAATCAGTCTTAATATTTTACATGGTTTTGTGTTTAGATTAGATATTTTATGGAAAGCCTTTTTTTCTAAAGCACTAAAAACTGCTTGTACCACCTGAGATCCCTTTTCTAGCTGGGTTGGGGAGAAAGTTACACGAAGCTCCATTTGCAGTAAGTAATTTCAATTCAGTGTATGTCAGGGGAGATCACCAGAAAGTTCCTGCCCTTGTCTCTTTTTTCGCCACTTAATTGTATCGATAGGTGCTGTTCTGGTGATTCCAGCGTGTTATTTGTGTGTGATAAAGTAGGATTCGTAAGACTTTGCACACAGCTGTCATGAAGACATTAGTTTGGACTTAACTCCTGAAGTTTCAGAGCTTATTTGTATTTGTATTGATACGCAAGTCCAAAAATCGAACCTTTTCCCAAATGGTATGGCTTTCTTCAGAGATCAGTTTCAATTGTCATTAAATCAGTTATTTTCAGTTTTGATTTTACAAACTCTTGGGTGATTCCCAGTTAATCCTGCCTTCTGAGACTTCTGAAAGGAAAGTAACTTCAATTTACATTAATTTCCAAAATCCTTATGCCAAACACTAATTGATTTGAGAGGATTGACTATGTAAACAAAAATCCTAAGAAAGAACTCCCAGTGTTTTAGAGCCATTTTTTGAAATGGCCATAATGCTTATATTAGGTCTATGTGTGTGTGTGTATTCGTTTATGATGCACACAAACACATATATGGAAATTTATGACGTGTTTTTAGAATCCTGGATCTGTCAGAAAAAGTAAAGTAAAATAAAAATTTTTGAAAATATATGTCCTGGAATAAAAGTATACCATCAGTGTTACATTTCTGTATGAATTAAATTTACTGAAATTTAAAAACAATCTACAGTTTTATAGTTACTTTAAGCTTGGACATAACCAGATATATCTAATGTTGACATCAGTTACAGTATAAAAATGATCACTTTTTTGCTTAAAGCCTCATTCCCATGGCTAAAACAGGTAAGCAAGGATATCATCCTGTTCATGAGGTTCTTGTCAGAATTAAATTAGCTAATACAGTGCAGATCTTTGTAGTGTGCCTAGATGACGGGTAACCTATATAGAAATATCATTGCATTATTACATCCCTAGAGGTAGGCTTTCATGCTGGGTCTTACCGTGAATCATTTGGTAGTAAAGTACATGATACAGAGTAGCAGATTAAAAAATCCCTGGCAAACACCCATGACATTGCTACAAAGTATCTTTCAACTTTTCCTGGGAAGCTATTTCCTGGAGGTAAAGTTGGCCATCCAGATGACCTGTCTTGGTGTCCACTTGATTTCTGCAACACCTCTCAGCCTGTCCATCTCCACTAACTCTAAATATGTACTCCTGCCAAATACACATTTGGCCCCATGCCTTTTGCTTTCTTTTCAGCTAAATGGGAGAATTTTATGTTTGCAAGTCGGAGAGAATATTAGGTTTGCAAGATTAGCCTCCAGCAGGAGTTCTGAGACAACTAGTCTAGAGAGGAGGAAATGGAATCAGAATAACAGAATGGGAGCGGACAGGGCACCAGCTGAAGATCACATGGGCAGGCAGCCTTTTGGGAATGACACTGCCAGAGTGACAGGTAGGAGACTGTCCTTTGGTTCTATGTGAAGAAACCTTAAGCTAAAAATGACAGGTTGTTGCCTCTCTTTCTGTAAAGTTATTACAGGTGGGAAGTTAACCTCTGCTACATAATACTGACAAAGACAAGTCATGGGCAAGTAGAAAAATCTAAGTGGCTTATCCTCAGCCTCCTGTAGTCTTTCTCATTGTCTTGGGTTACTTCATACTACTTGCTTCTTCTAGCTGGTCCAAGCTGTGTTTATCCAAGTAGGACCTGCCATTTAATGAGCACTTGCTATGAGCCAGGCACTGTGCTGTTGGTGGAGGGTAGGTATTCAGGGGGAAGGCCTCCCCAACAGGTTAGCTTGGCCTTGTTCACGTGGCCCAGTGTTCCAGGATGGCAGGAGTGGAAGCCAAAGGGCTTCTTGCAGTGTAGACCTGGACTGAGCGAATAACAACAGTGGCAAAACAACAACAGGAACAGTAATAATATAAACCGCTCTTCTAGGAAATCTGAGACAGATCTCTTTGTTCATTGAATATCAGAAATATTTAACATTAAAGATTATTTTAAAAATCGTTCTGAGTGTTGTGTATCAGGCATGTGCACTTGGAATAATGTGTTTTTGTAACGTGTTCTGCCACCTCAAAAGAGCCAGTATTTATTCAGACACAGGCGCTGTGCAAGTTTATCACTTTTAGTTTCTGTTTATCTTTCATGTTATTGCATTTAGCCGGTCCTGTTACCACATTAGCCATGTGGATTAAAAAAATGTGCTTTTTCTTCAAGACAAGATTTTGGAAGTATGTCTACGTTTTTGAGTTCTCTTTCAAGATGCCAAGACGAGGCTGACCACTGTGTTTTAGGAATTGTTAAGAACTCAGGCTTTGGAGTCTGCCAGACTCCAGCGGTCCTTGCCCAGCTCTGGAGTAGGTAAGTTCTGTGGCCATAGCTTGCTGAACCAATTTGCTGAACTATAAAATGAGAATAATAATATCTTTGCATAAAGATGAAATGAGAATGTAGTTCTAAAGATCTGAGTACACTGGTGGGGGGTGGCTATCTCGGGTCTTCAGAAATTGTAGTTGTTACTGCTATAGCAAATGCTCAGAAAGCAGGCATCAGTGGCTATTTCTTTTTTTAAATATATATATTTTTATGTTTATTTATTTTTGAGAAAGAGACAGAGACAGAGCACGAGTTGGGAGGGCAGAGGGAGAGGAAGACACAGGCTCCAGGCTCTGAGCTGTCAGCACAGAACCCGACGCGGGGCTCCAATTCACAAACAGCAAGATCACGACCTGAGCCAAAGTGGGACACTTAACTGGCTGAGCCACCCAGGCGCCCCTCAGTGGCTGCTTCTTATAGATGGTGACTGCAGCTCACCCTCCCCACCGGAGGAATAAGTGACTACTTCCCTTCCATAGCTGTCACCGGGTTGCTCTGGCCTCGCAGTGCATACAGCATGGGGCCTATGAATCATGGATCAACACAAATGTTAACCAGCTGGGAGAGAGTTTAGCAGAAGTAGGCCTGTCTCCAGATAAGGTCTCTGACTTAATGTGCAATTTCTAAAAACCAGCCAGCATTTAACTGGCCTTATCCCTGCTGAGATAAGATCTCTCTGGATAGTTGCTTTGCAATTTAGTAATTGGGGGAGGATAATTCCCATAATTCCCAATTAGTATTGATCTGACTGCTGCTTTGGGGATGAAATCCCTTTGTCTCGGTCTGATTTCCTCAGCTGTGGCATGCATTGTCCACACCTAAAACTGGGCTCAGTTTTGTCCCCTGTTCAAACTGGAGAAAACTGAGCAAGGAACAGAGAAAAGCGGGTCTCCTAAGCAGAAAAGGCGTCAGCCAGTGCATGCTGTAGAGCTTACTTCCATCTCGCTAGTGCGTCCTTTCTCGTTTTTGTTGTGTTACTTCACGCTACTTGCTTCTTCCAGCTGGTGCATGGCAAGCTGTGCTTGTCCAGGTAAGAACAGCCACTTAATGAGCACTGGCTATGGGCCCGATCCTCTGCGGGGAGCCTGGAGGGGGGCGGTCTAGGTGCCCCCAGGGGGAAGGCTTCTCCAACGGGTTAGCTCAGACTTGTTTTTGTGACAGCAGTGTCCCAAGAAGGCAGTAAGTGGAAACAGTAAGATTTCTCACAGGTTAGGCCTGAAAGCCTTGTGTTGTCATTTCCACTACATTGTTTTGGTCACAGGTCCGTGAGGGAGGGGACTGGTCTGTGTCATGCATGTAGGGAGAGGGACTATGATGGCCACGTTGCAGACAATCTACCAGAGACTTAGAGATGGCATCTGTCTTTTTTCCCATTTGGCTTCATCATTTATGAGCAAACATTTGTCAAACAAATATTGGATGGCAGAGTGTCATGCTATTAGGTTTTAAGTTTTCCCTTTTTAACATTTTTTTCAGAGTTTAACTTCATCTGCAAATCATTGATTGGCACTTCTATAAAGCCTACATTTCAAACAGGGGTGGTGGCTAAGCAAGAACTTTTAAGACTGTTCAGGACAGTAACCTTATTAGAACTAGAATGGTCTTGGGGCACCTAGTGGCTTAGTCAGTTAAGCGGCCAGCTCTTGATTTCGGCTTAGGTCATGATCTCATGGTTTGTGAGTTTGAACCCTGTATAGGCTCTGTGCTGACAGTGCATCCTCTGTCTCCCTCTCTCTGCCCCTACGCCGCGCTTTCTCTATTTCTCTTTCTCTCTCTCTGAAAAATAAATGTTAAAAAAAAAAAAAAAAAGAACTAGAATGGTCTTTAAACTCTTGAGTTCAGTTTCTTTTCATCTCCTTTCCATGAGCTTTTTCTCCCAATGTAGCAGCTGGGACCAAGGGCAATTTCAGACCCATGGCCTAGGTCAGGCAGGTATTTAGTGACAGAGCAAAGACTCTGGCCCGTTTTTGCAGCCCCCCTGCTCTGTTGCAAAACCTGGACGAGAGGAAATTTAAAACATGCTCACCCACTGAATTTTATCTTTCTAATTCCACTCCCCTGCCCCCACAGGTATGCTCGAATTGGTAAAAAACTTATCTTTAATTGGGGTGCGCCTAGGTGGCTCAGTAGGTTAAGCTTTTTTTTTTTTTTTTATTAAATTTTAACATTTATTTATGTTTGAGACAGAGAGAGACAGAGCATGAATGGAGGAGGGTCAGAGAGAGAGGTTGACACAGAATCTGAAACAGGCTCCAGGCTCTGAGCGGTCAGCACAGAGCCCGACGCGGGGCTCGAACGCATGGACCGTGAGATCATGACCTGAGCCGAAGTCGGATGCTTAACCGACCGAGCCACCCAGGCGCCCCAGGTTAAGCTTTTGACTTCGGCTCAGGTCATGATCTCGAGGTTCTTGAGTTTGAGCCCCGTGTTGGGCTCTGTGCTGGCAGCTTGGAGCCTGGAGCCTGCTTCAGATTCTGTCTCCGTCTCTCTGCCCCTCCCCTGATTATGCGCTCTCTCTCCCTCTCTCTCTCAAAAATAATTAAACATTAAAACATTTTTTTAAAAACTTACCTTTGATTGTGCTTGGTTTACAGAATGTGTGATTGGAACCACCCTTTCTTTAGCAAATTCCCAAGAAGTATGTTAAAATGCAGAAGGTTTTTTTTTCCCCCTGAATGCTTTAACAGTATGCAGTTTTACAACACGTACTAGATTCTTAGATTCATTTGGTGAAGGCTCTGATTTAAAACCTTTAACATTTTTCTGATTTGAAGCTAGAGAAGAAATAGAGAATGGACCTTTTTTTTTTTTTTCTTTCTGACACAACTTTGTGAAATCACGGTGTTCCTGATCTTTCTGGTCTGTTTGTTGCTACCGTTTTGTTCCTCACTTGATCTGTCCTAGTGTTTACTTTAGAGAGCTTCTGGAATGTAATCCATTGGCTCCTGGGGAATTGATTCTTTTCAAAGACTCCATCTGGAGGCATATTTAAAGGCATGTTTCAAAGCGTGTAGCTCCCGTCTTAACTAAAGTGTATGATGTTTGTCTCCATATAAATAATAGTAATGTAAGGACTGAGAAGTTCATACTTTAAGTAAAACCTTCGGTCTTCTGAATTAGGCTGGTGATCTCCCAGTCCCGTTGTAAACTCAAGGTCAGAACTTACCACGAGTGCTGCAGTGTTATTTGTAAGAGGGTATTTAGTCCGTCACAGTTAAACAGACTCCTCCGTATCCCCACAGAGAAATAAGGCAATTTGTTTTCAAGACTCCAAAGAGCAAAACATCTGCATGTGGTAGGAATATCAGCAAATGCAGTGAACCTGGTTGTCACATCAGTTGCCATGTTTCAACTCTGTCCAAACCGATTGTGTGATTAGGGCTTCAGTGAAGCTTAGGAAAATGCCTCAGCCACTTTTGTGCGAGGGAGAAAAATAAGTAGTTGCTCTCAGTGAACACTGCCAGCCTTGTCAAAGTGTACACCTTTCATACAAAGACCGCTAGATGAACTGCAGTGGAAAATACGGGTTTGTGATAATTTTGAATGATGTGTGATTGCCTTGATTAGCACTATAGTTACTAAGCAGATATGCGCTTCTTTGTTTTAAAAGGGAACTTGAATTATTTTTTTTACTGTAACTGTCAGTTGCTTCATCTCTACCATCTTAAAAAAATTTATTTTGGCCCCACTAATCTGTGCTCGTCAGTGATGTCAAGTTTTAAAAGTAACTCCAGTTAAAAAAACAAACAAACTGGGGCGCCTGGGTGGCTCAGTCGGTTGGGCATCCGACTTTGGCTCAGGTCATGATCTCACGGTTCGTGAGTTCGAGCCCCGCGTCGGGCTCTGTGCTGACAGCTCAGAGCCTGGAGCCTGCTTCACATTCTGTGTCTCCCTCTCTCTCTATCCCTTCCCTGCTCATGCTGTGTCTCTCTCTGTCTCAAAAATAAATAAACATTAAATAAAATGAAAAAAAAATGAAAAAAACGAATAAAAAACTAACTAACTAACAAACATACCAACTCTACAGAAGCCATCGTCTGTCAAAAAGTTTGCATTTGATTTTTCCTTTCAGGTAGAGGTGAGACATTTTCTGCTTTTTTTTTTCCTTCCAGATTTGCACCTTTGAGGTTCCAGAAAGGTTGGCGTCCAAATTATTTTGAGTTTATAGGTTCATAATGACCTAATAATAGTTATGACGTGGTTGGGGGTGGAGGAAGTGGGTAAGTCACAGAAAAATGTTAAGCGGAATAAATTGTACATTCTTATCTTTGACACATAGTCTAGCATGCGGCTCCTTGCTTTCTTTAATCCACATACAGAACTTCTCTTTCTGAAGCACTGATCCAAGTAGGCCAGTTTCTTGTTTAAAAGCTTTTTGTATCTGCCCCTTTCCTGTGGGCAAAACACTCAAGCCTCGAGACGAAGTTCTTCCAAAATTGGCCCTATGCATTCTTCTTAGCTCATCTTTACTTCTGTTACTCATGAATGTCTCACATCCTTGGACTGCTAACGTGCTATTCCTTCTGCTTTGGATGCCCTGAAAATCCCCTCCTTCTGCCAGCCGGTAACTTTGGAGACTTAGATCAAATGTCCTCACTTTGTTGAGTCTTGGGATAATGCCCTGGGTAAAGCTGGCCAGGTTGGTTCCTCTTCTGCTTTCCGAACCCTTGAGTGATCTTTTGTAAAGCACAGACTGCCCTGCATTGTGAAATCTTTGTCTACAATTCTGTCTCCCCCACCGGGATGTGGCTTATTCATCTTTGGACTTCGAGGCTAACCAGGACTTGACATGTCACAGGCCTCTGCCTAAATATTGAGAAAGTCAATGAATGAGCCTTCGTTGTAGCTTACCAGGCACCAGATGATCTTTTCATAGAATCCGTGTTAACTGGAGAAGGATTATTGCGACGCAGAACTCACAATGATCAAGAAGCTAGAAAAAGGTCATTGAATGTACGATGTCCCTTTAGTTCACCTCTAAAGATGAATGAATGCTACCTGACTACAGTTGTCTTCGTTTCGTTAATGAAGCGCTACCATTACAAACCATTTCCTCTCTCCGAGTGTCCTGTGGAATTTCGTTCCTTGTCAAGATAGTAATGTTTTGACGTTTTGAAATTTATAAATCCAGCCAAGGCAGTTTTTTTCATTTTGCCTCGTTACTCAGAGTCTTGTCCTGTAAAATGGGGATAGTGTCCTTGCTATTAATTTATCTTGAGGGAGATAGAATGGAAATACTATCCGATCTGCAAATCTTTGGAGATGAACAACTCTGTTGACTGGTCTCCACACCCGAAACCAGCCTGTGATTTTAAAATCTTGGAATATTACTTTGCTGACCGACTAAATGTAGAAGTATTTTCCTTCTAGCTTTCCCCCTTTCACATGACTTGTGGTTGAATTCTGAGTTTCAGGTTGAACAAAGTGCTTTTCAAACTTCCCCAGAGACCTAGCCAATCCTACCCCTCACCCAAGGGTGTGCTGAGCCAGTCATGGGGGCAATTTGCCTTATTTTTCATTTGAACATTCGGGTAGAGAGTTTAGGGTATTAAACCTTGTGGGTTATGAAATGGTTTTAGGTATCTAATGAGCCACACCATGTTTCTACACAGATGAACAGTTTTATTACCACATTTTCTAGCAAATGTATTTGCTGGTTACTCCTGAAGCAAACCAAACACCGTCTCCAAACTGCATCCCAAACAGCCCCAACTTAAAGACTCTTGACTTACAAATGTCTTGATTTACAGCCACTGGAGTGGCTGCCAAAGGCGTCCCCTTCCCTGTCTTGGTTGAATGTGCTTTTAATTTTGGCGTGAATGGTCTTTGTTGATAGTAATAAAACAATAACAGTCATTGGAGCCTTTATTGAATGTGTATCCTAGCCCCTCTGCCAAGCACTTTGCATGCAGTGTTTACTTCTTCCTCACTACAGTGCTCTTCTGATGACTGATTTCAGATCGGAAAACCAGGGCAGCAAGGAGGAAAGTAGCTTACCCCAGGTGCCTGGCCAGTTTGCAGAAACGGACTTTCTACGGAGTTTTTGCATATCTTTCTGACACTCCTGCTTTCTTCTCTCAGGCTTGGGCATCTGGGCTGCAAAGCATTTTCACCTGAGAGCATCCCTTGTGCAGCAACTTCTGCTTTTCCTTTCGCTGTCTTCTGATGTAAAGAAAGAGAAAACAACACTAGCCAGTGTTTTTAATAATAGAAAGCAGATACATATATATCTTCCTTAAACTGCTCTCCTTGGGGGAGAGTAACAGACGTGCTCCACGGGCTCTGACGGCATGATTTTTATCTGGAGCTGCCGAGCGGGGTGGTGTTACAGCTTGCTCCTGGACATGTTGATACAGCCCCTTAATTGCTTCAGGTATGTACCTCTTCTTAATCACCTCTGCTTTAATGTGAGAGCTGTGCTACACTGTGACCTGGAAAATGTAGGCATTTCTAGCAACCCCAAATGTAAATGGCCCTCCCTGGCAGAGACTCCTCAAAACTACAAGTCACCAGCCGAGAAACACCCTAGGACAACAGTCGAGGAAGCTCAGACGGCACGCAAAGGCTACGTCTTCGAGCCTTGGAGGCCCCCGAGTACTGGCTTCCCAAGAATGAACACCAGTTGGCGGTTGCAGCCTCACATGTTCTCAGGGTCTAAGCAGGTAGTGAGTGGAGTGCAAAGTGGAAACCGAGATGGTGGCCATGTAGGAAAGTGGGGCTGGGGCGGGAAGGGGGTAAAATTGTCTGGTCTTTCCGGAGAAGTTGGAAATGTGAAATTTGGGGAGGAATCTCCCAATTTCTCAAGATCTGGAACCAATTCAAACATTTGGAAAAGTCTGAAGGCCAAACCAAACATGCCCGTGGGCCGGAATCACTCAGGAACCCAGCTGGCGACCGCTGTTGGTACGTGAATTTATCGGTACTTGACTAACAGGGTCTGGGAAAGATTTATTTTATCTTTCGGGTAAGAACATAACTCACAGGAAGGAAGTCACTTATTCATCATTACTCAAGAGTTAATTGTTCGACTAGCAAAATATTGGAAACTCAGCTGTTTGGGGTACTTGGTGCGCTGTAGAGGGCTGTCTGCCATGGTAGTCAGCTTTGGCATGCAGATCTGCAGGGGTGCCGCGTGGCTCTAGTGTGTGGGTAGGTCATATGTGTGGGACTGTAGAAGCGTGTTCCTTACTGAGCTGTGTTTTGGTCCCTGGGTCTTGTTGCTGGTCACAAGTGGGTCAGTAGTATGCATTATTATCCTTTTATCAGCTAGGTTTCAGTCTAAGAGGCAGAGCCATGGTGAGTGCTATAGGATTAAGGGATTTATAGAAATTGACCCTTCCTCAAATATGGGAGAAGCTGGGAAATGAAAGTCTGAGGAGGGGATGGGAGTGTCAGGGAGTTAGAGGAAGTTCCACCGGGAGGCCACCCAATGGAGACCATGAAAGGAAGCACACGAGAGGAGTCTAAAGGCCATTGCCACTGTGTCTGTGTAGTTCCTACCTCTGCCAGGTATGGCCAAGCATCTCCTAGTAGGCTAGGGCCGCTGCTGGGTGGCAGGGCCATTTTGGGGAAGACAAGGGAGTGAGAGCAGAGGGAGACAGGGACAAGCTGGGACCCACCAGCAACCTTCCATCTGTTTACCAGCTGTTTGAGAGTAATGGACTGGACTTAACCTGTGCTTTCAAATCTCACACAAGCCCCTCATGTGGCTAGCTGGAGCTGGATCACAGCGGGAAGTGCATTCCGTTTAATGGAGTTCCCAGCTAAGCAAGTTGACAGTGGTAGTGTCCGTGTACTCTGTGAATAAGAACGACTGCCTCCTTAGAACTGGGTTCAGAGAACTACTGGATTCTCCCCTCTGTTCCTGAAGGGCTTCTTCCCACTCTGAAGCAGAGGACTTAAGTAATGGGGTTTGGGGCTCCTGCCATGGTCAAGCCAACGTAGGTGTTTTTCTGTTTAAGATCCTCTCCACATTTAATCAACCGTTTACATGCATTTTCAGGTTAATTATTTTATCTGATCTTCCTGGAAAATTTTGGTCTGGCAGGTTGGAGGAAAGAGGGATGTTGGGGACCAACATGCCAAGAAGCAACGCGGGCAAGACAGAAACTTTGGAGGTTGGGTTGAGGGAAGCTGAGTTCAGTTTTTGCCTTGGGTCCAACCCGTGTAAATCTCCTACATTATAGTTTTGTCCACCTGCTTATCCCTCTGTCTGTCAGTCAGTCCATTCATCCATCAATCATATAGATATATATATTTATTTATTTACAGTATATCTATCTAATCTATATCATACTATATGCACATACATGAGAAGCTTTATAATGGGAGATTTTATGGGTTTTTGACCCTCCTATGTTAAAAGTGTTCTGTATCAGGTAAACACTTTTATTTATTATTTACTTATTTAGTGCATTTATTTATTTATTTATTTATTTATTTAATTGTAGAGAGACCACGTGTGTGCACGTGCATGTGAACGGGGGAGGGGCAGAGGGAGTGAAAGAGAGAATCTTAAACGGGCTCCACGCTCAGCACGGAGCCCAATGCAGGGCTTGATTCCATAACCCTGGGATCATGACCTGGGCTGAAATCAAGAGTCAGATGCTCTATTGACTGAGCCACCCAGGTGCCCCTCGTAATAAGAAATTTCAATTTTAGAAATTCTCATGCAAAATAAAACCATCTTAGGTGTCTGCTCTTTTTGACCATGTAGTGAGATCATTGGTTTCTTTCCATATGAGGGGATGCTAAGGTGGATAAGAACTCCCGAGTTTGTCCACCCTCTGCCTGACTCCAGAGTTGTTCTTAAAGAGTTAAGTCTTGGGGCGCCTGGGTGGCGCAGGCGGTTAAGCGTCCGACTTCAGCCAGGTCACGATCTCGCGGTCCGTGAGTTCGAGCCCCGCGTCGGGCTCTGGGCTGATGGCTCGGAGCCTGGAGCCTGTTTCCGATTCTGTGTCTCCCTCTCTCTCTGCCCCTCCCCCGTTCATGCTCTGTCTCTCTCTGTCCCAAAAAAAATAAATTAAAAAAAAAAAAAAAAAGAGTTAAGTCTTGGTGGTGAAGGGAAACCTCTTTGTATTTTTATGGCTGAAGTTTGGCAGTTTTTGCCGAAGTATGAGCTGCTTTTAGGTGATACTTCAGCTTTTTATTGAAATATTGGCTACTTGCACTTCTTGACTGGTGGGTAGTATGACTGCTGAATAAGAGAAGGTAAATTACTTTCAAACCTCAGAACATTGATTTGGAAATTCTCAAGCACAGGATCAGGTTTCCCCCTTATTTCCTCTTGCAGTAACTAAACTCTTTCTTATCACCTACTCCCAATTTAATAGATGTTTCTTAGTAAGTTTTGCTTGCCCCCAAAATGATCAAGCCCCATTTTTCCTTCTCATGTTGTGTGTTTCTGGTGTATATTTATGTCTGTGTGTGTGTGTGTGTGTGTGTGAGAGAGAGAGAGAGAGAGAGAGAGAGTGGGAGAGTCACGTGGTGTCGAAGTTTTGAGAGATATATTGTCATCATGGAATATTCTCACGAAGCAGCTAAACATTCTGGGTAGAGATAGCCTTTGGCTCAGGTGCAGATCATTTTAGATTTTTTTAACGGGGCAGACATTTATTAAAGTCTTCCATGGGCCAGTCACTGCCCTGGGTACTTGGCCATCCTATGTGCTCAATAGGAAGATTGCCTACTGGTCATGCCCATGCCCAGGTGCAGAACAAAAGAATGGAAATTGAACGTTCGTGAATTCAACCCATTACATTCATTAATTTCGTACCTATTTATTGAGCACATAGTATATGCCTCAGGCATTGGGCTGAGTGCCAAGGATATAAATGGTGAGCAAAAAGACAGCCCTGTTAGAGCTTACAGTGTAGCTGGGGAGTGGACAATAATCAAAGGATTATGCAAGTAAGCATACACATTCATTACTATGGTAAATGTCTGAGGGGACCTAACAGGTGTGACAGGAGCATGAACTGGGGACCTCACTAGGGGAGTTGGGGAAGGCTGTTGAGAGAATGCATGGATTTGACCAGCTGAGGCTGTGAGAGGAGAGACTGGCCTTTCTGCTGTGTCTGCCTCATGCTATCCTGCTGCCCTCTGCAAATGGTAATCGGAAAGGGGAGCATCCTTGAACGTGTTCCTGTTCTGCATCCTTAGTTTTGGGAAACTAAGTCACACCCCCAGGGCTGTTGGTTAACAAGGCATAGCTGCCTCTTACTCCGAAGAACTGTTGTCCAGGCTGACTGAGTCGCCTCCTGAGTTCTCCGGCTACACCTGCCAAGCCCACTGGGCACTTCATCGCCAGCCAGGGTCGGAAACTCACACAAAGCCCCCCCCCCCCCCCCCAGCCTCTTTCTCTGGGAGCAGTCCCTGACACTCTGCCCTGTCCTGCTGTTCTTCCCATTACATCAGTGTCTAGTTAGTGTGCCCATCATCTTTGTGAGAAGCTTACTGTTTGTCTAGGCCAGACTGCCCCGTGCAGGATCCCTTCCTGGCCTTCCTCACAGATGGTCACCCAGGCTCAAATTACAGAGCATATTTCTTCTCCACCCAGGGCCAATTACTTCCCTTCCGAACACTCCCTTGTCAGACTTGCCTGCACATGTGCAGGTAGGTACAAGGGGTGGGTGTTAGGGGCCAGGTTGATGGGGGTGGGGGAGGTGGGGTAAGTAAGCCAGTGTTCAAGAATTATTTATCACCGTCTTCCTGGAAACTAGTTGGGTTTCATTGAATCCATTCATTTCCTTCTCTCTGATGAATGAATAATCAGGTGACTCACAGTGAGCTACTGGTTAGAAGGTTGCAACATGTCCTCACAAGCTCTGTCCTATCAGACTGGAGGAAAAGCTTCTATTTGATATGTTTTTAGGCACAATGTGTCAGTTCTTCTGAGATTTTTTATTAAGAGCTTTTTTTTTTTTTTTAATTTCCACACGGGAGGCAGAGTTTAAAAAATGTTTAAGAAGTACTGTGTTAGATCATCTTTTGTTTGTTCTCTGATTTCGAACTGGTACTGTGATTATCTTAAGGTAAAATCAGTATAAAGGAATTTGGTAGAAATAATAGGAATTTGTTTGAAGGCCTAATGAAGCTTAGTCATTTTTCACAATAGATATTCATGTTAACAGTAATCATATCCCATAGTTAGCAACACTCACCATCCATTGGGCGCAGGGTTATGATCATCATTTAATCTTTACAAAAGCCCTGTTCAGGAGCTTCTGTTATCTAGATTTTATACATAAGGAAAGTGAAACAAGGTTAAAGTATTACTAAGGGATGAATCCAAACGACGGGACAAGCCATCTGTCCCGGAAGAACACGCTCCTCGCCATCTCTGCAACATGCGCTCAGTAAGAGGGCGTGCTTGATGCTGGAAAAAGGGTTGGAATTTAACACAGTTTGATGATCTGGCAAAATTTTTCTTTGGATGCGGCCGAATTTAAGAGAGAGTGGTGACTTGTACACGAATGCTTTTAACAACTTGTAATGTCCCTCAGCATTTGGATAGATAGACTGTGCATATCCATACGATGGCATGATACCCAGCAGTAGGAGGGGATCAACTATTGACACGCCCTAACGTGGACTAGTCTCAAAATACTACACTAGAGGAAAAAAAAGAGTATTTGTGTTATATGATGCCATTTATGTACAATTCTGGGAACTGCAAATTAATTTACACTGACAAAAAGCAGGTTGGTGGTTGACTGGGTAGAGTCGGGGGTGGGTGGGGGTGGGGTGGTGGTTAAGGAGGGGACCGTGAAGAAACCTTTTGGGGTGATGAATACATCATTAACTTGATTTTGGAAATGGTTTCATGATCATGTGTCTATGTCAGACTTCCGAAGTGCACATTTTAAAAATGTGTGAGGTTTATTGTATATCAATTTTACTTTCATAAAGCTGTTAAAAATATATATATGCAATCGGAAAAAGCAAGGAGAATGGTGTGTTTATGTGTGGGGGTAAGAAAAGAGAAATTTGTACAGTGGGAACCTCATTCGCAGCGTGACCTCTGAACCCCAGAGAGGTTGTTATTGTGAGATCAGACTATCAGTGGGTGTTTATTGAAGAAGACACTTTGGGAGAATCGGAGGTTTGTGTGAGGCATGAGTTTTGCTGTGTGTGGCAGTGGGACCCATTCAGAAAGAGCCCGAGCATTACAGTCAGCTGGATGGATATAGACTTGAATCCTGGCTCTCTCACTTTTCAGGCTGAAGCCTTTGAATTCCCTTAACTTCTCTGAGCTTCAGATTTGTGATGGGGAGAATGGAGATAACAGTATCTTTATTTGAGGTTGTCTTAAGGATATAAATATATATCAAATGCTTGGCCAAAGTCTGGAGCACATGGTAGGAACGTAGTGGCAGTGATCATTCTTGTCAAACCTGTGAGCTGGGGGTGCATTGTAACTGGTGAACTGGAGACACACATTATAGGGGGAGGAAATACTGGCTGTAGGCTGGTCGTCTCAGGCAAAACTTCACTTGAAATAGCTTTTGAAGCCTGTGCAGGAGTTAGATGAAGTAGAATGAGCTGAAATGTACAAGTGCAGAAATGGCACTACATAAATCAGGGTATTTGGGGGGGTGGGTAGCAAGGAAGAGGTCAAACCGGGGAGGAGCAAGAAAGCCAACTTTAGGAAAGTTGGTTTCCTAAATAGTTTTGGGTGCAAATAGTCAATAGATTTGAAGGCACTGGTTGAGAAAAGGAATGGAAGGAAGATCTTTGTCAAGAGAGGACTTACCTGATTATTCGTCATTATTGACATTTTGTTCTGGACAGTTCTTTACTCTGGGGGCTGCCGTGTACATTGTAGGATGTTTAGCAGCATCCCTAGCATCTACCCATTAGACGCCAGCTGCACCTGCTTTCCCGTTCAAGTCAACCAGAACTGTCTCCAGACTGCCAAGTGTGTCGTGGGGGGGAGGGGGGGGGCGGCACTGAGGACCACTGCTCCGGTGGTTAGACCAGGCTTCATTGAAGAGGATAGTTTCTTTTCCACATTGGAAGAGAGAAAGGATTGGAGCTTGTATAATAATGCAGTAAGCTGTTCTCTTGTAGGGGTTTAGCAGAAGGAGAGTGGTTTCCAGCATTGATCAGGAGTCAGAACTGATTCAGATCCTGGTACTGCCAATTACAAACATGGCCTTTGGCAAATGACCTCTTTATATTTGAGTTCACTTATCTGTAAAGTGGGGGCAATTATGGTACTTACTGATAGGGCTGTTGTGAGAATAAATAAATTGTAACTGAAACCATTAATTATTTGCTTAAAGAAAACAGCCTACCGTTTCTTCCTGTATTCACAAGACTTTGAAAGCCACATATGGGAAGACAAGCAAGTCTTTCTGTCTCTAGCAATCTTCAGTTGATTTTTAAAGCACCCATGTCTTGAAAAGACCTGTTAAAAAAATTAGCCTGAAAGGAAGGTATTGAAAGATAAATGTAGAAAATGGTACTTTGTCCCCAAGCTCATTCTTCTTCCTCCGTGGACCCACTGAGAGATCCTTGTGTTATTATGTAAGAGCCAGGTATCCTTGAGCAGAGCAGAAAATGACATGGAGGGCATGAGTGGCTGTGTGCTGTAAAGGAACTTGTGAGAGCAGCACTGGCCCCAGGCAAATCCCCATCTTCTCGCCACTGAAGGAAGACCATCCCAGATACAAAAGCAGACCGTGAAAGGGCCTTCATTCCAACGGGACTTTTCAGTGACACTGGAGACCTCGTGTGGTAGCCAGATTGTCTTCTGTGACCATTTCCAACTGAAGCCTTCTGTTGCTTTTACAACACACTCGTTTTAGAGGCTGCTTAGGAAATGCTATTAGGGATGTGTCAGGCTTCAACAAATGAGAATTTCCTCCCCGCCACCCCAGCGAGGGCGGGAGCAGCGTAGAGCCTGGCAGAATGACTGATGCAGTGGCTTATCAAGGTCAGGAGTGGCAGCTGGCCCCATTGTCCCACATTCAAAGAAGGATTCCCCAACACTGCAACACTCCAGGATTCTCACCCAAATTCCTCAGATTCCACACACACAAAGGCAGTGCCATAGTGCTGGAGCGATCCTCCCGGGGAAGGCAGATTATTTTAAGCCCCTGTGTTGCTTTTACTACAGAAAGATGAGCCTCATCTATTCTAAATAAAGAATATTTAATAACATTTGCTTCTTATCACGAACTTTCTTTAATCACCTAATTTCATGAATCTAAACTGCTTTGGAACATCATTTGAAATGTTGCAAAACAAAATGAGAATCATTTGGCCCCACACTTCCTTTGCAGAAGGTGACTGTTAAAAAGGGTTTAAGGATTTTTTTTTTTTTTAACCTTACAAGAGTTGAAGCTTGTTCTGTGGCCTAACATATGTTATTCTGTGAGTACAATGTTTAAATTAGCCTAGTTGTCTTAAGAGTATATACAATCCAGGGCACCTGGGTAGTTCAGTAGGTTAAGTGTTCAACTCTTGGTTTCGACTCAGGTCACGATCTCATGGTTTGTGAGAGGGAGCCTTGTGCTAGGCTCTGCGCTGACAGCACGGAGCCTGCTTGGAATTCTCTGCCCCTGCCCCTCCCCTCCTCTCTCTCTCTCTCTCTCTCTCAAAATAAATTTTTAAAAAAGTATGTAAAATCCTCCCAATAATTTAGATTTATTTGACATTCTTGGCTAAACTTAGTATGGTTAGGGCTGATTCAAATGTGAAAACAACAGAAATACAAGTAACCCAAAACAAAAGAAAAGAGCTAGTAAAGCAGACAGTGAAATAAAAGCAAAGTGTCTGTCCACGTGTTGTCATTCAGACCTGTTGATTGAGAAAAACAAAGTGCACAGATGTTAAAACTTCAAATGCCACTATCAGGAGGAAATGTTCTAAAGATTTTCTTGGACAGTCTTTCCTAAACATTTCAAGCTGACTGACAACGGATAAAAACCTATCCTGTTACCCACTGGCTAGTGTTTTGTGGTACGTTAGTCTCTGAATTTTAGGCAATAGTGTTTCTGTTGCTCACTTGTAAGTCTCTTTCCTATTGCTCAAGGTGGGACAATTGTAAGGGTCAGTTGATGTGATTCACGGATGACTTTAATGCATAAAGACCTTGAAGGCAAAGTCTCCCAGTGTCTACGTGTGTAAGCTTCTTCCCCTCAGAGGTGCTTCTGACACTTAGCAGCACTCCCACCCATTAGCATACATTTACTTTGCGGGTAGCATGTGGTATGGTAACCCCCTTTCCAAAGGCGAATGGTAAAGCCATTGCTGATTTCAAAACGTGGTTACACTTTATGTTGGGAATGCATAGCAGAAAATAGCCGGCCAGCCATGTGGAGAAACAGAACCAGAAGAGACAGTATATTTTCAGGAGCAATTTAGTGCATGATTGATCTTACTGATACTGCTAGTGTAGTGGTTATTGTTGACTGGCTTTACCCAACTGGCCAGCACTCTGTGTTTGGGGGAAATCCTGGGAGGCAACACATTGATTAGATGGTAAGTTAACTCCACACTAACGTTAGGAAATCAGCCTGTCATTGCTATCTTGGAAAGACGTTCAAAGTATTGTATGCCTTACTAATCTCTGGCCGTGGTTGCTTCTCTCTATTTTCCTTGCCGAGTCAAGTCGTCTCCAGTTTTATGATTTTCAACTGATTTTATTTATGATTTTATTTTATTTTATTTTTTACAGTTTGCTTATTTATTTATTTTGAGAGGAGGTAGGGGCAGGGAAAGAGGGAGAGACAGAATCCCATGCAGGCTCCACACTGTCCGCGCAGAGCCAGATGCGGGGCTCCAACTCATGAACCGTGAGGTCATGACCTGCGCTGAAATCATCAGTTGGCACTTAACTGACTGAGCCACCCAGGTACCCCTCAACTGGTTTTATTTAATCTCCTTTTCCTTCTAGAATACCTGAGGGGCAGTTGTACCCAGGAAGCAAACTGATGCTTCAGAGATTTTTTTAAATAGAGCAAATTTCAAAATTGTATGCTAGTGTGTGAGCTGAGTTCATTTGAATGAAACATCGCTATATCTGTATGTGTGGATTATTCTTTCTCTGCTAGTATCAATGGCAGCAATTTATTTTTTATTTTTTATTCCACTGGTGTGATGGAGAAGATACCTGGCCTGCCATGAAATGGAAATGAGGTTTTAGATTAAACAACACAGGACACCTTCCCCCGATTCTCCCATCTAATTCTTAGGACAGTATAATCTCCCTCCCTCTCCCCTACCCACAGCTTAATCAAGATGTTCAGTTCATTGAGTGTCCGACTTCGGCTCAGGTCACGTCCTCGTGGTTCATGAGTCAAGCCCCACATTGGGCTCACTTCAGAGCCCGTTTCAGATCCACTATCCCTTTCTTTCTGCCCCTTCCCCACTTGTATTTTTTCTCTCTCTCTCAAAAAAAAAAAAAAAAGTTACCTATGAATGTCGTAGAGCAAGGCTGACTGACAAACTATGGCCTACGGGCTAAGGATGGCTTTCACATTTTTAAATGGTTAAAATAATCAAGAGAAGAAAAACATTTTGTGATGTGAAAACTACATGAAATTCAAATGCTAGCATCCATAAATAAAGCTTTATTAAAACCCAGTCATGCTCATTCCTTTACTTACTGTCTCGGGTTGATCTCTCCCAGTAGTGGAAGAGGTGAGTCACTGCAATGGAGACCTTATAGTCAGCAAAGCCTAGAATGTTTACTCTCTCTGGCTGTTCACAGAAAAGTTGCCCACCCCTTCTGTGGAAGCCGACTGAAAAAGCCATCAGCAAGAAAAGGAGCACAGGCTTAGAGTCAGGTGGTATGGAGTCCATTCCTTGGTTTCCTCAAAGGTAAAATGACTCCAGATTGTTCTACTTCTGAAGGTTTTGGTGAGGATGAAATGAGCTAGTGAATGTAACATAAATAGATATGTTTATAGACACATGTGTGCACACATATATATGTATACACACGTGTATACGTGTATACATATACATATATATATATACACATACATATATATATACACACACACACACACACACACACACACACATCTGGCCCTTGAACAACACAGGTTTGAAGTTTGTGGATGCACTTACAAGGATTTTTTTTTTTTTTTTTATAAATACAGTCCGGTACTGTAAATATATTTTCCCTTCCTTATGATTTTCTTAATGATGTTTTCTTTTCTCTAGCTTACTTAATTCTAAGAATTCAATATGTAATACATATACAAAATGTGTCTGACTTGACAGATGACGCTATGGGTAAGGCATCCAGTTAACAGTAGGCTGTAAGTAGGTAAGTTTTGGGGAGTCAAACGTTATAGGTGGATTTTAAACTGAGTCAAGGCCCCTAACCCCCTAATGTTCGAGGGTCAGTTGTACACGTGCGTTTATACACATGCAGACTTTACACAGATGTATTATATATGTGTATGTATATATGATGTGGAATAATCTGTAATTGTATCTGTATAATACATATTTATATACACAACTCATGGGCACTCATCGTGTCTTTCCTTTTCAGTGTTACTGATACCTCAAGTTCATTTCCTCACGAATTCAAATAGAACTATAGCAGAAAATACCTTTCCCAAGTAGCTGAAGAGTTTAGAAGGAAACTCCTCCTTCACTCCCACCGTCTTTTTTCCTTTATTCAGTGTCTTTCTTTCCTCCACGAAACTTGCCGGCATTCAGCCCTTGAGAGGGCAATGAAATGTCATTTTACCTTGAGGTGAATGGGTATATAGAATCGGTCTTAACCTTGAATGAGAGCAAAGCACGTCAGGCAGCATCCAGTCAGTGGAACTTAAGAGGAGCCGCTGGCTGAGCGTAACGTGGTGCATTGACCTCTGGTGGAGACTTTCACACGTGACATTCTGAGCCCGGTGCAGAATGTCTCCGCGGACAGAAGGGGGAGGGGCGGAGGGAGGGACCCCCGCAGTCACGTGGCCACCTCCACCTACAGAGCTGTGTTCTTTCCGTTATCACGCTTCTTGTTCAGCCCCTGTGGTTGCTTTCTAAACTGCATATCCACAGGCCAAAAAGAAATAAAAAGCTTCTCCGCGTGAGGATGAAGGTTCTTTGGCACTATTTTCCTCCGTCTCTTAGTGAGCACAGCAAACAGAGAACTCCTTTCTGACTTAAGTTACACATATTTTTTCCCTCTTTTTTACTTTCAAAGCTGGCAGCCTCATAAGAGCAGCATTCAAGTAGACTGAGCCAAGGATGCGGGGCGTCATGAAAGGAGCATTTCTTGTCCTCCTGGCCCCCCTTCCCTTTGTGCTGTCTCTACCACGTATTATTAGCCACCTTGTGAAGTCGGAACTTTGCCAACGCTTGGCTTCTGGATCCCGTGGGTCGCTGCCTAAATCTGCCGCTTGTCTAGCAGAATGAGTTCGTTTCTACAGTTCGTAGAAAAAAGCTAATCAGATTTTATCAAACTTATTTAGGTTATTAGTACATGCGGTAGCTCATCTAAGTACACTGGGGGTAAGGCTGATGCTATGCACTCTTTACAGTTTGGTTTTTAATGTGAATTTTGTACAAGTTGATGAATGGTTGTGCCCATTTGGCCTTTTAGTTTTCTTGCTGGTTAAAAAAAAATAAAAGACAAATTTCTACCTTCCTATCTTTTTCCTCTTTTAAAAGTATTTTCATGTGACCTATCAGCCCCAGTTAGCTGGCCATAAAGCAGGGCAGGAGAATGTCATTTCAGATCTTTTATAACTTGGGAGTTTTTTTGGTGGGGGGAGGTGAATAACAGAGCTACTTTAGTTCTTGTTATTGGCTTATGATGATAGTCTGGAATTATTTTATAGATTGTGTTTGGCTGCCAGCATGGTGCTTGGGTGTGATTAATTTGTGCAGCTTGCCATTGGATAAATAATATTCATTCCTTGGATCCTTGTACAGAAGGGATTAGCCAAGTGAACTGGAAAACATGCCTTTGCAGGAGAGCTTTTGGTGTTTGTGATAATCAATGAACAATCTAGTGGCTGATTTAATTCAATTCTTACAGAACTAGCTGACTCATTGGCTCTTAATGCTTCTTAACTTCTTGTTCAGTGTTTTAATCTTCAGTTTCTTACACATATACCAATATTACAGTGGACACAGTTCAGAACTTAACATTTCCCCAGGGACCTTGCTCTGAGAATTCAAAATAAATACCTTGTGAAATGGGTTTCAAGAAAATTGTTTTTCTGATGGGTCTGTTTTTTCTGCCTTTCTTTTAATGGGAAAAACATTGCTTTGAAAAAGTAAAATAAACTTAGCTTTTTTTTTTTTTGTAAAGGGAGGATTAAAACAAAATAAAACATAAAGCACGTGACACCTTAGAGACCTGTGTGGCTTAGAACTCTCAAAGCCTATACCATGGCTTTGGGTTTTGGTCTTGCATCATTTATAGGGCTAAATAATTTATAGTTAAGCTTTTGCCCTGTGGGATGGTTGCAACATGTTCCACCAAGAGGCAAGGGTTTCTGTTCAAATTTACAGTTTGCTTGATTTATGTATCAGATAAATGACTGCAAAATAGAGGGGCCAGCTCAGGAAAGCTTTCTTCTTTCTGCTCTCCTTTGCCTTTGAATAGTTTCCCAGTGCGTTTTGTTCATCTGAACAATGCATTGACTTGCCCTACAGGGGAGCTGGCTAGTTGCTTATCATTATAGTAACATGTCTTTTGGCTACCAGGGAGCGAAGCGGTAAAGGTCCCAGGTACTGATTTGTTTTACCTTTCTTCATTTGGTTTTTGTTTTTGTTTTTGTTTTTTGGTTCATCCATGGACTGGATTCTGCCTCCTCACCTCAATTTCAGCCTACGTTTAGATGACAGGTGAATGTAGGGTTGCGAGATCTAACTAACAAAGACATGGGGTGACCAGGTAAGTTTGAATTTCAGATACACAGCGAATAATTTGTAAATATTGAATATGTCCCTGTATTTTATCTGGCAACTCTAAGGGAGTGTTAAGGAGCTAGGTTTTTCTATCCTGAGGGCCCTCAAATTAGATCAGGAACACAGAGATAATTGTGGGTGGGATATAAGAACGGGAAAAGAGGGACGCCTGGCTGGCTGAGTGGGAGGAGTATGCGATTCTGGATCTCGGGGTCCTGAGTTCGAGCCCCACGTTGGGTGTAGAGATTACTTAAAGTAAAACTTTAAAACAGTGGGAAAAGAGAGCGCCATTTACTAAGCATTTTTAATATCAAATCCTGCGTAGTTAGTCCTCACCTTGTGAGATAGGCATTACAAACCCCTTATTCCTTTAGGGATAACAAGAGCTAATGTTTATTGAGTGCCTTCAACATGCTGGGCACTGTTCTAAGAACTTCCTTGTAACCTCTTCATTCAGTGCTGAAAATAACCTCTGTGAGGGGTAAGTACTGTTAGGATTCCCGCTGGACAAAGAGGAAACTGAGCTGAGGTCTTGTAGCTAGTAAAGGATTGTTTGGGGTTGAAGAAAAAGGATGCATGAGCAGTCTCTTGCTCAAGGTCACATAATTAGTGGTAATTAGTGGAGCCAGGATTCCAATGCAGGACCTTCATTCCAGCAGTTTTTACTTTGGCTGCATATTGGGATCCCCTCAGGGTGGGGGTGGGGGTGGGGGGGAGGAGCCATTAAAAGCCACAGATACCCAGGCCCACCCCCAGAGAGCTGGATTTACTTGGTCTGAGATTGGCCTGGCTCTCAGGATTTTTAAAACTTCCCCAGGCGATTTTCATGTGCAGCCAGGGTTGAGACCGGCTGCTTTACCCCATTTTTGGCGTAAAATGAATTACTCTCCTTAGGAAATCGAGTCGCTCTATGTGGCCATTCCCTTAGTTCCAACCCCTCCTCCACAGAAACTCACCATTCCAAATCTGGCAGCTAATTTTTCATGGTCTTTGTTTCCTCAAAATTATTTTCAGGAAGTCCTGGTGAATATATGTTGGGGTATAAACAAACCACAAAGAAAGACCTCTTGGGGGCATTCTGTTGATGGATTTTCAGAGCGATCTTTTCTTTCTCATTCCTGTTCTACTTCCTGGAGGAGGGAATAGCCCTTTGTTCTTCATTTAGCCCCAGCTGGGTACCAGGCTGGGTATTTGAGGAGGTTTACAGATTAATAAAACTAGACCACTACCCTCCAGGGGTTTTCAATTTTGGAAGGGAAGTATATAAATGTAATTCTAGGTTTAATTTTCTCAAAGTCACTTCGGAGGAGTACAGAGCAGGAGGGAATCCGGGGACGGCAGAGGCCGGGGGCGAAGCGGTGTGGAGAGTGGCCTCTGCCGGCCGCAGCCCTGGGATGAGTTCCCGCTCTGCCACTTCTCCTCAGCCCCGCCGGTCTCCGTGCCCTCCTTGGCACAGTGGACGTGCCAGGCCTTTGATGGGGAGCGGGAGCCGTGGAGGGCAGACCGCCGACGCGGCCGGGGTGACGGCGCTGTTCCAGCAGGCCGCGGAGCCAGGGCGTGAATAGTAGGTTACTAAGCTCTAGCTATTGTTGCTTGAATTCACGGGGCCAAGGACTGTCCTTTGTTTGGTAGCTGGTGAGCAGTCAGGAAGGGGCATGAGTGGGAAACTAGATGTATTTCTAGAAGATAACCTGTGGCTGGCCCAGTAGGAACTGGAGTGGGATGGGAAGGGACCCCCAAGAGCCTGAGTTGGCTAAAAAAGAAAAAGGAGAAAGGATTTCTAAGCCAGAGTGAATCCGGGCCTTAACAAGCTTGAACGCAGCAGAAATAGAAAGGGAGAAGGCTTTGGGTGCAAGGACTCGGATACCTATGACATATGGTGAGTGAAGGAAAGAGGGTGACAGCTTCCAGCCTTGATGGTGACGTTCACAGATGGACAACACAGGAGGAGAGTCTGAGTGTTAAAGGGAAGAGGATGATGAAATAGGTTCTGGGCAAAGTTACATTGCAACCTTCATCACAAGCCAAGCAGGGCCACATTCCACATTATTATGTACACGCTGTGGCTGCACATTGGGGCTGATGTAGCGTCTCCCTTTAACTTACACTGGCTGTAGCACCTGCGTGAAGAAAGGTCCATACCACTACTACCCATCCCACCTGTCCTTTATGTTGAACTTGGGCTTTCCTGGCCTGGTTTGGTGAGGTCTGAGTGTAATACTTTGAAAAGGAAATCGATAAATCTTCTATTGCTATTGGCCAATGGGGCCGTTTCTTTATTATCAGACAGTTCTGCGAGCAATAAATACTTCCGGGATCCTGAGTGTACTTATTTCTAAAGGGGAGTGAGAGTAATGAGACATTTACTAATGCCAGGCTCAACTTATAATTCACAAACAGAAGGCAGATGACTCGGAAAGACTGTTCCCACTCAAGATTTTTAAGGTCATTGGAAAGCTTCCATTTTTGTTGCAAGCGCTGTACTTTGTGTATGATATGTTGAGCCTTTTAGAAGACTGCTAACACTTAAACATTCTATCTTTGCCAGTATAGCCTGGACCAGGGGTTGGCAAACTTTTTCTGTGAAGTGCCAGACAGTAAATATTTTAGGCTTTGTGGGCCACACAGTCTCTGTGGAAACTCTTCAGCTCTGCTGTTCTAACATGAACACAGCCATAGACGACATGCAAAGAAATGAGCTGTGCAGCATTTCAATAAAGCTTTGTTTACACAAATATGTGTTAGGCTGGACTTGGCCCTCAGGCCTCAGTTTTCTGACTCCTGGGGTAGTAGATGGGCCGCGGAGGAAGAGCGTCTGGTATCACCTACCAGTTCTCAGCTGTGTGCCTTACTCTCCATTTTGTCCGCTGTAAAATGGGATCAGTAGAAGAGCTACCCTCATAGGGGTTATTTTGGCATGAAGTGAGATGACAGGACTAGTTTTACATAGTGACCAGAACATAGGAAGGGCACAGGAAAGTTAGTGGAAGTGAAAAAGCAAAACAAAAACAAAACCGATGTCCCATTTCAGTCTGTATCATACACAACCCTGATGTTTGATTACAGTCATTTTTTTTTAAAGTTTATTTATCTTGAGAGAGAGAGAGTGATCACGAGCACGAGTGGGGAGGGGCAGAGAGCGAGGGAAAGAGAGAATCCCTAGCAGGTTCTGTCGTGGTAGTGATGTGGGGCTCGATCCCTGGAACCGTGAGATCATGACCTGAACCGAGATCAAGAGTCGGATGCTACCAACCTATCTGAGCCACCCAGTTGCCCTTGACTACAGTCATTTTTAAGGTAAGACAGAGAGAATGTGAAGCAACATTTTTGCAGGACGATGTAAGATCCCAGCCCTGCACAGTGAACCGATATTATAAACTAGTTATGTATTGGCTTTCACAGACTAGAAGTTGATGACATCATGGACGCTCCACATGGCCAGCACTGTTTATTCTTTTGGATGGTTTTCTTCTTGGAAATTCTGTGTCATTCCCTTTCTGGGAGTGAATTCGACTTTGACCTAATTTTTGGCATTGATTTGGGCTCCCCTCCAGCCCCCCTCCCAGCAGAGGTGTAGGGAATAATTTCTGCAAGTGAGATGTAACAAGCACTTATTGAGCGCCTGCTGTATGTTCATATTGAATGTTGTGTTTTCCGTTATCCTAGAGCTTGCGGTGGAGTTAGAAAAGAAATATGGATGTATGTGAAACAGCCAGGCACGATGCTAATGTATATAATCGGATATAAAAAAAGTGAGGGCTCATATGACACAGGGGGCCATATAAAGGTGCTGAGGAGATTGAGCCTGAGGAAAAAAGTCAAATCAGGTGGTGTTAACCCCAGTGGATACTTCCTGGAGAAAACCCGGATGGAGCCTTGTGAGTACAGTTTATCTTGGCTGCATAGATATCTTTCCTAAGAAGTAATTCAGTCCTGTTCCCCACAGGCATCAAGGTCGATTTTTGGTGGATAAAGTGTCTCCTCATTTTAAAAACGGCACCGAGTCACCAATGCAGTGACATAGAGGGTAGAATGTTGTGGTGACAGCCCATGGGGACAGTAATGGCTTTAGGCATTTAGTTTTCCTTCACACTTCAAAGAACCTAAAAGTGAGGTGATTTATTTATTCATGAAAACATGCTGCACACAACTGCTCGTTGCACCTGGAATTCTTGTTGTGGGTGGTCAGGCTGATCTGGCGAGAAGGGCTGGAAGAGGGATGAGGAGTAGTCCCTCGCCAGGATGGCAGCCGCCTGGAGCAGGCATTGGGGGCTGTTGGGTTCACTGCCATAAACCCAGCGGCTTGAAACAGAGTGTGCCATAGAGTCAGAGCTCGATGTTTTCTCAGTAAGTGAGCAAAAGAAGTACGTGAGGTGCACCTACTGCCCTCCATCTGGTGTTGGGCGTACAAGCAGAGTAGTCTAATGGCAGAATGGATATGAAACAAGCGAGAATTATTCCACAGATGGGGGCTGTGATAAGTGTTCAGGTGGGCAGAGATGAGAGTGCCAGCTGTCCACCCCGGAGTTCAGGAAGGCTTCGGGTGTGGTATTGTATGAACTTGATCTTTAATAAATTTTTTTTTCAACGTTTATTTATTTTTGGGACAGAGAGAGACAGAGCATGAACGGGGAGGGGCAGAGAGAGAGGGAGACACAGAATCGGAAGCAGGCTCCAGGCTCTGAGCCATCCGCCCTGAGCCTGATGCAGGGCTTGAACTCACGGACCGCGAGATCGTGACCTGAGCTGAAGTCGGACGCCCAACCGACTGCGCCACCCAGGCGCCCCTGAACTTGATCTTTAAAGGGTGAGCGGAACGATACCAGGCGTACCAAGGTAAGGAGAACAGGGAAGGGCACACCTAGCAGGCGAGTGAATAGCTGGGCAAAGACATGGTGAGATTAAAGAACAAGATGGATTTGGGGAGTCACAGGCCCTCCTTGATGGGAGCCAAAGGCTTAAGGGTCATGGGCACATATCCCTGGAGCCCCATTGAAGCTGACTTCTTCTTTTTCTTTTTTTTAATGTTTGCTTATCTGTTTTGAAAGAGAGAGTATGTGCACTTGCACAAGTGGGGGAGGGGCAGAGAGAGAAGGAGACAGAATTCCAAGCAGGCTCCACATTGTCAGCACAGAGCCCAACTCGGGGCTCATACTCATGAACCATAAGATCATGACCTGAGCCAAAATCAAGAGTCAGACGCTTAACCAACTGAGCCACCCAGGCACCCCGAAACTGACTTCTTGACATTCTTTGATGCAGGGACCACAGTTAGAATCTTGGGGTCCCTTCTTGTGTTCTAAGCATCAAAGACCCTATGGATGTTCCCACCCTTAACGGGAGAAGTGTCTTCTTCAGCAGGGCAAACAGTGGGGTGAGAGTAGAGAGCAGGGGTCTCATCCATGCAGTTGGCCAGATCACCTCACCCAACCCTGGGTTCCGTGAGGTGACAAATGTGATACTCAGCCAACATAACCTGCCTTGGAAAAAAAAAAAAGTATACCCAGCATACTTCTTCCTCCGTCTTGTAGGAAGACATTTCCTGCTCTAAATAATAGTTACTGTTTATCGAGGAGCATGTTCATGCACCAGGTACTGTTCTAACGGCTTTACCTCTAATCCTTGGTGTGGAATTACATGATATCCCTATGACATGGGTACTGTTATTATCCCTGTTGCTACTGCTTTCAGGCAGACCTCATCTGTTCTCTGCTGTATGCCCCATGCATAGAAAGACACCTGGCACGTAGTAGGTGCTGGACTTTGAAAGGATTAGTGAAATGCAGACATAATCTATCCAAGTCATACTGGTTCCATGTGGGAATCGGAGACCAGAAACATGATTTCAAAGTGGATCCCTCACTCTGTACGATATCACTTCCCTGATGCCTACGGAGGAGATCCCCATGTTTTTTCGGTCTTGAGGACTCCTTTTTGATGTTCCAGTTGTGAAACACCCTGCACAGATACTTCTGGTCATTCTCGTATTTGTTATGGATAAAAAGTTTACAATAAACGAGGTGATGTTTAGAAATGGCTTTGTATGTCATATATTAGCAACAGCGTGTGTGGGTACTTCTGGTTCCATCTCCTGACAGTGCTTGCTCTGTACAAGAATTGGGTCTGCTGCAGGAACCCAACTCCCAAATGGACAGATTGGGGGAGATGTGGCTTAGCACGTGAAGCCTGCTCCTTGGGTGTGGGTCAGGCCCGAGTCTGGACTTACCCTAGAGCTAGAGATTTAGTGGCTCAGCTGACAGAGGCCCTGTGAGCCCTTGCTGCCAGTCCTTATCAGACAAGGAGTTCGTTCCTTTGTCTTCTCAGGCCATGTCTTCTGTACTGGGAGAAGTAAGAACGTTCTTTGCCCCAGGGAGCTTGTCTTCCTCGGGAGGAGATAAAGATGGAAATGGGACAGACCACGGTAAGTGCATTAGTAGAGGCTGCAGGAGAAAAGAGGAGAGAAGAGATGAACGTTGGAGGCCGTCTCACAGATTTCTCCATGGTCCTTGGATCTGGACGAACACCACGATTTTCTGTCTCGTTCCAGTTGTAGCATGGGCGTTCTTGAAGGAAGCATAAAGGAAACTTCCATTAATAGAGCTCAACATGGCACTGGTTCAGGAGGCTTGCTATCCAGCTTATGGAGTCAAAGCAAAAACAGAGATGATGGGAAGGAGGAAATGAAGAGAAAGGTGTCTAAGCAATTCAGGAACCCAAACAACTCTGTCTAGCGGCTCCTCCTACCCTCATCTCCCAAGGTGACCAAGAGAGAGTTTCATAAAGATAGTTCCCTGCAGCCTTCCATCACTTTGACAATACTTGGGATTCCCATCTCTGGGGAACAAAGACACTCTCAGAAGGGAGTTGCTACCGGGGTTAGCATGAATCTTTAGTCTGAGGACTGGGAATGAGGCCAGCAGATTTTGTGTTTTATTTTGTGTATTTTTTTTCTTTTTAGTGATAGAGCAATTTGTTAAAGATAATGTTTTAAAAAATACATCAAAATCTTGTTTCTCACCATAATGAGAAGGAAGATATGAGAGGTCAAACATTGGCTCTTTCTACTTCTCATTTGAAATTTTTATGAGCCAGAATAGCTTGTTCATGAAACAGCAGTTTCGACATTGCAGGACTCTCTGTTTTGGGGAGCTGTTGTGCTTTTCACACAATTTTTGAAATGTAGCCACACTTTGGGAGGAAAATGCCAAGTGCAGATGCTAACATGGACAGAGTGGATGTGCTTTTATCTGCCTTCCTCCCATAGTGGGTTTGTTTTGTGTGTGTGTTCATTTATTTTTGGAAAAAAGCATCGAGCCTGCTCAGTCCTTGACCTCACCAGCCCAATGAAGGCAGACCATTTCAGATCCTGTCACCTTCTCCCATAATTTATGTGAATTTTTGGTGCTGGCTTGGGTGTTCAAGGAAAATAATTCATTAGCATTTTCTTCACAAAAATTCTCATTTTTCTGTCATTTTGCCTTGATATTACCAGATGGCATCTTTTCCATTGCACTTCCTGGTTCTTCATGTTGAAACAGAATGTAGACCTGAGCCTTGGAGTGAAAGAAAGAATTAGCAAATAGATTATCTGGGCCCATCTAGCCCAACATACTTTCTTTTTTTTTTTTTAAATGAACTTGTGGGGCATCTTGGGTGGCTCTGTCGGTTAAGTGTCCAACTCTCGGTTTCTGCTCGGGTCACGATCTCATGGATTTGTGGGTGTGAGCCCCGCATCAGGCTCTGCGCTGGCAGCATGGAGCCTGCTTGGGATTCTCTCTCTCCCTCTCTTCTTCTGCCCCTCCCCCACTAGCACTGTCTCTGTCTCTCTCAAAATAATAAATCAATTTAAAAAATAATAAAAAATGAACTTCTGTCATTTGGAATTAGATGATGCCACAAAAGCTGTTGAGTTATTCATCCATCCCTACAAATATTTATTGAGCTCAGTCTTCCAGATGGCTAGCGACAGGGGACTGAACTAGAAATTCAAAATCACTGCCCTGAAGGGGCCTCCATTCTTCTTGTCGGAGTGTGTGTAGAGAGAAGATAGATAATCTAATAAATTTACAAGATTGTTTCAGAATACAGTAAGTTCTGTGAAAGAAATAAATGGTCCATGTGAAAGGGAAGATGATAAGAAGGAAGCATCTATGGTCAGTGTTCAAAGGATCCTTCTCTGAAATGGATGGAGGCACCGAGTGGACAAATTTATTAGGATCTTTCTGGTATCATTTAATGAGGAATGCTTATAAACTGAATGTGTTATGCACCCCCCCCCCAACTCCTTCATGTTGAAACCTAATCATCAGTGTGACAATATTTGGAGGTGGGGCTTTTGCAAGGTGATTAGGTCATGAGAGTGAGCCCTTATAAAAGAGACTCCAGAGATACCTACCCCTTGTCCCTTTCTACCATGTGAGAAGACAGAGTCTATGAACCGCAAAGTGAACCGGACATTGAACCCTGCCTGAACTTTGATTTTGGACTCTCCAGGCTCCAGAACTGTGGGAAGTAAATTTCAGCTCTGAGCCACCCAATCTGTGGCATTCTGTTAGAGCAGGCGAGTGGACTAAGTCAGAATAATGGCTTAAAATGAGACAGTGCTAACTTTAAATCTCAGCTTTATTCTTGGATTTCCTCTTAGCAAGTAGGAGAAGTAGTTATCTGCAGGGTTGTTAAAAGGACCAAAGACAAAACACAGCGTCCCAGGGCACAGTCCGTGCTCAGTAAACAGGAAGGGCTGTTATTAGTGTTGGGTGTCCTATACAGGTCCTCAAAGTGAATTACAACTTTGGAAGAAGGGGACGTGGCTGATCTGAACCGCTTTTAAATTAAAATTAAAACCACCTGATATAATTTGGCAAAGGCAAGCCTGGCGGCTGTGTTGAAACAGAGTCCAACACAGGGAGGGTAGCTGAACTTGGTGGCCCTCGAAAGGTCCTCCCCTCCTGCCTGATATGCAGGTTCGACCCCTGCCGGGGCATCGTGCAGTGTCCCTGGCACAGAGCGAGCACAACAGTCTGCAGTATGAAGTAGCCGTTGACTTCCTCAGAATTTATATTTAATCCATTAAGGGAGCCAGTAAGCCTCCAACGTTAAGTTGTTCTTTTTAGAACTTGTCCTTATTCAACATTTTCTTTTTTCACGTGTTGCATGTTTTAAATACCATTAGGATGTCTCTTCCTCTCCCACTAAAAACAGAATACTTTTGGGGCCCGGCGCTCACATTCTTCTTTTCCAGCTGATTTTTCCTTCCTTTGAAATCTCTTCCTGATACAAGGAGGATCCAGAATGTTTCATAGGAGGAATATTGAAAGACTGGTCAGAGAGAAAAGAAGAGGTTTTGCAGTTTTCAGTTTGCAGTGGAGAACCCATATTTGGCTTTAACTGTGTGTAACTGGTAGAACATGCTCAATAATGTACGTGCGCGCTGCTTAGAGGCAGTCAGGTCATGAAGCATGTGTGTGCGTAAGAGAGAATAAACACGAATTTCTCTTTTAGGGCATGTCATAAGAGGGGAATGCTTACAAGAATGTTCTCATGGTGGGGGTGGGCCGGCGCCTGGGTGGCCCAGTCGGTTGAGCTTGAGCGTCCGACTCTTAGATTTCAGCTCAGGTCATGATCTCACAGTTCATGGGATCTAATCCTCATCGGGCTCCGTGCTGACAGCATAGAACCTGCTTGGGATTCTCTCTCTCTCCCTTGCTCTCTACCCTTCCCCTGCTCTCTCTCTCTTTCTTAAAATAAATAAGCTTAAAAAAAATGTTCTCAGTGGAATATCATAAGGTCCATGAGGGCAGACATCAGTGTCTTTAGATCTATGTGTGTTTAGGTGTGCAAGCCTGTGGGAGCTCACGTCCCACATCTCCTGCCTTTACATACTGCACACCTGTAACTTTCCAAGGTCAGTTGGGGCTAGCTTATTTCACACAGACATTTTATTCAGGTTATCCTGGAGAAAATTCTGAAGAGTCATATGCATTGGTCATGAAATTAGAAAATGTGACTTCTAAAAGGACACCAAAATAGGATTAATTTAACTTCCCTTTCCCTTTTTCCCTCAAGCATTTTCGAGGTCAGTGTTTCCCACTCTTGGATACAAGCAGCACCTGGGGAGCAAAATCTGGTTTATGAGGTTTTTTCCCACCTAGGGATTCTGATTGCCTTGGTCTGGTGTGTGCCACTGACCTCTGGTGATTCTCACGATAAGGCAGATTTGGAACACACAGGGAGATGCGAAAAGGGGCATAAGACACAAGTTTACTAGGAGGTGACACTAGGAACAGAGTTGGCAAAGTCTTGCAGGTTCTAAGAGTATTGAAGAAAGGGGCGTGGTCCTGGGTGGGGGGTTAGGGCGGTGGGAAGAGAAAGTCTGTAAATTCTTTGACAGGCACTTGAGGAAGGCCTTGTGTTCAAGGCTAGAGTTTTAACTTCATTGCTGGCCCGGTGCTGTGACCTTATTCACCATGTACATTTTTTGTTCTTACTGATGATCACAAAAGTGATGTTTGTTTATTAAATTGAAACATTATAGAGTTAAGTTGACCCCCAAAGGGAAATTTTCCCATAATTCTACCCCACCCCATTCAAATGAAATTACCACTGTGAAGTGTTCGGCATGTCAGATGAGTGATTTAGAATTCTAGCTCTGGCAGTGGGTGCGAGGAAATGTAGTGGGAAAAGAGAGAGATTACGCAATTTCACTGTCATAGGCAGGGGCTGAAAGAGGCTCTGAACTAAGGCACCGGAGAATACAGACCAGGGGAGGCAGCCTGGAGGTGCTGGGACGTGGGGGAGCGGGAAATGTGGGGAGAATCCCAGGGAACGCTGAGGTTTCTGGCTCTGAGTTAACTGGCCGGGTAGTGGTATCATTAAGCATGCTTAGGAATCTAGTGGAAGATGTATGTTGGGGACCTGTCCACACTGAAGTGTCCAGTGTCCAGGGGTGTGTGTGTGTGTGTGTGTGTGTGTGTGTGTGAGAGAGAGAGAGAGAGAGAGAGAGAGAGAGAGAGAGAGAGAGAGAAATCATTTGTCTTCTGGGGTAAATTTTGTTCATGAAATACATTTTTTTCCTATTTCTCTAAATATTCTAGATTAGGAAGAATTGACCAGGATTGTATCTTAGTTTAAAAAGTTTGAACTTTAAATAAAGAGGGCACAAAAATAATTTTATTTTTGAAATTTAAAATAGGGTGTTACGTGTACGTGGGTTTGTGGCAGATTCGAACAGCGTGGGTTTGGAAAGCGCACTGACCTCCCGCGGCTTCAGCCCCGTCGGCTTCCCAGGGCTTCCGAGCATGGCTCTGGAGGTGACCCAGTGCCTCTGAGCTTCAGCCCTCCTGTTTGCACGTGAGGATAGCAATCAGCATTGCTCAGGATGGTTTGAGGATTAAGTTACACTGTAGATGAAAAGCCCAAGAACAGTTGGAACCTGCCCAGGGTCGGTATTCAAAAAATGTCCACTGCCTTTCCGTTCTGTCCTTTCTAGAAAAAAAAATCATGCTCTGTTTCTGTTAAGACTCTTTTGTAACATTCTGTTTTAACAGGATATTTAATACACTGTCAGAAACCATGTTTCCCAATGCATTTAGTGCACTTTATAATTTTTCATTAAAAATTTAAAGCTTTTTAGTTTCATAAACTCATCTTTTACTGCTGACACCCAGCAGGGTGGGGATTTCTATTTCTGCTTTGCTGGTAACAACGGAGTCCCTGCTCTCCCAGTAATAAGTTGAACCCCTGCGTCCAAATAGAACGTGATGAATGCCATGTTTTGGCCATCGGTGGAATTACTGCTCCTGCCTCTGCAGCCTGTGGCAAAGGTAGAATCAGAGAGGCCCCTATGTCAACTGGTAGTCATTCTGAATATCACAGAGGCCCAGAAATGTAGACCACGTCAGGAAAGTAGCAAGCAAGGATCCTCTCCAGTGCCACCCCATTCAGACATGCTGCCAGTCATCAGGACCGCTGTGACTTCGCATGTGTGCATGAGGCCGAGCCACTGTCACATTAATATCTGTGTGATCTAAATGCCATTTTGGTTTTCCATCATTGTCAGGGCCGCTGTTGTTTCTGTGTCTAAAAAATGTCGCCTCAAATAAACAGCCCACGGCCCACAACTCTGAGAGATGTTATCGGCCTTTATCACTTTTCTCTTTGAGAAGAAGGTAGACTCGGGTTTCAGAAATGTTGTCTTAAGATAGCTGGAAGGAAGTGTTTGAAATGGCACATGGGCTTGTGATTCTGGTAACCAAGGAAACACGTCCCTGATCCAATGCTTCCTTTAAAAAAATGCTAGTGTCTTTTGGAGATTGTCTCAGAAGCACCCACAGGATTCCAGAGGGATTTGAAATTAAACTAGGTCACTTCCAGAAACTGTATCAAGAATTAGCAAAGTGCACAAGGAACCACCTCGTTTAAAACACACTGTTTACAAGAGCAACTCAGTGCATTGTGGGTATAATATCCTCCCACCTGCATAATCTGAATCTTGCATCCACTGAAATGGATGTTGAATAAATCTTACCTGGGATGAACTTCCCTCTGCTCTTGCCCCATTATTTGTATTCTAATTCTTATTCTTAGTTTGCCTCCTATTCCCAGTTGATTTTCAGATTCTTCCCACCCCTTTGTAACAGTCAGTGATTAAAATTATATAGTGGCAGTGCAGCTCAACAGCTACCCAGCCTGCATATGGATTTTGCCAGTACAGGCATCTTGTCTAGAATCCTAGAAATTGGAGTTGATTTGGGAGATAATAATATACAAACTTTTCTTTCAATAAATGAGAAGCTGAATCTTTAGGGAGAGTTGAGGCAGAGGCCGTGCCTTGAATCTGAATATACACATTTTGGTAATGTTCTTCACACAGAGACCGAGCGTCGTACAGATCATGTCGAATGATTACCGACACCATCTCAACATTTCTTTGTGTTAACAAAAGATTTCCGAGCACCGGACAGCAGGAAAGAAATACAGAATTCACAAACAGTAAAAGGATGAAGACAATCCTTCTGAATGCAAGGGTCTCAGTCTCATGGGCCACAGCGGCCAGGCAGGCTTTACAATGTTGCAGACTGGTCTGGTGTAAGAGAACAGGGGGTGGGCAGGTATTTGGTGAAGTGCAGGGGGGCACAAACTTAAAGTTACCTAACCTTTGGTGGGACTCTTGATAGCCAGACTCCCGATAGCCAGATGGGTAGCCACCTCAGCCTTAGGCTGTCTCGAAGTAAGCTGTAAATTGAAATCATGCTGCATTTTTCTAAGGGATATGTTTCACAGTTTAGGAGTTTGAAGTGGAAAGAAGTAGAATTTTCAGAGAGCACATTTTACTTATTCAGTATTAATTTTTGTTTTGTTATTTTATTTATTTCCAAGTTAGTTCACATACAGCATAATCTTGGCTTCAGGAGTAGAGCCCAGTGATTCATCTCCTACAAATGACGCGCGTACTCCTCCCCGCATGTGCTCTCCTTAATGCCTGTCACCCATTTAACCCACCCCCCCCCCCAGCCACCCCCACCCTCCAGCAATCCTGTTTTCCCGGTATTTGGTTTGTCTCTCTCTCTCTGTTTATCTTATTTTTCCTTCCCTTCCCCTATGTTCATCTGTTGAGTTTCTCAGATTCCACATATGAGTGAAATCATGTATCTTTCTCTGACTTATTTTGTATAGCGTAATACCCTCCAGTCCGTCCACGTTGTTGCAAATGGCAAGATTTCATTCTTTTTCATTGCCGAGTGGTATTCCATCACACATATACACCACATGTCCATAATGCATATGAATGTCCATTCGTCAGATGATGGACATTTGGGCTCTTTCCATAATTGGACTGTTGTCGATAGTGCCGGAGAGCACATTTTAAGCCTAATGCCTGGGTATTAATTAAATTATATTTTTGAGATTAGAATTTCAGCTTAGTTTGAAAGTTATATTCTCCCTCTCTGTGAAAGACACGGTAGGGTTTTGATGGGATTTTCGATTCCAGATGATTAGAGTCATGAGAATTTCCACAGACCTTGAAGCAAATCTCTTGTCCTAAAGCACTGTTTTGCGACTGCGGTCTGTACCAGAATGACCTGGAAGGCTTCTTCCTGCAGGTTTCTGGGCCTCATCACCCTCAAATTTCTGACTCACTAAGTCGAGGGTGGGGCCTGAGAATTTGCATGTCTAACCAGTTCCCAGGAGATGTTGCTATTCTGAACTTTGAAGACCTCTGAATTATAGAAAACCCAACTATTTACTTACTCTAATAGAAGTATTTTGTTTATTTATTCTTTTTCATATTAGCTAACATTTATTGAATACTTGTTACATATCAGCAACTGTGCCCGAAGTATTCCATTGACTTTGGCACTTTTTACTCTCAGCCTGGTTGCTCAGCCCATCACCCAGAGGCCTTGGCACCTTCTCTAGAACATCATAAGCAGCAGTGTGCTGGTAAACAGCTCACAGTTGGCTTTATGTTTCAGGAGGAGACCTAATTTTAGTGTTGCTGGTTTCTGTGGCATAAATACTTCCATCATGACCAATTTATTCTTTTTTTTTCAATATATGAAATTTATTGTCAAATTGGTTTCCATACAGCACCCAGTGCTCATCCCAAAAGGTGCCCTCCTCAATAGCCATCACCCACCCTCCCCTACCTCCCACATCATGACCAATTTAAAAGCTACCTATCAACCAGTTTGTGTAAAATTCCCGAAATTTAACAATCATCTGTCTTCAGCACACCTCTGAATCCTAAGGAAGTATCAAAGGTCACGCTGACATTTAACTTTAAGAAAAGGGAAACTGTGCACTGTTGGTAGGAATGTGTACTGTTGATGGGAACGTAAGTTGGTGCAGCCTTACGGAAAAACAGCATGAACATTCCTAAAAAAATTAAAAATGGAACTACCACATGATCCAATGATCATCTATATTTCTGGGTATATATCCAAAGTAAATGAAGTCAATTTCCCAAAGAGATGTCTGCACTCCCATGTTTGCTGGATCATTATTCACAGTAGCCCAGATATGGAAACGACCTGACTGTCTGTCAGTGGACGAGAAGATAAAGGAAATGTGTGTATATACAGTGGAGTATTATCCAGTCATAAAAAAGAAGGAATCCTGTCATATGCAGCAGCATGGATGAAACTTGAGGGCATGTTGCTAAAGTGAAATAAGCCAGCCAGAGAAAGGCAAATACTGGATGCTATCACTTCTGTGCGGAATCTTAAAAACTCATACTCCTAGAAACAGAAAGTAGGACTGGTTGTCATGGGCTGGGGATGGGAAAAGGGAAGATGTAGGTCAAAGGGTATAAGCTTTCAGTTATAAGATGAACAAGTTCTGGGGATCTAACGTGTAACGTGGTGACTGTAGTTAATAATACTGGGTTGCATACTTGGACCTCAGGTGTTTCCTCCACTGCCACCACCATCAAAAAAAAAAGTATAGGAAGTAAGAAGGAAAACTAATTTAATCTTGAGAGACGGGGGCTTACCTTCTCTTTGAGAGTCAGGTATGGAGCGGGATGAAAAATAAACCCTTGTTTATCCCTGGGGGGTCAGATGGAGATGGCTGTGCTCAAAGCACAGTGGACACTAAGATTCAAAACTCAAAGGCTGGCTGCCCACGGAAGCGTTTTTACTGGCTCTGAAGACTTTTAATCTTGAATTCGTTGCTGACTTGGAGATTCATTGCATGAAAAAAAAAAAAAAAGAAATAGACAAACCCTAAATTTCTATCTTTTATTGAATGAAACATTAGAAGTTGTGGCAACTCAAGGCCCAGATTCTTTCTCAACAGCCAGGGACTGGAGCTGAGTAGCAGCGGTTTCCTCTTCCTCCATGAGCATTTGGTTCAGAGGGGACAGGCTTTCCAGGCTTTCCAGGCTTTCCAGGCTTTCCCCAGGCCCTCAGCTCTGCCTCATGAGGGACCTACTTTCATTTAGCTAGCTCTAGCTTGCCCTTGTGCCCTCTGCACCATTTGAGGATGCAAATCCGGGAGAATGAATATGCATCATCCTTTCTGAGTGCAAATTTCCAGTGGGGGAAGGAGAAGCATTTGCTCACCTTGGAGAACCTTTAAGAATTTAACAGTGGAAGTGAGTTGGGCGTTTCTTTGTGTTCCTTCTCCAGTGTTCTCACCACGCCGCGCCCCCCCCCCCCCACCCCCGCCTCGCTTTACTTTGGGAATCGTAAAGGAGGAAAGAGGAATTACCCTTTCTAGAAACAGAAGTCAAAACACAGAGAACCCTCTTATTTTGCTTTCTAAACTATAGACCTGAGGTCTAGGTGAGGGGATTCCAGATAAGAAAACACACGCTCCTAGGTGCTTTAATTATTGTTTATATGGTATAAACACTTTCCAGAATCCTGTTATTTATTTGTCACTCCACTGTTTCTTTTCCCATTTTTCTCTCAGCGTCTGGAATCTGCCCTGGCCAGGTTGGCTTTTATATCCTTAGCTTTTGTTAGTATGGGAAAACCCAGGTCAGAAGAAAATTCTTCTGGCAAAATCTTCCACCTGCCCGAGCTGCTCTGTGGTTATTACATTTGAGGGTGGGGTGTGGTGAGGGAGACAGAAGATTCTCAGAGAGAAAAGCCGTGGATTTAAATCTGATCATTATCAGATTGAGAGCTAAATATTTTGGCAGCTTTCATGAGGAAGTATCCCTGGGAATTTTCTGGATAAATACCATTCTTAACTTTTAGCAGCCTGCGGAATTCAGGCCCCCCACATCGTGTGGGGCATAGACCTGTTCAGAGAAGTTTAAATGATGCGTTTCAAGAGTTTGCGTGAACTTGTAACTTAACCTGGGGGAGAGCAAACAAATACTTGTGGGAAAATATTTGTACTCGGAATCGGTAAGGAAAGTGCAAGTAAGTTGCCTGCACTCTGGGAGCGCTGGTTCTCAGTTGAGATTAGTGCCGGATGGCATTTGTCCACAGCAAGCAGAGAAGAGCAAAGATGTTGACTCTCGGTGGGGTACATTGACTTGCTAAGGAACATTACTACTGGCTGCTTGGCTTATCACGTGCAGGTCAAGTTTTTTTCACAGATGAATGATCGGTAAGATTTGTTAAGCATTTTCTTTGTGCCACGTGGTACAACACAGGAGTTTAAGCGCTGTCACACTGTCAGCATGCTCACTTGTCAGATGGGGAAGCTGACTTCTGGAGATCCGTTACTCTGTGATGGTCTCACACTTGTGTGTGAAGGAGCCAGGATTTGGGCCCAGCTCTACTTGACTCCACACTTTGAATCACATATTATGTGAGCAGGTCATGGTCCTTAAAGGGGATTGCTTGCAAATCTTAGGGTTTTATATTCATAAATGTTGAATCTACAAAGACATCTCTATAAATGTTTCTTATTTTAAACTGGGTACATATAGCTCTTTGTATATTGCCTACCATACATACACTGTCTATCCAACTAGGCATGAACATATTTTTTAAACCCTTTTTTAAAAATATTTATTTTTGAGAGAGAGCGCGCGCGCCCATGTGTGAGTAGGGGAAAGGCAGACAGAGAAACCCAAGCAGGCTCCTCACTGTCAGCACAGAGCCTGACACAGGGCTCGAATCCACAAAACTGAGATCATGACCTGAGCCGCAATCAAGAGTCAGATGCTTAACCCCTTAAGCCACCCAGGTACCCTGGCATGAACATATTTTTATTTTTATTTTTTAAACTTTAAAGTTATTGAAGTGTAGTTGACATACAATGTTATATTAGTTTCAGGTGTGCGATGTAGTGCTTTGACAAATCTATATGTTACTCACTGCTCACTCACCCTGGTAAGTGTAGTCACCACGTCACCATACAACATTGTTACAGTATTAGTGGTTATATTGCCTATGCTCTACTTTTCATCTCCATGATTTATTTTGTAACTGGAAGTTTATCTCTCTCTCTCTCTCTCTCTCTCTCTCTTTTATTTTGAGAGAGACAGAGAGAGCTTGAGGGGGGTGGGGGTGGGGCACAGTGAGAGAGAGAGAGAGAGAGAGGAAGAGAGAGAGAATGAGAGAGAATGAATCCCAAGCAGGCTCCACGATGTCAGCGCAGAGCCCGACTCGGGGCTCCAACTCACAAAACTGTGAGATCATGACCTGAGCCAAAATCAAGGGTTGGATGCTTAACCAACTGAGCCACCCAGATGCCCCTGGAAGTTTGTATCTCTTGATGTCCTTTCCCTATTTTGTCCATCCCCCCACTTACCTCCCCTCTTTCAACTGCCAGCTTTCTGTATTTGTTTATTCATTTTGTTTTTTGGATCCCATATATAAGTGAAATCATACAGTGTTTATTTTTCTCTGCCTGACTTATTTCACTTAGTGTATTACCCTTGAATTCCATCCACACTGTTGCAAATAAATGGCAAGGTCACATTCTTTTTTATGGCCAAGTAATATTCCATTGTATGTATAGCACACCTTTTTTTATCCATTCATCTGTTGATGGATACTTTGGTTGCTTCCATATCTTAGTTATTATGAATAATGCTGCAATAAACATAGAGGTGTGTATATCTTTTTTGAATTAGCGTTTTTCTTTTATTTGGATCAGTGGCCAGTAGTGGGATTACTGGACCATATGGTATTTCTATTTTTATTTTTTTCACCAACATCCATACTGTTTTCCACAGTGGTTGCACCAATTTACATTCCCACCAACAGTGTACAAGGGTCCTCTTTTCTCCACATTCTCTCTGGGACTTGTTATTTCTTGTCTCTTTGATCCTAGCCCCTTTGTTTTTATTTTTGGTTTTTGGTATGAAGATATCATTTATTTGCTTTTCTGTTGGTGGGCATTTGGGTTGTTTGCAGCGTTTTACGCTTCCGAACAGTGCTGCTAAGAACTTTCACATGTCAGCTTGCACCCATCTTCTCAAGTACATGGCACAAGACTTCTAGCTTATCACTGGGAGCGATTTAATGATCATTAAGGTGTTAGGATCTTCAACATTTATAGGTCATATTCCTTGAAAAGCTTTTAGAGGGATGAAAGGCTTGTGTTTAGGGTGCTTCAGGAAGCTCGACATCACAGAAGTGTGAAGTATAGAATGGAAGAGACAGACCTGGAGGAGGCTGGGCGATGAGGAAATGCTTAAAACCAGTCCACTGTTGAGACAGAGTACAGCACAGAACTGAACAGTAGAGAACTGAACACGAGTACAGCACTGGGCAGTGTCGGTGAAAATGGAAAGGAAGAGGTGGATGTAAGAGACCTTCTAATGGATTTCCTGGGACTTAATAATTAACCATATTATGAAGCGGAAGACTTTAAGGCACTGTTCATTCATCCAGAAGTCTCCTTTGGGCCATATGTCCTGCTGGGCCTTGGTGAAAAGTACACAAAACAGAGACAGACAAGCTGTCTCTACCTTCATGAAGCTGGCAGACACGAAGAGATCAGGAGACAGAGGGGAATATAGATCAATAAAGAGGCAGTTAGGTCACAGGATTATATATTGGCTAGGAGATGTACAAGATGTTACAGAGCATCCCCAGAGGGACGTGTGGCCAGAGGAGTAACACAAAAGAAAAGTATCCCAGGGGCTAAAACACTTGGTACCCTAGAAGTAAAAGTAGTTCAGGGTGGCCAGACCACAGTTTTGAAGGATACTAGCCAGTTTGACTCTCTGAAGTGATATCTCATTGTGGGTTTGATTTGCATTTCCCCTGATGATTAGAGACGTTGGGCATCTTTTCATGTGTCTGAACATATTTTGATTTTTAACGAGTATTTATTTACACATGTGTATCTATTATGATGAGTACATCTTACCATATAACACATTGCTTTATGCCTTACCTTTGTTTTTTTTCCTTTTTGTAGTCAATTTCGCCACCAACCAGCCATGTATATATGAAGAAACTCATGGTTTAATCTCCTTTCTTTCATTTAGTTAAGTTGGAAACCACTTAACTTTCATTTAGTTAAGGTTTTCATACACCCACCTAAATAAAGTAGGCAGATTCTAATATTGTTTAAAAAAAAAAAAAAAGAGCAGTGTCTGGTGAATGGAGCACGTTGGAATTTCCATCGAAGATTCTTTCATGTGTCAATTATCTGGTGATGCGTGGTGCTCTCCCAGTTTACCCGGAAGTGTGCTTTTCTAAAGAGTTCCTGTTTCCTCAAGGCCAGATGTGTCCTTGCCCTTTCTCTGACATGGCATTGGGCCACTAGTGGAGTGTTGGTATCTCTCGAAGAGAGTGACTGCTTCTGGGGCCCGAGCAGTGGACTCTTCCCCATCTGTCCCAGTGTTGTAGGCTCTCATGGCTTCAAATGTTGTCCTCACCACAAGGGCCTTTGAGGGTCGGGGCCACAACTCTCCCTCTGATTCTTCCCTTACAGCTGCATAATTGGATGTAAAACTTTCACTGTAGGTGAAAACTCATTTTGGCAACCATTAATTTCCACCGTAATTCAGGTAGAAACTGCAGCATTTCTATTAATGGAAAAGTGAGCTCACGCATCAAACAGCCCGGCTAATATGTGTTGATAATTGCATATTGTTGATAACCATAAACTCCTGGATTCCGCTAATAAAAGGTCATAATTTCCAGGACAACCAGGAAGGGGACTGGGGAGTGGTTGCAAAGTCAGCTCTTGCCATTTTGCCGTTTCGCTATGTTTAAGTTAGTGGGAAATGATCAGAGTGCCAGTAATGCATTGGGATGCTGGGGGCGGGGGGGCATGCTAAATAAGGGTGACTGGAGAGTGAAGACTTTGTGTCCAGGTGGGGACATGAGATGTGACCGCTGACGAGGCAGGTGGTTACTCTGATAATTGCTCAGAGCGCGTGGGCAAGTGCTTCCCAGAAGATTGCAGCTCAGCACAAACCTTGTATGGTCAAAAAGGAATCTGCTCGCCTTTTGGATCCACATTCCATGTAAGCTGATAGCCTGAGCAATCCCTTGTAGAGACCAGGTGATGAGGACAATCAGAAGGTGGGGGCTGGAGTCTGGCTCTGTCCCTTAGCCAAATGTCCCTGAGCCACAGCCCTTCAATTCAGTGACCTCAGTTTCTTCTGCACATGCGAATGTAGCTGTTGCTTTGTGGCTATTGTGAACATTAACTGAGATAATGTATATATGGGACGTTCCTCTGCAAACCGGAAAGCACTCTTTAAACATGAGGAACCTGGATACCTACCTTTCTTAATTTTCTGATGAGACAAATGGACCCAAGGGAAACATCCCTGTAAAACTGTTTCTTGTACTGCAGGTTCTTTCAAAACACCAACCCTGAGTACTCAGTGCTTGTAGTTTGTCTCTTTGAAAAAAAAAAAAAATTTTTTTTTTGTTAAAAAAGTCAGCCCATGGGGTGCCTGGGTGGCGCAGTCGGTTAAGCGTCCAACTTCAGCCAGGTCACGATCTTGCAGTCTGTGAGTTCGAGCCCCGCGTCAGGCTCTGGGCTGATGGCTCAGAGCCTGGAGCCTGTTTCCGGTTCTGTGTCTCCCTCTCTCTCTGCCCCTCCCCCATTCATGTTCTGTCTCTCTCTGTCCCAAAAAATAAATAAACGTTGAAAAAAAAAATTAAAAAAAAAAAAAAAAGTCAGCCCATGACTCATTGCCTGGGGCTGGAAGTGCCATTTTTGGTAATCCCGATCCCTGCGGCTGCACATTGAGTCATTAGTTTGGACAATCTGATGCCTGAGAAGATCCTGTTCCCTGTGTTCCAAATGAACCCTCTTGGGTTTGAAGACAACACTGCCCAGAATGTGTGACTAATGGATCATTGAAGGTGTTAGATGTGGTCCCAACAATCCAGTGAATCAGTGACTGACTGTGGGCTTCAGTAGCCAGCACCAGGTTTATCTCCAAAGATAAAAGACCCAGGAGATAATTAAGTTGACTGTAACAGCATTTGTGGCAGAGCTGGAAGTCAAATGAAAATCAACTTTGCTTCTCGTCTTCAGGGGATTTTTCCCAGTGGCTTAACGTCGGTCATACTCAAGATGAGGATGATGATGAATATATTGACTATCTCACGGAGAGAGCTAGAAGTCATGTTTGTTATGGTTAGTTAAAATTTAAAAAAAGATTAGAGGAATTGAAAGAGAAAAGAGTATAGAGATTGTTACCTTGTTAAATTGTTATCAAGATTATGCCACAGACTCTGAGTAAATAAAAAATAACAACCCAAGCTTTTCATCTTGGGATCCTAATGAGATCAATGCTACAGCTGTGCTATTTTCTCTCCGAGTCATCATTTCAACTGGGTACCAGGGGTGTCGTGGACAGAGGGGTTAGTGTTTTCTGTGAGCTAGGTGCTAGAATGCTCTTACAGCCAGCATAAATCCCATGAAGATGGTAGGGCTTGGCATTGGCCCCTGGGTCTCTTGTTGTGCAGGTGGAGACCTATGTATTTTCACTATGGTGACAGAGGCGGGTGGTATCTCTTTCCATAATCTCTGCATAGCTGACCCCCAACCTCTGTAACTCAAGGGACAGTCCTGACAACAGAAGAGCCATCCTTTGCCACCGGCATGGGGCACCCCTTTTCTGCATGAGCCTTTGTCTCACATTTTTGCTGTCTGCAGAGCCTTCTCCAGCCAAAGATTGATGTGCCTGGATGATTTATGGCAGTGATTGTCAGGGACTTTTGAAGCCCATCCAATTTCAAGATTCAGGTTCTCATTTCTTGTCATTTATGGCACATTTGATGAATTTTCACTATCAGCTGACATGCTTCATAATTGTCAAAACTTTGATTGAAATGGTAGTTCTGGAAAAAAAAATATGGGGGAAAAAAACAACAACAAAGCTCCTTGACCACATTTTTCCCCCTGTGCCCAAAACTGCTTTGCCTGAGGTTCGCAGCCCATCATTTAGCCACTCAGCGACTTGCTGACCTTGCAGACGACTCCCCACTCACTCTCCTTTTACAGTCTTGTGCCTACATTTGCTGGGCCTCGTATTTTGCTTGATGGGGCCTTTTCTAGTCCAGATGGTAAAAACCGTTGAAAGTGGCACTTTGGAGAAAGTTTCTCGGTTTTTCTTCAAGTCTTTCAAGATACATCAGAATGGGGCCTGCATAGATGGTGTCAAGCTCTTTCCGTTATCTTAAACCTGGTGTGGTTTGTTTTGTTTTTATTCCATAAGCCAACATTCTTTGGCTGGAACACAGGCTCTCCAGGTCTTTGGCTGCTTTCACAACCTAGAAAACCGCTCTTGCACTTTGGAGTTCTCCCCACACTTCAGCCAGCGAAAACCCGTCAGGAATGGATCTGGTTCTTTACTGTGTAGAGTGATTCTGTTGTTGTTGTTGCTGCTTTTTTTCTACTTTTGCTCATCTCAATCCTTCCTAATTCAGTGACGGTTTTTTTCTGTTTTTAAAAACATTTCTTTTTAATGTTTATTCTAGAGAGAGAGAGAGACGCAGAGCATGAACAGGGGAAGGGCAGAGAGAGAGGGAGACACAGAATCCGAAGCAGGCTCCAGGCTCTGAGCTGTCAGCACAGAGCTCGACGTGCAGCTCAAACCCATGAACCCACAAACAGCGAGATCGTGACCTGAGCCGAAGTCAGACGCTGAAACGACTGACCCACCCAGGCTCCTCCATGACAGTTTTTTTCTATAGCAGCAGACTCCTTTCCCTTCCCTCTCTATCCCCAGGGTATGGTGACAGTGAAGTCTCTCTTCTACTTCTCGCTTGTAGTCTCTTGGTCTTTTCCCCCAGATGCAACCAATAATATCAGTTCTTTTTATATCCTTCTAGAAATATTTCATGAGCTATAAGGATTCACTCACACGCATATGTAGAAGCACATACGTATACAACAACATCCCTGATAGGATCTGAACTCATAAATCTGGATTTCTGACTCTGTTTAAAACACGTCGATATCTGGCGTCTCCTTCCTGCTCTTTTGGTGGAAGACAATCTTATTAAAGTCCTACAGTGCTGACGGGCCTCGTGTGGTCTGGTTCCTTCCTGACTCTTCAGCCTCATCTAGCATCATTTTCCCTCTCTTTCTGAGTTCCCTTGCCTATGTCTTGTTCTTCTGTTAGTTTCTCAAACAGAAGTCTTCCTTGCTTCCTTGTATCAGACCAGTTACCCCACTATGTGCTGCATAGTGTCCTGGACTGTTTGTTTATAGTATTTATCACAGTTTGTAAATTCTATATTTGTGTGACTATTCAGATAGCACTTCTTCCCTCGTATTTAAACTACAAGTCCCAGGGTGCCTGGGTGGCTTAGTCAGTTAAGCATCTGACTTTGGCTCAGGTCATGATCTCGTGGTGTGTGGGTTTGAGCCCCGCATTGGGCTCCACACTGACCATGCAGAGCCTGATTGGGATTCTCTCTCTTTCCCTCTCTTTCTGCCCCTCCCCCACTTGTGCTCTCTTTCTCAAAATAAGTAAACTGAAAACTAAGAGTTCTATGGAAATAAACTTTTTCCTTTCCTTTCCTTTCCTCCCCTTTCCTCCCCTTTTATCCCTAGAGCTTGTGCATTGCCTGGAATATAGTAGGGTCTCCATAGAAAATAGTTGAATGAATGGATGAGTGAACGAAACACAAACGGGTGGCTGGCTAGATGAATGAATACATGATATAGAAGCTTCCTTTGGGTAGGGAGGAAATGCTGCCTTTTGGAAAATAGTTGCACTTCAGTATCCAAACACATTTTTTATCTTTAGATTCTAGACATTTCTTGTTGTTGTTTTTAACCAATTCCTAAGAAGTCAGCCATCCTGGAAAGGTTGATCATAAAGCACTGTCAAGAAAGACCTTGGCGGTTATATTGGGTATTAACTCACAGTGCTTACACTTCCTCACCTTTCTTGATCTATTTTGTTTCAGCTGTGGTTTATTTTTTCAAACACGAATACCCCCTATTTTTATTTTGAAATTTCTCCCACATTGTCATCTACCGGTGAGGCATCTAGCATGTAAGAAGGGGAAGATCCGAGATAAGAAGAAGGGGAAAGTGAGTGATTGCCAGCTAAACTTACAGTCCGCTGAGGGCAAGATCCACATCAGATCTCTGTTTCCAGCATCTGGCACAAGTGATGTGCTTAATGCGAGGTGTGGAGCAGAAGCGTGACGGTGAGCGAATGTGGAGGAAGAAAAGAAGAGACAACACTGCTAATTCTGGAACTGACATTATCATTAATGAGCAGTTCTGTTTCTTTGCTCAAGCCCTGGTCCTGATAAGCTTCTAGAGATGTGCGTTGCTCACTGCTGTGGTCACTTTTTCTTCCAAACTGACCATCGCTTCTTTCCTGTTTATTTTTTTCATCTTAACTCCTCAGTTCCATCTTTTGTCTCCAAAAAAGAAAGAAAAGATAGGGAGAGTTTGGGGCCAGGGCAGGATGCTGAATATTCGGGAACTGCTCTGTGTCTGGACTTGGTGCTCATTCATTTCTGAAGGCTGAGGGTTAGCTGATGACACCACACTTTCTTTGTAGCCCAGGACTCAGTTTTCCTTTCCATCAGTCCACTTCTTGCATCTAAAGTGGCAAAGGGTGGGGCGCATGGGTGGCTCAGTCGGTTGAGCGTCCAACTTCAGCTCAGGTCATGATCTCATAGTTTGTGGGTTCAAGCCCAGCATCAGGCTCTGTGCTGACTGCTTGCTCAGAGCCTGGAACCTGCTTCAGATTCTGTCTCCTTCTCTCTCTGCCCCTCCCCTGCTCATGCTTTGTCTCACTCTGTTTCTCAAAAATAAATAAAATTAAAAAAAAAAAAATTAAAGTGGCCAAGAGAGTTGAGCCATTCCTGTTTTGAGACTCCCCCTCTGCTGACTGAGCTTTCTTATTCTTCTTTATTTTTTTTTTTATAATGTTTACTTATTTTTGAAAGAGAGAGAGCACACACACATGAGTGGGGGGAAGAGCAGAGAAAGGGGGACAGAGGATCTGAAGCAGGCTCCCTGCTGTTGACAGCAAGCCTGTTGCGGGGCTCAAACTCAGGAACCATGAGATCCTGACCCGAGCTGAAGCCGGATGCTTAACCGACTGGGCCACCCAGGTGCCCCTGACGGAGCTTTCTTCTAAGCAAAGCCAGGGCAGGAGAATTTGTTGCCCGCTACCTTTGTGTTGAGTGGGGTAACGCCATACTTAATTGGCAGTGGTCAGGGTCATTCCTTCTTAATAGGAATTTTTGACGTTTTTATAATTAGCCCGTCGTATACCAGTCGTGTTACCGTATTTGAAGTGCTTGAAAATAGTTTACTCTCCCGTAAGTCAAGGATATCTCCTTGTTTACCTGATTCTCTGCAAACTTCCTTTTTCCTCAGCTAATAGGAAAGTCAACTTTCCTCTAGTTCATCCTAAGTAATGAAACCATTTTGCCCTTTTATGGAACATTTTGAATACTTATGTAACATTCGGTTATTTTCCAGGAAATAATGGGACCTTGTCTTGAAACGTTGTGTGCTTTATGACTGGGTTTATGACACCAGACGGAAGCGACGGACTTAAATCCTCTAGCCACCTGGCCTTCCTTGCTACCCTTCATTCGTTTGGCTTTTGACTTTTGATGAAGTTCTCACATCCGGAAATATGCCTGGGTGCTGAGCCTTATGCAGTGAATGTTCTAGGGTTTCAAATATTTGACCCTCACCGGTTTCCCCAGGCTTTTTACCTCCATCAGTGATAGGACACACTTTCTTTTTGTCATAAAAAGTAATTGGTTGTTTCTTTTAATCTGCTCAGCTGCATTCCAGAAAGTAATAAATCTTTGAAATTATTGAAATAATGAGCAACAATTATAGATGTTGGGTTAACCTTGGGAACTAATCCTAAGGGAAATGAAGAATTTATCCTATTTCAACATCCCTCCCATTCTTCTGTGTATTTTTTGTTTGTTTCCGTTATTACAGATTCATTTATATTAACTTTACAGATAACCGAACAAGTTATTGCTCTTGGGCACCATAATCTGCACCTACTATGAAAGCTGTGTCCAGGTTTCTCTGATGGGGTCAGTTTACCCGGAGTTTTTATCAGTTGGGAGACTTACTGAAATTCTTGGTTTTCAGCCAAGTTTCTATTTCATTACAGGTGGAAAACCTGGATCTCGCTCTACATTCACTAAAATAGGTTGATGGGGGCAAGTAAAATGATCAAGAGGGGAGCGTGGGTTCCAGAAAGCAAAGAGCAAAAAAATTAGGACTCCAGAGTTACAGGATGAAGGGAGAGTGTAGGGGAAGGGCAGGTAGGCCGTGGGCCTGCTCTGGCACAAAAGGGCATGTCTCTGAGCTAGAGGGAGGTAGTTTTAGTTCAAATCAAGGGAACTGGAATGTTTTGGAGGCTAGCAGGCACATCGAGCTCATTATTGCCCTCTGGCAGACCAGGGCTGTGGATTCAAGAATGATTTAGGCAAAACCCGCTGATGTCCTTTCGACATCCAGGTAACGTGCAGATGACACCTGAAACCTTTGAGTGTGCCGTCACACAGGCGAGTGATTCTGTTGCACAGACTAGGTTTTGATGCCCTTGTCAGACATAATGTCTGGTGAGACGTGGACTTCTGGTCCTACCCAGGGTGACAGTTTTTATGTTCTTCAAATTGGCCATCTTCCAGAAGTCTCCATTTTACCGTGCTTATCCCTGAGTACCTGAACTTCTGTAGAGAATTTTTATTTGAGTCATAAATTTTTAATGTCAAAACCTTCCTGACAATTATTAGCAAAATGTTTAGTCCAAGAAGAGAGATTAAATACATATATCTTATAACTTAGCTACCTAATGACTTCACCCAGTGAGGGTTTTCGGTTTAGAAGTAGTTTCCTCAGACTTTGGGGACAGACACCTAAAGATCTCCTAGTTTAGTGGTCATAGCACAACCTGTGTAATATATTGTCAGCTGCCTGCCATGTAAAACATATGTTCACAGAAGCAACCCAAAATATATAGTTAGGCAGTTCTTGCCAATTAAAGCCTCCTTCTTTAAAAAAAAATTTTTTAATAAAAGTTCATATTTGCACAATAAATGATTTATAGAGAAATTTTAATGTATAGCTTTCCACCGAGTCTAACTGAAATTAGAAAGCTTTGAAATGAACTCATAAATATTGTTGTAACATACAAAATATACTGGAAGCTGTAAAATGTACAGCAGTTTATCACTGGAAAGTTAAGCTACATTAAAGGATGTAGATTTGGTTTAACTCTGTCTTCCCCTCGTGGCTCAGCAATAACTTTGTACAATGCTGAACAGTTTGCAAAGTACCTTTTATGTATATCGTTTAATTTGATCTGTGTAACCAACCCTGTAAGTCAGGAGGGTAGGTCTTAACATCCTGGTTTTATAGCCAATGGAGCTGTGGTCACAAGAGGCTCGTGGAGGGTCACCGAGTAGCTGAGTGAGGACTGAAGAACACACAGACTCTGTGACTCACAAATCCAGGCCTCTCTCCCTTCAGCCATGCTAACCCATAATATAATACCATTCGGTCAGGCACAGTCCTGGAATAACCTCAGACAGTGCTTAACGCTGAAGGGCATATGCTGTGTTTTAATCAAAGAAGACTATGGCAGCAAGGATTAGCATCGCGGTCCCTGTGTCTAATGCTGGATAGCTGCATGTTTGAAAAAGCTCTGTATTTGCATCTTCGATCAGATAATACACTAAGCATTGTTTTATAGAGGATTACCATAGCATCTGTAGTGTGTTTTAGATAACACAATTAAAATAGCTCCTATTTTGTGTGATGCCTTTAAAGCCACCTCTGACCTTGGACACATACATCAATAACTAGATCTGGATTGAAATGTAGCACTGACATTACAAGCAAAGGTGTGTAGAGGACAGACCATGAGCTGTCTCTAATTCTAGCAAGTGGGGGGGGGGGGAGATTTGTAAATAGAATCTCTAATAATGTCAGAGTGAACTCTAAGAGTGTCACAGTGAACTGTGTTTACATTTTATGTTGCTGTAGGAACTGAGACTAGATGGGTCGATTGCATCTTTCGATCATTTCCAAATGAAATTTTATTAAAATTCTCTCCAGACAAGTGTCTTTGTAAGGATTATTAATAAAGCCTAAAATACAAATTTTAGGTTCCTTTCTTTTATAAAAACAAAGCCAAGGGTTTTTTTTTCGAAGCTGTTGGAGGAACATTAAAATGATAACTGCCAATAAAGGTGGAGGGGAAGCAGAGACTAAATAATCCCCCAAGTTGGTAACCAGGGCTGACTGTGTGACCCATGTTGCTGGAATCACTCTTTCACGTTGGAATCACCGGGGTTCTGGACGTGAGACTAAAGATGCATTTCCTCATGCACTGGATATATTCCTTCTGGTCACTTAACTGTTGTTTTTTAGACAGCAGCATTGGTGGCGGTTAAAAGACCAGAATCTGGAACCTGGATTCTAGATTCCAGGTGAGTTCAAATCCTGGCTCTGCTACTTACCAACCGAGTAAGTACCTTTGGGCAGTTGTTTAACCTTTGCGACTATAAAAAGCGATGCTGACAGTAATCCATTTCAAGTATTCAAAGTAGTTTGTGGCCCACAGGATCCTCATTCTGTTCAGATCACCAGGTTAGAATGGTTGGGGATGGTGGGAAAAGAAAGATAAAGAATCTGGGGACTTTACGGCATGGTAGAAGATCATTCCAACGAAGATTTAAGGATTGCTTTCCTGGGTCCGGATGAGGTGGGATGAATAGCCACGGGAAATGAATCTTTCCACAGTAGAACCGGAGCCTACCATTTCCCTTAGGCTCTGCTAACAATTTAATGCTGGGTTATTCATTATTCATCATTATTCCTGTTCTGACAGGCAGGTGTCCGATTCTCACACACACACGCACGCGCGCGCACACACACACACACACACACACACTCTCTCTCTCTCTCTCTCTCTCTCTCTGTCTCTCTCTCTCTCTGTCTCTTTCTTTTTCCTCATGTGCATGCACATGCACACATATGCATGCACACACTTTTTTCAAGTGCAACAGTTCAGAGGACTACTTAGGGTTGGTTATATGCGCTCAAGACTTGAGTCTTCCTCTGTATGAGAGTTTGAGTCTGTTTCTCCATGTCTCCCTGTTTTGGAGTGCCCCACCTTACTATTTCCTAAGTGAAGGGGGAAGGGATCATTTAAAGGGAGGGAAATAAAAGGTTTCAGGAATGAAGAACCATGGATTTCTAAAGCCACTCACATTGTACCAGGTTATTTTGTGTATATTTCTTTAAGGTTTTTTTCCCCCCCGCCCCGTCTCTGCTTCTGAAGCTACCGAAAGCACATTGATCACTTTTTACAGCTTTTCCATGATAGGTGCAGTAGTTGCTTTTTTATTGAACCATAGATTGCAGCATTATAAAACACACTCATTCAGAGGAGTAATGAAGGCCATTTTTAATTGCACTTGGGAAGCAGGGCGCTATTATTAAATTATACCTGCATCTGTATTGGAAGGAAGAGAGAGAAAACCAGATCATGTTTCTCTTTGGGATTTGAGGTTTCCCAGAGCTGAAGTGAATTCAGGGCTGCGTGACAAAATTTGGAACTTTAGCCTTTTGGGATTATGAGTCAGAATTTCCCCAGTTCTGTGATTAACCTCACACACCCACAACTATTGCAGATCTAACAGCCGAGAGGTTAGTAATCTAAGGTTGTTCACTGGTGGGTGACTGCCTATATACAAATAGGACACATTGGCACACAAGGTTTTTAGTTAAAATTTTTGTGTAGATACATGTATTTGTTTGCTAGGGCTGCCATAGCAACGTCTGTAAACTTGATGGTTAAACACAAACCTCATAGTTCTGGAGGCTAGAGGTGCAAGATCAAGGTGTCGGCAGGCTTCCTTCTGTGGGGCTGTTAGAGACAGTTCCATGCCTCTCTCCTAGCGGTTGGTGGTTTCTGGCAGTCTTCGGTGTATTTTGGCTTATAGAAACAAGGTTCCTAACTCTGCCTTCATCCTCGCATGGTCCTCCTTCTCTCCTTCACTTTTTCTATCTCCCTCCCTTCCTCCCTTTTCCTCTCTCTCTCTCTCTCTGGCTGTGTATGTGTATGTCTGCGTCCCTCCGAATTTCCCCCTTTTATAAGGATGCTAGTCATTGGATTAGGGGCCCATCCTACTCCAGAATGACCTCATCTTAACTAATTATATCTGCAATGATATATCTTATCATTATCTTATCTCCAAACAAGGAACTTCAAAATATAAATGTGGGGGTGGGGGAGGACACAATTCAACCCATAACATACAGCTATAGATTTCTCTCTATTGGTATATGTATATATATCACAATGTTCATGCTATAGGTTGTTGAGAATTTCTAAGAAGTGTAGGAATTAGTTGCAAGAAAAAGAATTTTGTGCAACGAACGGTACTAATTTCCTTCTTGACATTTCTGGAAAGTGAAATTGCTCTGAGCCAATGCATCAATGCATGGAAAATCCTGTGCGAGAGCTCGTTCCTTTTGTTGCATTCTTCCAAGGATTCTTTTGGCAGCCTTGTGTTCAGTCCAGATGCCTTCCACGTCCGGTGCTTATGCATGTGTGTACACGATTGTGTGCAGGGTTGTGCGAAGCCAATTACGGTTGGAAGCAGTTGCTTAGCTGGCAATTAGGTTCCTCGCAGGCTCGAATTACGCTGCTTTGAATTAAGATTGTGCAGATTTGAGTTGCTTTGGTAATTTGCAAAAGCCATCGCGGGGTTATAACTAGAAATATAATCTTCCAATTAGGTTTTCTATCCAATACCTGTTTTGTTCATTAGACTGCAGGCCCATTTTAAGTATTTTTCGAAACCAAGGGTAAGAGTGTTTGCATGCCAACCAGGGGAGTCCCCAACCGCAGATTTTTTGAGGACCCAATTCTGGCATTATTATTGTTTAGCAACTCAGGTACAAACAAGCATCAAATAACTCTTCCATTGCATATAAAACGTGAGGTTTTGCCGTCGACAAAACCTTTCAAAAGTGAGATCTGTTGTTTAAATATGAAGTAGTAGTCTATTATTAACCTAGGCCAGCCAAGACCCACTCTTTAATTAGCATGCAAAAGAGAGGATAATACAGGAGGAGAATGAGGTTGATTTTACTTAGTAATGTTTTGGGGTTTTAAAATCCACCCTAAAGTGATCAGATTAGGGTCCAGGGAGACAAATGGATAGAAATATCTTAAATTCAAGATGATGGACGTCTTCTCCTTAGAAATATGCTTGTACCAGTCCATCTGGGGTAACAACATGCTAAATGTTACATGCCTTGCCTCTTTCGCTGGACATTTTATAAACGCCGCTCGCAGACAGAGAAAGAAGTTCACGAGTTGCACACTCAGCTGGATGATTTTTCACAAAGTGGACCCCTTCCTGTGTAACCAGCGTGCAGGTCAGGACGCAGAGCCCCCAGAGGCTGCTCGTTTCTCTCTTCCGGTCGCTAACTCAGACTTCCGATTGTGCTGAAAAGGTGCTTTGTTTTCCACCGGCAGTAAATACTGGTAAATTTTTTGAGAACATGCTTCCATCGCGGTGTTTCTTTAGCCGTAGTTTAATTTTGACTGGGGGTGTTTTCGTGTGTCTTGTTCACCCTGCTGGAGGCTGGGTTTCATTCACCCCTTAGAGTTGAGGCTTCTGGCTGACGTGACACCCAACTGACGATGGCCTTGACTGTGGAGGGAAGTGTCTTCTTCACTGATTGCGCACGCATGTCCGGGTCTCATCCCCTTCACCTCCCTGCTGCTGTGTTAGTTCCCAGGGCTGCTGTGACCAAGTACCACCGACTAGGTGGCTTTAGATGACAGAAATTTGTTCTCTGACAGATCTGGAGGCCAGAAACCCCAGACTAAGGTACTGCCGGGGCTGCGTTCTCTCTCAAGACCCCAGATGTTTTTCCACGCCTCTTCCAGCATCCAGTAGCCCCCAACATTCCTTGATTTGTGGCAGGACAGTTCCAGTCTCTGCTTCTGTCTTCACATGGCCGCCCTCCCCGTGTCTGCGTGTGTCTCTCTCTTGGCGAGGCATTCTCCTCACTGTCCCTTTCCAGTTCTTATAAGGATTCCAGTCATATTGGATGATCTCATCTTAATGAACTCTATTTCCAACAAGCCTATTTCGAAATAAGATCGCATTCGGAAGTGCTGGGGTTATGACGTCAGCATAGCTTTTGGGGACACAGGTCAAGCCATAGTATCTAGTTTTCCCTCATTCTTGGTCTAGATGTCACCTTCTCCGGGAAGTCTTACGTGATACTGCTTTCTCCAACATCTGGCTTTGACATCCCTTTTGACGCCAGAACTTCCTCACTGGAATGCCTCTTAGCCTATCTCACAACTGATTCTGTTTTTAGCCCTCTGCTAGGCTCTAAGAACCCTGATGTCAGAGATAATTCAGGATATTTTAGAAATATTTTTTCAAATTCTTGGAAGTGTTACGTTATAGAAATGTGGATACCTTTATGCATTTTTATGTAACTTGAAATATTGGTATCATTCCTCTTTTGGGGGAAGAAATGATACTTAAACACTTACCTAAAAGCAAAACCTTGGGTGAAACATTAACCCCTCTCTTGAGTTTTTGTCATTGTGGACAAATGCAGTTTCTAAATCCTTGGCTTGAGATCACACAATTGTGGAACAGATGTGGGATCCAGTGCTCTCAAGGACCTTAAGCAGCTTACCGATCCAGCCGTTTAAAGACTGTTTACTGGCCGTGGCAACATTACTTCTGGTTGCCTGTCTTAATTCATTTTAGATTAATCTGTCTTGTAGTTCGAAGGAAAATGAATTGAGTCAGTAACTTCAAGAGTTATGTAAAATCTGTACAGTGCTAAATAATTGAATGGGGTTTTATGTACGGTCTTGAAATTGGAATGTCAATTTGACACAAATGCTCCAAAACAGAGTGTTAGATGAGCTGATCTGTTCCTCATATAAAAGCTCTGAAGCTTCCATTCCTGTATCACTCTAGAACTTTCCATGCCCCTCTGTCACAGCATAGTTAGGACCCATTTCTTTTCCTTGAGGATGTTAACTTTGGGAGAGGCAAATTTGCCAGTGTGGCTGCTGGGCCTGGAGTTGAGGGTTTGGGGGTAATTGTGTCCACACTTCACTGTACTGATGAGTCATCCAGGGGGTTAAGTTAGGAAGGATACTTTCTGCGCCCCACCCCCGAAACTTTGATTCAGCAGGACTGTGGTTGGGTCCAGGAAAGTCCTTTGGAACCACTGGTGGTTCCAGTACTGACATCCTCAGACCACATGTTAAAGAAATAACAAGTTTAGGGGCTGTGAGGGAAAGAGTATGTGGACTCTTGAGGGGAGGCTTAAGATGATTTCCCATTAAATATATTTATCACAGCTAGGTGGACCAAAAATTATTTGAGTGGGAGAAGGAGTTTTTGCCAACCCAAAGTAAAGAAATGCTGGAGATTTTTCCCAGACATCTGTGGGAGGAAGGCTAAAGTATCATTCTTACCAGAGAATATATTAGAGTTCTATTGCCATTCCCTTTAATCCCATTTTTCAGATGGGAAATATTTGAGGCTCAAAGAGCAATGAAAACTAACATTTGTTGATCACTTAAGAAATGAAGCAGCAGCAATACTTATAGGTATTGTCATTATTTTTATTTCATTTACCCTGTAGAACAGCCCTGTGAGATGTCATCACCGTTTATAGATATAGAAAGTGAGAGGTCGTTCACATAACTTGCAAGGATTACACATTTAGCATGTGGTTAAGTTGGGATTCACACACAGCTGTATGTATTTGAGTTCAAAATCCATTGTGTTGTTACTACATCAGGTAGATTTTTAAGATTGTCAAAACACAGGATGCCCAGTTTAATTGGAATTTCAGGTGAACAATGTGTATTTTTAGTATGGCTCATGATGTATTTGGGACATATACTAAATTTACTAAAACTTTAGTGGGAAAACCTATACTTTCCAAAATTAGTGGGTATACTTATACTAAAAAAATTCATTGTGTATCTGAAATTCACGTCTGACTGGGCATCTCTATTTTTATTTGCTAAATCTGGTCACCCTGTATATGGCTAGGGGGTTTCACATCATAGGGTCATCTCCTCCTGACTTCTGACTCCAAGTCCATTCCCTCCTTCTTTCTAAGTGCCACATTCTGTACTCCTATCTGGGGTTCTTCCCTCTTCTCTTTGGGGCCAAAATGAATGGCCTATCTACTCTGTCCTTTATTCTTAGGTAGGTAGATCATAGCTCAGGTAAGAATAGGGTCTGTCTGAAGTCAGTGAACACCTGGACATAGCTCGCACTTTCTTCACCCATAGCATAGATATTTTCATTTGTTGAATTTTAGAGATAAGAGCAAGGGCCAAGGTCAAGTACCTTCTTAGTGGTGATAGAATCAGGCCACTACTCAGCCACAACAAATTTAGGGAAAAGGCTTTTATTTGGGGTATCAATGATTAGAGTCAGAGCGGTAAGGGTGAGTTAAGAAAAATATTCCCTGGAGTAAAATTTTTGTGAGAAAAAATAATAATTGTATTTTGGTTAATGTTAGATCCAGTGCCTGATAACAATTATATTCCAGTTAATGTTAGATTGAGTGCCTATTACGTGCCAGGCAATTTACATACATCATCATTCTTACAGGCTGCCCTGTGAGGCAGTCATTATTATCAGCCCCATTTTAAAGATGTGGAAGCTGATAGAGAAGTGACGCGCGGCCCCAGCCACAGGTCTAATGGTAGTGACGCACAGGACTGGAGTCTCTCCCCACAGCACTGTTCTTCTGTGCCCTATGCTGCCCTTAGTGCTATAAATCCTGTTAGTTGGGCGCAGTCCTCCCCCCTCTGCCGCTGTAAACTGTCCTGTCAGGTGGCCCTTGTAGTAATCTGTGCTCTGGCGTCAGAGGCCCACAGTCCCCGAGGGTTTTGTGAGCTCGGCCCGAGTGTGCTGGTGAGGAAATCGGGACTGTACACGGGGACACGAGCACCTCACTCCCTGTAGTTTTAGACATAGTAGCTTCCCAGGAACGGGGCCATGCCAGAAGTGCCTTTTAATACCTGTGGCAAACTGGGAAAGCCACTGCGACTTCTTGAGGACTTAGCTGTTGTCCCAGGGGAAATACTGTCAGATGTGCCCTGTGTGCGGCGGAAGCTTCCAGCAAGCTGCTTAACTCTCGATGACTGCAGAATTGCTTTGGACTTAAAACTGGCTCTGGCATGCACTTAAACCAAGATTCCCTGCTTTTGGAGAGAGCCTGTGAAAGCCTGCATCTATGGGTTTTCCTTTATTAGTAAATGATAATGAAGACTTTAAAGAAAAGAAACACATCCACAGTAGTATTCCATGCTGTTGTGAAGACGGAGTGTGAAGACTGAGGGCAGGACTTTGGACGTGCCCTTGCCTCGTGCCCCTCCAGCTACATGTGTGAGCGTCTCTGTTTGCCCCAGGGCCAGCTGCTTCTGTTTCTCTCTGGGCCTCGCCGGTACTCTGGCTGCAGCAGACATTCTCCCTTCTAGAACCGTTGATAAATACAGACTCTCCCCATTTCTAAGCAATTAAAAGGGTTCCTGGAAATAGTGAGATCCAAGCTGGGGATTTGTCTTTAAGTGAATCTCAACTACGTGTCAGAGGCGTGGCAGAGCCATACCTGATCCTTGAAAACTCAACCAAAAAGCCTTCTAAGCCAGAAAAGGGGGGAAAGTGGGAGGCAAAAGGTGGGGAATTTTGGAGTTTGAGAAACCAGAAAAAAATCACTTTTCACATCTATGATTTTGGATAAGTTGTCTTAGTTTCTTAGGACCACATTTTTCCTAATCTTCTCCATATCATAAGGTGGTAGTGGGAAATGGATTTTGATTTATAGAAATCTGATTTTGTAGGAGTTTTTAAATTAAAAAACAGCTATTGCATAATTCCAGGTATTCATTTATTGATGTTCATAATAGAAATACTTTGTCAACACCTATGGCAGGTATGCTTTGAGGCACTCGGGGATAGAGTATTCACGGGGCAGGTTTCCATTCTAGGCAGGGAGATGGCTAATAGACAAATCAGTAGATGGAGTGTACTTTTTTCTTTTTAAAGTTTCTTTATTTATTTTGAGAGAGTGAGAGGAGAGGAGGGGGCAGAGAAAGAGGGAGCGAGAGAATCCTAAGCAGGCTCCGCACTGTCAGCTTGGAGCCCAGTGCAGGGCTCGAACTCACAAACGGTGAGATCGTGACCTCAGCTGAAATCAAGAGTCAGACGCTTAACTGACTGAGCCACCCAAGTGCCCCTGGGGTCTACTTTTTTTTTCTTTTTAATTTTTTTAACATTTATTTTCGAGAGATAGAGGGAGAGAGAGAATGCAAACTGGGGAGGGGCAGAGAGAGAGGGAGACACAGAATCCAAAGCAGGCTCCAGGCCCCGAGCTGTCAGCACAGAGCCCGACGTGGGGCTCGAACTCATGAGCCGTGAGATCATGACCTGAGCCGAGGTCGGGTGCTGAACTGACTGAGCCACCCAGGCGCCCCTGGAGTGTACTTTTAATGGCAGGTATGATGGTGAGGACAAGAGACACAGGGGATTTAGCTGTGGAGGCAGGGAGTGCTTGCCTCCCTGAGGACATGGCTGCTTTGCTAGAGGTGACAAGTAGCCATGGCGGGCAGGCGCACCTTCCCCTCATGGAGACCCCATTTTCTTTTGTGCGTCTTTCTGGCCCTCACTTTTCTTTCCCCTCTTCTCTCCTTCACCGTTGCTCTCCCAGCGTCACATTACCGGACAGAATAGAATTACCCACAGAAAGCTTTCGTTGATGTTGCTCTCCTGTTGGAGTGTTACCGGAAACCTTGGCACCATGAGAGCCTACCGCCGAAGGAGCTTCTAGCGAAAGGAGAGACTGAAGCCTGAGATGGGCTAGAGTGAGAAAAAGGGAGACGTGAGCCGACAGAGTTCTTAAAACTTTCATGAGGTTCGGTAGACCCACGACACTTGGGGGCCGCTCTGCCGCTCGAGAGAATTGATGCCTTCAGCCACGCTAATGGAAGGCTCCCCGCAAACTGAGGTGCTCTGTAAATACACTTCTGATGGTCCTGAAAGCTAATATCAGCACTAACTGCTCTAAAGCTTCTCCTTTTAAATAGGTGAGATGGATTTCAGGAGGTCAGCGTAACACATGCAAGTGAAATTTGTGTTGGTTTTCTTTGTAAACAGCCACAGCTGGAAGTCTCCCCAGCTGGTGGTCAAAGTGCTGTTTTCTTCTTGTTATTTTGCTGAGATTTGGGGAGAGTTGAAGTAGAGTTGGGGGTGAATAAGCTGCCAAGTGTGAAAATATACGTGGATCCTGCCAACTCTGAGTCTCAACATCCATCTTTTTAAAAAATATTTTTAATGTTTATTTTTGAGAGAGAGAGACAGACAGACAGAGAGACAGAGCACCAGCCAGGGAGGAGAGAGAGAGAGGGAGACACAGAATCCAAAGCAGGCTCCAGGCTCTGAGCTGTCAGCACAGAGCCTGATGCGGGGCTCGAACTCACGGACCGTGAGATCGTGACCTGAGCGAAGTCGGACACTTAACTGACTGAGCCACCCAGGCGCCCTCAACATCCATCTTTTTATAGACAAATAAAGACACTGTGGGGCAAGGGCTGCTCTAACTTCCCGTCTGTCTTACACGTGGTACAGTGCCCTGTTGGCGGATTTGCCCTCCCTGGTTCTTAAGCCTGCCCCTAACTCTTGACCACCTCCTACACCTCCATACCCTCAATGGCCTCTTCCCCTCTTTGTACTAGATTCATTTCTGGTGCAGGCAGATGTAGACCGGGTGTCAGCGTGTGTGATACCCCTGCCATTACAGAGCCCGCAAACGTTGGCCAGTATCTGGTCCCTGCTTGCTTCGACCGGTCCTTTTTCTCCACACGCTTTTCTCAAATTGCCCCTCTGTGGACCAGGGCCATGACTCACCTAAGGGCTCATTTTGTAGTACTGAAAATAGGGATGTGAGATCTTGGCCAAGTTTTTGATGTTTCTTCCAGGATCAAGAGGTAATCTGGGAAATGCAGTTTGGCTGCCAAAAATTCGGCATTTCCAGGATACTTCGGTGGTTCCTTAGAACAGAGAAGGGTATTAGAGTCTGAGAGGTGTGGTTATTTTCCCAAAAGCAGCTCAAAAGCCACTTTCACCAGAAAGGACTAGCAAACTTCTGAAGTCCCTATTGTGCTGTGTGGCCTCTGGAGCACCTGGGGCCTCCGATCCCCCTTCGCTGAAGCCCACAGCCGTCTCATTTCACATACTGATTTCCCCAGTCTTCTGGGGTTTCCACCACTAAAACCCCCTTCCCATTTCCTCTTAAATGTCCTGGAAGTTCTACTACTAGGAATTTAGCCTCCAGATAGACTTAAATAGGCATGAGATGACCTGTGTAATTAATAATAACCACACCTGACACTTGCTGAGCATTTACCCTGTTTCAGGAACTAAGGATTTAACAGCTCTGTGAGATAAGGCTAATCACATCTTTATTTCTAGATAAGGTCATTGAAGCAGGAAGAAGTTAAGTAACTTGACTGACCTTTTTTTTCCTTCTTTTTTTTACTACACTTTTGTTTTTAATAACAGGAGATTGGAAACAACCTATTCAATGTATGTCTAATTAAATATAACCTGTTTCATTTGTCCCATGGGCTTGCTGTGCATGCGATGGGGGTAGGGACAGAGAGAGTTGTGGGGTTGGGGGGTGGTACAGAGGACCCGAAGTGGTCTCCGTGCTGTCAGCACAGAACCTGATGTGGGGTTCGAACTCATGAACCATGAGATCATGACCCGAGCCAAAGTTGGATGTTTAACCGACTGAGCCACCCAAGCACCCGGTGTGTGGTGTCTCTTATGTGACCTGTCTGCAGACGTGTTTTCTTTGACCATCAAACAGTTAAAAAAAATTGAATTTATTACCATCTCCAATGATTGGGAAGTTTCACATAAATGTTGGGATCCAGTGCTTAGGTAGGAAAATTGGAAGGAAGACAATAGGAATCTGACAGTACTAGACTTGTATCACTCTGTGGCGGCTCTCTTCCAGAACCACGTGGGGGCTCGTTTTCTCAAGTTTGCATCCGATCACACTCAAAGCCAGCTCTAGTCTAAAGGGCATTGGCTTGGTCTGAGGAGAAGTGGATTCTAGTTTCTTTTATCCCTAAAGCAACTCATGACGATGATGTGCATCGTTGTCTGCTGAGGATGGAAAGGAGACTCTGAGACATGAAATGACATCAGCCCATGTTGCACAGTGAAGTGGGTTAGGATAACATGAAACTTGAACTCAGATCATCCGACTGTAATGGTTTCTCCGCCAAACCACAGTTGTCTCTCATGATTTTATTGGACCTCTATAACATTACTAGAGGTGGGTAAAGTATCACATCCATTTTTCGGATGACCAAACCAAAACGTGGTACTGCTGTGAAAAAGGAAGGTGACATAACAAAAGGGCAGAGCTGGCATCTGGTCCCAGGTTTTCTGAATCCAGACACTATACCCTTTTAGTTGTATCCATAAACTACATGGACCTATATGAATTCCAAGACTCTTTGCAGTGGAAACATTAATGATTCTAACATATTTGATTCTGAACAGAAGCAGGAAAGGTGGAGGGAGCCTCATTGTTGATGTTGTTTTAGAACAAGTGGAAAGTTCATGGGGGTCAAACAACAACTTGTAGGAGACTCACTCCTTGCAAGGCACTAACTGGTCTGGGAGCTGTAGAACATGAAAGCAGGAGAGATGCGAACAGGGATAACAGATTGCTTTCCAGAGCTCTATAAACTCTGATGGGGACCTAGCTGTATACAGCTGGAAGGATTTAAGCACTTTTATAAAGACTACACCTCGATAAGTACATGTTAACATTATTTCAACTGTGTTCTTATAGAGTAAAAGGGTTGTCGTGCTGTATGATATCAGTTAGAGATGGCTGCTTGATGCTTGATGGGGAGTTCTTTTAAGACATTGTATAGTGCTATTTGGACCATATTAATTAATGCTGGGTATCAGCCACTACATTTCTAAGGTGGAGGTTCTCTGCCATGAATGAAGAAAGATGGGGTGTGCTATTCACCCTGATGAGGTTGCCCGTTGAAGAGTTGGCAGTCAACCTACAATCTTCACTTCCAGTAACATGGAAGAAAAGGTGCCAAGCGGGCCCAGGATCACAAAGACAGTCGGTATCGTGGTGGAGATCCTGGACCCAGAACCAGCCTGCCAGGTTTAAAATCCTGGCTTTGACACTTACCAGTTGTGTGACCTTAGATCATTAATTTATTGGACTGTTCGTCGCTTCATATTTCTCCTCTGTAGAACTAAGAAAATAAATTCATAGGTCATAGTATTGTTGGGAAGCTCAGTGAGTAACTTGTGAAAAATTTGGAGGACGGAGCCTGGCACATGCTAAATAGCGCATAGGTATTAGCTGCTGCTGCTGGTTTTTGTTTTTGTTTTTGTTCTTGCTTTTGTTTTGTTGTCTGTTTTCTTTTTTTTTTTTTTTAAATCATTGTTGAGATGCCTGTCTCTGAATTGCTGTGTTGTAGCAGACAGAGCTTGGGATCCAGAGCCAAGAAAGTGGTGGGCACAGACACTGTAAATGGGTATCATCTCGGGCTTCATTCCCTAAACCTTAATGTGAAGACACTGACTAATTCCCTGTAGTGAGGCTGGGACAGCCCCTTGCATACAAACCCCTGGCTGTCAAAAGACCCGTGACCTTGGGGAGGAACATGAGACTTGACCTTGAGTTCTGACTCTACCCGTCCCCAGCTCTAGGATCTCATGCAACTCACCTTTATTCAGGGTTTTGTCTCCCTCACCCCCATGTAATAGTGGGATAAAAATAACATCTTTCAGGATCTGTGCAGGGAATAAGTAATGTTTGGTAAATGCCCAGAGAGTGTGGTGTGTGGTGGGCTTGTAGATGCTCAGTAAGTGCCAGCGTCTCTCAGTATTATTATCAATGAAAAATTCTGGTCTCGGATCCCGGAAATCAAAATACTTTACCCTAACTCCATAGACTATATATATATATGCAAAAAACATATATATATATATATGCAATATATATATATATAAAATATGTATATGCTATATATATATATATATATATATATATATACACATATATATATATAGTGTGCGTGTGTGCCTGAAATCATACATATTGCATGTTACTTGGAGAACGTGGGTAAATGAATTGCAGCCTGGCAGGGAGTGACTTGCTTGAGATGAAATTAAAAAGAATTTCCTGGATTTGTGATGCAGGGAAGTTCACAGTTGACAGTGGTTAGAATAGAGGGTAACTGAAACACCCCATGTGCAGGACCCAGGATAATGATTGCAAGTGGTTGCAAAAGTAATAGAAAGATTGAGCCATGGACTGAGTTTAGTTGGACATCTATACTCTGCTCCGGGTCCAGTTTCTCCCCTCCAATGGCTTAAAGATTTAGAGTGTTAGCGCTCTTCCTCCCCAGCCAAATCAATCTCATTTTTTTTCCTGTATTTTGTCCACACTCTCTTGCTTGCATTTGCTGATTCATTCAATAAATATTTAGCTTCAGGGGTACCTGGCTGGCTCAGTCAGTAGAGTGGGCGACTCTTAATCTCGGGGTTATAGGTTTGAGCCCCACATTGGGTGTAGAGATAACTTAAAAATAAATTCTTTAAAAATATAAATGAATGAATGAATGAATGAATGAATGAATGAATATTTAGCTTCTGTTATGTGCTAGGTTGTCAGGTGCAGCAGTAAAACACACACACACATGCATGTGCATATATGTAAACACACACATGTGCACGTGAATCCCTCCCTTTATAGAGTTTACATTCTAGCTGAGGAGGACAGAAAATTTATTTCAAAATTGCAGTGATATATGTAGTTTATTTTCCTTAGGATTGTTGAGGGTTTCTCCATATTTTTTTTTCCCCTCTGCTATTTGGGAGGTTGTGCGTTCTGCTTCTCTTCTTTGAAGGACTTCTAGTCTATTTAAAGTTCACAAAACCTGTTCTTTGTAGAGCCTCACAGGATTTCAGGGAGCATGGTTTGATCTGCAATTCATTCAAATGTTTGTTAACATATTAGAATGTGGTGGTGATCTTGCTTTTCTGTTGTGCTAAAAGCAAAAGTATAGATAAGTACACAAAATGTGAAAATGTACCTGTTTGGAGTCAATAAATATGAAAATGAAGTATATTATTAAGCTCTGCTGGAGGTCAGTTTCAAATGTATTCTGTTTTTCTGTGGGATTTTTCTTCAAAAAGTTAGTAACTACTGGGTTGGTATGTTGAGCAATATTTTAAATTGAAATCAAAGTAGAATAAATCTATATTTTGACCAGAACATGTATGCCTGATTATGGGGAAATGGAACTTGCCGACAATAAAATTAAGCTTCAATTTGAGCTTGTAGATACATTTGGCAAAATCTCTGAGCTTATGGTGCAGCTGGCTGGCCCGTGAGAAAACTGATGGTTTTCTTTTCCATTTCTTTGTTTCTATCTTTTTGACTCTTGACTTGAGGAGTCCAGATTCCCATAAACATTGCGTAAATAGGTATATTAGGGCCTCAGAACTAGAAAAATCTCATTGCCTAGTGGCTGGTTGGAACTTTAGAAAACATACAAACACATTTTTTATTTAAATCTCTCTAATGTGAAGATAACAGTTAACAGTGTTTCAAAATGACATCTTTTTTAAGTGGAATTCATACTAAGGAAAAATGACTTTGAAAATAGTGTATGGATGTATTTCCATTGTTAGATTTTGTTGCTATAAAGAATATAGCACCCCCCCCCCACTTTCCTATCTTCTCATTTTTGAACATTAGACAATGACTATTTACTTTGTCTAAAAATCTCCCAACAGGAATCTCAGTGGTATTCTTTTGAAATTGACTTGTTAAAGGGGCACCTGAGTGGCTCAGTTGGTTAAGTGTCCAACTTGTGGTTTCGGCTCAGATCATGGTCTCATGGTTCATGGGTTCCAGCCCCACATCAAGCTGTGTGGAGCCTGCTTGGGATTCTGTCTCTCTCTCTCTCTCTCTCTCTCTGCCTCTATCCTGCTTATTCTTTCCCTCAAAATAAATAAACCTAAAAGATAAAATTTATTTGTTAAAAACACAAAGATTCAATTTTTTCTGATAAGTTTTAGAGAACATTAGTAAAGTAACAATATATTAGTGAGTTTCAGTAGACTCTTTCCTATGAACTTGCTGGGTAGGATTTATCATCTCGGTCATGGTTATTTAAGTATATCCCCAAATGTACTTACATTTAGATTTACTTTTCTTTGGTAGCTCTCTTATTGCAGTGGTAACCCTCATTAATCCCAGGCGTTGGGGGAGAAACTTTGAATTTCAAACCCGGCCTTTGAATGATTTGCCTATAAAATAAAAAGTATAAAAATAATGAAGCGTTTTTCTTTTTAAATTTTCTTATAATATTTACTTTTGAAAGAGACTGACACAGAGTATGAGTGGGGGAGGGGCAGAGAGAGAGGGAGACACAGAGTCCAAAGCAGGCTCCAGGCTCTGAGCTGTCAGCACAGAGCCTGACGTGGGGCTCGAACTCACAAACCTCGAGATCATGACCTGAGCTGAAACTGGGCGCTTAACTGACTGAGCCACTCAGGTGCCCCTAATGAAGCATGTTCTGTCGCTTGTAGTTTTCACTAAATTTTTTCTTACTATTAAAAAATAAGATAAAATTTATTTAAAAATATTATTGCATCTTAAGTTTGTTCTTTTTATTGTATATTCCATAGTATATATTTTTATTCGTAGAGTAGAACATGTATATTACATGCTCAATTTAAAAAAAATTTTTTTTAATTACTAGGGTGGGTACGCAGTAGGGAATTTAGAAAACTGGTGTATGAGGTGATATCCTATTAGTGCCAAAGTGTTAATAATACTTAACTGTCTGGTGTGTTACTCTCCTGGCAGGGGCCTCCCAGGAACGGGTTCCTTGTACATTTTACTGTAGGTGTTTTATGAATGACATGCATTTTTATTATTGAATGATGAAAACATACAGGATTATGGGGAATGATTTTTCCCTTCTTAATCCATCTTTTTTCAGATCCCTTTCTCTAGGATATGCTGAACTCCTAGTTTCAATTATGTGGACTAGTAGATTTTGCTATATATGGGTCAGATCCCCTTCTTCTTAGAGCATGTAGAATCTGTCTCCCTCCCTCCCTTCTTTACCCCTCCCTTGGTCACCCCCCTCTCTCCCTCCTTATCTTTCTTTCATGGAAATAATAGCGTAACTCCCATATCCATGATATGATTTGCCCAGCGCTCTATTTCTAGTTACAGTTACTACGGAGTCATAAGAAGGCGCTGGAAGTGGCACTCGGCCTCTGCTTACCTTTGTTCAGATTGGCTCTTTTCCAAAGACCCATAAGATCAACGACGCATGTAGTGCTAAAGGGCAGCCGCAGGGTCAGGGTGTATTTATTGCTTGCTGGGGCATGTTATTGACCAATAAGAAGTTAAACAGAGCCTTCCAACACTGGCTAAGACATTGCTTCCGAGCCAGGAAGACAGGAGATCACCTCCGGCCACTTCCGTTTACGTGAAGAGGTGTGCAAACGGAAACAAGGCTTGCAGATCTAGGCATCCCACGTGTCTGTCAGAATTTTGGCCTATTTGGTCACAGTGGAAAGGTTTTGAGACAGGTCCATGATTCTGTTTTGTTTTTTCTTTGTTTTTTTTGTTTTTTGGTTTTTGGTTTTTGGTTTTTTTTTGACTTAGCCTTCCTCAAGGTTGACATGGAGTATTCATTTTGAAACCTCTATTAGGTACACCCAAGTTCACTGTAAGGTTTTGGTTTGGTGAGGTGTTTTGGTTCATGTTTCCTAATGCTGATCTGTCTACTTATTTGTGTGTATCTTTACCTGTGTATCTATCTATTAATCATCTTTATGCACACAAACCTATTTATAATTTTTTTTCCTTTGTAAGTCATAAATTAGCATTAAAATGAGAGAGGGGCAGGAGAGATTTTGATAACATTTGATGAAATACAAGCACACTTTACATGTGCTTCAATGAATAAAGAATTTCAGAGGTGCACTAATCAGGAAAAAAATCAAGCCATAATAATATAACATATAATAAATATATTACGTAATAATATATTACATTATAACATATAACATATGTGTGTGTTTAAATTTTTTTATTTCATTTTTTTACGTTTATTTATTTTTGATAGAGACAGAGCACAAGTGGGGGGGAGGGGCAGAGAGAGAAGGAGACATAGAATTCGAAGCAGGCTCCGAGCTGTCAGTACAGAGCCTGACGTGGGGCTCGAACTCACAAACTGCAAGATCATGACCTGAGCCGAAGTCGGACGCTTAACTGACTGAGCCACCCAGGAGCCCCTATATGTGTGTGTGTTTAAAAGAAATATGTAGTGAAAAATCTCCTTTTAGCTTTAGGTTGTGTTCTGAAGCTCAACTCTTCAGGTTTATATTCTGGCTGTGAAGAAATAAAAGAAAAATTATGAAGTTGTCAAAGAATGTTTCTTCTCTCTTTTTTTCTTAAATGAAAAATGTGCTGTTTTTGTCAATTATCCAAGGAGGAAGGACAGGCTAGAGCAGGGAAAACACTAAGAATCTAGACTCCAGGGCCCCAAGGAGTAAATACCAGTGTTTGTCACCCACCCCCACCACCAAGTAAGATAATTTCATTTGGTTCCTCTAATTGAAAGAGCATTGAGGACTAGGTTTCTGTGTGAGCCACGCAGAGTTTGTGTTCCATGTGTTTTTCTAACCACTTGCTTATAGTGAAAAGTTTTGTTCTGTTAGGGGCAGTGTGTTAGGGGTGAGGAGGATCAATGAGAGTGGCGTTAGGAGTTAAAAAAGAGCATCTGGGGGCGTCTGGGTGGCTCAGTCGGTTGAGCAGCTTGCTCTTGGTTTCCGCTCAAGTCGTGATCTTGCAGTTTGTGAGTTCAAGCCCCACATCGGGCTCTGTGCTGACAGTGCAGAGCTTGCTTGGGATTCTCTGTCTCTCTGTCTCTCTGTCTCTGTCTCTGTCTCTCTCAAGGGTAGGTAAATAAACTTAAAAAAAAAGAGCATCTAAAACTAAAGCACAGGTATATTTTGTATTGTTGTTTAATTACATTTAATGAATCTACAAAGATGATAAACAGTGTATGCCTGAGTTAGGAAGGGGGGTCAGGCTGGGGACACAAATCTTTGGGACCACCCTGTATTTTCTGCAATCCTAGTCTCTAATACGATCGAAATATAGGAGTTAAGTTGTGGGGCGTTTCGTATCAATTTAACCAGACGGTTCTCCTTTAAAATTGGAATCAAATATTGACTTGTTAGTTGGGCATTCTTTGTTCAGATTTTCACTGTTTCAGGTAATGGGGGGATGTTTTATGCAGAATTTTGTTGTTTTTAAACCCTAAAGTTATGCATTCTATTGTTTATAAATAATTTGATCAGACACTAAATTAGAACAGCCAACTTTATAATTGATGGTACTGTTGGTTTTTCACATTCTCTTTTAAAATCTAGCTGGTGTGCTATATGCCAGCCTCTCATTCCAGAATTTCTGAGAGGATGAAGAGAAGGTGAATTAGCATTTCCCAGGGCCTGCTGGGTCCAGGACATTGTGCTCTGTAAGACATACGTCTTCTCCTTTCTCAGGAGAAAGGAGAACATCCTGGGATGTTAGCCATATCACCATCTTTCCCCAGTGCAGAAGGGTTAGTTTACCTGGGCGGGGCCACCTAGTTAGGGAGTGGTCAAGCTGGGATTCTGATTTCAGTCCCTGGAATCATCCTGCTTTGCTTTCGTGAAAATGGGCTCATTTGGACTCATCTGGGGTTTTCCCAGTTGGCGTTTGGTTTCAAGGGCCTAGGAGCCTTCACCCATGTTCAGCTCTCTTGTATCTGTGTGATAGGCACAGAGCACTTTCTTACTTATGCTTTCTTGTTTGCAGACCAGCATGATCCTACCAACAGAAACAAATTCCCTGCCTCAAAATGCAGAATTTACCTATACGTGTGAATGAATAAAAGTGGGTTCCCTTTTTCAAAGAAGATGCTTTGCAAAAACATACAACTGCCAGTCACAGAGGATACTGTAGGGAAGGACTACAGTCAGCATGGCTTTCCTGGGGGCAAGGAGCCTTGGGAGCTCCTTGGGGAGCAGAGGTGACCCCAGATGAAGCAGCTTTGCATGAAACCATAGGGCAAGGAGATGAGAGATGGGGAGGGAGTGAAAAGCAAGCATCCTGCTTAAATAAGATGCTTATTAGCTTGTTAAGAAATGAGCTTATTGTCTCTGACTAAGAGACATTTGAGGAGACCAGTCTCCATAAAATAAAGGGTGTGCTTTACCAAGGAGAGCATCTCTGGACTGCGCGTGTGTGTATCATTTTAACAGCCCTCTGGAAGAGCTCTCCCTTGGCAGCGTGCGGATGGCCAGTGGAAGGCTTGGTAGGGAAAACCAGCATGGGAGGTGAGATTCTGTGCCACCTGGGAATAGTCACTGATGACAGCCTACATTTTGTGGAGTTTCTTAGGAGGAGGGAGAACCACTGGTACTGAATTTTTTTTAAAGTGTAAGTTTTGGATCTTGAGACCAGAGTCATCTGTGGAGGGCATGAGCTTTACTGTAGGAAAGAACTGGAAAAGTGTATGAGCCATGTGGTGCTTCCTGTACATTTGCTTTGTGACTTTAGATCCTGGGTGATCACACAGGTCACTATGATGTCATGGAAACAGTCAGGCTGGGATGGCTCTATTCACAGATTGGCCAGGGTGTGCCTTGGGGTAACAACCATGTGCTCCTGATTTTGTCATCTGTAAAGTGAGGATGTAAATTGTCAAAATGCTTACCTAACCCTGAGGTTGTATGATCTGTTGCCTTCATCTCCAATAAGAAAAGAGCAATCCAGACACTTGATTAATCCAGTAACCATCCAAGCAAACTATTTTCCTTTTTACATTCTTGCCAAATGAGGGGAAAAGGTTTTGTAGTTTTGTGACTTCAAGTGCCCTGGGATATTAATGGAACAGACGTTGTGCCTATTAACTTATAAAAAATAATCAGAATAAGCTGAATCTGAGCCCATGCTTTCAGACAAAGGCCAGAGTTGGCTGTTTACTATTCCATGCCCCTACTAAATGATGGAAAATGTGCATGTCAGTTCAGCTAGTTCAAGTTTTAATTTCTCTTGATCTCTTTCCCAAAGCAATTCCTATTTGAGTTCATGGCATTAACCCTTTACCTTTCAGTCTGTATATGGGTTTGGCAAACTATGGCCCAGGCACTTTACAGAAAAACTGTGTCAGTCTTGACCTATATTAATGATTTTGGCTTGATTGTATCTGTGCATTTATTGTAAACAACTTCAAATTCTTCCTGAACATAGGTGGGTAGAAGTCTAAATATATATCTGTCGCTGTATTCCAGTTGATCATACTGAAAGTTGGGAATTATCCCTTCCCAGTGTGCTATGGCAATTTGGAAAAAACAAACACAAAACAACCACCAAAACACAGAGAAGGGCCAATGCCTAACTTCCAGGATCGCCTCTCAACTTGACAGACAAGTGGAAGGGAACTCTCCCTCTCTCCTAACTACTGAGTTGCATTGTAATAGAGGATTTTGAGAGTGGCGCCATGTTTTTCAGATGGCCTTCCCGGTTTCAAGACTGCCACTGCAAAGGGGTAGGAACATGGAGAGGGAGCTGACGGCTCCCTGAGATTTTGGCATCTCATCTCTCAGTGAGATGTCCAAGGGCAGGATAAGACCATAGAGTAGTGTTCCAGAATGAAGGTGGGTATTCCACTGGCCTGCACTCAGAAAAGAAACTGGTAGAAATTTTTGCTGCTTCTCCTCCAAAATGTTGACCATCAGCCCGTTCTGGGTAGAGCAGTTAGTGATAGATACTGAGTGTTCAGGTGTTGTAGTAAAAGCCATCTCAACAATGACTGCCCTCTGCCTGTTGCTTTTCTCTTCCCCTTTTCCAATCCTGCTTTAAGGAATGTAGGAATAAGGTAGTTTTACAAAGAAATATGTAGAAATTGTAATGCAAAATACTGTTTTTCCGGTTACTAGGACTGTATCACAAATTACTCCAAAATTTACTGGCATAAACAACTGTTTATTATGTTGATGGATTCTGTGGGTCAAGCATTAAGACAGGGCAGAGCAGAGATGCCTTGTCTTTGCTCTGTGATATATGGGCCCTCAGCTGAAAAGCTCAGAGGCTAAGGTTGGAATCATCTGAAACTGTGTTGTCTAAAGAAGCTTTCTGTGATGATGAAAATATTCTATATCTATGCTGTCCAATATGGCAGCCACTGACCACACACAGCTACTAAGCAATTCAAGTATGGCTTGTATAGTTATGGAACTGAATTTTTATTTTAATTCAGATTTAAGTAATCACTAGAGATTATTGGGCAACACAATTCTGAAGACTTGTTCACTGAGCTAAATGTAGATTTGCACTATCTAGTATGGCAGCCAATAGCTACTAGTTGAGAATTTAGTTTGGGCTGTCTCCACTGGAACACCCCTGTTTGACCTCATGACGTGGCCTGCTCTTCCTCAGCATACAGTGGCTGGGTTCCAAGGGTGAGCTTCTTGAGAGAAGGAGCTGAGGGACCCAGCATTGGAATAGATAGTACTGTTTCTGCCATATTATATTCATCAAAGCAATCACAAAATCCCACCCAGGTTCAAGAGGAGGGGCAGTAGACTCCATTTCTTGATGACAAGTGGCAAGGTTCTGGAAGAGCATTTGGACTAAAAATACCACTCTAGTCATTTCTGGAAAATACAGTCTGCCCCAGTTGTTCTAGTAGCCAGTTCGTCGATTCATTTATTCATTCAGCAGACACTTAGTGCCCACTCCGAGGCTGGCATCCAGTTATTTAGGGGATGGCAGTTGAGAGTAATGAAGCATAGGGTGGAAAGTGTGGGTGCAGAGGGTACACATAGGTATTTCCAAGGTAGTGTGGTCTGTGCCACAATAATATGTAGGAAGAGATGAGTAGCTCAGATGCACAGGAATCTCTTTGAAGAAGCAACATGAAAACTGGATCTTTTTTTTTAAATATAATTTATTGCCAAATTGGCTTATGTACAACACCCAGTGCTCATCCCAACAAGTGCCCTCCTCAGTGCCCATCACCCATTTTCCCCTCCCCCCCCACCCCCCATCTACCCTCAGTTTCTTCTCTGTATTTAAGAGTCTTTTGTGGTTTGCCTCCTTCCCTCTCTGTTTGTAACTGTTTTTTCCCCTTCCCTTCCCCCATGGTCTTCTGTTAAGTTTCTCAAGATCCACATAGGAGTGAAAACATACATCTTTCTATGACTGACTTATTTCACCCAGCATGATACCTTCCAGTTCCATCCACATTGCTGCAAATGGCATGATTTCATTCTTTCTCATTGCCAAGTAGTATTCCATTGCATATATAAACCACATCTTCTTTATCCATTCATCAGTTGATGGACATTTAGGTTCTTTCCATAGTTTGGCTATTGTTGAAAGTCCTGCTATAAATGTTGGGGTACATGTGCCCCTATGCATCAGCACTCCTGTATCCCTTGGATAAATTCCTAGTAGTGCTATTGCTAGGTCATAGGGTAGTTCTATTTTTAATTTTTTGAGGAACCTCCATACTGGAAAACTGGATCTTAAAGACAGACTAGACTGACCAAGGAGTTTGCCAGAGAGAGATGAGTAATTTAAGGAAAAGGTTGAACATGTTAGAAAGGACGAAAGTGCAAAGCTAAGCTTTTCCTGGGGATGCCTCAATTCTACAGTGCTTGTTCAAGAAATAAGACTGTACAGTTAACCCTGCCAACCATGTCCTTCATTTTGAGTGTGTGTGCCCACCCATACCATGCATATTGAGAACCAGCCGCATACCTAGCAGGTTGCCAATCCAGAAAAATCCATAGCCCAAGGGGATATCATTGATGAATTACAGACAAGTTGCCTGTCAGCAGGAAACATGGATTGGATTAGAGAATCCTCATACCATGCTGGCTTTTCTAAAGAAGGTCTGGCTCTGAGAGAGGAACAAAGATGCCTGAACACACATGGTCAGCATTGAAAACAAATATTGATTGGCCCCTGCTAGGAAGCTGAGCTAGAGTGGGTTAGAGTCTGATGTCAAAAAGTGCTGGGGTGTGGAAAACCATTAGCTGTGCTGATTGACCAGAATAAAAGCTCCGTCTATTTTTAAGATCTCAAAAATGAAGGTGAAATATTTAAACGGGTGGAAGGGCAGAAGTGACAGTGAGAACCCACAGCTGGGCAAAGGTCCTCTCTCCCAGTTGGCCTCTGTTGCTCTGGCCACAGGTCTTGGACCACACTTCTCTATCTCCTATTCGGCGTAGTGTTTTTCCGGATCTGTGACTATTTCTTAATGTTGTGCTAAATCCCCTTAACTGAACGAGAATGTCCAAACGGCTAATGTTCAATGGTGTTCAGATTTAGAATTCAGACCGTCTGCTGGGTTCTTCATAAACTGGTAGAAAATGCTGTGGCTCTAACTGATTGCATCTGACTGTCAACTGAGTTAGAAATATCTCCTCCACTGCCAGATGTACAAGATACTGTAAAAGGAGCATTTCTCCAGCAAATTAGACTTGCTAGCTCCGTGGATCTAGATTGAGTGAAACAGCTTGTTATTTGAGGGATAAGTCTGGATTTAGTTCAGTCATTTCTTTTAAATACAGGACGTTAGAAGCCTGATCTAGAGTCCTTTCAATGAAGATTTTCAAATTCTGTTCCTTTACTTTGAAACCTGTAATTTGTTTGTCCTTCCAGAGCTGTATTCTCAATAGAACTTCCTGCAGTGATGAAAAATTCTAAATGTGCACCTTAATCATTAACCACATGTGGATACTGAGTACTTGAAGTGTGGCTAGCACGACTGAGGAGTTCAGTCTTAAAATTTTATTTAATTTAAACTTAGCGACACGGTGCTAGAGAGTATCCCATTGGGCAAGACAGTTCTAGGATCTGTTTTTAGAAATGGTATTTACTGAGGTGAGTATAAGAACTTTGCTAACTCTCTAACTTTTTTTTTTTTTTGAGAGGGAGCATGAGCAGGGAAGAGGGGCAGAGAGAGAGAGAGAGGAGGGGAGAGAGAATCTCAAGTAGGCTTCATGCTCAGTGTGGAGCCTAATGGGGGGGAGGGCTTGATCCCACGACCATGAGTTTTTAAGTTTATTTTTTATTTTTTTAATAACCTCTATACCCAACATGGGGCTTGAACATAGGACCCAGAGATCAAGAGTCACATGCTCTTCTGGTTGGCTAACTCTCTAACTTGTTAGCAGTGCCTTAACTCGGGAGTCGCTTCTTTTCTGTAGCAGCCATCTCTAGAAGCATGGCTGGGGTGGCATTGGTACACTAAGGCCTGGGGGGAGGAGGGGAATGGGACAGGATTATGAAAGGACCACCAGGCCAGCCATGACTCACTTTTCCTATAGCATTCTCTATAAGATGACCAGGATATTGCTAGTGGGTTAGATAGCCGAAACAGTTTGGAGAAGGCCTGGCTAAATGCAATCATGTAGGTTTCCTTTCTGAACCTTTTCTCAGCCTTAAATATGCTCGTATGGGCGGTGAATCTCCAAAGGGGACCGAATATATCAGTACCAAATATATTTGATCTCAACAGACCCCTTTTCTCTTTCTGATGCTATTCTATGAGATGTGCTTTGGGAAGTATGGATTTAAGCAATGACATATTCTCTGCCAAAAGAGATGATAAACTTCAGGTGTGTTATAGGCAACGCATCTAACCTCTTCTGGATTTCTGTAGAGTTTAAAAATCTGCTTTTGTGTTTAGAGTCTAATCATTCCTTCACTGTGTTTGCATTGCAGTTAACTCCTGCAGTCCATAAATACCCAGGCTGGCCTGGCCGGACTGCATACCCTGCAAAGTCAAGGACATAAGTGTATTCTTTTTACAGCCTTATCCCTTTAACCCAGGGCCGAAACACCCAGCGTTGGCACAAAATGTAGGTGTCGGGGAGCTAGTCTATCCTGTTCCCTTGACACGAGGCAGATTAACAGGAAAAAATTCAAATTTAATTTCATATGTACAGGGAATCCACACAGACGTGGACATTCCAATGATAGTGAGGTAAAACCAATGATAGTGAGGTATATATGTCATTCTGAACTAAGGAGAAGGGGTTATGGATTTGGGAATGTCATTCTCAGGAAGATGAAAAAGAGTAAATGTTTACTAAACAAATGTTTGCTCGGTAAACATTCCCATCAGAAACAATGGGATATAGAGGACTTTGATCCATCAGGCCTTGCTAAGTTCCTCCCTGTCTGCCAGACCTAGTCCATAGGATGATGTGATTATCTATGGTAATAGCTCTCTTCCTGGTGCAGATCTTCTATCTAAATTCATTTTAGGCAATTGGGTGTGTATGGGGGGGAGGGTGATAAAGAGCTTTTTCTGAATCTGCTGGGTTTTGATTGTTTATTAACTCAAAATCATCTTCATGCCAAAGCAGCTCATCTTGGGGACAGCCTGCTTTCGGCCTCTGCATAGGAAAAGGTGGGACTTACTATCCCCACTACTTTTGTGCCTCTGCTGTTGACTTTCTGAATGGCCAAGTTTAGTTCTTGTACTGGAGAGGTGCTGGCCTTTCCTCCATCCATAATTATTCACTCTCTCTCTTTTTTCTCTTTTTTCCCTTGATCTCCATATAGACATGTATATGAATGCATGCTTGCTTCTCCAACTTCTTTTTTTTTTTTATAACTTGATGAGCCAGCAAGAGACCAATACAGCAGAGCACATCACCCTGTTCATTTAATCAAATGAGTCACAAAAGGTGGGGAAAAGAAAGAAATGGAAAACTGGAAGAAAGAAGTATTTCCCTACTGTCCTGCTCTTTCTTCTCTCTCTCTCCAAAAATTGTTCAACAAGTTATCTGCAGAAAACATCTGTCTCCCAAAGAATAAATGTAATTTGGTTTCTGAACTCGGCAAGTCCCCCTCTGGTTGGAAGGGAGAGTTTCTGTCACAAGACAGAAGTGAAATCAGCCAGATGCTGTCTGTGAAGCTGAAATACTGAGCTTGATGAGATGACAAGAAAGTAGCAAAAAGTGGTGTTTTTCTGCTTGACGGTGTCACCATCGCGGGGGTAAGAAAGCATTCCGAGAAGAAGACAGGCTTAGAGTCTACAGCTGTCCCTCCCTGTGTCCTTCTCCATCTTGCAGGCCTGCTGCTGTGGAGTGAGAGCCCTCGCCACTCCCTCCCTCCCTCCGCCTCTGTGCTTATCAGGCTTGTGCTGATTATCTTGTCAGGAGACAAAGGGTCTGCCAAGTAGGTGCCTGTGAGGAGTGTCAACAGCATCTCTGTGGGGAGCAGGACCTGGAAGACCTGGGGAGAAAATGCTGGGCTAATGTATGAGGCCTGGAAGCTTCTTCTTTGTTAAGGAGATTCATGGGTCTCCAAGGAGTGGAGTAATCAGGGCTAGGGGAAGATTTGGGGCCAAGTCTTTGTATCCTATATCCATCCGCTTAAAAAAAAATTTTTTTTTTAGCTAGTCAAAAAGAAGAGGTCCCATTGAGGCTTATTTGAACAAATATTTGGTCTCCCTAATTATGTACCCAGAGCAGCTCTCCTGAATGTTTAATGCAAACCTTACTATTTACAATAGCACAAGGAAGAGTTTATTACGTGTTTGGGAGGCTTCTGAAGTTGGGGCAATAATTCTTCTTTGCACTTATATAAGATCTTTCTTCCTAAGAGACCTCAGCCATATTTACTTTAGCCACTGTTCACAGAATGAAGCAGGGAGATGAAACCCCAAGGAAAGGAGGAACCCCTCCGGGCAGCTGCCAGCATGTTCTGTAAGGTAGTGAAACACTTGTCTTTGCCAGACGTTTTGTGCCAGCCGCAAACTTGTATTTCTGAGCACGGAGAACAGGCAAGCTAGGGATGACGAGTACCTCTTGACACGAATGGCGAGAGTCCCTAGCAAGGGTCGGGCAGGGCTGTTGACCTTGTGATGGTAGTGGTCTTCTGGCCCTTTCCCTCCTCTGTGATAGGCCTCGCCCATCTCTTTTTTATTCTCAAGATTTGGTGAGTTTGAATAAGATAATATTTGAAGACCTACACTGAAGACATTTGGGTCTAGAAGAACTGAATTGCAACCTTCCATCCTGTGTATGGACCTTCCATCCCGTGTATGGACCTTGGGAAGGTTGTTTAACTTCTTGGTGCCTCGGTTTTCCCATCTGTGAAGTAGGCACAACAGACACCATTTGCACACGTTTGGTATGAAGATTACAGAGTTTGAGCCCATTTCAAGCCCAGCACTCGGCCCCGGGGATGGACCTTTGTGCTGGAGCGGTGGTTATTATTTCTGTCATCAACCTAAAACGCCTTTTGACAGCTGAGGGCCACCTTCATTTTGCAGGTTGAGTGAAAAGGGCTTCTGAAGTGATTTCCAGAGTTTTTCTTCCATGCAATTCATGGTGCCCAGCACAACACAACTGGGCAAAAACTGCCCGTAAAAGAGATGAAAACAGGACAGTTGTGCCTAAGGCAAGTAAGGGGATGAAGCACATGGCCACATCCCCATCTTTGGAAATCTCTAGGAAATCAGGTTGTGGGCAGCGAGGATACAAAGGAAAGGTCTGACTTCCGGCCGTGGGTCAGCACCCCTAACTCCTGTTTGTCAGTCTCAGTACTGAGGCACTAACCACCCAAATAGGTACAAATGGCTCCTGAGCATTTTGTTGTCAGGAAAAGCATATATTTAGGTGAATATGTACAAATACTCACTTTCTAGGAGGCTGGAATGTGTCAAGATGCCTCCTCAGCTACTTTTCGTTCAATCCGGTTCATTGGATGCTGTGCCCAGCTGCTGGGTGGTTCAGTTCTCTGGAAAAGGAAGCCAGTTGTTTCCGGTCTACAGTCTTGAAACAGAATCACTGTGCTTAATACTGTCTTCCGGGGCAGGAGGAGAGGGAGACCCCCACCTGGCTTCCAAGGGGTCATTATATTTTTTTTCCATTTTGCACACAAGCAAATGCATTTGATTTGTGGCGTCGTTGGTGTCACATGTGCTGGTGTGGGCACCTTCTGGCAGGGCAGGGCTTCCGGAGTTCCTCGGCACTGACAGCACCTGTCAGTAGATGACCTCTCACCCCGACTGATGACTGCCAATCCTGAAATCTGACTTCCTGTCCTGGACTTTTCTCTTTTGAGCGGTCCGAGTGGGTGACTTGGCAGTTTGTAAATGATGCCTAACAGACTTCTCCAAGCGGTACTTCCAAAGGAGAGGAATAGTTAACAAATGGTGGGCTTTGAAGTCGGTCAGTTCAGAAGAACTACTGAGTGTACTCACTGGGCTCCATTATGAGGTCTGGGGCCACAGGAATGAAAGGCACAGTTAACGGTCCTTTTTCTCTAGGAGAACGTAGTCTAGTGGGGGCTGATGGACAAGAAACATGGCAGCAAAAGGAAATAAACCTACAGAAGACCGGGAGAGGGGAGCGGAAGCAGGAGAGCCCTCAGGAGGCACTTGATATACTCCAGACCATAGTAATTCAGCTTAGAGCTAGGTGGGAGCCAGGGGAGACGGGATATTCTTCCCTCCCCGTTGGAGGGAAAGCCAGTGGAATTTGCTGGGTCTTGCCTCTGCTGTGGCCTCTTGTCTTTACAACCTTCATTTTTTTTCCTCCATAAAAGAGAGATAGTAGTGAACTTACTCCACAGAATTTCAAATGCACCTATGTTTTAGTTGTTATTTAAGTTGTTGTCAGAGAACAGGCACCTCACGCTGGTTTTCAGGGGACAGCCCCTCCCCTGTCTTCTCTCTGTGTGGCCGCTTGCCTGGCTCTGAGTCGGGCCAGCCGGAACTTGTGCTGCTGCGTCCACAGGGACCTGGTTGGCGTTTGGCATTAGGAGGCAGCGGCCCCTTCCATTGCCGGGTCTGCTGCAGGGAAGAGGCAGCTGTGGCCGCTCCCACGGCCACCTCTGCAGGGCTGCTTCTGACACCGTGGGGGGCTGGAGGCGGGGCAGTTGGGGGTCGGGAGGAGGGCAGCCGCACACCTGCCTTGCCCTTCCTCTTCGCCGTCCTATGGTCTCTCGGTTCCTAGCAGCTGCGCCTTCTTCCCTGATAACGCAGCGCTCAGCCCTTCCAGCACTGGTTCTTACCATGTGGTTTGTGTTTCCGGGTTGCAGCAGAACCACCTGAGATCATTGTTCAATAAACCTGCAAACTCTTGGCCTCACCCCTGACCTCCTGAATCGGCATCATTGAGGCCGGGCCCAAGAATCTGCATTTTCCGACGAGCTATTTTGCGAGCCCTGTGCACCCTAAATTTGGGGAAGCTTTCCATTCAGAAAATCTGATTTTGTTTTTGGACTAACAATAGTCACTAATATTTGTTGTAGACTTATTGTATGACGCTGCTCAATGTTTTGCATGCCTGAGAGATAGATCCTAATAACAACGTTGTCTTATCGGTGGGTAAATTGAGGCATAAGGGATTTAAACAAGCTGTTCAAATACGGATTAAAGGGTCAGTGTTTAAACCCAGATTTCCAGCCCTTGTCCTTCTCTTCTCTTTGGCCTCTCTTATGTAGTGATATTCCATGAATGAATCTTCTAGGTTTGTTTTTTTTTTAATGTTTTATTTATTTTTGAGAGAGAGAGAGAGACAGAGTGACAGCGGGAGAGAGACAGAGAGAAAGAGAGGGACATCTGTAATCCAAAGCAGGCTCCAGGCTCCAAGCTGTCAGCACAGAGCCTGACGCGGGGCTTGAAGACACAAACTGCGAGATCATGACCTAACCCAAAGTCAGATGCCCAACCAACTGAGCCACCCAGACACCCCTGAATCTTCTAAGTTTAAACCGAGTACAGGGTGACTTCATGTTGTATAAAAGCTAACAAATTAAACATAGAATATTTTAAAATTGAGCTTTAACTTCCATTAAAGCCTGAGGTTTGACTGGGATTTTGACTTAAGTCTCCATCATGAGTACATCATTTTTAAGGAATATTCTTTTTTGTCCACTTCGGTCCATCAGACCCCATTGTGTGGCTCTGCTTCTCTCGTAAACTTTATCTCCTGTGCTACTTACTCTGTGTGCATGAGATGCTCTCAACTGCCCTGGGCCAGCACCTGGAAAGTTCTCTGCTAAGGGGCCAGCACCCATGCAAGCGTCAAAGGCCATGCTTCTCCCCCCTCCCCCCACACCCCTCACCATTATTCTGCTTCTTGGGAGGCTATGTGAAGAGACAGAGAATCTGGGGTTTTCCCGATGTCTGGAGGTCACTAAACGTATTTATTTTCTTCTTCGTGGTTCCAGATTAGTGTCTGAGAAAAGTTGGCCATCAAAATAGGACCAGCCCAAGCAGGTCTGAAGATAAAAATCAATCATTCCATTCATAGTACTTTCTTCAGATTACCGTTGCTTCCAACTCCAGGGAGGAATTTGCTAAATAGACGACCTCACACGTAAGGTAAGGTGGAGAGAGGTTTTTAGTATGCATGGACCTGTGGGTCGTTAGAGAATATCTTACAGGATCAGATGGGTGGGGAGAGGTTTCTGCCAACATGCTCTGCTTGCATCTCAGATTCTGAACCCTGCACAAAATTTCGACTTGTGCCTCAACCTGGGTCACAATTGCGCTTCTGAAAGGAGTTTTGTTGGCTTTAACTTCACTAGAGCTGTGACCTCATTGAAGATCCAAAGGCGAGTCTTTATTAAAAAGTAATTTTAAAACATAATGATCTTTCACCTTAAACATTTGCAAGTGTGGTTTGTTTGTGGCAATGTGAAGATTTAAGACTAAGTGTCCCATTAACTACTTGCCAGATGTTTCCATGTCTTGGTATGCATTTTACAAGTTGTTTGTGATAAGAACTCTTCATATTTTCTGGCATGGTTTTTTGGAAAATGAACGTATGATCCATGTACCAATTTTCTCTAGAGCTTGTATCTCATTGTTAGTTTGAGATTCCTCCCTCTGTTGAAGGGCTGGGTATAGAACACACATACTGCAGAGATGTGCCCTGTAGAGACTTTATTTCCATAGTGTTCTGGATTAATAGGCTTTGGTCTTCTTTTCAGTCTTAAAGTTATTCTCTATGAAAAAAAGAGGTAAATAGGAGCATTTTTGAGATGAGACAGGGACACCAGAGTGTTCGAACTTCATAGAAGAGAGGAGTATAGGTCCAAGAAAAAGACCGGTTTCTAGCTTTCTATCAAGAGCAGAAAGAGGAGGCTTTGAGCAAAGTGTGTGTGTGTGTGTGAGAGAGAGAGAGAGAGAGACAGAGACAGAGACAGAGACAGAGAGAGAGAGAGAGAGAGAGAGAGAGGGAGAGAGAGGGAGAGAGGGAAGAGAGCGCAAGCACGCGTACATGTAGATACATACATACCTAATGGTAGGATTCGCCTTAAACATCACAGAAAGACCTTGATACCCTTTTATTCCTGAAGTGGATGTGGGCTATCGATTGTGAATTGGTTCCTTTTTATTTTAACCCAGAATATGTAGGGTCACAAACAGTAACAGATATTTGGTACCTCTATGAAAGGAATAGCCTAATATCCAGGAACTGCCACTTTCCTTTTTCAAAAAGGCAAGAGTACAGTAGGTTTCTGTTAAGGAAGAAATGTACAGTCCAAATCCCTGAAATAGGGACACAACATCACATTATATTGTTCAAGCTGAGGAAGACTCTGCGGGAAACTGTCCCTTATTCCAGTATTCGAGAAAAGTGATTTGTGAGTCGACCATAACGTTTTTAGGCCTGTGTAAATCACAAAATTGATAAATTAGCCAAGGAGCCAGCAATTGATGTCATCTCATGTTCGCATATGTTTTGATTTCAAGAATACAAATGCAATCACGGTGTCTGTACTCCCCCCCACCTCCACCCCCCGTCACTTCGTCCCTATACAGTTTATAAAGTTAGAAAAAGTAGCTGAAATATGAAGAGTTTATTTCTTTACATTTTCAGTGAAAGTTTTTCTAACATTTTTCTTCAAATGACCTCTTAATTTATTTCCCATTTCCTCTCTTCCTCGAAGGCATAGGATCACTTTATACTCAGAGCACCCTGTACGTGCAGACTCAAAGGCATCTTTTCTTTTGGCTGTTTTGCCAAACCAGGAACACTTTCTACTCCCGGGGGGTCCCATTCTAAAGATCGCCATGAATAGAGAAATCTGCAAACATTGGGCTGTGCCTGGTGCCATGTGCTGGGAAGTCTCCCTAATTGAGGGACTGAGTTACAAGGTGTTAACAGGCAAGATCAGCGCTGACTCACAACTTTCTCCCTGGTATCATGGCCAGGAGAGCCTTGGTACTGAAAGGGCAACCGTGTGCAAAGCTGCAAAGCAAAAGGGAAGTTAGGGAGAGAGATACGTGGCTTGTGCCTTTGAGAGCTGGCAGGATGAGCGAGCAGAGACTTGGTGAGTGGCCAGGCCACTCCTCTGTCCTCCAGAGGTTTGATTTGGTACGCATGGGTTCTTTTTGTTAATTCCTTCATTCATTGGTTCAGCGTTCCAGAGTTCCATAGAACTGTTAACAGTTTCTTCCTGATTCTTGGGGAGCCTGGCAAGCGGATACCGCTTTCTCATAAGCAACCATTTTGAGGAACTTTCCTTGAGATCACAAGTGGGGAGCCAGAGCTCCACGGACTCATTTGGCCATTTCTGAGGTGGTGGAAGGAGTTAAACTGTTTTGTTTGTTTGTTTGCAGAGGAGGGTCCCTCTCACTCAGCCAGTTTGTGATCAGCTCTGTATCTTCAGATTCTTACCAGTACCCTCTTTCAAATCCTTTCTGGTCTCCTCTCTGCACTCTGTGGGAATGCTCTTTTTTGTGTGTTAAGCCAGATCATGGCATTCATCTGCTCAAAACCTGTCGATGGCTTCTCATCAAAAGATGTGGTTCGGGCGCTCAGGCCTCCCTCCTCACCACACTGGCCGCTCAGTTCACTCTGCCTCAGCCACCCAGGGTTTCCAGCTCCCTGCAGACACTCTTGCAAGGCTCCAGCCTCTGGGACCACTCTTCCTCAAGACTTCTATATCCTTTTTCACGCCTTCACCTTGTGCTCAATCGTCCAAGAAGTGTTCCTTGTTTGCCACATCTAGAAGTGTCTCCAGCCCCTGCGGCCACCACCCTGCCTGATTTTTCCTAATTACCACTTGTTACATTTCTTCCCCTGCCCTGGAATAAAGTAGGGTGCCACAAAAGTAGGGGAGTTCTCTATTTTGTTAATCAGTCTCTCCAATAGCACCCAGAATAGTGCCTGGCATATTTTAGGGACTTAAGAAGTCTTTATTGCTGAAGTATGTTGAATAGTGGATTTTTGTTTTCCATTTCTTAATTATGTAATCTCATTTTCTGAAAATTACAGTAGGAGGGGGAGCCGAGAAGACAGATACCATCAACAAAATAAGGCAAGATAGATAAATTTAGAGTATGGAGGACCAGGCAAGATGCATCATCATGACTAAGAAAAATACCTCTGCTTCAATATTATGGTTAGGTCTGAAAACAATAATGCGTCTATTTGTGTAGCCCTATGCAATAAACACACACATATATTAAATTGTTAGATTTCACCTAAAAGGCCCTATTAAAACGGTATTCCATTTTTTTTAATGTCTGTGATGTTGACCTTGTTTGAAGTAGGATTGCCTTTATTGTTTTGAGGGGAAGGAAGGGTATTAGAACTACTGGTAGGTATTTAGAACATGCCTGAGAAGTGGGGGCTGCTATTACCGAGTCTTGCATGTTGATGTTTGGAGTTTTCTGATAGTCTTTATTGTGATATTTAAGGCTGATATTCATTACTCCTCCTTCCCTGCCCTGACTGGTGTTACTTATGTGGAGGAAAAGAAAAGAAAGGCCTTAATAGCTGCCTTCAAGGAAACTACAAATCTTGTTTGGCGGGTGGGGCGTGGGGGGGGGTCGGGGGTGTCTTAAAGTAACACTGTTTTATATTGGCCTTGATGAGGTATCAAGAACACTTAAATCCAGAGCAGAAGACTGGTGCTGGCTGGGCAGCAAATTTAAAGTTATATTTTGTCTCATGAAAACATCATTAATTTTTTTATAATGGGGGAGTAGGCACAAAACAAAACTGACCCCCAAGATTTCCACACCCTGGTCTATACACATCTTATCCTAGCTATCTAATTGAATGTTAACGTGGGTGCCACTTTGAAAAGATGATCACAAATGTAATTAAGGCTCTAAATAGTTGACCTTAAGATAGGGAAATTATCTTACGTGGATCTGACCTAATCAGATGAGCCTTTAAAAAGGGACTCGATACTTCCCTTAAGATGCGATTCAAGCCATGAGAGGGATGCTACCTGAGGGAGCTTCTCCATTGCTGGCTTTGAAGATTGGGGGTCCGAGGTGTGGGGGATATGGCAAGACATGAAGGTGGCCTCTCCTGGCTGTGAGTGGCCCCTGACGGATGTCCAGGAAAGAGATGGACCTCAGTCCTACAACCACAAGGATCTGAATTTTGCCACAGCCCTATGTGCTTGGAAGAAGCAGAGAGAAATTCATCATGCTGTGCGAGGACTTTTGACCTACAGAACTATGCACTAATAAATTGGTAGTATTATAAGTCCCCATGTTTATGGTAATTTATTACAATAGCAATAGAATACTAGTGTAGAAGGAGATGTCATCCATATTAAATTAAAAAAAAAACCCTCCTAAAACTTTAAACACAAAATACAGTTTGCTTTCTGAAGGAAAGTACCTCTCTCAGGTACAAATAGCCAGCACACAGCCAGTGGGATCAAGCTCACATCCAATTGCCTATTCCTTTGGGTCCTGGTTGAATGAACAGATAAAAACGTTTTTGTAATTAGTAGATCAACTGTTTATAAATTAATGAGTAGCTCCAAATTACTAGGGAAGACCTAAAATAGTTTCTGCCAAGTGTTTTATCCATTCTTGGAACCAGCCTTATTCGTGCATTATAATTTAACAGTTCTTTCTTGGTAGACAGTAAAAGATTGGTTTCAGCTCTCCTCCTGTCTGAATACTGTAGTTTCTGAATTAGCAGGGATGGAATTGATTGTCTTAAAAAAAATAAAGTAAATAAAGCACTTCAGATTCCCAGTGTTATTGGTTTCATGCAGAGAGATAGCCCTCTTTGATGAATATCATGATGTTCATAGATGCTTTGCTACAGAGGCAGATTTTAAAATGGGTTTGAGTAAATGAGGTCCCTTTCCTTAGACTTGAGCAAGGCCTTCTTACACAAGATGCTGTCTACATGCAGTCAAAAAACTCATGCAAACAGTCCTTTGTGCAAGGAAGCCACGGATGTAATCGCAAGCTGGCTTTTCATGAATGACTGCGCAGTAACGGGAGAGCAGACAGCCGCTCCCTGCTTGTCCCCTGCCATGACTCACTTGCGCACACCGCATGGGGCTGCCCTCCCAGCGGGAGTGTGTGTTTGTCCTGCCGACTGGGGACTGTGGTTTGGCCTCTGTTTACAAGAGGGAGGACGGCAGCCTCTGTCCTCCAGCTGCTGTGAAAACAGGGTTGGAAAACCAGAGCGAAGTTTCCACTCATGAACTTATTAGCCTGGAAAAACCCTGCCCAAACAAACAAACCTTTCTTAATGAAAGACCATCTGGGTTAAAACACAGCCCTCTGGGTTAGAACCCAGATGACAGGAAAAATGTAATGAGAATAGTTGTTCTTTAGCAAACTTTCCGAGCGGGATTTCCATATATTAAGTTGGCAAATGGCCCAGCGGTGAGAAACCGGAAACTGGCTCACATGCAGTTTGTACGGTTTGTAATGAAGATTTTTAGCAGTGGGATTAATTGTGCATGTTGGTCAAAGACTCCCCATCTCTGAAGGTCTCCCCAAAGTGAAGTATGTGCTGGGGATCTGGCTTCATATGGCCTGCAATTTGGGGGGGATTTACTGTGTCCCAGGAGCCAGGCTTACGTTCTCAGCACAGGATTGGTAAAAATATACCACGATCTCTCCTTTCTTGGAGCCAGTGCTCTCCTGGGGGAGATAGAAAATACCAATTATTTTAAATTGGAATTTAAATATAATAATTGGACAGGGTAGCCTTATCGTTAGAAATTTTGCTGTGAAATGGAAGACAGTCACAGAATGTAGTGATACACAGTGTGCTGGGGTGGGCCGTGGGGAGGGCACAGTGACAATAAGACACAGCCATCAGAGGGGGCTGCTTTAAGGAGGTGGCATTTAAGCAGAGACAGGAATTCAGGATGAATCAGCCCCTGAAGAGTTAGGGAAGAATCCTCCAGATGGAGGAAAACACATTCAAAGCCTGACTCGGGAAGGAGTTTGATATAGTCTGAGAACTCCAAGATGGCCGGTGTGGCTGGGACAGTGATCACTAGGAGGATGTCACCGGACAAGGATGGAGAGGTAAGCTGGGGTTCCTCGCATGTGGTCTTCAAGGAGGTTTTGCTTTATAGTGTCAGAGTGTTGGGGAGCCATTGAAGGTTATACAGCAGGGGAGTGCCATGCTCTGCTGTGCATTTCAGACCCCTCTGCCTACTTTTATGAAGAAGGGACTGTAGAGGGGAAGGGGAGCAGCAAAAGGCGAGGTGACAGCCAAGGCAGATAGGGATGGATTGGAACAATCCTTTGGCAGAAGCAGGACTTGATGATGGGTGGCGTGTGGAAGGTGGAGAATGGGGGAGGCGGGGAAAGGCCAGGATGATACCCAGACCATTTTTTCAACCCTTTGCCTTGCCCCTCTTCTTATCTATTAGCATCTCAGGAAAAATAAGAATGGGCTTCTGAGATCATTGCTTTGATCAGTCGGTGCCAGAACCCAGTCATCTAGAATTCTGTGCAGAGCATCTTAAGCCCTCTGGACATTGATATAGAGTGCCGACCTGCTGAATTAATAACATACCCATGCTATTGTAGACAGGCAGCCACAGTCACTTACACCACCGGGCCCTCTTCATTACAGCTTTGCTACCTTGTCCATCGTGTCTACAAGCTTCACATTAAAGACTTTGGTCCCAAGGTATCACTGAAAACACCTGCACTAACCCGTGGGACTCTGGGGGAAATATTGGGATGCAGGCATATAATGAAACAATTTAGTTACATGGGAATTTATTTTTTCTAGCTTTTGTGTGTCACTCACTAAAGTGCAGTGGTCCAAATAAAGGCTGTTTTGTATGTATGTTTCCCCATGGCACTCTGTTTTACTACAGAGCTTTGGAAAGATGAAAAGAGTCACTTAACTCATTCAGAGGTAGAAGTTAGGGGTGGAAAGATGGAACATTTCATTGCAGAGATGATGCATTTACTTATGTGTTAACTATGTGTTGCCTGGTCTGGTTATTAAACTGTGGAGGGGAGCTGTCTTCGTAATGTTCTTGTTACTCCCTTTTCCAGTGTCTTTGTACCATGATAGTCTGGTGTCTTCCATTGTCTAGAGTACATTTTTCTCTTCTTTGATATTTTTCAGGCATCACACTCAGTTTTAGAACTTTCGTTACCTGCTTTACCATGACTATCCAACCCCCGCCCCCCCCCCCAAATTATAAAAATATGCCCTGGTAATCGGTAATGAAGGCAAAAATAAATGGTAGATGGGGATTGCAGACTAAATGATTCCATTTGGTTTTCAACCCATCATAGTAATGATATCTTCCTCTTGGGACCAGGGCCTGGGGGACTTAGCCTGAGATAGTGGGAGAAGCCTGTGTCTCAGAATCATTTGCACAGGGTCCAAAGCTGAGCTGTGCCGGTAACTCACAGTGGGACCTCGCTCTGCTACGCTTCCTCACGTGTAATGTGGTAACAGCACCTGCCCTGCCTCCACCACAGGGCTGGAGTGATTAATCAACTGGGAGAGAAAAGTCCGGCATGAAGCGGCTTTTGTCAGTTGTACAGACCGTGTTAGCATCCGTGGCTGTTGATGTCGTTTCTCCACCAGTCACGGGAATGTTAGGTGTAGCCCCCAACCAAACCTAGCCTTCCTAGTTGCTTTCGTCTGGTGGTAACCACTACTTTCAAACAAGCACCCAAAGGCCCAAACTGAAAGTATGAATAATACAGCTGCAGCACATTTGAAAAAGGATAAACCTTCCTGGACTGTCTTGGGAATGTTTGGTTAATTATTCCTATATATGTCATCTAGAGGAGATTGCTCCCCGCTCTACCCTCCCACAGACTCATATGGAAACACAACCCAGTCTTGCTTCCCCCCCCCCCTTCACTAGTTTAGATAAATTGTGAGTTTTAGGGAGAACATTTCAGATAAGAAGTACTTTTACATGGTTGAATGTGACCTCTAGATTCTTTTATGTCTCCTAGCATTTGCATTAAAATTCCAAAGGGGTGATATACTGGCTGAGGAAGCTGACACGGAGGAGATGGGAAAAAGTCATTAGCTCATTACTCGGTTTTTATTTTGTAACCACTTAGAATAAGGCTCTGTATAAAATAGGAGTGTAATGATGTGGTTTTAGTTGGAGCCAGATGTGGTTGTTCAGAAATAAGTAAGCAAAGGGTTGCCAGACATTCACATTTCACTGGGCATCCTGTATCGTTGTTGTTTACTAAATCTTTGCAATCCTTGAAGCAAAGTATGATATCTCCATTTATTGCACAGCACCTACGCCCTTCCTCAGCAGAAAGTCTCCTTCACATCATGGGACAGAGTGGATATTGAGAGGGCATGCATTCCACACCACCTTTGTGCAAACAGATAAGGTCCTAGGCGCTGAGTTAAAGTAACTTCACTGTTAATTATTGTGCTCTGGAGTTATTTTCCTTGAAATGAAACTCCTATCACTCTACCTATTTCCACACTCACTCTTTTGTTAAATGGCTGGGTTATGCATAGCCCCTCTTGGCTAACTTCAGGGTTTGGTGTTATAGATTTGTGTCCTTTATTGTGTACCCATCAGGCCACCGATCTTGGATACCGAGTACAGAGATGTTTACGTGGATCTCATCCCTCTCACCGAATCCTTCCTATGACCAAGGCCAGGCTGTGATTGAGAGGACCCCAAAACCTGTTGAGGGACCACCCTGTGCTTCATTTCGTACAAGGATTTCTCTACCTCTTCTGCCATCTGTGTTCCTTGCTCTTTTTATATGTGTTCTTTGTATTAGGTTTACAGATTTAAAATGGCTTTTGGTCTGCTGTGAGCCCCACATCATCTTTGCCTCTTGAATTTATCAACTCATTCTAAGTTCATCCTAGCCTCAAGCAGTTTCTTTTCCGGCTAGCAGTTTCTTTTACTACTTTGTGATACTAGCTGGTGTCCCTACTAAAGAAGCACTTGGATATATGAAAGGTCTTAGGATTAAGGGTCCTTATAAACCCTAATGCACTGTATAACAATGGGTTTCCTGAGAGATCAGTCCCAAAAGATTCTGCTCACTCTATCCAGGGATGCAAACACTAGAACATTAATATCCAGGGCCACTCCTCCCTTCAGGGGGTCACGCCTGGGATACCAATTTCCTGACATCTTTTTTGCTATCACTACTCCGCTCATCCAAGAAAGTCCCTATCCCTCTCTCCCCCAGGATCATCTCCCTCTCCACCACCAGCCCTTCTCCTACTGTACTGTTTTAGGATTAAATCTTCCATTTGAATTGTTAAACAAATGTATACTTATTTAAACTTCCATTGAAGTGTAAACCTTATAAAATGTTATGCATGTATGCACCCATGTAATTATCACCAGATTCAAGATATAGAACATTCCCAGTGCACTGTAATATCCCCCATGCAATTCGTTGATATTTTCTTTGCATGATTTTAGACTTCATACAAATGGAACCATACTGCATGTACCTTTTTTGTTCCCACCTTCCTTAATTCAGCATTATGTCTGTGAGATTCCTCCAGGAGCTTGTATTCATCTTGGTTCATTCTTTGTTCTTGCTGAGCAGTATTCCATCGTATAAATGTGCCACAGTGTGTTTACCCATTAATGTTATGGATGAACATTCTGGTTATTTCCAGTTTGAGGCTTGTTATGAATATAGCTTGTATAAACATTTTTATACATTATCTTTTGATGGAAACACTTTTTTTTCCCCTGCCGGCTATATAGCCACAAGTGGAATTGCTAAGTGATAGGTTATTCAGATGAGACTTTTAATGGGAGAAATTGAATTTGATTTTGAGAATTATGCTTCACAGTAAGTTTTGTGGGGTATATTTTTCCATAAGTTGGGAAATAGCTCTAATGGAGGTCTGAATACTTTTTGCTTGCTACTCTTGGAGAAACTATTCCTCCAAGTTTCCAGTGTTATTTTGAACATGAATTGGGGTTTGTTTATTTTCTTTATGTCTTAGCCCACTTTTTGTAGCTCATGTGACTATTTTCTATATTAGCCTCCTTTCTCCTCCAGCATTCAGGTTCTTTTTGAAAAATAGTAACATATGGATCCAGGGTCAACGCTGTCAGAGTCTTTCTTGTGAAATTACTCCTGGGTTGACACTGAACTACAGATGACAAGTTTGCCAAATTATATGAACCAAAGTAAAACTCAAGTGAAGAGGTTAATTTTTCAAATGGATTTATTTGGGCAACTAGCGTTGTATGAACCCATCACTCTGTCAGGTACCGTAAAACATAGCCATTATTTGTAAGGAGCTGACAGTTTGGTACTGGCAGGGGGCGGGGGCCTGCAGAAAAGGAAACCAATGTTTTTAGTGTCCTTTATATATTGTCCTGCATGTTAGAGGGGAGGGCAGGGGTGTGGGGGCATGTATGTCAGACCCGGGGACTCAGAGAAGGCTTCCTAGAGGAGGAGATTTTGAAGGAAGAGAAAAATGGACATATTATGAGAAGGTAGGGTCGGGATAAGGGACTTGTACTATAGGCAAGGGGTCCAGACAGCATATTTAAAGGAAGGGAGGCATGAAATAGTATTATGCATCTAGTAGCCATTTTTAGGGAACAACAACAATTTTAGGGAACAACAACAAACACCTAAAAAAAAGTTTTTATTCCATTAATGGTGCTATTGCTGTATACATTTCTGAAATGCCTCTTTTGGAATGACTTTCAGAGCTAATTTTCAAGCCACACCAGAAAATCACCCTTGATACTTTATAGCTTTGACCCAAATGGTACACCCCAGCTGGATACTCAGCCAGAGCTGTCTCCTGAACACTTTTGGCTCATTTCAAAGAAATACAATCTGTCTTCAGAAGGCTTTAAGACTTAACCACTATTAAGAACATTCAAAAGCTTGTGTGTCTCAGGCATCAATTCTAAAACGGTACTTGTGTGCAAAAAGCACTTCTCATTGGAATAAGTCTGTAACCTTCTCCGGTTGAGGCTCAGTTTCCCAAAGACTTGTCTTTCAACCAAATTTCTATTTTAGAAACTTTTTTGGTCAAAATTGGATCATTTTATGTGGCGAGAGATAGTGGATGTGCTTCATCGTAAACCCAGGTCTTTTTGAGGAAGAACTTTATTATGTAGCATTATAATTAGCCTAGGCTTGGTGAAACTGGCTTGTAACCCATGGAAACAAGGGTCCTCTGGGAGACAGCCCTGAGAAGCAAAAGCAAAATCCAGGTGATGGTCATCAGTGGTATCAGCCTGATTTCGGCCAGCAGGAGGATCCATGAAGCCATGGGGCAGCAGGGGAAGGATGAGGGAGGGTAATAGAGTAGAGAAGAGGGCCGGGGAAGTAGGAGGCAGAGCCTGGAGAGTCATGGAAGCTGGCCCCACAGAGCAATGCTCAGTTAAATGCCTAGCCTCTGGCTGTATATTTTGAGTTGACCTTTTCTTAGTTCTTTGGCTCGTATGACATGTAAACAAAAATAAACCAAATGATAGGTCTTATCTGTTATTTCCCATGTTTTTAATCAATCTGAGTTATTTTTGAAGATGGGAATAGTTTTATGACCCAGTGAGGTGAAAGGGGATGGGAAAAATGATAAAATTTTTCACATCATGTAAAGACTTTATTTAACGAGGGACTAAACTTTGGAGCTGGCCTACACTGATCTGCAAGCTTACGCAGAGTCCTGTCATTTATTTGTTTCCACTGCCTCAACAGTTTACTTGAGTTGTTATCGTGAACTTGGCTTCAACAAAAACACATACACCATGTAATTCCGAGTAATTAGGTTCCCAGCTCAGTTTTGCCAGCATCTTTCAGGTGTATTTGCAGACTTTTTCTATAAGGTGTAAAGACCCCATATTAAACTAGCATCACTGTTAATATGCAAATACCCAACAGTATACTTGGGGATGGAGATCCTGAAGACTGCTAGAGTCGTCATGTATTTCTTCACACACGTTACAAATTCTCATGCAGTTTTGGTTAGGATGCCCCCGAGGATGTACCTGCGCACCCGAGCCAAGACCGTTTCCAGTCGAGCGGTTGTAGTGGAAGAGGAGGGACTTACTGGTGATCCCCACTCTCCTGTCATTTTGTCTCCTGCCCTTGCATCACGTGTGGCCGTCAGTTCATTGTCGGCACTGTGGGAGTGTCCACATCAGATCAAGGAGGAGAACCAGCCCTGAATTTCTTGTAAAAATAAAACATTTCCACTGGGTCTACGAGTTCTCCCACCACCACCACCACCACCACCACCACCACCACATAATGTGTGTCTGCAAACAGCATTGAGCCTCACACCAGGGCTTTTCTTGGGTTTCAGGATCTTTCTTTGACTTCTGCTGAAACTTATGAAAACTAGTGAAGAAAAGTTACTGGTATTAGACTTTGCATTTGCCACCGTAATATGTGTGCACGCATGTGTTGTGTGAGCACATGCCCTTTTTTCTCCCCTGGAATAGACAAAAGGTGCTTGGAGTATAATGAAGTTGCTCCCCTCACAGCTCTTCACCTCTTCCTGCCATCTGAACGAGGATGGTTTCATATATTCTCTGCCAGCAATTGACCTTTCCCGTGTCTACCTATTACTTACTAATTTTATTTGTGCCCAGCGCCCTTGCCACAAATTTGCTTTTCAAGTAGAAAACGATAAATATTCCTCTACAATGTTCTACTGCTCTGCAAAATAAATGGGCAGAGGTTATAAAATATGGCACATCGCACAATGGATTCTTCAACTGCTCTCCGGAAAGCCAGGAACCTCTTCTAGTGCCAAACTTGATTTAATTTTTCTGTTGTTCAGGTTGTCTTGTGTTATGAATGGCCCTCTTGGTGATCCCAAACACATTGGCAGAGACCTCAAGAATGTCTTTTCGGAAAAAATCAAGATGGGGGGTAGCATTTGCAGAAGGACTCAACCCAGGTGACCATCAGGCATCTATAATTTACACTAACCATTCATCCAATAGGTTTGAGGGCAGAGAAAGGATGCTGAGCATTCTTTGGCTCTTCATCACTGATGTTGGTTTCAATGGCTTCTTTATTTCCTTGCAGTTAAGTCATTAATAATCATGAGGAGTCTATAAACTTTGGATTTAATCTTCACCAGTAAGTGAAACCCAAGGAGTAATATCCTTTGACTATAGACCGTTTCTCTAATTTATCCTCAAAACTGACTTTGTCCCTTCAGGTTTCTGTGGTCCCCTTCACTACAAGAAGTAAATCCCGTGGAATGATTTTGATCAGGAAACAGGTGTCAGTAACTATTTTGTGCCTTTTAGCTCCAGCTGTGCTTTGTGTGGGTTGGCCAGAGTTTATCACATCATTTCCACTCCAGGAGTTTGCCCATTACTCAGGCTCTGGGGGCAGGGGAAATGTAGTAGCGTTGTGGAAAGAGGTACGAGATGCATTTTCCTTTGACTTTCTATAGCAAGTGAAATGGTTTGGTTGGAAATAAGTTCAGGTGGTTACAGGCCCCTCCCTTTCCAAACAAGACAAATTAAGGTCATTTTGCTCTTTCAGAGAGCCAAAGGCAAGCCTACACAGGGGAGGACACCTGGGGGCTGGGACTGGAGCCAGGAAAGGATGTCACAGGGTTTGGAGACCTTCTCTGTAGGACAGACCATGCTAGGTAATCCCTCAAGGTCCCTCGTCCTTCCTAGAATCCTGTGAGGTAATTCTTACTGGCTTTGTTTTTCCACATGGAAAAACTGAGATAACCTGTGATTACACTGTCTAGAAGTAACAGAAAATGGCAGATTTAAAACCCTTGTTTTTCAAGTATAACCCACCATGTGCGTTCTCCCACATATGTGTTCTCAGTTCATTTAAATCAGATTTGCAAGGAATTTTGGCTCTATCTCAGTCAAGTTTATAATTGCTAAATCATGATGTGAGCATCCAGATCACTAAGAATTTCAGCTAACCCAGTTTCTCAAGTGTGGTTGTAGACCACTTACCTTGAAATCACTTGGGAGGACTGGGCGCAGGGAAGAAGTTGTTGACTATGCTGATTCCTGGGCCCTGCCTCCGACTAACTAGATCAGAAGTTCTGAGGGGTGAGGCCCAGTTATAAGCACTCTGGGTGATTCGTTTGTGCACTAAAATGTCAGAGCCATGCAATACAACTTTTTTTTTTTAATAGATTCCCCGTCTCCCCCTCCCCCTGCAAAGGCCTTGGGGACAGAGTATGTCTACAAACTGCCAGTTTGTGAATTCTGCTCGAAGATCACCTGGTTTCATCTCCTCCTCTTACACAAAAGGAAGCTGTGGTTTACAGGGTTTAAGTAACTTGTTAAAATTCTCATGGCTTATTTGTGGTAGAGTGGAGTAGACTAGAACCAGTTTTCCTTTCTCTACGCCGAAGCTTGCTGCCTCCAGCCTTTTAAAAATCAGCTAATCAAGGAAACTTGGATCCATTTCAATCCTGTCAGTGACCCTACATGCCACATAAAAGATGAATCCTGTGAGAACCACCGTTCCGATTCACACTCATTTGAATGTTGAAAAAAAAAAAAACAGTGCATTTTCCTGCGTCCTCTGTAGGAGGTGGAAAGATTCAATAAGCTAGCTAAAAAGGGTTCTGTCTAACACAGGCACGTGCACACACACACACACACCCTGCAGGTGGATCCATCACAACATGAGGCACACATGCAGGATTTATGCAAGACTTCCATGGATTTTTTCAGTATTTGGAGATGATTGCTTTTTTTTTTTTTAATAAAAGAAATGTTGTTAACATTTATTTATTTTTGAGCGAGAGAGAGCGAGCATGAGTGGGGGAGGGTCAGAGAGAGATGGAGACAGAATCCAAGGCAGGTTCCAGGCTCTGAGCTGTCAGCAAAGAGCCCCACGCGGGGCTCGAACTCACGGACCGTGAGATCGTGACCTGAGCTGAAGTCAGACCCTTAACCGACTGAGCCACCCAGGCACCCTGGAGATGATTTCTTTTTTTTTTTTTTTTTTCAACGTTTTATTTTATTTTTGGGACAGAGAGAGACAGAGCATGAACCGGGGAGGGGCAGAGAGAGAGGGAGACACAGAATCAGAAACAGGCTCCAGGCTCTGAGCCATCAGCCCAGAGCCTGACGCGGGGCTCGAACTCACGGACCGCGAGATCGTGACCTGAGCTGAAGTCGGACGCTCAACCGACTGAGCCACCCAGGCGCCCCTGGAGATGATTTCTTAAACTGTACATTGAAATAGTTCCATAAAGATTAAGCTAGAATTTCACCATGGCCTCAGAAGTAAGAGAATTTGCATCTCTGGGATCCACGTGTATATTTAAACAGGGCCGTTTCACTTTTTGTTACACAGGGAGCCTCACACTGTGGTTGACATTTTAGTTTACAGGGCTGGATGCATCGATTGCGGTACAGTCCTGGAAAAACAAAATGTGGAGGAGATTGCTTTGGAAAACTGTCCAATTCAGTTAAGAAACAAATTCCTGAGTACAGTTTGTTTATTTTTTTATGAGTGCTCATAGACCGAATAGCGTGAAAGATACTTTTTGGATGGGGGTCCGTGGGGGAAGACACTGAATCCTGCTTGTTTGCATTTTCACTTGGGATCCCACATAATGAGTCTTCTCATAGAAGGCTTGGACCCTGCCCGCAGGCCTTCAGTAATAATGAAACTGCTTTGTTTTGCTCCCTAATTGTTTCATTTGTAAGTCTTCCCTTTCCATTGGAGGTGGTAAACTCCTTTGCACGAGATCTGCTTTTTGCATTTTTTGGTTTGTTTATATACCATCATAGGTATAGAACCTATTTTTGCTTAATAAATACTTTGGGGCACAAAAGGAGGTACGTATTTGTTTTTTCTTTCAACATGGTGTTTTTGCATGCCTTCTCTGCTAAATGTTATACTTCATCCAGATTACTGAACACAGCTGCATGCAGTAGGTAGTTTGTAGTCAAATATTGATTGCTTTGCATAAGGCAGGATGGGTAGGGTTTAATGCAGAACATGCGCTTTGGGAGGAGGCAGGCTTTCTGATCCCCAGCGGTGATCCTTACTGCCCCTTGTGTGATCTTGGACAAGTTGCTGAATACCACTTACCCTTTGTTTAGTGTGAGTTAGAAATAACTCGGCAATGTTGTGAAGATTAAGTAGCAGAATGCATGAGTAAGCAAATGACAAGTGTGATGGCTAGTATTATTGTTTTTAGCAGGAACAGTAACAGCAGTAGGTCCATTTTTGTTGTTGTTTAAATGTAATTTTTAAAGTTTTATTTATGTAAGTGATCTCTACGCCTGACATGGGGCTCAAACTCACAACCCCGAGATCAAGAGTCACACACTGTACTGACTGAGCCAGCCAGATGCCCCAATCGGTCCATTTTTGAAGGGGGTGGCTGTGCCGGATTATTTAGGTAGGTGCCAATTTCATTTGACTTTTGACCTTTGGAAGGAACAGATAGGCTTAATTTTGGGGTTTTCCCCCCACAGTATGGTGTGTTCAGTTCACATCCATATTTTATGATGCTTCCATTTTAAACATACTCTCCCAAGTTAACCAAGCTGAAATTCTAAGCATGGCAGCCTGAAGATGTCTCCTGTTCCGGAAGAATTTGGTGTTGTTGTTTGATGACTGTTTCTTCTCAAGTTTTTGGTCTGAGAAAAGGGCAGCATTTCCTTGGCTGTGGGCCCAAACAAAGACATAAAAATAAGAACAAGAAACTGAATAGAAATGGGGGGGTTTTGAGTGAAGAGTTGGTCATCTCAATAGCTCCCCTCCCATCAGACATTCAGGTGCATTCTGGGAGAGTTAACTGAATTCAAAACACTCACCTTGACAGGGTCACCTTTAAGTGCCAGGCGCAAAACTGTAATGAGCTTTCTCTTCTCATAATTCTTCTTTTCATGATTTTCTCAGCTGGATTCTTCAAAGGATTATTTGTAAAGACCTTTATGGTGTGTTATGATTTAATCAGATGTAGCTTGAATTTCCCAAGATGTGTTAATTATCATCGCCACACAAGTGCAACCGAGGAAGCAAAATGTTTTTCATTTGGGCAGGTTGAGGGTTTGTTTAAAATGTACTTAGGGCCATTAGGATCAAATCAAAATATAGTGCATGGTAATTATGCATGAAATAAAAGATTACCTGCTGTTTAAGTAGCCAGTTTCCTGATAATATTGCAATAAGTCTCGAGAGAAAATTGGTTTCCCAATAGCAGTAAAACACCTTATTTAAGGGACAAAGTGAACTGTATTAGATTGAAAAATGAAGAAGAGATCAAGAAAAAAATTTTTTTTACCTAAATTATCAGTGGATCTTATCATCAGTGTTAAGGAAAAATTACTGTGTTAATCTTTCCCTTGATCAAAATGGAGAATGATTTGTTTGCATTTAGATGGCAGTGAAGTTGGTGTATTTCAGATTTGATTAAATACAGGAAAGAATAAATGTCTCATGTAAGAAAGGAAATGCATATGCGAATGCCTTACTATGAGAGCAGTATGAAGCCTGACTTCAGACAGGTCCCAAAATTGAAGCCCAGTTCCCATGCTTACCAGCTGTGTGACCTCTTCCTTCCATGTTACTTAGCCTCCATCCCTCATTTTCTTTATTGGCAGAGTGGGGATGTTAGTCCACCAGACCTTGCTGTAGAGATTAAGTAAGATAATGTATATAAAGCACTCAGGCACATTTATCGTATAGTAGTGATAAATTAATATTAGATGTGGTTATCATGTCAGCCAGGGGTGTGGCTGATTAAAAATAGTCTGGAGAGCAAGGGGGAACCCTAAACAGTCATATGATATACGTAAGGTAGACATCTCATTCTGTGTTGGAATTGGACGCTGCTTTGTGGACCTGTCATAATGAGGACGATACAAAGTTTACAAGTGTGCTGATGTGAGGAATTTCCCGTGTCACCCATTGGATCATTTTTTACCTTTTAAGGAGAATTAAATGTTGACATAGACCTGTTTGTGGTAATTTGGCTAGCGGAATAGGTGGTTTCTATGGAGTTGTTTTATTTGTTTGTGGATTGTTTTTGTGTTTTATTTTTTGGGTTTGTTTGTTTGTTTGTTTGTCATATACTTGCCCTCGATGAAGAAGAAATACTTCTCTTGGTTATTCCTCTAGTGGGAAATTTGGACATTGCCCCTCTCCTCTGTTCATGGTGAGAGGAGTTGCTATTTACTCCACGGGTCTGAACCATCACACATATGGTTAAACACTGACTAGTTTACAGAAAGTCTTTTTTTTTTTTTCTTCTAATTCTAAAAATGTAGCTTCTTTTTGAGTATTAGGAGAGAAGTTCAAGAGATTGATTAATATTTATTGAGCCTATTACATAGCTGATGATGTACTTAGTGCTTTCACAGTTTCTACCTTAAGCATAACTGGAAGGAGGGGAGCTTGGGCGGCTCAGTCGGTTGAGCATCAGACTCTTGATTTCAGCTCAGGTCATGATCCCAGGGTCATGGGATCCGGCCCTGCGCTGGGCTCTGTGCTGAGCATGGAGCTGCTTGGGATTTTCTCTTCCTCTGCCCCTTTCCCCCACTCCCCTGCTCGCTCTCTCTCTCTCTCTCTCTGTCTCTCTCTGAAAATAATTAAAAAAAAAAATAACTGGAAGGGAAGAGGAAGAAAGAGATTCTTTGTCTCTGTGTATTAGAGAACCACCCTTTAAGTGTCAAAGTTTATATATGGTCTTCTCAATTGCACCATATCTATTGAAACTATGTAATCAGCGGCTTCTGACCCCAAAATGCCAGCATCATCTTTGGTGGACTTTGAAGCTAATTTCCCCTTGTTTTCCATGTAACCATTGAAAAACTAAATGGAGACATCTAGTGCTCTGCTGCTGGGGGAGCCCCCTGAATTGGCAGCACTGATTTGGCTCCAGGTTGGTAATTGAACGGTAGCAATCAGCCTGTGTGATCTTTAATATTCTAATATTGCCGACTGACGCCCAGGACACCAGACGTCTTGTAATTGAACACGAAATCATCCTGTGCACAAGACTGAAGAAAAACAACACATAATTTAGACCATATTTTATCTTCACCCTCAAGTTCCAGTGGAAATGCTGGTTGTATCTTTCCACTCTCAAGTCCTCCCTTATCTCAAGTACAAGGTGAGGGAATACTGAGAGTAAATTAGGGTGAATTCATTTCTTTCTGACTCTCCTTTTTGCTTCGTTTGTTTAGCCAACAAATCCTTATTGAACGCCCACTGTGTACTAGGGGATACATGTCTAGGCACCTGGAATGTAACAGTGAGGAAAACAAAAATTTTTATTTGTGTGAAATTCACTCTCCTCCTGAAGGAGGTTGTTAGGATTCTTCAAGGTGTCCTTTGCCTCCTGTGGTTGTATTTGGAATGAAGAATTAAACCAGAAGGCAAAATGCACCGCACATCCTGTTTTGGTAAGCAAACCTCTATTCCCACACCCCCCACAATTTCCACACTTCTACCCACACACCTTGGTGGGAGGAGGAGGGGAAGATAAGATAAAATACACTGTACATGGCAGTGTTTGCTGTGATCATACCAAAGTCTGTATAACTCAGTCTCTAGTCTCAATAATTGGTATTTTATGGAATCGGCATTGACTCTTTCCTTGTTGCCCCAGTGGACAATTCTTCATTTTCCTGGTACCAAAAGTTCTACCTTCTCCATAAATTTATGATTATGGCAGTTTTTATTTCTTTCTCTTTCATGTGCAGTAAGGACTCTACAAGCCAATGTGATAGCTGACCTCAGGGGATCCTTATAAAAACTTAGCAGACAAAAATTGTAAGCACTTCATTGGAATTCTACTAATTCTGGAGTTTGGATCAACTGGGAGGGTTGTCTAGACTGAAGCTTATCTTTGTTTTACATTGCTATCTTCAAAGATCATGCAAATTAAGAGGATAGAGAGGGAAATATTTAAAGTATATAAGTAAACAAATGATAAAAAGCATTGTAATTCCCCAAAGCAGTTTCTTTGAGAATGCACAATGGTTTGTGCTTAAAATTATTATTCCATATTTTATAGCTTTCACCAGCTTTAATCAGCATAACCACTTAGTCAAAATTATTAAGACTTTCTTCAAATGAACCTGACTCCCCAGTGATGGGGAGAGGAGGTGGGTTGCATGTAATAAAATCAATTTATATTTGGGGTAAACAACCGTACACATTACGCTCTTGGGAATAAAATAGTTAGCAGTGGCTAAATTTGATCTGCCACATTTCCAGCAGCAACATTAGCAGGTTTTGCTTTTCATAGCACAGATTCCTAGAAAGAAGAGTATTCCAAATGGATAATGGCTTCCTATAGCCGCGGTATAGCCCACAGTACATTCCTCTACCAGGAGGTGGCGACTCTTTCAGTTCAGGAGGCTGATCCCCTGACCAAGATTGAGATTACCTGGTAACTGACTAAGGGAGAAACCAGTGACCAAAACTGACACACGAGCACTTTGAGGTGGCTCTATATAAATGGACAAAATCTGAAGCAACTGAAAGACTGAATTGAGTGTCTTGTGAGCTTTTTGCCCGCGTGTTGATCATTAGTTATAACCTGAGGTCTTGCTTACAAAACAGATATTGAATCACTAATTTATGAAGGCTACTAATTTATGAAGAATTCATAGTTCACTCAGAGAGTTGGGGAGATCTCTAAGACTCCCCCTTTTTTAAAGTAGGTTCGAAGCCCAGCATGGGGCTCGAACACACGACCTTGAGATCAAGCATTGCATGTTCTACCAACTGAGCCAGCCTGGCACCCCTCTATGACCCCTTTTCAACTGTGGTTCTGTGCAAGGCAACCACAAGGGAAAGAGTTGTTTAGACACCATATTTCAAGGCTCCAGCTGCTCTTCTGCCTGTAAAAGTACTGTTCTAGCTGCATCTTGTTGTAGGGACCTGCAGCTGGAAACTTTCTTGAGAAAGACCTATCTTTCAGGTGCAAGACCTATGCTTATTTTCTGTGAGAATATTTGTTCCGAACAGAACACAGCTGCGTCTCACTCTATGTGAATTCTGAAAATAAGTGCGTGTAAGTTGCATGTTTGCAAATAGCGTCCCATTTGAAAACTTAAAAGCTTTTAGGAATCCACATAAATGTCAGCTCACTTCATAATGATTCTTTGGGTACATCCAGATTTCTGTACGTTGGGTTTGCTTGAATTCACTATAAATTTTAATTGCAGAGCATGTTCAAGTCAGTGATTAATGTCAAAGATATCTATTTATCCTCAGGCCTGTGCACTAGGATCCCCCCCGCCACCTCACTTCCATATGCTCTTTCCTCGACATCTGCTTCAAACTCAAGAAATTCTTTGGACAAGCAAATGGCCTGAAATTTCATCAGGCTTAGGGTCTCCTCAATACCAAAGCAAATGGTACTGAGATTATTTCCCAATAATGTTTTCTTGCTGGGAGAATCACCGGGGCAAGGAGGGCGTAGCATAGAACATCTTGGGCATATCTCACCACTGTGGAATTCTACCTCGTTATTATTTGAAAAACAAAGGATTCCTTGTAGCCCTTCAATGCACTAACACTTGCATAGTTTGCCCCAGGCTTCTCATAAGTAGCAGTATCCAAAATTAAATGTCTAATTTCACTGCTTAAACATCTTTTGTCGGCACAGTATCCAGGATGCTTATTATCACTTCCCCAAGATGGCCGCCTAAGGCAGTCGACTCCGTCAAAACCAAATTGTAATTAAACTATTTTCGTTTTTCACGCACTTGCCTTCACATTTTTCTGCGTTTATTATGCATGGTGCAAATTCCTCATTGCCCAGATCCAGGTACTTCTAATTATGTACAAAAGAAATTGTTTCCTAAGATTCATTCACTCCTTAATTTCCTTTTCTATCTAATCTCAGTGGAGTACCTCTAAGACGAGGTGATGGTGGTGGTGGTGGTGGTGGTGAATAATTTGTTTTTGGTGTAGGTGAATGAAAACTGGAAGAGTCCATTAGGTTTGGAACTTTTTGTAAGTTTTTGAAGAAAGCAAAGGCATAGTGGGGATAAAACATGGGGGGAATACATTTAGATTACTCACACAAAATAGTTTTGAGGTTAGCCATAGAAAATGCAAATCTTATTCAATTTGCAGGTAAATCCATAACTTAGGTTTTATATTGGATATCTATTATGTGTACTCACTGTGCTAAGTCTAATGTTCTAATCAGTGTTGTCAAAACCCTATGAAGTCATATTGAAGCTTTGAGATTCTAGGTATCTTAACCCATGGTTATGGAGAAAGTAAATGGCAAAAATTGGGCATCCAGGGAAGAGGTGGGATGTGAACTTAAACATCCAGCCTCCTTCAGTGTGGATTCCTCACCTCTAATACCGGTCTTCAATGCTTGGTTCAGTGTAGCTTGGACAACTGTATCATGAGGAAACATTGCAATGTGCTCTTATGAGTCTGGGCTCTGGAATCAGACAAACTTGGGCTTTCTCTCCATCTTTTCTCCTCTCTATGACCTCGAGTGTTCCCACCCCGTGAAATGGGGACAATGACTAGTTACCACAGAGGGTGACCGGGAGGTTAAGTAAGATAGTGGAAGGTATTTATCTTGCACCTGCATCAAGCAGGTGGTGACAATAGTGACGACCATGAGGATGGTGTAGTTACATGTTCCCCTCCCGAGGAAGCACCCCATCCCTGTGCTTGTAGCATGAGGTCACTGCTGGCTTGGAAGGATGGAACATCTTTGGTGTATGGGGATCCTGAAGCAGAGCAGGATGATGGAAGTGCCAGTAACAAAGCAGGGCTGGTCAGCAGCAAGGCCGGGGAGGGAGACAGGAGGTCAGCAGGCGGGCCCTGTGTGCCAGGTGTGAGAGTTCTGTGTCTCCTCCAGGAAAATGGGCTGCCCCCAGCCAGCTTTCCCCAGTGAGTGCAGCTTTCGCACACACTAACCATTCTCAAGCTGTGCTCATTTCCCTCACTCCAACCAATGTGTTGCGATTTTCCCAGGTGTAAAGTGATGCTTGTTGGAGCAGGTGTTGAACATTAGACCCCAGAGTTCATCCGTGGGGGCCCCCAGCTGATAGGCGCCCATTGATTTTATCAAAAACTAGATGCTTTGATAAAGGGCAGTAATGGGAACTCAGTGCAGATAAGCCCATCGTACTGCTAGTTTTCTGTGGCTTCAGTGGAAAGACTTACACATGGAATACAATGGGAATGCTTTAATAGAGAAGCCAGAAAGGAAGTGCAGGACTTGTAGGTGGAAATGGTGTGTTGGAGGTGAGGGGAGAAGATCTTTGAATCTATTTTTTTTTTAATGTTTATTTGGTTATTTTGAGAGGGAGAGAGAGAGAATCCCAAGAAGGTTCCACGCCATCAGCGCAGAGCCCAATGCGGGACTCAATCCCATGATCCGTGAGATCGTGACCTGACCCGAAATCAGGACTCAGACACTTGACCCACTGAGCCATGGAGGCGCCCCATGTTTTTAGCCAAACAATTTAAATTTTAGAAAATCACTTACTTTTGACTGGGTGAACTGAAGAAAGGGTCTGGTTCTACAGGCAGGGATTAAAACTGGTGCCTTTGGGTCATAGTTAAATGCCCAATAAATATTTGCTAAGCAGTGGATCAAGATTATTGTGTTTCTCTGAGTTTAGTTTATTATTGTTGTTGTTTTAATTTGGAAAGCAAATAAGCAGCCAAAGAATTATGTTAGAAGTAGCAATTTGAGTAGAAGGAAAGATATGTTTTTAGACTAGATTTGATTCAGAGAATCGTTTGATGACCCAAGTTTTGTCTTGGTTTATGAGTGGATTCAGCATCCCTGTTTTTCCTTTACCAACAGTGGTTTATGTTTGACTCAAGTGTGGGACACACACTTTGGACACAGGTCTGGTTCGTTTTGGAATTCAGGTCCTTTTTGGAAGGTTTAGGCGTGTGATGGGTCATCATGGCGTGTCTCTGTGGGTTTCATCTTCTGGGCCCTGTCCACACTCTGGCACTTCTCATTTTCCCTCAACTTTTGTTCTCTTGTGTACTTCAGTACTTGGAGGCTTTCCTGTGGGATTGGAATATTGTTCACAAAGAACTCTGCCCTTGAGAAAAGTCTTGCAGGATTCCCCTTCTGCTTTAACTTTGTCCCCATTTCAGTGAGTCTCTAAACCTTTGAAAATAAAGGGCACCCAAGTCGGGACACTTGTTAGCAGAAACTCTCGAGGTGGTGTTTGGTTTTGTTAGAGGCATTAGAAGCTGTCTCGTTCCTTCCCTTTCCAAAGAAGCCAGAGTTCTGTTGTCTCAGTTTTAGAATGAGCCGATTGTAATAGCCCTGAAGATAAGATCGTTTTGATACCTACTGGTGATATTCTACGGAAGCCCATTTCAGCAGAAACATAGTTAAGTATCTTGACCTGCATAGATACACTTCCAACTTAAAGCTGGAAATGAGCATTTTAATCTTCCTTTAGAAACTGGTCAAAGAGAGAAAGAAAAGAATGGACTTTTTGCACTCCCTTCTACCCCAAACCATCCGTTAAAAAATAAAGAGCGAATACAAATATGCTCACATTCTTTGAAAGCCTGTGGGGCGCCATTAAAATGTCTCACACGTTTGTTCTGAGTGTATAACATGCAGGACAGGGTGTAGCTGTCTTGAAAACTTACATGTACAGGGACCTGGAGGAGTTTGCATTTCTATAACCGCCCTCCCCACACACATACACAGATGTACATAGAACCGTCTCAGTCAAATCCCTAATACTTTTCAGATCAGATTAGGACTCTGCAGACACAATTTCACAGTGAGACACAGTCCTGATTAAAACATTACATGGTACCTAGTAAGCACTTGCCTCCTTTATTGTTTCGATAAAATTTGGATTTTCTACTCTACAGCCGTGGTTATATCCCATTCCAGAGTCATGGACTGATAGAAGTGTGTTGGGTTTCTGATCATCTGGGTGAGGAAACCGAGTCCCAGTAAGCGGAAGTCACTTCTCCGGGGCAGGGCCAGGCCTATGCCAGGGCTTTCTCATTTCCTATTTCAGGGTCTGTCTACCGTTCAAGGCCCCGTAGGTAAGATCTGCAGCCGATGAAGAGCAGTCTTTCTGTTCTGAGCACGGGCAGCACAAACTCATCGGCATTCAAGGAATTATTGGCTGTTTATCAGAGGCCCTGGCATCCCTTTAGACAATTTAATTTAGTGGCACTGTTTTGCTGGTTGAATAGGTTGCAACTTTGTCAAAAGTAATGGATTTAACCAATTCCCTGCTTTTATCTTGGTGTCTCAGCAGTCTTCAAAGAACATCCGCTATAATGAGGCGATGACGAATACTCTTGAAACACTTGCACGTGGGATTTTCTGCTTTTCGTGTTTGCTACCGTTTCTCTGCACTTGCAAGCCTCTAACCCCCGGCCTGGGTATAACTCTTTGTGACTGCTAACACACTGTTGTCACCAAGACACAAAGCTGGGAGGACCACTTTTCCCAAGCTGTCAGATGGGTCAAGTTACAAACGAGATTATGACTGTGTTGTTACAGCCTGGCAAAAGTGAAACGGCGGGTTTCAAACTTGCCACCTCATTTATCAGGCTGGAGATTGCCTCGGTCCTAGGATTCAGTTCAGCAGAACTGAAGGCAGTGCCTTCCGCATGGAGGCAGGTATCTTGAGCCGGCTCTCCAGTGTATTGATACCCCCCAGACTCTCCTCTACCCGTGGGGAATATTTACCCATTGGGAAGGAACCCTGGGTCAGTATGTCCATTGCCTCGCACCGGAGACTCTTAAGCTGAGAAAGCAAATTAGCTGTTTTCTGTGATTTAAAATACTTTCTTGGAATCATTTGTGCCTGTTCATAGGATAGAAGTTGGGGTCTTCCAACAGTAGTAAGGAAATACTGTTTTTACTTTTCCATTTGGCTGTTTGTTTTTTTAATGTTTATTTAGTTTTGAGAGAGAGAAAGAGAGTGTTTGGATGAGCAGGGGAGGGGCAGAGAGAGAAAAGGAGGCAGAGAATCTGAAGCAGGTTCCGTGGACTTGGGGCTCAAACTCATGAACCGTGAGATCATGACCTGAGCCGAAGTTGGATGCTTAACCGACTGAGCCACCTAGCTCCCCCTGCCCCCTGCCATTTTGCTATTTGGAAAAAAAAAATCCATACTTACAACTTTGGGACTTTTGCTATCGTGTCATGATTTATTAATAACCACACTTTGCAGAGGTACAGGAGGTTCGGGTTATCTGTAAACAGCAGATATTCTAAAATCATTTTGATGTACCTTTTAAATTGACTGTTTTTGCTGTTACTTCTATGATTCCATCTTCTTTGGGTCTGTTGTTATAATGAGAGAACTAGTCATGCCCATACGCTTGGGCTGGGACGTTGTCCTAGGGAGGCTGGGGTTAGGTGGTACTTTGCTCTTGGTAGCACATTTGTCTTAAATAATTCACAGATCCAGACAGTTTGCAGAATGGAGTTTTAAATTATAACCCTGCTGGGCACTGGTGGGGTTTAAAGCAAGGCTCGAGATTCAGGCCAGGGTTTGAAGCTCCAGTCCATTCATTGTTTGTAACATTTAGCAAAAGGACGTAGGTTAATCTGCCCACAAGGAGTACGGTGGTGGGTGGGGAGCTCCAGAGTTGGTTTATTCCGTGGCTCAGGCACACCTGTGGCTTTCCAGGCACTTTGCACCCTCCCGCTTTTGCGCTCCAGCTTTGGTCACAAGCTGATTCTTTTCCTCACCTCAGGGCATGGTGACTTTTAGAAGCAGTCTCCTCCTTGGTCTTCTCTTAGGAGTAAGGAGACCTTTCCGGGAACCCCTTGGCAGACCCCCTGCCCACATCATCCCTGGAGAGCAGAAGGGCAGCGCTGTGACAAGCTGACCCAGTCTTGATCAGCTGGAGCTGGGGTTAGTCTTCCCTCAGGCAAATAGCCCTGGAAGGGAGTAGATATGCGATGGAGATTCTTCTAGAAAGGAGGGCCCAGTACAGAAACGGATAATCAGGATGCTTACCACAGCCGCAGTTTCCTCAGAGGTAGAGGCAAGGATAATAATGGTACTTAATAGGGTTATGGTGAGAATCCAGTAGATTAATACATATAAAGCACCTGGAAGAGTCTCAGGCACATTAGAAACACTTAATAAACAGTAGCTATGATTATTACAATGTTGAAAGTCTTATCATTCATTGGTCTCATAATAAATGTTAAATTTGAAAATGGAAGAGGCAATAAAACAGTGGTGGGAATGACCCAACTACATGGCTGCATAAGAGACTGCCATCTGGACGAGAAGCATGGGCATCATTCAGGCTTGATCATTTGAGGCTCCTCATTTGGCATACCTGAGCCATAGGTATTGGGAGCTTTCGGGAAGGCATGGTCAGAAGAAGGGTGGCCCACCAGGATAGGAGCAGCAGAAGCAGAGCAGGACAACTGAGTGCACACTCAGGGCATTGTTGAGGCCGTAAGCTTTATCGGCATTCACAGTACTGGAACAAAACCATTCTCAGAATCATGGGAGCAGAATGGCTATTCCTCCCATAATCTGAGGACCCAAACACTGTTAGGCCGACTGGATGGTTTTATGAGGAAAGATTAAAGCAGCAATACGTATATTTGTGTAGCTTGGGTAAGTGACAGCGGAGGGGCCACCTGGATTAGAGCTCAAAATAAGATCATAGTCTACAAATCCCTGGAAGGCTTGAGAAACAAACGAGAGAATTGTTATTTGGGGACACTGTTGGGGAAAGTGGGTAGAAAGCCGACAAGCAAATTAATTAAAATACACACGTCCTTGCCAGTATGAAGAGCTATTACATATTTTAGTTTTCTAACTATATTATTCAGCCCTGTACTAAATATGGCTTGTAAATAGGTCAGTCAGTGAAGACCATATTACTCGGAAGTTGCTGAACCTCTCTGGTGCACACAAATCCTTCTCCTGTCCTTCCGTGGCTTACCTCACGTAAGGCAATGCAGAATCGGAAGGGAGAAGAGAATCCTGAGGCTTCTTTAGAAAATGTCTTCTCACCCACATTTTTTTGAGAGTTGATTTTGTTTTCGTGCTAAATTATAGATTCCTCCAAGGAATTGTGGCAGCCTCATGTTTTTCTCCCCTTTAGCAGAGTACCTGGAATGAAGTCCTTACTCTGCAAATGTTGGCTGAGTAGGTGTTGAACATGTGAACCAACTCTATTTCAAAGGTAATATGACACTAATTTTGTGTTCAGATAACATTTTAGTATTTCACTCTTTATTATCTATACTACTGAGGCATGTGCTAGCTATTTATTTATTTATTTGTTCGTTTATTTTGAGGGAGAGAGAGGGAGCCTGAGCGGGGCAGAGGCAGAGAGAGAGAGGGATAGAGAAAGAATCTCAAGCAGGCTCCACACTGTCAGCATGGAGCCTGACGTGGGGCTTGAACTCATGAACCATGAGATAATGACCTGAGCTGAAGTCAGATGCTTAACTGACTGAGCCACTCAGGCGCCCCAGGCATGTGCTATTTAATAAAGACAGAATGTGGGAGCACCTGGGTTGGCTCAGTTGGTTAAGCATTCAACTCTTGATTTTGGCTAAGGTCTTGATCTCATGGTTCGTGAGTTCAAGCCCCGAGTCAGGCTCCGTACTTGCGGCTTGGGATTCTCTCTTTGCATCGCCCACTCCCCACACTCTCTCTCTGTCTCAAAATAAATAAACTTAGAAAAAAAGAGTCTAGGTTTGTCTCTTTAAAAAAAAAAAATATATATATATATATATATACACACACACACACAGAATGTGATGATGTATATTAAAAAAGAAAAAAAAGGATTATTTATGACTGACTTGAGGTGGGTCCTAGCATTGTCCTAGGATGATCACAAAATAAGCTTCAAAAGCCACTTAGGAGCCATGTTTTTGTATTTTCCAATATTAATAATTTCTGATAATGATTTAATTTACCCTTCAATAATGTCCTAACCTTCTAGACCAAGGGTCAGCAAACTTTTTTCTTTGATAAGCCAAATAGAAAATATTTCTGGTTTTGTGAGCCATATGTACCGTGTCATAACTATTCAGTTCTGCCATTGTAGCGTGAAAATAGCCATAGATCATACTTAAATGAGTGAGCATGGCTGTGTTCCAATAAAACCACTTATGAACATTGAAATTTGAATTTCATGTAGTCCTCTTTTTTTTTACTTTTTTCTTTTGTTATTCCCAACTATTTAAAAAGGTGAAAATCATTCTTAGTTTGCAGGCTGTACCAAAACAGGCAGCAGGCCAGATTTGGCCCTGGGCTGTTGTTTGCAGAACCCCTCTGTAGACTGAAGTCGTCTACTTACTAAATGTGCGGTTAGGGGCGCCTGGGTGGCGCAGTCGGTTAAGCGTCCGACTTCAGCCAGGTCACCATCTCGCGGTCCGTGAGTTCGAGCCCCGCGTCAGGCTCTGGGCTGATGGCTCAGAGCCTAGAGCCTGTTTCCGATTCTGTGTCTCCCTCTCTCTCTGCCCCTCCCCCATTCATGCTCTGTCTCTCTCTGTCCCAAAAATAAATAAACGTTAAAAAAAAAAAATTTATAAATGTGCGGTTAGCAGAGGAGGTGCTCTATATAAAGAGCCTAATTTAAAGAATCAGGAGTAGGCAGAAGAATGGCTTATAGGTAGCCATTTGTACCTACCTCGATTGTAGTCCTAATTCCACTGGTTCTTTACTGTCTGTTTTTTCTTAAGGCAACAGATATCCCAAGTGAGGACAGAGTCCTGGTTCATTCTTCCCTGTAGTCCTGGGGTCTGGTGCTTATGAGTGAATGAGCAAAAGAATCAAAGAATCAGATTTACGTGTCACAGGAGGGGCTTATGATTATTGAATTACAAAGGATGACATTTCTTTGGAGGAAAAACAAAGAGGAGACCCATTGCAGTGCTATCATTTTGTCTGGAGACATTGTACCGTCATAAATAGGCTTTGTAGAACATCTGGAGGACTGACCAGTGAAGGGGGGTGCTGTTTTAGTTGGGAAATATGCAAATCATTTTTAGAAGATTTCCATTCCTGGGGCACCTGAGTGGCTCAGTTGGTTAAGCGTCCAACTTCAGCTCAGGTCATGATATTGGGGTTTGTGGGTTTGAGCCCTGCATCAGGCTCTGTGCTGACACCTCAGAGCCTGGAGCCTGCTTCAGATTCTGTTTCTCCCTGTCTCTCAAAAATAAAATTAAAAAACAACAACAACAAAAAGTTTTCCATTCCTACTGACCCAGGGTTGCCAAGGTGTTTCGGTTCTTCCCTGAAAATGATCTCGCATTAATGATACTCTAAAATGTTACCTCTTCTCCAGCTTTCCACTTAAACAGAGGGTCTGATTGGCCAACCCTTAGGAAAGGTTTCTATAAGTAAATGATCTCAAATGGGATTAGATTTTGTAACTAAGAACCATCTTTTTATATGTATTGATACTCTTACTTCTGGCATTGATTATCTAATTAAAGGTCAAAGTTCAATAATGTTCCCCCAAACACAGATTGCTCCCTTTGTTTAAAAATAAGGAAACCCACATTTTTTTCTTTTTACATTTTTGTTTCTCCATGGATACAGTGTAGAGAGCCATTAAAATCCTCCCATTAATAAATATGATAGATAAGGGCATATACTTAGTGTAGTTAAAGCTCTGGACTAGTTTCCACTACAACAATCAAGGTGAATTTGAGTATTATATTTGAGCACAATTCATAGGCCATCCATTTAATGGTCCAATATACAGATTTTTAACTTCTTTCAAAGCCTGTCTTTTCAACCTGCTTTTTACCCTGGTGTGCTCATACCTGGTTCTATCAGCTTAATATTATGTAAGCCCAAGAGGAAGATTCAGACTTGGCTATGATACTGGCCGAACACAGCTTCTCTTCCTATTGTGACCACTTGCATTTAACTGTCACGTTCTTCTATTTGACAAAGTAAAGGTTCACTGTGGCAGGAGATTAAATAAACAGGAATTGGACTCACACCCCATTTCCAGGAAAAAATGGGAACAGCAAGTATTATCTGATGTAATTAAAGTGTGTTGAACCCTGAACAAAGTACTAAGTGTAAATCCTCATCCGGCCTTTACAACCAACTGGTTTAGAATCAGTGATATGAATTACCTGTTGGATGGAAGGTCTATGGCCTCTCCAAGGTCATGTTGTAGATTTTATGGCCAGCCTACTAGAGGTTTCCTTGGTAGTAATTTTAGAGGGACACTCAGATGTCCCCTAGTCACCCCTCTCTGAGCACCAGTTCCCTTGTCTACAAAATGGATATAATTTCATTTCCCATGTGGGATGGATGTTGGGCTTAAAAGAAGTATTTTTAAGTACTTAGCACAGTTTCTCAGATTAGTATGTCCTCAAGAATGAGTGACTGTTACCTATTGTTCTCTTTCCTTTTCTAAACATCCCCCCAAAAAGTCTCAATTAGTAAAAGATCTTTTTTTTTAAACCAGGTTGAAATCTTTACCATATAACCTACTTGCTATCTTATATTGTTGGAACTATATGTCATATTGTTAATGATGTGTAAAAAAAGCTGAGTTCTAATTTCAATTTATTGTGTTAATTCTTCACAATTGACTCCTAAGGAAGCCTGAGAAAATAACGTTCAGACGTTTAGATCTTTGTGCCCCGATATTTGTGTCATTCACATACATGTATATGTGCGTGTACATGTGCACACGCATGTGCATATATACATGTACATACACACGTATGTGTGCATATACACGTGCATGTACATATACATATATGAATACAGGTATTGACATTAAAACTACAGGTACTAACATTACTTTTACCTCCAAATTTTGAGTGTCAGCTATCTCTCCAGTCCACTGTTGATTTTTTTTCTAATGCTGTCAAATATTTCCAAAGCTTTAACTATGTAGGCTTATGATAGATCTGTTGACCTCAAATGGATATTTGTTATTTCACCTCAATGCTATTTAGCCAGTTTCACCTGCCTTTTTGTTTATTCAACTTAATTTTTTCTTTCTTCTGAAAATGATCTTAACAAATTTCTGACATATTTAAGACAATAAGGATTAGAAAATTGATTGGGAGTTTGCAAATTCATCTGGTTCTGAGGGTGGGGATGAGTGTTTGGGATATTTGTCTCCCAAGGATACATTAACCTATCTCAAACACAGTCAACAAAGAGTATTAGCGTCATTAGACAACATTTAAAATTCAGCCCTATCCGCCCTTCCAGTTCCAAGTTGGAATAGAGTTGTCTTCCACTGGGGAATAATTTGTCTCCATTAATGGAGAACAAATGTGCATGGGTGTTTTAATTACACAGTAAATTAGGGGAATTTAAGATGCAGAATATGTGAAAGCCAAGAATTCAAAACCAACAACTCAAAAACATAAGTAGATAAACAGGGAAAATATCTCAGCATACGAGTGCAAGCAGGTCCCAAGATAAAGAAAGAAAAAAAAAGAACAAGATCAAGACAAATTACTAGGGTTTTACTAAAGCTCCCTTCAAGCGGAACGATTCTGATTTATGATTACAAGCCATTGTTGGCTGTTGCATGGCAGGTGGAAAAAACTGTATTCATAGGGTTACTCCAAGATGTCTGCCTTCAATAAGTGGCCTTGTAAGCCTTCAGTGAAGAAGAAATATTGAGGATTTCCTAGGTGAATATAAACTTTAAAGAGAATTCCCATAGCAAGTATATAGCCTAGGTCTGTGGAACCCTGAAGAGTATATGCAAAACTATATGATTATGAGTTGATGTGGGAACAGGGTCTAGAACTTTCCTTAGATTCTCACTGGAATCCATGATCTTAAGACATAAGAGTCAAAGCTGCTGACGAGCAATGTGGCCACTTGTTAACTTTGGTCTCTGTCATTTAAATGAACTGAAAGTTGTCTTCTCATAAACATACAGGTTTTTTTTTTCCAGGCAAGGAGAGTTAAATGGCTCCACCACTCCCACCCCCACCCCCACCCCCATTGTGACCACTAAAATGCTTTCAACCGAACTTGGTGCTTTCTAGCAAGACCACCTAGTTTGTATCTGGTTCGGAGCATCTTTCTCTCTCTTCCTACTACATACATATTTAGGTATTTCACTTTATTCTTTTTCTTAAAAAACTGCTCTGGACATATGTGTATTTATCGCAAGCCACTGTCAATCTTCTCTGGAAGCAGGTGGAATATAAATAACAGGCCTCCGCAAGATCTCAGAGTGCCTGTTGATTGATTACAGAGTAAGGGGGAATGGAGGATACTTGTCTGTTCCCCATGATGGTTGAGGCAATACCTACATCCTCTAATTGTCCTACTTCTGGAGAGTGGGGAATGCTCTCTTCAAATGAGCGGCCCAGGAAGGGAGGAACGGGGACTTTGGCTGACCTTTAAAGTGAAACAAAGATAATTTCTGCCTTCCTGGTACTACTTATTCAAATATGCTTACTTACACTGTTTTCATGCTTCCACTAGAGGTTATGTCCTTGCTGTTGTTGTTTCATCTTGTGTCCCCTGCCTTCCGCACCCCCCAGCAGACTTTGAGCTCCTTAACAATGAGGGCCCTCGTGCCTGTTTGTCCGTTGTTCTTCAGCAGCGTTTCCCACAGAGTAGGCAAGAATGTGATTTCGGTTAATGATCAAGACACTAATCTCTCAACCGATGCAAGTTATCAGCTTTTGACTGTCCTGCCTGGGAGCCTAACGTTGTCTGCTTGTGGAGGACCCTAACGTGAGCCGCACTGGCCCATTTGTGGTCCACGTGTCATCAGCTTCCCAAAAGTTTCAGAACTTAGTGATGACCTGTGCTTTCCCCAAACAATTTGCTGGCACCAGCGCTTCAGAAACGTTCCCTTTTAAAGACAGGTGGTCAAGTCTAACCTCCTAGTAGCCGATTCCTGAAAATTACAAGACGCAGGTATGTCTTTTCCATGCAAACATTATCTCAAAAGAAACGGAAAGAAAAGGGTAAATTTAGGTAAATGTCAAGTACAACTTATGTGTTATGTGTTTGAGACCTGAACTAACTGCTAGATATTGAGGCCCCTGAAATGTAGAACGTTCTACCCCTCTGTAACTGGGATGCAAGTGTATTTACCCACAAACATGGCTTATTTTCCTCGTGTATGTGGATTAAGCACATCTGTGTATAATCATGTCTGCCCTTTCTTCTCCCTCAAATCCTAAGTGGAATTAATAACTTATTATGGTCCCTTTAAACAAGATAGGACAGATCTCTGCTTAAAGCTTAGAAGGTTCCTTTATAACAGTTCTTGGCTCAGGTGCCCATCTACTTCTCAAAAATACATCCCGTAATGTTATGAAATTGGCCACAGAGTCCTCCCTGGTTTCCTCTGTGAAATGCTGATGAAGCAGTTGTGGAAGAAGGAAGGAAGGAGCGTTCTCAAGGAGGAGCCAGAAGTCAATTCTTTGCTGTTCCCCAATGTAAGTTTCACTTTCCCCAAAGAGAATGGTGGAAGACCCCTCAGGACAGTGCCAGGTGGCACAAGGGCCTGTGGTGAAGTCCACATGGGAGCATGAGAAGTTAATAATTACGAAGCCGTGGGCCTCCCGCCTCCCCCTGGATCAGTGCCTGTTGTTTGCTGGGACACGCTGCAAGCCTGCCCCTGGCCCTCATGCCAAAGCCCCATTGTTGACGAAGCTTTTTGTCTGCCTTCTTATGATCCCAGTCTACGTGCTGGCTCCTGTGGGTTGTTCAGCTCCCTGGTTGTGTCTCAGCAGGCCTTGGCCTGTCTGTACCTTCCTTCTGTGTGACTGGCTTCAGGAACAGGCCCCGGAGGGTGCCAGGATTAAGCACCACAGCCCTTAACACAGGGTTTTCCTGTGTGCTAAGTGCTTTGCCTTCTCTTTTATTGGTTCTCACTGAGAGCATGGATGTAAAGTGAAAAATCATTACTTGGGCCTTAACGCCAAAGGGGAAACTGAGATAGGCAAGTCACATAGGCCTCACAAGTATGTCCTGGTTAAAATGGGCACCCTCGAAACCCCGGTCATGCTTTTTTAAATAACATTAGTTTCCTCGAATATAACACAACATAGGAATCTTCTACGTCGACACTTGTCAAATACTCTGTAACTCTAGAATCTCAGGGGTATCTGAGAGAGGAGGGTATCTGAAAGAGGAGGGTAGAGCTCTCTGAGATCCATGAAACTCAGCCCCTTGTGTCCAAATGGCCTCTGAGGGGACTCTGGAGTGAAGCTTGGGAAAACCCCCAGGGCCCCTAAGTGCTAGCACGGAGCCTCACAGAGGGAGAGTCTGACGACATGACTGAGGAAAGGTAGCACATGGGGAGAGCTCTGGCGTCAGTTCCCAGCTTTGCCAACTTGCTAATTAATTGTGTGCCCTTAGGTCCTTAACCTCTCCAATCCTCAGTTTTGTCATCAATAAAGTGGGAACAGTGAAAGGGATCATGCCATTTAGAGACCTCTGCATGGGCCTGGTCCACAGAAGTGCTCAGTGAGTTCTGGCAATATTATTTCTCTTGTTATAAAAAATCAATAATCGTACTTTGAATTTGGGAGAATAGGTTTAAGAACAGAAACGGTATCAGTAATAAAAACTGCCCGTTCTTGTAACAGGTGTGTTCTTAGTAGGCATTCCAAACATGGTATGAGTTTTTCCAGTTGGGAAGTCCAGAAGTGGGCCTGTCTTACAACCCGTCATGTATGTCCTAAGTAGAGCCTGTATGCGCAGCATAGTTGCAGCTGGGCAAAGCTGGTGTCTAATGAATTTTTACTTCCTCACAATCAGCAAATGGGAAAGAAATACCAAATAGCTGTAAAGAGTAGCAAGAGAACAGTTAGAAGTGACTGAGCACTGGGTCAACGCACAGCCTTAGGGGCTTTCTATTCCCTGTACCCATTTCCTTTCCTGTAGTTAAAGGTAGAATTAGGGAGAGATCAACAGATAAAAAAACACCACACCCTCCTGATCTCCCCTGTACCCATTATACAGAAATGAAGCTGAGGAACTGGAACTGAACAGCCAGTAGATAATGGGACAGTCACCTAGGGAACAGACCGCGGCGGTGAAGCTTGGTGAGGTTTGCCGGGGCTGCCTGCAGGATGCCACCAGGAGTAGGAGGCGACCATCAGAGGGTAGCAGTGCCCGAGCTACCCATTCCTGGCCTGGTATCAGGAAGTTATTTCACGTGGCAAACGAGAGACAAAATTCACATGTTAGTACACGTGTGAGAAATACGAGTGTTACCCACCTCGGATATTTCTGTGCATTTTGAACTGTGTGCCCACATGCGCACCGCACACGTGCATACGTACGTACTTTCCTTTGCAACAATACCACCATTGCTTTTTGACATGCTTTGTTCAACCAGCAGTCCACCGTAAGCAGTTTTCCATTCTAGCAGATTTCCCGCCATAAACATTTTTTTGTATGTGGCCATGTAGTGTTCCTTGGCATAGATGGACTATTACTTATCAAAGTATTTATTATGGGCCACGTGGTTGTTTGCCATACTCATTGTCATATTTGGGGCTGTGATTATAATAAACGTAGGCCTTTTTTTTTTTTTTACATGCCTCCTTAGGGATTTCTGTAGGAGAAATAGTCAAATTGCCCTCCACAAAAGACCTCTCAGTTTACTTTCTTACCAGCAGCTTCTAAGTGTCTATTTATTCTCACCCTTGCAGGTATCAGGTAGTCATCTTAAGGGGGAAAAATTCTTGCCAATCTGTTAGACTAAAAAAGGTACCTCGCTGGGGCATCTGGGTGACAGTCGGTTAAGCATCCTCCTCTCGATTTTGGCTTATGGGATCAAGTGGAGCCTGCTTGGGATTCTCTCTCTCTCTCTCTCTCTCTCTCTCTCTGCCCCTCCCCTGCTCACCTTCTCTCTCTCTGTCTCCCTCTCTCTCTCAAAATAAAAATTTTTTTAAAAGGTACCTTGCGTTAATTTATATATTTGTGATTACGGATCAGTTTGCAAATCTCTTCATCTGTTTATTGACCATATGCATTTTTTTTTTCTTCTGTGACGTGCCTGCTGATGCCCTTTGCCTAATTTTCTATTATGGTGGCTCTATTTTTCTTATTTTATAAGAACTCTTCACATATTCAACCTATTTTCTCATTGTTGATCATAAATCCTGGCAGAATTTCCTCACAACAGGGACATGATCTTCCAGGAAAGGGAATATCCTGGGTACAGTATGATTCTCTGTAGGCAGGAGAAAGAAAACCCAAGTACGGCAGATTCCTCATTTCTTCACAAATAGGAAGCCACTGTTTGGGGACTGTTTAGGGATTGGTTGCCATAAAGAGGGTATGCTTCTACATGAATTAGTTATATGTGCTCGCCTGACGTACTTGAGAGAAGACAGGCAGTCGCCACTTCATTATTAGAACATTAAGAGTAGCTAGTGATTCTCTACCTCTCCCTTTCAAAAAAGACGGAGTAGGAGAAAGCTTCTGTGCAGAGCAGTCATATGATGGTGCTGAGATATTCATGGCTTCAATCTGGATGGTTCAGGGCAGAATATCATGTTTACATTAAAGATTTTATAAAACCACTTTTATAAAAATTGCCTGAATAAATGTTTCCTTAAATACTCTGAAAAGAAGAAAGCCAGGCTTTCTGGTTAAGTCGCTTAGAGCTTCTGCATGAGTATTTTCCACAAATACACATTTAAGAGAGCTGCTAGAGAATTAGATGTGGGCTATCTCATTTTAGCATAAATGTGTATATCGATTAGATTGGAACAGATCTTTGTAATCACTGGAGAGATTCTAACCCAGTGGCCTCACAGGTTCCTGTGACCCACGGGCCTGGGGAAACTCCGTATTTTCCCGTGATCACTTGATCACTATGTGCCAGGAGAGGAGGAGACCCCTAGACCATCTGACTTTTTATCACATGTGATTCTTGTTGCATGAGATTGTTTGGCAGGACTTGGTGGGGTTTTGAAATTAGAAGTTTTCTTATCATGTATACAGTTTCTACCAACTAGTATGCTGGGCTCTGGGAATATAAAAGACGTGGGTCAGGTCTACCCCTGCCCTGTGGCGCTATAGTCTCCTTGGGGAGAGGCCCAGAAGAGTCGTGGTAAAGGAATAAATGCCTCAAGAATACAGAATACAGACAAGCACAAGGGTACAGAGAGGATGCAGGGGAAGCTGTGTTTCATTTGAGGTAAAGTAATAGGAGTGAACCATGAGCTGAGTGTAAGGGAGTGAGGAATTGGGATTTAATCGATCAGTGTGTCCTTGTGTTAAAATTAACGAGTGCGGACATTAATGAGGCTGAGGAGGCCGTATGACATGGAGGAAAGATCGTGGGCTTTGGAGACAGTTAGACCTAAACACATCAAGAGGTCGGTCTGGCCCCTTGAACAGTTATTATTTTCTGTGAGCTTCCATAGTCCCCACTGGAAATAGGATGAGAGTATGTATTGAACGTGTAGAAACTGGATTGTGGGATTAGCCCAGCGCCTGGCAGGCAGATGGCAAGTAGAAGTGTCAGAGAGTGACTGTGGTGGCGTCAACACTATGCAGTGACCTGGCCGGGGCCGGGGGGTGGGGTGGGGGGTGCGGACCGCTCAGCTTCTCAACTTCTCACTCTGTCGTACATTGGACGGCATGAGGCTCAAAGCTGTGATGTCTGCCCTGTGGTTGCATGACAAAATGACTGGTCCCCTAAAGAAAAGGGACAGTGCGGGGTGCCTGGGTGGCTCAGTCGGTTAAGCGGCCGACTTCGGCTCAGGTCATGATCTCGCGGTCCGTGAGTTCAAGCCCCACGTCGGGCTCTGTGCTGACAACTCAGAGCCTGGAGCCTGCTTCAGATTCTGTGTCTCCCTCTCTCTCTGCCCCTCCCCCGTTCATGCTCTGTCTCTCCCTGTCTCAAAAATAAATAAAATGTTAAAAAAAAAAATTTAAAAAAGGGACAGTGAGCTTTGTGTTTAGAGCTTTCCGCAGGACCTGTTCTGGAATGACGGAGGATTCCGGTAGGAGGGTGTGAAAGGTGTAAGAACGAAGCCCTTCCGTGCCAGTCCTTTCAGGAGGCCTGTGTGACATCTGGCTGGAGAAAGTTCATTTACAATCAGCCCTTCGTACACGGTACGTGGCGAAGGCCTTGGTCCGCTGTGGCGGCGGCTAGTTTGCAAGGTGTGTTTGTTGCTGTTTCTCGAGCTGCCCCTTCTGCATCCACCCTCCTTCCCAGTCCCCATCGCCACAGCCCCAGATGCAGCCTGCCTGGAGTTTGCTCAGTCCACCAATTTGTAAAATGACAGGCCTAGCCAAGGTATTTCTTCCCTCCATAGATAATAGGAGCCACGTTGTGGCTTTCAAATTTTGCAATTTAGAGACTCTGATGACCCCCTCCGCCTCTAAAGCTGTCCAGTGGCTTTGCACGGCTGTCATAAGAAAATGCCAAGCTTCTTACCATGGCGTTTAGTAGGCTGCCTGTATTCATCACATGGCCATCACCCTGCCTTCATCCCCTGCCCTCCACAGCTTCTCTGTCTTGGTTGCTGTTTCCCTTCTTGCCCATTGTGACGGGTAGGGTTCCTTAGAGACAGGGACTGAGATGGAAATTCTCCTGCAGTCATTGACTGAGAGAGCATGCTTTATGGAAACCAGTAAAGGCATGAAGGAAGCAGGATAGGGCAGGGCAAGAAATGAGGCAAAGATGTGGGTTCAGTTATAGTCTGACCCTGGGAGTTCTTAGAGCCTTTAGGTTCCCCGTATCCATCAGTCCCTGGGCTGCAGGCTGCCCTCTGGGTTGGGGAGGTAACCACCCAAGCATTTCTGATGGAGGTGAAAAGGCCAGCTACGGGGACAGTTCTCTGAAGACATGAGCAGCCAACACTCAAGGCACAGGAATGACTGCTGATCCAATAAGGGGGATCTGGGTAGGACGCCAGCAGCTCGACTCTTCTCACCATTCGGACTCCTGATCCATCAAGACCCAGACAGATGCCACCCACCTGTGTAAAGTTTCCCCCAGCCTGAAATCCTCATTCTGAATTAATGATGTTCTCGTCTCTCCTTTTGCTTATCAAGCTCTACCATGTGTCACTGGATTGGCTTAATGTCCAGCTCCCTGCTAGACTCATGAATTTCTTGAGGGCACAGTATGTTTTAATTCACCTTTAAGTCGACACACTCCAGACCCCAGGACTGTTTCTATGTGGCTGTTTAGTAAAGGCCTTTTGAATTTAAATGAGCTGGAACATTCTTCCATGCTACCTAGTGCTTTAGCTCCAAGGGGCTATTCCTCCAAGCCTTTCCAATGTGGGGTATGTGGGGGCTTTTCCAGTAATGCTAGCTCAGCTTGCTGCCCTTTTCTCTGCAGAGTTTCAGGGCCATTGAGATGGTGCACCCCTCTCTGGGTTTTCTTCCTGGGCTAGTCTTTTCTTCCACCTGTATCCCTGCATGCACCCTACTCCAACACCAGTCAGCCCAGGCCAGTGGCTTGCTGTCATCTGCTGCCCACGTGGGCTGGACCCCAAGGGAGAGGAGTCAAAACAAGCATCACTTCTTGGATGACACTGTGGCTGCCACTCAGAATCTGGCAGTTGGTAAATCCTGGCTTGTGTTGTTGAATGTCATGGCTTATTGGTGCAACTGTGAAAATTGTTCAGAGGACAGTTGAGACCTCCCTGGCATACCCCTTTGGCAAATCACCATTTCTGGCCATGGAAAAGGGCTACCACTTTGTAGTTTGGTCCAGAACTGGTTTCTGAAAGATGCAGTCCTAGTCCGATAGTCAAATGAAAGCGTTTGTTCACTCATTCGCTTGTTCAGTCTTTTATTCCTTGTTTTCTGTTTTGTGCCGGGTGAGGGCAGAAATGTGTCAAGTGTGGTCTTTGCATTCAAGGGATTTCTAAGGAAGGAGGATGGGATTGAGGCAGATAGGTACACAACTTTCAACTATCAAAGGAATAATAGAATATGCTCCACAAGAAAAGAAACATATAAGGCATGGGTTAAGAATTTAGTCTCCGAAGCTGGAGGGCCCTGAGGTCAAATCCCAGCTCTGTTATTTATTAGCCGTGGGACTTTGGGCAAGTAATTTTTCTAGGCTTCACTTTTTTCATCTGTCAGATGGAAATAACAGTGGTATCCACCTCTTAGGGCTTGGGAGAATTAAATAAGATTATCTGTGTAAAGTATTTAGCTGGGCACAATTGATAAATGTTAGCCATTATTAAGACTGTTATTGATGGGCCAATTCTCACAGAGGGTAGGAGTCCATAGAATAGGTGGTGTTTGAGTGAAGTCTTAAACTGAAGGCAAGAGAGGCTTCCAAGTGGAAGAAACAGCCTGGAAAAAGAAGTGAGGGGGTAATTTATTAGGGAATTTACAAGTGGTCTGGACTATCTGGGATATACTGAGGAATGTTTGATGGGTTTCTGTGGGTGCTGAAGCTGTGAAGATAGGCTAGGGTCCGTACCTTCCAGACAGTGAATGCTCAATAAATATTTTCTAAATTTCTTTGATCTGTAAACTTTGAATTACTTTTTTTTGTTCATGTGTTAACTAACATTTATGTTAAAGAATGGTAGGGGGCATTGGGTCCAAATTTATCTTACTACAAAGTGAAAATAATTGTGAGCATCCCACCTTTAACAGGTAGGGGATTTTCAGAGATCGGCATGCTTCTTAATCTGGGTTGTCTGGTGCACCAGCCATAAATCACATCGGGCTAGTAAGCACTCAAAAGGTGGCTTCTATGACTAAGAAACCGAATTTTAAATTTTATTTAATTTTAATTCATTTACATTTCAGTAGCCCTATGTGGCTAAGGGCTACCATGATGCATGGCACCTGTGTCTAGAAATTATTTGGGGTATCCATAGAGGGAATATACAGACGTGAAGCATTGGGTTTGGATTGGTGTGGGATAAGGGAGAGGTTGCTTATTGAGGCTTCTGCTGCTGCTGTAATTCCAAAAGGGAAGGACCACAAAACTAGCTGTTTATTTTGATTAGTATTGTTTCAGAGAACATTCAGGCAATCTATGACTAGGATAAGCAGTGCTTTAGTAGAGTGCCTTGCAAAATACCAGGCTGATTATGGAGCCACAGGAAGCAATTGTCATAATCAGGCTCTGTTAATAAACTACAGACCACAAACCAATGTGTGTTCTCCACCCATCCCACCCCCCCTTCTCCCTCTCTCCTCTCTCCCTCTCAATCCAGTGTTCACTCTGGCACATTGTTATTTTTCTACCCAGCCTCAGCTTTTAAACAAATGGGAAAAGGCTCTGAAACACATTGAATACGGGGAAAACCTTACAGCCTTTATTGTGCGTGAACGGCTAATGAGGAAACCGTTTGACAAGAGCTCACTTTGTGTCCTGGCTTCTGGCCTCCAGCCAGTTTATTTGCTTTCTGGGACGACTATATTCAGGCAGGCAGAGTTGAGCAATGGGGAGGGGGCAGCATGAAGAAACACAGACTTCATAAATCAGGACGATTCAGCAAGATTCCTTTTGAATTGAATCTGGGCCAGGGGCATGAGCACCATGGAGTGTCTGCACGGAAGCTGACATTTTAATGATTTGATTAGTTTAGGAAGAATATTTTTATGGGTTGTGTCGTCGGTTATATTAAGTACTGAGTGAAGTTGTTACATGATGATGAACTTCCATTACCTAGCTTGGCTGTGTTCAAGTCTCTGTGCAATGATTTCAGCCCAAGACCCTAAGGGTAATCTCGTGCAATCCTCTTAAAGAAAGCACTGTTTAATGACTAAAGCTGTTAATCATATTAAATACACACAGCCACTCTGGAAACAAAAATGCCCAATAAGCATAAAGCTAAAAAAGGTTTTTGAATTAGCTAAATGGGGTTTTGGGGGTGGGGGGGGGTGTTAGGCCGGTGGGTTGTAATGGGGGAAGGGGATGGGTGAGGAGTTGGAGGAAGACAGTAATAATAGCTCCAGGAATGGTGCTGTTTATTGATCTCCCATATGGCAGGCGCTGGGTTAAGCGAATGTATCAGAATGCTTTGGGCCACACATAAGAGACTGTCCAAGTAGCTTAAAAATAAGAAAGTTATGATCTTACCTAAAAAGAATTGAGAAGGGAGACAGCTCTAAAGTGGTGCTTCTCATTGTGTTTTGTGTGTAAATCAGCAGACCCCTGTGTCAGGATTCCAAGTTGACATGTCCGTGATTCTCTTGGTTTTCTCTGCATTGGTCTTATTGGGTGACATTCAAGTTGAAGAGTAAAACTATCAGCTGCCTCCATACTTCTTGATGCGTGCAGATTTCATTGACCAGAGAGGTGCCTGGGTTGTGAGAAATCCCATGTAGAGATCTCTGAGGTGTCAGTGACAGGGGATTTGGAAATTCTAGACCCACACTCCATTGGAGGCACTGCTGAACAGGCTCCAGCCCTCGCCTCACCAGAAGCCAGGCAGGGAATTCCAGTCTCAGAGGTTTTTGTTGAAGCAGAACATGGATACGGAGGTAATCATGATCCCGCAGCACCTGTTTGGGGGTTTTGTTTTCGTTTGTTTTTGGTTTTGTTTTTGTTTTTGGTTTTGGTTTTGCACGAAGCATTAGGATTAGGTTGCCAAATCAGACCACCATTCTACTTGAGTAAATATCGTGCCCGGTTTTCCAAATAAAGAAGTTTTGTGGGGTGTTGAGCTGAACTGAAGAACAACCCTGCTCTTTTTCCTTAGCCCTTCTGTTGACCAAGGCAAGATTTTATAAAAGCGTCTTCGTTCATTCCTCCACTTGGTGTTCTTCTGTAAACCAGAAGCAGGGAGCCTGGGACATAGTATTGAGCTGTAGAAGATGGCTTTCACTAAATATTATACCTGCCTGTAAGGTTCACAACCTAGTGTTTTGACAACCCAGGCTCTCTCTGCACTGTGATTTTCTGTGTTGAGACTATTACAGAGGTCCATACATGAAAAATAAAATAAGGCAAGAGTTAGAGAACTACATATTTGCATTGGGCAGTATTCAAGAAAGGAGCTTGGATGGCACTGATTGCAAGTGTGACAGTGACAGAACAGAATTTTATGCAGAAGACAGATCTGGGTTTGATCGGGTGAATAGAAGTGGGCAGCCTGACCTTGGCAATGACCCCACTGGTCTCCTGCCCCTATAGCTGTTGTGTTTTCTTGAAAGCCCACTTCTTTAACCCCCTTATCACTTCATTGTGCCCACAATCCTGGGGACTCCACAGGTCCTTATTTTAGAGATAAATCGAGGCAGAGTTTAGTAAGCAATAGTGGATTTTCAAGCCCAGGTCTGTTTCGATAACAAAGCTCCTGTGCGTTCTCCCCAGGGGTGCTCTTGAGGCCGTGTTCTGCTGAATCCTAGAGACCGTCTAGGACAGATGCATGTCTGGGATCGATTCAGGGAGAAAGAGCCAGAGTGGCTTTGAGACTCCCAACCTCTGCTTTTAATGGGTTCCTATCTTGCGTTTCAACAGACCACTTTTGTGGAGGAAAAGGCCCTGTGCTTTGATAAAGGAGAGAAGCATGCACAGGGCTCTCCTTAGCCACAGTACAGGGCACCCAGTGTGGTGGCATTATAGAGAGAGCAGAGGCAGAGCGGTCCCAGCTTTTCTGAGGCCCAGCCTGCTGGCTGCCTGTGGGGACACTGCATTCCAGCTCTCTTTCTATAGGAAGCCAAAGGAAGGGGCCCTTTGAAGAGACTGGGAAGTGATGAGGGCCATCAAGAGAAGAAGGAAGAGAAATGGGGTGTGACATTCCTCAGAGGGAATTTCCCCAGAGGGCACTGCCTCCAGAAATTCCACACTAAAGCTTAATGGGAAATCCGATTTCCACTGTGTCTGCTGATGCCCCGGGGGCCTCTTCCCACACCCTGCAGACTCCCCAGATTCCGCCATTTCTCCTTACTGGAGGCCCAGAAACTGGCCTACCTCCCTGCTCTCCCTGTTCTCTTACAGAGCCAGCCTTGTCCCACAGTGTCCTCATGCCTTCTGGATCCCTCCTTCTTCCTTCTTCCTTCTTCCCGAAGGCAAGTCACAGGCTTTTTCTCTCCTTTATGGCATGAAGCCCTGCAGGGAAACTGCGGAAGAGAACAAAACAAGCTCTCCTTGACCTTGCTCCTCGTGTGTGTGTGTGTGTGTGTGTGTGTGTGTGTGTGTTGGGGGGGGGGGTGGGTAGTGAAAACTTACAGGTGTATCCCCAACCGAAAGAGTTGTGAAATGCTGTGCTGCAAGCCATGCCTGCTGAAGGAGGCACAGGCTATGCCAGCCAGAAGGTAACCTTTGTCCAGAGTCTGAGACGGGAAAGGACTGTGGCACAGGCTGGCAGAGCTGGGGCCTGGAGCGGGGACGGCTTCAGGTGGGGCAGGGCCAGGGGGTAGGACCCCACCAAGCCTGCTAGCAAGTCTGGACTTGGTCATTTGGGAACAAAGCAAGAAGAGGGGTGTGATGTGGCCCGCTGAGAATGGGTGATAGCGGACAGAGTCAGAGAGAGGGCCAGCTGTGTCCTCTTCCTGTGCCCTGTGCTTCCTCCTTCCTTTGTTGATTCATCAGGTGATTATTAATTACTTATACTGGAAACTGTGGTCCAGGAACATGGGGCACAGCTGTATTCAAGACCAAGAAGAACCAGTTCTCATGGGGCGTATATTCTGGTAAACAGAAAATAACCAAACAAGACAGTACTCAGAATGCAATATCCCTGGGGCACCTGGGTGGCTCAGTTGGTTAAGCATCTGACTCTTGGTTTCAGCTCAGGTCATGATCTCACAGTTTGTGAGTTCAAGCACCACATGGGGCTCTGTGCTGACAGTGCAGAGCCTGGTTGGGATTCTCTTTCTCTACCACCACCATCCCCCCTCCCCCCCCCACCACCACACACACGCAAGTACGTGCTCTCTCTCATTCTCTTTCTCAAAATAAATAAACTTAAAAATTTTTTTTAAACTTCAAAAAACTTAAAAACTTAAAAAAAAAAAAAAAAGAATACAATGTCCCCAGAGGATTAAAATAGGTTTATGGTATGGGGTACCTGGGTGGCTCAATTGGTTGGGTGTCCGACTTCAGCTCAGGTCATGATCTTGCGATCTGTGCGTGATCGAGCCCTGCGTTGGGCTGTGGGGCTCTGTGCTGACAGCTCAGAGCCTGGATCATACTTCGGATTCTGTGTCTCCCTCTCTCTCTCCCCTTTCCCACTCATGCCCTGTCTCCCTCAGTCTCAAAAATAAATAAACATTAAAAAAATTTTTTTAAATAGGTTTATGGTAATGCTAGGAAGTGACTGATCTTCTAAGACGAGGAGGCCTGTCTGAGGGGGACTTTGAGGTAAAATGTGAGCATAGAATGGCCCCAGTCTTGTGAAGGTCAAGAAAGAACATTACCTGTGGGTGAGAAGAGCCAATGAAAAGGCCCTGAGCAGACCAAAAGAGTAATATGTTCAAAGAACAGCAAGAAGGCCAGTGTGGCCGGAGGTGAGTGAGCAAGGGGAAGAGTGTTGGGAATGATAAGTCTTATATCCCTGCTAAGTGCCCTTGAGCAAATCGCTCAGCCCCTCTGTGCTTCTCTGGCCTTGCTGCCAGCTCTGGGCTTTACAGACTGGATTTTGGGTGCCCACAGATGTGAATCCAAGTTCTCTTTCACTTTATGTCTTCATTTTGATCATAATCTTGAGAACAGTCATAAAAGCATTTTCTGGGTCATCTTGATGATCCCAGGTCTGAGCAAAGCTGCAGATTTCATAACTATCCGTGCTTGTTTTTGCAATCGGCTCATGCCAAAATGAAGGCCCAGGAAGTCGGGGCATGCTTCGTGCAGGAAGATTTTTGCAGTAGCTTGACTAGAACAAAAGGGGCAGGGGAAGTGAGCCATCCTAGATACTGAGGCGTGTCCCGGCCTTGCTCAAGAACCTGGGCCAGGTACTCAGTACATGTGTGTGCAGAGTGGGATTCCACTTTCACCTTTCAGCTGGCCATGTGTGTTCAGAGCAGGCTTAGCACGTGTGCACCGTAGCTCTGTCCCTTGGTCTCTGGCTCAGTACCTGGATTAGACACCATTTAACACAGCTTTCAAATGCCTCAAAACTAGCCTTATCTTTGTTTGAATGAAACACCTTTTCAGATTTACCCTAGTGACTGCTCAGTCAGGTCAGCATCAAAGGCAGGATGGCTGCCTGGTCTCCATTTGGTTAAGCTGAAGGCTGATTATCTTGAAAACCTGAAAACAAAACTTTGAAGTCCCTGATAACTTTTTGTTTGGTCTGCCTCTGTAAAAGGAAGTTAAAACACCAAAAAGAAAAAAAAAAACCCAAAAACAAATCCCAAAAAACCCCTTAAGTACAGAACCCAGCCAGCACGCTATTTTTCTACTGTAAGACTTAATACGGACCGGTGGGTTTTAGCAAAACAACATGATTTCAATGAAAAGAATGTAAATTTCTCTGGTTTTTAAAATTTTTGTATTTGTGCATAAGGAGGAGCGTTTCAATAATAAAATAATAATTTAAGCAAATGAATTCACTTAATGCATTCCCCATGTGGGCATTTTCTTCTTCAAATATGGTCCACAGTTACTTGAGATTCACTGCCCCAGTTTATAAACTGGCTGCAGAGCATTTCAGGTTGTCCAGATTCTAGGGCCCAGATGCAATGAATGCAAAGCTTTGAGATTCTGCCTTTAGCTCCTTGAGGGGTGTAGTTATTGCTGTGATGTCCCAGGAAAGGAATGGGATTTTGCAGCATGTAGCTGTTGTTCACTGGTGTAACTGGAGTCAGGTCCCTTTGGAAGCATATTTTTGAAAGTCACCGTCTTCAGCCTCTCCATGTCTCTCAACTTTGGGTTTCTGAAAGACTGATAAACGTCGTAAAACAGTCATCTTAATATCCAGCTGATAACCACTCCTAACTGTCTGGTTTTCCCTCCCTCCTTCCACACCCTCCTCTTTTCTCCTTCCGTTCCTCCTTCCGTTCCTCCTTCCCTCCCTCCTTCACACATGCACGCATCAACGTAGTTTGTAATTTATAAAGATTTATCAATTTCTAATATCTCAGTCTGCGTTGTTCCTAATCACACATCCTCTGGGGTTCATGTACAGGAAATGTATCCATATATCAGTCTGCTTGGCTGTTGGAGAAAACGTTGTCACCTTGTCATGTTGCCTATATAAATATAGAAACATATATTTAAAACCCGATAGACGTTTTGTCATCACATTCTCTTCTTCTCTCCCACATCCTCTAGCCCAGTCCATTTTTAGAAATGGTTTTTGGGGGTGGGGAAAAGACCAGATGTGGATATTCAAAGATAGGTCTACCAGCTTTCCAAATGGAGAAGTCTGTGTGGTCTTTGACACCTGGATTGTGTGTATAATTGCCCTATTCTTTTTGTATGTATGGATAAAAGAATTAATTTGCATTTAATTGCCTAAATCTGCCTTCATAGCCTGGGGGGGAAATGATGGTTTGTTACTTGGTGTCACTCTTCCCGCCTCTCCCCCAGTATCTTTTGGTGCTTCATTTCTTCCTGTCATGTGTGAAGATTTCAGGAAAAATGAGGACTGACCCACTGGTGGGGGTGACAGTGAGTGACAGGTAGTCTCACACTTCCCGATTAATGACAGGATCACCCACTTGGCCAGCTCTTCCAAGTTCCCATCAAACACGTAGCTGCAGACAGATATCCCATACTGAGAGAAGCATGTTAGTGTCTGTGCAAGCCTTGCTAGTTAGGGGTTGCTGGGAAGGTCTTCATCTTTGGGGCACTGCTCCAACCTCATCCCTACAACCCAATAGGACATTCCAGAAAAATCTGTTGAGCCTACTTCTAATTGTTGGATTTTTTTTTTTTGTCATCATTTTTCATTGGTTCATTCAATTCAACAAATCCTAAGCTCTGACTCCATGTCTTGTAACTGCTTTCCTGGCTAGTCTGTGAGCATGACAACAGGAGGGCAATGTGCATTGTATGCTATTGTGTCCCTGTGTCTCTCTCAATGCATAGCGTGGCGTAGGCGCTCCTATTCATATCTGTGCATGGAGTCATCGGGGAAGTGCTCTGAGAAGGTGATGCTCCCTATATTTAGGTCACCTGCCCATAGATCGTCTTTTTTGAGCGTTTGACCGGTGTCTTCACCACATGTACGTGTCTTCACCTTCCTCGGATCTCTCTCTCTTGAGCTCGGCATCACACACACTACTAGACAGAACACTACGTGGTCAGGCTTAACCCAGAAACAGACAACACTTCACGAGAACTCTTCCTCGCACTGCGTATGTCCGCATGCATTTCCTTCTCTCAGAGACTCAAGAGGTATATGCTTCCATTAGCACCCGATTGGCAAAGCCAAGGATCACAAGGCCTTCAGACTTAGCTCACGTGATCCACCAAAATAAAGGAGGCTTCGTTAATCAACCAGCGGATCAGGTATTTCCGTTTTTGTTTTGGCCTTGGGCTTTGGGCTTGTTTTAATGGGAGCGTTACTCAAAGTCGTTGGCCTTTTCAGACCCATTTTAATCTGTGTCACAGGTAGTTGCTCCATAAAGAAATAGTCTCACTTTTACTTCGGTCTTTAAAATCCTCCTCTAATGCATCGGGTTAATCTCTTTGTTTCTGAAATATCGACCCATGTGCCAGAAGACCCCGTGGGCTCAGAGTGCCTGCATCTGCAGACCTGTCTGGTACACACTCAGGCCCAAGGTTCCACTTACTCCAGGGCAGCTGGGGCGGGGGAGGCAGGGGGGAGTGGATAGAGCTCCCCTCTGTTGGATGTGAGGTCTGAGCCACTTGCCAGAGAGGTGTCTCGGCCTTCCTCAACTGTCGCGTTCTAAATAAATGTTGTTGTGGTAATTATCATCATCATTATTTTGCGAACCCTGCTTGATATTTTTCCGGAGAGGCATTCCTTTCTTGAAAGGTTTAAAAAAAAACCAAAAAACAAAAAGCTGAAGGTTTTCAAGAAAGTTTAAGTAAACAAAACAGAGTTTTTAGGTTCTGTGCCCTGTGGGATACAATTTATTTTATTACTTTTTTTGCTGGCTCGTGCATACATACATACATGTGTGTATTCAACCAAATATTTATTTGCCCCATATGGACAGTGTGCCAGGCTCTGTTCAGAGGTGCAGATTTACAATAATCAGCCAGCCAGCCGGACTCCTGCCCCTGGCTCGTCCAGCTCATCAAATGGAACCTAAAGTAGTCAAAGAGCAGTGGCCTTGGTTTTATGCTGTCTTCTAGGAACTTTTTATTATTTGGCGAGTCACCCAAATGTCCAGGCTCTTCACCTGCAAAATGAGGCTGTTGGCCAAGATGTTCTCGATCGACTCCAAGGTCTCAGGGATTTATGACGAGGGATGTGCCCACCCAGTGAAGATCGGCAGGCATCATTCATATCAGGTGTGTCCCATGAAGAAGTTGGCCTGTCAGCGTGAGGCTGTCCTGAACCAATAATCTTCCCTATTCTGCCTGCGGTAGGGTTTCTCATTTGACCACGGTGGCTAATATGAAAGGGAGCTGTTCATAAGCCAGCGAGACTAATGTTTGCAGGCCTTAGCCTGCAGGCAGGACCAGCTACATAATTCACAGGGTCTTACACAAAAGGAAAACATGGGCCCCTTGTTCAAAATTGGTTACGAATGTCTAAGACTCTGGAGAGCATTAAAGCAAGCACAGCACTGCTCTGGGAGTACAGGGTTCCTGTGTCACCTCATAGGCCACACACCCACGAAGCCAGCCCTACCTGCACGTGAATCTGAGGACGGAAACAAGTATCTTCCTATTGTGTAAGCAGATTTAATGGGTATGAGTTATTATTTTTATTCTTACTGTGATTAGAGGCCACCCCCTGCCTCTCTTCTCTTGCGAGAGTGTAAACTCTCAGACAGGGTCTGCAGGTTACCTAAATTTATGATTGCCTGCAGCCAGATGACTGGCATGAGGTATGTGTCAAATGCAGTGAATGCAATGTCCATTTGTTGTAAGGAGAAATTGTGATTTTTTTTTTTTTCCAGAGAGACTACTTTTTTCCCAGGGAAATGGGTTTGAAAAATCCAGTTGAAAGGAATCCAGTTTAATTAGGTGTTTGTAGGAACTGAGATGGGCCATTTGGCGAAGTGCTCTGAAATCAAACTGGGCCTATACACTGTAAGAGGGAAGAGACTCCTATCACAGTGAGTTGGAAAAAAACCCTTCCAGTGCAACACAAATCAGTATTTTTGTTGCTAGTAGGGACTTTATGAAAGATGGTAGCCCGGTGAGGTAGAGCTAAGAAAGAAAATCCGTGAGCGAAATTTACAGGCTGGCGGTGTTCGTAATTCTGCATTTATTCTGCGTGATATTTTAAATAAATGGTTTTCTTATGTAGGGGATAGTTATTACTGTGTATATCCCACATAGCAGAGAACCCAAAAGAGGGCTCACCGAAGGAGTTATAAATTGCACATGTAAACGGCTGGACTTCTGAGTGCTGGTAAAGCCTCTGAGCAGAGATTGATGAAATTCATTGTGACATTTGGGGCTTTAGTTGCTAGCTTTCTTTTAGAATTTTTGGCAGGTCTTTAACCAGCAGAGCAGTTATTTTCAATAACCTGGACTCTCCAGGAAAATTTAGAAATCCGTCCAAATAGAAGGTAAATAAAGATGTTTGTAGGCAAAGGCTTTTCTGTAAAGCATTTTTGCTGGGTGTGGATCTTCTAAATGGACAGAGTTAAACTGCCTGCCCTATTTTCCATATTCTCTTTGACCTCCTACATTGTGGCTTTGGCTTCAGTGACCTTCTCCCCCCCCCCCCCGCCCCCCACTTTCCTAGAAGCAAGTTGTCATTATGAGCTAATGCATTCAGGTCCTTTGGATTTACTCAGTGATTTTGGCAATTAATGACTTTTTATGGGTTCAGTCACCAGGCCCCACCACTCCATCTCTGCACGGAGCCATGACAATGTACATTAATGATGAGGCCTGAAGGAGGAAACAGCGTATACAAGAAAGTAAGGGACCGTGTCTAAAGAGCAGTCAGTTAGGTGAGCATTAGATGAGGGCCTGATCTGTGCTTTTGCCTAATCTGTCTATTTTTGTTTCTCTTTAAGATTTTTAAGTCCTCTTGGGGCACCTGTGTGGCTCAGTCGGTTGGACATCCGACTTCAGCCCAGGTCATGATCTCACGGTTCATGGGTTTGAGCCCCGCGTCGGGCTCTGTGCTGACAGCTCAGAGCCTAGAGCCTACTTCAGATTCTGTGTCTCCCTCTCTCTCTGTCCCTTCCCTACTCACACTGTGTCTCTCCTCTGTCTCTCAAAAATAAATAAACATTGAAAAAAAATTAAAAAAAAAAGATTTTTAAGTCCTCTCTACACCCAATGTGGGGGTCCAAACTTACAGCCCCGAGATCAAGAGTCGCATGCTCTACCAACTGAGTCAGCCAGGTGCCCCTTCCCTGGTTTGTTTTAAAAGGAACTCACCCGAGTCCTAATCCTTAGAATTGTAGGCCGTGAGGCCGTGATCAGCTTATGTCCCTTTGGGGACCGGTAAATCTTCCTAAAATATTGTGACTATAGAGAAGGGAAAAGATAAAGAAAAAGAGAAGTTCTACCACCTGAGTGATCTGAAGAATAGGGTCAAAGTCTGCTATGCCCTCACCCTTGCACTGGGATTGTACTGGGCTTACAGATCTATGTTCCTCTGGGAGGCTCACAGTTCCCTCTTAGAGCAGGAGGTGTCAGCATGACCGAGTGAAAAAAAGGCTGTACTGAGCTGGGGAGCTGCCCAGCCTGGGCTCTGTCTGGTCCAGGCTCTTCCTTCAGACCCAAGATAGATCGCTTAACCCTCAGGGGCTTGGCTTCCTTACTTTTGAAAGGAAGCAGCTCAAGGAGACAACCTATGAGATGGCTAGTGCAAGATAACTAGGGTTTTAGAAAAGCTATTACTTGTTTGTTTTCTTAGTTTCTACGCCCAGTGGTGGGGCATAAACGCACCATCCCCAGATCAAGTGTCACGCTCTACTAACTGAGCCAGCCGGGAGCCCCGGCAATTTCTTGTTTTTAAGCCCAGAGTGCATCAGATATATTCTCATATACCCAGAATCCTGTGCCTTCCATGACTGGAGAAGGCTTAGGGAACGCTGGGAGGTTACAGCACCGTTAGTCTGCAGGCTTTTTGAGAGCAAGATACTTCTCTCTGCAACCTTCCACTCTAACTCTAGAGTATGCTGCTAAGTTTACACCTGTAATAATAAGTGTTGTTATTGTTGTTGTTGTTTAATTGATCTGTTCCCTCTTTCAACACTTAGGTGCCAACGACTATATTAAATGCTGTGAAAAGAATGTCAACGAGACAAGCACAGCTCCTGCCGAGAAAGCTCTTACAGCCTTCTCTCATGTAGGAAAGCCATAGACTACAGCGTGGGGGGCGGGAGGTGACAAGTACCGTGGTCCCCCTTATCTGAGGTTTCCATTTCTACGGATTCAGTTACTCATGGTCAACTGTAGTCCAGAAGCTGGTGATGCTCTTTCTGACGCATCGTCGGATGGTCCACAGTGACCTAAAGCTAGCTCACAGTGCCTGCATCATGCCCTTTACATCATTTCATCACGTAGACATTACATTGTCTCCCACTGTCACAAGACAGAGGGTAAGTAAGGTACAGAAAGGCATTTTGAGAGGTAGACCATTCACCTAACTTAACTACAATATATTGTTATAATTCTGTTTAATTATTAGTTATTGTTACTCTCTTACTGTGCTTAATTTATAAACTTTATCATAGGGATGTACGTATAGGGAAAAACATATTACCGAACCCTATATATACTGTCTGCAGTTTTGGGTATCCAGTGGGGGGTCTTAGAATGTATCCCCTGTGGATGGTGGAGTGGGAGCTACTGTTTTTATAAAATATTTCAAAAGCATTCTTTAGTTTAAAGATCTCTACTGTAGCATTGGGATGGCTTTAATACAGTCCCTAACTCCCTGAAAGATTTCAGATCTATCTTTTGGGATATTTTCCTCCATGGAAACATGTCTACATTTATAATAAAAATCATTTAGGAAACAAAATTAACAGAACACATTCTTAGGAGTTTTTCGATTATTAGAGAAATAGGAAATAGGTTGCAGGTTGGGGCATCTTATAGCCAGTCCATTACATATCAGAAATTGTATGTATTTCAAGGGCCATTTACTTAAGTGCCTTATTAATAACTCCTATGGATGATATAAAATCGCCTTTAAACTGGCGGACTCCAATACACAGAATAAGGGGATGTAAATTTTGCGAAATCTCTAGCCAATTTGTGTTGGTTTTATGTCCTTCTAAACCTTACTGGAACCGTTGCCCCCCACTCCCACCCCACCCAGCCCCTACCCCTGCCCTTCTTCTCTCTAAGTCTGTTGTGCTTCCCTGGATTTCCTACTTACTCTACCTGTTTTGACCTGTAGTGGTAATTGTTTTTCTCTAAAATGCGTGATGTTACCAAGGAGGCCAGTGTGAGGTCAGTAGTATTCACATGGCACAGTCATTACTGGAAACTGTTGATTGCCTTTGTGCCCAGAAGATTTGGAAAGATGTTGCATAAAGGCATAAACAGATAATTTTCTTTTAGCTTCTGTTAGCAATGCAACCTAAAGGAATCCCACTCATTTAGCATTGCTCCCATTGGCTTTTATAGCAGCCAAAAATACCTCCTCCCCTCCGCCAGTACTACTCTGGAGGGTAGCTGATGACATATAAAGTAAATCTCTTCATTGTATGTGAGCTATAGATCCGTCAGTTCCTTGTATGTATTCCAATAGTTCTAGTCCCAATACCATGCACAGAGGGGCATTTAAGAAATGTCACTAATAAAGTAGAGAAAGAGAAAAGAATTGTTTCCAAATCAGGCAATTTTAGAATTGACTGTATGAATCACCTATTTAATTTCTTGAAATGCAGGTTGCGATTCAGTTGATTTAAGGTGGAGTCTAAAAGTCTGGGTTTCTAACCTGCTACCATGTGATGTCGGCTCCTCTGATCCGAGAGCCTCCTTGAGTACAAGCTAAGCAATACTGGGACCAGAACCCAGCTGCTGTAACTCTCAGTCTGGGAGTTCTTTCCCCCACGTCAGTGGTGGTGAATACATTCCCCCGTGCTTTCCTTCTCCCTCTTACACAGCTTTTAGCCCTAGTTGACTGGTGAGCTCATTCCCTCTGAGCCCCCAAGATGCAGCATCAGACTTTCTCAGTGGGGTATTTCATCCCCAATACCGGTCAAGTAGAGCTTTGTTCCAGATCATACTTGCTGGAGGCGTCCAGGGAGGTCATCCTTATATTCCCTGTTTGATAAGTCCAGTGAAGGTTCATTGCAACGAACGATAGAAACTGACTGTAGCCAAATTCAGCAGAAAAAGAAATAACCGAGGAAAACTGGACAGTTCATAGCATTGACGGGATGGTAAGAATGAGACTAGAAATACTGGTTAGAACCCTGACTGGGTCCTTCTCAGGAAATGCCAGGTACTGGATCCTGGGCAGTGCCACAACTGGATCCTAGATGCGGCATCTGGCTGGCTACCTTAGGTTCCATACCTGACCGCCTTGGGGCAGGGAGAGAGAGAGAGGGTGGCCTTTTCCTGCTTCCATAATGGGAGGCAAACCCTGCCCCCTCCCAAAGCCTCTCACAGTCGAGAATTCCTCAGTCAAAAAGATGGGATCAGTTATTAGGAAGTCAGAAAAACGGTAGGTGTCCGCTGTCACTTTTATGCTCATGGAAAGCTACTTAGCAAAAGTTTCTTGATGAAACTCAAGTTGCCTACCAGCCAGCTCAAGTCACACAACAACTTGCCCCTCTGTTCTTCTGAATTCTGACTTCTACTGATAGTTTCTCACTACACTGTCGACCCGTTGGGGAAATACTGTATATGTGTTTGAGCAAATTGCCAGGTTTCTTTTGCATTAGACCTTGCAAGATAAAATCCGTTTACTTCTTCAAATGGATGGAGGTGTGTCCCTTTCTCCTTTAGGAAGGGAGGCCCTGGGGAATTGTAGGAAGCGTGTTTGGGGCTAAGTGCTAAGGGCCGCATAGTTCAGGTAGCCCATGACGGTTTCGAGAAGACATATCTCCTTTCCAGGAGCAGCCTCCTCTGAACCAAAGTGGATTATTTCCTCCAGCGGCAAATCCAATTGGCAATTGAACATTTGCAGTTCTTAAAGGGATTTAAGTGCAATTTCAAAGCTGCAATTTTTGTAACTGGGGTGAAAAAAAAAAGAAAACAAATCTGAATAAGGCAAGATAATCCTATGTAGAGTTTGAGTGTGTAGGTCTATTTCTTCTATCCTGAATGTTTTCCAGGCAGAGGAAAAAAAATTTTTTTTGAATGTTGAATATATGCAAACATTACAATCAAGGATAATTGTTGTGTCTGTATGCTCTGACTCTGATTTTGCTTTCTCTCTTTCATCTCCTGTACCCTATAGGAATATGATCACAGACATAGAAATAGAATTTGCATCTATATAAATAATGCCCAAGCTGTTTGGAGGAAAGGCTTCCTGTCTAGGGCAAAATGTTTAGAGATGGCATTTTCCACCTCAAATCTAGGTTTGGCTTGGATCATAGAGATAAGGCCTTTTACTTGTAGGCATCAGAGTTTACTCAGCACCTTTACATCTATTCCTTGACTTGAACTTGACTCTAACTCATGAAGCTGGCTGGTCGGACATTATTATTCTCATTTTGCCAATGAGGGAATGAGGCTCAGAAGAAAGCATCCAGATCAGAGATTTCTAGGCAATGTTTATAATGGCATCCTCCAGTAAAATTGTTGTTATTCTGTCTAGTATATGAGCTGGTTGCTCTTTTCTTGCTCTGGTGAGCGGGCTGCCCTTTTATGTTCTGGTTGGGTCTGGCTCTGAGCGGCCTCATGAGACTTAATGAGTAGTATCTGTAAGGAGCATCAGAAGGACCCTCAGATGAGAGGCGCCCCTGTTAGTATTGGTTACGAAAGAGTAGAGCTTCTTGAAGTGCTGCTCCCTTTTTGTTCGAGACGCCGGCCAGATGTCCTGGGCTTTGCCTGAAGCCTTTACTAGTCATTACGGTCAGGAAATGCACCCCGACCAGGATGGTACTTTATATACTGTAAGTGCATTTTGAAAACAGAGCAAGGAAAACAGAAATCATCTTTTTGATGTAAAAGGATAAAGGATAATCTGTTACTATGATCCTGTGTTCTATGAATTTGAAGACCTGGGTTTGTTCTGAATTTTACATCTCCTGTGTTTTAGGGCTGGAAGGTACTAATAGATCCATGCTATTAGCAGGGCCATGCAAAATGTTTTGGAGGAGCAAACTGGGAGCCCACTGGACACAAATTACTCCTAAAGTTTGCTGTTGTTGTTGTTGTTTTTAATTTATTTTGAGAGAGACAGAGACAGCACAAGTGGGGGAGGAGCAGAGACAGAGAAGGAGAGAGAATCCCAAGCAGGCTCCACACAGTCAGCACAGAGCCCCATGTGGGGCTTGAACCCACGAAGCCTCGAGATCATGACCTGAGCTGGAGCCAAGAGTCAGACGCTTAACTGACTGAGCCACCCAGGCGTCACATGAACCAGCCACTCCTCTTATTCCAGGACAGCCGTGAATAAGTTGCTTAAGTCCATAGGCCTGTTTCTTCCTCCCTCACGGAATCCCGGACATGTTCAATGCTGACCTACTTCCCCAGGCATTTGGAAAGAGTAACCAGGGGATGGTTGTAAAGGCATTTTGGACATATGAAGGCACACCACGAACACTAACTGCAATAACTAATAAGGACACAGCAGTTCCTCTTCCCAGGAGATTTTATGGCGATGATTTTCCATCGTGTTTTCTTTGGGAGGTGGAAATGCTGCCCATGCTTAGGACATAATGTGGGAGAAAAACAACACTCTAGACCAGGACCCAGGAATATGTTACTATTGATATATAATTTTGCTGCTAATATCTCAGTGATGCTGTTAAAAAATAGACATTTGGTTATTTCCTCTCTTATTCCTTCCACTGGTTCCTTTCCCTCCCTCCTCACCACCATCCACATCGTTGAGTGATCTTGCCTCATATGAATCTGAGAAAAAGGAACCAGACTTTAAAAACTCGTGACACATTGTACATTAATCTTTTACTACATTAATCGTTTATAAAATATCATATTAGCTGACCTTCGAAATAACATAGACTGAGTCTATGTTATTTTGAATTTGGACTTGAAATATAAAGAGGTTATTTCTAGAGAAGTCAGGTGTCCTTGGGGCGCCTGAGTGGCTCAGTCGATTAAGCGTCCGACTTCAGCTCAGGTTATGATCTCACAGTTCATGGGTTCGAGCCCCACACTGGGCTCTCTGCTGTCAGCACAGAGCCTGGAGTCTGCTTCAGATTCTGTGTCTCCCTCTCTCTCTGCGCCTCCCCCACTCACACGTGCATGCACGCTCTCTCTCTCTTTTCAAAAATAAAACATTAAAAAATATTTTTTTAAAAAGGTGGGTGTCCTTTTATTTTTCACTTTATTGAGTATGAAAGTAAAGAGAAATCCTTTTAGTATTTTTCTATAAAGTTGCATTCTTGGTTGTCCAAGGATATGTGGGGCAAAAACAAGAGTCTCTTCCACGAGGGGTATTGAATTTAGTAAACCTGTAGACTTGTGTTTCCCTCAAGAATTTTAGATAGTCACTTAGGGGAGCTGATCCATGGATTTTGTTCTCATGTTCTACTCCTACAGTCGGTCTAATGCCTCATGTTAGTGATTAATCACATGAGTATTAAGACACTCCTAAACATAGGAACTTAAAACAACAATTTATAATTTCTACATTGACTGAGTTGTTTGTCTGTTCCACGTGGTGTCAGCTGGGGTTACTCATGCGGTCACGTTCAGCTGGTGGCTCAGCTGGGGCACCTTGGTTCCCCTCTGTGCAACCTCTCTCCAGCACGAGAACTTGGACTTCCTTACAGCAGGTCCCAAGAGCAGATTCCTAGAGAGCAAAAGCAGAAATGCTAGGCCACTTAAGGGCTACACTCAAAATAGTGTCACATCTGCGGTAGTGCTGCTGGTTAAAGCCAAGTCACAAGACCAGCCTGGATTCAGGAAGAGGGGAAACGGATTTCACCTCTAGATGGGAGAAACAGCATACACATTCAGGGAAGGGAGGACTTGATGGAGGCCGTCAGTGGAGACGAGCGTATGCATTATACCTGTGCAGTGATCATTACTATGCATGCTGGACCACATTTCCAGGTGAAAATGACACATGGCATTCCCTTGGGGCGGGAACCATAGTATTTTTCATGTTCCTCATAGGACCTGACACCGTGCCTCATGCAAGGCAGGAACTCACTGTTGTTGAACGAAGAGCATGCTGTGAAATTTTAGAAAGTTGAGTATCACATAAATCCTAAGATAGGAAATACTAACTTCATGTGTCGTGTAGTGATGTCTCTTGTCCCACCATGTCATGCTGCTTAAAGCTGCATTACAGGAGTCTTTGAAGCTCAGAAAGGCAGTCATTCGGCAGAAAGCAGTGCTCGCTGGTGGTTTAAGTCACATCTCTGGAAAGAACAGAGGACTCCCCCATTAACATTCACTGCGGCAGGATCTGTGCTGCCAGCTCCCCCAACAGTATGCTGGCCGAGCCTTGGTCATCTGTGTATCTCCAGAAAGGCACAGAGCGCACGTTAGGCACTCAATAAATCCCCAGTTGGTGAGTGAGTGAGTGAAAAGAAATGAGGGATTGTAGCTCCTGTACACCAGTATCCGCACCAGGCGAGGACTTCTGCACGGAATGTATGATTGCTTGTTCAGGCACACCCTCGTGTCCCGTTCTGTCTTCTGTGCTGACCGACACCATTCTACTGGACAGACAGACATGTGTACTCTGTGCTCATGGGAATGTGCAACTGTCCTAATCCTGCCGGTCCGAGGAGAGCCTTCAGGCTATGCCATTAGCTCTGTTAGATGCGTATTAGCCCATCCATTCTCAAAAAATCTCGAGTGAGGATTTTATGAGGGTGTATTAACAATGAAATTTTAGAGAAGCATAAATGGTTTTGTAGACTTTCCTGTGAGTATTAGGATGAAGATTTTTGAAAAAGACTGTAGCTACTGGTGAAAAAGATGTCTGTTAGGTTGTGGTAGCTTCTGAAAATCCTTTTCCTCTTCTCCTTGTGTTCTTCCTTCCCATCAATACTAATGCTAAGGCTACTATTTCGGTAACGTCCAGAGGGAAGAAATTGATTTTGATAGGTGTTCTTGAATGATGTGTGTTCTCTTATCGATGATACTCTGAAATAGTGTTTTCCTTAATCAGTATTGTTAAGTAACATTTGGATAGTAATCCCAATTCTTTGTTAAAAGTGCTAATTACCGACTTTAATTCTTAGTCATTTTTAACTTTTCTACCCTTTCATGCCATTTTAATTACGTGCATATTGTCATTCCAAAAACGAAGTTTCAGGACAAGTGAAGGGCTCCATCCTCGTAAACTATAAATCTCTTAAAGAAAAAGAAAGAAGAGGTCTAGCTAGGTTTCCAAGAAATGACTCTGGTTTTGGGGGGGTGGGGGGCGCGTGCGTGTGTGTGTGCTCGCACAGGCATGTGTGTATGCGTGCGTGCTTGTGCTCTGGGCCCTGGAAACTGGTATCAGAATTACTTCGACCTAAAAATGCACTCTAGATTTTAACACACCTCCAGCAGAAGAGAGGAAAAAACATTTGCTGCGTGGAATTATCGGTCCCATTACCACACAGGTGTCAAAGAAATGAAGCTTTTCTATTAAAAGATTGCAATAAATCACACAAGAGGATGACAACCTCATTAACATGGGTAAAGTTACTGTAATTTATGTATAAATAACTTTTCTGTGTCAAGACATAGTATCACTCAGTCCCTCCAGAATAACGTCTTTTCCTTGAAAAAAGTGAAATGCCAAAAAAAAGCAGTTTCTGTCAGAGAAATCCACAGAAGGCAATGGCTTCCTGCTATAAAACTGGCTCTCATACAGCCCACAGCAATTCGGCTTTATGGTGTTAGGTTTTTGCGTTCAGCGTAAGTGGAATATCTTAGGTCTTATCTCAAATAGTGATTTGCTATATTGTTGGCTTTGATACCTAAATTGGCTGGGAACCAGTTTCGGGCCATACCAATTAAGGATCTCTTGGGTATTCTCTGGAAAAGGGGCCATGTTGAGTGAAGAACATCTCCACTCTTGATTTTATACCCAACTCATGGTATCATCAAGAGGATCTTCCACTTGGCTTAAGGAGGGGAAACTTTGCCCAGAGTCCCTGGAATGACGGAAACATCTAAGAGAGATCCTGAACTGCCATCACGTGCTGAGGCCCCAAGACTGGAGGTGAGCCCAGGTGTTGTTAGTAGGGCATTCCCATGGTTTGAGGTTAACCCCCAGTGAGGGGACAGGCAAACAAGGGAGACTGGGACCCTTATGTAGGCAGGGGTTTCCTTGGAAGGCCTGATACCTTCTAACAGATGCTCAATGGTCCTGTTACCAGTGGGAGCTCTACCACCCACATTATTACCTCCCTGTATTGGGCTATAATCTGGAACCTGTCATGGCTTTCATATGGTAGCCTGTCCACAGTTATTACCAATAGTGTACTGGTTTCCAGATATTTCTATAAATTCTGGGAGGAAATTTTTCAGGGCATTGGTCTTGACTTTGAGACATTATATTTATATACTTTCTGATGGCCCTGTTGGTTAGAGATACATTTCACTGGTCGGGGTCAGTATCCAGTCTAGCCAGAATAAACTCATCACGCTTTGCTGTCTCACCTTGGCTTCTGCAACCCAGGGCTATGAGTGTCGACATGGTAAGTGCAGGAGGCACAAAGAACCCGGAACCCCGGGTTAGCAAACCTGCATCCTAGCCCTGATATGGTCTTGCTTATGCCCCCAGTTTTCTCCTCAGTGAGTGAGGAGATTGAAATTAACCATTTTCAAGACCTCTTCTAGCCCTGAAGGAAGATTATTTTTTCTTTCTAATTATTTTTTCAAAAAAAAATTTTTAGCGTTTTATTTATTTTTGAGAGAGAGAGAGAGAGACTGTGTGCGAGTAGGGAAGGATTAGAGAAAGAGGGAGACAGAATCCGAAGCAGGCTCCAGGCTCCGAGCTGTCAGCACAGAGCCCAATGCAGGGCCTGAACTCACAAACCTGAGCTGAAGTCAGATGCTTAACCAACTGAGCCACCCAGGCACCCCCTAGTTATATTTTAAAATGCCAATTTTATTTTTTTTTTTAACACAAAACTAGTATCTGCTCATTGAAAGAAATAAATGAAATTAAAAAGTATGGAAAAGAATAAGGTAAAAAATGGAAGTTGTGCCCCCTCCGTAGGTCCCAGAAGATAAAGGGGGAAATCTCTGGGCTTGAAAATTGTTGAGGTTATCTTTAATGATGGCATCGTGTAGCCCTGTAAGGTTTTCTAAGGTATTGTGTTGCATGCTCTGCTAATAGGCAGAACCATTCCTAGGGAAGGGATCTTTGCAGCTGGTGCCTCCAGTAGTCAGCAGCTGGCATGTCTCTGTTTGTAACTTACTGCTTCAGTAGTCTTTCTTCTGCTTGTGTTTAAAATGTAGCTCTCTTGTCTCCTGTCTCTGTCCTCCTCCTTCTTCCAGCTCCCCTCTTCTTTCATTTTTCTTTCCTCTTCTGCATTTCTCCAAGGGCGTCCTAGAAATAACTAAGTCCTTGTACTCCTTGTGACAAAGAATGTTCCTATTGTAGACCGCCACTGGTTTTAAAAAATAAATGAATTCCATTAGTCAAATCCACAAATAGTCACTGAGCTCACTGTGGATAAGACATCAAAGCGAGTCCGAGAAAAAGGTGCGATGATGTGGTATGACACTAAAATTTGTGGCTGGCCAGCTCGGATGGAAATGAAAGCTGAGGGAGGGTTCTGGGTGTCCTGGAAATCAGCACTCTTTGCTGAGAAGGTGAAACAGATGTTAAAGATAATGCTTCTTATGAGCTCCCCCAAAAGCATATGGGAAATGTACAGTTTGGATCCACCATTTGCCTTCTCCCCGAGGCCGATTCCCTGAGAAGGTTTCCCATTTGCTCTTTGCTCTTGATTTGCTTCTGTTCGGCTTGTCAGGTGTTACTTTTTGTTGACGGTCAGTTGTAGACTTTTGCATCTCTAAGTGCTTCATTTGTGGTTTTTAGGCTCAATTACTCATCAGGTAGGGACTGTGAGCAGGCCATTCAGACTGAGCGGATTTCATCTCTCCGGGTATTGTGGTCGGAGTAATCACGCTTCAGAGTCTCTGCTTTCTTCCGATGGTTAGTGGTACATGCTTTGCAGCTACCCCACTGGATACCAGGAGATAGAAAGCATTGGCCTGTGTCTATGGCCTATCTGAGGATCATCTAGTCTGTGATCCTGTCCTGCCCTTGGTTTGATTACATAACTGGGGAAAATTGATCATGGAAGAACTTATTTAGTAACGCTAAAGAACCCACTGCGTACCAGGATCTGCATGAAGTACCTGCTTACACCCAGAGGCAAGTACTATTATGCCCATTGTAGAGATAAGGAAGCTGAAGTGTGGAGGGGACCAGTGACTTGCCAGAGTCACTCAGCTAGTCTTGGAGTCAGAAGTCAGCCTTGGGCGGTTGACTCCAGAGTCCAAGCTCTCCTCCTGATGCCTTCCAACATCATCCATCCCTGTAGCCTGACATCTCGCAGATTTACACCTCCTGGGCATGTCTGTGGTTTCATTATGGACAGGTGGTGCCTAACAGCAAAACTGTTTCTCCAACATGCGCTGAGCGCTAATTGACTGCATCGTTTTGCTAGTCTAGGATCTTATGGATCTTGGCACAGTCTTGTAGAAAGGTTTCTCAAGGTGGAGCCCCAACAGTCGCATTGCTAGACTTCTCTCAGCCTTGGTCAACTGATCTGCAAGATGAGGACAGTGGCCTGTGATGGGGGGTTGTGGAGATGGGTAAGCTGCGTGACACGTGAAACAGAGATGGGCTCACACGTCATTGGTTCTCAGTTCATTTCATTTCCTTTTCCCCACTCATTCGTCTCCCTCTCTGCCTTTATTTCTTGATTTTCTCTCTTGCTGTTGCAGTAATTCAGCACATCTACTGCCGGGCGTCGTTTCAAGTCGCAAGAAAGAACTGGCCGTGTTTACGGCAGTCTCAGGCTCTCGGGGAGCCGGTTGCTTGCGTGTGTTAGCTGTGGTCAGATTCTGCACCAGGTGAACCCCGTCCTTCCTGGAGCCGAGAGGCAGCGCCTGCAGGCAGACAAATGCATCATAGGGGGAGGTGGCCCGCAAGTGGAACACACTCCAGTTCCCGTCTCTCTCTGATGGGGGAGTGATTTTCATCTTCATCAGCAGGTCCGTCTTGACCTCCCCAGACTTGACTCATGGCAATCCAACAGGGCTTGTGAAAATGTTGGCTCTTGTGTTGCAGACCTCGCGGGGGGCGTTTCACCTGCTTGTGGAAGCAGCCTCCTAAGAGGAAAGGGAATGCAGATGGCGCTCATCCTAGGGAAAGCGTCTGAGACCCCATTCTGGACATCCTGTAAATGAATTCATTTATAAATTTCCTCCAGCGGGAGTTTCCAGGAAAGGAAAATGATCCTAGAAATGGTGACAATGAATATAAACCTCCTGCTGTGATTTTTTTTTCCGCGTTGAAATTATTAACAACATAAAGTTACTGACACAGGAAATAAAAATAGCAAGTTTTTAGGAGATCTATATCACCAACAAGTATAGGCCACAAATCAGCCTTTCCTATTTTAGCTTATTTCAAAATAATTTTATGCTTTACAAAAAGTTCTAGAAGTAGGAGAGAGACTTCCTTCATATTCTTCACCCAGCTTTTCCTAAAGTTCACATATTACATAACCATAGTATAATTATGCAAACCAAGAAATTAGCATTGGTACAATACCATTAATTAAGCTACAGACTTTATTTGGATTCTATCAGATTTTTCATTGCTTCTCTTTCTGTTCCAGGATCCCACACTGCCTTTAGTCTTCATGTCTCCTTCAGCTCCTCCGGTCTGTGACTGTCACCAGTCTTATCTCTCATGACATTGACAGTCATTAATTCATTGTATTGCTCCTTTCCAGTCCTTATCTCTAATTTGTTTTATAGTCAACATTATTGTACTGTAGCTATATTTTTCCATTTAGCATCCCAAAGTAAGACACTTTCAATGAATGAATGGCATGGTAAGTGGCTAGAATTTCTGTCTGCAGTGAATGTTAGGGTTTGGCTTAATGATTCAGGCCTTACACTCTAATAATCACAGAAAGAGCAAGAAACAAGTAGTTTTCTCCAACCACCCTTGTCTTGTCCACAAAGAAACTGAGGGCAGCAGAGTGAGGGGACATGCCAGAGACACACAGACTGGGATGGTTAATGGAGACCCCAGCCCCAGTGTTTTGGAATGTGGGAACCTTCTCTATCTGTATAGGCATAATTACAGTCGTGGCTCCCATACCCAAAGCTGGAGATAGACTCTGAAGGTTAGGCAGGTGTGACATTGTCCTTGTATTAAAAGCTTTTCTTGGGGCAGCTGGTTGGCTCAGAGTGGCTGACTCTTGATTTTGGCTTAGGTCATGATCCCGGGGTCGTGGGATCAAGCCCTATGTCAGGCTCCCCACTGGGCACAGAACCTGCTTGGGGGTTCTCTCTCTCTCTCTCTCTTTCTCTCTTTCTGCCTCTCTCCCCTGCTCCTTAAGACCTGTAAAGTTTTTCCCATTGTACTTGGAATTAAATCTAGCCCTGTGATGTACAAGGTCCTCAGAGACCTAGCCTTGGCTTGCCTGCCCACCACATCTGCCCTGTTTCCCCACTTCCCTCATTAGTTTCTAGCCACAGTGGCCTTTTCTCCCCCTCAGACATTAAAAGCTTATTCTTACTTCCCACCACCACAGGGCCCTTGCACTTGTCAATCCTTCTGCCAACATAGCTTTCTGCCTAATCTTCACAGGGCTACTTACATCCTTCTTCCCATTTTGGCCTCTCCAGTATTCAAGGACAGTCTCTTCAGACAGGCCTTCCTTGGCCATCCTTTTTAATATGGGATGCCCACATATCACTTTCAATTGCTAAACCCTGGTTTATTTTCTTCCTCTCGCCTTTTACTGTTGCACGTGACCTCTTGCTTGCTTGCTATCCCCCAGTAGAACATGAGCTCCATGAGCGTGGTAGTCTCCTCCTGCTCAGGACTGTATCCCTGAGCCTAGAACCCGTGCCTGGAGTCCAAGAAGTAGCTCAATAAATAAGCTGACCAAGTGAGGCCATTTTCTGAGAGAATGGTTACATTGTCCTTCTCTTTCTTCTGGAGCATGTGAGAAGTCTTTCCTGAGTCCCAGTCAACAAGAATTTATTGGAGGTCCCCACACCTAGCGCCACAATAGCACTTTTGTTAAAGCTGCCCATCCTTTTTTTTTTTTTTCCGTTTAACTTGAATAGTATAAGAGACAGCAAAAATGATGAGCATTTCAAAGGCATTTAAATTAATGTCAGCTCTGCCCTAGGCCTTTGGTGTGTTCTTTTCATTGAGAAACCTCCTCTTCCCTTAAAGGTGTTACGGGACACCACTTTCCCAAACATTTGGAGTAGAATTAGAGTCTTTAAAGGATAATAAAATGCCACGGTTTAAACACATTTCTGTGACTTTTGACAGCTCCTTTATACCGTATTGTCATAGGAGTGGCAATGGAGGAGCCTGGGATGGGCCTCTGCCTGCAGATCAAAAGAACGGAAGTCCTTAAGGCACCCCAGCAGGACTCTCAGCCTGAGACAAAAGGGCAGCTCCTCTTTTCCTCAGTCCTGTACCTCACCCCCAGGCTATGCTTTTGTATTGTTCCATCCGGGTGGAGACCTGTTTCATTGGAGAGCTGGGCAGGCTTTTATTGTTTATTTATTTATTTTTGTAATGAAGTTTACTGAGCCAACTCATTAGGTGTGATTTACAGGGACCCTCCTGCCATCGACTAGAAATGAACAAACCGTAGGTCATTGTGAGCCATTCTAAGCTAAGAGTAGGACGTTAAGAGATGCCAAATGAGGCCATTCAGATGCAATTAGAAATGTAAGACAACCCTTTTGGCTTACGGGGAAAGGAACTTCACTTCTAGCGTGCCATCTTTATAATGTTACCAGTCCATTTTATGGATGAGTGCAAAGAGATCAGATAATAATAGGCAATGAAATGTGAACCTATTTTTTTTTTTTTAACATTTTATTTTCAAGTAATCTCTACCCAGCACGAGGCTTGAACTTATTGCCTTGAGATCAAGAGTTGCACCTTCCGGCTGAGCCAGCCAGGCGCCCCTTTTAAAATTATAAACGTGAATATATTTGATCCTGTTTGTGGACCAGCAAGCATTATACTAATTTATTTAGTAAACAATATGAATGATGAATAAGTTCTAAAAAAGCTTTTTGGTTTTTGTTCCCATTTTGTTTTGTATTTATTTCAAATGCACAAAAACACCAAATTCAGGCTGAGCAAGAACTCCTTGAAAAGGAGGACCATATATGGACCCAGGAAGCCTGGGTACCGCCTGCTTCCTTTCCTCATCAACTAAACCATTTTTGAAGGGGGAGAGGGCACTTAGCATCTCATTTCACCACAGCTCCGTTTACCTGGATGGTTCTAAATTTTTAATCGTCTGATCCTATTGTAAAATGAAATCTTCAGAAACTGGTTTGTATGAGACATAGAGCAGTTTTAAGTTTCATTTATTTTCCTCTCCAGGTTTGGAACCTAGTTCTCTTGGCAGAAAAAAAAATACCATCTTCCTTAATTCTATATCATTGATAACATTTCTTTGTATAAAAAGACTAGGCTCATTTGTGGATGTCAAATAAATGTTGCCTAACTTAGTGGAAAAGTAATGTTGGCTAAAATGAGCCAGAGAGTTGTTTCTTTGAAGTTTAGACCTTATTTGAGCAAGAGAAGTGTAATCCATCTTGATAGATTGACTCTCGATGTTACAAATGATGAGGGAGTCGGTGTTTGACTTTTTCCAAAATGTTTTCTAACCACCTCTATCTTACTACTCAAGTGTGTTTAAAAACAAACAAAACAAAACCCATATGTGGCTGTTGTGTTTTATAGGTATATGAATACCTGAATTTACTAACAGGCTGATCAGCAAACTTTCTAGGTTACTTTAAAAAGTAAGAACTTAAAAAAAAAAAAAAAACAGTGAGAACTTCCTAATAGTGGAAAAATACCCACCAGTTCCTTTGTTTAAAAAAATGTCAATTTGATCAGGAAGACCAAGTGACATGTGAAATGACAGTAAACCTCACAGCAGCTTTTCTTAATTCATACATAATACGGCAAAACTAGTGGCTACTAGAAACAGCAAAGCAAGAGGCTATTTTTCATTCAGAGCATCTCATTTTCCATTGTTAATAATTAATAGAGCTTTTCATTTCTAAGTGTCAGTACTGAAAGTACCAGTGTGCTCAGCAGTAAGCGATTACAGAATGTTATTTTAAGGTAACGGTGTTCCCGCTAACAACAAAAGTCAGAGGATGGGCAGAAAATACACTTACTGTCAGAGACGGGCCTCGTCCTGAAACAGACAGAGGCTTTCTGGATTGCACAGGACTGTGTTGGTAGGTCCCTACACCAAGCATGTTATAGTGTTCCAAACCTCTGGAAAATGGAGACGAGGAGGGAACAAAATTCTTAACGGTAAAAATTGCCAGACCCTTAGATGGGCTAATGGTCTTAACTATGAAAACTTTGAGAATTCATTGTCACCTGTTTGTGTTTGGGCAACAGTCTGGATATTGGTTGACTTGCCTTTGTGAAAGCATGTGCTTTGCTGAGGCAGCCTTGTTTGATCTGAAAATTGTTTGAACAGCGGGTGTAGGGTGAAGGATATCAAGAAGGACTTCTATGGGGAATGCTATGTCTTTTACTAGAAGTCAGGGCTGTTGATGGGTGAATATGTAGGGTCCGGCATGGTCTGGTCCATCATGATACTAAGGGATGAGGGAGATGTGTTAAAACAAGCCATCTGTGTTTTCTGTAGTTGGGATTCTTCAAATTTTGAATAATGACAGTTCCATATCAGCCAAATAATTTAGAATGGGTTTGTGGAGTGGGATAAGTAGACCTGTATGACATGACCTCTGTCTTCTGATCTCATAGATCTAATACCTGTTAATGTGTCATCATCATTCTCCTTAAAATAGATGTAAAACCTACACTATTCTTTCCCATGGAGACAAGTGTTTTCCCTGTAAAGTATTTTCATTAATTTTTCAGGTGCCCATGGTATATACCATCTTTTGGTTGTTTTGAGGTATACCATTTCCATGTAAGAAGTTTGACATATTAAGTATGAATGTTTTGTGCTGTAAGGATTTACACAGGAAATGGTGCATGTATTAGGGAAGATTTTGGAAATGTGCTCTGGGGTTATAAGGTCTTGGAGAGATGTCATTTGGGAGGATATTTATTTATGGGGATAATTAATAGATTTCAACTGATGGCCACTCAGATCCCTTGGTAGTGGCTTCCTGGACTGCTGTGTTGAGGATTCTAAGGGCTCCCGAGCGCCTTGGGAAAGAAATCCATTACTTATATCTGCCACAGGAATCAGTCTTATGTGTTTTGCCATTGCTGGTTTATATATTTTTCTTACATGAGACAGATTGAGTAGTGATTTTGTCTAAACCAATATTTAGATGGTTCTTACCAGTGTTCCAAGACTTAAGTCAATCAAAACTAATTATTTGTCGAGCTCTTTATCATGTGTTACTTGCTGTGAAGAAAATAGATGCGCAAAGTTAAAGTGAAAGCATTAGGTAAGATATTGAATGGTGGAGAATGGGCAGACACCTGCCATGGGAATTGGGAGAGAGCAAATACCAGGCCAGAGTTAGGAAAATTCTGGAATCAGCGACACTAAGGAATGGCAAAGAGGAAGCTGCTCCCACAGGGAGAGATGGTTTTATGTAAGCAAAGGCAGCTAGCAAGAAGGGTAGTCTTTTCAGAGGAATGTGAGAACAGCCTCTTTGGAGAGATTGTTTGTGATTGGGAGAAAAGGGGAGCCACAAGCTGGTAGAGGGTCTTGGAAATGAATGGTTTTTATGAGTCCCTCTTGCTACTGTGTTCTAGATTATAGGTCTCTAGAAGGTAAGAAACGGGCTATCAATCACCTCCTTCCATGCAGCTAAGATTTATTAAGCTGCTTGCCATATACTAGGCACTGTATTGAGATGACAGGACTTGGTGTCATCTGGTGAGGATTTTTCAGAGTAGAGTAGGAATCAGGAAGGCAATTACTGCCTGGTCATACCTACATGTCTCTTTAAGGAACTTATCATTAGCTTCATTATATAGAAGGGAAAATGAAGTCCCCAAAATGTTAACTTGCCCAAGGTCAGCTTGAAGAGCTAGACTTGACTCTGGATCTCTTGCACTTGAATTCTGGCGTCTTGTCACAGGAATTCTTCTAAGTACACTTGGATCAGGTGGTCTATTTATGGGCCTTCTTGATTTAGATTCTCCTTTGCCCAGAGCTAGAGATAGAATGTTCTTGTAGTTCTTTTTGAAAGACATTTAAAGGAAGCATTTTTATTGAAGCATACATACTATTCATGCAAAAAAGTCCACAAATGAGAAGTCGACAACTTGACCGGTTTTCACAAAGTGAACACACCCTTTGTAACCACTGCCTAGAGGAATGGACTTTCATTTCACTTGGAGTGGAGACAATCCATAGAGTAATTTTTTTTTTTTTTTGTATATTTCTTTCTCTCTCTTTCTTTGTCTCCCTCCTTCCTCCTCTTTCTCTCCTATTCCCCTCTTCCCTGCCTTTTTCCCACTAATTCCTCCAGGCTGAAGTGTGATCTCTTGGACTTCTTGAGCTCAGAACTTTGTCCCAAGGACTTGCATGAAGCTACCTGAGGGACCGGAGGGGACAGTGCCCTGAGGTACCCCTTGTCTGGGAATCACTTAATAGAGAATGAATATGACAAGTAACAGAAATCATGAGTGCTGATTTAATTCTACTTCAAGTCACATTCTACTAACATTTATCATATACTTGGAATATATTAAAGAATATAGCTGTGAAATGGCTATATATTCTTCATAAATATGCCCATACAAAGAAACGGAAGTTCAAAGAGCTTAAGTGACTTGTGCAAAGTTATAAACTACCTCGTAAATGGTAAATTTCCTTACATTCCTCCATTTTTCTTTAAAATACACCATAGCTGCCTGCTTTTACCTTCACACTTTGCTAAACATAAGTTTGCTCGCTTAAGAATAAAACTCAAGAAGAAGAGCACAGACACCAGGTTTGTTATAGGACCTGTTTTGTTTCTTCCCTTTCTTTTTTAGAATAAGAACTCTGATTCCAGATAATTGCAGTCCTGGAAATAAGACTAAGTCCCGTATTTTAAGGAGCTGTTCTCACATTTCCAGATCTCTGTAGAAGCTGGTCTTTACAGCCTTGTTTACTAACACTGTTGTCTTAAAGCTGTTGCAACTGACTTTCTTAGCAGAACTAGAAGTTCCTAAGGAGATACCAGCAAGAGATAAATCTGATCTCTTTGCCTTCTAGTTAATTAAAAAAACAAATTTTAAGAACTTGAGTTCAATTACTGTCCCTTGAGTAACCCAGGAAATATTTTACATGCCCTTTGAATTGATACAAATAAAGTTCAAAAGCGGGGCATCTGAGGACGTGATTGTTTCCACCTTCTATCATTAGAACAATCTCACAGATTGAGTTTTGTGGGCTGAGAGTCTATTATTTCTAGTTCTTTCTCATGTCTTTGCAAATACAGGAATACTAACCGTTGGGATTGAGCCTATTGCCCTTAGATTCTTGGCTGTAGGCACCATACAGTTTGATACTTTGGTAAAGACTCTGTCAAGTTGTAAGACTAACTTCTATATGCAAGCAAGGGTCTCTGCATGGAGGAAATGGGAGTTCCCGTACAGGCCATCAGAGATAGTAATTTTTAATACTGTCCATGTCCTTTCAGGAATGCCATTTTGCTTCATGTTTAGTTGAATCCGTGGTAAATCTTTAAACGTTTTGTGTTTTTTAAGAGTCCATTCTAATCTGAGTGATCTGATGCTTTGGAAATTTATAAAACGCTGTAATATATTCATAAGAAACAGAGTTTTTAAAGTGGAAAATGAGTCTTTTCTTTCCTCCTATCACTCATCGGGGAGTTCTGACTCCTCCGTGAAGTGTGTTCTGTGGACGTCTGGGGAATCCATGGAGCTAAATGAACACCCCTGTCCTTCCCCCTGTTCCTTTCCTTAATAGCTTCTGGAGTATTAGAGTTTTTGCCTTGGCAACTTCCTGCTTCTTCTTCTTAGTTTGAGCCTTCAAATAGAGCCGAACTTAATAAAACACCCCCCAAATAGGCAAATACCACAAGGAAGGATACATGGCCTTACTCTTCCTTTGTGCTTGGCGTAGTTGTAGACACACACGGTGGCGTGTGTGTATTAAGGACTTAAATACCCTTAACGGAGTGAATGGATGAACGATTTGACACTGAAGATTGTATAGTTCAGTGGTGCGGTGATATACGCAGATCCTGGTTTATAGTTCTCATTGGTGGAATGAAAACAAACAGCTCCCTTTATAAAGCTAGAGATTTGATGGGAAAACCAAGGAAGACCTTAGTGAAGAAAGACATTTCTTATGCCCAGATTATTGAATGGTAATATCCCTGTTTCTGACAGTGACAAGGATTCTATTTAAGGGTCTGTGAGCTAAATCAAGAACCTGAGCTCCTCCTTGGGCTTAACAGAGGAGAGAGGGAAAAGTGAGTGGGAGAAGATATGTCATATATTGTTTCAACCTCAGGAGCCCCTCCCTTACCTGCTTTGCACAGGGTTACCGGAGGCTGTCGCAGGGCATGGTGTTATGTTCTTTATATGTTTTGCTATGCCACTGTGTTTGGCTGGCAAGCCCTGTAAGTGCTGGGTGGCTAATTATCATAACAGGGCTTGGCCAAGTATCGTAAAATGCTCTGATCTTGCCAAGTAGTGCCTTGGAAAATGCTGGACTCAACACTACTGGATCTCATTTCTGGCAGATCAGAATTCTGGCTTCACTGGGACTTCTTACGGGGTCCTCTGCTTCTGTATAGGACTAACTCTTTGCAGAGGCCACACAGTTTCTATCTCAGTAGGAATCAGAAAAAAAAATTTTCAATATTTATTCCTTTTGAGAGAGAGAGAGAGAGAAAGAGAGAGAGAGAGAGAGCAGGATAGGGGCAGAAGGAGAGGGAGACACAGAATCTGAAGCAGGCTCCAGGCTCTGAGTTGTCAGCACAGCTCAAACCCAAGCTGTGGCTCGAACCCAAGAACTGTGAGATCGTGACCTGAGCTGAAGTTGGATGCTTAACCGACTGAGCCACCCGGGAGCCCCTCAGAAAATGTTTTTAATGGTACAGTAGGCTTTCAGATCAGGCAGACCCATGCTTGAACCATGGATGTTCCGCTCATTAACTGTATGTCCTTGGGCATGTTACTTAACCTCTGAACTTCATCTGTAATTCCAGGAGTGGTATTATCTACTTCCAGAAGTAACGAGGACTTGAGGAAAAGTAACTGCCAGTAATGGTAGCTACTAGTTTACTGATATCAACTTTCCCTTTTCTTCATCTTGCCTTTACCCAGGAGCCATCGAATCTATTGCTACTAAAAGCGAATCACACAAAGGTTGTGGGATCCCGGGCTTAGAGACAGTACACTGCGTTGTGGAGGTTGGGTCTCCAGCTAATTCTAGGCTTCTGCTGCTTCCAAGCCAACGGAGTTGAGTTCACTCACCATGGCATCTGCAGCTGAGCAATATGTGGTAGTTTTCCCCTATTTGTCAGTAACGGGAGTGATTCGGGTTAGAACACATTTCTGCTCCTGAAGAGACTGGAAGTGAACACCCACCATCAGCCGTGTAGCCAGCCATTCTGAATCTTGACCTGGGATGAACTCCGTAAGCAACCATGTGTAGGTATTCTCTGCCAGACACAAAGAATACGGTACAATTGTTTTCAGCCTCCTTTTAAAAATAGAAGAGCTTCCTCACATTTTCTGTACGAGAAGCATGTAACATTTATAAAATTCCATGTCTGTGAGGAATGACCGTGTTCACGTGGCCTTAGCATTATTGTCCTGCTTAGCTGAGTGCTTGGAGACCACACTCAACTCAGATGTCACTTCTGGCGTCTTTCCTCACCTCCAGGTGGGCCTCTGTCCTTGCCATGCTCCCATGGAACTTCTGTCAAAGCACCCGCCACACGGTGTAGAAGTGAACTGTTTACATGTTGGCTTACCCCACAAGACTCAAGCCCCACAAAGGCAAGGATCTTCCTGGTAACCATCTTGGTGAATCTCCCTCTCAGCCCAGCACCTCGGATGAAGTGATCTCCATCCATTGTGCTGGTTGATCTAAACCTCACCAGTGCATTAGAGAGCTCCATACCTGTCCTAACTCCAGTTTGGATTTAGACTAACACTTCTGAGCACGCATGGAGTGCAAGGGAAGATATTTTGACTCAGACCATCCTTTGCACAAATTGCCACATCTAGAGAACCATTTTCCTCAGATATATACTTTCCTGCTTCTCCAGCCCCAAAAGGTGGCACCAACTACAAAACCCCAACAGCTGATAAGCTTTGATTTTATGTTGGTTGCATTTATCTTGCTGCTCCTTCGAAACACAGGCTTATATTGCCTCTGAAACATAATCTTTGGTCTCCCCCTTCCCTCCAGATTGGATTAATAGATTTATGTAGCTGTTGAACACAAGCTGTCTCAGAATGTTTGTGTTTTAACCCAGTAGGAACCCAGCTGATCCTTTCAAAAGCAACTTTTAAGAGAAGCTGATGTCCTGTGAACATGTTAGCAAGCTGTCATTGTGACTCTGTCAGCAGGCTCATCTCAGAGCAACTGCAGACTCATTTTGCGATTGCCTAATTATTTATACACCCAGATTTCTCTCCTTTCCGGCGGTAGGCGGTAGGCTGAGACTGAGCCAGCTTTTAAGTATGAGAAGATATGTTATGAATGCTTTGTCGTTAAAATCGGTCACTTTTTGGGGCACGTGGTTGGCTCACTCCGTTAAGCGTCTGACTTTGGCTCAGGTCATGATCTTCCGGTTCATGGGTTCGAGCCCCACGTCGGGCTCTGTGCTGACAGCTCAGAGCCTAGAGCCTGCTTCGGGTTCTATGTCTCCCTCTCTCTCTGCCCCTCCCCCACTGATACTCTGTGTCTCTCTCTCTCTCTCTCTCTCTCTCTCTCTCTCTCTCAAAAATAAATATTTTAAAAAATAGGTCACTTTTCTATTATGTTTTCCAAGTCCTTAAAGCTGGTATTAGAAAATTATATCTGTACTAGCTTCAAAAGTCGTAAAACTGTTCTTTAAAAAACTTACCTTATTAGTCTTTGCAAATGTGAGGGCAACACGTTCCACTTGGTTTAAAGTATGTGTATTTGTGTATTTGTGTGTGTGTGTGTGTGTGTGTGTGTGTGTGTTTAGACAGAGGATGTAAATTTAATCCTAGTAAATGCCTATTCTGAAGACAGTCTTCTCTCCTGTGTAATGTGTGTTTATCAGTATGGAATAAATGTATTCAAAAAAGAGAGTAAATGGCCTTTTACTCAAATTGCATATATGTACTTTTGAAATCGTGAACACTTTATTATCAATGACTTTATTTTTCCTCCACCTACAGATTTGGAGATTAGAGAAAGAAAGCGTGTGGGGCTGTTTTTTTTGTTGTTGTTTTTTTTTGAATCAAAACAAATCAGGAATTCGCAAAACTGTAGTTTTCTGACTGTTTACTGACCTGATTGGTATCATTTTCTGAGCTTGGGAGAGTCGTGTTCATTCATTTTTATTTCTCTTCTGCGGACTGAGTTTAGTAGGTAATGTTAAAACCATCTACCATAAATAAATTGCTGCAAGATAACAAACAGAATTGGAATCCATGCTTGCATTTGTCTGGGTTTTGTTTTGTTTTGTTTTCCTCCCTTCTATCCAGCTCTGCCTGGAAAGGCCATTAGTGTGCTTTTTAGGATGTTTACCGTTATGACTTACAAAGCTTCATGTGGCCCTCAGCTGTTCACACATTTCACAAAACCTGCAGAGGTGGCAGTGGGGGAGGTTAGAAGTCAGCTTGTCACAGAGGTATAATTTAACAATAGCTGAATCAAAAAGGTGTGATTAAAATCACACTTGAAAATGTGAGGACATCGTGATGCCATTAAACAGACTACATCTCTGAGCCACCTCTGTCTCATTCAGCATTTCCATGGCTAAAATTCCCAACCTCATATTCCACCGCACTTGCAAGATTGATGCTAGGAAAAAGAGTGAATCTTCAGAATGCCTTCATGATAGCCACATCTGGGACAGTGTGCCTGGGGTCCCATAGGGAAGCGTTTCCTTTGAAGAAGCGACTCACCACACGTTCCTTCTGAGATGAAGGAAATCGTCGAGACTCCAGTATGGGATTATGGACCTTGAGATCATTCATGGCTAATTTGAAGGTTGGATTGTAATAGAGCCCTAGGCACCTGCATCCTTGGTATTTCTCCCCAGAATATGGAGATAATAGGGTGTCGTAGAAAAAGCACACACGCTTTGGAGTCAAGTCAGATTAGGAGCGCATTCCTGGATTTGCGTCCCGGACAAACGACTTTACTTTGCATCTATAAAATGGCTATTAAAATAATAACAAGAGCCACTTAGGAAGCACTTCCTATGTGCCAAGTCTTGTGCTCAATATTATTCTTATAGCCACCTTATAAGGTAGGTTCTTACATTCAAAGAGGAGCAAACTTAGAGGCTTAAAAATGCCAGCTGACCAGCCGAGATGGCACTCTTAGAAAGTGATGAAGTGTGATTGAAACCAAGGTGGGCTTTCGATCTAGAGCTCAGGTTCTTAACCAGTATGACTTTACAGATTGTTACAAGTGTTCATCGACGTATTTGAATAGTGCCTGGCATTGGATTCTGGCACATAGTAGGCCCACAGCAAAGGTGAACCTGGAGCTTCCGTTCCTTGGGGAAAGCAGTCAGACCTTTAGTTGGGCCCTTAGAGTTAAGAATGCCATGCCCCCAATACGAGATGACCAGCCACTTTTGAAATCACTTCCGCTTAGATGGGTGATGTGTATGCTCTGTGCCCTGCTGGATACAGTTTAATATTCTCATTTATATATGGGGGGAGGGGAGTCAACATGCTCTACATTACAGGTAAAAAAGCCACAGGCAGCTACTTTTGTCCTGAATGGCGAGAACAACTGGTTCTGGTTGAATTAGCCAATTTTTGACTAGCTGCTGCTTTGGCATCGTAGAAACAACAGCCTATTAGCCTTGTATTCTTTCCAGTTGAAAAATGTAATGTAGTCGCACAGCAGAGAAATTCTGTGGACAGATAACTGGCAAGTAGGGGCACTCAGTGGGGAGGAGGAGATGATGACAGGGATGGGAGCTAAGTGGGTTGAGGCCAGTGAAAGAACTTCAGCACAAAAGTTCACCATTTCCCTTGGGGACAAAACCTGCAAAAGTGAACCCTTTGTTTAAGGGCAGTGAGTTTAGAAGGCAGCTATTCTGTGCCCTGTTCTCTCTAAATGTAATTAAGAAGACTTTGAAGAAGCAATACTGTGCTAAAGCCGAGATAAGAACCCGCTCTCTGTCCACTTCCCCAAATCCCTAAAGCCTCATTTGATTTTAATATTTTTCTTTTAGATTCCACTCTGCTGCTATGTTGAGGGGGCAGCAGGTGGGGAGGGTAAAGTGGAGGGTTCCTGGGGAGGCAGGAACCTTATGGAAACCCGTTTTTAATCTGGATGATGGCTTGGTAATATAAGCAGTGAGTTGGCAGAGGAGTGAAAACTGTAGGATTAATGGCCTTGAGCCTAATTCCCAGATAGCTTTTAAAAGGCCAGCTAACCAGCTGGTTTTCTCTTTTTGCTCCACATATGCTCCCTCCCATATCGCCGGTGTTTTTTTAATGTTCTTTTGGCCGACTTTTAACTCCTCTGAATCTGAATTTTTGCACCAAAGCATGCATGAGAGAGTTGTTATGTTTATGATCATTTGCACTATAATAAAATACGGGGTTGATTATTTGCATTATAATCTGTGAGGTTTGGGGATACAGGTTTTTAAAAAATATAAACTCTTGGGTGCCTGGGAGGCTCAGTGGGTTAAGCGTCTGATTTCGGCTCAGGTCATGAACTTGCAGTTTGTGAGTTACAGCCCCACATTGGGCTCTGTGCTGACAGCTCAGAGCCTGGACCTGCTTTGGACTCTGTGTCTCCCTCTCTCTGCCCTTCCTGCTCATGCTGTCTCTCTCTCTCTCTCTCTCTCTCTCTCTCTCTCTCTCTCTCAAAAGTAAACATTAAAAAAATGTTTGAAAAAATGTAAACTCTTACTGATTGTGTGCTCATGTATACATATATTCATGCATACGTCTGCACGAACACAATTTTCGAAGTTTATACCCTTGAAATCTGTATTTTCTATGTGAGGAGAAATAAAACCCAACACATGTCATCAATTCTAGCAATGTTCCATATAAAATATAAATATGTAACCGTCACATTTTAAAATCTTACTACTTTCCGTAAGTGCCCATTTATGTCTTTCTTTTTTGAGAGAGTGTGTACGCATGTGTCTGGTAGGGAGGGGCAGAGGGAGAGGGAGAGAGAGAATTTTAAGCAGGCTCCATGCTCCAAGCCCATGCAGGGCTTGACCCCACCAACTGTGAGATCACGACCTGAGCCGAAATCAGTAGTCAGACGCTTAACCAACTGAGCCACCCAGGCGCCCCTCATATATGTCTTTTACAAACCCATGCAATCTTTAAGACGGGGAGGCCAGTGTAGAAAGAAGTAAAAGGCTATGTTTTGGGATGTGCCTGTGATCTCCTGAAGGCATGAGTGCCCAGGTACTGAGCATCACTTTGGGTGTGAATGGAGGCACTGGGCAGGAAGCAAAAGGAGTGTGGCTGACTCCAGCAGACAAGGATGTGATTAGTGTTTCCAGCGTGAAACCTTTGAAGTGGGTCAGCAGGAAAGGAAGGAAAAAGTAAAGCCAGTCAGATGTCAGAGAATAAGATTTCTTCTTGCCTGGGTTATTCCGGCCGGCGTTGAAATACCAGCTCCTATTAGTTTGGTGGGTAAACATTCTCATTATTTTCCATAATTTGCATTATGATTGGAAGGTAATTAACGACATGAACATTTTCATATAACACTTAGACCTGGATGGGTCTTAATGACTTCCCTTTAGTCTTGCATGAAGTTGTTTACTGTTTGATTTTGGAGTGCTTGAAACTACTTATGATTCTGGCTGAGAGTGGACTCTGCTGGGCCTGCTGTATTTTATAATATGATTGCATTTGCCTTGCCAGTCAGATTATCTTCATTCTTTCTGCCCTGGCCCAGTGTCTGGCCAAGGTGGGTGCTCAATGAATGATAGCCGTTCTTACGATATTTGTTAAGCAAAACATGGGAGCCTTTTATAACTCTTGTCATCGTGACTGCTTTGTGTCTGTCGACACTTTCGGATATTTTTGGACTATAGAGTGCTTTTCCCAAGTCACAGATAAACCCCCATGTAGACTCTATTAGAGCTGAGCCCAAGCAAGCTAGGATGTTATCAAATCAGTCTCTGTAACTTCACAGCCTTCCTTGGTTTACAACCATTTTGATCATGTCATCTAAGATTTCCCATTGACAGTGGATTAGTTCACCCATCCAGAGGTTTGGCCAATTTGATGCAGCAAGGCCACGGAGCTTACAGACCTTGTTTTCTCTGGTTGATCCTCTATCCATTCAGCCTGTTTATATTCAGTGAAATTCACATCTCCACATCCCCACGCTTATTTTTAGCTCCTTTATCACTTCCTGTCATTTTCTTTTGCTGCCCTCTCCTTATCCCCAGATACAGTGCCAGGATTAAACTGGACATTGTGATAAAGGAGGCAGCATCATTGGGAGTCTGTTTCTTACATTTTATTTAACCTGCCACCATCAGGATCAGCCAAGGCATCTCTAACTACAAGGGACAGAGGTGGTGGTCTTGGGAAGAGACACAGATACTGTCCATTCTCTGCTTTGAAACGGGGCCCTGGACGAGGTGGAAAGGATGTGGCATAAGTAACTCATAGTCACTTTAACTGCATTACCAGTGGGGACGTGTTTCTCCTGTATTCCTTAAAAAGAAATTCAAGGTGGGGGTGAGCAGAGCAAGCAGTCTTAGGAATGTAAGTACACACGGGGCTGTCTTCTTTGTTGTCTTCTCTCTGGACTGATTCTGTCCATTTTAACAGCATTGTGCGATAAAGATGGAACCAGGAACCCTGTGCCACCACCAGTCACCTCACTCACCTTACTGCCATCCTCATTCATAACTCCACCAGGACCACTATGGAGGGAAATACTCCAAGAGGTGTTTGCTCCATTGGTCACTGTCTGGTCTCAGTAAATGTACCCACCCGTTCAAAGCGCAGTGAGTTCCCTTCAGGGTCAGAGAGGAAGGCCCCAGGGATTAGGGACAGGCATAGATGTTAGGCACCACTTGGAGTTTATCAGCCTGCTTGAGTGCAAACATCTTGAATTTACATGCTCTACCCCACAGAGGTCAGCCTGGATGCCTCTTGCCTCACTGCCCAAATTCCATTTTCACCCAGCAATCCTCAGAGGATTCCAGAGACCTTTTGTTTCTTTGTGCTATTCTCCCGGTAAGCTTCCCATATGGCCTTGGCGTGGAACAGGTTTATCTAACCCCGTGGCATTAACGGCACGGCTTTGGCTGGTCTCGGAGACCTTTGGTTCGGCCCAAATGGCTTTTCTGTGTCTCCTCTTGAAAGATTAGAAAATGCTCATGGTTTTCCTTTAACTTCATTATACTGCTACTCGTTTAATTATTATTTAGCAGAGAGTTCACTTAGACAAGAAAGATGGCATATCATGGCCATTTCTGTTTTGAGAGAATTGCCCAGCTCATGAAGAGAAGGGAGCATGCCATCATCCATCCATCAATCCATTCTTATTTTCAATACACATATAATGTGCACATACACATTCACATAAATAGATACACATACATGTGTGTATAAATGTGGCTATAATGTGTCAGATACCTTTTTTCAGGAATGTCCAGAAATGAGACAGTGAACACAGTTTTTTGAGCATAGAAGATGGTAATACATTTTGGAATAACATGTCCAAAACCAAATTCTTAATTTCTCCCTGTTCACCCTCCCAAATGTGCAATATCTGTAGGCATCCCATCTCTGTGAAAGGCAAGTCCTTTCGCAGTCACTGAGGCCAAGCCCTTGGCGTTGTCCTTGACTCCTTCCTTTCTCTCATAAACCACGTCCAACTCACTGAAACATCCTGTTTGCTGTGGCTTTGGGATTCATTCAGAATCTAACCCCTCACCATCTCCACGGCCTTCTCCCTCGCCCATGCTGTGGTCACCGCTCACCTGGCCATGGCAACAGCCTCTAAGTCCATCTGGGCTTCTGTAGCAAACACCACAGACCGGGTGGTTTATTACCAAGCATTTATTTCTCACAGTTCTGGAGGCTGAAAGTCTGAGATCAGGATGTCAGCAGGGTCAGGCAGGAGCCCTCTTGTGGGTCACAGACTTCTTTCTGTGTCCTCACATAGTGGAGGAAGCTATGGATCTCTCCAGGCCTCCTTTTTTTTTTTTCTTTTTAAGTTTATTTATTTATTTATTTTGAGAGAGAGAGAGAGAGAGCACACGCAAATGGGGTGGGGGTGGGGGTGGGGTTTATGGAGAGAGATAATCCCAAGCAGGCTCTGCCCTGTCAGCACAGAGCCCAATGCGGGGCTCAAGCTCATGACCGACCATGAGATCATGACCTGAGCTGAGAATAACAGCCTGACGCTTAACCCATGAGCCACCCAGGCACCCCTCTAGGTTCTTTTCATAAGGACATTAATTTCATTCATGACCTAATCACCTCCTAAAGACCCCACCTCCTAATCTCAGTGGGCATTAAGGTTTCAACAAGAGTTTTTGGAGGACGCAAACGTTCAGACCATAGCAGCTTCCTAATGGACTTCTGTGCTTCTACCCCCACCTGTGCCCCACTACAAATTCTTCTTCGCACCCCATCCCCCAGAGGAATTCTTTTAAAAAATCAGTCGGTTCTCGGGGCGCCTGGGTGGCTCAGTCGGTTAAGCGTCCGACTTTGGCTCAGGTCGTGATCTCGCAGTCTGTGAGTTCGAGCCCCGCGTCGGGCTCTGTGCTGACAGCTCAGAGCCTGGAGCCTGCTTCGGATTCTGTGTCTCCCTCTCTCTCTGCCCCTCCCCTGCTCATGCTCTGTCTCTCTCTGTCCCAAAAATAAATAAAACGTTTAAAAAAAAATTAAAAAATAAAAAATCAGTCGGTTCTCATCCCTCCTGTACTCACAATCGTCCGTAGTTTCCTCACAGCAGGATCCACGTCCTTTCATGTGACCTGCAAGGTGCGAACCCTGATACCATCTTCCAACACTTCTCTTCCTCACTGGTCTCCCGGTTGACGTGTACTGTTCAAACAGTAGTAGTAGTAGAAGAAGTGGGGATAATTTTCTTACCAGATTTAAGCTGACTTGTGCTGGCCAGAATCCTCACATCAAAAATATCCTTGTGAGATTATTTGCTTTGAGCCATTTCCTAGGTGGGTGCGTTGCAGACCTTACTGAGCAGTCCTGAGGCAGCACCTGGCACTGGGTTGTATGCTTTGGGGTGGGCTGGAATCTTTCTTCGACTGTCCAAAGCTCAGGAGATGGTTAAATTGGGAACAGAAGCCACTGTCAGGGGTCAGCCTCTGCCATCAGTAAACTCGTGCTAAGAAGGCATTTCCTGCTTAGGACACCGCCGTCAGCCTGTGTCACTGGGATGGGGAAAGCCCTTCTGAATGGTTTCTATGTCTGGAGTAATCAAGAGCAAAATAAGCATCGTGGCATTTGGTGCTGCCACTACATCCAGGAATGCTCAGTGACTTCTTTTGACTTCCTATGAGAAGCATATTTAAATATATTGGATCCAGGGCCATGATGTTGATCGCACCCACTCTGTCTTCCTGACTTGGAGCCTTTTTTTTCCCCCTCAAGGGCATTTCCAACAAAGGAGTATAGCTTTCAGATTTGTAAACTGCCACCTTATTATCCTATTAGTCAATTACAGCTGCTGAAGAGCAGGGAAAGTGACAGTCTGGCAGATTACAGCAATTTATTTGCCGTTCTCATAGTCTTGTTCAGCATATCATCAGGCTGTTTAAATTTAATGATAAGACTTTCACATGTGTTTTAGAGCAGTTAAAGTTGTAATCAAAATGTTTAGGAAAACCCCCACTGACCCGCCTGAGAGCTGCCTTTAGTGTCGCTCGTAATGCCTTGTTGTAATCTTTATTAGCCAAGCTGCCTCTAATTAGGAAAGGCAGCCTACTTTCCAAAGAAAAGCAGGGCTTTTTTGGTGTGCTTGTGCACAAAGCTCGGGAAAGATGGAGGTGGTTGAAATTTTTTACTTCTGTTGGTCCTTAGGGATAAGTAAGTAACTCAGTCCCCCTGAGAAACTTGATGGACTCTGTGGAAATAGAAGGGATTGGGCCATGAAGTCACGACGGGTGTGCAGTGTGGGATTGGGAGTTACTTGAAGGAAGGAGAGCAGTGGGTCATGGAGGAAAAAGAACTGCCCTCTCTTATGTTTGGTTCTCTTTCAAGCTTCAGGCGACACTTTTTGTAGTAGGGGCCGCAGTGAAACAACAAGAAAATGTGTGTAAAAAGAAAAAAAAATTGAATGCTTATATAGAATCTTTGGCTCTTATGTGACAGGATGAGATATTGGAGAACCTGTTACCTTGAACTTGTTCACACCTTTGGCGTCAGCTGGTGGACGTGAGGAACTGTTATTAACTGAATAATCGAAAGAGTCAAAATAAATGCCGTGAGGTAGAAGAACAGGTGTACAATAGATTTGGCTCAGGGACTGTCTGTTCTATAGCTTGCACTGGTATTTGCATTTTTGAATCCATAACCACTAGATCACAATTTCCTTAAAAGCTGAGGTTGTTTCTCATGTGATTTCACATCCCTGGAGGGCTTGCACAGTCTGGCTCAGAGAGCCCCATAAATCTTTGATGAATGTCAAAGGATGTATATTTTATCTCCATGATGATATGCAAGTTCCTAAAAGTCAGAAACCACTTTTAATCCCTAACTCCATGGCTGTGCATAGGAAAGGTGCTCTGTAGACCTGTTTTGATAATTGCTGACATATTCGATGTGTTCCCCCTCCCCTGCCATCCCCAGAAAAACATTTGCAGAAATTACTGTGCATTCAGTGATCCTTAATTATGGAAGGAACACAGTGTGCCAAAGATACGAAATTATCGTTAGGTCTAACTGCTTAGGAAAGTTCAAACAACCCCACTGTTCTGCTTTACGGCAGCAGTTTTAATTAGGGTGATAAATAGCTATGAATGACACAAAACTCAAGGAAGCATTGCCTCAAGCAAGATACATGTTTGACTCTCAATCACCTACATGTAGGCAGCTCAGGGCTGGTAAGCAGGCTCCACAATCATTTGGGATCCAGGCTCCTGTTTTGTTTCCCTACGTTATTCATTAAACATAGAGCTTTCATCTTGTGATCCAAGGTGGCTGCCCCAGCTCCAGCTATCACAAGTGCATTCCATCTCTTGGAAAAGAAGGAAAGGGATCAGAGAAGGGCCCCTCCGTTAAAGAACACTTCCTGGAAATTACACCTTCTATCTCTCTTGGACCATAGGAGCTAGCTCCTGGCAAGCCACCATCAAGGTGAGGAATGTGTTTGGATTGACCATGTGAACATCATCAGATTAGGTTTTTGCTTCAGGGAAGAAGATTGGTTCCTTAATAATGAAAAGAGAATGGACTTGGGCAGGCTAAAATTTGAAACAGTCTGTATTACTTACTAGTTAAGGGAGGAGAAAGTAAGTGCTAATTGACAACAGATGTTACCAGAATTTAAACAAAGTGTGAGATCAGAGGCCTTGGCAGTCCAGGAAGGCAAAGGCAAGGAAGTGGGACTTGAACGGGACCTTGATAGAAAGAGCTTGGGTAAGCAGAGACAGAGGGAACCCAAACAGAGTCCACTAAAGAGAGACATACCAGTTTCTGGCTTCTTTACAGGCCATAGTTCAAGGGCATTTAGCTAAGACCTGAGAATAGAAAATAGATTTGTACATGGAGGTCCAGTAAGTATTCTGTTTTTTTTTCTAGACCACTTACAAAACCTTTAACCCATATTGCCCTTTCTATATATATATAATGACTGTATGTGGTGACGGCCTTCAGGATTTTGCAGAATGAGAAATATCACGTTACTCGATTCAACCTATTTCCCAAGCTATTAAGCAACCAATTTAGAAGGTCTGAGACTCATACTGTTTCCATCTACAAGGATCATGAATCTATATGAATGTAACTGTATTATTTAATCTATTATTATATCATCTGTTATTTTTATTATCACCATAATCTTGAGACAGTTCATCGTAGCATAAAATGACAACCTCTGTGCAAATGACTTGACATGTATTTCTGCTAACTTCATATGTGTGTCTAGGTACCACAAGTCTGCAGAATTTTTGTTTTTAATGTGTTCTTTAAAAGTAAATATTTCAGAGAAGTGGCATTTCGTTTAATAGAATAGTCTTATTGTTATCCACTTTTTGTCAATAATCCTTCAAACTGTGGATATTTGATAAAAAAGAAAAGTCAGATAAGCAATGAGAGACAGAAAAATTATTGAATGAAAAGAACAGGAAAGGGTTTGGAGACATTCTGAAAACATGTTCTGCTTGGTGTTAAGTCCTTACAGTATTTCTGGAAGATTGACTATGGCATAGTCTGCCTTAGAGGAAGAATAAAAAGTACCTGAGTCATATAAATATGTATCATTCTGAGTGAACCCATAGATCTGTGTAATGAATTGTTGGCCAGTAGAATATTGGCCTTCGAATATTAAGGTATGGCCTGGAAAATAGAACAATATTTGTTACAATAAAAGTAAGACAAAGATGATCACTTTTCATGAGAAGAAAGCTTTCTTCGTTGAACTGTAGAGCAGAGATGGTGTTATCAATGGCATGCTTCCCATGACTTCTTTTATTACTGTTTAATAGATGTGTAGCTGGGGCACAGAGAAATTCATTAACGTGACCATAGTCACAAACTAGTAAGTTGCAAAGCTGGGATTCAAACTCTGTCAGTCTAACCAGACCCTAAGCTTTTATTTTTTTTTATCCTAAGATTTTAACTTCTATATTATATGGGTTTTCCAAGTAGGAAGATTGAAACCCTTGAATAATTTTGCCCATTTAAGCACCACATGAGAGCAGGTAAGTTCACCATCTGAAACTAATAAGTGATATGCACATAATTGACTTAGTTAGCCTGAGCACAGAAAGGGAAAACCGAGGGTAAAGCAGAGATCTAGGAGTCTCTCCAGAGTCTTGCCCAGTGATTGCGTGAAGATCTAGTTTCTGATGTGTAACTTTCCTTGGGATTTCACATTTTTTGTGCTCAGCCAGTTTACAGGTGAATCAGTCACCGATGCCAAGTAGCACTGGCCATTTGTTTAGTAAATGTTTACCAAGTCATCAACCTAGACACTTTGTCTTTGAGGGTAGGAATGTTTACACTCATTTTTGAATGGAGGACACAATAGGTAGCTACCAAACGTTTGTGGAATCAGATTGACTGACGAATTGCTTGGGTTGCATTTCTGTTGGAGCTCACTAATATGAGATGGAAAGAAATTAACACTGAAGAAATCCTAGAGACCAGCATTCACCATGTGACTGAATGCAGTACAAGGTATTCCATTCTTTACTACACCCAAGAAGAATTAATTGCTGAGACATTAAAAGAACTTTATTCTGAGGTAAGCTCACTTAAAAGGTATAATTTTACATTTAATGTAGTTGCCATTTTTTTAATCTCTATATTATGTGTCAGGTTTTTAACAAATATATCATCTCATTCATGACTAATAACAACCTTATGAGGTGTATATTCTTAGATTGATCATATAAACATGAAGACTGAGATTCAGAGGTCACACAGTTGAATTTGTACAGTTACACAACTTTCTTACCTTTTTTTTTTTTTTTAGAGAGAGAGAGCACACACGTGTGCAAGCATGAGCAGGGGGAGAGGCAGAGGGAGAGGGAGGGAATCTTAAGCAGGTTCCATGCCCAGTACAGAGCCCTACACAGGGCTTGATCTCACCACTGTGAGATCAGGATCTAAGCCCAAATCAAGAGTCAGACGCTTAATTGACTGAGCCACCCAGGCTCTCGAGTTATACAACTTTTAACTGGTATTTGAAACCAGCTCCAATGGACTCCTAATTCTAAATTGATTTCACCATTCCCTTGGCATCTTCTACCAGTGGTGGATTAAAGACCAAGGGGCCAGTATCCTGGAGAAGACCTTAGAAATTGTGTCCTTCAGGGAGATTGTGGAATTAGGAAGTCCCCAGCTGTACACTGGATTAGAGTGAAGTGTGAGGCAAGTTTAAAAAAAAAAAAAAAAAAGAGTGACTTCTTTCATAAATTAATCACTAAGGAGGAGCCCTGAACTTCTTTGAATGTGTGAATGGCTATGAAAACCACAGAGTCAAGGGCGCCTGGGTGGCTCAGTTGTTGAAGCGCCTGACTTCAGCTCAGATCATGATCTCACAGTTTGCAGGTTTGAGCCCCATGTCGGGCTCTGTGCTGACAGCTTGGAGTCTGGAGCCTGCTTGGGATTCTGTGTCTCTTTCTCTCTGCCTCTCCCCGCCTTATGCTGTCTCCGTCTCTCATTCTCTCTCTCTCTCTCTCTGTCTCTCTCTCTCTGTCTCTCTCAAAAGTAAATAAATAACAAAATAAATAAATAAATAATTTAAAAAATACAGAGTCAAGACAGGAAGGAAAATCTTGATGGTACCAGCTAGTTGGGAAAGAACCCTGTCAAGAACTCTACCACTACCTTTTGAGCCAAGAGATGTATCTATCGCCTTCCCTCTTCCTGACATACCCTTTTAAACCTCTAACAGGCACTGAACGAGTTGTATGAGTTGACAGTCTAGATTTTTTCCTTCCGTTTTTCACTTTCAGAAAAAAATATTACAGGGTTTCTTTCCCCCTCCTCCACCAATGCTAATGTCAATATTGCTAGGACAACTTTAGATGATAGATATTAAGAAACAGTGAGTTAATATACCAATTTGATTTTACTGTTTAATTTACATGTAAATCTCTAGGCGAGTTCTCATCATTTAATATTTACTTAAAATATTTACTTTTATACATATACACAGCACTTGGCGGGAATGCATTTAAGATGAGTATTGATTTATTTGGTTTGTTCTTTACTAGATAATGCCATCTGTATCGGAATGAGTTAGAAGGGGGTCATTACATCCACTAACTCTTCATCCTAGAGAGTATATCGATGCTATGCCTGGCACCATTTTCTCTACTTCGATAGTGTAAGGTAGCTGGATGTTTTCAAAGTAAATAATTATTTTTAGCTGCATTTTTAAGATTCATCTCTAATGTAGCACTCGGGGGAAAAAAACCCTCAGGAGACCTGTATTAACTGGGAAACCACTTTTGTGTTGCATTTCGATCCATTTAAGCTAAAGCTGATTAGCACTTTTTGAAAAGTAAATCTAAATCCTTGTGTTAATCAAGGGAAATTGAGCCATGTTGTTACTTCAGAAAGCCAGAGAGAAGAACAGATGTAATAGTAAGTTTCTTTTTTATTAATCATACACATACAGCTTGGTTCCATGCCCACCCCCTTCCCCAACAAACCCCTCTCCTTGTTTGAAAGCTTGTTTAATAAAGTAACCCAGCAGGTGAATATTTAGGTGTTAGTGGGATGCAGGTAGTTTCATTTCGGTGCAACAAGAAGAATAGAAAAGAATGGGGGCAGGGGCTATTTCCAGCATGCTGTTAAGGAAAGTGTGAGGCCTCTTATACATTACGGACACAGTGGTAATTTGAAGCATGATGTGTTTGTGAATTTGATGCATGTGTTTACTGTAATTAGTGGCTATTCATCCTTGGGTGCTGTTTTATTTTATCAAATGTTTATTTATTTTTGAGAGAGAGACAGGGCGCCAAGTGGGGGAGGGGCAGAGAGAGAGGGAGACACAGAATCTGAAGCAGGCTCCAGGCTCTGAGCTGTCAGCATAGAGCCCAGCACAGGGCTGGAACTCACAAACTGTGAGATCATGACCTCAACCGAAGTCATATGCTCAACTGACTAAGCCACCCAGGCATCCCCTGGGTGCTGCTTAAAAAAAGTTTTTTTAATTTATTTTTGAGAGAGAGAGAGAGAGGGAGAGAGAATGAGTGGAGGAGAGGCAGAGAGGGGAGGAGACAGAAGGTCTGAATTGGGCTCTGTGCTGACAACTGAGAGCCCGATGTGGAACTCAAACCCACAAACTGTGAGATTGTGACCTGAGCCGAAGTAAGCCGCTTAACCAACTGAGCCACCCAGGCACTCCACCTGGGTGCTGTTTTAAAATGCACCTTTTAAGGGCGCCTGGGTGGCTCAGTCGGTTAAGCGTCTGACTTCGGCTCAGGCCATGATCTCACCTTTCATGGGTTCCAGTCCCTCGTCGGGCTCTGTGCTGACAGCTCAGAGCCTGAAGCCTGCTTTGGATTCTGTGTCTCCCTCTCTGTCTCTGCCCTTCCTCTATTCATGCACATGTGCTCTCTCTCTCTCTCTGTCTCAAAAATAAATAAAAACATTTAAAAAAATTTTTTTTAACTTTTTTAATGTTTTTATTTATTTTTGAGACAGAGAGAGACAGAGCATGAGCAGGGGAGGGGCAGAGAGAGGGGGAGACACAGAACTCAAAGCAGGCTGCAGGCTCTGAGCTGTCAGCACAGAGCCCGACATGGGGCTTGAAGTCATGGAGTGTGAGATCATGACCTGAGCTGAAGTCGAAAGCTCAACCGACTGAGCCAGCCAGGCGCCCCTAAAAAAATGTTTTTAAATAAAATGTACCCTTTTATTATTATTCAGGTATGGTGGGGCCAACAGGTGATTACTGTTGCTATTGAAAAGACAGTTTGTTACTGACCATTCCCAAGGGGAGGGGGGCATGCCCAGGGCCACATGGGGAAGCACCTAGGTTGGTCAGGAGGCAGAATAAGGGGAAAATCTGGACAAGAGTCTTTATTGTGGTTTCTGTTGGAAGGACAGGGTGGGGCAGAGTGAACAGGTTTAGGATTGGCTAATTTGAATAATTTCAGCAGACCCTGGAGCAGAGTGGCTACTTCTAGTTGTCTGGTACCCAGCCCTGGGGGGATTAGGGCAAGGGAATAGTGGCAAGCACAGGGTGTAAAAGCCTAATAAAGGAGGTGATTAGCAGTGTGGGCTCTGGGCTGGTTGCTTTGCATATGAAAGACACACTCAGACTGTTTCCTGCCTCTAGGAATTAGCTGGGGGCCCACTGTAGGAATGGGCAGCCCCACTAGTGTCTGCAAGACCCCAGACGTCAAAAGCTTTAGAAGAAAACAACTTGCTTAATCCAGGTGGTGGGAGCTGATGGCCCACTTCATACATTTGACATTGATGATCGTATCTAGGAAGACCGCTCATCTGCCTCTGCCATTTCCAAGTGGGTACAAATGCCAACAGCTGGGCAGGTGGGGGTAGGGGCGATAAACTTGTGGCTAATTTCACTCTTTACTAAGCAGTGATATAGCAGAGGTATTTGCTAATCCCTTTCTTCCTTCCTTTTCTTTGGGGGGGGGAGGGGTTGGGTGGGGCGTGACTCTTGGGAATACCAGACACCTCTTTGTCTTCCTGCTGTCTAGTATGGAGAAACTGATGCCACGGAATGGGGCGGAGAAGTGAGAGGGAGGTATGATAATATTTACTTTTATCCTTTTCATGCTTAAACAGATTTAAGGAATTTTCATTTTTTCAATTAGAGTCACTTATTAACCTCTACTTCTGTAAAGAGGAGCTCTGGAGTCTCTTTGGAGACACAGAGAAAAGATCCAGCACTCCCTCCAACCCTCTCCAAATCACCAGTGCTACTCAGAGCTGGTTGAGAAGGTTAAAAGCTCAGAGATGTGAAGACAGAAGCAGATTTGCCCTTCGTGGCATGAAAACTTTGATGTCTTCTTACAGAGAAAGTACCCTGTATAATCGAAAATTGTCAATGTACGTTCAAGACTGACGGCAGTTTCCCTGCTCATACTATCACAGTGATATCTCACCTAGACTCCAGCTGATCTGTGGTCTCTGAAAAGACAGCCACGTAAAGCCCCAAGCGTAGCTCCTTACCCCTCTGAAAGGCCTCTCCAGGGCACACTTCACTGCAGCCACTGCTTAGCTAGGGGACCTTCCTAAGAATAGCTCTGGTTTGAGTTTGTCTAGTTGTGTGCTGTGAAGGTAGCAGGGATCTTAGAAAGCCAGAAAGAGAAGTGGTATGGAGAGACATGCCTTTGGATGAGAGCCCGAATGACTCAAGAGTTAGCTCCAGTCTTTCCAAATTGCCAGTGTTTCATAGCTGTGATGATTTTGATGGGACTTTTATTGTTGCTTTCACTGATAGAACCATCCAGAGGCAATAAGAGTAAGTTCTGTCTGGTGAAGAGCAGTCTCTGAAATTATTTGAAAGTGGTTTGTAGGGGCGCCTGGGTGGCGCAGTCGGTTAAGCATCCGACTTCAGCCAGGTCACGATCTCGCGGTCCATGAGTTCAAGCCCCGCGTCAGGCTCTGGGCTGATGGCTCAGAGCCTGGAGCCTGTTTCCGATTCTGTGTCTCCCTCTCTCTGCCCCTCCCCCGTTCATGCTCTGTCTCTCTCTGTCCCAAAAATAAATAAACGTTGAAAAAAAAAAATTAAAAAAAAAAAAAAAAAGAAGGTGGTTTGTAATCTCAGGAATGGTAGCACAGGGTCCAGAAAGAAGTTTATAAAGGAAGTAGAAGTTGACAAGATGCCAAACAAATGGACGTTAAAAGTTGATTTTTTTTTCAAATGCTGGGTGCCAAGACCACTTTTTAAATGCTCTAGTACTTAAAAGGAACATTCAAGACCACTTCTGTGGACGCTTTTCTTATGTGTGATTGAGGACAACATGTACACCTCTGGGGTGGGCCAAGTGGATTAGAAGCCTTCACTGAAAATTGAGTTGTAGTATTTTGTATTCATTGCTTTTTTTTTTCTTTTTTAGTCCTTGGTATTTCATGGGCTTAGACATTTTGTTCTCCCAGACAAACCAAAAACGTTTTAGACAAAAGTATCATGCCATATCATATTTTTTATACCCAGAGCACCTAGCACAGTGATAAGCACAAAGGACTGATTGCGAGATCCTGCCTTGGATGAAATGAGTCAACTTACAGCACCTCTAAAGCTGCTAAGTAATGGTCCCTGTCCTTATTCTACCCTGAAGAGTTTACTGAGGCTAATTAGGGATTGGTAGAACTGAGTATTAATGGGGTAGACAGCCTTAATAGCAGTGACATTAACAGACAATAGGAAATTAAGGCAGGTTGCTAGACGTCTCTCCCCCTGCCCAACAAACAAACCTGCCACTTGCTACTTAAACTAAATAGCAACAGTAAAAATCCAAGTCACTTGGTTTTGTCTGGTGTGTTTCCTTCAGTCTTGAGGTAAGTGTTAAATGGCAAAAAATTCCCATTAGATTTATCACTTTTGGCTTTTCTTAATTGCATTTCTCAGAGAATAACGTTTGGGGAAGCTACTGTATGACAGAACAATCCCAGGGAATCTCTGGAAGAAGACATGTATTTTGTGTGCAGCAGCAGCTACAGTTTGGGAGCGGCAGTGGGCGTGGTTTCGTGGTTTCCTTCTTCTCAGGGCAGCTCATCACTTCAACCACAGAATCACTGCCAGCCTTCAAAAGGGGAAAGAAATATATTGGCCAGCCTACATTTTCTTTCCTTTTTTTAAGGACAAGCAGTGACTCGGGTTTTTAGAGACCAGGCGGCTCAGTTGTCTTTGGAGCTCTTCAATATAGTCTTTGCAGAAATGTGGCTTAGTTTCTACATTGCTGCAAACCAAGTCATCTGTGCTAAGGTTGGCCTCTCTCCTGGAACCACAGAAGTGGTTTGCTTTACCAGTTGACTCATGCTGCCTAACTCCTGTGTCACCTTAAGGAACCAGCTCCACTCACCAGACAGTGAAAAATGAAAGAATGGACACTGCTGGCCAGCCTATGGTAAAAGACCAAGAGTCATCCATTCATTCATTCTACTATTTTTTTACGGAGACCCCCAAATTAGCCAGGCATGACTTTGGGGGCTGTGGCTATAGCAACGAACTGGACCAGCAGTTGCAGACTTTTTCTTTGAAGTGCCAGATAATAAGTATTCCAGGTTTTACCATTTCTGTTGCAACCATGCATTTCTGCTATGTTTTGCACAATAGGAGCCATAGCAGTGTGCAAATATTGGCTGAATGTTCTAATGAAATTTGATTTATAAAAACAGGCAGTCATGGCCCATAGTTTACCACCCCTGAACTAGCCAGCCCATAATATTTTTGTTCTTGATGAGTGTACATTCTACTAGGGCATACGTGCACTTGATTTCTACTAGGTGGTTATATTTTATAAGGAAGATCTGTTCCGAAACACCTCACCTAATTCAAAACAAGAAAAATTCAAAACTTGAAGCTTAGTTTCACAAGGTATAGGATTCCTGAAAAGATTACAGTGTCAATAAAACAAACAAAAAGATTCAAAAACGAGTTAAAACAAAGTGATTATTTTTTTTAAAATCGTGCCAATTCATTTACTAATTATGATAAATAATTTTGGAATATGTTTCCCAGATATTAAACATTCCAAAGAAAACTAAGTCATCTGTAGTTTTGGATGAACGGATCTTTCCTTCAGTGCTATGTAGACAAGATGGAAACTCATTATTAACATCAGAAATATGAAGTTTTTAAGACTACTCCATGCATAGTTTAAAGGAAGAAGATGGTCACAAATTTGGTGAATCCAGCAAAGTGGTTATTCAGCATGCTGTATTTGGTGAAATGGTCATTCATTGATTTGGTAGCTTGGCATGTTGACTTCGAGCAAATCGATTTTTGACAGGTGAAGCTAGAACAAATAAGTGTAGTTCTAGGTACATGTTGTGACTTAAAATGCTCTTTGGATTTCTCAATCCATTATGAATACATGCATGGAACCAAACTTGCTGGTAGAATGGTATTAGTTGTTTAGGTTATAGGGCTTATCAAAAATTCCTGCATGACAAGGAAATTTCATCCATGATTGTGTACAGGAAGTGTTTGCTTCTGGAGTTCAAAGGCTGATTCAGTTCTGGACATACATCTAATTTTCCCCTTGACATTTTATTTAAATATTTGACATTTATAAATTCTCAAACATGTAAAAAAGTTGAAAGAATGGTCCAATGAACACCATTCTGAATTTTAATTTTAATTTTTTACTTTTTTTTTTTTTTAAGATTTTATTTTTAAGTAATCTCTACACCCAGTGCTGGGCTCGAACTCACAACCCCGAGATCAAAAGGTACATGCTCCACTGGCTGAGCCAGGCACCCCATGGATTTTTAATCATAAGTGATAGGCTCTTGGTTTCCAAACTAGCTAAAAGAATACCAATGCAGATCTCTTTTAGGACCACATCTTTTCAGGAGTGACCAGAGACTGACCGAACAATTTCTGGTTCTCCTTTGTGTTTCTTGGGGAAAACCATGAAATATACCTTCACCTTAGGTTGTCCTTGCTCACTCTCGCTTTCAAAGAGTTAAAAAAAAACAAACCCTCATGTCTACTGGGTTTCTTTGAGTGTCACAGAATCACCATTGCCAACCCTTACAGTAACTGAAATCGGCATCAAAAGTTTTAATGCCAGGTATGAACTCATATGGCTGAATACTGAAGTGTCATTCCTCAGCATGTTGCTAAGAAACCAGAAGGGCTATGATGGCCTTTTGAATTGTTATGGTATGTCTTTCCCATATCCCACTTCCATTTAATTGCTGCAGAAGGAAACTCCCAAGAGGTGTGTGTTAACCCAGCCTGTCTCCTTCTACCTGGCAGTGTAAAGTATCACGTGGATCTCAGAACGAATTTACTAGCTGCAAAGTAAAACGCAGTCTTCCACACTGTAATTTCTTGAGTTCCTTTTCCTTCGAGTGGGAAGGAATGATTGAGGGGAAAAGAAATTGTTTGACATCTAACCACAGAAGGAAAAATTGGTCTCCTCAAACTTCTCCGGGCTCTGTTTCTGTTCCATTCTGCATCCTGTGTGCTTTTGGTCTGGTGAGGAATCATGATGTGAAAGGGAGTTATTTCTCTTCAGAAGATTCGGCAACAATCTAATAGTAATCACAAGTTTGGGGAAATTGAAGGGTTGGAAATATTTTCTACATCTTTTTTGGTAGTTGGCTACATTCTGATAAATGCTACAACCTACCCATCATTGATTGTTTTGTTCGCCACTCCTGCCTGTGGGATAATAATATATCCTTGCCCTGTTGACCTCATACTGTGTTACCTGCTTTGGCCAATGAAATGTGAGCTCAAGTCACCTGTGCCACTTGTGAGGAAAAGCTTTAAGAGCCATTGAATGGCTCTGTCATTCTCTGTGTTCCTTCTGCCATGAAGGCAGTAATGTCCTAGGGGCAAGCTGCCCTACATCCTGGGTCCCCTAGTGAAGATGTGGAACATAGACCACAGCTGACCCACAATGGACATCTTGTAGAAAGCCATTGATGTAGATGCTGTGGTTGTTTGTTACTACAGCTGCCTAACTTCACCCAAGCTGACTGGAATGCCACCCATATGTGGTAGTGCCTGTTCATACTTCTGTGGTCCTGGAATAGAGTCATGGAAAGATTGGAAACCTGGACTTGCATGAATGTGGGAAGAAGGGAGGGCTTTGAGCCATTGCCTTTAGAACAGTGGATTCTTCTGTGTGTAGTGATAGGTGATTTTAAAAATCCTCTTTCCCCTTCCCTGATTCTCCTCAAATTAGCCCTTGAGAGACTTTAAACTGAATCACAAGAACTTGGCCATCCTTATGGAAGGACACCTAATTTGTAGAGGATCTTTGCGTACGTAATGATTGCCTGTGGGCAATCCATGTGTTCCATGTGGGCGGGGCACCTGGATGGCTCAGTTGGTTAAACATCTGACTCTACGTTTCAACTCGGGTTGCGATCTCCTGGTTCCTGGGTTTTCAAGCCCCACATCAGGTTCTACACAGACAGTGCAGAGCCTGCTTGGGATTCTCTGTCTCCCCCTCTCTCTTCTCTTTCTCTTCTCTCTCTCCCTCCCTGTGTTTTCCTCACAAAAATAAATAAACATTAAAAAAAAGTAAGTTCCATGTGGGCAACAGCTTGGTTACGATGAAGTGTCTCAAGTGCCTGGTGTAGAGTGTGGCAGGATTCTCACACAGAGAGTCGTGACTCCGAGGCTGTTCTTTCCAGGAAGCAACTTTATTTGTGCCAGCATAGTTGGCAGTTGGGTTCAAACCCGAAGAACTGAGCCCTGAACGCCACGTGGCATAGTTTTCTATATGTTTTCTACTTCTTTGTCTCCCGTATGTGGTAACACACAAACATGTAGTCTGATTAAGTGGTCTCCTGTTACAAGGTTGTGAGGGATGTTGTCATGTACGCGTATAACCAGGTTGCCTTGAGGTTTTCTGTTCTTTTTCCCCCCTTACAGAGAGGACCCTACCACAACAGTACATGCTCACCAGATATTTGGTGAATTAATGAACTACATCATTTACTTCCAATGGGTTTCTCTTTTGATTTTAGTGAGTGTGTAGTCAAAATAATCACATTCCTTAACTATTCCTCTGTGCCTCTACTAGAAAATCAGATTCTGGTTAATAAGCCGAATATTTATTTTTCTCAATAAATGAATAGATACCACAAGGTTAAGTCACCAAGATTCATGACCTCAGTTTATTATAACCGAGGTATTGTCAATTGCTTGAAATATTGTCTTCGCCTCATCTTGGCAAAAAAGTTTAAAGACTGGTAGTTTAAAGGAAGAGTTGATTCTGAACGAGTACCTTTCCCAGATTCTGCTTGACTTTGGCATTCTAAAGACTGAATTGGATCAGGAAGGAAATATATGTCATTATATTGTATTCATGGCCTTTCTAAGCCATGCCTGTCATTTAAGGGTGAGGGGCCGGCATATTTCCACAGACTTTTTAGCACATTCACTCATTTCCTCTGCTTTGTCATCGTTAGGCTGGTTTTAAGTAGCATTTCTGTAAGGTTTCCCACTGTGAAATTTCAACACGAAGAGGTTTTCGGATCTCTTTAAAATAAAATGGTTAAAAATAGACCTTGTGGGAACAGTTTTCCACTTCAAGAACAAAATCCTGCAAAAATGTTTTAATGCAGATTTGGGACCTAATTATTTTTTCTCACCTCAGCTTAGCTATAGTTGCGCTGCAGTGGGAACAACAAGCCTCAACTTTATAGACTCCGGCCAGCGAGGTTTCCTGTGGTTTCCTACGGAGCTGGCCGGGCTTGCTTCCCCTCCCCTCCCTGTGGACCCTGGAGTTCCTCATTCATTCACAGACCTCCCCGTCGGAGGCGCACAAAGGCCCAGCCACGTCAGCTGCCCTGGTCTCCGGTGACTGCACACCTTGACATCTGCCCTGGGCAAAGTTGAAGGACTGGGAGGGAAAATAGCGACGAGAGACTGTAATTAAGGTCCAGGATGCCCCGTTGGCTCAGTCGTTAGGGCCGCTTAAATCAAGCCTCTGTGACTTGGTTAGTTTGGGGCAGATGCAGGGGGCTCTCTGTGTACAAAAGTAGACTCCTGCCTGGCCGTATCATGCTCTTATTTTAATGTCATCCCCTTCACCACGACCGAGGGGCACCACTATCTATGGACACTGGTTTTCGTCGTTGCTGCTGTAGCTCTGCTACCTTAGAATAGCGCCTGGCACTTAATACATGCTCAGTAAATAGGTGTTCCATGAAGAGTGCATGACAGACCGATAAATGAATCTCTGACTCCTGGTGATGAGTCGTCATTTTAATTCTATGTCTGTGTTCAGTACCTTACTGACCGTGGGGTCTGATTATTGACTATATCAGGAAGAGGACTCAGACAGAGTTCAGATCTTCTGCCGTGCAATGCTTCATTCACCGTGACCCACATGCATCATCATCCTCATCATCGGTCATTATTTACCCTCTGCCCTTACCTCGATCAGCAGGTAAAAATCCTTTGTGAAAAATGGCAGATGATCCCAACACTGTCTAGTGACGAGGACTGGAATACATTTCTCTAAACTCCCGCTGGACCACAGGTGTGGGGCATTTTTACAAAGCAGTTTTATAAGAATCCGTCTTCAGCCAGTGGGTCCAGGGTATAGTCTCTCTGAAAATGAATTTGAATGCTTCGGAAATAAACTGCTCTCTGCTTCTGCCTGTTTCTGGTACAAAGTTCTCACTTCTCTTGTGCTCTTTTGCATTCTCTCCCACTGCACAAGTGTGTTTCCTCCTTTCCCTGTCCTGATAGTCCTGTCCCTTTAAGATCCCTATCCTTTTAAGATCCATTTCAAGTGTCACTTCCTTTGGACACACCCCCCTATGAATTAGATGCTTCTCAATCTCCATGTCTCCCGGTACACTGTGAGTACACTTCCAGCATTGAGCATTTATCACCGTTTATTGTTGCTGCTTGATTAGCAGTTAGATGGTGAGACTCTTAGCTCCTGTAGGTCATGGCCTGAATATTATTCATTTCTGTTTGGTGGGCATCTGGCATGCTGCCTGGCACCTACTGGTGCTCAGAATATTTGTTGCATGAATCGAATTGTTTATGTTCTAAAGAAAGCCTCAGTTAGGTGCTTATCGCCCTTAGCATCTGTTAGGTAATCGCCTTCTTCTCTGCCTAGGAGGTTTGAATTTAGGGCTTGATTGTACTTGCGGCCGCAGAGCCCATAGCCACCGCTGTGTGGGAAGAAGGGCCAGAGAGGCATTTGTTGAATGGAATCCTGGGTCCTGATACATGTTGCTCGGCTTCCAACCATATTCTTCCCTGTCCTTTTTTTTTTTTTTCTCCTCCCCTCAACTCCTCTCCCCTTAGTGGGGCTTGAGAGCTGATTATTTTGCTCACTTGAATGTCACAGAAATACAGCAAATTAAAGAGTGACCCTGACAAAGTCACTGAACACAGCTGGAACATTGCCTAAAACAGTTTTGCATGTGGAATTAGTAGTCAGGGCTCTGAAATCCCAGCTGTTGCTTTTGAAACAAGAGGCTGGAAGGGACACATACAGAGGCTTCTTCCTTCTTCATCCTTTACCTCTAGCTGGTCATCCTGGGCAGGTGATTCTCAGCCTTGATATCAAAGCATAGGGAAGATGACCACCATTTCTTTTGACAGTCTCCTTAGCTGTCTCATCCGTGGAAAACCTGACCAACATCTTCATTTTTTTTCCCTCAAGCTGCAGTTTAAAATCTTTCCCTCTACGGGGCGCCTGGGTGGCTCAGTCGGTTAAGCATCCGACTTCAGCTCAGGTCACGATCTCACGGTCTGGGAGTTCGAGCCCCGCGTCGGGCTCTGGGCTGATGGCTCAGAGCCTGGAGCCTGCTTCCGATTCTGTGTCTCCCTCTCTCTCTGCCCCTCCCCCATTCATGCTCTGTCTCTCTCTGTCTCTGTCTCAAAAATAAATAAACGTTAAAATCTTTCCCTCTTGCAGCTTCTATATGTAGAAAAAATAGCTAGCTGGGTAACTCTGTCGTAGGAGCACCTACTGGACCGTTGGAGAGAAGGAATTCAGGAAATAAAGCAATGTTAGAAGCTGGATAAAGTAATTTTTAAAATGCAGCCAGTCACCTGTATCTGTGACTTGACACTAAGGAAGATGGAAAAGGAACATATTTACTAGTTTCTGTGGTCGTTAGTATTGGAATCCATTTGGCTGAGAGACCTTTTGAGGTTGATGTTGTCACTGAAGTCTTGCCTACATTTTTATGGACACCTGAGTGAGGGTCAGGAGATCAATTGGTGGGGCTGTATGAAAGTTCATGTAGCTAATGACCCAGGATAATTGGGGGAAAGGTATAGGGTTTTTATTTTAAAGATGTAGTAGGAAAAATCGCCAGACTTGTCAATTTGCATTCACTCCTCATTATGCATTATGAACTGGCCTACTAAAACTATTTTGCACCTCTCTGTTCATTTCTGTTCGAAATAAATGCTTACTTAAAATTTGGGAATTCCTCACAGAATCAATTGGGCAAACTCCTATCCAGATCTCCTCAGCCACTGGGGATTAACATGTAATCAATGCTGAGGTTAACAAGGTTGAAGAGGACTGGAGTGTCTCGAACAAAGGAGATACCCGAGAAGCTGGCCCAGGCCACCGGTAACCTTACATTCGCTCCCACCTGTCTTTCAAGATGGAGGGAGATAGGCTTTAGTGTGTTGTGTTTTCCTGGCATCCTAAACAAACCAACTAGAAATGCAGCCCAGAAATACAGAGTGAATGCCCTTTCGGGTACTGACGAACTCTTATCCGTATGGATGTCAAAAGTCACTCCGATCCTGTGGACGCGCACATCTATAGATACCACTTTGGTTCTCTTTTTGTAAGTGAGAGAGAGATCAGTCTTGGTCTTAACTGTGCTTGCTAGTTTTCTCCAGTTCCTTAACCTCTCCCAGTTTCAGCGGAAATTATAGTTACCTTCAAAAAGAGTTTTGTGGTCAGAGATTTCTCTTTTAGGGAACTAGTGTGAACTGAGCAATCCAAGTATTTACTCTAAAAATGAGAAAACCCTCTTTCTTTAACTTCTCCCTAGTCCTTGTACAAAATTCAGAATCTGTTATGTAAAATTCCATTTGGCTTCCTCAACCCTAAACTGGATATTCCCTTTCAGTTTTTTCACTACCTCAGTATTTGATTTTCATGTGCTTGGAAATCTTAGAAATTGAGTAAATAGTAGAAGAATGTATATTACAGAAATTAGATACCAAATGGCATAGTATGATGTTGCCATTTCTTTCTTTTCCACGTTGCTCACATTAAAAATAATAATTTATCCTTTGACTAAAATACCAACACCCAAAAAGAAGGTCAACTTTTTTTTTTTTTAATGCTGCACAATTAGCAACTATCCAGACATCTCGTGGTAAACATGTTAAAATCCACACTCAGCATTTAGGTAACAAAATGTACATCCAGACACTCTTCCTTTTGTAAATTAGGCAATCCCCTTAACATTTGATATTGTTATTCTCAATTCTTATCTGTAGCTATACAGTCATTGAGCTGAATAAAATGTCGCAGTGTAGCAATTAAGAACACCCTATCCTTTTTTTTTTCTTTAATCCACAAGTTCAGTAAATTACGACTTGATTGTCTGAGTAAACAATGGTACCGGCTGTGGCTGCTTTGTTATAGAACAGAGTTCTGCATGCAAATTAACAACAGTCAGTAATTCCCAGTATGACGGAGCATACTTTTTCTAGAACTTAAATTTCCCCTTCTCCCATCCCAGGAAAACAGATTAAGACAAACACGTCGTCATATTATCCTTTTTCTCCACAATTTCTTGGCCACAGCTAACCATGCCTACCCCAGCACTACCCTGGGGGGCACTGTGGAAGCACTGTCGGGAAACATGCTTGAGTGTGCTTTATCAGCCCTCCGCTCTCTCAGTGGCATTGAGCAGGACTTCACCAAGACATACACAACTTAATCAGAGTAGAGGAAATGCCAACTCTTTTTCTCATTAGGGGATAGAAATTCTTAGGGACTGGAGTATGCGTAGTCGTTCTTGCATTGGGGTAACCTGTGGTATTTCAGTGAGGTCCTGCTCTTGTGTACCGCATATGGTTCGCTGTCAGATAATTTAACACCCAAGAAAATCTTCCTTGAATAAATTAGAATATATTTGCAAATTAATTGGTTAATTAGATTTTAGACATCTCTGGGGGACTGAGCTGAAACAGATGTGTGCAAAAGCCCCTCACAGAGCAGGGGATGAGGGCTGCTTGCTGAGCTTTCGGAAGGAAGAGCTCTCCTATCACTTGATCCTGTTGTCGGTGCCAGTGTATTCCGATATGTGCATTTATGCAGCATAAAGCGGCAGAACTACAATTCCGCCTTGGGAGTTAATTGTTTTAGGGACATGCTCAGAAGGTACCAAACTCGTCAAATAACTGGACTGTAAAATAAAGTACTAGTAGAGTGTTGATTCTTTCTTAATTATGTCAGGAAACCATATGGGGATCCAGTTACAGCTAACGAAAGGCAGATTAGAGGATGCTTTTAAATAATTCCGTAAGACATGGGCAATGCATGTGAAAATACCGTTAAAAAGCGAAAGCTAGAGCTCAGGCCTTGGAGTTAGCAATCAACTCGTATTTGTCATTTAACTTTCTTTTTCTTCTCTATCGCTTTATTATAGAACAGAAACTGAGTTGGCATTCCTGCGAGTACTGTTTATAATATGTGACTTTAATCACTGAACCATTAAAGCGAATTTCATTTTGTTCCTTTATTCGTTTTCCTCACGAAGCAGTTAATATTTATGGTGCACCTGATGGGTGCTGAGATGGATGCCGCACACAAAATAGACTGACGTAGCCCCTACCTTCAGTGGGCTCCCAATCTCTTGACGCTTCCTGGAATGGTGAAGTTGGTTTCTATTTTCTAGCACTTGCAGTGGGAAGAGGCGACCACCCTGCAGCAAGTTGCGTAACAGGAAAAAAAAATGTAGAGCTAAAGACTGATCATAAACGAGCCACGTGTCCACAGTTACAGACGCACTGTTAGCATGAGCCACTCAGCGGGGACTAGTGTAGGCTGTCGGGCAGTGTGCTAGAAGTAGGGAACTAATGGCAGAGCCAAGCTATAAACACCACCATTACACCTTTCCTTCTTTCTGCTTGGTGCCCACTTGCTCCATTAATTGTCAGCTCCCAGAGGACTGACATCTGTGTGTCACCTGTGCCTAGAAAAGTCCCTAGCAAAGAACACCCTGGCAGCAAATATTGAATGTGAGCAGATGCTCAGACATAGTGATTCTCAGATGTTTGAATAAAGGGGACCCACACCTTGAAAGTCGCAGGGGAAAATTAGGGGTCAAAGATGGATTTTTAAGGCAACATGCATCCCATTTTACTGAGATTTGAGAGGTATGTCATATTGTCATAATTAGTTGCTTCGATTTTAGTTTTGCTTACGCGTTAAGAAAAAGGAGTCATCATGGAAATAATTTATGAATAATTGGGTCATCTTTAAACAAAGTGTCCATTTCCTAAATCTGGTTTTTATTTCTTTTTAGGTAAGAAGTAAAGCCCTAAAGCCCTCAATAATACAGCAATGATATTCTCATTTGAAATCAGTAGTGCTTAAGCTTTGGGGGCCGTTGTTTCCTGTAATCAGGGTAGTAATGTCACCTCATGCTGTATTCTTGCTTTATCTCACATGGTAAATATTTTTTTCCCTAAATCTCAGAAAATTAGTTCATAGTCTAAAGTACTATTACATATCTGGGGCACCTGGGTGGCTCAGTCGGTTAAGCATCTGACTTTGGCTCAGGTCACGATCTCATGGTTCGTGAGTTCAAGCCCCACATCTGGCTCTGTGCTGACAGCTCAGAGCCTGGAGCCTGCTTCAGATTTGAGTCTTCCTCTCTTTGCCCCTCCTCCACTCGCACTCTGTGTGTGTGTGTGTCTCTCTCCCTCTCAAAAATAAACATTAAAAAAAAATTAAAGTACTATTACAAATTTTTGTAACTAAAAAAAAAAAAATGTTTTTAAATAATCTCTACACCCAACATGGGGCTCAAACTCATGACCCTAAGATCAAAGCTCACATGCTCTACTGACTAAGCCAGCCAGGCAGCCCAAAAGTGTTATTATATTTGATTTTATTTTCTCAGAGCTACATTATTAATAGCACTATTCACCTAGCATAACCTTATTTCAAGGAGAAAATCTCAACATGCATATTTTTTTTAATGTGAGGGACAATAAATACTTATGGCAAAAGAATTTAAATTCCATTCTTTTCCAAACAATCCATTAAAGTGTAGCTTAATAAAATAAGATTATTTTAAAATCAGAAATGTATGTGCTGGTTGTGTTTATATTTGACATTAAGATAGGAATAGCATAAAATGAAATATTGTATTGAAAATGGGCTTTGTTCCTGCTATGCTGTCCTTCAGTAAGAGCCAATGATGACCAGAAAAAAAGGAAATTTACTAAGAAATTTTATTTTGATTTCCAGGCATGGTTTATAAGGGAGGGAGGGAGACGTTTTAGAGGATTTAAAAAGTTTCTGGTAATTGAATTCAATTGAGACTAAAACATTCCTATGCACTCTGTACTCTGGAACAAGAGTTGCCCTTTAGCCAGTCCTGAGTGGGTTGAAGAAAAGAACTGTTCACAGGCAAGATGGAGCTTCTTAACCTATTGGAATTTCCATTTGAATACCACGGATTGGCAAATCGGGGTTCTTTCATTTAAGTTCTTCCCCATTCTGGATGTGAAGGCAGGCATGGACAGCATTCTGGATGTGGAGACAGGTATGGACAGATTAGTTGAGGGTCACAGAGCAGACCAGAAATCCTGCACCTGGAGAGAAGTCTTACCCACTGGAGAGGGGCAGGGTGGACATCTACAGGTGCTGGCAGCAACTCGAGCCCACCAGGCAGAACACACACAGCAGGGAAACCAGAGTTGTGCAAAAAGTGAGATTTTTGGCAGGCACTTGGCACTGGGGAGGTCCTGAGAGCCCCAGGGCAGGTGAGTGGAGGAAGTTGAGGAGCAGAGGTATGGCGAGAATGCACATACTCGCTGCTTTTCATCAGCATTAATATGGTCTGACATTGGTATCAGGCCCTACTTCCTGGGATGGGATTTTGGCAGGACTCCAGAATTTGTTCTGAGACATGTTTTCATGGTAACATACCACTTGATAGTGAGGATGTGTGGAAAGATGTATATATAGTTTCTTCCTACACTCTTGTAGATACTACCAATATTGAGTAAAAGAACCTGACAGGAGGAAGCAGCCATATTGGCTTAAAGGATTCCCAGCACCATACCTGGAAAACCGTGGCCTGGGGAATGTGGTTTTGTGCTGGTGGCTTACACTTAGATCACCAAGGCCCCTAAGGCTAGGAATAAGGATCAGTCCCACCCACCCCAAAGGGACTGGGTAGCTCCCCAGAGGAGAAATGGGTATTGGAAAGGAAGGAAGTGAACAATTATTCAATGTAGGGTAATCCCACCAGAATTCCACATGTGCTTTGGACTGAAATCTACCTTGGACTCTTTTCCTCAACGTTGTTCACCTCAGTGGGAGGCTCCATTTGCCTGGACAGATTGTGGACAAAGATGTTGTTGGCTAGTGGGGGGTGGTTCCTGGAGCCAGTGTCTTGAGCCTGAAGTACAGAGCATGGACTTGGAGTCTGGAGCAAGGGGAAGAAGTCGAGACCAATAAGTGAAAAGAGCTAATGGCATTGGTTGTTTGCTGAATCCCTCAACTTGAATTGAACCTAAGTTTCTCAGGGCTTCTCTCAGAGGAAGGACTGGTTCTAGAACCTTGTAGGTTTGGTGGTAATGGGTTTCACTATGGGGTTTTGAAGACAACAGGGATAGGGGACTAAAAAACTTACACGCTACAGTGTACAAATTATTATGGGGCTTGTTGGTCAGTAGGTATGGTTTTGTTCAAAAGAACATACATCCTCCCAATTAGCAGGAGAGCATTTTAAAAAATAGAAGTTAAGAGAGAAAAGAAGGGAAAAGAAAGAAAGGAAAAGAAAAGGATATGTTTAGAGGAAGTAGGTAGGTTTGAAGGAATCAAAGTCCCTCTGAAGACTGTTACATTCAGCCTTTTTACCTCCAAGCCTTCAATCCAGCCAGGGTGTTGGTGACTGAAAATCATTATTTTATGACCATTTGCTATTTGGTGGGGTGTTTGGAATAGCTAGTTAATCCCATTCCAATTCATAATGGGCAGGTAGCCAATTCATACAAAACACCTTGACAATCCATACTAATTGGTTTGTCTCCATGGAGCAGCCAAAATTGAATTGCCCGTGGAGATGGACATTTCCTTCCACCCACCCCCTTCTTTCAACTCTCCTCCTCTCCCTGACCAGCACCACCCCCCCGCCACACACACACACAGTGTGCACACATACACAGCCTGCTAGAGTGATTTTGCATTTAAATAGCATCATTTTTCCACCCATCTTCCTGGGCTATAAATTTCCCCAAGCTTTCTTTCTAAAAGAGGGAGCAGATCAGAGGTAAGAAAAGTAAACTGAATGTCCCTGGGACATTTTCAGGGTCATTTGTATTGTCAGAATTGGTTTCATTGCAAAGGATAGTAGAAGGGAAGTTATCTGTGAACAAAGCAAAATGCACTTCATATTTTGGATGGCCAGGGAAACATTCCTAGACAAAGATTCATACCACCTAGAAATAGTTCCAGAAAGATCTACTGACCCACAAAAACAGCCAGCCCACAGAATCATCTCCAAGAATGTCTAATCATGTACTACTGAGAGGACCCCCCCCCCCAAATATAAACATATGGGTTTTTATAACTGTGCTATCTGGTTCCTTTACACCTGAAAGTTGGCCTTATCAAGCACTGACTACCTTTGGGCTCAAGCATTTCTAAGGGGCAGGTGGGATCGATAGCATTCCCTCCATTTTGTTAAAGGACCTGTTCAGTTAGCTAGCTGGGAATGCAGTAAAACAGTGGAGCTGGGCAGAATCCTGCGGGTGCTCCTTACCAGCTGTGTGACCTTGAGCAACCACTTAACCTCCCCGTGTTTTCACGTTTTTTTTTAAACCAACCATTCTTGAGATAAGGTTTCTACTTAATTGGAAATTGTATATTATAATTAAATAACATCTTTATCTTCAGTTTTAAATGGCTTAACTTTTTATACATTTGGGTTTTACATAAAGAAGGGAAACCTCCATGTAATAAGTTGTAATACTTTCTTCCTTTATTAATGTGATATTGCCCTCACCTTTCTCCCCCCGCAACCGAGGGTAAATTAAAATAGTATAGCTCAGTGCAAACATTTGTCAGCCCAAATGCATTTCTAGATATTCAGTGTGCACAGACACCTGGTTATTTACACAATTTATACAGTGAGTGCCATCATCTGTAGGTCGCATGAATATCTATCAAATACCTGCTCCTAGTAAGCCTTGCTGTGAGTTTTGACAGTCAGAAATACATAACTTTACCCATAATTATCTCTGCCTGTAGAATGTGGTAGATAGAGAACAAGGTTATGAAATACTCTAGCCTCCTAGGGTCCAAGAAGGATGAAGGAAATAGAGAAAGTTTTCATAAAGTCTAAGACAAAAAGTAAGTCATTTCAAAGTAAGTTCATCTGATACTTTTCTCGCTGTGTCATCTCAAGGCCTAGCTACCACTGAGTGGAAGATGATCTGATAGACTTCCCTTCACCACAGGGTGAGAGTCAGGGAGGTTTGATTGGAGCCTCCAGGGCTCCATGAAAAGTCAAACTGGAGGTGAAATTTACGAGGAATTGTAACAAAATCAACAAATGTTTGCTTTGGGCTCACATCATAGCTCACACTCATTCTGGCCTGCAGATGTTCTTTGGGCTTCTGTCGTTGTAATTGGTCTCTTACGCAGAAATGAATAGATACTAGAGGCCTGGAATCCATAAGGAAACCCGGCTTCTGCTTTCTTTTTTGTTTTGTTTTGTTTTGTTTTGTTTTGTTTTGTTTTGTTTTGTTTTGTGTTTTTTTGGTGGTTTTTTTTTGTTTTTTTGTTTTTTTGTGTTTTTTTGGAAAAGTCTGTGTATCTTTGGAGAAAAGGGACTAAGGGAGGGAATCTCTAGACTTACCAAAAGAAAACAAGCCAGGCTTGATAACCAAGCTCTGCCCCCTGGGGTTCCTTATCACCCATGTGCACAAATCACTAGATAATCTCAAGGATACTTATAGGAAGAAAGAATAGTGGGTAAACCTGTTCCTTGGTCTGGTAAAGAATGGATTTTTTTTTCAGATTTTTGTATTTTGGCACTTGGTTTGGAACCTCTACTTAAGCACTTTTTAAAAAACGTTTTGCTGTAATCCGTTTTTCAGGATGACTCTTCACCCTCTTGAGAGGATAGGGGTGGGGGTGGAATTGTCTTGCGATCATGTCAATATAGTAAAATTCCGTGCAACTTGTTGCCTATGAAAGAGGTTGGAATATATCATAGCCGACCCAGACTCACTGGCAGCAGAAACTTCCCCCAACAAGTAAAACAACTTCATCTTTTGGAAAATCGTACCCGGGTAGTAAAGGCTGACAGTGATTTATGCTGACTCGGCTCTCGGCTCCTGATATGCATGTGTGAAATACCGCTGGGCTCCACTGGGTTGCTTAAAGAACGGCTCTGGAGCTGCTCCTTGCAGCCTTCTTCCTCAGCCTGCATTGCTGACATGTCTGAAGTGTGATTTGAGGGTCTACAGAAGGAAAGAGCCAGGATCTGGAGCCATCTGGAGCCTGGGAGAGTAAGCACAGGGTGAACATCTGTTTGAAACTTCATGGAGATATGTAGCACACTGATTTACAGTCCTTTGGGGAGCCTGTGTACAGAACCCAGACTCATGAGGAAGCTGGCGTCTGGCAAGAGTCGGGGTACACAATTGTGCTTGATTATCAGGACATTTGATACGTCTGTCTAGTCTTGTATTCAGTGCCAAATTGTAGATTTCTTATTTGGGGCCACATCGGTCCTCTGTGCCACCAAAAACAAAACAAAAATGCAAAGAAAAAAAAAAAAAAAGCCCAGACTTATACATCAAAATATACACGGCAGTAATGAAACAAAATGATGCTTCTCACAGTCTTTAGAGTGTAGGAGTCAAGAGCATGCACTTTGGAGTCAGACCACTGGGGTTCCTGTGGTCACACAGTAGCTGTGTGACTGTGGGCAAGGCACTTAGCCTCTCTGTGCCCTAGTTTCCTCATCCGTAAAAGGGGGATGATAGTATTTACCTTTTAGGGTTATTTTGAGAAGTAAATGAAGTTTGTACATGTAAGGAACTTAAAATAGCACCTGGAAAATAAAGCTCTATCTAATTTTGTGTGTGTTTGTTTTTTCCCTGGAAGGCGTGAGTGTGCATCAGAGTGAGGGACGCCCACTGCCCTGTTGGACAGATGCCTTTGGTCGTTATCACGTGCCTTCCTTCTTCTGCCATCCCGTCCGCCACCAGCACCCTGACCGGCATGGTTTCTTTCCCTCGTTCCTTGAGTGTGTCAGGAATGTTTGAAACTGGGGCTCTGTCCAAATGGCCCCCACTTGCTGAATCATTCTTTCCACGCCACTTTTAGGACACTGGCTTCTCTTCAGTCCTTGGGCCCAGTGTCAGTGTTGCTTCTTCAGAAGGGCTTTCCTGATCACCTCATCTCCACTTCTATGCCTCTGCCGGCTCATAACTGCTTTAACGCCTACCTGTTCTACAGCGTCTTTAGGATCTGTAGCTGTAGCGACCTATGACCTGCATGTGTATTTTAACAGGGTTTGCATCCCGCAATGGATGATGGGGCACGTCCCATTTCTGTTTGAGCCCCTGTTGCAGATTTAGCATGCAATCCAGTATAGTGCCACCATATATAGGCGCTCAGAAAATATCGGTCCATAGTTAGAGTGACTGACTGTATAACTGATGTGCTTTCTAGAGTATATTCACAGTGTGTGGGCAGGGAGAACATTTCTTCCTTTTGAGCTGGCCAGTTCTCATTCCCCCCAGTCCAGCTGGTCTTTACCCCTTTTTATTTACATTGTAATAGGAGTGCAAGAGAAGTCCAGGAAATAATCAAATGCCTCTTCTAAAGATGAGCTATATCCTCCCCCTCCCCACGTATCTTTTTGACTATTTGGGAGCTAAGGAGGGGGAAGCAGGACCTATTCCCCTTTCTCACCAGGCAAGTTCAGCGGGAACACTTGCATGTGGATGTGCCCCATCTACTGGTTGAATCCGGTGGCTACATTCTTCGTGGATGGCATTACCCTGTGCAGTTAAGGTCTTTAAAAGCAGTTGAGATGATGCTGGTGTTTGGGTCACATGTTGCTATCCTGCTGGCAACGAAATTAAAGGTAAAGCACAGTTTGTTTATGGAGCACGTGTTCTAGCATCTCTAGTGCCTAGGTATTTATCTGAGTTGCACACATTCTGTCGTGTGGGTTTTGCAAGCTTGAAGTTAGAGTTTCACGCTTGTGTCCATGGGTTAAAATCCATTGTTTAACATCCGTGTACACCATTTTGTTGTTCCCTGTGTGCATTATGCTTGTGTAATTTATGGATTAGCTCGCAAGTAGATGTAGCAAAGGCTGCCCAGCAGGTCTGTGGGCTGAGGGCTAAGTGGGCAGCATTTCTGACACCCTGCTGCTGTTGTATTGGGGATGCCGCTGTCTGAACGTGGAATTCAGGTGGGTATTTTATAGCTTTTTATAACTTGTGCTACCTTCCAAGGATTTGTCTAACATACCCATCCAGAAGCATCTTACCTCACACCACCCCCTCCAGATTGCCACATCAGAAATAGCAAAAGCATGAAACCATCTTAATTTTAAGTTTTAAGGCCACTTGCTGTCAATTACGGGTTTTTTTTCTTCTTTTAAAAATTATGAGGTAGTTGTTAACTTACTCTTCCTCACTGTTATTCTGTAGTCTCCGCTCAGTCCCCAAAGGGGAAGGTGTTGAATGCAGCTGGGTTTTCTGAGCCTTTGTGTTTCCTCACTGAGTTGTTTAGCAGGAGAGGATTTCACAGTGTCAGTGCAAAGTGAACAGACCAGTAGCTTACTTTGGTTTCTCATGGTTCAGGATGATTTCAGACACCTGAGAGTGCCTAGCACCCTCTCAGAGCAGAGATGTAAAAAACGGAAAGCCAAGCAACCAATGCATTAACTTAACCAGAACGCAGCCATCGGGAAAAACCTCAGAATAAGCCATTGTAACGTCCGCGCGCATGTAAGGTCTGAATGTTAAGGTTTGGTAATACTTCATTGGAATTGCCTGTTGGAACAAGCATCAAAATATTTCCAGTGCTGATGCTTTGAAAGATCTCCTCTATGCCCTCTTTCTTCTGGAGACCTCAAATACTGCCAGGACAAAACACCGCTGAAGAACAATAGGCAGGTTCTCAAACTTCTCAGAACACACTTGAATTCTAATTGTCTTTATTTACCGGCTTTATAATTCTGGGCAGATTATCGAACCTCTGTCAGCCTCCGTGTTCAGTTGTAAAATGGGGGTGATCGTACTGACTTCCGATTGTGACCCCCGTCTGTCAAGCAGTTAGCATGGTGCTTATTAGCATACACGTGTGCTGTCAGCTGGAGCAATTGTTATATTTTTACCATTATTGTATTTGAGTATTTATTTTTTACCGGGAGTCTTTCCTTGGACTCTCATCATCACCTTTCTTTTTCTAGGCAGGATTCTGATTTAAAGAATGGAGAATGTATGTTGTGATGTTAGACACATATATATTTTTCCCTCCAACCTTTTCTTCCAATTCTTTCCTAAGGGCTTAGCAGCCTTAAAGATACAGGTGGCAGCGGTTTGCTCTGGTCTGACCTCACGATCCGATCTTTATTTTGCTGTGTCGGAGGTTCTTGGTAGGTCCTGTAATCCCTAAGTGAGTCTAGGCGGCAGATGCATGAAAGCCATGTCTTTGTTGGGCAAAGCCCGGTTGTGGCTTTTCTTTTGTTCCCGGCTCCAATCCAAACTAATGCCTTAATAACTGAAATTCCCTCTTGCACCCTTCACCTTAAGGACTATTAAATCAGCAGGAAGGACGTATCACAGTGGGAGAAAGATGCCTTCACAGCCCTCCCCACCCCCCACGCGGCCACGGGCCCTGGGCCAGGCCACACAGCAGTCAGCACAGGAGGACGGGCAGAAGCCAGACCCCAGGGGCCAAGTGCACCCTCCCGGTGGGAGCTCTGGCTGCCTTCTCCTCTCTATGCACTTCGACGGCACTGTGAGGCTGCCTCTGAGACTGTGTCACCTCTGCCTTTTCTCTCATGATTTCCTTCCCCCTGGAGATGTTCGATGGTAGGGCAAAATACAGGCATTCAAGCTGCTCGTAGCATTTAGGGAGTTGGGGAATTTGCCTTTTAATTACTGTGAAAATATGATTATTTAGGGACTCAGCATAATCTCTACAGGCTTGTAGAATTTTGTGACGACAGGAAAAGGGGCTCACAAAAGCGTGCTGTAATAGGTGAGTTGGCAGGTCCTGGGAGGGAAGAGCAGGTAAAACGAACAGAGCAGTCCCACGTAGCTTTCGTTAACTCGAATCAAGATGTGAAGGCTCTTTCCTGCCACAGCCTTCCTTCTGTAACACACGTTAAGACCCGCTGCCCGGTGCCATTGCCGAGAGGGTGCGTGGCGTCTAGAATGCTGTGCACCATGGGCGTGTTTCACGGAAAGTGCTTATCCGTCCGGACAGCCAATCCTTCGTTCCACTCCATGTTTCCAGGCAGCAAGAAGCCCCAACCTTTGTTTTACACACACATCCAAAGAGTTCATCTTTGTCACAAGACGTTTTTGACTTGTTGAGATGACAAGATGTAGTATGTGTCTTTTGCTTGCCCAAACGTATTTTAAATTTCTCGATGGCCTTTGACAGTTTTCTGTCAACACTGCCCACAGCACTTCATCTCAACCCCAGGCCTCCTTGACCCTTACGGGGTCTCAGCTCAATCCCCTCCTCCTGACAAGGTCACTCTCCTCTTTTATGTGCTCTTGTAGAACCATTAGACTATCCTTTGAACACTCATTAAAAATTATTTAATATCAGGGCATCTGGGTGGCTCAGTCATTTGAGCAGCCAACTCTTGCTGTTGGCTTAGCTCATGACCCCAGGGTTGTGGGATCAAGCCCCACATTGGGCTCCACACTGAGTATGGAGCCTGCTTAAAATACTCTCTCTCTTCCCCTCCCCCTCCCTCCCCCCATCCTTCTCCCCCACTCATGTGCATGCTCTCTCTCTTTCTCTCAAATAAATAAATAAATAAATAAATAAATAAATAAATAAATATTTAATATCAGCCCTCCCAACAAGACTGGAAATTCTGTAAGGTAAAGAAATGCCATGATGACGATGATGAATGTTTGTTCCCCATGTATTCCCCACTCCTAACAGCAGTATGCCTGGTTCTCAGGTGGCTTCACAAGAAGCATTATTGGTAAATGGGTGGATGGATGAGTAAGTGAATGAGCGAGATGCCAGTGTCTCCTATAGTGTTCATTTTGTGTCTCTTCCCTGTCCCATTCACATGGCCTTAGGGATCTGCACACATAGGAGTTCCAGGGACCTGCACACATAGGAGGGGTTCCACATAGTTTCCTAGGTAACCAAAGGATGCATTGTGGGTCTTGGTACCAAAGCCCTGTGGTGGATTGGGGATGTAAACTTATCTAAGTTCTTAGAAAGAGGCCTTGAGGTTCACTGTTCTGACAGTGGTCCTGACCGGGATAAAATATAGCAGACGGGCAGTCGTTTGTTTCTCACCTGCTCTGTCTACTCCCCAGGATCTGGGAGTAACACTTCTCTTGGGAGGGGACCTCAGGAAGGATGCCTTCTCTGATTCAGAGCCAGATAAAAGAACTGGTGCAGTGCCAGTCCTGTCTCTAGCCAAAAGACCATGAATCTGCCCAGAAGATTCCATAGTGGTTCTCATGGTGTCTCTCAAGACAGAGCTCACTTAGCTAGTCCCTGGGCCGTCTCCAAGAAGCATTATAGAAGCAAGATATTGTGCTACTATATGTTAAGTTGGGCCCTCCAGTCAGAATGCCTGAGTTCAGGGGCACCTGGGTGGCTCAGTCGGTTAAGCATCTGACTTCGGCTCAGGTCATGATCTCACGGGCTGTGAGTTTGAGCCCCGTATCGGGCTCTGTGCTGACAGCTCAGAGCCTGGAGCCTGCTTCGGATTCTGTGACTCCCTCTTTCTCTGCCCCTCCCCCGCTCATGTTCCCATCTTTCTCTGTCTCTCAAAAATAAATAAATGTTAAAAAAAAAAAAAAAGAATGCCTGAGTTCAGATTCTAACTGCCTGCTTATTAAGTGAATTTAGACAACTTAGGTATAATCCTCAATTCATTCTTCTATAAAGGAGGAGACATAATATTATCTACCTCACAGGGTTGTTGGAAGATCAAATGGCCAGATATAAAGTGCTTTGCAGAAGGTTGAGCATGTAAGAAGCTCACAAGAAATGTCAGCTCTAATTGTTATCATCTTTCCTTGAGAGAGGGAGAAAGAGAGAGAGCACGCGAGCAGGCAAATGGGGGGGTGGGGGTGGAGGTGGGCAGAGAGAGAGAGAACAAGAGAGAATTGCATGGAGCCCAACAAGGGGCTCAATCTCAGAACTGTGAGATCATGACCTGAGCTGAGATCTAGAGTTAGACACTTAACTGACTGAGCCGCCAGGCGCCCCTAATTGTCATCATCATTTTTATCGATAGCAAGAATTCCATTGCAATTCCAAGCCAGTCCCCCTGAATGCTTGTCCATCCAACCCCTTTTAGTCTGTGCTGGGACCCATGTTTTCTTGCCCTCCCTGCTCTGCCTACGTGTACTGAGCTCCCATTTTTACTATGAGGCCCCAAGCACAGTGTCCAGGAGTGACACCAGTGTTGCTGCATTTTGCCTTCTAATACCTCAACCACTACTGTAAAGGCCAACTTGGACCACCTGAAAATCTGTACTGTATGGTGATTTGCCGGTGCGCACACACTGTGTACAGGTATTAAATAAATTTTAATTTATTAAATTAAATAAATTTAATGTGTGTGTGTGCCCCACCAGATTGCCCTGCTTTCTTAAAGCATTTGAGCACACTTAATCTCACGGAACATATTATGACTGCAGCAGCTTCTGGAGAAAAGTTGGAGAAAAAAAATTTTTTAACGTGGCACCAACTAAAACTCCCATACGGTTATTTAAGGCAACTTCGGCACTTCCACGGAAACTGGGCTCTGTTGAAGAAATAGCCACTCCTCTTACAGAATGATTTTTTTCCCCCTTTTAAAAAATTCCTTCTTTTATTTTTAGAGTTTGGATGAGATTGGAACTCCAAATCTATTTTCAAGCTGTCTCTTTCTTTCTCCGCTTGCTCTGAACTAACCTTTTTATCTTGCTTCTGCCCCTGGTGGTAGTATCTTGGGCAAGTTACTTGACCTCTTCCTAGCTTCGCTTTTTTCATCTGGGATGTTTGGAATGGATGATCTTTGTGGTGCCTTCTAGCTGTTAACATTTTTTTGATTTCATGATTTCTCTCCCTTGTTATTACAGAAAGCACAAGTGTTGTGCCGCAAGCATAAGATAGGAAAGTATTCATTGATCAAGTTGAAAAACCTCCGCTTGCCACGTTCCAGGACTCTGAGTTTGGCCTTAGAGAGTTACAGTTGTTTCCAGGCAGTTTTTTTGTGCTAATGGTGGTAATGGTGGTTTGGGTTTTATCCCTGTTGTTGTTGTTGTTGTTGTTGTTGTTGTTGTAGACCTTATTGGACGTGTGGCCATTCAATCTTGGTAGAGACCTACTGTGTCATGACATACACCATTGCCCTTACCCTTGGCGTGTCTTGGAAGCCCACAGGCAGGACCTTAAGGCTGTCTGAGTCACTGTTAATGAACCAGGCCGACTAAAATGCTGTGATGGTCGCCTTTCGGCACTTGGCAGGAAAATCTTTTTCATGTTAGTTTCAAGGTTGTCAGATATCATTATCTCCAAGTATTAAAAATTTCAAAGAAAGGAGGCAGTGTGTTTGATTTATAGAATAATTATCTAGCTTTAGCTCTCACTTGGCTTTGGCAATGGTTTTGCAGGCACTCGAAAATTAAATCCATTTTTTATGGCACTACAAGGTATTATCTCACAGCAAATGATAATTAAACACCTGTGAAATCAATTAGCCCTTTAAGCAGGAAAAAAAAAGTTTTCCAATTATGTTTTCACACCTCCAAAACTTTTATAATTCCAAAACCAACACTCGTGAAGAGGGATGTGGTCGATCGGCGTTGCAGGGTTAACTTTCCATAAAGAGCATCCCTAAATTTTGCTTTGACTTAACCCCAAGCAAGGAAGGCAGTTTATGGTACCAGCTCCCTTCCAGAGAGGATGCAGCCGCCTTTGGAGCTGACTCTTAGCAGCTATCTATCTGACACACCGCCGAGCTGTCAGCTCTTCTACAAAGGAAGTTACTCACTTTGTGTTTTGATGCCAAGTTTTACTTGACGGTTTATTTAAAAGCCAAGATACCTTAGTGGAAACTAAACAATAAGAGGTTCCATGTGACAGAATTGCTCTCTCTTTAAGGGCCCTGTAGCCAAGAGTTCTGAGCCATCTTCATTACAGATTCATACTCTGAAAACAGACTGATTGGCTAATAGCTGAAAACTAACACAGAAGAGCACTGGGAATCATGGCCGGTTTTCCAGACCCTTTTAGGGTCCTGCGTGTTTCATCATTGGCTTTGGTAACAAATTAGCTATTCCAGACGCTTCTTTTGGAAAATGACCTGCACTTCTGAAGCATTGAATGTGTTTGGGGTGGAGGCCATAATAATTGGGACTCAAAAAAGAGGAAAGGAAACGAAACAGCACCAAACCTCTGACATCCTCTCCATTATGCCTCACAATATGCAGACCATTCCAAGAAGCCTCTTTCCTTGTGTTCCCTGATGTTGCTACATGCTTTAGTTTCCATAAACTTCTCATGCACTCTGTCCCGTTAGATCATCAGTAGACCTCGTTAGGCAGGCAAAACTAGTGTGATTGCACCATCTTACAAACAAGTGCGCATTTAGAACCAAAGCGCCTTGCTTAAAATCAAGCCGTTAATGACAAAGTCAAGACCAGAAACTATAGTTTCTAATATTTGTTCATGCAGGTTTCATCCTATCACTCTACATAAGCCTCTCTTAAAGACATTCTTTTAAAAAAATTTTTTTTTTCTCCACAGACATTTTTAATGAGATCTTGCTTTCATAGAAGATGGCATTTAGAGCAGTTGATGAATCTTGACATTAACTGGAGAGATGAGGCTGGTATTGCACACACACAAAAAAGACGAACAAGAACTTCTCTATGTTCTTTTAGAAGGTTGTCCTGTGGGTTATCGCCACAAGCATGGCCAGCAACTGGGACACTTTGTGGCCTCGTGAGTATTCTCTCTTGAGGAATGAGAGATATGGTATTTATGCAACAACAAATTTTTTTTTTTAACCTGGGAGTTAACCTGGATCCAGGGAGAGGCAGAGGGAGAGAGACAGAGACAGAGAGAGAGGGAGAGAATCCTAAGCAAGTTCCACACTCACTGCAAAGCCCAACACTGGGCTCGATCCCACAACCCTGGAATCATGACTTGAGCTGAAATCAAGAGTCGGACGCTCAACCGAATGGGCCACCCAGGCAGCCCAACAAAAAATATTTCTTAAGGTCACTACGGTCCAGGCACAGGTCTAGGGGCTGAATCAGAGCAGGTAAACCCCTTTCCTCATTGTGTGTGTGTGTATATGTGTGTGTATATATATACACACACACATATATATATACGGGTGTGTATAATATATGTGTGTATATATATGTATATATAATATAATATATATTATATTTAGGGAGAAGGAGAGTGACCCTGTAAAACAACAAAACGGGTGAATTCAGACCGTAGTAAATCCTAAGACAGAGATGAAACACAGCAATGGGACAGTGAGTGTTCGGAACACAGGCTAGTCTGTGAGGGCCTCTCTGAAGACGTACTGTTTATCTGAAGGCTGATTTGCATCTGGGGCAGACTGGGGAGAATGTTCCCAGCAGAGGGCGTAGCAAGTACAAGCCCAGGAGATGGTGATGAGTGATTTGTGTGTAAAGAAGCTGAGAGGGCAGTATAGCAGTAGCTGGTGAGTGAGGAGAAGGGCAGTCTGAACTGTGGGCAGAGGCCAGTTCTCACGGAGTCCTGTTGGCCATGGCAAGGGGTGTGAATATTATTCTAAGTGCTATGAGGAGCCACTGGGGGGTTTTCAGCCTTGGAGTTAACATTTTAAGGGTAACTTTGGTTGCTCTATGGATTGAACCCATAAAGATTGAACTTACTCTGACCTGAAACTAACATGAACCAGAGCATGCTTCTTATTGCTCTGTTCATGTGGAGACCCAAAGGAATAGAATTAAGGGAGATCTAGGGAAGGGCGTGAAGAGACCGGGGGGTCCTGTGTAATTACAAAAACCATTGAGGGCACCGTTGTTTCCCCTGAGCGCAGTGTGCTGTCTGGCACAGAGGAGTCGCTCAGGATTCATGTGTCCAGTGAACAAATATCAGAGCAAGAAGGCATCTTAGGGCCACCTGGTCTACCCCTCCCCTATTAAGTGCTTAAATTTCCTCTGTTTCACAGCCTCTTCCCAAAATGAGGCCACCTAGGAGCTGGCTAGCTTCTCAAGGGGAGCTGAGCTGACCAGAGCCAGCTGGAGGAGGAAGGAGGGGTGACGCTGAGCTCAGACTCTATCCCCCAGGGCACTATAGTTCTTCTTCCAAAGGAAATGGCACAATCTGAGTTTATGGGCCTTTCCAGTCTCCAATGACCAACCCCTCATGGGAGGGTGTTCTGGTAAATAAACAATATGCACCGTCAGGTCATTAACCATAACACACATTTGTATGTCCCATGGACCCATATGCACCTGGACATTTATACATTCTCATACCCAGAGGGAAAGAATAAACTTCCCCTAGTCAACTAGCTTCACGCAGCTTTCATATTATGTTGGTGTCCCATAATTTCTTGAGGATGCACCGTCTTCACCTGTGCAGAATTCTGAGACCTCATTTGCTTATTCAGCATGAAGAGTCCAAGAAGTGAGCTAGCCCTGACTGTCAAAGTCAGAAGGTAGATGCCCAGGAATGGCAAAAATAGGAGCAGACTTAGGAAGGTGAGGTTGGCCGAGCCAGCTGTTATTTCATTAACTGTAATTGGATTCTCAAGGTATTTTATAATCACTTAAGTGCAAGGACCAGACGAAAGGCTTAAGGGCTGACAAAGAATGCAGGGCATGTCGTATTCACCACTGGGCAGCCACTCCGTGGTGACGAGAACAGCCCAGAAGGAATTCCAGACATCCTCCTAATCCCAGGGCTGACCAAGTCCGGCTGGGCAGGAAAGAATGTTTTGGCTCAAGAATGGAAGTGGTCAGAACACTAGGTTGAGCCCAATTTTCTTTGGGGGATGAGGAGGCCTTGCCTTTGGACCAAAGCAGTGTTTGTCGTGATGAAGCCAGGAGGAGGGTGGACCGTGTTTGTTTTTTGGTTTTCGGGTTTTTTTCCTTCAGCTCACACGTGGAGGAAGACGAGGAGAAGGTTCACTTTGAATAGCACTGCCCATACATTTGACTTGATTTGCAAATAATGCTATTTATCAGGGCTGGTGAAACATAAATCCCCCACCCTCACCACGGTGCAGAAAGAAAATGAAACTTTTAACAAACTGCCAGGCCTTTAGAAATAAAGACAAAGAAGAAGGGATAGAAAATGTCCAAAGGAAGAGAAAAAAAATAGTTAAATAAAAGACCCTGTTTTCCACTGTCTAGCTTGGGCTCAGCCTCAACAGAGAAGTGCAGGTCGTCCTCGGAAGACCAGGCACACACAGAGATGTTTGTTACAGCTAAATGGAGATGATCATAATGAAGAGGGGCTTGCGTCTCTTGGTCTCTCTGTTGATCTTGCACCCGCTGCACCCGAAATGCAAACCAGTGCATGCTGACACTTTCCATCCATTTACTATTTTTCAAGTGGCTCCTGTAGGGCCAGGCCCTGGGGGAAGGGCTGGTTCAACAGCAAGTAGGACCGAGGTCCTGTCTCCTGGAGTCCAATGAAAGGAAAACAAGAAAACAGGCAACTTAATACAATGTGAGCGGAAGACAGGTCAGACCAGGGCGCTGGGTGAGCAGCAAGAGGGTCTCTGGCCAAGATTCAGGGTTGCAGCAAGGCTTCCTCCAGCAATGCATGTAAAGCAGAGGAAGGAAAGAGGGGCGTGCTGAGGGGACGTGCTCCTGCTCCCTAAGACTCGGCTTGTCCGGGGGGGGGGGGATGCGGGAATGCTGGGGGGTGGCACGGGGAGCTGCCATTTAGGACGGATACTCCGTGCTGGCACTCTCAGCTTCGGTCCACACTTCCTGGCCCCGCTCCCGTTGGCCAGTCTCCCTGGTGCAGAGCCTGGTGAAAAGTTAATGGTAAGATAATGACCTCGGGATTCCCAGTGGCCCTTGGGAACTGAGAAGACATTTCGCTCCTGCAGCCAAGACCTTGGTGTACCTCTTGTGGACCCATTTATCCACCTGAGGTTATTGTTGCTGCTGGCTTTTTTTATGGCCTCTCCCTTTTCTGTCCCCCTGTACCCAGGTAGCGCTTTGTGTAGCATTTTCAGAAATGCTTTCTTTCTTTTTTTTGTTTTTAATGTTTATTTTTGAGAGATAGAGTGCAAGCAGGGTAGGGGCAGAGAGAGAGGGAGACACAGAATCCAAAGCAGGCTCCAGGCTCTGAGCTGTCAGCACAGAGCCCAATGCAGGGCTCAAACTCACAAACTACCAGATCATGACCTGAGCTGAAGTTGGAGGCTCAGCCAACTGAGCCACCAAGTGCCCCAGAAATGCTTTCTTTCTAACCAGAGAATTGATGAGACCCACATGTCCTGGAATTGCATTTATCTTGGAGCCGTTTGAGTTTGGCTATTGCTGAGCACAGAAACCGGTGCTCTAAAACCTCACCCCGCCAGACAGCTGAGATCAGCGTCACCTGGCACAATGTGGTGGAAATTCTTTGTTTTCACCTTTGCTGTCCCCGTGTTACTCCTTCCTTCTAGGCAGCCCTGAGAGACAACAGAGCATATTGTAGATTCTGCCCTCCTCCTACAAGTCTCATGAAACTTTTACTACTGTACTTCATCATCTGTAAAATGGGGCCATTTCACGTGTGCTTGTAGAGATAAAGTGCAATAATGACCACAGGTTGTTGCCCTGCACACAGGGAACATGTAATCAGCATGTGTATGTGGCGGGGGAGGGGGGCAGGTGGTCATTACTGTAATTTTACCTTTCACGACTGTCCTATTTTATCACTGTTACATATTAGCCGTTGTGCTGCTATTTAATGACGGGGAGCCAAGATGGTCTTCTACCCATCTTGAAATAAGAGATGCATCTAGCACTTGTTGTATTCATTAGTATATACAGGTGGCGATTACCACATGGTCCAGGTTTACAGTTCTGAGCTGTCAGTAGCTAGGGTAAAGATGGTGTAAGGGAATTTTGACATGATATGGGGTTAGGATCCAGCGTGTTCAGACGGGGTATTGGATTCCAAGTGTCTTCTGACTCCTGTTCCCTGTGAGAAGCTGGCATAACCATACTTATCTCCTAGTGTGGCTACGAGGCTTAGGTGAGAAAATGTGTGCAAGAGTCCTGCTTCCCATGGGGACTCATGCCCCAACGAGAGCCTGCAAAACCTTAACCTCCATCCCTTCCCTACATTGAAATGGATTTTTTTAAGATTTTATTTTTAAGTAGTCTCTCCACCCAACGTGGGGCTCAAACATGCCACCCCAAGATCAAGAGTCACATGCTCCACTGACTGAGCCAGCCAGGCGCCCCTGAAATGGATTTTAAATGGACAGTAAAGAGGAGATGGTCTTCTGCGGATAGCCTTCAAGTGTGAAGGATGGATGTAGATGCATGTCCCTCCTTGTAGCCAACCACTGCTCTCTGCATTGGAAAACTTGGGGCCAGCAGCATCCTTTTGAGAAGCATTAAAGAGAAATCGCATCCTAACCTATGGCATGACCGGGTGCCCCTGAGGTTCTGGCAGCAGGCAGCGCTCCAGGCAAGAATCACCCATGTGAGGAATCACAGCACCTCCACAGCAAGTGCCTTCTGGCTGCGGGGCAGTAAATGTCCCCGAGGCTGCAGCCAATCTGGTCAGCACCACACATTAGTATAGCTCTGGTCATTTACCCGACACTGGAGCATATTGGAGTTCATTCATGTGCACAAGAGCTGTGTGAGCAAGTGGTGAAGAAACTGAGGCTTAGCGTGTCCCACGAATTCTCAAAGACCACGGGGGCCTGTTCTCCTCTGTGTGTATGCTTACATGACAACAGATAGCCATACTATAGTGGCCAACTGGACCCATTTTCTGACTGAAAGGTATGTTTCTCAGTTCAGATTTGTGTCTTGGGCCAATTTCATGTTATTACATGTTATGGGCTTTGGGTTTTCTCAAAAGTCATTGAAATTTTACGTGTCGAATCTGTGAAGTCCAAGAAAGGGTCTAAGGCAACATGGTAAATAAAAACAGAGCACCATCTTGGACCAAACTGCTCATGTGACATGATGTAGGGCTTTGAGTAGAGGAGAAAGGGTCCTCTTAGCGGTAGCCACTTGTTACCAGTGCTTGACACTAGATGAACTGCTTAGGGATTCGCTCCGTAAGAAACGTTTCAGGGGCGCCTGGCCAGCTCAGTCAGTGGAGAGCGTGACTCGTGATCTTGGGGTGGTGAGTTCGAGCCCCATGTTGGGTGCAGAGATTACTAAAAAAGAAAGAAAGAAATGTACTTTCAGACCTTGCATTTGTGTGAGCTGACCAAAGGGGCAGCATGGTGTGGTGGAAGGCAGAGGCTCTTTGGTATCAGAAAGCGTGGAAGTGGAGCTCTTTATGGCTCCATAGTTGTGACCTGCATTGTTGGCAAGGTTATCAGACTGTCTGCACTAAGCACTCGCCTGTGAAGTTGTGTTCTATCAAGTTGTAAGAATGCCATTGGGAGCGTGTCCTTCTTCTGCTTGAGCCCTTCAGTGACTCAATCCACCACACAGGATTATGTCTGAGCTCCAGGAGATACCACACATTGTCCTCCCAGTGGGACCCCACCCTACTGGTAGTTTCACTCCCCTCCCCCCACCCCTACTGCCTCGCCCTCCCCAAACTGCGGTGGGTTCTCTCATCTTGGTGTTTGCTCCCGCTGTCTGTTTCTACCCCCAGAAATGCCGATTGCCTCCTCTCAGCCTTACCAGGCTGATTCTTGCTCTTCCATTAATAATTAGCTCCGTCTCCCTTCCTCCTGGAGGCATCCCTGCTTCTCAGTCTCCCCACCAAAGCCAAGTTGTCGCTGTTGTTTCTCTGCATAATCTCCACCTCATGCCTCCATCCTACCGATAAATAATAATCATTGATCATCATATTCCCTCACTGAATAACAATCAGTTGATAACACATCTGCCTTTTCTCTGGACCATTGGTTCTTTGAGGAATGCGTGACACATGGTAGGCATTCAGCTAATTAATGTTTGAGTGAGTGAAAGAAAGCACAGGGGAGGTGCTAAGGACCTTGTTTTATTTCCCTCATCCAGTGTACTTAATGGAACTATAGCGGCCATACATTGGTTTTGTTTTCTTTCTTTTTCTCCTAAAGGATACAGTTCAAACCTGGGTGTAAGCAAAGAAGATTAAGTACTTATGAGGATGGGGACTGGAGGGAACAGATAGCGTAGATGGTTCACTTTATAACTAAATACTTGAGACAAACTGTAGCAACATCACGGGGAGACTGGAATTGCGTGACTACTGAGATGAGAGGCTGGATCCCTTGGCTTCTTCCCTACCCTCTTTGATTCTTTGATTAGCAAAAAGCAGGCTCACATGGCAACTGTGTGTGCTACAGAGGGGTTGAGGGAAGCACGGGACGGCCGGTGGGCACGCTGCACCGGCAGCATCCTTGTCTGTGTAGCTTTTGAAAATAAGGCAAAATCCTTTCAATTAGAAGCTGCTGTTCTGTTGTGATTCCCAGCTTCTGTTTGCATTTTATTTTAAAGGGTCTGTTCCACATTTGTCTCTGGCTCTGTCTTGGGGAATCTGTTCTTTCTTTTCTTTTTTCATTGTTCTTTTTTTTTTTTTTAATGTTTTTATTCCTCTCGTCCCGATGTAATTTACCACAACAGCTTACAGTTTGCCTAGTGCATTGCAGTTTATAGGGCACGGACTCGATCTCATTTGATCTTAACTGCTTTGAAGCATGGAGAACTTCTTTTACACAGGGCCATACAGGAAGTGGCAGATCCAGAACCCAGGTTCCTCAAGCCAGGTCCTCTAACTTTTCAGGCCGGCTTTGTTTTCCATTATATTCTGTTGCCTTCCTTCAGCTGTAATGATAATAGCTACCATTTATGGATGGGTTAGGATATGCCCGTGCTTCAGTTAAATTGTACCAGCTAAGCCTCACAGTAGAAGTATCTCCATTTGCCCACCAGGAAACCTGAGATTTCGTCAAATAACTTTCCCAAGATCACCTAGCTTGTAAATAGCAAAGGGGAACCCAGGTTTGGCTGTGTCTAAAGCTGCTTAACCCACAAAGCTTTGTGTTCCTGACCTCTTAACTCAAATTTTCTGTGAGCTCTTCGCACAAAATTTAGGATGCGTCCTAATTACCTGGAGGGCTTATGGCAACAGGATTCTGGGCCCTTCCTCTGGAGTTTCTACACCAGTGGGCCTTGGTGGGCTGGGCATTCCCATTTCCACAAAGTTCCCAGGGGGTGTGGATGATGTTCCTGTGGGGGAAGGCACTTGGGGAACCCTGCACTTGCCACGCTGACCCCCCCTTCCTCGGGTACACTGAATTGCCGCCAGCTACAATGTGTTTCATATGGGGGGGAAGGACTTCAATTTTGCATTGTTACAGGGCCCATTTTAAATGGGGTGTATCCCATCCATTATTCGGCACAACTTTAAGGTGAAAATTATTACGGCCATAGAGTGGTTCCTGGTTTCTAGGTTAAATTCAGGCCGTGTCACTTTATTGCGTTTTTCTTTGCAGCCATTTATAAAAACTGCTCTAACTTCTGTATCACCACATACACAATGGGGAACTTAATGCCCATCTGAAGAGGGTAACAAAACCATTTATTGACTTGAAGTGGAAAGGTGTCTGAGATTAGTTGCCTGCCCTATCTACTTACCTTTTTGCTTAGGATATCATGTGTTAATTACCTCTCATTTTGAAGATGTTTATGATTCTGATGTGATTTACACTTCTAAACTTAATAGGGGAGAATTCATCCCTCTGAGAAGCCCGTCCCCCTCACTTGACCTGTCCTCTCTCTGCCTGTCCTTCTCCCCCATCTCTAACCTTTCATAACTACTAATCTGTTATGTATCCCTAAAATTATGTTACTTCACGAATGCTATATAAATAAATAAGGCAGTGTTCACCTTTTTGAGACTGGCTTTTTCACTTAGCATAATTTCCTTGAGGATGTTGTGTGTATCGATAGTTCATTTCGTTTTATTGCTGAGAAGTATTCTAGGCTGTAGATGTACCATAGTTTGTTGAATTATTCACCCATTGAAGGACATTTGGATAGTTTCCCGTTTGGGGCTATTAAGGATAAAACTGCTGTGAACATTCATGGACAAGTTTCTGCGTGAAAATAAGTTTTCATTTTCTCTGGGCTAAATGCCCAAGAGTGCAATTGTTGGGTCATATGCTAATCCCACTTCTAGTTTTAAAAGAAACTGCCCAACTTTTTTCCAATGTGACTGCACCATTTTACATTCCCGGCAGGAATATGCAAGGGTTCCAGTTTCTCCTCAGCCTCATGGGCACCTGTTCTCACCTGTCCTTTTGATGATAGCCATCCTTGTCGGTGATTTGCATTTCTTTAACGGTTAATGATGTTGAGGATCTTTGTGCTTATTGGCATTTTGTATATTTTCTTTGGAACAATATCTAGTCAATCCATGGCTTGTTTTAAGATTGGATTATTTGTCTTTTGATTGTTGAATGTCAGAATTCTTTACATATTCTGGATAACAGTCTCTTACCAGATCAATGATTTTTCAGATATTTTCTTTTTGCTGTGGGTTGTCTTTTCACTTTCTTGATGGCAACTTGTGGGAGAAGGAGCCCAGCCTTCTTGACTGAACTTGCCTGAGATGGAGATTCTATGAGGCAGAGCTGGGAGGGGTTGGTGATGGAGCAGACCATGGTTCAAACGCCACAGACACTCAGTGTTCTTGCCAAGATTCTGTAGCTTCTCCCGAACAAATGTTTTTCATTTGTCATTAGACCTTTAGGACAATTTCCAGAAAATTTAAATGAATGAGGTTTTTGGTTTGGGGTTTTTTTTTAAATAATTTTTACCAGTTAAATTGTTGTTTTGTTAGGGAGAGTGTCCAGAGTTCCTTAGTGTCTCCCTTTGCAAGGCCAGTCTTCTCGAGTGTACTTTATAATGCAGATTTCCAGTAATTTTACACCTGGAGTTCTGATCAGCCTCTCCTAATTATCAGATGATTCCTTGATGATTCCTTGATAAGCCTAGTGACTGGAGAAGGGTCTACTCTGCACAACATCTACAGGACTAGAACAGGGCCTGGGACATAGTGTTTTTTGAGACAGTGACTAAAAAATTGAATGAGTTCAAGCATCGAGAAGGAGGTAGATGTGGGTGTGTGAGAACACCAAAATGGAGAGATGGGTCCCAGAAAGGCTGAGTGGGAGGGCACCAAACACAAGTGCGGGAAAACTACCCGCACTTCCCGCCTGGGAAAACTACCCCCCCCCCTTTCAGGGTATCATTACTCCCTCAGTTAGAACACACTTATCCATTCATAGGTTCCCTCTCACTAGAGCCCAAAAGAGAGGCTGGCTGATGGACTGAGCATGGTTAGAAGTCTGAAAATCATTGTTCTAAGTTTTGTGTGCACATGTTCTGTATATGTCTTTATGTGTTAAACATACATTGTATACACATGAGCAGATATTTATACATATATATATGCATATATGTATGTGTATATATATATGCACACATACATTTATACAAGGGTTTTGGAAACCTTTGGAGCAGTGGGATATTCTGAAAGGACATTCTTCTCTCTTTTTTTTTTTTTAAGTTTGTTTCTTTATTTTCAGAGAGAGAGTGTGTGTGACCATGAGCAGGGGGAGGGGCAGAGAGAGAGAGAATTCCAAGCAGACTTCACACTCAGTGCAGAGCCCTACGCTGGCTCCATCCCATGAACTGTGAGATCATGACTTGAGCTGAAATCAAGAGTCGGATGCTTATCAACTGACGGAGCCACCCATGCACCCCAGAAGATTCTTCTTCCTCACCTAAAAATAACATAAAGAATAATGGCGTGTTCAGACAATCTCTAGTCATTTTGCTGATGAGGAAAGTAAGGCCCGGAGTGCTCATGTGTTTTATTCCTAATGTCACAGCTACCTAGTGGCAAGGATGTTCATCCCACATCTCCCTTTGCCTGCTGTATGAATGAACACAAGCTTCAATCATGTAAGCTTTATCCCCTACATCAGCAAATACTCCTGTGCCACCACTTAAAAACCAACACCCTAGAATAACTGTCAGGTGATTTTTTTGCTGTAAGTTTTCTGCCTTCTCTCTACCTCTACTCCTTCCCCAAAGTAAATTCTGCAACTGGCAACTTTGAAACTTGTTACAATCCAGAACATTAATAGGGTTCTACATTTTTAGCAGCCTAATGATGAGGGTGTAGGACCTTCTGTGCTAATCCCTCAGGGGTTTCTATTCTGGGCACTTACTAAACTTTGCTGTAGTCTGAAGTATATTTGACCTTTTTATATTAAAACAATTTGAGTTTAAACTTTATAAGTATATGTGTGTGTGCACATATTTCCCTCTTCGTCGGTTAAGGGAGAGAGCCAGACATTTTTTAACAGTTGAATTTGAAGATACTTATCAATTACTTCCCCGTGTTTGGTGAGCAAAGGAGAAGGCATTACCATCATAATTTAATATTTCTTATTTAGCCAAATTTGAGCCCTCTTAAAAAAATCTTTTCTACTTTCAAGTCTATTTTGCAGTTTAATTAATGCAGCAAGGGTTTTTATTTTACTCTCAATGGAGATAATCTTAATCCATTCATGGTGACCTTTTCTTGTGCAAATTAGTTGTACAAGCTTGTTTAAGCAAATGGTCCTTTGCATGATGTCTCTTCTTAATGACGGGTTTATAATTGAAAATTGGCTTACTCCCATATGCCTAGTTTGTATGAGAATATAAAAATAGATGTGGACTTTAAAAATATAAATGTATATATCAGTATCCCAAAAGGAGGAGGGAAGAATCCAATGCCTTCAGGCTATGATTAAATTAGACTATTAGAGTCAGAAAATGCTGGTGACATATGCTACTGTCAAAGTCACACCTGTCTGCCGAGCATTGCAAGCTCTTGAAAAATGAGAGTGATTTCATCTTAGCTCTGAGAATCTAGGCTTGCACAGGGCACGAGCCATTTCTGCTTCCCCAAGTTTGCTTAAACTCATAATGAACCTGAAACTGCGTGTTTAGGAATGTGTTTGCGGAAGCCACTTTTAAGGGGATATCCCTAAACAAAATGAAATGCTTGTCGCCTTTCCTGCACTTCCCCAGCCTAAAGAGACAGCCGGCGCTCATGTTATATTTTGCCTTTTTTCAAGCGCAAGAACCGTGTTGTACCGTCAAGTGGTATCTGAGTAAAAGAAACAATCCTCTCTTCTGCACCCTGGTTTTCTGCACCCCACGCTATGCTTTTTTTTTTCTCCTGTTATTCTTATTTTCACATTTCTTAGGCCAGCTCCTTCTGTCTCTCTTGTGTTTCCGCTGTAAGTTATGTTATCCATTCTTATATATGAGTATTTGTCTGGCGTCGCTGCATATTCTTGGTTAAACGTAGAAACTCCAGCTTTAAGGAGAAAGTAAATGTTCTGTGCTTGTAATGGAGGTTTCCTGGGTAGGTTCTAACAGCATGGTTTTGTGGGGTGGGGAACAAGGACAGTCTAGTTTTGCTGAATGACATGGCATTAAACAAGAACTACTCGTTGTGATCTTTTGCTTTTAAGCTCATGGGGACAAGACATTTCATCAAGACACAAAAAATCTGATTTTTGGAAGCAAACTGTGGGCAAGCCAAATTGTTACTGGGAACATCAGACTTGCCTTTCATGTACTGCTTGCAAAACACCCTAACTACTTTGCCCCTCGTGAAAGTACACATTTGTTGTTCATGCAACACCCCCCACTCCCCAAAGGGGAAGTCAGAACTGCCTGCCCAGCGTGTCTCCTGAGCTGCTCTGGGTAATTCCATGTTATGTATACACCCGAAGATGTTCACTGACCCCTCCCCACACCCCACCACTCCTCACGGGTCTTCGTCTGCTGATTGTTCCTGATTGTTCCTCCTCTCCTTCTAGGTATGATTATCGGGAAATGCTGCACAATGCCACTTTCTGTCTGGTTCCTCGTGGTCGCAGGCTTGGGTCCTTCAGGTTCCTGGAGGCTCTGCAGGTAAGAGACCCTGAGACCTCCCCAGAATAGGGCTGAGGACTGAAGTCAGGGTGGGTTTAACCTTAACCCTTCTGCGGGGATCTAAGCAGAATGCATAGTTTGCCTTGAACACCGGGAATCTGTTTCCCCAAGAAAGTCTGTGACATTTTTTATAAGAGAGGGGGCGGAAAGAGGATTCACTCCTTGTCTTTGGACCTGAGAAGATTAAACGGTTTCACTACCAGGGAGGAGGTGTTCAGAGACATGTTTGCCGACAGAGGGTGGATCTGACTGCCCAACAGCAGCCTTGCAGACACTGTTCTGCTCCTGGAAGCCGGTCTCAAGAGCACTGGCTTAAGAAAATGACTTATTGGGGGCACCTGGGTGGCTCAGTTGGTTAAGCATCCGGCTTCGGCTCAGGTCATGATCTCGAAGTTTGTGAGATCGAGCCCCACATCGGCTCTCTGCTGTCAGTGCAGAACCTGCTTCAGATCCTCTGTCTCCCTCTCTCTGCCCCTCCCCCCACTCAAAAGTAAGCATTAAAAAGAAAAGGAAAGAAAAAAGAAAAGAAAAGAAAAGAAAAAAGAAAAAAAGAAAGAAAATGGCTTATTGGTGGTACTTCCAAAAAATAAATTGTCTTGGGGCACCTGAGTGGCTCAATCAGTTGAGTGTCCAACTTCGGCTCAGGTTATGATCTCATAGTTCATGGGTTCGCTCCCCATGTTAGGCTTTCTGCTGACAGCTCAGAGCCTGGAGCCTGCTTTGGATTCTGTGTCTCCTTCTCTCTTCTCTCTCTGCACCTCCCCCACTCATACTCGATCTCTGTCTCTTGAAAATAAATGTTTAAAAAAATTTTTTTTAATTAAAAAAAAAAGCAAATTGTCTTTTCTGCCCATCCTCCTCAGTCATCTCTTGGTGCCTCTAAATTCCAAGAGTGATGCACAATGGGTCACGCTATTCACTTGGCCCAGCTATTCTGAGGCTCTGCAGCACCGGGGCCTGTGTGAGGTTCTGCTCATTAACCTCACTCTGCAGAAATGCCTCACCTGATGAGACACTTGTCCGACATTAACCACCTGAGAGTTGCAACCAGCCCTCCTGGATCTCGAGAAAGCGTGCTCCCAGCTAAGATTCTCCTCCTCCACTCCTTACCTCTTGGCCTCTCTGTTCTTCCCCCTCTATGTTCTGCACCTTGCCAGAATCTATGCTTTTTGCACAGTACTCCGTAACGTTTGCCATTCTGTCATGTCCTTCAACAGAAGAGCTTCCTTTTCTTTAAGGTCCTTTCCAGTGCGCTCTGTGTTCCGTGAAGCATACGGTCACTAATGTTCTGGTAGCCTCATTCGGATGTGGCACGAAGCAAATTGTTCTCTGCTTTGGAACCAGACCCGTGTCCTTAGCCTGGCGTTTCTTGGCTGTCAGATCACTGTGCAGACAGTACATTGTTACGACAGTGGTTTGGATCCCTCCACAGTGACACGGAACAAGGTTCTGGCTCAGATGTTTGCACAGCAAGGGAAAGGTGAACACCCTGTAATAGTTAAGTCCACAAAAAGCTTCATTAGGAATGCCAAGCCCCATTTTGCTCTTTGTTGCACTTGACAGTGGGATAAACCACTTCACAAGCAGACTTGTGGCAGTTACATTGACAAAACTGTTTATATTCAAGGTTGGTTTTATGCTAGGATATTGTTGGTGCACGATTTTGTTACATCAATAAAACTTCTCAAACAAGGCCAGCCGTCTCCATGGAGGTAAGGTCAGCCAAACCATGTACTAGAATAGAAATGGGGTTTTAGCATTTGAGGGCAAGACTTGCAAACATTAAAATCTTGGCTGGATATGTACAGCCTTCACATGACTTGATAACTCATATAAGCTTACTTTTCCTTTTTGGTTTTTTAACTTTCTTTATTTTGAGAGAGAGAGAGAGAGAGAGAGAGAGAGAGAGAGAGCATGAGCAGGTGAGGGGCAGAGAGAGAGACAGACAGACAGAGACAGCATCCCTAGCAGGTTCTGCACCCTCAGCACAGAGCCTGACATGGGGCTCAAACTCACAAACTGTGAGATCATGACCTGAGCCAAAATCAAGAGTCAGAAGTTTAATCAGCTAAGCCACCCAGTCACCCCCGTAAGTTTACTTTTCTTCTGGACTAAGCAGTCCAGGATCCACGCAATGATCCAAGCAAGAAATGCCAGTAATTGAATTTGCACTGATGTCACCTCTGATTGGAATGTCCCCCTGCTGCTTCCTTCACACTCATGAATGCCCCCTTCCTCACCCAGGCTGCCTGTGTCCCTGTGATGCTCAGCAATGGATGGGAGTTGCCATTCTCTGAAGTGATTAATTGGAACCAAGCTGCCGTCATAGGCGATGAGAGATTGTTATTACAGGTAAGGAAGGGGCTCCAGCCTTCAGCAGATGAGTGTATTATTGCTGCCGCCGTCCAAACTTTCAAAGAAGATGAATCCAAAAGGTCAGCTCTATAAAAGAAATTTTATCAGGAGAAAATTGCCTGTGTCGTGGCGAATATGAAGTCATTTAATATGACATTGTTCACTTTCCAACACAAAATCCACCCAGGTCTAGGGAATATATTTGGAAAAGGAGAAGTGGCAGGTGAAGGGCATGAACTTGAAAGGAAGAAGAGGTGTACACCCATCCTCTTCCCTATCCAGGAGTTTTAGAAATGATACAAGAGAGCTTTTGTACCATCCTGCCACTCCATATTCCTTTCCCTTGTTTCTGTAATTGCCTTCAGATTAATTTTCAGAAAGAGGGAGGTCTCTAGGGTTGATTCGTATAATTAGTGTTATCATTGCTCAAATGATCTGGTCTGGGAGCCTGAGCAGTGTTAATCTTTAACATGTATATTTAAAAGAGCGGCCTCTGATAAAATTGGTTTTTTAAATGTATTTTTTTGCCATTTGGATCTCTATTTTTTATTTTATTTTATTTTATTTTATTTTATTTTATTTTATTTTATTTTGTACTACATATTTCTTGAGCTTATTCATTTCGCTTAACTGAAACTTTATGCCCACTGATTAGTAACTCCCCATTTCTTCCTCACCCCCAACCCTGGCAACTAGCATTCTGCTCTTTAGTTCTATGAATTTGGCTGTTATAGAGACTTCAGGTAAGTAGAATCATACAGCATTTGTCTTTTCTGTGGCTGGTTTACGTCCCTTGGCCTAATATCCTCCAGGTTCATCCATGTTCTCCTGTATTGCAGAAATCAGATTTAATCTTATTAAAATGGTCATCTTACCTAAATTGATCTACAGATTCAATGCAGTCCCTATCCAAATCCCAATGGCATTTTTTTACAGAAGTAGAAAACTAATTTTAAAATTCATATGGAACCACAAAAGACCTCAAATAACCAAATCAGTCTTGAGAAAGGACAAAGCTGGAAGCATCATAATTCCTGATTTCAGAATACATTATAAAGCTACAGTGATCAAAATGATATTGTACTGGCATATAGAGAGAGATACAGACCAAATGCACAAAATAGAATGCCTAGAAATAAATCCACTCATATATGGTCAACCAGTCTTCTACAAGGATACCTAATAAAAGTTTGAACTTCTCAGGAGCTGCCTGGGGAGAGGAATATGATACAGAGAAATCCAAGGGCAGTAATTGTCAGTCACTGAGGATTTCTAAAGCCCTTTCATGTAATAATATTGTAGGTTCCACATAATTTGTCATACTCCTTTCTCTAAAATTATAGAATATTTTAATGTTTTCCTTTGATGGCAGTATATACTCTATCTTGAACTACCACAATACGGTAGAATGGTTTTTTTAATGTCCTAGCTTTAAAAAAAAAAATTATTGGGAAAATTGAGTTTCTGGGGTGCCTGGGTGGCTCAGTCAGTTAAGCGTCTGACTCTTGATCTCTGCTCAGGTCATGATCTCATGGTTTGTGGGTTCAAGCCCCACATCAGGGATGTGCTTGGGATTTTGTCTCCCTCTCTCTCTGCCCCTCCCCCTCTTGCTCTCTATTTCTCTCTCAAAATAAAGAAACATTAAAAAACAAAAAAAGAAAATTGAGTTTCTAACTCTCTTGTTGCTTCTGCTTGTGCTGCTGGCCAGTCTGCTAGCTGGCTGGTGAAGTAACACAGTAGTCTTCCTAAAGTAACAGGTGACGTACCTGTAATCAAGAGCGCTATGGATTAGGCAAGCCAAGCTGAACACAGCTCCCAAAACATGGCTTCTCTCTGGTACTCAGGTAGATCACTCTATGGCCCCTGGGATCTCCAACACAAAAGAAGAATATGTCACCTAGCAAAATCCTCCCCAGGCAGAATGGCATATGCTGAAAACATTGACTCATGAAAGGCCAGACAAAACTGATCTGTGTGGGTCCTTTCCACGTTGCCTCTTTCCTCCTTTTTATGATTTTTTTTTAAATAATACATGATCATTACAGGAAGTTTGGGAACTAAAGGAATAAAAAACATCAGCCCTAATATCTCCCATTGTTTACCAATGCTCCTGTGAATTTGATGTGAATAACTTGGGAGTTTGTCTTGGACAGGAGGGCATTCCGGGATACTTGAGTGCTGTTGTCCAGCTTCTAATGTTTCACCAAAGGTGATATGTATTTCACCTTCCGCAGCAGTTTTTGGCTTGACTCTGAAGATTTTGTTTTCGATCCTGCACCCACCCAAACTTGCTCTCGTTCTCCCATCTCGTATGCATTCTGTCTTTGCACAGCTGCCTCCATATTGAACAGCGACTGCACTGTCGTTGACAATGGTTGTAAAGGGCTGGCACCGAGCCCAAATGTCTGCTCTGGGAAATGTTGTTGTTATGTTACAATTTTTCGTTTCTTGTTTTAGAACAGCTCGGATGTTTTTATTTGAATATATTCTTGTCATTATGTCACCAGGAGAGCTGAATGTTGCTTTCCTATATCTATTTTGGTAGATTCCATTAGTTTTGTTGCCATACGTGACCTTTTATTAAGACTTCATTGAGTTCTGCCACACTGAACAATCCGGCCAAATTGGAATTAATTTATCACTCTCGCATATACCTGTCTCTCAGGACAAGCAGATTAATAACCAATAGCCAAATGCCATTAAAACTTGGAACTCTTGTCTTTTCAGTCACTTGGAATTCTCTTCCAGAGCACTTTGCAAAGGGCTGTCACTTATATTATACATATAAACAGGTAGCATGTATTTTATTTGATGTCCCAACATCAAGTTGTGGCTTCTATAAAAGAGGGGAATGTACTGGTAGGTTAATGTATGATATTCCCTCTCTTCTTTCATAACTTCAGCCCACTTAGTTTTCTGGAGACTACACAGTGGCAGTAGCTTTTGGCATTTTCTAATGGGCTGGTTTCCTGTGATCATGACAAAACAGTGAAGTCTACCTATAGGACTCTTAGAAAATACCATTGGCATTTAGAAGAGAACCTGATCATGAAATTGGTCATGGTAGCTTTTTCCTAGTCTTTTTTGGCAATCTTGGTAATTTTCTCAGTAAATAAAAATAGTCTTTGACGTAGCAAGGATCCACAATATGGATGGTTTTTCTACCTTCTCCAAGGGTATTTTACTTCCATTTGACCTTGAGCTCTGATTCCGGGCTAATGTTTGCCTGCCATTGCTTTTCCTTTACCTGTTGCCTCTATGCTTCTTCAGTGGTGGGCATCCAGATACACACTTTGGGGCACAGATTTGGTATCTGCTTTAGGATATTGCCAAAGCAAGTGAGCTTGTCCTTGTGTTCTTATTGTGAGGCGGTTTCATTGCTCCTTCGAAGAATAGTCTTAAGTCAAAAAATGTGCTACCACCTCCTTCTCCCCTAGTGGAAATTCAGATACAGGCTTGGTCACAATGCCGTGAGTAACTTTCTTATTAAAGCAGCTAACAGAGCATCCCTACTTCAGCCCAGGCCCCCACATCTGTCTGATTAGTTACACATTAGCAAAGCAAGCATGCAGAAAGAGGTGAGCACAAGAGAGCAGTTGCTAATCACAAGGACTCTCCTCTAACAGTATAGACTCCATAAATGAAATAGACCTTGAACTATAGGTGAAGATAGGGAGCAAGCCCAGCAAACTCACCAGAAACCCAGGAAGTACATGTCAGACAGAGCTCCAGATCCAACCAAGTTCACATGCAGACATTAGGCAGCAACTGATCCAACTTTGACCCTTATGTAAATGATAATAATAATAATAATAATAATAATAATAATAATAATAATAGTGGTAGTAATAATTTGCTATGTTAATTAAGCTTCCCATGTTCTAGGCACTTAGATAATCTCCATTACAACCTTGTTATGTTCGTACAGTATCCCCATGTTATAAATGAGGAAATGGAATCTTTGAGAGATCAAGTAACTTGTCCAAGAAAACACAGCTGGTAAATGTTAGAGCCAAGAATCCCACTTTGGTCTAACTTCTGGTGTCCCTGTGCTTAATCATTAAGCTATATTGCTGGTAAAAAATAATGATATCCCTATGGTGGCTTCAGATGGCCATGTTCAGTTTAACTCTTATTTCTTGAATATAAATCACTCTTCTAGCCTTAAAATGTGTAGCATGATGGACAGGACATAGATTTCTCCTTTAAAATCATGTAGCCTGGTAGAGAACAGTGATGGCTGAACATGGATGATGTTTGGCAGATCATTGGGGTAAGTGCTAGAGGCAGGAAGAGAGGTCAGGGAGCAGAAGAGCATTCAGGGTGAGGTAGCAGGTGTGTGCATATAGAAATGACTGTCCAGCTGCAGATTAAATGGAGAGACTCAGAGACATTCCCTTAAAAGCCCTTTTGTAGATCATTTGTCGTCCCTGGCATGGCATGTCTTGGAAGTGTTTGGAGGATGATATCTTCCAGCCTTTCCCCAAAGCTGATAGCTTCTTTCTCTATAGAATGTGGTTGTGTGCAGGACTGAGGATTTGTGGAACCCTGAACAACTGATAAGCTGCTACCAAATCTTAGAGGTAACTTTAACTTCCATGCATTAAAGGTGGTTAAAGCTGATCCCCAGTAAGTATTGTTTGTCTGTACCTGACACCTTCTTAAGGGCATTTCAGTTTAAGGATTGGTGATTTTGGGGAGATCTGTACACTAGAACCTGAATGCTACGAAGTATAAAAGCCTAACCCAGGTGGGTTATTTTGATCAAATGGTATCTCATTGTTTTACAGTTCTAGTTATTATGTGTTCACCTTGTGTTACAGATTCCTTCTACAATCAGGTCTATTCATCAGGATAAAATCCTAGCACTTAGACAGCAGACACAATTCTTGTGGGAGGCTTATTTTTCTTCAGTTGAGAAGATTGTATTAACTACACTAGAGGTAAGTGAGACCACTTAGCTCTTTGTCTTGAATAATGGTCCTTTATACACTTCTGTTGGCTTTCTTGTCTGTCATTGGTGAGGTGTAATTGAGTCAAATGCGACAAAACTGAATTTTATGTACTTGGATATGTCAGTTAACCCTCTTTTACCTGCCCTGCCAAGCCCAAGCAAATCCCTCCATTCCTAACAAAGCTCCATAGGAGAAAACTGACATGAGGAGAAATTCCACTCCTTGACACAGAGATTGGCTCAGTCTTACATCATTTCAGCAGTATGTGGTTAATGACTACCCTCCTGTCCTTCACACTCAGTGACATCCTTTGAAGACATATTTCTGGACCTCATTTAGAAAACCAATAATGACCAAGTAGGGGAATATGTTCTACCATTCTAAAAATATAAGCAGTTTATTGGACACCAATGGCATTGGGGTACAACAAAAGTAATTTTCAACCCCACCTGCGCAACCCAACCAGCATCAGTGTTGTCGAGAAGAAACCAGCATCAGGATGTGTCGAGAAGAAAATCAGGATTGCACCTCTCTGGTGCAGAAAGTGTTAAACTTTATGAATGCAGAAAATCTTCTAGGCATATGGGTGCCCCTTGTAAGTTGCTTTTTATTAAGGCAGGAGGGAAAAAGGAGAGGGAAGCATGGAGATGATTAAAACCTTTGGAAGTAGAACAGATAGTGATGGCCCGAGGCTACACCACACTAGCACAAAAAGCTAAGAAAAGATTTAGGAAACTGCACACTCATGAATTACAGGCTTGCAGGAAGGAGAGCAGAGGTCCTCTCGTGAGGCACAGCATTGAGGTAATTCTGAGGTGTTCGCATAATGCAACGGGGGCATTTGTGGCCTCACTTTGGAGTATTTACTTTGGAAAAGTGTTTACTGCTCCAGAAGTTAATGGGATTTGTAGCATACACTGAGAAGTCTCAGTAGTACCAAGGAAAATTGAAAATCACCCTGTCCTGTCCACAACACTGTTCTCCTGCCATCCTGGGTATCACAGCCTGTGCTGGTCATGCCATGAGCACAGTGAGGTGTTTACTTGCCCCGAGCCTAGCCTGGGCCCCTGCTCTGGTCAGAGTCTTCTCATGAATGGTGCACATTTTTTTTTCATCCTGGACCTAGGTGAAAAGGGCTATTTAGGACCCAGGCCCAGTCCATGAAGGGGACAAGGTCAGAATGGCTTCCAAGGGCTTCCTTATTGCAAGCAAAGCTCTTATTCCTTAACATTGATTGCATTTTCTCTTCTGTTCATAGCAGCAGATTTGAATATATAATAGATCTTACTTTTCTATCCTATCTTCCATCCAAGACCCTTCCTGGGCCCTTCTTAAGGAAAGTTGAATGTCAATTCTTTTTCTTTGTGGAATGAGTGCTTTTTATTTAAACAAGTACATGTATAATGGAAAATACTTAAAGCATACAAATAAAATCATCTCCCCATACAAAATCACTATTTATGTATAGGTATGCACAAACACATATATATTGGCTTTTTCTATGTGAATTTATACATATGTTGCATTTTTTAATTTAAAGAATAGTCTTTTGGGGGTGTCTGGCTATCTGGGTTGGTAGAACTTGCAACTCTTTTTTTTTTCAAAGGTAAATTTATTTATTTTTGAGAGAGAGAGAGAGAGAACAACCAGAGGAGGGGCAGAGAGAGACAGGAAGAGAGAGAGTCCCAAGCAGGCTGGCTCCACACCGTCAGTGCAGAACCTGACATGGGGCTTGAACTCACGAACCATGAGATCATGACCTGAGCTGAAATGAAGAGTTGGACACTTAACTGACTAAGCTACCCAGGCTCCTGAGCACATGACTCTTAATCTCAGGGTTGTTCAATGTGAGTTCAAGCCTCACATTGAGCATGGAGCCTGCATGGAGCCCATATGTACCTTGGATTGCAGGTAACTTGTTCTGTGAGTGTTCCGCAAGACGTGCAAACATTTCTACTAAACTTTAACGTGATGAACGGGTGATGTCTTGCAATATTAGTACGTGATGCCAAATGTCACATCATCACAGCTGAGCCAATGGTTCTTGAAATTCACTTTGATATACAAGTGTTTTGGATTACAAGCATATTTCCAGAATGAATTATGCTCGCAAACCAAGATTTCACAGTGTGTATATATATATATATATATATATATATATATATATCATGTATATATATAATATATAATCATATATATATAACTTATATATATAATTTATTTAGATTATAATTTATTTAGATTATACATATAATCTAAACTTGTTTATAATGTTTTTTCTGCTTTTAATAATATGCTGTTAACATTTTGTCATGTTAGATGTTTCTATACTGATTTTAGTGACCATATAATATTCCATTCATAATATCACTTAATTTCTTTAATTATCCTCAATTTGAAGACATTACAGTGGTTTCTGCTTTTAAATATTTATATGCATTGTTGAGGCAAATAGTCTCAGCACCAAATTGTTGTGCAGGTTCAAAATGACTTCTTGAGGATTAATTCCTTGAATTCAAAGTCCTGGTTCAAAGAATGTGACAAATGCTAAGATTTCTAATAAGTTGTCAATTTCCCTGCAATAGAATGGAACTAATTTATATTCCCTCCAGCTTATATGAGAGGACCTGTTTTTATTATTTTGGGTAATTGTCACTTTCACCAATATTGGACATTATATCTTTCAAAATGATAAATCATTATTATTTAATTTTTATTTCTTAGGCTATTAGTAAGAATGAATATTTTTCATATTTCTTAGGCAACTCACAAAGAAATAGAAATGGCCACAACTTTGTCCCACTTTTTCTCACTAATTTTTAAGAGCTTATTCTACTAAAAATATTAACCCTCTGGCTCTCTTGTTGCAAATATTTCCCCCAACTTGTAGTATCCCTTTCTATTATGAGGCAATCTTTTCATCTGTGGCGTTTTCATTTGCTACTACTGTTTAGAAAAGATCTTTTGACCAATAATTTAATTTATACACACACTCCCTTATATTTTTCTAGTACTTTCATGGTTAACTTTTTACATTTAGCTGTTTAATCCTATTTACTTTTATATATATGATCATATATAGGATCCATGTTGAAAAATCTTTTTTCTTTTTTGACAGATTATTGTGTAGTTTGTCCCAACATATTGTTTTCTTTCCTCAATATTGTCACATGCCACATTTATGCATCTTTGAGTCTGTTTCTGGCCTTTTGTGGGGTTTTTTTTAATGTTTATTTATTTTGGGAGAGAGAGAGAACAGGAGAGGCAGAAGGAGAGAGAATCTCAAGCAGACTCCACATAATCAACACAGAGCCCAACATGGGGCTTAATCCCGTGAACCATGAGATGATCATGTGAGCCGAAACCAAGAGTCGGATGCTTAACTAACTGAGCCACCCAGGCGCCCTGTTTCTGGCCTGTTGATTTTGCTCTATTAGTTGTCCACTCTAAAATACCGAGGCCACTTGTTTTCATTTTCCTGCTCTGTATGTCATCCTTTGGCGGACCTCTGTCTGTTTACCTAACCTACTATTGTTGACTGTTAATGTTGTTTCTAGTTATTTATTTTGTATAGATCTAGATCTAGATATCTTTTCCAAGCAATGAGTTTCTACATGTATCTTAGGCTACAACTCTATTTCTTTAGGCTAGAGTCCTTAACGTGGGATTGTTGCTGAGCCAGAGTCTAGGTTCATGATAAGCATTGCCAAATTACCCTTCCAGAAGGATGCATCAGTCTGGACTCTCATAAGCCATCTGGGGGGACACCTTCTCTAGCTATGCTCTTGTGAGCCTTAAGGATCATAATTAAAACACACACATACACAACTTTGCAGATTTGCCAGATGAAAGATGGTATCTCATTAATTACACTTCTTTTGAGTATTCTGCATACAGCCTGTCTCTTGCCTATTCAGTTAGCAGTGTGCAGTTATCCCGAGAGAACAGTTGGATGTGTTATATTCATCAGAGTAGAATCTTAAGTCAAGCTGTTGTCATCTCTGCTGGAAAGGCCTTCTTCCCCTTGGATTTAAGCCATGCAGTTCTTTAGCGACACAGTTGTTTTGAAAACACTATGAACCATATACTTCATTCAAATTTATAGCAACTGTCAAATCTCCGTATATAGTTCCAAGATTGGATTGTAACAGTTTGACCTCTCAACCGAATTGCATGAAAGATACCATCCAATTTCCCTTTTTAATTCAGAATCAGATTACCCCAGAATTCAATGTAACTAGAAAAGCAGAGAAAATAGCAAGAAATGCCATCCTCATACACAAATAAAGCCAACATGTTTATGAGAACAACCTAAGTATCACATATCAAAAATATCTCCTCGGCTTAGAACTTAGATGATATAAGTCAGTCTGTACTAGAGCTACTAAGTTATGAGGATAATTCAAAATTGCCCTTAGACAACATAGATTTGAGGATCCTTTGTTTTCAGGATGTTCTACACTCAGACTCTAAAACTTTGGGTCTCCCTTGCTTGCTATACATGAGGCCATGGAAGGGGATTACTCAGTCTTTGAAGATTATGAGCCTTAGTGTTGTAGGTAATGCTTAGACACAATTGAAAACAGGACGTCTTCTCTCCAATGCCAGGGTCAAGTTGTTAGTGCATTCCGCTGCACTGCACTCTGTCATGCTTGGGAGTTGGCTAGCATTTCCAGTCTGATAGAACCTTCCTCATTCTGCATCTTGGAATTAAGGAGCTATTTAATAGAACTGGGCTCTTTGGAGCTCAGTTTTTGTGTGTGTATGCAAGTTGAGAAGTGATGATGGGACAATGATCAAATATTGCAAAGACAGTGCTCCTTCATGGATTCCATTATTTGTCAGAATATTGCACAGCAGTGACCTGGCACTAATGATTAAACCATACGAGCTCAGGCAGAATCAAGGTGAGTGAAAGAAAAGTGCACTAGATCGTAATAATATATGAATAGAGCTAATGGTAGTTTGGAAAGCACATTTTTAATGGAGTTTTATGAATTTTTTGTCTTCAGTTACCTAACAATGCACATTCAAACCGTGGTATTGCTGATGCTGTTGTACAGTGAAATATTAAAATCAATGAAATAATGGAAATAGAATGCTTTGGCTCAGAGTAAGGTGGCATATGGTGGCACTGTGTGTGAGAGGCAATATTGCATTGGTCAAAAGACCAAGTCAGGGCCACACAGAGTGACTGTAACCTGTAACCAGTAGTCCATTATTTAGAAGACAGATAGCACATAAAAAAAGAAAAATAAGGAGCCTGCCATTCTTCCCTTTGAATTCCTATTAATGAGAAATATTATCCTTATCGAGGGTACCATTTGGGTCTATAATGAAGAACTTTTGTATTCTGAGTGTATATGTATCTATGTGTATGTTTGTGTTGGTTTTCTTTATAGCCAAAGAAATACCCAACTTCTAAATGTCGTGTCTTCTTCCACAATGATAAAGATTGAGCTCTAGACCCCTGAAAGGACCCCAGGAGCTGTCCAGTGTAGCAATAGGGAGAATTGGCCATTAGGAGAGGGACAGAATGACTTTTCTGTTTGGTGAGATGAGATCCATACTTGTTCAGACTTTTGAGAAGGCAAGTTGATACAAACCTTTTAGAAAACATTTGTCAGTACATATGAACTGTTTTAACAGTGTTTATACCCTTTGACAAACTTCTAAAGAATCAATTTTAGGGGCACCTGAGTGGCTCAGTTGGTTGAGTCCAACTCTTTATTTTGGCTTAGGTCATGATCTCACGGCCTGTGGGTTTGAGCCCCACATTGGGCTCTGCTCAGAGCCTGCTTGGGATTCTCTGTCCCCTCCTCTCTCTGCCCCTCTCTCTCTCTCAAAAATAAATAAACATTTAAAAAATGAATCAATTCTAGATGTGGAAATTTTTAACTCGTAAATATATTCATTGCTCTGCATGGAAAAAATTACACTATTGTTGGTCCTTTAGGATACATAGCCCATGAATACTATTAACCATATGGAAAGACACCTATAATATCTAATATCTGTGATATTAAAACTATGTACAAATGGAAAAATCTATGCCTAGAAAATGGATTCAGGAATGAGACTTTTTTTTAAGGCAAAAAAGTACAGTCTTAAGTATAAAAACTTGGGCAGCTCTTCCTAACAAATTCTGAGAGGTTGTTAGAATTTACATATTTTATTTTACTACAAATGAGAAAAGTGAGACATAAAGATGGCAAGTTGCTTGACCCAGGTTAAATTAAACATTTCCTGTTGCTCTTATAACTTTACCAGTATCTTCCTATCAAGATACATTTGAAGAGAGTATAACATGCCTACTGGTATCTCAGAAGATTGCTATAACTTGTTGTATCCTTGAATTTGAAATGATAACAATATTGTGATACTGAGCCAGAAGGAGTATGACAATGAGAAGCATACTGCCCCGAGACTCGAAGTGAATGGTGAACCACTTTGTGGCATCCTGAGCTCCATGTCATTCGTATATATGTCGGATTTATGATGCTGTCTACTTTCAATTTATTCTGTGTCTTGATGTCCAAATTCATTTAAGTGACCACATAAATTTGGAAAACAAAAAAAGAGGATCTAAATGAAAACTAAAAGGGAAAATAGACAGTAGATTTGGAAGGTATAAATAATATTATAAAACTTGAATAAATGGTATAGAAAGTGAAATCGATAGCCACATAAAAACCTTTAACAACCATAAGAAGTTTCTCATAATTAATGCCTACACAACAGCATTTTTAACACACCCCTGTTGTACCACAGAGTGTAAACATTCATATTTTAGCTAGCTTCTTAAACTCTCCACCAAATTAGAAACCATTACCAGCCATATAAAATTAGCAGTTTTGATCTGGGAGTAAGAGAAAATACAGAAATCACTAAACTAAGATATTTGAGTTCTTTCAAATTACCTCCTTGCTTCCTTTCTTCTCTCTCATTAAGAAATATAAACATGATAAGGTTTGCAAAAATAAATGTAACTTGCTTTATTACTTATCTATCACTATGTGGGATGAGACAAATGTGTTAATAACCTTAACAAATAATAAAGCTCCAGTTAAAATGGTCTTTACTTAAAATCACGTTGCATTAAATGGGAACCTGGAAAATAATGATTTAGGTCTTAAATCTCTTGAGAGGCATGGTAGGCTTTTTCTTTTTTTTTTTTAAGTGCAAAAAAAATTGCTACAAACATGAGATCCTGTATCAAGTTAATTATTTGCCAAATCATATCTTAATGAGTGGATGGTATAATTACAAGAGTTTGAAAGTCACAGAGAGAAATCTGTAAAGTGGACTAATCATGTTCATCTGACAAATGATTCAGGATGGGAGAATGTTTGACTCTAAATGTAGAATTTAATGATCTGCGAGGTCCCAAAGTCCAAAGAAACTAATGAACTAGCATGGCTATTAGTCTTTATATGCCATGATTCTTGTCCTATTATGTGGGATGTTTGGAGCAATTGTTAACTCACTGCTTTTTGAGGTGAAATGTAAAAAACGTCAGCTAACCAGTATGCCAAAGTCCTACAGTTGACTTTGGAAGGAAAATGAAATATGACAGGTAAATCTGCCTCCTAAATTAAAGGAACAGATCAGAACTTCAACAGCTTCTAGAATGTGCCATGCCTTCTGTACCCTCCCCACCCTGTCTCCACATGGATATGTGTGTGGACCGAGAATAGATCATCCTGGCAAGGATCTAGAACCACAGCTGGAGGCTCGACCATCAAGGCAACTGTTCCATGCACTCTGCTTTCAAATGAGAATGGACTTACTATTATAGAAAGCCAAGGTAGAATTTATGGTTAAACTGAAGTTTAATTAGGAAATTTGATTAGCCATAATTCATCTCTTTCTCTCTCACACTCTCTTCCATTGCTTTGTCACTCTGTTTGTGTCCCAGACGCTTTTATCTGTGAAGAATTTGGGGGTAGTCGCTACTTTGAGGGTCATCATTCCCCAAATTTGGACTGAACACGCTCCTTATCAAATGCCATCAGGGTTTCATCCTCACCACACACTGTGTTTTTATTTTCTAGATTATTCAGGACAGAATATTCAAGCACATATCACGTAACAGTTTAATATGGAACAAACATCCTGGAGGACTGTTCGTACTACCGCAGTATTCATCTTATCTGGGAGACTTTCCTTACTACTATGCTAATTTAGGTAAGTGAGTTCCTTTCAGGGTGCTACCTTGTGTTTACCCTCCAGCTGTTGTCCAGGTTAAAGTCCCTTGATTTTTCTGTTCTAGAGCAGGGTCTTCCTACCAGCCTGCATGGGACATTGCTTCCTAGGGCCCTGTCATACATGGCGTGTCGAGATCAAGAATTATAAATCTAGCAGAACATTGCAAGATGAAAAAACTCCTTTCTTGTCTGAGCAGCACTTCACATTTAGTGGAGTCATTCCCTTTTGAGACATGGGCTCCCCAAATGATGGATCATTTTGAACATGACGAAGGGTTTGCTGTAATTTTACGTCTCCTCTTATATGAAATGGAACCAGAAGAGCGCTCCCTAACTCTTTGTTTCTTCGTTTGCGATCTCAGCGTATCTCTCTCCTACCAAAGAAAAGTGGAATTAACAAAGGGAATGGAGAAAGATTTGATAATGTATGACAAGAGACAAACCTATTCACCCATTTAACATTTATTGTGCTCCTCTTATATGTTCCATTAATGCAATGCTAGGTGGTAGAAATAAAAAAATCAGATGAGACACAATCTCTGCTCTCTGGCAGCTTCTAATCTAATCCCAATGAGGAAAAGGGAATGGGCAGGGTCCTAGACAGAGCTCGGCTATTACTGCCATAGACGTTTACGTTTTTGCAGCCCCACTTTGTACTAGTGTTAACAACATCTTAGACATTCCCCTCATTCACAGTTCCAAATTGGAGAAACTCTGGGACAGGGAAGCATCTTTCAAGATATTGTGGGGAAAAGACTCTAGGTTTTCCGCCCTGTGCAGATGTTCCCCATAATGATCTCACCCGTGAGTTGTGGGTGTTTAATTTGAAACTGATAAAAAAGAAACTGAACGAAAGTCCTGGCCCAAAGTATCAACCAGTGACAAAGAACCCTTTAATCCAAACCAAACATGTTATGGGGACTGGTAGTAAAACCAGGGTATGGTCCACACTGGGTAATACATTTAGAATTTGGTAATTTTTAGAATAAGGCCATATTTGTTAAAAATCCCTATGTATTTTTTGTAGAGCTAGTGAGATCTTCATGTGGAGCAAGCACATTAGAAGTGTGTACATGATGCTGCTCAAACTAGTACAGGAAAACGTTAAAGCAGTGACTTGTCCTCACCGTGAAAAAGGAACCCCTCCATCATATTTATTCTTCCTCGGCAAAATTTTGATTGTGTATCTAGATAGTGGGGAAGTTAGCTTCTTTCTAACATGCTATTAAAGTACCAATTGGAAGATACAATTTGCTCTACAAAACACCCATTGAATTCTTTAATATGTATAGTCTGATTCTTCCCTTTACTCTACCAACACCAAAGCTGAACTTGAATGTCACTGCACACTCTTGTTTGCATTTAAGCTACCAAAATGCAAAATTTGTGGGTCTAAACTAGTGAAGTCTTAAAAAGCTTTTAAACCTGTCTCCATTTTCTTAGTGAGTTCTTACGGAAAAACTCACTTGAGGGAGAAGCCATCTCACTTCTTTCGCTTTGGTAGCAGTGCCTGTTTTGCATATTTATGACACCTTTCTACCTAAGGCTTCAGAGCACAACAGTTGGCAGAGGTCTGGGTCACACACTTATTCTCTCAGTTTCTGTCAGCACTGCACAGAAAGAGCTTCTTGGGAGCATAGAAGCTTCCACTCCCAAATGATGGTGATGATGACAGTGATGATGATGATGGTGATGGAGATGATAGCCATGAACAAATATTGAGCACTTACTATTTGCTGTTTCCGCTGCTACCTGCTTATAAAGCATTCACTCCTTTAATTCAGTTCTGATAATAACCCCACAGGTTTGATGCTCTGACCCTGAGCCCCATTTCATAGCAGGGGAAACACCGAGGGGAAGATCCCACCGCCACTGGGGGGTAGCACAGAGATTCAGACCTAGACAGTGAGGCTCTGGATGCTGTTCTTTTAACCTTTACCATTTGCTGGTTATAATTTGAAATGGTAATAATCAGGCAAAAAAAAAAAAAAAACCCACACAAAAAAACAATAAAAAACCCTTAACTACTTTATTAAGAATAAGAGCTATTCAAATACCCAAGGAGAGAGAGTACATTTTCTTAAATCCATATTACGATATAAGTGACTAGCATAGACTCTTTCTGGAGTAGAGGGAGGTGAGTGGTGGGGTGTGTGTTAAGACTTTGGGTACCTAAAGAGCAGACGGGTGATCAAAGATGCATCCCCAGGGGAGGAAAATGTTATCAAAGGAAGAACCTGCAGATACACATTGAGCTGTAAATTATCGAGGTCCTGGAGCCTCAGGCAGCAGTTAACTAGCAGCTTTTCACCTTGTTTTTGTTCTGTCAGGACATAAGAGGTGCAGGACAAATATGCTAGGAGGGAACATTAGCTTAGGGTGAGGCAATGGAGCGAGGAGGAATGATTTTCTGAGTGTTGTTTTTCAGTGTTTCATTGGCTCCTCTCCCCTTTCTATTTCAGGTTTAAAGCCCCCCTCCAAATTCACTGCAGTCATCCATGCAGTGACCCCCCTGGTCTCTCAGTCCCAGCCAGTGTTGAAGCTTCTCGTGGCTGCGGCCAAATCCCAGTACTGTGCCCAGGTGAGTGGGGGTGCCAGCAGCACCTGCCTCCTCCAGCTCAGCGGACCCGAGACCCCCCCCACCCCCCGCTTTTACCTGCCCTCCGCTTTGCTCCCTGGGACTCGTCTAACTGTCATGCCCTGCTACTCCCCTTTCATTTGTCATGCCTTGTTACTCCCTTTTCATCAACTTAGAGGTTCTTGGAAGTGAAATCTAGCACAGGTAAGGGATGGGTTACAAAGAGATTTTCCGCTGGGGTTACGTTTAAATATATACACGAACACATTCTTTAAAGAATGCGTAAGCACACTATTTTGTTTTTAAATGTCACCGTGGTAAAGTAACATCAGAAATGCCATGGGAGGACCCAGAAAACTAAGTTTCAATGGAAGGAACAGACTTGCTGGTTTCAGGATGCATCTTTCATAGCAACTATGACTTAATTATAAAATTGGGAGCAGAAGATTACATCTTTGACAATAAAATTTTCCAAATCAGTGTCACTCCAATACTCTTAACAGTGGTTTTCTGATTTATAAATGAGGTTGTATAAGAAGGCTTGCAAACAAGGAAAGAATTAAATCATGTTGAAGTATGCCTTTTGGAACACATTTATTGGAAATAATAAAGTCAATAAAATCAGCAACCAATGCTGATTTGGGGAATCCAAATCGTGAGCTTACCAGGCTGGTTCCTTCTTGAATTCTGTTCTCTCTCCCACGTTGTGTGGAGTAGCACTGGCTCATAGCCAGAATTCAGATGCTCACTATATGTTTTTATTTAATTTGGTCAGTGTTGTTATCTTGCTCATAGTAAGACATCAGAACTTAGGAAACCACTGTATTAAGATTCAGCAACCCTAAAGTTTACTTCTCTTCTCCCCAGCTTTCCCCTACCTCCTTGTTGTGTTAGGTTACTCTTTCTGCCCTGTCTCTCTAGTTGTTGAGGTCACCAGGTTCTGAAGGTTGTGTGGGAGGGGACCCTCTTTAAAATTCAAGGTTGATGTCTGCCTCCTGCTAAGGCTTCCTTCTCTTGTCCCTCTGTCTCGAGAAGGAGCTGGGTTGGAGGCCTATATAAAGCCAGCCTTCCCGAGCCATCTAACGATCCCCTTCCCCTTTCAGATCATAGTTCTATGGAATTGTGACAAGCCTCTACCAGCCAAACACCGCTGGCCTGCCACGGCTGTGCCTGTCATCGTCATTGAAGGAGAAAGCAAGGTAGGATGGGAAGGTGGCCCTGAGTGTGGAACCACATGGAGCCTTTGTTTCTCTGTGGGGTGCTTTGGGCATTGGCTCTAGATTACTTCTTCCTGCCCAGGGGAGCTTCTGGCCCTGGACTCTTTTCTCTAAAATTGCCCCTGGAACCCCTGGGTGGCTCCGATTCGTGAGTTAGAGCCCCACATCGGGGACTCTCTGCTGTCAGTGCAGAGCCCACTTCAGATCCTCTGTCTCCCTCTCTCTGTAGCCCCTCCCCTGCTTGAGTGCGCTCTCTCTCTCTCAAAAATATAAATAAATAAATGAATACATACATACATACATAAATAAATAAATGAAATTGTCCCTGTCGCTGAATATCCTCAGCTTTGATTGGGTCCTAATACTAACTCTTTAGGAGCTTTGTGACCCTGAATATATTTTCCTTCTCTGAGCCTCAGTTTCCTCATCTATAAAACAGAAGTAATAACACATACTCGTAGGGTAGCTATTAGGATTAAATGCATTCAGGACCTGGCAATGGTGATCTTTCTATAAAAGATGAGTATCCAGATGAGGCTGCCAATGCTGGTGATGCATGAGGTTTGCTTGGCTGGTTAGCCTGGATTACTTGTGTCTTTCAGAATAGTTGCTGGTCTTCACATTTGTCCTCCAAAGGACATTTGCATTTTCATTTCCTTTGCGTGTCTCCACCAGAGACCCACAGGTGCCACCTAGCTGGCCCCTTGCTTCCATTCTCCAATTCGTTTTGCCTAGAGCGGGATGAACTTCTTAATCATCTCGCAGCCTCAAGGATTCTGTTTGCTAGTGCTTTACATTAACATTTGAGGCCATGTGTAATGTGTTCTTGGCCAGCCTTACCAGTCTTCTCTCTCATTGCTTTCCCCCACAGACCTTGTCCTCTCACCAAATTTGATCATCCACGGTTACCTAAATTGCCTTCCTGCCTCTAATTCTTGTCTTTCCCTTTTGCTCTAAGTCTTGACTATCCCTTCTCAACTCTTCACCTCTGTTATCAAAATCCCCATGTATTCTTTCATCCCTGCTCCCATGCACCCTCCCCTTTGGAGTTTCTTCCACCCTTAGCAGCATTCTTTTTTTCTCTAGCTTCTGCTTGTTACTTCTTGTAGGCCATAATCCATTGTGAGGCAATTAGTGGCTCCTAAATAAAACAGATTGGTGAAGCAGTCATCCAAGAGACCTCTTTTGTCAGTGCCCAAGGAGTCTAGTCATGAGAGATTGTCTCACACTAAGTAAAACATCTTTGAGCCAGAATAAAAAAATATCAATTGGGTCAGACTATTCAAAACAATCACTTGACTTGCTAAAAGTGGCAGTTTCACACAGTTCAACATGATGCAGTGAGAACTGTGACTGTCATGTGGGCAAGACTATCAGTGCATTATCCTGTCATTTCCAATGTTATGACTGCCTACTGTGTGCTGGGCACCATGCAGTGTGATGGAACACAGTGTAGAGTACGATACATAGAATCCCAGCATTCCCAGGGCTGGCATCCAGCGACATGGGTATCCCAGAGCTGCTTCATAAGCATTTAATGAGTAAAGATGGCAATTAGAAAATCACCTGCCTCTCGGCATGCGTCTTACCTACTCTTATGAAATCCATCTCCCCACAGATGTGGTTTTACAAGAGGGATGGGTGCACAAAAATCTCCCGCCTATAATCCCATACATCTTTCACGCCATTGCCAATGCCTGAGGTCCTGAACGGTGCTCAGATGCATGCTGTCAACTTTGGACTTGGAAATTCATTGTTTTTGTGCTTACATGGGTGACTAGATCTTCTGGTAAAGAAGTCTTCCTTTGAATTTGTTAGAATATCCATACAGGCTCCAGTCGGACTGACTGGGAGCCGTTCTGACTTCTATGGCTCACAGATTCATTGGTTGATTTTATATTTTTACCCTGCAAGTAGTCCCAGTTTCTTTATTTACGAGACAAACAGTGGGTTTTATCAGATGTAGCTTATAAGATACTTCATATTCTCCCCACCATATCTGTGGCATCTTGCCATTTGTTGAGTCCTAGCCTCCACCTTGGCCACTGATTCCAGTGGGCCATGTGATTCCTTTGCTCTCACTCCCACTACTCTGGGATTGCACCACCTAGTAAAGCATTTGCACCCAATTAAGTATTGCTTAAGGCTCTGTATTCCGGTTATCCTAGGCTAAGACTCAGGCCCATTTTGAGGATTCAGTGAGATAGTGCATTATAGGTGCTTAGCCTGGTTCCTGTTATACACCAAGAGTACAATAAATGTCAGCTACCCTTCTGCGGAGGTATTGTAATGTTCGTATCATGAACCGTAAGACGAGTTACTAACTTTCTGTGCCTCAATTCCTCCTTCAGTAAATGGAAGCAATCATAATACCTAACAGGGTAGCTAAAAGATCAAATGGTGCAACACTGTACTTGTAAATGTGCTTAGAAGTATGTGTGCACGTGGCCAGTGCTCGGTAAACGTTAACTCTTATTGTTCTTTCTATAATTGCTTATGGATATTTCTTATCTTGCCCATTAGATAATAAACTTCTTGAGTCTTGGTAGTCATTTTAGTTAATCCTAGAAGAGGTTGGGCTGGCATATGGTAGCTAACTGTTTCTTACACGAACTAACAAGCAAAAGCCAGTTCACTCAGGATTGACTTTGTAAGTACACCAGTTCCTTTCATGCTAAAGCATTCAACTTTTGGAATGTAGCTGAGGCAAGGTATTTGAAAGAGAGCATCTAGTTTCTACACTAGAATTTGAAGTGGCTAGATTATGGGCTCTTAACCTCTGTCGATGAAGCATGTTCAGAAAAAGGAAGTGGATCCTTTTAAAACCAGTGGTTGGGAACATAATGGGAAAGGAGTCATAGGTCTCCTTATTCCCCATTTTACATTTCCATATCTAGCCTTGAGTTTAGAGTTGATGTGTTTGCTGCTTTGGCTGCAAAATTCTCTTTTGAATTTATAGGCCTTGTCTTTGCAGCTCTCCCCCTAAAGACTTAACAAGGGAAAGGTCAGGGCATCACTAAGCTGGCAGCTAATGGTTTCTGTGTTAGTCAGTGGACATGTAAACAGTATCAGGAGAATTGCTTCAGGCTGAGATTTCTGAGCACTGTGTATATGGGGTTGCTGATCACTTTATATTTTATTTTATTTTGAAAGCCTGAAAAAGAAAAAGAAAACTTGACCCAGTTGACAGATGTGTAGGAGCAGACCCTGGAGCCATTTATGCTACAGATCCATCCCTTGAGCTCCCAGAGATGGGAAATGTGGGCACTTCCCACCCTTTGATGTCAGAAGCCCTCCAGTAGCTACACAGGCACAGAAGCCGATCCTGAGATGGGGGTTCATGGATGAGCTAGCTTCTTGGGGGTTGGAGGCCTCAGATTTGTGGAGAGCAGACCCTTGGTAGCCAGGTTCAGGGTCTCCCTTCTCCCTCTGTCTCCAATGACCAACTGCTGCATTCCCTGGCCCTTTGTGCCTTGGAAGTTGGTGGCAAATGTGCCTTTTCTCTCAGTCTCCAAGTGTGAATTTAGAGAGGATGTCACAACTGTGAATATAATTTCCAGAGGAAGGTGGTGAATATGAGATCACTTTATGTGCCCCCAATTCACTTTTGGGGTCCTTGTCAAACCTGAGGCAGGTCCAGCATGGTGGATGAGGTGCTCTGTAGAAGCTCACCATCTGGGATGCAATGCTGGTGGGTCCATGTTGAGCAAGACATCTAACCTTTCTATGCCTTAATTTTCTCAGCTGTACAATGGGGTTATTATAAAGATGAAATGCGATGACGTGTATAAAGAACTTGGAACATTTCTGACACAAAGTAAATGGGTTTTTTACCATGTTAGTTATTCTTAAATCATCATTCTCATGGTTAGTTATCCTGTGGTACATTCAGCACAGAGGTTGAAGGTATGACTGCCACAGAGAAGTCTTTCTAGACTTAATTTTTCCAGCTGGTCCCTTTATCCCCAAAGCCCTCACCACCACCACCACCACCACCACCCCCCCACCAAAACACACACACCTCACCATGCCTTATCCTGGAGTTGCCCAAACTTTATTCATATAGTGCCTTCACAATGTGCCTAAATCCATAGACCACATGTGCTATGTTTATTTAATATTTTTCTATAAATCAGCTTACTTTTCGTTTCAGTGAAGTTATTTTTGAATAAGTTTACTGCTCCCTGTTATTACTATAGCCACTAATCTCTGTGTATGTATATTTTCTCATCTGTGCTAACATCAGTGAAGAGTAGAATTTTCAAATGTGTGTCTACACCTCCTGAAATGACATGGCCTTCCAGTAGTGTGTGCCCCACACTTGGAATCATGGCTCCATCCATCCACTCTCTCCAGGCCTCTGGTTCTTTCCTCTGTGCCTTATGTCTGCTGAGTGCTATTTCTGCCTCACTTCTCTTTATACCCGGTGGATTCCTGTCCATCAAGTCCTACTTAAATGTCCGTCTTCTCTAAGGTTTTCACCTGCGCTTCCAAGTGGCTGGCTGCTGCATCCTCTGCACCCCTGGCATGGTCCATATCGGGCCAGGACTGGTCAGCGGCATCTCGATGGCTGCGGACTGTGAACTTTCCCAAGACAGGAGAAAATGTCTTATTTACCTTGTCCTCCCTTTGACTAGCAAGGTGTCTGTACACAGTAGGTGCCCAGTAAGGGTACATGATTCTCCACCGATGGGAAATGGAAATATTCAGTGTTGAAGGATGACACGGTGGTAGAACATTCTTTTCGAAGGTGAGGATGGGGGAATTTTCCTGAAAACGGGCCTCCAAATTTACTTCTTTTCTTTGATTCCTTTCCTCCTGTCTGCTTTCTCCCCACCCCAGGTTATGAGCAGCCGTTTCCTGCCCTATGACAACATCGTCACAGACGCAGTGCTCAGCCTTGATGAGGACACTGTGCTTTCCACCACGGAGGTAAGGAGCGGGCGTGGGCTCTTCAGGCAGGTGTCCCAAACCCCAAGGGGCCAGCGTTCCCTTTGCCCTTGCCTCGGCTAACTTGAAAACCTTTTTCAAAACTTCCTGCACAGTCGGTTTTAATCAACCTGGTTCCTGATAGCACCTTGCCACCACCTGGAACCCTGATGAGGGCATTCTTTCCCCCTTTGTTTTCTCTGCTAATTGGCTCCTCATTTGCATGGCTGTGCCTCACCTCTCCCCTCCTGCCTGCCCTCCTTTTGTTTTTCAACAGCACAGCTGTGGGCACGTGTGCAAAGCCAAGGGGAGTAGTGGGGAACCTGGCTAGCAGCATCTTGAGACCACACAATCCAGAGCAAACAGCCCATCCTTCCCCGGTTATCCTAATGCCTGTGTGCGTGTGTGTTGCCATTGTTAGGGAAAACTATTCTGGGTTCTGAAGGCAGGCCTTCCGTCTCGGATTCAAGCGCTCATTTTCCTTCACCCACACAAGAGCAAACGATTTCACTCTTAAGACGGAGTCGGAGATCCTTGCTATTTCAGATGTTCAGGTATTTGTGCCAAAAATAAGATTGCACAAAGAACGTGTGAGGAGGAGAGAGAGAGGAGGAGAGATAGATATGATAGAAAACCAATTTTTACAACCCGAATGAGTATTGATCTCAGAAACCTTACTTTAAACCATCAAGGGGACCAAAGACAGTTCTATAAAAATGTCATATATCGGAAATGCATTATTAATGGTGGCTGCTAAAAAGCACAGAGACTGAGCTACTTATACCTTTACCTTTTTTCCTCCCTCTTATTCATAATCATTTTCTTTCCAATTTAAACATCGACACTTACCAGCATGCACTTTCCTGGACGCTGGACCGATTCTAATGGCCTGCTGCCTGCGCAGCCAGCGCTTGGTGTTAACCTAGGCCAACAGTCCCACGGCCTCTTTCTTGAAATTCGGTGGATGCTTCCAATTTCCATCAAATGGAGTTGAACAGAAGTTATGTGCAAGAGCTGCCTAAATAACCCCAGGACAAAATGCCCTGGGCCTCACTCACCTTGGTAAATGCTTTTTCTGCAGCCCAGGCTCTATAAATACTCAGTGAATGAATGATTGGAGAGATGTGTGCTGAGGTGTTTAAAGCCTGAGCACAAAGCCAGTTGCGGCACGTGCAAGTCTGCAGGAGAAAGGGGTTTGGGGGGGGACGAGCTCTGCCTAATGTTCAAAGGGAAAGACAGCTGTGGAGTACAGGGTGTGGGACACTCCAGCTTGCATGTTTCTGCTGCTTCCTGCAAGGGAAGCCGGCATCCCAGGAGCACATTCATTCAACAAGTATTTATTGGGGGATCTCCTTGTTCTGGTCTCCACGCTGGGTACCTTGATGACCCAGCTCCTGCCTCTAGCCATCACAGTGGTGGCAGCAAACAGAATTCAAGTCTAGTGATTTCAGTGAAGGGCTTTAGGATGACTTAGGTGGGCGGGCTTGTAGGCGCCCGGGTACCTGGAGAGCGACAAGAACCACAAGCAGCCCCCACCCCCAGGGGTGAAGAAGGGAGAGGAGGAAATCGTGTTTCATCGTCTTTGAGAGGAGACTGCTCTCCAGGAGCTGTGACAACAGCGGAATATGGCAGATGGGGGCGAGATAGGGCAGATAACGGCGGGATAGGGAAGATGGCGGTGGGATAGGGAAGATGGTGGAGGGGTATGGACGGCAGCAGCGGGATATGGCATGTGGCTGTGGGATAGGGTAGATGGCGGCGGGGTATGGTAACTGCCAAAACTCTGATGCCAAACCTAGGAGGGAGCCGGGAAGAAACACCCGGACCTCTCTCTTTCTCCCTCTCTGTCCCACCTCCATGTTCCTCCTGGTGACTGCCGTTGACCCAACTGAGTCGGCCAGCAGCCTGCAAGGGAGACCAGGTTGTGCCATCCGTAGGGTTCCATCCTGCCCGGCCACAGAGCATGGCCAGAAGAGCAGGGAGGGGACGTCGGAGAGCAGACGGGGAAAAGCAGCACGCTGGCCTGGTAGAATGTGTGGTCAAGACATCTGCGGCGTCTATTTAAATCATTATCCCATGGCCTCAAATACTGATGCGCGTTACATCTTCCCCTGGGCAGAAGGCACTTAGTCCCACTCTACAGGTGTTTTTATCTGTCCCACGGGCAGGTATCTTGCAGCTTCTTTGACGTTTCCATGGGCTGGTGAACGTCTTTTCAAAGACTGGCAATTCCAGCCGCCCAGGGCGTGCTGGGAGGGACACGAGTCCTGTGTGAAGTAATGAGAAGTCAGCGTGGGGGGGGGGGGGGGGGGGGGGGGGGGGGGGGGGGGGGGGGGGGCGGGGGGAGCGGTGTTGGCGTCGTTGGCCAGGGGTCTGGTTTACTTTTGCCTGCTGACCGCGAAGTGCTTGTGTGACCTAAAACGGCCAAGGACAAGGACTTCTCTTTTCTCACTTTTTAAGTGAATGGATGTCGGTTCATTTTATTCCCTCTCTGAGGATTCTTTGGTTGTTTAAATGCCTCTCTGTAGTATTAAGGATAGATTTTTAAACAGCATTCTGCAAAGGGTATTAGATATAGTTGGTTTACAGTTATTTACATTTATCTGGTTTGCTGCAAATTCTCAAAAGGAAACAGATGTTGGTTTTTAAGAGAAAAGGCCCTAAGCTGACCTTTGCCTCCTTTGATGTGTTAATGATCTTCGTGAAAGCAGAACTATCACAAGAATCGTAGTTTTATCTGAATTTACTTTCCAGTTCCTTTGAAATGACTTGAAACGGCTTTGAGATAGTAAGAAATTCATGTGATGAAAAAAACCCCATCGGGTTCTATAGCAGTTGCCAGTGCGTGTGTTTCCTTTTCAAAGAATAATGGAAAACCCCAAAGAGCGCTGACAGCCAGGCTGATTCTTTGACGCCGGGCTGCATAATATACGGGCCCATCAGTTGGCGCCATTAGTATCGAGCGCCAGTGACGGTGTGCAGGTTATCACAACCGATTCCAATCTTCTGCTGGTCCACTCCCCTGCTGCCGGCTCCGAGATACCCTGCCCCCAACAAGCTTCCTTAATGTATTTTCCAACGCCTGGCTGCTTCCCCCCACCCCCCGCCCGGATGTTTGCATTTGGGGGAACAAGCTACGTTCTTAAAGCCTTTCTTATCTTGAGTTAGGGAAACTAGATATTCAGAAAATTTTGAATTTATGGCTGTTCACAAAAATAGTGACTTCTGGCCCCCAGTGAATTCAGAGATAGAAGGACCCTCACAGATGATTCAGGCCAGTGTTTCCTAGAGGATGGTTTGTGCACAGTAGTTTTGCGTGGTTCGTGGCAAGCATATTTCATTTCAACAATTGTATTTACTGTTTGCTAGAAAACAATATAGCCAGCAGTGAAACCTAGGATTTCACTGACATGTTTACATAGGATGAGGCTAAGTAAGAAAAGGAAAAAAACAAACATAGGCAATTTAAAGAAAAATATTAAATACGTGATTGTGTGGTGTGGGAGTGTGGCAGAAAAGAGAATGATGTTATGCATGTGGTGAATGCTTGGGAAATACTGATCTAGGCTTATTTTCTGTGCTCTTTATTTGACGTAAAATTCACAACATAACCATAAAATTAACCATTGTAAAGTGAATAATTGAGTGGCATTTACTACATTCACAATGCTGGACAGTCATCAGTTCTGTGTCATTCAGAAACATCTTCATCACCCCAAAAAAGGCTCCATATCCATTAATCAGTCACTCCGTAGCTTTTGGAACCGCCGATCTGGTTTTGTCTCTATGGATTCCCTTATTCTGGGCATGTCATACCATATGTGGCCTTTTGTGTGTGGCTTCTTTCACTCAGCATACTGTTTTCAAGGCTCAGCCATGTTCTAAGTACTTCATTCTTTTTTATAGCTGAATAATATTCCATTGGATGGAGATACCATGGTTGGTTTATGTACTCATCAGTTGATAGAACTGGGTCGTTTTCGCTGCTGGCTGTTGTGAGTAGTTATTGGCTACGCTTTTCAACCTCTGGGGGGGTAGGAACCGGCCTTGCCGCCATCACTCAGTTCCCAACCACCATCCCAGCATAGCAACGGGAAAAATTTGTAGAATAAATGGAATTTCCATTTGCATGGCTTATTGAGAAGAGACTGGAGACAGGTCATGGAGTGAATGTGGGACCTGTGTAAGAGTTAAATTGCTCTCAGTACTGTAGCAACAGAGGTAAAAAGGAGGCTAATGGTAACAGTACATACCAAGTCTGAAACCAGATGGCTGGATTGAAATCTTGGCTCTGCCTCTTACTAGCTCAGGAGAATTACGTGAACTTCCATATACCTTAGCTTCCCTCTCTGTAAATTGGAGACTATAAAATTACCCACTTCACAGGGTTATTATGTGGGTTAAATGAGTTAAAATGTGTAAGTACCTCGCACCAAAGCATTACATGATTATGAGCATTAGCTGATCGCTTGCTGTTCCTGTTTTTATTTTTTATTTATTTTTCATTATCAAGTCAGAAATTAGCTCACACATTTGAAAACAGATTATTTGCTAATTATAAATGTCAGTTTCCAGCATGTTTAGAGAAGTACCTGCTTTGGGTTAGTTTAAGCACTGGAAAGTCATTTACCTGCGTTTCCTTTAAAATAATCATGTGGCAAATAATAATAATAATAAAATAACCATGTGGCTTCACTTGGAGCTTTTCCCCACTTACCCTTAGTGACTTTTCATTGTGGCTGCTGCTTCTAGATTTCCTTTTTACTGAGCATCTTCAAAGCTGAGAGGTCAGACTTACATTTCTTTATGATATCTGCTCTGAATTTCTGGTAGAACTTGTGTGGTTTTTAAGCATCTTTTCTCTTGCTCTTAAGAGGATGCTTTGATTCTAGTCACTTTGGCTTTGCCGTATGCTAGTCATGTTGCGTGCTCTATATTCATACTCTGGATGTATACAGGAAATCTCCCGTTTATAAAACAGACACATGTGTGCCTCGTGTGAATCAGTGGTCACGGGCACCCTAGAGGAAGGAGGGGAGAAAGCAACTGCTTTTTGACTTGTGTTTTTTCTTGAACAAACTGGATTCTGAAGGACCTATCAACAATTTATTTTCTTCTTTCATTTCTACACTCATCTGAAGTTTCTTCAACAAAAAACATTAAAATGTGCATAATTATGGGGCAAAATGTCAAGCAGTCAGTTTAATTTGCTGATGAATACATGGAATTAATGTTGCGCAACAGTCCTGGGATTTCGCATTATGAATTAGCAGGGGGAAGGTAATGTTTTGTTGACATTTGTTGACGCTGTTGATTGCTTGTTTGGCTTGTGTTCTGCCTGCAGGTGGATTTTGCCTTCACAGTGTGGCAGAGCTTCCCTGAGAGGATTGTGGGGTACCCCGCGCGCAGCCATTTCTGGGATAACTCTAAGGAACGGTGGGGGTACACATCCAAGTGGACAAACGACTACTCCATGGTTTTGACAGGAGCTGCTATTTACCACAAGTGAGGAATTTAGACATCTCTCATATAGATTTTTACGTAACTCCTGTAGATTAGCTTCTGGCTGTTGCATAAATCGGAACTTGGGCCAGATCTTGTTAACAGTATTAACAAAAATTAGTTTGCATCACTGTTTAAGTTCTGTCAATGTGGCCAGCATGTGTCTTTGAAACCAGTAAAACCCCTTGGCTTACTGCATTTCCAGAAATAACGGTAGAGTAACATCTTCAATTTGTCTGAAGTTGGAGGACATACTCATGTACATTGAGTAACTGAACATTTTGAATAACAACTACAAAAGTAAATACTTAATTGTGCATTCCCAGGCACCATTCTGAGTGCTTGGGGTTTACCTTTGAGTAAAATTAAAAAAAAAAAAAAAAGGAAAAGAAATTCCTGCCTAAGTAGGCTTTCTCTTTTAACAAGGGGAGGACACAATATTCATAATAATTTTACAATAGGTTAAGGGAGTGAGTTATATAGCAAAAAGGCAAAGTCAAACAGGTCAAGGATCATGAGTGCTGAAGATAGAGGGGAGGTTCGAAGGTGGCCGGTGATCCTTATTGAACAGGTGAGATCGGAGCAGAGCCTTGAGAAGAAATCATCCAAGAGGATATTTGTAGGAAGAGTGCTCTGGTGTAGGGAACAGCTGAACTAAGCGAATGCCCTGAGCCAGAATATCAGGAAGACGAATGTGCCAAGAGTGGAGTGAGTGGAAAGCAGGGGAGAGAGGCATGGGAGCCAGTGCAAGGGTTTGAACAGAGTAGAGACATCTTTTTTAGGCATCCACTCTGGGTGCTGTGATGAGAACAGATGATACAAGGGACAGGGTAGAAGCAGGGTGACCTATTAGGAGGTGATTGACATCTAGGCAAGAGATGATAGAGCCTGGGACCTGTAAGTGAGCACTGGAGGTAGTAAATAGGGATCAGATTATGGGCATATTTTGCAGATGCTCCAGTCTGATGACTAAGTTTTTTTGACCTAAGGAACTGGATGGATAGGAGTCATTAAAAGATGGAAAAAGCTCATATGGCTGAATTAGGTATTAGGGAAAATACAGGAGTTCAGTCTTGTGCATGCTAAGACCTCCAAAAAGGTATGTTGGAAAAAGGGCAAGGATAGAGATACACATATGGGAGTTGTTTAAATATATTTGGTCTTTAAAGCCAGGGGACTTGGGTAAGACTACCAAATTAGTGAGTGTAGGTGGCTAATGTTAGTGACTCAGTCATTAATAAATTCCCCATTCTTCTGCCTTAGTAAGGTGAACACACTAATCTTAACCTAGTCTTCTTTAGTAAAGAATAGAGAGTCTTGCCATCTCAGGGACAGAGTTACGAGTGCACAAGGTAGAAACATTTAGGTTGACTGAATCTTGATCTTAAGACCTTACCTCTTTTTTTTTAATGTTTATTTATTTTGAAAGAGAGCAAGCAAGGGAGGGACAGAGAGAGAGAGAGAGAGAGAATCCCAAGCAGGCTCCATGCTGTCAACGCAGAGCCCAACACGGAGCTCAAACTCACAAACTGTGAGATCATGACCTGAGCCAAAATCAAGAATCAGATGCTTAATCAACTGAGCCACCCAGGTGCCCCTTAAGACTCTACCCCTTGAAAGTTCATTGTTCCCTTTCTTCCTGTCCCTACCACTCAATGAATCTGATTCATTCAAATGATTTTTCCTATAAATATATGCTATTATATCTCTTAATAGTAGAAAAAATAGTAGAGGGAGAAATAATTCAACTTAATTTTGGGTTCTCCATAATGATTGACCACCAGATTAATTAGGGTTTTGATCTAACAGTGTAAAAATGTATGGTTTATAGGCCACAAAAATGGAATATTGTTGGACTCATTGGATACTCATTGGATACCCATAGGATACTTGAATACAGTTCTGATTAAGCCAATAATTAAAATTATACAGCAGTTTTTAAGGATAGGTAGATAATGTGTGAATAACTTCTCTTACCATCTGAATATTCACCTTCTAACCAACCACCCTGATATTAAAGTCACACTGGCCAAGCATATCTGCATGTTATTTCCTTATCTGTGAAGCACGGGTAATGACAGTACCTGTATCATAGGCTCCTTATGAGGGTTACACAAGGCCTTTCTTGTAAAGCATTTTAGAACATTATGTGGCATATAGTAAGTACCATATAGTGATAGCTATTGTCATCATCTGTGATCCGTTTAGGGATTCAAAGAGTAAGTATAGGTTTCCTGTCAAAGAAGACCACTTGTCATTATATAATGATGGCCACCTATGAAACCTGTCTGGTTTTTACAGATATTATCACTACCTGTACACCCATTACCTGCCAGCCAGCCTGAAGAACATGGTGGACCAACTGGCCAACTGTGAGGACATTCTCATGAATTTCCTGGTGTCTGCTGTGACAAAATTGCCTCCAATCAAAGTCACCCAGAAGAAGCAGTATAAGGAGACAATGATGGGGCAGGTAAGAATAGAACTCTCCTCCTCTGCTTTGCTCTCTGTTGGTTCAGCCTAAGGTAATAAGGACTCACTGTTCTTCTAGGAAGCATGATGAAGAAATATATGTGTGTGTTTATACATACATACGTACACACACACACACACACACACACACACCTAAAAGCTTTAAGGGAGTATATGGTTGGCACATGGATGAATAGGAAGACCTAAGTCAAGGGTATCTTTCTATCAAGAACATAAAAGCTCTTACATGACCTACAAAGTGCCATGAGAAAGATGTATCTTATCCAGAGTTAAAGACCTACAAGAATTTATGTAAGTTTATTGTAGGTGCTTTATGTAATGAATAGCTAATAATACTGTCTTCAACAGAGCCTTCTGGTAAGTGCTCTTGAGTTGGGTGAGCATCACAGTGACAGACCAGGAGTCATAAGCCTTGATTTTGACCTAGAACTAACATCTATAGGCTATACACAAGTCAGCTACCTTCTGAAACCCAGTTGGTTCATTCTTAAAATGGAAATAGTAAAAGTCTACCTCACGGGGTTGGGGTGACATGTATGAAAACTTTTATGAAAGTAAAATATTGTTGAATCATGTAAGGTTAGTAGTAAGTAGTAGTAGTAAGTTTAAGATACTTGCAAGGAAATACAATTCAACTTTCTCTTTTTACAAGTAAGGAAATTAGGATCCAGAGACTTTAAATATAGTGCCACAAGTCCCCTACTATTAGAGACAGAACTGGGAGTTGAATCCCAGGCTCTGTTCCTTCCACTGCTCATTATTTTACACTTCTAGGTTCCATAGCAGGATGATCTAGATATGCTGTAGTTCATCCACCTTTATTCATCCTGGACAGAGCCCAGTACCAACAAGATGCCAAAAACCTTTAGACCATTTAGATCCACCCAAGTTAAATCGAGAATCCAACAGTATTTGAGTCAACCTGGAAAGATGTACTTTTGAGGGTTCTATCAGTTCACTTGTTTGGAGCTTCCCATGTACCTGTTCCAATCGTTATTGAAAATTGTATATAGATCTAGTTTTTTGCAAAGGAACACTTAGCCAGGGCTCATATTAACACAATTGATGATTTTTCATTCACTGAATTTAGTAAGAACAAAAAAACGTGCAGGATTTTAAGTATATAAAATTTCATAATTCAGTATTTATGAATGTGTAGAGTATCGGACACTGTTTTAGATACTGGTTGTGACAGAGCTGCTGTCCTTAATGAGCAAAGAGTCTAGTAGAAAATTTTGTTTCCCTCTAACTACTAAAAGAACAAGCAAGAGGATTTGCAAGAATTTTTCATCTTGAAGGCTGACAGAGTATTCAAATTCAAGCAAGATGTATTGAGTGGCTACTGTGTGCCTAGCCATTTTCATCTATGTCACTTAGGGATATAACATTCCTTTAACATTGTTTGCTCAGAGAGTTCAGTGAACTTCCCTGAGGTTATGCACTAATTAGGGGTGGAACTCTAATAACACATGTTTTCTTAGGCATTGGTTTTATGTTCTTTTCATAGACTTGCCAGTTCTACCAAACCAGTATTTCAAGTGATTTTGCACATATTTGGGGACACATCTAAATTCAGCCTTAGGTATAACTTGATGTATCTAGTTAATATGTACTATACGTGCCCCTGCTTCCTATCATGCACATTAGTTTGTTGAATGTATGACTGGTGAAGTAAATGGATATCATGTGGTATGATTGTTTTTATTACACAGGAAATGGATCTTCTGTAAGGTGTTGGTTGACCAAAAAATAAATGTTGAAATCTAGAGGCAAAAATGATACTTGAATGACTCAACTGGATTCTTTTTTTTTTTTCATTTGTAAGAGAGGCTTAGCAAGCTCTTGACAGTAGTTTCATTTGCATACATTTGCATATGTGAGCAAATGTCTGGGGGTAGGGAGTCTGGCCTTTGGGACAGTCTGCTCTGCTATGAACTCCACTGGTCAGCTTAATTAGAAACTTTCTCTGACTTACCAAGTAGAGTTCTCCTACCATAAATGGTAGAGGATGGAACTCGAGATCTGCCCTTTTCTAGCCTTGAACAAGTAAATGTAATTTCCCTAAACCAGCTTCCTCATCTGTGCGGGGGGGGGGGGGGGGGGGGGGTGTTATTACCTGGGTAGATAACTTGACCAGGTTGTTGTTATGAGGCTCAAATGAGCTTCATGGAAACACTTTACAAGTAGTGTTTTGTTTGTTATTCTGCTGCTCAGAGGTAACTTGACATTCGTGTTTACCCTCAATGGTTCCTTTCAAGCACGTTGACACTTAGGTTTTTAAGTACTCTGAGTGATTCTCACAGTAAAACATACCTTCCTCGGAAAGTATTCTCTAACAGTACATGAGAATAAAAACACACACACGTGCATATACATCATTGTACAGTTGCCTATTGATAAATGTGTTTGTGTTTTTCCCCCATAATCTGGTAGCTCCCTTTTTCTTTGTTTCATAAAAACATGGTTTCAGAGATATTATGCTTGTTTAAATTTCAGTGCTTAAGCCATTTAAGGCTTTCTTTTAAATCAGTGTTATCCACATGATCTAAAAATATTTAAGCAACCTTAGGGGAAACACAGAGAGCTAAAGAGATGGTAGGCATCTTTCCTACTTACCTAGAATCAACCAAGTAAACCAGAAGGTTTTAGAAACTGTCTTTGAAACCATAAACACATTGTTAGTCATAGTATTTGATCGCAAGTACAAAGGTTTATGTTTACTGACCATAGTAGTTGGAATTCAACCGGTAAATCGTTCCAGACCAGGGAATTAGTCAATATGGAGCTTTGTCTGTTCGCCTGTTTTTAACATCAAGGAAAGTCGCGTATCTTGGGAAAACCTTCTGGCGAGGCTGAAACCCAGGACTAGTGCTGTCATCACCTTCTGCAGGCGCGTGGGACGTTTGGTGGCCCGTCCAGACCCCAAGCTCTGTCACTTGCCCTGGAACCTGACTTGGTTTTCTGCGGTGTTCCAGCTCACCTTGCACTGTCTCATTGTCTTCCTCGTCTCTCTCCCTTTCCCCAGACTTCTCGGGCTTCCCGCTGGGCTGACCCCGACCACTTTGCCCAGCGACAGAGCTGCATGAACACGTTTGCCAGCTGGTTTGGCTACATGCCGCTGATCCACTCTCAGATGAGGCTCGACCCTGTCCTCTTTAAAGACCAGGTCTCCATTCTGAGGAAGAAATACCGAGACATTGAGCGACTTTGAGGAATCCGGCCAAGTGGGGGAGGGGCAGCGAGAAGGGACGGGGTCAGGCTGCTCTCTCTTCCCAGTGCAGATCCGCTAGCAGCGGAGCCAGATTGTGCCAAGTATCCAAGTAATCTTAGATGAACAGAATGACAAAAAAAAAAAAAAAAAGGAAAAAAGAAAAAAAAAGGCCAATGAAAACTCGACTCCTGGCTCCTGGGACTGCACAGGACTGCTCAAACTCACCTCACTGGCTTCTATGTCCCAAGACTAGGTTGTGTACAGTTTAATTATGGAACATTAAATAATTATTTTTGAAATGATTGCTATGCAGGTTTAAACTTTTTTAATGATCAAAACTATTAAAAACCAGAGTTCTTTCTTTAATCAAAATTGTGTTGGTTGTGAATATTTCAAAGCTGCTACTCTTCTTCCCACAAACATCATTGCCGTCGGTCACGCAGGGTTCGCAGCAGTTACAGACGCTCAGACTTCATGGAAGACACAAGAAGTCACTCCACCCAGTGTCAAGAAATAACCGAGCCTAAGTTTAAGACAAGTTCATGATTCCACTTTGCCAGTGCAAATGTTTTCCACTTCCGAATTTGCAGATCCACTTGAACGTCTATCTCTAATATGTTGCAGCATGGGAGAAAGTATTATGACCTCCAGGTAGACAGTTGTAGCAGAAAACTTTATGTTTGAGACACAGAGGTCTGATCATCTTTGGCATTGGGGGGTGGGGGGAGTTAGTAGCAGGAAAAGACTGTACAATTAAGAATGTTCAGTACACACAAGGAACCATCCAGACAATCCACCAGCATATTAGTGAGATGGAAATAGCGACCCACAACAGTGACCCGAGGCTCTTCAGGGATGTGGGCTAGATCATACCTTTAACCGTTGACACAGGGCCTCTGAGAGCTGGGGGAAGGCTTTGGTTTAGAGGCAAAGGAACAGTGAATGTGTCCATGGCAGACCAGCAATCACAAGACAAGCTCTTTATATTTGTGAAAACCTCGAGTTTCAGAAGCTTCTCATGAGAAGTAATCATATAGACACTCTCCCCATTGAATATGAGCATTGCTGACAAGGAACTGAGGGTACACCTCACCTCACCACTGGGATCCGTATACCACTCTTTGGTCAAACCTTGCTTTGAGCAAGAATCCAGCAAACAAAATAATCAGAAACAAATGTGAAGACCGTTTCCTGACACGTTAATGTTTCGGTGTGTGGAGAAGCTGTGTAGGGCTTCTTGTTAAAAAGAACACTTCTATTCCTGCAAATGCTGCTTTCAGTCTCTGATTATTGTGAAACTGCAAATAGAAACAGAAAATATATATGTATCCATTCACTCCCTTCTAAAAGACGGAGATTTCTGGTATCAAATGCCTCCTTCCACTGGGAAGAGGCAAGAGAGAATAGAGGAGAACATTATTGGGTCCCCCTGTTATTCTGAATAAACAAGGCGCACTTTAGTTCTTTCCCCCTGGACTCCCATATAGTTCATAAACTTATTTCTAGTGTTGCTTAGAAGAAAATCCCATTACAGAATTATGTTCCAATCATTCCAAGTGCCTGGCTTAGGTCAGTGGGAACCATAAATCTGGGAGACTTGAACTCCTCTTGCTTTGTAGACATCCGGAAGGGAAAGAGGAGTGGGCTAGAAAGCAAGGACGGAGGGCCCCCACAAACAGGACAGACACTGGGTGTTTGCAGAGTCCCAGAGAGGTGACTCCATGCTGCCTCACGACAGCACGAGGGCCGGCCCACGCATCCAGACGCTGTGTTGTGAGTGGTGGGCAGGCAAGGAGGTTCAGCGAAAGGGGGGGCCTTCCTTTGCAGCCTCATGACTCAGAACAGTTGTTGAAGTCTCTCTCTCTCATCCAGTTTGACCCAGCTTTAGCCCACTCTCAAGCATGACGTTTTCTAAGTGGATGCAATTCTGTCTTCCGTATTTGTTGAAAACTAATGCTTAGGTCCACGGTACCTGCACTTGTTTCTCTGAAATGCCCCGTCTAATAGGTTCTTAGCCATTTAAGCTGCAACTCTTAGTGACTTAAGCAGTTAGCAATTAATCCTTACTCAACTGGCCTTTGCAAATTTGTATTTAAATTAATTTTTGAGGACTGCCAAATTATTCTTGCGTCTTCCTCTTTTGCAAAAACGCATGCAGTGTTTTGTTCAATGACCCCAAGCCAACTTGAAACTCAGGTTGTCACTTGGCTTGCAGAGCAGTGTCCCTGATTGTACCAGTCACATGAATGGATTTGAGGGACTGCCCTGCCAGATTTACCTGCCCCAAAGCTCACAGGGCATATTCTCCACGAACAGTATGTGTTCCATGGAAAAAAAAAAAAGTAATTATAAATGAGAACAACATCTGACACAGCCACTTCAAATCTCCATGGTTTCATTTCATGTCATTGTCTGAGCAAATCTCTTTGGGATGCTAGCTAGTATGTTCTTTTCCCATTCGGAACATACAGCTGGGAATTGAACAATGCTTAGCAAATCAGTGAGGCTCAGCAGTAAGATGTAATTTTAATTCACTTAGGCAAGAGTTGTATTTCACTGCAGCAAGTTGACAAATCATAAGCATCTCTGTAGGGTGTCCAGAGTTATCTCTCTCAGTCAAGTTTAATGATAACCAGGTGTCCCTAAGTGGGCCAACATGAATTGGGAAGAAGCCAAGGCCAGAGTACAATGCCAATCCCATAATGAATTACATGCAGAAACTCTGTACAGGACTCAGCCACTTAGGATTTCCACACGTTTTCCAGTTCCACATTAGAATAATTTTTTCAAAGCTGGCTTCTGTATTTACATGAAATGGTTTGCAAATACACAATCAAGTTTGCACATACCTGAAATAGATCACCTTTGTTGAAAACTAGATAACCGAAAACGGAGAGCGTAGAGAAAAATCTATGAACTAACCCCGGTAGCCATGCACAAAATATCACATACCTAGGTGGACCCACCTGGACATAAAAGCACACTCTCCAGAGGATGCTTCAGAAGAAAGTGAAATCTCTCCTACCCGGCATCTCATGTGCATCACGGTTTAATTTCTTCTTGTTGCCACTGCTGCTCAAAGGACTTCCTTCAATTATTCTTTTGGAGTGATTTTTGTTTTTCATTTCCAGTAGGCTATGTTAGCCTTTATTTTAGCTGTTCTGGATACCTGGTCACTTGAAGGTCTGTCGTGCCGGTGGCCTTTCATAAAGGCTACTGAACTTAATTTAACCGGGGGCGACATGAATGAATATGAAGAGACCCATATACTGCCTTCTTTTTTTTTTTTTTTTTTAAGTGGGCTCTTGATTTAAGAACTAATGAAATTTTCATCAAACCTGTTTGGAGGGCAGGAGTAGGGAAAAGGCAGAGAACTCTGCCAGGTTAGAATCTGAGTAAGACTCTTGCTGGACAAGCTGAATTAAGGATGCAAAAGCCGAGGCAAACTTCGAGACCTGAATGTGTCTTATGTTCCCCCCGGTCTGAGAGCTCCAGTTTAAAAAAAAAAAAAAAAAAGTACCACTTACTGCCATGAACTCTGAAATAAAAATGTCCCTGCCTTCTAATAGTTAATAGAATCGACATGCAGCCAGTGCAGCAGGACATCAGTTGCTGAATTCATTTACCTAGTTTCCATTTTCAGCTGGCTTTGTCATGTTTGGCCAGATTTAACCCAGAAAGTTCTTTTACTGCCGGCCTCATTTTCTCAGGCATGCTTGAGGGGGACAAAGTTGTTTTGACTTGTGTTTTCAGTCAATAAGCATTAATATCAAACTGTGCTAAACTTGTCTCCCTCAGTCTTAGAACTTCAGCACGCAGACATTAGATGATTCTTCGACTCCAGGTCTACTTTTAAAAATGGGATCCAGCCTCCTTAAGAACACGGCCTCCCCCATCGATTCCGTGAGACTGTCTGGATGCTGTGGATGGATATGGAAAAGCTGCTATTTACAAAATAATCTCAATAATGAAGATGACTCCTGAAAACCATCTCTTCTTTTTACCTTTTCCAGAAACCAAAGGATTTTATTGTCATCGTTTTTACTTAGGTTCTTATCTGTAGTTGTCATTAAAGTTCCAACATGTTCCATGTTGGGAGCCTAGATGAACTCTCCAAATTGCTGACCTCCACAGCCCAGTTAAGTAGGTGAGGAAGTCTGTGTTATCCTCTGGAACAAGAGGCAAGTAGCCGCCCTCAAGAAAGCCCTCAGATTGGCATGGTCCCACCCTTGTTTAAAAACAAGTCAAGCTAGCTTTACAGTCACTCTACTTTTGTAATAAGTTGCCCTTTAGGCTTCAAAGGCCATTTGATTTCTGCAATAGTTCTCTGTTCTTCTCCTACAGGACTACATCCCTTTCCTTTGGGTTGTGATTATTACTAAAACTGGGGCCATGCAAATGACCTGGTTACCATGTAATGAACCTTGTATGTTTACTTTGAGAGAAAAATATGTGTAGGATATGTTGAGGGGTAGAAGAAAGGCAGTAAAAACGAACTAATTTAGGTGGCAAATTGTAAAGCAGAAAAAAAGAAAAAGAAATATACCTTATTTTGTGTCCGATGTACATTTGGGAAAGTTTTCTAACAATGTTGCCGATATCTCTGTAGTATCATCACAGGACTTCTCGGAAGTGTTTACCCCGTTTGTGATAGACTATTAATTAATGCAACGAAGCCCTGAAGTGCATTGGAGAGATTGTGTGTGAGAAAATACAAAGCCATAGATCTTGATTTACTTCATTGACCTGTGTAACTTTATGTCTGAGTTTTGCCATCCAAGATAGATTGTTTTATAGCAAGTGTCACCAAAGACTGTTTCCTTCCAATTTATAGAAGAAGAAAAGAGAGAGAGAGAGAGAGAGAGAGATTATTAATAAATGACATGACTTTTCATCTGCGTGGTTTTTATTCCACTTTTCTGTTGATGACAGAAAGGTGTCGGTTCTCAGGAGGACTCTGTGTGCTGGGGAAGGCAAAGCTTTGGGGAGATTTGGGGCGGTGGGGGGCAGGCAGAGGAGGTTGGACCACGTGTACTGGGTGCAGGTCCAACTCTCCCCGCCCGGATGCAGCCCAGCGCCCAGCCTCTCGGGCACCACGGTGCTGCCAGCAGCCGTCTTCCAGGCCAGACGCAGCTGGGGCTGCTGGAAGCTGGCCAGGGTGAATGCTGGTGATGTGCCCAGTTCCCAGTGTTCCTCCACGCAGGCGCTGGGACATCGTGGTGAGGCCGGGTCCAGAGCATCTGGAGCCTGACAGCTGTGGCCATTACCTCCTTTGGTTTCAACTACTGTGTAGAGCTCGTGAATTACTGGCTGGCGAAGCATTTATTAGACTGGCATTTCTCAAAAGAATTTATAAATGGTTCCAGGTGTGAATGCAGCGCCACGCGTCAGGACCATCGTAATCAGGTTTATCCAGTAAGGAAACTCTTGTCAATCCCTCTTCCCTCCTTCCTTTCCAGGGGCATCTCCTCATCGCTTTTTCTACCCTCTTTCTTGGGACATTTTTAGAGAAAAAACATCAGTCACCAATGTCACCAAGTTGCAGGGGAGCAAACGCCCAACTGCACTTGGGGGTGTTGATTTCCTTTCGGGTATCAATCAAGGTTTATGTTTTGTGTTTCAGTTTGTCCATCTGTAAAATGGTTACTTCCGAATATTTATTTACAAGTATTTTGTAAGCAACTACTGTATACTCAGCCCAGTGCTAGATGCATCGAAGGGAATTTTTTAGAAATCCAACTCCCTGTCAAGGGAGAGAGAGGTCAGGGTCTGGTTGGACAAGGCAAGCCATCAAAGGAGTCTCAGCAAGGAATTTGCCAAGTCCGGGGTTCTATGGTTCTGACAGTGCTACTTGTAAAATCTGGCCCTATGGTGTTACTGATGATAGAATCCCAAGTGTGAGAGCACATGAGAAGGCCCATTGGAGAAGCAGCTTTAAAATTCAGTCCAACCCTACCTCACAGATGTTTCAACGAATGCATAGCATGCAAAAACACATTGAGCAAACCTACTTAATAAATTAAACATGGTGTTGCTTTATAATCTGAGTGTTTCCACCAAGTTTCATGACAAGAGAAAACTAGAAGTTATTAATGGACACCTGAGTCATTCCATACTGGCCACCCTTAATGTTAGTCTGATTGCAGGAACTCATAATACAGGGGGAATGAATTAGGCTATGTCTCCTACTGTTTGAGGCTCAGCTATACTTTGGAGGATATAATGGAGGTATTTGTTTACTACAGAGGATCCAAGGTTTTTATTTGCATTTGACCTCACTCAGATGAGCTGCTCAAGTGCACTGGTTAAAGTCCCAATCTTCTAAGATTTATTTTATTTTTAGAGAGAGCATGCAGGGGTGAGGGGCAAGGAGTGGGGGGAGAGAGTGAGAGAGAGATTGAGAGAGAGAGGACCTCAAGCAGGCTCCACACTAAGCAGAGCCTGATGCTGGGCTTAATCCCACAACCCCAGGATCGTGACCTGAGCTGAAATCAAGAATTGGATGCTCAACTGACTGAGCCACCCAGGTACCCCAAAGCCACCCAGGTACCCCAAAGTCTTTGGAACACAGCCACCTGGTTTGAATCCTGATTCTGGTCTTGATAGTTCTGTGACCTTATGGAAACTACCTGCCCTCTCTGTGCCTCATTTTCCTCAGAATTGCACTAGCCTGTACCTCATAGGGTTCTCACGAGGGTGAAATAAATTAATAAACACAAAGTTCTTAAAATAGCATTCAGTATAGCATAAGAAGTACGTAAGTTTTACCTAACATCAGTAGTTAATATTTTGCCAAAATGGTTTAAGAATCGTTTCCTTAATCTGTTAAAAAGGAAACATTCTGAGTTTAATGTTCAGGATATTAATACTGACCCAGATTAAACTGTGATCTTTCTAGTGTCCCAGGCATCTCTTGTTTTCATCTACAATTATATTTTAATGTCTGTTGACATGAAATCATCATAGCATCCAGGAATAGGCAATCCATCAGCAGAAATTACACAAAGTCAGGTTTTTATTTTCTGGCTGAACTTCTTTGACGAATGGTCTGTTTTTTATTCTCATTAAATGGAATATAGTCAAGGTGGCTGAGGACTAAAAGGAAGTTTAGGTGCCAATTATTAATGTTTCTTTCCTGGTGGCTTCAATCACATTAAGAAAGAGAACGTGCTCTTGCCAATATGTAAATGATTTGCCAAGTTGAAATTTCTTTTCCAAACTAAATGGCAAATAACCTGGCTTCTTTGGCTAAATCTACTTGTAAATCAAACCTAAAATGTGTCTTTAATCAGAGAGGATCAGTTATCCCATCTCAGAGTAGGGAAAACAAGGTTAAGCAATGAAAAGGGAGACTTGGAGGATATTTGCACTGCTCCCCAAAGATTTTTATATACATGTTATTTTATAACATGCTTTTTAAAACACATAATATATAGCAAACATATTTCTATGTCATCACATCTTGAATAATCAAATTGTAATGGATGCATAGTACTCTGCTTTATGGCCATTCTATATTTTCTTTACCCAATTCTTAACTGTTGGAAATTTATGTTTTTTTAATTTTCTTATAATTATGGGGTAAATATTGTAATCAACATTCGGTCAATGTAAGCCATGTTACGATAAGTATTCCCAAAGAAAAATCTTTGTTCACATCCATAACCAGTCTCTTAGGATAAATGATAGACCTAAAATTAGCAGGTCAAATATTATAAATGTTTTAGACTTTTGCTGCATATTCACAAGATATTTCAATGTACTGTAATGCCTACTGAAAGAAAATTTAAATTGACCTGATAAAAAGCTATCTAGAAAATACAATTGCAGTTTGGCATCCATCATATTTTTAAAATTGGGGTCCAAAAAAATAAAATTGGGGTCCATGAAGGCAAATTAACAAATGGTCATCTTCAGTGGTTAAAAAAAACAGTTGGATATCATTCCCCAGGAAGGACTAGCTTACTGGTATTAGCCCTCTCGTTAAATATTGGAAAATTTTTTCTAGGTAACATGTCCCTTATGTCTTTTCTTTTTCAAGTTTATGTATTTATTTTGAGAGAGACAGAGATAGCACGAGCAGGGAAAGGACAGAGAGAGAGGGAGACACAGAGTCTGAAGCAGGCTCCAGACTCTGAGCTGTCAGCACAGAGCCTGACTTGGGGCTGGAACTCATGAACCATGAGATCATGACCAAAGTTGGATGCTCAACCAACTGAGCCAACCCAAGCACCCCCACTGGTACCTTAAAAAGGAGATACCATCTTTTCTCTAACATTATGTGCATAATACAACGTGGTAACCTTTACACTAATGGCATAGCAAGGCTATCCCAGAAATGTTGGAGAGTAGGCATTTCACATGTCTTGGGGGGAGACTTCATTGAAGATGTGTGTTTAAGTGGGACCTTAAGAAATAAGTAGCAATTTGGGGCACCTGGGTGGCTTAGTTGTTTAAGTGTCTGACTCTTGGTTTTGGCTCAGATCATGGTCTCATAGTTATGTTGAGTTCAAGCCCTGCATCGGGATCTATGCCGACAGCCTGGAACCTGCTTGGGATTCTCTCTCTCTCTCTCTCTCTCTCTCTCTCCCTCTCTTTCTGTCCCTTCCCCATTCATGCTGTCTCTGTCTCTCTCAAAATAAATACACTTCAAAAAAAAAAAAAAGCCAGGGCTGGACTTTTTAAAGAAATAAGTATCAATTCAATTAACAGAAAAGAGTAGAAAGGACACTACTTACAAAGGGACATGAACTCAAATACCATCCATCAGAAGTATGTACAGAGGGAAAAGTGAGAGCCTAGATCTGTGAAAGACATTATCCTCACACAAAGACGTGGTTGGTTCAGTCTGACATGGCTTAGGACGACTGTGTGGCTAATGGCAGGTGCTCTCAGCAAAAACTAGAGTAAGGAGGTAATAATAATAGTAATAGTAATAATTTCATTGAATCCCATTTTCTTTTCTCCTAATGCAAAATTTTCAGTACAGAACACTGAAATTGTGGGTCATATCTGATTTTACTGCACTCACCAAAGTATGCAGAGGGGAGCAGAAAGCATATTCTTCTCAAAATCTTTAGGAACGGTCTGGATCTGAAGACTTTTGAAATGGAAAAATTGACTTCCATTTCTGGTTAGGATGTAGAAAGTTGCAGGAGACTGTCACGCTCATCCTGACAATGAGTGTAAGTCTGGTAAGTTACAATATCATGGTAATTTAAAGCCTGGCAGAAAACAGTAACTTAAAAACAGAAACTTAAATGAGCTAAATCTTAGGAAGAGACAATCCATTCCCAAGAGAAGAGTATCCTATAGCTGCTTTCATCCTAGCAACACCAGAGTGTTACTCCCTTAGAGAGTGGGGAAAGGAGAAATCAAGTGAGTTGCTAATAAACTTTCAGTGGCCATGTACAGGCTGGCATGAAGGACTCAAATTCCCAGGCTATACCATCGCCTATTGATCCATGCCCACCTGCCAATTCTTTCCCATGACATCCTCACCAATTTTATATAGCAGGAGACCGAATGCAAGGCAAGAGAACTCATAGAAACCATTTGAGTCACACTGAGTCTTCACTGGGTGAAGGTCAGTGGTCTATGAATATCTGGAGGAAGGGAAGGAAAACAGAAAATTCTTCTCATCCCAACATGTAGAGGACCATCACAGTGCAAAACAGTGGCCCACTGAAGGCTGGGGGAAGAGCAGGAAAGCTGAGATCCCCCCAAAACACGCAGGAGAGACCCCCTTCAAGATTCACTGGACTTCCACTTAATACATGACCATGACCAACCAAAGGCTGGGAGAGGACAAGAAAATTAAGAAAAAATCCCCCTGAGGTTCACAGGACCCTCACCAAATGCAAAGCAGAAACTCCTCAAATTGTGGAAGCAGGGCATGAAAGACGAGAGAGTCCCTTCAAGGTACATAAAGCCTGTATCAAATGCAAGTCATTGGCTTACTGGGAGCTGGGGACAGGGCAGGAGAGCTAAGATAGATACCCTGAGATAGAACCATCCATCTGGCAAGAATGTGAAGAAAAGGGAGCCCTTGTGAATTGTTGGAGCAAATTTATATTGCACTAGTGACTGGAAAACAGTATGGAGGTTCCTCAAAACATTAAAAATAGAACTACCATATGATCCAGCAATCCCACTTCTGAATATACATCTGAAGGAAATGAGATCACTTTCTGGAAGAGATAGCTATACCCCCAAGTTCACTGAAGCATTATTTACAATAGCCAACATAGGGAAACAATGTAAGTGTCCACCAATGAATGAATGGATAAAGAAAATGTGATATATACACATATAATATTATATATAATATTTTGTATATAATATATATTGCATATATGTAATAATTATATATATTATTCAGCCTTAGAAAATAAAGAAATCCTGTCATTTGCAACAACATGGATGAACTTTGAGGGCATTATGCTAAGTGAAATAAGTGAAACAGAGAAAGACAAATACTGTATGTTCTCATTTATACGTGGAATCTAAAAAAACCAAAGTCATAGGAATAGAGAGTAGAATAGTGGTACCAGGCAATGGGGGTTGTGAAGGTGGGGAGATGGGTGAAGAAGGTAGTCAAAGGTAAAAACTTCTAATTATAAGATGAATAAATTCTGGGGATGTAATGTGCAGCATGGTGACCATAGTTGACAATACTGTATTGTATATTTGAAAGTCGCTAAGAGAGATCTTAAGTTCTCACCACACACACACACACACACACACACAAATGCAAATATGTGAGACAATGGATATAGTAACTAATCTTACTGTGGGAATAATTTTGCAATATACACACATATATCAAATCACCACATTGTACTTACAATTACATTAAATTATATCATACACCTTAAATTTACAGAATGTTATATGTCAATTATATCTCAATAAAGCTGGGAACAAAGTAAGTTCAAATGTTAAAATTGATGGTATTTAAGAAAAGATTAGAAACAATCTTCTTGACCTTGGCTTCGGAGTAAGCAAAATGTCGAAGGATTAAAAAAAATTACCAACCATAAAGAAAAAAAAATTGATCTCCATTAAAATAAAAACTTTGTTTATCAAAAGACATCATTAGGAAATACTCCTATGAAGTCTGAAATAGGCAAAACTAATATACAGTGATAAAAATAAGAACAGTGGTTGCCTCTAGGTTGGGGTAGATATGAAAGTAACTAGAAAGCAGTATGAGGCAACAGCCTAGGGTGATGGATATCTTTCTATATCTTGAAATAGGAGATGATTACATCAGTGTGTGTAATTTGCAAAACCCAAGGAATTGTACACCTCTCTGTGTATTTTATTATGTGTTATTTATACACATCAATTTTTAAAAATGTTAAGAATACGTACATTCACTAACAATAAAATAAACACAATTTTGTAAAAAATTAAAATAGGGTGCCATGATTCCAACCTTGGCTAATGAGGGCCTCAAATATTAGCCAATGAGAAGACAAAGCAGCACCTTTCTTAAAAGTAGGGTGGTGCACCAAAGTGACACATTTGAACATAGGAAGGAAGGTTTTATCCTACTATGAGACACTAAAGCAATTGTTTTTCAAACTCTTGGGGTCTCCAACTCCTTTGAAATTCAATCAGAGCTATTATATCTGGCACAGAGATATGCATAAGCCACATTCACACAATATTCGACACACTATATAAGAGGTCCATGAACTCTCTGAAAGGTATCCATGGGCTCCTATGATTCCAGTGACACCAGGATAAGAATTGCTTCCCTAAATCCTCAAAGCCATAGAAAGCTACAGCACAAGAACCTAGTTTTACAAAATAAGACAGTCATGTTTCCTAAGTGCTCTTTCTAAATACTGGATTGTAATTTTGTAAGAACATTTCATCCTCCAGTTTACATGACATTTCCACTAAATATAACATGTCAAATCCCAACAAACCTTCTGTTACTGTTTGCTATCCAAACTGGTGGGAGTGCCCAAGGTTAATGAAAAGTGTCAATTACCTAAGGTCCTAAAATGGAGTTGAATTCATTGGCCTTTGGATTCTTGCTGGGAAAATGAACCCAATTCTAAATGTAAGTCACTCTAGGGGCACCTGGGTGGCTCAGTCAGTTGAGCATCTGACTCTTGATTTTGGCTCAGGTCAGGATCTCACAATCATGATCTCAGAGTCATGAGATTGAGTCCCACATCAGGCTCCACACTGAGCATGGAACCTGCTTGGGATTCTCTCTCTCTCTCTCTCTCTCTCTCTAACACACACACACTCTCTCAAAAATCAAATAAATAAATATAAGTCACTCTGAGTCAAAGGATCAAACAGTGAGTAGATATTACCAAGAATATGATTCATGACACAGAACCACTTAGTAGAAACAAATGCCTGCATGGCCATGATATATAAAACTGCTCTAAAAGATGGGAGAAGAGGCCAGGTCTATGAGATGGTAGACATTTTGTGTTTTTGACAGATGTCCAAAATTATCTTTGGCTAATTAATTTATTTTCTTCACGATCCCAAGTGCTTGGACTAGCTCTGGTTTAGAGTATCTATGCACGGATATTATCTGACCTAGTTTTTCCAATAAGTGGGTATGATATTCCACCCCCTTCCTGAGGTAAGAAGAGAACATTCAGATTTTTTTAGAGTATCGTATCTACAACCTATTTCCAAGTTTTTTGAAGAAAAAAATCTCTTTAAGCCAAGCATATCTCAGAAGGATTTCATGCTGGTTTCTTCTTTTCACTCCCTAACTCCTTATTTATAGCTTCTAGATATTGGCAGGAACAAATTCCTTCAGCTATTTTTTGCATAACATTGTCTAAATACTTTATTTTGAGGCCCCTTTTTCCTCACCCATCAACTCATAGTGTCTATAAAAATAAAGCCTTAAGCTGCTTAAAGGCAACAACTCTGCAGTATATCACTGAATCTTTAATTACAAAAACAACTGTCTTCATGTTATTTAGGTGAATACCTTAGGCATTCTACATGATGCTAACAACTACTCCCAAGATGGCCACCCAAAAGCCAAGTATCCTTAGGTCATCCAGGTCTCGGATCATCTAAGAGAATCACTTCACTATGTTATTCTGAGTAGGTTATAGCCATTACATGAAAACCTTATTCAGTTAGGATTATTCTATTGTAAACTTTGAGAGTAAAATCACATTCTTTGTGAAGTTAGGACCTCACTTCAGGGGTGAAGTCATTCATGATGTGAATAAACAAAAGAGACAGGAAATGAAAATGTGGGTGATTCTTCGGGAGGCAAGAGTTAGGGCCTAGCCCTCTTGTTCCAGACGAATCATTCCTGAATTTATCTGGCTATGAACTCTACCAAAGAAGTTTTACAGATATACATAGATTACTAAGCCCATGTTTGGAGTCTGACTCAATAAGCATGGGGTGAGTTCTATCATCTAAATATTTTTAAATGTGACCAGACATTTCTCATATATGCTCACATTTACTATTCCTTCCTATATCGGGATCCATAATCCTTCTGTGTCATTGATGCCTTTCAGAATCTGATGAAGGCTATGGGTCAATTTTGTAAAAAAAAAAAAAAAAAAAAGCATATATACAAAAAAAAGTATGTGGAGTGGTTCATCTAAATAACATGTCTGATTACATTTCTCTGCTGCCTATAAGCACTCAAGAATTCTCTATTTCCTGGCATTCTCAGATTCTTAAACTCCTTTACATGGTTTTCTAGGTCTCCCATAATGTCACCGCTGAAGCCTCTTGTGTCCTTCTAAGTTTCCTTTCCTATTTGTTTTTAGCCTGTTGCCTTTGCTCATGCTGTCCCTGCTGCCTGGGATCTGATTCTTTCCTTCCCAAACCTATTTTTTCATTGATTCCTTAAGAGTAAACTCAGCCAATACTTCCTCCAGAATTTCTTTTTTTCTGTTAACTTTTATGTTTATTTATTTTTTGAGAGAGAGAGAGAGAGCAAGCTGGGGAAGGACAGAGAGAGGAAGAGAGAAATCCTAAGCAGGCCCCATGCTGTCAGTGCAGAGCCAGATGCAGGGCTTGAACTCACAAACTATGAGATAATGATCTAGGTCAAAATCAAAAGTTGGACGCTTAACCAACTGAACCACCCAGGTGCCCCCCTCTTCTAGAATTTCTGATCCATTCTCCCCAGTCCTCTTTCCAAAATGTATTAGGTCCCTTCACCTGTTATACCATAGTATCCTGTATATATTGCTTTTATAGCACATACCACATTATGCTGGAGTTTTCTGCCTAGGTGTCTATCACAGATGGAGAGATAAGTGAGGGCAAGGAGGGTATCTTTGTCATTTGGTGTACCACTAAATAAAGCTGGGATTGGATCTGGGATTACTTGTGGCACCACTATCATTTTTAGGCTTTACCCCTTCTCCTTCCTGGACCATGTCCTTTGCCCTATTTGAGTCCAATATGATATACTAGCTCCTCAAGAATAGGGGAGTGTGTGTGGAATTCTCTCAGTGGGTTTGGTGAAGCCTGAGTATGGTTCTAATTTCTTCATTTGGCTCAATTGCTTTCCTGCTGCAAAACCTAAGGAGGATAATGATTCTCTGAGTCAAAAGATCAGGACCAATTGCTTGGAGGGCTCAGCTTAAAGAAAGCAGCCGCTGGGGCCATTTGGCTCAAACTTCAAACTTTGCTTCAATTGAATAGTCAGCTGACTAGTTAACATAATGCATGGGACCCAGAAGACAATGGAAGGAATATTTATGTTTCTGAAAGAAAATGATACCAACGTAGAATTGTTTACCCCAACAAAAAATCCTTCACAATTAGAAATGAAATAAAGACATTTCCACACAAACGAAAACTGAGGAAGTTAATTTCCAGCAGTCCTGCATGAAGCATGTAATGAGAATTCTTAAGGAAAAGACAAAGACTCCATTTGTAAACCTAAAAATGCAGAAATTAATGAAGGAATATGTTCATTAATTCAGACAATATTATTTCATGTCTACTTGAGGGAAGATTTTACTGTGTTTTGACTACAAACACAATCTTTGTATTCAGGAACACTGTTCATCAGCCTTTATTCATGACATTCAGGGCTCATCCTTTTTTTCTTTCAACATGCCAGGCAAATTTATGCTTCAGGACATTTGCATTTTCTGTTCCTTCTGCCTTGAGTGCTCTTCCCCTGAGATATTTGCATGGCTGGCTGCCTCACTTCTTTCAGAATTTCACTCAAGTCACCTTCCTGACCACTGCATCTAAAATGTCAACCCCCTCATGCAGACTTCCTATCCCCTTCCCTGATTTCTCCTTCCTATTTAGCACCCACCACTATCTACTGTAATACAGATTTTTCTTAATGTAATAATTTCTCCCCTCTAATGAAGTATAAACTGTAAGCAAGGTTTTTTGTCTGTTCCATACATTCGTTATTGTATCCATAGTGTCCACAGCAAGAATAGCAGTGTACTCAATAAATACTCCTTGAATTGATGAATAAATGAGTTGAATACAGTGAGAAAGCTATGGTTTATATTTTGGGGGGGGGGGGGGTAAAGAAGTGTAGATGTAAAAGGGAAAAAATAACACTTTCTGGATATTCAGAAGATGGAGAGGTCCCAAGTGGTGTCACCTCCAAAGCCATGGCATCAGAGCTGGGTCTTAGAGGATGGAAAGATGGCAGCTGAAAGTGGGGATTTGAGGGATTCCAGGTCAGGTGGATTCTTGAGTAGGAACCAGAGAGGGAAATGTGGAGGATTGTGAGAAGTACTGTTTGAATAAATATACACAGAGGTGAGACTGGGATGTCAGAACACTGAAATTCTCTGATTCTCTGAAAGTAAACCACTGATTGTGGTTTACTTTCATAGGAAAGAGGACTCACTGAAGTTTTTCAAGCAGGGATGTGACAGAACTGAAGCTCTGCTTTATGAATGTCAATTCAACTATCAGTAGAGCGGTTTGGACAGCAGGGAGATGGGAGGTGGATAGACCAGTTATGAGGCCATTTTAATAACCCAAGCAAGAGTTAATAAGGGTTTGAATTAGGGTGACAGCAAACAGAATGGAGAGGAAGAGGCAGAAAGAAGAGGAGTCGAGGAGGTAGAAGTGACAGGTCTTGACAGCTGATTAGGAATGGTGGGTGAGGGAGAAGGACGCCTTCATCCTCACTGTGAGGCTTCAAGCTTGAGTGACTGACAGATGGTGAAAGCATTAACAGAGTAAAAGAATTGAGGGAGAGAAAGGACTTTGAGGATGGAGTTGGGATTTAGGTTCTTGACTGACTCTGGGATTGCTCGTGGCGCCTTTATATGTTTTTAGGCTTTATCTCTTCTCCTTCCTGGACCATGCCTCTCTGCCTTATGGAATCTCACACTTTCAAGTCTGACCTGATATATTAGCTGTTCAAGTGCAGTGGAGTGTGTATGGAAGTCTCTCAGTGGGCTCTTCTGGGCGGGGGCTCAAGCTTCAGTGAAGCCTGAGTATGGTTCTAATTTCTTCATTTGGCTCAATTGCTTTCCTGCTGCAAAACCTAAAGAGGATAATGATTCTCTGAGCCAAAGGATCAGGACCAATTGCCTGGAGGGCTGGGCTCGAAGAAAGCAGCCTCCAGTGCCAAGGCATCTGCAGGAAGGAGCTGCAGCTCCCCCAGCGTGCCCCCACACCGCCTCCAGGGATGCTCTGCAACTGAAAGCACAAGGTTGGCAATCATGATGGTTTCCTCCTGAGACGCTTGTCGATAACTTACTGAGCCTTTGTTAAGAGTAATGTATCTACTTTAATGAGCAGCAAAATACTGTTTGTAACGGAATAGTGGCTTCCAGTATTCTTGGAGTAGCCCTAGTTGTATTAGTGTACAGAAAGGGGGGACAAGGGAGAGGATGGTTTGTATACAGAAAGACCTTGCTTGGTGTTAGTAACTTATTCTTGAAAGTTCTAGGAAAGTCAAAATTCCTATATTGTAGCCACTTTTAATTGCTAGCGAGAAGCTCACTATTTAAAGAAACTAGGCTACACTTGTGTTGGGAAAAAGTTGTTTAACAGTGTGACTAACCATTTTCTCATTTATTTGGCTTGTAAATTTTGAAGTTTCTTCAGATAGGAATAGTGAGGTAGACAGGAAAAAGCCTGGGCATTGGCATGAGCCAGACCTGCTTCATGTTCCAGCTGGACCACGGTGGTGGGTATAGATGATTGCCTATCTCACATACTTTCTGTCTTTCTCATTAAGAGAGCAGCTTTTTTTGTGGTTCAGGAATATGCCTGATTGGCTTTAGATAGTTCATCTCCCCTTGCCAATGATCGGTTCATGAATGGGCATATGAACCCAAATTGGGCCTCAGAGAAATGAGGAGAGGTCTGCTGGGGCATTCTAAGAAAACTCTTGCTCACCCTTCAGGGATGTCTTCTTAAAGGGACCCTACTAAATGTGAAGTAAAAGCCACCATCCCCATGGGTGTAAAAAGAACTGTCTGTAGGGTGACACTGAACTGTGAATGTCTGGCAGAAGGAACATGAATCCTTGTGCACACTTTGGAGTTTCTAGATAGAATAATTCTGAATTATATGCTATTTCTGGATTTGCAGGTTTGTGAACCAGCAAATTTCCTAGTTGTTTACAGCTGTTTGAATCACTACTATTCCTTGCCTCGGAAAGCAGCTTAATTGGTAACAGCCACTAACGAGTTTGGGATTTGGGCAGGTTGCTTCACCATGTTAGCCTCAGTATCTATACCCATAAAAGGAAAAAAGAAAAGGAATAGGGAGTTTGGGGAAAGATGGCAAAAATCTACCTGTTGAGTTGTGGTGCTTGAGGCCATCGAAGTTGACTTCTCTCATGTTGCATTTCCTCTGAAAGCCATGGATTCTTCCAAATAGGTTAAGATGTTTCTAGCTGGACAAGATTCAGTGGCATGACTACATGAACGTGAGATCATGACCTTTGCTGAAGCTAGATGCTTAACCGACTGAGCCACCCAGGTACCCCATGCTCTTCTTGATTCCTAAATGGCCTTGGACCTGACTCCTTCTATGAGTGTTAGAAGTCGTTAGATGTTAGACGTTGCTGGAGTATCATTGTCTTTGCCCCAGTGACCTTTCATGCAAAGCATCTTCTGAGCCTCAAATAGGAGAGAGGGTTAGGAGTCCACGGAGCTTCCAGACATGCTTGTGTGACTAGTTTCTGTCTAGTCACGATAAATGTGTGGCTGCATGTGGTCTGAGACCTACTTTCACCAAAACCTGGGTGTCAACTACCAGCTGCTGCATTTATCCTTGTATTCAACAAGTAATTACTGAACACCTACTGTGTGCTAGACACTTTTCTAGGCCTTGGGATCAGTTTGTTAGAGCTGCCATAACAAAATACCACAGACTGAGGCAGGGGCAGGGGGACTTAAACAACAGAAATTTATTTTCTCCCAGTTGTGGAGACCAAAAGACTGAGGCCAAGATACCGATTGGCAGGACCAATTTCGTTTGAGGCCCCTCTCCCTGACTTGTAGGTGGCCATCTTCCCTTTCTGTCCTCACATGGCCTTTCCACAATGTGGGCACATGTCTGCGTCCAAATTTCCTGTTCTTAAAAGAACATCAGTTATCCTAGATTAGGGCCTACTCTAATGAACTCATTTTGATTTAATGACTTCTTTAAGACCTTATCTCCAAATTCATTTACACATTCTGACATACTGGAATTTAAGGCTTCAACACATGGATTTGGAGGGAACACAAGTCAGGGCACAACAGATGGGATATAGCTGGGCACAAAAAAGACAGATCCTGAGAGGCAGCTTCTTTTGAGTGTGAGCAGTTTGCCCGTGATGCTCTCTTGATTTGTTTCCTGAGCCATCTCTCAGTAAAGTGATAGACTGAAGGGTAGCAAACAGAGCAGCAAAGGAGCTCTCCTAGATGGGGTCTGAATCCCTCCTGTTCTTTACAGGAAGCTCTGATCCCTTACAAATATATGCCATTACTCACTGACAGTACATCCTATTACTGTTTTTGCTGATTCTATGCAAAGTGATAAATTTAGCCTAACTCTTTCTGAGTTGTAGGTAAAACGCATTTGGAATTACAGATGAAGAAATAGCAAGCTGTCTGCAAAAATGTATTCAGTGGCAGGATGACTATAATCCATGGAGATAATGTTCACCTGTAGGTATAATACAATTACAGATCGCCTTCATTAAGCATTTGTTCTATTACAGGCTTTGTGCTAAATTTGTTATATATGCCACCTTGTTAATCCACAAACAATGCCTTGATATCATCATTCCCATTTTTTAGATGGGAAAGATTGACACTGAGAGAAGTAAAGTGACTTAGCTCAGATTTGAGCTAGACCAGGTAGACCAGGATTCCGAGCCTGTGCTATTAACTGTAATGCCCCCGGTTTCGAATCCGAGAGACCACCAAGGAGCCGATACCGATGCAAATGCACGAGGGTTTATTTGCAAGCTCGAGCTTGGGCCCAAGTATACCCGACACAGTGGAGCAGGGACTTGGACCCCTAGGTTAAGAGGCGTAGCAGTTTTATAGGGGCCAGTGGCCAATGAGATTGTAACACACACAGAAAGTTGCATAGTCATGTCAGTCCACATGCAGGTGGCCAATTGAATTACAATTTACCCTATAGTAACTGTTTGAACTAGCCTATCACTCTGGTCAGAATTGGCGCGCAAGTTTGGCGGGCAAAAGGCGGGGTTTACATTCTTTGGCAGTTAGTGGTTCTGCATTCCTATATGAGCCGGTTTCCAGTAAGGGTGTGCTCAGCGGCTTGACTAGGGTGGGGGAGTGTCTTAAGCAATAAGTAGGTCATGTGGGGGTTATACATGAGATGGTGGGTGTAGCACAAAATGGAGTTAGTCTTGCTCTGCTTGTCCAGGGGTAGGGGATTTTTGTTAAATTCCTTGGGTCCCACATTAACCACCAAAAAATACTGCTAAGGAAAAGTGGCATTGATTTTTGTTTAGGGAGGCATGGAGGAGGAAGTGATAGCTGGTGGTGCTTTGCTGAACTTTAAATTGTATAACTGGAGCTGGAAGGGACTGATGAGATCATCCAGTCTTCGCTCAAAGACATACCTTGGGTGAATTAAAAAGAAGTATAATTCTGGTTTTCTAATTCCACATCTAGTATTCTTTACTGTATCCCCATGAGGTCCCTCTGATTCCTCATTTACCACATAATAATAACAACACAAAACCATATTGTTATTTTTAGAGTGCCTTTTTGTTCTCATAATGTTTTCACCTACTTAAATTTAAAACAAAACAAAACAAAACAATGGGCTTTAATTGGCTAAACAGGAAATGCCCTGGGCTCTTCCAGGCAAAGAGAAATTTAACCAAGCTTAACGGGAAATGTCTGAGCAGTTGTGTTTCTCAACAATTCTGCGTTGTTTTTATCCTGGGTCCCAGTCATGAAGATTGACTAGAAGGAGCAGACTGTAAGGCTTTTGGTCATCAGGTGAGGCAGAGAACAAAACTTCAGAATCAGGACACACAGGACTCAGTGTAAAGAGTAGAACTGTACCTTAGAGGAAACACAAAGAGAAGGCATTTCCAGGGGTAAAGCAAGAAATTAATAAATCATTAAGATTCCTTGGGAGCAAGCAACAGAATCCTATGCTGGCTAAACTAGAGGGAAAGAAACAAAAAGAAATGCATTGTCCTGCTCGAAGGAACCTCATCAGTGAAAAGAAAGGCTGAAGAAATCAGGCTTAGAACAGAGGAAGCAGGCAACTCCAGATTATCTCAAAAATTAGAATGAATGAACAGAAATCGTATCTTCTGCCACAGTTCTATTTCATCCCAGAATTAAAATCCCAGAAGAGAAAATACAATTGGCCAAGCTTAGGTTATGTGCCTGCTGTTGACTCGATGGTGTGGTTAACAAAATACCTATAGAGGTGGCCTCCAGGGACGACTTCAGTAGCAATGGGAGAAGAGCAGGCACTGGGGTTTACCATCCTTCCCGCTGAGAATACAAAATGATCTCAGGACCCTTTTAAAATTACTGGGGACCCCAAAGAGCTTTGACTTGTGTAGATATCATATTAGAAATTAGAACTGGTAAATTTTAAAATATTTATTTGCTAATTTATTTAAAAGTAACAATAAGTTTCTTTTTATTTATTTATTTATTTATTTTTACATGTTTATTTACTTAGAGAGAGAGAGAGAGAGTGAGAGCGCAGGAAGAACAGTGACAGAGAATCCCAAGCTGGCTCTGCTCTGACAATAGCACAGAGCCTGACCTGGGGCTTGATCTGGCAAACTGTGAAATCATGACCTGAGCGGAAATCAAGAATCAGATGCTTAACTGACTGAGCCACCCAGGAGACCCTATAAATGTTAATGTATAAATGTTATATTTTAAAAATAAAAATAGCTGTATTTAATAAAGCCAGAAACATTAGTAGGAAGAGTTTTGTATTATATTTTTGCAAATGTCTTAATGTCTGGTTAAATAGAAGACAGCTAGGGGTACCTGGGTGGCTCTGTCGGTTAAGCAACTTACTCTTGGTTTCAGCTCAGGTCATGATCTCAAGGTTTGTGAGTTTGAGCCTCTCCACACTGACAGCATGGAGCCTGCTTTGGATTCTCTTTCTCCCTCTCTCCTTCTGCCCCTCCCTGGCTCGCTTGCTCTCTCCCTCTCTCAAAATAAATAAATAAACTTAAAAAAAAAAGAGATAGCTAGATTCTCATATTGCACTCACTCTGTTCTGATATTTTATTCTGTTTAAAGTATTTAGAGAAAAGCTGTCCTCACAAAGATGTTTAGGAGAAAGAAGGAGTATTTTAATAGCCTTTCACATAATTGTGGAGATTCTTCTTTCATATTATACCAAAACTCAACAAATAGTAATTTCTTAAAAATCTGAAACTTTATTAATAAACATTTCTTCCTCAGATACTTTAAAATCCATTACTATCTTTTGCACTTTGAATGTGTCTTTTACCCACACGAGATTTTGTATCATCCTGCATTGGTCATTTGGAAAATATTGGCTCACTGAGTTATGCAGATCTTCCAAATATTGACATGCTTTATTTACAATGTGCAAAATCATAGTGATTAATATCACCACTGATCTCATGAGTAAAGTATTTAAGCATCAGGACACTGTCAGACTCATGGTGGCAGATTCTAAGTTTTGTAATATTTTCTAAGTTTTACATGAAGTCTTAAGTGTTATTAGTAGCAAAAATACTGTTAGTGGCTTTCCTTGAAGTGACTGGCCCACTTTGTTCATTTTGAGAAAGTGTCTGCCCAATCAGTACTCAGGTCTGAAAAACCATAGTTCATCTGTGAGTCATCCTTTTGAGTCGAAATGGAATTCCACGGGAGGAAAAAAAAAACCCAGTTAATCCAACTTGCACTCAAACAATTGTACAAATGCTTTTCCTTGAGACAATGATCATAATTTTGCAGAAAATGGAAATGCTTTATGGTGTACTTCCCATTTCGTCATAAAGAATATTAAAATGACATGTACCCATGGGTCGAGACTTAAGAAGTTAATCACTCTTATTGCACCATCAATGACTATTTATTTATATATTTATTTTTAATGTTTATTTATTTTTGAGAGAGCCAGAGATACAGTGAGAGTGGGGGAGGGGCAGAGAGAGAGGGAGACACAGAATCTGAAGCAGACTCCAGCTCTGAGCTGTCAGCATAGAGCCCGATGTGGGACTCGAACCCACGAACCTTGAGATCATGACCTGAGCTGAAGTTGGAGGCTTAATTGACTGAGCACCCAGGTGCCCCCATCAATGACATTTTAACATGAAACTGGCCTTTAAAAAGTTGTTAGCATGTGGCTGTGAAGAAAGCAGTATGATGGCCACAAGAGCTGTTGGGGACACAGCCTGAAGGTGTGCCAAAGTGCTAGTGATTTGACTCACTGTTACTTTTTCATCACCTCTTACTTGAAATAATTGAAATAATTGAAATAATTGTCAATTTAAACGTTTTCAAAAACGAAAGCAACACAAAGAACATCCATATATTCTCCATATGTTTACTTTGATTCCCTATTTTTAACATTTTATTCCCTTTGCTTTATTATTTGCCTTTTCCCCACCCCCACTCATTTTTCATCTTTATTTTATTCGTTTATTTTTTTGCTGAATCATTTGAGGGTGAGTTACACACATCGTCATTTACCCCTAAATATATCAGTTGGTATTTCCTAAGAAGAGAGGTATTCTCTTCCATAACCACAGTACAGCTATCAACTACATAAAGTTACATTAACAACACATTTCTATTGCCCTTCTTCCAGTTTTGTCAGTTGACCTAATGAGGTTATATGTACAAGATCCAGTGTGGAGTTGAGTGTTCCATTTAGTTCTCTTCCTTAGCCTCCTTTAATCTGGAATATATTTCCACAACATTATTTTTTCCTCTTTTAAGACGCTGATATTTTTGAGAGTAAAAGCCACATTCCTCCCTGCCCCCATGGGGAAAACAAACAAATGAACAAACAAACAAACAAGAACATTTCCTCATTTTGAGTTTGTATGATGTTTCATTGTGATCAGATTCAGATTATGCATTTTAGGCCAGAATCCTGCAGAGGTATCTTTCTCAGGAACCACATCTGGAAGCCCGCCATCACCATATGTCTCTCACTGATGATGTTGATAATGTTCATTGTGATCACCAGTCAAGGGGTGGTCCAAGCTCTCCACTGTATAATTACGATGCTCTATTTTTCTCCTTTACCACAGAAAGTAGTCTGGTGCTCAGAATGAGGAATGGTGCTCAGGGAGAGACATGCCAGGAGCCTCACCCATAGCTAAATTTTATTTAGTTGATGCACTCCTGGGCTTCAAACGAGTGCTGTAATTCTTTGAGATTCGGTGGTCTTGGGAGAAGGGAAGATGTACTTTGTATGCGAGAAAGGGGTGGCATGTGGTCAAAGGGCAGACTCTGGCAGAATATAGTTTCCAAAATGGTCATGACGAGATTTCCCATCTCACGTGACCTTTTATACAACGTGACAGTGTCACTTCTTTCACTGAGAAGTGAACTTTCTGTTCCCTCCCCCTTGAATCTGGGAAAGCCTGTGGCTATGGCAGAAGTCATGCTACCAGATGTTCAAAGCTACACCATAAAAGTCAGTGCAGCTTCCACCAGGGGCTCTTGGACCCTAGCCCCATGCTGTGAGGAACCTCCAGCCACAGGGAGGGGCCACACACAGATGTTTTGGAAGGCAGCCTCAGGTGAGGTCTCAAATGACCTGACCTGTGAGCAAGGAAGCCATGATGATATGTACCTTCAGTGCGGGTGCTGTCTGACTGAAGCCACATGAGAGACCCTGAGAAAGGACCACCCTACTGAGTCGAGTTAGCCCTCGGAGATTATAATACACTGATGATGTTGTTTAAGCTGCTACATTTTGGGATGCGTGCTCATAGACTCTTAAACAGTAGCGCCTGTACATAGGTGGGCAAGGCTAGAAGCTATACGCCAAACATGGGCCATGAAAGAGGTCACAGGTGACAGTGGACACTTGTACCTGCTCAGTGAAAGCCGCGAGAAGAGGCCTGATGAAAGAAAGACTTCAGACTTGTTGAATGTGGCTGTCCTAGAACCAAACCAGAAAGTGAGGAGGGGGTGTTTTCTGATGTCGATGTCACACCCTGAGTGCCACATGACGCAGCTATAGATGATCCCCCACTCTTCCCTTCCTTTCCTTTTCCTCTCCCCTCCTTTCCTGTACCTCCTTCTCTTATCCTGACTCTTCCTCCGTTTCTCATAGCAATTTGATGCAAAATGAAAGAACATGAGTTTGAAGTTAAGCAGGCCTGGATTTGAACCCTCTCATTCGTCACTCAACCTTGGGCAGATTGTCCCCCTTCTCCCAGCCTCACTTTCTCCATATGTAAACTGGAAGTTCTGCTACAGAGTTGCTGAGATGACCCACTTTTGTTAAAAGCAGTCAGTACCTTGCAAAGCGCACAGAAGGTCCACAGCCCAGGGTCCACATTCATTTGCTTCCCCGTCCCTGACCCAAAGCCAGTTTTCTCCTTTGCTTACTCCAAAGCTCCTTGGCCTTTGTCTGTAGGTTATCCCATTTCACAGATGCTGTTTTGTTGTCACTCCTGGTTTGCTCTGCCAATGCCTCCAGCAGACCTACAAATTCCAGATGCTGAGAGAAAAGCCCTTGATTCAGGCTGAATGCAGGGATGATACGCGCTCCAATGCAGATGGCACATTAGATACCTGTGGGAAGCTTGTGTACTGGATCAGAAACAGACAAAAACAAAATTTCTTGGCAAAAATGGGTTCCTGGTATAGGGCAGGCGGGAAGAAGCAGAGGCCAATGGAGGCTGACTTATGAAGCAAGCTTGCCCTCTGAAGCCAGGATCTCCCGACCACGGCCCCTGTGAAGTGTAGAAGAGGGAGTGATTTATCTGAAGGACATGAGAGGGAGAGCTGGGGCTCAGGGAGATGATATCTTGGAGAATAGACCCAAAATCCACAGGGTGTTTGATTACCCACCTTGGTGTCAGATGGTTATGCAGGTTAAATGGGCCCTATCGGCAGCGAGTGCACAAAGTCAGTGGGAATTTTGAGGGCAGACCAAATGCACCACTAGGAAGACTGTGGACAGAACTTTCTCCCTGTCTTCTCAAAAATTACAGATTCTATACTTCCTTTGGCCAACCGCTACTCATGAAAAATATCTCTTAGATGTCACCATTTACATTTGGGCTCTAAAGTGAGGTCACTTCCCCTTTTGGGAGCTTCCTAATATTCTGAAAGACAGGTAATAGTTTAAATTCATGTTATAGTTCAGTGGAAACTAATTCAAGATTGTTTATAACATTAATTTGACAGATGTTTATTAATCACCTACTGTGTGCCAGTTATTGTGTTAATCACCATGCTTTCAGTAATGAGTAAACAGGTGAACAAACAACCCCCCCCACCCCCGCCAGACGCACACACAGCTACAGAGAACAGAGAGACAAACACACACATATACGGCAGAGAAAGTCCTGGCATTCACAGCTGGTCCTCCATTTAATACATTGTTGGGGAATAAGGGGCGTATGTTCAGAGGTAGTTATTTTTGCTATAAATTAGTCAGATCTTATAATGTCATATTTGGCTCATGAAACTGTAGGAGAATTAGAAAAAAAGATTATTTAAAAATGACTCCCATAGGGACAGAAATAAATGACAGTGAGGTGTTTAAATTAGAATTTAGAAACCTAAAGATGACTTAAAACTAACTGGAGTATGTGAACTGGCCATGCTCTGTCTTCATAGAGAACTTTGCAAAAGGAAATGAACTTAAGCACCGTGGAAAAGATTGCATTGTTACCTAAGGAAGAAACATTTCTTAACACTCAAGGTGAGAAACCTAGGCTCTGGGATCTAGGAAGAATCTGGAGAGGAGAAAAAAGCTCCTTTTCTTGTTGGTCAGTTCTCTCCTTCCAAGTTCTTGGTCAGAAACTGTTATGGTGATCTTTCCATTCTTTTCTGCAAGATTTAGGCAGATGCGTGAGATTCCTGGGGGCTTGTGGTCCCCAAGTTCCTGCTCTGCCCCTCTGGGTCTGTCCACGGCACTGACCCCACCAGACTTCCCTAGTGAGAGCTAGCCTCCCAGGTCTCAATGTCATGCTCTGTCTTGCAGCCACCCCAACCATGTTCTTCTGCACAGGGGTTTAGGATCTTGTACTCCAAATGTCATTCTGGGCTCAGCAAGATCATCACCACCCAAGATCTACTGACTCAGTCTATAGTTTAATACAGTCCCCAGTGATCTCTATGCATATTAAATTTTGAGAAGTTTTGCTCTAGAATACTGGCCACCAAGCCAGCCAGACTTGACTCCAAAGCTTGGCTCTGGTACTGTCTGACTCTATGACCTTGGCTAATTCACCAACTCTGAGACTCAGTTTCTTCCTCGATAAAATGAGTACAACAGTTCTTACTTATTAGGCTCTCAGAAAGGCCCTTTCTGGTTACCTTATTTTACATGGATCCTTCCTTTTATATTTACCTCAGTACTTTATTATATTTTTTCCTTGAGAAAAATTATTACAACTTGAAATCACCTGTGTCTGTAGTGTTCTGAATGTCATTTCCATGAAGGCAGGAACCATTTCATCCTGTTTCTCCGGATATCCTTGGGATCTCACACAGTGCGTGGACCTAAAGGATGGCTCAATACTTATTCAAATAACAGAATGGTACAAGGATTAAATTAGATGATGCAAGAGAAACCTCAGCTCAACTTTGACTTGTAGAAAATGCTCATTAATGGTAGCGAATGATGAAACTGCATAATTTGTGAGGCCCAGTGCGAAATAAAAATGCAGGACCCCTTGTGAAAAAGTTATTAAGAATTTCAAGGTGGTGACAGCAGAGAAGTAAACCAAGCATGAGTCCCTCTCAGAGCCAGAGGCTTTGCAGTCATACAGGCTGCATACCCAGCAAGCCAGCCTTGGGGACTGACAGTCTTCCTATTATGGTGGTGACTGTGCGAGACGTTGCCACCACCCAAGGATGGGGTGTCTCGCCTTTTCCCCTGAGCTGGGACGTCCTGGGCAAGAGCCCCACAGTCTCACATTGCCTTCCTGAGCTCAGCTTTTCCCTTCCTCACCTCCTCAGACCATGAGGCCAGGAGATAACTTGAAACTTGAGAAAGTACAAAATGGACCCCTTTGGGGTGGCCAGTCCCTCAGTATTCCTCACAGCAAAATGCTGATTTATACCTGATGGGTAATTGTGGCAGCCATTGAATCAGCAAAAGTTCTGAAAATGTGTGCTAAACAGAATTTTAAATGAGCTTCCATAATGCACGTACACATAATGTATGGCTTTTAATTTACTTGATAATGTAAAAATACAGTCTGAGATGAGGAAGGAGGCAGACAGAGTCACTCAATTCTAATGTAACAACTTTTCTTTATGAGAGCCTGAAAATAAGGGCAGGGCTCAGAATATAAAACAGTCATGAGGAATTGAAGCTAAAAACAGGACAGATGAGTTCACTAGAAAACAGCCCGCCTGGCCTGGTTCCAGGATCTGCTGAATTGTGGGAATGTGGTTACTAAAAGCAAAAGAAAGATATTTCCAGGGGTCCTAGCCTTTCCAGATTGAGAATGACATCCTTAGTGGGTTAAGTTTGTCCTTTCAGAGGCTGGGCTCCGTTAACTGTTAAGTGGGGAAAATCACCCACCTGTCTCACAGACTACGTTGTAAGGGGATCAAAGAATGCTGCTCCTCTTGTGAAAGTGCTTTGACATTATGGCGTACACAAATAAGGCGTTATACTCCGTAGACAAGGGCACTATCCTGGAAGTCAAAAAACCTAGTTTCTGACATAAATTTGCTTATTTATGAACTGCCTGTCATCAGTGTTTGGGAGCTGCACAGATAGAACTGGGTGTAAATCCCAAGCTTGTCACTATCTGGCTGTGTAAGCTTGGGCAGGTTCTTTATGCTCTCTGAACCTCAGTGTTCTCATCTATAAAATGGGTTGAACTCCATCCCTGGGGAGTATTAGCACCCCTGACCCATGGCAAGTCCTTAGAAAATCTTTCTTGGCTTCACATTTCTGTTGATTGGGATAATAATAATAATAATATATATATGAATATATATATATTTATTTTGAGAGAGAAAGCACAAACACAAGTGGGGGAGGGGCAGCAAGAATGGGAGAGAGAACCCCAAGCATGCTCTGCACTGTCAATGCAGAGCACAATGTGGGGCTTGATCTCACCAACCATGAGATTGTGACCTGAGCCAAAATCAAGAGTTGGACGATTAACAAACTGAGCCACCTAGGCGTACTGGGATAATAACGTTTAGAAAACTTCAAAGCACTCTCCTGCTATAGGATATCCCTGTGTGCTGAATTCAAGCTGGGGAAGCTGAATTGCCCCTACAGCTACTCTTCAACCTTCCACCGGCCCCAAATTTCCAGTAGTTTTCTAGTTGTGGTGCTAGAGTCTTTTGTTCAGTTATTTGTTATCTACCCTTCCCAAGTTGTTAATTTGTAGCTATGATAGTAGCTCTCTTATAGGGGTTTGTGCTTCATTGAAAGATTTTGAAACTAAAAGAGCTAGCTGTCCAGAAGCAAAAAGGCAACAGGTAGGGGGAGATAATATTCAGAGACGCCTTGCCCTACTGGGTGTACCTTCAAAAGGTACAGCTCACGTACCACACAAGTCTAGGATCTTAAATACACATTTGGCTGGAAATACAAGTATCCCTTGACATTGCTGCTTGGCCTTAATGATTGTTTGGTATTGATAATGACCCCACTTCTGTCATCTCTTATTTTATTGGGCATAATTCTCAGCATTACATGTGTTTAGTTAACACAAAATGATGGTGGCTTCACAGTTCATTATTTCCCCAGTAGCTGTGTATGTGACTCCCCAGCTCTTTTAGCAACAGACACTACCCAACTCTAGACAGCTTCAAAGACCTTGGACCTAGGTTGGACTAATCAACATTAGCTTCCCCTGTCAGAGTGAATGGGTCAAGAGGTGGCCATGTGACTCAAACAGGCCAATTCTGTCCTTTGTCTGGATTTTCCCAACAAACTGGTGAACACAGGGGAAAATGTGAGGTCAGAATGGTCCCCAGCCCAGTTTCCTTGTTGGTACACAGCTATAGAAATGAGACAGATGGATGAGTTGTACAGAGTATCCTGATGACGCTTTAGCCAGGTCCATGCCTTCCTTTCCCCAGGTTTGAGGATGTGAACCAGTATGCCCCCTCTCACCCTTAAATCCTAGAACAGTTGAGTTTGTTCTTGTCCCTTATAAACAGAAGTCCTCATTGTATAATCTGATACAAACATCCATATGGATAACCAACAAGAAGTGGTTTCTCTTGGAGTTGTGGTAGCAGACATGATATTACAGAAACAATAGAGTGAGGGACTGTCACTAAACAGAGGCTGGTGGGTACAAATTACTCTTGCAAGAATGTTGGTGGAGAATGGAAAGAAAGAGATTAGGCTATAGTAGGTGTGATATTGTGGTATGATAAGAAATATATATTTGGTCTTCCTCCCTGGTTCCTGGCACAGGACTTCTGAAACCCTTGGAATTTCCTGAGAAATACGGATGAGAGGAGTATCTTATTATTCATAGTAAGCCCTTTTCAACCATACCTGAGTTTATGCTAATGAAGTGACTCTCAGTAGGCCCCTAGATAGCTTCTGGTTGGGAGCTGGTTGCCAGAGAAAACAACCATGTGATTAGAGGGTTGGAACTTTCAGCCCCACCCTCTAACCTCTGAGGAGAGAGGCTGGAGATTGACTTTATCACCAATGGCCAGTGATTCAATCAACCATACCTACATAAAGGCATCTCTCTACAAACACCAAATGAAGGGGCTCTGAGAGCTTCTGGGTTGGTGAACTCATCCACGTGCCAGGAGAGTGGCAAACCCCAAACTCTATGGGAGCTCGTGCTCTTGAGACCCTTCTGAATTTTACCCTACGTAACTCTTCAACTGGCTGATCACTTGTGTCATTTATATCATCTTTTATAATAAACTAGTAGTCTAAATAAAGTGTTTCCCTGAGTTCTGTGAGCTGTTTAGCAATATACTGAGCCTGAGGAGGGGGTCATAAACACCCCCGATTTATAACAGGTCAGACAGAAGTACAGGAGGCCTGAACTGGCATCTGAAGTATGAGTAGTCTTGTGGGTCTGTGCCTCTAACTTGTGTGGTCTGACTCCAACTCCAAGTAGTTAGTGTCAGGATTGAACTGAATTGTTGGACACCCAGTTGGTATCTGGAGAGTTGAAGAATTGGTTGCCGTTGTGAAAAAAAATCTACACATTTGATGTCAGAAATTTTCTGGTGTTATAAAAACAGTAAATATTACTGGTAGGGTAGCGAGCTCAAGGGAAGGTATGCTTTTCAGGCTGGAGGAGAACTTTAACTGCCTGACTTATCTCACTTCTCTTTAAGACAGGGAGGAGCATTATTTCAGGAGAAATGGAGAATACTGTGCCAGTAAAGGCAGTAACATTGGTCAATAGGGAGACAATTCTCCTTTGAGAGCAAGGGAAGAGAAAGTGAAAACAGAGAAACCTGAAAGATGAAAAGAAGTCAAGAAAGCTCATGCTGGGGTAGCCACAATTTTTTCAGTGCCAGAGAATATTTGTGGGATTAAATTGCTATTTGTACAGAATTGGGGTCTCCCTGGGGCTGGTGCTATGCTCCCTCCTAGAGCCAAGGAAAGAAAGGAAAGAATGGTAGCAGGAACAGATCTAGGAATGGTGAGGTCTTTGGGATTGATGTCCATCTTGTAATTGATAATTTGGCATTGACTGTCATATCTCAGACTCCCTCCCATGGCAAGGGCATCTGTTGAGACTGTGGAGATATGTTGTGCACGTAGCTATGGAGAGAAGACAGGTTCTGCTAAGTCAGTGAACCTGACAGAGCAGAGAGAATCAGTGGGCTGTTTGCCCTTGTAATCTTTCTTTCATCTCCCGGTCAACTGCTATATTTCCCATGGGGACATTTTCTGATATCCTGGTCCCCCTGGTATTGTGGAGAGTGACTGTCCTGCATTGCCATGGCTGTTTATTATTCCCTGGTCCCTGAGACAACAGACTCGTATGAAGACTTTCAGTAGCCTCCACTGTCTTGGCAGCTCTTATCTGCCTTAAGAATATTCTAGACCGTATCCATTGTTTGCCAACTTAGCTTTTTGTCTTATTTTGACCTTCAAATATTTAGCTGAGACAATATAAATGTAGAGTTTAACCTACACTGTATAAACTCTGTATAAACTCTGAGGTGTCTGATTATAAAGTTAGGTGGCCCTGGTTTTGAACCTCATTGCTGCTTCTAATCACCTCATGTGACCAAAGTTATTTAACCACTTTAATATTCCATTATTCATTGGTGAAAAAAGATACTAAAAGTCCCTACTTACTGTGTCATGTAGATTAAATGTGATAACATATGTAAAGTTCTTAGAATATAGCCTCTTAGAATATAGCCTTAGAATATAGCAGGTATTTACATAGCTAAATTTAATTAGATAGCTAGTGAGGGAATCCAGGGTTCCTTATTTCTTCTTCTTTTTTTTAAGTTTATTTATTTATTTATTTTGAGAGAAAGAGGCAGAGAAAGAGGGAGAGGTAGAATACCAAACAGGTTCTGTGCTGTCAGCACAGAGCGTGGATTCGAACCCACAAACCATGAGATCGTGATCTGAGTGGAAACCAAGAGCTGGCTGCTTAACCAACTAAGCCACACAGGCATCCCCCATATTACTTCTTATATAATGAGTTTTTGAGGATTTTTTTTGTTTGGTTGGTTTTGATTTTGTTTTGTTTTGTAAGTTTCTTTACTTATTTTGAGAGAGACAGAGACAGAGAAACACACGCATGCACAAGCAGGGCAGGGGCAGAGAGACAGGGAGAGAGAGAATCCCAAGTAGGCTCCAAGCTGCCAGCTCAGAGCCCAGTGCAGGGCTGGAACCCACAAAGTGTAAGGTCATGACTTGAGGCGAAATCAAGAGTCAGATGCCCAATTGACTAGCCACCTAGGAGCCCCAGAGATTTCTTTACAGAATTAATAGGGAGGTCACTTTAAAGCATCCATTATTAGCTTTATTTTTAATTCAGGACTTGTTTAAAGGTAAACCACTAAATATCTCTGGTGTCAGTAAGTGTTATCACCTGCAAAATCTAATCCATTGGTATGACCACCTGGGGCATGGTCATGAGGATTTTCTCAGCAAAATTGAAAGGAATGGTGTGATTGATTAGTGATGTCTACCATGGAAATGGTTAAGGGTACTGACTGCCCCTGTTCCCTGTATGTACTGACTCTGTATAAACTCTGAGGTCATAGATCACAGGTGCAAGTCATAGACCAAGGAGTGTTACATAATTTCCAGAATTGCCAATGCTCAAGGAGAAGGTACTGGCTAATTTGAAGAAGCTAGAGAAGAAGCTGTCATTAAACCCAAGGTCATGGAACAGTGGATAGCAATAATAAGAAAGATACATTGCATTCTGCAGTCTTGTACTTGGAGAATGACAGAGCAGTGTGCATGTGTAAATCTGGAGCCTCTAGAATTGACAGGTTTAAGACTATGTCTGCATGATCTCAGGGAAACTGTTTGCAAAGCTTTAAAAAATGTGCCAATCAACTGGTTGCTGATGTCGGGACTTGTGTCTTCTCATCTGTTCCTCTGCATAGCTAGATCTACTTGAATCTCACCTGTAGCTCAGCTGGTACCACCCTATACCCTGAGCCTAACCCTTCCTGCTGTCAATAGGGATTTTAAGAACTCTAGTAGGCTTCCAGATAAGCTGGCACCACCCACCCTGGTATCTAAGCCAGTTCTGCTCTGAGTCTGGCCATGTTGCCTTGAGCCCTCAAGAGTTGGGATCTCCTTTTCTGATGGCCCTCAATGCAGCCTATTGTCCTCCTGTCTGTCCAAATCTCTGAAGAGATTTTTCTTCTGGATCCTTCATACTCAGGATGTCCTGCTACCTCTTCCTTTCACTGGCCAAAGCCTTTCTTAGATTACAGCCTATATCTTATTAATGAGACTTTTCATTTCCACAGTGTCAGGATGGGCAATGGAGATAATGTGCACTTTAAAATAAGCTAGACCTAGGGGCGCCTGGGTGGCGCAGTCGGTTAAGCATCCGACTTCAGCCAGGTCACGATCTTGCGATCCGTGAGTTCAAGCCCCGCGTCGGGCTCTGGGCTGATGGCTCAGAGCCTGGAGCCTGTTTCCGATTCTGTGTCTCCCTCTCTCTCTGCCCCTCCCCCGTTCATGCTCTGTCTCTCTCTGTCCCAAAAATAAATAAAAACGTTGAAAAAAAAATTAAAAAAAAAAAAAAAAAAAATAAGCTAGACCTAGGTTCCAGTTGTAGCTTGACTTTTTCTTAACTATGTGGCTTTGGACATGTTGCTCATTTTTCTCATCTATAAAATGGAGATGGTAATTAATATGGCAGAGTGTTATATCTTGGAGGAAAATAGACAAATATATTGGAGGACCTAACGCATAGTAGCTGCTAACACATGAACAATAACAACAACCTAACACTAACAATAGCTGTTATTTATTGAGAAATTAGCATGTATGAGGCATTGAACCAAGTGTTTTCTTTAGCCTTTTGCCCATAATGAAATTAATACTACAATTCACATTTCATAGACAAAGAATCTGAGGATTAGCCAGGTCAGTGACTTACCCAGTATTACCCAGCAAATAAAGGGCAGAGCCTGGATTTGAGCCAAGATCTGTCTGTCCAACTCTAGAGCCTGACCTCCTTCTATCCCACTTTATGGTCAACAAATGGTATAAGCATCTCCCACCCATTTGGATGAATTTTCCCCTGTTCTCTGAAGCTACGTTTGTCCCAAGCATTTACTAGACTCTTCTAGACATAAATGATTGCAACTTTCCTCTTCCCACTCCTCCCGTTCCCATGGAACATTTTATGACTGGCCATGTCACAAGTTATGACATCCTCAAGTCTATTATACCAAACAAATTTGAGTTTTAAAATATTGAATCGGTTTTAGATACAGCCATGGGAGTAATTTAAAAATCTGGGCTCCCAACCAACAAAGTAATTTCCCTTTATTAATGGGAAAATAAACATCTCCTGTAAAGAATGTTTTCTTCCTTCCATGGCCCTTGTCCTCAGAAATACAGGGCTAGGTAAGCATCAGTCATGCCTGAGGATATCATGTGAGACTAGGTGAGCAGGTTGTGGATCCACAGAAAACCTTGTGTATGTGTCTACTTGATCCTGCTTCCTGCTCCCTCAGTTCCTACTGACTGTTAGCTCTGTCTTCTTTTTAAAGGTCAGACTGGAGTCATAGAGGGACCCCTTTTTGGGGTGTTTTTAGCAAGCCAATGAATTAAGATTTGGCCCCTCTCGGTACCAATCACCATCAGGGTAATCTGGCAACAGAGAAGAGGAAAACTGTAATTTACGGATCCAAATATTGGTCCAAGTATTTTGTATACATTATCTTATTTAATTATCCAATAACCCTATAAGAGAGTCATTAGTATTTCCATTCTTACAACACTGTGGTTCAGAGAAATTAAATAACCTGTTTTACATTAAACAGTTACTAAATAATGGTACAACCCAACACATTTTATTATAAAGGCACATCTTTTGAACCCAAGGTTCATATAGTGAATAATGAGTGTTAACTCTCAAAACTGGTGTCAGAATTTCTCATTGATTCAATACCTATTATATCAGATGCATAATTAGAATCTACCCAAAACTGATGTGAGTTTACAGCCAGAGCCTGAAATGGAGAGATGCCGTTCAGCTATTTGCATACAAATAGCCTACAATTATTATGAAGTATAGTCCATTATAGAATTTGGTTTAGCTTGCATTTTAGCTGAAACCATAAAGTCAGCTAGGAAAGAGTTAGCTTTATCAATTACATTTGTGTGAACCCAGTTTTGTTTTTTAAGGTTTCTAAATGGATATGCTAAGGGAAAAAATACCCATGGGCTAAAATTATGTAATCAGCATTGTGGGAAATGAGATTGAAGTTTTTGAAAGTCTGAATCTCTTTCTAAGGAATATGCCCCAAATCCCAACTAGTGTGTTATACTTTTGGCTGTGATCTCAGTATTGGATCTGCACTTGACTGTCCACTCTCGAGAAACTTGAGGTAGCTCCCTGGGGCATAAGAGTCCCAGATTCCAGGCACATAGCTCTGGCTCTTTCTCTTTATTTTTGGACAACAATGGACCCCTGGCTACCACAAGAGATAATGTATTGGATTTAGTTTTCCTATAGCCTCCTCATCAAAAAAATAAGGATTTAATAGATACCTAAAAGAGGTTCTGTAAGAGTTAGATAATAAATGTAAAATCTTTAGTACAGTTCATGGTACATAGTAAATCACTCTGAATACAAATTATTATAATTGTTATAAGATGATTTTGAATGTGCATAACCTAATAAATTCAGTGACCCATATGGTCCAATCATAAGAGTGGTATGTCACATTCAAGGAAACAATTTAACAACTAAAGGTAGTTAAAAGCAATAGAAATCTCTATTTGCATTTCCTGGGGATCATCAAAGAGAATCCCATTACTAAGCCACCTTGACATTTTGTAACATCACTTTTCCTTTTTTCCTGCAATTCCCTTACATCCTGTAGCCACTCCAGTATCTCTCTCTTAAAAATTTAGCTCCAAAAAACTCTTCCTATGGTAACAGGCTGTAAAGTTTTTGATCTTTATTCTCCTTATCCCTCTTTCTATCACTTTATTATGTGGGTTGACTTAGCTTCTTTCAGTAAGCAAAAATCCTTCCTTAGCAGGACTGGGAAGGAGTGGGGACTGAGCAGGCAATGTAGGATTATTTTTATTGGACTGGAGGTGGAGTGGGGGTGGCTGTGAGCACTCAAAGACTAATAACTTTAGTTACATCACATAAATATAACTCTGGAGCGAGGAAAGTTCTGGCTTCTAAGCTGCTCACCCTGTACCTGAAGCCCTACTTGATGAGGAAATTTGATACACTTAACTACATGGAGAGGGAGAGATAGATAAGAAAATCCTATGTCAATGAAAGGTCATTCCATATGAAAAGTAATTGAAGGGCCTGGCAAAAGGGAAACTCAGGGATGTTACGACAGCTGCCTTGAGGATATCCATAGATGGCAAAACTAGTCCAGAGAATTTAGAGAGTAGACTGTTAGCTCAGTGTATTGAAGAATGTTCTTGTAGTGAAAGCTGGAAGGCAAAATGAGCTCCCCTAAGAAGCAATGAGTTCTTTCTCACTGGAGATATTTAAAATAAGACTGATAACTTCCAGGCAGACCTATTGCAAATGGTGTAAAACATCTGAGAAGAGTTGGAAGAACCATAGAGTTCCCTTTCCATGCTAAGATTTCAGAATTTGATTAATTAGAACAGAGTTCAATACATACTTCTGATATCAACAACTGGTAGCTCCTTACTCGAGGTCCTGCTCATGTATGGCAACTGAGGAGTATATATTTTGGTGGGATTCTGTGCTCTAGTGCCTTCTCTGGCCCTGTCTTTTCTTCCCTTGGTTTTAGCAGCATAGTTCTCATCCTTATCCTAGCCCTCGTATAACTTCTATGAAGTGGTTGGTGTGATTTCAAACACCATTGCTCTCTTTATGCCAACCGAGAGGGTCAGAGGAGGCATGAGTCCAACAGAACAATACTATGGCATAGGTCAAAGTAATGACCCTTTGTCTGGACTTAAGGGGTTTTTGGCTCTTGGCCAGGATCTGACACTAATTCTATAAGCCTCACCACATCCTTCCATCTCCTTATCTTTAAATGAGGTATGCATCTTTCTAAGGTTCCCATGTTTCTTTGAACTCATGACACTAAGGACCTAAATACCCCTCCAGTGCTAGTGCTTGGAGAAAGCTGAAAGTTAATTTGGGGCTCTGAACCTCAACTAAACAAAGCTTCCATATTCTGGCTCCTCCTCACCACGACTTTAACTTTATTTCTAAAAATCTGTTTTGGAATTCCCCAATGTAATAGGCACGTAATGAATGTAAACTAAATAATAACATGTCTAGTCAAGGGGGGGGTCTACTTTTTAAATTGACAGTAAACATTTCTTTCTGTACAGAAAGGTGACTAAAAGTGTATCTAATGATATCAAAGAGAGAAAAATTTTTTCTTCCATGCACATAATTACTAAGATCTATGCACATTGGGGAATGCATTCTGATTTCCTATAATTTTGCAGCCAGTTGCGTCTTCAGAGATCAAAAATAGCCTTTAAAAGAGAAACTTTCAGGCTGATTCCAGGAACAGGAATCAAGCTGAAGGAACGTGTTTAGTATTTTAGCTCTTAATTCCAGGAAGGTGAGCTTCTTTTCCTCTTTAAGATATCTGGAGTAACAACAAAAATTGGTAAAGGTGTAAGAATTAAGCCAAGTCCACAGGGCGCCTGGGTGGCTCAGTCGGTAAGCGTTGGACTTCAGCTCAGGTCGTGATATCGCGGTCCGTGAGTTCAAGCCCCACGTCGGGCTCTGTGCTGACAGCTCAGAGCCTGGAGCCTGTTTCAGATTCTGTGTCTCCCTCTCTCTGACCCTCCCCCGTTCATGCTCTCTCTCTGTCTCAAAAATAAATAAACATTAAAAAAAAATTAAAAAAAAAGAATTAAGCCAAGTTCTATAGTGATAGGTTGGGGATATTGCCAATTTCTCACTGTTTTACCATCATTCATGGACTGTCCTTTAAGGACTAATTGAAGTTGATGAAGCTACCTTTCTTACATCTTTACCAACTCCTCCTTCTTCTGATCTACTTTTACTTCTGGAACATGATTCCATGGTACATAACTAATCCTAATAAATTGCAACGTTGTATGATTGTGTGTTTGCCAAGATTAGGCTGTGAGTTCCTTGAGAGTTGATTGTATCTCATTGATCTTCATATGTTCTAGTAGTTAGAATGTATATGTATGCAAGTAACAGAAAAAAGTCAAGCTAACTGAACAATAAGGAAATGTATGAGATTAAATAATTGGAAACTCAGACCTAGAGCAGTGTTAAAAGCTGAGTAATCTGGTAGTACTGATCCTGTTTCCCCATAGTGCATTTGGCCCTTGTTTCTCTGTCTTCAAACTGGTGGTAAGATGTGAGCAGTAATTAGGGTCTTTACATCCATATGAGGTCATAACCAGAAGAAAAGGGAGGTGTTTTCCTGTGATGGTTTCTTCAGACCAAGGAAGAGATTTCCCAGAAGTCTCTAGCCAACTCTTCTTAATCTCAAAGGCTGTGTAGGAATAAATCACAAGCAAGATGAATGAGTGTGTCATGATTGGCTTAGGTGAGTCAGTTCCCCTAACCATATGGATGTTATCCCAGGGAATACTAGCAGGGAAGAAAAGGACTGTAGTGAAGAAAGACCACAGTGCTCTCTCCGTACATCCAATCTCTAACACAAGACATGGTACTTAGATAATGCTCAGTATGTGTATGTGGAATGAATAAGTGAATTACCATGACCCCCTACCTGATATGCTCTTTTTAGAAATATTGTGTTTATAATCAGTATTTACTTAATTATATACTTTCTATTTTTTGATAATGTCATATGTGTCAGTCTTGTTTTAATAGATAAAGGCAGGATCCATGGCATGTAAGTGTTGGTTGATTGAATTAATAATGCTTTCTTGGTGTCCTTTCAATGTGGAGACTGGAAATGTATACATGTGGTAAGTGTAGTGGGTTATTTGTGAATTCTACTCTCTATTAAAGAGCAAGGCATGTGTGTCTTTGATAGGAAACCAGTGAAAAGGGGAATGTGCTTTTTGCGTTTAATTTAGCTAAGGCTTTGTGGAGCTCGGTTTAAAAAAACCTGGAGCCAACAAGATATTAATCACTGGATCAGAAAATCTTAGCACTAACTGTAATGCTTTGCTCTTCATTAGGCACTATGTGTTTGCGTGACTGAAATAAGTGCTCTCTCCTCTGTCTGCTGGAGTGAACTTGGCATGGTTTTTCAGGTGTAAAGTACCTGGAAGATAAGCATCAGTGAGACGATGAGCTGTGCCAGGTTGATGAAAGTGTCCACATGCCATAGAAGTGGTAGAAAAATGCCTTGCAACTGCTAACATTTACTGAGCAATTCTATGGTGCCAGGCATTGTTTTAATTGCGTTTCATATAAGCCATTTTTATCTTCTCAACAATTTCAAGATGTAGGTGCTCTTATGAGCACCATTTTGCAGTTGAGAAAACTAAAGTTTAGAGAATTAAAATAACTTTTCCAAGGTCATACTGTTAATATATGGTGGTGTCAAGATTTGAATTCAGACATGCTGGCTTTTGAGTCTGTACTCTTACCCACTACCGATGAATGTCTCAAATTCAAGGCTAAATACAAGGAACAAGGAAAGGTTATCTATCAGAAGAAAGACTAGAAGGTTAAAACCAGGAAAAATAGTTCAGGAAGCAAGAAATGAGATGAATTAGAACATATATCTCAGGACTCTATTGTGAATAATGTAAAACATGGAATGAAGGCCTTCTTGTATGTGAAGCCAAGTGTACAGTATGTTGGGAGGGTGAGTTCTAATGGCTTAAATTGTTCAAGAACTGGATGGTTTCTTCCCTTATATAACTTATGACCTAGCTGAGAAGGTAAGAATTATATAGGGAAAATATTAGTGAATTATGTAAGAATGTAGATACTCAAGGGCAACTGAATGGGCATTGTGGATTATAGAGAGATTAGATGAGAGATCTCTTTCTCTGCTCATCATTCCATGTCTAGCAGAGACTGGATTCACGGCAAAAACTGCGCATTGTTTTCCCTGGAGTCCGAAGTTCCAAGTGCCAATGGACATCTTTTCCTAAAGTCTATAGAACTGTCTTTATGAGCAGTACTTGGAGAAAGCAGTAGCAGAACAGCTCTGGCCTGCCTGGCTGAAACACGTCCGGTGGTGCTGTATCATGGAAGCCTTTACAGCCTGAGACTGGTTGTTGGATGCTGTTCATCTAGGCCTTCTGCAAGAAGGCTTGTTTCCTTTACTGTATTTGGCTAGGACAGCACTCCTGTGGGTGGCTTCAGTATTAAGTTTGGAACAGAGGAAGTATTCCAACACATGCCAAGAATTGAATTTTATTTTTAAAAGCTGCTTTTTACAGAACTGAATATATCTGTGACCCTCCCTGGTTATAGCAGACCCACACATGGGAATTGGTGTAGGGTGGGTGACTTGGGTATCTTTTAGTAACGGGTATATCTCAAGAACTGTTCTCAAGGGATACCACTTCCTTTTGAGAGCCCTAACATGCTCTCAGCCTCTTTCTTGTGGCTCTTGTTTTGTCTGTTTCTATCACTGTATTTTAACATCATGACAAGCTTTGTGACTGAGGTATGTTGCTTTGCTTTGTGAAAGAGAAAGTGTATTTTGTTGTTTCACACTTGAGTGTCCTGTTCCTCTGTCTGAGCACCAGGATGGAAGAGTTCAAGCATAAATCTGGGAAGGGGGATTGATGGAGCAAATCAGGACCTCCCACAGCTTGTCCTGTGGCCTTGGGAAAAGCATTCACCTACTCTCTACTTCAGGTAGTCCTGGGTACCCCAGGATGACAGTGTTCCCTGGAAGATCTGGTGAGAGAAATGATGGACATATGAAACACTGGAGAAGTCTGCATGGAAGATGGTGGGGAAATACCAATAGCACCATTACCCTCCTATCCCACCAATTCTCAGTCCTCTTCTTTAATTTTTTAGCTGTGGCAATGCCCTGGTTTTTAGGGGATGAGTGCACTGGTGACGCCACGGCCAATGGGCAGGAATCCCAGATCTCAGGGATTCAGAGGCAAAGCTGACCCACTGACTATGAGAGGAAAACATATATCTGTTTCCTCAACTGCAGCATGGGGATCCTGATCTACTTTTGTGAAGGCTGTAGGCAAGATCAGTGTGCTAGTGTTGGTGTGGCATTAGGAAAATAGGACAAACTGTTATTGTTTGTGGGTGGTCTGCCTTCCCCTTCCTCAGCTCTTGCTCCTGGAACTAGAGGCGTCTCTTTCCAACAAAACAGTGGACTGCCAAGCTGATTGCTTAGAAGGACTTTGAAAGCATTACAGAGTAGTGTCTTCATCAGACACCTGCCAGGACAAGCTTTGCTCAGGATTGCTATCCAGTTGGCTGTGTCCTCCTTTGAAATGAGCTTTTAGTTAAGTGATTGATGTATTTGATTTTTGACTTAGCTTAATGTAGGGTATTAACTCAATGCTCAGTCTTGTCAGCTGTTAGTCAATGCTCTGGAGACAGGATTGAGGCGGCTTTGGAGAGAGGTCCTCATGGTAAAGACTGCAGCTCAACGCTTTAAACATCAGTTTTAGATCTGCCCTTCCCCAACTACCTGAAATGGGAGGGGGTGAGGGGTAAGGAGAGGCACCTCTGCTTCTTCTCTTGAAGGCTTAAATCTTTCAAAAGGCTTAAGTGATTTCAAGGATACTTTAAATTGTTGCAAAAATTACCACATGCACAAAAACACCACAGAAAGATAGAGCCTAAGAGAGCGATATGCTTAGAGTCCAAAAGTCATACTTATCAACTAAAGGCAAAAGGATATGTGTAGTTTTTATTAGTATTTGTATACATATGTATTTGATTGATATCCATCCTCCAGGCAGGAAAACATAAGGGGCTTTCATGCCAACACATGGCACATTCTTGACGTGCCATGTGATCTAGCCTAGTTCCCCGAGAGTGATTACTGGCATCTAGAGCCCAAGCCTCACACGTCCTTTTCCTGGCCCTGTCTCCCGTGAACATAAAGGACTGTGGCTATGACAGGATAGGGTGGTGTTTACCACTGGTGATTCCAGGTCACTAATGGGACTGAGATGGGAGTGTGGTGGCTGGAGAAAATCCAGGGGCGAGAATTACTCTGAGGTTTCTTTCCCTCCCAGAAGAGAAAAGTGGTCTGATGTTTGGCATTTACATCTCAAAACCAAGCAAACAAACAAACAACAAGGACAAAAAAAAAAAAAAAAAGAAAAAAAGAAAAAAATGCTTGGGAAGTTGGGAAGACAATAGCTAGAGACTGGAAAGGTTAGTAGAATCCCCTTGTATCTGCTGATAAATAAATGTGAGGCCCAATCTATAAACATAAAGTATCAGTTAAGCAAGATGAATATAAGCTCTTAGAGAGCTGCTGACATTTTACCTCTGGTCAAAAATAATGTTAGTACACTTAAAATTTTGTTAAGCAGTAGATCTCATGTTAAGTGTTCTTCCCACAATAAAATAAAATGTAAAATAAATAAATGCATAAAGACAAAGGAAAATCAAAGGGTATGCAATACCTAGACTACGGAGGTGGGTCAACATTGCCTTCCTGGGGTAGAGGCAGCGTATTCTGGGTAAAGGACTAATGGAATCCTAATTGTATCACGTATTGGCTAGAACCTCTTGGGCAAGTGGCTTAGCTTTTCGAAGTCTCCATTTCCTCATCTATTATATGAAGTTATTTCTTTTCCTTTTTTTTTTTTTTCATTTTTTTTAACGTTTATTTATTTTTGGGACAGAGAGAGACAGAGCATGAACGGGGGAGGGGCAGAGAGAGAGGGAGACACAGAATCGGAAGCAGGCTCCAGGCTCTGAGCCATCAGCCCAGAGCCTGATGCGGGGCTCGAACTCACAGACCGCGAGATCGTGACCTGAGCTGAAGTCGGACGCTTAACCGACTGAGCCACCCAGGCGCCCCTCTTTTCCTTTTTTTAAAGTTTATTTATTTTTAGAGAAAGAGTGAGTAGAGGAGGGGCAGAGAGAGAGGGAGACAGAGAATCTTAAGCAGGCTCTGCATTGCCAGAGCGGAGCCTAACACGGGGTTTGAACTCATGAACTGCGGGGTAATAACATGAATCAAAATCAAGAGTCCAATGCTTAACTGACTGGGCCACCCCGGTGCCTCCAGAGTTATTTCTTTTTCTGATAGACTTATTACATGCACAAAATGATATTCTATATCGGCATACCTCAGAGACATTGCAGATTTAGTTCAGACCACCGCAATAAAGCGAATATGGCAATGAAGTGAGCCAAAGGAATTTTTTTGGTTTCCTAGCATACATAAAAGTTATGTTTATCCTATTCTGTAGCTTGTTAAGTGTGCAATAGTATTATGTCTAAAAAAAGCAATGTACATACCTTAATTAAAAAATACTTTATTGCTAAAAAATGTTAACCACCATCTGAGCGTTCAGGGAGTCATAATCACCGATCACAGATCACCATAACAAATATAATAATACTGAGAAAGTTTGAAATATTTCACGAATTACCAAGATGGGACATAGAGACATTAAGTGAGCAAATGCTGTTGGAAAAATGGCACTGTTGGGTTGTCACAAACCTTCATTTGGTAAAAGAATGCAATTATCTGTGTAAGGTAATAAAGGGAAGCAAAATAAAAGGAGGTATGCTTTGTGTGTGTGTGTGTGTGTGTGTGTGTGTGTGTGTGTGTGTATACACACACACATATATTCCTCAGAATAGTCCCTGGCACTTAGAAAGAGCTAAATAAGTGATGCTTTTGCAGTTTGATTAAAGGATGGAATTTGGGGGGAACAGCAGGCCATGGGCCAGTATTCTTAAACTCAGCTTATGTCAGAAGCACACTCTCTTCCTCTTGATGGTTCATAAAGATGGATGTGGGACTGGAAAAGCAGAGTTCACTCACATCCTTGTTTGGTGCTATGCTCCAATCACTATTTTGATTATCTAAAGCTATTTAACAGGGGCTCCTGGGTGGCTCAGTAGGTTAGCATCTGATTTCAGGTCATGATCTCATGGCTCATGGGTTTGAGCCCCACATTGGACTCTCTGCTGTCAGCACAGAGCCTACTTTGGCTCCTCTGTCCTGCCCTCTTTCTGCTCCTCCCCTACTCTCTGTCTCTCTCAAAAATAAACATTAAAAAATTAAAAATAAAAAAAATTCTGTGTTACATTCTTTATCTTGTTCACAAATACAACATGTAAAACTTCATCAAAAGTCCTGCAGAAAATCAGATATACTATACCTACAGCATTTCTCTGATCTATCTATCTAGTGGATCTCTATGAAGGACTGTAATAGATTCATGCTAGTTCCCAGAAAAATGTGTTCCCAGAAAAAAAAATTCTGTGCAAAAAAAAAAATTTTTTTTTTAAAACTCTATATAACAAACTACCCCTAAACATTAGCTTTAAATTACAGCAGTCATTTATTTATTCATTGTTCTGCAATTTGGATGGGATTTAGGAGAATCAGCTCATCTCTGCCCCATGGAGCACTGGCTAGAATGGCTCATCTGTAGAGGGTCAACAGGGACCTGAGGATCTTCTTCACTCACTGTTGTTCACTCAGCAGAGATGGCTAGTGAGTTGATGCTGGCTGTTGATGAGAGCTTAGCTGCGACTCTCAGTGCCGGACTTAATTCTCCTCCATTTGAGCTTCTCACTGCATGGTAGCTGGGATTTGGGTAGGCATGTCTCCAAAAGAAGCATTCCAAGAGCATTCTCTCTTTACATCATGCTTGCTAATGTCCCTTTGGCCAAAGCCAGTCCTGTGGCCATGCCCAGATCAGTAGGGGCAGTAGGACAAGTAAGAAGTCACAAGTCATGGATGCTGGCATTCATGGTTTGTTAGTGGCCACCAAAGTGAGGTTTACTAAAAAAAGTGAGAACTGAGAATTTGCCACCAAAATCCTGTGTTCAGAGCAGATTCTATACCTATTAGCCTCTCTTCTTCATTATAATAGATTCTTATGAATTATTCTTGGAATCAACACACACAATCTTCAAATAGCCCTGGAAGGTGCCAAGCAGCCTTTGTTAATGTGCTGCTTCCCTCACCCTCCATTTCCCAAAATATAAACATTTTAGATTAATGTGCAAAGAGTCCAAGGCTGGGTGGATCAGTGATTTAGATCTAAAATGTGCAGTTTTCTTGAGGCTGAGATGAACCGTCTAAAAATGTCCTCAGATCTCATGTCCCTGTGTTCACTGTGCATGAACAACTTTTTAAAAAATATTTTATTGACAAGGAATGAATTCTCTGAAACCAGGAGCAGAGCCACTACGTTTTAATGATAGGTACACATTACCTGAATAAATGAATAAAAGGCTTTATTTGCAACAGGAAAAAAAATCCATTTAGTGATTGAAACAACTTGCTCTTTTACAGCTTGTAATATTAATTAGCCTCCCCTTTTATCTCCCCTTTTAAAAAGAACATGTTTTAATTGTTGCCTTTTCCATATTCCTTGTTTTATGTCTGCAGTTTCCAAATTGATACAGGGCCTGCTAGTAAGAGCTTAAAAATAGGCTTGCATTACTTTTGAGAAAGACAATTTTCAATTAATTATAAATGATTTCATTTCAAAACTCAGAAACCTACTGCGAAGCCTGAACCTAATACTTATCTTCTCTAATTGCATGAAGGAGAACGCAGAAATAAATGTGGTTGAATATGTAATTGGCATGCTTGGATTAAGGTTATTGTTTTAGCCTATTTAGGCTTCCCAGGGAATGTACTGAAGTCTCCACTCCCACCAAAAGCTTTTGAATTCTTTGGCATCAAATGGGTTTAGGGCTGGAAGCATGCAGATGACAAGTAGGGCACCCACAGACGCACCAAAAAGTGGGGGATGGGGCCACTCTCCCTGGAGTCCTCTCCAGATGTCTTTGGGTAGATGAAGTCATACTCACAAGTGTTCCATGGTGCTGATTTGTGCTAGAGCCAGAGGCAGGAAAAGAACCTCAACAGTCCCATTCACTCACAATTTTGTTTGCTTTCTCTTCCTCCTTCTTCCTTAACCTCCCTCTTTGTCCTAGGCCTGCCTCAACACATACAACCTGATAGAATGGGGTTAATAATGACTAAGCTCTTATGAAGTACCTGGCACTGGGCAATGCTGTTGACATGCATCTCCCACGTCTAAGAAGTAGATGTCGCTACTCTTCTTTTATAAATGAGGCAACCAAGGTGTAGAAAGTTTAAATGATTTGTTTAAAGTTACCCTGCTTGGTCCTGAGCTTCATTTAAAGTTCATTTCTCATAAAAGACTGTGTATTATATGATCCTATTGATATTAAAAGTCCAGAGGAGGCAAATCTATAGAGATAGAAAGTAGATTAGTGATTGCCTAGGGCTAAAGAGGATGGGGGATGGGGAGATACAGTTGAAGGTTATGGGTTTCTTTTGGGAGTGATACAAATGTCCTAACTGTGATGTTTGCACAACTCGGTGAACATGATAAAAACCATTGAACTGTACACTTTATATGGTTCAATTGTATGGTATGTGAATTATATGTCAATAAAACTGCTCTAAAAAAAAAAAAGAGGAGCGCCTGGGTAACTGTCTGACTTCAACTGAGGTCATGATCTCATGGTTCATGACTTCAAGCCCCAAATCAGGCTCTGTGCTGATAGCTCAGAGCCTGGAGCCTGCTTCAGATTCTGTGTTTCCCTCTCTCTGCCTCTCCCCCATTCATGCTCTGTCTCTCTCTGTCTCAAAAATAAATAAATATTAAAAAAAATAATAATGTGGTCTGAGAGGCAGAATCCTTGTCTGTGTTCCTGTCAGACCTCCTGCAGTCAAATACCCATGTGCTGGTGGCCCCAGTAGATAACTCTATGCCTCAACTTCCTTACTGGTAAGATTAGAATCATTGTACCTGTTCTATGGGGCTGTGGAAAGGACTTTGTGCATTAAAATATATAAAGAGGATGGAACAGTACCCAACACCCATAAGTTCTTTTTTTTTTTTAAGTTTATTTACTATTTTATTTGAGGGAGAGAGAGAGAGAGAGAGAGAGAGAGAGAGAGAGAGAGAGAGCACAGAGGAGGGGCAGAGAAAGAGAGGGAGAGAATCCCAAGCAGGCTCTGCACTGTCAGCACAGAGCCCAGTGCAGGGCTTGGTTTCATGAACCGCAAGATCATGACCTGAGCCAAAATCAAGAGTCAATGCTTAACTGACTGAGCCACCCAAGAACTCCCATAAGTTCTTCATAAACATCTTATTCCTGTTCTTACCATTCTTATTATCATTATCAAATGAATGCAGCATCTGACCTATGAGAAATGCTTAATAGATAGTAATAGCATTGGGGGTTGTTAGGACCTCACTATTTAAGGGGATTACCTGAATTTTAGAAATTCCGTGATGGGACTGCTTTTGAAAAGTCAAGCATAACGAACCTGCAGTATGCTGGTTGTCCTGCCCCAGAGGCCGAGTTTGGGGTTCTGGTGCTTCTCTCTTGGTCCCATGCCCTGGTTGCATCATTGGAAACTCAGTGTTTCCAGGCATCATCAGGAAAGTCCCAGTGTGACCTCTTCTCAGCCCCCAGGGCTCTGCACAGGGTGGGAGCTCCCACTCCAGGGCTGAGCAGGAAGGGGCTCCTGCTGCCCCTGGAGCTCCCTCAGGAAAGAGATGCTGACGCCTGCCTCCCAGTTTCTCAATATTCGAATTCCTCAGTGCTGACTTACAAACACTTCCAATCTGTTCCTATTCTCTGGCTTAGTTTCAGGAAAACTTTAAGCCAACATTTTGCCAGAGAATGATAATCAACTCATTTCAGGCTACGGATAGCACGTATCCCTTCTGTTTCCTTCAGATGAACTGCACTGTTTTATTCGTAAACAGTTAGCATTGTTTCTTAAATCCTATCAGGAGCAGAAGGTGCTAGAACCTTCACTTAATGGAAGCATAAACATACTTAATCTTAACCAAATAATACTTGTAACTGGAAATGTTGTAAGTAGGGCTATTTTTTAATGCCTAACATGAAGTTCATCTAGAAACTATAGAGACCATTCAAAACCAAAGAAATTTGCAGGATGAGGAAAAAAGAGGAGGATTCAATTCATGAAGCCAGTTTCTCCACTGTGTTCATGAAACTTCTGGGAGATTTGCACATCAGAGCCGAGGGAGAAGTGGACATCCTTAGCTACGTAAGAGCAGAAAGCTGGGGACCCACTGGAAGACCGTGCCTTTGGCCATCCTCATCACTTACCTTGTTATCTGCCAGGGAAAGAAGTTGAGCGCCACAGGCATGATTGATAGAGCTGGGCTTTATATTGGACTGCATTTGTTTTTTTCGTTTTAAAGGGGCAAGTTTGTGTGAAAGCCTCCATTCCTCACATGGCAGCTCTGAATCATCACTGGAGCCGGATCCGTCATGGAACGCCAAGAGCCTAATACAGGCTGATGTGTTGTCTTGGCCAAGAAATCTGGGAAAGCAGCATTGTGATAAAGTTGCTTCTTATTTGACTGCCTTTCTTTTAAAATAGAAACTTCTGTTACTCACAGGAAGGTGCCAGAGGCTGTTTGCGTCTCCTTTTTCTGTGCAAAAGTGCTTGATTTTTAAGCAGCCTATTTTTATCATCCTTTCCCACACTTACCAGGACTTCTTATTGTTGTTTGGAGGACATTGGAGTAATGTCTTTTGAACATGAACATTAGCGGTGGGCTATGAGGCTGCGGGCAAAGGGATGGACCGTGAAGTTTGCTTGGCTTTTATCCTATTTGGAAACTGGAGAAGAAAGTCACATTTACAGTGAAAATCAGAGTCCTTGAATGTAAAACAACTGCAGCTTTAGATTTCCCCTGAGAATGCATTCATTTCAAACCCTTGGACTGAGTGCTTACTAAGGACTAGGTGCTGTGCTAGGTGAGGTCTCGGGAAGGTAAAAATAATTAGGCGTGGTCTCGGAGCTCCAATGAGGAGCTAATGGGGAAGTTGTAAAGGAGATGAGTATATGATCAATAATGGCAAAGAAAGTATTATAGTTCCCGTGCTAGCATCATGCATAAGTCATGGTTGGGGGTACAAAGGAAAGGGTGGTCAGTTCTTCCTGGGAGGTGTCAGAGAAGTCTTTATATTGGAAGTGACGCTCAGGAGCTTTAACAAAGAATAAGTGTTCACTTTGTGGAAGGGGGTGGAGGGCATTTTTGCTCCAGTGATTCATCCTAATTATGACATGAGGGAATTTATGTAATGCAACAAGGATTCTCCACAGTAAACAATAGCAAGGACAATGCTTGACATATCATTGGATCCCTGCTGTGTCAGTGGATGGGAATCAAAGAGAGACAATAGGGTTTGTACATGGTAACAAGATAGGACTGTAGCACTATTGACACTTGGGGCTGGATAATTTCCTTTTTATAGAGGGGCTACCTCATATGCTGTAGGATGCTTGTCAGCAACCCTGGCCTCTACCTGCTATATGCCGGTAGTACTCCACCTCCACCGGTTACCGCAACTTGAAATGTCTCATTGCCAAATGTCCCCCAAGGGTCAAAATTACCCCCAATTGAGAAACAATGGTTAGGAAGATAGGTGGGACAATTCTGGACATGAAAAATAGTAGCTAATAGAACTTTAGAAATATTAGACACTTGCAGGCCTATATAGAGTTGCTTGGGAGAATTGTTGATTATTGATTTTTGTTGATTATTATTACAAATAACTCCCTGGAGCTACTCACCTGGGGAGCAACATAGAATATAAGAAGCGGCATGATTGTGCATTAACACCCATGTTTCAAACATCTGAAAATTACTAATAAATGACTTTCCATTTGGAACTCATAATTGAAGCCACTGTTGATGTCCTCAGTCTATAGAGTCAAAACACAGAGTAGATCTCTCCTACGTGGCATTGAATTTTGACTTCTCTGAAAGATACCAGCCTTTCTCAGTGAGGTGGCCCCAGAGACTCACCAAATAAATTTGACCTCTAAGTCAGACCATCACAAATGTACTCACCAAATGTGTCCAAATTCATCTGACCATTTTTGCGTGATTTATTAAGATACATGCAGATAGCACTTGCATTTTATTTTACAAATGTGTTAATGTGTATTCAAAGCATTAAGACAGAGGCTCTTTTTTTAGAGCCACACCATTATGAAGCATACAGCTATGAGGGACACACAGTCCCTGTTATGCGAGAGCTCATGGAACAAAGATTAGAATTCATAGTAATCTTAAATTAATTAATGTCTCTGTATCTCAATTTTTTACCTTTGTAAAATGAGGTAACATAAATACATACCTTCTTCCAGTGTTGGTGAGAACTATAAAAAGACCCCAACCAAGTAAGCCATCAGCACAGTAGCTGCTATTCAGCAAGTACTTTATACATGTTAACTGCAATTTATTATCACCAATATTTTATTTTATTTTATTTATTTTATTTTATTTTTAATATATGAAATTTATTGTCAAATTGGTTTCCATACAACACCCAGTGCTCATCCCAAAATTATCACCAATATTTTAAAGGCTACCACAATATGCCTGCATGTTTTGAGAGCATTGAGATGGGATCCTTAATTGAGAATTGGCAATGGGAGTCAGGAAATGCTCTGACTGGTGGGAGGCACCCAAGAGGAGTTCTGAGAGATGAGAAGTTAGAAGAAGCTGGGCAGAGTGAGAGGGACAAGGAGTGGTTTTCAAGTTTGCTGTTCCCTCTGCTTGAATGACCTTCCCCAGGTATCTGCAAGACTTCCTCCAGCAGAATTTTTCTCATTGAGGCCTTCCATCCACATTCTATTTAAAACTGAACTTCTTATTCTTTTGCATCCTATCTTCTTTCTTGCTCTGTTTTTCTCCTTGGCATGTGTCACCATAAGACATCTTACTTACTGATTTTGTTTATTGTCTGCTGGTAGGTAGGCTCCATGAAGACAGAACCTTTTTTGTACTTTTATGCAGGTATATAACCACCATCTAGATTGTAGAACAGTGACTGTCACAGAGCTGGAGTTCAATAAATATTTGTTAAATAAATGAATTCCAGGCATGTGGGCAGAAGCATGGAAGTGAAAGAGAACATCTGTTTAGGAAAATGAAAGTAATTTGCTATGGCTTAAATATAGACTACATGCTTTGAAGAAATAAGGAATTAGGCTAGAGAAGTAAGCAGGGACTTGATCACAGAAAGCCTTCTGTGAAAGGATGAAGGCCGAAACCAGACACACATGATATGGATGAGGAGACAACTTTGAAATGAGGAGGTTGAATTCGCGAGGTATAATGATCAGTATGAAGAAGGTAAATGTATAGCAGGAATCCAAGATTATTTCAAGATTTTGGATCTGGGCATTTAGGCAGCCAAAAAGCAGGTAGGTGCCCCGGGCTTAGTCCATCTGAGGCTCTAGCCTAAGACTTTGGATCTGGAGTGAGACATGGAAAGACAATGCACCCCTGGAATGTTTTAGGACCCCTGGTCAGCAGCAGTGCCCTGCAGAACAACAGAGGTAGGCACCCTGATGCCATGTTTCTGACTGTTTCCTTTGCCCTCTAATAAGAGGTTTATTTGCCTCTTGCTCTGCCTTTGTCTTGGTTTAGATTAGTCCTGGAAGCAGATGCTGAGCCTAGGATTTGAATGCAAGTAGTCTGATAGGGAGGTGATCCCTGGAAACACTGGTAGAAGAATGGGAATATCAAACAAGGAAGGGAAGAAAGAGCGCCCTGTTGAGGAGATTACCACTTCTAGCAGCTGGGGCTCAATCCCCCAGGGGCCTCTGGGAGATCAGGTAGAAAGTAATTCTTAAAATAGTCCTAGTAGCAGCAGCAGCAGCATTACCTATAAACATGTTGGAAATGCAAGTCCACAGCCTCTGCTCTGACCTAGTGAAGTAGAATTTCTGGGGATGGCACCTATTAAACTATTTTAACAAATACTTCAGGTGATTCTTATACATAGTCAACTTTTAGAACCACTGGGATAGGATATGCTATAGTTAGTGTTAGCCCCCATGAACAGCAAAAAATTGGGTGTAGTTTCTACTAATTCATTTCTTTAGGCCAGGAAAGAGTAAATGGGGAATGGATGGTTATACTATAACCTTGAGTGAATTGATTTGGCATTTTTAGGTATATAATAATTCTGTGCAATGAAGCACTTTCCACGATTATACCCAAATATTATGACTTACAAGGTAATATTTTCAAAGCACTGTGGGAAGACTTGAAATTGACCTTATTCTATTTTTTCCCACACTAGGGCCCTGCTTCACTAGCTGGCACGTATTTCTTCTCACACTGAGACCTCTTTTCCTTGTGTTTGACCTGTGCTGAGTTGGGCACCATTTACAAGAATCATAGAAAAAAAAAGAAAGAAGAGGTGCATATGAAAATTGGCATACTTGAAATGAGCTGAGTGACAAAGACTCACTGGCTCTTGATGTGAAGTTTTAAGTAAACTTGGTTACATTTCAGAAAACTTCATAGACTCAGAGGTCTTTGAAATTAAGACGCAGGTTGTTGCCTAAATACCAACCTAGGGAGTGGTGTGTGGGAAGATTGCTGTTTGGTGTTTGGCTCTTCCTTTTGTGATTTACTCACTGAATTTCCGTAAAGCATCCGCATGGTAGGATTTGGTAGGAGACCTGCTCTCTGGCTCCTTAGAGATTTCACTTGGTTAACAGGGCTAGTGAGAACATTAACACTACAGACTTGCAGATGGCACTCATGTGGAGAAAACCTAATCCTCAAAAGTAAATAACACACATCCAAGAGAGTATTTCTCTACTCTCACCTAACAAGGACTCTTACATCCCAAAGTGCTGTCCTTTTATAGATGAACTTCAGAATCGGGAGAGGGAGGAGATGCCAACTACTGGGGTGGCCTAGAAAAGTCATAGGCATCCTCTCTTCCCCACATCCTAATCCTATCATTTTAATTGAAAGAAAACCTGTACGTTATTCTTTGAGCATTCAAAGCCAAGGTCTCCCCAGTGACAGTTAACAGTAGTTAATTCTGTTGGTAACCGGATCTCACTCTCTCCATCTCTTCTCTTTTTCATTTTCACTCTCCCTGGGGGATCTCCTCACTCACAGGGCTTTAAGTACCATCTGTATGTTGACGAATTCTAAACTTATATCTTCATTTTAGTCATCTTGTGTGTGTGTGTGTGTGTGTGTGCGCGCGCGCACGCGCGCGTGCCGTAGATTCAGGTATCTGCCTGACTGTTGACAGTTTGTGTGGACATCTCCTAAAACTCTACCTGTCTAGAAGGAAGCTCTTGATCCTTCTTTGGGGTCTTAAGGGGCTTCTTCTGCAGTTTCCCATTTTTAAAAAAATGGCATCTGTATCCAGGCAGTTGCTCAAGCCAGAAATTTGGAAATCATCTTTGTCACTTTCTTTTCCCTCATTCTTTGTAATCTCCAACTACTTAGGGTTGTTGATTCTACCTCTAAAGTGTATCTTGACTTCATCCACTTTTCTCCATCTTCGCTGCTTCCATCATGGACCAAGCAATGGCCTCTGGACTGGTCTCTCAGCAGCCTCTTTGCAATCTATTCATTACAGGGCTGCCCCGGGTGACACATAACTGATCATGTCCCTCTCTTGCTTAAAATTTTTCAGTGATTTCCCATTGCTTTTAAGATTAAGTTATAAAGATCAGGAAGACCCTCTATGATATGGCTCTCTAGCCTCATCCTTTCTCTTCTGTGACTCAAATTCTTTCTTTATTCAAGGACTTTATCTCCCCTCCTCTCAAGCTTGGTGATTCATATCTCACTCACAGAAATGTAGACTTTTCTGAAGGTGGCCTTGCATCACTCCAATGACCAGGTTAAAATTGTCTTGCTCATGATCTATTGTTTACTCAACTTTTCTTTCACAGCATGTATCAAAAGTGCAGTTATAAATTATCCAAATGATTATTTATTTACTATCTATTGCCCAAGCCAGACTATATGTTCACAAGGACAGAGACCATATCTCTTTGGTTTACTGCTGAATCTCTAAGACATTTCACAGAGCTAGACACTGAGTACTCAAGTATCTGGTGCGTGAGTGAGTGAATGAATGATATTGGCAGTAGTTAAATTTCAGGACATAAATAGTGGTAAGAGTATTTTCAGTCCACCAGAAAAGAGGACTGGCATGGTGAGCCAGTGTAAGATGTTGGAGATGGAGAGGCTAAGACTCTTCCTCTTCATTCTATGTACTGAACTATAGAGAAGAGATAATAAGGATCACAAGTCATACGGGACCAAAGTGTCTACTTAATGATGCTGAGCAAGAGTCAGTCTTACCCTATAATTCAGAGCTCCTGGTAACCTTGCTGGAGAAGCTTACCTGCCTAAAATCTTGGGCCTAATTCACACACCCAGTCACTGGTACAAGATGGAGGTGGAGATGAGGAAGAGATGGAGTTGGAGGTGGGGGTGGAGATAAACACATAAAGAGATGAGGGTAGAGGAACAGAGAGGTCCTGTATAGTAGGGAAGCCCTTCCCACACTGAGGCAAGAAGCAGAAAAGAAAGACCCTTTCTGCCTGAAAGCACAAATGTCCAAGTGAGCAAGAGGCCACTTTGAGGGGCTCCATCAATGGCAACTAATTAGCCTGACTGCTGTCTCCTGAGAGAGTAAACCAGTAGCTGGTGAAATAAGGGAGCTAAGTGCTTGTTCTCATATGGCCCCCATTATCATTAGAGAACAAAAGTCCTTCTAGTGAGGACAAGAAATAAGGTTTCTCACCTTGTGGCTAGGAGGTTGAATGTTATTAGCACCTGTGGAGAGAATCCTAAGAATTTTATCCTTTAATCTATTAGTATGATGATTTCCCATTGTACCTTGTATCTATATTCTTTATATCCCTTATATTATTAGATGGTTATTACTTCCTTATAAATCAATGTCTCCCAACAGTTTGAGCTTTTGGAGAAAAGACCACACATTTTCATTGTTGTAACTCCTAGGTCTATGTAGCTTTTGGCACATTTTATACTCCATATTTGTTAAATGAATATCCATGTAAAAGATATATGGTCAGGATCTGAAGATGATGAGAAAGTGTTTGTGTTTTTCCATCTTTTAGGAGGTTCCCTGTCTTTGCCGGTACTTGTGTAGCTCCCATACTGTTCTGAATCGCTACAGTTAGTCCCTGATCATTACAATTCTGTAATGCTCCAAATAATCCATGAGTATATATTTTCATACCTTTTTCTCCGTAAACAATCCAGGGAGAGACATGAGGCAATCATGATTCTAGACATGCACCATCCACATAGATTTGCAGGACCATTCTAAGCTTATGAAAAAATCTCTGGGGCTTGTTGCATTATTTACAAATAATGAACCAAAGTGACTAACCTTCTCCTGTGTGTCTGAATAAGAGTATGCTTTTTATTTTTTAACCAAGGTTTTGTGTGTGAGAGTGCAGGGAAACACTTTGAAATTAGAATAACTAGTACCTTGCTTTTAATAAGGACCCCAAAATAATGAGATCATAGAACCAGCGTGAACTTGATGCTACACAGCTAATTTAGTCCAAGAATTTCTATGCTACATAACAAGACAAAGGGCTTAATCTTTACTGAGGTCTCTCTCTCTCTAATGATGGATTTACCAAAACACAGAGATGTATGTCGCAGCTGCTCATGTTTTAAACTAAAAACTATGTTTTTATCTTGGCTGTAAAATCAGTGAGATGCATCAGTCCTCGAGACACCATCAACCAGTGTCAAAGCAGGAATGAAAATGTACACATTTTCTGCATAACACTTCTTTTTAAAAACATTTTTATTTTAGAGAGAAAGAGTGTGAGTGTGGGAGGGGGCAGAAGGATTGAGAGAGAGAGAGAGAAAGAGAGAGAGAGAGAGAGAGACAGAGAGAGAAAGAATCTCAAGCAGGCTCCACACTCAGGGCACAGCATGGAGCCCAATGCAGGGCTTGATCCCACGACCCTGCGATCATGACCTGAGCCAAAATCAAGAGTTGGCTGCTCAATTAACTGAGCCACCCATGTGCCCCTCTGCATAATACTTCTTAAGGCCAACAGGAGACTATTCAGAGATTTGAGACCAAACATTATAGTAGTAATATTTCTAATAGGAGAAGCTTAGTTGTTATGAGAGTCACATCTATGTATTTGGAAGCAGAGAATTGTTGCATGTAGAGCAAAGAGAGAGAGAGAAAAAAACATGTTAAGTTATTCAAAGAAGTGTTCTCAGTCTTAAGGACTTTTTTGAAGACTGTTTTAATTTTATATATTTTATTAGATATTAGGTATTTTAAAAATATGTGTATTAGATAATTAGTTATTTTTAGGTACTTAGATATCTTAGAAATTAAATAAAACAGGATTAGAGTGGAGACATTGTGACAATGTGCTACATAGATTCTGTACTTTTGTGTGTAGGGTGAGAGATGAAGGTCTCAGGTGAGCCTAAAAAAAATTCAGGATATTTGGGCATATTTATGAGGTGGTGGGGGCAATAGCCTTGAGCCATCTATTTATCTGAGGTGATTTATATGAAGTTAGGAGGGATTTTTTTAATTTTTATGTTTTTAAGTTTATTCATTTTGAGAAAGAGAGAGAGAAAGAGAGCACAGGCAGGGGAGGGGCAGAGAGAAGGAGAGACAGAATCCTAAGTAGGCTTCATGTGCTGTCAGCTCAGAAGCCTGATGGACACAGGGCTCGATCCCACAAACTGTGAAATCATGACCTGAGCGGAAATCAAGAGTTGGACACCAACTGAGCCACCCAGGTGCCCCAGGAGGGCTTCTTTTAAAAAGAGATTGATGCTTAGTCCATGAAAAGAAAGAGGGTTGGAGGACATGATGAAAATATCTGAGTGTCTGAACCCATACTCATAGATTCATATTGGTGCCCTGTGGTGGTTCAGGTGTGGGTGTGCAAGGGCTACTTATTGGTAGAAGTTGGAGGCCTCATTTCTACCAGTGAGACTTGAGAAGAAAGTGGTCCTGTTTGGGGAAAATAGGGGCTAACAATATGATGGTGACTGTGAAAAAGAGGTATCTCCCTACTTCTAAAGGACACTACTTAGACATTATAAAGGTTTGCTTATGGATCACAAGCAATTAGGATGGTCTATCCTGGTGTTACTGGAGGGAAAACATTAATTGTTTAAGTTCAACAAGTGTTCTGCACAGATGAAGAGTATATCACAGTATTGAGAAGGACATCAGCATTCTTCAGTCCTACTCCTCCTTCACCATCCTCTCCAAACAAGAGGATGATGATGTTAATATTAAAGAGGAGAGCAGTTAATGGGTCACTGTGCTGGGCATGTAGCCTCATTCTTCCTTGGGATTTCTTCTAATATGCAACACTCCAGAGAGAAGTAACCTACTAGTTATTAATACTGAAGATGTAGAATAATGTGAAAAAAATGACATAAGGAAATGGAACACTTGATGAAGAAGAAAGAGTGCAGGAAGAGAAAGGATAGGAAGGGTCACAGATTTCATTGACATTACAAGTTGGTGTAGGACAAGATTTGCTCACAACCGTTCTGTTTTCAGTGTGCTATACCCACTTTTGGTGTTCCCACCTAAAAATGCGATTTTGCCTTCTCTGACCTCATGAATTCAGAGTAAAAGTATTCCTGTAAAACTTGAAAGTTATATATTATAACACAACGTGGATCTCACAACATGATTAGTTCGGAGTTTGTGCTGGCCATAACACAGGATCTTTCATCCAAAAACGACAAAGTGCTTTATACCCAGCCTGTATTCTTCTCAACTTTTTCTAATTAATGGAGAGAGAGGTAGAGAGATGGCTGGCTGGTTAGAAAACAGAGGCAGAGCCAGAAATAGAACCTAAAAGACTTCTTTTTTTCTTCACACTCTTTCTAAAATTATGGAACCGTTTCCTTCCTTCTCCTTGTCCCATTGCTCTTCCCACTTGTGACTGTTGTTCACACCAGTGCTTCACGGAAATGACTTCCCTGGAAGTAAAAAAGACAGAATTGTGAAAGCAAAGTTCTGAATTTTTAACAGACTATATTCTTGGAATGCTAGAATAGGATATTTCTTGTCATCTAGACAGATGTTTAGAACTCATTATGAAAGTGTTACCAGGAGGGCTAGACTCATATCTAAGTCAGTTATCACTGGACTTTGTTTCCTTATGTTAAAACTCAGTGTTATGATCTATAAATTGGAGGTAAAGTTACATCCATGGCAGGGTGTTATTAGTTTTAAATGAGATGAGTTACATAAAGTGCTTTAGCTACTTTTTATTTTATGGCCACAGACTAAAGGGAAACAGGTACCACACTGCAAACTTCAATTTAACACAGTTGAAAAAATTTCAGTGTCATAAATATTTCCCATGTAACTATTTAAAGAAGTGTCCATTCCTGGGAACAGGAGCTGGTATTAGCTGAGAGGTGTCAAGTTTTGATTCTATGTGGGTAATTACGGGAACCACTGTGGAGGAAAACAACATACCAGTAACAGTGTTGGTACCATCTTTATTGGGTGTTTCTTTAATATAGTGTTTCAGAGCATGGATTCTAGAACTAAAACTGCCTTGCATCCAATCCTGCCCCTGACTCTTTCTGGCTGTGTGATCTTGGCAAGCTTCTTAATCTCTCCATGTTGCAGCTGCTTCATAATAGTGCCTATTTCATAGAGTTTTTGTAGCCATTTACACTCAATTCGTGTAAGACATTCAGAGTTATACCTGGTTTGGTGATAAGTGATGATATGCTGTTACCTCATATTCTCATTTGTGGTAGTTTGACCCATCAGGATGTACCATCCTCTAGAGGATTTGGCTGACTCTCCATCATGGCCTCACAGGAGAAAGAAACTTACTGGGTAACTGTGTTCTAGAATCTAGTTCTCCATTTACATGTTCAGGCTCATAGATTTATAAATTCACTAAAGCTTAAAAATCTGAAGGGCAGTTTACTAATTTGTCACAATAAATATAATTGCTATGTGCTGTATTGGTTAAAAATATGGACTCCAGAGATGTGTTCTTTTTTAAAATTTTGTTTTAGTGTTTATTTATTTTTGAGAGAAAGAGAGAGACAGATTATGAGCAGGGGAAGGGCAGAGAGAGAGAGGAATATACAGAATCTAAAGCAGGCTCCAGGCTCTGAGCTGTCAGCACAGAGCCCAGTGCAGGTCTTGAACTCACAAACAATGAGATCATGACCTGACCTGAGCCAAAGTCAGACGCTTAACTGACTGAGCCACCCAGGCAGCCCTCCAGAGATGTGTTCTAACCTTGCTTTTGTTCAGACATAGTTTTGTGTTCTAGGACAAGTTACTCATCTTAGCTATGCTTTAGTTTCCTCATTTGTAAGGTTAGGATAATATGAGTACCACTTTTTAAGGAATGGGGTGAAGATTACATGCTGTAATTCATGTAAAGAAGTTAGTAGACGTGGAAGAAATTTTTGGATCTGTCAATGTTTAGGTTCTCCTTTCTGAGCACTCAGAATGTCAGAAATGTCAGAAAGACATTTCTCAGCTTCTCTTGCAGTTAGATGTGACTATGTGCCCGAGTTCTGGCCATTCGAATGTGGATAAATGTGATGTGCATCAATTGCAGATGGGCTCAACATACCCACTATGTGCAATCTTTGCTCTCTTTCTCCACTGACCAATTGAATTAATACGTTTCTGAGAACTTGGAGGACAATGGTGCCAATGATATGAGAGGCCTGGATGTCTGACTGAAAGCCTGGATTAATGCCTCCCTATTCTTTCTCACCCAAGACAATAAGCTTGACAATAAGTGAGGTGGAAATTTAAAAACTTATTGGGTTAATCCACTGAGATTCAGGCTTTTTAATGTAGCACTTTTAGCCTATTCTGATTTAGCTTATCAAAATGATTAACAAATGTTAGCTAATAACCATTGCCAGCAATCAGACCATAATGCTCAGGGTCCCATTCTCTCCCCGTATATGATTCCACTTGGGAAATTAAACAAAACCTCTTTACCTTTCTCAAAACATTTATGAGCAAAGGAATCAGAGGAAATGAGTGTTTAGAACTAAAAACAATTTCATCCAGGCAATGAACTCCACTTGTCCCTCAATAATTAACTTCTTTCTACTAACCATGATAGCCTCTGATCCAAAGTCAAGACGAGGTAGGTGAATATTGATACATTTGTTCCCTTTAGAATAGGCTTTTATAGATGGCATGCCCACCAGCCCCATTATGCTTGCACATCCTTTATTCCAACAAGATTCAATGCAGTTGATGAGATAAAAGCTCTGACCACGTTACCAAGAATCAATTTTTTTTCTAAGTTGGCTCTCCCTGATGACGTGTGTATGCAGTTTGAGATACACTCATATAACTTGCACTTCCTTACACTACTCTCTAGTTGCCTTGATTGGAATTACTCTTTAAGAACTGATTGGTCAGCACTGACAGATGTCTTGGGTCATATTTTAGGCCTTGATTTTAGTAATATTATGTTCAGAGTCACCTCATTTTTAAGTTATTAAAGTCACTCCACTTTTGTCCATACTATTGCCTAACTGTGTTGAATTTCATTTATATTGGGTGCCCTTCAAACTTTTACTGAGGCCATTTGACATCACTGGACATTCTTTTACATCTCAGCATTCTTAGATATCCCTCAGTTTCTGGGCTTATTTGGGATTGGTGTTTTCAAAACCTTGACTATCTCCATGTGATAGCTGGCATGATTTATTGGCCCAACACAGTGGAAACAATGGATTCCTAGAGATTTACCATCTGAACTACATCATCGGATGAGTTAGAGAAAGCACTCTAAAAGGGGAAACATGATAAACCTATGCCCTCTCATTATTGTAATTCTGTTCAATTCAATAATTACATATTAAACACCTACAAGGTGCCAAGAAGTAAGAATATAATTGTGAACAAGCTCCTGTTTTGTCTGGAGGAACCCATAGCCTTGTGAGGAAGAAAAAGGACTATTATTATTATTATTGCATGGCTGTTGTTTTTAATACCTTAATTGTTTTTCTTTGCTTAAAGAATGCCTAAGTAATGCACAACTTTTGTTTTGTACCTTCTAACTGAGGTACAATTCATATATAGTGAAGTACACAAATCTTAGGTATGATGCTCAATAAATCTTTATATATATACACATGTATATATGCATATATACACATGGAACTATCATTCAGTTCAAAGTATAGAACATTCCCAGCACCCCAGAAGGCTATTGATGCCTCTTATTAACCAAGACGCACCATCCAAAAGGATACCTCTGACCCTATAGATCAGTTTTGTGGCTTTGAATTTCATAGAAATGGACTTGTATGGATCTGCTTGTGTCCAGCTTCTTTGGCCTAATATTGTCTGTATCTACAGCAAAGCTTGGTTTTGTTAGTTAGTTCTTTAATTTTAGTCATCCTCATGCAGGGGTGATGATATCTTATTGTGGCTTTAATTTTCATTCCCTTGATGATTAATACCTTTATTTGTTTGTTGACATTTGAATATTCTTTTATGTGAACTGTCTTTTAATAATTTTGCCTTTTAAAAAGTTGGAGGTGCGTCTGTGTGGCTCAGTCAGTTAAGTGTCTGACTTTTGATTTTGGCTCAGGTCACAGTCTCACAGTTGTGAGATTGAGCCCCACATCAGGCTCTGTGTGGAGTATGGAGTCTGCTTGGGATTCTCTCTCTCCTTCTCTCTCTGTCCCTCCCCTGTTTTTTCTCTCTCTCTTTCTCCCTCAAAATAGATAAATAAACATTAAAAACATTTTAAGTTGGATTGTTTCTTTTTGTTGTTATTTGTGTGAGTTATTATTTGGACTATGAGTATTTTGTAGGACTTATGTATTATATTCTTATAATTTCTGTAGGAACTGTAGTGGTGTCTCTCTCTTTTTCCTTATATTGTGTCTTCTCTGTCTCTTTTTTTATTGATCAGTATTGTTCGGGGTTTATAAATTTTGTTAATCTTTAAGAAAACATTTTCTTTGCCTTTGTTGGTTTTTCTTAATTGTCTTTCTGTTTTCTATTTAATTGATGTCTACTTTTGTGATTATTTTTTACTTTTTTCTATTTACTCTGGGTTTAATTTTTCTTCGTTTTTTAGCCCCTTAAAATAAAAACTTAGAGCATTGATTTTAAACCTCTTTTTCTAATATATGCATTGTTTTAGGTTTATATTACACATTTTAACATGTAGTCTTCTCATTGTCATTCAGTTTGAAATGTTTCTAATTTTCCTTATGACTTTTTAGAATTTGCATATGGTTTCAGGTTTGTTTATGTCACCTTTTAGTTCTGCCAACATTACTTTAAATATTTGGAAACTGTGTTAATTGCATAAAAATTCAGAATGTTATATCTGTCTATTGAGTTGTCTCTTTTATTATTATGAAATGCTCTTTTTTGGTTTGCCTTGATGTCTACTTTATCTGATATAAATGTGGCATCAGCTTCTTTTTATTAGGTTTGTATTGAATAGCTTTTTTTATTCTTTTAGTTTCACATTTTTTTTTTTGTGGACTTTTATATAAGTTTTGATCCTTACATACAACATGTAGATTTTTGTTTAATCTAGTTTGACAACATATGCCTTTTAATTTGATCTTTAAAACCCATTTACATTTAATATGATTCTGATACAGTTTTTATGCTTACTATCTTATTATTTATTATATCTATTTTTTGTTCCTTATTTCTTTTTCTTCTTTTGTATTAATCAAGCATATATTTTGTAAATATATGTTATGGGTACTACAAGATATTAATATTGTTGTTACTTTAAGGCTTTATTACTTATTTTTATATTAATAGTTGTTACCAGAATTCTTCTGGTAAAAGCTTGCAGTCAGGATGGGGCCACAATTAGTTTGCTGCTGGCAAAGGACTCTGCTTAATATTTGATGAAGGGGGACACAAAAGAGAATGGGGGGATGGGAAGTACATCAGGAGCTAATGTGATGACAAAAAGCCAAGAACTCTCTGATATGGTTGCCAAGTGGATTAGGGAGACTCCTGGACCTGAGGCCTCTACCCAGCCTGTCCCCAGAATGTCGCCAGAGGCTCTCGGTCTCCTAGCAGGAAAGAATTCAAGGAAAGACCAGACACAGTGGTTGAGCAGTAGAAGTGAGAAAGTTTATTAAAGTGAGAATACACTCTTGAGATGTGACAGCAGGCAAGCTCAGGAAAGAGTTGCATGCCCCAGGGTTTGGGTTTCTATCTTTTATTGACAGTTCTTAACTAGGGGTGTAATATTTATTATTTGGGGAAGGGATTTCTTGGGAGCTGGATTTCATGCCTTTTCTCCTTTACTTGGTCAGGGTTTTTGGCCTTCTTTGTCTTGGGTCTGTCTGGTTTGATCCAATTTGTTGTGGCTTTGTTTTTGGAGTGCTTCCAGGACAGAAGGACAGGTCTCTAACCTTGCTGACAGTTGACCCTGACTCCCCCTTTACTGGCCTCCTCCAGGCATCCTGTTAAAATCTAATTAACTGCCTACTCTAAAAATATGATTTCTCCTTGAAATTCCTCATTGCCAGATCTTTTATAAATACTACAGAAATATCGAAATACTTGCTAAGTATTTTTTTTTGTAGAATAATTTATTTATTCAACCATTATTTATTCATCTGTAAAACAACTGACTATGTATCCAAGTACTGGGTTAGTTCCTTAGTATAAAATGATGAACATAACATAGACACAGTTTCTGGTTTCAAAGAACTGATAGTCTAGTGGGCAAAACTTATATGTAAGTAGATATGAAGAAGTTCTTGTCTTGTTCAGACAAATGGTTTGATAATTTAATTAGGTCATTGGTATCTTAAAAATCTCTGATAGAGTTCCATTAAACTTATGAAAAAAATCTAAGCCTTTTATGTGATCTACCACTACCTGTCTATTGTTGTCTTTTATGGCCATGCTCTCACTTACTACCTTTTTTTCAGGACAGACAAAATTTTTCACTATCTCAGAGTTTTTGTCTTTATAATTCTTCCAGTTTACAACATTTGTCTCAAGCTCATCACAAAGCTGATTCTACTGTATATTTAACTCTCAGTTCAAATATCCCACCTCCACAGATAGTCCATGCCTGACTACACTATCCTAATTCATCACTGTCCACCCCTCCAAGTAAATATCACATCACCACAAGATGAAATCATCTCATTTACCAGTTTTTTTGTGTGTGTGTCCCCTGTACTAGGATGTAAGTTTCATAACAGTAGAGCTCTCATCTGTTTTTCTTCATCTCTGTATTCCAATTTCCTCACATATAGCGGTGCTCAATAAAAAATTGTTGAATACATGAGGGCTTGGAGTAGGTTATGACTCTCAATTTTCAATACTCTATGCCTACTTCTTTGTGGTTCCTTCATTCCAAGACCTTGATGGTAATTGGTATCAGGATTCTGGGGAAAATTGCTCTGCATATGAAGAATTTGAGGAAATATTTTGCTTATAAGAAGAGGAGAAAAAGTAAGGGTCAGAGCAAGAAGACAGTAAAAGGCAAAGTACTGAACTTCCTGACTCCTTTTGATGTCCTAAATCTCCAAAATTATGAGATTCATGAATACCTGGTATTGATTATAGAAATCAAAGAAACTGTTGAGTTTCATCTCAAAGTGTATGATGACAGGCATATGCAATAATAGAGAAAGATGAAGCTTGAGAGATAGAACAAGGCAGGAGATGCAAAACCTTTGGGAATTAACAAATATTGAGGGAGTACTTCCTGTGGTCATGGAATGGGGAGTTCAAGGCAATTTTGCTTAGCTGTAATGGTTAGAGGGATAATTAAAATCTCTGATACATAAGGAATTGTGCCATAATAAAGATATGTGAAAGTGTGAAGGAAATGGTATGAAAAAGATTAAGACTATCACCTAGATGTGGGAAGGGTGCTTTTCATACTGTACATAATAACTAAGATAAATTTTGAAGAATCATTTGAGGTTTCCCAGGTAGACAAAGTAGTTGTGAGTGAATAGTGTTTCAAGAAGAGAGAACAATCTCTATAAATACATAGTGGTATGAATCAGTCTTCATTTAAAAAATAATCATTCAACCAAACTTTACTGAGTACCCACTGCCAGGCTCTAGTCCAACAGGGAACTGCAGGGGTTCAGATAGGCTAGCATATAGGCAGCAGAATGGAGTAGAAGTTCAGAGCATAGGCTCTGGTGTCAGATAGACTTGTGAACTACTTCTGAGTTGTGCAAACTTGGGTAAATTATTCAATCTTTCTGTGTCTTGGTTTCCTCGCCCATCAATACTTGCTGTGAGTATCCATGAGAAAATGTATATAGAGCACTTTGCCCAGTGTCCTGTATGCCATCAGATGTCAGCCACCAGCACTTCTTCAATATTGCTAATTTGGTATAAATGAGTACATAGTACTTGTATGGGTGTATACAATAATAAACTTTTTGTAAACATTGAGAGATCTTTTTGTGAATCATTATGAGGGAAGCAGGATGCTTTTTCAAACTTCTCTCCTGGGAGCAAGGGTGGGGATTCTTGATCTCATTCCATTGGTTATGGGAGAGTTTTCACACAGAGACAGCACACATTGGCCTCTCTCCTGGGGTGTGGGGAGTGTTGTAGGGTGGATACATCTGCACCACAGCTTTTCTGGGTAAAATGGTCACTCCCCACTGATTTGTTATCATGCTAAATGTTCCTCCTCCCTTCCTTTCTGGAGCTTTTGCAGCTGTTCCTTGAAGGAGACCCAATTGAAAGGGTTTGTTATGGATCAGGAACAGCTGGGATCTTTAATGATCTGTCAGCAGCTCCTAGCAAAGTTCCAGCACCCTGAGGTAATGGTGGGGGTGGGGAAAGACTCAGGGAGGAGCTGATTTTGCAACAAGCTGAAAGCCCCCTTTGAAATCAGGTGACACAGCTATTGAGAGGCTAGCACTGGAGAAGGACCTGGGGAAGTCTGATGAGAGACATTCCTCTCTGGGGATGACCTAAGGCAAACAAATGAGATCCTGTGGGAGATTCCAGTATGAGCAGTGGGGGAGAAATCCTAGGGCCAGGAAATTACATGCTCATAATTAGCTAGTCAGGGCAATCAATAGTCATGTCGATTGTCATTTGCTTGCAAATTGCACACCTGGTGTCCCTCAGAAAATCTTGGCCACTAGACTTACATTAGTGTTTCTGAAGGTTATAACAGTAATTAGTCTGTGTCCCATCAGTCAACACAGTATCAGCCCAAAGATCCTTGCTATCTGGATTCCAAAACAAAATACAAAGGACCCAGCAAATTCGTTTGGAGATGCTGGAGGCAGAGGGGCACTTCCTCTTGCATTGTCTGATGGTCCCTTTTGTTTGGTTTTCAGCAAGACTGATAAAGAACTAAGAGATCTCAGGCCTTGGGATTTAGTACCTGAGGGGGGTTGTTCTTTAAAAAATTTTCCCACAACCCTAGATTACCACTGCATGTTTTCAGCAACCCCCACCCACCTTTTTCTGTTATTGTTGCAAGGGACAAAAACCTAACTTAAATTAATAAATGAGAAAGTGCTTGTGTTAGAGGAAATTTAAGTCAAAGGGTATTTAGTTTATTCATAAATTCAGAGGATGACATGCCTTGGGCATGGTTCAATCCAGAGGCTCATGATGTCTTCAGGACTCAGTATTTCAATATTTCTCTATTGTAATCTCTTAGCTTTACATTTTTCTGTCTTTTCTGTTATGTAGGAAGTTTCCCCCAAAAAGATGGCAGAGAGAGCCATCTAAGCCTTTACTGGCTACATAAACTCAACATAAAAGGGGAGCTCCTTGGGGCGCCTGGGTGGCGCAGTCGGTTAGGCGTCCGACTTCAGCCAGGTCACGATCTCGCGGTCCGGGAGTTCGAGCCCCGCGTCGGGCTCTGGGCTGATGATGGCTCGGAGCCTGGAGCCTGTTTCCGATTCTGTGTCTCCCTCTCTCTCTGCCCCTCCCCCGTTCATGCTCTGTCTCTCTCTGTCCCAAAAATAAATAAACGTTGAAACAAAAAAAAATTTAAAAAAAAAAAAAAGGGGAGCTCCTTTCCCACAGATTTCAGTGTACAAGTACTGAAGGACTCTCAATAGCTGAATTGCACTGTGTCCATCTTGGAATAAATCCTGGTTCTTCTTCCTGGCAAAGCCTGAGTCACATGCGAGTCTGTCCTTGAAAGGGTAATAGGGTCATTCCCACATGAACCAAATGAATGGAAATGGGAATATGGTGGTTCCCTAATGGCAAATCGGGGTGCAGTTAAGCAGAACATTAATGAATGTGTGCTGGGGAGGTAAAAATTACAGACATTCTACCCTACCCCTAAATAGACTAGGTTTCATACCTGTGTTGTTCTTCTATCATAAATCCCCACAACAGAGGATAGAAGGTCTAGTTCAATTCAACAAACATTCACCAAGTATTTATGTGTCAAGATCCATGGGAGTCTCTGGAAAAGCAAAGATGAATGAATCTTTTGCTGTCAGAGATTCAGTTTGGTGACTAAGATTATATTAGTATAGTAGGTTCTGAAGTGGCGAGATGGGCAAAGTCCCATGAAAACACAGAGAAGGGAGTATTTAACACTGGTCGAGGGGTGGTAGGTGCTGAGAAGACACCCCCCCCCCCCCCCGAAAGGTGGTAGGTGCTGAGGAGGATTTTGTTGAAGGAACTGAAACCAAGGGAAGTATTCATAGCAGAGACACTGGCCTATGCGAAGCTGTAGAGGTGCATCATATGGATGAATATGGATGAGACAAGACAAGGTAAGAGCACATGTTAGGTTGTAACAAAAGTTCATGTGAAGTTTTAAATTCCCAAATTTGATCAGGGTTGTGTTGTAGGCAGATTCTAAGATGATATTCAATGATTAATACCCTTGTGATGAGGTTTGAAGTGTTGGGATTCAGAGCTGACAACCAATAAAGAATTCTTGAGACATCTTTCGTGCACAAAGGTGCTTTTGTTAAAGCATGGGACAGGACCTGTGGGCAGAAAGAGCTGCATTGGGGTTGTGAGGAGTGACTGATTATATACTATGGAGTTGGGGGTGGGGATAAGGAAATGGGAGGTTTCCAAATGGACTTTCATATGCTAAAGAGGACTCATAAGATACTGGAGGCCTTGCTATTGTTAAGCTAAACTTATTTTTCCCTCTAGTAAGGCATTAACATTAAGGCAAGACAGGAGTTTCTTGGAAGAATGTTTTCCTCTAACTTTCTCAAGCATTTATCAGTGGGCTGAAGGTTATAAAGAAATTTAGTTTTATATACATTTTCTTCCTCACATCACTATGGAGGAGAGGGTAATGTTAGGGCTCTAGGAAACTGAGTCTGGGTTTCTAGAAGTTAGGCTATTGATAAGATTGCTTTTTTTTTTTTTTGTAATTCACTACAAATATCTATTTGTAAACAGTTGGAGACTCATATCCTCCATGACTGTGGTCTCTATCAGTTAGCTATTTGTCTTTTCCTTCTCTTAGCTTTAGGGCAGCCAAGAATGCCTGAAGAGTGTCACGCAAGTCCCACCCAAGAGTGAGCAGTGGCGGGTGGAGAGGGTAGTTGTGAGGTGTCAGCTTGCCTTTTGCTGCCTCATCACTTGTATAATCTTCTCCTTTTTGAGTGTGGGTAGAATCTATGAATATGATGACATATCAATTAGTGATTAGATCATGTTATATGGCACAGTTGACTATAAAAAATAGAGGCCTGGTGGGCCTGAATACTTTAGGGGCAGAAGGTTTTCTCCAGCTGGCAGCAAAAGCTAACAATGGATGGATGGATGTGGTCACCTGGGAAAGACTGGAGGGTGGCCTCTGGCAGCTGACAGCAAACCCCAGCTGAGAGCCAGCAAGAAAACAGGGACCTTAATCCTACAACCACAAGGAACTAGATTCCACCTATAACCAGAAATGAGCTCCAAGGTAGATTCTTCCCTAGAGCCTTCAGATAATAGTTCAGCTGAGCTAGTGCCTTGATTTGGGCCTTGCAAGGCCTTCAGAAGAGAATTCAGTTGAGTTTGCCCAGTTTTCTGAAATAGAACTGTGAGTTAATAAGTCGATATTGTTTTTAACTTCTAAGTTTGTAGTTATTTGTTCTGCATCAATAGAAAACTAATACAGGTAAGAATAATGAAGAGTTTATCACTAGATTGTACCTATTTGATTCTAAAACTCTCTTAGAGGTATAAGCTCCTCAGGGCCGGAGTTGTTTTATTTACCGATATATAGCGAACACCTATCACCGTGCCTGGTATATACAAGACAAAAAACAAGAATCAGTTGAATGAATGGATACATGAATAGCTAATTCTAAGCACTATTAGATGAAGGTTTCACTTTGAGCAAATAGCCTATCTGTGTGTGTACCACCCTGCCTGCAAGGCTGAATTCCCAAAATGACCCAGCTAACAGCAGCCAGGTGCCCATTTCCTCAACCAACAAGTTATTTTGGAGTATCAATCCATAGTGCTGTGCTGGGCTTTCTGCAGGTAGAAACCTAAGGCAAAAGGACATGCATCCTACCTTCAAGTTGACTTGCTGGGGAGTCAAAATCATCAAATAGAATATAATTAGAGGCACTGCATTATAGGAAGAAAAGCAAGGGATTTGTCATGAGAGGGCCTGGGTTTAGGAGCTATCTCTGCCACTAACTAGCCATGTGACTTCAAGTTATTACATTTTCCTTTTAAGCCTCAATTTCCTCCTTAATCAGGGCACAATGATAATATTTATCTCTCAGAGCTGTTGTGACACTCATACAAAATGCTTGGGAAAGTGGTTTACAAACTGTGAATTTTTACTCCATGTTAATAATGAAAGAAGATCACAAGAGTGTTATAGATACCCTGGGAAGTGCTAGAGAGAAACCAAAGGAAGGCACTGACTTTAGAGAATACTCAGAAAAGCCAAAGAACTCCAGTGAGTCTTGCAAAAAGTCTGGCTTAGGTTGAGATTTCAAAGAAGTCATGGGTGTGGTTTGGTAGGAGGAAGCAAGGGCATGGAAAATGTAGGGCGACTCTGGGGCAGAGTTATATCCAGAATTCATGTTTTTAACCACTCAATGCAGAAACTTGAAAGACTTTTCTCCTGGTGGGAACCAACTGTGTTCAACAAGTGCTACAAAATTTGGCAAACTAAGAACACAGAGACCTTGAGATTCTTTTGTTATTCATGGATGCCATTTTTTCCCCCACAGTGACTAGAGCAATTCAGTACCTTCTGAAGAGTTTAGAGAATAACTCTGATCTCAATAAAAAAGCAAACTGCTTCATTGGATTACCAAGTACTTTCTTGACAGGCTAATCGGGCAAGTCACTAAGGTCAAACTGAATTTCTTTCCTACAAGAAAGGAATGCCTAGAAGCAGAGCCCCCTTGTGTGGCATCACCAGGGACTTGCTCCAATTACCCCAGACCCTATGTTTGAGGCAGTTAGGAGGTAAAGCAGATTCCCAAGTCTTGGGGTGCCTACTCCCTTTCTGTTTGGTAAACTACTAACTATAATTTGACACTGTAGAGCAGGCAGGCAAGGGAGAAAATACTAAAGAAATGTTTTAAGGTGACTGCAGGATAATAACAGTGGCAAGAAGATGGTAAGAAGAAATCCAGAATGGTGTGGATCCCAGGCAAAAATTTTGGGCAAACTGAATCTGGGAAGAGGTATCAGCTCCAGGATGGTGATGGCCATAGTGATTCAAGAATGGACATGTGTTATCAGCCTGTTCCAATCGGTGAAAACACTCTATGATCTCATTTTGACATGGATATTAGGGAACATAGTTTTTGTTAGGCTGCTGGGGTAGCTAGGCTAGATCTTGGGCTACTGGAAACAATCAGGAAGAGACTCCATAGAAAGGCACATCTAAGACAAGGAGAGGGACAGAACCCTGATGATGTATTTTGATCCTCTGGTCTAGCACTATCTGAAGTCACTTACTTGACTTCCCTTTTATATTAGACTGAACTGTTTGTTTGTTTGTTTGTTTGTTTGTTTGTTTTTTGCATAAGTCAGTTTATCAAGCCCCTACTGCTTGCAATTGAAAATGTTTTAACTCATGTGAGTACCAACCCCAAAGATCAAAATACTTCCTACCCTGGCAATACCTGCATTAACTCATTAGCCTAGAGCCATGCAGGCATTAAGTACAAGATATCATTCTAAATGTTAGCAGGCTACCAAAATACATTTATTCATCAATTAATAAGTACTACTGAGGTACATGTATGAATCAAATGCAGAGGTTATTATAATACATTTTTTCCCTTTGAGGACATCACAATTTAAGGCTATATATAAACAAATCACTAAAGTCCACAATGTTTTCAAAGTTCAGAGCATGATGCTTCATGGTTAAAGATTACTTCCAAAATCAGATAAAAATACAAACATTTGATTAAAATGTCAAAAGCTTGGTTCTAGCTGTCAATGAGTTTGCTGTTAATATAAGGAGGAAAGGTTCTCAACAAAATGAAATGAAAACCCATGGCCTAGAAAATAGTGTGGGATTGAGGCCCAGTCATAGTGGTATAGTTAGCTGCTATGGAGCTCAGACAAGGGAGAGATCCAGGAGTGCAGCCATTCACCAAGGATGAGGATGGCTTCATAAACAAGGCTGATCTTGGAAGAGGCTTTCATGACTAGGTTAGATTCTGACTGGTTGCCCATGATGCAGCTGAGGACTTTAAATCTGTGGATAAGCAAGCCAGTAAGAAGATGGGCAGGCAGCACCAGCCAAGCAGACCAGCCTTGTCTGGTGCCTGAAAGCACTTCAGGGAGACTGAAAAATTGCCTGAGGTGAGGATTTGTCATTAACAGGTCTGGGATATTCACAGATCTCCTGATACTTCTGTATTAGATCCGATTTACTTTCATCTGCAATAACTAAGACTGACAATATCTTTGATTTAAACAGGACAGATATTTATTTCTCTCTCATCATTTGGGGGCTAACATGATTCCTCCAGGGTTCAGGGACTTAGGCTACTATTATCTTGATGTCAAGTTTCCGGAGGGTAGTGCCCTTGCCCATGTTGTCCAAGATGGCTCACCACTGTGTCTGTGTCTCATGCAGGGAATGAGAAAGAGAAAGGGGAGGAAGTACACCCTTTCCCCATAAAGGCAGGACCTAGAAGTGCATTCATATTCCATTGGTTAGAACTCAGTCACACGGCCATGGCTAGCTACAAGAGAGGCTGGGAAATGTAGTTTTCTTCTGAGCATCCTGAGAAACCCAGGAATTTTAGCCTTGAGGAAAAGAGAAGCATAAATTTTAGAGTACAACCAGTTTCTGTTATACTCTCCTTTTTCCAGGAGGCTGTTGAAGGGTTAATGACTAAGAAACACATACATGCACTGAAATTCTTTACAAGGACTGATCTACTTTCTTTCTTCCCACCCCACCCTTCCACCTCCTAATGAAATTGAGGAAAATGAAAGAAGGGAGAGAATATTTGTTGAGCACTGTTCCAGGAACTTTCTGCAGCAAATTAATCTTCTACCACCTTTATAAAATAGGCATTATTACCTGCACTTTAAAAATAATGAACTGAGATTCAGAAACAGGACATAGAGGTGGAGAACTAGGTGTTATGACCTATTAAAAAGAACCAGGCACTTTATATTCATTAAATCTGCCAAACATTTAATGTTTGTTAATTCATTAAATCCTCACAGTTCAGTCAGATAAATATCATTATTTTCTTTTATAGATGGGGACATCAAAATTGAGAATATAAGCCTGGAATTTGCATTCAGGTCTAACTCCAAAAACCAAAATATTTCTATTGTACAAATATATTATTTCCACTACTGTTGGGTTACAACTTTTTTTGGCATGAGTTGATTACTTTAGTCACTCATTAATTAATTAATCCATCACTTCAACAAAATTTAAGTACCTAGGATATGTCAAGTTCAAGTCCCTGACTTAGAGCTCCCATTCTAGTTGGGGAAATATTCATCCATTGAAACAAACAAACATTTATTGTATGCTTATTATGACTAAGACTGGTGTTACAAAAACAAAAATGCAGAACATTTGGCCTATCGTACTACTTAATAAATATTGAAGTAATTAAAGACATAACCCTCAGGGACCTCACAGTCCATTAGTTCAGATTCAGGACTATGTGAACTTGGGAAAAGATATTCTGAACATCATTATCTTGGCTATAGCTGCAAACTAAAAGGCCATCTTTGGATGTGCTGGGTGTGGACAAACTGTTGGAACTAGGTCTGTCTTCTTAGTGTCTCACATGTACATTCTCTTTCTCTGAGCTCCCTGTGAATAGGATTTTCTCTGAAAACTAAGGACATACAGAACCCAGGTGGGAAACAGTACCTGAGCTTGGAGCCAATGACTAGCAGATGCGTTCATTCCTTGGGTCTGTAGGGGTTGCCTTTGTACTAAAAAAATCTGGCCATGATTTCAGGGTGACTAAGGGCAACTTAGAAAGAGGAAAAAGACAAGAACCCCTTAAGTACATCTGTATCAAATCATCCCTGGGTTTGGTTTTGAACATGAGACATTCCTGAATCAGATGGGCCCAACATGAGGGACATGTTGCTGGATGCTTCTGTTTATTACTCTTTGTTTTCCCTCCACTGCCTGTCTCCCTCTGGGGTACTTTGAACCACATATGTAAGACTTATCTATGCTAGAGGCAACGGTAAAGATTAGTTGTGATGGAGATTTCTTAAAGGAAGATTTGAATTTTAATGGCTGGATGGGTGCCCAAGTATGAAAAGAGGAGAGAGCATTGAAATAGAATGCCTCAAGAATGGAAAATAAGTGGGAGAGTGTGTAGGATTCTCATTATTCCAGGCACTTCTATGGGGCTGCTGGCTTTTTTGTGGGATGATCACCATCTCTACTCCTGTTTGATGGTTGGGCTGTTGACAGTTCGCAAGAGAATCTCTGATTCTGAAAGAGGAAAAATGGGAGATGATAGCAATTTCTTCTTGAACTTTAGGCTATCCAGGGCCGCATCTTCTAATGAGATTGTGTTTTGAGTTGGAGGAATGGTTATATGTTATTTCTTTAACGATAGAAACATTTAGTCTCAATGTGGGTGCACACCTCCACAGTGGTATCAAGCTTGGAATATGTATAGAAGGAGAGAAAATGATTTAAATTAAGTGAACAAAGCAATCAATCCAGATGTGTATACCTAAAATCAACGCTAACATTAACTGAGTCACCTGAGAAGGTTACACATGGATTACTGTGAAGCTACCACTTAAAATACATTTTTAGAATTTCTTTCTCATTTTTAAAAATCTCTTTACAGCCATGGTCTGTGCACATCAATAAAGTAAATCTCTTTGCTTTCTAGTTATTCTTTGTTTTAAAAATACGTTGGTGTATTAGGATCGATGTTAAGAAAATTAGAAAAAGAAAAGAAATATAGTTTATCTGTTAGCAAGAAAAAATTAATTGCATTCCTTTAAATAATAAAATGGCCTATGTTAATTGTAGAAAATTTAGAAAATGATAATAAATACAAAGAAACACATATGAATTTTCCTATAATCCTAATACCCAATGAAAAACACTTGTAACATTTTTCAGGCTTAAAAAATATATATGTATATGACACCTTTTAGGCCTTTTTTTAAAATGTATTTATTTATTTTGAGAGAGAGAGAGCTCACATGCAAGTGGGGGAGGCACAGAGAGAGAGAGGGAGAGAGAGAATCCCAAGTAGGTTCCTCACTATCAGCACAGAGTGGGACACAGGGCTTGAACCCACGAACTGTGAGATCATGACCTGAGCCAAAATCAAGAGTCAGACGCTTAACCAACCGAGCCACCCAGGTGTCCTGACATCTCTCAGGCTTTTTAATGCACATATATGTGGCAGGTTTGATGACCTGTTCTCAGTGCTGAGTTGAAAGAGGATAAAAATGTAATTAATTCCCCCACTTCTCCCATTCCATGCCTTCCATTTTTATCCTCTTCTGTCAACACACACAAACTTTTGAGAAGAAAAATATAAAAACCATTTTTCCCTTTGTATTCTAAGGTTTAAGCTCATCTGTGTGTGGGCTTGCATGGGGTTTGATTGTGAGTGTGCATGTGAATGTGGATTGGGTTTGAGGGATGGAGACTGACAATTTATTTGGATCTCAGGGGTCATTGAAGAAATAACCAACCAAGGCCTTAGTTTGGAAGACTGGACTGATCATGGAATTAAGGCAGAATTGTCTTATATGGGGAGGAAAATACAATGGCACTTAAAGGGTAGAATGACCCTAGAAAACAGCTGAAGTCCCTAAAAGAGATAGAGAGGAGAAAATAGCACAGGCTCCTTTTGAGTCAGAGATTTGTGTCCCTCCCACCCAGCCCCCCCCCCCCCCAGAGGGGCAAAACCTCTGGTGGCATATCCTTGGGGATAGAACACTGACAGCCATGGCTTTGAGATCAGCAGTACATGGGTCCCATAGCCACCCAATGACAAGTCCAGTGATACAAGCATCCCCTCTTCTCCCACCTCCAGAACTGCAGCCCTTGTCAATAGCAAGGGGTGCTTTGAGGAGCTGTGGAGACAGAGGCACTGACCATGGTCTAAAGATGGGCACCTCTTCCATTTCTTGGTACCACATGAGCCCCGGGAAAATAGGAAGATCCAGAGGAAGGCATGAGCAGCGTGTGCGTGAGGGTGGGCAACAGTCCCTGACACAGTTCTTCCTCTCAGCCAGGCAGGATGGGACTCTAAGCCAGATTTCATTCCATTTAGAGAAATAAGGAAATGTAATAATTCTTGCACCTGTATGGAAGAAGAAAATTCATGCCTGATATAGATGTGTTTTTAAAAACACAGTAAGAATGGAATCACACTGTATAATGTATCATGATCATTCCATGCTGTTGAATATTATTTTGGAATATAATTTAAAATAGTTGCATAGTAACTCACTGTGTAGCCAAAGTAGAATTTGTCCACTTCCCTATAACTATTTATGTGGCTTCTGCTAGTCTTATAAAAATTTCTGACATTGACAATACTTCTGCTATATATTTTTACTCAGATCTCTTATTTCATTAGGATAATTTCCCAAAGAATCTCTAGGTCAAGGATTTTACAGAATTCTGAAGTTTTTGGACTCCTGATGCATGTTGACAAACTAAGCCACAGAAAGGCAGCATCAACTTACTTCTCACCAGTAGTAGGATAGGAAATGGCCCATTTCCAGGCACTCTGTTCAATCCTGGGAAGTAACATTTCTCAGATGTTGGCAGTTGAATTGGTGACAAATGATATTGCCATATTTTAACACCATTTTTTAAATGAAAAGGACAATTATCTCTGCTATTCATATACCTTTAGTTTCAGACTTTTGACTAATTTATAGATCTGATACTCTTGTATGGATTAGTGTTTGCCCTGTGGACAAATTGTGTTGTCACAGGATGTATATCTCGCCTTATGGTAAGGTGGCTCCACCTGGATGCAAAGTCATAGGGGCTACTGGGGAATGCCTCTGGCTTGGCAGCTGCTTCCTAGCCACAATTCTCCATTGCAGAGGGGAAGGTGTGCATCTTGGGGGGCAGCTAACCATCTTTGTGATGAGTACTAAAATTGAGATTCTTAGGGTGCTTGGGTGGCTCAGTTGGTTGAGCACCCGAGCTTGGCTCAGGTCTTGATCTCACGGCTCGTGAGTTTGAGCCCCACGTCAGGCTCTGTACTGACAGCTCAGAGCCTGGAGCCTGCTTCAGATTCTGTGTCTTCCTCTCTCTGCCCCTCCCCTATTCATGCTCTGTCTCTCTCTCTCTCTCTCAAAAGTAAATAAACATAAAAAAAATTAAAAAAAAATTAAGTTGAAATTCTTTTCTGTATTCTTTCTAGTTTTTATTTGCATGTGTTTGCATAGCTATAGTCATTTATGCATATATAACTTTATACCCTAATATATGCATTTATATTAATTTTATATTGATATTTGGTCTTTATATTTGTCCTTTTTGGTGTTTCTACATTATTCCCTTGAGTGACTGTCCTGTAGTTTCTGACAATTTGGATATTTGGAAGTATTTCTAATTTTTGATTATCATAAATAACCATGGTTATAAACATTGTCTTTCAAATGATGTTTTTCCAAATTTTAACTTAGTCTTTAGGGTTTCAGAAAAGAGGGGCATCTGGGTGGTTCAGTCAGTTAGGCACCTGACTCTTGGTTTCAGCTCAGGTCATAATCATACAGTTCATGAAATCAAGCCCCAAGTGGGGCTCTGTGCTGACAGTGCAGAGCCTGCTTGGGATTCTCTCTTTCCCTCCCTCTCTGCCCCTCCCCCACTCTCTCTCTCTCTCTCTCTCTCTCTCTCAATAAATAAATAAACATTAAAAAATGCATTGCCAAATTGTATTTACCAATTGATGATGCCACTAACAAACTAAAAATACATTTTACTGAACTTCAAGTATCAAGGTTTTCTAGCTTTTTGTTATTGTGTTATGCAAATTTGCAAAGTAATCTCATTGCCTTTTGTTTTGCATTTTTTTTATGACTTGTGGTAAACAGGTTTTTTTTACTTACTAGAGCTAGTTATTCTTTCTCTTTTGTGATTTTCTTAGAATGATTATGATAGCTTCTTGAATTGAATTCTCTTAAAACTAGTTTTTTTTCTCTACCTCAGAACACTATTAAATTGCCGCCAATGGTTATTAAATACACACCTGTGTGCAGAACTGTCCAGGCTGTCAGTGTGGGTATAATAATGAGGGAGAGCTGGAGTGGACAACAACATGCAGAGGCATGGTAGAGAGACAGGACTCAGGATAAAGAATATGCAGCCCAAAAGGAGGAAATAATGAGGCTAAACATCTTCTTGGATATTTATTGGCATTTGATATTTTTTTGTGAATTATCCATTTAAGTCCTTTGTCCTTTTTTCTATTTTTTCTTGAATACTTATTCTCTCTCTCTCTCTCTCTCTCTCTCTCTCTCTCTATATATATATATATATAGATATATATATATATTTAAGTTTTACTTTATTTATTTTTTAAGTAATCTCTATGCCCAGTATGGGGCTCAAACTCATGACCCCAAGATTAAGATTCACATGCTCTTGCAATTTAGCCAGCCAGGTGCTCATCTTTGTATCTTTTGATTATGTTTTGAAATGTTATGGTGTGCGTGCGTGCGTGTGTGTGTGTGTGTGTGTGTGTGTGTGAAAGAGAGAGAGAGAGAGAGAAAGATATCTATATATCTCTATATAGATTGGATTTGTTTTCTAGGACTCCCATAATTAAACACCACAGTCTGGATGGCTTAAAGAACAGAAATTTATTTTCTCACAGTTCTGGAGGCTCAGAGTCCAAGATCAAGATGTCTGTAGGTTTGGTTTTTCCTGAGGCCTCTCTCTCTTTGGCTTATAGATGGCGCCTGTGAAATAATAGAAGAAAAATAATATTTTGTCCCTGGTCCCTGACACAGAGCTCCCAAACCCCTTATAGCTTCCTAAGTGATTAGAGAACTAGGAGCATCTTTAATTCTAACATTTGGTCTTTGATCCTGGTTCCTGACACACGTCCCTAAATCTCTTGACACTTCCTGGGTGATAGGACTATCTTCTGTTATAATGAAATGACTCTTGGTGGGTTCTTGGATAGTTTCAGGATGGGGGCTGGCCACCAGAACGATCAAATCATGGTTAGAAGCTTGAAAATTTCAGCTCTCTCCCCATCCTCTGGGAAGGGCAGAGGGGCTGAAGACTGACTTATTGATTGATCATACCTACATCTACATGATGAAGGCTCCATAAAAATTCCCAAAGTACAGAATTTGAAGAGCTTCCAGGTTGTTGAACATATGTATGCCCTGGGACGATGGGGGAACCCAAAATCGACAGGGATGGAAGCCCCTGCACTTGGGACTCTTTTAAACATTGTCCTATGTATCTGATACAGCTGACTGTTCATCTATATCATTTATCATATCTTTTACTATATAATAAAACAGTAAATGTAAGTGTTTTTCTGAGTTCTGTGAGGTGTTGCAGCAAACAATTGAATTAATAAGGTGTGGTGGGAACCTCTAATTTGTATCCAAGTTAGAAGTTGTGGGCAATCTGGGGACTGACTACTTGCAATCTGAGTTGGGGGGCAGTCTTAAGGGACTGAGGGTCTGCTCTTACATTGGTTAGTGTCAGTCAGTTAGTGTCAGTTAGTGTCAATTGAATTGAATTGAATTGCAGGTTACCCAGCTGGTGACAGAGAATTGGTTGATTTGGGAGAGAGGGGGCAGAAAGAACGTGCATCTGGTGTTAGAAGTATTGTGTGTGTGAGTAAAGGAAAAACACAGGGAGTTTCCCTGGACAGCTGCCTTCTCACTGCGTCGTCAGATGGTCCTCCCTATGTGCAACTATGCCTCTGTGTGTTCAGTTTCTTCTTATAAGGAGACCAGTTAGATGGGATTAGGGCCCACTCTAATGACCTCATTTTAACCTAATCACCTCTCTTAAGGCCTAATCTTCCAATATAGTCACATTCTTAGATACTGGAGATTTAGGACTTTAACATGTAAATTTGGGAGGAACACAGTTATACCCATAACATAGATATATGTCTATACACACATATATGCATACCTGTGATAAAATATCTTTTCAAATTTATTCATGATATCTTTCCGCATAATAGTCATTTACATTGTTATTTAGTTATATCAGGTATCATAGTTGAGGTACCTAGAAACAGAGGCTGAACTGGAGATTTGTCTACAAGTGATTTATTAGAGAAATACTCTCAGGGGAAAACTAAGTCTTTAAGTGAAAGTTGGGAAGGAGGATGGGGAAGGGGAAGAAGGAAGGGTATACTCTTGGGTTGAGTCCAGCCTCAGTTTCAAGCAGGTGATGAAAGAAGGTCAGAAGGTCACAGCAACTTTGCCTTAAATTGATAATGGGCAATTCTCCAGAGAATCTATGGTAGCAGTACCTGCAGAAGTGGGGCCATGGCACTCCCAAGAGAAAAAAGATCCCAGGAGACCTGGACGAGGTACCAACAGCATCCATAACATCATCTTTCACTTCATTCTTCCTAACACTTTGCTTCTAGGTAGAAGAATGGTCTCCAACATTGGCTCATATTTTCTTCTCATATTTTTATGGTTTAAAAGGCCTACCTGGAAAAAAAAAAGGCCTACCTGGAATTAATTTTTCAGTCTGGTGTGAGGTAGAGATAGATCTTTACCCAATGGCAAATGAGTTTTCTTAACACCAGTCATTGAAACAGACCATTGGGACAAAAAAAAACAAAAACAAAAACAAAAAAAACCCAAAACCCTGGAAATGGCTGTTTGGTGCCAACCTGGGGATAGAAGTTTATAGCACAAGCTTTTGGCAAAGCTCTTATTTCTAGCTCCCTTACTAGTTCTCCTTGGTTTAAGACCAAAGTGTTCATCCCAGCTCTACCCCCAGAATAGCAGGAAATATAGAGGCTGAAAGGAAATTTGGGTGTAAGGAAGGGGGTTCATAACCAGCCTTGACTTTCAGCTCAAGCAGTGAGGTCCTCCCACATCTAAAGTTTGGAGAGGTGGGTCATGCCTGATCTCTGACCTCCTGAAGTTAAGACTCTGAACGTATGGAAGACTAAGCCTCTCTCACTGGGCTTGTGCTCATAACAGCTTCTCTTCCTCCTCAGGAGCTCCAGGGATTCCCTGGCTTGAGTATTTCCAAATGGACTTCCAGATTCCCTCTACCCTGGAGATGTTGTTACCCCAGTGGTTGTCACTACTCATTGTTTTCCTTAATGAAATCTCTTCTGCCTTGCTCTCAGAGCATTTTCCTCCCTGGTGAGTGCTGAAAAGACACATCCATCCATATTTTCTGTAATGTCCAACTCCTCTGACAAGTGACCTTCCTTCTAGTCTTGGCAAACCCTGCTGAGTCCTTAGTTGGCCTCTTACTCTGTTTATAGTAGAAAAAGAATTGTTCTATTATTTATCTTAACTTCTCATAAAATCTTCATTTCATTCTTGACTTCACTTTTCTTATCATTTTGGTGCACTCCCTTAACCTCCAGTAAACTTCTCCTTCCTCCTCAGCAAGGATACCTGATGTGTATATTTTTATAACTCCTGTGGCTTTTTCTTATCTCTGATTACTTCATGTTAAATTAGCTCCGTCTGGCTGGGGGCACTCACACATGATTGCTTCGGTGGTACAGCGACCTTGCTGGAAAGGTCTCCTAGTATTGCTGATGAACTATCTGAAAAATGCTGACTTCAGCTTAGCGTGTGACCAAGTCAGGGATCGGAGTGGGATATATCCCTGACTTCAGTCCTATAATTTGCTTGCTCAGTTGAGTCTCTCAGAAGCTAATGTCACAGGGAATAAGTCCTCCTAGCAATAGTAAAGAAGGAAGAAGGGTTACTTTCCATGGTAAATTATACCATATGATCATTAAGTAGGAAAATGGCAGAGGTTGACGAATTTCCAAATTGAGGCTGAGGTTCCCTTTAATCAGCCTACAAATGGCTTTGTCAAGGTCAGAGTCAAGGGACAAGGCAGGGTCAATGATCATTGGGTCTAGGTGTGGGTCCTGAATATCAGTGGAGCACATATGGGGCAGCAGGCAGGCATCCTTCCTGAAGCTGCAGGAGCTTCTCTGCAGCTTCAGAAGCTCATATTTGGAGATGAGATCAATATAGCCTGTTTGATCCAGTCTCTAACCATTTATATCTGTTCTATAGCAGGTCCAGGCTAGCCCTGGGTCAAAATTGCGAAGTTAGTAGTTGATGTTTCCTGTGCCTCTCACCACATCTTTAGTTGAGATGCTCTGCTTCTCCCCTTCATCCTCAGGTGCTAAGGGCCACCATTTTTACCCTCTCTCTTCCTAAATGACCCCTTTTCCTTCCTCCTAAGCATTGAGTTGCTTCTTTTGACTCTTGCCACTTCTCTGAAACATATCCCTGTTCTCACAGAGCTCTGATGAGTGATGAGCTGGACAATCTAGTTAACCTTTCACCTAAGGTGAAATGCAGTCTTAACTGTGAATGACCCATATGGGAATTTCCAGCTTTGGAAATTTCCAGCATTGGGGAGCTGTTTGGAGAAGTTTTTTAGAGAGTGCCATCATGGCAGGCAAATCAAAGGGGTATACAAGAAGCTAAGTACTTTCAAAGCATAATTTTTTAAAAGTTGAAAAAAGGAGTTTCATACAAAATACCATAAATTTATGTCAAAAATGTATTCAGCTCTTTAATGAGGGAACCAATAATATGACAAAACCAATTCAAGGGGAAATGGAGGAACTAGGTATTTATAGACAATGAACAAAGATAGTTAGAATAGGATTGATAGGTTAGAAATAGGTTGTCAGATAAGATACAAAACTGCGTAGTGTCCTATAGGGCAATTTAAGCATAACCTCGGGTTATCTTTACTGCTGGACAGGAACCGTTTGCATGTGGACTGGATAAAAATGTACATGTTGACTTGTAAAAGTGCTGAGCTCTAATCAATAGCAAGGAAAAGGTCAAACAGAGGTATATTCCCCTAGGTGATTAAATGATTTTGGGGTAGGCCTGTGAAATAATACTGTAGCATGATGCTAGAAAGATATACTTTCTTTTTTCCAAGTGTTGGGAAATGGATGTTTTATATCTGTGTATGTGCATTTTTGTGTGTGTTTATATGTGTATATGTATGTACTGTATATATGACATATATCCAAATTATATATGTATATATATATAGTATATACATACATATTTATATATAACAACATGCATAGTCTATATATTTATGTACATACAGATGTACACACATATACACACATTTTCTATTTTACAGATATATACATAAAACCTCCCTAACTTCTTTTTTTTTAAGTTTATTTGTTTATTTTGAGAGAAAGAGAGAATGGGGGAGAGGCAGAGAGAGAAAGAGGAAGAGAAAGAGAATCCTAAGCAAGATTTGGTGCAGGGCTCGAAATTACGAACTGTGAGATCGTGATCTGAGTTGAAACCAAGAGTCGGATGCTCAAATGACTGAGCCACACAGGCACCCCCAAACCTCCCTAACTTCTAAAGCAGTGATACTGCTGCTTGGTAGCACTGGTAGTGCACTGCTGTTGGCATCTGGATATTGTCTCCACAGATTCTGCTTTAAGTGGTTTAGGATGTACCCTGGGCATCAGAATTTTTCAATGTCTGCCCCAATAATGACCTTTATCCCTTTCCTAAGGGAGCTTTTCTGTAAATGAGTAGAGAGGTTCTTTTACCTCATGGGGAGGGAATCCTGCACCATCTTGGTGGGTTTTTCAGGTTTCCTGCATTTAGATTCTCCTTGGTCTCATTATTCTTCATTAGAAGAGTGAGACATCCAAATAGCTCCTCACCTGGCTGGCTAAAATAGCTGAGCTCCAAACCCATGTAGAATCAGTATTTTCTGCCAGGAATCTGGTAGCCTATTAAGATGGGGCAGCCAGTGTAAAAAGGGTGCATGGAGGTGCAAGCCTCCTTAACCAGGAGAAAGATCTGGAATATGCAGCTGGTGGCAGAAAGGGCAGGGTAGCAATAGCAAGCATTGGATTTCTCAAGCATAGTCTTTGCACAGATGGCTTCACTGTCAGCCACGTCCTTTATGAAAAGCTGCTGCTTGCTCTCTTCTTGGGAGGCCTATGGCTACCGTGAGCCATTGAACCTGTAATTTCTCAGCTAAGAATGTCATTTTCACCTCCCCACTGCACTTTTGCCTTTTCCGTCATGTCCTGCAAGCTCTTATTACATGACCAGCTCAGTTTTCTTCACGGTCTCTTATGTTCTGATCTGGCTTCCAGTGCTCTTGGGACTTTTCCTGGGGAGGTGGGATGGGGGGCACAGTGTCGAAAAGGAGCATGAGATGCTTTGGAAAGTACCAGAAGTACAGTCCAAGCTTGGGACTGTCATGTGTTGAGTGCTGTCCCTCAAAATTTATATGTTGAAGTCCTAATTTTCAGTACTTCAGAATTTGACCTTATTTGCAAAATGAGTCACTGTAGATGTAATTAGTTAATGTGAGGTCATTAGTGTGGACTCTACTCCAATATAACTGATATTCTTATAAAAAATGGGAAATTTGGACCCCGAGACAGACAGATGCCCAGAACTTCATGTAAACATGAAGTCAGAGACTAGGGTGATGCTTCTTCAGGCCAAGTAACACCAATGATTGCCCCCAAACTACCAGAAGCTAGGAGAGAGAAGGCACAGAACAGATTCTACCTCCTTTCTCTCAGAATGACCCAGCACTGGTGATGACACCTTGATCTTTGACTTCTAGCCTCTAGAACTGTGAGACTGTAAATGTCTATTGTTTAAGCTACTCAGTTTGGAAACTTTGTAGTGGTGGCCGTAAGAAGCTAGTACTGGACCCAAAGATGAGGGACCTCTTCTTCCTCTTCTGTTTGTCCCTCAGGCACTGGAGCAGTTCTCTTCTAACTTGCTCCTGAGAGATGAAAACTTCTCAGAGCTGCCTCAGGGTCTGAGGAGGACCAGCCAAGGGGCCCCTTTCAACAGAGCAGCTCTACATCTTGTCTTTTTATACCCTGAACCTCCATGTTAAATTTCATTTGCAGAAACAGATCATCTGTCAAGAGAGTTAGAAACCCCCACTGCTCTCAAGATGAGCACCTCTTTTTGCCAACATTTTGTTAGTCTTCCAGATGTTCTCATTCTAAGTGTTTTCTTAGTTGATTCCCGGACTACAGTAAGCCCCTCTTCTTTTTAAAAAAATTTTTTTTAATGTTTTATTTATTTTTGAGACAGAGAGAGACAGAGCATGAGCAGAGGAGGGGCAGAGAGAGAGGGAGACACAGAATACAAAGCAAGCTCCAGGCTCTGAGCCATCAGCACAGAGCCTGATACGGGGCTCAAACTCACAAACCATGAGATCATGACCTGAGCCAAAGTCGGACCCTCAACTGACTGAGCCAGCCAGAAGCCCAAGTCCCTCTTCTGATCAACTCTTTTTAAGGTTGAACTATGGACCTGCTTCTGAAAATGTGGAGTCAGGAAGGGGGAAAACTGAGAAAACAGGCCTGTTTTTCCCTGATCCTGAAGGCCAGGTTTCCACCAGGCCCTACCCAGAGGGCAGGTCCTATGAGCAGCATGGCCTTGTGGGGGTCGTTCCATGTGGCAAGAGGAGAATGAGAATGGTGAGGGACCTCACTGCTGACACAACTCATCCCAACCCCGTGTTAATTTCTTAGCTGGCTTGGGTCTCTCACTCACCCTCTGGTCCAGGGTCATGCTTACCACCTTTGCTATCATCTGGTAACACTGAATTCCTCCCTCCAGGAACAAGGCTTCATTTGCTCCATCACATGGTGGGTGCCTACGGCTACCTCCACTGTGGCTGCTTCAGACTCTGAAGCATACTCTGACCTTCCTGCTGGCCTCTCGGAAATGTTAACTGTTCTCATCACTTCCATGCTCCAACAACTCTGCATTACCCACTTAGGGAGTAGTTCGTGAGGACTTATAGTTCAAGGGCACTTTTGTAACTATACCTGTGACCAGGGGAGCAGGCAGAAAGAGCTATGCAGTAATAAGAGATAAAAATTAGCACTTGGGCCACGCATGATTTTATGTGCTCTTACAACAACCCTATTAGGTAGGCACTATTATCCTCAACTAACAGATGATGAAATCGAGGCTCAGAGAGGTTAAGTAAGTCGTTTAATGTTGCATGGTCAATCAATAGCAGAATAGGAATTCAACCCAGGTAGTCTGGCTCTAGAGCCCTGTTCTGAAGTACCATGTTAACCACCCTTAATGAATATTCACAGCAGAGGGCTGAGTTCCAAGCCCAGGAGCATGTATGTCTGGATGGGTTTCTGAGGTCTAAGAGAGAGCATTGAAAACAGTGGGGAAGGTGCAGGTTGATAGTAATTCACAAATCAACAGGAATGTTGCCTGTTACGTAAAGAGCATAATGAGGCCTATAGGAAGTACTGAACTAAATGGCCACTGTGAAATTTTTTCAAGTATGTATTTATTTTTGAGGGAGACAGCACGAGTGGGGGAAAGGCAGAGAGAGGGGGACAGAGGATCCGAAGTGGGCTTCGTGCTAACAGCCCTACATGGGGCTCAAACTCATGAATTGTGAGATCATGACCTGAGCCGAAGTCAGATGCTCAACTGACTGAGCCATCCAGGTGCCCCATACCAAATGCATAAGTGGCAGATAATTACAGCTTCCTCTTGGGCCTTAGGCCAACCTACAGGAAATGTTAAAGTATCAAAAAGGACCTCTGTCTGAGCCACAGTGAGGTGGTTCTACATCTTTAAATATCCAATCTGTTTTATTGTCATTTCTATATCTAATTTTCCTGGGAAGGTAGGGGCCTTTGCCAAGAATTTCCTGGGAATAGATACAAACAAAAAATTATTTCCTATACAGAGTAACAGATTTTTAGTATCATACTGGTCATATGGTCCTTCTTTTTCATGTTGTGGGATTGGACTGCTTTGTTGGAATGATAGCCTTTGCCACTTGCAGGGTCAGCCGTCCCAGTCCTCCTCCTCTGGAAGCAGGTTTTCAGTATGATCTCTATGGCAGGATCCAGACTCAACCTGCATGCAGGGAACCCCGGTCACACTTGATTGATGGCCACAGCTGCCTGGCTAATTGGTGTGTGGGTCCTTCCCGCTTCCCTGCCATGCTGGGCTGTAGCTTAGGCTTTATTGAATGTCATTCTCTGCTTGTCCCCATGTTGGTGGAAAGTGCAATTTCCAGCTTCGACATGCGGTGCTGTGGGCTCCCGTCTAGCCAGGCTGTGTGCTGGTGAGGTAATTGGAGCTGGAGCCTCTGCTGGACTCCCACTGCCAGGCTGACCCGGAGGTTAAAAGACACAACTGCTAACAGGCACTGAAAGCACTGGTGTCTCCCTGGAGGCATGAGGAGCTTGCACAGGAAATCAATATGGCAGAGATTATCCTGCTCTACCTTTGTCCCGTTTCACCAAGACTAGATAATAGGAGGGATGTCCCCAGGGTATGTCATTCATTTTGCATGAAAAGTTGGAGGTGAGACCAGAGAAGGCAAAAGCCCTTCTTTCGAAATGCCTTCTGCTGTGGACTTTTGATTATAGAACTATTGACCAGCCTGTTCTTCCTCACAGGAGATCTTCTCTTAAAAAATATATCCTACATGGAAATTCAATATATGAAACAGAGGAGCAGATGTAGCAGGAGCCATAGATGCCTTGCTCCATGTTGCACTGGCCTGGTTTGAGTTCACCAGCCAAGATGGGCAGATTGTATCCCTGCTTCTCTGCCCGTGAGTTTTCTTCTATAGCCTCTACAGAGGTGGCCTGTAGGAGTGTATGGGATTGAGGGGTTTGTGATCCCTTCAGGGCTGCCCTCAACCAATGTGTTCCAAACATGGTGGAAAAATTCTCTAGATTCCTGCCACTTGGTGGGAAATATTTGAGGTGAGTTCCACACAAATCTTCAGAGGGCCTCCAACAGACTTTGTCTCTGCTAGCCTCAGAAAATCTACTCATTAATACACAACTTGTGGCTCTTTCTCCCTTTCCAGTTTCACTATCTGTATTTGTGCTTCCTGGGAGTCTAAATTTGGGGGAACCAAATCAAGACAGTAGAACTTACTCTGGTATAGAAAGGATGAGGAACCTAGGGTGAGATCGCTTGACTTTCTCATGTCCTTTTCACATGTCGCTGACCCCGCCATCCTCATGAGGTTGGTCCCTGAACCTCCCAGAGAGCTCCAGGTATGCTATTCAAGAGGAATCTATCTCCTTTTCAAACTGAAAATATCCAAGGTGTGCCTGGGTGGCTCAGTTGGTTCAGTGTCTGACTTCGGCTCAGGTCATGATCTTGCGGTTCCTGAGTTCAAGCCCTGCGTCAGGCTCTGTGCTGACAGTCAGAGGCTGGAGCCTGTTTTGGATTCTATGTTTCCCTCTCTCTGCCCCTCCCCCCACTCACGCTCTGTCTTTCTCTCTCTCTCTCTCTCTCTCTCTCTCTCTCAAAAATAAACATAAAAAAATTTTTAAAAATACCCAAGACAGAATTGATATATCCTTCTAAGTCCTGCCCTTTTCCTTTCTTTCCGTATCTTGAAGATGGTCCCACCACTCCTGCATTTCTGTAGGGCCTGAGTATGGTCTTGTACTTCTTATGGGCCCATCAACTAATCTCCCCTTGTCCCTTCATATGCAGTTAGCTCTATGTCCTCCCAATTCTACTGTCTAAATAGTAGCTAGACACCTCCCATCCTAACTAACTCCACACCATACTTACTTCAGACTCTAAGTGTCCTGAGTTCTGTGTGGTAGATGCTGTTGGTGCCATAGCTGGGGTCCCTCTGCAGCTGCTATAACTCTTCCCCCAGGTACAGTGCATGTATAAGCTAAGAGCTTATACCTGTTGACTTCTGCAGAGAATTACCTTTAGGTTCTGATCCATCTAACACAGGAATACTGAGTGGCACATCCAATGACTGACTGAATCAGAGTACATATGATTCCCAGGCCCTCGCCTCAAAGTGGGACAACTCCATCATGCAGTCTAGACTCCAGCACACCCTGAGGATCAGGTAAAGTTTAGACTTTATCTGGGACTGTATCCTTGTTATGTTTCTGCTCTTTTCCTTTTCCCTCACTTGCTTATCTATTTTTTCCTAGAGAATAGTCCCTCAGCAAATCATGTGCACCAGAATCTCTGTCTCAAGCTCTGCCTCTGGACAGCCCAACCAAAGAATCTTCATGAACTAAGTGGTGGGGACTCTCTGTAAAATACCCTCCAGTAGATAAAATGCCTGGGAAGTTCGTATAGGCAACGTCGTCCATCATTTGCTTTCAACCTTCTTTGGATTGAGTTTCCCACATTTCCTTTCCCTGAATTTTCTCCTTCTCCCCTGCTCCTTTGAATCAGTTGCTCTGTGGGACTATAAAACTTTGCTGCTTAATTCTGTTAAGAATTTCAGTACCTATTTTCACAGTATTGATATTGGTCTGTAGTTTCTTTTTTTGAAATGTCTGTGTCTGGTTTTGGTGTCAGAATAATGCTGGCCTCATAGGCTGAGTTGATAAGCAATGTAGAATTGGTTTAAATTATTCCTTAAATATTTGGTAGAATTCACCAATAAAGCCATTTGGGCCTAGAATTTCCTTTCCTTTCTTTTTCTTTCCCTTTTTTTCCTTATAGTTCATGAGTGAGCTCTGCCCACTCTCCACTCTATCTAGCTTAGGCCTTACAGTATGAAATTTTCTTTGCTGCTGGATGTCAGGGGATATGCTTGTCCCTCTTTCAGATGGACAGGGATATTCCCTATCCACTCCCACAGTTCTCCATGTGTGAGTCCTACTGAAATAGCTAGTGGTTGCCTGTATTCTGTAGAGCCAATAATGGTAAACATATAGAACTTTCTGCTCTGGATTCCCAAGTCCCTTTCACTGTTGCTATGTTGAGGCATCCACAGCCATGTTCGGAGATGATGATGGAGTACTAACACAGCCCAGGTTAAGCTGTACCTGCCAGCTCTGGGCATAGCTGATGTGGGTTTAAGGTCTGGGCCCTGGAAACCTTGGGCTACCAGCACTCCTGCTTGGTAAAGAAACTCAGCGGAGAATATACCATTCTGTCCCTCTTCAGTATCAGGAAATATTAAATTTAATTCTCAGTTTATGTTTCATTCTTGGTCTTAGTGAGAAAGACAGTGAGATGGTAAGGATCCTGGCTGTTTGAAGACAATCCACTTTTTTTGGGAGAGGTGAGAAATGCTTGGGTACCTCTCCAGGTACAAGGAACAGGATCTACTACTGGAATATTGGTATTTCTTGCCCAGGGTGAAACACTTCCTAGGGTGATCTCCAGTGTCAGTATCCTGGTTGTAGCCACAGTGTCAGTATCATGGTTTTAGCCACTTTATACCTGGCTTTATCCTTCCTATCTTTTTTTCCCTTCTCAGCATCCAGCCTCCCTCCCAATCCAGAATTCTGCAAAGCCTTCTATAGTCATATAGACTTATTTTCCACATTTATAAACTGACAGTGTTAAAATATATAGATTCCAAAGTCCCTTGCTGTGCTAGCATTCTGTATTTCCAAGATTGACTTGCATGGCCCTTAAATTTTTATCTGTTTAAAGAGGGAGATTTTCCATCCCCTCTTGGTGACTGAGAATTTTATTATTTCCTTGATTGAGACATCAGACTCTGCAGACACATGGCAAGTATATAAACATCAAACAAATATACAATTCTAATGAATTATTTACATTGTGTATAAGCATTAGTGCAAGTGGTTTTGTTGAAATGGAATTATAAGTAAAAAATCCGTGCTAGATGAAGGGAGGGGAATCTTTCTTCACTTCCAGTTAGTTGGAAGGGAAAACAAACAAACTGGAGGTTTTAAAGACTTTTGTATAGGAAGAGAGCAGAAGTAGCCTGAAGCCATTTTGGCAAAGAGGAAATCTCCAGTTATAGAATTTGGAACAAAAGAAAAATTAGGATGGGGGCAAGAGGAGGTGTGAATTAGTTTCATGGGTGGGCTCTGGGTATGCCTTTAACAAAGCAAAAGCCAGAGGACTTCCCACTCTAGGCCACTTGTATTGATGCCCAAGGGTATGATGCACTTCATAAAGGAAGGGAGCAGAAAATATTATGAAAATAATAATAATAATGAACGTAAGTACAGACAATATTTCCTGCGTGGTTACCATATGCTAGGTTTGGGGCTAAATGCTTTATGTACAGGACCTTGTTTAATCATCTCAACATGTGGATGCAAAAGGTAACATGATTTCCCCTTTACCCATGAAGAAACTGAGGTGTATTGTTGCTAGCAATCTGCCCAGGGTCATACAACTATTAAATGTTTGAGAGCTGGAATTCAAATTAAGGTTTGTCCAACTCTAACGTACTATACTGTTTCTGATGCACCAAAATAAATTCTTAAATAAATAAATAAGTAATATAAAAATCTAGAACAAACTTAACCCTGAGGATATTAATTCAGCTCTCTGGTTGGGGTGACCTTAGCTCATAACCTTGAAATTTTCTCTTTATTGAACATGGACTCTTTAGGCCCTCAAGACTTTCTAGATATTCAAACCATTTTCTTAGGAATTGACTGTTTCTTTGCTGAGAATTATAATTGGGATAACTTCATCACTGGCAGGCAAACATTTCAAATTGCATGAGTATAAAGAAATATTGATGTTGTTTTCAGAAAAAGAAATGTTATCTATTGTTTAATATTTTTCCTTCCCTTTTGTTCCCTGTCATGTTTTCCTTCCCCTTTTCCTTTCTTTTTCCCCCCTTCTATGCCAATCTGAATAAAGTCTGACTTTATCTTTCAGATTCCAAAAAAAGTTTTACCTTCCAGAATAAATAACACCTACAAAGTTTTCCCATGAAGTAATATTAGAAGGGAAATTTCAAGCAACCAAATTTAATATCATTTCTTATGAAATCACTATCCACAATTGAGCTTTTTTGAACGTGCTGGACATTGTGCTTAGCATATACATTATCTCACAATACCTTGTGGAAGTAAAGGCTGTTATTATCACAGGTTTAAGTGAAGTGATATCATGATCTCCATTTTTAAAAAGAATAAAAAAATAAAAATAAAAAAATAAAAGAATAAACTGAGGTTGATAGAGGAGAAGTCACTTGCTCAGGGTCACACAGCTAGTAACTGGTGGAGGCGGGATTGAACCTAAGCCGCCTAATTCTAAGGATGGTGCACTTATCATAACATCATATTGCACGTCACCAGAGGAAAAGCCAGTCTTGCCAAGTCCATAGGTGACAGAAATCATGGTTAACTATTAGATATCTATCCATCTCTTTGTGCATTCTTTCATCCACTCACCTATCCAAAAAGTATCTACGATGTACAAACAGTTCATTGGCTTTCTTAACAAGCAGGGAAAACAGCTTCTTGGAGTTTTACATTTCCTTACTCGTCTGTAATGTTTCTAAAAAGGATAGAACTAGAGAAAGAAGGTGCTGAAAGAGTAAAGTCGGGAACCTTGTTTCTCCAAGTAATTAAGGTAGTATGTGGCACAAAGAGGCGAAGGATTAAGAGGCTGGGCAGGGCATTCCAAGTGGGGTCAAAATGATACATCTCTTATTCTCTGATTTTTGGCACTTTCCTTTAATGAGGACAGGAAACACTGTGTGAGTCACTCAGTTTGTCCCACTTTCTTCCTGCGGTAGCAGGCTTTCCAGATTTCCCCTTGCTCCTTGTTTCTACGGACTCCCTCTATCTGGAGTATAGTCAACAGCATTCTGCACATACTCTATGCCAGGCACTGAGGAATATGGAGTCCCTTCTCTTTTGTAGAGTTCAGTAAATGAAATTTTCTCGTGTTTCCAGTGTTGTGCTTTTCAAATGCTGGTTTGGCAACTGGATTCATCAGAATCACCCAGAGAGATTTGCAGCCTTCACTTTCTTTTTTTGAGAATCAGTACAGCACAGCAATTAAAGACAGGCTCTGCAACCTGACTGCCTGGGTTCAAATCCCAGCAGTATGTGGCATTCTCTGGGTTTCAGTTTTCTTATCATAAAGGATGATAATAATGGTTCCTAATTCATACAGTTATAATGAGGATTTAGAGTTAATATTATACATAAAACACAAGCTAAATTCTGTCAAATAGTAAGTGCTACAGATTATCAGCGATTATTATTATTACTAAAATTATAAATCATGAAACTCTGCTCAGATGGACTGGATGAGAACTTTTGGAGTTGGGGCCCAGGATCCTTATTTTTTATTTTATTTATTTTGGTTTTTCAGGTGATTGTGCCACTAGGCTTTGTTTTAGACCCACTGATGTAGAATGTCCAGTGACATATTCTTAAATGCATGTCTGTGTCCTACCCTAAGTCTCTTTCTCTCATTATAATGTATTGCTTTTACTCCTTTATGTCCTGTTAGAATCTCATTTCTTCCAAGTATCTTTTTCTTGCCTGGTTTGTACTGAGGCCCCCTAAGAAGTTCTGATGTTGATCAGAAACCGCTGCTCAGAAACTAGTGGCTGATTAAGTCCTTCCCTTGCATGGGATCCATCTTCTCTGGTTGTTATCCACACAGTTTGGTTAGACCTGTGAGATTATAAATATCTTGCTATAGACCCCACACCTATGGGGTTACACACAGAGCTCAATAAATATCAAGTCTGGTAATGATCCAGACACCTAGTTCAAGCAGGTGTTCTGATTATACTTGCTGCAAACATTTGCAAAGGCTCCATTCAACTGATAGAAGTACTTTTCTTGATATTAGCCACTATAAATAAGTATTCTACTTTTGTAAGTCTTAAAAATATGAAATCGATGGGGAAAAAAATCACATAGTGAACAAAATATCAGGAGTTTTCTTCTAGCTTTGTATATCTAGGACCCGTTGTCTACGTGATGTTGATCACACAGCATAAATAAGACTCACAGAATCAGAACATAGTTCTAAGAAAAGCAAGTAAAGTAAACGTGCTTGCAGATAACTATATTCCTAATGACTCCAGCAGGAAGGACAATAACTTTAGAAGACACAGATTGGCTTCCTGGTCAACAGTGATTCTATTCTGCTAAGACTATAAAGTAGTTGTTCCTCTCCTGTTCTATCCGGTATTCTAGACCCCTCTATCCTGATTTGCCACTCTGATTGTCCAAGATGTGGGCACAAGACCTGTGTTGGGTGCTTTAGTTTGGGCTGCTATAATGAAGCACCATAGGTTGGCTTGGCTTACAAACAACAGATAATTGTTTCTCACCCTTTGGGAGGCTGGAGGTCCAAGATCAGAGTACCAGCATGGTTGGGTTGTGGTGAGAGCCCTCTGCCAAGTTGCAGATGGCTGACTTCTCATATCCTCAAATGGCTTGGAAAAAATGGTAAGAGAGCTCTCTGGGGTACTTTTATTAGGGCACTAATCCCATTTATGGGGGCTCCACCCATATGACCTAATTACTTCCCCAAAGCTACAGCTCATGATACTATCACACTGGGGGTTAGGATTTCAACATGAGAACTGGGGGCACACAAAATTCAGACCATTGCATTGGTTCAACAGAAGCTTCCCCTGGGAGTTTCTGAATTGAAATTGCAGATGAGGATCATCTAGATCTGCTATGGCCATGACTGGCCTCACACAGTTGGTGGCTTAGAGAATAAATCCAGCAGGCAGAGAGATGCATAGACGGGAGATAGTAACAGGGAGATATGGAGTCATAGCAGCATGGAGGCCCTGGTTTAATTCTTATAGCCTGACTCCAATCTCATCCTCTCTACAACGCAGTATATGAAGTCACTGCTTTCTCCTTTTTGTTTATGTTAATATGAATTAGTTTCATTTAAATGTTTTGGAATTCTGCCTCGGTAGAGTGGAATACATTTAGACTGGAGACCCTGTAAAGCTTATTCTTCTATTAATAAAGTTGTGTCAGCATAAATTTTTGAGTCTAAACAGTGTCACACTGTTGGTTCACAGCAAAGTAGAGGTTAAGTAACATCCCTACACATTTTTCAGATAAACTTTTGTCTAGTTATATTTCTGCCTTTCTGCAATGGGCATTTAGTTCTTTTGAATAAATGCGGTATTTTATCCTTGTCTTTCTTGAGTCCCATCTTGGGGTTACAATCCCATGTCCTAACATACATAAAGTTTGAACATTGATTTTTGTCATCTAACACGTTCTCTCTCCTTTCTGGGTTCGTGACATCTATACATTTGATATGTGTTGTTTTACATCTTCATATGTGTATCCAAGTTATACATATTCAAAATGTTGAAAACACTTGAGTGTTTTTGACCTTGCAATTTCCCTTCTACGCATTAATCCTCTCACATATACTTAAGAAGACAGGTTGAAGGCTGTCCTTTGCAGAATTATTTTAGAGAAAAATGGGAATAACACAATATGTCATAATTAGTAGAGAAATAAACACATGGTATATTCAGGCAATGAAATACATCATATAACTAAAAGAAGCCAACTATAATGCTAAGTATGAACACTGTTCCTAAAACATACTGATGACAAAGAAAACGTGCAGCTTGACCTGTACAATGCAACATGATATTATAACAAAATGTTATATGACAAATGTTAAAAATGGTCAATTCTGGGCAGTAGGAACATGGGTAATGTTATTATCGCTATAGATTAAATGTTTGTCCCCCCAAATTTGTATCTTAAATCTTAATTCCCAATGTGATGGTGTTTGGAAGTAGGACCTTGGGGGGTGTTAGGTCATGAAGGTGGAGCCCTCAAAAACGGGATTGGTGCCCTTAGAAGAGAGACCCCAGAGAGATCCCTCACTTCTTTCTGCCCTATGAGGTTAGAGCAAGAAGCTAGCCCTCTACGAAGCAGGAAGCAGGCCCTTACCAGACACAGAATCTGCTAGTACCTAGATCTCAGACTTTCATTCTCCAGCATTGTGGGAAATGAACGTTTGTTGTTTAAGCCACCCAGTCTGTGGTATTTTGTTATAGTAGCCTGAATGGACTAAAACAATTCTATTATACTTGGGATTTTTTATATTAAAAAAAAACTAAGATACAGTCTTTAGCATTTTTACAGCAGCATCCATCAATATGGCTGACCTACTTCATAAACTTATCAGGAAAGCCAATGAATTTGGTTTGACATGGCCAGTTTATCAGAGATTGGGTAGGTATGCCCTGATCTTATTCTTCTTGGGCATTAAGGAAGATTACATTTACCAAGATCCCTTGCATTTGAGTCTGGGCCATGTGACTGGATTCTGGTCAATGGAATGTAGATCTGGCCATCAAGCTTCCTGCATGATCCTCTGTATTCTCTCCTACCTTTCATAGTGACAGTGGAGTCCAAGAAATGAAAGGAGTTACTACTCAAAAGACAACCAATGACGGCAGCTGTCCCACCTACATCAGACTATGATGTGAATGACTGATGAACCTCACTTGTGTTAAGTCACTGAGAGCCAGGAGACTAATTTTCCATAATTAGTGCTGCTTATCTTTTTGATGCCCAGCTCTGCCACAAAGATTTATTTCTTGTGATAGTATTATTAAAACATTAAAGGGAAACAAAACAGATGTTATATTTTCCTAAAGCAGCTTTTAACATTTTTCCCTTTTTACATTCCATTATAACCTATAGACACATTTAAAGGGAGTTGTAATTAACTTGTTGCAAAATAATTGGGAACATTATTCTCTAAGGACAAGATTTCTGAAGAAATCTTTTTTCCTTCTTTTGAGAGTTATTTTAGGATACATTCTTGAGGTGCAGACATACTTAATTTTTTCCAAAGTAATTGTATCAGTTTGTGATACCATTGGCAATTTTCCTGCAGTATTACAGTATTAGCTTCTAACAATTTTATTTTTTAAAATGAAATAGTTGCACCTTTCTGTATATAAAAATCTTAAAATATGCTTTGGGAACTTCAGACAATGCAAAAAAGTTTGAGGAAGAAAGCAAAAGTCACCCATATTGCCACTCTCTGGCACCTATGATGACATTTAGGTGTGGGGCCGTCAGTTGTATGTACATGAGCACCTACACTTGTGCACACACACAAAAAAGTGAGCTGTAAATACTCCCTATGTGACCTACCTTAGCAATATTATGGATATTTTTTATGCCAACAAATGCAGATTTCTCTTATTTTATTTTATTTTTTTCATTTTTTTAAAATTTATTTTTGGGACAGAGAGAGACAGAGCATGAACGGGGGAGGGGCAGAGAGAGAGGGAGACACAGAATCGGAAACAGGCTCCAGGCTCTGAGCCATCAGCCCAGAGCCTGACGCGGGGCTCGAACTCACGGACCGTGAGATCGTGACCTGGCTGAAGTCGGACGCTTAACCGACTGCGCCACCCAGGCGCCCCTAGATTTCTCTTATTTTAAATATGAGCTGATGTTTTCAGAAGTCACTAGCCAGTGCGACTATTTAAATTCAGTTAAATCAATTAAAATGATATCAAATGAAATTAAATTAGAAGTTCAGTTTCCTTAGTCCCACCAGCTACATGTCAAACCCTCATTAGCCACATATGAGTAGTGACTACTTACTACACAGCATGGGCATGGAACATTTCCATTAATGCTAAAAAAATTTGTTGTACAGCACTGTTACACATTTATAAAGGTGTGCACAGGTTCGTCGAACTAATCTTCTGTTCTTTTTTTTTTTTAATGTTTTTTATTTATTTTGAGAGACAGAGAGAGAGAGAGAGAGAGAGAGAGAGAGAGAGAGCTCGCAGGAGAGGGTCAGAAAGAGAGAAGAGAGAGCATTCTAAGCAGGCTCTGTGCTATCAGTGAGAGCTCAGCATGGGGCTTGAACTCATAAACTGTGAAATTGTGACCTGAGCTGAAATCAAGAGTCAGACGTTCAACCGACTGAGCCACGCCGGCGCCTCACAAATCCTCTGTTCTTGATATTCGGTTATCCCCAACTTACTTCTTCCTCTATTCTAAATGATACAGCAAAGAACATTTTTGTAGTGATCTTCAGGCAGATCCATGCTGACTTTCTAAACTTCAAGGCCTGACTCCAACATAATGGCACATACCAGTCTCAGCCCTGACCCAGCTCTTGCTACATTGGTTTCCTGATTTTCTTTCTTTGACTTTGCTACCTCACTGTTAATCACATCTGGATTCCGTCTTTGTCCTTTGAGACTGCTATCATCAAGATCCCATAAACTGAATGCTTAAATAACAAACATTTATTTCTCACTTCTGGAAATTGGGAAGTCCAAGATCACAGCATTAGCAGATTCTGTGTCTGGTGGCAGCCTGGCTTCCTGGATCATGAGGACTGTCTTCTCACTCTAGCCTCACGTGGTGGAAAAGGGGGATCTCTTTTCTAAAGGCACTAATGCTGGGGCGCCTGGGTGGCGCAGTCGGTTAAGCGTCCGACTTCAGCCAGGTCATGATCTCGCGGTCCGTGAGTTCGAGCCCCGTGTCAGGCTCTGGGCTGATGGCTCGGAGCCTGGAGCCTGTTTCCGATTCTGTGTCTCCCTCTCTCTCTGCCCCTCCCCCGTTCATGCTCGGTCTCTCTCTGTCCCAAAAATAGATAAACGTTGAAAAAAAAAAATTTAAAGGCACTAATGCTATTCATGAGGGCAGAACCTGACCACCTCCCAAAGGCCCCATCTCCGAATAGCATCACACTGGGGCTTAGGATTCTAACATATCCATTTTAGGGGGACACAAACATTCAGTCTATAAGCAGATATCTTGTTATCTCACGTTTTAACTATTGTTTCATAGGCCTTTTTAATCTTTGTGGTCTCTGTGTAATTTTTCTTTACTTTGTTTTTCCTCTTTTCTTGAGGTAAGCTTTCAAAACAGTCTCCTCATTTACCTTATACTTCTGTGTAAACCAGTACAGGTGAAGTTGTGCTACAGTAACAAAAAAAAAGTCCTCAACTTCTTAGTGGCTTAAGACCATAAGATTTTTATTTGCCTTCATGCGATAGCAATTGGCTGGGGCTCAGTCCTGTGAGAGAGAGAGAAGTTCCTTGGCAAGTTCATGCAGTAACTCAAAGTGGCACCCCAGAAGGGATAGACTTGACTTCTACTCACATTTGGATGATCAAAACAAGTCATACCACCCTGCCTAACTCTAAAGGAGATGGAAAGTTCACATACCTGGGAAAGCAACTGGAATACTTGGTAAAAAGCCATAATGATACATCCAATATTTATTTTGCAAAAGGCATAATACTGTAGTGATGATAACAATTCCTAACAGGTACCATGCACAAACATTTTGGAAATATTTTACATACATATCTCATTTAATCTTCACAATGTTCATTTTCTTCACAGCGATTTCCCTTATTTTATAAATGAGGCATAGAAAGGTTAAGCTTCAAGGGTGTATAGCTACTAAATGGTAGAGCTGGGATTCTGATTCTAGAAACTCAATGCTTAAATGCTTCCTATATGACTTTATGTTGTCTTCTAGATGCATATTGGTGGTTTTCTCCTTTCTTATCTTTGAATGAGGGACATTTTATCCCTCAATAATGCATAGGTAAGCTTCCTTCTATGGTTGGTTGTGTACGACCAGGCTTTTCCCCATAGAAATAAGTAGAGGGCTGGATGAGGCAACATCATATGAGCAGGTGAGTCTGTTTCACCTAAGAAAGGTGCAAAGGCCCCATGGGCCATAAACATTGAAAACCTGGGTACTTTACATAAATGTTCTCTTGAAACTACCGTGGAAGCGGTGGCTTCACTGAGCTAGGGGAGTTTCCCTCCCTTGGGGAGGGTCTTTCCAGTCCTGTGTTGAGCTTCTGGCTTAGAGCAAAGGAACACTGTTAAAAATAATTCAGTTAAGAGAAAAACCCTTTGGCCTGAGGGCTTTCTGCTAGATGTGGCTGCAAATATAAACTCCCCAAGTGCTGCCTTTCCTTGTTATTCACAGTTAATTAATCTTCATCTCTCCCACAGTATGAGTTTGCTTTTAGATCTTACCCCTTCAAATCAGGAGAATTTCCCCTCTCACGCCCATATTCACCTTGACTAGTGCCACTACGATTTTCCAAAGATGAGAAAAATGGCCAGGAATGGCACCATGATTTCTCTTCCCTTTCTTGCCAACAAGGCTATGTATATCCCTAGCTGTGGAGAAGTGGACTCCAGATATGGCTGTCTTCTGTCTGCTCTTAAACTGCTCCATGCCTTCACTCTAATTCTCCATCCCCTTCCTTCCTATAACTGCCTTTGAGAGAAAGTAGTTACTTCTTTCACTGTTGGTACCAAAGCTGGAAGGAATCCTCCACTTTGTGGTCCATGTGTGATTGGCCCCCGTTCCCTGGGTTGCTGAGGGCAGCTTATCCCTTTCCTATCTCTTTCCACTTTGGTCATTTCAGGACTTTCCTGGGGCCGGGGTGGGTGGGGGAGGTGGAGTGGGATGCGGAATAGAGACCATGTTTATGTTGTTATCCTTCCTGTAAGTCTGGTTTTTATTTTTTTCAAACATTTTTTTAGGCTTAGCAGATGTTAAAAAGTTGCTTAAATTTGCATTTCTTGATTACAAGTTAGTTTGAACATGTTCCCAGACATTTGTTTCCTATTTGTATTTTCTCTTGTGTAAATTTTGTTTGTTTGATATTTAATCATGCTAGTGCAGTCCTGTGGGTAGTTTCTAAAAATATATGTTGCATTCTGAGATCATTAAGGAATCATTCCTTTCTATCACTTTTGATGCAAATATTTTCCTTGTAGCTATGTTTCTTTTTTATTGTATATACATTTGATAATAACTTTCTGTCATGGTATCACTCTTCAGAATTGCCTTCTTTCCTAATCTGTGTACCTGTTTAGTGCCCAACTCTTCTCCCTAGAATGTAGGTTCCTTGAAGTCAGGGGTCCTGTCTACCCTGTGCTTGGGCACCATGTACTGACACTGACTTCCTAGTACATAGAGTAGTTGCTTAATAAATATTTATTATATAAGAATATATTTTATTGCTTCAAATCCTCCAAAGTGACCATCTCTTCTTGATGGTATAAATGTGTAATCTGTTTTTTTCCCCCAGATTGCTTGATTAAAATGAAAGCATTTAAGATTCTTTAATTTTACTGGAATACATCTACATTGTTTTCCCTCAGACTATTACCTCAATCTCATATATTATAACACATTTCTTCTTTTGCTTTTGTACTAATTTAAAATAATATATTAAATTATTGCGTTTCATGGATTAAATGTCCTAATTTTGAAATATTACCATATGAGTTTTATTTATTGCTTAAAATAAGATTTAAACCAGATCTCATAAGTTTAATTTTCCCTCACAGTTCTTTTATGAATACTACTTAATACTTGTACTCCTATTCTTTCAAGTTAATTTTAGAATCATTTGGAGGTCATTATTGATGGGTGATCATAATTACTACCATCTTTTCTAAATGACTACAAGCAAAATAATTGTTAATTTGGTTATGGATTGACATCAAGCTTCTTAGTTTGTCACTGCCAGCATCCACCTTTCCCACCTTCTAAAGCCCTGAATAATATTTTACTATTTCTGAGCTTCTGAAGGCTCTTCCATTTTTCATGATTGCTTGAATGTTAATAACAGTAGCTCTGAGATTACACCTGTGAGTTTCGTTAAGTGTCTTGGAATGCAATTCTCTATGGATTGTTGGTTAAAACTTATTAAACAAATGAAGGGCTTTTTATATGATCTTCATTGATATCTTAAATTGCAATCTCCACCCCATATGCATTCCACCCTTCTACTTTAATGACTTTAGCCATAGTTAAATGAGAAAGTGAACTCTTTTATATAATCTATGTAGCCATCCATTCACTTCCATTTTCTTTCAATCAAAAAAAAATACTTATGTTCCAGGTTCAGTACTAGGCTCTGCGGGGTTTTTTTTTTTTCCACTTAGTGCTAAACAAGATAGTCACAGTCCTTGCTCCTCTGTACCATAAAAGCTGAAGTCTTCTTTTCTTCCTTAGTCCTAAAAATAACTAGAAGAAGGGAGGAAAAGGAAAAAAAGAGAAAAAAACCACTGGAGTTTTCTAGCCCTCAGATTTCTAATGAGAATTGTAGAATTTTTAGACACACATTTGAATTATTTTCTCCTACTTTGTCATTTGTTCCACATTCATCAAAAGTAAGTATCAATTTGTGGGCTCAATGAGCCTTGTCAGACTTTCTGCCATTTCTTGGATGTATGTTTCAAGACCACAAACCTACGCAATTGCTTTTTTCAGGTCTGAGCCCCGTAGAAGGAACTTACCAGCCACCTTGATGAGTCGCTTCCCTTTGGGGAACTAGCTGTGTTCTTCCCCAAAGTATGAACCTTTATATTCTTAGCAGTCAGTACAGGGTAGTCCTCCTTCACCAGGACGTTTGAAGTTAATCTCCAGGAGTAGACTCTGTCGTGCTCTCTCCAATTACTTTTCCCTTCATTCTTGCATTCTTCTCTCCTAACTCTGACCATTCACTTCTCTAGTCCATACTGCTCTACTGCTTTCTTTCTTTTTATTTTTTATTTTTAATGTTTGTTTATTTTTGAGAGAGAGAGGGAGAGACAGAGCATGAGCATGGGAGGGGGAGAGAGAGAGACAGACAGACAGAGAGAGACAGAGACAGAGACAGAATCTGAAGCAGGCTCCAGGCTCTGAGCTGTCAATACACAGCCTGACATGAGGCTCGAACTCAAGGACCGTGAGATCATGACCTGAGCTGAAGTCAGATGCTTAACCCACTGAACCACCCAGGTGCCCCCATACTGCTCTACTGCTTTCTGTTTGCATTCTTTCTACCATCCATTTTCAGAAGTTACCATCCTCTTTTATAAGGGTAATGTGGGAGAGTATTTCTCAACCCTTTCATTCATGTTCTTCTCTAACAGGATACATAAACAGTAAACAGCAAATGTAGTTAAGTATTTGGCATGCACTTTGAAGTCCCTTAAAACAGTTCCTTTGGTATTCATAATTTTGATGATCAGATTAACAAACTCTCTCCTTATCTCACCCCCCCCCCCAAGGAGTTCTTTCTGTAAAATTTGTAAATAGAGTTTAAAAGACTCAAGGTTTTTTTTTTTTTATCATGGAGATTATAAAATTGAGAGATACAAGTATAAGCTGGGCTTCTGGCATATATAGGAGTTGATAAAGGAAGTTAGAAAGAAGTTTAAGATGTATAAAAATGGCACCATCTAAAGGAAAGGCAAATTGAATAGAATCTGCTTAAAGGGCCAAAGAGAGTCTTACTCTGGTCAGTGTCCTAGGGATGACCAAGCCTGAGAAAACTCATACCAAGTACAACACTTTGGAATCTGAGGCAGATCCACAACAAGAATGATTAACATTGGCCAAATCAATACATTCCCTTCTTGTAGTCAAACTGTATTCTTTAATTCAGTGCTTTTTATTCAGCATCTATAATGTGCCAGACACTGTGCTAGCTTCTCAGACTCTAAGGAGACAAAAGAGAGACCTGGCTCCTGATATTAGGAATCTTAAAGAAGTTTTGAAATACCAAGGAACAGATAATAACATACTGATAAGAAGGGCTATGATAAAAGAAGTGTAGGATGCTGTAGAAACATACAGGAGAGTTATCAAATTTAGATCAGGTGTGTTGGAGAAAGCCTTCCAGGAGAAACTTATTTATAACCTAAGACCTGAAGCTAAAAAAGTCAAAGGTGAGTTGAGGATGGGTGTGAGTTGTGGTTCTGGTTGGGGGAACAAGGTAATATAGATGTCACAAACCATCAAGTTTTATTAAATGTAGGCCTCTATTTCATCATAAATAAATTGAAGTGAAATCCACTTAAAATCTACAGTCTCTATCCAGCTACATATTGGAATTACATTACTCTATAAACTAGAATACTCTAAATCCAATAGCTAAAGCTCTGTTCTTCCTGGACAATGCTTGGCTGGATACCACCAATATTGGCTTTGATGATTTCCTTTTTTGCTTTCATAATTGACCAAATTTCTTCTTTTCTCCATCCTCAAACTCAAGATCTACATAATCTCAAAACTATGATAATACATTCAAAGTTCTGTTGGCCTGAAAGCCATCCTTCCTCCATCAAGGGTCTCTACATATGTATGTTCTGACCAATAGTTCTTATTTTGCAATCTGATGTTCAGAAGGCAGTCTATTTTGTCTGTGGTCAAGAGTCACTTAATTGTGATTTTCCAAATTTGTGTACTTCTACATATGTTTGCTTTCTTTTCTGTAGGCAAAAAGAGCATACATTTAATATGGAATCAAACAGACCTTCTTTTAAAAGGATCACTGTCCAACAAAGGAAATCAACTGAAAATATTCAAGGCTACCATTGAAAACATCCAAGCATTGTTTGGTGATTTTCAGAAATGGTATAAATGTGACTCTAGCAGTTGAGTGGAAGTTGACTCCATTTTCCAAAGATCCTTTGAACCTTAGACTCTTGCTTAAAACTAGTAAAGATAAATGTAAGAGGATCATCAGAGGATAAATTTAAGAGTTGATATAGTCCAATGACACACAATCTCTGAAATGAAGATGAAAATGTCCAGAACAAAAGATCTTAGGCTATTGTTCTCACTGTATGAACGGAGGAAAACATATCTTTATGAGACTCCTGGCTCAATAATACTGCAGAAAAATCAGGTCATGCTGCACTTTAAAAACTCTTAGATGACCTTTCTGGCCTGTCAAAATTAGTGGAGAAAATTTTAATGATATTCAGATCTATTGATGTTTTATGCACTGAACTTTCCTAGAGAAATCAGGGGACAATTTGCCATTATAAAGTTTTAGTTCTACTTCTTCTCTCTCACTGACATAACTTTTGGTCACATGTCTTTTTTTTTTTTTTGGAAGAAAAAGACTATAAAATGTCATCCTTGAGAGTCTTGGTCGATGTTTTCAGGGTTTGTCATTTTGGTTAGTCATCAGATGGCTCTGTGTCATTTATGTCAACATATGGGAATAATTGACCAAGACATTTCATTGACTGATAACATTGATCATTCATACACAAGTATCTAGACCTCTCTGCAATAATATTTTTTAGAGGAATGATCTCCCTAACTTGCCACTTTTAGCCCTTGAGAAGTAAGTTGCTCCTGAAGAATTATATGATCTTTGACCTCTCCACATGAGGGAAATGAAAAGTGGCTTGTCTGTGGGTAACCACAAAGTGGTCCTTTGGTTATGAACTCATCCAGAGTTGACTTGCCAATGTTTGTGTAATAGTTACACAGAGACTCAAACACTGTGGGTGCATTGAGAGGTATCTGGGAAATGTAATGTGCTTTAAATTACCAAGAAGTAATTTGATCTGAATAAGGCAACTCCAAAGAGAGCTCATTATGTTTCACCAAAATGCAATTGCAAACTGTAATTGGATTTCTTTTTAAGATGAACAGCAAACCCAGAGAAGTGGTGCATTTATCATTTTTGTCAATCCCTCTCAAGAATGTGAGTACTAGGGGAGATGGCACAGTGTCACCCCCTCAGGAACAGAGAGGGTAGGCAGACATTGCTGTTGCTCTTCTCTTGTACACAATGGCCATGAGTGTGGATTTTAAGCAGAGGAGGCAGTGTTCAGTGAACATTTTTAGAAGGTTAATCTGAGAGAAATGTTTAGAGAAGATGAGGGGTCAGAGAAGAAATTAGACGAAGATAGAGTATGAGACTATTACACTAGTTCAAACCTATAATGTTAGGGGTTTAGACCTAGGTGTGGACGGTGGGATTGGAATGAGAGATGTGGGTATGAGTAATAATTCAATGTCGCTGCACCCATAGCATTTAATAACTAGCTGCCTATTGGGGATGGTGTGTCATGGGAATAACCCTCATCTAAGTGTGAGGAAGAAAGAGGTTTTCAGAGCAAGGTTGAGGCCAAGTTTCCTATTTTATGAAATAAAGGAATTGAACTAACAGGAACTCCAATTCCTTTCCAAACCTAACATTTTAAGATAGGAAGATTTTAAGGCATCATAGATTTGCCCTCCATGCATGTGGGAAAGAGTGAAAGGCACAGTTGCTCTTTGGGATCTCCCTATTTGGTGTGTCACTGACACCCAGGCACCCCACATAGACCCATGGCTAACAGAGGTCCCCAGTTTGACAACCAACATTTCTGGTCGTTCTTCAGAGTCAAAGATGGTCTGTCTTAGATGTACTTATGTTGGTGGATTGCGTCTCTTAAAATAATTTATAGTCTACCACGGCTGAAGCATTTTTTCTCAGAGATAATATTTTATCTTTGTATAGTCAGCCCAATTTTTCGAAAGATTCACATTTCATTTAGACTTTTCAGGAACACTGTGAGGCATATAAATATTGGAGGCATCAGTATGCCAATTCTACAGATGAAGAAACTGAGGCTCAGGACAATTAAGTATGTTCTATAGGATCACACATCCAATAAGTGGCAAAGATAGAATGGAATATAGGTTTTCTTCAAACCCAGTACACTTTCTACTATATTTGCATATTCATGGAAATTTTAAATACCTGGGCCAGAATCTGAAAGAAGTATCTTTGGGCCAGGGGTATTTGAAACCATTCAAAGATCACCATTTGGCCTGCTTTCCTACTTCCAAATATAGTTCCTGCAACCATCTCATTTTGAATAGTTCTGACAATATTCTACCTAGTAATCCATAGCAATAATGATCATAATCACGCTTTCTCCCTGACCATCCCAAAGAACGTTTAGTGTATTAATGTTGTTAATTAATCTTCATGACATCCTGGCAAATGAAGCAGATTGCAAGTAGGATGTCCCACTTGGCTGACTGGGAAGCTGAGGTAGAAAGCAAGGTTACAGAGCTGCCTCAAGGTGAGAATAAATCAGCAGAGCCGGTGAGCCAAGAATAGCCTTTTCACAGCTGAAGTTTAAAAGTCTGTTGGGAAGGGGCTCTTGTTATTCTCCTTAGAAGACTACTGTTCAGACACCAGAAGAAACAAAAATTTCACTTCAAAGCCAAGCTTTTCTTTGCTTAGTTATTTTTCAGTGATTTTGAATTCACTATTTTTCTTCTATGGGATTCCCATCCTTTTGCAACTGAGGTGACTCAATCTTTCTCTCTTCCGGGAGAACATGCCTAATTGTCCTATGGATGACAATTTCCTTTATCCCTATAGTGTCACCTCCCTTTTACCTTCTGTCTGGTTTTTAATGGTTTTCCTGGAATTTTGTTCATTGGTCTTTGCTTCCTTTACTCAGAGATGTAGAATGGAGTCTGGTCTTCCTAGCACACATTTCCCCATTGGGAGGAAGAGTATTTGTTTCCTATGCTGTATTTCAATATTTTATTTTCATCAGAGAGAAGACTGAGTGACTTCATCTGTGTTAAAAATGATGATTGTGTCCACAGTCACGTGCTCAGTCCAAGCTCTGTGTGGTTTCTGTGGTTACTGCAGCACTGGGAGATTGGCTCGTGTAGCAATGACTGATTGCCCTGTGGTGAAGCGAAGGAGGAGAGTGTTGTTTCTCTGTGGCAGGGAGTCCAGTTACACCAGGGGAAAGGGAATGGGATTCCTGTAGGCTGACAGGAAGACCAGGGTTATCTGTGGGAAAAAGAACAATTATGTTGCTCTGTTGTTGGGAAATGTGGTTGTCTTTAACCTTGAGCCTGACCAAAGAATCCTGTTGTGATTTACTTTGACACTGTATTTAAAGCCCCCACAATAATTAACTGTGTTTCAAACATCACCAGGAAGTGGGTTATCAAAATAATATTACTCTGCTGGTAAAAGTATCTTTAAAAGCCTAAGCCACTTAGCTCAGCAAAGGTAAAGATGCCAAACGAAGCCCACACCAGAACATTACCAAAATGTTTGCTGGCCCTTTTTTTCCAAATCACTGTCTGTGATGTTTTCTGAAAATTTCATGTGATCCAGATGAGTAGTATAGGAGGGGAAAGAGCTCAAGTTATCTTTCATGAAATATTTGCTCAATACTTATCATCTGTGACTTGAGACAAACGAAATGGTAGATGAGGGGGTTAAAAATGCTGGCAGAGTTCTAGCAGTTTCAGAGGCAGGGACAGCAAATAAATGCTATATTTGTTGCTGTCTGCCATTCCCAAGTTCATGGAAGACATCACTAATGGATCATACCACTCTTCCCTGCTGAGACTGTTCTCAATTCACCGTCTATTTCATCATGGCACTAAACATAGCCACAATCGAATGATAGGACTTGGTTCTCTAGTTGAAAACCTATTACTATCTCTGTTTTAAGGCAAGCTGACTTGCCTTGTTTGCCTCCGGAACAAAGCCAAAGAAATTCAGTGTATGTAGTGGGCAGGGAAAATTGTTGGTGTTAATACAACAGTTATTTTCCAAGAGATCTGAGCTAATCTGATGTCTGGGGCTATGATAGAACTATCTCCAAATTTAGGACACTTAAAAATATTGCATCATTAAAGAAAGAAAGTCAATTTAAAATGTCAATGTTTTATTTTTGGAATTAAAAGTTTGATCATGCAAAGAGTTTGGGGAAGGTTTGGAGAAACATTGTCTCATTCACCTTGGGTTAAGAGAAACGGGATTCACCATAATTTTGGAAGTCAACTTAGGAGTGTCCAACACAAAAATTAAATGCATGTATCACTTGTCCCAGTAATTCCACCTATAGATATGTGTCCATAAGTATTTAAAAATATGTATTTCAAGGGTATTTATTACAGCATTGGTTGCAAAAATAAAAATAAATGTATAATCTATATCCCTCTCCATAGAATATTATGGAGATATTCAGAAGAATGGTAGATGGCATTGTTTCTTTTTTAATCATTCCATTCCTTTTCATCCTAGCTGTGCTTCATTGCTCCATTGACTTATGCTTGGCCATATCACATGTCTTGCCATTGGATATGAATGGGTATAATATATGCCATGTTCCAAAATATGATTGCCTAGCTTGGCTAAGCCTTTTGCTCCAACTCTTTATCACATGAGCATAATGTTACATAGTGGCTACTTTATTAGCTTAGATTCCAAAATGAGAAAATGAGTTGAACAGAGCTTATTGGGGAAGAACCAGAGGAGCCCAACTAAGTCAAATGAAGCCCATGGAACCACAGATGATCTGTAACCATCATCTAGCAATAGCAATGAATAAATACTTGTTGTAAGCCACTGAGATTTTGAGGATGTTTGTCATATAGCACTACTACAACAAAACCTGACTGGTACATCTAACTTCAAAAAAATGTCAGGATAGACGGTTTTCCAAAGACACCCAGATGGCTAACTGACACATGAAAAAAATGCTCGACATCACTCATCATCAGGGAAATACAAATCAAAACCACAATGAGATGCCACCTCACACCCATCAGAATGGCTAACATTAACAACTCAGGCAACAACAGTTGCTGGCAAAGATGCGGAGAGAGAGATCTCTTTTGCACTGCTGGTGGGAATGCAAACTGGTGCAGCTACTCTGGAAGACAGTATGGAGGTTCCTCAAAAAATTAAAAATAGAACTACCCTACGACCCAGCAATTGCACTGCTAGGTATTCATCTAAGGGATACAGGTGTGCTGTTTCAAAAGGGGCACATGCACCCCAATGTTTATAGCAGTGCTATCAACAACAGCCAAAGTATGGAAAGAATCCAAATATCCATCAACAGATGAATAGATCAAGAAGATGTGGTATATATGTACACTGGAGTATTACTCGACAATCAAAACGAATGAAATCTTGCCATTTGCAACTATGTGGCTGGAACTGGAGGGTATTATGCTAAGCAAAATTAGTCAGGGAAAGACAAATATCATATGACTTCACTCATATGTGGAATATAAGATACAAGCAGATGAACCTAAGGGAAAGGAAGCAAAAATAATATAAAAACAGGGAGGGGGACAAAACATAAGAGACACTTAAATATAGAGAACAAACTGAGGGTTGCTGAAAGGGTTGTGGGAGGGGAGATGAGCTAAATGGGGAAGGGGCATTAAGGAAGACACTTGTTGGGATGAGCACTGGTGTTATATGCAGAGGATGAATCACTGAAATCTATTCCTGAAATCATTATTGCACTATATGCTAACTAACTTGGATGTAAACTAAAAAATAAAGAAATAAAAAAGATGAAAAAAAAATTAATGTCAGGAATAAGCTTAGTGAAGAAAGTATATAACCTAACAATAAATGTAACTGGCATTAAAAAATCCATCCATCCATCCATCCATCCATCCATCCATCCATCCATCCTAACCTGTGTATGTATAGAAAATATCTGAAAAGATGTGCAGAGAACTGTCAACAGTAGGCATCTCTGAAGTGGTTGAGGGAAGGAAGGTTAGAGGGATGAGGCATTTCGTATTTAATTTAACTTACCTGTTTGAGTTTTTTATCAAAATGTGTTACTTTTAATAATAAAAAATATTAAGGAAGGTTTTTCTTTTTAGTCTTTGCTATTTTGGGTATTTGTTCTAATTTTGACTATTGATTTTATTATGTCACTATACCTTTATTATGTCATTATACTGTACTGTGGGTTCTGGTGGGGAAAACATCCACAAGAAATGTCAAGCCTCTGATAAACAAAACAAAAACAAGTTCTGTATTCATTCCTTAGAGACTTAACTCGAGATCTAACCTGAGATTAGTCCCAAGTGCTGAGGAAGTAGGTGGAGAAAAGTGAAGGGAGGTGTCCATATGAGTCGCTGCCTGAGTTTGTGTTTCCGAGTCACCGGGATGAAGACAAACAGGGAAATTTGAAAGCAGATTGGCAAATACATTCTCAATCTCTCTTTCTCACCAGATTTGACCCTTTTCTCTGAGAAAATCAAGGAATCATAATCATAGCGTGTGTGACATTTTTTTTTCTAATTTAATGAAAAACCTGACCCCAGACAAGACTGAGAAGTAATCCTTTCCCTGACCTATCCTAGACCAAGAAAAGCCATCTTTCCTTTGTCCTATTCCTTTGTGATTCATATGCTGGAAAAACAAAGATCTCTTTTTCCTTGAGGCCATTGTTCCTACAGTTTCCTCTCCACAGAATATCCCTCCCTTACCTCTACTTTCACCTCCAATAATTTCTGGTAACCTTCAGAGCTCAGATGTCACCTCATCCAGACACCTGTTCTGCCCCCAAGGCCAGGTAACTGCCCTCCTGTGTGTCTTGGTATCACGGCATGTATAAGAGAGTATGGGGCTATCCTACTCTGCTGTCATTGCCCACTTGTGTTCATGTCCATTAAGCTCTTTCAGGTTGGGCATCCTGGCTGATTTATCACCATATCCCTAGTAAGTCATCCTGTGCCTGGGTTACAATAGGTGTCCAATAAATATTTGAATATATATTCAATTGACAAAGTGTGATGATTTGATAGTGATCTGTACTCAGATGTTAATATCTGGCTTTTCAGGAATTTTTGCCTTTTAAGAGAAATGGGCATGGGCGCCTGGCTGCTCAGTTGGCTAAACATCTGACTTTGGCTAAGGTCATGATCTTGCCGTTTGTGAGTTTGAGCCCTGCATCGGGCTCTGTGCTGACAGCTCAGAGCCTGGAGCCTGCTTAGGATTCTGTGTCTCCCTTTCTCTCTGTCCCTCCCCTGCTCACACTCTGTCTCTCTCAGAAATAAATAAACATTAAAAAAAATGTAAAAAAAAAAGGCAGGAATTTTAGATTCTTCCATTAACAAGCTCTTAGTGCACCCATTCCCCCCCAACTCCCCCACCCCCGGAGGAGCCTCTGACTCGTGGAGTGATCAAGTGTTTTGATTTGGTCTGTGACTGAGGGGTTTCCTGGGATGTGAGACTTTCACTGCTAATGCAGGAATAGTTGTGGGCAAATTGGAATGGCTTGTCACTCTGTTTTTAGATCAATCACATAAGAAAAACTTTTACACAGACCAAGGCACACTGTACCATCCTCCTCATTAAAGTTCAGAAAGAATGCCACAACTAATATGTTATTACCAATATTGCTATCTCTTCTACCCCTCAGAGGATAATCACATCTTCATTTATAACACATAAGTGATGTTGATTGAAATCTCCCATCCCTTCCTGCTGTGTCCACAAGAAGTTATCACTCAATGCAAAAGGCTAATTAAGAAACTAGTGTAAGTACTTCGAGGGCAGGGGCTCTAGCTGTTTTTATAGTGACAGGAACAGTGCCGAACCAATGCTGCCTTCTTAATCTTCTCATGCCAGCAGTGGTGATGAGAGAGAAGGGTTTCAAGACTGTTAGACACACTACAAGATATCACAAATTATGCACTCTGGCTAGGAGTCAAAGACCCCTATGCAAACACACGTCAAATAGTCTTCCAAGGAATGTTATGTGCTACAGGTAAACAGACAAGCTCTTGTCTCTGTCAAGTCTACAGGTTTCTACCAGAAGTCAAACTGCCTTCCCCGTAACAGGCAAAAGTTGGCTAAGGCCAGGTGGTGGGCACAGCTGTGACTTACAGGGATTTCCAAATCCAGACTCCATCAGGAAATCAGTTCTCTGGCCGGCAGCTGTGCTCCAGCTGTGATGGACCACAAAGCGCTCTCCCAGAAGACAGCTGAGACTGAACTAGATCTCTGCTCCCAACTGTTCAGTCTTCTCCAGAACACTGAAGTTTTCTCTGGAAGCATCAGGTTACACCAAATAGGGATATTCACCAAACTGTGGCTTGGCAAAGCTTTAACCTCTCCATGGTCTTCCTCTTTTTTCTGTGCTTTCCTCTGAGCTTGTGTTTTGGGCCAGTTAGAGGCTTGGGAGAGAAGGGGCAAAGAGAACATTAACTTGAAAAGAGAACTGCGTTGGCCATTTATGCAGTCAAGAAATATTTACTGAGCATTTATTCACAGCTGGGTATTCTCTGTGGCAGCAGGCTCATAATACGTAGTATAGCTGTGACTTTCCTTATTTCTTCTATTCAGTGGTGAGGCTCTTAGAGCATCCTGGGGCTGAACACCAAAATGGTGTGTTTCTAGGTGTAATCTAGGCACAATCCACAAAAGGGATGTATTCAAAATATATTTTAAAGATAATATATTGACAGCGTACTTGTTAAAAGTGATAATAAAATGTTAGAAGAATCAGTATAAAGGTAAGACAGTAAAACAGAGTAGGAGGCAGAGAGAAGGACATCAAAGATTGACTATGTAGCCCATTCCTTCTTCCTTTCCCTATCCTCAATTCAGGCTTGCTCTCCTGACGTTATTACCTGGATAACCCTCTTATTCTGGGGATGTTCATGATGCCTACCTTTGTTGGCTTCTCCTGTGGCTCTGGGTAGAGCTGACCCCTTGAATGGGAGTGGTAGCCTTGAATGGTGACATGGCAAGCAACACCTGCCCCCACAGAAAGAGAAGGAATATCTCCTGTCCTAACTACTATTCTGTGTAATAAGCCACCCTAAAACCCTATGTCTTAGAATATGACAGATATCTATTTTTTTTCAGAGATTCTGTGGGCCAGGAACTAGGACAGTACAAAGTAAGGATGGCTTGTCTCTGTTGCATTATGTCTGGTACCTTAGCTGGAAAAACCAAAAGACTAGAAGTGATATGATAGATGGAGGCTGGAATCATCTGGAAGCATCTTTTATCTTTAGAGGTTGATGCTGACTGTCAGCTGGAGACTTCAGCTAGGCTGTTGGCCGGAGCATCTTCATGTGGTTTCCTCTCCAGTTAGTCTCTCTGAATGGACTAATTGGACTTCCTTACAGCACGGCAGCTGGTTTCCAAGAGCCACTGTTCTGAGACAGCAAGAAAGAATGACATTCTTGATACATCCTTCTGTTCTCTTCTATTGGTTGAGACAATAACAACTTTCTACCCAGGTTCAACATGGAGGAGACTTGAAAAGGGGAATGTTAAGGTCATGGTGTAAGGTGAGCATGTAGGATGGTAGGTATTATTGTGGTCATCTTTGGTAAATACCATCTGCCATATCTTCCTAAGTTAAAAGTTCAAGAAAAGAGGTTAGAATTTAGGTGACATTGGGGGACCGGAAGCCATTAATTTTTTTCTTTGGAAATTCTTCTGACTTTCCAAATATGCTCTGCTGATTTAGCCTCCAAACCATTCCCTTGTGGTTCACTATACCATGTATGTGCCTTCTCATCTTCTTTACCAGGCATTCTTTGATTTGGTGTCCCAGACATTATTCTGTTTAGCACTTCATTTCTTAAATCTCTTCTGATGAATCAAGATAGAATTAATAACACATTTCCCTATTCTCCAAATAATAGCTAATATGTAATCAGAACTTTTCTATGCACTAGGCACAGTTCCAAGTAATTTACATGTTTTAAATAATTTATTCTTCCCAGCAAGCTTATAAGATAAGAACATTATTACTCATATTTTACAGATGAAGAAACTGAGGCACAAAAAGATGAAATAACTTGGCTTAAGGACATATAGCTTAAAAGTGATGGCAGAGCCAGGCAGTAAGCCAGACCCACCATAAGGGACAATTGGGAGAAAGACTTCAAAATGATGTTTATCATTTACTGAGTCATTTACCTGAAGAGAAGAGGTGGGAGGTGTAGCCAAATTCCTGAAACCTTGGTCAGTTCAGTCCTTTCAGTAATTTTAGGCACCCTCCCCCGTAGTCTCCAATGAATCAAAGACCCAATTAAGATTGGGTATCAAAGTACTAAAAGGAAAAATTTTCTAGCAATGCAAACCTACTTTTAGAAGAAGAGCATAAGAGAAGCCTGAGAACATATACTTTAAAAATCATTATTTTATAAATATTTCTTGAAGTCTGGGAAGGGTTAAAGATGTGATCATCTCTTTTCTCCCCATGGAAGAAAAGCAGAATTTTAAATAGGTCTTCTTCCCCTGCTTGGCAGTATTCTGACTTCGGAGGATGCCTCTAATTGCTCAGAAGCACAACCTTCTCTCCTTGAGAATCCTGGCAAGTGATTTAGGCATTTTATTGTTTCTTTTCAGCTTTCCCTGCCTTTCCTACCATTCTCCCACCCAACACACATCTGTGCAGTTGCTAAGCATCAGTGAGAGTTTATTTGACCTCATATTCCAGGCACCCCCCCCCTTTTTTTTTCAGAAGAGTTTCTAAAATGAAAGGGGCTAGGGATGTTTCAATGTAATTGGGTCATCTTCATTTTTTTGGAAGGAAAATAATGTTAACTGTAGTCTGATTACATGGGTAGTTAGCATCAAATATCCATATGCCTGATTCGTTTGGAGAGAGTTACCAGTCAAGATGCCAGAGATTGTGGAAGCTCCAGGGAGGGAAAAACTCAAACTTCTCAGAGGCAGAGACTTCATCCAAAAGTAATCCGGGACTTTTATTTCCTGTCAGAGGCTTTCCAAAGTCTGTGTGGTCTCATTTTTCTCCTGCTACTACTGCCACAGACCTGAATTCTCCCTCCAAAGTCTAAGTAGGGTTACAGGAAGCCATGAATCCTTTCTAATTTTGGAAATTGAACACTTGCTCTCTGTCAGAGGTTTACAAAGTGATCCAGTAGCCAAGAGGCAGGTTAAAATGCTTACCTGATTCCTTGTTGGAGGAGGTCATTGAGAAGACTTGAGGGCCAGTTGATTTGTGAGCTTAATTGGGACAACTGGAGGCTCAATAGCCCCTCTGCCTGTTCCCAGAATAGAAGTTCTTCCCATTGTTTCCACAGTAGGAGCTGTTCCAAGGATGTAGCCTTGACAGAGTAAGGTGTTATTGAGACTATCTTGATGGTATACTAACTGAACTCAGCTAAGATCTCTATATAAACTTTTAAGATTCTGGTGGGGAGGGGGTGGAGATCTATCCTAGTATGTATGTTCCTCCACGAACAGGGGCCAGTTTATAAACCAACACTCAATGTGACCAATATCCTCTTCTTAACCCTCAAGCCTGAGATTCCCAACAGGGCAGTCATCTGCATACCACATTATTACCTTATAATTCATCTTTTTCTAGTCTTATTTTTTATTTGCCTATGATCAGATGGTGGAAGTTTATGGAAATAATGATTGGAAGCAACTGTAGGGTTTTGAGACTGAATATATCAGAATTTAAGATTTACGGTATTTTCAATGCGTATTCCCTGAGGGGACCATTAGCTTTCAAAAGTGATCTTTATTGACCAGCATTTTCTTTTTGATGAGTTTCAGTCCAACATGGCTTCTCAGCCATTTTTGTGTACTTCATTTCTGGTTCTTTGTTAAATGATTGATTGGAAATTTGTTCTTTGGGCTAAATATCATTGAAATACTTTTGTTTTCTGTCTTTTTTCTATTCTTTTGAATCTCAAGTAACATTTCAGATATATTACATTGGCTCTGCCTATGGCTACTTCATACTCAAGTCAATCCAAATATGTGCTTTGGAAGAAGGGACATGTGGCACGAAACGTAAATTGCTGTGCTCTGCTCCTCAGCCATCAAACATCCTTTGTTAACATTCTCATTTTCCATTAAATGAACTATTGTTGCTACAAGTCAGTGATTCCACTACAGAATTTGTAGCACAATAAACAAAGTGTAAAATGTATGTAATGAGGACTGCCTCTAATTTCCCTTAATTGCTCATTGAATTACAGCCAGCATGACCCTGACACCAACATTACTTCCTCAATACATAGCCTTGATGTACAGCAAATTTTTCTTCCATGACAGGTTTATTTCTTTGTTGAAGAACTGTTTAAGAGGTATTTCATTGTATGTTGCAAAGATGTAATTGGGCTCTGGCTGGTTTATTCACTTAATAGGTGTGGTAATAATTATGTGTCACTTTTTAGTATATGGGCTCCTCATTCCTTTCCAGGTTGATTGCTTTATCTAGGAGGCATCTAATCGAGTTGCTCCAAAATAATATCTGTGGGAAGATGAACTGCAGATTTATTTCTCTCTGTAAGCTCAGAGCTTTGGTGTGTTCAGAAAGAAATGGCAGCTTCATATCAAATAAGGCTCAAAAAAAGAAAGGTAGTGGAATGTGTACAGAGGATTATTTTTACTTAATATTTAAAGTATATTTTTCTTGAATGGCAGAGAAAATCATTCATGTTGATAGATATTATCTTCATATTATGTAACCCAAAACTACTTTTATTTTATCTTTTGCACTTCCAATCTTAGTCCTAACTGCTTATTCACTTTGAGTGTTGTTTTTCTTATTCAGTTTCTGTGTCTCCTTTTGCTTTTTCAACTGTATGTTGAGTCTAAGATGTATTTATCATACACTTTAGAAATATCAATGTAGGTATTGAGGATAGGTAGAATTGAGAGTAGGAAAAATGCAAAAGTTAGGAAGGGACTGTTGATTCTGGGTGTAGCACAGTAGGACTCAATGAATCTCTAGCAGCAATCTGATCTGAAGGGTCATTGGGTGATAGCAAGGTAGCATTGCTTGGACAAGCAGCAGGTTGAGTATAGCTACGATGACATTGGTGATGACAGGAACATGGTTGGTTGTGGTCATCAATGGTGGCTGCTTCAATAAACTTGTTGTTCCATATATATCTTCAGTGGTGGCAGCAGCAACAGCAGTAACTGTCATCAGACCAAAGCAGTTGCCCTGGTGTCTTCAGTGGATGCCAATGGCAATTGACATTTTTGATGTCATGAGTAGCTGAAGATTTCACCATAGCAGTTAAAGAGGGAGGGGAGGAAAGGAATTGAAACTCTGTGGTCTGCGATTAAACTAATGTTCCAAGGACAATACCTACTGTGAATTATCTGTGGCTGAACTTTGGCTTTGGAGTGGGAAAGTTATTTTTCCAGTAGAGCTGATAGGAGTAAAGTCAGAGAGTAATAGTATATGTTGTGTAAGACTGTGGTATTAAATGCAATAGTAAGTGCAAAACACATAAAACAATGCCTGGTACACATTAAAATTAGCTAATTTTATTGATATGATATGATATGATATGATATAATATGATATAATATGTAATATTATTATTATTACTATTCCCTCTCGTTAAGCACTTAGCAAGCTCAGGAACTGGACTAAGGTCTTTAATTATCTAAGATGGACAATATTTTTTATCACTCACCTTTAGTTTATATATTGGTAAGGACTGAATTGTGTCTTTCCAAAATCCATATGTTAGAGCTCTAAGCCCCAGTAGGACTGTTATTGGAGATGGGGCCCTCAGGAGATTATAAAGTGGGGCCCTAATCTGATAGTCTTTATAAGAAGGGGAAGAGACACCAGAGTGAGCACAGAGAAAGGGCCATGTGAGGGCACAGGGAGAAGGTACTATCTGTAAGCCAAGGACAGAGGTCTCATCAGAAACCAAACCTGTGGGTACCTTGATCTTGGATTTCCAGCCTCTAGAACTGTGAGAAAATAAATTTCTGTTGTTTAAGCCACCTAATCTGTGGCATTCTATTATGACAGTCTGAGCAAATTTAACACATACATTGAAAACAAACATAAAACCAACCCTCCCCCAAATCCTTTATTTTCCATAATTTCATTTATTTTCTATGACTTGACTTTTTGTTGTCCTACCATATTGATGGGGAGAGCAGTTAGTCTTGTCAATCAAATATTTCTTGGCTTTCTGGTTTATATCCAACTGTTTGTACAGTTACTCCTTCCCCTCTACTTTCCCAAGATGGCATCTACCTGGAAGTAGAGGAACACTTACCTCTTGAGGTTTTGGGACATGAGGTCCTTCTGATCTTTTCCTGGGAAGGAGTTTGTGCTACATCCATTGCTGAAGTATTTGCAGTAGCATAACTAGTTTGCATCACATTTAAGGGCCTGGTGATTTCCTCCATGGTTGACTTGGGCTTCACCTTAGTTATCCCTGGGGCTGCTAGTCCTTTGGAGCTGGCTGTGACTCCTGTTGCAACCCTAGGGCTCCTGGGAACTTCAAATTCTCCACAAACCTTGGGAATGAGGTAGGGGCAGGGTTGAGGGAAGAGGGTGGAAGAATGCTCTCTGGAGCACTTCCACTTGGTATATGTGCTGCCGAAGCGAGCACTGGAGCACTTCTACTTGGTACTTTCCTAGGTCGTTTCTACTCTAACAACTAGACATCATGTTGGTCTTGCTGCCACATAGACTCAGGTCATCTGAGAAAGGCATGAGCTCGGGAGGTGGGGGCAAGGAATAAGGACCCTACTTTGTAATCCCTGACTCTAATGAGAGGTTTTTAGATACCACTCCTCCTCCCATATTGATCTCAAAGTGACAGGAAAACAAATTCACTTTAATCTGCTCCCCAGCTTCTCCTCTTCCCCCATTCCCAGGATCTGTATTCTCATTTTCCACTTCAACTCCAGTGACATCAATTGCCCTTCAGTCCCATCCTCCACTTCTCCAATTCAAGGCTTATGTTAAAACCCTGTATTCTAGTCTTTCTAGCTTTAGATTCTGATGTATAAAGCTCAGTTTTTTGGAGTTCAAAGAACACACCTTATCAAAATCCTGGGTTCTGAAAATTAAAAATGCCTGTCTTTAGCCTATTGTCCTACCATGAACAACAACAAACCTATCTTTAAAAATTTTTTTAATGTTTGTTAATTTTTGAGAAAGAGAGAGAGAGAGACAGAGCACGAGCAGGGGAGGGGCAGGGAGGGAGGGAGACACCGAATCTGAAACAGGTTCCAGGCTTCAAGCTGTCAGCACAGAGCCTGACATGGGGTTCAAACTCACGAACCGCAAGATCATGACCTGAGCCAAAGTTGAACGCTTAATTGACTGAGCCACCCAGGCATCCCAACAAATCTATCTTTTAAAACTCAAAGCCAAGCAATGATTTATTTGATCTAGGATGTTCTAGCTTCTGTCTCTAACATTGAATGCCTCAAAGGTGACAGGGAAGTGAATAATAATTAAGGGTTTAAAGGGAAGACAATACATTGATTAAATATTTTCAAACATACTCTTCCTGCTATAATCTTCTCTTAGTAAATCTTCCCACACTCAATCCTTCCCTTAAAAAATATCTTTAGTTTTGTCTTGGTACCTTCCTCCTTTCAAACAAAGTGGGAGCCATACCCTGCTTACATTCTGTTTTCATTTCTCCTCCCTCTTCTTAACAGAGTTCAAAGACAACAGGCAGAGCTTTTGGGGGGAGTAGAGATAAGTTTTAAAATGACCTTGAATTACCAGAGGGTGTTAAGCAGCTTTTTTTTTTGTTAATGTCTAGAGGAAGAAAAGGCTGCCACTCTGATCTGCATCCTCATCATTTCCCAGACTGACTGACCATTTTGTCTCTGGTCTTAGCAAGCCAAAGAGCAGCACTGGCTGCACTGAGACCACCAGAGAGAAAGAGTAGACTCCAGGCTATGACCTCAAGCTTACTTCTTTGTAATCCAAGTTATGGGTTGTCTTTCCAGCCTGAGTTTGGAATCTGGGTTCTTTCTCTAAAACATTGCCTGTCCAAATCACCAAACTGATGAGGTGGCTTGTACTTGTTATAATTACCCTTCCCTTTTCAGGAAAGGTTTTGTTTTTTTCAGAGACTTAGATTTCAAGAAATGGACTTTAAGTTGCTTCCCTTACTCATCCTTTTCTTCTTTCATTTGATTATTCCTGAATGCTTCCTCTCTAGGTAGAGAGACCAGAGCTTCAAGTCTAGAGTTTGTGATTAGCCTAGAGTTCCTACTTCACTGACTGGAGAGAAACTGGGAGACTGACATCCTTTCAGAGAAGTCCTTTTATTAACTGTATTGGTGTCCAGTATGGTAGAGTAAGTGTGGAGGATGGATGGGCATAGGTGGTGAGCTGCAGGTAGCCTTCCTGGGTCTTATGCACTCTAGTATGGTATAGATGGAGTAGTTAAGAGTTCTCCAAACTCCCATGGGGGCTACAATACTAAAGAAAAAACTGATAGACAGGAAGAAGTCTGATGTAAGGCGAGAGAAGCTGAAGAAGGCAAGGATCTTTGGCTGGGAGTACCAGCAAGACATCACAAAAATCAGGCAGGGCCAGCTCTACTTGAATAGATGCCAACTTAGGATGCCCCATTTACCAGAACTGAAGAGAAAGGAAAGAGGCCAGCCACCAAATGCCACACAGAATGAGATGTCTCGGGGCACCTGGGTGGCTCAGTCGGTTGAGCGTCCGACTTCAGCTCAGGTCATGATCTGGAGGTTTGTGAGTTTGAGCCCCGCATCAGGCTCTGTGCTGACAGCTCGGAGCCTGGAGCCTACTTCAGATTCTGTGTCTCCCTCTCTCTCTGCCCTTTCCCTGCTCATGCTCTGTCTCTCTCTGTCTCCCAAAAATAAATAGATGTTAAAAAAAAAAAAAGAATGAGATGTCGCAAGTGCGAACCAGCAAAAATCCAAAGCCAGGATATTATAAAACACTCTTCTCCACAAATTTATTCACCCTAAGGTAGAAGGTTAGGTGCAGTAGGAGAAACTTTAGAAAGAATAATTTTTACCCAAAAGCATCTTAAATTTGAACGGGATAAAAATGGAGAAAATTATACTTTAAGTTGGCTTTATAAAAATCACTGAATAAGAATGGACTGCACTGGAATGTGATAAAATATATCTCCTGCTATAGGCAGACTGGCAGTTTATACTTTAAGTTGAATTCACTTATTTAAAAAAAAAACTTACTTTTGTTTCTCAGACCTGAATTTTTATACACACCCACCATGCTTGTTTGATATTTTAATCAATCCTATAAGGAAATTGGGCTCAGAGAGATGAAATACTTTGCTTAAGGTCACAGTTGACAATTGGTAGAGGCAAGATTTAATTTATCTGGTATAAAATTCTCTGTTTCTAACCACTATGCCTAAACCTCAGAGTTATATGGTTATTATTTTTACCCATGTATTGTTTTTAATCCATAGGAAAGTGTGATCTGAAAAATAAGAGTTATAACTGTATCCTGTGGCCAATGTTCTTTATTTGCCTTTGTCTTTTTTCTCATTTTTTTCCTCCTCCACTTCTTTGACCTCTCTGACCTTGTCCCTTTTGTTTTATTAGTCTTCCATTTTGTTCTTCTCTTACCACTACTGTGAGCCCCCATGGTTGACAATTGGTTTCTCTTGGGGACCTCTTTGCCTACAACAAGCCATGTGGCCCTCAGGATATAAACCATATCAGATAGAGCTACCTAGCCTGGCGTCTTCCCACTAAAGTAGATTTTTAAAAATGTCAGATGGAACTAAAACATTTAAGACATATGGTACATTAAGTAAATGTTTAAACATTTGCCTTTAGCTGCGTGAACATGTCATTGATGAGATGAGCTCAGTGAGCTATGTTGAAAATCTTTGACTGAATCACTGTCCAGTAGAGAGTTCTGTTTCTTGAATCTATTTAATATAAACCATCCCCAGATGCTTACAACAGATACCAAATATGTGTTATAATTTCACTGCTGAATGCAAATGGATGTAAAAATGGAAGATCCAAATGAGAAAATGTATCTGTAATCTCCATCATTACCTTTTATTTGAAATAGGTTCTGTAGAAGAGTGCAAAGAAGAGTATCATTACATGAAAGAGGAAAAGTCACTGGAGTGCCACCACCCTATTCTGCTATTTTCCAGAAAATCTCAATGCTTTAATGCATGGTCAGCAAATAGGCAACTGTGGGAGTGCTCCCCCTCATTCCATGTCCATAGCAAATACTGTTAATCAATTATAACACTTAATTTTCCTGCTGAGCCTGCACTTGGCCTGAGAATTTTTCTCCACCCAGCACTCCAGGCAACCACTGCCAATTGATCTGAGTTGGAACTTAAAAAAGAAACCTATTTGCAATCTCAAGATACAAAACAATGATAGAGCAGTGGGGTGTTTTTATATTTAATATATCTAACAGATGCAATAATTGGAGATACTGGGCCAATTTACTGTTGCGATACTATACAATAAATTGGGATTTATTCCTTAAATTTACAGTATGGTTTTGGGGATCCTTGAGTTCTGGAAGAACCTACTAGAATTTGTGTTGGCCTCTATCTAGTTGGATAAAGGGCCAGTGTTCTGTCTTCCAGGCAGACTGGTTCCTCATATACCTATATCCCTTCATCCTTCATACTCTGCGTTTCATAAACTCAATAAAAATGCTAAGAATCCTAGACCCATTTGAAATAGAATGTGTCAGGAACTACCAGAGACCTTAAAACTAAGATAATCACTTAAATTATGGATACTGCAGAGAACTTCTTAGAGTAAAGGTGTGTGTGTGTGTGTGTGTGTGTGTGTGTGTGTGTTGGGGGTGTGAGGACTTGTATTTAAGATTTGATCTTACATGCATTCATATTTCCTGCACAGGCTGCACACAATAACAGCTGCTTTTTAAGCACCAAAGGTATTAAGCACCAAAGGACATGGAATTTAATTTAATTTTCATGGCATCTTTCTGAAATACAAGTTGTCCATTTTATAGGTAATGAAACTGAGGCATATAATGCTAGGAAACTTATCTAAGATCACATCTAAGTACACGTCTGTGTTGGACAAAGTGTTGATAGAAACACATGGCAGATTCTAAAAGACAACTGAAGATAGTTCAATGATAGAAAAGTTTACAGAGGTGAGGGTAGGATTATGGGAACCCCTGAAGGATAGCTCCAAGGTCTCCAAAGATAGGCAACAACTGGAATCCTTTCCCATCTTCAGCACAGTGTTACTGAAACAGCAAAACAGGTGTGTGAGAGAGATCCCTGGATGTGAGCTGTCTCCTTAAGGAGAAGATGTTATTTACTTCCCAAACCTACCATGTCTTGGCTGGCTGGGAGGAATGGAGCACAGGGGAGAGCCTGTGCTTCCCAATGGTCAGATCTAACCAGGAGTTAGAAGGTGAAGGATCCCAGAGGTGCAGTCCATAGAAGTCAGCACAAAGCAGAGAATCATCTGAGGGGACAATGAGAATGATGAACTTGATGGTGGAGTAGCAATTAAACCCAGTATTGCTCTGATCCTATTCTTAAAATGCTGCTTTATATTCCACCCCTTGCCTGAGGTTTAGGGGGTCTGGAAGTAACAGCCAGTGCTTGCTTTCACTCCAGAGGAGAGAGGAAGAGACCTTAAACTTCCTGAGTGCATTATGGTAATACACACTGTCCTTGGCCCATAGCAAGTGCTCAATGAATTCTATTTGTTATTATTATTTCTTCCTCTTCCTTTGTCCTTCCCTTGTCCAATTCCCCATTTTTACACCTTAATTTCTTGACTAAAATAATGGTACTTAGTGTACAGGAGGTTGACTTGTAATTTCCAAGGCTTTACTTACAGTACCTTATTTATGAGATGTCAGGTGGATGGGTATTTGTTCCCAATTTCTGGAAGAGGAAAATGAACTTCACTAATTTGAAAGTCAGTATTCTTCCAATACTTGAAGCTTCCTGTAGCAAATCAGCAGCAGTAGACTCTTACAATATGAAAAAAAAAAGATGGCTATTGAAAAAAAAGACAGGAGCTATTTTAATAATTGTTAAATTTATGCAAGACTTATCAAGGCACAGATTACTTAAGCTTTGAACCATAGAAGGCTCTAGGGCCATCACTCACTCCATCTGCCTTTCTCTTGCTCTTTTCTTCAGTCTCTTTTCTTCAGTCTCTCCCATATTTCACTTTTCTTCAGTCTCTCCCATATTTTTCCCTTTATTCCTCCTCATCCCTCTATCATCTCCTACATTTCTTCTTCCCACTTGTTTTCTCTTCTTTCCCATCTCCTTCCCCCATATATATTTTTCTTCTTTTCCTTTTGTTCCCCCTCTCTCAGAGTGTTGGAGAGATACAGCTTAACGGTTTATGTTTGCAGGCTCTAAATGCAAACTGCCTGGATTCAGGACCTTATTTCTGTCATTAGTAGGGATATGACTTTGTGTAAGTTATTTCATCTTGTTGAGTCTCCATTTCCTCACAAGTAAAATGGGATATGAAAATACTCATAGAGTTGATGGAAACATTAGTAATGAATGTGAAGGACTCACTACCACAATTACTGTGTTCCCCTCTTCCTTTTTCCAACTCTCACTTCCACCTTACCTCTTTCTTCCATAGCTGTGGTCCTCAGTGTCAAAATGCTTGCTGACTTGTCAATTAATAAAAAGCTAGAGGACTGGTGAGTTCCATGACTCAGGTTCTAGAATAAGTATTCAGCAGAGAAGTAGGCAGCACCGGAAGCATAGTAGGGAATTCTTATAACTGAAAAGTTTGTTGTTGCTCATGTGTATTTTGAAAATGTTTCATTTTGTGGTCTGAGCGACTTCCTGAAGGCAACGTCCCTGTTGCATTCAGTTGTGAGATAGAAGCAGCAGCTTTCAGGAATACTGGGTATTACTGGACAGCCACCCTTTTGGATGGGAGCTGCAAAGACCCGTGGGTTGACAGAAGAGTTGTGTAATTGTTCAGTATTTAACTCTCCCTGGAATGGCTCAAAGAGGGAGCTATGTGAGAAGTGAACTTGTAGATAAATAACTCTGGCACACAGCTCCACACCATCTGCAGACATTGCAGAAATGAGCAGGGGAAGCCAACGAGCTGTGAGTGACAGAGATTAATCTTCAAAGTCACAAAGGCATGTAGTTCTGTTTGGAATTCAGGCAACACTGGAGAGCGTCACAGCCCCAGAACATTTCTTTGAGGCAATGAAGACATTTATCAGCCATAACTCTCAGGTGACTGTGTGTCCTGGAATCCTTGATACCTTCGAATCAAAAAGAACCCAGAAGAGACGCTTCCTTTAAAAAGTAGGAGAGGCAGCGAGAAGCTTATGTTCAATTCTTCACTTAAAACACTTCCCCAAGATGCCTGAGATGAAGCTGACCTACCATATCCAGAAAGCTGGGAAGGAAACAGCTGGAAGGAAACAGGAGGTCACCACACCCCACAGGCTATGCCACTTTCTGGTGGCATACAGACTGCCTGTTTGGGATGCGTGGCCATATAATTATTGTTAGACTAAAAGGGGATGCTTCAAAATTTAAATTACGCTTTCTGAAACGTTTGCTTATTGATCAATGTATTTGTTTTTATAGAACACATTTGTATTTGTAGAATAGTTCTATAGAAAAAAACATTTCAAAAATATAATTCTTTCTAAAACATAGCATGTATCCATTTATATTTAAACAAAATAAAAAGGCCTTGGTTATTACTTGGTTATTATGTCTTGGTTTTACATTAGTTATTATGTGATTATAGGAAACATTAAAAATAACATAAACAGAATATGTTTGATCTACTTTACATATATTAATCAATTCCTTAGCATTATCTGTTTCCAATGCCTTTTATTCTCATACTCTCAAAAATGTATTTTTTCTGGGGTGCCTGGGTGGCTCAGTTGGGGAGGCATCTGACTTAGGCTCAGGTCATGATCTCGTGGTTCATCAGTTTGAGCCCCACGTCAGGCTCTGTGCTGACAGCTTAGAGCCTGGAGCCTGTTTCTGTGTGTGTGTGTGTGTGTCTCTCTCTGCCCCTCCCTTGCTTGTACTCTCTCTCTCTCTCTCTCTCAAAAATGAATAAAAACATTTAAAAAATTTTTAAAAAATGTATTTTTTCTAATGATCTCATTTTTAATTTTTTCCCATAAAACTGCCCACAGTCTTCTTCCAACTGCAATTTATGGCTAATAAATTTGAAATAATTATTAGCATATTTAATTGACTCATCTATGGACCATAATGTTTTTAGTTAAGAAAATTCTCTTTAGATACAGAAGGACTTGGTAGCTAAGAGAAAATGCTGCTAATGGAGTATGTTCTCAATTCCATTCTAAAATCAAAATGGGTAAATATGTCATCCCAAATGTTTTCAGACTTATGCTCTTTTTGCCTCCATTCAGAATATCTTCCTTTGAAAAATATTTTATTTTTTAAAGTTTATTTATTTTGAGAGAGAGAGAGAGAGTGAGAGAGAGGCAGAGAGAGAGAGGGAGAGAGAGAATCCCAAGCAGGCTCCATGCTGTCAGCACAGAGCCCAATGCTAGGCTTGATCTCACCAACCGTGAGATCATGATCTAAGATGAAATCAAGAGTCAAATGCTTAACTGACTAAGCTACCCAGGCATCCCTGAAAAATATTTTAATCGAAGTTCTTTGGCTGAGACGTCTTTGTGATTTTTTTTGAATGTTTCTACAAACTCCTATGTTGCAAAATCAGAGGCTTATTTTCAAATAAGCTCCTATGTTGCAAAATCAGAGGCTGAGACGTCTTTGTGATTTTTTTTTTGAATGTTTCTACAAACTCCTATGTTGCAAAATCAGATGCTTATTTTTCACTCCATTCCAAGTATGGAATATAAATTTATTTAATTAACAGGAAGAGTTAAATTCAGAATCTCACCACAAATTGAGACATTCCAAAGTACATGTATAGAATTTCAAATTGAAAATTTTTTAATCTTTATTTTTGAGAGAGAGAGAGAGACAGAGTGCGACTGGGGGAGGAACAGACACACACACACACACACACACACACACACACACACACAGAATCCAAAGCAGGCTCCAGGCTCTGAGCTGTCAGTACAGAGCCCGACCCAGGGCTCGAACTCACAAACTGTGAGATCATGACCTGAACTGAAGTCAGCCGCTCAACCAATTGAGCCACCCAGGCTTTCCTAGAATTTCAAATTTAAATATTATACACAGCATGAGGGTTCATCTTTTTATTTATTCACTTCCTCCTTTGATATTTTCATGATAAGTTTCATCAAATTGTTACTTTCAGGCAAACCTGAGCAAAGTAACTACTAGCTTTTGAAATAGATACTGATGCCTTTTTAGTAGATTTGCATGGTAAGTTTTCATATGGTCATGAATCTTCATATGGTCACGAATATCATCATGGCCCTCACATTAGATGTCACACACCAGAAAACATTTTGTGTGAGTTAAGTGTTCATAAAGTTACTTAATAACTAGAAACTCAGTACTTAAATTTTTTATTAAACATGTACATTTCCCTCCTAGAATTCGCTGCTGCTGAAAAGATTTATTAAAAAGTTTTAAAGCAGTGAGTGACCAAACAGCACCATAAATAAAAAGTCGTACAGGGATGCCTGGGTGGCTCAGTCAGTTAAGCATCTGACTTCGGCTCAGGTCATGATTTTGCAGTTCGTGGGTTCAAGCCCTGCATCAGGCTCTGTGCTGACAGCTCAGAGCCTGAAGCCGGCTTCAGACTCTGTGTCTCCCTCTCTCTCTGCCCTTCCCCAGCTTACACTCTGTCTCTCTCTCGCAGAAATAAACATTAAAAAATTTTTTTTTATAAAAAAATTGTACATTTTGAGTGTGTAATAAATGCTAAAACCACAGTAGTAGGAACTATGCTCTACACTTTCTATGGAAGGGCGCTCAGTCTCTATTTCTCACACATTTTACATACACCTATCCAAAATTTCCCAAGTTTCTCTGCCTCTATGGCCTGCTGTTCTGGTGGCCTCAAGCATCTTGCAGGCTGTAGGACTGGCCACGGCCCCAACTGCACATATGTTACCTTCATTGGAGGGGAACTGGTGTTGAACACGTCTTCCCAGCTCTAGTGTACAATATCATTTCCTTTCCTTCAAAGGGAGGTATTATTGCATTGCATCTAGAAAGGGTCAAAGAGAAGAAAGAGGTCAGCTGTGGTTTTCCAAATATAACTAACTGTTAAATTCTGAACTCTATGGCATGCACGTTTCACACATAGACTAGATGAAACTGTGGCAGAAGCTGGAGGTGAAAGTGAATCCAGCATTTTTTAATGCAGCTATTAATAATAATAGTCTTATAAAAACAAAAAAAATCTGAGACACGTGCTAAGCCAGATGGAATGTCAGAATACTAGACATAAATAGAGACTGTTGGAGGCAAACCTGGTATATGCTTCCTCTACTTGGCAGTTAAGAGCCCAATCTACCGACCATCCTGGACCAAATTCTGGCTGTATCAATTAATAGGTACATGATCGTAGGTAAATATCAACCCTCAACCTTTTCATTTGCAAGATGAAGGCAAAAATGTCTGCCTTACCAGGCTGTTGTAAGGAGAAAATGTATGAAAAGTACCTAGAGCAAAGACCAGATGCACAAAATAACATCACAACATGAGGCAGAACTGTTATTATTACCATGCTTCTCTTACCAATGACTTATGAGGCACCAATACCATGAGATGGTTGCTACTCAGGCTAATTTTTCCCATGAAAAATGAAGCAGGATCAGAAAGGCTCAGGGCGAACAGAAAAGGGAAGAAAAGTAGGTCGATGGTTATGTTGGAGTAACGGTGGTACGATGGTTTAAATTTGTGTCATTAGCTCTTCAACACAGGAGGAGAACCATGATTTATGAAGCACTTCTTTAAGTCCAGCCCTGGAACAGGTACTTACTCCTTTTTATAACAGGGCTATAATAGCATACTGGTGGTTTTTTTCCATAACTGCCACATGGGGGCAGTAACACCATCACGCCCATTTTGCAGATGAGCAAACTGAGGCTTCAAGAGGTTAGAGAACAAGAGCTCACAAGGAATGTCATCAGAAATAAAACCCACACTCCTAAGTCCATACTTTCTACCTCTGACTACGTTACTTTTCGGAAGTTAAAAACGTCCCACATCTGGACATACCCACATCTGGAATGTCCAACCTATGGTTCTGCTCATCAATACTAGGTAGGATTTTATGAAAAGATAGGGTTGTCTTTTCTTATTAACAACCTCAAAGAGTTAGAAATCCATAAAAGCCTGTCAGGGATGCTTCATCTCCAAGTTTATCTGAACAGTGTTCTGAGCCTATTTGTAATTTTTACCTGATGACAATAGCAAGTTCCAATTATGTCTAAACCATAAAGCCATAAATGGAACGTATGGTGCAATAATACATAGCCTGTAGATTTCAGTAGCTTAAGGTAACAAGGGATTATTTCTGGGTCATGCTACCTGCCTACTGCAAACTAGCAGGGATTAACTCCTCAAGGTAGTAACTCAGGGAAGCAGACCCACAAGATAGCCATTGCCAGTTACCTGCCAAGAGGGAAGAGAGGCATTGAGGAACTCACATGACATGATCCAGATCACAAGTGACATACTCATATGCCCAGATAATTCATTGGGCAAAACATGGCCCCACCCAAGCACAAGAGGGCCAGGAAGTATAATTCTGCTGTGTGTATGCAAAGGGAGAAATGAAAATAATTGCCAAACAGCAATAATCACTGCTACACGTGAAGTTACTGCAAATGTTGTGATTTATTAGTCTCTCTTTTTGTAAAATGCCCTATTTCAAGCTTCAGGTGGTTCTCTCTACTTAATACAGTCTGTTATTAGGTAAACAAATCCTTGTTCACGTATTTTAATAAAATTCCCACCCTGTTTCCAACAGAACTTGAGGTTTAAGAATCACTTCTGCCTTTTCTAAAAGTTCTTTTAAAAAATGACATCAAGTCCTAGCTAACGGGAATTCCTTAAGGAAATGTGTCATTTTCTTGTCTAGAAGTCAATGAGCTCAAAGAAAAATAAGGGTAGGGCTGAAAGGATGTGGAATAAAAGACCCAGTTAATGCCTAAAAGACGCCAAATTGGAAAGCGTTACTGTTCCTTCTATCATCTATCACTGCAAATGGCTCAGCAGGAAAAAGACTATCTCAAGCTGGCAGTCTTGCCATAGAAATAGATCATTTCAATAAGGGTGGCAGAACCATGGAGCTCAACATGGCCAGCGACATACCATTGACTAGTTCAGAACCGAAGAAAGGTAAGAACTGAGTGAATGAAAATTCAATCAAGTCCTAATCAAAGTAAAGTTCAATAAATCTGGGAAATATTCTTCTGCTGGATTTTGTGTGTGTGGGGGGAGATTCGTAAATATTAATCAGCTGTAAATTACTTCGAGGCTCTCCATTCAGATTTTAAAAATGGATTGGCCTTTTCATAGAAATCTGTATTCAATGGTAAAGATGGAATTTAATGTCCTTGGCTTAGATTTACTTCATAGAAGTGAGCAGTCTTTCTTGGCTGCATTCTTAGCACATAATAAAGAATGAGATCGCAGCAGACATTTCAAGTTCATGGGGCTGCAGACATGCAACGTTGAAATTGGGAACAAATTCAGCTTTCAGGGCATTCAATGCCACACACAGAAAATTCTTGATTGTATCATTATTAAACTCCTATTTGGTGATCATGAATAAGTAGGATGATTCAATTGAACAAATGGTTATTGAATACCTACTGAGCTATCTAAAAGTGTTTTGCATTCTTCAATGAAATATATGAGATGAAAAGTTGTCATTGCTGATGGAATGGTACCATACTTGAAATTGCCAGGACAACACAGGTCAGCAAAAGCAGGCAATGGAAAGTGATCAAATAATAAACTGATGGATTGAAGTTATTGATCAAGAAGGTTTATGATTTTGGGAGTGAATGTAAGTCCGAAGCAAGTATTGGTGAAAAATCAATGACTCATTTTGATGTCTAGCTAGGTCAGAGCACATTTTAAATATGTGCAGAACAGAGAACACATTTAAACCTAGTTTTATGACTATGGAATTCTAATTTCTGATTAGAATTAGCTGATTAATTAAGAAGTTTCTCTATGTGATGTTAACTAAGTCAGCATTCTTAGGTGTCATTTGAGATCATTGTAGACATGGACATGATTGCATGCTGCTTGGCAGCTGATAGCTATGAGATGTTGTGAGAGAATGACATCAGGTGCTCTTGAATGAAATATTTTGAGGAAAAAATTATAAGACTACATCTGAAAGTATCTTATAAAATTAAAAAAACCCTAACTTATTAATGTAACACAAGAATGGTACATCAAAGGTAAAAATATCTTTTTAAAAATTACTGTATCGGTTGAAAACATATCATTTCAGCTAGCTAATATAATTATTATTTTTTACAGAAGCTAGCTGATATAATTATATCAATAACTGACAAAATATACTTGAAGGAAATAAGTACTACCCGAGGCAAATGTGACCACTAACTAATGAAAAAATATCCAATTTGCCAGGATAATGTAATAACTCGAAACTTGTATGCACTTAACAGCCTCACATATATACGACAAAAATTAGTAAGACTACAAGGAGAAAGTGACTGTTTCAGTATCAAGTGCAACTGTAGCGCTTTGGGGATCCAATTTTTCTCTCAAGTGATAGGTCAAGCACATAAGGAAATCAGTAAGAGCGTTGAAGACTTGACGGGAAACTGACAGACATTTACAGAGTCCTGTATCCAACAACTGAATCCAGAATTCATCTTATTTCCAAGCAAACATAAAAAAAATTAATGAAATTTTACCATAGCTCCACCACAAAACTAGTCTGAGCAGATTTCAAAAGATGGCCATCTGCGGCAAAGAACGAGCTAGATGTTCAGTAACCGAGCTTCCTCTTTCTGGGCCCACGTTTTCTCCTTGTATCTGGAATGGGGACATGGGATTCGTTCCAATCAAAGGAAAGAAAGTAGGTGAATGTGGTTATGCCACCTCCACACATCCTACGTGATCTCAGCGTACTTTCTCTCTTTACTCACCAGCCAGCTCAGTGTGGCAGGCTGTCCAGTGGGGCCGGAGCAAAGCAAAGCTACGACACGGATGCTGCCGGGCCCCATAAGCTGTTGCTCAGAGGAGAGCCACTCTGGAAAAGCCCACTGACCAGTTGCTGTGTGTGTGTGTGTGTGTGTGTGTGTGTGTGTGTTGTGTCAAGCCACTGAGATTCTAGAACAGCTCATCATATCAAGTAGCTGCCTAAAATAGAATTGTACAAGCTATATTCTCTGACAAACTGCAGATAGGTTAAAAATCTGGAATAAAAAATGAGGGAAAAGAAAGCTATATCCTTCAAAGTCGAAGAATGCGTTTTTAAACAACTCGCATGGAATAATGATGGAAATCAGAGCGTACTTAAAACTGTATGATAATTACAATACTAATTATCAAGATGTATAAGTAATTGCTTAAGCAGTATTTACAGGAAAACATTGTAGCCTTAAATGTCAACATTAAAAATAATGAGGGGTCCAAAAGAATGAGCTAGATTTCTAACTTAAGGAATTAGAAAAATAACAGCAGAACGAAGATTAGAGCAGAAAGTAATAAAAGAAAAAGCAAACACATAAAAGAGAGGATCAACAAGCCAAAGGTTGATTTTTTTAATTGAAATATAATTCATGCAACATAAAGTTCACCTATTTATTTATTTATTTATTTATTTATTTATTTTAAGTTTATTTATTTTGGGAGAGGGAGAGCAGCAGAGAGGGGGGTGGGGAGAGAATGCCAAGGAGGTTCCACGCTGTCAGCGAGGAGCACTGATGTGAAGGAAATGCATGCTCCATCTCATGCATCATCAGATCATGACCCGAGCAGAGATCAAGACTTGGCCACTTAACCGACTGAGCCACCCAGGTGCCCTGATGTTCACCATTTTAAAGTGGACAATTCACTAAGATGTTTTGTAGTAGACTCACAAATAGGTACACCCATCACCACTATCTAATTCTGGAACATTTCCATCACCCCTAAAAGAAACCCTGTAGCTATTGACAGTTCTCCACCCCCGGCAATCACTAATATGAATTCTGTCCCCGAGTGTTTTCCTATTGTGGACATTTCATATAAATGGAATCATACAATGTGTGGCCTTTTGAAACTGGGTTCTTTCGCTTGGCATAGTGATTTCAAAGCTTTTCATAATGCTTTCAGTGCTTAAAAAAAAACCAAAACTATGTTATAGCATGTATTAGACCTTCATCTTTTTTATGGTCAAATAATATTTCACTGTATGAATATATCACACTTGTTTATCCATCATCAGTTGATCCATCACCAGTTTATCCATCATCAGTTGATGGATAGTTAGGTTGTTTCAGTCTTCTGGTTACAATGAGTAATTCTTTCATGAAGATTCATATGCAAGTTTTTCATATGTGTGGACATATGTTTATACCTATATATATCCAAGGGTGTACTTGGGTATAAAGGGTATGTATGTTTATACTTACATATACCAAATTATTTTGGGTATGTACCTAGGAGTAGAATTGCTGGGTCTTGATGGTAATTCTATGTTTAACTTTTTGAGGAACTGTTGAACTGTTTCTCAAAGCAGCTGTACCATTTCCCATTCCCATTAGCAGTGTCTGAGGGTTTCAATTTCTTCATATCAACACCAACACCTGTTACTTCTATGTTTTTTATTATAGCCATTGTGAGTGTAAAGTGGTATCTCATGGTTTTTCTCCAGTGGCTAATTATGTTGCACATCTTTTCATGTACTTCTTGGCCCATTTGTGTATCTTTTTTTGTAAAAATGTTTATTCAGTGTTTAATTGTGTTGTCTTTTTAATTATCGAGTTCTGTTTTTAAAAATTTTTGTTAACGTTTATTTATCTGCGAGAGGGAGCGAGAGACAGCGCATGAGCATGGGAGGGGCAGAGAGAGGAGATACAGAATCTGAAGCAGGCTCCAAGCTGTTAGCACAGAGCCCGACGGCGGGGGGTGGGGGCTCGAACTCACAAACTGCAAGGTCATGACCTGAGCCTAAGTCGGATGCTTAACTGACTGAGCCACCCAGTGCCCCTTTAATTTTTGCGTTCTAAGAGTTCTTTGTATATTCTGGATACTGGGCCTGCAAGGATATATGGTTTAAAAATAATATCTTCCCGGGGCAACTGGGTTGCTCAGTCCATTGGGCTTCCGACTTGGGTTCTTGAGTTCAAGGTTCCTGAGTTCAAGCACTTCAAGGTTCCTGAGTTCAAGTGCCGCGTTGGGCTCTGTGCTGACAGCTCGGAGCCTGGAGCCTGCTTCAGATTCTGTCTCTGTCTCTCTGCCCCTCCTCTACTTTCTGTCTCCCTGTCTCTCTCTCAAATATAGAAGAAAATAAATAAAACATAAAAATATTTTTTAAAATAATACCTTCCCATTCTTCCTTTATTGATGGTATCATTTGCAGCACAAGAATTTTTAATTTTGATGATGTCCAGTTTACTTTTTTTTTTTTTTTCTAATGAGCATGCTATTTATGGGTGCCCATGTGCACAGCACTGACTGTCAGGGCCATGTTCTGCCTCACAAAGCTGCTAATCTTGACTCCAACACCTTTAACTAATTTGTAATAAACATATAGACCCTGGCTGGAGGCCTGCACATACAGCCAGAGAAACTGGGAAAGACTGGCCACCATTTCCCCAGGTGAGCAAATAGAAAAAGTACAAATGGAAAGACATTGGGGAAAACAAAATCTTAAGAGAAAAGCCATTTCAAAAAGGGAAATGATCATTCTCAAGATCAAAGTGTCCTATATACTTAAAATCAAGTATTGTATTTTAAAGACATTAAGATAAAGAGTACAAACTTCAAGATGCTTTCCTGTACTGAGGCATCGGGTGTCCCCGCTTGGGCTGTAGTGCTTTGGGGACCCATGTGGCAGGGGGTGGGGGTACCACCGGGCCCAGCCACCATGCCCATCTGGCTTCTCCCTTCTGGGCTCCTCAAACACCCTGTCAGTGGGTGGCCTGCCCACTAGAGGCTGGAGAGCGGGCGGGCGTCCCTCAGTCCATCCTGGGGGTGTTCAGGAGGCACTGGCTGAGGCTCTGCGTCTCTCCTACAATGTCCCCAGCTTCCTGCCCTGGGGTCTTCGGGGGGAGCACGGCCGCTCCTTCCCGCGGGCCTGATGGAGTAGAGGGGAGGCAGGGCCGCTCCTTTCCCAGCGCACAGGCGGGGTGGCTGTGGCCGCGCTCGGCCTCTGGGACGTACAGCTCCGGCGGGACCTCGGGGCTGCTTTTGCACGTGCGCGCTCCAGGGGTCAGGAGCCAGCCGGTGGGGTCCTTGAGTGTCGGGACGACGCCGGCCTGGGTCTGGATCTCCACCTCCTGCTGCGGCGGCGTCCGGTCATTGACCGGCAGATGGACCGGCGAGCGCCACCAGGTGGCTGTGAGCCGCCGCAGGCCCGGCGTGAAGGGTACGGCCTCCCGCGTGCGGCGAGGGCGCTCGCGGTAGCTCCTGTGCAGCGTGCCCAGCGCGCGCACCAGCTGGACGCCCTGCCCCGTGGTGCTCCCGGGGCGGAAGGGCAGCTCGGTGGCCTCGAAGCCAGGAGGACTCTCGGCGCGGGCGCCAGGCCAGCGGCAGCCAGGTGAGCAGCGTCTTGCGGCCCTTCCGCAGGTCTCGCCCCAGCGGTTGTAAATGGCGGCCCCGGTCATGTGGCCCAGCAGCCCCTGCTTCTAGGATTCAGGAACGGGGCTGGGCTCCTTGGTCGGACACCCACAGGATCCAGGTGACCCTGAGCTTCTTGGGGTTCTGCCTGAAGCTCTGCTAGACGGCCAGGAGCTCCAGTACATGTAATAATACTTCCCGCTCCAAATGGGTGGGCACCACGGCACCCTAGGCCATGGCCATAGCGGCCCCAGGCAGGGGACGGTAGGGAAACTTGAAGGGGTGCAGCCACAGGAGCAAAAGGGATGGCCGTCCCTTTTGACTTCTGGAGGAACCACTGAGAGGGATGGCCAGGCCCTCTGACTCCTGGAGGAACCACCAACATGGGGTGGGGGTGGCCCCTCAGTTGGAAGATCCACCCACTTAGACTCTCCACCAAGGCCCAATTTATGTATTTTTTCCTATGTTGCTTGTACTTTTGTTGTGATATTTAAGAACCATTGCCTCATCCACAGTCTTGAAGGTTTGTACCTTATTTTTCTCCAAGAGTTTCAGCCTTTATATTTGGGTATTTTTTATTTTTAGTTACTTTTTGTATGTGGTATGGCATAGTGGTCCAGCTTCACTCTCTTGCATATGGAACTCCAGTTCTTTTAGCATCGTTTGTTGAAAGACTGTTCTCCCCCCATTGGATTGTCTTGGCACCTTTGTTGAAGACAAATTGACCATAAATGTATACAGATCCGCTTCTGGACTGTGAATTCTATTCTATTGATCTATTTGTCTACCGGTATGCCAGGACCACACAGTCCTGGTTACTATAGCTTTGTAGTAGGTTCTGACTTTGGGAAGTGAAGGAGTCCTCTAATTTTATTATGCTTTTACAAGATTGTTTTGCTGAGTCATTTTCATTTGCATATGAAGGTCAGAAATTTTTTGCTAATTTCTGCAAAAAAACCCGGTAGCTGCTGGGGGGAGGGCGCCTGGATGGCTCAGTTGGTTAAGTTTCTGACTCTTGGTTTAGGCTCAGGTCATGGTCTCACAGTTTGTGAGATTGAGCCCTGCATTGGGCTCTGTGCTGACAGCCTGCAGCCTGCTAGAGATTCTCTCTCCCTCCCTTTCTCTGCCCCTCCCCTGCTGTCTTTTCCTCTCTCTAAAAATAAATAAATAAACTTAAAAAAAAAAAGGTAGCTGTTATTTTGTTAGGAAAAGAGAAAGAAGAGGAAGAAAGAGAAGGAAAGGGAGAGAAAGAGAAAGATCAGTGTCAGAATGGTTGTTACCTCTGGAGGAGAGGAAGGGAAGTATTGGGGATGGGCTACTCAGAGCACTAATGGGGTAATAATGCTGAATATCTCAAAACTTTGGTGAACACATGGGTATTTTATTATTTCTTTCTCAGAAGTACGTGTAAATTTTTATTCACTCTTTAATACATATATTTTATTGTAAAAATATATTCAGCCAGCCATCAGACTATTGTGTTATTCTCATGTTCTGTTTACAGAGAATATGGCTTAGGGATCAGGATAGGCTGTGGTCATTCTGGATTTTTAAAAGTCACAAAAGTGACTTTTGCAGCTGCTTTCTCACAGGTCAATGAGAGGGTGTTTAAAAATTTAGCTTTGAGAAAAGAAGGGCATGTTACAGGGGATACCCAGTGAATTACTGTCTAGGATTAGAATCTAAGCAGACCTTCCCAGAAGGGTTTGGTCTTAGGTAATGTGTAGAAGTCTGTGTCATTCTACAAATCCCTGTGCAGGTGCAAAATGATAACCAGAGCCTGGTGTTACCATGTGTTGTAGTTAGATCTCTGGCTCCACTTTCCAAGCGTCTACAGACAAGTGGTGTGGACACATTACAGGTTTAGAGAATGTTTTCAGAAGCAATCAAAACCGAGGCAAGACATGTTTTGCAGTGTGGCCAGGGAAGTGTGTACTTTCACATCCTGGGCAAATCAAGAACCCGGTGCTGAGAAAATTGATGTCATAAAGGAAGATGATATCCTGAAGTGACTTTTGCAGGGTGAAAATAATTGAGATAAATGAAAATTTCAGAATAAATATCTAAATGGGCCAGATATATTTTATATTTTATATTTATATTTATATTTATATTTACATAAATTAATGTAAATTAATGTAAAGTGCCTTTACATTTTGCTTCTGAGGACCAGTCTCCACATAAATTCTTTTGACTGTCATGATCAAAGGAAAGAGATCCTTTGGCCAAAGAAGTTTGACTTAGGCACAGCTTAAGCGGTATCAGTGAGTTACTGGACATGCAAGGTATAAAAAAATAAGGGCTACAGCTTTCTTATACCTGACTCTGAAAGCAGAAAGAGTCGAGAACGTTCAGCAAAGGAGCAAGCAAGCCTTCCTCTTCCAGGCTTCCTCTGTGATGTTGCCCTGTGCAATGGCTGATAGCCATGTGCTAACTTTATCACAGAATATGTTAATAGCTTTTGTATATATTTAATTCAGCTGGAAACTGTGTCATACATTTGAGAAATCTTTCCGTCAAAATTAGTTGGAATAGACTTTTTGGCACGACAAGGGAATCAGTCTTGGTTATCAAAAAAATCGCACGGGACCACCTCATTACCCAACCATCCCGATAAATGAGGCATTACTCTGTGTCGCTGAGTGTGCCATTGTGTGGTGCAGAACAAATTTTTTATATTATAATAAAATATGATTTTTGCAATATCATAACTTTATGGTGGTTCCTAAGGCAGCAAACTAGTCAAATTTCAGGCATAGTAACAGAATGAGAGTCTAGATCAAATGGCTTACCAAATGGATAAGCTCAAATGTTTTAATATTTGAATGTGGGGTTTTCCAATATTGTGGGATGTCACACAGCATGTGCAAGAGGCCATGGCAACGAATATTGTTACCTACACGTATGTATATTACAAAAGGACAACTATGCATCTAGATTTTTAATCAGAACAGAATCTAAAGGGTGTTTTTACCATGATGGCAACACTTATTTTGGTAAAGAAAAAATAAGGAGATGGAGGGAATAGTAACCCAGTCTTAAGCACCAGCAGATTTTTCTTGCATTGATTATCCATTTATTTTGTAGGATTTCAACAGTGAAAGAGACCTGAGAAGCCATAAAATCAATCCCTCAAATTGAAGTTGGGAAAAAAGCAAATCATCTCTCGCACCTACCCTGATTGGTAGTAATTAACTTGGGAGCATCTCAGTTACTCTTCCATTAAGTAATTCTCCTAGGGATCGAACTTACTATAGTTTATTTATTGGATTCATCCTAGGCACTCAAGATGCTTTTGAAGGATATGATGCAAATTGTTAGTATCATTTCACATTTATTGAATTATAGCATCATACAGCTTAGAGCAGACACTAGACGTAATGAGAAAAGCAAGACATTATTCCCATTTTGCAGCAAGGGTAACTAAGGCAGGTGGGTAGGAGAAGGACTCATCCAAAGTGGGACAGAAAATTTTGAGAGGAGATCAGAACCTAGCTAGGTTATCCTTTTCATTTGTATATAAGCCGAATTTGCTGGAAAAGTATATCTCAGGAAGAAATAAAGTGTATTGAAAAAAAGAAAATTTAATTCTTAGACTCTTAGAATGGTAGTTGGGATGCTTAACTATAAATATTTGGAGGAGTGGTGATTAAACGCGTGCATTTACTTCACCATCATTCTGTTTGCATCCCATTTGCATTTGCCAGTCTCTGCCAGTTGAGATCAGTCACTAGCCAATGAGACAAGGAAGGGACAGGAAAGGGAAATAGTAAACCCAGATTATCTTTTATAAGTGCGTGAAGTGATGGATAGGGTAGACTTTTTTTCAATGTGAAAACAAAGTTCTGTGCCTAGCTTTATTTCAAAAAAACAGTCTGGTTTTGTCAGTAGGCCCAGAGCCAGTGGTATTACTTAAAATGCTTCCTTTTAGGGGCACCTGGGTGGTGCTAACAGCTCAGAGCCTGGAGCCTGCTTCAGATTGCCTATCTCCCTTGCTCTCTGCCCTCCCCTGCTCATTCTCCCTCTCTCTCTCTTTCTCTCCTCTCTCCCTTCCTCCCTCAAAAATAAATAAAACTTTAAAAACATTTTAAATCCTTCTTTTTACTTTTAAGTAATCTCTACACCCAACGTGGGGCTCAAACCTACAACCCTGAGATCAAGAGTCACACGCTCTATCAACCGAGCTAGCCAGGTGCCCTTAAAATCCTCCTTTTTGATTGGAAGGAATAAAAGAGATCCAAGACCACCAGGGGATTTTAGCTTCCTCATTGCAGTGCCCACCCCCCCCCCCCCCCCCACTCTCCCCTTGGCTCCCAACATAGAGCTGACACGGAGCTCCTTCCATGCTGTTTCCATGGTCATTACTGCCCACTACTGTTCCGGCCCTAACTTTACTGTGATTTTGACCCTAAGTCTCTGGCTGAAGCAGGCTGCTTAGAGCCTGCAGCCTGCGTTGAGTGGAGGAAGGAACATGTGTCTTGCTTTAGGTTGGGCCCTGCCGATCTCTATGAAGAGGGCCATCCTAGAAAGTCTATAAATAGGATCCTAATCCTCTGCTCTTCTTCCTGGGAAATTCCAGCCTGGTCTGGAATTTTGTATTTATTTTTCTAACAATGTATTAAGGCTTTGGCCTCCTATACCCCATCCCCAACATCTTGTTTTTATTCTTTTCCTTGATTCAAATAAAGGCTTTTCTACTGAAGGAGAAATAAAGTGGGAACAGGGCAAGATGAATTCCGGAGGTTGATTAATGTATTAAAAACACGATGATTATTTTTGATTCATGACTTCTGAAAATACGTGTGATGGTTCTTCATCACAAGGAAAAAGATGAACAAACACAAAGAGAAAATCTTTGTTGTTTTATTGATCTGCCTTAATTGTATTCTTTCATCTCAGAAATAAGCTTGCACGAAGCTGCTGCCTGTACATGCTGTCTGGCTGGATGCTTCTGTGTCCCTATGATTCCTACTGCTTTTGCCATTCCTCAGCCCCTGTCAAAGGCAGCCTGTTATAATACAAACAAAACCATACAAAACATCTGAGGATCTTTTGATTTCTAAATGGGTAAGAATTTGTTTCTGAACAGAAAGGAACATTTTTTTCCCCCTAACAAAATCTGATCATTTCAGGATACAACTTATGATAAGTCAATACCACTTTCCTGGTGACAGCCCTGAACAGGGTGACCTAGCAAAAGGACTCACTGACCAATTAAAAACAAGAGTAATAATAGTTACTGTGCTAAAGCACAGAAGGGTGATAAACACACCAGTCATGACTATATATTTTCTGAGTATGATTAGTATCATAAGAGACTGACGTGTATTTGCTTTGGGGACATGAGTGGAGGAGAAGCTGGTGAATATTTGGGGACTCACAGTGACTTCATGGAAGAGAAGATTTTAGAGAAGGGTATAAAGAATGTCTAAAGAGAAAATAGAGTTGAGTGGTTGCACATGTGGAGGTGGCGAAGGTGAGTGTGCCTGGGGAAGATGAGTCATCTGAGTGTGGGAGCCCTGAAGGATAGGAAGACAAGGCCAGCAGAGCCTATTGTGGAGGTCTGAAACATTTGCACTTGAATTGGTAGGCAGTGGTTTTGAGGAGGAATGTTAATAGGCTTGGAGTTCAAGAAAATTAGAGCGTGGGGTGGAGAGAGACTGGAAGGGCAGTGGAAATGGCAGTCGGGAGAATTTTGTAATAGCGTAAATGAGAAATCCTGAGAACCTAAGCTGAAGGAAAAGCCCAGATTTCATCAGCTGTATCTTCATGAAACTGGGGTGTCTCGTGATTGAATAAACCATAGGTCCCTTAGAAAATATAATAAAAATCTCTGGAAACCCTCCAGTAAAAATCGCATTTGCACATATTCATAAAATGTTGCTTGTGATTTCAGGGGCTTTACAGATCCCTGAGAGCCAGGCAGCATTTAGGATATTGTGGACTGCAAGTTAAGCATCTTTGAGTCTGACTGATTTGATTGGCCCTTAAACAATGAAATCAATCAGTTGTGTAACAAAAATGGTTTACTGTTTAGACATTATGTAGATCAGCATTTCCTACCTTTTTTTTTTTTTTTTTTTTTTTTTTTGTAAGCTAGTATAGAGTTTGTGGTCAAACAGTTTTGGACACTGCTACATACTCTATTATTCTCTGGAAGATTAATATTACTTATGTCCTTACTAAATGTTCTGCAGCCAAGAATGCTGGCTTAACTCTGTTCACTGCAGTACTTGCAACCATTGACCTAATGGCAGTCAGAGCCTGTGCCTGCCGGCTTCACTCAAGAACGGCTGCTAAATGGTTTCATGGGGGCGCCTGGGTGGCGCAGTCGGTTGAGCGTCCGACTTCAGCCAGGTCACGATCTCGCGGTCCGTGAGTTTGAGCCCCGCGTCAGGCTCTGGGCTGATGGCTCGGAGCCTGGAGCCTGTTTCCGATTCTGTGTCTCCCTCTCTCTCTGCCCCTCCCCCGTTCATGCTCTGTCTCTCTCTGTCCCAAAAAAAAAAAAAAAAAAAAAAAAGTTGAAAAAAAAAAAATAAATGGTTTCATGGTCGGTATTTATTTATTTATTTATATTTAAAAAATTTCTATCTTGTGACAATTTTATTGAGATAGCATTCACATCCCATACAATTTCATACACACTCATTTAGAGCGTGCAGGTCAATGGTTTTTAGTATGTTTACAGATCTGTGCAGCCATCACCACAGTCAGTTTTGGAACGTTTTTGTCACCATAAAGAGAAACCCTGTACCCTGTACCCTGTAGCTGTCACTGTCCTAACCCCTCATTCTCTTCTTGCCCTAGGCAACCACTAATCTATTGCTGCCTCTGTACCTCGGCTTATGCTGGACACGTGATATAAATGGAGTCGTGCAATATGTAACCTTTTGGATCTGGCTTCTTTTATTTAGCATGGTGTTTTCAAGGTTTGTTCATGTTGTAGTGCATATCAGTACCTTTTAATGGCTGAGTAATATTCTGTTATATGGATACAACACATTCCATCTGCCCATTCACCCAGTGATGGACATTTGGGTTATTTCTACCTTGGGGCTACTTTAAATAATGTTGCCATTAAGATTCATGTATAAGATTTTGGCTGAACACCTGTTTTAATTCTCTTATGTATGTACCTAGGAGTGGAATTGCAGGCCATGTGTTCCATATGATTTTACTCATCTGTGTAATCTTAAAAAAAAAAAGAGAAAACAAATGAATAAACAAACAAACTTAAAGCAGAATCAGACCTATAAATACAGAGAATAAACTGATGGTTGCCAGAGGGGAGAGGGGATAGGGGAAATGGGCAAAATGGGAACAGGGGAGGGGGAGATAGAGGTTACCAGTTATGGAACGAGTAAATCACAGGAATAAAAGGCACAGCACAGGAAATATAATCAATAATATGATAATGGTTTGGTGACAGATGGTAGCTATGCTTGTGGTGAGCACAGCCTAACCTATAGATTTGTGGGATCACTATGTTGTACACCTGAATCTAATGTAACATCGCGTGTCAACTCTGCTCAAATAAAAGCAAATGAACACAGTCTTTAGGTATAAATGGGGCTTAGACCGAGGGAACATAAAGTCCCTTTGTCCCTGCCATCACCTCTCCCCACCTTCCTTACTGTGAACCAGAGGATAGAAGTTCTTTACCAACTAGCGGTGTGATCTTGGAGAAACCGTGTACATGATAATTCATGTCTCTAAACTAGGATGTGCGCCGTGCAGATCTTGCTCTCGATCAGTGGTTATCAAACTTGGGCGTTCATTAGAGTCATCAGTAGGGTCGGCAAACACAGATCGTTAAGTCCCGCATCAGAGTTTCTGATTCTGAAGTCCTGGCTGGGACCTGAGAATTTGTACTACTGCAGAGTTCCCAAGGGGTGCGGAGCCTCATGGTCCGTGGGGCAAACTCTGAGAACTGCTGCTCTGGCATTTTTGTGATCCTGTCAACTCAGACTCTGTGCCTTTTAAGTCGTCTCATCTCCAGAGCTGGTGACTCTGCCTGGCTGCTCCTGTTTGGCGTCTGAAGCTTTATGTATTCTCAGTGCATTATTGTGTGTAATTGTTGCCATTGCTGTTTTCTGAGGAAGACTACTGCACCCAGCATAAATGCATTTTTAAAATTTGACATGTGTAGGTGGCATTAATGAATTGTGTCGCCATGCTGCTGACATGGTGTAAATACAAATTTTTAAAGATACTACACATTTGATGAACCCAGCAAACACACAGATGGATTTGGCTGTACAAAGGACCAATTTACGTGGTGTTTCTCTTAGGGGAACACTGCTCTTTTTAATGTGTGTGTTCGTGTAGGTGCTGCTTGAATGTGGAAAGGACTCTATTCGATCTGCATGTGAACAGCTTCTATAGAACCAATGCACCAAAATGATGACATTGATAAAATTTGACCTTGGGGTCCCTTCACTCTATGTTTAATCAGTTAATAAATACTTAACCACTGTTGACATAGGAGGCATTACACTAGATGCTTTGGGGGATATGAAGATAGATCAGATCAAATCCTTGCCCACAATGGAACTTATGACCTAGCGTAAGACATAAGGTGTATACATCCATGGAGACAGTGAATGGAGTTGCTGTATTATTGTCTGGGCTCAAATGACAGTGAATGTAATGATTAGTTGTATGACCTCAGACAATTTATGAACCCCTTTGAGCATCAGCTTTATAGTGGTAGATAGCTAAAGTAATAACCCCTGAGACCAACTGTGACTTCACTGTGAAAACCCATATAAAACACTTTCCACCATGCCCCCGAGTATAGTATGTGTTCAATAAGTGTGGAATTTGAGAAACTTAACAGAAGACCACGGGGGAAGGGAAGGGAAAAAAATAGTTTCAAACAGAGAGGGAGGCAAATCATAAGAGACTCTTTTTTTTTTTAAATTTTTTTTTCAACGTTTTTTATTTTTATTTTTGGGACAGAGAGAGACAGATCATGAACGGGGGAGGGGCACAGAGAGAGGGAGACACAGAATCGGAAACAGGCTCCAGGCAACGAGCCATCAGCCCAGAGCCTGACACGGGGCTCAAACTCACGGACCGCGAGATCGTGACCTGGCTGAAGTCGGACGCTTAACCGACTGCGCCACCCAGGCGCCCCCATAAGAGACTCTTAAATACAGAGAACAAACTGAGGGTTGATGGGGGGAGTGGTGGGGGAGAGAGGAAAATGGGTGATAGGCACTGAGGAGGGCACTTGTTGGGAGGAGCCCTGGGTGTTGTATGTCGGTGATGAATCATGGGGATCTACTTCTGAAGCCAAGAGAATGCTGTATACATACCGTATGGATGTATACAAGCTAACTTGACAATAAATTATATTTAAAAACTAAATAAATCAACATTAAAATAAATAAATCGACATTCATATTTTATATTATAAATATATTATATTTAATTTATTATATATATTATATATTATATTTATATTATATTATATAAATTATGTTATATATAAATTATAAATTTATATATTATAAATTATATTATAAATATATTTAAAAACTAAATAAATCGACATTAAAAATGTTAATGTATTAAATGTATTAAAAACATTAAAAAATTAAGCAGTTCTTAACACTGTCATCATGAAAGTAGAGAGTGATAAATCTGATGGATAATTTTTGAGTGCTGACTGTGTTGACTATTGAATTAAGTTTTTGATGTATTATTATTCTCCTCGGTGGTCACAACAACCCCTATGAAACTGATAGAATAATTTTCTTCCTTTTGTAGATGAGAAGCAGGGACTCAGGGACCTTAAATAATTTGCCCAAGGTAACACATCTTGTAAATGCCTTAGCTGGTATTTAAACAATGGCCTTCTGGTTCCAGGGCTTGTACCCTTAACTACTATGTATATTGCTCCTTAATACATGCTAGAAGAGAGATAACCAAGGCATTTGGAGAGGTCAGAGGTAGGAGCAAAGACTTTTCTCTAGAAGGAACTGCTAATATGATAAAGGGTTTGAGCTGGGACTCGAAGGATAGGAGGATTTTGGCTCTGTGCATTTTCATCTGCCCTTTTCCTGTTCAACATATTTATTTATTCAATAAATATTTATCCAACATTTATGTTCACAAGGCGTTGTGGTAGGTGCTGGTGAGGCACGGTGTCTCTGATTGAGTGTCCATGCTGGATAGAACTGAGGGTCCAGAGGTGGAGGTGGTGATCCTACAGGCACTTCATGAGTAATTCTGATGGAGAAATTTCAGATGCTGTTTAATTCAGGAACTACACACTAAGGGCTTTTTCTATGCCATGCTGTGCTACATTCCATGAGGGTTGCAGAAGTGAAAAAGACATGGTTTTGTTCTATTCAGTAGTTAGACCTTCCCTGGGAAGTACTTTATGCTTTTTGCTTCATGTTTCTTGCAGCTGCATATATTCCTTGCTGCAGATGAAATGTCTCTGGTCTAGGATTCAGTCATTTATGATCTCTTAATTTTTAAATAAACTAATGTGATAGGATAACATTTTAAAATTATTGACCCATTCCACCCCTCCCCCAGCATTTATCTTTTATCTCTCTCTTCTGCCCCCACCTCCATTCATGCAGCTGAAGCCTTGTACACACATTGCCAAAAGAAATGGAAATTAAAAGAAACTGAGGGGAAAAGTCAGTCTTCTGGCTGTAGTTTGTAAAAGCCTATTCCCTCAAAGGAAGGGATAGGACTCTTGGTAAAACCCACGCCAGTTACAGGCAGGAAATGCCTCTAGCAAGGTTGGGAAATGCCTGGGATTATGTTCCTATCACCTCGGTTGTAAATGAGGGATTGAAAAAAAAGTTCAGTGAAATTATAGAAAAATAGAAAAAGTTAATATTTCTTGCCTGTTTGTGTTGGTAGATGATATTGGAATCCATTGCACTGATTCATGTTAAGGCTTATGATCCTTTCCAGATAGTTTTGGATGTCAACAGTGACTTGTAATACTATATTAAAATACTATATGCATAAAGTACTATATGTATATGTATGTGTGTGGGTGTGTATACAAACACAGAGCATGCACTGTGTGGATGAATGGTAGGTGAGTGGTAGAGGCTAGTATTACAATGTGGAGTAAGACTAGACATGGCTCTTGCTGAATAATCTTTACCTTCAAGGGAGAAAGTAATTAATCAAATAGTTACACAAATAGATGTGAAATTACAAATGTGGGGATTGCCACTGAGGAAGAAGATACATGGACTATATAGCAAGGGCGATCTGACCTCATCTGGGGGGATCTGAGGAGTCTCTCTGAGAAGTGACATTTGAATTGGGCCCTGAAAATGAACAGGAGCTACCTAGATAAAGAGAAGTAGAGAAAGCCAGCATTCCAGGCAGAGCGAAGCAGGATGTTAGGCCCTTCTTGTGGTGGCAAAGCCACTAGAGAAAACATCTTGGTTGCAGGGAGAGAGAGACAGACTTTTGATCAGAGAATGAGGGCAGTCACTGACATAAGGGATTTTCCCGAGTGTGAAGACATATTCTGTGTGTGGGTGCTGCTTGTGTGTGTCTCCCATTACCTTTGTGTGTGTTCCCGAGGCCTCGAAGCCCAGGGTGTTCAAGGCTAAACTGTTCATCTTTCCCTCGATCTGCTCCTACTCCTGAGCATTCCATCTTGACAAATGACAGCTCTGTCTTTGCATTTTGTGTAAGCTGCAATGCTCAACATCATCCTTTCCTCATCCTTCTTCCTCATCCCCTACGTCCAATCAATCTCCAATTTCCGTCGATACTGCCTCATTAATATCTCTCACATCTAATGCACTGCACTCCATTTCCACTGCCACTGCCTTAGCTCATGGTCAACATCTCCACCCTGGCCCTGTGCATTCCGAGCTACTTGAAGCACTTTGAAGAAGGCTGCATCTTTCTCTCTCTCTCCAGGTTTTTGTGCATGTCTTTCCCTCTGTCCAGAATTATTGTGTTCCCTCTATCCTCAACTGAAGTACTCCTCTTCATATCATGGGATGCTTCTCTTTTTAGAAACTCTCTCTGACCTCCAGCTACAACCATCATGGAGATGAGGTTGGCTTTTCCTCCTTCGTGTTCACTCTAAATATTTTGTGCTTATTCCTATCAACTAGATCTTTGCTCATCTGTCTAGGCCTGGGCTATCCAATATGGTGGCTGCTAACCACCTATAGTAGTTATGAAGCACTTGAAACGTAGCTAGGATGAATTGAGATGTGCTGTAAGCATAAAATACCATATTTCAGTGAATTAGTATGAAGAGTATGAATGACTTAATTAGTAATTTTAAAATGCTGGTTACATTTTGAAATAATATTTTGTAAATATCAAGTCAAATTAAACACATTATCAAAGTTAAGTTCACCTTCTTGCTTTTTACTTCCTAAACTGTGCCTACTAGAAAATTTAAAATTATATTCATGGCTCATTTGTGCCTCCCATCATATTTCTGTTGGATGGTACTGGTCTAGGCTGTAAACAACCAGAGCAGGGTTCAGCAAACTATGCTCAGTGGGCCAAATTTAGTCTGCTACCTGTTTGTGTAAATAAAGTTTTATTGGAACACAGCCAGGCTCATTAATTTACATGTTGTCTATGGCACTTTCCCACTATAGCAGGAAAGTTGTACAGTTATGGTGGAGACTGTGTGGCACACAAGCCTAAAATATTTGCTATCTCTCTCTTTACAAAGAGTTTGCTGGCTTACATCCTAGAAGGCTGAGATTGCATTTTATTCATCATTGTATCTCCAAATCATTGCACAATACCTGGCACACAATAAATGTTTGCTGAGTGAATAAATGTCTATCTAAGAAATGTTTGTTGAGTGAATACAAGTTTGAAAATTGTATTGCCAGGATCTTCACTGAAATTAGTTTATGACCCACAGCTGTGATGATCATATGACTGAAACTAGAAATTGAAATATAGCCTAATAAGTGGGTATGTACTTAGGTAGTAGTCATATATGACATTTAAGATGGGAACTCTCTTTAAAAACCCAGAATACATGGTCACCACTTCTGACATCATGGAGTATTTTGATTTTGGAGTGGACAGGTATTTTAATTATGCCCCAAATGGGATGGGGTGTTGTGTGAGGAAGAGAGCTATCTCACAGGTTGGATATTTGGGTGAAGGGTTTAGGTCATAACAACTTTTGCTGTCCCATGTGACTGGTCACCCTGATAAGGATCTGTGTCCTGTACTGGTCTGTGGGATGGAATCTGGAAACTAGGGGGTAGTAGTTATGGGGACTAAAGACCAATGAAGAAGAGGCTCCTGAGAAAGCAATATTCCTGTCCATTTTCAAGATATCCCTATCTTCCAGAAAGGATTCCTAGATGTAATTTTCCTGTACGTTCTCCCCATAGAAGCTTTCCACAGGCAATTTTTTGCCTGGAAATGTAAGCAGTGATTCACATGGAAATCTGAATCTGGTTTGTGTGCATGGGAATTAATTCTTATATCTTAAAAATGGGGCTGAGAGTAAGTGTTGGATGAGAATTAAGAATATCTTCACACTTTGATCCAAATATATGCCTGTCATTTACTCTCCGCTCACAAATCTGCAGCTGTTAGAAGACACAAAATCATTTTCTTTTGCTTTTATCTGTCAAATTGTTGATGAAAATTATTTCACAAAATTGAAACAGCCAGAGTTACCATAGATGAGAATCAAATTTCAGGTCTTGGTTATGAACATTATCTCATCTCGTAAGAGCCAGTCATTTAAAAAAAAATCATAACATCTCTCAGTGTTGAGTTGAATCTTTTCTTTTTTAGTAATTAAAGTTGTAAAAGCAACTCTGTATATTCATTAGATCAGGTAGGTTCCACAGGGCTTTTCTGAAGGGAGGAAGAGAGTTTTCTTCTTTTAGAGCAGATTTGGGCAGCAAACGAGAGAAGAAAAAGAGTAATATTCATTAGTAATGTATGTGATCAATATAGAAAAGAAAATTAAATATTTGGTGATTTTTATGTTAGCTAGTTCAGAGAAATGAACGGTTATAAAGTTGATAAGATCACAGAGCTGCATCTTATACCCACTCACCCACTCATCTATCAATCTACCAATAGTCACCTATTACATTTATTAAGTTACATGTATTAAATTACTGTTTGTCCAGCTCTGTAGTAGATGTTATGGGGGATACCAGGGAAACAAAAGACAGTTCTGTGAATCTAAAAAGAATCTTCTAGGTGTGAAGATATTTTAAAGATGATGTTATTGTAATTCAACACTCTTTTTTAGAGAGAAAGAAAAAAAAAACAGTTGTTAGGTGATTTGTGTAATGTAATACTCAAAGAATTTTATGGTAGACCACAGGATCCCTAATTCCTATTCTAATAATTTTTCTATTGATACCAGTTTGGTTAGTCAGACATATATCTATCCACCTAAAATGTGAGAGAATAAATAATTCCAAGTCATCATGTAAGCAAGTGTAGGATCATCAGGCACGCCTGATTTGGGGGACTTTGAAGAATATGCAACATTGAGTATAAAAGGAAGATGGAAGGGTAGAAGTGAGTGTGGAGCTGGATTTAAAGGAAATACAGAAGTTGGGATGTACACAGTAGAGAGAAGATACTCTAGGTGTGACCAACCAAGGAAAAAGGCAAGGGAAGGGGAACTGAGCAGATGAGAAGGGAACGAGAGACAGTTGGGTTAGACAAGTATTAACAGAAATGGTAAAGATGACCTCTAGTGGAGCAGAGGGCCTCTGTGGAGAAGCAGGTGGGGTGAGATTGGGTCAGTGAGGTGAGTGCTATTGATGTAAGAAGGCTTAATGCCTCCTGGAGAAATTTTCATCTATTAGCAAGAGACTAAAGTGTAAGCCAGGTTTTTGGAAGATTTATACAATGCATTCCCACTCTAGAGAAAGACAAAGTATTCTTCAAGGACCCAGCAAGGAACCCAAAAGGAAAGAAAATCATTCTGGCAAATTAAATAAGTATGGCAGTAAGTGTATCATGTTTCCTTTTTCATATCTTTATATTGCACACCACTTCCTGATGTCTGATCAAAATTTACTAGTTTGGTGGAAAATCTAAATGAGAATATTTGAAAAAAAAAACCCAAAACTAATAATATTAAGGATATGCATGCACTTATTTTCAGAAATAGTCCATTTCTACTCTACTGGGGTTTGGTTTTTTTTTTTTAAGGTTTTTGATATACTGCTCAAATTATTGCTTATGTAGGATGAAATGCATCCTTAAACACTATGCTGTCACAGTAATACCTACAAATCACTCAGAATGCCATCACTGGCATATAGTAAATATTTTATATCTTATTGAAAAATAATATTTTCCTTATAAAGTATTAGAATCATATTCCTTTTATGCTCTCCCCCAAAGTCTCCCTTGAGAGGCTTAAAAAATAATCTGACTAAAGCTTCATCATACAAATTTGCCAGTGAATTTTCAGGGCAGGACTTTTTGGTTTGGGTTTTCACTTCCATGGATTCGGTGTACCAGATTCTGTTCTGTAACATCACTGTGTATGGCCATTGTGTATGCCTGTAGAATTGGTATGGAAGAAGAATCTATAGCTTTCTACTTTTTAAAATTTTTGGTTTCTTACAATGTAAGTAGAAAGTTTATATCCACATAAATAATGCCAGCCTACAGCTATTTCTCCTATTCCAATTTTATGAGTCTGCAAAAGATGTCCAGTAATCGTGACCAGTTTCTTTCAATAGCACAACAGTTTCCTCCTTTATTTGCATAATTAACTTGCCTTTCAGGGAACTGGGATGGTATGAACAGAGGGAAAACATGGACATTCAATGTTTGTTGTGACTGAGAAAGTGGAGCTGGAGAGTATAGGCAGGGAAGTGATTTACCCTTATCTGAAGATGTGGCTTGGGTGATTGGCTACCTAACACTTCCTTAAACATTCCTTCTTCCTTATTCTTTTTCAAGGATGTGATAATCCAGTGAGGGAAACAGACATGAACAAATAACTTGTGGAGTGAGAGAAGTGTTATAAAGTGGACTAAACAAAGCGCCATGAACATGTGCTTTTGTCCCTTTTCCCAAGTTGATGAAAAGAATGTTGACTGCTCATTTTAGTTTTTGAGGCACACTCTTCTGAAAATAGACAAGTGTATTTTGCTTATTATCATCATCTTCAAATCTGGGCAGGACATTCTGAATAGGTGGTTTTATGATTGTAAGAAGTTATTTTTGTAGCTAAGGCTGTGGGAAAGTGGGCACTCATACTTTGGTGGTAGTAGGGTGCATCAGAGCACATCAGTGGATTCTCTCTAGAAGCATTTTAGTAACCTGCTCTGTGAGGTCTTTTTGCATCTTGATTACTATGCAATCTTTAATGCCTAAAAATCAACTTGAATAAATAAATCAATAAATGCCAAAATGTTTACAATTTTGCATTTAAATGTTGCACAAATTTCACTTATAAGAATTAGAAATTATATGAGCCTACTGTTAACATTTAGCTGTAAGAGAGAAAGACAGAAATCATATGTTTTCACTCATATGTGGATCTTGAGAAACTTAACAGAAGACCACGAGGGAAGGGAAGGGAAAAAGAAAAGTTACAGAGAGGAAGGGAGGCAAACCATAAGAGACTCTTAACTACAGAGAACAATCTGAGGGTTGATGAGGGGTTGGGGGGGGGGAATCGGTGATGGGCGTTGAGGAGGGCACTTGTTGGGATGAGCACTGGGTGTTGTGTGAATCACGGGATAAACCGCAGGAAACTATCCCAAAAACCAAGAGCATACTTTACACACTGTATGTTAGCCAGTTTGACAATAAAGTATATTAAAAAAAAGATTTAGCTGTAAGAATATACATTATATTGTTACTTATAATACTAAAAGCTCTGAACAGCTCATTTAGGTTTACCGATATTGGATAGAGTAAAAATTAAATAACATCCCTACTATGGACTATTAAGCAGCCATAAATGATAATGTTGCAGAAAAATATATAAATGGTACAAAAAGATGCATGAGACTGTTTTGTAAGTAGGTCATAAAACAGTGCATAGAGTCAAAATTCATTTTTATAAAAGGAATGAAATGTTCTGACCTGGAAGTAGAAGATGACATTTCTTCTTGTAATTCATTGGCCAGGTCTAGTCACATGTCCCACCCACCCAAAAGGGAACAAGGAAGTGTAATTCTCGCATGTAATTGGGAATGAGAGAATTAGAAATACTCAGTAAGCAGTGCTAAAGATACCAATCATGGTCACCAATATTCAGCGCACTCAGTCTGAGTGAGGGAGACAACTCAAAAGTCCTGTTCAGTTAGGGGCACTTGTGTGGCTCAGTCAGTTAAGCATCCGACTTATGTCATAATCTCAGGGTTTGGCTCAGGTCATGATATCAGGGTTCTTGAGTTCAAGCCCTGTATGGGGCTCTGCACTGGCGATTTGGAGCCTGCTTGAGATTCTCTCTCCCCCCCCACCTTTCTCTGTCCTTCCCCTGGTTGCTCTCTCTCTCTTTTTCTCTCAAAATGAATAAATAAATAAACTTTAAAGAAAAGTTAAAAAAAAAAAAGCCCTATTCCATCAGAGCATCAAAAACTCCAAGTCCATGATTTCTGGGTAATGCCTGATGGTCTGGATGTGGTTCTTTTTTTTTTTTTTTTAATTAAAAATTTTTTTTTTATTTTGATAGAGAGAGAGAGAGAGTGCATATGCATGCTCGCACAAGCAGGAGAGGATCAGAGAGAGAGAAAGGGAGAGAGAGAATCCCGAGTAGACTTCACTCTCAGTGCAGAGCCTGATGTGGGGCTTGATCCCGTGACCCTGAGTCAGCTGCTTAACTGACTGAGCCACCCAGGTGCCCCTGGACGTGGTTCTTTTTGATCCCCAAGCCAACTGGAAAAAAATAGATTCTCTCTTTCCCCCATATCTAGTACACAATAATAGGACAGGGGCCGGGTGTCTACAACATTCCTGTTTGGAAAGGGGAAGTCACTGCTTCACGTCAATTCTGAAATCTAACTGCAAGTCCCAATCCCCTGGTGGTGAGAAAGCTTCTTGATTAGTTTCTGACCGGGCCCCAGGGTAGGGGTTTTCTGAGTCCATTGTTCTCCAGGGCCCCTGACTCTGTACTTTAGGGGCCTTTCCTTTTCTATTATTTGGCTTGGCTACTTCTAGAAAGTGCATTGTGGAATGTGCCCTCCTTCAAGGTTTAGAAGCTTTCTTAGCCTCCAGCTTGCTCATAGAAGCTCACAAGCCCAACTGTTGTTAAAGTTTCTGTCTTTAGACTATGCAAAACTGTCACAAACATTTTTAGAAGGCTCATAGTTTCTTTGGCTGTACAAGTTTCTCAAGAATTTAATCAGCTTCTTTTTATACTTGATTTTGGTCAGCTCCTTGTGCCAATAGCCACATACACCGTTCTTTATTGAGACATCCTTCTCTCTGTTTCATCTTAACTGCAGGTGTATTAAGCCCATCAGCCTTCATTGGAAAGAGCCACAACTTCAGTCTTTTTTATTTGGATGATTTTGTCCAAGTGTAAGTCTAACTAAGTGCCATCTTAACTCATTCAGAAGTTTAACACTGGGTGTGAAAACCATACCCTTGATGTATCCCTTGACATAAGGCTATGTTCTAATCTTTCAGTTTTTCACCAATCAATGATAAAAAATAATGCTCTGTTCCAATCCTGCAAATCTCCTATTTTCTGGACCATCTCTGTTACTTTCCATGCTTGCTTACAAATCAGTTCTGTTCTTAGCTCATCGTTTTTATTATAGTATCTTGTCACATTCAGTCAACAGCAGTCAACAACCTGCTAGAAAAGTTCTCTTTCCAAATTACTTCCTGTAAAGCTATAAGTTCAAAAAGTATATTACCTTTTAAGTTATCACAGGTGACAGTTTTACAAAATAGATAATCTATTTTGCAGCTGTAACCAAAGATTCCTTGCTGCCTACCAGCTGAGCACTGAGCTAATGCCACACACTTTAGGTTTTTGATATGTTATTACTGTACTTCTAGGTACTTATTTTTGTATTGACCAGGATGGGAGAGCTCTGTAGTGCTTAGGTTTGTAGGTTCCTTAAATATGATTGTCATCAAATTATTTTGTCCCAGGCAACTGGAATATACATTCAAACTCATAAGAAGTTATGGATAAAAATGCTGATTTGTTAATTAAAATTGAAAGTCTACTTAAGTGTTCTCTAACCAGAACATGTTATTCTCTGAGTCAAGAGATTCCAGAAACTAGTATTGCTCAATCATGAGTGGGTATCATTGTGGGATATTTTATCCAATCTCTGTGGAGCTTGACCTCTGTTATGTCACCATGGGGCTCAGCTATTCTTTGACCAGGACTCTTGGACTGGACTCTCTCCTTGTAGATTACGTTCTAAGGGGCAGAGACAGACAACAAATACTGAACACAAAATGTCACTTACCACATAATGTAAGTCTTTTTTTTAAGTTTTTTAATGTTTGTTTATTTTTGAGAGAGAGAGAGAGAGCGTGAGTGGGGGAGGGTCAGAGAGAGAGGGAGACAGAATCCTAAGCAGGCTCCAGGCTCTGAGCTGTCAGCACAGAGCCTGATGCGGGGCTTGAACTCACAGGCCATGAGATCATGACCTGAGTCGAATTCAGCCGCCTTAACCGACTGACCACCCAGGCACCCCTAGTCTTTTTAAACTAATAAAACTAGGTGATGGGATGTAATGGAACTTGGAGGAAGGAATGGAGGAAGACAGTTTAGCTGGAATGGCCAATGAAAGTCATTCTAAGGAGGGAACATCAGAGCTGAGACTCAAATGAGGAGAAAGAGGTAATCATAGAAGATCTGAGGAAAGAAAGTCTATGCAGAGGAATACCAGGTTCAAAGGCCAGTGACATGAAGGAGCTCAGTGTGCTAGAAGGCTAGGAAGAAGGCCAGAGAAGCTGGAGAATGGTGAGGAGAGACGTATGTGGTCATGTTTGAGAGACTGGCAAGAAATGTATCATGGATAGCTTTGTTGGTGATGTGGAGGAGTTTTTTACTCTAAGTCCAATGGAACTGTTGGAAGCTTTTAAGCCCTAATCAATTTGACCTGTATTATGCTTTAAAAGGTCATTCTGGCTGGCTGCTGTGTGGAGAATGAACTCTGCAGAGGAAGAAGTAGAAATAGCCCATTGAAGTCCAGGTGTGACATATTGGTTGCTGGGATTAGGGCCAGAACAATGGAGATGGTGGTAAGTGGCAGGCTCTTGAAAGTATTTTGGAGATAAGAATTGGCAAGATTTGCTGATAGATTGTTTGGGAGGAGTGAGAAAAGGTATTTTGGCCCAAGAAGCTTGGTGGTGATGATACCATCAACTGTGATAAGGAAGACAGCTGGGGGTAAATCAAGACTTTTATTTTGGACATAACTAAATTTGAGATGTCTATTAGACAGCTAAGAGGCGATGTCAAGTAGGCAGTTGGATGTATAAATCTAGAGCCCAGGGAGTGTTAAGAGCTAGAGATAGAGATTTATGAGTCATCAGTACGAAAGTGTTATTTTAAGCCATGGAAGAGGATGAGATCACCTAGAGAAGGAATTTGGAGAGAAAAGAGGGTGGACAACAGAGTTAAGGGTTAGCAGAGGAGGAGGAACCAGAAATGGAAATTAAGAAGGAGCAAGGTTGAGGTTGGAGGAAAATCAAGAGTGATAAAGATATTTCTGCAAGAAGAAAGTCAAATGCTGAAATTTGATTAATGCCCTAATTCTTTTTCCTGCTTTGTATTTCTCCTGAACATCCACAATACCATGCCCTTCTCCCTAGCATTTGATCCTACTGGAAAGGAGGTTATTTACAGAATAGTCATTGTTTGTATCATTTTATAATTTCTAAAAGTTTGTTTATTTATTTAGAGGAGAGGGGAACATAGAGAGAGGGAGAGAGAGAATCCTCAGCAGGCTCCATGCTGTGTGTAGCCCGATTCAGGGCTCAAACTCATGAACTGTCACATCATGACTTGAGCTGAAATCAAGAGTTGGGCGCTTAACCAACTGAGCCACCCAGGTGCCCCCATTGTTTGTATTATTATTCCCTTCTGGTGAATTATAATAAGAGGTGGATGAAGTGGCATCTTGATGGATCAGGAAGGTCATGGGTCTACATTGACATGACTGATGATAAGAACTCACTTGCTATGAGAATGTAGGAAGGTTTCTTAATCTCCCAGAACTTTAGTTTCCTCATGTGTTACCTGGGGATAAGAATACCCAGAGTTTTGTTATGGGGGTTGTTAATATAATATATACAAAGCACTAAGCTCAGTGCTGGGACGAAAGTAAGTAGATCACAAACGGTAGTTTTTATTACTTTTCCCCTGATGCTAATTGGCTAACTATGGAAATGGATCACTATCAAGTAATCCTGGGAAGATGAATTGGTTAATTGTTCAGAACTATGTTGGAGAGGTGAGTCTACCTACTATTGCTATAGGATAGAAGCCAAACACTCCACCAATAAATAAATGCCCCCTGCAACCTTAGTCCTCACTGCCCAAACTGATGATCCTTTTCAGAGTCACTATATGTAAAATTCAGTTAAGTGATGTTTTAAGAGTTGGAGAATCAGTGATAGGAACATACCTCTGCTTCTCTGTAGAGAATTATCCAGGCCCAGCCATGAGACTGGCAAATCAGGCTGCAAGTGAACAGATAGGGTAGGGACAGGGGCCTCCGTAGAGCTAAGAGAGGGTCGTGAACTCTGTTAAAATAAGCAGGCATTTCCCCACCTTTGGGCAGCTCACAAGCCTACCTTATCCTCTGAAGCACAAGAGAATGGGTCAGGGATATAATTGAGCAAGTGTCTCGGATTCATTTTCCCGCAAATGAGGCTGTTAGCCCTAGCCGCTCTCTGAGAGGTTTTTGTTAAACATAACAATTCCTCTGCAAATGTTACAGTTCCCCTTATAGTCCCTCTGCGCCAACCACTTTCATCTGTGGGCGCGGTTGGGTGGCAGTGGCTGCCCGGGAGTAGGGCAGGGAGTCTGTGCTGATGGAGCTATGGCAGCCCCTTCCTCCAGACTGACACCCCCCAGCCCCTCCTTGAGGTCATCTCATCTTGAGTTCTGAAAGAATGCTCCACACCCACCGTTCAACTCATGTGTCTAGTTTTCAGTTCAACTTAACCTGTTAAATTAATTTTCCCTTGAGGAGAGTTACCACCTTGGCCTAATTATCAGAAAGGTAGAACACCTTCTGTGGAGTGGGATTCACTCAGTTTGAATCTTGAGTCCAGCATTTAAGATCTCTGTGATCTTGATGCAGTTGGTAAATCTCCCTAATCCTGTTTCCTCATCTGTAAAACGGGACTAACTATTGCATAGCATATCATGGAGATTAATCAATTAACCCACACAGAAGATTTCTTTAGCATTATTAATTTATACCCTTGAACAATGCTGGGGGTTAGGGGTGACACCCAGCCTGCTCAGTCAAAAATCTGCATATAACTTTTGACTCCCCAGAACTTAACTACTGATTGCCTACTGTTGACTGGAAGCCTTACCCGTAATTGACTGGAAGTCAATTAACACATATTTTGTATGTTATATATATTATATACTGTCTTCTTACAATGAAGTCAGCTAAATCAAATGTTAGTAAGACAATCATAAAGAAGATAAAATATATTTATAGTACTGTATTTATTGAAAAAAATCCACATGTAAGTGAACCTGCATAGTTCAAATCCATGTTGTGCAAGTGTTAACTGTACCATTAAGTCTATAATAAATGTTGACAGGATATTTAATCCATGTTATGCAAAAAACACTGAGAAACTCATTTTAAGAGGCTTCTTTATGCTGTTATTTTCACTAGTGGTATTTTACATGTCATTGTTGGTTTACACATTTTATTCTATCCTCTATGATGCTTATGAAAAAAGAAATACCATGTTAGGAGGATCTAGGAAACTAGCTTTATGATACAGTAGAGAATAATGGCAACTCCTCCAGTTTTATATTTATGAGAATGTCTAACCCGTCAAACAAAATGTCAACATGGAATCGGAGTCATTTGGCGAGTATGTTTATCTTTAGGGTGTTTTCAGCTGCATGTAATGGAAAACCTTGACAGAAACTGGCTTAAATAATGGATAAAAAACGTATCTCACAAAGCTAAAAGTCCAGAGATGGGATAGCTCAGCCATATCCTGAGGGATCCATTGTTTCCACATTGATGCCATGCTGTCTTCCAAGGGTTGTCCTTGCCTTCAGACTTGCCCCTCTCTGGTCACAAAAGGGCTGTTGGAGTTGTAGGCATCACCTCCAGGTATGGCTTTGTTTAGAGAAAGAAGGGCCATTGTTCCTCATGTCTCTTTCTTATGATGCCACTGATGACCCTAACAAATTGCTGGCATTGGCAGCCTTCCTTAGGCATGTAGATGGTCTCAAGAGTTCAGCAAAAAATAGTTCAACAACTTGCCAGTGCACCACACCAATGTCCTCTCTTCCTTCTGTCCCTACCTTTTTCCACACCGGCAGTTTCACATTTTAAAGTCTATCGCTTGCAGAATCTCATTCCCAGTTCCAATTGTTTTTATCAGTTTGGGTTATCTGCCACAAGCAACAGAAAACAACTCTGGCTGCTTGAGGCAGGACATAAATTTACTTAAAATGTACTAAATAGTTCCAGAATGATCTTAAATTTTCTTTTGCTATAAAGGACATCATTGGGACACTTGGCAAATTCTGAATAAAGTCTGCAGATTAGATAATAGCAGTTTATCCATACTGATATGATGAAAATTGTGCTGTATGTAAGATAATTTTTTTAAGTAAATACCAAGTGACATTTTAGGGAAAAGATATCATGTCTATAATTTACTATTAAGCAGTTTAGAAGAATCCTAGAGAGAAACAGAAGAAAGCAATGCAGAATAATAATATTGGGGAAACTGGCTGAAGGGTGTCCAGAAAGTCTTTGAACTGCTCTTGCAACTTTTGTGGAAGTTTGAAATTATATCTAGTAAAAAAAATTTAATGATGCAAGCTATACAAAGTTAAGGTTGCAGTGCTTTATTAGTTACAAGAGCTTGCTTTAGTAATTCTCTAAAGACAATGAGGAAGATACTTAGTGAATAGCCCAAGAACAGCCTAGGTTGCAAGAAATTTGGGCCAAAAGGCTTCAGAACTGGAAACAGTGCTTCACATAACATCAAGGAGCTTGACCTTTGCCACAGAGCAGCCACTTCCATGATGCGCTAGATACTGCCCTTTGCATTGCTGCGGTGGCTGGTACCCGACGCTATACCACTGCCAGCACAGTTGCTACTGCTGTTCCCACCACCACCACTGCCAGGGACTGTCTTTAGGACCTTTCCTTTTTAGCTCTGCTACGTGACCGTCAAAGTCCATGCTGCAAGAATCAGACTGATAGAGCTCACGTTGTGGGCTTGTACCTAGAAGCAAGTCAGACTTGTAACAGGAGTATGGAGACTTTGCAATCTCCAGAGGTGAAACACAAGTTCTGCTTTGCCACAAAGAGAGGAATTCCCCGAGGAGGAATGAGTTTCAGATACGGCACAACCCACAAGGATAGAGGTCTGTTGCAAGATGGCTTTTGTTGGCACAAAAACAGACACATAGACCAATGGAATAGAATAGAAACCCCAGAACTAGACCCACAAACGTATGGCCAACTCATCTTTGACAAAGCAGGAAAGAATATCCAATGGAAAAAAGACAGCCTCTTTAACAAATGGTGCTGGGAGAACTGGACAGCAACATGCAGAAGGTTGAAACTAGACCACTTTCTCACACCATTCACAAAAATAAACTCAAAATGGATAAAGGACCTAAATGTGAGACAGGAAACCATCAAAACCTTAGAGGAGAAAGCAGGAAAAGACCTCTCTGACCTCAGCCGTAGCAATCTCTTACTCGACACGTCCCCAAAGGCAAGGGAATTAAAAGCAAAAGTGAATTACTGGGACCTTATGAAGATAAAAAGCTTCTGCACAGCAAAGGAAACAACCAACAAAACTAAAAGGCAACCAACGGAATGGGAAAAGATATTCGCAAATGACATATCGGACAAAGGGCTAGTATCCAAAATCTATAAAGAGCTCACCAAACTCCACACCCGAAAAACAAATAACCCAGTGAAGAAATGGGCAGAAAACATGAATAGACACTTCTCTAAAGAAGACATCCGGATGGCCAACAGGCACATGAAAAGATGTTCAGCGTCGCTCCTTATCAGGGAAATACAAATCAAAACCACACTCAGGTATCACCTCACGCCAGTCAGAGTGGCCAAAATGAACAAATCAGGAGACTATAGATGCTGGAGAGGATGTGGAGAAACGGGAACCCTCTTGCACTGTTGGTGGGAATGCAAATTGGTGCAGCCGCTCTGGAAAGCAGTGTGGAGGTTCCTCAGAAAATTAAAAATAGACCTACCCTATGATCCAGCAATAGCACTGCTAGGAATTTATCCAAGGGATACAGGAGTACTGATGCATAGGGCCACTTGTACCCCAATGTTCATAGCAGCACTCTCAACAATAGCCAAATTATGGAAAGAGCCTAAATGTCCATCCACTGATGAATGGATAAAGAAATTGTGGTTTATATACACAATGGAATATTATGTGGCAATGAGAAAAAATGAAATATGGCCTTTTGTAGCAACGTGGATGGAACTGGAGAGTGTGATGCTAAGTGAAATAAGCCATACAGAGAAAGACAGATACCATATGGTTTCACTCTTATGTGGATCCTGAGAAACTTAACAGGAACCCATGGGGGAGGGGAAGGAAAAAAAAAAAAAAAGAGGTTAGAATGGGAGAGAGCCAAAGCATAAGAGACTGTTAAAAACTGAGAACAAACTGAGGGTTGATGGGTGGTGGGAGGGAGGAGAGGGTGGGTGATGGGTATTGAGGAGGGCACCTTTTGGGATGAGCACTGGGTGTTGTATGGAAACCAATTTGTCAATAAATTTCATAAAAAAAAAATAAAGAACTCTAACAACAACAAAAAAAAAGATGGCTTTTATATTCTCACCCTTAGGATGTAAAAATACACTCCTGCTATTGTCTTGTTGAAGGTAGGAGCAAGGGAAAGTGTATTTCTCTCAACTTGAAGGGAGTAAAGTATTCACAGATGTTAGGTCCAAACTCACATATACTCACACACACTGAGGGTTGATATGGAAGAAATTAGCCTTGATGAGATTTAACCACTTTCTGACGTTGCACGGAAAAGTTGAGCCCTTTGTTTTCAGCTGGATTGATTTTATTCTGAGTATGCTTTATTCTGGATGTTGATATATTTTTCTTCATTCTCTTTCATACACATTTTGAAGTTTCCTCCTTTTCTATTTCTTGTTGTAAAAAATGACTAGGTTATTTCACATGACTCTTCTGTTTCAGAAAATATTCAGTTCCTGTCTCTCAAGAAAGCCCAGCCCTCTGCTCTGGCCTAATATCTACTGTCTGAGACTCAACATACTTTTGTTTCTCACTCAAACTTTGTTTTATTGTGTAATGTAAATATAGTTATGTAATATATAATATTGGAGTCTTTTTCTGGCCTAGTAGCATGTTAAGTGCTATTTGTGCATTAAGCATTAAAATAATTTTTTGCTCTTTTGCTCTTATTGGAAAAGAAAGGTTCATGCTTCAGTTAAGGAAAAAACAATAGCGTCATATAATTCTTCAGAGCATAATATTTTTATAAATGTTCCCCATAGAAAATCATTAGAGGGAAGTAGAAATGTAAGAGAAATGGTACTCTAAAAGTATTTGACATCTGGTTGGAATTGTTATTTGATTATTGAAAGCTTCTTCGGAGGGGTTGAGGGAATTTTAACATTTCATTTGGCAGTCAGGTAAGAGACGAATTTAACTGGCCTTCAGTACTGCTGGCCCATTCCTGAGAGCTAGCTGCTGAGAAGAAGGAAGTGGGGAGGAGGAAGAAGCCTTTACTTACACTCCATGAGGGATGATTCAGGTAGACAGCCTGAATTATGTGACTTATTGGCAGCAAGTTAAGTATTGCCTGAGTGGATTACTGCAAAATGCTTTAGCTGGGGACGGCTTTGAAAACCACTCATCAATTACAGATGGTACCTGGTATAGTAGCATGAGTACCCTTGAGTGCTTTTGTCCAGGAAATTTGAAGGAATCTGTTATCTCTGACCTCCTCTAACCACCTCTTCCTTCACAGGTGACCTTTCTTACCTAAAGACCTCAAATGTTTATCATGAACCTGCACTCCACACTGGATATCAATGATTAAACAATGCCCACTGCAGGACTGTGACTTTAAATTGTCTCAGAAATTACAAAGACCAACATTTGTCTTTGTTAACCCACTGGGTGATTCTTTGTCTCCAGTGGTAAGTGAAAGGATCAAATTAGGGATTTCTAAAGTACCAGAATCACATTAGGGTTAAGCAAAACTCCAGATTTTCCCAGAGTAACTTTGGCTATAGATGTTCCTTATTTGAGACAGGAAGTAAGATGAAATGTTCTAACATGGCTAAATGTGATAGGCAAGTGAATTCATCTAGGGACAGTAGGTTCTAACTGTCCCTACTTGGATCCATGTAGTTACCCAGGGTGACTTGGGTCCATGGATACCTGAGAGGTCCATGGAAACGGTTCAGGGCATTTGTGAGTCTATTCAAAATGTAAGCAAAATTTTGTGTGTATTTTCTTGTGTGCATTTATTTTTCTGAGGAATATCCATACTTTCCATTGGATTCTCAAAGGGATACAGGTCCTAGAAAACATTGGAAATATCCCTCCATAGCAAATAGCCACAAATCTGTCTAAATCCAGGATGTCTTCAGCCTTAAGCAGAACCAGGTTAAAGGAAAGAAGAGAGTTAGCTTCCTGGAGTGCCCTCTGTAAGGAATGCTAAATCATTGCTGGAATAAATTGAAAAAGAAATGCAAATTCATCTCACTCCTGGACATTGCCCTTGAGTGAAATTAAAAACGGAGACTTTTTTGACTTTTGAGCATTTTTGTAAAGCACCCTTGTAGTCATAGCCAAAATTCTGGAATTAAATGATGAATATAATTTTAAGTATCCTGGAAACCTAAGTGGCTATTTTTTCAAGGGGAACTGCAGTTGAGTAACCACAAATAATAGGAACAAAAATTTGTATTTACTCCCGTCTCTCATAGAAAGCATATCCATGCCATACCATATTTCTCATCATTTCCACTGCAAATGTACAAATCCTCCTTCCCTTCACTAGGTACCCCTCCAAAGCCCTTTTTTTGATGTTTATTTATTTATTTTGAAAGAGAGTGAGAGAGTATGAGTGAAGGAGGGGCAGAGAGAGAGGAAGAGAGAGAATCCCAAGCAGGCTCCACGCTGATAGTGCAGAACCCAACTCAGGGCTTGATCTCATGAACTGTGAGACCATGATCTAAGCCAAGAGCTGGATGCTTACCCCACTTAACCAACTGAACCACCCAGGCACTCCACCCCTCCATATCCTCTATCCCAGTCCATGCTACTTATGCTACTGATTTTTCTCTCTGGTCCTCTCCCCATGGCCTTGCTCTGTATTATGTAGATCAACATGGTGACTTTGGCTTAGTCATTTCTCCTATCCATAGGAGATATTCCTATATGCCTGTCCCTTCCTGGGCCTGCCCCTTCCACCCATATTTTGTATTTGGCATCACAAGTATTCTAGTACCTGATTTGGGAAAGACTCAGATTAAGAACAGGATAGATGGAAAACCGAGAAACACCCACTTCTTTTATTGATTTATTTATTTAATTTATTTTTAAAAAAATTTACATCCAAGTTAGTTAGCATATAGTGCAACAATGATTTCAAGAGTAGATTCCTTAATGCCCCTTACCCACTTAGCCCATCTCCCCTCCCACAATCCCTCCAGTAACCCTCTGTTTGTTCTCCATATTTAAGGGTCTCTTATGTTTTGTCCCTCTCCCTATTATTATTTTTGCTTCCTTTCCCTTATGTTCATCTGTTTTGTATCTTAAGGTTATCATATGAGTGAAGTCATATATTTATCTTTCTTTGACTGACTAATTTCACTTAGCATAATACCATCTAGTTCCATTCATGTAGTTGCAAATGGCGAGATTTCATTCTTTTTGATTGCCAAGTAATACTCCATTGTATATATATACCACATCTTCTTGATCCATTCATCCATCAATAGACATTGGGCTCTTTCCATACTTTGGCTATTACTGATAGTGCTGCTATAACCATTGGGGTGCACGTGTCCCTTTGAAACAGCATACCTGTATCCCTTGGATAAATATCTAGTAGTGCAATTGCTAGGTCATAGGATAGTTCTATTTTTAATTTTTGAGGAACCTCCATACTGTTTTCCAGAGTGGCTGCACCAGCTTGCATTCCCACCAACAATGCAAAAGAGATCCTCTTTCTCCACATCCTCGCCAACATCTGTTGTTGCCTGAGTTGTTAATGTTAGCCATTCTGACAGGTGTCAGGTGGTATCTCATTATGGTTTTGATTTGTATTTCCCTGATGATGAGTGATGTTGAGCATTTTTTCATGTGTTGGTTGGCCATCTGGATGTCTTCTTTGGAGAAGTGTCTATTCATGTCATTTGCCCATTTCTTCACTGGATTATTTGTTTTTTGGGGTGTTGAGTTTGATAAGTTCTTTATAGATTTTGGATACTAACCCTTTATCTGATATGTCGTTTGCAAATATCTTCTCCCATTCCATTGATTTTCCTTTTAGTTTTGTTGATTGAAGAAACACCCACTTCTAAATCTTGTTCTGGCTGCACATGGCAGAGTGCTGATTACAAGAAATGAGCAATTTCTTTCATTACTTGATTTTTGAAGCCATTTAATATGCCTCCCAGGTAGTTTTCTGATTTGGAAAACCATAAGAGAAAATAGAAATGTTTAATGCTTTCCAGAATTCTTGTTTTAGAATTCTCCTTCAAATTGTGGAGATGAATTTGTATGTGAATCTGATTCTGGATGTAGTTTTCATTAATTTAAAATCTGTTTCCTTCTATCCCCACTCAGAGTTGATGGGCTTGTACAGATCTTTCTACCTGAGCCAGATGTCATGCAAGATCCTGGTGAAATGGAGATGAAAAGACCCATACCAGCTTTCAAGGAGTGGCTGTCAGATAAGTGGGCGATTGCAGTATGTGAAGGTAAATGCACCCACAGGTGGGGGGGGAGGGGGAATATGTATTGGGCAATGGGAACTGGTTGTGGGAAGCATCTACATTTGTCTACAGGAGGGGAGCCTTAAGCTAACTCCTAGAAAATGAATAAGCATTAAGCTAACGTGAGAGGCACATAGTACACAACAAATGAAGGCACGAGACGGCATAAGAAGGCATGTAAAGTGGGGTACTTGGTGGCTCAGTCAGTTGAGCATCTGACTCTTGGTTTCAGCTTAGGTCATGATCTCACGGTTTGTTGGTTCAAGCCCCACATTGGGCTCCATGCTGAAAGTGTGGAGTCAGCTTGGGATTCTGTATCTCTCTTGCATGCACGCGCGCTCTCACTCTCTCTTTCTTTCTTTCCCCCTCCCCTATTCATGCTTTCTCTCTCTCAAAAATAAATAAATAAATTAAAAAAAAAAAGAAAGGAAACCAGAGGTGGCTAGTCAGATACCTTTAGTCTTCACAGGAAGGGACCTTTGTTTTCTTCCTGGGGGATTCTGAAACTTGGAGCCACTCATCTGTAGCCAGCACTGTGGGGGTTCTCAATGTGGCATGGTGGCTAACGGGGTGGGTTCAGAGATCAGCCTGCCAGGGTTCTCTTGTTCGTGCTAGTGTAGTGACATTGGACAGTTTTCCTGGCTTCTCTGTGTATCACTTTTCTCATCTGTAAAATGGGGATGTGATATTGTCTCCTTCACAGGGGTGCAGTGAAGACATAATGAATCTATGTATGACATTTAGAATTATACCTGGCATAGGCAGTAGCGTACAAAAAATGTTAACTGGTATGTGCATTCCCTTTCAAACATCAATAAATGGAATGTTCTGCAACATTCCAAAGTTTGATCTTCTATCAGTGTTGGCCCTGGGAGTAGATAGGTGGATCAGACACCTCTTTAAACAGTTTTTTGTTGTTTTTTCAAAGTTTTATTTATTTATTTTGAGAGAGACAGAGAGAGCATGAGCAGGAGGCAGCACAGAGAGAGGGAGAGACAGAGAGAATCCCAAGCAGGCTCCTCTCTGCCAGCACAGAGCCCGGCATGGGGCTCAATCCCACGAAACCGTGAGATCATGACCTGAGCTGAAATCAAGAGTGGAACACTTAACCTAATGAGCCACCCAGGTGCCCCGATTAGACACCTCTTTATATGTTGCAAGAAGAGTAGTGAAAACTCTTCTCTATTCTACCATATTTCCCCTACTTGGAATGGGGATACCCACTTATTAAACCTTACTGGTCAGTGAAGATAGTTGATAGTTAAACCATTATTAGGCACTAACATCTGCTTATCTGATATGTTATCTGATCTGCTTATCTTATATGTTATTTAGTAAGTTATCAGAGCTGGGAACATAGCCTAGAGGGAATGGGTCACAAATCTGGTAAGTCAAAAGCATAAATGAAAAGTGAAGGAATACAAATTAAATTTTGTCTGTAGCATACTATATAATTTAAAGTTTGTTCACAACATAGATTTATAGCTATTGTTTATAAAACACTTTAACATTTTATCTCATGGGATAGTTAAAACTATCCCAAGAGGTGTAGGTAGAGCATTTTTTACTATTTTTTTAACGTTAATTTATTTTTGAGAGAGAGAAAGAATGTGAGTGGGGGAGGAGCAGAGAGAGGGGACAGAGGATCCAAAGTTCGATGTGGGGCTCGAACCCATGAGATCACTACCTGAGTTGAAGTTGGACGCTCAACCGACTGAGCCACACAGGTGCCCCAAGCATCTTTCACTACTAATAATACATTCAAAACAAGGAAACCAAGGCACAGATGAAGACAAATGTGGCAACTTTTGTTCAAATGCCTCTTCCCACCTCATGCTTCCTATCTAGTTCTGCAATGTTTTTATTGAGAAGGAGAGAAATGTCTAAAATCCACTTTGGGGAGTTGTATGACTTCTAGTGGAGCACTTGCTATATTTATCAAAAAGTTATAGCCCCTGGTAGTATCCTTCACCGAGTATCTGCTGCCTGGGGCAGGGAACTTGCTTGAGAATATATGTATTATTCATATTTACAGGCTTGCCTGTTATAACAAGACTTTAGAGTTGCTACCTCATGTTTACAGACACATAGCAACAACATGAGACAAAGACATGGGTTTGGAATTTATCCCATGGATATTTTTATAACCTATGCTGTGAGTAGAGTCACCATGGAGTGACTCAAGAAGCATATAGACGAGTTGGGGAAGGTGTGAACTGCAGCTATAAAAGGTTAAATAAAAATAAAATGAAGTTAGGAAATGAATAAATGAAAATATCTTTAGGTACTATGATTCTGTAGGTACTATTGAATAAGTGGAAATAAGCATCTGCTAATGTCTCATAATCTCAATTTCCACTTAAAAATGTGCACCCTCAGTTCATGACCCTACCAGTCTCTCATGTTTCAGAAAAATCCTTATAGAATAAGCATGTGGAGAGAAAAGAAATTAAAGAGAAACCCAGATGGAGACAGCGGAGCCTCAGCTCCATGAGATCAGGGACAAAGGCTGAATTATTTGTTAAATCCTCAGGGCTTAGTATACTACTTTAGTAGATGCTCGATAAATATTTGCCTGGTTAAGGAATGAGTGGGTGCATGGGGAAATGCCAGAGACTATCATAGGATTGGAAAAGCATACTGAATGTGTAGCAAGGTGGGTGCAGTGTATTTTCATCTTTAAGCTTGGCAGGTAACACGTAATAGGTGTTCTAGAAATGTGGAAGGAAGGCAGGAAGGAAATGAGAGAGGGAGTTAATACCATAGGATCATAGGACTGGAAGGAAATTTGCAAGGGCATTCGTCCTTCCCATAAGCTTCAAGGAAAAGTCTGAGTATAGAGGATAACAAAACAACCAGACCAACCAACAACCAACCAAATAAAAAGCCTCAAATTAGTGACATTTAACATTGTTAACCAGACTGATACAAAGACACAAAAGGTTTGGAGTTTGAGAAAGATTTTGAATTCAAGTCCATTTGAATCCTGGTTTTCCCTTTTTTCCTTCTGTAATCTTGTACAAGTTGCTGTTCTAGTTGGGCCTCAGTTTTCTCATCTCTTCAAGGGGAATGAATTACTATGCTAGAATTTTTATAAAGGTTAATAAGATAGCGTATTAAAATGTGTTCAATAGTTCAATAAAAGTTTGTAAAAGAAATTCCTCAAATAGATTGATGCTGAGGAAAGATTTTTCTCTGGAATCTTTTAGAAGGAGAAATGCTAACCCAAACCACAAGTATCTTTTCTTAAAATTCAATTTATGGAAAAACCTAGTGCTTTTGGTTGATGGCGTGTCTCGGGATTTTGCATACTAGAGAAAGTGCTTTAAAAAAGTAATAGGACATGGTAGTGTAAATTATTTGGCAACAGGCTGTCATATTCTACCACAAGAATTCTTCAATATTTAATTAAAAATTCCAGCAACTTAAAATTCAAGACATATCAGGCCATTAATTGAGGCTCTAGACTAATGTTGGAGGGCTTTGATTGTCAGCTGCAAGGCCAGACTTTCTCTCCTCGTTCAGATTACTGGAAAGGCTTTGAAAGAATGGATCTAGCTGTTGTAATGGATACCTATGGTTGCAGCAGTAAGTGTAGATATCAGTGTCTATTTTGATGTGCTGTCCCTGTCCAAGTTTGGAGAGTCAGAAATGGAAAGAAATGAGAAGACCTGTCAGAGCCAACAGCCCCGGAATCTCTTGGGATATGTGTGAAGGGTGGCCTTCAAATCTGTAGGGGTTACAGCTGTGCCAGGAGATATATAAAGCTTTAAGAAAATGAAATAAATGAAATTTGTCCTTTTAGTTTCTTATACTATGCACAGTACCAGTGCCAGCCCTGGGCTCAGGGACAAATCTACTGACAAGTGATTAATATCGGGGAGAATCATCCAAATCCAGAGGCATACATAATTCTGTGTCCATCTCTTGTTGGTTGACAGACAGTTGGATAAGACATGCCAAACAGGTCGAGTGTGGTCATAGCAGAAGTTGAGTTCCAGTTTATCCTTGCTGCCAGTGCTCTGTCATTTAAGGGATCCAAGAGGGAATGAATATTTGTTTTATCAGACCCCGTCTTGGTGAGCTGGGAATGAGTTTCTTCCTCTCTCCTCTTCAGAGCAATGTGGTCAAGTCATACAAGGAGATATCCAGCCACCTTCTCCCCAGGTATCCCTCCACCTACTCTGACCTTAAGTAGCTTAGCACCTAACTAAAATTAGAAAAATAGAAACAGGGAAAAAAAAATTACAACCAACATGTTTCTTTATGGTCATGCAGTTACCTACCCACACCTCATTTTAAAGGTGAGAAAGTTGAGGACTTGGGACAGGATGTAATCGTGTAACTGGCTTATAATCAGAACCCAATCTAGAGCTCTCAAATTGAATAGCAGAAAAGAGGAAAACTAGGAAAAGCCTATATAGAGAAAGTCTGAGCAAGAGACATCTGCAGATTGAGTGCAATTCTAAGAAAGCAAAAGAATTTGATATGCATGTGACTAAAGTGAACATTAAGAAGTATGTTAATGTTTAAGTGTTAAAATTAAAGGAGTCTGTTAAAGATTAAAAGGAGTGAACACCGATGGCCCTCCAAGGAGATGAATGAATGAATGATTGAATGAACCAAAGGTGTTTTTGTCTTGATATTTCTTGACTCCATATTCAAAACCTAGTACAGAACTAGTCAGTTATATAAAAGAGAGGGAGGGCTGGGGCGCCTGGGTGGCGCAGTCGGTTAAGCGTCCGACTTCAGCCAGGTCACGATCTCGCGGTCCGTGAGTTCGAGCCCCGCGTCGGGCTCTGGGCTGATGGCTCAGAGCCTGGAGCCTGTTTCCGATTCTGTGTCTCCCTCTCTCTCTGCCCCTCCCCCAGTTCATGCTCTGTCTCTCTCTGTCCCAAAAATAAATAAACGTTGAAAAAAAAAAGACTTTATTATTAAAAAAAAAAAAAAAAAAAAGAGAGGGAGGGCAGTGAAAATCCGTGTGAGCCTCCCATCTCCATGGGCTTCATCTACTAGAGAAGAGACACATGTGTCATTATGGGGACCTGCTGAGCTGGAGCCACAGATTCTGGTCTGTCTGCATACGGTTTCTTTAATGTGAAGGGAGAAATCAATGGAACTGAAAGAAAAAGAAAAGGAAATTTTACTTTACTCTTGTCACGAATTGCCAAAGATTTGAGTTATAGGAGAATAGCTTTGAATTCCCTGGGAATGACTGACCAGTTAAAACATCCCCAGCCCTTGGATTGTCCATGAAGCCTATTTAATCAAACGGCTAACTGGTCAATCATTCCGTTAATGGGTCAATTCAGTCCAAATGGTTCACTGGTAGGATACAACAAATACAGCGTTTGTGACTTCTCATCTTTAGATTCTGGGCAATGCCAACTTCCCTTATTGGATAAATAGTCCTTTGAGGTTATGATGTTGGGATGTTCTGACTCATGTGATACATCTACAGAGTGGATTTTTTAGATAAAGTGGTAAAATTTGGCAGCAATCAAATGCTGAGTAAGGAAGACCACTGGACTAGGTAGGCTCCAGACTACACAAATCACGGAAGAGCGTGCTTTAGAATAGTGTCCAAGATTGCAGGCTCCACATGTGGATTGCCTAGTTTAAATTATGCCACTGTCTTTACTGGGTCTTTGAACAGATCACTTAACCTTTTGCTGTATCAGTTTCCTCATCTGTAAAATGTAGGAATAATAATTCTCTTCCCTTCAGAATATTGTGAAGATTAGGAAATATTTATGAAGGGCTTAGAAAGAGGATGTAGCAGAAAATAAGTGCTTCATAAATATTAATATTATTAATTGAATTAATGCCAATTAATTATATTAATATTACTTAAATGTAGACAGCCCTGTTGACATAAGGAAATGATGGATGAACATGATATATGCTTTAAGCACATGCAGCAACATCAAACTGTGACATAAGGTTATTAATTGTGGTATTAATATTACTGGAGGCAGTGATTGAGGGAATACAAGCAAGAAATCTTTTGGGTTACTTCATCTCCCTAGAACACCAAGTAACAATCCGCTGGAAACTTGGTAGCCTAGGGCTTTTATCTTGGAGTTTAGGGGGAAGGTCGCTGGCTCATTGGTTCAACAGGCACAACAGAACAACTACATTGAGCTTCTACTGTAAGCTCAGAAGTTAAAGAAATATGCATAAAATATGCTTCCTGTCATCAAAGGATAAACAGAATAATGGGGGAGAATAACATAAAATAACATAAACCAGTAGCTCTCCTCCAAAGAATAAGAGCCATGTTATTTTCTCAGGGAAACCACCTTTGGCTCTTTAACTGCAGCTAGTTAGCCCTCCATCCCCTCATCTCTGTGCCCCCTCCTGTCTCTTTACCTAGCCTAGGCATCCTTACTGTGCACCCTAATGCTCCATGTTCTTATCCTTGGTAGATTTTATTATCATGTAAACTTAAACATTGTTTTTGCAGGGGTCCCTGGGTGGCTCAGTCAGTTAAGTGTCCAACTCTTGGTTTTAGCTCAGGTCATGATCTCATGGTTCGTGAGTTTAAGCCCCACATAGGGCTGTGCACTGGCAGTGCAGAGCCTGCTTGGGATTCTTGCTCTCCCTCCTTTGCTGCCCCTCCCCCCTCAAAATGAATAAACTTAAAAAAATTGTTTTTGCATTTTTCCATCCCACTTGATAATAACTTCTTGAAACCCCAGACCATGTCTGTCCTTCTTACTGCTAATTCCCTAGTGCTTAGGACTACACCAGGCACAAAAGTACTTTATACCTATTTGTAGAAAGAATGAAAGTGGAGGGTCCTTCCTGGCAGAGCTGAGGAAAGGTACACAGAGGAGGAGCTGGACTTTGCAGGGTACAGAGGAGTCCATGGAGGAAATGCATATATGACCATTTAAAACCAAGTGTGCATTTCCAAATAACTAAGTTGCCTGACTTGTTCCGACCACTTGGATCCACTGTTGAGCTGAAATGTGTAATCATTTTGACATTTTGGAGAAATATTTACTAAGGAAGATAAGCTGGCTACTCTAACAACTAGGTCAAGCATCTGATTTCACGTTCTATTTCTTCCAGCTAGAAGCTCAGCATGTGTGGCTTAAGTCGTGTGAGCCTCAACATCCTCATCTCTATAATGGAAGTCTCAAGGATCATCCTCACTGAGCTATTGTGAGCATTGAGCCAATACATAAGGAGGAAACCTTTTGTAAACAGCAAGCATATATGAGACCTCCTTATTAGTATACTTGGTCATAACTATGTTTACAAAAGTAATAACCACAATGATATGATGAATCCTATGGTCATAAAAGGAGGTCCCATGGAAGTCCCTAGAAGTGACAAGTCAATGTGTTTTTCAAATCCAGGTTCTCCCTTAAAGGGAACCAGCACATCAACAAGACAGGAGCTTGTCAGCTTTCTCTCTCGCTGAATCTGGGCCAGGCCCATTGCCTGAATTTTATGTTAAATAATAAAAGCACTGACATTAAATGTGTTGCCATGAATCAACAACCTATTTAAGGTAAGGTATTATGGCACAGTGGTCCCCAAGCAATGTGTGTTTTAAAAAAATATGCTTAAAACTGCAAGTGCTTTGTGTAGCTGCTTCGCAAAATCACTAGAGCTGAAGTATTTGTATTTTAATGTTTATCCCCAAACTGGCCTGCTGTTTTCAAATTGCCCAGGAAACAAAATGTTGAAAATGGAAGGAAACCAGCACAAGCTAGATTTAGAAATGCAGTGTTAGTAAAGCAAGCTGTGGGGTTCTGATACCTTAAGAGCACCATAAAATGCTCATAATTAAATAACAGTTTTTCTTAACATAGCTCTTCCTATTTTTCCCCCAGCCACTTATGTAAAAGCATTTAATGTTCATTCTTTCATTACCAACCAGAGACTCTTGTAAAGAGGGAGCTGGTCCCAGAAATTGTTAAAAATATTTTAATAATGGGGTCTTTTACAAGAGGAAAACTGTATTAGGAAACAAAATCAGGCTCTAGATACTTCCTGTGGTTATTTTTATTGGCAATGGGCCCACAAATGATTTATATGGAGGAGGATCATGCCATGGAGCTGCTACCTGAACAACAGTGGTAAAAGCAATAACAAAATGCATTCTGGTTGTCGGTGTCACAGAGACTGTGGAGGAGCAGGGGGCTACCAGTATCTGAAGAAAGAGAGACAAGTGTGCTGGGGAACCATAACACGGAACAGCCGGGCTTCCAGATAATTAATGGAAGGAAGGAAGGGGATGAAACCCAAATCAGGTGGGATTTCAAGCGCTCCTACCACGGATCGGCATAATTTATACAACATTTTGAAAGCCTCACACCAACTATATGAGGTGAATGTGCAGCCAAGGCTGAAATCGCTTAAGTAACTCTGTCAAGTTTGCACAGGGAGGAGGTAGCAGAGATAGTAGGATGTCTCACGTCTGCATGACTCTCAATCCCGTTTGTTCTCTGCTATTCAGTGAATAATACGAGGTAGCAAGTGAAAGTATGAATGAAGTGGGAAGTGTTCCGAGACTTGTAGCAGAAGGCAAGAGAAGGAGAAAATGCTGTTCAATGGTATTTCCCCAAGTATGGTCCTGGGTCATCTGCCTCAGAAGCACGTCAAAAGTTTGTAAAAAATGAAAAATTCCAGGTCTTCCCACTGTAGATTACGGAATCCGATTCCCTAGGTGTGGGGCTCAAGGATATCAGGTTATTCGTTTATTCCCCAAGAACCTAAATTGATTCTCATGCACACTTAGGAGACAACCATAACCACCAATATGTCTTAATTTGTTCTTTATACTTAACTTAATGGGAGTGTACTCCGAGGAGATACCTCTCACAGCACTGTCGGTTAGTGAAACACATTTTCAGAAATGCTCGTTCATATTTATATAATTATAAACTTGTCCAACCCTTCTGCTGTGTGAACCGAGGACCCTTAGGAACATGAGTTTGAGGTTATTGTGAATATCTTTGCTATGGTATGATGGCTGTTTCTAAGAGACATTCAGTAAGTGTTCACATTCCTATACCCAATGGGAAATCTTTTTTCAGTTCACACTTTAATCAGGAAGTAATTTTTCCCACGAGAGTGGTGTATTAGCTGTTGCTGTGTAACAAATCACTGCAAAACCCAATGCCTTACAACAACAAAAAGGATGCATGTGAAGGACATGCAAAAGACAAAGCCAACCTCAGAAGGCCATATATGATATAAATTATATAACATTCTTGGCAAAACAAAATTACAGAAATGGAGAAGAGATCAGTAGTTTCCAGGGGTTAAGGATGATGTATGGGATGGATATGACAATCAAAGGGTAGCATGAAGATCTTTGTGGTGATAGAGAAGTTCTGTATCTTGATTCTTTGTCTTGATTACCCTGGTGGTTATAAGAATCTACACCATGGGTAAGATGGCATAAAACTCTACACTCATATGCTACCTGCTTTGATTTTTGGTTTTGATTTTGTACTATAGTTTTATAAGATGCAATCATTGGGGGAAACTGGGTGAAGTACACATGAGATGTCTCTGTAGGAATCCTGCAGTTTCCTGTGAATCTATAATTATTTCAAAAGGAAAACATTAAAACAACTTAAAAAAACCTATAAACAATTGTTATCTCATAGTCTCCATTGATCTGAAATATAATGGTGAGTGTTCCTGGCTCAAGGTCTTTCATGAGATTTCAGTGAAGCTGTGGCCTGGAGCTGAGGAATCATCTGAAGACTGCATGGGAGGATAATCTGCTTCTAAGCTCATTCATGTGACTCTTGGCAAGATTCAGTTCCTCGTGGATTGTTGGAATGAGGACCTTGGTTCCTCACTGGTTGTTGGCTAGAGTTCTCCCTCAGTTTCTTACCACTGAGACCTCTCCATAAATCAGCTCACAACATGGCAGCTGGCCTTTCTTAGAGCAAGTGAGAGAGAGCAGGTGAGCACTCAGATGGCAACCATAGTCTTCTTAGAATCTAAGCCGGTAGGTGACATCCCATTCTTTCTGTCATATTCTCTTCATTAGAAGTGAATCAAAAAACCCAGCTGACACTCAGAGGGAGGGAGTTACATGAGGAACATTAGGAACTGCGGATCATTGGGAGGCATTTTAGAAGTTGTCTACCACAAGGACTTTAAAAAATATCTTTCTTTTAGACACAACATGAAGAAATGATAGAATACACAGTGATCAGATTAGAGGAAGTCTGATATAGTTCTGGCATTGAGTAACCATTCTGAAGTTAATAACTGAGGAAGCCAACTGGTATTTTTTAATCTATTAAAAGAAGCAAACTCCACACCAATAACAATGTCAAAGACTGTACTGAGGGGGAGACATCAGTAAACTCATAAGCAAATTCATAAGCAAATATCAAAGATTTCTTGCAAATAGTAGTAGAGACCCTGATATGAAGAGTAAATAGTATGGATATTTATTTCAAGATATACCTGATTATACCTTTGCAGGCTGGGAAGGCAAGAACTAAGGTGAAGATCACCAACAAGCAGTGTATATCTCTTTGCTTCATTTGCTGAGATCATTGTCATGAGGACTGGTCTCTCTCCAACACGGGGTGTACTAGTTGTCTATATTAATCAGGTGAAAAACTTCTAAAGCCTTATAGTCTGACAGGCAAGATCTTCTACCCTATGTCCCACTGAGACATAAATCATCATTTGCTGTGGCCAGAATTGAACTTGGACTAAGAATTGGAATAGGATTGTCTGACCACTGGTAGCCTAGTTGGGCCCTTGGTAGTTATGTGCTGTACCCATGTCCTGCTGGCGGAATATTTGGGCTGTCTTCCAAAAGCCCAGACTTGCAATGTGTCTACTCCATGGACAAGTCTCTGTCCAACTCTTTATTCCACAAGATGATAGATAATGGTGTGACAGACCCAGATGTTAGCTAAATAAGTTTTGAACAGCCTGCTCTGGAGTATTGAGCATTGAGGAATGGCTAGAACATTTTCTCTAGAAATGAGTGTTGCCAGAAGTATTGGATATGGTGTAGTGATCTTAGTGGGACTTAGTGAGTCTTATGTGCAATCAATAAGTGCTGAATGCCAATGGTGAAAAGGACTTGCTAGCCAAGGGAGCTAGGATAATGGTGGTCATGATGATAAATGCATGCTTGAATGTGTGTGTGTGTGTGTGTGTGTGTGTGTGTGTGTGTGAACATGTGATGTGTGTACCCCATGTCGGCATTGTCTACCATCACAGGTGGTAATAGTTGGGACCATGACCCTCTTGTTCATCATCATACTTTGGCATATGTTAGCCATTCAGCAAATAAATTGAATGCATTCTTGAGAATTCCATATTATTTCTGTTCTTTTAACATGCCAAGGGCTGAAAAATCAGGGCCAGGGAGATAATTGACAGCTGGGTTGTCTGTCCTAGTGTGGTTTGGCAATGAGGTGGACAGAAGGTGTAAAACCAAATGAGAAACAGAGGGGAACCATAAAAAAGGAGACTGGGTATACATTATCAGGGTATTTCTGGAGGCAAAATGCAGGGTGAAAGCCTTAACTTCCCATGATGGCAGGTGTGAGTGTGATGGGTATATGTAAAGGCACAGGCTGGAGAAAAAGAAATAACAGTTTAGTGAAATCAGACTGTTCTCAAGCAGTAGAAACTTATTTTGTATCAAACTGTGTTGAAGCAGAGGTGTTGAAAATAGCAGAGGAACTTTCTAATGTTAACAGTTGTGAATTGTGTTTATCGATCCATTAACAACTATTATGATCAGTGGCGCAAAAAATGTAAGGTACTGCCCGAACTTGAGATCCTAAATAGTTAACCTGTAGTATTTTGTTTCCAGAATGGTATGTGTTAGAAACACGTACTCCTGAGATCTGTTTATGTCAGGATGAGGTGGCAAACGAGCTGCTTGGTGTTGCCACTGGTGAAGACAGCTGTGTGCTTCGGAGAAGTGGGAATCAACTTCCCTAGAAGCCCTTCCTATCAGGGGCTATTTGGATGTCTCTGGAGTTGCTTCAGGGCACAACACTTAAGTGGAAATTTCTGTCTGCCACAACACTGGTAGAGGGAGCTGGTGTCACCAACGGCTTTGTTTCTCTCTTTTTTTCCTGGCCACAGTACTCAATGGTACCAGACCCTTTTCATGTAGGTGGAGCTGCATGCCACAGTGTGGGCAGAAGGGAGGGATGCCATTTTGTGGACTGGCCCATAAAATCTTCCATGCATGATCCTCCACCTGTGATGTGAATGAGAAACAGTGTTACTGCGCTAAGCCATGGAGATTTGGGGATATTTGTGACAGCAGTTAGCCTTCCCTGACTAATACAGCCATCGTTCCACAAGACAAGGTCTGAAATCAAGTATTTTTCCAAAATATCTGATGGCTCTGAGAACATGTTTCATTGCCTCGCACACAAGAACACAGTGCAGGATGGCCCCCAGCTTGTATTTACAAACAGAAAACAGTTTAATATAAGTGAGTGAAAAGAGACAATTTACACTTGAACACTGTCAAGTAACCCATGGTTTCATTTGTGTGTGTGTCTGTGTTAATGTGATGCCAAAATATTAGTTTGATTAAAATTGTGCACATTTCACAGTATTTGGTTACAGGCTAGTCAGTCATAATATTCAGTGTGAGAGATACTGTCTCTCATCATAATGTCCTTTCATTATTTCATACCCTGTTCATATGAACATTGAACCTAAGATTCAGGGGTAGTAGGAATACTGGTGATAGACAAGCCTGTCATTTCAATGTAAAAGGATCAGTGATAAGGTAAAGGGAATTATAGACACTAAGGGAGCACTGGAGGAAACAGATCTAGCTCGTCTTGCCCAGAGGGGAAGTGCAACTGTCAGCAAGTCTTAGCAATGGATGTTCTTGACTAGTGGTAATAAGAACCACAGGAATTTAGAGGTTAGTATCCTGGTCAGATTCCCTGGAAGCTGAGCTTGAGATGGGGATTCTTGCGGAGGTGAGGCTGTTCTCACAAAGAAACCTGTAAGGAAGTGAGACAAGCAAGATAGGACTCAGGAAGAAGCTAAGCTAGCATCATCTTTATCTCAGTGAGAGCTCTGAAGCAGTAATGGTATCACAGCTGTATTCCACCTTGAGGCATCAGTTAGTCATTTGCTGTGGACCGTTGCTTGAGGTGAGGTGTGTAACTTCCCAGACATTCCTGTGCAAGGTGCCTCCCATTGACCAATGGCAATTCTCCAGAGAAGGATATAGCTAGGGATTATCAGTAGCCATGGTCACAGTTTCTGGGAGATAGGTGCACTTCCCTTACAAAGGGGATATAAATAGGGCTCTGATCATATACTCCTGTTCCCTGCTTCTATTTCCCTGTTATTTCTCATATTATATTTACTCCATTTATGCAAAGCCCCTCTAAGATTCTGATTGATCATAGTTGCTAGGGAAACTTACAAGACTGGGGCTTAGTGAAGGTAATAACCCAAGGTCATAATTAGTACACATCATCCCTCCCCTACTATCCTTTCTGGATTCTCCTCCTCTCATCTAGCATCTCTGCTAGTCAATATGGCTTGCTTGGTAGTGTGATCCAGATCTTCATCCTTGGGGGGGGGGGGGTCTAAGTCCCTAGTTCCCATGCTCTTACTTACCTAGCTATGGTTGCTGTCCTTGCCTGTTTACAACTAACCTAAGCATGGTGGTGCCAAGAGGTGCCCAGTTTATTCTCTGTGTTCTAAACGTATTTCTACTTTTATTACGTAGCAATAGCTCTAACTTTTCATGATAAACAGGGTCGGTTAACTCTGTACACGTAGAAAATCTGTTATTGGACAGGAGTGATAGTTTTAAGTTTAATGAGACTCTTACAGTATCCCTGATGGAAATATCCTTTCTTTGTGAATGAAGACCTCTGTAACCACACAAACTAAAGTTACAGGGATGAGGAGTACAAATTCCTAACTAGGTCACTGAGAGTGATGGAAAACAGGACCATTCTTACTTTATCCCTTGGTTCCTGGACCCATGTGTATTCCACTGGTTGGACACACAGTATCACACCTCTCTCTGCCCTTCCCCCTGGGATTTGATATTGGTTTTTAATTATTATCTTGGTTGAGAGGTTTCTGCCAACTGCTAAGCATGTCCATTCTTATTTGAGAACCAAGGAAATAGCACTAGGTGGTTCCGTGTTTCCAGTGGACCTTCCAAAGGATTGTGATTTTCCTTTGGGGCAGTTGACTTCAGCTTGCTTAGCCATCCTTAATTTATTTTGATTATTTGTATTAAGCAGTATTCTTAGGGATTGTCCATCTATTTTGCCCTTAATAGCACCATGTTCTTTTAGCCATATCTGTAGATTGCTGTGGTTCAGGGCCTCCTGGCAGCAATTCCAACCTACATGCCAGTTAAGGTAATTATGGCCACCCTCCTTCTCATGGTTAAATGCTGCCTTCTGTCTGTTTTGGACCCTTATCATCCCCATTGCTACCAGGGAGCCTAGTTTGATAATAACATGGCCAGCTGTCAGTCCTTCTCTGCAGAGGACAGACAACAAAGAGCTTCTCAATGGTGCTTCTGTCCCCATCACCAGAGCTTGGAAAAACAAATTATTCTTGAGCCCTCGAGAGGAACATAGTCAGTTGATGGGTTCCTGGTCACACAGAGTAGATCCCCATTCTTGCACACTCACTTCTCTGAGTTTTTTGACTCTTTATACTTTGCTAATGACATTCTGGCATCTCTTCTGCACTTAATATGGCCATTACTGGGGTGCCTGGGTGGCTCAGTTGTTTGAGCATCCAACTCTTGATTTTGGCTCAGGTCATGATCCCAGGGTCATAGGATCAAGACTCATATTGGGCTCCATGCTGAGCATGGAGCCTGCTTGAGAGTCTCCCTCTCTCTCTCTCTCTCTCTGTCTCCCTCTCTCTCTCTCCCCCCCTCCCCCTCTAACCCTATACTGTGCTTATGCTCTCCCACTAAAAAAAAAAATAATAATTTGGCCATTACTCTTTCTAAGCTTCTGAGAGCCATCCCTGCCCTGTACCAGGAACAGTGCTCAGGCTTTTACCAAGATGTTAAGTCCTACATCATGAGAGCTGTCTCTGTATTGATAAATTATCTCCATCCAGCTTTATATTTCACCTCTTTTAACAACACCCAGGCTTACTCTCTGTGTCAAGGTATGACTTTTCCCCTATCAGTGTCTTGACCTTGGTTTAGGAGACTTCATGTCAATGCTGAGAATTCAATTCCCTGTGAAGTTTTCTAACTCTTAAAGTTAGGTTCTTGGGCTTAATTTTCAGCATAACTGGCCCCCCAAGATGTAGGAGAGAGGGCTCTTTTTAGATACTACCAACCAAAGAGGCTTTTTGATGTTCACACCTTGCTTTAAACTGTTGATTCATCTACCCAAAACTGCATGTTATGTCTTCATGAAGCAGCTACCTCATTCGACACTCCTTGTAATTACTACTTCCTCAGTGCCTCTGAATGCCAGGGATGTTACACAGAAGCCAGTGCATACCCTTCTACCTAAATTACAATCTAATTCATGCTAGGTGGAAATTGTAAGTCCATAGCTACACGTGCCAGGGACTTTCAATAACCCATCTACCTCTGAGGATGGGGCTTTGATTACCATTTAGAGCTGAAAATGGGATTCTTGTGCAATTAATTTATTAAAGGAGTGTTCTCAGGAGAAACCAATAAAGAAATGAGAATGCGAGTTATGACAGGGGATGAAGCCAAGCAAAGATGAGAGTTCAGTTAAAGTCTAGTCTAATTCTGTTCCCACAGGGAGCTGTGGTGACTGACAACACAGGATTGCTCCATCTTCAGGCCAAGGGACCACAGGGACCACACTTTTGGATCCTTGAATCATTCTGTCTTTGCCTGTTTTGCCACTCCCAGGGAGGGGTTATGTTAACTTCTCAGACATCTACAGTTGAGGTAGCTGTTGTTCACTGATGACATTTTCCAGAGAATGGTGCAGCTACGTGCCCTTAGAAGTTGACATGCACAAAAGCTAGAGGATGGGTGCACCAGCCTTTCAAAGGGATCTGGGCAAGGTGCCAATGAATCTATTATAGGGAGAGAGGTCTCTGCAGGCTGAATGGTGAAGGAAGCTGCCATAAATATGGAGAGCCTTAAACTCTGACGGAGAAGAGTATTATGAACCACAAGCCTTGATACACTAGTTAGTTTGGTGATGCATTAATTCATTCATGCATTCACTTATGCATTCATTCAGCAAATATGTCTTGCATACATAGGTATGTCAGATGCTGCCCCTCTTGGCACTGGATATACAGCAGTGATATAGGAAGTCCCTGACCTTAAAGGGGCTTACATCCCAGTTAGTGAGGGAAATAATTGCAGCACTATTACAATGGAATTTCACTTTGTGTGTATGAACAGTCACCAGTTAGATTATATGCACTCAGAAAGACAAAGATTTAACAATTTCAATGGGGTGGGCTCCTTTGCCCAAGACCAACTCAGTGAATGCATGCCCTGAACTTAGCAGGAGATGGAAGATGTGAAATCACTGTTTTCTCAGTCAGAACTCAGCCTGATAGAACCTAACTCCTGTGTTGAGTATTATTCTATGGTTATTTATTTTTGATTTTTTCAGCTTAATTTTTAAGGTTAGCTTAACCACTTAACTACTGTTTCTAAAAAAGTGAGAACACAGTCTGTGAGTGGAGGGATATCCATTTCTGGAAGCTTCTGAGTAGGCCTAATGCATGTAGCTGGGTGTAAAACTTAAGCTGGGTCTAGATGTCTATAGTCTGGTCTACCAGTTTTCATAGGTGCCAGCCAGTCCCTGAACAATTTTTCATTGACCTGCGTTTTTCTCTAAGTGCAGCCTGTGAGGAGCAATTCGAGCCCTGAAGTGGGGAGACTTTGCATAGGGGGAAATGTTAGTTTCTTTAAGAGACAGCATTTAGGTTCGCCCAGACTGATTTGCTGATTCTTGGTCCTTGTACTCTGTTTTCCATTGGAGAGAGAGAGACCTCAGTCTTCGTATTGATTGGTTGCTGCAAGTTTGAGTCAGATGATGTGTAGCAGTGGCAGTATTGAGTTGTTGAGTTGTATTTGTGGCTTACGTAGGAATGAAAGCTTTTCATTGGATTATTGTGAGGATGGGTACTGAAGGCAGATAGTCATAGAAGTTATTGACGGCTTTGTGTTTGGAATCAGGAACCAGGGTACACAGGGCGAGCTGACTTGCTAGGCTTAGCCATAAAGTATGAATGAGAATTAATTGGTGAAATGCTTGTTAATACATCATCATAATGCATTCTTTCCTTGTCTATTGGAGAAAATTTCAGCATCTGAAAAGGAATTTAGTAAGATCAATATTCTGTTTTGCAGCATATTTTTACAAAAATAATCTATCAGGGTCAGAGAAACTATGGAGTTACATGACATCTACTGACGGTGGGGAGTATCACAATTTAGGCTGTGTTGAGAGATGATCTCCCCCACCTATAAATATTTGTAACAAATATCTGCATGTGGATATACTGTGCCTCTGGCCTATGAAACTAGAAACCGAGTGCTGAAGTTCCCTAGTCAGCTCTTACTCTTGCCGGGGATTGGATGGGAAGTGGTCGGGCCCAGGAGCTAGCGTTCGATTTAACTTCTTTCACATTGAAGGATGATGCCAGCAGCCTGCTTCTAGCCCTGCCAGAGAGCAGCCTACATGAGATTTGTGGGCTGTATTATACACAAGAGCAAAACACATCACTGTCATTCTACCAGAGGGGTGCTGCTCACTCTCACAGATAGAAATCTAGCATAACTCCTAGAATTAGGGACTCTGTATCTAGGCAGAGAAAATTAGATTCCCACCATAGGAAAGGGATTAAGACCCTTGCTCTGTCAGTTATTTGTTGCCACAATAATGCTGCATAAAAACAACCACAACCTCAGTGGCATATGTTAATAAACATTCAGTTTTTGTTCATGTATCTATAGGTCGATGAGGTGCTGTTGCTATTCTGGGTCAAGCTTGGGTGAACTTATCTGAACTCATTCATGTGTTTGTGGTCAGCTGGCAGGGTGTGTGGGGGCTGCATATCTCGGATGGCCTTGATTTTCCTCCACATGGTCTCTCATCCTCCAGTAGACTAGTCCACAATTGTTTGGCAGGTGAGGCAAAGTCTAAGAGAGCAAAGGGAAGTACTCAGGGCCTGTTGAGGCTTAGATTTGGAACTGGCAGGCCTTCACCTTCTCTGCATTTTTTTGGCTAAAGCAAATCAAAGGCAATCCAGAGTCAAGGGCACGGGAAGAGCTTCAAAACCCCATGCAGAGGGCATGGATTCAGGAAGGCATGGAGAATTGGAGCCATTTTTTGCAATGAATTTACCATGCCCAATTGTGCAGGAAGGCTTTAGGTAAAAGGATAATTTATTGCTAAATGGTTCATGATAAGCCAGTCAAAAGCAGACTTGCCCTGTGTAAGAGGAGTCAGTACTTCTGTCAGTCCTTCCTGAACTAGATTTGTAGACCGGCCACCCTCTGACATAGGTAGTTTGTCTTTAGTGTCCTGCTCACCTGATTTTGTTCCATCCTTCAGTAACTTTCCACTTTTCAAATCTGCTTTTTAGCAGTGTTTAGAAAAAAAGCTTACAAATTATTTCCCACTGGGTAAAAATGACTGATAATGGCAAAGTGCATTGAGTCTCACTGGCCTTTTCATGGAGCGAACCAAAAAGAATGGAGTGCCAGGTGTAGAGTTTTAGGCATTGGACAATACATTGGTGCTGGGAAGGTCCTTCTCCTGGAATTGCTTCCATGTGGAAAAACAGAGCCCTTCGGTCAAAGATCTGGGTTCTGATGGAGCTCAGTAGATGCATAGGTTTTGGCAATTTACTTGGCCTCTCTGAGCCACTGTACCTTCATCAATAAGATAGGAATATTAATATATACTTCAAGACTTACTGTAGAATTCAGTTAGGTAATCTAATGCACTCTTTGCTGTGCCTGGCAAAAAGACTCACAGCAAAGTTCATTGTCCCATCACCCCACCACATATGACCCTCTACCTCTGACTCAATGTCCAGGTTGACTCTATGGTTCTGCTGAGAGTCATTGCCAAGGTAAGAGAGAGCAACAAATCTATTTTGGATATGTGTCTGTTGGCATACGTTGTGCTCATTGGTCAATGAGGATATGAATATGTGTATGGGATGGTTCCTGCCAGTGAGGCAGTTGTAATTTGGTGGTACTTAGGACTGAGACTGAGAACTTGAGCCTCTGGCTAAAAAAGTTCAGTGTCCCATCTCTACTCACTGACTTTTCATGACCTTCACTAAGAATCTGATTGTTTAAGAACAAAATGCTCCACAGTGAGAACTGGCTGAGTCCATTTGTGGTTCAGCAATGGGCAGGGCCATAGACCTAGAAGAGGAAATTTACTGGATAAACATGAGTTAGTAGGGTAAAGCTCCCAACAAGATGCCTACTACATGGTAGGTCACTGAAATAATATATCTCTTCCTCTTTCCTGTAGTGGCCTCAGCTAAGACTCAGAAATATCAACTTTTGTCCCAATGTAAGTAATCAAAAGTTACAAAGTACCCAATCATCAACCCAATCATCTTTGAGGGAAACAACTTTTATTTTTCTTCTGTGTGTCTTTAAAACATACTTCATGTATACATTAAAAAAAAGATATTATTCTAAAGGATAGCATGAGAAAGTTCTTTTGTAGTGATAGAACGATTCTGTAGCTTAATTGTAGTGGTTGTTATATAATGTGTGCATGTGATAAAATTTCATAGAACTATACACACACAGATATTTAAATGAAAGAATGCAAAATAGGTACAATTTGAATAAATTCCATAGATCTTACTAATGCCAACGTCCTGGCTTTGATATTGTACCATAGTTTTGTAAGATGCTACCACTGGGGGAAGCTGGGTGAAGGGTACAGCAGACTTCTCTAAGCTATTTTTGAAAGTTCCTGTGAATCTATAATCAATTCAGGATAAAAACTATTTTTTAAATAGATGTATTAACATTTTCTATATGCTTTCACAGTAACTCCTATTGTTTTTGGTTTTTTTTTTTTAGTACAACTTATCTTACTGTTTGCATATCTTTCCCTTGTGAGCACCAGAAAACTCAGTCCTGCTTGCTATTGTCTCCAGGACTAGGCCTGGCATTCAGCAAGTAGTTACCAAATAATTGAATGAGTACTTAAGTGAATGGATGGATGAGTGAATGAGTGAATCTACCTTTTTGAGTAATCTAAGGCTTGACTTAATTAAGGCCAATTAACTAAATTTTGTTTAGGTCACCTGTCTGCATTCATACAGTTGGTAGTGCTTGGAGGATTTTCTGATTCTGTTGCTCTATACTGTCCAGGAAATGACTACATTAGTCACACAATGTCTGATGACTTTGTATTAAACTGGAATGGGTGCCCATCTTGACTGTTCTTCATGGGACAACATGCATCTGAGATTAAAGTGAAGCAAACAAAGCCTTACTCATGCTGTAGATTTTCTCTTCCCCTAAAAGGGTCTGTGTTTATCTACATGTAGCAGCAGGACAAGATGAGCTGATATGGGGAGACCACCACAGAAGAGAAGCTTGTCCTCAGGCTCTACCACCTGCTACTACTCATGTAGGGTCATTGTAATGATATTTCTTATTTTGTTTTCCATCCACAAAACCCTTTGCAGCCATTAATAATTACTTTTTGGCCAGAGTCAATAGCTGTCCAGTGTGTTGCCTTTAAATATTTAACTATGTTCAGAAAAGAACAGCAAAATCCCCAAATTGGCAAGCACATGGCATTATCCAATACCAGATAGGACTTTTCATTTTCCTCTAACCAGGATTATGTTGCTTTGGAGAGCAAAGCCCTGATAGAACAGGAGATGCTCTAGGAAGCAGAGAAAGATTACCCTGTGATCATCCTACTCCCTGTTTAAAATCCTTAGTGGCCTCCCTTTGCTCTTGAAGTATAAATTTATTGCCAAAGCTCCCAAGGTCAGAAGTTACCTGGCCTTTGCCTCCAGCACCAGGTTTTTTCTGTGCTAAGCTCCCAGTTATTTTCTATACTCTGGTCATATTGGTCTTTGCTGGCTCTCACATTTACCTTCTTCCTTCCCTGTGCTGACCTGTATCCTGCAAGGCACTTCTGCCTTTTCCTTTTCTTCTTACCACCTTCTCATACTTTACATTCCCAGCTATAAGAGCAAGTTTTCAGGAAAGACTTTTCTGTCCCATCCTGGTCTAGGTTAACATATGCTATTTTACGCTCTCAGAGTACTTGATATTCTTTTGTAGCCATTATCGTAATAGTTAAACAAATTTAATGATATAATTAGCTGTTTATCATCTGCCCTCTCCTCTATGCTATAAGCTCCATGAAATTCTGTGCCACTAGCATGAACAATAGTTGTTTGTTGAAAAAAATGAATCAATGAATGAACTAATGAATTAATTTCATGAATTAAGAGAGTGGGAGGAGGTGGGTAATAATCTACAAAGCAACATTTCATACATCCTCTTAAGCTACTAAGTCAGCCACCTACAGAGAAGTTAAAATGCTTCCCCAGTGAATGTTTAAAATAAACATGGTCTATCCAGACAGTGGAATATTACTCAGCACTAGAAAGAAGTATGCTATGGAGCCATGAAAAGATGAGGGGTGCCTGGATGGCTCAGTGCGTTGAGCGTCTGACTTTGGCTCAGGTCATGATCTCACTGTTTGTGGATTCAAACCCCATGTTGGGCTCTGAGCCTGGAGCCTCCTTTGATTCTGTGTCTCACCCTGTCTTTGCTGCTTCCCCACTGGTGCTTGCTTTCTCTCTCAAAAATAAATAAACTTAAAAAAAAGATGAAAGAAACTTAAATACATATTACCAAGTGAAAGAAACCAATCTGAAAAGACTACATACCGTATGGTGATTCTAACTATATGATATTCTGGGAAAGGCAAAGCTATGGAAACAGAAAAAAGATCAGTGATAGCCAGGATTTGGGGGAGGGAGAAAGATAAATAGGCAGAACACAGGGGATTTTTAGAGCAGTGACAATGCTTCGTATGATACCATAATGATGGAAACATGTCATTATGCATTTGTCTAAACGCAGAGAATGTGTAGCCCCAAAAGTGAACTGTAAAACTATGGACTTTGGATGATTATGATGTGTTGATATAGGTTCGTCAGTTGTACCAAGTTACCACTGTGGTGGAGGATGTTGATAATGGAGGAGGCTATGTGCATATGGCAAAAGGGGATATATGGGAAACTTCTGTATCTTTCTCTCAATTTTGCTGTGAATCTAAAACTACTCTAAAAAAATAAAGTCTTAAGAGAAAAAACCAATTGGTTGCTCCAGAGGCTGGGGGAGGTGGGAAGAATGGGGACTACCTGTTAATGGATATGGGGTTTCCTTTGGGGGTGTGAGAAAGTTCTGGAAATAGAGGTGATAGTAGCAAAGTATTGTGAATATACTTAGTATCATGGAATCATACACTTCAAAATGGTTAATTTTATGTTTATGTTATGTAGATTTTACCTCAATAAATAATAATAAATTCTTCCCCAGAATTTTATCTGAGAAAAATGACCTATGAAACCGGTAGTCTGCCTCATCCTATGGTACATACGGAGATAAAATTAACCTAATTTTTTAAAAATGAAAAAAAATTAACCTAACATTTTAAGGGAGGATTAATATGCAGACTAGCATTATAAGCAAATGCTCTGTGGTTTCAGAGCTCCAGACCTATTTCTCAAAGAAGAAGGTAAGAGGGCTGACCAATAATCTCACTTACAATTTTCTACTCAGTAAAAGAGATAAGCTTAGGTGGAGGAATATAATTTTTTTCGTGTTTATTTATTTTTGAGAGGTGGGGAGGGACAGAGAGAGAAGGAGACAGAGAATCCCAAGCAGGCTTCACACAGTCAGTGCAGAATCCAGCATGGGGCTCAACCCACAAACTGTGAGATCATGATGTGAGCCAAGATCAAGAGTCAGATGCTTAAAAAACTGAACCACGCAGGCACCCAAGAATACAATTTTTGAATATGAGTTTTAATAGTCATTTTTATTTTGAATGAGAAAATGTAAAACATACCAATTTTAATTAAAAAAATTTAATTGAAGTATAGTTGACATACACCATTATATTAGTTTCAGGTGCACAACATAGTGATTTGACATTTATATACTTTTTGAAATGCTCACCACAAGTGTAGTTACCATCTATCACAATACAAAGTTATTACAGTATTACTGACTATATTTCTTATGCTGGACTTTTCATCTCTGTGACTTATAACTGGAAGTTTGTACTTCTTAATCCCGTTCACTGCCTCCTTCTTGCAATGATCGGTTTGTCCTCTGTATTTATGAGTTTTTCTGGTTTTTTGTTTGTTCATTTTTTTTCAATTCCACATGTAAATGAAATCATATGATATTTGTCTTTCTTTGACTCGTTTTACTTAGCATAATACTCCCTAGGTCCATCCATGTTGTCACAAATGGCAGCATTTCATTCTTTTAATGGTGAGTAATATTCCATTGTATATATATACCACATCTTTATCCTTTCATCTATTGATGGACGTGTGGGTTTTTTCCATAAATTGGCTACAGTGAATAATGCAGCAATAAACATATGGGTACATGTATCGTTTTGAATTCGTGTTTTTGTTTTCTTGGGGTAAATACAGAGTAGTGGAGTTACTGGATTGTGTATTTATATTTTTAACTTTTTGAGGAACCTTCATACTGTTTTCTGTAGTGACTGACCAATTTATATCCCTATCAAGAGTGCATGAGGGTTCTCTTTCTTCCACATCCATACCAACGCTTGCTAATTCTTGTCTTTTTGATACTAGCCACCCTGACAGGTGTAAGGTGATATCTCACGTCAATTTTGATTTACATTTCCCTAATAATTAGTGATGTTGAGTATCTGACTGATGTGTCTGTTGGCCATCTGTATGTCTTCTTTGGAGAAATGTCTGTTCAGGTCCTCAGCCCATGTTTTAATCATTTGGGTTTGTTTTTGTTTTTGTTTCTTGGTGTTGAGTTGTATGAGTTTATATATTTTGGATATTAACCCCTTATTGGACACATGATTTGCAAATATCTTCTCCCATTCAGTAGGTTGACATTTCATTTTATGAACGGTTTTATTCACTGTGCAAAAGCTTTTTAGTTTGATGTGGTCCTAATTGTTTATTTTTGTTTTTGTTGCCTTGAGAAGACAGATCCAAAAAAAATATCACTAAGACTGATGTGAAAGAGTTTACTGGCTATGTTTTCTTTTAGGAATTTTATGGTTTCGTGTCTTAAATTTAGGCCTTTAATCGATTTTGAGCTTATGTTTGTAGATGGTGTAAGAAAGTGGTCCAGTTTCATTCTTTTGCATGTAGCTGTCCACTTTTCCCAGCACCATTTATTGAAGACTTGGTCTTATATTGTTGCCTCCTTTGTCATAGATTAATTGACCATTAAGTATGGGTTTATTTCTGGGCTCTCTATTCTGTTCCATTAATTTTAATTTTCCTTGAATTGGCACTTATATTAAAAAAAACTGTTCACTAAACTCTGCAGCCTTACATATTGGTGTCTTCCTGATGGCACTTTCCTTCTTTGCAGCTTCATTTTGCATCTTAGAAGCCTTGTACTGACTTCCAACAGGGGTCACCTGTGTCACTGAAGACTTTTTCTTTTAAAAAAATTTCTGTGCATTTCATCTTCCTTCCCAAGTTTCAAAAGTCTAGTTCTGCTCCCACAGAGGATTTTTATGACAAGAGCAGTTTCTTTCTCATGTTTATGCCAGCTTTCATTTCTGAATGCTTCATATCAACTGGAAAAATATAAATAGAAGCATGGATAATAATATTAACATATATGGATATCTTAGTCTTCTTAGACTGACTTAACAAAATACCATGGATTGGGTGCCTTAAACAGCAGACATTTATTTTCTTACAGTTCTGGAGGCTAGAAGTCCAAGATTAAGGCACCAGCATGACTGTGTTCTGGTAAGAACCCTCTTTCTGGCTTAGTTCTTGCTGTGCCCTCAAGTGGCCTTTCCTCAGTACATATACAGGTTCCTCTTTTTATATGAAGAATAAGAAGAAACTGTCTCTCTCTTTCTCTCCTTATAAGGCCACCATCCCATCAGATTAGGACCCTACTCTTATGACCTCATTTAACCTTATTTACCCCCTAAAAGCCCTATCCCTAAACACAATCACATTGGGGGTTATGGCTTCAACATATGAATTTGATTGGGGAGGGACACAATTCACTCCATACAATGAAAAGTATTAGTTTCCGAGCAAATTCTCATTACATTTTTTATGTGATTTTACTTCATTCAACATGCTTTATTTCATTTGATTAGTGATTGATGTTAATATATTTCAGATTCAAAACATGGAGAATTAAGACATAAAAGTGACTTTTCAGGGTCATATGGCCAAGAAATGGCAAAATAGGGATTCTAACTCATATTTTCTGATTTCTGCTCAGAACTTTTTCCACTACACCTATGTTTTCCAATGTTATTTGACCCTGGAACCATTTTTCCCTCTAGAATATCAATTAATACCCTTAGGAAAATACTTAGGATAATCTATGACTAATCCCATGGCTGTGGAACCTGTAGGAAAAGGCTGAACAAGCACTCCCGCAGGAAAATGAACTCTCAGGGACCATCTCTGTCTTTATAAGAAATTGGCAGATCTGTTTCTAAGATCTCATGTTGCATATTAGGGTTGGTGTGACTTGTGACACTAAGATGACCCTTCTTTGTTCAAAATGATCCTCTTTTTCTTCATCCATGCTGCCAGACATTCCACCAGTTAAAAAGATTCCACCCTACACACACACACACACACACACACACAAATTCCACCCTATTCCAGAACTTTCTACACAAGTGTCCCTACTTTAATCTCCACTCTGTCAGTAGAGCCCTGGAAGTGCTCCAGACATGTCACTGTTTTACTTCATCACTCCCCTTTTTGACCAAGGCCCCTGATAGTCTTCCCTGATAGGTCCCATCCTTTCTTTCAAACATTAATTCTCAGTACATGCAGTGAACATTCTGAGTTATGTGCCTTTGTTCAGGGCAGAAAGTTCCCTCTGAAGAGTACTTGGGATTTCATTAGTGACTGAGCCCCCCTCCTTTGCCAAGGGCATCTTCCCCAATTCAGCAGCTCTCGTGACCCCTCCTCCTCTGTCACCTGCATTGCTCAGTGCTCAAGAACTATGCCTTTTGTCCTTTCAGTGGGTGTTGGTTGACTTGACTCAACAAATCCCCCCCCTACAGTCAAGATGAGATCACAGGCAATATTCATCTGATAGTGGTACTGAATCCAGTTTTTCCTGTAGGTAGGTGTATAAACCTAATTTACCTATTCACCAGAAGGTATTGAGCACAATTATGCCTCATGCACTTTGCCTTTCAGTCGGGATGAAGTAAAAATAAAATACAGTCCCTGTGCTCATAGAGCCTGAGCTCAGGGAGAGATGTATAGGCTACTAATTTATGATTCACTATGCTGAAGAATCAAGAGTTCTGTGCAGATAGTGTTGTTGATGGTGAAAAGCCAGATTTTCATCAGTAGCTATTTTATCCATTTACCAAATGCATAACAGGCAACTGATTTATGCCAGACATTTTATTAGTCCATAAAAACACAGGACCAGGTAGAATAAGGGTCTTGTCTTCCAGAAGCTCAGGGTCTTTTTTCCCCTTTCTTTCTCTCTCTCTCTCTCTCTTTTCTTTCTTTCTTTCTTTCTTTCTTTCTTTCTTTCTTTCTTTCTTTCTTTCTTTCTTTCTTTCGAGGCTTACGTGGGTGTTGGTTACATGGTACACGTGGCACAGGAATCTATAAATGCCAGTGTTCTAATCTAGAGACTTGGTTTATGAATGTGTAAAGAATACAGTCACTATAGTTGGTAGATCTTGCCCAAGGATCCCCAGATAACACACAGGGGAATGTAACTGTTGAGATCAAAGGCTCTCCAGCCTAGTCTGGGTACCAGGCCTGGTTCTGATCATCATTGCTGTGTGACCTCAGGCATGTTACATTTCTATGCCTCCATATCTCTATCTGTAAAATGGAGATAATAATAATGTCTACTTCATAGAATTATTGTGAATATAAAATGAATTAACTTATCAAGTGCTTAGAACAATGCCTGGCCTGAAACAAGTTCTCAATAAATAAACAGAAGCTATTGCTGTCGGTATCATATGCTTGTGCCCAGTTTCCCATTACTGAAAAGCTCTCCAGTGGAGCAGGAAAAGATGCCAATACCACTGGTATTCACTGGTATTTTTTCCTTTCCTAATCCCAAAGCCAGTGAAAATGGGCTATTAAATTTTGTACTGGTTTGAATATTGGTTTTTTTCCAAAAGGATTGAGAGCTCTGGATTCTAGTTGGAGTTTTTTGGCATCTTCTATATCCTTAAACTATTTAATATTAACCTTTATAAGGCCTAAATTTCCTCAAAATGGTGGGAAAACAGCTAACATCCCCGTGAGACCTAAGAACACTAGACATGAAGGTGTACCCACCTGTTTCAAGTCTCCTGTCCAGCCTCTGCTTCTTCCCACTAGAGAGGCACAGGTGCAGGAAGACCTCAGTCGGCCTTCAGTGGGGGGCAGTTGGCCCCAGTGTGGGTGACATTCCAGGCTCCATGTGTGGGTCTGACCCATTGCTCATTTGCCTTGTTTCAGTTCTTTGAACTGGAAGTTTTTAAAAGGTACTGAAAACCTACTTTCAGATAAAAGTTATCTCTTTGTGAATAATGGATTAAATCCTATAAATTAAATATTACTCAAATTACTAAAGAGTTAAATTAAACATTATGAGTGGTTATGAACCTAGGGCCACAGTGTAATCCTGGTTCTGGTTGGCCATTCCTGCCTTACTAGGTGAGGGTCTCAGCCCAGTTTCTGGGACCTCTTGATCTCGAGTTGCTTCTCTTTCATCTTTGCTCTATGTGCTCCCAGATGCTCCTCACCTGCCACTTGATTTGCCCAGGACACAGGTTTTGCTCTCCTGATTGCTCATATAATCTACCCGTAGGTGCTCACTTCCCTCCTGCCTGTGCTTTGTCTCCTCTGCTCATCGCCCTCTCTGCATCATGCAGGCTCTAGCCTCTGCACGCCCTGTGCCTCACCTCCCGGGACTAAGCTTTGCCTTCCACTTTGCTTCTGCATGCTCCTCACTTTCTACTGGTTTGCCCTGTGATGCTGGGCTTGCCCTATGGCACAGCACTTCTTTTCCAACTTTCTCTGAGGTCCTACTTGGCATGAAGACTGTCTCCTTGGTGTCCACGTGCCCCCCAAGGTCAAAACTTGGCTGCCAGATGTCACCCTGGTGAGCAGGCCCCTCTGGTCATGGATGACTTCTGTTTACTGTATCCCTTTGTCTTAAGGTGATCCACTCATTCTTTGGGATGGAATGAAGTAGCTTTCTGCAAAAGGCCCCCCAGGAAAGTCCTTGCCAACAACAAATACCTTATCTCAGATACCCATCAAAGTCCTCAAAATAACTCCCTGTGAAAGGTTGGTAGGAATCAGAGTATCCAGGCAGGCCAGGAATAGCAATAGCATGAAACCCTCTATCTCTATACATATAATCCTTTCTTATCTGCTTGGTATGGTTTATAAACACATCTTGGACAAAGAAAGGAATATGCAAGCATAGTTGTTTTGTCCACAGGAAATCATATTTTTTATAGTAATTGAGTCAATTTTTGTGATGAGTCCATTTTGTATGGAAATGTTGAATCACTATATTATATACCTGAAACTAGTATTACACTGGATGTTAACTCACTGGAATTTAAATAACAACTTAAAAAAAGGAGTTGAATCAATTTCATCTGATTTTTTTATTGAGATACAAAACCTTGCACATATTTAATGTATACAATAATTTGACAAGTTTGGTCATATTCATATTCCCATGAGAATCATATATTTTTTGAAGAGTGTACTTGGAACAAGAGGGAGAAGCAGAGAAGTAGAGAAAATATTTGAAAAGAAAAATGTAACCATCCTTTATATGACTTTTGGCTCAGGGAATTTCTCTGCTTTGGAGAAAGTATCCAGTGTCCTGACTTTCCATTTTTTCAAATAGGAAAAAAATACATATTCTCCATATTTAAAAAAAAAATTTTTAAGTTTATTTATTTTTGAGAGAGAGACAAAGAGAGAGAGAGAGAGAATGTGTGCGCGCGCGCGCGCACGCGCGCGCACAAATAGGGGAGGGGCAGAGAGAGGGAGAGAGAGAGTCTCCCAAGCAGGCTCTTCACTGTCAGTGCAGAAACCAATGTGGGGCTCTAACTCACAAACCATGAGATCATGACCTGAGCTGAAATCAAGAGGTGGAATCTTAACCAACTGAGCCACCCAGATGCTCCCATATTCTCCATATTGAGCTAAGCCTAGTAAGGGAGAACAAGTGATTGTAATAGTGGCTAACAATGTGGTGAGTCCTTCTTATGTACTTGACAGTGTCCCTGACTTTCCTTTTTTATGCAAGTTTAAATTTTACTTGAACGACTGCTGACCTTCTAGCTATAAGCTCAGTTGCTCTCACTTGGGTAGTCAGCGAAAGTTGTGGGTACTAACTCTGCAGAAATCTGAGCGTGCCAGCAGGCAGAATCTATCTGTACAGCTTTGCTTATTCAAAGTTGGGAAGGGACTGGCCGGTCTGCCTTACATTATTCTTGGTTTTCTTTGCCATTTATTTGGGGCACACTATCGTGCAATTCAGTGTTGTTGATATGGAAAGCAGAACCAGAATTCCCAAAGTCATGGCTGCCAAATACAATATCCAATATTGGCCACCAATATCCCCAAGACATTAAATGAAGAGAAAGTGACTACATGATGGGGGAAGACTTGTCTTGGTAGGTCCTGAGAAGGACACTAACCCAGAGGCAGCTGTAGGCAGCTATTTTGGATTTAATGCAAATGTGAATCACAGTCTGTCAGGCGCTCTCTGATTATGATTGACATATTTACTGTTGACAATATAAGGTGAACTTTGCAGTCCTCTTAGATATGTGGCTCTTTGCCTCTAGACAACATGCAGGGTGAGAATGGAATGTGGGATTTTGTTCCAGATGCACATCTGTTGGGGGATTTTTTAAAAAACCCTCTTGAGAATTCTCCAGGCTTCTCTTGACTGACAGCTAGCACAGAAGTCTTGACATCTAAGCATGTAAATCTTCTGGCAACTGGCACATGTGTTGTTTATAGAAGGGGTTTAAGATCTCGAGTGGGATGGTTCTTCCTAACTCTTGGTGCCTTGTACCATCACAGTTCTTTGCATATTTGGGTTATTCATTGATCAATGGATACTCTTTTCCTGGAGCTGGTAATTAGAAGTTACATTCCTGAAATCATGGTAACAAGGGTTTGTCTGAAGAGGTTTTTTCCTACTTTGGCAAGGTCCAAGTATTCTGGCCAATCTAGAAGTGTCCAATATTGCATTCCTCAGGGCAGGTGGTTTGCAGAATGTTAATAGGTGCAAAATTCCCCACAAAACTATGTAGTCAAATAAGTCTGTACCACTCTTCTGCCCACGATGCCTCACTCTTAGAATTTCATGATGCATAATGAAATTTCTGAGAAGCTCTGCATCCAAGTTGCTTGTATAATTTCAACCACATCGCCCCAGGTAATTGATTGTGGAATACTTTCCCAAAGCATCTATTTGTATCCTTAACACCTGTTAACATTGTGTAGGATGTATTTTGGAAAATACTCACATAGGAAAAAGGCTCTCATTCCCTGAAACGTGGGTTCCCAAATGTGAGTGAGCAACTCTAATTGTGGAAAGAGAGGAGGAGAATGATGTGGGGTTTTCTGGAAAATGCAGGCCAGGGGCCTGTGAGCTGGTGAGAAAACGGCTAGTGATTTAGAGGCTGTGTACTTATTTTCTCTGCAAGGCTCAGCCCAGGCTCTTCCTGCCCGTGGTAGTTTCTTGGGTAACCCTATCCCAGAGTCACTTCTATTTCCTGCTCATACTACTCATTGACTACTTGACTGCACTGCCTCCTAGCATCATGCCGAGTAAGCATTTGAAACCACCTTGAAAAACACAAAATCCAGCCCTTATGTTTTAAGTGATGGAGAACCAGAGTAGATAATCAGTTCTTTTTCTACATGCATAGATGACTTCGTGACATTTTTGTCCATACGTGGAATTACTGAATAAAGGAGTGTGAATTTTGTGAAGGTTTTTGATACCTATTACCCAAATTACCTTAAAAAAAAGTTTTACCAATTTACACTTCCACTGGCCAAGGATGAAAGTGGTGGTCTTGGTGGATAGAATGTATTTTATGGTGGTTATATGGTTGTTATATTACATGGTTGCTATTATGTTTAACTCATTATATGATCATTAGTTCCTGAGAATAGAAAGGAACAAATAGGTTCTGAAATCACACTAGAGGCTGCCTCCTCCCCACCCCTGAGTAATTCTGGGGCTTTCAGCACAATGGGGCTGCTTGGTGATGGGAGGCTGTCATCAGCAGCATTCAGGAGCTTCTGGCACTTCCAGAAAAGTGTTTTCCTGTCCAGTTCCTGCCTGTACACTTTAACTGGGTCTGTGCATGGCAGCTTGACAATAGCCCGATATTTACATGTGTGATCACTTCACCCTGCAAATCCAGGGGGTGCACCAAGGAAGGCATACCCCACAGCCAGATCTGTCTGATCCTATTATCAAGGTAGACAGCCCATTTGTCACAGTTATGCAAGCCCTTGTCATAAAACAGGACTGAAAAAAGGATTTGTACAGACTTTGGTGTCCTACAGATCCTGGTATTCCCCAGAGCATATAATATCAATATTAAAAAAATAATAAGAGTAATAGATAACATTTATTGAAATCATACCATATCACCAGCCCTATGCTAACTACTTTATATGCATTATCCAGCCGTCTGAAGGGTTTTGTTAAAACTTAAGATTATGTCACTCCCTTTTGAAACTCTTCAATAGCTTCCCGTATCACTCAAAATAAAAGACAAGTTTTTCAGATGCTCTACATGGCTCCCCCACCTACCCCACCCCACTGTAACCTACATGATCTCTTACTCTGCTCCAGCCACACTGGACTTCCCCATTCTTCCTCAAACAGCCCAGGCACATTTCTGCCTCAGGATCTTTGCATATACTCCCCACTCTGCATAGGATGTTTTGAGAACCAATATCTCTAGTTACACAATCACTCTTCTCTAGTCTTTACTTAAAAGTCATCTTCTCAGTGAGGTCCTCTCTGGACAGTCCACCAACCTGTTACTTCAAATCTTCCTTTCCTTATTTATTTTTTCTTCACAGGACTTCACGTGATCTATATGGATGATTTCTCTGCTCTTCTGCCTGCTTCTCCCATTAGAATATAAGACACTGGAGGGATGGTATTTGGCTTTTTTGGTCATAGTTGTATCACCAGCACTTGGAAGAGTGTCTGGCACAGAGTAGGTGATCAATAAGTATTTGTGCACTAATGAATCAACTCACCTAACTTGTATATCAGCCTGAGGAGGAAGGAGCTGTTGTCTTTTTTATGTTCCAGGTGAGACAGCTTAAATTTTGGGGAGGTTAAGTAATCAGTCCGGGAAACAGTGGCCCTGGGGTCTGAGCCCCTGCTCTTAGCCACTGTTCTCTGTTTCCCTGAGAGAGCAGCGAGAAATCAAAATCTTCCTCCCACATCTAGTGAGGCTCAGCCTCCATAGCCAAATATCCAGGACTGTGCAGGCTGGCCCCAACCTAACTTTCCAAACACAGCATCTGCCCTCAGCCATCACACCCTGACCTAAACAGACATGATGTTGCCAAACAGACATGATGTTGCCACTTGGGTGATTTTGCTTACACTCTTCCCTTCCTGTCAACCTTTTCCAATCCTTTCTCCACTTGTAGGCTCAAGTCAAATGCCACATCTCTGTGAAGCCATCTGATGATCCTTACTTCTGTTGTTCATGATAGCTGCATAAGGATCATCTCTTTTCTACAGTTCTTGGGGCAGAGGCCATGACCGTCTGACCTTTGTCTTTTCCACAATGACATGTGGAGATTCTCTACTCAAAAAAAAATCTATCAAAAATTTTTAACTGCCAAAAAGTCTACCACAGACAGACATCTCTTGACACAATGGAGTGACATATTTCAGAGTGGGGAATATTTCCTAACACGGACATGCTAATAACCATGAAAATAGACTTTGATGCTGAACACGAAGCTACATTTAGGAAAGAGAACGATTAAGTGGCATGTTGGTTACAATCCACTCAATCAACACAATTTAGAAAATCAATCAAACCAGGTGTTTGGCTGTTTGACATTTGTAGACAACAGCAAGTAGATTGAATTTCCTCTGCTTTATATGGTGTTTTTTGCTGTTATATAAAATGCCCTTAGACGTTTAAGATACTCTACAGACATTAATCTATTATTTCTTTCAGAAATACAGAATCACTTAGTAGCTTGGGGGTGGGGATTGCGAAACAGAAAGGGAGGACATATTTAGGACTGATCTACATCTGATGATATTTCACTGACAGTAAAGAAGAATGCCTTTTAAAGCCACATGTATAGCTTTATTTTGCATGTAGTAACAGAATTTAGTATATTGGGTAAGAAGAAAGAAGTGGTACCCTCCCCTGCCCCTGTGGCTCCCTCTGTGACCTTGGGCAGTTGACTCATTTCTTAAGCTTTGTGATCTCAGTGACCAAGTGAGAACACTAACATCCATACCCAAATGTCACAGGCATCTTTTAAAAATAAAAGTTATTTAAACATAAAATAACTTCTATGAATATAAAATAAAAAAATAATGTGTATCATATGAAAGCATTGTAAGCCTTTAGCATAAAAAATATTGTAAGAATCCAAATGTAGTTTTTCCCCTCTGAGGCATTGCTTTCCATGTTTAATGTATTCATTTAACCAATTAATTAATTTACTTAACCTGTCATTTGAATTCTATCCAGCACTCCTGAGTGGTTCCCACTTCTCTGTCACTGCCTTCTTTTTCCTGCCACCCATCTTTTGCCTCCTTGCTTCTTCCTCAATGCCCAAACTACAGACTGGTAGGAATGGTGGATAAGGGGGTGCTGGTTGAGTGGGAAGGTGGGGAGCCCGATTAGACTTAGGCTTCCAAGAGGAGCCCACCACAGATCTGCCTAGACAAAATATAACATCAGTGTTGAGAACTTTTATGAATTGCATTTCAGCGCTATTTTTAAAAACCATATTGTCAAGTATATCAAAATATGTATTTAAAAATATCTCAGCAGTGGTCTTATACTATAGACCAGGGAACCATGATGATGAGTGATTTTCATGCCAAAACACCTCTGAATAAAGCTGAAGGTCTTAAATAAATGAATGCAGTCTTATGCATAAATACTGACATACCATTAATATGCTTTTAAGTTGTTTTTCCATAGCTCTGGGCATCAAGAAAGCTTTAGCACCTGTCTCTGAAGTCAGAGTCAAACCTGAATCCTCAGACTGTTACCTTTGTGCCCTCTTAATAGAGGTCCACAAAGAGTTTCTGTTGACAAAATTAATTTTCGAAATGCCTGGTGAATCTCTGTTAACTAACAGGGTTTTTGTTTTCTATAGGACTTTCCAAGCCATTATCATGCTATGCCAGGGATAGTGAATTTTGGAGGGAGAATACAGATAGCATGGAATGTTTCCCAAAGTGATTGCATCATGGGACCCCCCATTCCCCCTTTTTTCCAAGGGCATCTGTAAGACTAGTTTTATGTGGAACACATTCTGGAGAACACTGGTGAGAGGTACACATCAGTGTGGAAGATTTCTGTGTGAGAAACAGGAGCATTAAATAGGACTCTTGTGTGGGGGTGCAGCCAAGAATGAAAACTCAAAGACACCCCCGATCTTTAGGGGGCAGAGTTGGAATGTGAACGGAGAGAAAGCTGAGTGGAGAGATCCTAACTTTCCCTGCAGTGCAAGGGAGAAGACAGGACATCAGGTTCCATTTGATAATTGAATCATAATTAACATGGAGTTAATTATAATAAGCATGGAGTCAGAAAGATTCGATCATGAGAAAGAGAAGACATTGACACCATTTTCGTATTAGCAGGGTGGAATTAAACCTTCTAATTCTTTTATTTTTTCTTTGTTTTACCTTTCCACACTTTGAAATGGCAATTCACAGAGCACACCACACTTGTAACTATATATGACTACAAGCAGGTCTCCTTAGGTCCAGAGCTCAGCTTGGTAGGAACCCGGGTCACCTGCCACTTCAGGAAAGAGAACTGTTGGACTTTAGCACAGGTTGAAGCAAAACCGCAGAAATTCCAGAGCCATTGCTTTTCAGCCTAGATTAAGCCTTTAAATTCTTTCTTGCGGAAACTGCTTACCACTTCCCGTTGAAATTCCATGTGATGACAGCTCTAGAATATGCAACTTCAGTATTTCCTTAGACAGGTTGCTATTGAGACGGCTGTCATAGGGACATCTTTTTGTGTGTTTCCGGTTGCAAGTGGTCAGAGCGACTGGTCAAGGCGTCTGTTCTGAGTGGCTGCTGGGAGAGCCGTGGCAGCTCAGTATCAGTAGAAGATGAGCTCTGATCTGCAGCTCCTCCACTCCTACACCAGTGATTTCACACTGGTGAAATTCCCTGGAAGTAACCGAACTAATGACTTAAATGGTCCTTTTGAAAATGGGTTCATTTATTGGCTTAATGGCTTAAGATGCATTCTTTGCAAATTCAGCCCTGAGGGTCCAATCAGAAGATGAAATATGTCTGGCTTGGCCACTGTAGGAATTGATTAAAAGAGGCGCTTGTTTGCTGCTGCTCTGCAGAACAGGAATTAAAATGCAAACCAAGATGTTGTCCCTAACTTGAGCGAAGATTTTGACTGAGAGGCTTCCTCCCTCAAAGTGGAAGTGACTGAGGCTGCTTCAAAGGAGAATCTCAGTTAAAAAAAATTTTTTTTAAAGAAAAGCTTTTCTTTTTTTTTCTTTTTCTTTTCTTTTTTTTTCTTTTTTCTTTTTCTTTTTTTTTTTTTACAATTTTTTAATGTTTATTTTATTTTTGAGAGAGAGAGACAGAGCACAAGTGGGGAGGGCATCATGGCAGAGAAAAAAGGGACACTGAACTTGAAGCAGGCTCCAGGCTCTGAGCTGTCAGCACAGAGCCCAACGTGGGGATCAAACTCATGAACTGTGAGATCATGACCGGAGCTGAAGTCAGATGCTTAACCGACTGAGCCATCCAGGTACGCCCAAAAGAAAAGTTTTTCAAAAAGATGTTATTTTGACCCAGCCCTGTGTGGTTCCAAACATGTCAGCTTTGTAAGGGTTGGAATGAAAATTATTCGGTGAAAAGATTGTCTGGCCAGGTAAAGTTGGCCAAGGCTACCCTGGGTTCTTTCTCTACAAATACTGGGAGCACAATTGGATTATCTAGAAAGTACCTTAGCCACAAGGACTCTGATGAAAACTGTCAGGAGTGAACTTTCCTTCTCCTTATGGCTCCTAGTGACTCAAGAGAAAGATGGAGCCTCAGGGGTCCATGGGAGCAAGGCTCTGAAGACCCCTCACTTGTGTCTTCTACATCCTACCCCATCTCCTTTGGGATGGTGAACTCTGTTCTGCTTCTCAGTTCAATCTAATCCAGTGATTGAACACACCCGGGCACAGAGATAGTGAAAGTCAGAACTGTGTGAGTTACAAGTTACAGAAACTCTATTCAAATTGATTTTTATTTATTATTTAAAAAAAACAATTTTTAACATTTATTTATTTTTGAGACAGAGAGAGACAGAGCATGAACGGGGGAAGGTCAGAGATCTCTGAAGACACAGAATCTCTGGAGACACAGAATCGGAAACAGGCCCCGGGCTCTGAGCTGTCAGCACAGAGCCCGACGCAGGGCTCAAACTCACAGACTGTGAGATCATGACCTGAGCTGAAGTCGGATGCCCAACCAACTGAGCCACCCAGGCGCCCCTCAAATTGATTTTTAAAAAGACAATAATAACAGTAATAACAATGGGGGAGAGAGAGAGAGAAAGTTTATTGTCACTGTAACTAAAAAGTACAGGTGTAATTTCCTTCAGGCATAGCTGTACCCAAGTGCTAAAATGTCTTTGGGAACCTGTCTTTTTTTCTCTTGGCTCTTGTCCTCTGGTTTGGCTTCATTCTCTAGCAGTCTTTCCGTTCATGAAAGTAAAATGGCCACCAGTAGCTTAAGGTGTAAATATTGCATTAGTTTAGCAACCCCCCATGGAAAGTGGGTGTTTCTTTCTTCTTAAGTCCCAAGATTCATTTAACATTCCTCAAACAAGTGGTAGGAGACACAGCAGTGGGCAAAAGCAGGTGAAGTCTCTGCCCTTTCTGGTGGGCACTCACTGGAGTAACTAAGGCAGAGTGTGCATCCCCGAATCAGTTGCTTTGTTCAGGGGTCTGGGGACTCCTGCTACCATCCAGTGAAGCTCATATATTGGAGGACAGCTCTCCCTTGCCCCTAGTATCTCACTACGTAAATGATACTTTCTATTTCTCTGTTCATCATAAGGCTAGCACTGCATGGGGAAATTTAATCATCTTCTCCAGCTTAGGCAATAGTAATAATAACGATAGTAAATGCTTATTGAATGGCTTTGCATACATGAACACATATAATCCTCATAACAATGCATAGATCATATGCTCTTTATGATGTCCATTTTAAGGATGAACAAACTGAGGTACAGAGAGGTAGGGGTGTTGCCATAGTGCGGAGACTATAGGGAACTGTGAGACTGGTGCTTGCTGAGGATAAAATGACACTTAGTATGCCTCCACCTGCTCCTGTCTGATTCCTTTCTCTTAGCAAGGGGAGAAGGTGATCTAGAGAGAGTTCAAGGGAGAAAGTACATCCTCTCTTCTAAGCGGCGATCTCCTGGGATGTATTTCACCTTATGTAGTAGGTATGTTTCTGAAATAGTTTTGAAATTTCCCTTCCATAAATTAATTCCTCCTTCCCCTTAGAGTCTTTTTTTAATTTTTTTTTCAACTTTTATTTATTTTTGGGACAGAGAGAGACAGAGCATGAGCAGGGGAGGGGCAGAGAGAGAGGGAGACACAGAATCGGAAACAGGCTCCAGGCTCTGAGCCATCAGCCCAGAGCCTGATGCAGGGCTCGAACTCACAGACCGTGAGATCGTGACCTGGCTGAAGTCGGACACTTAACCGACTGCGCCACCCAGGCGCCCCACCCTTAGAGTCTTTGATAAAACACCTGATAAGTAGTGTAGACTCTTTCACTGTAAAGGAATTTTCTTGAATGGATGATGACTTAAGACAATTGGACCGTGGTTAGGGCTTGGGAGTCTTTTTATGCAATGGTGACTAATGCTCCAATGGGTGCTTATTGAAGCCATCTATCTCATCTGAATAGGTAAGTTGACTCCATTTTTATCATTACTGTGCTTATGTTCTTAAAGAATCGGCTCCCCTCTGATTTACTTGAAAGGAATAGTATTGCTTTGCATCATTTGTTGTGGATTTTTAATATTGTTTTTCTCAGCTAGGAAACATACCAGTTTTTTCCTGGCCTGTCTGTAAAGGTAACTTATATTCTTGTGATGTTTTTACTAGGATGAACTTTATAGATTAATAAATGTAATGCTATTCCTGGCTAGGTTTTGTGAAACCATGTGACAGCATTGTCTTGAAGTGGCCAATTACTGAGCCTCTCCACTAGTTAATAATGAGAAAATGAAGAGAAGTAGATTGTTAGATACATACTGGCTTTGACCTACTCTTTAAACTATTGATTCTAGGCACTGATTTTCATATGCTATTGCTACAGGAGACTGTTTGGATGTATAGTAAGCCAATTATCAAATGTAAGGTACTGAGTACTCATCCTGTAGCACATTAAAATAATTTTGTCCTCCTAAGACTTTTAGAGGAAGCAGAAAATAGTTTTCCAAGAAGAACTTCTGTTTGTCAGCTGATTAGAAAAAATGGAGGATATGTCCACTCTTCCTTTAAAAGAGTTGATGTTTCTTAGAGCTTTGGAAATAGAAAATGAAATGCTCTTGACCATCAGGTCATCAATTTCAGAGGCTGTCATTTTCTGGGTAGAGTTCAAGGTTTGTTGTGTTTGGTGGTCATTTGTAGCTTCCTCTGAGTAGAATAGATTTTCAAGTCACAAACCAGCAGGCAGGTATCAAACTGAATGTGAAAATCAATGAACCATCATGGTTATGAGCATGTAGATGATGGTGCCTTGATGAGTAGACCATTGCAGGGAAGGACATGCTTGAAGAAGAACAGACAAGGTTGGCTTTATTTATTCACTTCTCTCTGCCTTCTACTCCCACCGCCCCAATCTGCCATTCAAATGTATCAGTGAATTTAAGTCAAGTAATAATCTGTGACTAATCTATATGCAGCTTCTAAGTCACTTCCTCCGTTTTAGTTTAGTAGAGGCTTCTAGTCTACATTGAACAACTTCCCTCCCTTCACAGAGATTCCTCCTGCCATCCTCATTTACATAGAGTGTGCCTTATGTCTTCATCCTCCCAGCAGCTTCTTGTGACCTTGGAGCTCTGTTGGTTATTTGTAACAATACCTACTGTTTCTGGGAACACTTTCTGTTTTCAGGCGCTGTGGTAGCATTTTTAAACCTTGTCTAATAAGATCCTTTGGAGGTATCTGTGAGCTGGGCATGATGATTCCCATTTTGTAGATAATAAGGCAGAACTTCAGAGAAATCAAGTAAAATGATTTCAGACCAGATCTGTATTCTCAGCTATAGCACAAAAATTAAATTTAGAGACTCAAAAATTTTACCCAGTGAAATGCCCTTCTCAGAAGTGAATTGTAAAATTATAAAATTTTTTAGCTTTTTTTTTACTTTTTAAAATAAGTTTAGCTTTTTAAAATAAAATTTTAATTTTAGAATAGTTTTAGACTTAAAGAAAAGTTGTAAGGATGGTACAGAGAACTCCCATATACCCTGAAACCAGTTTCTCCTACTGTTAGCATCTTATATTAGTATGATACCTCTGTCACAACTAACGAATGAATATTGCTACATTATTAGTCATAAATTACTGTAACTTATTTGTGTTTCTTTTAATTTTTCCCTAATGTCCTTTTGCTGTTTCAGAATCCCGTCTGGAATTCCACCATTTCATTTAGTTGTCATGTCTTCTGGACTTGGACAGTTTCTCAGACTTTCCTTGTTTTTGATGATCTTGACAGTTTTGAGGAGTACTGATCAGATATTTTGTAGAATGTCTCTTAGTATGGGTTTGTATGATGATTTTCTCTGGGATCTCCTTTGACTGTTAAATAAACGCATGATAGCATCATCAGGAAAATTTCTTGAATAAGCTTTATATTGCCAGAGCCAAGGCATAGAGATGAGGGATGAATTCTTCTGTGCTACTCCAGGGTCAGTTTTAAATGAGCCATTTAGGAAAAGTGTACATATGTACAGCAAGGTCAGCTACATTGTTTTGAATGAATAAATAGAAGGACACATTTCATAAGAAAGCCTTCACCACAGAAATCTCTCTCTCTCTCTCTCTCTCTCCCTCTCCCTCTCTCTCTCACACACACACACACACTAGATATTTATTAAAAAGTTAAAAATTTACAGAAAAATAAGGTAGGTGAGGCCATGATTTGAGTTAATGATAAAACTGTTATTGTAAATAGCATGTTCATGGCCAACAAAAACAGATGTCCATATAACAATTTGGAGCCATCCAATGCATAAAGCAATTTGTAGATAATCTCCTCAGCAGATATAGTATCAAAAAGTATTCATTGTCAATTAGATGTACATCCAGGCTGTATGTCTAATTGACCAGTTAATTTCCAGGCTCTCTGTCTCAGGAGCTACTAAACATGGCTTAAAATGGAGCCCTTGGCACCACACCTCCGGATGACCTAATGCTGATAAACAGAAGAACAGATTCCTCTGCTTGCTCAAGGAGCATAGAGTTCAATGTGCTCCGTTCTGTATGCAGAATCAGGTGCCTCATCAAGCTGTTGTTGACTCCATCTGAATTGGTAACATAATGGTGTATTAATGTATCATCCCCATTTGAATGACTGGCAACTAAGATTATTATTTAAAAAAAAGACATAGTTCACAAAAAAATTGAAGACATGGATATGAGACCCCAAATGTTCCATCACGTCAAAGAAAAAAACCTTATCAGTGAAGCTTTTCAAACGCACCTGATTTTGGTCATTTGAGTGACTGACAAAGTCCGTCTCTGTCTTTCTTCTTCAGTTCACAGCTTCCAGGAGATTCTGTCTCAACTCTTGGTGTCCATTTAAAAACTCCTTACAGCTTCACGACTGGACCATGTTTATTGTCTCCCACTCTGATGACTACACATAAAAATTACTATTCCAATTTCTTTTTAAATGAGGAAACAATATGCATTAGAAGAAATAGACAAGATTCATTATAATAGGATTAAAATATTTTTAAGCAGCAGTCAAGGTGATTTTTCTCAACACCCTACTGACAGTGATGGGTTCCTGTACGCATTTTTCTGCCCCCAATTCCCAGTTGTCCGTGGCTGGAGGCGTGGCCATTATACTAGAATGCAGCCAGAGAGAGTCAGAAGAAGTGGGGGCCTCTGACGGTTGAGCAACATGAGGGCTTTATCTTCCATTAAGGGGTCTAAATTTTCTTACGGGACTTGGGTTTTGAAACCCCTCATTTTCTGGAAGCCTGCACTATATCAGAAGTTGGAAACAGTCTGTTATTGATTGCAGCTGTGTCCTTGTTTGGCGGAGGACGAAGGGTGTAGAAAGCAAATGTAGTCCCATTTGGCAAGGACACATTCCAGGTGAACAACAATCAGGAAAGATGCCTAGAGGCAAGGTTACAAGCCACAGAGACAGAACTGACAGTCCCAGGATAGATAATAAGTGCCTTGTCTTTAAAAACGAATCTCTTTCTCAAAACTATTGGGAACCAAAACCAGCTTCCTATGTACTCAGATACTCTTTACTTATTAGGACACAGGGCAAACGTGTACGTGTGTGTGTGTGTGTGTGTGTGTGTGTGTATACACATGCATTACAAACCCTTAACAGATTTGCCCAACCTCCATACACACTTGTGTTTCAGAGTTTCACTGTATGTCACACATATTATCAAACGCTCTCTCACTTGATTTACAGAAAACAAGTATCAATGTGTTTTTGCTCCTTTACGCATATCCACACCTGAACTGGGCCTGTAGACAATTATTTGGGGATTATTAACCTTGGAGGTGTTAACGACTCACAAAACCCCAAAAAGTTCTTGATGCGATGATTTGTCCTTCGGGTGAGGCACAAGTTTGAAATTTTTCCTGCAAGGTTTGAGTTATTTATGTATTGAGGACTTAATTGCCAACTCAGCAAGCACATCACTGTGGGGTTTTGTGGTAGAAGAATAGTAACTCTTAGGATAGAGTAGTGTCTTGGTTTCTTTGTTAAAAACAAAAAGTCCTGCAATGTATTCCATTTGATGGACTGGGAATGGAAATGGAAGTCAGGAAGACTTTGGGTCAAATTGGAAGGTTATACATAGGTGTGTGTCTTCTCTAAAACTGAATAAGGGAATTTATAACGTGGAAACTAATCAGAGCCAAGAGAGCTAAGGAAGAGGCAATAGGAGACAAAGGATAGTAACAGAATTTTGAAAAATGGTCAGTGGATTAAGGGCCAATAACTGATTTACAGAGCAGAGGAAGTTACATGCTGAGTGCCCACAAATGCAGGTACTGCATGATTAAGACACTGAGTATCTTGGCAAGTGGGAGAAAGGCACAAGACTAAAGACAGATGGATTGATAGAAAATGTAGTATGCATCTGGACACCCAGGTCCTTTTCTCTAACTCTTACAGCTAGATAGTTTCTCCCTCACTTGCCCTCGACACACACACACACACACACACACACACACACACACTTACACACATGCATGTATGCAAGTTTATTCTTTAGAGAAACTTAACCACAGGAGAAGAATCAAGCAAAACAGAAGTGAACCAAGCATAGTAGGAAGAGTGGTTGAGGGTGAAGCTGAAAATGGAGAAGGAGGAGCTACGTGAAAGCCTGCATAACTGGAGGTCCTTCAGGTCGCTTTCTCTCCCCAGTCTTAGGATCTTCACAGGTATGCATACAACCTTGAGTAAGAAATGGAAGGATTTGTTAGTAAAGGAACTGGGCGTCTCTATGGAAAAAACTTATAGATATTGGTGCCTGTAATGCAGGGAACCCTGCAATGAAAAAGCCAACTCAGGGGTTCCTGGGTGGCTCAGTTAGTTAAACGTCCAACTTCGGCTCATGTTATGATCTCACAGCTTGTGAGTTCAAGCCCCATGTCAGGCTCTCTGCTGACAGTGTGGAGCCCATTTCTGAGCCTCTATCTCCCTCCTCCCCCCCACCTTCCTCGCCCCCACTCATGCATGTGTGCACTTTCTCTCTCAAAAATAAATAAACATAAAAAAAAAGAAAAAGCCAACTCAGGGCTCAATCACCCTATGGTAAAAGCCTGCCAGTCAAGAAGCCCTACCTACTCACACAAAATTAAAATTTTAGTAAGTCATCCATATACTGCCTGAATTTTGGTGAAAACCTTCAACATGAAAGATGGAGACTTTCTGGAACCACCCTGGAAAACAGTAAGGAGGATTCTCAAAAAATTAAAAACTACCCTATGATCCAGCAATTGCACTACTAGGTATTTATTCAAATAATACAAAAATACTGATTCAAAGGGGCACATGCACCCAATGTTTATAGCAGCACTATGAACAATTTCCAAATTATGGAAGGAGTCCAAATGTCCATCAACTGATGAATGGATAAAGAAGATTTGGTATATTTATATAATGGAATACTACTCAGCAATGAAAAAGAATGAAATCTTGCCATTTGCAACAACATGGATGGAACTAGAGTATGTTATGCTAAGCTAAATAAGTCAGTCAGTCAGAGAAAGACAAATATCATATGATTTTACTCATATGTGGAATTCAGGAAACAAAACAGATGAACATAGGGGAAGGGGAGGACAAATAAGAAAAACAGAGAGGGAGGCAAACCGTAAGAGATTCTTAAAGAAAGAACAAACTGAGAGTTGCTGGAGGGGAGATGGGTGAGGGGATGGCAAAATGGGTGATGGGTATTAAGGAGGGCACTTGTTGGGATGAGCACTGGGTTCCTATGTAAGGCATGAATCACTGGGTTCTACTCCTGAAGCCAAGACTACACCATATATTAACTAACTTGAATTAAAAAAATAATAAATAGAAAAAAGGAACTGGGATGAGAGTGATGTGAGTGGGCAAAGAAATGCAAGGAGCTGAAGAAAACACACATATTTATCTCAGGGAGATAACAAGGATATGTGTTCCTGCTGGGAACAGGAGCAGTCAAAAAAATAAGGTAAGACTCTTGGTACTTTAAAAAAAAAGCCATGATTGATAAAAATAAAGTTTTCAGTTCAAAATTTTGAAAATAATGTTGAAGTAATGCTCTAGAAGACAACAAAAACCAACGAAAAGAAAATTGAAGAAACAATGTAAGGAAATTAGAAATTCAATGTAACATTTAAAAATCCAACATGTAGAAATTTTGGAAGAAAAAAAGGGGAAGGGATCAAATTCTTGAAGAAGTAATAAAAAATGCATAGAACTGAAGTACATGAGTTTCCAAATTGAAGTGGTTTGTGGCATGCCCAATGATGAGCAGAAGAAAACCCTACATCAAACATATTATGATAAAATTTCAGATACCAGGGATACAGAAAAGATCCCCAAATAAGAATGAAGCTGGGTTTCTGAGGAAAAACACTTGAATCTAGCCCAAAAGACAACAAAAGGGCATCATAAAAATTCTGAGGAAATATGTTTTTAACTTTAAATCCCACATCCTGCCAGATCTTGATCAAGTGGGAGCATAGAATTAAAAATGTTTTCATATATGCAGGGACTCAAACATTTTGCCTCCCAGGCCCTGTTGCTTAGGAAAGTGCTGAAAGGAAGAAAGAAAAACCCAGAAGACTTGAAAGGCCATTAGTATAAAGATAAGATGAAGAAAAGTCCTGAAACAGATAGTAAGCTGGCCTAAAAGGCAACTGCTCAGATTGAGCAGGAAGATGAGGGGTCCAGAAAATAGCTGATAGGTTACTGGATACATTTGACCATGTGGAGAATAGTGTGTGTGCGCGCATGTGTGTGTGTGCGCACGCGTGTGTGTTTTGGGTAGGGAGGGAGAATAGATCTACTAGAGCCATAAGGAAGAATTAATGATTGGCACCTAAGAAGATTAATCAAATGAATAAAACAAGACAACTATAAACTCCAGGAAAAAACAAAAGTTATTCAAGAAAAGAAGCTTTGCTTAGTCTGTAAAATATAAACACACAGTATGACTCATCCACAAAATGTGGACAGAAATATCTTTAAAGGACAAGCATGTGGGCAAGACCATGTGTGTCAGTATCTGTGAGGAGGAGAGCTAACCTTTATGTACCAGGATATAAGTAGTGAGTCTCTCAGATTGATACATGAAACAATGGAATCAGCACATTATGAAATTATGGAGGTATCTTCTAGAAGAAACAACTAAAAGAGTCAAAAGTGGTTGTTATTGGGAAACAGAACTGCCATTTTCTTTTATAAACCTTTACTGTTATTTGGCTTTTTAAATGTTTATGTATTGCTTTGATAAAAAATCAAAATTAGTTAAAAAATAAAAGGCATTGATAAAATTTTTAAAAAGATATTGAATAGGTCTACATAATTGACTGGTTCTTATCCAGAAAATAGAGGTCCATGGTAAAGTAAAAAGTAGGATATACTGTATTTAAAAAAAAGCATCTGAAGATGTCACTTACAGTATTCAGTTATACTTTGTGAATTTTATTGGGGCAGGAGATGAAAAATATAATGACTTTTTCACATTTGGAAATTCTTGAAGATCTTTGATTATATCCCTATGAATGTCAAAGATTTATTGAACTAAATCCAAACTAACAAAGCAGATAAATTATGAATAGATTTTTGGCATCAGGAAAAATTTCTTCGTTTATTGAAGTGTTTGTGAGGACTTCTTTAAATATCAGCCTCCCCTGGTACGTTGAAGTTTTAGTAGATATCAACCTCCAGCAAAGAGTCTAGGGAAGATCAAAAGAAGGAGTAAATCTAAAGAGCTAGGAGTTACTGCTACTCCTTGATTTGTAGAGAGATGAGACACAGCAGCTCTGGCACTGTAGTGAGTTAACAGCAATAGACTTCCTTCCCCAAAGTTTAATATCTATGCTACTTGTGAGGAGCAGACCCGCTGCTTTATTAAGCAGGCTGCGTATTTACAACTGTTGAATGCAAAGACCAAACGTGAACTTTCTCAGCTTGAGTTGGAAACTGCTGAGATTAAGAAACTTCCAAATCACTGAGAACATTTTTTTTAAAGGAAACAAAAATCAATCCCCTTGAACAAAGTTAAAGGTGAACTTATGTCACTTTTGAACAATTTCCAACCCTTCTTGTTGCAAAAAATAATGTAACTGTGGGAGTTGCCTTTACTGTCAGGAAAACAGCAACGTGTACTAAGTCTTGAGGGGGTAAACATAAAGGGTAGGTTGCCATCTTGCAGCCTCATTAGGCAAAGCTCACTGAAACTGAGTCCCATTCTTTGAATGGATGGTTACGCACAGCCCCTTCTTTATCACCAAGCTTGAAAATGCATCCTCTAGTTATAAAATGAAAGAGCTGTTTAAAGAGCAAGGTTGCACACAGCTCCCTCCTGGTGCATTTTCTCATTTTTGTTGACTTCCAGAAAGCTACCTACCACCTTCACCATAAGAATGTCCAGCGCATCCTAATGAATGCTCAAGGCATCCTCTCTGAGGTGGGGCCAGATGGCTCCTTTGGGGTGTTTGGGGTAAAGAAGGACAAGAACATCGAAGCAGCAGCCTCTTTTGTTGACATTCCAGAACAGAAGGACATTTCGGTCTTTGAGGCATCTCCTCAGGGAGAGAAGATTCCTGTGTAACAGGAGGGAGGCCGGCAGTGTTGTGTAGTATCCGGATTTAATGCAGCGCTGGTGAGATCTGAAGATGTCTCCTTTTTCAGTGTTGAAAGGACACATGAGCCCCAAGCAGCAGCTGGGTAGCCTTTTGTTGCATGGACCCTAAGAAGAGGCTTCCCTGCTTTTTTCTCCTTGCGAAGCCTGGGTGGCCCCTGCTCCTCTCACTAATTACAGAGGCCCTCACAGATGCCGAGGCCAGCGGCCCAAGGTTGCTGACAAAATTACGTAGGAGAAGAGTTTAAATGATTTGGGATGATGATTCCTTGCTTTACTGCTGAATATTGGTAATAGTAACCACCTCATGGAGCTGTTGTGAGGATTAAAGGAGTTATTAATTAAATGGAATGTATTAGAACAATGTGTGGCTCAATAGTGTCAGCCATCATTAGTACTGATAGTTGTGGTAGTATTTGAAAGTTCAGAGAGGACGTTAAGAGTGAAACTACAGTTTACCTAAGGAGGCAGCTGGGTGACTGGACTACTGTTTGTTATTACCTGATTGAAGTAAAGTGTCACAGGTCTAAATGAGGACTTTTGTGCTGGAGGAAACAGGTCAACAGAGCCCTGCAAACAGCTCAGAGGGGTTATGAAAACCAAATCTATCAGAAGTCGGATGTTGGTTACAGAATCGTTGGATGTAGGAAGATAAATATTATCCATTTATTCATTTTGAGATTTTCATCCAGAGTCTTATTTAGTAGTTGAGAATATTGAGGCATCAAGAGGTTAGATCAGCGGCATCTGAGTGGCTCAGTCAGTTGAGCGACTGACTCTTGATTTGGGCTCAGGTCATGATCCCAGAGTCATGGGATCAAGCCTCATGCTGCATGCTGAGAATGGAGACTGGTTAAGATTTTTTTCTCTCTCTCCCTCTTCCCCTGTCCCCTACTCTCCTGTTTGTGTGCCCTCTCTCTCTCTTAAAAAAAAAAAAAAGAGGTTAGATCAGCCTTTCCTAAGGACATGCCCTAGAGAAAGTAGGAGTCCCTGAGAAAGCCTTTGTCCATCATGTCACACTATCTCCTCCTATTGAAAAAAAGTTGATAGAGTGGAAAGCCCACTCTTCCAGGGCTTGTGGCTGCTTTTGAGCCTCACCAGTTATACAAGTGGGACATGATCTGGCTTCCTTAAACAAAGGTAGAGCAGCTGAATCTCAAAGAGGCATTCAAGGAGGAGGGCAGGATAGCCTGGACGTATGGATCGGGGTCTTACATCACATCACAAATGATAATTATAATAACAGTGATGATGATGGTGATAATATAGCAAAGTCATTCAGATCCTTCCCTTGATATTTTTTCTTAGGTAAGTTACCTAAACTCCCCAAGCCTTGATTTTCTTATACATGTGAAACATGGTTAAGTATGGTAACTGCCTCGGAATTGTGACAATTAGGAAAAGAGCTAAAACCTATAGGGTGCTTGACACAGAGCCAAGGTAACTGCCTAATAAATGTTAGCTACTAAGAAGAGGTTCCCTTGCAAGAGGGATTCCAAGTTTTCCAGTTTCCAAGGAATGCAAATAGTATTGTACACTAGGATTTGAACACAGAGCTCTCAGACTCCAAAGCCCACTCCCAAAATGTACCATAATGTAGGCAACTTCAATACAAAGCAGAACTGAGGCAGAGACAGATGGGAAAAGGATTCTAGGTCTGTGTTTTAGGTGTCACTTAAATGCTCACATTTGATTCTAAACTTAAGAGAGTGAGTTAAATTCTAAACTTGGCATTGTGGTTGCAACGGGCCACTAAATATGTTGCCAGTCTCTTGGACTTCTTCTGGGTGGGTCACCTGAGTTGTTAGAATTCTCCTGTTCAGTGCACATGGGTGTCCACGGGAGAAGGCAGATTGAGACTGACCCAGAAGGGTTTGAAAGTGGAAAGTGAGAACTGGCCTCTGACCTGTAACTGTGATGCCCCAGGCACTCATTAGCATGTGACAGCCATGGCCTGTTTGGCAAAAGTCAAACTTTTTTTGGCAAAAAGTTTGTTAAGGAAGAGTAGGAGCAACCCCTCTGGGAAAAGATGGCAGCTGTCCAGTAGAAGGGGAAATCAGGGTTCAGTAATAGCAATTGCTGCAGAACTGGGCCCTGAAGAGGTGAAAGCATCTCTCATGTGCAATTCAGCAATATACATCCTAGGGACAGGGTTAGATCCACAAACTTATAATAGCGTAATTCTGGAGATTTGATGCCTTCCCCATGAAGGCAGGTGTCCCTACCCTACGTTAGTTCAGCATCCATTCATTCAACAAATACTTCTGCATACCAAGTGGGTTGTAAGCACTGAGGGTACAGTAGTGTTTGTTGTTGTTTTATTAATGTGGACAAAGTTCACAGATCTTACATTCTAGAAGAGAAGATAGGCAACAAACAAGTAAAGAAATATAAAATTCTGGGATATGGTGTGAAGAAAAAGTAAGCAGGGTAAGGAAGAGAAAATGTTATAAAACTGGGCTGCCAGGGAAGGGCTTTCTGATGCGTGACCTTTGATCAGAGAAAGATGGGAATAAGTGAGCAGATGTCTGGGGAAGGAGAATTCCAGGCAGAGGAGACAACTACAGAGTCCCTAAGGCAGATATATGCGGGTGTAGCAAGGGGCCTGGGGTAGTCAGAACAGAGAGAACAGGAAGGAAAGTGCAGGGGAGAGGATCAGGCAGGAAGAGGAAGCAGCGCATGTAGGATTTTGATGGCAGGGAAGCTTGACTTGTATTCTGAGATCAGTCTGTCTTCTCACTTATGTTTTAATAGTATTATTTCATTTAAGATGAGGCCAGAATGTTGGGTTCCTAAATGTGCCCAAAGAAATAGTATAACAGTACTGAAAAGGAGAATATGAAGAGGAGGAGGGGGACCTTACAGGAGGGGTTGTGTTTACATCCCTTCAAATTTTAAATGAATGTTATTTCTGCACCTTAGAAGTCTCTCTTAAAGCACAATGGCATAGCTGTCCATCAACCCTTCAACCCCTCTCAGCTGTGGGGATGGAGAAGGAGGAGGAATAGTGACTTAGAGAATTCAAAATAAGCAGGAGTTCATTGGACCAGTGTCTGAGAAAATCATTTAGAAGCAGTGGATATAAAAATTAACTTGTGTCCATGGCTGGGCAATAGAAAAAGGAGGCAGGAGCCCAGTGGTTGTCCTGGGAAAGCTATGCCAGCCAGTATTTAAAACTTCCTAAAAATGGTCCACAAAACAGATAATCCATATGTGAATTGCAGGTAACTGAAATTCGGCAACAGTAAGACAGTAATTGAGTTGAAACAACCTCCAGAGCTTATGAAGCGATTTACAAAAGAAAACAGATTTGCTTATGCCTTCTAAAATGGGCAAGTGTCTCCGTAACCATCAGTGCAAAGGTCTTGGGAGGGAACACAGCAGGCTTTAGCCGTTTCCTCCCCATCGCTCCACCTGCTGTAAAAATGTATCCTCTGGATTGTTGATGAGAAACAGCTTTGTCTTTGACTCAGCCTCCTCCTCATCCTGTGCCCTTGATGTGGAGGAATCTCAGGTATCATGACATCTTTGGACGTTTGAATCTCCGGGCCACCAATGGGGGGATACTTCCATGTCATCGTGCTGAGTCCCGACGCATAGGTACTGAGGGTGCAGAGCTACGACTGTGGAACAGGACTGCCTGTATCTGGATCTTGGCACCGAATCCTGGCTCTGTGTTTTCTGCTTGGGCTTGGATGCACCTACATTTCCTCATTCATGAAATAAAGGGAAAAGAACAGGGCACCTATAAGAGCTCACTGCAAATACACTTGTACACGCACGCACACACACACACACACACACACACAGTAGTGCTTGATACAAAAAGTTCCATGATCAGTGCTATTTGCTCATACTGTTAATGATATTGGCTATAGTTCTTATTTTTCTTTAATTCTTTCCTTCTCATTCTTCTTCCTCTTCAGACTTCTTTTTTTTGCATTCATGTCTTCTTTTTTTTCTTATCACCATTAACCCTCCTCATGTCATTATTATGACTGTATCCTAAGAATAAGCTGTAGACTCACTTACTTTGATAAATAATGTGGCATGGTGGTGGGTGGGAATGTATGCATGGTCAGTGTTAGTACTTTATAGATGATAAAAAACTTGAGCACACCTTTTTATCACCCCTTGTCCAGAAGGGAGGTAGGTGGAGACAGGGGCAAGGGAGCAGAGGCATTGTGTAGAGGAGGAAGGAGGAGGAAGGTGGGAAGGGAAGGGTGAGAAGAGCCACAGAAAGCCCTTAAGGGGACATCCCACGGTGTAAAGAACATACACGTGCAATCATCTCCCAGGGTGCATTATCATCTTGTGAAGGGGCAATTTATCCTTGATTATCACCACTACTCTGATTAACCCTAAAATGTGAACGTGTGCTTCAGAAAGGCCTGATTTTGCATGAAAGAGGTCCTTACGGGCCACCAGATAGGCTGGAAAGATGTAAAATGCAGTCGGAGGTGGAGACCAAGAGGAAAGAAAGCCTTTAGGGAAATCGGATGAACAGGTTGATACAATATCAACTAATGGGCTGCCACGGAAGCAGATAAAAAGCATTAACTCACACGAAGAAAGTCAGGAAATGCTCCACCTTTTGAGGAGCGGCTGCATCATCTTCACCGTGACAAGCTGCTGTGTATCTGGCTGGCAGCATGTTGTAAAGTGCTGGAGGGCATTGATGAGAGTGGAATGTCCTTATTATGGTTTCAGGTGACACCAGGGAGAGAAGTTGTCATCTGGAACTGGGGAGATGGATCTGAAACCCAGATGGGACGAACTGACCCAACACGCAGTGAGAAAGGCATGAGTGCTCTTCTGGGAGAGGTAGAGAGACAACCAGGCTGGCCCCTGACTTGTTTATCCTGCTGAGCCCTGACGAGCTTCATCGGTCTGAGGACAAGAGCATGCCTCACACACACCTAAAGCCTGTGTTCCATGACCCAGGACAGAAAGAGTGTGTTCTGCCCCATCCAACCATGGGAACTGGAGCACAGTGCTTATCCCTTCAAGGACTCAGCTGCCTTATCTGCAAAACGGGTGATAGAAGAGTGACTTCAGATCAGGTTAGTGTTATTAATGATATCCTTTGGAAGCCATCAAGGACAAAGGCATGAAGGGATGGGGAAGGTGGGGAAATGTTGTGTTCCAGCTTTGCTCACAATTATGCCTGCCTCATCCAGAATAGCTCTCTTACTTACATGAATGATGTGATTGCACTACGGGCGATGTTCGGTCTTAAAAAGGGTTTCAAGGCTAAGGTTGGAAACCCATTGGTTCCGCCATCTCTAGATTGCTTTGGCCTCATTTTCTGTTTCTCATGAGGTGACATGAGAGTATATTGTGCTGAAAACATGCTAGAGAAAAGGACCCAGATAAAAATAAATTGGAAAAACGAGTCTGCCAAGGATGCAAGGGCTTTGGCTCAGGGGACCCTCAAGTCCTGTTTATTAAGAAGCAGCAGTGGAAAGGCTCTGCACCAGAGGGGGTCATTTCCTCCTGCCTCCTTCACATTGATCTCTCTCAAATGCAGAACTAATCCTGCCTGCTTCAGATCATGGGCAGAAACCTGTTTAAAGCGCCTATTTCTTGTTAAGAGTGTGTTATGTAGGCTGTAATTTAAAATATATCACCCAAGACAGTACGATAAAAACAGGTGCTGCTAGCTGCACCTAATTGGACACACATCGCTGTGTTGGTTTGCTATAGGGACGGTTACTACAAGTATCTAGCTCTCTTTATCTCTAGCATCTCCAGCGACACCAGAGTTTCAGATATTAGCATGTTGTTATAGATGGGTTTGCAATGATGAAATTGCTGGTATTCAAAATATGTGGATTCTAGAAATATTATAAATATTATAGAAACCCTAGGGGCACCTGGATGGTTAAGCATCTGACCCTGGATTTCGGCTCAGGTCAGGATCTCACAGTTCATGAGTTGAAGCCCTGCATTGGGTGCTGCTCTGACAGGGGGGAGCGTCCTTGGGATTCTCTTTTCTCTGCCTCTCTCTTCCCCTCCCCTGTTCATGCTTGCTCTTGCCGGTGCATGCTGTCTGTCTCAAACTTAAAGGAAACCCTAATGGCACTTGCACAGAGCATAACAATCGGGGGAACCCCTAGTCTGTACTGTTCACAGTGGTGTCTGGAGTTTGATTCTGAAACTCCTTTGTCTAGCAATCAATTCTGGGATCGTCTGATTCATTTTCTGAGGTTAACTGAATCTCTGCTTCCAGAACACTGCCACTTTTGGTTTATACACAGGTACGGTCACAACAATTAACAGGGCAAAGATCTGGGACCTCATTCAGTTTCTAGAGTGACTGTTTTGTTCTTTTACTAATAAACTCTCACGAGTGGCCAACTTTGGTTTGAGGTCTGTTTCCAAAAGAACCTGGAAGCAAAGTTTTGGGGCAGAAACTTCTACCTTTGCTACTCAGAATGTGGTGTATGCAGCCAGCAGCATAGGCATCACCTGGGAGTTTGTTAGAAATACAGAATCAGGCCCACCCCAGATGTACTGAATCAAACTCAGTATTTTAATAGGATCCCAGGCGATTTGTGCACACATTAAAGTTTGAGGAGTTCTGTTACAGGCTTCACCTACCTCCGACTTTAGATATTTATTGATACTGAAAAGAATCTAATAACTGGAAGCATGAGATGGGCTTGGGCCACTTTGCAACAGAAAGCGAGAAGGAAAATTTCCGAGGACGTTATGCTACGGGCCCTCTGTGAGAGCTTGGAAGGAAGGGGAGGAGAGAAGCAGGGAAGGAAGAAAAGCTTAATAGAAGTTGCAAAGTCAGATACTGGTAGGGACAAGGCCGGTTAGGGAAACAAGAAAGGTGGGAGGGATGGGAGCCATGCAAACCTGAGAATTCATGCCTCTTTCCAAGTCAGCTCCCATTCCTCAGCCTGGACCCTTGGCACACGGAAACATGGGCCTCATGTTGTCAGACCTTCTGACTTTCTTAGAAGCCCAGAATCTACATTTTAATGGAAAACTCCATGATTTTTATTCATTGAGGCCCAATAGACTAAATCTAATTCTATCAGCTAATAACAGCTGAGCTTACTCAGTCACCAACTCCTTAAAAGGGTCCGTGGCAAGTCCCTTCTCCTCTCTGTATTTCTATTTGTGTGTTCCTTTCATGGGTTATTATTAGAGAACATGTAATTTCCCAAATCCATTAGAATAATAATGATGTGCTTGGGAGACCTGAACCAAAGGCTCTGAGAATACATTGCTGATTTCAGCTGGAGTTGATCTCCTTGGAAGGCTGTCAATGTGCCGCTTTCTAACAGGGTCTTGATTTTCTGTTGGCAAACTCAAGGGTTCAGAAAACACCCTGCTTAACCATGCATTACTGTCTGAACAGGTGGCTACTATAAGCTTTGCAACTTGGTGATGTACAACTGAGTTCAGATTTGAGGTGTTTGATTAATAGAGTTTTATTTCTCTAGGGAGACACAGGGCATGGGGGTGGTGGTGGTGGTGAGCGGTGGCAGGAGGTGGGATTGCTCAGAATCCCCAGGTGAAGGTAGTAAGTTGCTTCCCAGGGGATGTGCCCCAGAATGGTATGATTTTCAAGGTATTGTCTAAAGACCACCTGCATTAAAATGACTTGCAGTGCATGTTTAAAATGCAGAATCCCAAGTATGATTCCAAATCTATTACATAAAAATCCAGGGAGTGAGGCCATGAAAATAGGTATCTTTCAACAGATACCCCAGATCAGTTTTATGCATATTAAAGTTGTAGAGCTATTATAGCCTATGAATGAGATCATGTTAGGTGGTAACCAATTGTTCTCCATTTCTATGGAGGACAGCATAAACAGAAATGCACTTGACCTGCTGCAAAAATAATTAGAATGTTTTGGAAGTGCCAGTAGGATTGGGATACTTGCATGATGCTGTTATGACAATGAGAGAGCATTCCTGCCTTAGACTAGGTGTATGGTGTGCCATAACCCACTTCTCTAGAGGACAGTGCTCCCGTTTGTAGTGTTTTCCTGGTTCTATGGGGCACACCCTCCCTTCATGGCCAATTTCATGCTATCAGTGTATCCTCACTGAATAGGAAGATGGAAACAACATGAAGAATAGGCTGTCACTAGCCTGTGCCAGCTGGCTCTAGCTCACCACAGACAGCCCCTAGTGAAGTGAAGTCCCAGAGGGAAATTTAAGTACGGGGAACAATGGCATTGCTACATAAAAGAATAATACTGTCTTTTTTTTTTTTTTCAAGTAGAAATTTAAACCAAATACCAACATAGTTTGCAGTTTATAGACCTGGGCTGGGCTTCTCAGAATGTCCATATGAATCACCTGTGGGTCTTGTTAGAATGCAGATTCCAGTTCAGTAGGCTGGGCTGTGGTCAGAGTCTTTGTTTCTCACAAGCTCCTAGGTGAGGCTGCTGATGCTGGACCAAGGACCACACTTTGAGAACCTCAGCCTAGAGTCCAAGCAAATTCACTGACTTTGCCCCCTTCCCTCAAATACCAATCAAAGCCTCAAATTTAACTATTCCAAGAGGTTGAAAGCCACACTAGTACCAGACTGAGAGCTCCAAATACTAGAAAAATTGTCCTGGTATTTGGCCAACCAGTTCCATAATGTTCTTCTTCTGGAATGGAGTAATTAGAATAGGAAGGAAGATTTCTCTTACCTCGAGACCAGAATCAAAGGGAAATTCCCTGCCTCGGCAGGTATCTGAAAATGGGGATCATTAACAAAAGCTAACTCTGAAATCTGCTTTACTAGAGATGATTACAGACATGATACCTTGATTGCCCATAAAGACCATAAGGGACTTCAGAGGACCCGAGACGTCCAGTGAAAGTGGGGGTTCTGCCTCATGTCCGTCTTTTAGATCTACCACTTTAGGGTTCCTCAAACGTCTTTGAAGGGTTAGGACTGACTCTTGGGGCCAAGAAAACTAGCCTGTTACTGAAATAATAAATATTTCCTCCCATTGTCTGGACAGTAGAGTGTTTTTTATTGTTTATGGGTGTTAATCATTGTGCTAGATGTTTTATCTGCTTTTTCTCCAAATCCTTTACCATTCAGGCAGAGTCGGTATTATAATCCCCATTCTCAGGTGAGAAATTGAGGCACAGTGAGATGATATAACATGGCTGATGCCAAGGTATGAGTAAATGGTAGAGCCAGAATTTAAACCCAAGTTTGTTTCTCCTTTTTTTGTGTATGTTTGACCTTTCACTTTTTCTTACCTTTAAAATTTTAAGAATAAGGGTTATACCCTTTCTTTTTTCTTTATTTCATCTTGGAGTACCCAGGTAAGTTGTATGTGTGTGTTTGTGTGTGCACACGTGTTTATATACACAAAAGTCTACACAAGATGTTTGTTTTTTGGGGTCTGATAACTGTGAAAGTGAAAATAAAATAAAAATGTTAAATCCACATTATTTTTATACTTATATGTTCATTCCAGTCAATGTGCTACAAAAAATTGCAGTACTGTTTTCTAGTTATTACATGTAATTTTCAATATGCAACTGATAGAATCCACGAATGATGTGCAAGAAATGTGTATGTGATGTGGTATGAGAACACACCTGGAGCACTCAGGGAGAAAGCAACAAACTCAACAGCAGAATGGAGTTGGATAAGCTTTTTTCATTGCCATGGGCAAAGAACTGAGGGACATTTAAAAGCCTGGCAAGTGCCTTGACCCAATGAGAAGTCTGAGGCAAGCCAAGGCTGAGGGGCCCTTCTCAGATCCCTACTCCTCAGACCCAGTCTGAGTGTGGGCTCCTCGTGGGCAAGGCATAGATGACCTTGAGTGGCCTATGGGGAAGGCTGCTTGGCTTCCTAGAGACCTCAAACTCAAGAGCCCCTCAGGAAAGGGAGTGACATTTCCTAGGTTTTAAAGAAAGAATCTCCATTCCATGGGTGCCAACAGTGTTCCTGGCGGCCTTTCACTGATGCTTGAACACAGCAGTGGTATTGAGGTTGTAGACTGCAAGTACTGAGGGATGGCTTCCCACCCCTTCAACATGCTGTGGGGTAAGAGGTACTTGTGTTTTGACATGAGAGCCAGCTCTGTCCACCTCTGATCTTTTTAAGTGTACCAGACGCTGTTGGAGAACAACTTGGCCAACACCTTCTCCTTCCTGGCAAAGCCAGCCTCCAGTGACAGTGGCTAAAATACCATATATCCCCTTGTTGGGCATCCCTTATGGGTACAGGCGGCATGTGACCTGTTCTGCCAAACGAGAGTTCAAAAGAAATGTGTTAGAGGGTCTGAGTAAAATTCTCTTTCCTGATGAAAGAGGTGTCACAGCAAGACATGTCGCATCCCCTTCTCCGTGTGGTGTTGGCAGTGTAAACAAGCAAAGCCTGGAACTACAACAGACCCCATGCAATCATGAGACAGGAAGCTTGAAGACTAGAAGACAACACAACAGGGATGGAGGTGTGAAAAGATGGATAGAGCAAGGGTCCTTTTTATCTCATTTTATTTTAATTCCAGTTAACATGCAGGTGTTATATTAGTTTCAGGTGTACAATATAGTGATCCAAAATTCTATACATTACTTAGTGCTCATCATGATAAATGTACTCCTAATCTCCTTCACCTAGTTCACCCAGCCCCCCACCCACCTTACCCCTTTGTTCTCTGTAGTTAAGAGTCACTTTCTCGGTTTGTCTCTTTCTTTTCCCCTTTGTTCACTTGTTTTGTTTCTTAAATTCCACATATGAGTGAAATCATGTAGTACTTATCTTATTCTGACTTCTTTCACTTGACATTATATTCTCTAGATCCATCCATGTTGTTGAAAATAGCAAGATTTATGTGGCACCTGGATGGCTCAGTCGGTTAAGCATCCAACTTCAGCTCAGGTCATGATCTTGTGGTTTGTGGGTTCGAGCCCCGCGTTGGGCTCTGTGCTGGCAGCTCAGAGCCTGGAGCCTGCTTCGGATTCTGTGTCTGCCCCTCCCATGCTCATGCTCTGTCTCTCAATAATAAATAAACATTAAAAAAATTAAAAAAGAAAATAGCAAGATTTCATTTTTTTATAGCTAAATAATATTCCATTGTGTATATGTGCACCACATCTTCTTTATCCGTTCATCTAACAGTGGACACTTGGGCTGCTTCCATAACTTAGCTATTGTAACTAATCCTGGTATAAGCAGAGAGGTGCATATATCTCTTCAAATTAGTATTTTCATATTCTTAGGGTAAGTATTCCGTGCAATTACTGGATCAAATGGTAATTCTATTTTTAATTTTTTGAGGAACCTCTGTACTGTTTTCCACAGTGGATGCTCCAGTTTGCATTTCCACCAACAGTGTGTGAGGGTTCCTTTTTCTCCACATCCTCAGCAACATCTGTTGTTTCCTGTATTGTTAATTTTAGCCATTCTGACAGGTGTGAGTTGATATCTCCTTGTGGTTTTGATTTGTATTTCCTTGATGAGTGATGTTGAACATCTTTTCATGTGTCTTTTGGCCATCTGCATGTCTTCTTTGGAGAGATGTCTGTTCAGGTCCTCTGCCCACTTTTTTTTTTTTTTTTAATTTTTTTTTCAACGTTTATTTATTTTGGGGACAGAGAGAGACAGAGCATGAACAGGGGAGGGGCAGAGAGAGAGGGAGACACGGAATCGGAAACAGGCTCCAGGCTCTGAGCCATCAGCCCAGAGCCTGACGCGGGGCTCGAACTCACGGAGTGCGAGATCGTGACCTGGCTGAAGTCGGACGCTTAACCGACTGCGCCACCCAGGCGCCCCTCCTCTGCCCACTTTTAATTGGATTATTTGTTAGAGCCGGAGTCCATGATACCATCATTAAGCTTGTGACCCAACCATGGGGCCTAGACCTCTGGACTTCTTGTTCTGGGTGATAACTCGAAGTGTTTAAGTGTTTGTTTGGTCTTCTGTTACTTGTGCTTCAAAGCATCCTGAGTGACACACAAGTTCTACAATCTCTCTAAATCTAAACTCTCTTGTCTGAAAAGTGAGGCTGGCACCACCTAGGAGAGTTGGGGATAATTTTATAATTGGATCTGCATAGGTCACCTGACATAATACTGCCTCCGAGTAGGTACTCAGTACATTTTAGTTAAATGTGAAGAAAAATTGGGAGCATGAAGCACAGCTTTTGACCAAATATGAATATTGCCACAGCTATTTAATGAGGCTCCTAATGTATAGAATGAACAGTACAATGAATTTTTGCTTTGTATTGCTTTGTTACTATTTGATTTATCAATATATGTATAAATATGCATTTATTCATTTTTATAAATAAACTACATTTATATATATTTTTTTCTGCTGACATCTTTTTCAACGCTTTGTTAGGGAGCAGACTATTTTCCTCTTTCTCTGGGGAAGGAGGTTTCTCACCGCAGAGTTTAAAGGCTCAGGAAACAGTCTGTTTACTTTCAATAGCCCTGCATTAAGAGCTCCCTCTACATCTATCCAGGCTCGTTTAAGCCTCATCCTATCAGATTTTCCTGGTAACATTTTCCAAGATTTTATAAGCTTCCGCAGGCCACAGGCTTTACCAGAACCTTGCACAGGATGCTCACTGATCTAATATGAAAATATTGTGAAACCCATTTTCCTCCCAGATGGGGGAAATGCACTTGCTGGGGAAGCTGCCTCTCCTTTGTTTCCCCTCTCTTTGTCCCTTCAGAAGTGGCCACTCTCAGACTCTTGGGTGGTTGCTGAAATTGGCTTTATTTTTCTGCTTCTTAGAAAGTGATGAACTTGTCTGTGAAAATCACCTTCCATTGTCAGGACAACAATAGCTCTTGTAGCCTCCTCTCTGTCTTCAAGTAGAATTCAGAAAGCATTGGTCTCTTCCAATTCCACAGGGGCAGAAAGCAGCCAAGGTTTTGCTCCTAATGTGTCTGAGTAAAGTCCTCCCGTGTCTTCCTTCTCAAGAAAGTGTAAAAAAAAAATGACCTGTCCTCACTGGGAATTTTTCTTTTTTTCTTTCTTTCTTTTTTTTTTTTTTTTTTTTTTTTTTTTTTTTTTTTTTTTTTTTTTTTTTGCAGTACACTATACTCCAAGATGCAGAGACCCATCTCTTTGGTAAAATTGACTGTGGCAGCTGGTCTGGCATAGGTTAGTGCTGAGTTGGGCAAGGGAGCCCCATTACACATACCCACATTCGCTATGTAGATAGAAGTCATATGATTGTCACATCTCCCTAAATTCAGAACCCAAATATTGCCCAAAAGGTAGCTTTCACAAGTGGTGTCAACTCCTGGAGGCAGAGACTCAATACTCACTTTCCAGAACATTCTAGAACATACCTACTCAAGCAAAACAGCTCCTTCAAGAGTGGCCCCAAAGCATGGTTCTTAAAAGCATTCATCTTACACTATGATGACCTGAATGTGAATCTTCTGTCAATTACTAGTTCCATGTCCCCAGGTCAAGTTCTTTCACCTCCACTTTGTGATTTGTAAATTGAGGGTTTTCATGAAGGCTACCTCCTAGTAGTGCCTGTAAAGGCAAGTTGATAACCACAAGGCACAGAAATCTGCACCTGTTATATACTGTTTTCATGAATTCTTTATAATCTCCTTAAGAGTTCTCGTTCATTCAGTAAATATTCTTGAGTGCCTATTATGCACCAGGAACTGTTCTCATGCCAGGAACTATCCCCTTCCTGCTGATGTTCACAATGGTACATTCACTTGAAAGAGTGTGGCTTGCTGGTCGGCTCTCCATCTCCTCCTATGAGCTGCTGTTTGAGCAGTTTCCCACAGAAAGCACGGCCTTGGCTGAAGAAGGCAGTCTACCCCCTACCAGGGATAGAACCCCTTCTCAGTCACCTTTTGTGTTCTGTAACCAAACCTGGCTTGTGAGAGTGTCTCAGATCTGCTGAGCATTCTGGGAACCCAGGGCTTGCTGGATTTTTACCGAACAGGCCTCACATAGTGAAGTGCTCTGCTTAGCCCAAGTATTGCTTTGATTTGCTAGATGCATTTGGATCCCCTTATGGTGAAATGCCTTGAGTTTGCCTGGTGGCTTCCCAGCAAGTATGTAACCAGAGACCAGGAAAATAGATGAAAGAAAGTACAAAGGAAATCTGGGGGCAGAAAAGATAAGGGAAGATGATGTGAGCTCTCTTTTTTCAGGTATAGTGTTCTTTTTCCTTTCCATGACCTACCTGTTCAAAGAGGCCTTTAAGACACTGCAGGAGGAGAGAATAAGAAAAAGGGTTTTAAATCCCTCTGTGAGGAGAAACCCTGAGAAGGCAAGCGAGATGCCGTTTTTATGTTCTAGGGAACCTTAGTCCTTCAGTGGCACGGGTCATCCCAGCGTACCAGATGGGAACATGGTGGTGGAGTACTTAGTTACCAAGTACTTGTATGAACCAAGCCTAAGTCAGAGGTGTACAAATATTCTCACATTTAATTTCTTTTTCTCAGGGAAAGAGGAGTTCAAGTTCTGAACAGTCTAAATCTTGCAGGGACACTGAGGTCTTAATGTGGCACAGCTGTCTGAGTTATAGCCATGTTTTTGCCTCCTCTAGATGGTCCATACACTGGCTAAGAGTGAGGATGCTGGAGCCAGACTGACTGAGATTTGAGCCCAGTTCTACTACCTTCTAGCTGAGTGGCTCAGGGCAAGTTATTCAACCTGTCTGGGCTCCTGTCTCCTGGCCTGTAAAGTGAGAGCAATAATTGATCTTATTTCATGAAGTTATTTGGGTTGAATGAATCATTACATGTAGTACAGGGTCTGGCACACAAAACCTATTATCTTTGATTCTCTATTGTATCTTCTCTGAGGAAAAATACCCTTTTGTGTTCAGTCTTCACCCCTTTTCTAGCAGGTATCAAGCTTCCTGATCTGTAAAAGAGGATAATATCTATTTCCTATTGTTGTCTTAATGATTTACTATCTTTTTAAAAAATTTTTTGAATGTTTATTTTTGAGAGAGGGAAAGAGAGGGTGTGTGGTGGAGAGGCAAAGAGATAAGGAGACACAGAATTCAAAGCAGGCTCCAGGCTCTGCTCAGCACAGAACCCGACCTGGGGCTCGAACTCACAAACTGTGAGATCGTTACCTGAGCTGACATCAGACACTAAACCGATACTGAGCCACCCAGGTGCCCCAATGATTTACTATCTTAATGTATGTAAGTTACTGCCTTATATACTGTCTGTTCATAAATAATGGTCTCTCAGTAAATGAGTTTGAACTTTTCAATGAAATATATATGTATACTCATTAATATATATTTTGACCTCAAAAGAATTCTATCTTGCATCAAGTATAATGAAAAAAAAAACCTTTAAGGCAGTGTAAAAAGTAAAAAGATCACTTCTTCAGCAGTGTGAACTTATGAACTACAATGGATTTTGACAGCAGCAAACTCAGCCTCTATTAAGTGAATATCTGTGATGGGCATAGCATTGTGCTGAGTGGGGAAAGAGGGAGAATTAATCCTAATCCCAGGGAGCTTTCCATCTATGCAGGCAGACAGAGCACACACATGAAACTGGAACATAAGAGCAGAAAGCAAGGTGTGATTGGGCTGTGAGTCCCCAGAGCTCAGAGATGTTGGAAGTCAGTATGGAACGATGTCAGGGGCAGCAGTGTGGTTTCAGATGAATCTCAAAGGATGGTTAATGATTTAATCAGAGAAAGGGAAGAGCTCACAGGGCATCCAGGTTGTGGAAGAGGATGAGCCGGTGTTGGATTTGCCAACATTAGATGAGGCGGATAGGCTACAAGTAGACCATCCTGAAAGGCAACCATTGTAGTTACCCGAGTGTGTCTAAGGGAGGTTAGCATTTAGAAAACATGTGGAATAAAAGAGAGCCAGAAATTGGAGACTAAGAGGACAAGAGTGAAAGAATGAAACAGATGTGATCAGAAAAGCTCGGGGTACGGTAAGGAGTTAGGGCCTAGCTGAAAGAAAATGGCAATGGGGATGCATCTAATTGAGTTTTTGAAATCCCACTGTGAATGTGAGGAAATTTAGTGCTGCTTTGCTGAAGGCAGTTAGAGGGAGAATGGCTTGTGGAGGGGGTGGAAGTGATGAATTTATTTCAAAACCTTTACTTTGGACTGAAGTCCAGGTAGAGAAAGCAATATCTGATATCTACAGATCCCCTTCTCTTCTGTGTGGGGGGCATAGGGCTAAACAGTAATACACCTCCTCTTATTTCATCCTTTTCATATTTTCATAAGTTATTGAGGTGTTTGTTAGGTAAGACATTGGTAGATGTTAAGTAGATCCTTTAAATCTAAACCTCCCTGTTTTTGGAGTAGTTTAAAAGTAAAATCCACAGGAGAAAGTACTGTTTGTCCCTTTTTCAGAGGAGAAAGCCAAGTCCTAAGCAAGTTGAACAGTTAGACCCAGGGAGCAGCTGGTAAGCAGCATGGGTGAGGTACAGGCCGTTTGTCTCCAGGCCCCACACTTTCACCCACAATTCAGGACTCAGTCATGGGACAGGGTGAGAATTCTCGAAGAGCCAGGTGATCCTATTCTCTACCACCTGAGAGAGGAAGACTCTTCCCTATCCACTCTCTCCCTGTCCCCCACAAATACCTGCCTACAGAGAGTGTTGTAAACAAGTAAATAACCCAATATCTTACAAAAATCCTATAGAGGTATGCCCTGCCCCCTCCCCCCCGCCCCCCCCCCCAAATTCTAGGTGCTCAGAAAAGAGGCTAGAAGCTCTAGGAAATGCCCTCGCTGACCGTTCCAGGTCACCAGACCATATTGCTACCACCTTGTGTGGATTGGCAAGAACAAACATTTAGGAATCCACCAAGGTGAGCATCATAAGAAAGAAACTTGCTACTACTTAATTCAAAGTCTACTGCTACGACTGTTTTATGTCTTAGTTATTTCTCACCTGGACTATTGTTGGTTTCTTGGCAAGCCCTTTCTGTTCATCTGTCATGGTTTTACTGTCTATTCAAAACACAGAAACACATTTATTTTTTTCCCCACCAGCTGTAATTCTCAAACCACCCTTTACTCAGGCAATTATACCAGTTTCCTGTTTCATCAGAGAATTCAATTTAAAATTTTAGTGCCAGTGGTTAAAATACTTACTTCATACATAACTTCAAGTTTGTATGGTTTTAATTCACATTTATGTTTCTGTTCACACTCTGCATTCTTTAATTGATTTATTTGTTAGCTATGCCATCTGTAGATTTTAAGTACTGAGCTTTCACAAATGACTTTTCTTCCCCCTCCGAAAGCTGTTTTGAAAACTATTTCCCTCACCTTATTGCAATTAAATCTGTGCTACATTCTCATCTTCCGGAGTTGAACATTTTTATGGTGTTGCCTTCTTGTATCTTTATCCTGAGTTAGACTATTAAATAGTTCTGGGCATATACAACAATATAACTTTTTAACCACATAGATACTATTTTTGTATGGTATCCCGTGGGAAGGGGATCTCTAACTTGAGCTCTATAATCTGCTCTACAGGCATCATGAAAACACAATTCTCCTTGGAGTAAGCGTTTCACAGAGTTCACTAGTTCTTTGGGTTGGTTGGTAAGCATCCCTCTTGTGGATGCACAGAAGTCCCCTGACTAGCCTAGAGTTTGTGTATATGAATAACTCTCTTCTAGCTCATATTCTATAACTTTGAGTGAAAGGTCCTTTCCGTCTTGGTATACCCAGCGCCCACCATCGTGTCTGGAGTCTGTAGGTGCTCAGTAAAGACTGTTAGATGAGTAAATTATAAATCCAGGTTGGTTATCTTATCAGTAAAAAAAAAGATAGGGCCATCTTCAGCATGGAACAGAGAACAGAGACAAATGTCTTCCCTTTGACTTGACCCAACCTCTTTAATGCCTAGGAAGTATTCTGACCTATGAGGATGAGAGACCACGCATCTGTTTCCGTCTTTCCCTTCGCCTGTAAAAGTGGTTGACTGTGTGGCATGCTTGTGGATGACGAGAGTGAGGGCTCTTTGTCTCTGGAGTTAGTCAAGTATCCTTACAAGAATAATGTGAGTATAGGTGAGTTTTAGGATTTTGACTTCTTGAAGTTCTTTGCTCCAAATATTTAACTGTGACTAGAAAAATCCATCGCTCAAGCTCTTTTCCATACCTATGGATCTACATAGAGCAATGGTTCTTACCTTGGCTGTACATTGGAGTAACTTAGGGAGCTTTAAAACACATCGATGCCTGGATCTCACCCCAGAATTCTGATTTAATTGGCTTGGGGTGTGGCCTTGGCACAAGGGATTTTTACCATTTGCCCAGGTGATTCTAATGTGCAGCCAAGGTTGAGAACTGCTGATAATAGAGTATTATTTTTAAATACTCAAAAGGCTAGAAGTCTAAACACGGTATAATATAATTTGTTTTATATTAATATAGCAATTTTTGAACAGGTTTCATATAAAATTACTCAAATGACTCACTAAACTGCATAGAAAAATATTTTTCCAGTGTCAGTGATAGATCACTGGGAAACTTGTGAAATATGCAGATTCTTATCTTCCCTTAGGCATTCTGATTCAGTACCTTCGTGGTCAATCCAAAAATCTGTATTTTAAAAAGTACACCCAAGTAATTCTTGTGTACACTCAACTTGAAGAGATTCTGCCTCAAAAAGGCAACTGAGTGACTTAAAACAAATTGTGGTCGTTCTGACACAGAGCATGCCATTTGGTTTTCTTCGGTTTCCATGCCGCAGAAGAGTAAGACCTCAAGGTACGGAGAAAATATAGGTTCACATTTTCTTTGTAAATATCTTACTATTCTAATTTTGGAATGTAGATTACCTATTGACACTAGTAAGAATTTTTGAAAAAAAAAAGGTGTGAATCATCAATGCATACATTTACTGACGTAAATATCTTAGTGCCTAATTTAATCCTGTGTGAAGATATAAACTGAAAAGGTATTAAATAAATTTAACTCTAATTCTTTAAGTTAAGAAAAAAAGATGTGAAAGAATTCAAGATTCCTATCATGTAAAAAAAAAAAATATATATATATATGCATCCCAAATAGCTTTCAGTTTATGCTTAAAAAAATAAGTTCTTGGTCCACAATGTTTTATAGGAATAGAAACAATTTTAAGGCATCCAGTTATGTTGAACAAATTTAGGAGCACTCAGGATAACAAACTCTATGAGCTGTAGGGCAAGCACACATTTTAGTTTAAGGCTGAAAGACTCCTCGATCTAGCTTAAACTTCCTTGGGAATTTAGGAAATAAAATGAATTACTCAAACTGGAACTACATCAAAATGTCAAGTTAACACATTTTGGCTTGTAATGGTGCCAAGGGATCTAATGTTTGAATGATCAGGGCCTTAGGTTTCCCATTCATTTTAAAGATAATTTTATTACCATGATGCTGGAGTTTTCATTTTATTTTATTTTTTCCTTAGCTCTTTATCTTTGCTTCTACCCAGGCTAGACTAACCAAGGTCTGACAATATCACACTGTCCTTAATTAGAGCAGCTATAAAGGAAGATGTCAACATAGAAGTCCACAAATTCAGAAAACATTTTAAGTTTTCTCATGATCGTGAATAATCCATTTGATTTTCTGTAAACTCTTCTTGGGTTTTTGAGAGTTGCTTCACTCATTATTTAAGGTAGTGGTAGAATGAAGGAAGAGCAGGCATCAGTGGACTGTTTGCTGTTGTTTGTTTTTCTTGCAAATTTTCCTAATTGATGCCCTTTCACCCTCTTCCCCCCCCCCCCCCCCCCCATATTTGTTCCCCACTCAATGACTTTTCTATGACTCTCACACTCAATTCCTGGCTACAGAGATGGGCTCATAACCTGGGTCAGTCTAATCATGGTACCCACATATGCAACAGTTGGTCCAAAGGTTGGTTATATGGCTCCAAGCTGTGCTAATCAGGGTCCACTAGAGTTCTCCACTTAGAGAAGTGGCCCAGCCTTGGGGGTCAGGGTACAGACATGTGAAGATGGAGAACCATCTTTCCATTTGGAGAAAGCCTACCTGCCGTAGAAAGAATGGAGCAGAGAGCCAGCAGAAATTACAGAGGCACCAAGAATCCTGGGGCATTGAATCTGGGTTCTAATTCTTGAAGCCTGAGTTCCTGCAGATTTTTTTTGTTTTTCCACACAGAAACTAATAAATCCCTTTTGGCCCAAGCCATCTTGAATTGGGTTTCTAACATTTGCAACTAAAATTCTAACACAGATCAACAAATGCCACCTATCCTTTTGTAGACAAGAAAACTGAGATTAATGTGCCCAAGGCCATCTATCACAACTGAACTGCCCTCCTGGCTCTTTGGTCTACCTATTGGCATGCTCTCCCTCAAGAAAAAGCTAGAACTTTCAGGATTAGTGGGGTCTGTGTGTCTAATAACCCCCAACCCATTCATAATTGGTCCCAAGTAGATCTGTGCATAACTGGATAAACCAGCATCAGTTCTGAGGGCTGAAAGCACGCTCCCCGAATTTGGGCCACAGTTCTGTAGCTGAGTGTAGCTACACTGACTTTTGCTCCACAGTAGAGCTACTGTCTATAGAACCAAGGCCCCAAAGACATGATTTCCACATTCGCTCCAAGAGCTGAGTTTGTGGCACCTTGAATGATACAAGGAATTGAGTGTGACAGTTTAAACAGAAAACCATTCGGTTAAAACAATTTTTATAGGGGTGCCTGAGTGGCTCCGTCAGTTAAACATCTGACTTGATTTTGGCTCAGGTCCTGATCTCATGGTTTCTAGGATCAAGCCCTGTGTTGGGCTCTGTGTTGACAGCACTGAGCCTACTTGGGATTCTCTCTCTCCCTCTCTCTGCCCCTCCCCCCCACCCCGCGCGCGCGCACACACACACACAGTCTCTCAAAAATAAACATTAAAAAACACTATTTTTATAACTGTTTATTAGTCAATACTCAAACACTAAATTTGCAATCATAATCAGCAATCTACCATGCAAAGGATGTATTTAGTATTAGTAAACATCTGTAAAAACCTTGCATGTCCAATTGGTGATAGGCTAAATAAAATATATTACCCTTAGATACCACAGATTTCTGAGGTAGATTGAATTATCGGTCCTAGTTCTTGTCCTTGTCCTAGCTTCATATGCCTTTACTTCTGCTTGAAACTACAGTGCTTCCCAGTGTGGGCAGTTAACTCCCCATCCAACATTAGGCTTGCTCAGGAGAACTGCTTTGATAAGTGTAAGTTAGAGGGTCTGGAGAGACCCACACACGGTTAGGCTTGTCTTCTTGTGCGTCTGCCACTTGGTATAGGTGGGAGTTTATAGAACTTAAAATGAAATGTCACCTATTTTTTGAATAGGCAGTATTTGCATGATATAAAATTTCAAAGGAACCAAGGGGTACACAGTGAAAAGCAAGCATCTTCCTCAACTGTCCAGATTACCTCCCCAGAGGAAGCTTGTGTAACCTTCTAGAGAAACTGTATCCATATACAAGAGAAGTTGAGTAGCAGTATTACTGAGTCAGAAGCAAGTAAGATAGATAGGGGCTTCTGGATTAGTCTGAGAATCTGAATCTCTTATTTGAGAGTACACTATAATCTGAGAGATGTGCTCCTGTAGGCAGACCTATGAAGGACTTAGTGTGGACTGACCACCAATCTATAGAAGCACTTGTCACATAGAGCTATCTCATTTAAAACTCCTAAAAATTTACTGTTTCCAAAAGGCCCTCAAGGTTACTTTAGGCTATATCTGAAGAATGAGGTAGGGTGTTGCCTCTTGGGCTAAAGCAGGTAGCAAATAAGCACATAGTTGTGATTTCAATTTGTGCCAGACTCAAATTATTTGGTTCTCTCTGGTTAGACATAGATCATTCCAAGTAAGACCCAACACTTAAAGCACACATTAAAAGTAATTTTCATCAATTTACAGCAATATACAAGTTAATTATTTCCTCATTTAAACCTGTTTGGGAGGGGCATCTGAGTGGCTCAGTCAGTTGAGCATCTGACTTAGGCTCGCTCAGGTCATGATCTCACGGTTTGTGGGTTCAAGACCCACGTCAGGCTCTATGCTGACAGCTCAGAGCCTGGAACCTGCTTCAGATTCTGTGTCTCCCTCTCTCTCTGCTCCTCCCCCATTCGTGTTCTCTCTCTCTCTCTCTCTCTCTCAAAAATAAACATTAAAACATTTTTAAAAAATTGAGACTCGAAAAAAAATTAAGCTGAAATGGTGACTTACAAGTTTAATTAGTTTGTACTACAGATAAGACAGTACTTGATATTTCCATATGCAAAAATGTTTAAACCTTTACTCCTAAAAGGGTAATAAAATGAGCAAAACCACCACTGATCAAGTTGAAAATTTATTTACAAAACTTATTTTGCTTAAAAAACTCCTAAAGATTAACCAAAACATAAACCCTATCAAAGTTTATTACAATAATTATTCACAGAATCAATAGCTTAAAAAAAAACTGCCAAGAATACTTTAATGTAAAACCGCAATGTAAAAATAGGAACTTTAATTCTAGTGAGTAGAATAAAAGCAGATAAATAATCTTCAAAGGGAAAAAATACTTGAGGGAAAAAAACAGCATAACGTGTAAAGCAGGAAATTTAAATATCAGTTTAGTTCCGCATTGCCAACATGGCATTTATATCCCAGATGAGATTTCGTAATTGATCCATAATTTGCTTCAGCTGTTGATTCTTCTGTTTGAGTTTCTGTAGAAACAAAAGAATTTATCAAAAATGTTTCATGAATTATAGACCATGAAGTGAGAAGATTAACATGTCAAAAGTTAGAACTCTAATGATCCAGACAGAAATAAGCTTAAATACTTCCTTCATGCAGAAAAGGTCTCTATCTTTTCTGGCCACATATATTCTCTGAAAGGCATAATGAATTCTAATTCAGCCCACAGGGGCCTCTGGTTCCACCCCTGTGCCTCCCTTTCTGCCTCCATTCCCAATCAAAGAAACTAAGCTAAACGTTTAATTGTTTATAAAACCTAAGATACAGGTTTTCTAAGATGCAGTGTAGCCTAATGTCAAAAGTATAACCTCTAGAGCCAGAATCTTTTGGGTTCATGCTCCTCTCCTTCACTAACTACATATATGACATTGGCCCAATTACTTAAACTCTCTGTGCCTCAGTTTCCACATCAGAAGAACAGGGATAAATTTGAACCTACCTCCTAAGAGTTATTATGAGGATTAAAAGATTTGATTCACATAAATGTTAAAATTAGGTTGGCATATAAGTAAGCACTCAACAAATGTTCCTCGTAGGCACTGAACATAAAAAACCGTTAATACAGGAAATAAAGTTTAATGCAAATACAATGCCTGATGCAACTGGTCTTTGAAAAATGTGGCAGAAGCCACTCCTTGCCCACAGCAGGAAGTGCAATCTGCTTCTGCTTCTGAAAACTGAAGACCAATTGGCACAGTCTCTGATGTAATCTTGTTCACAGCTAAGATCTGCAGGATGCCCTCCCTGAACGCACATGGCTCTGAATCTCCATATCTGGGTTTCTACCAGACCACGGTTTATAAACTTGTCTGTAAGCACTTCCTTCAAATCCCATGTGGCAAATGTCTGCTGAGGTAAAACAAAATAGAGAACTTCTGGTCAAAGTACTTACTAGTTATTATAATAATAATCATTACTATTCAGTGACCTTTTAGAACCTTACATTAGGAAATAATATCTTTAATTAGATAATTTTAAAGCTACTATATTAAAATACCTCCAGATAAAGCAGTACATTCATTATAAAGAGGTCTAAAAATCTTAATTTTGATTTCATTAAAAATCAAACTAGGATTAAGTTATCCTATTTTATCTAGAGTCAGAGAGCAGGAAGAAGCTAAAACGGAGGAACAGGAAACTTTTACTGGAAAACAGAAAACAATGCACATAGATTTGAATGTTTAATATTAAATTTAATTCACATTTGAGGAGAGAACACAACACAGATAAAAACAGGATATACAGTACACAGGGCATGTGTACAGTATGCAGTCTCATGAAGCTCACGTTAACACTGTTTTTGGGAAAAAGATACTGTTAGTATTTTAGCTACTCAGTCTCCTTCGATTTCAGATTGGCCCATCTTCTAGTTCTGTTGTCACAAGTATGTGGCAGTTATTGAAGCAACTGTGCATAGAATCTAATCAAATGGACCCAGATAATTGGGTGGAATGATGGGTGACCAGATGGCGGGTACTAGGCCCGTAAAGTATTTTCCATCCTAGAGATCAAGAAACAGGTACTTCTGCCCGCCATCAAGGGGAGCAGCAAGCAGAGGGACACAGGAGTAAAGGTGCTCTACTGTATACTGGGAGGTGGGGGAAACCTCAGGCCCAGTTCTAACTTTGCCCCTAACTTGATATTTCATCTCGGAAAAATTCCTCCTCAGTTTTCTTATGAGATGGCCTCATATAATGGACGAGGCCCCTGCCAGTTCTATCTGTACACCCATATCTGGGAGCACAGTCAGTTACATAGACACCTGTGATGAAAGCCAGTGAGTTTAGTTGAGTGAACTAATTGCTGGCTTCAAAATGGTTCAGAGTCTGCTGCCATCCCCACTGAGCCATTGCTCACTCCCCCAGCCATGAGAGGCTGCCATTCCCACAACTCCCCTCTCTAATTTTTCAGGGACAGTGCAAAAGAGCTACTGAGTAAGAATACAAGGAACAGAAAGAAGGCAAGTTGACAAAAAAAAAAAAAAAAACTCATTTGAATTAGTACCTTCTGACATATCTTGAATATGATTACTTTTAAAAGTTTCAGAACTTTTCTTTGGAATGGAATTCTGAGCCTGTAACACATTCTGTTCTGTATTTACTGAGGATATGTTATGTACAAAGCTCCAGGTCAGGCATTGTAAAGGGAGAAAAATGAATAAGGAATAGTTTCTGCCTTGAAGAAATTCTGCATCAAGGAGGAAGAAAATAATGTCCAAGTGACTAGGCTGGTAGCCTGGGAAGGCAGATGCTGTGTGACCCCAGAAGATAGAGACCCTACTTCTGACTGGTGGGGTCAGTCTGGACAAGGGGTCCAGAAAACTGGTAGTGAGCAGAGTATTAGGAGGAGGAACTTGGGCTTGGTAGTAGGGGCCCATTAAAGTTCTGGAAGAAAAAATATGGTTAAAACTTGAATGAAAAAGGTTAACTAGACAGATGTGTGAGATGGATTCTCCTGAATAATTTTAATGGTGACAAATCTGTGCCCATGGAAAAGAAGAAAGAGGAATGATTTAAATTTTAAAAACAACTGAAAACCATTCAAAGGCCAAGCTTGGTGAAACAAGCTCAGTGATCAAATTTTCAGTATAAATTAAGGAGTAACTGGAAGTAATAAAATTATATTCTTGAGTCGTTAAAAATACACTTTAAAATCAATATCAAAACAGGTCCAATGGCTCCCATAGTGGGTGCATCACTGGCATAAATGCGTAACTTAGCAGTAAGACTACTTTCAAAGAATATTCCTTTGGAAATACAATTTTTTTTTTTTTTTAAAGTTTATTCATTTAAAAAAAAATTTTTTTTTTTCAACGTTTATTTATTTTTGGGACAGAGAGAGACAGAGCATGAACGGGGGAGGGGCAGAGAGAGAAGGAGACACAGAATCGGAAGCAGGCTCCAGGCTCTGAGCCATCAGCCCAGAGCCCGACACGGGGCTCGAACTCACGGACCGCGAGATGGTGACCTGGCTGAAGTCGGACGCTTAACCGACTGCGCCACCCAGGCGCCCCTAAAGTTTATTCATTTTTGAGAGAAAGAGACAGAGCATGAGCAGTGGAGGGGCAGAGAGAGAGAGGGAGACACAGAATCCGAAGTAGGCTCCAGGCTCTGAGCTGTCAGCACAGAGCCCGATGTGGGGCTTGAACTCACAAACCACAAGATCATGACCTGAGCCAAAGTCAGACACTTAACTGACTGAGCCACCCAGGTGCCCCTGGAAATACAAATTCTAATGTACTTGTCTAAAAAAATTTTGCCTTATTCTTCAAAAATGGACCCAGATAACTGGGTGAAATGATGGATGACTTAAGAAATAAAGAGAACTAAAAAAATGTAGGGTTTTCTCAAGGTAATATTCAACTCTAGGTGACTGTAATTAAAAAAATATATATGATATATTTTAAGGCACTTGGAAAATTTTTCTCAAAGATGCCACAAAGTTTTAAATTAAAAATAATTAGCAAAGAAAAATATCTAGAGCCAAAACACATCATGAAACTATCAACAGCAAAGCTGACAGTTATGCTTATGAGTGGTTAAACTGTAAATAAATTTTCATGACATGATACAGGATTTAATATATACAGTCTTGCCCGGATTGATTTTAACAGAGGTTGACAGCTGCTATTATCAAAATCCATCAGCTGTGCCTAACTTGTTACATTAACAGGTGAATGTGTAAGTAGAGCAGGCACTTAAAAATATGTTTATGTTAAGTCATACCATGTAATTTAATATTCACATAAAGGTTGTGACCACTGGTCAAAAAATGCTTTAATTTCTAAATGCATGGACTCAATGATATGTCAACCCTGTAAAAACTACCCACTCTTTCATTTTTCCATCAATAAAATAGTTTAAGCAAAATAGAACTCATTCTGATGTCCTTAAAACATATAGTCTCAAACAGGTGTTCAGTCTTTACTTGGGTTATTAGGGATTATGGAGTCTAGAATGCACAAAGAGAAAATAAAAAGTATTTAAATAAGCCAAACATCTGACTATTGAAACTAGACCATCCTGTCATCTCATGATTTATATCAAACACTAATTATAAAATTTTGTGTCGCCAAATTTCATGGCCTATGGTAGGTACTGGTGGTATATACATTGTTAGAAGCCAGGCAGACCATATATTAAATAGTAAACATACCAGTAATGTGGTGTACTGTACAATTTTAAGTACACAAAGATATAGTAGTATTTTGAAAATGACTGAATGAGAGTTCACTGAGGGGTATATAAAGCTTATTTTACATAGCTTATTTACAGTAAAAGGAAAATATACATTGTAATTAATTTTTGAATAATTTTAATTGAATGCCAAGAATATTTTATTACTGATTAGGTCCATAAAGCAACTTAATCATTTAATATAAGCAAATACCAATGTATTAAAAAATATGATCTGGTATATATTTATGTTTTTATTTAAGTTCCAGTTATTTTTGTAAATCTCTGTCACAACAAATGGGTACATGAAAGGGTGCTGCTTTGCTTCCACTAGAGTCTTCTGTCCTCAGAGAAGACCCCTAATCACTTGCATGAAATATGCATGGTGCCAGGCAACACACCTGACTGATTCGTGGCAGAAACTCCACACTTAGAATGATGGCTGGCACAGAGCAGGGACCAAAATATAGGAGTATTTTAATATTCAATAAAAAACCCCAAAAAGCCAAAGAAAAATCTTTCTAAATCCTAGAGGAGAAAAAATAAACAAACAAAAATTCCCTAGCAATCATTTTGAAGCTTGTTCTGTTTCTGTTTTCCAGTTAAATCTGGTATGTTGGTATTTCAAAACAAAAAGAGATACGGCCATTATTAAAAATTATTCATTTTAGTAGTCTAAGACAAATTACTTTCATGTGTGTTACTAGCTAAGATTGCTGTGAACCTTAAGCTCTACTACTATCACCTAATAATAGAAATTTTACATAACAGCAAAGAGAATAGATAAAAATAACAGACAAAAGGCATGTAAAATTTTAAGTTTATGAATATAGTTTATAAGTAGTTGAAAAAACAAATCAAAGAATTTAAACTATTTTTTAGTAGCATCTATATGATCAGAAAATTAGATCAGGGCAACATTTTACCATCTGTAGGTAGCTATTAAAAAAAAATTCTTTGGGGCACCCAGATGGCTTAGTCACTTAAGCATCCCACTTCAGTTCAGGCTGTGATCTTGCAGTTTGTGAGTTTGAATCCCACATCAGGCTCTCTGCTGTCAGTGTAGAGCCCACTTCAGATCCTCTGCCCCCCACCCCTCACCTCACCCCTCCCCTGCTCGCTGTATTCTCTCTCTCAAAAATAAACATTTGAAAAAAAATTCTTAAAAAAAAATGATATTCTTCACAGAAACACTCAGGTGTGTGTGCCATCAAGGCAGAAAAATATATCCATTGATCACGAGCTTAGTGTTATAAAGATTTTCAATTACGGGAGCCTGGGTGGCTCAGTCAGTTAAATGTCTGACTCTTGATTTTGGCTCAGGTCATGATCTTACAGTTTGTGAGTTCGAGCCCCATGCCAGGCTTTGTGCTGATAGCGCAGAGCCTGCTTGGGATTCTCTCTCTCCTTTTTGCTCCGCCCCTCCCCTGCTCGCTCTCTCTCTCAAAATAAATATACATTAAAAATTTTTTCAATTATACATTTTAATCTTGTATTCTAGAAGCGAAGTATAAAGTTGAATGAAATTGGAAGAAAAGAATAAATAAAATAACGTTAGTAGCACTGATTATATGTAACTTTATTAATAGTCAAAATATGTGTTACATTCAATTCACACATAATGTTTTATTTCAGGAATGAATTAAAACTTTTTTAGGTTAAAAAAATCCACTTTGCTTAGTTTTGGCTATTTTCTCTTCTGCCTTATTTTTTGGATTTCAGTTTGAGTTAACCAAATCTTAGTCGTCCCTCCTCCTTTTTTGTTTACACCTCTGTTTACTGCCTTATTCTCCATTCCTGTTTCAAAATATAATAACAGTTTCTAGGAAGTAAGAGAGAGTATGAGACCATCAAATGAGTATTTCTCCTGCCACTCAAGATACTTTCCCCCTAAATTCTCCTTTAAAAAATAGCTCCTATAGAAATCTAGGGCTAAGCTTTAAATCTGTTCAATTAAAACATCTAAACAGATTCTTTCTTCTTTGTAATAAACTTCAATATGTTAACTAAAACAAGTTTTACCCCAAAGTTAGAAGCACTTAAAACAGCAAAATCAGCATTCAAATAATTTAATCAAAGAAAGAGTTCTTAAATGCTTTAAGTATAGATGGGAACACAAAACTTGAAATATGGGCTTTTATTCCATAAATAGACAAATGTTCAGAAATACTGTGTATCTATTTTGTGTATTGAAATAAACCTGCTGCAGATAAACACTGTGGACTAAATACCTGTGCTTATCTCTTTTTCTCAAAGCCCTAATAAAATGGCAGGAGATAAATGAAAAAAGTTATAAACCCATGTGGAGAAAAATGATCGGAAAGGAAGCAGCAGCAGATACAAGGTGGTAAAGTTTAAGAGGACAAGTAGAAGGGGAGTGGTAAATGACTTAGGAGGAAACTATAGTCCAGGTGGATGCAGGGACGATGCCACTGAGAGCAGGGAGACTGCTGTGCCATGGAAACTGCACCAGGTGAGGCCTGGGGATGAAAACTGGAGGAACAGCTCAAAGAGCTCCAGGGACTACCAAGAGCCGCACATGCTCACTCCCACTCCTTACAAACAGGTGACTGAGTACCCTCTCCCTGTGCCCTGTCCCACCTCTAAGGATCAGGAGGTTTGTTTTTTATGAAACTGAACCACAACAGCTGTGGATTTAGTCCTACTAGCACTGCAGAATGCAAGAGGACAAGAGCATATCTATGTAGGACACTGGAAGATTCTTCTCTGAAGAAACTGAACAGACTTAAAAAAAAAAAAGCCTCAGAAAATGATTGTTGGGGATCCCCCAAGGAGAACACCTATCTTGACATGAAGTCCACTCACAAAGCCTATTATTAGCTTTCTAGAGCCTCATTCTTAAAATATAAATGGCTCATGAGTAAACATCAGATGTTCACCAGATCTTTTAGAGCCTCAATTTAGAAAGACAACAAAATGAAATAGATAGCAGTTGCAAACTCTTGACACGTGACCTGGTTTTGTACAGCCTGTGAGCTAAGGATGGTTTTTATATCACAACAAAGATCATGAATGTCTCACAAAGCCTAAAATATTTATTATCTGGTCCTTTAAAGTTTGCCAAACCCTATTTGAGAAGATTATGGAAGAATACCTTCAAATTTCTGAGGGAAATTAATTTACAACACAGAATTTTTATAGCCAGCCGAACTATCAAGTGGACAGCTACGGGAAGACTAAAACTTAAGTCCCTGCATTCGTTCTGAAGAAGCCACTGATATTTGAACCTAACCAACAAGGCAGTAAACCAAGAGAAAGGAAGACAGGAGACTGAGAGAACAGTGAAGCCAACAGAAGGGGTGAAGGAAGCCCCAGGACAATGCTAAACAGCAGGCCTAGACAGCATTCAATCCACACCTTGCAAGATGATGGGAGGATTTGGGTAGGGGTGGGGGGAAAGAACCAATAAATTTCCTGATAATTTTGACTCTGTGGAAAGTTGGAAAACAGTACTGAGATGCTGCTACAGATGCATAAAGAACTAACCAAAAATTTTAAAAAATTACTTATTAACCTGGAGGCTAATTATTAACTCCAGATGGACAAAAAAATCGTTCAAGAAAAGGACACTAGTTTAATATGTGGCTAAGGAATAAACAATATTTATGTGCCTTAATACACAGAATATTTTCTGAGCCTCAATTATAACTGTATCGGAAACACTGGGGTAAGGAAAGTATGTAGGTGGGTCCATGAGAGGGAGAGACTGGAAGAAAGCTAAATCCTCAACTGGGGAAAGAAATTTTTTTATATATCTTATCCTTTGTATCAATCATATCCTTCTCTTAAAATTCACAACATTCTAAATCAATAGCTAATAAGATTTTTTGGATTACCTACTGTCAAAGTATTACTGTATTCCGATTATATAAAAGACCTTTTTTAAAAAATCAAGTGTTACTTCTAAGCCATCAAATTAGAAAAAAAAAGAAGAGGAACTCAGAGAAATGAAAAGTGAAATGAAACCTATATTAAGAAAGATTATATTTTAATTTACACAGCCTTCTTTTTTTCTCTAAAATACATAAAATCTTCTATGGTAGAGAACAAACTCTATGTCACACGTAGTAGTCTGAAATCAAAGTTACCACTATAATGCTATTTTGTTTATGTGCATAATCCATTGTATTTTATTAAAAAAGGCTTATTCCAGGAAAAAGTAACAGAGAACATCTATTGTGAATTAATGCATAGATTATCAAGAGAAACATATAACACTTCTTTTTTTTATTAAAAAAAATTTTTTTTAAATGTTTATTTATTTTTGAGACAATGCAAGACACAGAGTGCAAGCAGGGGAGGGGCAGACAGAGGGAGATACAGAATCTGAAGCAGGCTCCAGGCTCTGAGCTGTCAGCCCAGATCCCGACATGGGGCTCGAACTCATGAACTGTGAGATCATGACCTGAGCCAAACTCGGATGCTTAACTGACTGAGCCACTCAGGTGCCCCAAAACATATTTCTTAATAAATGAATGCTTCGTATCTCTACCAAACACCATTTGTTCTTCAAAATATAAATTAAAAGTTCCTAATCACCTCCTCACCCCCTACAGATTTCTTGCTGTACGTTCTTTATGCTCATTCATTACTATCAAATTTTCTTGAAATCTTCTTAATCTGTATTTCTCCTTTTATGAAAAAAATGAAATAAAACTTTATAAAATCCAGCTTTTTCCTTTCTCCTGGTTTTGATATACATTTTTCTCTTAATTTTCCAATATTTTGTTTTTCAGGTCTTATTTTCAACTCTGAAATTAATTTTGACATATGGCATAATGTAAAAGCTAGCTAACTTCCCCTAAAGCTTCTATTTTTAAAGAAAAATTTTCCAAACAATCCCTCTTCTGTCATAATAAATTCTCATATGTAATAGGAAGACTATTTTTTCTGGCTATTTTATTAATCTGTCTCATACCAGTATTTCACAATTTTTTTTTTATAATATTCTCCATACTGTGTTTTAATTTTTGAAGCAAAGAGATCTGTTTCATTACTCTTTGAGAATTTTCCTTGATGTTTTAGTTTGTTTGCAAGAAAAAATTCCAATTTGGATTTTATTTGGATTTGTTTTTTCATTGGTATTGCACTAAAATCTTATTATTTTGTGTACTTTTTTTTTTAAATTTTTTTAACGTTTTATTTATTTTTGAGACAGAGAGAGACAGAGCATGAATGGGGGAGGGGCAGAGAGAGGGAGACACAGAATCGGAAGCAGGCTCCAGGCTCTGAGCCATCAGCCCAGAACCCGATGCGGGGCTCGAACTCACAGACTGAGAGATGGTGACCTGAGCTGTAGTCAGACACTTAACTGACTGAGCCACCCAGGCGCCCCTATTTTGTGTACTTTTAAGAGAATTCACACTCAATACTGGCATTTTTAGAATATTTATTGTCCACACAAGAACTTTATGTGTTCTTTTAATTATTCAAAACTTCATTATGTATTTTGTATTATAATTTATTTATTCTGAGAGACAGAGAGAGTGCGCGCACAAGTGGAGGAAGGGAGGAGAGAGAGAACCCCAAGCAGACTCTGTTCTGTCAGCACACAGCCTGATGCACGGTTCCATCTCCCAAGCCAAGAGATCATGACCTGAGCTGAGATCAAGAGTCCACTTACCCAACAGCCACCCAGGCACCCGTTTTTTATGTATCTTAACAAGTTTAGTCACATAAATCATTGAGGTAATTCCTAACTAAATATTTGTTGTTGCAAATGTGAATAGGATCTTACAATCCAATTACTTTATAGCAAGTGAGAAATCAAATAACTATGTCCTGGGTTAGGAGATTATAGGGAACATGTTGCAAAAATTTTCTATTTGTGAATTTTTATCATTTGCTGCTCCAAATATGCCATAAGCTAGAAAGCAAGAATTCTGCCTAGAAAAGAAAAGAGTAAATGAGTTGTGACTGAATGCCCATGAAGTTTTTCTAAGAGCTTTATGGCATGAATTCTGCAATCTCTCTTTTGACTATTCAGGTGGCTTTTCTGCTTACCTTTTTAGTTCTTGGTTATACTCTTAACTAGGTTACATTTGCCACAGAAACGACTTCATGTAATTCTAGAATGCAAATTATGTCTTTGAGTTACATAGACACCCTTGTAATTTTTATCCATGACTGCAAAATATAAAATACATAGACTGATAACTCACCTTATTCACTTCAGCAATTTCTCGCCTCTCTTCACTAGCAAAACGAGGTGGACCAGTGCGGTCCTCATTCTTTGAGCCATCTTCTTCCACATATGGAATCAGTTGCTGAGAATGAGAGACAAGAGTTAAAAGTTAAAAACATGATATGAAGTTTGCAGTTACATGGGTATACAAAATGTCTCTGATTAAGGTTAGTTTGTATGCTTTTCTTTTTTTTTTTTCAACGTTTATTTATTTTGGGGACAGAGAGAGACAGAGCATGAACAGGGGAGGGGCAGAGAGAGAGGGAGACACAGAATCGGAAACAGGCTCCAGGCTCCGAGCCATCAGCCCAGAGCCCGACGCGGGGCTCGAACTCACGGACCGCGAGATGGTGACCTGGCTGAAGTCGGCCGCTTAACCGACTGCGCCACCCAGGCGCCCCGTATGCTTTTCTTTTAATGGTATATAAATAAATTTCAATTCAGGTGATAGCCTAAAATAACAGCATTAGAAGTTTATCATTTCAGTGACTTCTACACATTAGCTTTTCAGGTTTCTTTTGCAAAACAGCCCTTATAACATTACATTAACTGTTGCTTACAATTAAATAATACCCTATCCATTCAATCAGCAAATACTGAGTTCCCAGACACTGGGTGAGATACTACAAAAATAATGACAAGTAAGGTGTGATCCCTGCCCCTAATAAATGTATAGTCCTAACAAATGTATAGTCCATTGAGATAGAACAGACTTTCTTTCATCTATACTAGAAAGAAAGGAACTTCATGGATGTGCATTATATAAATGTCATTTACTTTGCTATCTAGAACTTCAGCGTCTATGCAGATTTCTAGATGTCTTAACTGGTTGGGAGAAAGATATTTTGTAGGAGAAAAAATTATACAGCAATGAAACATCAGAATTAATAATGAAACATGTATGGCTTATGATAAGGTCTATTTGATGAAGGCCCTCATAAATGTGACAGAGACTTCAGGAATCATTTAGTCTTTTCCATCTTACATTAACAATGTAGGAACAGCCAGAGGTGAACACATGGTACAACCAGGAGTCATCTGGCCAAACTTCAAATTCTTGGGACAGATATAAACTTATCCACATCCACAACCACTCTGTCTTCCTTTCCTCTCCCAATGCAGAATTGTCCTCCCTCCTGAAGATGATTAATTTCTATTCCTGTGCTCTCATTTCTTCACCCTCCCCCCAGTCTCTCTTCCTACTGCTTTCTTGCTTTATAATCTAAACATGTCTGGTCTCTCTCATTTAAAGGCTTTTTTCCTTTCCTTTCCCCCAAACCCTTGATGCCAACCATCCTTCCATCTACTGTTTTTCTCTCTTTTTGTCTAAGCGTTTTGAAGATGAATGTCTACTTGTTGGCTCCAGTTCCTTATTTCCCGTTTAATCTTCAACCCATTGCGATCTGATTTCTAATTGCTAACATCTCACCAAAGCTCTGCTCATATAGACCAATGATTTCCCACTAGCAAAATCTACTGGACAGTTTTCATTCTCTGTTTCCCTTTGCTGCAGCATCTGACAATGTCGACCACATTTCTGATCTTTCTTCTGTATTTCTGACCACTTCTTTTCAGGCTGTTTTGGAGTTTACGCTTTTCTCTGTTCATCCTTTACATGCTGATCACTCAAAAAGGAAGCACTCAACACAAAAAATTGTTTTCTATATGTAGTGAGAACATCCAGACCTTCCCAGCTACTTGTGTTGGCAGAGACAGAACTTGTCAACAGGAAAGGGCCACCTATAAAAATATCATATACCTAGTGAACTGAATATATCTATGACCCAAGATGAAGTTTAAGAAATATATTTTACAACTAAAGTGATTCCACTCAGCTAATCTAAATTAATAACGATGAAAACATAATCTTTCATCTGTAAAGGGCTTACATGAAAACTATTTTAAAAGGATTTTACAACACTAAAATTCCTGCTAAAAAAATCATGTACTGATTTAATACAGACACCAGCAGTATTAATAAAAATTGCCATAGATCACTCTCTTCTCTAACAACAAAAGTTCACTATAAGCCTAGATGTTAAAATCTGTAAGGTATTAACATGAAAAGATAGTACTAATTCTATGCATACGTATCCTATTTTTATCTTCTCTAGTCGGAAGTAAAACCAATATAATTCAAACTCTGGAAATACTGTGCAAATAGAGAGACAGGAAAACATTACAAATGTCCTGCATCTTATATCATCCTCCCTCTACCACTAACACTTGCCTCCACTGGAATGGGATCCATCCCTCCACAATTTTCATTGCATTTGTCATAGACCAATCTCAGCTTCCTGAAGAGAATAGAAAGTTGGCGAAGGTGGTCCTGTAGCTTTGCCAGCCGGTCTTGATATGTTCCAGTATGGTATGTGACACCATTTGGCAGCTTATCGAACAAAACAAAAACAAGAAAAATATGAAGTAATGACCATCGAGATTTTCTAGAAGTAAAGCTGGCAGAACAGAAATATTTTCTTAAGCACTGCATAAAAGCAAACTGTTCCTCACAATCAAGTGTAAAATTTTAAGATTTGAAGAGTAATATTTGCTCATTTGTTAGCTCCTTGGCATACTGCTTCAGTGCTGTAAAACAGCTCTGGAAAAAACTGCATGATAAGCGTCTCTGTCCAGCTGAAAAACTTTCCCCTCTAATATTTGAAGTATGTTAAAACTTTAAAAATAATGCCATGATTTTAATATTGCTTACTATTTAAAAAAGGCAGCAAGCTGCTGAACTTACCTTGGAAGTTAAAAACAAAATGCAATTTAAACTGGGAAGTTAAAAACGAAAAAGCAAAAGAAAAGTACAAAATACAAAGTGAAGATCATGACTTTTCAGCAGAAGAAAGGAACAGTATACTGCTGCTATTGCAAAATGATCTCAAAATAACTAAAAGATCATTAAGATGCTCAAGGCATGCACTAAAGCATAAAGCTGTCACCAAAAGTTTTACTTTAAAAAGAAATCAACAGCAGGAGAGACAGATGCAAATCAATCTATACTTGAGGATCATTAATAAATTATTGCAAGTAACTGCTATGATCACAGCTCTGTCTTGGATGCTTATATATTTTTAATTCAGGACTTTTATCAAAAGAAGCCAAAAAAGTATGTATTGAAATGGTAAATTCACAGACATATGGAAATTGACTATTATTTAGAACTTATAAATAAATGCACCTTTTGTGCATTGCTGAACCTCATGAACAAGCTCTTCCTTTCTTTGTACATCAAAATATTCTGTACAGTATTTTATTTCCACAATTTGATGTGTGAAATCATCCTAACATTTGAATTAACAATACTTGTACCATGTTTTCTAGTATATGAGGTGCTTTGATTGTAAGCATTCACTCATACACTTATCTTGGGGATTGAAATGACTTAAAACCAAGACGCTAACTACTACCCGATAGATAAGATTAGCTAGTCTTTCTAAACCTCAGTTTACTCTTTTTTTCTACACAGATGAGGTAGCAATACAAAAAAAAAAAAATGCATAGGACAGTACTTGGAGAAAAAAAGAAGACAGGATACTATCATTGCAAGTAGATAAAACCATAAACATGAAAAAAGGACCGGAAAGGCCTATAAGTAGTTGATAAAAACATGTAATAGGAAGTCAGCTTGAATAATTACTTGTTTTCTATCATTTCCCAATTTCCTGCAATATTATGATTTATAAGTTAAGGAGATGGACCTTCTGAAATTATCTGAAATGAGTTATTAGGATTTTCAGCAATTTTTTTTTAATGTTTATTTTGAGAGTGTGTGAGTGAGCGCAAGGTAGAGGCAGAGAAAGAGGGAGAGAGAATCCCATGGGGGGCTCAATCCCATGGCCCTGGTATCATTTTCTGAGTCAAAATCAAGAGTTGGACGCTCAACTGACTGAGCTACCCAGACGTCCCAATTTTCAAAAATTCTCAAGCATTTCAACACTCTGAGGACGATACCTCCAAGAAACGTGATAAAATATCAAAGGCTGAATCAGTCGAAACTTTTAAAGAAAAAAGGCATTACAAGTTCACCCCCAAAAAGGGCTTGAACTAAATACAATGTAGAGTTTGTCAGGAACCTTCAGTTAACAAACTTTCGTAATACTAACAAACCAGAGAACAGTCTCAGAGGCTCCCTGCTTTCCTGTTTGGGTGACAATAGGCGGTATAATGATTACATCTTGCATACAAAGCACTGTACCTTTACCTGTACCTTTATGTAGTAGGTTTAGTACTTGGCCCATATTTTCTACTTTGTGAAGACTGTAAGTTATTCACATTTATATCCCTGTGTTTAGTATAGTGCATACCCACAAAAGGTTTTAAAGTACAGTCTGAATTATTTTACTTCAATGAATTATTTTATCCATATATCTGTACTTAAAATTCACTAAGAAGTGTGTGTTATGTAAAAGAAGTAAATCCTTTCAGAAAGAAAAACAAAATCCTTTTGAAATGCAAAGTGTCCCCCTCTTCAAGTATACCCACTTAACCAAGTCTGGGTATTAGTTTTCATAGACAGCATTAGATTCTCAAAGAAGGGAAGATTTAATTTCTCCAAAAAATCTTTCACACTTTTCATGTGTCAGACAGTATTCTAAAAGCTAAGGTACAATAGTGAACATAGGAGGCAAGGTTTCCTCTACCACAGAATATAAGTTGTAATAGTGCCTAAGATCTTTTGGTATATATCCATAAGGTACACGTTTAGCTGAAAAGCTCATCAATAACCATCGCACTCTTGAATACTGAGGAAGATCTGTAAATATATGATCACATCCCTGGACACTAAAAAGGCGTTCAATTAAATTCAACATTCATTCTTAAATATAAAACAGTAAAAATTTCCCAGCACTACAAAATACATGTATCTTGGTTAAAAACTCAGCAGCATGATTAATGTAGAAACATTAAAAGCATCCTCACTGAAGTCAGGAACAGAACAGGATGTTTATTAAGACCACTAATACAAATAGTGAACACTATTCTGGAGGCCCTGGCCAAAGCAATTAGAAAAATAGAAAAAGTTGAAACATTAAAAAGGAAGTGGTCTAATCATCACTATATATGGATAAGATATAAATGATAAAGTGCTACTCTCAACAAAGGTAGTCAAGAAAGAGATGGGCACAAAACTAATAGAAAATAGCTTTGCTTTCATATATGAAAACAAATGAAAATGAGAAAGGAAAAAGACCCCACTTACAATAGCAACAATAAAGATAAAATATCCAGGAACAGACTTTAAAATTTTCAAGATAAAGAAGAAAACTTAAATAGTTCACAGGAGAAAATAAAAGGTATTTGTGCTCTTGGTTAGTAAGATTCAACATCACATTGACGTAAGGTCTCTCTAGGTTAAATCAACCTAATAAAATGCTAGCAGGTTTTTCTCAGAACTAATCAAGCTATTCTAAAGTACATGTGGAAAAATAAACAAGGATAGCCATGGCAATTTTGGAAATAAGATAAACAGATTATAGAGTCACAATAAATGTAAGAAAATTTGGGATTACTACATAAATGACAGGCAACCAAATGTAATAGAGCATCCAGAAATAGATTCTTTTGTATGAAGTAGCATCTGAGATCAATGGAAGAGGAAAATGAATTATTCAACCTTTTGGAAAACAAAGGGCTGGGGCCATACCTCACACTTTATAGAAGGATAAATTCCATATGCTTTAAAGTTTTAGATATAAAAATGGAAACAAAACCCAGAAATCTTCCTGAATTTGCAGTGGGAAAGTCCTTCCTAACTAGACATAGAACCCAAAAGCCCTAAGAGACTGATAAATTCAACTACCTTAAAAAAATACATATGCAAAACTTCCATAATCAGAGCCAAAGGGCAAACAACAGACTAGGGGAAAAATACTTGCAAGTTCTATCACATAGACCCAAGTTCTTCTAATATGTAAATAGCCAAATCTTATAAATTGAGGGAGAGGGTAAAAAAGACCAAAAAAAAAAAAAAAACCAAACAAAAAAACCCCACAAACTAAAAAACAAAAAAACACACACAAAACAAAAAAACACACAGAAAGGGGGGGGGGCAAATAATATGAACAAGCAGCTAGCAGAAAAGGAAATATGATTCATAAATGTATGAAGAGATGCTCAAACTCATTCCTCATTAAAACTAGAAGAAATGTAGATTTTCATCTATCAGATGATCAAAGGTCCAAAAATATAACTCGCTATTAGTCAGAGCCCGGTTGTTGGTCTCGGTTAGCACATGGTAGCATAAGCTGGTACAATCCCCATGGAGGGCAATTCATCAAAATTTATCTAATTACAGAAGCACAGAGCCACTTCCAAGAATTCATCCTACAGGTATACTTGCACATTTATGCAGGAGGTTATTCACTGCAGCATAACAGTGAGAGATTAAAAGCAACCCAAATGCCTAGAGAATGAGATGAATAAATTACAGTCTTTCCATGAATTGTATTACTGTAAATACACCCTAAAAGGAAAAGGAGATATATTCTGTGCAGATATCAACAAATCCAAAATATACCAAATGAAAAAAGCAAGGTGCAAAGTGTTGTGTATAATATACTGTTATTTGTGCAAAAACAGGAAAAAATGAAAGAATAAACACACACATTGCTAAAATATGCAAAGAATATCTAGAGGGATACATAAGAATAATCATAAAAAGCATTAACATTTATTGCCTGTGGAAAGGGGTTAGAGAGCCAGCAGACAGGGATGGGAGGGATACTGTCCATTTTATGGTCCTTTTTTTAATTTGTGAATTCTGAATATATTACATATTAAATATTTTTTTCATATTTAAAGGATAACAAAACCAAAGCAATATTTTCTTACGCAGGGAAGCTTAACCTGGGACCTAGCAATCCTTGAAGAAAATTCCCCCTCAAATTTTATTCAGAATATATAGATGTGCATTTTTCTGAGAAGAGAACCCATACTTTCCCATCAAATTCTTAAGGGGCTAGTAGAGACCTAATAACCACCTCTCTAAAAACACTTAGAAATAGGGTGTGTGGGTGGTTCAGTTGGATAGGCGTCCAACTTTGACTCAGGTCATGATCTCACGGTTTGTGGGTTTGAGCCCCATGTCGGGCTCTGTGCTGACAGCTCAGAGCCTGGAGCTTGCTTCAGACTGTGCCTCCCTCTCTCTGCCCCTCTCCTGCTCGCACTCTGTCTCTCTTTCTCAAAAATAAACACTAAAAAAATTTAAAAAATAATAATCTCAGGAGTTTGTATTTATGGTGCTTCATCCTTCTGGATTAGTAATATGGAAGGTAATTTAAAAATTTTTAAGACTAAAAACTGTATTAATAATTAGGTTACATGTAGTCCTGTTTGTTCCACTTCTTCTTCCAGCTTTTTGGAAATGAAGGATCACATTCTTGCTTCTTCTTCTGCCAATTATGACAGGTCTCAAAGTCTTACATGAGTTAAACCCCAGAATTCACAATATAAGAGGCACCAAGAAATAACAACCATAGTCCCTTACAAATTGGTTTTGAATATATGTCTACATGTAATCTAGTTATTAATACTTTAAAAATTTTTTTTTAAGTTTGTTTATTTTGAGAGAGAGAGAGAGGCAGGGGGGAGGGGCAGAGAGAGAGGGAAAGAGAGATCATCCAAAGCAGGCTCCACACTGTCAGTGTAGAGCCGATGTGGGGCTTGAATTCACTAACCGTGAGACCATGACCTTTTGAAAGAGTTTGGTTCTTTCAGTGTAGGTCATGGGTGTGTATTATACCTCTTAATAATACAAAGTGTTTGACAGCAAGTTAGTATTATAAAGCAATTAGTAGGAAAAACTACCAGTTATGTGTGATGTTTGGTAAGTTCTTCTTTCTCTATTTAAGCCTCAGTTTCCTTAACTGTAACATAAGGATAAAAATACTTCTTTAGAACCTTACAACAGTTTGTGTGAGCAAGGAAAATGCTTGATAAATGTTAGCTAGAAGATCTACTAGTCCTAATTCAGTACTTTGCATATAGTAGGTTAAAAATATGTACGGGGCAGCTGGGTGGCTCAGTGGGTTGAGCGTCCGACTTCAGCTCAGGTCATGATCTCACGGTTCATGAGGCATCAGGCTCTGTGCTCATAGCTCAGAGCCTGGAGCCTACTTCGGATTCTGTGTCTCCCTCTCACTCTGCCTCTCTCCCACTCGTGTTCTTTCTCTGCCTCTCAAAAATAAAGAAACATAATAAAAAAAAATTTTTAAATAAACATTTACTAAATTCTGAGAAATCATTTAACACTATAATCATTTTAGATATTAATCTATTAATTTTTAAATAATTAGCAGATTTCATATCTTCTCTTGGATTCCCTTTGTATTGTTTTTCACACTGGCCTATTGACACGGTTAAAACATTTTCTATGCACTGGATTACTTGTACAGTACAGAACATTACTGAATTACAGTACATTATTGAAATCAGTTGTAAGAGTCTTAGACCTGGTTTCAAATTTACCCTATCACTGACTTGCTTTGCACAAGTCACTTCACCTCTCTACCAGAAGCCTCAAAAACAAGAATGACGTCCACATGACATACCAGTAAGATAAGCAAGCGTCAAAATTAAGTAGTATGTGTTAGAACAACTGGATATCCAAATGCAAAAAAATGCATTTGGATCCTTATTTATCATGATATCCAGGAAAATAAAGTCAATGTGCATTATGGACCTCCATGTAAAACCTAAAACTACAAAACTTCCAGAAGAAAACACAGGGGAAAATCTTTTTCACCTTGGGTTAGGCAAAGATTGTTTTCGGTGTGATGTCAAAAGTAAAATCTGTAAAAGAACAAATTGATAAATTCGATTCCATCAAAATTTAAAATGTCTCTTCAAAAGGCAATGTGAGGAGAACAAAAAGCCACAGACTGGGAGAAGGCATCTGCAAAGCAAAAAGACATACAATAACAAGTGTTGTCAAGGATGAAGAGTAACTGGAACCCTCAAACACTGATGGGATTGTAGAAAAGTTTGAAAAGTTTCTCAAAATGTTAATAGATATTTGCCCTATTATCCAACAGTCCCACTCTAGGCATCTAACCGCTTAAGAGAAATGAAACACGTGTTCACACAAACATTTGTTAGGTGAACATTCATAGTATTCTTCACAGCCAAAATGACCGTCAGCAGATGAACAGATACACAAACTGTCATATATTCATACAATGGGACACTACTCAGAAATCAAAAGGAATGTACTATTGATATATCCTGAGTCATAGAAGCCAGACCAAAAACAAAACAAAAAACGACATAGTGTATGATTCTATTTATATGAACCTCTAGAAAATACAAAGGAATATATGGTGCCACAAAGCAAATCCAAAGTTGCCTGCGGATGTAAGTAAGGCCAGAGTAAAGACTTAAACGAGGCATGAGGAAAACTTTTTGGAGTGGTGGATAATGGTTTCCTAAGTATATACACATGCCAAAACTTTAAATAAATGCATTTTATTGTATGTCAGTTATACCAAAATAAAAATGTTTAACAAAACTGGGTAGCAGAATCTGAATTCTTCAGCTCCTTAGGTCCTCTGTATTTTGTTTGAAAACGAGATGAAAGTTAAGCCAGTCTAGTGAGGTTAACAGAGTGAGAGACCCACCGTTACCCTTAAAGGTACAAGAGTTTGCCTAATAACTAGAGAATCCGGTGGAATGTAGAAGATGAGGCTTCAATCTTCCAGAAGTCCTATCTGGAAAACATCACCTTAACATCGCAGAATCCTGGGGACAGGCACATCATTGGGGAATACTTCTGAATACAAATGGGGCGACCCTATACTTGAGGTTTGCCCAGGGCAGCCCCGTTTAACGCCCAGCGGCCTCACGTAACGACTAAGCCAGCGCCCCTTTCCTCCAAGAAGCATCCGCTCTCTCCACGCGCGGCCCGGAGCGCGCCCACCCTCCTTCCCACCTGCATGTTCCTTAGGAGCTGGAAGATCTCCATGGTGCGGTACACGATGTCCTGCACGGTCTCCTGCCCGATCCGGCAAAGCGATGCCGTGTTGACCTCCCGGGCGGCCTGCTGAGCCTGAGGCCCGCCGAAGGGCCCCGGCGCCATCCCAGACGCCGCCAACGGAGGGGTGGACATGGCGAGGCTGCGGCCTCAGGCCGACAGGGCCTGAGAGCAGGCGTCAGGGGTTCCCGTCTGCCTCGGGCTGAGCTGTTGCCGGCCTCTGCGGAAAGAGGCGCTGGTAAGACTACGGCGGCCCGATTTCAAAACAGCGGCTGGGACTTCCGCCCACCGTGACGTAACGCGTCATCTCAACGTCACGGGAACCGCCCTCTTGGTGGCCTCCTGGGAACTTACCTCGGCCTAAAGCCGGCCGGGATTGGACCGGAAGCCCGGGTGGGGCGGGACGGAGGAGTTGAGCAGCCAATCATCGGCTGTACTCCAGCCAGAGGGCGGTGCTCGTGCTGTGAGGTGGCTGAGCTTTCCCGGAGTTCTTTCCTGGAGTCTGAGCCTGTCATTAGAATTCCTGAAAAGAGCTCTTATTTTGTATTAGTTTGCTTGCTGAGATTTCTCGTAACAAGTCTGTGACGTTTGCAGACTCAGAGGGGCTAGTATATTTTGTTGAGTCGCATACCCCTTAACTGGTAGCCTGCGATTTGAATTTAGAAAATGAAATTCCTGATCTTGTATGCTTCACTGTGACCGGATACGGACTCCGCATTTGCTATTGGCCCCTGCTCAGATGTTGGTTTATTCGAATAGCTTTCCCGATCACTCTAGAAAGTTAAGACTACACACACTCCCACACACTTACCTACTTACTTTTCTGACTTTGGCGCTGATTACAGTCCACGCTCTATATAATTTAAAGTTTACTTTTTGATTTCCCCTCACCTTAGACATACGCTAGAATGCCAACTGTTAAACACAGAGACTATGCCTATTTTATTCATTTACTGTATTCTCAGCACTTAGCGATTTGCATATAGAAAGCACTCAATAACTACATGTTGAGCGACATTATAAATGTAGGAAAAATTTAAATAAAGCCATTCTCCCATCTACCTCTTACTGCTCATTTGCAAAGGGGAGGGGGTGAGTCAAGAATGTGAAAAATGGTGATTGGCACAGAAGTTGTGCATTTTAAAAAGTATCTGAACGTTGTATTGTAAGTACTTAATAAAGGAAATAGTTACTAAAAATTACACAGGAATCATTGTAGAGATTTTAAAGATAGTGATTTACAGGTCCTTAGCGAGCAATTATGATTTCACAAATCTTTACCTCCTATATGCTGGGTACTAGGAATGGAGATAGGAGTAGTGAACAGGTGAGGCAAAGCCCTGTCCTCCTGAGACAAACAGAACACTAATTATTATGATGAGTATTTTGAAGCAAAAGTTAAAGATTCTGATACCAAGGTGCTAGCAATTTAGGAGATCAGGAACAATCTGAAGGGAATAAGTTGGGCCCTGATGGTGAATGGAAGAGGATGCTGAACATTGGAGCCTTTTCTATGAGAGGGTCATGGGACAAGGAAGGCCAGTGGCAAGTGAAGAGGCCTCCAAATGCTTTCTAGGGTCTGAAATTTAGCATGAGGATAAGGGTCAGGAAATAAGGCTGAGGACAGAGACAAGGCATGTCAAGCAGTTTGGGCTTTATTCTGAGTGAAACAGCGAGCCATTGAAGAGTTTCAGGAGAGAGGAATAATTATCAGAAATATTCAGTTTGGAAGGCGTATTCTGGCTGCTAAATGGAGAATGATGGGTATGTACTGTCTCCTTTTTCCCTCTCAAAGAAAGATGGTGATGATCTGTATTAGAGAGCTTGTACAGTGTGTAACTTTGAGTAAATATTTATAAGTGGAATCTAGAGAACTTGATGTCGATTGGATTGGAGCATGAAGGAGAGGAAGGAACTAAAGATGACACATGTTTCTGCCTTGAACAGATGGGTGATGTTTATGCCATTTACCAATAGGGTACACTGAAGAAAAAAACACGTTTCAGTGAAGTTATGACTTGTATTAGTTTCCTGTTGCTGCCCTAACAAAACCACCTACCATGGACTTAATGACTTAAAACATCAAAGTTTATTATTTTATAGTTCTGAAAGAACAGAAGTTGGAAATGAGTCTCATTGGGCTAATACCAAGGTGTCGTCAGCACCCTGTTCCTTTTTGGAGGCTATCGGCAGTAATCTGTTCCTTTGACTTTTCCAGCTTCTAGAGGTTACCAGCATTCCTTGTCTTGTGATCCTTTCTACCTTCTTTAAAGCCAACACTGGCCAGTTGAATCTATTTCATGTTGCTCTTTCTCTTGTTCTGAGTCCAATGCCTCTCTCATCCCATTTAAGAGCCCATTTGATTGCATTGGACTCACCCAGGTAATCCAGGTTATCTTTTTTTTTTTTTTTTTTTAAGATAAGCTGGTTTGCTACTTTAAATGCCCCCACCCCTGGCATGTAACATAACACACTTACAGATTCTGGGGATCAGGACATCAACATCTCCAGAGTGGAGGGCATTATTCTGTCTACCACATGCCTCTAGCCAAAATTATTCCTGAACTTTAAACTCACGTACCTGACAGTTATCTGACATCTTCACTTGAACAGCTAAATAGCATCTAAAACTCAACATGTCCACCATACTCATGATCCCCCCAACTTTCTTCCATGATTTTCCCCATCTCAGTAACTGGCACCACCACGTGCTCTGTTGCTCATCTGACTTCTCTTTCCCACCTTACTTTCTAAGCCATCAGAAAATACAGTGGACTTGAACTTTCAGATATATCCTATATTGAGGCGCCTGGGTGACTTGGTTGGTTAAGCATCTGACTTTGGCTCAGGTCATGATCTCACGGTTCATGAGTTCAAGTCCCACATCGGGCTCTGTGCTGACAGTTCAGAGCCTGGAGCTTTCTTCAGATTCCACGTCTCCATCTCTCTCTGTCCCTCCCCTGCTGGCACTCTGTATCTCTCTCAAAAATAAATAAACATTAAAAAATTTAAAAATTCAAATATATCCTATATGTGACCACTTCTCATGACTTTGCCTCTTCCCCTTGGTTCCAAGCTGTCTTTTTCTCTTATTAGATTATTGAATAACAGTAAAAAAAAAAAAAAAATGCTTCCTAAGTGAACTTCCTTGCTTCTCCTCTTGCCCTCTTTAGCCTACTCTCATTATAACACCCACAGGGGGCCTTTTAAGCATATAAGTCAGCTTGTGTCCCTCCTCTGCTGAAGTGTCTTCCCATCATGGTTAGAATAAAGCCCAAAGCTCCATGACCTGCAGAGCTTCACATGTGCTGGCCCCTGGCCTCCCCTGCCATCTCAGCACCTACTGCTCTCCCTTCACTCCAGCCACATTGGCCTCTTTGCTGTTCCTCAGATATCCTAATCTCCTCTCACTTCAGAGTTATTCCTTTGGGTCCAGAAAGCTCTTCCCCCAGGTATCTCTGCAGGTCTCTGCTTAGAGTGGTCTTCCCCAAACACCCCCCTTAAAATAATAGCCTGAAGTTGTTTTCTCTTGCTGCCATAACAAATTATCAGAATTTAGTGCCCTAATACAACACCAGTGTAATAGCTTGTAGTTGTAGGTCAGCTGGCACAGGTCTCGCCAGGCTAGCATCAAGGTATTGGTAAGGCTGTGCTACTTTCTGGAAACTCTGGGGGCAGAATCTGTTTTCTATTCATTCAGGCTGTTGTGAGAATTTAGTTATTTGTGCATGTAGGGTTGATGTCTCCGTTTTCTGCTTATTGTAACTACGGGCCATTTCTAGCCTTCATAGGCTGCTACATTCTTTGCCTTAAGGCCCCTTCCTCCATCTTCAAGGCCAGCAATGGGGGTTGAGTCCCTCTCACACTTTGACTATCTCCTGATTCTTCTTCCATTGTCATTGTCACATCGCTCTGACTCATGATTTTGCTTTCCTCTTTTACTTCTAAGGGTCCATATGATTTTATTGGGTCCATCTACATAATGCTGGATAGTTTCTCCATCTAAAGGTCCTTAATCTTAATCACCTCTGCAAAATCCCTTTTCCCATATTGTGAAACATATTTGCAGGTTCCAGGATTAGGTGGGTAAGGTCAACATCTTTGTGGGGCCATTATTCTACCTACCACCTGGCCGTCTCCATCTCTCTGTCTACTTACGCTGCTGTATTTTTCTTAATAGTGCTGATCACAATGGTTGCTGATTGTTTAATCTTTGTCTCCCCCACTAGACAGTAAATTTCATGAAGTTGGAGATTGTCTTTTTAAGTTACATTGGTAGATTCAGCACCTAGAGCAACACCTGGCATACAGTAAGTGCTCAATAAATAACTATTGAGAGAAGTATGAGTTTACTGTGGGGCATCTTGAGTTGGAAATGCTTACAAGATAGTCAAGCAGAGCTACGCAGTAGGCAACTGAGTATACTCATGGGATGTGGTATTTTGTTTTGTTTTTGATTGGTGGGATGTAGTAGTAAGCTCAAAAACAGGTAGCCTGGACTAAAATTCACACCCAGCACAGTCTAAGTGTGGACAAACCACATCAACCTCTGTCTTAAACTCGGGGGTAACTATGGCATTTACCTTTGGGGTTGTTGATAAGATGAAGTTAGAGTGTATGTATAAAGTGCTCACAGTTCCGTGCATATAGTAAATAAACATATGTTATACTTTCTTTCACCATGTGGCATAGTGAAAAGAATGGGTAAAGTGGGAAGTGAGGAATGAAGTTACACCAGGTCAGAGCCAATAGGAACACTAAGACACAGAGGGCAAGGAGGCAACAATAACAACAAAAGTTGAGACTGGCCAGAGAGATTGGAGGAAAATGAAGACAGTATCACACCATGGAAGTCTCAGGGAGCACGGATTGTTTCAAGGAAGGAGCTCAGGGGGAGCAGTGTCAGATGCTGCTGAGAGGTGAAACAAAATAGTTCACAAGAAGGAGGTATTATCTTAATTTAAAGAATGAGAGTATTCATCAGAAGAAATGTTTGCTCAAAGTCCTGTAAGTAGTGAGAGAGTGAAACCGAGAGTACTATTTTTACCTGGTATCTGCTCTGGCTTATCCTTTGCAAAATAACATCTGGTTTTCTAGTATTTTAGCAAGTCACCCAGAATACAGGTATGTGTCAGTCTTCTTTTCATGTTGTTAGTCTGACCCTAAAAAAATCAATATTTGAAAACACACTGAGTGGAAAGAAGTATGGGATTTGGGAGTAGAAAAGGGAGAAATGTAGATTACAGAAAGATGTAGTGGGACATAATGGAAGGAAGACTCCTCTCAAGTCAGTGCAGTGGGTACCAGACTTGTTTTATCTTCAAGTAGTTGGGTGGTCCTTGACTGCCTTATAATCCAGGTTTGTCACCCTAAGAATCTTACACTTTTCAATATATTACACAAGCCATGGAAAAGCCTCAAAACAATGTAGGTACATTTGGAAATATCACTGCATTGGACCTAGCAAAGGAAAGGGAAGTGTGTAAACCATTACTGCCATGACGTTGGCCTTCCAGTAGCTATGTTGAAGTGCCCCCCAGCTTATGTGCAATTTATTCATGACGAATAGCCGATATTTTTCAATTCAGCCATGCATGTCAGGAATATTCCCTCTGGGCATAGAATTATTGAATTTAAACAAACACTTATTGGGCACCTATAATTGGTCAAACTAACAAGCATTTAGGTTGATTCAGACTATTGCCTACAACCTAATTAGTATTCCAATTTAACAAACTGTGCTAACTGGTCCCTGAAGGTTCATTAGTAAAGGTTTCCTTTGCTTCACAAATGCTCACTTAGAATTCCATACTTAAGAAATGAATGAATTAAACCACAACTTCATGTTCAAGAATGGTTCCTCCCCCAAGTTTAGAGAATTTGTATGCCCTGGTAAACTGTTTTGGACTCTTTGAGCATCAAAGACTAGTATTCAGAAATAGCCAGGATAAGGAGACATTTGTAAATACCATTAATGAAAGCATGAGGCTTTAATTAAAGAAACATGGTTTGAGATGAAAGTAGTCAAGCTGTATATGAAATTGCCTATTGTTTGTGATTGATTCTCATGACCACATGCCCAAGTAATAGATGTACCTGTGTTGTGCTAGAAGTGAATATTTTACTCCTCCTTTTTAGGTTTTGTAGTCATCAAAAACTAATCAAAACTTATTATAAGGCATTTGTGATAATGATACTTCAAGGTGGGTAGTAAGCAAGGCAAAATAAAGCAAATAATACACCTGTCAGAATATCCAGTACCCTACTCTGCTATAACTTCTCCTGAAGTTTTTTTTCCCCCAAACTTCTCAAAGAGTACGACATAGAAATATCTTCTGCATTTTTGTTAATGGCCTAAAGAATAGTCTTCAAAATTTTTTTAATACATTAAAATGATTGGATACTTGTTCAAAAATATCAATATTACCTCCACTCCTCCTGTTTTAAGCCACACAAAATCTATTGCTCCAGTATCTAATTGGCTGATGCCTAGAAAACTATTTCAATAGCACCCATTCTCTCTCCTTCCCTTAGCTTCTCAATTATATTTGTATTCTGTTAAAATTTCCCCCCACGTCCCACTCATCCTATTGAGAAGCTCTGACCCAAAAAAAGAGTAGACCTTTTGTTAGAAAAAAAATATCCTTACATCATAGAGAGTTGTCATAGGGTGAATTTGTTGAGTTAGGGTGATGAAGTAAAGTGGAAATTACCTGTATTACCTATTATAAAATATTTACACATTCTGAGGTAAACAATAGAGGTATGCTAAGTCAAGGTGTTTCTTTTGGGGGCCATCATACACAGATTGAATTATGAGCATATTTTAGAAAGGAGTAACAGACCATGGTAAAGAGGGAGGGGAAGGCATCTTGTGTATTGGCAGAGGATGAAACAGATGAATCAGAGGCGAAGAATCACAAGTGTTTAGGATAGAGATGATATTAGGGGAAAGAACTTGCCACTTGCCAAATTTTCAGAAAGTATCAGTTATGAAAAACAGCTCCCCCTTTTCACTCACACCTTCCCAAGGTCAGAAAGGTAATTGCATAATGAGATTGGACCCAGAATCTCTCTCTCTCCTCCTTGGTCTTAGGTTAGCCCTGCCACAGAGCATGCCTTCTCCTCCTCTCCCTCAGACTATTCCCCTACCCTGCCTGGGAATGGCAGGCAATTCCAGGGGAAGGCAAAGCTAAGCCTTGTTCTATTATCTAGCTTTATCAATAATAAGGCTGGTGTTGTATCCTCATCCCTTTGATTTCTGTGCATATTGCTCATCACATACGATCCAGGAGTTTAAAAGAAAGGCCATCTTATATGACCTTTAAATCTCAGTGCATGGCCTAATTGGAAAAGAAGCAGAAAATTAAGATAAACTTACTCTTTCTGAAACTACTTTCATCATGTAAATTTCTGTTTATCTCTTCATATGAATTCTGGTCACTGCCATAAAAAGTCTGTTTCTTTGACCTTTCAAGGCCTCCCATGTTTTACTCCTACTCTACTTGAGCAATCTTTTTTCTCACTGTATGGGGCAGATCAGTCACACGGGTTGACATCCTCATGGCCCTTCCTAAAGGAACTGCTGTTCTTACTGAAGTGACAGTCACTTATGTACCATGTGATCCCTGGTCACAGCTGATTGGATTAGTGACGGGTGTGTGACCCAAAGGCAACCAATTGATAAACTGCTCAGCAATGCATCGCATGGCTTTTTACAAAAAAATCTCTGCCCAAACAAGGCTTGAGGTAATGAACTGTGCCAATCAGATAGTCTTTCTCAGGGATCTCAAAGGGTAAAGAGTGAATCAGGAAATAGTCAAAGGGACAAGATGGTTGAAGCTGGAGGAGATGTGAACCTCAAGAGAAACAGACAGACAGAGAAGTTGGTGGTGTTAGGAGGGAGGAATGGAGGGAACTTGCCTTTGAGGAATGTATAACCTAGGGTACTGTCTACCTACACTGATTTATTTGACCTCAGAGGGCATGTTGTTTTACACCAAGTAGCAACACCTTTGCACATAAAATCTGGGATCCTGAACTTGGCCAGTGGGTCCTGCATGTTCTGTTCATATCCTACCTTTACTCAGCTCTTGCCTCTCTTCCATCCACGCACTGTCCATTGTCTCCTTGTCCTTGAAGCGTTTCAAAGGTACCAAGGTCTTTCCCTCCGCTATGTTTTCATACAGATTTTTCTCTCTGTATGGATTGCTCTACATCGTCCCAGTCAGTTCCAGCCCTATTATTTTCCTGGCTGCTTCCTGTCATTTAAGTCTTGGGTGAAATGTCACTTCCATGGCTCCTCCCAACTGAAACACTATTCCTGTTTTATTCTTAGCACTTCACATGCCATTCTTTCATAGCATTAATCATATTTTTCAATTACATTTTTATTTGCATATTTATTTATTTGATAACTGCTCCTTCCATTAGTCTGGAAGCAATGTGGGGTAGAGATTATGTGCATTTTTGTTCACCAGTGTGTTCTTAGCATTTAGCTCAGTGCCTAGGACATTGTATATTCTTAATATCCTTTGAATGAATGAATGAATGAATGAATGAATAGTAATGAATGAATGGTTCCTCCACTTCTGTTTATTCCCATCTATCTCTCTCAAGTTCAGACATAAGACCCTTCCCTCCTTTTTCTATCTTGGTGTTTCTTTTCTAATCTTTTGCGTGTATACTTTGACCATTATAAGCACACTTGACATTTATTATTATATTATCTGTTATTCCTTAATTGTTTTATGTGCTCACTAGTATACACTAGTAGAAGTAGGGACAGTGGCTCATGCCATGTAACCCCTTCTTCCCCAGAGTGCCTAGCACAGTACCAGACTTGTTATGAAAATTTAATAAATACTTGATGACCCAAGACCCTTTCACCAAAAGATTGAGATGCAGGGTGCCTTGAAGTTCTAGACTACTTTTATCAGGAATAAAACTTTTCAGTAGAAGGAGCTGTGCTTTCTATCATCATTGTCCCACTAATTGAGGAGTAAAGGCCCACAGGTACTGAGCTCTGGAGTTAGCACTGGGGAAATTTTAAGGACCATTTGTAAACATAGTTCTAAAATGTTTTTCAATTAAAACTTAGACAAATAAGACTTGCTTCGTGTTTTGAGTACTAATAATCAGACTCATGATTACTTTTGCATGAAGAAAGTCATTAAATGGTAAATGAGCCCTGTTTATTCATCTAAAAATTAGATTTTAGGTTGACTAACATAAAATTCAAAATTATTGTTCTTGGCTCTACTTTTTTGTATGTGTTCTACTCAATTTTTTTTTATTTTACTCTTTCATCTGTATCTCATCTCCAGATCTAGATTATAAAAATCTTTGAGAGTAGATATGATATCTTTTTTTTAAAAGTATTTATTATTTCAGTTTTACTTCTCATTAAAATTTTATGTACAACTGTACATATATAAAGTGTACACTTTAATGAGTTTTGATATATGCTTACACCCAAAACTATGACTACAATCAAGATACCAAACATTTCTAACACATCTAGAAGTTTCTGTGTACCTCTTACATTCATACCTTGTGCCATGAAATCACTGATATATTTCTAGGATTATAGGTAAATTTACATTTTAGAGACTTTTATAGAAATAGAAACATATAGTATTACTCTTTTATTGGCTGTATTGTTTTCTTGATATGATAATTTTGAAAGTCATTCAATGTTGATGCATATATTAGTAGGTAGTACCTTTTGGCTGTTGAGTACCATTCCATTGAATGATTATACCACATTTTGTTTATTCACTGCTAATGAACATTTGTGTTATTTCCAGTTTTAGAATGTTACAAATGAAGGTGCTATGAATACTTATGAATAAGCCTTTATGTGGACATAGGTTTTCATATGGATTAGGGTTATAGGTGATGGAACCACTAGATTATACATGGCATATGTTTAACTTTTGAAAAGTCTGCTTGGATGCCTGGGTGGCTCAGTTGGTTGAATGTCTGACTCTTGATTTGGGCTCAGGTCATGATCACAGGGTCGTGGGATCGAGCGCATGTTGTGCTCTATGCTGAGCGTGGAACCTACTTAAGATTTCTCTCTCTCTCTCTCTCTCTCTCTCTCTTTCTCTCTCTCTCTCTCTCTCTCTCTCTCTCTCTCTCTCTCTCTCTGCTCCTTGCCCTCTCTACAATAAAAAAATAAAATAAAAAAGACTGCCAAACTATTTTCTAAAGTGGTTATACCATTTAAATTCCCAGCGGTTTATGAGGACACATCATCCCAACACTTGGTATCGCCAGTGTTTTTTAATTCAAGCTATTTTCATGGGTTTTTAAAGGTATATCATTATTTTAATTTTCTCTTGATGACAAATGATGCTGAACATTTTTTCCATGTGCTTACTATTCATTTGTATATATTCCTTTGTGAAATGTCTGTCAAATCTTTTGTCCATGTATCAATAGGCAAGTTGTAAGAGTTATTTATATATTTTGGATTCAAGTCCTTTGCCTGATTTAATTTTTAAATATTTACATTTATCTGTTTGAGGTGGAATTTTAGGTCATGGAAAATGGGTTGTATTTTTCTGGTTCTTTGTATTTTAAGTAATTTGGGAGTCTGTTATAGTCATTCTGAAAATTTTGTTGCATAGACTCTGGGTTCTATTATATTCCTCTGAGGATTTTTTTTTTTTTTTACCATCAGTTAACCAGGAATGACATAAGCTATAACTCCTTTATGATTGCATGTGGATAGTGCTCTAAATCTTCAGTTCTTTAATTGTTTACTGTGTTGCTTTAAATCTGTCATATGCGTGGCTAAGGGGGCAACCTGAACCTTTTTTAGTTTTCATACATAGAACTAGGGGGTTCACTCATCTTACTTTCTCCCCCTGGGAGTTTCCTTCTCACTTTCCAGGGGCAGCTGTGGTTGCCCAGGCTCTTTCCTTCGCTCTTCTATCCAGAAAGATGGTGGTGCTTCTCTCATAGTTTAAGCTTCCTGGGTGACAGTAAAAGTCAGTAACTGCAGCCCAACTGTGGGGCAAAGCCACAAGAAAACACCAAACTTGCTTGTTGGTGCTGCAAATTTCTACTGCCCTCCACAATCTGCCTGCTTTTGTTTACTCTTCAAAATCCTCAGCTTTGAATTCTTTTCCAGGGTCTGTAGTTGTTATGAGCAGGAGGATTGATCTATAAACGAGTTATACCACCTTGCTGGAAGTGAAACTCTGCCATATATTCTTCTATCTCTTTTATTCCTTGCTTTAATAGCTGTAGAACCAGAGCAGGGATTTAGAGATCAGGTCACTGTTTTTCTCTCTGCTTTTTCGTGAATATGTAAAGCCAAGACAAATGAAAGGACATATAGGCAACAAACAAAAGTTGGGAGGTTGGGGGAGAGGACAAAAGTGTCAAGGTTTTCCTGACCACCACAGAGTATATATTTTGGGTCTTAAGTGGGTGCCGATACATGGACTATATTTAATTTTTTTCTGCTTCTTTATCATAAATACCATTATTGAACATGGACTATGTGCCAGACACTGCACTTGGTGCTTTATATACATTATCTTTAATCTGTATGTGTGTAGGATTAAATATTTGTTTCAACTATGTGTCCCTATGTTAGGGAGTGGGGGCTCAGGAAGGTTAAACACAGTGTGCAATGTCACACAGTTTATAACCAGTGGAGCCTGGGAGACAAATCTTTTTATCTCTGATACTGAAGCCCTGTCCCCTCTTCCTTCATCACTGTACCTCTTGGGCTTGAATTCTACACACGTGTGTCTCTGCCTCTCTGTATTATTTTGACATAGGCATCATTTACTTTTCTTGACTTAGGGGGCTGTTAATGGTCCCTCCCAAAAGGGTTACCATCTTTGCAGTAGGTTTCCAGATCTGTACAAAAACTGGGGCCTTAGAAGAATTTTATTTGCATCACAAAGGGAAGCCCAGTCTCATTTCCCTAGGTAGTTCCCCTTTTATCAAAAAGTACATTCCAGGTATTTGCTCACACAAACCTTCAATAAATGCTTGTTGAAATGAATTGAGTCTTTGGGAAAGTGTTTAGTGAGATCAAGTGAATCATTGAAATAACCGTGGCAGTTCAAAATCATATAGAATTTAAAAGATCTAGTAGTACCTTCAGTTGTGCCTTAACACATACATTGTAACAACTTGAAACTCATTAACTGCCTGTTCTCTGTCTTGTATGATCAATGGTCTGCTTTCTCTTACAAGATTTTTTTTCTTGCTCTGCTTCGCAACAGAAGAAATGGGAACTAATGGATATACATACTAAAGTCAGAGAAGTTTTATATATTCTTAAGAAATTTCTCAACATTTCTTAATTTCTTTCAGAGTCAAAAACACAGCGGTTTTGTTCCTGAATTCTTTTCTATCCATAACATTATAGTTCTGTTTGTGTCTGTGAACTTGGTTATTTCTGAAAAGGGTAGGGCTTTTTTCTTTCTATGACTCATTCAATGTGCATTTTGCAAACATTTATTTAGTACCTAACATGTGCCAGACACTGTTCTGAATCCGGGGTCAAAGCAGCGAGGAAAATTAAAAACAAAAACAAAAGCAAAAAAAACCCACTATTGGCCACATGAGCTTACCTTCTAGTGGGGGAGACAGAGAATAGACTAATAAATTAATAAAATAACAAAGGGGAAAGTAAATACATTGTATGTCAGTGTTGATAAGGTATGTAAAGAAAAAGAAGTCGGAGAAAGGAGATAGTGCTTTTTAAAATAAGCTAGAGAATACCTCACAGGGTGGATAATCTTTGTGCCAGAACCTAAAGAAGATGAGGGATCAGGCTTTGGGCTATCTGAGTAAAAAGCATCCCAGACAGTTTGAGAGTCCTTAATGGCTTGTTATCTTTCCTATAAGACCAATGGTTTGAGGGCTTGTTATCTTTCCTGTAAGACCAATGGTTTGAGGGGCCTGCATAGGGGAGGCCCTGAGGAAGGAGCTGTGGGCACATTCAAGGCACAGCAATAGGCCGGTGGGGCCAGGGCATGGCAAGCAAGGGGGTTAGGGACAGGGAGAGTAAGATTGCTATAGCACATAGAGCACTGTTTCTGAGGAAGACCCTGGGGGGGATGAGGGTGGGGTAGGTGGAAGGTTGACTTGAGCAGAGGGAGATGGCCTGACTCTTATTTCAGCAGGATTTCTGTGAATAGAATAGACTCTAGGAGATCCAGATCAAAGGAACAAAATAATGGAGGCAATGAAAATAATTCAGAGGTAAGATCCTGAAGGATTGGATCAGGGCAGTGACAGGGGAAGGGGAGAGAAGTGGTCACACTCTGGATGCATTTGCAGAGGGAGCTGCAAGGGTTTGCTGAGTGGAATGAGAGAAAAGAGGAAGTCAAGAATGAATCCCACATCCTGACCTGAGCACCAAGAACAATGTAGTTGTCATTAGCTGAGATAGAGAAGGCCTTGAGAAGACTATGTTACAAAAGAATAAGAATATAGTTTGTTTGTTTATTTAAAATGTTCTATTTATTTTTGAGAGAGAGAGAGAGAGAGAGAGAGAGAGAGAGAGAGAGAGAGCGCAAGCGAGAGCGTGCACGTGAACGAGCACAGGTTGGGGAGGGGCAGAGAGAGGGAGACAGAGGATCTGCGCTGACAGCACAGAACCCAACTCAGGGGTTGAAATCACGAACTGTGAGATCATGACCTGAGCCAAAGTCAGGTGCTCAACTGACTGAGCCACCCAGGTGCCCCAAGAATATAGTTTTTACATGTGAAGTGTGAAATGTCCATCAGACACACAGTAGTAGGCAGTCGGATGCAAGAATCCAGAGTTTAGGAGACGAGACGGGTTGGACTAGAGCCACAATTGTGAGAGTTATCAGAATATAAATAATAATTAACAGCATGAATATGGTCAAGATTACCACTGATTCTTAGAGTGCTATAAAATTAAGAGATCTGGGAGATGAAGAACAATAGGCAGGGAAGATATGGTCAGTGAAGTAGGGAACAAACCAGGAGAGCAGCTTGTCCCGGAACCCAAAATAAGAAAATATTTCAAGGAAGTGAGCAATCAATGCTTCAGATGCTGCTAACAGGCCAAATAAGATGAGGAATAACAATGTGGAGGTTGTTGGAGATCACGACTATATTAAAACAAGCCAAAGTAAAACAAGCCAAGTAAAAGAGCCAAAAGATTGGTTGCAAAAGTATTTTAGAGATACTTGGAAGAGAGAAACTGCCAACAGTGAGTGTAGAGAATGCCTTTCAGGAATTTACCTCTAAAAGAGAGGTAGACAAACTGTGGGTAGCTGGAGGCAGGAATAGGGTCAAGAATGCTTTTTTTTTTTTTTTTAGTTTAATAACATCGGAGAAATTGCAAGATGTTTGTTTGGGTGCTCCTGGAAATGACCCAATAAAGAAGAAGAAATGATGATGCAGGAGACCATGTGGAGAAATGCTGACAAAAGTTGGGAAGGGGACGGAGGCTAGAACACAAGGGAGGGGCTGGCCTTAGATGAATGATGGACAACTCATCCAGAGCAAACAGGAGGGAAGACCTGACTCCCTTGGCAGATAGACAGGTGCATGTGGCATTTTCCTTCCAATTGCCAAAGCTGCTGGTTGATACCAAGGAAGATTGAACCATTTACAACTATGTTGGCATATAACATAAAGGCATAATAAAAATTCTTGATTTTACTGGGAAAAATAACAAAATCTGGAAGGGGTCAGCTTGTTCAGTGTTTCATTTTTCAAGATGAGAAAACTGAGACCAGGAAGTTATTAGATACTTGTTGGTAGAATTGATGCCAGAACTCATGGTTTCTATCTCATAATCCTGTTCTTGGCTCACTACATTGTGTTACTTGGTTACTTAAAAAGTTATCATCTTAGTTGGTAAACATAATATTTTAAATGGAATATTTCTCTGTGAAGACATATCAATAAATAATATATTACCAAGTAGGCATACAGTGATAGGAAACCATGAATTGCAGTCTTTCGTGTTATTGTATCCAACCATCATAACAATCCTGAGTTGTGCGTGACTGTGATCAATTTTTTTTTTTTATTTTATTTTTTTATTTTATTTTTTTTTATTTTTGGGACAGAGAGAGACAGAGCACGAATGGGGGAGGGGCAGAGAGAGAGGGAGACACAGAATCGGAAACAGGCTCCAGGCTCCGAGCCATCAGCCCAGAGCCCGACGCGGGGCTCGAACTCACAGACCGCGAGATCGTAACCTGGCTGAAGTCGGACGCTTAACCGACTGCGCCACCCAGGCGCCCCTGTGATCAATTTTTAAGGTGAGGAAATTGATATCTTAAAGTAGTTAAGTAACTTATCTAAGGTTATAGAGCCATAGGTGGTAGAACCAGATCAGAAATCCAAGTTTCCTGACTCAAATCAAATATAGTCTCTAATATGTCATTTCTAGTAATGAAATATCAACTCATGCTCCTGAGTTACCCAAAGGGTTAAATTTTTTTTCAATATCTTCCATTAAGGTAGGGAAATTATGAACTCACATGCAATTGACTGTGCTTGAAGTGTTTTAACTGTTTTAACACTTGTTTTAAAGTGTTTTAACACTTCGGGAAATATGTTTCAGTTATCTGAAGATATCACTCATCCAGGACTTGTTACTTCCCAGCGATGGATGAGTGTTCAGACACAGAAGAGAGAACTGATAGTCAGAAGGCAGATTATGAAAATAAAACATTTGAGGATGAGTGCCACTTAAACCTCAGACAACCTGGTAGAAGAGTCATTGGTCTTTAGAGATACAGAAATGTTTTTCTTATTTCTTAGACTCTGAGATCATTGGTGAGGATAGAAGCTGATATTTGAGAGGCAAGATTTAAGAGAAGATCCTGACTCTCACTTGCGTGAGAGCAGAGAATCCAACCTGAAAATCCAGGTGAGATCAGGACCCCTTAGAAAACACTGCAAGATGTAATAAACAAATGTAAGACCGACCGGTCATAGTGCCGATGGATAAGAAAGGACAAAGAAGACCCAAAAAAGTACCTCTGAAAGGAAGCTAAGGGCAGGGTCCCACTCTGATTGAGCAGGAACATGCAGAGTCAGGGAAACCAACCCAGTGTTTTCAATTTGAAACTGAAAAAGGATAAGAACAGTATATTACCGTTCATGTCACTATGAATTAACTAGGTACTTTCAGGAGGTAGGAAAGCGAACTCTGTAAGATGTGAAGAGAACCCAAATCACTTGGCTTTTGACTTCTTTTATCTAGTCTTCATTTTTTATTAAAGCACTGACTACAAGGCAAGGTGAGTTTGAAGTGTCCACTCAATAAGAACAGAGACTCTCAACTTGTAGACGGGGCCAAACAAGTAAAACTCAAATGTTTCTCGGTTCATCTCCAAGGTGGTGTGGCCCTATCATGAAAATTCTCCTTCAAGGTCTATAGAGATTTGTAGCTAGAAGGAGACCTTCAATTACTGAAAAGATTTTATTGTCAACTTGTTACCTCTCACTTTCCAACTTATCCCCTAAGGTCACTCTCACAAAAGCAAGAGAGTTCCAAGCCTCTGCCTAAGTCCTTCAACCATGAAAGAATGTGCAGAGTTACATAAGAAATGTTTACTAGCTGGGGTCGCCTGGGTGACTCAGTAGGTTAAGTGTGGGACTCTTGATTTCGGCTCAGGACATGATCTAACCGTTAGTTCAAGCCTCACGTCTGGCTCCACAGTGCGGAGCCTGCTTGGGATTTTCTCTCTCCCTCTCTCTCTCTGCCCCTTCCCCATGCATGCACACACTCTTCAATTAAAGAAAGAGGTGAGGAGTACTTGGGTGGCTCAGTTGATTAAGCGTGGAACTCTTGATTTCTGGTCAGGTCATGATCTCACAGTTCATGAATTAGAGCCCCATGTTGGGCTCCGTGCTGACCATGCAGAACTTGCTTGGGATTCTGTCTCTCCCTCTCTCTGCCCCTCCCCTGCACATGCTCCCTCTCTCTCCCAAAATAAATAAACTAAAAACAACAACAACAGTAAAAAGAAATGCTTACTAGCTGTATAGACCTGGGAAAGTTACTTAACATCTCAACACTTAATCACTTCATTTTAGCCTGTCCTCCCATCTGTCTAGGGCTGTGCCTTAGTGGGTAGGTCTAATTCAGCATCTATCTACTCTCTCTTCTCTGACTTTCATGTTTTGGATACAGGATCATGTTTCATTTGTGCAGTCTGATCATTCATTCATTCACTCTTCATTTATTTAAATCAACAAATATTTTTCAAGTGCCTTCCAAGTGCCAGGCCTTTTGTTATGTCCAAGGTATATATTGGTGAATAAAATAGACAAGATTCTTCCAATATTGAGAAGGTCCTGCGTTGGTGTGCTGGCATTTCTTCCTGGAAATCTTTGACTTATGCCGAGTTTTGGTGAGATTGCATCTAAATGAAAATATATCCTGGTGCATTTCAAGCCTTCATAGAGAATCTCAAGGAATGAAAATTTTCGTACAAGCACATTTCTGTAAAAAGCCAACTAAATGGCAAAGTCAAGTAAATAAGAATTAAAGGTAAAGCTAGTTAAATAAATGCATTTTTCTTAATAAGTGCAATTTTAAGTCTTTTATATTATTTTTGAGGTCTAAACGTAAGGAAAGGTGCAAATTTTCAGTATTGCTTTGGATGAAGTGTGATACCATGGGAACTATTTGAATTCATCTTGCACTGCAATTTGGTAGTTATCCCAATATGTATGTGTGTGTACTTTTTAAAAAAAAAAAAACATGTGATATCTAGGATCCTGAGAAGGTAAGCAAAGTCCTGTAGCTGTGCTTCTGAGAAGCGAGAAAAAGCAGGTTAGAGGAACATCTGGGGACAGAACACACAAACCTGTCACCAAAACTAAGCAGCTATAGCACATCTTTTTTTCAAAAACAGATTAATAAAGAACAAAAAGCCTGAAATATTGTATTGTTAAAACATACACACATGTGTGTGCACAAATATCCATATCCACCTACACACACGCACACACACACACACACACACACACACACACACTAAAAATCAGTGTCATTTGGGTAAATAATAATTTGATTTTTAAAAGACTCCCGGTCATGGTACTGTGCAATTACAATTTTAACAACGACAAACTTTAATTAACTAGCTGTGAAATGCAAGCTGTTCTAAGCCGCATAAACATTATGTGTTAAACAGGACTTTCTAATGGAACTAGCCAGCTTAATTCTAGTAATCAAGTTAATACCTAAGAGATTCATTGAGTATTGTCCTTTCCTACGTTTTATTAATGGTTTGTGGAAAACTCAGCCACATAAAATGTAGAACTGCTTCAAAATTACAGACTGTACTCCTAATTGGATGGAAAGAAAATAAATATCAAAGGTAAACTCTGGGAAACAGTGTATATGATTGAAATATAGTTGCTTGGCATGCATGTATTTTGATCATGTACTTTTTTCTTCATGTTCACCTTGATTCCTGTGTTTATTTTAGAGGTCTAGAATTTATACTCTGGGAATAGTGTACGTGGAGTGGTGAATCTGACCTTAATGACTTACTAAGTCAGAAGCTCTACTTTTTCTTTAAAATATAATCTATATAGGGGTGCCTGGGTGGCTCAGTCAGTTAAGCGTCTGACTTTGGCTCAGGTCATGATCTCACTGTTTGGGGTTCCAGCCCCATGTCGGGCTCTGTGCTGACAGCTCAGAGCCTGGAATCTGCTTCAGATTCTGTGTCTCCCTCTCTTTCTGTCCTTCCTGCGCTTGTACTATCTCTCTGTGTCTCGCAAAAATGAATAAATGTTAAAAAAATTTAAAATGTAATCTATATATTAATGCTCTGGCACAACTCACTATGATACCACATATAGTATGGTACCAAGAATATAGTAGGTTCAATAAATATTTGTGAAACTGGACTTGATTTTGCTGATCTCCATCCAAGTAATGACTGTTCTTTATTTCTCTTCCCTTTCCCTGTCTGTGAAGTAAAGCCTATGCGTATTCTATCTACAGTGTCCTATAGGATGCTCAAAACTCAACCTATCCAAAGAGAAATTCATCCTTGTCCATACGTCTATGATTCATGGCATTAACATCTGCCTAATCATGTAAGCCAGGAAAATTGAAGCCATCCTTTCTTTGCTCTCTTTAAACAACTCCTGTCAGTATCTGTCAAATTATATGACTACTTCTCCATACCTCTGGCTGTTACCTTAGTCTAGTGCATTGTATCTTTGTCTAGGTTGGCACAACATGCTCCCAAATGGTCTACATGACTTCTTCCCCCCTCCCCCCACCCCATTTTCAGTCATTCTACAGTCTGTTACTAGAGTTTTTTTCTAAGATATGATTTTCATCTCTTCCCTTTTGGTAATATTCTTAAGTATAAGATGGAGTCTAAACTCTTTGATGTTAAGAGATGAGAAGCTACATGGTCTACTTTAATCTGTTTTTCTCTTCAATGGCCACATTCTCCAACACTTCCTTCAAGCTCACTGAAATTCTTGAAGTCCTAGAAATATACCATAAACATCTACGCATCTATTCTTCTCATAATGCTTTTTTCTCTTCTTTTTTCAAGTCTTAGTTCAAACAGTACCTTCTCTGAAGATTTTCTTCTCCACTTCAGATAGGAATAAATATTATAGGTTATTTGCTGTTTAAATTATTCCTCAACATCCTCTGCTATTATTTATTTAATGTCTGACTCGTCTACTAGATAGTGAATGTGGCTGTAAGAACGCTTCCAATGAGTCTTATCTCCACATACTCATGCCTGTGAGGCTCCTCTCCTTGAGTGTGGGCTGGACTTATTGACTTACTTCTGATAAATAGTGTGGCATCAGTAATGGGATTTCCCTTCTAAAATTTGATTGTATAAAGCTTTGGTTTCTATCCTGGAAGCTTACCCTCTATTGTTCTCTTGCTTACTCTGAGGGACACCAGCTACCTTATTGTGAGATGCCCTTTGGAGAGGTCCATGTGAGGAGGAGCTGAGGGCAGTTTGTGGCAAACTGTCAGTGAGAGAGTGAGGCCTTAAGCCCAATAGCCTGTGAGGAACTGAATCCTATCAGCAACCACATAAGGGAGCTTGGAAAAAAGTGTCTTTGCAGCACACTCTCTTTGATATCAACATATCTACTGCATCACACTGCCCTTCAAGAAAGGTTTATTTTAGGTCTCCTCCTATGTGCTACCTAGGTACTAAGCTAGGGAGTCATTCAATTAAAAAAAGACAGAGGCCCTTTCTTATTTTCTGGTTGTTTTTGCTTCCAAAGCTACTTCCTGTCTACCTATAGGCATGCTGAGGTCTTCCCTATCCTATGCAAATAAAGATGAAAACCCTAAAACCCTTCCCTCAACAACTGATGCTTTTTCAAACTACTGTCCTTTTTCTTTTCAACACACGAAGGGTCCTTGGAACAAGATTGCCAGTATGACTTGGACACAGTACAAAAGGGAATCGTGCATGAAGTGGGGCCAGAGAAGACCTCGTAAAATTCGTACAGAGCATTATAGGTCATAATACAAAACTTGGTTTTATACCAAGTACAATGAGAAGACAGCATTATTAATGGTAACTAAACATCAGTTTTATCTATTAGGTTACTATAGGCTTAGTGACTATATTAGTCTGTGAGCTTGTCAAAGGCTGTTTTAGGATATGGAAAAAAATCATTAGCTTAAAATGGAGAAAAAATAATTCCTGGAAAATCAGAATCAATAAAAGTATAAATAAATAAGTTTCTACGGGATGTAATATCATGTCAAATAGTTAAGCACAATTCAGTCCAACTCTACTTAAATATAAATGTAAGTAAGTTTAAACCACAAGAACAAAATAAATTATCTTTAAGCAAACTCCAGTTTATAAAAATTATTTAAAAAACTTAAAAATTTTTTTTAGAGAAACCATATTTAACATGTGATGTGGGTTATTTTGGCATGTTTGAAATGATTTGGGTGGGAACTTCCAAACTGTAGAATGCTGAGTGACCAAGAAGTTCTCGTAACAGACATGGTTCTGCTTGCTAATATCTAAAAAGAGCAGCATGTCTCAGAGGACAAGAGTCAATCAGAAGGTGAATAATCTCATGTATGTAACTATCAATAAATAATAGCCTGGGATAGTAAAAATGCATATATATATAATATTGGATATTAAATATAAGATATTACATATATATTTCAGGTGGCTGGGTTTTTAAAATTTCTATACAAGAAGTATGGAATCAAGACTTCAGCTATAATATATATGCCACTAGTATACAATCCTGTCCCTTGAGTAAGGTTCAAGTTTATTTTCAATGTCATAACAAGATGTATCTGGCAGTTCTTAAACCTAGACCCAATAAATATTTACTTGATATTTCCCTTGACATGTGTCTGAAAATTTATTTCCTAGCTGTCTAGCAGACTCGGTGACTTCTTCCCTTTCTTAATTTTTATCTCATGTTTACTAGATATACACAAAAACACATACACTCATATGTACACATACACACAAACATACGTATAAACACACAATTATAAAGATCAGGCATCTCACATCTCCAAAGAAAATTGAAATAAGATTTTTGCTTTTTCTTTATGTTTCCAATATAACCTGGAACCTTGCCAGCCACACCAGAATTGGATACCATCTGTGAAATTAATTTGAATTTCACTAAGTTTAATTTGCTTGCCTCTAAATCAGCCATGGCAACACTCCAAATTTATTTTTCCAAGTTTAGACTTTAATTTCATTCCAAGATCTTTCTCCTGAGTATATTTCGGTCTCTTTCACTAAAGAACTGTCCATTTTAACCATTCATATTTCTTATCTTCCCAGTATTTGAGTTAGTAGTTTGTGTCTCAGACTAAGCTCTAATAGAGTTAAGAAGGAACGATGTTTGTTAGTTCAGCAAAGAATCCAGGAAATTGTTCTCAAGTCATTTAAAAAAACATTTGGTATTTAGAAATGTTCACCCTGATTTGGAAATTGTACATGGCAGGAAAGAGGGAGGGTGAGGAAGAACTCAGAGAAGCCTTTCTTAGACTTGTTATCCCAGAAGAACCCTTGAAATAATTTTCAGGTCTCAGGGAATCCCTGCATAAAATTATTATATCTTTAGCCCTCTATACATTGGTATGATCTGTAAGTTGTAAATACAATAATCCAACTAAACTCTCAATGCTCTTTTGGGTGTAAAAGATATTTTCCGTAGATCGGTTTATTCAGTCAACTTCTGAGATTCTTTTTGTATGTTTCTTCCTTTTCACATGCTAATGCTAGTCAGTAGTGAGGGTGGAAGAAACATCAGTTCTTTTGGTTTCTGAATTCTTACTTGGTTGTTTTTTAAGCCTCATCCAAGTAGGTTTGACAGTCTGATCACTAATTTTTACCACACAGTTGCTGAGGAGCTATTGAATGTGATAGATGACATGTACAAAAGCAGTGTTAGTCTACTTAAAACTAAAAAGAAAAAAATCTTTGTAGCCAAACTTTCTTTTTCTAATTTTTAATTACAAAATTATTTTAGAAAGAGCATAAGTGGGGGAGAAGGGCAGAGGGAGAGAGAGAGGCGGGCGGGGAGAGAGAGAGAGGGAGAGAATCTCAAGCAGGCTCCACACTCAGTGTTGAACACAACATGGGGCTCAATCCCATGACCCTGGGATCATGACCTGACCTGAAATTAAGAGTCTGATGCTCAACCAGCTGAGCCACCTAGGAGCTCCTATAGCCAAAGTTTCTTTACAAAAAACCGGGTAGGTAAGCTCAGCTCACCTCTTTTGAAATGATTCCCTTCTTTTAACAAAATTTTAAAACTCATAAGGCAAGATAACAAATTTCTGTTAAATAAATGATTTAAGTCAAAAAAGGGGCTTGGTAGGCAACCAAAGAGGGGCTTGGTAGATTTAATTTAAATGAAAGTTGAAAATAGATTTTAATAAATGTTATTTATGATATGAAAATTACTGATAGTGTCATTAATACATTGGCCTACTTATATGAATAGTGGAGGCTTTCCAACTTTTGATACTGCATATGTCCTGACATTTTACTCACTTGAATATTATATGCTGGCAAATGCTTAGCAATTATGTTACTTTTACTTTTCTGGGCAGTAGTTTCTACTGCTAAATAACTTGGCTCCTGAGCGTTTTCACTGAATATTACTTATTTTAATTTTTTTTAACAAAAGCTTTACTGTCTTGAGATTCTAGTAGCCCTTTAAAATAATTATCCCTCTTATTTGTCAAAAGGATATGATTAATATTTGTGTCTTTTAAACTTTGCTGCAATTCTAACTTTCTGGCCATAGAGGAGGCACAAAAAAATGGACAACTTGGATTATTAGCCCATTTAAAATCACTGATAAGTAGCTTTCACTGTAGTGCCAGTGTGTGTGTGTGTGTGTGTGTGTGTGTGTGTGTGTGTGTGTGTGTTTCACTCTCACAGTGAAATGACTCAGAAGATTGTAATTCTTCATCAGCAAATGTATCAGACTTGTTTGTAGGCCAAGGACTAGAATCCTTCTTTTCCATTTTATACACGCCCTAAAAACTCACCACATTGTATCATCAGAGATGTTTCTAAAACAGTCTAGAAAACATAAAGGCATAAAAAAGAATTAAATGAGAAAATCACCCAAAGTATCAAAACTTCTCAACACAATCGAGTTTGAATTACACAATTCATATTTTGCAACCTTCACAGCAACAGCAAAGTGGCAAGGGACAGCTAAGCCATGGCGTGTAAAAATTCCTTCTTTAGAATAGAAATTTCTCTTAAAAGAATTTTTTTTTCAATGTTTATTTATTTTTGGGACAGAGAGAGACAGAGTATGAACTGGCGAGGGGCAGAGAGAGAGGGAGACACAGAATCGGAAACAGGCTCCAGGCTCTGAGCCATCAGCCCAGAGCCCGACGCAGGGCTCGAACTCACGGATCGCGAGATCGTGACTTGGCTGAAGTCGGTCGCTTAACCGACTGCGCCACCCAGGCGCCCCTCTTTTCCATTTTATACATGCCCTAAAAACTCACCACATTGTATCATCAGAGATGTTTCTAAAACAGTCTAGAAAACATAAAGGCATAAAAAAGAATTAAATGAGAAAATCACCCAAAGTATCAAAACCTCTCAACACAATCGAGTTTGAATTACACAATTCATATTTTGCAACCTTCACAGTAACAGCAAAGTGGCAAGGGACAGCTAAGCCATGGTATGTAAAAATTCCTTCTTTAGAATAGAAATTTCTCATACGTCACTTGGTAGTATATGATGGGAAGTTGGGAGTGATAAGCTGACACTCTATTTGCCTTCTGTCCTTCCTTTTGTACAATGAAATGCTTACCAGTTATCAATGACCTCCTTAATCCCACATCAAAAACTAAAAATTAACTCAAGTAAATGAATGTGGGCCTACTATAAACCCTGTCATGCAAGACTGAAAGACCTTTATCAAAATATGACCCTAACAGGGTCATTCACTGTTTACCTCTCTAAACACTGAGTGGCACATTAAGTTAAAAAAATGTGTCTGTGTGTGTGTTTTATTTTGGTCACAATCTGCTGTGGAACCCATAGTCACAAATCTGAGAACCATAGCAATTCACAGAAACCCTGCTGAGAAACACTATGTTAGAATTAAATAGTCCCAGTCTTCCTTCTCTCTCTCCTCACCTTGACTAAAAATTCAAAGATTGTTTTGTGTATCTACTGAAAATACAGTACAAAAATTGCCTTGTGATTTAGAGCTTGGGCCTGTTTAACCCCCAAGGCATTTGCATGAGAGAACCTAGACATAGCAGACATGCAAGTGTGCAGTTCGTTCCCCTTTCAAGAAAGGACTCCCTGCCCTGCTGCAAAGGATGTGGTTAGCTGATGGTCTCCAGTTGTTTGTTTCCTCTTGACCCACCTCAGCCTTTGAGACAAGGTCTTGCTATTCTCAGGGAAGTCTCAGGGAAGGTGGTGGTATGAGGGCCTGGCCATTTCTACCCAGTGTGGGAGCTACTTCAGTGAGCAGTTCTCGCCCTGAAGTTGTTCTTTTGGCTGGGAGAGGCTTGTGAGATCTGTATTGCAGCCTACTGGCTTCCCTGACCAATTTGCTTCCTTCATTTTCCTTTTACAGGAGGTTATTCTCTAAGAAACTATTTGCATTTCAAACTCCATCTCAGCCTTTCCCTCTTGGCAAATCCTAAATGGTACAGTTGTACCAGAAGTGGTCTGAAAAAGCAGGTGGTAAGATGCGACTTTGGAAATTGATCATTCACTGGCTAGCTAGTAATAAGGATCCTATCCCCCATAGGTAGCCCCTAGGACAACGTGGTAGTCCAGTTGTTAAAATGTTCACCCATGGTGACCTGGCAGGTTGAGCTGGGATAGGATATGGACTAGCCAGTGAAATCATTCAGGGTTTAAAACATGCCAAGAAATAAGATCAAAACAATGGAATTGGATAATTATTACTAAATTGCATTGAGACTCTTTGTTAACTTATACAGCAGAGGAGCAGAAAAAGCTGAAGATCAAGCTCAAGATTTGATAGAGTGGCCGAACTTCAAAGATGATTTAATGTTCAAACGAACCAGATATGTTCTGTCAAAGTCAAGGCAAATTGGAAAAACTTATAACTCTATACATGGGATGGGGACATTTGACCTGAAGATTGATTTTCCAGACTTATCTGATCTTCTGGCCTTGAAGAAGTTGCTCACTCCTCCCTTTAAGAGCTAGCCTTTCCCACTCCCATGCCCCACCAAGCCAGAAGATACAAAAATAGGTATTCCACCTCAGAAGCTGCCCTCTCTGCTTTCCTGACTCCCAGCCTATAACCAGAGTTAAGTAGCAGCATAATGCAGCCAGGGATGAACTACGTCTTATAAAAGAAAACAAGAACTGCACTTCAAAGGAGCTACAAGACCTAGCTATCAGGGATCAACAGGGGCTGGAATGAACCTATGTGCTGGAGAGTGATCAAGGGAGTCCAAACATAAGATTGGTTGAGAGAGTTTATTGGCCTGGGGCACTTGTTTGAGGTACAGGATTTAATACCCTGGCAAGGGCTCTAGGAAATGGTACAAACTTGCAGCTAGGATGGCTCCTACTAGATAAGGCAATGGCCCACACCAAATAAGGTTGAAATACTTAACGTTGCTTAGTGATACACACAAGAGGATGGAACTAAAAGACCAAATGATGTGGATGTGCTGGAATGGTTATATAACATAAGGCAAAAAAAAAAAAAAAAAAGCGCCAGGTGTTCTTATGTTCCATAGTTGGAGGGGTCCCCAAATCAAACATTGACCTAGGCCATCAGGAATTCACTGGGGAGAAGGACATCAGCATCATCATGGTGTTCAATGCTGCCTCTCTTTTGTGGACCAGAGCTGAAGGTAGAAGAGACTGGATAATTGGGTTCCAACACAATAGAGGCCAGGAAATAGTTCTTAACACTAGACCTGGGAGATCATTGCTCTCCTAAGCATAGATAAGATCAGAGTGGCAGCCAAGGGCACCTAACCCACAGAGAACTATGAAAATGGCTTATGGAATGTTATTATTTTGCCATAGGAAAGTAAATGGATTGCCAATACAATCAAAAGAAAACAAGAATTGATAAACAGGAGTCTGAGGTCTTTTGCTTGATAAAGCCACATTCTCCTGCCCTGTTTCTGCATCTGAGTCAGTTTGCAGACTAGGATCCACTGACTCAAGAGATGTGGGATCCCCAGGGGAAGCACTGTATTAAACACTGTGACGGTTCCCATAGTCCTTCTCCAGAAAAGTCAGCAATCGATTCCAGTGACTATATGTTGGGGAAGGGATAATACCCAAACATACAGAGGCCTATTGGACATAGCAAGTGTTCTGACACTGATATCAAATGACCTGATGCATCACCATGCCTCTTCTATTAGAGTATAGCATTTGGGGGGCAGGAAATACATCTACAGATCTACAGGTCTGTGGATGCACCCATTGGTCATTTCCCCATTTCTTGAATTCTTATTTGGAATTGGCACTCTTGGCTTTTAGAATAATTCCCACATTGCATTCTGGTTCTGTGTGATTGAAGCTATTATGGAGAAGGTCAAGTGGAAGCTTCTTAAACTGCCCTCCATGCTTTGGCCAGGATGGTCAGTGAAAAACAGCATCACATCCTATGGACAGATGTTGGAAATTAATGCTACTCTTAAAAATTTAAAGGATTCAGTGGTGGTAATTTATATCATATCTACATTTAATCCCATTTACAAAAACCTGAGAGAATGACTAGAGAATGACTAGAGAATGTCCTGGAGAATGACTAGAGACAACCACAAAATCAACCAGGTTGTAGCTTGTATATTGCTACTGTGCTTGGTGTGGTTTAATTACTATAGCAGATTATATCAGATACATGATATGGAGCTACCAAGTTGGCAAATGCATTTTCTATTTAAATCAGGAAAATTCTCAGAAATAATTTCCCTTCATATGGAACAAACAATACTATTTAATTTACTGTTTTGCCCCAAGACAAAACTCACTCTTAGTCCTGTTACAGTCAGAAGAGCTCCAGCCCATATGGACATCCTGCAGAATGTCACATTGATCCATTACATTGGTGGCATCGTGTTGATCAGGCAGAACCAGCAAGAAGGGGCCAGCATTCAGGGCAGGACTCTCCAGAGGGCGAGAGGTAAATACTTGGAACACTCAGGGACTTGCCATCCACTGAAGATTTAGGGGTCCCAGAGCGAAGGGTGTGCTGGGTCACCTCTTTCCAAGTAAGTTGTGGGAGCTTGCACTCATCTTCATCTCAAAGGAATCTCTTGAAGTGCCTGGTCATCCACTTCAGGGTTTGAAGGCAACACATTCTGTACCTAGGAATACTGCTCTGATTTTGATAATGACAAGAGAGGCTGCCTGCTTTGAATGAAATCTAGAGTAGGAGAGGGCTCTGTAGCAGGTCCAGGTTGCAGCCACCTGGGCAGCAGACCTTTTGGAACTTAGTGTGGCAGAGAGCTTGTAGGGTGAGGAAGGGAGGTAAGGTAGGAAAGAAAGACAGGTGAATGGGCCGAACTCAGGGGTTGAGAGTGTTCAGTGCTCCTCTGAAGAATTCATTCTCCTGTGGGCAATTGGGACCCATTAATTTTTTGTTTGGTTTTGTAAAAGAATAGCTTAGCGATAAAAGTTTTATAGAAACATTGATTAGGTCCCATGTACAAGATGGACTGAAGGATGTTGGGTGTTCTCAAGAAGTTAATTGTAGAATGTTATAGAATGTTCCTCTTCCCTTTCACCTTGAGCATGCTCATCCAAAACATTTATCTAAACTAGAGCTTGGGAGGAGAAGACACAAGAGAGTAAGATTTTGTGCATGACACATTCCATTTTGTCCCTGCTTGACTCGGGGCTAATTTTTTCTCACTTATTAGTTTGCTGCAAAGCGGCTATTTCTTTCCCTGCTCCAGAAGACTGGGAAAGTCATTTCTATCAATGCCTTCATTACTACATAGATCCACTACAACCAAATTGCATGTCTTGGGGAATTCATTACAATGAGCTTCTACCTGTATATTGTAAGTACTACATTGCCTATAAAGGACTCTTAAGTTCCTTGGAGAATAATGTTATTTATTCTTTGCAGCTCCTTTAGAATCTCTTAAAAGTGTTTGACTTCCAACAGACTGAAAACATTTTCTAGCAGGAAAAATAACAAAACTGTTGCTAGTCATAAAACAATGAGACACTTGTAATAATCAAGCTAATCAAAGCAAATGAAGTATTTTCATTTTGCTTCCATGATCAGGATAATTGAGTTAATTCTTGATTTCACTTGCAATAATAAATATTTGTAGAATTCATATATTAGTCATATAATTCATAGTAACACTGTTTGCCAAATATGCCTTGAGACCACACACACACACACACACACACACACACACACACACACCAGAGGGAGGGAGGGAGAGAGAGAGACAGAGAGAGAGAGAGACAGAGAGAGAGAGAAATTACACTTTGTTCTCCAAAATCTCCTTTTTCTTATAGTGAAATCTTGTTTTGTATTGAGAAATATATAAACATAGGCCTGGGGTCACCTTATGGGTTGATGGTGTTTCTTGTATTTTTCTTAAGTGTAGGTAATTAGACTCCAGGATTTCCTTACAGGTTTCAATGTGTTTCAGAGTAAGGCCAAGTTAGTACTTGAGTAAGAGCTCCCTCCACTGGAGTCTGAGCTTTAAAACTTTTGTCCACTATCTGCCTTCCTTCAAGAAGTTCCCCTTCCAGCATGCACCCCACCCAGCGCTGGCAGATTAAACCAACAGGGCATTGAATAATGTCCTTCAGAAAAGCTGCAAGTAAGCCCATTTATCATTCCAAGGAGGTTGAACTGCAAAGAAAAAGAAAAACTCAGTACAGCAACTTCTTCACTCTTGAATCCTGTCGGCCACACAGAATATGCTCTTGGAAGCTTGGAGCATAAACTGACTGTAATCACATGCCTTCAAGGTCCCAGCCCAGCTTTTCATCAAATGCACCTTTTCATGAATTATTGCTTTCAAGAAGGAGTGGGAGATTTACATCCCAAAAGTTCTACCCTAGGGTCACTGTGCTTTCTTTAAGAAAGTTTACAAATTTGAGCTATCTTTCTAAAAAATAAAAACTCAGGATATTTAATATTGTATTAGGGTATTTTGGTTAATCAAATATTCTAGTTAATTCTGAATGACCAATTTTGTCATACTTGGATTGCATATTTTCAATGAACTGGAATAAAATAAGACCAGATAATTAGCACAAGCTATATAGGCCATGTTCAACCATTCTTGTGAGGTCTTGGGTTCACCATTATGAATATTCATTACTAGCTGTGTAACCTTTATCAACTTACATAAGCATTTTGAAGATGCCTCTTCATCTAAAAATGGGGCTGTTACCACATTACTTACCTCTGAGGTTTGTTCCAAACATTAAATGAAATAATGAATGTAAAAGTGCCTTGTAAACTGTAAAACCCATTACAGGAGATATGGCTATGAAGTAACAAGATAAATGTTTTCAGACTAGCTGAGCTTTATAATAAAATCTGTGAATGAGTATCATATGTGGAATTAATATCATTAATATAGAGATACACTGCATACCATAGCTTGATAGTGAGGACCAGCTAACAAGTAACATCTGGCCTAATGGAGAACATTATCTTTTCACAGAATAGAAATACACCATTTTTTAAAAACTGATGTTATTTTTCTAAACCCAGTTCTCCATTTGCAAAGAAAGAGAAAAAGTGAAATTTCATCTTGGAGGGCTTATTGTGGATTTCTTTTTTGAGCGAGCAAATATTTCTAGCTTATCATAGTTTGATAGTGTCAGTGAAATTTGAGTATTTTTGCATAAATTGCACTGTCAAAGTCAACATAAGCCAATTGATGCATATAGTCCTCCAAAAATAAATTAGATTGTGTGATCACAGTGCTGTCAGGATGTGTGTACGCATTTGCTATGTTCAGCTTTATCAGTATCTACTCCTGACCGCATTTCTCCCTTCCGGTGTCACAAATCCAATCACGTCCGTAGGAGCTCAGTAAATCTTGGTTGAAAGCAGTCATTATACTTACGTATGGTAGAAATATCAAGCTCCCTGGAATAACGTTGAAATTAAATATTATAATTTTTCAGACATTAAAAAAAAATCAGAGACTGTTTGCCCTTGGGATTACCAACGTGTACTTCAAATATTTTTCCATGGAGTGAGTGCTCCTTATCAAGTGGAAATCATTATATAATTGGCTCAGTAAATGTTTGCTAATGATTCTCATACTGAAATCTTCCAGAATTTGTTTATTGTGACCAAAGAGGATGAGAAACAATCTGTCTTTAGAGGTTCAAATTTTGTTATAGTTCTGTACTTATGACAGCTGAATCTCATTACTCACATCATTGCCTTCTTACCTTGTCTTTTCTGATAAAGTTATGTGTTTCCTTCTTGTGTTCAAGTAATTCTTTGTATATTCCATAATACATTGCATTAGAAATAATTGTTTCAAGGACTCAAGGACTTTGAACTTTTTAAAGTGTATTTGTTTATTTATTTATTTCTTTAATCATTAGTACCTAGAACAGTGCCCGGGGTCGCCACCATAAAGAATCTCACTATACTGTTTTATAATAAGAAAGTAACAAAAGAAATACTTTCATTCTTTCTCCACCTTGTTAAGATCCTTGACATATGACAAGGTGGTATCCTCAGGAAAATATTCTTAAATGTAGGGGCAACGGCTTGCTTGCTTTAACAATTTGCCTATCAAGCCTGCTTTAAAAAAAATCTCTGAACTTCCCAGCGGATACAAGTAAATGATAATTTGTTGTTGTTGTTGTTTAGGGCTGGAACATTTAAAGTGAGCAGCTGGGACTATATCCTCCTTGCACTTTGTTCATACATAAGGAGAAATGAACATTCTGAAAAGACATCTGTATTGTAAATCAAAATACATTGCTGAAATCAATGTTGAGTTGACATTCTGCTTGCAAATATTCTTTTGAGATTGGTTCTTGTAAATCTCTTTCCCATCTGGTTTTTATGTCTGCTTTGGGACTTGTATGCACATAGTTGTCTAGGATCTGCTCAGAATGTTGAAATAAAGTGTGTGGTTTTTAATAAAAGGTTAGCTGGGAGGGGAAGATACTGTCTTGGTCATATCTAAACTCGCTTATATATCTTGCAGCTTGGCTTAACTTTTGGAAACTTTGCAAAGTGTTTTCTTTGAATAACAAAACTTATTTGAAGTCATGAAATAATCCTACCCTGCAACTTATATCTTTATAAAGAACATTTGCTGGGAGGATAATTTTTATTTTTAAACACAGGAAGAATGAGCCGTAGAGAAGCGTTGGTGATTGCAATTTCCTCTCTTACTATAATTGCACTATTTCCATTAGATTAATGATGGAAAGGAACAATTGTTTATGTAAGTTCCTTTCCTTATTGAAAGTTGGTTAATTTGAGAATATTTACCCTTCTTACAAGACAAATTCAATGATGACAAAGGAAAAAAAAATCAATCTGAAATGTGTCATTATAAAAGCCCATGATTGGAACTTCACATCTGGAACTGATATCCCTACTTGAGTTTTATAAGGGATTGGTGCTCTGAGTGGACTTCCAAGTGAGAACATAATCACCACCATCATCATGTAACATTTACTCAACTGTAGTCTCTAATTGCAGGTCAGTGGTTAATCTTTACACAGCAACCAATCTTGGATTCATGCAAGGAAAAAGAAATACCACCTTGCCTCTTGGAAGTATGAAGTTGGTCCTTATTATTTGATTTTTTATGTTCTATGGTGTGTGTGTGTGCGCACGCACATGCCCATGTGCATACAGGAGCACACACATTCACATGTGCACTTGTGTGTGTATCAGGGCAACTTACGGGTTGACAGGAAGAAGAGAAAGCACTGAAGAAGCTCTGTATAACCCTGAATAACCTACTTGCTGAGGAAAGAGCTAAATAGACCCACTGGAGCTAGGAGCTTTCTCTTTGAGAATAAGGATAAGGCTACTGACTTCAATTTGTCATTGGTGGGGCTGGGTGGAGGGAGTTCTTTTTGATAAGTAATATGGAGTAAGAAATCATGGAAGGAGTAAAGTGAATTGAAATGCCTCCCGTTATAGACCTTTGGGGACCGTTGCTGTGTCCATAGGAGATGTAAGGGAAGGAGAGAATAAGTCCACCTCAGCATCTTCCTCCTTCTAGTAGTGTCCCTTCCTACTTGCATTTAACATCCAGCTCTCTCCACCCAAGCTCTGACAACAATAGCAAATCCACAGCCTACTGTCACATATTGAAGTTTTAGACTTGATTTTAAAATAGAATGGGACAAACTATTTTGTAAAGTGGAATATTTAAAAATTCTCTACGGATCCCTCACTTACCACTAGGGATTTCACAATTATCCTAGAAACAGAATGGTTTTCATGCCTTGACATCTCTTTTCTTTCTTTCTTTAGTATAGATTAGGCATCTTCAAACTTTGATTTCTATAAAAAAGAAATTTTTTTCAATAGTAATTTTGTGCATATACACTTTTTACTTTCTTGTTGACTTAAGGCTTTCACCTGTGCTTAAACTGTAAGTCCCCTTATTATGATCCCCCAGATCTCTTTCTCTGTATTTTTTTTTCCTAAGAGGAGGTAAAACCGAAAAGAAAACCCAGTGAGGGACCAACCCTGCAGCCCACTTGCTGACCTGCTGAATAATCCAGGATACCTTAAGGGCATTGATGGGCTTACAAAATAACAATTTAATAACACTTAAGGGAGGAGGAGACATACAGGCCATGAACCAGGCCTCTATTTCTAGAAACAGTTGAATAGGATACCTGCTCTGTATTGGTCTTCAGAAGGGATTTGATGGTTGATATCAGATGTAAGGCCATGTTCCTTTGTAACCTGACAGTACAGCCTCATTACCTACTACATGTGCATAACCAATAGTAGCTTCTTCCAAGCTCAGGAGTAAGTCCAAGGTGCAGTGGGCACTCCCTTTACAAACCTAAAGACAGCAGTATCACCAAGATACATTGCATTCCTTACAATTAGGTTACAAAAATGTCCATTACACTTGGATTTTATAAAGCACACCTGTTAGATGACCAGTTCTTAAAGTTAGGACTTCCCAACATTACATAACATCAAACTGAATGGATATCATGGGGCTTTCCTTCCTGATTTTTAACTACTTTATCCAGATATCTTGTGAAATACATGTTTCCTTGTAGTTACCACTGCATTCTAATTCTTCCTTATTATTTGCAAGTCTGTCTGTAACTTTGGATTTTATTTACCTTGCCTTTTCCCTACATTTCCATCCACCATTTCACATGGAGCTTGCATTCACTTTCTCTGGTTGATCATTAGAAAGTCACCTGCTAATTGCCAGTAATCTGTAACTAAATATGTGGAATACCTGATATGAAATAAAAGTTTCTTATTATCACTAATATCCCCATTTTCTGTTATAGGGAGAGTGCTTACAAATTTGTGTTGTAATGGAATGATGTTTAAATGTTTATGGGGCACCTGGGTGGCTCAGTCAGTTGAGCGTCCAACTTCAGCTCAGGTCATGATCTCATGCTCCGTGAGTTTAAGCCCCGTGTCAGGCTCTGTGCTGACAGCTCAGAGCCTGGAGCCCGCTTCAGATTCTGTGTCTCCTCCTCTCTCTGCCCCTCCCCTGCTCATGCTCTGTCTCTCTCTGTCTCAAAAAAAATTAAAAAAACAAAAAAAAAACACAAAAATTAAAATGTTTGTATGTGTGTATGTGTGGTATGTGTGTGCAGTATGAAATTATGTGTCTCAGGTGGTTTAATTAGTGATACTCCAGAACATATTCTGTACCCATTGGTCTCAGGAATTTGAGATTAAGTTTGCACAAACAAGTCATTTTAATGCCAGCCACTTTCTATTACACTGTGACATAGCCCCATTATGATGGCTATAAAGACAATAAAGGCTAACTTAATATAGATCATGTCACTTCTGAAGTGGTCCCCATCCAAGATAATTGAAACCTCTCTGGACCATTGGGAAGCACCATCATGTAGTATAAATGGTGTCCGTGGTTTACCACTCTTCAGAAACTGATTTATGTAAGTGCATTTGTACAACAGAAATATATCCTCAAGTAAGGCAATGTAAAGACTTGATTGTAAACTGGATCTTTTTTTGATTCCTAAACACCTGAATAAATAGGTAAATATTCTGCCCAGCTGAACCTCAAACATCTGGACAAATATGGAGATTGGTGAGAAACACTAAAAAGTAAGCAATAGGGTGGTGGTTCTATCTAACAATCAGCTTCAAAGCACAGAGATTGGCATCCAGTGAATGATCCAGCTATCACAACATTTATTTTGAGACAAACAGAATAATGGTGTGGAAAGGAACAAAAGGGAGAATTTATGGGTGTCTCATCAGGCACATAGACAAATACCAAGAGAAACAAATGCAGAGCAACTTTTTAGACATGCTTGTTTTGCAGATCTGACTACTTCTATCAAGATTCTATTGGTGAAGATGTAAAGGGCATTTTCCCCCAGATTGATCTGTATATGAAGGAAAAGTAGAGCCCAGGCAATCTCTGTAATAACCTCTGGAGAGGGTCATTTGTCTCATGTCACACAGCATGGTTTCTCTGAGGGAAATAGGGGTAAGGGAAAGAGAGAAGGTTGGAGAGGAAATCCCTTGATATTTTCTACCAGCATGGCATATCAAGGTGATTAGGACTTTCTTTTTGTGTAAGAGTTGTTAAGCCCTTACTGAAATACAAGTTAAAAACTAAGAACAGACACTCAATATATGAAAAATATGAATTCAGCAAGATTTGGGTTCAAACTGTGATGTATGTGTGTGCACATGTGCTCACTTATGCGTGACAGTGTGTGTACGTAGTTACTGACCTGTAGATTTTAAAGTTCATAAGATTAAAGGGAAATAATATATTTTCACAGAAAACATGATATTTACTAGTGAAACTTTGTAAGTATTCCCATTAAAATCAGAATAGGACATTTAAATTATATAAACATCTTGTCTGTGTTATTTTGTGTCCTAGAAACTGTAGTCTGTGTTTCTTGATTCCTTACTCTATGAAATGAGGTCATTATGCCTCTGCTCATACCCAGTTCTGCTAGAAGGAAAGAATTTTTTATTTGCCTATTTAATATACATAGACAAAAATTTAGTAAGTTGGATTGTTTACAGCTTCAAAAATCAAATTAAAGCCTTTGGTCTTTGTAAGAGATGTAAAGTATCTTTAAAATGTTAAGTAGGAGTGTGAAATAATCAGATATTAATTTTAATACTATATTGCAGCTTCTGGGTAGAAAATAGATCAGAAAAGGATAAAAGTAAATGAAGAAGAACTGTGAGGAAGTTCTTTGGACATGGTGGTGGCTTGTTGTTGGGTGAGGGTGTGGAGATTTTGAGAAGTGAACAGTTGCATGGTGTTGCTAAGAAGTAGTATGGACAGGAATCAGTGATGGGCTGTACATGCGACAAAGGGACAGGAAGTTGCCCAGTATGCCCCCACGTTTCTGACAGGAGCAACTGGATGAATGATGTTGAAGAATAGTGGAGGAAAATATTCAAAATGGGGGTGGGTGTGTAGGAAGAAAAGCATGCCAGTTGAGGCATGCTCAATTTGAGATTCTAGTGAGACAGTCAAATGCAGACCTAGGATGGGAAGCTGTTTGTGTGCATCTAGAGCCCAGAAGAAAGTCTTGGAAGGAAACAGAGTATTAAATGTATTTTAAGTTTTAAAGAACAAGATGGTAAATGACAGTGAAATAAGACACAAATAAGAAGTGATCATGAGCAAGAGTGAAGACACAAAGAGGACCAAGACAAAACAGAATTTCAACATTTAAAAGGTAGATGGTGTGTGAGAAGTTTCCAAAGAAGACTTAAGTGCAGCATTGGAAAGGTAAAAGGAAATTTGGGAGAGTGTATAATTGTGGAATCCAAGGGAAGAGAATATTTCTAGCAGGAGGAAGCTGATAAGAAATTGCCTAAGATCTGGAAGGATTGGAAAATGTACATTGGGTTTAGGAACATGGAGGTGACCTGTGGCCTAAGCAAGAGCAGGCTATTTGGGTGATGGGAACAGATGCCAGAATGGAATTACCTGAGAGTGAATGCCATGTGTGCAAGTGAAGGCTGCTTGCAAAGGCATTCTTTGGATAACAGTTGCTGTTAGAAGGAAAGAGAGGGGCCAGGAGCTTGGGGGCATGTTTGAGTCAAGGAGGTTCTTATTGTTGTCATGCTGTTGTTGCTTTTAATAAGAGAGACTGTAACACATCTGAATGATTATGGCAAGTGTCTAGGAGGTAGCAAGAATTTGACGATATTGCCACAGTGTAGAGAAAGCACAGAGGCAGCTGGGTAGGGACAGAGATGCCGGAGGCAGAACAGAAAGCTCAAAGACAAACCCCACACACAAGACACACACACACAGACCCCCCCCCCCCCCCACATATCAGATTTCTAAGAAATAGGTCGCTGGCAAGGAACATTTCTGAAGGACACATTGTTTATCATAATAGATACTAAATGTGCCAGGTAAAGTCCTATTTTCTTTACTTATATCAGTCCAATTCCCACAGCACACTACAATTCCCAAGCTCCTACATTTTGGTCTTTGTTGTGCTTCCCAGTGCCTAGAACTGTGCTTGGCACATAGTAGGCCCTCGATAAATATTTGTTGAATAACTGAATAGTTAGATACGTTAGGTGGTTCTGCCTTTGTGATGAGGGAACAGATCATTAGAGAGGTTAACTAACTTGCCCAATCACAAAGGCAACAAGTAGGGACTTCTGAGTTTGTACCCTATTAAGGGTCTTGATTAACATGCTAAGTTGCCTCCAATTTGAATCAGATTAGATGAAACAAATATTTCTTTTTAGAATTTTTGTGTTTTCATATGCTAACCCCATAATCCCAAGGGATTTTGAAGTATTAGACTCAAGCTTATTAGAGTTGTAAGAAAGTATTGACATTGACATGTGCCTAATAGTTTGATTACTTACAAAAAGAATGCATTACCATGCTATTCAGCCCTAATTCAAGAGCAATGAGCAAGCAGAAGCCCTGTTTCTTTTCCCTTCAAACCACAGACCATCCTTCTGACTGTCACACTCTCTCTTGTGCTCAGAGGTGGATATACTTTGTTCTTTTTCTGTCTCAGTCTGGGCCTTCAAGGTATCTTTGCCTACCTCTCTTAATTTGTGCCTGTAATCATCATTGTCTTTGCTTTTTTCTTTTCTCTCTTTCTACCTATGCCCCAACTATGAAATCCCAGATTTTATTCAGCTTTTCAGGGAGGCTCACGTCTCATGAAATTGTGAGAGCCTGGGAGTTCCAGAGAAGTAGAGATACCGTCACACTGAGCAAATAGACTTGATTATCATTCTATACTTAAAAAAATCTGAACTTTGAGAGGCAGAATTGTAGCAGTTCTTGATAAATGCAAATGTCCATTTCAGCAGGGAATGGAATGAGAGGAAAATAGCTCAAAATCCAAAGCAGAGGGTCAATGAAAGGTGAGAAAGCCTGACAAAACAAAAAGAAAGTATTTCCTTTGGACATGCTAGGCTTATTTCTGATGAGGAAGACTTGGACTTCTGAGCATGATTTATAGCTTGTATGATTATATTTAAGTGAATTCTGTAGTAAAATATGTTAAAGCTCATTCTCAAATGTGAGTTGGGGTCTCAGTAATTTTTCATGTTGATAAAGCTACATTAGAGAATTTCTTCAGGTATTGTTGTATACAGAGATCTTTAACAGGCTTGACTCCAAATGACTCCTGAAGTCAAGACAATGTGATTAGTCCAGAGGACCATGTAAATAGTACTCTTAAAAAACTCTTCATGATAAAGTCTTATTTCTGTCTGGATGTACTATGGGCTACTTCAGACCATGAAAATGAACTCATGCTTATTTCTCTCTGTTGACTTAATTGTGTATTCCTAGCAACTTCTATTTTAATAGCCATGCCTCCTGCTCCTAGGTTATTACTATTGTGCTGCTCACTGAATTAAATTGTCTAATGAAAGGGAGAAAAAAATGCTTACTTTCATCACCCCCCCCACCTTTATTGAAATAAAACTGATAAATAAAATTGTATATATTTAAGGTATACAATGTGATGATTGGATATGCTTTGTGAAATGATGAGTATAATCAAGTTAATTAACACACTTATAACTTAATATGGCTTCTGTTTTTGTTTTCATTTTTTGGCAGTGGTGGTGAGAACACTTAAGATTTACTCTTTTAGCAAAGTTTTAGTATACAGTATTATTAACTATAGTCACCATGTTGTACATTAGATCCAGATGACTTATTCATCTTGTCACTGAAAATTTGTACCCTTTGACCAAAAAACTACTTACTTTTAAGAGGTGTATTAATTTTTTTAGTTGCCAGAGTAGAACTTACAAATTTTACAATCTGCGTGTTCCTGTGCTCCAATCCTCAATGACCAGATTATCTGAGAAAAGGCTAAATTGTATTCTTAATTCAGAGATTTTAGGCTGGTTGAATACTGAGAGCTGTGCTGAATGCTGTTAATATGGCTTCTTCTCACTCATCTCTAATGGGGTCCAAAAGCAGTTCTTACCCACTTGCAGTGAAAGTGGTCATCAAGGAAACCTACCATAAGGATGGCAGTAGTTCAGACTTTGATAGCAGATCTACCATGTGTTTTAGACAAGTGAATTAAACTCTCTGAGTCGATGCTTTCATAGTTTAAAATGAACAGAAGTGAGTAACATTCATGTACTTCTTCAAATATATACTGTGTTCCTTCTGTGGTCTAGACACTGTGCCTGTTGTTTGAGATACAACATTGAACAGGATAGACAGTGTCCCTGCCTTCATGGGACATACTGTATACTAGCCAAGATAAACTACCAGGCAATAATAAAATAGTGAAATAGATGATACCAGTGGAGGCATAAGCTCTAAGATCATGTGCTGTCAAATTTATTAATCTTTTAGGTAGACTGATGATTGTCTCCATTTCTTTGAATTTGTTATGCACTATCCATTGTCTCCATGTCTTTGAACATGTTCCTCTGTCCAGAATTGCGTTTTTCCTCTTCTTCACCTAGCTTATGTCTACCTGGTCTCTAAGGTCCAGCTCAAGCATGACTTCTCAGGGAAACCTCTGAATTTTTGAGTTGGGTTTAGGTGATCCTCCTTGAGCACTCCTAGTCTTCATATGTATCCTTCAATCATAGTAGCTTGCCTTTGTTTATTTACTTACCAATATTCACTGTTAGGATTTGAACTCACTCTGTGCAGGAATGTCATTTTTCCATCTCTATATTCCTGGAACACAGTCTAATATTTGATCTGTAGTAATTATTGATCATACAATATCAGACATTAATTGAATACCTACTAGGTGCCAAGAACTGTAAAGGAAGTTACTTTCATCCTGTTACATACTGTATTTTCATAATAACCCTCTGTTATTCTGGTTTTAATATTCTTCTTTACAGCTGGAGAAATTGAGGCTCACAGAGGCTCAGCAATTTGCTTAAGGTCACACAAAAAGAGAATGCCAGAGTTTGAAGCTTTGAAGCCAGAGGTTTCCTTCTTTTATTCTACCACTGAATGAACATCATGGATTTTATTGTATTAACATGTGTGTGTGCTGTGAAGGAAATCGTCTTCTCTAGGAAGGAACCCAAGGCTAATGGTTTTTATGTCATATTTGCATAAGCTGGTATAAATCCACACTCGGATAATTTTGCTCAACAGTAGGAGAAAAAAACAACACACTTCTTCAAGTGAACAGATGTCTGTGCATAGATATCTCTGTGAGACAAGGTCATGTTAGGGGCTAATCTGCATACCTCTATAGAATATGTGTGTGTGTGTGTGTGTGTATATATGTCCGTCATATATATATATATACACACACACACACACACACACACACACATAGATATATGTATGTATACATACATAGGATGGATATGTATACACACACAGAAATATACACGCATATATATCTTACAGATAATATCTATATATACAAATACATACACATATATACATATACACATACATATACATATACACATATACATGTACACAGGACACATATACATGTACACAGGACACAGGACAATAAGAACAGAGAAGGACAGCAGGAGATCTGAAGTCCAGGACCTTGGGGATGTTAGAATTATAATTCTGAAACAGAGAAGAGATTATGCAGTTTTCATGAAAAGATTTGTAATTGTGACAGACCCAAATAAGAGATTTGGGAGATAGGCAGTATTGACTCCAATGAGATGTATGGAGGTGGTTGAAGAACATTTTCTGCCAACAGAGAAGAGTTATATCTTCATTGAAAGCCAGAGGAAGTCCTAAATTCCCACTTGACTAGACTTTATAGAAGTCAGTTCAAATATTGAAACAACACATATTTTCTTTGCTTTCAAATTTTCCCAACATAATCGGGTAGCCAGACAAAGTCTTTGTTCTTTTTTAGCCAGAGACAGTGGCATAAAATAGAGATATGAGTGTTTCTCCTATAATGCCAATGTTTGCACTATTGAAAAACCTTACATTCTGCAAAATTGAACAGTAAAAATAACAGGGCCCATGGGAAAAATAAAATGAGAGGAGACCACTCAAAAATATGGAATTTGGAAAGCAGGGCACTAAGAAAACAAAACAATTACTATTAAAATATATATACATAGGCATCATTAACCCACTAATGGCATTTGCACCTGACTTTAAAGTAAGTTGGTCCTTAGCAGCCTTAAGTCCTAGACTTTGAGGTATAGATTTTTCTGATATGAACAGTTTTTATCAAAACTAAAAATGTCATCTAATGTTTAATACAAGGAGTAATATCTTTGCAATTTTGTTAACTGTATTGGCAACTTCACCAGCAAGCTTAACATCATTGCACATCTAAAGATATCCTTGAAGCACCAAAGGGAAGTGCTTTTGTCAATTTCTAAGCCTTTTTCTAAAGATTTCCATATATGCTTTTTCTTTAATTGTGCTTGCTCTGGATAACTTTAAAAGATTAAGCTGCTGGGAAACAATATATAACAACCAGCATTACTTCTGAGTTATAACAACGTCTTTCCCTATTTACCAGTCACATCGAGGATAATTTACACCAAAGAATTGGCTGTTTTACAAGAACAGATTATCCTAATTCATGTGATAGTAAGGATCCAACATCATGCAAAGAATGCCAGATTAGTCAATATAAAACTGTCTCACTGACTGTATTCAGGACCGGTTTCATCTTAATCCACGCCAGCGTTTTCAATAACAACACAATTAACAAGATTTGCTCGTAGATTAGCAGTGTAGAGTAGGCATGCATGGTGGAGGTGGGCTTTAAGGAAAGGCAGGGTGATACCTTGGGAAAGATAAAAGAAACAAAACACTTCTATACATTTAACAAGTAGTTTTAACTGCGCTGGTTGATTAGTTTTACATCAGATGGTCATTTACCTCATTGTTCCTTCTCCAGTTAGGTGTTTCTTCCTTTCCTCATTTTCTCTCTTTCCTTGCTTTCTTTCATTTTTTCATTCCTTCATTAATGTTTTCTTCCATCTATGTGCCCTTTCCACCCTTTATTTACTATACATTAAATATCTAACATGTACCAGGAACCCTGATGGTTTCTGGAGATGAAATGGTGAACATAGGCAGGGTTAAGAGTAGTGTGGGGAAGTAGGCATTAAACACATAATCAAACAAATAAATGTAAACTAACAAAGTGATAAGTGTTACCAAGAAGAGGAGCTATAGAAGTCTGTCAGAGAGCAAATGCATGCTGTAAGAACATGTCAGGGGTCATGTGCACAGACCTTGCAGCCCTAGCCAGGACAGTGCTTGTGAGGAACTGAAGGAGGGCCAGCGAGGCTGGAGGATGGAGAGCTAGGAGTGGCTTCAGGTGGAGCCAGATCAAGCAGGACCTGGATGGCTTGGGCTGGAATGCAGAGTTTCATCTTTATCCCCAGTGATATTGAATAATCCCCAGGAATTATTGAAGTGTTTCAAACCAGGAGATGTAGGATATGATCAGACTTCAATTTTAAAAGTGTGTGTCTGGTTACAGTATACCAAGATTACTATATAATTTTTGAGATTGTTGAGATAATTTTGCATCTTTAAAATATCCCTGTGAAAAAGCAATCCTTATATTTGCATTCTTATTTCTAATTCGCAGATAGAGAGACTGAGCCAAAGGGAGAATCATCCTTAATCAGACTGTTTTGTTTCTCATATTTCTTCTAAGGAACATCAGTGTCACATGGGGTGACATCACAGCTATGAAACAAAGCATATAATCATTTGACATTTCTTTGAACAGAGGTCCTCAAGTCCCTCACTTTTCCTACTCTTAATCCAGAAAACAGCTTCTACTCCCACTTCAGCTCTCATTTATGTTACTTGTGTTTCAGATTTATTAGAGGTATTCGCAGGGTTTTTTTCTGCCACGTTACACACACACACACACACACACACACACACACACACACACACACACACCTTTAGGGATCTGTCAGCAAAAAGGGAGGTTTGAAAGGATCACTAGAATTAGAAAAAGAATAAAAGAAAAAGAAGTTGGAGTTTTGGCAGTAAGCTCTCTACCTGAGGCCACATTGCCTCATTCCCTTGGCAACCATACTTGCTATTAACAGTTTTCATAAATAATTCAAGCCTCCCATTTACACTCTCCATAATCTCTCTTATGGAGACAACAACACAGTGTGTGTCTTTACTGAGGGGTTTCTGTTTAGGCAAATCACACTCCTACTCCTCCACCTTCATACAAACCATTAAGGCATAGTATTAAAACCTCTAGCAATGTGTTAGGTGTTGTGCAGGATCTAAAGGAAACACTGGATATTTCCTAGTTAATTTTACATCCAACCTGTCACCAAGCCCTCTGCTCAAACCCTCCTTTAATGACATGCTGTTTCTCTTAGAAAGCAGGGTAGCTTTGAGAGAGGGCACTGTCTTAACAACTAATGGTGTCTCTACAAATAATGATAACACGCTACTTGGCAAATTCTGGCTGCTAGCAGTACTGCTTGAGGTGAAATTATGAGAGGTGGGGCCTGGGCGAGAAGCAAGAAATTGATGGAGAGGTGTCACCAGCTGTAAATTTTTCACTTGTCTAATGGACTGTATTTTTAGGGTCAAGAAGCAGAGTTGCTGGTGGGGAGGAATTGCATTATCACGAAAGTGTTTGAAACAAGAATTCTCCCTACTCTTTTGTCATGATCAAATCTTCAAGACTCTCAGATGATAAATGGGCACAATGTAAACTTACCTAGGGTCCAATCACTTTGAATCTAAACTGTGATCATAGATCATCTGATGATATAAAAAATGATTTATCAGGTTAGGGCTAAGATAGTTCCACATGGCAAACAAACAAACTTTCCTGGAATCAATTTCCTGACATGGAAATGTTCAGTAAGCAAAAAGTAATGAACTGACCTGGGCAGAAAATGAACAAGTTCAGAAACACTTTACAATTTTGAAGTTCTTTTTCCTCCACTAAACACCCAATGACTTAGAAATTGACGTGGGAACAGAAAGAAAAGAGAGAGGGTAGAGAAAAAGACATTAACAAAGGGAGAATGGGAACAGAAAGCTCAAAAAGAGTGAGAAACAATGAGAGAGGAAACCTATCAAAGGGATGCTTTTTAAAGCAGTTGAGAATGTGAGGGACTGAGACCATGGAAGACTACAGAATAATTTTGGATAGGGATAAACCAAGAGTGTTAATTAGTCTAAATACACTATTTGTATTTATGGTATATTGTTTTGTAATCTATTTCTAAATAGGAACTATTTAATCCTTTCTGGAATGAGATGTAGAATAAATAAATTATGAAAAACAAACCCTAATGACTTACAATGCTACCATAAAATAGGGCATGTAAAACAAAGGATTTAAGAAATAAAGTGAAGTGAGAAGAGGTATTTGAATAGAGCTTCCTATTATGAAACTGTATTTAGCTTTTGATTCGGGCAAAGGGAGAAGTGATCTAGTATTGTTGGATTAAAACTACAAGAGCAACAACAACAAAAATAATAAGCAGCCTAAAACTTTATCAGAACATTAACACTTCTTTTCTGGTATTAAAAAATAATTACTTATACACTAGATAAAACAAAGGGCAATATTTTCATTATGATTTTCACAAAAGAAAAAAAGAATGAAAAACAAGAAATTTATGAGTAACTTATGTTTATTTAGTGGTTTATAATTTATCACCTAATATAATTATTCACTTGATCTTCACAAACAACCCTATGGTTTACATACGGCACATGGCAATGATCATTTTAGACACAATTTAAAAGCTTACAAATAGAAGATGGTAAAGTTGAGGGATAATGAAACTTAAACTCAGGTCTTCTGACTCTTAATTCAATTCTATTTTCTTCTTCGAAAGAGCTAAATGTAGAACATTATGTCAGTGATTCTACTAGCTGGATTGCCTCTGAATTAACTGAAAGTTTGAAAAATACAACATGTTTGGATATACCCTAGACCTCCTGATATGGATCTCTGATATAGAGGTACAGGCAGGTTTATTTATAGAAATCTACGGGGATGATTTTCATGCATATGAAAGGTTGAGATCTTCCTGAATTAAATCTTTTTTTCCACTTTATTTTATTTTATTTATTTATTTATTTATTTATTTATTTATTTATTATTTATTATTTATTTTAATATGAAATTTATTGTCAAATTGGTTTCCATACAACACCCAGTGCTCATCCCAACAGGTGCCCTCCTCAATACCCATCACCCACCCTCCTCTCCCTCCCACCCCGCATCAACCCTCAGTTTGTTCTCAGCTTTTTAAAAAAATTTTTTATTTATTTTTAACAGAGAGAGACAGAGCATGAGTGGGGGAGGGGCAGAGAGAGAGGGAGACACAGAATCTGAAACAGGCTCCAGGCTCCAAGCTGTCAGCACAGAGCCTGACGTGGGGCTGGAACTCACAAACTGTGAGATCATGACCTGAGCCGAAGTCGGAATGCTCAGCCAACTGAACCACCCAGGCGCCCCTGTTCTCAGTTTTTAAGAGTCTCTTGTTTTGGCTCCCTCCCTCTCTAACCTTTTTTTTTTCTTCCCCCTCTCCCATGGTCTTTGGTTAAGTTTCTCAGGATCCACATAGGAGTGAAAACATATAGTATCTGTCTTTCTCTGTATGACTTATTACACTTAGCATAACATTCTCCAGTTCCATTCATGTTGCTACAAAAAGCCCTATTTCATTCCTTCTCATTGCCATGTAGTACTCCATTGTGTATATAAACCACAATTTCTTTATCCATTCATCAGTTGATGGACATTTAAGCTCTTTTCATAATTTGTCTATTGTTGAAAGTGCTGCTATAAACATTGGGGTACAAGTGCCCCTATGCATCAGCACTCCTGTATCCCTTGGGTAAATTCCTAGCAGTGCTACTGCTGGGTAATAGGGTAGATCTATTTTTAATTTTTTTGAGGAACCTCCACACTGTTTTCCAGAGTGGCTGCACCAGTTTGCATTCCCACCAACAGTGCAAGAGGGCTCCCGTTTCTCCACATCCTCGCCAGCATCTAGTCTCCTGATTTGTTCATTTTAGCCACTCTGACTGGCGTGAGGTGGTATCTCAGTGTGGTTTTTATCTGTATTTCCCTGATGAGGAGTGACGTTGAGTGTCTTTTCATGTGCCTGTTGGCCATCCGGATGTCTTCTTTGGAGAAGTTTCTATTCATGTTTTCTGCCCATTTCTTCACTGGATTATTTGTTTTTCGGGTGTGGAGTTTGGTGAGTTCTTTATAGATTTTGGATACTAGCCCTTTGTCCGATATGTCATTTGCAAATATCTTTTCCCATTCCGTTGGGTGCCTTTTAGTTTTGTTGATTGTTTCCTTGCAGTGAGAAGCTTTTTATCTTCATGAGGTCCCAATAGTTCATTTTTGCTTTTAATTCCCGTGCCTTTGGGGATGTGTCAAGTAAGAAATTGCTGCAGCCGAGGTCAGAGAGGTTTTTTCCTGCGTTCTCCTCTAGGGTTTTGATGGTTTCCTGTCTCACATTCAGGTCCTTCATCCATTATGAGTTTATTTTTGTGAATGGTGTAAGAAAGTGGTCTGGTTTCATCCTTCTGCATGTTGCTGTCCAGTTCTCCCAGCACCATTTGTTAAGGAGACTGTCTTTTTTCCATTGGATATTCTTTCCTGCTTTGTCAGGGATTAGTTTGCCATACTTTTGTGGGTCTAATTCCAGGGTTTCTATTCTATTCCACTGGTCTGTGTGTCTGTTTTTCTGCCAATACCATGTTGTCTTGATGATTACAGCTTTGTAGTATAGGCTAAAGTCTGGGATTGTGATGCCTCCCGCTTTGGTCTTCTTATTCAAAATTCCTTTGGCTATTCGGGGTCTTTTGTGGTTTCATACAAATTTTAGGATTGCTTGTTCTAGCTTCGAGAAGAATGCTGGTGCAATTTTGATTGGGATTGCATTGAATGTGTAGACAGCTTTGGGTAGTATTGACATTTTAACAATATTTATTCTTCTAATCCATGAACATGGAATGTTTTTCCATTTATTTATATCTTCTTCAATTTCCTTCATAAGCTTTCTATAGTTTTCAGCATACACATCTTTGACATCTTTGGTTAGGTTTATTCCTAGGTATTTTATGCTTCTTGGTGCAATTGTGAATGGGATCAGTTTCTTTATTTGTCTTTCTGTTACTTCATTATTAGTGTATAAGAATGCAACTGATTTCTGTACATTGATTTTGTATCCTGCAACTTTGCTGAATTCATGTATCAGTTCTAGCAGACTTTTGGTGGAATCTATCGGGTTTTCCATGTATAATATCATGTCATCTGCAAAAAGTGAAAGCTTGACTTCATCTTTGCCAATTTTGATGCCTTTGATTTCCTTTTGTTGTCTGATTGCTGATGCTAGCACTTCCAACAGTATGTTAAACAACAGCGGTGAGAGTGGACATCCCTGTCATGTTCCTGATCTCAGGGGGAAAGCTCTCAGCTTTTCCCCATCGAGGATGATGTTAGCTGTGGGCTTTTCATAAATGGCTTTTATGATCTTTAAGTATGTTCCTTCTATCCCGACTTTCTCAAGGGTTTTTATTAAGAAAGGATGCTGAATTTTGTAAAATGCTTTTTCTGCATCAGTTGATAGGATCATATGGTTGTCAGAACTCACACGGTCCAGTCCCTCCACTTTTGCAAGCCAGACTTGGGGATTTTGCCTTGCTGGGCGGGCTGCTCCTCCACCACCCTGGCTCCGTCCCACCAGTCTGTGTAGTGCACACCACCTCTCTGCCCTTCCTACCCTCTTCCTTGGGCCTCTTGTCTATGTTTGGCTCCAGAGAGTCCATTCTGCTAGTCTTCTGGTGGTTTTCTGGGTTGTTTAGGCAGATATGGGTGGAATCTAAGTGATCAAGCAGGACAAGGTTAGCCCAGCATCCTCCTACGTCGCCATCTTCCTAATGTCTCCTGAATTAAATCTTAAATCAGTAAAGACCTTGTTCATGAAACTCTTATTATCCAGGTGAGTTCTTTTTTTTTTTTTTTTTTGGAAAAAAATTTTTTGAATTTACATCCAAGGTAGTTAACATATAGTATAATAATGGTTTCAGGAGTAGAATTTAGTAATCCATCACTTACATATAGCACCCAGTGCTCATCCCAACAAGTGCCCTCCTTAATGCTCATCACCTATTTAGCCCATCCCCCCCCACCCAACACCCCTCAGTTTGTTCTCTGTCTTTAAGAGTCTCTTATGGTTTGCCTCCCTCTTTGTTTTTATCTTATTTTTCTTTCTTTCCCCCCTATATTCATCTGTTTTGTTTCTTTAATTCCACATATAAGTGAAATCAGATGGTGTTTGTCTATCTCTGACTGGCTTATTTTCCTTATCATAATACAATCTAGTTCCATCCACATTGTTGCAAATGGAAAGATTTCATTTGTTTTTGACTGCCGAGTAATATTCCATTATATACATATATACCGCATCTTCTTTATCCATTCTTCAGTCAGTGGGCATTTAGACTCTCTCCATTCTTTGGCTATTGTTGATAGTAGTGCAGTAAATCTTGCAGTGCATGTGCCCTTTGATTCAGCATTTTTGTATCCTTTGAATAAATACCTACTATTACAATTGTTGGGTTGTAGGGTAGCTCTATTTTTAATTTTTTGAGAAACCTCCATACTGTTTTCCCAAGTGGCTGTACCAGTTTGCATTCCTACCAACAGTGAAAAAGTGTTCCTCTTCTCTACTTCTCCCCTTCTTGTTTCCTGAGTTGTTAATTTTAACCATTCTGATGGGTGTGAGGTGTTATCTCTCTGTGGTTTTGATTTGTTTTTCTCTGTGATATTGAGCATCTTTTTATGTGTCTGTTAGCCATCTGGATATTTTCTTTGGGAAAGTGTCTATTCATGTCTTTTGCCCATTTCTTCACTAGATTATTTTTATATTTGGGTGTTGAGTTTGGTAAGTTCTTTATAGATCATGGTACTAACCCTTTATCCAATATGTCATTTGCAAATATATTTTCCCATTTTGTTAGTTGCCTTTTAGTTTTGTTGATTGTTTCCTTTTCTGTACAGAAGTTTTTTGATCTTGACGAGGTCTCAAAAGTTCATTTTTGCTTTTGTTTCCCTTGCCTCCAGAGACATGACTAGTAAGAAGTTGCTGTGGCTGAGGTCAAAGAGGTTGTTCCTGTTTTCTCCTCTTGAATTTTGATGGTTTCCTGTCTTACATTTAGGTCTTTCATCCATTTTGAGTTTATTTTTGTGTATGGTGTAAGAAAGTGGTCCAGGTTCATTCTTCTGCATGCTGCTTTTTCAACACTATATGCTGAAGAGATTGTCTTTTTTTCCATTGGATATTCTTTTCTGCTTTGAAGATTAGTTGGCCATACATTTGTGGGTCCATTTCTGGGTTCTCTATTCTGGTCCATTGATCTTTGTGTCTGCTTTTCTTTCAGGGCGATACTATCTTGATGGTTACAGCTTGAAGTCTGGAGTTGTGATGGCTCCAACTTTGATGACTTTTTCAACATTATTTTGGCTATTTGGGGTCTTTTCTGGTTCCATACAAATTTAAGAATTGATTGTTCTACCTCTGTGAAGAATGCTGGTTTTATTTTGATAGGGATTGCATTGAATATAGATTGCTTTAGGTGGTATCAGCATTTTAAAAACATTTGTTCTTCCAACCCATGAGCATGAAATGTTTTTCCATTTTTTTTGTGTCTTTTTCAATTTCTTTCATAATCTTTCTATAGTTTTCAGTGTATACATTTTTCATCTCTTTGGTTAGGTTTATTGCTAGGAATTTTATGGGTTTTGGTGCAATTGTAAATGGGATCAATTCCTTGCTTTCTTTTCTGCTGCTTCATTATTGGTGTATAGAAATGCAACTGATTTCTGTAAGTTGATTTTATATCCTGCATATTTGCTGAATTTATGTATCAGTTCTAGAAGTTTTTTCATGGAGTCTTTCAGGTTTTCCACATAGAATATCATCTCATCTATGAGGAATGGAGGTGTGACTTCCTTGCTCATTTGTATTCCTTTCTTTTGTTGTCTGGTTGCTGAGACTAGAACTTCCAACACTATGTTGGACACCAGTGGTGAGAGTGGACATCCCCATAGTGTTCCTGACCTTGGGAGGAAAGCTCTCAGTTTTTCCCCATTGAGGATGATATTAGTTGTGGGTGTTTTGTATATGGCCTTTATGATCTTGAGGTATGTTCCTTCTATTCCTACTTTGTTGAGGGTTTATCAAGAAAGGATGCTGTATTTTGTCAAATGCTTTTTTTGCATCTATTGAGAGGATCATGTGCTTCTTATCCTTTCTTTTATTAATGTGAGGTATCACATTGGTTGTTTTGTTGTTATTGAACTAGCCCTACATCCTAGGAATAAATCCCACTTGTTGTGGTGAATAATTCTTTTAATATGTTGTTGGATTCTGTTTGCTAGTATCTTGTTGAGAATTTTTATATTCATGTTTGTCAGGAAAGTTGGTCTGTAATTCTCCTTCTTGGTGAGGTCTTTGGTTTTGGACTCAAGGTAATACTGCCCTCATAGAATGAGGTTGGAAGTTTTCCTTCCGTTTTGATTTTTTGAGATAGCTTCAAAAAAGTAGGTGTTAACTTTTTAAATGTTTGATAGAATTCCCCTGGGAAGCCATCTGGCTCTGACTCTTGTTTGTTGGGAGATTTTTGATTACTGATTCAATTTTACTGGCTATAGGTCTGTTCAAACTTTCTATTTCTTCCTGTTTCAGTTTTGGTAGTTTATATGTTTCTAGGAATGTATACATTTCTTCCAGATTGTCCAATTTGTTGGAATATACTTGCTCATAATATTCTTTTATTATTGTTTATATTTCTGCACTGTTGGTTGTGATCTCTGCTCTTTCATTTGTGTTTTATTATTTATTTATTTATCATTTTTCTTTGTAATAAATCTGGCTAAAGGTTTATCAATTTTGTTAATTCTTTCAAAGAACCAGCTCCTAGTTTCATTGATTTGTTCTGTTTTTTTTTTAATTTTGATATCATTGATTTCTGCTCTAATCTTTTTTATTTCCCTTCCTTTGCTGATTTGAGGCTTTATTTATTGTTCTTTTTCCAGAACCTTTAGGTGTAAAGGTATGTTGTGCATTTGAGACATTTCTTCCTTCTTTAGGAAGGCCTCGATTGCCAGAACTTATAACTGCCCTTCTACCTCCCAAAGGTTTTGGGCTGTTGTGTTTTCATTTTCAGAGGCTTCCATGTACTTTAAAATTTCTTCTTTAATTTTTTGGTTAACCCATTCATTCTCTAGTAGGGTGGTTTTAATCTCCAAGTATTTGTGGTCTTTCCAAACTTTTCCTGTGGTTCATTTCAAGTTTCCTAGCATTGTGGTCAGAAAATATGCATGGTATGATATTGATCTTTTGGTACTTGTTGAGGGCTGATTTGTGACCCAGTATGTGATCTGTTCTAGAGAATGTTCCATGTGCACTTGAAAAGAATGTGTATTCTGCCTCTTTAGGATGAAATGTTCAGAGTATATCTGTTAAGTTCATCTGGTCCAGTGTGTCATTCAAAGCCATTGTTTTCTTGTTGATTTTCTGCTCAGATGATCTATCCATTGTTGTAATTTGAGTGTTAAAAATCCCCTACTATTATGGTATTATCAATGAGTTTCTTAATTCTTGTGATTAATTGATTTATATATTTGTGTGTTTTCCAGTTGGGGGCATAAATATTTACAAATGTTAGATATTCTTGGTGGATATATCCCTTAATTATGATATAATGCCTTTCTTCATCTATTGTTACAGTCTTGGTTTTAAAGTCTAGTTTTTCTGTTGTAAGTATGGCTACTCTGGCTATCTTTTGCCTCCAGTAGCATGATAGATGGTTCTCTATCCCCTTACTTTCAGTCTGCAGTTGTCTTCAGGTATAAAATGAGTCTCTTGTAGGTAGCATTTGGACGGGTCGTGTTGTTTTTTTTTTTTTATCCATTCTTATACTCTATGTCTTTGATTGGAGCATTTAGTCCATTTACATTTAGATTTAGAGTGATTATTGAAAGATATTAATTTAGTGCCATTATATTGCCTGTAGAGTTGTTTCTGGTGATATTCTTTAGTCCTTTCTAGTCTTTGTTGCTTTTGGTCTTTTTGTTTTGTTTTGTTTTCCTCCCAATTAGAAAGCGCCCTTACCATTTCTTGAAGAACTGGTTTAGCGGTCACAAACTCCTTTAGTTTTGTTTGTCTGGGAAGCTCTTTATATCTCCTTCTATTTTGAATGATAGTTTTGCTGGATAAAGAATTCTTGGCTGCATATTTTTCTGATTCAGCACGTTGGATATATACAGCCACTCCTTTCTGTCCTGCCAAGTTTCTGTGGATAGGTCTGCTATGAATCTGATTTGTCTTTCCTTGTTGGGTAAGGACTTTTTTTCCCCCTTGATGCTTTCTTGATTCTTTCCTTGTCTGTGTATTTGTGAATTTGACTATGATATGCCTTGGTGATGGTTGTTTTTTTGTTGAATCTAATGGGATTTCTCTGTACTTCTTGGATTTTGATGTTTGTGTCCTTCCGCAGATTAGGAAAATTTTGAACTATAATTTGCTCACATGAACCTGCCCATGTTTCTGTCTCTTCATATTCTGGGACTTTTGTGATATGAATGTTATTCCTCTTTTATAAGTAACTGAGTTCTCTAAGTCTTATATTGTGATTTTTTGGCTTTGTTTCCTTCTTTGTGTGTATGTATGTGTGTGTGCTTCATTATTTTCCATAATTTTATCTTCTGTACCACTGATTCACTACTCTGCTTCGTCCATCCTTGTCTTCATGGCATTCATTTCAGATTGTAGCTTGGTTATAGCATTTTTAATTTTGGCCTGATTAACTTTTAGTTCTTTAATATCTGCACAAAGTGATTCTCTGGTGTCTTCTATCCAATACGTAAGTTATCCATCCATTAATTATCTTTTCTTTTACGAATACATGCCATTTTTCTTGTTCATTTTGTTCCATGAAATGTTTAGTTGCATCATAGACCTATGTTGAAGAGTCTCTAGATTCCATCACTTTCTTCCAAATAGCATTGATATTTTAATTTTAACAGGAAACTAAGTTGATTAGACTATAACTGCCAACTGTGCCTGTGAGGCAACAAATTCAAATCCCAGTTCAGTTCTTTTATTCTTTCTGGCTGATTATAGTCTGTCCCTCCCACCCTCCATCCACATGGTTCATGGGTGGCCAGAGATTTTGGAACAGTTTATACAGAGACTTTGAGCTGCCCGTCTCCCATGCCCCAGATTTCTCATTTTGTTTCCTCTCTTACTTTCCAATAGTCATTATTTCCTTGAACTCTGTCCTCTGGTTCTTCAAGATAGGAAAACTGTAAATTTTTTATTAGAGTTTTAGCCAACCTGCTTAGGCTGCCTACAAACTAAAAAGAAAAAAAAACATTAAAATGGGATACACATCACATGAATCCCTTCTTGAAGGCATCAACTACCTTCCAAATCTGCCTTGATTTGTTCATTCTTTAGAGCCTTCAGGTAGTTGCTTTTTACATTTTTTCCAGAATTTATAGTTATCTGCAGAAGGGTCATTCTAGTACAAGTGTGCTTGCTTACATCATATAAGGAACTCCAGGTAGATTTAGTTTTACTTTTTTTTAAGTTTATTTCTTTTGAGATGGGAGGGTCTGGGACAGGGGGAGAGAATAAATCCCAGGCAGGTTCCATGCTGTCAGTGTAGTGCCCAACACCAAGGTCAATCCCATGACCATGAGATCACAACCTGAACTGATACCAACAGTCAGTTCTTTAACCAACTGAGCCATACAGGCACCCCAGGTTTATTTTTTTCCAGATTTATTTTTAATAACATTTTAGGCACATCATTTCAGGCACACAACTGTAAACTGACCCCTACTTCCAATTTTTGCCAAAGAATATCTTGAGACATCTGACTCTTAGGAGAAAGATTTAGGGACATTCTTATTGACTCTTCAAGTTCTACATCTATATTAAATCCAATAACAAATAAGTTGGAATTAGCAGAAAGTACATAAAAGCAGCTATTATAATTATGTTCATAAGGTATAAGAATATATGCTCATAATGAATGGAGAGATTATAAATCTCAGAAAAGGTAATGAGACTATAAACATAAATCTAATTCAGACTCCAGAAATGAAAAATATAATATCTGACATAAAAAATTCACAGGGTGGGCTTGACAGCAAAATGAAGATGACAGAGGAAAGAGTCAACAACAACAAAAAAGAGTTCTATCTATCAAACCAATAGAACCTCTCTGACCTCAGCCGTAGCAATCTCTTACTTGACACATCCCCAAAGGCAAGGGAATTAAAAGCAAAAATGAACTACTGGGACCTTATGAAGATAAAAAGCTTCTGCACAGCAAAGGAAACAACCAACAAAACTAAAAGACAACCAACGGAATGGGAAAAGATATTTGCAAATGACATATCAGACAAAGGGCTTGTATCCAAAATCTATAAAGAGCTCACCAAACTCCACACCCGAAAAACAAATAACCCAGTGAAGAAATGGGCAGAAAACATGAATAGAAACTTCTCCAAAGAAGACATCCAGATGGCCAACAGGCACATGAAAAGTTGCTCAACGTCGCTCATCAGGGAAAAACAAATCAAAACCACACTCAGATATCACCTCACGCCAGTCAGAGTGGCCAAAACGAACAAGTCAGGAGACTATAGATGCTGGAGAGGATGTGGAGAAATAGGAACCCTCTTGCACTGTTGGTGGGAATGCAAATTGGTGCAGCCGCTCTGGAAAGCAGTGTGGAGGTTCCTCAAAAAATTAAAAATAGACCTACCCTATGACCCAGCAATAGCACTGCTAGGAATTTACCCAAGGGATACAGGAGTGCTGATGCATAGGGGCACTTGTACCCCAATGTTTATAGCAGCACTCTCAACAATAGCCAAATTATGGAAAGAGCCTAAATGTCCATCAACTGATGAATGGATAAAGAAATTGTGGTTTATATACACAATGGAATACTACGTGGCAATGAGAAAGAATGAAATATGGCCCTTTGTAGCAAGGTGGATGGAACTGGAGAGTGTTATGCTAAGTGAAATAAGCCATACAGAGAAAGACAGATACCATATGTTTTCACTCTTATGTGGATTCTGAGAAACTTAACAGAAACCCATGGGGGAGGGGAAGGAAAAAAAAAGAGGTTAGAGTGGGAGAGAGTCAAAGCATAAGAGACTGTTAAAAACTGAGATAAACTGAGGGTTGATGGGGGGTGGGAGGGAGGGGAGGGTGGGTGATGGGTATTGAGGAGGGCACATTTGGGATGAGCACTGGGTGTTGTATGGAAACTAATTTGACAATAAATTTAATATATTGAAAAAAAAAATAAGCCAATAGATAAATTAAAATGGAATTCTAAAAAAGTTCAAATAAGCCAAAATAGGCAAATAAAGGAAAACAAAGAAAAAAAGAGGGACAAAAAAACCCCACAAGCTTAAAAAGACAGAAGTCCAACAGAATCAATAATTACATTAAATATTAATAAACTAATATCCCAATTAAAAAGACAGAGATACTTAGAATATATAAACAAGCAAGACCCAATGACATGCTTTCTAGGAGAGACACTTAAAATACAAAGACACAGTTAAGTTTAAGGAAATGGAGATCAGAGTGCTGTACTAATATATAAAATTAGCCTTTAAGATGAATAGTATTACCAGACATAGAAAGGGAAATATCATAGATATAAAGGGATTAATTCATTAAGAAGACATAAAAATTATATACAGAACTTCAGAATACATGAAGCAGGCTTAACAGAATTAAAGGGAGAAGAAAACTTCACAAATCAGACTAGATTTTACTATTATTCTCTAAGCAATTCTTAAAAGAAGTAAACAACAAAGAAAAGGTTTAGATGACCTGAACAACACTATTACCCATTTTGATCTAACTGATATTTATAGAACATTACAACAAAAATGAAGAATATTCCTTTTTTTCAAGTGCACATGCTATGTTTAAAGAGATCTGTTTGGGGCCATAAAATATATCAAAAATTTTTAAATGTTGAAATCATATGAAATGTGCTCTCTGAATATAATGGAATTATACTAGACATCAGTAGCAAAAATCTATATCTATATGTCTATATCATATATATATATCTTTAATCTATCTATGATATATATATCTCATAGATATCTATATCATAGATATATACATATCTATGATATAGATATCTATGAGATATATATATATATATCTCAAAGCTAAAATATTTGGAAATTAAATAACATGCTTTTAAGTAATTCATGGGAAATATTTTGAACTGAATTCCAATGAAAATATCACATATCAAGCTTTGTGGGATGCAGCTAATTAGTGTCTAGCATAGAACTTACAGTTTTTAATACTTATATCTAAAATTAGTCATCTAACTTTCCACCTTAAGAAGCTAGATTTAAAAAGAGCAAATCCTTTGGCACCTAGGTGGCTCAGTCGGTTAAGTGTCTGACTTCAGCTCAGGTCATGATCTCACAGTTCATGAGTTTGAGCCCCACGTTGGGCTCTGTGCTGACATCTCAGGGCCTGGAGTCTGCTTTGGATTCTATGTCTCCCTCTACCTCTCTGCTTCTACCCTGCTCATGCTTTGTCTCTCTCTCCTTCAAAAATAAATAAATAAATAAACAAACAAACAAATCAGATCTCATCTGTGTTTCCTTTTCTTGCTGCTTTCCAGCTACACAGTCTTTTCCAGACTTCATGGTCTGTGAGACAGGTCTAGTCAATGAGATGTTAGCAGAAGGGATATGTGTTTCCTGTTGTAGAGTCAGGTCCAAAATTTTTTGCAAGTGACCTTCTATGCTCTACCCCAATCTACTGTCTGGATATTGATGTTTTGGTGATTCAGAAGACTATGTTTTGAATATGGCAGAGATTCTATCAGTGTGGATGACTATGATAATCAAACTTCTATTATCTCTGATCTGGAGCTCCCGTTCTGACCTTTGCTAAAGTGAAAGACAAACTTAAGCCATTGTCAAGTCTGCGAGCCACTAGCTACATGTATCTTATAATTACTTCAGATTTGGCTAGTGTAACCCAGGAGGTGAATTTTTAATTTTAGCACATTTAATTTTAATTTCCCTATGTGTTTCATGACAACCATATTATCACAGTTCTAGTAGCACTTGGCTACATTTCCTTTTTTGTTTGAAGAAAGTTTGGACTATGTTTTTGCCATCAGGACAAGAGCCTATATTTTATACATGGCATAGAATGTCCTTATTGATGTGCCCTCCATGAACTTCCCCAACATCCCATTTGACCATGCTTCACCTCACACATAGTGCCGCATTCACTACCAAATTAGTAACACTGTTGTTCTAACCCATGCCTTCCTCTCTGCTCTTCTGCCTGACATGCTTTTCTCTTTCATGGCCATTGGCAAATGGCCTCTCATCTTTCATAATTTAGAGCTCATGTCACCTCCCCTATGAACACTTTTCTGACACATTCCAGGATGAATTGCTCATTTTCTTCCTTGTGTCACATTGCAACCTTCTAGATTTCTATTTTTCACCTACAACACTTTGTTGCATTTATCAGTTATTGTGTTTCTCTCTTCTATTATTCGACTGTAAACTTTTGAGAATGGAGTATGTCTACTTAATATTTGTTTCCGTAGCATTTAGGACAGCATCATTTATAAAAATATAAATCATAATAAATGACACATGGATAGGAAATTTGGGAGACAGAATTCCATAATCATCTACTATTCAGTTGTCTTGATTTGCATTAGCCCACAGGAAGTTAAGAATTGATTAAGGCTGGCCTGGTGTCTTCTACCTTGTATTTATATTCAGAAGGATCTGCTTCTGATATTTTGCCCTCAGTGAGCACATAATCAAGTTTAGAGAATGGAACTACAACTGCACATTCCATTTCTTTTTTGTTAATCTCAGACTACAAGCCACAAAATGTTTGTTGTGAAAACCTGCTGATTTAGGTAAGAGTCTCTGATGTGACTAAAATGAATACTGGAAGTTATCATACCAGATTCTGACATACATGGCATATGGTCAATATGTTGGATTGGGTCAGTTTTACTGGTAGATTTCATCTTGTAGCTACCAAATGATCATAATGAAAACAACACATTTTGAAGTTTATACAAAGACTTGAAGTAAAAATCTTGGATATTTCAATAATATTTCCCATGTGTTGGTGTGATGGTATATCTTAAAAAAATGGATATCTTCATTGTATTCTTCTTTATTTAATAAATTTGAAGAATAACTCAAACCTTTACCCTTTCCTGTTATTTCTATTTATTTCCATAGGTATGCACTTCCACCTGAGATAATTTCTTGTATGCAAATAAACTGGAAATTAATTCAGGTTTTGTTGTTTGTCTTCCTTTCAACTTTTGTTCATTTTTACATTTTTTTTGTCTTTGCCTTTATTTTTGAAGGCTATTTCATGGTATAAACTTCCACGTTGGCAGCTCTTTTACTTTCAGCTCCTTAAAGAAACTTTCATAGTTTCTATTCAAATGTCTATTATCACTTTTATTGTTCCTTTGAAGGTAATATGTTTTTCCCTCTGCTGATTTGATTTGCTCTTTCATTGGTGAATTGAAGTATTCTGACTATATCATGCCTATGTTATTTTTAATTATTTATTTATTTTTTTAATTCTGCATGGAGTTTGTTGAATATCTTGAATTTGTTGTTGTCTTTCATCAGAGTTGGAGAATTTTCAGCCAACTTTCACTTGAATGTGGCATTTTCTCCTCTTCTTCTGGGACTCCAATTACACACGTGTTAGACCTTTTGAGTATTTCTCCCATGTATCTCATGCATTCTTCTGGTTCATTTCTTCAGTTTGGATTTTTTTTAGTGAACAGTTTCTTAATTCACCAATCCTGTGGCACACTGTTTTCAGTCCTCTCTTTAATTACCTAATGAAGTTTTAAATTATTATATGTTTTAGATCTTCAATGCTAATGTGAATCATTTTCTCTGATACACCATTGAAATATTTTAACTTTTCATCCTTTTGCCCATCTTTTCTTTTTATATTGTTAAACATATTAATCACAGTTATTTGAAGATCTTGTCAGCTAATTCTAATATCTGTAATTCCTCTGAGTCTCTCTCCCATTGATTGCTTTCTCTCTTGATTAATATTTACAGTTTCCTCCTCCTTCACTTACCTGGTAATTTTTTATTTTAACTTCTAAACTTTGTGGGTGATAAACTATAGAGCGTCTAGATTATGCTATCATTTCCTAAAGAGAGTTATGCTTTGTTTTGTTAAGCATTTTAATAATTGGGTGTTACTTTCATTCTGCTGAAGGTTGTTTCAGGCTTGATCAGGTTGGAGCTATTGCATGTGTGCTCTTATTCTTAAAGAGTAGCCCTTACTCTTTTTTTTCAACTTTATTGAGATATAATTGACATATAACATTATGCAAGTTTAAGGTGCATAACCTGTTGACTAGATACACATATATTGCAAAATGATTATCACCCTAGCATTAGCTAACACCTTCATCACACCATATAATTATTATTTCTCTTTTTGGGATGAGGACATTTAAGATTTACTCTCATAGCAACTTTTAAGTATGTAATAGAGTATTGTTAACTATAATCACAATGCTATACATTAGATCCCCAGAACTTATTTGTCCTTTAACTGTAAGCTTGTACCATTTGACAAACACCTCTCCATTTTCCTTACCCGGTAATTCCTGGTAACCATTTTTTCTACTCTCTGTTTCTATGAGTTCAGCTTTTTTAGAGTCCACATACAAGTGACATCATACAGTATTTGTCTTTCTCTCTCTGACCTATTTCACTTAGCATAATGTCCTCAAGTTTCATCTGTGTGGTTCTAAACAGCAGGGTATCCTTCTTTCTCATGGCTGAATAATATTCAGTTGTATATATTTACACTACATTTTCCTTATCCATTCACTCATTGAGGGACACTCAAGTAGCTTCCATATCTTGGCTATTATGAATGGTGCTGCAATGAATATGGAAATGCAGAAAGAGCTTTGAGATCCTGTTTTCATTTCTTTTGGATATATATTCAGAAGTGGAATTGCTAGATCATATATATAGTAGTTCTATTTTTAATCTTTTGAGGAACCCCCTTGCTGTTTTCCATAGTGGCTGTACCAATTCAAATTTCTACCAAAAATGTACAAGGATTATCTTTTGTCCACATCTTCTTCAACACTTCTTCTTCTTCTTCTTCTTCTTCTTCTTCTTCTTCTTATCTCTTATCTTTTTGGTGGTTACTATTCTAAGAGTTGTGAGGTGATATCTCATTGTGGTTTTGATTTTAGTTTCCCTGATGACTAGTAAGCACCTTTTCATCTACCTATTGGCCACTTGTATATCTTCTTTGGGAAAATGTCTATTTAGTTCTCTGTTAAATTTTAGATCAGATTTTCTTTCTTTTTTTTTTTTTTTTGCTGTTGAGTTGTATAAATTCCTTATATATTTGGATATTAAACCCTTACCAGATATATGATTTACAAATATTTTCTCCCATCCTATTGTTTGCCTTTTCATTTTGTTGATTGTTTCTTTGGCTGTGTAGAAGCCTTTTAGTTTGATGTAGCCTCACTTATTAATTTTTGCTTTTTGTTGCTTGTGCTTTTGGTGTCAGCCAAAAAATTATTGCCAAGACTAATGTCAAAGATTTTTCTCCTATGTTTTCTTCTAGGAATATTATGATTCTGTGTCTTCTGTTTAAGTCTTTAATCCATTTTGAGTTGATTTTTGTGAGTCGTGTATGATAGGGGTCCACTTGCATTCTTCTGAATCTGATTAACCAGTTTCCCATCACTGTTTATTGAAGAGACGATCCTTTCCTCATTGAGTATCCTTGGCTCCCTTGTCAAATATTAGTTGACCACATATATGTAGGTGTATTTCTGGGCTCTTGACTTTGTTCCATATGTCTCTGTATCTATTTTTATGCCAGTATCATATTGTTTTGATTATTATGCCTGTATAGTATAGTTTTTAGTGAGGAAGTATGATGCCTCCAGCTTTGTTCTTCATTCTCAGAATTGCTTTGGCTATTTGGCATCTTTGTGGTTCCATACACATTTTAGGAATTTTTTTCTGTTTCTGTGAAAAATACCTTTGGAATATGAAATGAAATATGCAAAAAAGGAATAAAAAATTCCAGTTTATAATGGAATAAAAAACAATAAAATAAGAATTTAACCAAGGAGGTGAATGATCTCTGCACTGAAAATTATAAGACTATGATGAAAGAGATTGAGGAAGACAAATAAATGGAAAGACCAATGTCTTATATTATAAGAATTAATATTATTAAAATGTCCATACCACCCACATCTATATTTATATTCAATGCAATCCTGATCAAAATTCCAATGGTATTTTTTATAGAGTAGCCTTTATTCCTAGTATATGGTCATTACTCCTAGAACATGGTTCTTCCATGGTCTCACTTGAAAGAAAGCCTGAGATGTTTTCAAAGGTCTCTTTACTCAATTGGGCCTGAAATCCAACATCTTCTCAACACTCGACAGCTTCTGAAATTTCTGCAGACCTCTCCAGCATCCCAGTAGTTTTCCTATGATAGGCTTTTGGGATACTTGTCTTATAAACATGCAATTTAGGAATTAATTAAGAGTCCTAGGAAGAATGTTTATACTGGTTTTGGTGCTCCTTACCTGTGGATCCTTTCTATGTAATAACCTATTTCCAAATCCCTGTGTATTGGCAGCCTCAGACTTCAATCTTTGTTTATGTAGCCCAGCAAGATTGCCCCTCTTGTTGGGCTTTACTTCTCTGTGCCATAGTTTAGATAGTGTCCTCAGGGAGAGAGTGAAGATAAATGTGGTACTCACCTTCATGCTTCCCTTCTTTCAATGACCAGAGTCATTGAAACATTAATGTGTTGATCATTAAACAATGTCTAATAACAGTTACTTTATGTATTTTGTCCACATTTTATAGTTGCTTTTGGTAGATGGTAGGTTTGATACCAAATCCTTAAGGCCCTACAAATCAATATCCCTTGTTTCCATGGACATTCCTTGCTTATGCCAAGGTCTCATATTTTCCTTCTTGTTTAGTAACCTTTTCCCCATTCTTCTTAAGACTTAATTTCTTTCTCTCAAGAGCAAAAGAATTCTACCCACTTTTCTATGAATCAGTAACTTTAGACAAGTTACTTACCCTTCCTGACTCTAACTTTATTCATCTAAAAATGGGCATAATAAGTAATGTTTTTCATAATGTGTTCCACATACCACCTATATCAGAGTTATCTGGTGAAGATTGTTAAAAATATAGGTCCCTAGGATCCTTTAAAATCTTCTGAGACAGAATCATGGCTGAATCAACCCTGGGTATTTGTCTTTTTACCAAGTTGTATGGATGATCCTTATGTAGACTAAAGTTTGAGAACACCATAATAAGGCTATTACAAAGGTTAAATTAGTCATATTTCATGAAACACTTGAAACATAGTGCTTAATAAATACTAATTGTCATCTCACTATATTTTACCCATACAATTTAGAAAAAAATATTTTAAATAGATGTGCCATAAGTTGAAATATTTTGAAACTATTAATAGAATAAGATTATATATATTCAAATTATTACTGATATTAACTAAAGTACTCCATGACCCAGCATTTTTTGATTATCTATTGGAACACTCAATAAAAGAAAGTTCATCTCTAAACTTTATGTGAAATATAGAACTGAAAAGTATTTCTATAGTCAGAATCTGTCAAAATATTTCAGCCTTGTGAAATATTTTCTTCCTCAGGAAATCTTAAAGGGAAACTAAAATTCATCAGGAATATGCACAATGTATGAATAAAGGGAGCCAAATAAACTGCTGTTCTGACTTGTGTTCTATTAAAGTGAATTCTAGTAAAGGAAGAAAATATCAGAAACTGAAAGAATACAGTGAGGTCCAACTTCACAGTTCTGCACAGAGCTAATTGTCTTAATTGTTGTAAGTGATTTAGAGGTCCTTAACATTCATTAAAGTAAAATAAAAATGAATAACCCCCTAAGTAATATCCTCCTTGGCTTAATGACACACAGAATCAATTGTGTGCAGCATTTAACATGCATTTTTAGAAAATTGGCTTCCTTTTTAGAAATGGCACCCAAGACATAGCTGCAAGGCATTCACCATCAATTACCTGATTATTTCTGTTTTAGTTACAACAGAATTCTCACTGGAAATAGATTATACTATTGAGGTATAATTAATCTTGCATCTCCTGCCCCACTATAAGTTTACAGTCAGTTGAGAAAATTTGGTAGGAACAAGATGGACAGTGATCAAATTTCTAGAGACATATTTTTAGTAAACATAGTTTACAAAAGGTTACTTGGATCTATGGCCACAACTGGGCTTTCTACTACCTTTATCCCAACTGGAACAACATAGTCAAAGGGAAATTTGGATCTACCAAGTAGGTTCACTTGCCCAGAATTGTTGCCACATACTGTTGAGCCTGTTAGTGTTGACTGAGAGAGACAGGCCTACAGACATGCATCTAGCAGAATTTTTTTGGTCCTGACCTATGTGTATTCATTTCAAAGACATAGGAGCAGAGCACTATTAACTCCTCATGGGCAGGGATATGAAGAAAGAAAATGAGACAGCACTTGGGTCATGCATGTTTGGTTCATTTAAAAAATTTTATGGCAAGAATTTTTACTTTAGGATCAAAGTAGGAAGTTGGGTTGTAACAATAATAATTTATAATACTTAGAATTAGATGTGAAGTTTCTTTTAGGATAGAATACTATACTTCCTTGTTTACCTCCCTGATTTCCATAGATCTGTCCTTTCTAATGCCTAGCAGAATTCAAAATTCTAAGAGAACTTAGAATAAATTAATAATGACCAAATGGTATCATCAACATACACAAATGCTAATGCCTATATTATTTATATCCCATATTTGGACAAGATTTAAATAAATATACATTTTATTTCTAATGCCCTATTTTATGTACTATGTATTACATGTAAAACCCAGATATGAGCTTATCTTTGAGTCTCAAATGAAGTTTGTTTAAACCCCACCCAATTGCACAATAGCAGAGACTCTGCACATGTGTATATATGATCGGGTGGTGATGTTGGGGGAGTTATGTCTGCATCATCCTGGTCTCCTCTGGTACTGATATCTTGTTTCTGATCAATCAGTTTAGCATATGGATTGTTGTCTCCATTCCATAATATACGCATTGAATGCATCTTCTTTATCCCATTTCCACCAAAACTGTGAAAATTAAAACATTCTCACGTGGTATTTGGGTGGCTTCAATGGATGTTGTACTGAAAGTTTGTGAAGATGGAGATGATTTATATAGTCATAAAAATAAACTAAGTTGCAAATTTGCTCTCCTTTACAAAACTTGTTACCATCAACATCATCTCATTTTCGTTTCCCTTTTCTCTCTTTCCAGTGTCCTTAGGAATAAACTCTACCCACCCCCTTCCCCAAACTATTTCTACTTACTCATGCAGTTTTCTCCAGCTCTTATTCTAAAACTCATCTTCAGGTCTTCAAAATCAAAGCCATGTACTACCTCCTTGTGGTCTTATTTCTCTGAGCCACTATAAGGATATGAGAGTAGGGGGACCACAAAGATTTATGTCCCCAATGATGTGAACTGTACCATAACTAGACAGAAGTAGATTTCATCTGTTTTGGTTTAAATATTAATTATTTTTGAATTTATTATATATAAATTGGATATCTATGACTCTTATAAAAAAAGTTGTTAGTTTATACTTTTACAAAATTAGCAATAACTCTATAATTTGGCAAATGTAATCACTAGCCCCTAAAAAGTCTTCATAGGAATATGATTTCTTATCTAGTTGTAATTACATTACTAGCTTACATTGTTTGATATTGTGTATCAGATGCCTCACCCTTATGGGACAAAACAACAAAATTTCCATAGCCTACTTTATGATTCTTGACATTTTTACAACTACAACTAGAATTATTTCTTTAAAAAATTTTTTTGATGTTTATTTATTTTTGAGACAGAGACAGAGCATGAACAGGGGAGGTGCAGAGAGAGAGGGAGTTACAGAATTCTAAGCAGGCTCAAGGCTCTGAGCTGTCATCACAGAGCTTGCTGCGGAGCTTGAACTCACAAGCTGTGAGATCATGACCTAAACTGAAGTTGGATGCTTAACCAACTGAGCCACCCAGGCACCCTGAATTATATCTTTTTTTAATTGAAGTATAATTGACATACAATATTGTGTTTATTTCAGGTGAATAACACTGTGATTTGATATTTACATACATTATTTAATGGTTACCATAAGAAGTCTAGTTACCATCTGTCACCGTACAAAGTTGTTACAATATTATTGACTATATTTTTTGTGATGTACATTACATCCCCATGTTTTATTTATTTTATAACTATAAGATTGTACCTCTTTGCCTATTTTATTCACCATTTTGTTCCCATCCCTCTAGATATAAATTTGTTTTCTGTACCTATGAACCTGTTTCTGTTTGTTTCTTTTATTTTTTTTAGATTTCACATATAAGTAAAATCATACAGTGTTTATCTTTCTCTGTCTGATATTTCACTTAGCATTATGCCCTATTGGTCCATCCATGTTGCTTCAAATGGCAAGACTTCATTCATTTTTATGGCTCAGTAATATTTAATTATACACACACATACACACACACACACATCTTTATCCATTCATCTATCAACAGACATATAGGTTGTTTCCATGTCTTAGCTATTGCAAATAATGCTGTGATGAACATATGTGTGTATAGGTCTTTTTGAATTAGTGTTTTTGTTTTCTTTGGATAAATACCTAGAAGTGGAACTGGTGGATTGTATGATAGTTCTATTTTTAATTTTGGGGAGAACCTTCATACTGTTTTCCAGAGTGGCAATTTACATGCCTACCCACAGTGTTCCAGAGCTCTGTTTTCTGTACTCCCTCACCCACACTTGTTATGTCTTATCTTTTTGATAACTATAGAATTACTTTTTTTTTTACATGGAAGTAGTTTTCAGACAGATGTCTGTAAGGCAAATAAATTATATGATCTTTTTATAAGAGTAGGTTTTGATCAGGAAGTAGGTGAGCATACTACAAGGACTCCAAATTCTTAAAAGGAAATGATGTCATTGATGAAGAAATGAGCTGAGGAAGAAGTTAGGAGTGATATGCCACATTTCTCCAACCATACAATTTTGCTGAGAGCTGCTTTCATCTAACTTGGTAGCATTTGGGGGATAGGTTGAACTCTAGTCCCTTTACTTCTTGATACTAGATAGTTTTCAAATATAAATCTGTTATATTTTTGCTCAGTTTTAATAAACATGTTCTTTAATTTCTGCATTTTGATCCAAAATCAATAATTTGGTTGTGGACATAACAAACCACTTGGGAGCTTGGCATAGTAATTTGTTAAAGTACCTAGCAGCTGCCTAGAAATAGCTTCTATGTCTGAGAATGCAGATAGAAGGTTCTTTTCTAATCCTACCATATACTGAATAGAAAAAACATTGTTTCCTTTTGATTGGGGGAAATATTAGTGCTTTTATAACATACTTGGGCAAGTTTTAACTTCCCAGTTGGTTAGCTACATCCCTTTGTTTTTAATATATATAGAGATTAGATGAGAAAAACAAAGAAACAGCTTTGGAAATTTCTACCTGTCAATAAGATTCTAGAAAGAAAATTAATATTTTTCAATCAAATGTTGAGAACTAGTTTAAAAGCTACAAAATAGCAGCTAAAGAATAAGTAGTACAAATGCTTAAAATATAGGGTTATTTTAAAAGTGTTTCTAAAACTCCATTCCCCAAATAGGTGTGATGCTAAGAATCACCTTGATGTTTACTAAATATACAGATTTATGGGTTCTACCCCAGACCTCCTGAATCTGAATCTGCAGTAAAGGGGCCCAGGAATCTGTGTGTTTAACAAGCATTCCAGCTGACTCTTTAAAACAAAACAAAACAAAAAACTTCATTTTTAAGTAATGTCTGCACCCAATGTGTGGCTTGAACTTGCAACCCCTAGATCAAGTGTTGCAGGCCCTACCCACGGAGCCAGCTGGGCGCCCCGTGGCTAATTCTTATTATAAGGTAAATTTTGAACCATGATACTGATAGGTATTCCCCCATACCTAAGCAAACCATTATCACTACTTGGATATGTCATATCCCTAGATTGTTTGGGGAGATAAATCTAGGATATCAGGCTCTACTGAATAAGATTAGTATTAGAGAGAACTTAAAAAAAACACAAGAGGCTAGGAAGGAAAATTATTTCCATATTTTTATTTTTCATCATATCTATTCTGAAGCATCACTGTTAAATTAATGTATGTCCGTTGCTTCCCCATTACTTTAAAAAAATGTTTACTTATTTTGAGAGAGTACGTGTGTGTGTGTGTGTGTGTGTGTGTGTGTGTGTATGCATGCACGCGTGCATGTGAGTGGGGGAGAGGCAGAGAAAGAGAGAGGGAGAGAGAAAGAGAGGGAGAGAGAATCCCAAGCACGTTCCACGCTGTCAGTGCAGAGCCCATTGTAGGACTCCATCTCACCACTGTGAGGTCATGACCTGAGCCGAAATCAAGAGTCAGACACTTGACCAACTGAGCCACCCAGGCACTCCTCCCCATTACTTTCTAAACTCTTTAAAAGTAGACATAATTCTCTAGTCATCTCTGCATCTCCAGCCTTAATGTAAGGTTTGCTACATTTATTAGTCAATAAATGAATGATTTAATAAATACTAAAATTGCTATGTTAAACAGTTTTAATGAGAAAAATCTTTGGTGCATAAGGATAGAATATTCTTGGCATATATTTGATAGAATATTCTTGGCTTATATTCATAAACAGCAAGCACAATCAAGTGAAGGCATTGCAGAACTGAGGCTCAAACTGCAAAAAGAAAGTCACCAGGTGACAGTTTTATGACAGTGGCTCTACACACTTGATTCCATTGCTTAGACAAGTGAAAACTTCCCAGCTGGGTCTTTACTTCAAATTAACCTTAGTCTCCAGCAGCAGGAGCAATTATTTGGACCTACATTTAGAGACAGGAAAAGGAAAGAAATTCTTCTTTTATGCCTCATTAGGCTACAGAATAAGTAACACAATACAAATGTCTCTGAGAGGATTAATGATACAGCTCAAGATAGCTACTATTTGTTCTAATTGGAAATACGATCATCATTTCCTCTGATCTTCGGATCTGGGGATGAGCAAGGATCACAGCTGAACAGTAAGTAAAGAGGCAACTGGAGAGAGATGAAGTCATCCTGAAGTTGGCTATTATCAGTTTATCCATCACTTCTTCCTAGTTTTACACTTTTCTGGAAGCAGTAGCCACATGGCTGCATGGTGCAATTCTGATATTACTGAATGGTAAACTATTATCTTAAAGACTATGAGTACTTTGGGCATATTAATAGACTCTTGCAAGAGGCCATTTGGAGATAATGAGAACCTAAGCAGTTGTGTAGACTTTGGGTGAAATTGTTCTTGGCTGATGTGCTCTGATTCCTCAAAGAGTCTCCCTATTTAGCAATAGAATTAGAAGAACTTATTTGAGTTGATCCATTTTATTTCAGGTATGTGTAAGAAGACTCTAAACACTATACTAATAAAGAATGTCATGTAGAGAAGCAGTTCTAGTTATCTATTAGCTATCTAGTTACTTTTTATGACATCAGCCTGTTACATAGCATAGTGCTCAAGATTACTTCTGGGAGCTGATTGCCTAGGCCCAAAGCTTGGCTCTTCCTCTGGCTGTATAACTCAGAGCAAGTGACTTAACTTCTCTGTGCCTCCATGTTCTCATCTAAAAAATGAGGGTTATGATATTCCCTGATTCACAGAGTAATGTTGAGAGTTAAATGAGTTAATCTATGTAAAGTGGTGAGTTGTCTGATCCATAGAGAATACTTTTCTATTGTTACTTCTTATTAATTCTCTGCACAGCACATAACACAGTAAGATATTTGTCCTGTTTATTTACATTATTTGATTCATTGTTTTCTATATAATGTACTCCACTAGATGATAACCTCCATGAGATCAAGGACTTCGCACTGATCACCACGATATCCCCAGAATTTGGACTCCTGTCTGATGGGGAGTAGATGGTCAGTAAATACTTCTCGAATGAATGTGTTAGGTGGAACCATATGAAATGCAGATGTTCAACCATTGTTGAGCTACAAAATCGTGACTGCATGGCTCAAATGAATAGAATGAATGCTCTGGACTTGGGAACAGTCAACTTCAACTCTCAGTATAGCTAAGCCACCTATTCTGTGACCTTGAGCAGGTTTCTTCATTTTTCTAATTTATAGTTTGAAGATGATATATACCTGTCTCCAAGGGTTGTTATGGGAATAAAATAAATAATGTATGTGGAAGTAACTTGCACACAGTAAACAAAACATTTTCTTTTTGGAAACAGAATAAATTCCAGAATTGATATAGCACTTTAGAATTCCAGAAATGCATTTGCCAGTTTTATCTCATTTGCTCCCTATAACAATATGAAGTTGTATAGATAAAAGGGTCTTGTTGTGTAAGGCTAATTATTCCCTACGAGGGAATCCACTTAAAGCTGCACCAAGACTTTTACAGTGTGTAAGGGGAAAATACTTCAATTGAGAATTTATCTTGAGAAATATGGAATTAAGGAATGAAAAATAGTATTTTTCTATAAATATAATAATTTGGGTTATAATGACAACTAGGGCTAATTCGTGAAAATAGTGATTTTTTTTAAAACATGATTTCTGGCAAAACGATATGAAGCACAATGCAATATCCTTTTATTTTATTTTTTAATATGAAATTTATTGTCAAATTGGTTTCCATACAACACCCAGTGCTCATTGCAACAGGTGCCCTCCTTTTAATGTTTAATTGACTTTCAAAGCATGATTGAGAAGGTCACTTTTTAGAAGTGTTCAAGGCTTTATCAGTTTTCCCAAGGACCTGTATTATTGTTTTGCTATTGGAACCTTTCTCCTTCAACATGCCTGCCTTGTTATCAACCTGGCCTTTCCTCTCTTCTGCAATTCTGAACTGCTCACCTAGGCCAGATCCTTCTGTGGTGGTGGCTTTTTATGTGATTTGCACTGCTTGGCAGCACTACTCCCATTTATCGCTCAAAATTCTGAAACTTTTCTGAGATTTATAGTTTTTCTTGGCAAAGAACTTGTGTTATATTTATAGACTAATGATCAAAGACATTGACTTAATGGTTAGAGATAGATACGAATCTTAAGAGAGAAGGGATGTGGAGAGCAGACTAATTTTATACATGATCAACTCATTAGACCATTAGAGAATATTTTCATGTTATGATGGCTTTTGCTTTCCTGTGCAGTCTCATTACTGTGCAGACTCAGATAATAAAATTGAGATAATGAGGAACTTGTATATTATTACTATCTTCATTTTATAGATGATTAAAATGCAGCTCAGAGAAGTTTAGTGGTTTAAGGCAACACAGAAAGTTAAGTATGCTACCTTAATCCATGCTTCTTATGCAAAGGAACAGACAAAATTGGGGTTAAGAGTAAATCTATTTCCTCTTGGTTGGTAGCAACTTGAATTCATGCTTTATTGTAATAAGAGAGAGTCTTTTCATAGGACCCATAAGTCTGTATAGGTGTTAGGTTTTCTGAGTAGTCTGAAGTTCCAGGCTCAAGTCTTTTCTTGTACAGGTGATTTTGGTCTCCACATAAAGTGAGTGCAGATCCCATGTCTGAGAATTTCTTCCTGAGAAGATTGAATGGAATAATGGAAAGAGCTTTGAATGGAGAATCAAGATTTATGGGTTCTAAGTTTGGCTCTGATGCTGATCAGTTGTCAAAAATCAAATATGACCATGGACAAAGAGCTTTCTTATTCCAAATCTTGTTTTCCTTAACTCTAAGATAAAGATCCTGAACTCATTTACCACTAACACCCTTTCCACATCACTATTTTGCAGGTCAGGGGCGCCTGGGTGGTGCAGTCGGTTAAGCGTCCGACTTCAGCCAGGTCACGATCTCGCGGTCCGGGAGTTCGAGCCCCGCGTCGGGCTCTGGGCTGATGGCTCGGAGCCTGGAGCCTGTTTCCAATTCTGTGTCTCCCTCTCTCTCTGCCCCTCCCCCGTTCATGCTCTGTCTCTCTCTGTCCCAAAAATAAATAAACGTTGAAAAAAAAAAAAAAGATTTTGCAGGTCTGCCTAATACAGGCAGTCCACTACAGGCCGGGCAGGCTAGCTCATGTTGCTCTGTATTTGAACTGTAAGGTCTGATGCAGGCAGAGTGTAACTCCAGCTCTCTGCTTTCCTTCTCTTTGTAATTCTCCCTGTCCTTTCCTTTGAATCTCAGGTTTTCTAGCAGGCTGTGTATTGGTAAGAACTTTGCCTCAAGAGTCAGACATACCTGGGTTCAAATCTCAGCCCTATGATATTAGAAAACTCTCTGAGTTTTGCTTCATATATTTAAATTGGTATATTAGAGGAGTGACTGGGTGACTCAGTCTGTTAAGCGTCTGACTCTTGATTTTGATTGAGTCCTACATGGAGCTCTGCACTAAGCGTGGAGCCTGCTTGAGATTCTATCTCTCTCTCTCTGTCTGCCCCTCCCCTGTTTGCTCATGCACTCTATCTCTCTCTCTTTTCAAATATATAAACATTTAAAAAATTGGTATATTAGAGAAATGCTGGCTACTAGTAAATATTAAATTTGTTAATATATATAAGATATCTGGTACATAGGAGAAATTCAGTAAATACTGGTTCCCTCTGTCCCTCCCCACCTTCTCCAAACACAAAAGATATAAAACATTTGCTTTAGGGACACCTGGGTGGCTCAATCAGTTAAGTGTCCGACTCTTGATTTTGGCTTAGGCCATACATGATCTTAAGGTTTGTGAGTCCACATCAGGCTCTGTGTTGACAGCGTGGAACCTGTTTAGGATTCCCTTTCTCCTTCTTTCTGTGCCCCTCCCCAGTTCATTCATTCTCTCTCTCTCTCCCTTCCTCCCTCCCAAAAATAAATAAATAAACATTAAAAAAACACAAATTTGCTTTAGGGCTACCACATTCCCTTCACTGGGAGAACATGGAGAAGCAAATGGTTAAGAGAGAAAAATAAGCTAATTATTAATTGAAATGGGCTTAGATACTTCTAAGCAATGTTTATTTAAAAGGGCAAATCCTTTCTTTCTTTCTTTCTTTCTTTCTTTCTTTCTTTCTTTCTTTCTTTCTTTCTTTCTTTCTTCTTTTCTGGCTTAAACAATACACGTTTATTTCCTCACAGTTCTGGAGGCTGGGAGTCTGAGACCAAGAGGTGGTCAAGGTTGTTTTCTTCTGAGGCCTCTCTCCTTGGCTTATAGATGGCCACCTCTGTGTCTTCACATGGTCTTGCTTCTGTGTGTTCTTGTGTCCCAATCTCTTCTTAGAGGGACACAAGTCTTTGGATTAGGGCCCACTCTAACAACCTCATTTTATTTTTTATTTTTATGTATTTATTTGTTTGTTTATTTCTTTATTTTTAACTTTATTTAAATCAAAGTTAGTTAACATATAGTGTAATAATGATTTCAGGAGTAGAATTTTGTGATTCATGACTTTGCATATAAAAGGGACAATCTTGAGACTCTTACCAGTTGTATGTACCTCCACTTGGAAGTCCCTAAACAAATCACTGACATGATGAAATCTAACTCACCATCTTTTTAGTGACCTTGGACTTCAGGCCATTGCTTGGCTTTCTTGCTAATCTCGGAAAGTTTGATGTTCTCATAGCCAAAGACAATGTAGAGACCTGCCTTTAAAAGATCTTGGTGTTCCACTATCTCAAGTTTTTCAGACAAGCCAAGCTGAAGATTCCCTTAGGTAGATTGGATACTGGTTCTCTTATTGATTGATATTCATGGCTTCTTCTAGACTTCCTGTGGGAGCCTAGTTTCTATCTTTCCTATCATTCATTCATCTCTCTATCTATCTTCTGCCAATCATCTATCATCTACTTGTCTACTCACTTATCTACCTACCTACCTATCTAAGCCTGTCTATGCCTATACTTAACACAGATGCCAAATATTTTTTTGATTTGGGACCTGTGTAGAAGGCTCACAAATAGGTTTTCAGAGTGAAAGTAAACCAATTACTTTAGCCATTTTGTTCAGTTATCTTTCAGTGTATCTTAATTAAATTCGATTTAACGAAATGAATTCCTACCATGTGCACTTTGCATATGATTTCTTTTAAGAAATCCAAACAAAATCATTCCTGTCCTCAGAACTCAAATTTCAGTTATTCAGAAAATGTGAAGCTGTCCAGCAGAGGGAATCCAACACCAGGTCAGTCTCCAAATGTGTCCTGTTCAAACCTCCTTATCTCTATGACTGTCATTCTGTGATTCTTGCAGCAATACAGCATAGTTCTCTAGGCAGGATATTGGTAGAAAGTCAGGCAGGAGTTTTGCCTGCGGTCTGACAGTTGAGTGGCTTAGTAATCTGCTTGTCTTCAAGGTTTGAGATAAGTGACCAGAAATCTAAAAGTGATCAAGAATAGAAAGGGAGCATTAAAGCTTGGAGAAGCAGATAGATCAGAGAAGAAGAGGTCAAGTTGGAATAAAAGATGGGTTCAGATACATTAAGTCAAGATACAGGAGACAGAATGCAAAGTCAGAAACTAATATAGGTGGGAAGCTGTTTTAATTTAGGTATACCCAACATCCATCTTTGCCACTATATCCTTTGTTGCTCACATGATTAGGGAATTTGACCATACTACACAATCATGGTACAAAAGAATAGACAATAACTCCTGACAATGGCTATTTTTCCATTTGTTTTCTGTAACCAAGGTCAAATATCACCCACAATATTTTAAATGGTCTTCCAAAGACAGGATCGTTTTCCTCTTTCTATATTAATGGACTTTAGTGTGAATCACTACAATGAGTGAGTTCAGAGAATAAAGACAGCATTTCCTTCTCTCTTGAATGCTATGGTCCCTGACATAGACCTGTAGTCCCTGGCTTGTGAATTGAGATTATTAGGTTCAGATTGTTAAGAGCAAATCAGTTCAAGCCATTTCTGTTATGAAACAATGTGTTTTCCCTATGCCATCACTTTCCCAGAGTGGAAACTTTACTGACTCTTCTAAAAGCCATTAGTCCAGAATCCCATAGAGCAACTTTTGGGGCTGTTGGGCACTGCACATCTGTCACTCCTCTTTGACAATCTGCAAGGTGTGGCTGCAGCATCTGTAGAGAGTGGATTAGCAACTCTGTCCTATTCTGTGCGAGAATCCCCAAGGTAGAATGGGAGGCTCAACACAGAGTCTGCACATGCTTAGCATGCTGGCTGGAATTAAACACCTCATTTGAAAACCAAGACACACAAGGAAGGAAATGGAACAAATCCCTTGCTTTCAATTGCATTGCAAATAGGACTGAGTGAGGCTTAAGTGTAGAATTCTGCCTGGATTGTTCTGAATCTAAATGGTTCATCTCTTGCAAGACAGTGGTTGAGTTATATTGATGTTTGAGACTTGGTAGAAATATCAAGTGTATCAGCTATTTTATTCTTACATTCAGCTTCTCATTCAGTCATTTGCCAAATATCAGTTGGACACCTATTATGTGCTACAGATGAAGCAGAGAATAAGACAAATACCCTATCCTCATGGAACTCACATTCTAGCAGAAATGAACAAATAAATATGTCACATAATGTCAGCAATGAATACCAATAACTCAGAGTAAGGCTGATATGGTGGCACCATAATGTCTGGTACCAGGCATTATGGTGACAGTGACAGATAATGTCACTGTTTTCTTAGTAAGTGCCTTTGGGGCAGAGACATGAATAAAGTGAGGGAGGGGATCAAGTAGATATACAGAGAAGAAGTTCCTTGTAAAAAAAAAAAAAGAACAAGAACATTCAAAGGCTCTGAGGTGGGAATATACTTGGCATTCTGGGGATAGCTAGAATGTTGGTGAGACTACATAGAATTTTGTGGGAGAGGGTTCTGGAGGCTAGAATAAATCTAGAAATGGGCAGCTCACAAAAAGGATGTTTGCTGGGGTAAGGGTTTTGGATTTTTTGTAAGTGTGAATAAGAAAGCAATGGAGGACATAAGAAGGGGAAATACAATCTGATTTACACATTTTAAGATTATACTATATGGTAGGCAGAATAGTGACCTTCCTAAAATGTCCATATTCTAATCTCTGGAACCTATGGACATGTTACTTTACATGACAAAGAGAAATTCAAATTGCAGATGGAATTAAGGTTACTAATAAGATAATCTTAAATAGAAGATTTGGGGTGCTTGGGTTGCTCAGCTGGTTAAGTGACTGACCCTTGATTTCCTCTCAGGACATGATCTTATGGTTTGTGGGATTGAGCCCTGTGGCAGGCTGTGTGCTGACACTGTGGAACCTGCTTGGGATTTTCTCTCTCCCTCTCTCTGCCCCTCCCCTGCTTTCTCTCTATCTCAAAATATATAAGTAAATTAAAAAAAATAAAATAGGAAGATTACTTTGGTTTATCCAGGTTGTCCCAGTGTGATCCCAAGGGTCCTTAAAAGTGGAAGAAGAAGGTAGGAGATGAGGTCAGAGTGATATTATGTGAAAAGAACTCACCCACCTTTCTGGGCTTTGAAGGTGGTGGAATGTGCTCACAAGCTCCAGAGCATGGGTATTCTATATGGAAGCAAAAGGGAAGGAAATGGATTCTCCATAAGAGCCTCTAAAAAAGGAATGTAGCTGAACAACACCTTGATTTTAGCCTGGTGAGATTCATGTTGGACTTCTGAGCTATAGAATAGTAATACCATAAATTTATTTATATTGTTTAAGCCACTATGTTTGTAGTAACTTGTTACAGCAACAAGAGTTTGAATACATTCTGGCTTCTGCGTGGTGGAAGAAATATACAATCTGAGAGTAGAAGTAGGGAGTCCGATTAAGTTGCTGTTGTGATTGTGTAGTCTAAAGGTAATGGCGGCTTAGACTGGAGTAGCTGCAGTGGGGGTGCTGGGAGGTTAGCAGACTTGGCATATCTTTCCAAACCAATAGAAGTTGTCCTCAATAATTCCCAGGACTGTGGTTGGAGTCATTGAGTCTGAACAACTGGGTGAGTAGTGGTGCCATTTACTGACATGAGAAAGAGTAGGGGAAGATACTGTTTAGGGGAGAAAAACAAGATTTCTATTTTAGAAATGTGAGTTTGAGTTCCCTTTGAGATATCCAAGTGGAGATGTTGATTAAGCAAGTGGACACATTAGTCTGAAACTCAGGAGAGATGGGTCAAGGCTAGTACTATAAATTTGGGATGGCAAAGCTGCAAAATAGACAAGACTTTGGTGTTAGGCATTGTGGTGCCACCATATTAACCTCAACTGCTTACAGTTCAGATGTTATGTGAGAAGGAAGGATGGTTTTATCTTGTTGGGACCATGATTCTTTAGTCTTAGAGTAAAGAAATTAGCCTTTCTTTCTAGAAATAGCCTAACCAACCTCCCAAATTGTTGCATCACTTCTTATTCAACATAATTGGAACTATTCACATCACCCCAATTAAGCCCAGGGAACAGTAAAATTGCACTTATTTTGTCACAGGTTTGTGGATATAGCAATGAATATTTCCCAACCATATGTTCTTGTCTATACTTGCCAGGGCCAACTGAGTGACAAAAAAAAAACTGTGGTTTCGTTGGAGTGGTGCATGTAGCCCTTATCAGCACAGTTGAAAATGAGTCATCACGATGTCAGCCTTTGGAAAAGCCTGATAAAGAAAAAGATGGGGAGCATGTAGCACACGTCTTTTAGGACATGATCTTGCAGTTGTACACATTTCTTCCACTCATGTCTCATTGCTCAGAATTAAGTGTATGGTCCCATTTATTGACAAAGGGACTTTTAGTTTGGATGGCCATGTCTGTAGTTGAGATTTCAGAGTTCTATTACTAAAAGATGAAAGAGAAAGTAGATGTTGGGGAACAATAGAAATTCTGATCCCAGTCTGTTCCTGTGGTCACCCTAATATTTTTTTTTGCATTATTCTTCTTGATTTTGGAATACACTCACCCCTCCTTGTATGTGACCCTTGAAGGTCACATACCAGTCATTATATCAGTTCAAAACCCAATATCTGTAGGTGATACATAGTCTTTTCTACCATGACAAGGTGTGGCTGCTTGTGGTCCAGTGAACTACATAACCTACATAACATAAAAGTCCAGTTATTTGACCCCTCAGCAATGCAGAACAGCAGACTAGGAGATGTATAGTGGCAATTAAAAGACATAAAATCCCTCAAACCTCCTGTTTAGAAAAAGGAAGTATCAGAACAATATAGCACTTACTTTCTAATAATTAGCAAATATTGCTGTAAAGGAATATCAAATACCAAAATACTCCTATATTAGTTTTTCTAGAGCTACCATAGCAAAATATTACAGACTGGGTGCCTTAAATAACAAAAATTTCATAGTTCTGGAAGCCAGAAGTCCAAGATCAAGGTGTCGATAGGTATGAGTTTTTTTCTGAGTCCTCTCTCCTTGTCTTATACATGACTGTCTTCTCTCTGTGTCCTCACATGGCCTTTCCTCTGTGCATGCAACCCTAATAATGTCTCTTTTGTGAGTCCAAATTTCTTCTTCATATAAGGATACCAGTCAGATTGGATTAGGTAGGGCCCACCCTAAGGGCCTCATTTTCAACAAGGCTTTTAATAACCTTTTAGAAAGCCACATCACCAAGTACAGTCACACTCTGAGGTATTGGGGGTTAGGATGTCAACATGAATTTTGGAGGGACACAACTGAGTCTATAATTCCTTTCCTTGGCAGTGGAGTAAATTCCTTCTTTAATTCCTCTGGCATTGCTGGTTCTGCTCACTGGGCAGAACTTTCTGAATTAATGTCCTATCTCCTTATGGCCCAGATTAGAGTGAGGTGGGATTAGAGAGACAGGCATTTGCCCCAGGCACAAAACTTAAAGGGGTACAAAAAATTCAGTAATCAAGAGAACAATATTTTAGAAATGTGATATTTTAAGCAAACAAAATGAATGCAACAGATCCACAATGAACAAAATATCAATTTTTAATAAAGACAGGATCAATACAACTGATTTTTCCTTTTTGCCTCAGGCTCCAGTATGGCTTCCTATGGCACTGTTACTGATTCTGTCATCTTTAAAATTTTTTATATTTTATTCATGAAGGACTTTTTGCATTAATTTCAATTGTTCAAAGTATTTCGTGAAAATACATTTATCTTCATTGCTGACTTTTTTTTAGTCACTTAAATTTTGCACCTGAGGCTAGTGACTTACTTGCTTCGTCATCATCCTGCTCCCCCCTCCCCTAAACCCTGGCCTTTTTTTGGGAATTTTGCCTTGTCCACTGTCCTCTTTCAGTACGCTCAAAGTGGATACTGGAAAGGTTATCCTTCTTGGTGACCGAACTACCTTATGCTGGAGCAGGTTCAAAGATTTATAGGTGTTTTAGTGTGTAACAGTCTCAGGCTTTGCCCAACAAGGTTTCCATTCATTTAGTATCATAATCCTCTGAAAAACCAGGTCAATTTTTGATCTTTTTGATTCTAATCAATCCCAGGGAACAATAACAACAGCCAATGGTCTCATGTAACATACCTCTTAAGCATGAAAATTCTAGTGTTTTATTTTTTGTGCTCTACTTACCTCCACACTGATCTTTTCCTGCAAGGTATCTGAGGTCATTAAAAATAGTCCCAGCTAAGAGGGAAATATCCTTAGTCTGGTTTGTGTCATTGTGTGTATCTCTCTTTCCCATCATCTTGTCAGAGAACACTTACCAAATATGCTCTAGAAAATCTTGAGCTATAGAGACTTATGTCCTTCTTTAGAATCACCAGAGTATAGAAGCTATTGCCTTTCCAACCCTGTGATGATCCAGATATCTGGACCCTGTCCCAGACCAATAAAAAGGAAAATGAAAATAAAGCATCTTCCTAAGCAGGCTGACTCTTCCTCTGGCTCATCTTACTCTTGTATGGCTTTGTGGAAAATGGCAAGAAGTAGTCAACATGCACCAGTATTCTGAAAAATTTCAACATCTTCTTGTAATATGCTCATTTAGCTTGGTTTCTGATTTTCAAATGATCACAGAAGACATTGTGGTGGACAGAACAACAGCCTCTCAAAGATGTCCTGTACTAGTCCTGGAAATCTGTGAATATGTTAACTCTCATGGCAAAGAAGAATAAAGGTAGCGATGGAATTAAGGTTAATAATATGACTCTGAGAGAGGAAAATTATCCTGGATTCTCTGAGTGGGCCCAACAGTTCTCAAATGGAGATGAAAGAGACAAAAGAAGTCAAAGTGATTTGATGTGAGAAGGACTTGACCTGAAACATTTTTACCAAATGTTTGCCATTAGATTTTCAGCCTTAATTTTTTATATCCTTTGCTACTCACTGCCTAACCATTAAGTCAATGTCTTATATGCTACATTGCATTACAGTTTCTGGATTCATTAGTACATTGTTTCATGGTTCTGATGAGACCCAAAATAACCATGGCTTAAATAAGATAGAACTTGATTTCTAGCAAGTGCAATATTTACTTTAGGTGGCCATGTACCCAACTAACATTTGAGGATTTTATTCCTAAAGGAAAAAGAGAAGGATGGAAACATTAAGTCCTGCTACACACAAGAAGTGACACGACATTGTACAAAGAAGTCATTGGTTTGTATGTGGATTCAAAGTAGGAAAAAAAATACCCAGAAAAAAGTGACTTTAAAACTCTTCCCATGGGCAGTGAAGTAGCATGGATTCACCACGGAATCTGCATTCCTGCAAAGATAGTATAAGCATAGCATGTTCAAATCAGAGACTGCTCTGCAAAGGTGCATGGGCAAACAAGTGTTCAAGTCAAGCAAAACTCTCCTGTAAAGACTCAGACGTGGCAAGGAGCTCCTCCATCAAGGAGTGGACAACCCAGAGCAGACCTTGTGATAGAACAAGGTGGAACATAGAAAGGAGGCTCCAGATAAGACTAGCCTACAAGGCTCTTCCCTTAGCTACTGTGTTGAAGGAGTTATTATCAACTCCTGCAAAAGAGAAACCAAAGTGTTGCCAGAATCCACTGTGTATCATTTATAGATTAAACTGTAAATATTCTCATTTCAGAGCGTACATTTTTTAGTCATTCTCAACAAATCCTTTTGTCATTTTTGTTCATATCCCAAGTTAACACCCCCCACATGGGCGTTATTGCATTTAGATATTTTGAATAATTACATTATACAGATTACAGACCAGATTCAGTTGTCCTGAGTGGGAAAACTAGGTAGGCAGCCCCCCTATAGAATTCTGATCAAATATGTTACCCAGGGAGCTTAACCTTTCCAAGTCACTAAACAGTAGAGAAGTATCCTGGCAGGTTAGGTCATTGTGCTTTTTCACCCATAGAAGTTCTGACATTTGTGCTAAATATCATTGGTTATTTGCTCACTGTCCTATGAAATATCAACAATTCAAAAACATCTCAATGTCTTAGAACTTTTGTGATCCTTATGCTTTATCTGATGGAAGAAACTGGTGCCCAAAGAAAATAAGTGAGTTATACTTAGTAACTAAACTATTAGTTATTGACAGAGTAACACATGGAGTTTTAGTCTTCTGATTCTTACTCCACTGTTATATTCTTTGTGTTATGCTTGCTTTTGTAGTTGATTCTTCCTTCTTCTTTTTTGTTTTTAAAATTACCCAAGTAATACATGAATTTATGATCTTTTTAAACATTACATTATAAAGTCCATACACTATTCATTTTAGTTCATTACTCTGGTCTTCAGAATTAACCATGTAAGTGTTGAGTATCCTTGCCCTTGAATATGTACATAACCATGTTTGTGTCTATTTTCATAGACCACGTAGAGTATTGCTTGTAGGTTTTTATTTATTATTTAAATAAGATCATACTATACGTATTGTCCTGAAATTTGCTTTCACTTTATTTAACAATATATTTTTATGATTTACCCATTGCGATACACAGACATAATTCTTTCCTTTTAATTAATGTATGGTATCTTATCATCCAAATAGACCACATTTTATGTATCTATCTTCTTTGGCTATTTCCCTTCTAGTTCACATTTTGTTTCTAATATTAACTACTAAAGCTAATTAAGTTTATGCATTCAGTAGTCAAGATCTTTTTAATCACTCAAAAAAATCCTCTGAAAGAGAATTGCTATAGTCTGAATGTTTGTGTCCCCTCAAAGTTCATACACTGAAATCCTGAACCCCAAAATGATGGTATTACAAGATTGGACTTTGGAAGATGCTTAGGTTATGAGGGTGGAGCCCTCATGAATGAGCTCAGTGCCCTTATAAAAGAGGGTCCAAAGAGATCCCTAGCCCATCTACTCAGTGAGGACATAGCAAGGTGCCAGCTATGGACGAAGAAGAAGGTCCTCACCAGAACACAATCATGCTGGCACCTTGATATTGGATTTCCCAGACTCTAGAATTGTGAGAAATAAATTTATATTGTTTATAAGCCACCAAGTCTGTGGTATTTTTTTATAGCAGCTCAAACACACATAGACAGGGATAAACTGCCATTCAGAATTATGGCCACTGGAAGAAGAAGATTTGGATTTTAATTACTTGATTTTACATTGAACACATTAGCAGTCCTAGAGTCATAGATCATAGAATTAGAAGAAGAATCAGGAATCCTCCAGTTTGCCTTCCTCCTTTGCAGGAACAACAGTAGATATGAAGAATTTAATGTGACTTTCCCCCCAAATTATAGAAGCACAGTTGATGGTTTGTGCCCTCTATTTATCTCTGTTTCATGAGTCATTTTCAATGCCATCTTCCAGGTTAAAATTCCTTGAGTCACCCTTCGCTTCTTCCCTGTGTATCCCCCACTCCTCCCCATTTATCATGCCATTCCTAGGAAACCTTCAGTGAGATCAGGTAAGTTCTAGACTCCTCTCTTCCGTTTCTACCCAGAACCACTCCTCTATGACATAAATCATTACTCTATAATGTAAGCTCTATAACGGCAAAAACCAATTCTCTTTTCTTTTGTCCATGAAAGATAAGTCTACTCTATGACAACACTCTTTTCTTCTCAGATACATCCTTAGAATTATCAGTACAGTCCCAGGATCTTTATCAACACTGTCCTACAAAAAAAATCAAATTGGCAAGTGAAATGGAACCTACCTCTCTCATCTTTGATGTGAAACTTTGTCTGTCTGTAGGTCAGGCACTCATGGTTCCCTGGATTGGTGGTTTATGGTTTATACATATCACTTAACTTTTACCTTTGCTTTGTTTTTATTCTTCTTATCTGGCTTATCCTACCCCATGCACTCGAGCTGTTCAAAGCTCCCCATTCTCAGGATCCAATTCAACCCCCTCATTCCCTTGAAGCTTGCTTTGACTGTTCTTACCTACAGTATTCATTCCTGTATCACTTACCTTATATTAGTGTTTAAATACCTTATGCATCTCATTCTTCTCCTAGATGCTCTAAAGATAAAGGCCATGCTCTTCATTTCCCCTGTCTTCCATAAAATATCCACAATGGTACTGACAATCTAGTAGAATCCAGTGACTCATTGTGTAAGCAAATGACCACTGAGTGGAAAACATTAAGGGAAAAGCCTTCCATATGGAAATGTTTTCAAAGGATTGAGATGATAATTTGTCAAAAATTAGTATCATATCCTTGAAAGTGATTTCAGCATTTTGAAAAATGCACTATTTTAAGTAATTTCCTTTCCTCATAATAAAAGTAATAAATGTTTATTGTAGGATTTTCAGAAAAAGCACATGGAAAATAAAAATTATTTCTAATTTCAACACCCAGAGATAACTTCTGAGGGTATTTTGTTCTTCTGTTCCCCTCCCCCAAGGTTATGTATCTTTATATTTATTTGCTTAGTTTTGAGACAATTCCAAAACAATCAGCAAATACAATTATGTACCTTGCTATTTTGTAATTAATATTATATTATCATCATTTCCTCCATTTAATAGTGAATTAAAACTTTTTTATGGCTACATAATATTCCATTACATAAAATGATTCATGATGTCTCCAATCACCTGTTATGGAACATTTACGTATTTCTAGTTTTTCATTGCTACAAATTAATGAGCTAAAAATTATTGCGTACTCTCTATGGGCCAGGTATCCTGCCAAGTCTTTTTTTTTTTAATATAATTTATTGTCAAACTGGTTTCATACAACACCCAGTGCTCATCCCAACAAGTGCCCTCCTCAGTGCCCATCACCTACTTTCCCCTCTCCCCCATCCCCCATCAACCCTCAGTTTGTTCTCAGTATTTAAGAGTCTCTTATGGTTTGCCTCCCTCCCTCTCTGTAACTTTTTTCCCCCTTCCCCTCCCCCACAGCCTTCTGTTAAGTTTCTCAAGATCCACATATGAGTGAAAGCATGTGGTGTCTGTCTTTCTCTGATTGACTTATTTCACTTGGCATAATACCCTCCAGTTCCATCCACGTTGCTGCAAATGGCCAGATTTCATTCTTTCTCATTGCGAAGTAGTATTCTATTGTAAAGGGCTAGTATCCAAAATCTATAAAGAACTCACCAAACTCCACACCCAAAAAACAAATAATCCAGTGAAGAAATGGACAGAAGACATGAATATACACTTTTCTAAAGAAGGCATCCAGATGGCCAACATACACATGAAAAGATGCTCAATCATAGGTCTTAATATTTATATTATCTTTTATATTTAGTGACACTTTAAAGATCTATAACAGTCCTTTATGGGAGGTACTTTTATTATACCCATTTTTTACATGAGCAAACTAATAACCATACAGGTTGGGTTCTTTATCCAAAAGCCGGAATTCGAACCCGTTTATCTGGCTCAAGAACCAGTGCCAACCATTATGAATATAATCATGACAAATTCTCGTAATACAGAATTCTTTGTTCACATGTTTAATACTTTCTAATAAAAAAATAACAACAGTGGAATTACTAAATAAGGGGTCATGAAGAAACATCCTGTTATCAAATTACTTTTCAAAAAGATTTATACGATTTATATTCAATATATGCAGTATATGAGCCTTCCCTCTTTCCCTGAGAGAGACATGGAATCCTTAGTCATACATGTCCACTATTAAAACTTTTATCTTAACTACTCTCTTATAGCATCTATCATAATATATTTGTTTATTTATAATACTTCAGTCTGTCTTGCTATACTGTGAAATCTTTGAGAGCAAGAGTGAGCCTCATTTGCCTTTTAATTCACAATACCTACCACTGTGCTAGATACATAGTAGATTCTCAGTATGGCTTTTGTCAAAAAAATTTTTAAATCCCACCATGTCTTGTAGTTTCATGTGGCAGTTTGATGTACACAAGTAAATGTCACTTCACTGTCCTTTCAGTCTTCACACTTCTTTGATATGCAGCTTCATCTCTAGAAATTTGGTTTTCTCACTGATCCTATGTGCCCTTCCACCTCTTTTTATCACACCACCTAATTCCCAACTCTCCAAATCCACCTAAACAATGACCTGTTTCATGAAGCCTTTGCTCTTGCCATCTTCCTTTCCAGTGCTGGACTTTCACCTTCCAGATTCCCCTAAAGGATTGACTGCTCATAATGTATACAATAGCAGCAGACTTTATAAAATTTAGCAACCCATTATACAACTCCTTGAATGAAACTTTAATAATCTTAATGTCACTTATTCCTCATACATCTTATTCCCTGCTTTCCTTGAACATATTTTAAGACCCTGGACACTTGCAACCAATCTCCACACTTTGTGGAGTGGTCCACTAGAAGCACTCAGAACTCCTCAGACACTTGGGGATGGGCCAAGGGACTGATCTGTTCCCAGGCTTCTCTCTAGTTGGGTTTGTGTGGCTTCTGCCATCATGATATTTTGGAAGAAAGTTCAGGAGTCATTGATTTTTCCTAATATCTTATAATGAAAATGTTTCATCACAATATAACTAGAGGCTCCTGGAATCCTATAGATGAGTTCAGAACATTTAGCCATGAGAGATCTTAATTAACTGGTTTCCTTGGCCATCTACTAGAACCATGATTACTAGTATCTTTAATCAACATAAGATTACTGAGTTTCCTGTGGCTAAAAAAATACTGTAAGATAATGAAAACTTGCTACAGTTGCATGTTCCAGTTCCCAAATGAGGCTGCTGTATTTTGTTCCCCCATCAGCATCCATTGCAATTTATGTGAATATTGTCTTTAGCACAGTCTGCACTTCATAGATGACCATATGTTTTTCTCCTTTTGGTATAAACACAGCTTTTAAAGTTAAAAATTCTTTGGCATATTAATATGCCCTAATAAATCAAGTACATATGTCTTTAAACCACAAACACAAATATTCCATTTGCCATTAAATTTGTTGATACATTTGATTTATCATATTTTCTATTTTACTGTCACTAGAACTTGCCAACTTGCCTTTTGAAATTGGCACTTATGGAAAATTAATATTTAATGTAGAAATTGAAGAGCCTGGAGGTTGGTGAGGATGAAAAGAGGAAGCAGTGGGCTAGAGAGGAAAGGAAATTTTGAAGTGAGGCTACCTTTGCATGTATGGCAGTCTTCATGTAGTGGGAGTAAAGGAGGTACTGCAGGAAATGAAAGGCACCACAAGAAGTGAGGGGCTGAGGACAGGAGGAGCCAAAAATGGGAAAGAAGCATTAGACACAATGTAAGAGTTCAGAAGAACTGGCAGAAAAAAGGAATGATGGTAAAACCATTGGCAAAGATGAAGGTCACCACCAGAATGAAAAGTCATTACTGGAGAAGAGGAAAAATGCAGAATTTAAAGAAGAGGGTCTACACCTCTCCAGCTTCCATACCACCTTTACTTTCAGTAGCTCTTAGTAATTTAACAATGGCTTTCACAGCCAGAAAACTTTATTACACAGAGGGGAAGTGAGTCAGGAATGAAAATGTTTACTTACCAGATAAATGCTATGATTCCAATAGGTGCTATGGCTCCTTTAATGAAAGATTGATTCCAGATTTTGGCAGAAAATAACCTGGCAAAAGCAATAATGCTTCTTTGGGCTTGGCATGAAACTCCACCACTTTTGTGGCTCTCTCTGTCTCTTATATTTTGCCAGGCCAATTCCATGCTTAGAAAGAGAGGCAAGAAACTACTATTTATGCAGGAGGGAGTGTTCATGTTGGAAACAGAGAAGGGGAAATCTAAGGTTGTGATTTAATCACTTGTTTTTATTTGTTGTTTAATTCATTGTAATGAAGATTTGCTGAACACATAATAAGTGTTAAGTGCTGCACTAGATTCTAAGAATGAAGAACTCACTGATATTTAAGGAATCACAGTGGGTTAATTCAGGGGTTGGCCAAGTATAGCCTGTGGACCCAATGTGCCCACTGCCTGTTTTTGTCGAGTTCATTGACCCATTCATTTGCATGCTTTCTCTGGCTTCTATTGTGTTACAGTGGCAGAGTTGAGTAATCAGGACAGGGACTGGATAGCCTGCAAGAGTTAAACATGTTTATTATCTTACTCTTTACAGAAAAAGTTTGCTGACTGCTAGATAAATACAGTTGTTATAGTGGAGTTAGGTTGGAGTTCAATAAATTATAGACGGAGCCAGGTATGTTAGTGAAAGCTTCAAAGAAGGGTTGATGTGTGGCATTTGATTTCAGTTTTGTGAGACGTAGAGGAGTTTCTGAGCATGAAGAAATAAGAGTGGTGCTTTGGGAACAGCAATGACAAATATATTACTGTGAAATCACTTGTGAGTTTTAGAAATGTGCCCACTGCTTATTTTGGCTGAAGCATAGGTTGGGGTGGGTGGCTAAGATTGGGTTTTGGAGGCTAGAGGGGGCAGTAGGATCCAGATCCTATATGGAAGAACCTTATACTGAGAACTTCACATGCAAACATTCAGCATGGCAAGATACCCATATTAGTAGGACACAATCTCTGCCCTTATGAAGTTTGGCCTCCAATAGGATGTATAAGCCATTAAATAAAGCACACAACAGAATGAGATACATGCCATAGAAAAGTCTAAATGAAACATAATGAGGACCCTTTTAGTAAGAAGAAATCACATCTGATTGGAGAGATGAGAAAATTAATTTATGTTAATGCTAATAGTGCACCTTGAAGGACGGCTGTAATTTTGGGGGATGCTACTGAGGCAGTTGGGCACAAGCAGAGAAATTAGCCTACAGGCGAAAAAGAAATGTTAGCAGTTTTGGGATGTGTCTTAGTCCAGATCCCCTAGAAAAATGGAATCTGAGGTCAAAGCTTTGCACTAATACTTAATTGGGTAGAGCTATCCCAGGGAAGCAGAAAGCAGGGATGAAATGGAGTGAGGCAGAGATGGAGGGACAGAAAATATAAGGGGGGCATTTCCCAGGCTGGCCACAGCTACCTAGAGAGCACAGCTGATTGCTGTGACTTTGGGGACAGCTTCCTAGAGGCTGGATTTATTTCAGAACAGTCCACATGGTAGAGTAGAGGAATGAAGGAAGAATTTCCCCCCCCTCCCTCCCTATGTATCTCTTTCTCTGTCCTTTCTCTTTGATTTCATTGGCCAATTCACTCCTTTGGCCATTAACTTCCCTGTACTGCTGGGTTATGCCTCCCAGTCCTCTTAGCTACTGGGAAAGTAAGAGCCCCATATGTTCAGGGTGGCTTCACTGCCCGTGTACCTGTCTCTCCTTGCCAGTCAGTGCCATAGCAGAGCTCTTTGGTCTGTAGCAGTAGTGGCAGCAGCAGCAGTGACCTGATTTCATGACCTTGGGGACAGTGCAAAACTTTCCTAGAGCCACTGTAGCCAGAAAACAAATGGGCAGATTCATGGTGGCACATAAGCTGAGTCTAATACAAAAAGCATTAATTTACTTGTCTGGAATATAAGGTAGAGAGCTAATGGGAGAGAAGACCAGAAAAATTGTAATGCCTTTGTGGAAGACATTGGTTATTGGCAGAGGAATAGGGGAGCAGTGGTTATATAAGGTCACAGCCCCTGGTTATGGCCATTCTTGATGGCAACACCAATGATGTATGGGGTTGGGTTCTTTTTTTGTTGAGGCCAACACTGTCCCTTTAGAAAGACAATATAGTAGTTAAAACCATGGTCCTGGAGCCAAAATGCCTGAATTCAACTCCTGGTTCTACCCTTACTAGCTAACATGTCTCAGTTTCCTCATCTTTAAGTGAGAACTATGATAGTTGCCTCTTAATAAGGTTGTTGAAAGGATTAAATGAAATAATATATGTAAGGTGATTAGCATAATTATTTTCAGTGCTTATCTGTATTACTTTAGGACAAAAATCTTATTTGTAATCCTGAAATCCAGAAATCACTGAAAAAATGAGTTATTTTGTAACTCATTTGATGGCAAGGCTCATCTGAACATAGAGTCTTTACATATCACACATAGATAGTATCAATGTTTGCTTTTTTTTTTTATCTCATCATATGAACCTCATCTGTTTCATGATGGAAATATTAATGTGTGTTTAATTAAAGGGTGTTATTCCAGGCCCTGATAGGGTTGTTTTATGTCATTTGGTCTATGCACCACATTCAATGTTTAAAAAGCCCCAAATTTCCAAATTCTGAAACATAATTGCACAAGAATTTCAAATAAGGGATTATGCATTTGTATTATTCAGAGGTTTGAAATGTAGGGACAATGTAGGGATTAACACTGATTACTCCTATCCATCCTACAATAAAAACACATTAAAAATTCTTGGGAAGCTTTCAATTGCTTTCAAAACATAACCCAGTGTGTGAACTTTTGAAAAATATGTTGCTATACATTTTTAATGAAAAAAGAAAAATTTGAACCATCTCCCTAACATTTTGCTCCATTCTCAGCCCCCTGATGTAACAAACAGTGGTAACACTTTGGCATAGGACTTTGCGTATCCTGAAATATTTTCAAGGATAACCTATCAAGATAAACTACTTTTGGAACATGATTTGGACCCAAACATGGAAGACTAGTAGTTTAATGAAAAACTCTTTTTAAAAAATACATTGCATATAACATTGTGTCAACTATACTTCAATTAAAAAATAAAAGCAACTACATGGCATTAGAATGAGAATGAGAAAACCTCACTAGAAATTCACTTATAAAAGTGCTTGATTTTTATCTGAATGGGATCTATTTTGGCATAAGTTTTAATAACATTTCTTAAGCCTACATATATAGAGCTGAAGACTTTCTTTCAAAAAGACCATTAAAACCTGTCATTTTGGTTACATAACTTCTGTTTCTGCTCAAGAGAAAAATGAAACAAAGGAATCATTTAAAATGTTGCTGAGCAAAATCAAAACCTGAAAACCTGGTGGTCAACTTTTGAATTCCTGAATTATTATCTGGTTTACCTACCTCTAAGCCTGATAATTGCTTATTGTCCATCTAAACTGTAGTTTCCATATTGTATGCCAACTGTGTGCATTTCCCAGCTTTGTCAAATGTAAGAAAGCATTTTGGAGTGAAAACCTGGAGTGATTTCATTCTAACTCCCTACCCATGCTCCAAGGCTTCCAGGCTCTGGAATGATACTTATTGCTATTTAGGGGTTTTACCTTTCATTTTGTAAAATCTCATAACTTTAAAAATCTGAATTTTATCTTTTAAAGAAGTGAACCACTCTTTGGTTATTTTGTATAAATTTACCATTGGCCAATTTCTGCAATTATCTTAGACTTACTCCTTGGTCATACATCAGACATGTCTCAAAGGTATCTAAGACTAATACTAATATCTAACATTAATACTTCTAGTAAAAGAGATGCCTTATGACTAAAAAATATTTATATTTATATAATATATTATATTATATATATAATATATATTAATATAAATAAATATATTATGGGAGGGGGGAGGCCGTAATAAGAATGCATTTTTAGAATGTTGCAGTTTACTCCCACTTTGCAGTAGCATTTATGGTGCTATTTGGGAGTTCACCAAAGGAGAGAACTTGGTAAATCTAAACAATGTGAAAATTATTGATGGCATATGTTGGTGTTTGAGTGCAGCCTAATAGAGTATGTTATTCTGTTTCCTGCCTAAATTCTTTGCTGGGAGACAAGCAAGGAATCAGGCAGATGGAGATTAAAGTGCTGAGTTCATTACCGATGGATTTATGGGAAAATGAGGCTTACACATAAGGCAACAATGGGCTTTTTAATGCTTAACTCCATTAAAGTCCAGACTTAGTCACTCACTGTCAGGTACTGCTGGTCAACCACAGCCTTTCACACACAAGGTCAGGGCTGCTACTGTGAAGCTCATTGAATGACCAAGAACAGACTAGAGTGTATCTTCCCCAAATCCCGTAGATCCAAAGAAGAGAAGGAGGGAAGGGAATCAGCCATAGTTGTCCAGTTTTTATTCCTAAATTTATGAATCAGATAATTTAATCCTTCTCTCATAAGGAAAAGTTAGTGAGGGCATAGAGAAAATCAAGAATGTTATACTGATTATGTCCCTCTTCATGGAAACATGAGTCAAGGGTAAAGGCACTATCTTTCAAAAAAACATAGTCTGATAGGGGATTGAGTATACTTATGATGAGCACTGAGTAATGTACAGAATTGTTGAATCACTGTATTGTACACCTGAAACTACTATAAAACACTATATGTTAATTATACTGGAGTTTAAAAACGTAAAAAATTAAAAAAATACATGAACCTAATAAAATAATACAAAGGGTATGATCAGCATTTACATCAGCATTCCTACTTCTGTCCTTCCCATCCAAGGACACATGTAGGTGGCCTAGAACCAAGCATTTATCTTCTATGGTAAAAATTCGAGGTATATTCTCTGAAAAAAATTACACTAATTGTCAGAGAATGCCACAGAGTAAACCTTTCCTCTTTTAGAAACTTAGCAATGTAGATCACTTGTGATGTATATTAGAATATTTAGATCTCAAATTTCAGTGGTAAAATTTTAGCTGGCAGTCTGTATATCACATACATTACTTTGTCAGGGTACCCTAATAGAGTCAGAGAACCTGAGCAAATTTGGCTTAAATGGTGAGCGTGGAAGCTTTCACCAGAGTCCATCAAAAAGGTATATACGCTTAGTGGGAAAGGCACACACCTCTGTCTAAACTATCAGACTATACCTCACTCTCCAGTCTGACCATAACTGTAATGAAAAAAGGTACCAAGGATTCTGGTTTCTGCTCTTCTCAGGAAACACTTTGCTACTTTGACATCAAAACCACATAAACAAAATACCAAAGCAGAACATCAAACCCAATCAGAAATGGACATGCCTATATATGCTAGGTAATACCAACATTCTCATTTGATTGAATCCTCTCTGGCACAATCTGCATCATACATATGACACTATTGCCATGGAAGTTGATTGCTCTTTTACCCCCCTGAAAATAGTCTTTTGTTGTGCTATAGAGGGTAAAATAAAGGGAGGACACACAGAAAAGGGGACGTGAAACAATTAGTAGTTTTAAAGTACTAGCAATACCAATGCTAGTTTAACTGAAAATCACAAGTAGCATGTCTGAGAGCAATGGGAGATCCCAGAAAACTATCTTGATCAGAGAAGAAATCATTCCTTTCCAAGTTAGTTTTTTGCTCACTCAGATGGAGGGGACACATGAAATAATGCACAATTACATACGACAGATATGTCATTATAAGGTTATTGTTATACATCTCAATGTCATTCTTTATTTTGCTTGATTCAGAAAGTGTATGCTCTATACAGTAAAGCTGTACTTGGTTGAATAAGCAAAATTTCTGTTCTCTTAATTAGGTGAAAATTATCCTGCTATAGTAGTGCTGTAAGCATATTATAGCTTCTTAGTAGATAGCCATGCAAATCTGACTACCAGAAATGCCATAGTTTTCTACAGCTTCCCACTGCATTTCCTGGGAGTAAAAAAGAGATAATGGTTGTAAAGTATTTAGTCCAGGGCCTGATATATAGTATGCCCTCAATACATAGAAGCTACAAAGCCCCATTTGCTCACTCCAGACTCATCTCAGATCCTGAGATAGTTCTGATGAAGAGGTATGTTGGTAGCCTTGCCCTCTCTTCCCCTATCTAATGGCCCTTGGAACTTAGTCTCATTTCTTAGACCCCAAGTCCAGCTAATATTGATGGCCTGTCACATGCCCCCTGAGTGACCTTACTGCCAACCTGATTCAGGACCCCATGTACCAGGAATGAGAATCTGGAGAGTCCTTTATTATATAGCCTTTTCTTTTTCTCTGTTTTATGAGTCCTAGCCATGGGTTCTTTATTTTTATTTCCTCCTTCATGGTTTCTATTTAGTTTTCCTATTTAACACCCCTGTTCAGCTTAGGGTATTTCTCTGAATTCTATCCAGATCTTGCCTGGCTCTTGGAAGCCTTCTCTCTCAAACCTGAACCCTTCTCTCCTCATATTTCTACCTGATAGGAGACATATACATGGGCAAACTCGGAGCCAACTATTGTTCACCTTTCCTAGATATTCTTTACCACTTAGATCTTCGTTCTTGCATGCCACTGGCCAGATGGACACTGAAAATCATCTTAGTCCCTTGAAGCTTCTGTGTCTGAAATGCCCCTACTCACACCATCCTATATCCTGGTGACATTGATGCTACTGAAACCTGGTTTCTCACCTCCCCACAAAAGATGTGTCAGTGGTCCAACATGCATCTCACCTCACCTCCCTGTGACAACACTAATTTTCCAGGCTGGGATACAAACTGGCTCATCTCCAAGTGCAGGGGTTGAGACAAGAATAGAGAGGGGGTCATAAAGCTCACCACTCAAAGGTGTTTATGAGTTGCATCCTGGACCCTCAAACTCAAATGAGCTGAGAAAGTGATCTTTCCTTTGTCTTTGTCTTTGTTTTTCTCGAATCACAATCCCTGCAACATTTTATTCATTAGATTTATTTTCCTTATTCTCAGCTCAGAACTTCTGTGCAAGATGGAATGAGAAAGCGACAAACCCCTTCAGGCCACAAATCAGGAATTGTTTCAATTACCTCTTTTCTTGATGAAGCCCAGGGTATAGGTCCTGATGAAGCTATATCAGCACTTTTTCTGTTTTCCTTACAGAACAAATTGCCAGCAGGATTCCTGTTTATGAGGGTAGGAATTGCTTGTACAAATTTCCCATAAGGATTCTGACAGAAGCTTCTCTCTGCTAAAGCAAAGGGCTCCTTGTATCACTGATTTTGGGCGTGCAGCCAGAATAAGTCTGAAATCCCTTATGCCTACCAAGATACCCTTCCCCAAAACTGTATGATCTGATCTGTTTGAGAAACACAATTCATTTCTGTAATTATCTCAGAAGGGAGAAGTATAAGTCTGTGTAATTATGGTGTTCATGCATTTGGAGGATTTTCTTAAGGTTGGATGTCAGCAGGGCGCCCAGGCAAAAGCTGAACAGTGGATCTAAGTCTTGAGGCCACAAGCAGGGTAGGGTGGAAGAGGCCCCATAATGACATGCTAAAGCCCAATTTCATACTGATCAATGCAGCTGTGAGAGGCTGAGACGAACAGCAGCAGCAGTAGCAATGGCAAAGCCAGCCATCTTTCCTAGGCTAATTCACTTTGAACAGACCATGAATGTGGAAGCCTCAGAGATGGTATTATAAGTTAGAACAGTGACAGTTAGACTAATGAACTGTGCCACACAATATGGATGAAAAATAATAATCATGATAACCTTTTATTAAGCATTGACTATATTAAATGTTATGTGTACATTGCATCAGCAATACTTTTTCAAGTGTGTTCTAATTGCCAGACACTTTTTCTAGGTACCAGAAATGCAGCAATGAAAAGATAGACCGGTAGAAAACAGATAAACTCATTGCCCTTATGGCTCATCTAATACTCTTTAAATACCTTTAACTTTAAATACCTTCAAAGTGCTTCAAAGTGTGAGTTCTATCCACTAAGCAATGGCACCTCCTCCTACTTAAAACAAACAAACAAACAAACAAACAAACAATTTGGTCACACATGCAAACAATGTTAACAGTGGTTGTGTTTGTTTTCAATTGTGAAAAGCAAGGACATATCAGCCATTAGTTTAAAGCATTTGCTTCCTCCTTGAAGACCATACCACATTCCAAGCTGGTGGCATAGCTGAGACTTTAATAGGTCTTCTCACTATTCTATTAGTTTGGTTGGTCCTGAGTGATATGGAATACGGTTAAGATTCCATGTTTCATGGTCATTGCTCCACAGTATAACTTCTATACTGTAAAGTGTATCTCTTTGATGGGCAATACTGTATGGGATCCCATGCCTACAAATCTAGCATTCTGTAAGTCCTTGGATGGTGATACTAGAGGAAGTACAGCAGGGAATGCTAAGACATATCTGGAGTAAGTGCCATTTCGTTTAAAGATGAATTGAAACTCCCTTGAGGATGAAAGAGGCCTGATGTAAGCAACTTGCCACAAAGTTACTGGCAGATATTCTGGGGACATGGTGCACTATCAAGGGATGCAGTGTTGATTTTTGCTGGCATTTTGGGCATGTCAGAGGCTAGGTTAGCCTATGTAAGAAGGACCCCAAACTTTGGACCCATCCATAGGCTTTATTTCTCTCACCATGGCTACTCAGTTCATGGGCCCATTGACAATCACAAGCGTGGCCAAGGATAGAGGCTGGCTGACAACCACGGGATGGTGCATCATCTTGTCCACCCACTTAAGGACCTCCTCGCAATGGAGGGTCTCTGGTGGACATTCACAGAAAATAAAAATGTCCATATTTTTTCCCCACTTTCATTGGTATGTCTGTATACCCTCATCTCTGATCTAATCTTGCTCCTTTAGGCCCCTAACCAAGTAGACAAGCCTTTCGCCAGTGCTCAAAGAACTGTGTATGTTGTTAACTCAAGTCATTTCTCAATTCATACAAAGTGAATAGTCAAATGTACTCTCACAATTCTCCATTTAGAGGATTTACCTTACCACAGTCTTTTAGAATCTAGCCTGAATAGGACTATACTGAAGTACCATCTATGTTCAGCTCAAATCAACATAGTGGGGAAAAAAAGACCTTGTAAGCTAGGTTTTGTTTTTGTTATTGTTTTCTGCCTCTACTTTTATTCACAGGAAATCAGGTGATGTGAGGTCATAGATGTAAACTGTGGAAGAAGCATCACTAATATGTTGAAGCACGTCTTAAGTATAGCTTACATATGTCTCTAGACCTCTTTGGGCTTGATCCTAAATATACAATTTATATTGTTCAGTGTATAGTAGATTGTTGCTGTGCCCAATATTATGATTTGGAGAATCTGATCATATCTACCTCATGTTTGATGGCTTCACTTACCTGGTAATCTGTTGTTGGGTGCTCAGTCTTTTTTTTAAAGTTTATTTATTTATTTTTGAGAGAGAGAGAGAGAAGGGGAGGGGCAGAGAGAGAGGGAGAAAGAGAATCAAGGGATTGAACTCACAAACCATAAGATCATGACCTGAGCTGAAATCCAGAGTTAGATGCTTAACTGACTGAGCCAACCAGGTGCCCCCGTTGAGTGTTCAGTCTTTACCAGGACCCAACAGCACTCCAGGAGGTGCTTTTTAAATAATAACTAGTTCTCTGCTATGGTGGGGGTCTGTGCTGTGCTTTCCTATTGAAGTTTGACAGAAGTTCCAGACAGCATCCTTATATATCACAGATAGTTCTGGAACTATTGGCTTTGCCAAATTGTACGGCTCAAATAGCAGAGAGGCTAGCAACACAGCCAAGACCTGTTACAGAGCTTTCTTTCGCTCTGGGTCCCATTCAAAACTGTCAGTATTTCAAGTCAGCAGATAAATGGATTGGAGAGCTATTCTCAAAATATAGTTAGAAATCCAAAATCCAAAGAGGTGTACCAAATGCCATACTTCCTTCTTAGCAGTAAAAGGTACAAAATGCAAAAGTTGCCCTCATCCTTAGATGTCTCAGCATGTCTTAGACAATTGGACCCCTAAAACATACACTAATGTGGTATGTAGTTAGTTCTTTATGGGGTTTATCTCCAACCCTCTGACATGTATTTATCTTGCTAAGGTACCAGAATACTTACTACTTTCTGTTCACCAAGTCTAATATGCACGATATCTTCAATATTGTGGACCAGTATAATTCCTGGGAAGTGTCAAGGTTCCTGTTGACTATGTCATGAAAGAAAGTCTGAGACTTAATATAGCCCTGGGAAAAGATAATGATGTATAATGCTGTCCTCATCACATAAAAGGAAACTGTCTTTGACTCTCCTTTCTGTTAGAATTAGGGAAGAACACATTCACAAAATCAGTAGCCTCATACCCAGCACCAAAGTCTGTGTTGCTCTGTTTCACAAAGATTTTACATTCAGCACAGTAGGTTTATTGGGATGGCCATAACACTTGGGGAAGTTTACGAGTCTACTGTCTTCCACCATGACTCATAGGCTTTTTTTCTTCAGGGTCTATACAGGTGAATCTAGGTGAATTTAATAAGGATATGTAGGGAGCATTATCTTTGCATCCTTTAAGTCTGATGATAGGGCTATTCTCCACATTTTCTCTTGGAATGGAGTATTTCTTATGCTTAAGTTTCTTGGCAAGGGGGTAGAGGCAATCTCAGGAGTTTCCTGTAACTTTGACTTGTACTCCATAGGTCAGGAAATAATAAGTGTTCTGCCAGCTGTTAAGTGTACTACCTCAATTGTACACTAGGGAATTGGAAGATGAATCTGTGGACTCAATGAACCCTCTGTGGAATGGACTTATATCAGAACTGTTCATCACCTGACCTTTGTTAGCTTCCTTCTGGAGCTCCTGGATAGTATCTTGGATCCTCTGTATCCGTGTCAGCTTAGATCCAGTATTCAACTGTCCTTGAATGGTCTAAGTATACCATGTTCCTTTTGTATAGTTACTCTAGTAAATCAATTTTAAAGAATATGTATATATATGTGTATATATATATATATACACACACACACACATTTATATATGTAATTCCTTATATATATATTATTCTTTATATATATATTATTCCTTAAGAGAAACAAGCCTCCTCTTCAATTGATAACCTGTGGGTATGTGAACTAATTGAGATCTGGAATTTGAGGGAATGAGGTTTTCATTGTGTTGGCTGACATCAGCCAGCTCTCAATTTTGTTGTTGTTGTTGCTGTTGTTGTTGTTGTTGGGTTGTACAGAGGAGGTTACATTAATTCAAGTTGAATAACATCTTTGTTAGCTGCCCATCTATCTTGTCCCCTGGAACATTCTAATCTATGAGCCATTACCATAGAATCCCTCAGGTAAAGTCACTTTGATTGCTATCTTGGCCCTTCCCATTATAATAATCACATCTACTTTGCCTCTAATGGTTGAGTACTGCCATTTTGCCTTTGCTATTCTGAGATCATTAGATCATTTAATAACCCACTGATATTTAGCAGTCTAACAAGAAGATAGCAATTCTACTACAGCACCAACAGATAGAAGTCTCCACTGAGCTTCTAAAATCTACTCTTCATGGAGTCTTCATTGTGGTCTTGGTAAAGGAGTCTCTATCTATGGGTCCTTCCACTGAATAGTCAGTTAGTGGGGTTTTCTTGTTTCACATAATAAATTCATTCTAACATTCTCACATCCCTTATTAGCCTTTTGGCTCCTTCTGTTTTCTGTCTAGGCAGTTCTGGCATCTCCACCTCATTTAGTGTGCACCATCATTGTGGACAATCTTCAAGGAATCCAACAGTGGATTTGAACTGGTTCCAGGTCTCTTTGCCAGAGCATTAAATCCTGAATCTTTGTTCAGGCTATGGTGAGACAAGACCCAAGTTTTTGTTCTTGGCAAAAAAAGAGTTGAGTGGTAGTGGATTTTGAAGAGAAAAAAGCAATGCTCTGTAAGGCATCTGCCTCAGTTAAGGCCTTGTCAAGGTGTTTAGGCAATGAGAGTTGCTTTTTGCGAATAAGGGGGAATTCCTTTTGCCTGGGTGGAGTATTTAGGAGAACCTCAAGGGTTAAGATTCTCAAACTCCTTCACTTACTGGTTGAGGGGTGCCCTCAGGGCATTAATTTTCCTCCACTTCCAGGCTGCACATGAGGAAAGAACAGTGTCCTCCTATTCGCTATACCACCATGTCAGAGAAGACCCAAAACATAGGGGGGAAAAATAGGTGGTATATCCTTGAGATGAGATGTTGCCAGTGAGTCAAAGACCCTAAGAACCATTTGCTATAACCACAGTTGGAATCAGAAGTGAGGCCAAGAGAATGTGAGACAGTGCACAGATGTGTCTGTAATAAATAGCAAGAAGAGGAAAAAGAAGTGGAGGGAAAAGACTGGCTTAAATTAATTGTCTAAGATAGTACCTCTAGTACCTGGTAGAGAGTGAGAACTAAAAGCTAGTCTCTTTAACTCCAGATGCCATCTCTTAACCACTGTTGCTTTTCTGGGCAACGAAAAATACAAGAATGAGTATTTTGACACTCAAGTAGGAGGGCAGAACTTAGCTCAGCAGCCATCTGTGGATGTTTCACCTTTAGCGTCCAAAAAAATATAGCTGCCTAGAAAGCTACTGATCCAAAGTCTCAGTGCCTTCTGGAAATTTAAAGCCTGCTAAGCACTTATCCAATATGGCAAAATTCCCTCAGGAGCCCCAAGGTCTTTATAGCTTTCCCTAATCAAGCCTACATATTTGTTCTTTGAACACTAAACTTGCTACAGCTCCGGCATCTTTGATCTAAAGATCACTTCTGCCAGGACTTTCTTTCCCTGTCTCATTGTATGGTGGACTTCAAGTATGAGCTCAAGTACTATCTCTTCAGAGAGGCTGTCCCTAACTACCTCATCAAAAGGAACACACACCACCCATTTCCTCCCTTGCCCTCCACTACATTACCCGAATCTTGTTCTTCATAGCACCATCAAAGGCTTTGACAATTTGATATTTGTTTGTAAGTTTATTGTTGGCTTCCTCACTAAAATACAAACACCCTGTGGACAGGCACCCTGTCCATTCTGTTTACCATTATATCCCTTATTCTCAAATTGTGCCAGGCATAATAGGAGATACTCCAGAAATATTTGCTGAGTGAACAAATGAAAGTCATTCAATAAACAATAGTTTTCTCCTTAATGCCTATGTGTGGCTTTCCAAGAATTACCAAATAACTTACAGACCATAGGGACAGGATAGCATCAATGGGCCAGGGCCAGTATCACCAGCACACTGCACAGAATGCAGAACAGACTTTATCCTCTACAGCATGCATTTCTGTATAAACATGACAAAATATTGAGCAATTAGACAATGATAATATAACCAAATGTAAAGACAAAAATTCAGAACCTTAATAAAGAACAGCAACCTTTCAGAAATGTGATGCCAACTTTTCATTTTTTCTTTCCTCTGGGAAAGTGTTGAGGTGATTTTGTCCATTAATAGGTGACATCATTGTCCTTGGTGCTAGGAATGAAACACAAAACTGAGTTGCTTGCTAAGAGGTTCAGAGTGTTCTTCTGTGACTTACTTTTTAAAACCATTCACACCTCCTTTGACATTCCTAGCAAGGCCTGGAATTTTGGTCCTTTTAGCCTTTCTTACTGGTTTTCTCTTCAGTTCTTGATTTGACTTGATTTAGAACCTGCCTCCAGATCATGTGCTTCATGACTGCTTTTGAAATCACATAGAAATCTTCAATGAAGAGTTACTCCAAGCCTTGTAATCTAGCTGAAATCTCAATCCAGCTTTGGATACTCAGTTTCATAAAACAGAAATGCAGTTTGTCTGTCCATATAAAGAGATGTACATTTTAAGTTTGTAATATCCATGTAGTGACTGGAATATTGAGGTTCACGTTTGGAGGTAACCTTGTCCCATTAATGGTAAATTTAGGAAATTGAATGATCACTGGATTGTTGAGTAAACATCAAAATCAAAAAATAGAATGGTAACTATTTTGTGGAATATTTCATTCGGGGTCAAAAGGACCAGAGTTCTAATCCAGACTGCCACTCATTAGCTATGTGAACTTGAATAGAGGACTTAACCTCTTGAGTTCTCAATTCCATCATCTATTAAAAGAACAGAGTAAAAATAGTATCTACTTTGTGAGGTTGTGAGGGTGAACTGAACAAATGCTCATAAAGCCCTTAGCACAGCATGTGGCCATGGAAAGCACTCGATAAATGTTAGCTGTTAATGAAACCAATAAAAATCGGCTTGGCATACCTTTCCCTGTGTCTCCACCAGGAACCTTTTCTGTCATTCTTCAAGACTGTTCAAAATTGTTTTGCTCTGCTTCCCACACAAGTGGCCTTAGTCGCCCTCCTTGCCGTGGCACCATTGTTCATATTTCTATAGTACTGATGATATTATTATTCATGTCTGTATTACAGGTACTAACCCATGGTAGTTATTCAATAAATCCTGATTGAATGAACACATACCCTTTGCACATTACCCTTGACCTCACCTGAATCCAGCAGCAGTGTATTGTGAAGTGAGATTTCTGAAGCTCTAAATTGTTAGAGAAATTACTGTTTTATAGGAGCCAGAAGCACACAGAAAAACCTTCACATTCAATGCCTGGACCAACTATATTTGTCCTCCAGGCTTTGTACATGTAGGAAGAGATCTCAGCATAAAACCCTAAAATCAAAGTTCTAACATTGCTGACATATTTTGAAAAATGCTGGCCCTGAAAGTAAAGATAGGATCTTGGAGCCACTCTTAGTATGCTTCTGCTTGACATTTGAAAAGCAGTTACAGGGAAAGTGTCAATAATTCTAGTAGATAACAAAAACAAATATTTTCTAAAATATCTGCTGCTAAAGTCAGCCCTTAGCTTACTCATTATAATGCTCTTAATATTTAATCTCATTAGTTAATTGCCTGGCTAGTAAACATCTCCTTCATCCTAAACTTATTCTTCTGGGCTGTCATTAGAGACTCACATGTTCAGAAACGCATAAAATTCCTCACCCCCCTCAATGCTCAGTGAAGAATGAGACTCTGTGACCCTTAGGACCTTTCCAACTATGAAATTCTATGATTCTGTGATTCCTTCAACCAGATAAAATGTTACTGTTTTTCACGATTCACACCAGGAAGAGAGAGCCCATCTTACCCATTCAGGTGTGAATTGTGCACAAAATTGTGTGAATTATGTTGTGTAAAAATCCTATCGGTTGGTTCAAAAAGAGATAGTATAGAACTCTTCAAATTGTGTAGTTATTTCGCCAAGAGGAGGGTTCTAGAAGGCCTCACCTCCAAAACCTCAGGGATTATTGAAGCCAAACTTCCTTCCCTTGCATCATCTTGAGACAAAGTCCCTTTAGGTATCTTGGCTAACCAGCCTTGTAAACTCATTTCAGTATCACTTTATCTCCCTTTAGACTATATCTTGCCTAGAAATAGCACTAAATGAATGATCAAGAGCGAATGAATCTGCTGAATTACTCTGGGTTCTCTCTCTCTGTTGGTCTCCCCTCTTTTTTTCTGAGAGATTTTATTTCTGACAGTCTCCCTAAGAGCCATCTCATGAATCATCTTACTTCCTCTGAGAATATCTGCTCTCAGAGGCTGTGAACCCTCCAGGGAAGGTTGTTTCTGGCTGAGGCACAGGCTGTGCAAATCAGGAAAATGATTTAGCTTTAGCTGAGAAAGCACTATTTAAATGCAGCATCACCTCTTTCTTTGCTATTGTGTTCAGGAATTGCCCCATTATATTCATTCACTTATTCATATCTTCATTTATTCTTTCACTCACTTTCTTACACATATACTTACTCTTGCAATCAGAGTTCAACATTAAACAGCTCCAGGATATTTCTTACATTATTCAAGTGTTACTTCATTTACCATTTTGCTTAAAACTGGGCACACAAACTAAATGATGCATTTCTGCCCCATAGATCTTTTTCATACATTACACTAGTAATGTGTCATATTAAAATATGGAATATATATGCCTTTAATGGGACCACTGTTAGGACCCCAACCTTGAGCATCTTACTATGTGCCAGGAACTTTGCTCAGCAGTTCTTATAGGATCTCCTTGATTTCTACAATAATCTTATGAGCAGTCATTATTATTCTTTGTTTCCTTATGACAGACTCTGGCAAGGCTAAGATCATGCCTTATTCCTCATTCTATCCTAGATGGCTATACCCAATGCCTGGCAAATACTTAGTGCTTATTTATTTATATGTGCATTTATCAAAAATTATCACTAGCCCACTGTGAACTATGTTAGCCTGTGGGAATGAAGTTAAATGCAAAGTGGGTATGATCCTTGACTTTATAGAGCTTACACTCCAGTAGAGGAGATAATGTTTGATGGATGAGTAAGTGGACATAGAGACTAAGGTTAAGAGGAATTAAGTAACTTCTAATTAGTAACAAGATTAAGATTCACAGCAAGGTCTATGCTTCTTCCATGATACCTTGCACAGGACAATTTTAGGCAGAATACTTATTTTAAAGGAGCTCATGGTCTAGAGAGAAGAGGTAGTGTGGGAGGGGAGAGGAAGGCAAGTAACCAAACATTTACAATGTAAACTATTTGACATTTAGTGAATCTGTGTTATATGCTAGGTACTGTTTGAATGGCTTTCTGAATATTGACTCTTCTAAGTCTTACAACAATTTGGGAGACATGTAGTATTTAGTCCCCAGTTACACATGATGAAAAGAGGTACAGAGAAGTTATGTGAGTTTCTAAAGATCACCCAACCAGTAAATGTTAGAATTTGAATCCAGGGAGCCTGATGCAATATCGTATGCTTTATTACCATATTACAGTACCCTTCTCAGTGTCACAGTACTCTAGGAGCTATGCTAGCCTCTTTGGATTCAAAGGCAAATAAGATATTCCCTGCATCTTTATTTTTATTTTTAAAGTTTATTGAGGTATACTTAGTATATAAAAAGTTGCATATATTTAATATATACATTTTGATGAATCTGGATATGTACATATACCCATGACCCAATACCACACATAAGGTAATAAATATATCCATTGTCTCCAAAGGATTTCTTGTGTCCTCTTGCCGTGTGTGTGTGTGTGTGTGTGTGTGTGTGTGTGTGTAAGGGGGGTAAGAACACTTAACATGAAACCTACCCTCTTAACAAGTTTTTAAGTATATAACACAGTGTTGAAAATTATAGGCACTATGTTGTACAACAAGTCTATAGAATTGTAACTCCACATTCCCTGCCCTGGAAAATACAATTTTATCCTCTACCTCTATGAATTTGACTATTTTTGATACCGATCTAAGTGGAATCATACATTTTTGTCCTGTTGTGCCTCACGTTTTTCACTTAGCATAATGTCTGTCCATGTTGTTGCAAATGGCAAGTTTTAAGGTTTATAAAAGACTTTCAATGGCTATTCCATTATATTTATATATCACATTTTCTTTATCCATTCATCTCTCTATGGACATTTCAGTTGTCTCCAAGTCTTGGCTATAGTGAATATGCCACAAATCTTGGCTATTGTAACCATGCTGAGCTTAAAGAGTACTCACTGGCTGTGGTAGACTGAATTACTAGCCTCTACATTCACATGTTTTTCATGACCTTGTATATGCTGAGTATTTCCCTACACCTTGACTTTGGATATATGACTTGCTTCAGTCCAGTTTTATCTAATGAGCCAAGATGACTTTTGGGCATAAAAATATAGTCTCTAACTCTTTTTTTCACCCAGTGGCATAGAGGTGGAAGAGACAGTGTGACACTTCCAGTCATAGGCCCTAAGCATTACAGTGGGTTTCTGCTTGCTTTCTTGTGCCACTGTCTTCTTCATGGGAAGAACATGCCCAGGCTATCCAAAGAGGAAGAGATACACTTAGAGAAAAAGTACCTAGTTGACAAGCAGCCTTACGGTTTGAAGCAGAGCTACCCAGGTGAGCTGAGATGAGCCTAATATACATCAGCTGACCTCCAGTCTAGGAGCAGATGCTCAAAGAAGTCCAACTGAGATCAGCAAAATCATCCCAGCCAACCTACCAAAACACAAGCAGCAAATGAATGCATATGTGCATTCATTTTCTAAGGCTTCCATAACAAAATACTACAGCCTGGGTGGTTTAAACAACAAACATTTATTTTCTCTCAGTTCTGGAAACTAGAAGTTGAATATCAAGGTGTCAGCAAGTTTAGGTTCCTCTGAGGCCTCCCTTTTTTGCTTACGATGGCTATCTTCTCACTGTGTCCTCACGTAGCACTTTCCCCCATGTGTACACATGTCGGTGTTCTAATCTCTTCTTATAAGGAACTAATATTAGAGTAGAGCCCATCCTTATGACCTTATTTTACTTTAAATACTTATTTAAAGACCCTATCTCTAAATGTAGTCCCATCTGAGATATTGGGGGCTAGGGCTTCAGCATACAGATTTCTTTGGGACACAACTGAGACTATAACAATATGCTTATGAGATATTGCGTTCTTTGTTACACAGAAATAGCTAACCAATACAGGTGGGGAGGGCCAGTTTTATCTAATGAGCCAAGGTAACTTCTGGGCATAAAAATATAGTCTCTAACTCTTTTTTTCCTCAATATTGAAAGTTATTAAAATCTCTTTGAGTGGACACTAGTAACCCAGACCAGATTTCATGACAGGGAAGGGCAACAAGGCCTCAGAGTTATCATTATCATCACAGTAGGAAGGAATAAGATCAGTGTGCCCTAAACCAAGAAGGTTGGATAAAAGGAGAAGAGTGGTTACAGATCTATGAGGCTGTCACCCAGTTATCCAGGTGGCAGATAACATGCCCTGAGGAAATAGCTGTTTGAGTACACTTAAAAGCCAAGATGCTGAGAGGCCATGTTAAATCTGGTATAAGGTGCTAATGCCTAGTGTAATGTTGAGGGAAGGACATGTTTCAGTTTCAAGTGCAGCGTCAAGAGTGTCCATCCTTTGCCAACCACAGATGAGCTCTTCAAGGGGATTCTTGGACACATCGTGGAAAGGAAGCTTTTGTGATGTGATAGAAAACTAGTATGGGCATTTGGGGGTCTCAGCAATTGTACTCTAAGGGCATGTTCTTAGCCTAGCAGCAGCAGCTTTGCCTGGGAACTCGTTAGAATGTTAGAAATACAGAATCTCAGGCCTCGAGCTGCTAAATCAGAATCTACATTTTGAGAGGGATCCTGAGGAGATTTAAAAAAAAATTTAATGTTTTATTTATTTTTGAGAGAGACAGAGACAGAGAATGAGCAGGGGAGGGGCAGAGGGAGAGGGAGACACAGAATCCAAAACAGGTTCCAGGCTCTGAGCTGTCAGCACAGAGCCCAATGCAGGGCTCGAACTCGTGAACTGCGAGATCATGACCTGAGCTGAAGTCGAACGCTTAACCAGGTGTCCCAATCCTGAGGAGATTCTTAACACACCATGAAGTTTGAAAAGTGCTCCCAGAGAGGACAGTATTGTCAGGAGAGGGAGGTTGTTGAGGTAAATTGAATGGTACATTGAAAGTCCCTAGTTACATTAGAATTCCCTTGTGACTGTTGTTTCATCTAGAAACCTAATCAGGTTATCACTAGTCTGCTGGCCAGTTTTATGTGTCGGCTTGGTTTACATACAGTCCTATCCAATCAAACACCAATCTAGGTGTTACTGTGAAGATAATTGGTAGATATGAGTTTTTTGAAAATGATTCTCCTCGTCTGGCTTTATATGTTGTTGTAGGGAAGTCTTTCTGCCTATCTGATTGTCTTTCCTTTGTGTTTTTCTAAATAAGTTTATGCATTTACTTTGAGGTAGAGAGATTGCATGGAAGTGGGGAAGGACTGCGAGGGAGAGTGAGAGAGAGAATCCCAAGCAGGCCCCTCACTGCCACTGCAGAGCCTGATGCAGGGCTGGATCCCACAAACTGTGAGATCATGACCTGAGCTGAAATCAAGTGTCAGACACTTAACCAACTGAGCCACCCAGATGCTCCTGATTTGATTGTCTTTCCTTTATAAACGATGTGGTTTTGTTTGTGGTTTTTCCGTGTTGTTTGTTTTTGGCTTTAGACTTCTTTCCTAGGCTAATAGTTTTATTAATATGTGTCTCAGATATAACTACTCCAGATCAGATCAATTTTCACTACACAGTGTGTCCTTTCAATACTTGGAAATAGTCCTTCCCTTATTAATGGAAAAATATATTGGATTATGCTTTAAAATATTGTTCTGTTGCATTGTTTTGTTTTTCTTCTTCAGGGACTCCAATTATAGGTATATTAGATCTTTGCCTCCACCAAATACTTTCTCTTGGTTCTTTTTTAATTTTATTTTCATTCTCTTGGCTGTTTTTATTCTCTTGACTTTCTGAGTCATTACATTTCAATTCAACATTTTCTTTGTCAGGCAATTTTTAATGTCTTCATTTCTAAGATGAATTTGAGTTTTTCTACAATTTCTTTCCTGGGTTTGGTCATCTTGTATCTTCCTGGCTTTTTGTTCATATTGGTTATGAGTTTTAATTTCTGATTTGAGGTATTTATTTCACATCTGCAAGTTCTTATTTTCAGGTATTTAATTCAGGTGGAAATATCATGTTACACACACCCCACCTTTTCTTTTACTTCATGATTAACATTTGAGGAGCTTTTTTAACAGCTGATATATTTTAGTTTATATTTTGTTTCTCTTTAGTCTAATTGTGTGTGGATGCCATTTGCTTTTTCTGTTTATTTTGAATGTCTAATTTTCCAAACCAGCAAAGGCAGTTGTATCCACCCAAAAATGAGTTTTGAGAGGTTTACTAGGTACCTTAGTTCAAGACTGCCCTCTTGTGTTGGGATAGTGAAGTACAGTTTCTCTAATTTTGCTGGTTTTGTGGGAGGAGGATTTATATTTATTCTGCTTATGATATCCTTTCTCTCTCTGTCTCTCTGTCTCTCTGTCTCTCTCTCTCTCTCTCTCTCTCTCTCTCTCACACACACACACACACACACACACACACACACACACACACCAGTTTCTTACTTTTATTTCCTTTTTCCCTTCATCACTAGGTACCAGGGAGCATATGTCCTTCTCAGGCTGCTCCATTCCCCATCCAGAAGTGTTGCTTTGGGTTCTCCTTGTATTCAAATCTCTTACTTTTCAGCTAGAGCTCTGATCTACTATATTTTAAATTTGTTCTCAGTGTCTTTCAACTCATGGTGGGGCTTTCATGGTGGGAGTTACTTTGGGGCGATTCTGTTTGGACTCTGTCCTCCCCATGTCCCTGCTCCTGTTTCCTAAGACCTCTTTAATATCTGTGCCTGCCTGTTTTTCAGAACTGGATTTAAAAAGTATATTCCTCTTGTGTTTCAAGCTCATAGTTTTATTTTTTTTTCTGTTGCTTATATATGCAGAATGTGTAGATTGTGTGTGGTTTAAGTTGCTGCTCTTTATCCAGATGAGTTTTGGGGGAATGATTTAGGAGGTCACCGTTATTCTTTGTCAAACCAGAAAGACCAGATGATTTGAACTGAATCAAAAGAGTGTCAAAAGTAGGATTTGGAAAGATAAAGCTTGCAACAGAGCTCAGAAATGTGTTTGACTACACATTTGAATGTCTCAAAGGAAAAAAAAAAGCTGCTTTCTTCTTTGGTCAGGTGCAAGCAATCCTCCAGGGCACCCACTCCCACTCACCACATCCCTCTTAACGTCACCCTGGCTCACAGAGGGTGAGGCAGAGAATTAATTACTGGTGGGGTTTTCATGAGCAATAGTGCTTCTGCTGTCCTTGTGTCTGACTGCACAGTTTCTTAATTGTATACTTTTTTTCTCTTCCCAGGCTAATATTGCCCCCAGTTTTCTCAGGCCCATTCAGTGAGTGAATTTTGACTTACTTTAAGGTTCTCCCTAAGTACCAGCTCTTTTAGGAAGACTTCTATGGCTTACTGCAACCTGTATTAGGAGTCTTTCTTGTGTGCAACTAAAGCAAACCATACTCATCCCCATCAGTGAACCTGACATGTTGTTCTGCTTGTGAGTATACCTCTACTATAAAGCATAGATGCTTCATGATTCCTTCTTCATCTTTTTATTTCCCTGACATTTGCTAAATGCTTAAATAAACCAGAATAAAATATTCTGGTGCATCTCAGAATAGAGCAAAATGATGGGTAAAGAAATGAATACAACTGCTCTAGAAGTGCTTATACTCTTCATAGTCCTAATCAATGGGAAAAGGTCTACCTAACTCTTTTGTTATGAGTGAAGGGCCACTGGTCTCTATAGAATAGGGTTCTAGCTTGTGTCCCTGGCTGTAGAGCCACTTGGACATAAATATTGACCAGACCTCCCTCAGAGTCTGGAAGCACGGAACATTTTGCTGAGTGAGCATCCAGGTGATCTTTCTATTCTTGTTTTCAGCCAGGTCCCATTTGGGACACACAAATAAATATGTATTCTCTATATAAGGCTAAATAGGAAGAAAAAATCTATCCTCAAAGTCTGAAGAAAGAAATTTTCTCTTCAATTAGAGGCAGAATAAAATTCATGTAGCCTACTTTTCTGCTTTCCTTACTTGATCTTTAATTGTATTTTACAAGAGTATTTGGTAGTGAAGAATGACCTGGTTTTGTGGGGTGTTGTTGTTGTTGTTGTTGTTTGGTCCAAGATCATTTTAATTCTTGAATTCAGAAGTCTATTTTTTCCCTCTTCTCTAGGGATACCTGGGACTATAAGAGTCACCAAAGCACAGAATTTAGTACTCAAGGAGACCTTGGGATCCACTACTCTTCCCCATGACAGCCAAACACTGATTTGATCATAATTATAGAATGAATAGTAAAATCAGTTTCTTGAGTCATAGTTGTGTGTTCTTTCTGTATGTGTTTATCTAAATCAAAAGCTAATACAAATATACATTATACATTTATGTATGTAAGTATACACTATATCTAACTTATATTTTATTATATTTTCGTTAGTATATTTTAAATTATATTTAAAATTAAACATATGTATATGTGCATGTATCATCTCTGCTTCAAGTCAGGATGGTGGCCTCTCCCTTAAAACCCCTAACATTCTGCTTGGCTAAGGGGTTCCAAGGGGCAGTTTGAAAATCACTTTACTACATCATGTAGCCTTGAGGTTATAAATATGAATTCTCCCTGCCATTCTCCACCAAAGTTTAAGAAAGCTGGAGACGTTTCTTCCTTTATTTTTCTCATGAAAAAGGAAATAAAACATTCTTTAAAAAATGAAAAATAAGCAGGTGTTCTCCCAAGTTTTTCCAGGCTTTTATGTCATTCTCCATCAGCTACGATTTTCTCTTCCAAATTTTCCACTTTGGAAGGCAGAGTTAATAACCAGTTTGGGTCCTTTTGGAGAATTTGCTGTCTCAAAATACTACCTTCTACTCTTTTCTATCTAGGTCTTTTCCTACAGGGGCAACTCTATTTTCTTTGAACGTAGACAGCAGTAATTCAGTCTTTGTTTTGCCACACCCCAGGGTGTCTTCAGCCATAAAGCGGTGTCAAGAGATTGTCAAAACAAAATTAATTGAAATTGAAACAATGAATTCCTGCCATATAATATCTTCAGAAGGTGAAAGGGAGGGTGTGTCTCAGAATAGAGCAAAATGAAAGTGTCCCAAAGGGTAGGGATTGTTGACCCAAAGGGAAGATGAAAAGTCTTTTTCTCTAAAATCACCCATGTTTTTAAAACCCTGCAGGTTTTAGAAGGAAAAAAAAACAACAACAACCCAGAATTGTCAAAACAAGAACCACATCTTCTTACAAGTCAGGGCCCTCCACAGCATTTGTGACAGTTGGAACACCAACTAAAGTTTTTTTTAACACCAAATTTAACATACACAGGCATTTCAGATCTGTCACTGGAAGCAGGATGATGTCAGTGAGAAAATCTGGTGGTGTTTTGTTTTCACAAGTTTCTCAGATCTGAAATGGAGCTGTTTGTTGAGCACATCACCACAGTGGCGGGGGGTGGGGGGGAGGCATATAATAATTAGTGATCTGAGAAATGAGGTTAAGAATTGAAAAATGCTTATTAACAAGTAGAAGGGCTGTCAAAGGGAGGAAGGCAGGGAGACAAACATGGTGCTTATCATTCCTGGAGGTTCCAGTTTTTTCAGAAGCTTTGGAATTATGTTCTCTGGGCCATGCATGTGGCATGATTAAAGCCAGAAAGTCACATATTGGGGGGATACCACCGAAATCATGCTTGAGACACATGTCATGACATGGGGCATCTTTTTATCCCAACCCATTTGTGCCTTGCCTTTCAGACTAAGGGGGCTTCTCTAGTTTAAATTTTTAGTTGAAACATGTATGAAAGCTCTATACCAACAAAGATGTTTTGAAATACATATGGCAATAATGAGATTTTTAGGAATCTTTCATTATCCTATGCCCATTAATTCTCTGCATCATGGTAAGGAGCAGTGTTCCTCCTGATTAAATTTTCTTTGCACTAAAGTAACATTTAATTGTTTTAAAATGGCTCTGTGTCCATTAATCTGGTGTCCTCATGAATAATGTAGAGTTTCACCTAATTTAGCTAGTATCTTTCCACGTAAGAGAGGGCCCCTCAATACCCATTTGCTCCTTTTCATTAGTAACAGAGTCCAAGTTTTATATTGGCAGCAATGATCATAGTTAAAAGAAGACATTTCCCAGATAATTTTTCACCTAAGTGTGGTCATGAAATTAAGTTCTTGCCAATGACATGCAAAGAAAAAGTTGTATGACAAGGAAGGCGTTAACTCATAAATATGCCCATTTAATTCACCTTTCTCCTCCCTGCAATCTGGTATTGGTTCTGATGGCTGGAGTTCTAGCAGCTGACATGATCCACGAAGTTTTTACAGTGGAAAGCGTGCTTTAGGGCAATAAAGCAGAATGATAGGTGAAGGTTTGGCTTCTGACAATTTCATAGAATGACCATACTAGTCCTAGACTGCTAAACTCTGGGGCTTCAAGTTATGTGAGAGAATGAAAACCTAATTTGTTTAAACAGTTATTTATGTTCTCTGTTGCTGGCAGCTAAATGCAATTCTTAATTAATATAGCAACTCCCTTGCTATACATAAGCTCAGTGAAAGCAGAGCAACCAATCATTAGACCTATTCTCAGAAATATGGCCTTATACAGCAAAGGATTGACAAATGAATGTAATTTATACACTTATAAAATGTGTCATTTAAAAATTCCTCCTACTAAATAATTTTTAACATTCACTGTCTGCCAGTTCCATTTGTCTCTGATGTAAGCCTTTCCTATGTAAAATTCATGGTTTTGACATTAAGACATTGGTAATTCAGGATTAGACTCAGATATTTATATATTTAGTGATGAAACACTCATAAGTATTTGCATTAGAACCCTTAATGTTGGGAATATATATAACCTTAGACCCATTTAAGCTAAATGGTAATTTATTTGCTCATGTGGCTGGGAAGTCCAAGGTCACATGGGCTTTCAGCATGGTGCGATCTAGGTGACCAAAGTGTGTCATCAGATATGTCACCATCTTTTAGCTCTGTTTATTTTTGTATTTTTGTTTTTCTGTAATCCTATTGGATTTATTTTCTCCTGCTATGGAGAGACCTTCTGTGTGATGGGAAAATTTGCTGTAGGCAGCCTTTTTTTTAAATTTTTTAAATGTTTTATTTATTTTCGAGACAGAGAGAGACAGAGCATGAGCGGGGGAGGGGCAGAGAGAAAGTGAGACACAGAATCCGAAGCAGGCTCCAGGCTCTGAGCTGTCAGCACAGAGCCCAACGTGGGGCTCAAGCCCATGTACCGTGAGATCATGACCTGAGCTGAAGTCAGGCGCTTACCCAACTGAGCCACCCAGGTGCCCTGGCTGTAGGCAGCCTTCTAAGCAGGCATCACCGTTGCTCATGTTACTGAGGGCAGTAAGTCTGTCTGTCTCAAATCTAATTGGTCCTGAATGGGTCTGTGCTCTTAGACTAGTCACTGTGGACGAATTTGGCTCACCAAGCCTATCCATTCCAATTTATGGTCATACCAGAACCACTTAGAATGAGAAGATAGTAGACCAGCCCAACCTCACCACTGAAGCCTCAGAAAACACCGTTCTTGCCCTTCCATGATCCTCTGTTTCCTCTAGGGTGCTGGGATGCTGTGAGGTTTTATTATCCTGTTCATTCTAGGGCCAACAGAAAGCCACTCAGCTACATATCACAGGACTCAAGAGAGAGTCCTGTAGTTCATTAATTGACTTCATATTCGTAAAAGTCACTCACTCTGGATGAAGACATTGGACTTGGTACTCCTTAAGATCACTTCAAATGCAGCCAATGACATCTTACAACTATGACTCCTTGGCTCTACACTTTTGTCTAGGCCATGTGTCTTATTCTAGGAATTGTTTCACCCCTGCATATTTATATATGTAAACTCTGTCTTTGATAAATAGCCTGGGGCCCTTCATCAATCTACAACAATTCTAGGAAAGTTCTTTTGGTTATTTTCCTAAGCCATTTTTAGTAATTTAATCTGAGAAAAATGGTGCCCTCCTTTATAGCAAAGTCTGTTTTCTAAGTGAATCCAAATTAGACAGAAAAAGATAATCATAAAGAATGAACCATTGCAGTAGATGAAAACAGGAGTATTGGCAGGTAGGGGAAGGAACTAGATATGCTAAGGTTATGGAGACACTTGAATAGTCACCACTCACCCCACTTTAGAGAGAGGGACATTCATTCATCCAAAGACATCAAATTTGAACATACAGCTTTTTGAAATAATAGATGAAAAATTAATACTTATTGTACACTTTAGGCCAGGTATCATACTATGTTCTATTATGTAATTTTTCTTTTATTTTTCATGGCAACTCCACAGGGCAGGTTTTTTTTTTTTTTCAATTAGGACCATTGAGATGAGAGAAGGAGGCCTTCGGGAAGTTAAGTGGCACAAGATCAACTAAGCAATAAATGATAAAGGTGGGTTAATACTCAGGGAACTTCATTCCAGAGTCTGGCCTCAATTCAGAATGACTTCATGGTTTGGAGTCTTTCCCATTACATTTCCTCTTTGTTCTCCTCTGCCCCTGGTTTCCTCCTCTGGAACAGTCCACCTCTGTCCCATTCAAAGGGAGACCTTGAGGCACACACATAATCAAGAAAACTGGACTTGAAGTTCCTAAAAAAATGTGGCCTGTTTCATTATAGCTAAAGAAAATTAATGAGTTTGCCTAAGGGTTCTTCAGCCAGAGGTAAGAAAAATGAGATCTTGTTGATGGCTAACTGTTCCTTTTAGAATTTATTAATATTTATTTGGAAGCTATTATTTGGAAAGAAGGAGTAAAGAATGTATCCATGATGATTACACTCTTTTGTAAGGTCAGAGGTATCTCAGGTACGCATGCCAAATCACCCAATTAAAATAACACATACAAAAGAGCTGTTCCTTTGATAAGGATTTTTCACTTTCTCACCAAATCACTGTCTAGGAAAAAATTTTATAAATTAGAATATGTCCTCTGTTGCTGCTTTGAGTTATGATTGCATTAGTCCTAAATCTCATCTGGAAGTTTGGGAATTTACCCAGGTAGAATGCTATGGATAGTAACACCTAAGTCTTCACTAAAGGTGGACGTTTAAAAAAAATTTAATTCCAGTATAGTTACATTGGCTTCTTGTGTGCAACCTAGTGATTCAACAACCCTACACATCACTCAGTGCTCATGATGGTAAGTGCACTCCCATACGCTTCACGGGCTTTACCCTAAAGGTGGACATTACAGCCTTTCTTCTGCAGAGCAGCACGTCCCTTCCCCTGCTGTTAATCCCATAATCTAGTTTCTTCTTTTATATTTTCTGTTTCAAGACCATCGCCTACCATCCTAGCTTTTCTCCTTTTTTCCATTTCTCCATTCTTTATTTGTGACATATATCACAGGGTGTCACAGTGATTTGTGTTTTTCCTCAGGGACTTGAGTAAGAGGGTTGGCTTCTTGAGCGTCTCTCTGTGCTGAGTGTTTAGCCTAGTGCCTCACATCTAGAAGGGACCAGTGTTTGTTGCACTTAAATGATTCTAGGACAAATCTTGCCTTCATACCAGGAAGAGTAGAGTAAGGTGTGAACAATCAATTATGGTCGTGGGTCGAAATTCAGAACTAATCTTAGGAACCACCTAAAGAGGAATGACTGCACTAATGTCAACAAATTATCAGCTTAATTTAACTGAGCTCCATTTATAAAACCATTTCCCCCGAGAGGAAATCTCACAAAGCTTCTTCTTCCATGCTGTGGTTCATTTGGAAATGTGGTGGTGAGAGCAGAAGAAATCAAATTCCATAGAAACATGGAGAATGGATTTTTTAAAATTATTTTTGTTTGAAGTGATGTATTTGGCTCCTGAGTACAAAAATGAAAAGATGCAAGAGACAGAATGAGCCAAAGCATAGTGATTTTTAATTTAAACAATTCTTAAAGCATCATGTTGGGAACAACCATAAGAACAGTTTTTCCCCATGTTATCTCAGAGCTTTGGATTCTTGTTCCACATATGCAGCTTTATATCATGAAAGCATATTTAAGAAGTGTTCTCCAGACTTCATATTACTTCGTGAATGTACTTGTGACTAATTTAAATGTCATGATAAAAGAAGTTTTCTGTTCTGTTTTATTTGGTTCTGCAAATGTCAAGTGCTATTACAATAAATACCAAGGACTAACCAGTTTTTTAAAGTAACATTACTTTTTGATAAAATGTATTTTCTCTGATAATAACTTGCTTAATCAACTAGTTCTGTCTCTGCCAACTTCTTAGTGATCAAACTTGGGTAAATAATTTAACTTCTCCAAACCTCAGTTCCCTCATTTATTCTTATGATGATAAAATGAAAGAATATATGTAAAGCCCATGGCACAGTGTATTAGAAATTGAATATATGTCACTTTTTTTTCCTCTCAAAAAAGGAAAAAAATTACTATGATTACTATGTTACTTCTCTCAGCCTTCTCTTTTACCAAATAGTTCCTTTCAAATGTTCTTAAAAATCTCCACAACTGGGGTGCCTGGGTGACTCAGTTGGTTAAGCGCCCATCTCTAGATTTCAGCTCAGGCAAAGATCTCGTGGTTTGTGAATTCAAGCCCTGAGTCTAATTCTGTGCTGTCAGCATGAAGCCTGCTTGGGAGTCTCTCTCTGCCTCTCCCCTGCTCGTGCTCGCACTCTCCCTCTCTTTCAAAATAAATACGTAAACTTAAAAAAATCTCTACAACCCTTATTATTCTATTCTATCCTAAACTGCCTTTCCCCTCTACTCACTGTGAAGTTGCATAATCAAAAAGGAATTAAGACCATTTTCAGTCTTTACGATGACTCAGCTCTTTGTATTGTATTGAAATGTAATAAATTGTACAGGTGGCCACATTGTAAGTAAGTTAATTAGCTTTGGCTAAAGGTACTGCATTTGGTAGAATTGAGCAAATCTTCTTTTTTCTAAATAACAATAACAAGAAAATGTATTGTTTGAATTCTACATACAAGTCATTTAGATAATTTTTCATGCTTCCTCCTCAACTGTGATTACAGAGGATCTAGAAAAGTATTTTGAGACAAGTCCAGAAAAAGATGGTCTTCCTAATCTCTTGGTTCATATGGAAATGGGCAGGAGAATGTGTGTGTGTGTGTGTGTGTGTGTGTGTGTGTGTGTGTGTGTATATTTGTGTTGTAGAGTGGTGATGAAATCTACAGACAGCCCTTTTACCTAATCAGAACACCTGTGACAATGATAATGGTTTTACACCTTATTCTACCCTAAAGATGCTTCAGGTAGCCACCCATTCTATGGAGCCTATCAATAGGCAGATTTAGTTCATCATTATGTTTGTTAGGATGTTGTAAAACACCCTGAGACACAACACTTTGGTGAGTAACATTGTGTTTCAAGCCCTTATTTTGAGTTTTTATGGCCCATCTTTGCTAATTTATAGCCTTGAAATGGTTTCTATGTCTTTGGCAGATTTGAGATGGCTTGGTAATTTCCTTGAAATTCAGGGACTTGTTAGTGAACTTAACATTTGTACTGAGTGCCAACCCTTCCTACAGGGAGATTAATATGGTGTCAGTTATTGCCATATCCCTAATGAAGAAGAAGATAGTATGTGTCATGGAATAAAAGCAGTTAATAATATTAGCATTAATTGACTGATTGCCTTGTTCCAGGCTGTAAGATCCTTACATGTATTTTGTAACTGAATTATCAACAACCCCTAGTTAATATTATCCCCACTTTAAAGGTGAGAAAATGAAGAGCAGAAAATTTACATAATTTTCTCAGAGTTATATATAGTGATTAGTAGTAGAGTTATAATTCAAACCCAGATATTCTTACTTTACAGTCCTACTTCTTTTCTTTGGCAACATCAAATACCCTGTATATTTTACACTGCAGAGATTGAAGGATTAATGTGCTAACTCAAGGGGTCAGTTAGATTTTCACAGGGAAAAATTCTCAGAGACCTCAATGACTTAGCCCCAACATAGCTTTCCAGACTTAGCTTGTTATAAATCTTTTATGATTGGATGCTTTATCCAAAGTGGGTTACTGACTTTTTCCTCACATCTGTTGCCTTTTCATATCCATTCATTTTCTAATGCTTTTTACTCTATTTTATGTTTTTGCCTTTTAATCTCTATCATTACAAACCCTACCCTTATCTCCAGCCCACTTTAAGGACAAATGTTCCTATGAATTCTTCTGTATCTTTATTCCCAAATGAAATCAGTTTCTCCTATTCAGTTTGGTTGTATTTCTCTTGAATGTGTGGTTTATCCTTATTTGTACTCCTGTCTTATCTGTTTTACTGGATTATAAATTCCTTCAAGCCAGTGCTGCTCCTTAGGTAGAATAGGCACCTGATAATTGTTTGCTGAATTGATCCTGAAAACCCTAACTCTTGTGTTGGCAAATGAGCCACACTGGTCATGACAGAGCAACAGATAACTTCACCCTCCCATTTCAATGCCCAGAAAACAAAGCCAGATCCTAACATTGGTGGGGCAGAGCAGCATAGCTCTGCTTCTGCTCAGGTACATTTCTCAGTCAAGGAAGGGTCATTGCCTCTCCCTGCAGCACTGGGAACATAGTCTACTTTCTTCTCTTCTTTAATGCTGTCACCATTCATTCTATCCCTTAGGGTTCTTACTTCACCAAAAAAAAAAAAAAAAAAAAAGAGTATCACCCTAGATATTATCCTTTCTGCTGAACCCAAAGACAAGCTCACAGTATCTTTAACCCTTAATGGCTTTCCTGTTTGTAATTATGGAGAATACAAGGGACACAAGAGAAAATGTAAAAGAAATTTAAAAGCTTAAGTTGTCTGTTGCAACTTTTTTTTTTTTTACTGTGGTCCCAGTGCATTGTTCCTGTCGATTGCTGAATTACAGATTCAAAGTTACTTTAGACTTTTCTCAATCTTTATTTTGGGGGGAATGATTCCAGAGAGAAATAGTCATGGCAGAGAGTAGATGTCTATTCAGATGCCCATTGACATCCAAGAAGATGGAATAGCATGGTGATAAAAAGCATGTCTTGGGGTTATAAGACCTGTATTTGAATCTCAGCTCTGCTGCTTATGTAGCCATGTGACACTGGGAAATTTACTGAATAACTCTAAGACTCAAGTTCCTTATTTGTAAAAAGAAGGTAATACTGTGCTTACATCTTAGGACTGTGGAAAGTTTAAATGAGAAATGAATGTAGAGGGCTCTGGCCAGGCATTGCTATTATTCAACATTATCTATTTTTCTACTTCTAAGCCCAGAGGAAGTTTGCTCTTTCCCATGGCCTTGAAACCAAGAGTGGTCAGGCAACACAGTCAGTGGAATAGGAGCGTAAGTAATGTGTGTCACTTCCAGGTAGAAATATTTAATTGCTGGAACCGGTCTTTCCAGTCTGCTCTTTCCTGGACATAAGCACATTGGTATGGTGCCACAGGGGTATAGAAGCCTAGAAAACTGAAAAGCCCAGAGAAGACTGTATGAGCAGGAAATAAAGCTTTGTTTCTTTAGCTTTTGGATTTGTGGATTTAATCTGTTATTGTAGCATAAATCAGTCTGTCCTAATACAGTGCTTAATGGATCCTAAGATAAACAATCAAAAATTGATAGTTTTAAAGGTGGGTAATTTGCATTTCCTGGGACCTCTAGATTGGGAAGTGCCTATGTCAGTGGAGCCCACACCCGGCTCCACATAGGAATATTTGCTCTCGCTCAGCATCAGCATGCTTCCATGAAAACTGTCCCTGACACAGCCCATCAGCATTGTATAGCATATTCTCATGTAACTTTCCCTCCATAGAATTTCTTTATTTCAGTAACATAACTAGAAACCTTTGAGGTAAACTTTTCTATAGGAAGACACAGTGCATTTCTCCTTGCACACAAAGACATTAACAGTCCTCCTTCCTCTACCTCTCCTGGCTGCATCATGTCCTGCACTACCGAATTTAATCTTCTCTTTCTTTCTTTGTGTGAAAAAGTCATTACGTGTCTACCTGCCACAAACATCCTTGGTAAATAACATGTTTCATCCTTCTAATAGGTGACGGTAATCGTTCAAAATCCCATAGAGTTCACAATTTATATAAGCCAGTGGATTTCATGACCAGGGCTGGGTCACTCTTTCCAGTGAGCAGTAAAGATATGGATGGTAATTCCATAATAACGTGTGGCTTATGGGAAGAACACTTGTCTACTTCCTGGTGTCATGTTATAGGCCTGATCCTAACAATTTTGTGATATGACTTTGATCACATTTCTTTCTTTTTTGAGCTCCGTGGAGTTTTTCCCTCACTGGCTTGTAAAAAGTCTTCAACGTCATGTGGATATTAGCTTTTGACTCCTTGTATTTGTTGCAATCTTCCCCACACACATGAAGACACCCTGTAATTTCCCTTCTGATGATGCTTGTGTTTTTGTAGATACAAATCTTGTTTCCCATCATGGCTCTCCCTCTGCTATCGCACATAACCCAAGACAAGCTATTCAGCCTCTCTGGGTTTTTGTTGCTCCAACCATGAAATGAGAATAACACTTAACTCACTACAGTGGGAGGATGGGGTAACATTGGAAATTAGCTGGTATATAGCAAGTAGGCAATGCATAACAGTTTCTCTTCTCTTTCTGAACTTCCATATTCCATATGGTCCAAAGATGATTACATACGAGTATTCAGTTAAAAAAAAGACTTGATATTTCTCATTTCAGAAAATTTAGGTAGAACCACCTGCCTCCTTCATAAATATTTCTCACTTTTCTGGTGCCTTGCAGTTTGCAGTTAGGATGTACTCCATTAGCTAACAGCCAGAACTCTCCTACATCAAGATGTCAACTCTTAAAGCGGTGCTTTTATTATTGGAGTACTGCAACTAGTAAAAATAGATAATATATATATTTAAAAAAATTTTTATTTTAGAGAGAAAGAGTACAAGCAGGGAGGGAGTCAGGGAGAGAGAGAGGGAGAAAGAATCCTAAACAGGCTCCATGCTTAGCATGGAGCCTGATGTGGGGCTCAATCCCCAACCTTGGGATCATGATCTGAGCCAAAATTGAATAGGATGCTCAACTGACTAAGCCACTCAGGCACCCCCAAAATAGCCGATATTTACTGAGCGTATACTATGTACCATATAAATTCTAAGTATATTTTATTAAAAAAATGTATTTATATATGTGATATATAGCATATAATTACATATAGAATTGTTGAGAGATATAGATCATATTACACACACACACACACACACACACACACACACACACACAATTCTATGAAACCAATATTATTGTCTCCACTTATCAGTTTGGTTCCAGTCAGGAGAGTTATTTCTTCCTTTCTTTTTCTTTCTTTTTTTTCCTAGTTACACAGTGTTATTTGTTCCTTGATTTTTGTTCTTCACCCATTCGTTTGTATTTTTTTTAACCATCCAACTAGATGATAAGCTTCTTAGGAATATGAACCTTGCACCCATATTTTACTTGCATTCTCTTGAATGCTAGCACATGGTGAATGTAGAGTAGATAATGAAAAATTATTCATTAATTAATAGGATAGAAACCATTGTTGCTTACATTGTGCATGAGATGAATTTTATCTTTATCTGTTTTATCCTTTATATATTTCTTTTTTATCTTTTTATTTTATTTATTTTTTATTTTTTTAATTAATTAATTAATTTTTAAATTTACATCCAAGTTAGTTAGCATATAGTGCAACAATGATTTCAGGAGTAGATTCCTTTTTTTTTTAATTTTTTAAAGTTTTTATTTATTTTTGACAGAGACAGAGTGTGAGCATGAGCTGGGGAGGGACAAAGGGAGAGGGAGACACAGAATCTGATGCAGGCTCCAGGCTCCGAGCTGTCAGCACAGAGCCCAATGTGTGGCTTGAACCCATGAGCTGTGAGATCATGACCTGGGCGGAAGTCGGACACTCAACCGGCTGAGCCACTGAGGCACCCCAGTAGTAGACTCCTTAGTGCCTCTTACCCATTTAGCCCATCCCCCCCCACAACCCCTCCAGCAACCCTCTGTTTGTTCTCCATATTTAAGAGTCTCTTATGTTTTGTCCCTCTCCCTGTTTTTATATTATTTTTGCTTCCCTTCCCTTATGCTTATCTGTTTCATAGGTTAAATTCCACATATGAGTGAAGTCATATGATATTTATCTTTCTTTGACTGACTAATTTCACTTAACATGATACCCTCTAGTTCCATTCATGCAGTTGCAAATGGCAAGATTTTATTCTTTTTGATTGCCAAGTAATACTCCATTGTATATATATGCCACATCTTCTTTATCCATTCATCCATCGATGGACATTTGAGCTCTTTCCATACTTTGGCTATTGTCGATAGTGCTGCTATAAACATTGGGGTTCACGTGCCCCTTCGAAACAGCATACCTGTATCCCTTGGATAAATACCTAATAGTGCAATTGCTGGGCCATAGGGTAATTCTATTTTTAATTTTTTGAGGAACCTCCATACTGTTTTCTAAGGTGGCTGCACCAGTTTGCATTCCCACCAGCAGTGCAAAAGAGATCCTCTTTCTCTGCATCCTTGTCAACATCTATTGTTGCCTGAGGAGTTAATGTTAGCCATTCTGGTATCTCATTGTGGTTTTGATTTGTATTTCCCTGATGATGAGTGAGTTGACCACTTTTTCATGTGTCGGTTAGCCATCTGGATGTCTTCTTTGGAGAAGTGTCTATTCATGTCTTTTGCCCATTTCTTCACTGGATTGTTTGTTTTTTGGGTGTTGAGTTTGATAAGTTCTTTATAGATTTTAGATACTAACCCTTTATCTGATATGTCATTTGTGAATATCTTCCCCCATTCTATTGGTTGCCTTTTAGTTTTGCTGATTGTTTACTTCACTGTGCAGAAGCTTTTTATTTTGATGAGGTCCCAATAGTTTATTTTTGCTTTTGTTTCCTTACCTCTGGAGACATGTTGAGTAAGAAGTTGCTGTGGCCAAGGTCAAAAAGGCTTTTGCCTGCTTTCTCCTCAAGGATTTTGATGGCCTCCTGTCTTACATTTAGGTCTTTCATCCATTTTGAGTTTATTTTTGTGTATGGTGTAAGAAAGTGGTCCAGGTTCATTCTTCTGCATGTCGCTGTCTGGTTTTCCCAGCACCACTTCCTGAAGAGACTGTCTTTTTTCCATTGGATATTCTTTCCTGCTTTGTCAAAGATTAGTTGGCCATACGTTTGTGGGTCCATTTCTGGGTTCTCTATTCTGTTTCATTGATCTGAGTGTTTTTATGCCAGTACCATACTGTCTTGATGGTTACAGCTTTGTAAAACAACTTGAAGTCTGGGATTGTGATACCTCCTGCTTTGGCTTTCTTTTTCAAGATTGCTTTGGCTATTCGGGGTCTTTTCTGGTTCCATACAAATTTTAGGATTGTTTGTTCTAGCTCTGTGAAGAATGCTGGTGTTATTTTGATAGATACTGCATTGAATATGTAGTATTGACATTTTAACAACATTTGTTCTTCCTATCCAGGAGCATGGAATCTTTTTCCTGTTTTGTGCATGTCTACTTCAATTTCTTTCATAACCTTTGTATAGTTTTCAGTGTATAGATTTTTCACCTCTTTGGTTAGATTTATTCCTAGGTATTTTGTGGTTTTTAGTGCAATTGTAAATGGGATCGATTTCTTGATTTCTCTTTCTGTTGCTTCATTGTTGGTGTATAGGAATGCAACTGATTGCTGTGCATTGATTTTATATCCTGCAACTTTGCCAAATTTATGGATCAGTTCTAGCAGTTTTTTGGTGGAATCTTTTGGGTTTTCCACATAGAGTATCATGTCATCTGTGAAGAGTGAAAGTTTGACCTCCTCCTGGCTGATTTGGATGCTTTTCATTTCTTTGTGTTGTCTAATTGCGGAGGCTAAGACTTCCAATACAATGTTGAATAACAGTGGCAAGAGTGGACATCCCTGTCTTGTTCCTGACCTTAGCTTAGGGGGAAAGCTCTCAGTTTTTTCCCATTGAGGATGATATTAGCGTTGGGTCTTTCATATATGGCTTTTATGATCTCAAGGTATGATCCTTCTATCACTACTTTTTTAAGGGCTTTTACCAAGAAAGGATGCTGTATTTTGTCAAATGCTTTCTCTTCATTTATTGAGAGGATCATGTGGTTCTTGTCCTTTCTTTTATTGATGTGATGAATCACATTGATTGTTTTGTGGATATTGAACCAACCCTGCATCCCAGGTGTAAATCCCACTTGGTCGTGGTGAATAATTTTTTTAATGTATTGTTGGCTAATACCTTGTTGAGGATTTCTGCATCCATGTTCATCAGGGAAATTGGTCTATAGTTCTCCTTTTTAGTTGGGTCTTTGTTTGGTTTTGGAATCAAGGTAATGCTGGCTTCATAGAAAGAGTTTGGGAGTTTTCCTTCCATTTCTATTCTTTGGAACAGCTTCAGGAGAATAGCTGTTAACTCTTCCTTAAATGCTTGGTAAAATTCCCCTGAAAGCCATCCGGCCCTGGACTCTTGTTTTCTGGGAGACTTTTGATTACTTATTTGATTTCTTTACTGGTTATGGGTCTGTTCAAATTTTCTATTTCTTCCTTTTTCAGTTTTGGTAATTTATATGTTTCTAGGAATTTGTCCATTTCTTCCAGATTACCCATTTTATTGGCATATAATTCCTCATAATATTCTCTTATTATTGTTTTTATTTCTGCTGTGTTGGTTGTGATCTCTCCTCTTTCATTCTTGATTTTATGTATTTGGGTCCTTTCCTTTTTCTTTTTGATCAAACTGGCTAGTGGTTTATCAGTTTTGTTAATTATTTCAAAGAATCAGCTTCATGTTTCATTGATCTGTTCTACTGTTTCTTAGGTTTTGATGGCATTAATTTCTGCTCTAATCTTTATTATTTCATGTCTTCTCCTCGTTTGGGGTTTTATTTGCTGTTCTTTAGGGTGTAAGGTTAGGTTGTATATCTGAGACCTTTCTTCCTTCTTAAGGAAGGACTAGATTGCTATATACTTTGCTCTTATGACCACCTTTGCTGCATCCCAAAAGTTTTGGGCTGTGGTGTTATCATTTTCATTGACTTCCATGTACTTTTTAATTACCTCTTTAACTTCTTGGTTAGCTCATTCATTCTTTAGTAGGATGTTCTTTAGTCTCCAAGTATTTGTTACCTTTCCAAGGTAAGTATTTCTTACCTTTTCTTGTGGTTTATTTCAAGTTTCATAACACTGTGGTCTGAAAATATGCATGGTATGATCTAGATCTTTTTGTACTTATTGAGGGCAAGAGTTATTTGTTTCAACAGAGAAAACTTAATTTAAAGTATCAAATCAAAAAGGTGGCACTGAGGTATCACAGAAGTAGTACTTGCACCTCTAAGACTATGAAGAGGGAAGGGAGGAAGTTGGAATTATTAAAATGTAAGAGCTTAAAGGAAGGACCCTATGCATCTGAGACTCAGACCTCTGTAGAGGGGTGCTGTGTGGGGCTGTTTGCATTCCCGAGAGAGGGCGGGAGGTTGATTCTAGATGTTGGGAGAACTGCAGACTAGAAGCAGTGCTGATGGCACAGATTGTTATTGAAGATCCATTGCTGCAATGATGAGACTGGAACAGGAAAGAAAGCAGGAAAGAGTAAGTGCTTCTTCATCCCCAGTCTTCAAGGCTTCCTCTGAGCATCTCTATGTGCAGAGCCTAATGGATCCAGCTGGCAAGAGAAATATGGCCTACAGAGTTCCCACTCTAGCATCAGAAAGCAGTAGAAGAGCTGAGAGATAGCATTTTAATAATCACCATACCCTACCCCTTTGGCTGTTAACGATCTGTATACACCATCTACACTTAGTTACATTTCAATGCAGCAATAATAAAACAGCTTTAAGCTTGCACTGAAGAGGATGCAACTATCTCCTTGTAGAAACAAAGATGCTCTTTCCCTCCCAACAAAGTGAGGAGACATAGTTCCAGCTGTTATTGGGTGCATCTCAGGAAGATAGTCACATCCATCTGTGGAGTTCTGAAAAGCAAACAAAGTAATTTCCATTGGATTATGCTGAGGCACCTGCACAAAACTTGAAGAAAAGGATCCAGTGAACTATGATGGGAAGGAACAATTTTCTTCACAATGATTTTCCTTGTCCACTGACTGGTAGATAAGTTTAAGAGTTTGGGAAACTCTTCATTTCCAATCTCATTTTCAGCTCTACGTTGTCTCTGACATTGTCCTCTTCTCTCTTCCTCTCCTTCCTACCTTTTGTTCCTTCATCTCCCACTTCTTGTTCTTCTTCTTTCAGTCTTCTTCTTATATTGTGTATCCTTTAATCAATTTGGATTTTTTCTGATACAAATTAATGAATGAATATACAGAACACAAAATTTTGCCATTTTTTCCCCAGAGAGGCTCTATGTTTGCATATTCACAGGGATTAAAAAAATTTTTTTCTTTCACCCTAATCTTGACAATAATATTTTTTTCACATCTTGGATAATATTATTGGTAAATAAGTTATATCTCCTAATTTATATTACTTAGATTATTAGTTAAGCTAAATATTTCTTGTCATGTAGTTTCCATTTATCTCCTTTTATCCTATAGATTTTTTATCTTCTAATCCCTTAGATACTCTTCTTCTGAGATACTTGGTGGATTGTTCTTATGAATTTTTATGAGTTCTTGATATATTAGAAACACATATCCATTATACCACAGTTGCAATTTTACACCCCATTTTTGTTTCTCTTAAAATTGTGTTTCATAGTTTCTGCTATTGGATTTGAGTCTTGGATCAATCAAAGCAGTTGAAGTTTCTCAAAAATCTATTGTTGATTTTAATGGAAGGATACAGAATAAGTTAGGGATCACCAAGCAGGTATTCAGCTTGTACTGAAGACTGTCAACATGGTGCTGACAGTAAGTTAACCATTCAGATATAGTTTCTAAGCTCTTGGTCTGTCACTAGGTGACATTTTGCCATATAAAGGGAAGCTTACATATGACTACATGGCTTCATCTTTTAGAGTGATAACATAGCAACAGCTTTTGTTCGTCTGCAGGAACCAGAAACAGATTGAATTCTTGGCAAGATGTAAGAAAAGAGCTTTCACAAACTCAGCTGGTTATGGTGCTCCCTGTGTTGTAAATGCTACTGGAAACAGACCCTGTCAGTGAGGCTTCTCACACTGTGAACAACATATCACCCAGAAACGACCATCTTCTCATGGGTCTGACAGACAAAGCAGAACGTGCCAGGTGAAGATACTAGGGAAAAGGGCATTAAACACTGCCAAATTGCTTTCTTTTCAAAATGGAACACTTAGGAGCAAGCAATAAAAAATAAACAAACATACATATCCCTGCTTTATTTTTATTATTGAAGGTGAGCAAATTCACAGCAAAGCTATCCACAAAATTGAGTATCTATTTCATTGTATGCCTAGATGTTGGCAGAGCTGAAAAAGGTCATTCTGATTCCAGATAAGAGTCAGGTCAGCTCTGAACAATAATGAAAGGCAAACTCAAGTTGTTTAATTTCCCTATCAGTGACCCATTTGACAATCTTGGATGCCTATGTCATGCTCACTTGGAGGATGTTCCTTCTCAGCTAACAGTATTCCTGCCTGTCATCACACATTCTTTATCTAAGCATTTGTTACCTATCTTAAGTAGGTATTTGCTATGCCAGGTATAGAAGCTTCAGTACTATAGATGTCTTAAGAGTATAACACTCAACTCAAGCTGTTTCTCGCAAATATTTATGACTCTCATAACTTGGAAGCAAAAGGAATGAAGTTTTCTTTAAGCAAGATAGAATTCTAAGGTTAAATTACACCATTGGGATCCTCTCTTTCATTATTTTTCCTTTTCTTAGCTTGTCTACCCCTTTATAGGTTTTCATCTTAGGAACTTCCTCTGTACATGGCAGCAGATAAGATTGCTGGCAATTTCTGAGTTACATGGGCCAAATTTTAATGACATAAGGAGATACACTGTCTTCAAGTGGCCAAATCCTCAAAAAAGAGACTGTGATGGGTTCTACTTACAGCATGTACCTGCATCTTGAGTGGGAAAGATGGGTCTGTGTGATGGATACAGCATCTCAAAAGAGAGAATGGGAGTTTCCAAAAGGAATTTGTTGAAGAGCAAAAGGATTATAACTTTAAAAGGAGATAGCCTTTTTGCTCAAGAAGAGTACAGTCTAACAGGAAGGAAAGGCAAAATATAAGTAGCAATAATCAAATGTAGTAAGTGCTGCAATGGAAATATTTTCAAAAAGCTTTGAAGCAATTCTGTTTCTGGTATATGATAGGGTAAACCCCAACAGGATCTACCCTCCTGTGTGCAACAACTGTCAACTCTGGACAAAATGCAGAAATACCTGGAAGTACCAGACAGTGACAAAAGCAGGCAGATTCTGAAGGAAAGTCAGAATTTGCCAGAAGAGAACAGAATGGGATTAATTTCCCATTATTATAGCAGTTAGCCTGAAAGTTGGCAAAGCCTAAAACCTTAATAGAAAACAGACTTTCTGGACTAATGAACCAGAGGACAAAATTCAGGGGAACTACAGCTGCTGCAAAGTAAGAGGATGGATGGTATCCAGGAAAAGAAAGAGCAGAGAGAGAGCCCTGAATTTTGAAATTCTACCCAGTTCTCTAACCATGAAGCCACACATGTATGTGGCAGAATTAAAGCAACCCAGCTACAGATAAAGGAACTGGACTGAGGTTAGAGCCCTTTCCCCCAAAACAGTTGCAACTTGAATTCAACCAATTTAATTGTCTATGAAAACAAGCAAAATACTCATTCTCTAGAGGAATATAACAGAGTTATCTTTCAAGGTGTAATAGAAAAATTACTTGACATTTGAAAAACTAGTAATATATGATCCATTCTCAAAAAGAGAATAATCTACTAAGTCCAACTGAAATTAGAACACATAGATTTTAAGGCAGCTGTGTGTAATGATGTAAAGGAAAAAAAATTTAAAGTACTAGGTGGGCTTGAAGAATGGAAAAAAAACTTAAAGCACTAGGTGGGCTTGAAGAATGGAGATGACAAAGGAAAGAGTCTGAAGAAGAGAGAGCCTCAGAACCTGAGGCACAATCCCAAAGTCTAGTGTATGCATAACTGAAATAGCAGAGGACAAGAAAGGTACAGTGGGTCAGGAAAAAAAAATTGACACAAAAACACAAGGAACAAACAAAGAGAAAAATTAGACTACAGAAAAATTAAAAGTTTTTGTGTATCAAGGGACATTATCAAGAAAGTGAAAGGACAATGTATAGAATGAGAGAAAATACTTGCAAATCACATATCTGTTAAAATCTAATATCCATAATATATAAATAACACACTGAACAATGAAAAGACAAATAACACAGTTTAAAAATAAGCAAAGATCTTTAATAGACATCTCTCCAAAGAAGATATACAAAAGGCCAACTAGCATATGAAAAGTTGTTTAATGTCTTTAGTTATTAGAGAAAGGAAAATCAAAACCACAATGAAACACCATTCACACCCACTAGGATGGGCTATTTTTAAAAAAGCAACAACAAAATAACCAGTGTTGGTGAGGATGTAGAGAAATTGGAACCTATGTACATTGCTGGTGGGAATGTCAAATGGAGCAGCCACTGAGGAAAAGAATTAAAAAGAGGTATTCCAACAAACCTGTACATTAATGCTCACAGAAGCGCTAGTTACAATAGCCAAAAGATGGAAGTAACTGAAATATCCCCCTGTGGATGGAGAGGAAAACAAAGTGTGGTATAGCCACATAATAGAAGATTATTCAGCCATAAAAATGATGTGCTGATACATGCTGCAACATTAATGAACCTCCAAATCATTATGCTAAGCTATAGAAGACAGACACAAAAGGTCGGAAATTGTGCAATTTCATTTATATGAAATATCTAGGATAGATAAATCCATAAAGACAGAAAGCAGATTAGTGGTTGTCAAGGGCTGGACAGAGAGAAGGCTGAGGAGTAGTTGCTCAGTGGGTACAGGATTGCCATTAGTGGGGGATGAAACTTTTTTGAACTACATACAGGCAATGGTTGCACAACACTGAGATTATACTAAATGCCATCAAATTGTTGAACAGTTTACGTTACGTGAATTTTACTTGATATCATCTTGAAGAAAGGATAGTGGACATGTTTTCGAATTCAGGCAAAGGCATAAACACGGACTTTCAAGAAGCTCAGTGAATCTGGAGCAGAATAATTAAGAAGTAAACCACACCTAGGAATCATATTCAAACTACTGAAAACAGCAGATGAAAAATCTCAAAAGCAGCTAGAGAAAAGCAATACACAACGTATGGGGAAGCAGCAATTCAAAAGACTCCTGAATTCTCATCAGAAACTAAGAAAGCCATAAGACAGTGGGAAAACATCTTTAAAGCTGAAAGAAAAACAAAATGGTCAACCCAGAAATCTACATCCCATGAAAATAACCTTCAAAAGTAAAGGTAAAATAAAGACATTTTCAGATGCAGTGACACTAAGAGTATTCATTGCCAGCAGATATAGACTCCAAGGGATGCTAGAAGTAATTCTTGAGGCTAAAGGAAATGATACCTGAAAAGAAATTCAGATCTTTTACAATAAACAAAAAGCATTAGAAATGATAAATATTGTATGTTTTTTCTTATTAATTTCTCTAAAATACATTTGTTGAAAACAAAAATTATAATATTTTATCAATTTTATAATAGAAATATATATAATATATGTGATAACTGTAGCAAAAAGAACAACGGGGTGATAGATGGGTCTCTCTAAGATTTTTGCATTTTACACGAAAGGTGTGATAGTAACTCAAAGTAGGCTGTGAAAAGTTAGGGATATATATCGTTATTTAAAACTTTTATTCAGGGGCGCCTGGGTGGCGCAGTCGGTTAAGCGTCCGACTTCAGCCAGGTCACGATCTCGCGGTCCGTGAGTTCGAGCCCCGCGTCGGGCTCTGGGCTGATGGCTCAGAGCCTGGAGCCTGTTTCCGATTCTGTGTCTCCCTCTCTCTCTGCCCCTCCCCCGTTCATGCTCTGTCTCTCTCTGTCCCAAAAATAAATAAACATTGAAAAAAAAACTTTTATTCATTTATTTTTAAGTTTATTCATTTGTCTTGAGAGAGAGTGGGGAAGATGGGTGGCAGGGAGAGAGAGAGTCCCAAGCAGGTTCTGTATTGCCAGCTCAGGGCTGGATGTGGGGCTTGATCTCACCAACCTTGAAATCATGACCTGAGGCGAAATCAAGAGTCAGACACTTAACCTACTGAGCCTCCCAGGCACCATGGGGTATATACTGTAATTCACAGACACCAATTTTAAAAAGTAACAAAGAGGTATAATCAAAAGATTACTTGATACCAAAAGATAACTTGAAATGGAACGCTAATAAAATAGTCAGATGATCCAAAAGGAGTCAAGAAATGAAGAGCAGGGAGATAGAAATATGAAAAAAAGAAAGAAAGCAAATAAGGTGGTAGATTTATATCAAATCACATCAATATTAGCTATTATGAACTAAACTAAAAGCAGAAATTATCAGAAGAGAAAAAAAAGCAATAATATTCCCCTCTTCAGCTATATGCTGAATAAAAGATGCAATTTATAAATAAGGAGATTCAAAATAAAGGGATAGAAAAAAATAATATACAAACAGCAAAGGATGGCTAGTAAATATATTAACATCAAATAAAATAAGTACTTCAAGACAAAGGGATAAAAAAGAGCATTCCATAAAAACACGAGAGTCAGCTTATTACAAAGACATAGCAACTCTAAATGTGTATTTGCTTAATACCAGAGCTTTAAAATAGATGCAGCAAAAATTAACAAAACTAGAGGGAGAGAGAGAAAATTTCAAATAGTGTTTGAGAATGTTAACACCTATCTCTTAGCAATTGATAAAAAAGTAACAATAACAACAAAATCAGTACAAAGCCAGTCTGACAAACAGTATCAATTACCTTGACCGAATTGATAATTACAGTAAAATACACTAAAGATATACAGAATGCCTGTTCTCTTGAAGTGCATGTGGCACATTCAATGAGATAGACTGTGTATTGTACCATAAAATGATTTTTGACAAATTTTAAATTATAGCGATAATGCAGAATATGTTCTCTGATAATTGAATTGAAGCAGAAAACAAACTAGGAAAACCCTGAATATTTGAAAATAAAACATTTCTAAGTAATCTATAGGTCTGTAAAGAAAGCACCAAGAAAGTGAAAATTATTTGAACTGGCTGATAATAAAAAGGCAACAATGAACTGGATGATAATAAAAAGGCAACAAATTAAAATGTTCAAGATGCTTAAAAATAAATGTATAGTCTTAAATGCCTATAGAAACTAAAGGTCTACAATTAAGTTTTACTTAAAAAAATTTTTTTATTACATTTCTTTATTTTTGAGAGGCAGAGAGAGACAGAGCATGAGTGGGGGAGGGGCAGAGAGCGAGGGAGACACAGAATCCGAAGCAGGCTCTGAACTGTCAGCCCAGAGCCTGACACAGGGCTCGAACCCACTAACCGTGAGATCATGACCTGAGCCACAGTCAGACACTCAACCAACTGAGCCACCCAGGTGCCCCTAAGTTTTACTTTAAGAAACAAGAAAAAGAGAAGCAAAGTAAACACAAAGAAGGAAGATTTTCTAATAAATGTTGGAATAAATGTCCATGAAGTAGAAATCAAACAAACGAGGGAAAATTTGCTAGGTGAAAAGACATGGGTAACAACTGTGAAACAGAAATAGGACCCTCAGTTACAAACATTATCTCTTTCAGTTTTTCAGACAATGCATCCCTGATTTCATTCATTCCCAGCTTGAACACCCAGCAATATTACTCTAGTCCTTATGAAACTGCTCTAGGTCATTTCCGTTTTGTTTGTGATATTTAGATGTGCAGATTTCAGGAAGTTCACCTTTAACTTCAGCATTGCAGATGAAGTTTCCTGACTCACTGCTTTTGCATAAGGAAATAGGTTTTAAAAGTGGTAAGGAAAATCGGAGATGCTAATAACATCCTCCCATTCCAACTGCACCTGAAAGTGTGCATGTCACCTTCAAGGTTTTATAATTGCACTGTTTGTTTTAGGGATGTACAGATTAAAATTATTGCTACATTTGAGGGAAAAAAAACCCAACTAGATGAAAAGATGGTTCTTTGAAAAGATTAATGAATTGATAAACTCTTAGCTAGATTGGACAGGAAAAAAAAGATCAAGAACATCATGTACTGATATGCTTTCAGAAATGATAGAGGAATAATCGCTGTTGAGTCTGCAGATATTAGATAAAAAATAAGAGAATCCTATGAACAACCTTAGTTCACAATTTAGTTGAAATACACACTCCTTGAAAATAAAACTTACCAAAACTAACACAAGATGAAACAGAAAATATCAACAGTCCTGCGTTTGTTAAAGAAGCTGAATTTGTTGTCAACAATTTTCACATGAGGAAAACTCCTGGCCTAGATGCTTCATGAGTAAATGCTATCAAACGTTTAAGGAAGAATTATCACCAAATTTATGCAATCTCTTTCAGAAAAAGAAAAGGAGAGAACACTTCCAAACTTATTTTGAAAACACTAATCCCAAAACCTGGCAAAGAAATAACAATGCAAAATAAACATAAAAAATTAAGTAAAACTACAGATGAATACCCCTCTTGAACATGGATGCAAATTTGATATTTGCAAATCAAATCTATTCATATATGAAAAGGATTATATATCATCACCAAGTAAGGTTTATCCTAAGAATGCAAGTTGGTGTAGCATTTGAAAACCCATCAATATAATTTACCACATTAATGGAATAAAGGAGAAAATCCATGTGACAACTTTAATTGATGCAGAGAAAGTACTTGATGAAATGAATTATTACTTATATATCGATCTTGGCACTCCTCTTAATCAAGGATGGGTAACCTTACTTGTAGTCGCTTAGCATTTGGTGTGGAGACGGGATGTTCAGGGAGGAGGGAACACAGAAAGGCCAGCCAGACCTGTTAGCACCTGTGGTTAGCTGCTTTACACTCCAGAAGGGTGTTAGCATCTCCCCAAGTTTCTCTGTCTCACTGCAGGAGCTGGGCTGGTTGCTCCTGATCTGCTTTGTAGTTTAGTCATCTCAAGGCAATATTGGCAAGAGAAAATAGTGCACAGAAAATTGTTTCCTTGCTCCATATCCAGATGTTCTGCATTGATTACCTAAAACAGATGCAAGGACCTACCCATTGTTTTCTCTTATACCTGGTGTTTCTCTATTTTTTCTTATTGTGACAGATTTCTCAATCTTCCTTTTGTTTCTGTGGTTCCTGCAGGGCTGGATTCAGAAGGAGAGATCAGGAAAACTTTTTAGTGGCCAACTTTCCATTTTACATAGCATATATCCTGATGTATTTGCACTGCTCTGATCACTTTCTCTTTGACTAAAAGACCTTCTCTTAAATTTATTTTATTTTTAATTTTTTTCCAGTTTTATTGAGATATCATATAACAGCATTGTGTACGTTTACAACGTATAATGGTTTGACTTACATATGCTGTACAATGATTACCACAATAAGTTTAGTTAATCTGCAGTAACTCTCTCTGTCCAGAATGAAGTTTCATAGTCCTTGAACAAGGTAAAATTCATGACTTTGTGAGCCATTCTTCTCCAGCGTCTTCTGACCCTTCACAGTTATCTAAATTAGACTATTCTGAGTTTTACAAAAATTTAGTGCACTTTCCCACCTCTGCATCTTCAAGCTCAGACTCTCTTTTATTTGGATGTTTCCTGTTCTTCCTGTGGAAACCCTAGATGTGATACAAGCCCCACCTTGATCACACTTCCCATCATGCAATGCGATGAAGCGGAAAGAATGAGGTCTTTGGAGTTCAGGACCTCAACATGGTCTCTAGCTCCTACTCCTCCCATTGCATATATAATTATAAACTGCACATTTCACATTTCTCTGTTTCAATTTCCCTCTTTGTAAAATTGGTAAAAATACCGCATACTTCATAGGACGGCTCTGAAGGTGTTATGAGATGGTAGTTACTTCATGCTAAAAAGGCCAGTGAAAAGTTTGGTCTCTGTATCCACATCGCCTCTCCTCTCTTGTGTTCAGTCTCATCCATTTTCCTCAGCCCAGTGGAATCTATCTCTTCTTTCACTACAATCCCATAACATCTTCTTTTTTTTTTTTTAATTTTTTTTTCAACGTTTATTAATTTTGGGGACAGAGAGAGACAGAGCATGAACGGGGGAGGGGCAGAGAGACAGAGGGAGACACAGAATCGGAAACAGGCTCCAGGCTCTGAGCCATCAGCCCAGAGCCTGACGCGGGGCTCGAACTCACGGACCGCGAGATCATGACCTGGCTGAAGTCGGACGCTTAACCGACTGCGCCACCCAGGCGCCCCTCATAACATCTTCTTAATAACAATTTTTAGGGCATTTGTTCCATTTAATCTGAGCTATAAGCCTGTGTAGGAATTTAAATTTTATTTACCTCGGAAGTTGTTTTCTCTCTCAGAAAGGTGTTTCAGGAGAACAACATTAGTACTTAAACAAGGGCTTTGTAATCAAAATCACAGAGTTTGTGTCCCAGATTTACCAGTCATTAAGTCTGTGGTTGGAAGAAAATTTCATAACCTCTCTGAGCCTCAGATTCCTCATGTCTAAAATAATTTCAGTCTGTAACTTATACAGCAGTTGCAACAGTTAAGCGTGATAATATATGTAAACCACTTAGCACAGTGTCTGATATAAGAGCTCAGTGATAGCAATTATAAAGGCAGATGGAATTAATAGCTTTAGAACATGGTGAGAATTGTTACCTCCCATGCCCCATGGCCCTGCCTTCCCATGTCCAAATGGTTTCTCCAATGATAATAATCTTTAGAATGTTTTAGCACTCTGAGGTATTCCAGGTTTTTGGATTTTCTCTTAAATCCCTAAATCTCCTTGGTTGACTGGCAGAATCAAATTGCTGTTGAACAAATGTTTTTTGTCCTGGTCTTCTAGGTTTTTTAGTTTTTAAAGACTTCTCTTTATTTTCTTATGCAAGTCAATTTTCTTTTCCTCTTTTGCCCATCACAAGAAGCTGGTTATAAACACATCGGGTCTGGCATTGGGCCAGAGTTCCCAGGTGGGGTTTGGCATATTGGTTTGGATTTGAAGACATTCTTTAATTTTCCCCAGCCCTCTCCCAAGACTACTGACCCTGCAGCTCCATAATTGCTTGTGTATTTTCATTTCATTTTTTAAGGCAACCTTTTGGTATGGCCCAAATCGGCTTCCTACATTATCGAAATGCTCATACAGAGCCATCAGCCAACACTGTCTGGTCTTGTGTCTCAGTTTTGTGTCCCATTTCTCACTAGGGGATCTGAAGTCAAGCAGATGAACACCAGTTTAAATCCTAAAGGTCACTGCCTAATGATTCCAGGTGAAATGCATCTTCAAAATTTATCCCTTTCTATCCAACTTCATGGCAAATTCCTCCCATGGCCCTTGCTCAATCCATATTCTAGATAGAATGTAAAAGGATGATTAAAATTCAGCTTCAGAAGAAACCTCTTCTGCAGTGCCTGATTTCATGTTGTCAATGTTTTGGACCTGGCTTGGCTTTCTCGTTCTTTCTCTCTGTCATCTGCAGAGACTGTCAGGTACAAGTCACCATGCAGGCAGAGTGAGATAAATTAGGAAGGCTTTTATTGTCAATTTATCAGGAGGCTGCTGCAAGTCAGACCCATGAATTTCCTTGCTAAGCCTCTACTTTCCATTCTCCACTCACACTACAGTAATAATGCCTTGTAACTACATAATGGCACTCATCCTTCAATCTCCAGTGACATTGCCCACGGTTAATTGGCTCTTATAGCATCCCTGTAGGGTAAGCAAGCGTCATTACCGCTGTCCCCAATTTGCCAATAATTGAGACACAGAGTGGTCAAGTGTCTCTTGGAAGGCCATAAAGAGTGTCACTCAGAGAATTTCTTGACTGATCTGTTTGCCCCAATCACCGGGTTTCCCTGTAGCTCACAACTTTTGGGTGAAAGACTACTAATCGGATCGTCTCTGGGCAAGCCCAGGGGATGAGAAGTTGAAGACTAGATGCTCCTTGGAGGCCCCTATCTACTTGCTCTTTACAGGAAAATACACAAAGAGATGGTTTTTGTTGTTGTTTTGCTTTTTTAAGTTTATGGTTTTCTGTAGTTGGAAGCTTCAAATAGGACATAATCTGTCATTCTCAACGGTTGCTTTATTGTCAAAAGACCATCATGGGAAGGAGATGCATTTATGATCACTGGAAGAAGGAGATTCGTTTCCTCAGAGCCCAGAATGAAGCTCTACTTGTCTCCTGGCCTCTGCAGCTTCCCCCACCATGGGATTCACTCTCCCCCCACCCCCACCCCAAACTCAGCCCAACTCGAGTCACCAGGAGCATTACTGCCACCTTATGCTGCCAGGACTCAGCATTGGGTTTTTCTGGTTATGGTTTCTTTGCCTGGGGAGACTTGCCAAAATTTCATTTGATTATTCATTTCATTAAGTGAGGCCACATTTGATTCTTCCAGGACACAAAGACTAGTTTGTGACTTATCTATTCATTTGTAGAATTAATAAACGTCTATAAAAAAATCTCCTATATGCCAGGCACTGTTATAAGTGTTGTGGAGTAAGAATGAATAGCACACACAGTGTCTGCCCTCATGAATCTTAAATTCTGTTATTCCCCTGTTTCCTTTATTCCTTCATTCTGGCAATGCTGAGTAATATCCAGTAATCCCAGATTTACATTTTTATCCTCTGTAGAAATGGGATTATCTCAACAATCCAAGTGTAATAGGAATATGGTATGTGTAGTGGGTTGAATGGTAACTCCCCAAGAGATATATCCATGTCCAAATTCCTAGAACCTATAAATGTTATCTTATTTGGAAAAAGGGTCTTTGCAGACATAATTAAGTTCAGGATCTTGAGATGAGATCATCCTGGATTACCCAGGTAAGCCTTAAATCCGGTGACAAATGTCCTTATAAGAGCAAAAAAGAAGAAGCAGAGAAGGCAATGTGAAGATGGAGGCAGAGATTGGACTGATGCAGGTACAGGTCAGAGTTCCGCGGGTTACCAGGAGCCACTAGAAGTTAGGAGAGAAAGGTAGAGTGGATTCTCTTTACAGAGACTCCAGAAGAGTGTGGCCCTGCTGACACCTTGATTTAGGATTTCTGGCCTCCAGAACTGTGAGAGAATAAATATGTGATGTTTTATGCCACTCAGTTTATGGTATATTTTTTTTTTACAGTAGCCACAGGAAACTACTATAGCGTGGCACTTTGGACACAGAAATGTTTTCCTTCAACCCATGCCCAATGGGCACGTCTAGGTGATTTCTTCAAAGTCAGAAACCTGACCCTTTTAACATGCCTCCTGAGGCTGACATGATGAGCCATAGTAACATCCGATCATAATTTTGTTGTCTCCTTTGAAGGAAGTTCCTTTGCTTTTTTCCTAACAGCAGCATATAATTAGCAAGCAAAATCTCAAAGTTGTCAAGAAATATGTATTCAGGGTGTCTGGATGGCTCAGTCAGTTAAGTGTCTGACTCTAGATTTAGATCAGGTCATGATCTCACAGTTTGTGAATTTGAGCCCCATGTCGGGCTCTGCGCTGTCAGTGCAGAGCCTGCTTGGGACTCTCTCTCTGCCCCTACCCTGCTTGTGCTCTCTTTCTCTCTCTCAAAATAAATAAATAAACATTAAAAAAAATGTCTAATGCATATTCCTTTTGTGTCAAGACTTATAAATTGTTCTCTGGGAAATGTGCATACAGATTATTTTATAAGGTATGTAACAATAATAGGCAACACCCACAATGTGCCAATGCCACCCCTTTATTTTCCAAGAGAAAGGCAGAAAATAAATATTCATATGACAAATGTTGGAGGGCTTCCATGTCTGTAAAGGAGGGCTTGTTCACCAGTCTCCCAGAACACCCCATTGAGGACTGAGAATCATCCGGTCTTGCTTCTCTAAAACCTAAGCCCCCCAAGCGTGGGGGAATCTATAGTGCTTATCACTGTGCCCTCCCATGCCTGGTATAGTTTCTGAGTCTTGGTAGTAACAATGATAACTGTAGCCAACCTTTATTGAATTCTTAATATTTCAGAATTTATTCTATCTGCTTTACATATACTGACTAATTTGATTACCAGGGCAAACTTATTTAAGAGGTACTTATCTGATCCCTATTTTACAATGAGAAAACAAGGGTACTGACAGGTTAATAAATACTTGTTTTGTTCCTGATGTGCATTATCTCACTGGTTGAATTTCTAAGAATCTCTAGCTTCTAGGTTGTCTATTGCTTTTTACTTTCTCACTTTATAGACAAATATTCCCCCACATAATTGTTTGCTTTTATCAATTTTATTGAGGCAAAATTTATACACAATAAAATGAGCCAAATTTACTCATACAGTTTAATGAGGTTTGAGAAATGTGTTTGGTTTTTTCCAGCACAATAAAAATAAAAAACATTTTCATTACCTTTAATTTTTCCCTCATGCCTTTTTGCAATCAAGTTCTTTCTCAAACCCACTGAACCCAAATCCACTGAACTGTTTTCTGTATCTAAGGATTAGTTTTGCATGAATAGGATCACACACTGTTGTTGTACCTAGGTAAATAGAGTAGTTTTGAGAGTCATCCATGTCGTATGTCTTAATAGTTCCTTTTTAAAAAAATTTTTAATGTTTATTTTTGAGAGAGCAAGAGAGAGACAGAGCACAAGTCGGGGAGGGGCAGAGACAGAGGGAGACACAGAATCCAAAGCAGGCTCCAGGCTTTGAGCTGTCAGCACAGAGCCTGACACAGGGCTCAGACCCACAGACCACGAGATCATGACCTGAGCCAAAATCGGACGCTCAACCGACTGAGCCACCCAGGTGCCCCTAGTTTGTTTCTTTTAATTGCTGGATAAAAGTTGTATGAAAACATAACTTATCTTAAAATTTTTATTTATTTTTAATTGAAGTATAATTGATGTACAATATCCAATTCGTTTCAGGTTTATGTACCACATCTTGATGCATATGTGTGTTGTTTCCAGTTTGTGGCTATTGTGAATAATGCTTCTGTGAACATTTGTATGCAAACCTTTGTGTGGACATGTGTTTTCATTTTTCTTGGAGTGGAAATTCTTTTTTCTTTAACCTTTTTTTTGTGGGGAGGAGAGAGAGAGTGCGAGTGCGGGAGAGCCAGAGAGGGAGGGAGGGAGGGAGAGAGAGAGAGAGAGAGAGAGAGAGAGAGAGAATATCCCAAGCAGGCTTTGTGCTGAAAGAGCAGGCTCAATCCCACAACCCTTGGATCATGACCTGAGCTGAACTTAAGCCAGACACTTAATCAACTGAGCCACTCAGGCTCAGCCCCTAGAGTGGAACTTACGATTCATGTAGTAAGTGTATGATTAACTAAAGAAGCAACTGCCAAGTTGTGCTTCAAAGTAGTTGTACCAGTTAACAGTTCCATCGATAACATATGAGTGTTCAAGTTTCTCGACATCCTTGCCCACACCTGGTATTGTCAGTATTTTTAAATTTTAGTTATACTAGTGGTATATCATTGTGATTTCATTTGTATTCTTTGATGAATAATGATGTCAAGCATTTTCTCTTGTGCGTAATAGTCATTTGAATATCTTCTTTTGTGACGTACATGGTCTACTTTTTGCCAACTTTTTGTTGGTTTGGTCATCTTATTACTGAGACGTAAACTTTCTTTACATATTGTGAAAATGCTTTTTGTTAGATATTGCAATATATGTTGTAAATATCCTCTCTCAGGCTTCAGTTTACCTTTTTATTTTCTGAACAGTTTTTTTTTAATTTAAAGAGAAGGTTTTGATTTTGATGAAGTTCCAATTTATTGATCTTTTTCCTTTATGGTGAGTAATTTTTGTAACAGTGGTTTAAAATCTTGCCTACCCAAAGTTCACAAAGACCTTTGTTTTCTTCTAGAAATTATATAGTTTTTAAAATTTTACATTAAATCAACTTTAAGTTATTTTTTGTTCATTGTTTAAATAAGGATTGCAATTCCTCTCGTCCTATATTGCTATTTACTTGTTCCAGCACAGCTTGTTGAAAAAAGTGCTCTTTTTCTATTGAATTACCTCATAAATGTTCTCCAAATCATTATTTATTCTCTTTGATCTGTATTGCTACACTTCTTTCCTTGCTATAGTCTTTTGGCAATTATAGCTTTACAATGAAACTTGATGTGTAAGTCCCCCTTCTTTATCTCACTTTTTCAAAACTTTTCTGGCTTTTCTATGATGGATCCTGATTTTCTGCTTCTTTACATACCTAGTAATTTTTAATTGGACACTGGACATTGTAATTGTTACTAGGTTGAATATCTGCATTTTGCTCTCTTCCTGAAAAGAACGTCGTGTATTGTTCTGGGAATCAGTTACTTTGCTTCTAGTCCACTTGATCGTTTCAAGTCTTATTGTTAAGCTGTGTTAGGGCTTGCCTTAGAGAAGTGTTAACTCTTTGGCTGTGTTACTATTTGTGATGTGTGGCTATAATGGTCTCTCTACTAAATGCCCTAGTGTTCAGTGAGGTCTCTGAACACTAAGTCTTTTTGGTCAAGACTTAGAATTTTCTCAGCCCTGTGCAAACCAGATTGGTTGTCTGGTTTACAAATAGGGTTCACCTTATTCATTTTCCTTTCACTGGGAATTACCTTGCTGTGCTATTCTTTGTCTAGTGTCAGAATATTGTCTTTTTAAAATAAATTTTGTCTAGTTTTCTAGTTATTGAATGTGGAATGGGTAATCCACTACCAGGTTTTTCTTCATGGTCAGAAGCAAAAGGACTCAGTATATTTATTGAACAAAGAAACTCAAGTCCCCATTTCATGATCTATGGTAAGCCTAACACTTTCTCCCAAATCCTCAAAGTTTCCTGGAGAGTCTATTTATTATTTCTTAGTTCTTTATCCACTAACATTCACTCCTAGAGAATGAGTACTGACTAACAGAGCATTATCACACTACAACAGAGGACAAGTAGATACTTAAAATAGAATATTTGACATCAACAGTCTTGAAGATACTTAGCCATCCATGGTAGGGAATTTCTTACCGTATGTCTGCCCTACAGAGGTTCCAGTCTGAGCCAGTCTTTGAGATCTGTTAATTCTCCTTTTTAAATCCCTTTGTCTGTATTCTTTCTGTATCCAGTTCTGTAATTCCTAACTCCTCTTTCTCAATCCACCAACTTTAGTCTAAGAATTCTCATAACTTGATTAAGCAGAGCAATTTAGATTTTTCTATTCAACCTTCTTCTAGAAGAGTGGCTTTCAATTCTGGCTGCTCATTAGAATCACCAAGAGGAACTTTTATGAATTCTGCTCCGTAGGCTTTATCTGTAGCCAACAAGATCAGAGTTTCCTGATGAGCACTGGGTATCTCTATTTCTATTTTTAAAGGTTCCCTGGTGATTCTCAAGTGCAGTCAATTGAGAACCATTGCTGGCAATCTACCCATGAGGACTGTCTTTCTCAACTGGAAAGACCCTGTCAGGTGTTTTTGTCAACAAAATCACCATGTACTTCTTTTTTCTCACCCTGAAAAGCACGAAAAATCAGCATAAAATTTGAAATTTTTATTCTTATCTATTCTTTTAATCTTACCTGGTCCCGGATCAGATAATTCAAGTTGGATGTTGTCTTCTAATGTTCCCAAAATGAGAGAAAAGGAATAGGAAAATGTATTTCTTCCTGTATAGAGCAAAACCCATAAGTCATATTTTTTCCTTATCCTTATAATCCTCACATCTTTTAATACTTGATGCATTTTAAAACTTAAACAGGTTAGGGTTTAGCATCTCAAATTCTGCCAGTTTTTAGTTACTTCTAGTCTATACAAGAATTTGATGTCATTATCCCATGGTAAAATTTTCTGAAATAGACCAATCCTTTTTATCCAAAACCAGAGAGGGAGTATCCATCTAGATACATGTGTCTGTTTTAAATACCTACTTTTTTAGCCACATTCTGGGCCTGAGTATATTTTAGAGGGTGGGGTATAACATTCTTGGGCTGCAGATTCTAAACCTTGACCCTTAATTTTCTTTATCTACACATTTTATATTAATTCTAAGAGAAGAAAGTGTGAGTCTCCAGATATCTGTCTTGTCAAATTTTTGCACGATTTCAAAGGTTCCTTAGAGAAGTTTCAGTATTGGCAACAGTAGATAGAACATTCTTAAAGATTTATACCAAGGAATGCACATTTCCTTCACTTTGTTTTGTCTATGAAGGGAGCCCATTTGGACCCTGGAATTAAACTGTCCACTAACTAGTTCATCATTGGAGATTCAGGGGAAAATTGTTAATTGTTGTCAATATCCTTCCTAAATTTAGGACCTTTCATCTATCACCTGATGGTAATACTTAAAAATTCTTAAAACACCTAAGAAAGCTGAGCTTCAAAGAACCTAATTGACTTTGTCCTTAGTCTCTTATGTGGGTATTAGCAAAGCCACTGGATCTTGGAGCTCCCAGATAATATTCTTTCCACTGTAAAATTGTGATTTATTTAACAGATACTTTTTGAAAGCTTAAATGTGGTACAGTAGTTCTTAAACTTTGGTCCTCCTTCACAAAATGGCCGCACATGCACAGAAACATGGGTATGACTTTTTATAATATTTTGCATGTACTTTCAGGGAGTTCTGTCATCATGGATCCCTCATTAACAACTCCTCTAGATGTAGGTTCAGGGGAAGAACAGAATACTTGGTATTTCAGCATTGAGTTTTTGAGAATGGTGGTGGAAAAGGCTACTTTTCCAACATTGTCACCTTAAGATCCAAGCAAATTTTCTTCCCAAGAAGGCAAAAATGTTATTGTTTGCTGTTTTAACCTCAGCCAATTCCTTAAAAATTAGCCCGTCTAGAAAAATTAGCCAGCCTAAAAAAGTCAGCCAGCCACATGCTGTCAAGATAATTCCTGGCTTAGATTGTGTACAACATTGCAGAACTTCTTTTTTGACCTTTATTGGCTTTTTACTGTTTGCACATTTTTCCTTCTTTTTCTTATTTGTTTTTAATAAAAAAGGCATTCTAATCTTAAGTATTTTCTATTTTCAATGGAAAAATTTCCTCCAAGAACCTGAGCCAATAAGAAATCTAAAAGACAAGATTAAGAGTCTCTTTCCCTCCACCGAAGGCAAGAATAATAGTGTGCCTCAGCAGATGTGTTTTGAAGTGAATTTGAGTATTTATCACATCTTTCACACAAAGTATTAAGCACCGTCAATGTGCCAAGAAAGGAGGTAGATTCTTACTGTTAAAGGTGAATAAGATATAGGGAGAGAGTATTTTGGGAACACAGAGGACAGAACAACTAACAGGATAGCCCTTTGTAAACACTTGTAGACTAGAGCAAAGCAAAGAGAAGCAATTACCCTGACCCTAAGACTTCTGAGATCTCGTGAGTCTGCAGTGACAGATGGCCAGTGAATCCCGGATGGCAGCAGGAAGGGGGGATAGTAACTCTATTAGTTGTTGTTACAGGTATCTGAATCTTACATATAATGGACACCTCGCCAAGAGAAAGTGGCTTCCCTGGCCTTTTTTTTTTTCTTCATACCTAACCTCAAGCTAATTGTTGGCCCTTTGTATTTCATTCCTTATTTGAGGCAACTTTTGATGTTCTTTTTTTTTTTTTTTTTGTCTTAATCAAACATCACTGTGCAAATGCACAACCTTGAGAGTGAATGAGTGCTTCCTTACATTTTGTCCCTAGGTCTCTGTTGTCTTATTTAGTCTTAGCCCTACCTTGAATAAAAAAGCATAAAGAGGAAGAGTAAGAAGGGATGGCCTTCCACCTAACACCCTGTGGCTAAGGTTTACAGAGGACTTGTGTGTGTCCACTGAAGAAAGAAATCTTCCCCTTTTTCTTCCTACAATGCCCTCTCACTCTGCTCAGGGTCAAGATCTTCTTGGGCATTCCCACAAAAAACCCTGAAAAGAGGATAAGGTAGAACATGCCAGAAATGTGCCAGGATGGTTGTTGCTGACTTAACATTTGGTTTTGGCCATTGTGGATTCTAAGTAGCATCTCAGACCCTTCTCTACCATTTGATATGAACATTGAGGTTTGCAACAAGTGCTACAAGAATTTTTCTTTCTGCTCACTTCTTAAAAACTTCTTCCATAAATCTAAACATGGTACGGGACAGCCCTAGGTAAGACTTAGAAGCCTTTGATGCCCAGGCCCCCTACACCAGGTCAAAGCCCTGCAATTCCCAGAGAAATCTGCAGCCTCATTCACAGGGAGGTGATGGGACCATTGCATGATTCCATTTCCCAAGGTAATTTATAGGTTAAAGAAAGTAATGCTTAGCTTAGAGGTGAGAAAGCTTATTGTAGGTTATGATCATCATCACTACAGCTCATTATTCATCCACTTTCTAATTTTGCAAAGCTCTTTTACTTGCATTCTCTCATTTTATCCTCACAATAGAGCCTGATATAAATTATATTTATCTTTATTTTACAGATGAGAAAGTGGAGGCAGAGAGAGTTAAAGGATCTTGCCCAAGAACACAAATGAGCAATAGTGTAGGAAGACCCTGGGCACAGATTTCCAAGCTAAACATTTGTTCCTTCTCTGCCTCTGAGCGCTGCCTTTTGCACCACTGAGAAAGGGCATTTGTGGCAGAAACTTTCCTGATGTCCTTTACCCCTGACAAGTGGGAGCAGTAAGTTGACTGCAACCACACTTATTTTGTTCATGGTGGTCTTCTTGGTGCTGATGAACTGAAGAGAAGATTATCTTCCAAATTCTCAAGGAATGTGCAGGAGAATAAATGACGGCCTTTTGTTTTTGACTCTCCATGTTCCATGAATTTATTTATTTATGTAGCATTTGATCATACATGGGATTTTGCTGTTGAGGCTAGACTCATCTTTCCCACTGGACTTTGTGTATCTTGGGTCTGGGGACCACGTCCTGAAACCGTATTATGCCTAGCACGGTAATGAAGCAAGGCAGGTGTGCATCAATATGTATGCATAGAGTGATGGCCTGAACACCACTAGCAGTGACACTAATGACATGTGTCTGCACATGTACTCATAGGGGAGGTCCTGCTTTGGGACTTTTCAACATTCCATCAATTTCCCTAACTGTGTTTCCTGACTCCCCAGTGTGGACAAAGGCAGTTTTCTGGTTCTCGCAGCAGACAACAAGGTACTTTCAGTCTGGTGATGTGCATCCCCAAACACAGCTTGCTTCTGCTTATCAGGGGGGGGTGGGGCTTCCTTCACTCTGGATCTAGTATCTCTTCTCTTCAGGGTGCCCACATTCTCCACTCCACAGGCTAGCTCTTCCTCTGCCATCCATCCCAGGCCCCATCTTATCTGCCCTCTTCTATTCCTCATGTTTTATACATCCATTTCTGGCATTACTGCCTCTGGGAGCACGTGTGGAAACCCTAAGGAAAGGAGGCCCGCCCCAGGAGTACCCAGTCACGTCTTCAAAGAGTTCAAACAAAAGAAAGATGTGAAGGGTAAAGAGGCGGGATCATTGCCACTGTTCTTCTGTTTGATCCCCTAAAATAGATTGTGAATGTGACTGCTCAGAATCTTTCCCTTGAGCCCCTGCCCCCTATTTTTTTTTAATGCTATGCCCCTTACTTCCCAGCCTGAGATGGTTGTGTGTTTGGAACTCGGGAGGGGGCGCGGGTGGTAGGCTGGGGGTGGGGAGGAGGGAGATGTTGGAAAAGAGGCCAGGCAGGGCTGGCAGCCCCCTCTGGATTCTCACATCCTCTCCTCTGCTCCCGCTGTCCTACCCACGGGTGTGAAAACATCAAGGAAAATTGCTCCACTTCTGAGGAACTGCTGTCTGACAGTTCTAGAACCTGTAACCTTGGTTTCAGGTATTATTGGCACATTCTTTAATTTGTCCTCTGGGATGTGGGTAATTAAAGGTTATGAGATTTGGGCAATTATCCAGCACCTTCCCTCCCAGTGCAGACAGCAAATATTAAAACGCTGGCCCGCGCTCGCCTCTCTGCCGTCAGCAGCCTTGTTCGCTTTCACACGGATCACATCCTTCCATGCCGTGCTTAATTGGGAATAAAGGGGCCTTTCATGCTCTCGTTCACCTCTCCGTGATTTTTCTCACCTCCCTTTTGGTTTCCTGGGGGAGGCGTGTGAATGGACTCAGCCTTGCACCGTGTGTCCTCAGTGGTAGCTAGTGTTGTTCCGTCACTTTGCCACGTAAATATTTTGCATTCAAGGAGCTGTGTGTGCAAGCTGCCTTTCCCAAGCCTTTTTTGCTTTTGATTTAAGCAAGCTCCTCAGAAACCCAGCTCTGTGCCCAGCCTTAGGATTTTATTCCTAGAGAGTGAAGCAGTACACATTTAATCAGGTCTTAAGGTCCTGCTGCCACAGTTCAGTCAGACTCACTCCCCCGCACCCCCTGGGGGAGCACTTTTGCCACATAATCACCTGCAGGCTTGTAAGCTCTTTTTACAAAGTGTGGCACGATGCCTTACTTTTGCCGCAGACTGTGATTCCCTCACTCACCCATTTCCCACGGGCTCGCTCCAGCCTATGTGCAGGTGCGTGAAAGAAAGTCTCTGTTCTGAGTACCTTGCCCTTTAGCAGTGCCTGCTGCTTATGAAGCCTAATAGTGACCGGCACAGGTATCTCTCTCCTCTTCTCAACCACCCTACTAGGTAAGGATATTTGCTCTCTATTTTACAGATGAGGGAATGGAAATTGATCGGTAGAGTTACTTACACAGGATCACATAGTAAAGTGTTAAGCTGAGAGTCAAATGCAGATTTACTCTGTCAACCATATGACGACAGGAGCAGAAACAGGAGCAGCTGACATTTTCTGTGATGACCCAAAAGATAATGTTCCTCCTTATAAAGTATGGCATGGTTGAAATTCACTCTCATGTCTCACTTGTACCAAAACTATATAAATTTTTCTTTTAAATGCAGGTCTTATCTTGCTCTGAAATGCTCATTTCTGATGTCTGTGGTTGTGTGTGTGTGTGTGTGTGTGTGTGTGTGTGTGTGCGCCCACGTGTGTACATTTGTGTTTGGAGGGTGAGACTGGGAGAGAATGCTTAAGAAAGGTAACTCAGTCTCTTGGTTTAAAACATTCTCTCTGATGAAAAAGCATGTGCACGTGTGCACACACACTCACACATCTGATGGTGTCTGTGTGCTGGTCATACCTACATAAAGACTGTTCACCCTTTTAGGGAATTCCCCTTCTATTTCCTCCTTCTGAAGATGTCATCTGGGTATAGGTTAAGTACTTTCAAAAGAGCAGAGACACATGACCTTAGGGCAGGCGTCTGTCTCTAGGTCAGGCCTGGCCTCCACAAAGAGGTCCCAGGTTCTTCACGGACAGTGGAATCCCCTCTTGGTGTCCCCAAAGTGCACTTATTCCCGTAGCTGTTGGGTTTTACACTTGTATCTATTGCTTATAGACAGGCGTTCTGCCATTGTCTCCAGTTATAAGCTTCTTGCTTTCTGTACCTTTATTTTCATGGCCTTTTGGCAGACCCCAGTGCTCCCAGGTGCTTTCTCTACCCTGCACTACTGTGCACTGTAATCTGTAAGGTGGCCTCAGGACTTAGCCACTGCTACTCTGGGTCAAGTCAATATGGCATCTCTCCGAATTTGAAGTGGTTCTGAAAAGCGTTTTTACAACCTCTCAGGTTCAGGGAAGTGGAACAGAAAACCCCCACCAACTGGAACCCACCTAGATATTTCTATCCCAGCTTTTGAGTCCCAGCCCCAAAGATGGAGAGGAGAAAATGAGGCCCTTTGCACCTGATGCCACGCCCAAAGCTCGGCCCCCATCTCGACACCCACAATGTTAGACTTGTCTCTGGAGTCCTGTTGTGAATTCTTCCCCCCTCTGTGAACTGTTCCAGTTTCAGTTCTCCAATGTTTGGCTCGTTGCAATTCTAAAATCCTTTCATCACTCCACAAAACTTTATTTTTCTTTTGAAATGTAAGAGCATGGCTTTCAGTCTACTGGCTTAAATAATTTCATTTTGAAACCCAAAGCCTAGGAAATGATGTTTTTAATTCTTGGTGGTGTTACCTTCCCTCTGAATGGATAAATGGCATGACCAGGTGGGAAATGGCAGGGCAACCGATTTTACGAGGGTTGGAAAATCCATCCATTTATTATTACTAAAGATATCGTGACCTCTAATCATCATGAGAGCAGATCAGGACTGGTGTTTGAGAAATTGAGGGAAGGGCTAATGGTGAAAAAGTTACTTAGATGTTATTTAATTGTATATGATGTACTAGAACTCCGGAACTGACAAGAGAGAATATTTATGAGAATCCAAAATAGGTGGGTGGCAGCCATAGGCTGGTTGGATTCCCAAGAGAAGAGAGTGCAATCCAAAACCCAAAAACAAGGTGCACATAAGTTTGTATTGTTAAATTATTAGATCACCTGTTGCCATATGTCTGTATCCAGCGAACCCCTCCTCTCCTAGCAGCCCTGGAGGTGATGCTTTGCTCGTCTGTTTCTTCTGCTGGGCTGTGAGGGTGACAGCCATGCCTTCTTCATCTTTATAACTGAGCATCGAAGAACTGTGCTGGACACACAGGCATTTGTCAAATGAATGTCTCCCACAACAAGACAACGCTGACATCATTCTGAACAATGTCTCACAAATTGTAAGAATTTAGAAGAGAACCATCAATCCATAGTAAGGCAAGGAGGAAAGGAACAGTTCCAGGGTCAGCTCAATATAGAACAAGGAAAAAAAAATCTGTGTGGTTCCGTCCAGATGACTGCCACTCACAAACTGTCTCTGGGCTCCAAGACTTAATTCTTAAATCTCCTGGGGTCCATTATAGTGGCCAGAAGACGAAGCAAATGCTTCCTGTCTTCAATGGAACAGATCAGGAAATTTCCTGTACTTGATCAGAGCCAGTAGAGATATCCGGGTGTCAGGATGGGCTTTCAACACCCTGAAAGGCACCACCCAAGATTGAATTGAAAACTGATCTTATCCCTGCATGCATTTACATAATCCATTGGTGAACATATTTTTGTAGAAGGTTACACCAAGTACTCCCTCTAAATACATGAAGTTCTAAGTATAATTTTATTTACATTTGTGTGTGTGACTGTGTGTTTCAGCAATTTTTTGCAACTTGTATTAAATTCAGGAGAGAACTTCTACTTGTAATGTGGATAGTATCAGGTGGGTTTGAGAGAGCCTGTCTTTCTCTCCAGCTGTCAGTAGGCGGAGCTCATGCTTCATGCACGGCTCCTGGGCTTCTGGGCTGCCTGTTGGAGGCTGGGCGGAGGGGAGGCTGGGTGGAGGGAAGAGGGAGATGGGTGAGGTGCATTAAGAGAAGAGAGATGGTATGAAGCAGATCTGACATGGGAGGGAAATTTTTTTAAAAACACCTATTTTTTTCTCAAATGTCACCACTTTTGTGCATAGTGTTTTGAAAGATAGAAAATGTGTGCCATTTAGAATAAACCCATAACTATCCAACATCTACTCCTTTCTACTACCTTTCCACACAGGAAAAAGCTTCTTCTGGAAAAGTGTGGTTTTTATTGCAATTACACATTTTTCTGAACTGTGTGTTGGAAGTTACTTTATTACATTTACCAAGGAAGCCTGGTAAATTTAATGGAATGTGCTTTTGAAGCCAGGATCCTGGCAAGGAGGTAGCATCAGAGTTGGCTTTGATGAAAGTGGAGCCTTTGCCTGTGAAAAGGTTTCTGGAGAGAGGGATGAGGGGGGGCGACTGGTCAGGGGGATGCCCACGGGGAATGCAGCACCATGTGTTATAATTCAGGTTATGAAGAGCAGGCATGTGGGTACACGTGTGTGTGTGTGTGTGTGTGTGTGTGTGTGTTTTCTGAATCAACAATTTAGAGAATTTAGGCCAGCTTGAAATTCATTGTAGAAATTCTGCCAACCCGTCCATATCCAGCCCCAAAAGAAAAATAAATAAAACTCATCACAAGCTTGGAGAAATTTCTCAAGAGGAGAAGCATTATCACTGGCTTTTTTCATTGATTCAGGGGACAGTGTCTCAGAAACAAAGAATAAAGGCTTTCTTAAAAATGGCTTGTGGTGGTATTTTTTTTTTAATAGCGAGTTTCAGGTGCCATTTGTTAAAGGATCTACGCTTAAATATTTACTAAAATTCAGGAAGAAGTAGCTCATACTTCAAGCATTCTATTTCCCTCGTGTCTGAAGTTTCCTTTAAAAGCAGAGGTTGCTGCTTTAATATATCTTTCAGCCAAACAAAAAAGACCCACTCTATTTTTTACCAAGATTTTTGCCAGCTGAGCTTCTGTGCACCTGGGGGCCCTGCCTGGTGCGCTAAGTGAACAGTTGGAGAGTAGCGCCATCTTGTGGCCCCGATGGAAATTAAAAGGTGACCAATAACACGGTCTGAAATACCTGAATTTTTCTGAGTACCTGAGGCAAATTGAGTTAGAATACTTCCTACTAGCCTCGCTTTGAGGTCCTGGGGTTTCTCTCAGCAACTGGGAACTAGCCTTGCACTTATGTGGATTAGTTTAGGTTTTCATCTTTAGTAAATTGAGCTGTTGTGAAGGAGACCTTTATGCTTTTCAAGGTCACTTTCTACTTAGTATGAGTGATTTAAAACTCTAGTGCTGACATTAGTGTCTGGGTAGGAGGAACTTCCTGAGAAGTGAGAGGAGAAAAGCATCTTTGAATTAGGAAGGAAGCTTGAAAGGTGACCAAGAAAAGAGAAAACCTCTCAAATGCTGTAGGAGGAGCTCTTGCTTCACAGTCCACTTTACTTGGCCTATTTCTGAAATTTATTTTTCTTCTTCTTCTTCTTCTTCTTCTTTTTTTTACCTGAAAGCAGAACCATAAGATTTTTCTTTGTTAAATGTCCTGAAACAGAAAGGATTGTAAACCAATAACGAAGAGTTGTTTTTAAGAGGTTCTATTTTTCAGATCTGTTTAACTGGTCCTGTGATATTTATCATCATCATCCATAGTAGTTTTCTGGGACAGGCTACCTTCCCATGGAACCAACGAATATTCAGAAATCTTAGAAGAATACATGCTTTCTTTGTGGAGGGTGTCAGTAATATATATTCTAGTGTGTTCTACAGTATTACAAGTAAGTAGTCTTGAAGCCAGGAGCCTTATTTTTGATCAGTAAACAATATTTTTCTTAATAACTGCAAATTTAAAAAAATTTTGGTAACTATCAATGGTGATGAAAGTTAAGTAACTTATAGTGGTGATAATTTTGCAATATATACCAATATCAAATTGGGATATTGTATACCTGAAACTAATACATTATGTCAATTATATATCAAAAAGAGATTGAAAATGCATGAAATAAAGCCTCTATCTTCATTTAAAATATGTTCATATATAAAATATATACGCATATGTGCATTCTTGGAGCATTGAAAGACTAGGGGTTCAGCATTTGGGTCACTTAGAATCAAGTGAAACCCATTCAGATCTCAGCTACTGACGAGCTGGATAAATCTGGACAAATTGTGACAGACTGAACCTCAGTCTATAAAACCATCACATAGGGCTTTTGTGATGATTAAGGGAGATAATATGAGTCAGACACTTAACACTGCTTCATTGTATGATGGAGATAGATAAATTCTCATCAGTTGCTGGTGTTGGAAACTTTGATTCCTAAGGCAACTTCAACAGAGCCTGGCCCTAGAGGAGCCTCAGATGTTCCTGATTCCATGTGAACCATCACAGAGGACAAATGGCATTTGCAGTTTGGTTGAGTTCTGGTGAATAGCTTTGCTTCAATCCCACCAGGTAGGAATTTGGACCAATACATTATCCGTCCTACAAGGACATAGCTGCACTCAAAAAGGACATCCTCTGGCATTCTCTTAGGCTAGCACTTCCTAAACTTTTTGCACCACAACCCCCAGTGTGTGTCAGTACACTTGATGGTATCCCACTGCTCTCTGGGCTCTGATGATATTTCTTCATTCTTTTACCTTTCTCTCAGACTTTCTGCTCCTCTTTCTTCTGGCAGTTCAAATGTGCTTGAGCCCCTCTCCTGAATTTTTCATTTCGTTTATTCTACTGTCCAGCTCTAAAATTACTAGTTTGTTTTCTTTCACAATGTCTATCTCTTCATTGATATTCTATGTCTAGTGAGGCATCATTCTTGTACTTTATAAAAACTCCATTAGACACAGTTTCCTTTAATTATTTGAATGTATTTAAAATGCCTCATAGGGGCGCCTGGGTGGCGCAGTCGGTTAAGCGTCCGACTTCAGCCAGGTCACGATCTCGCGGTCTGTGAGTTCGAGCCCCGCGTCAGGCTCTGGGCTGATGGCTCGGAGCCTGGAGCCTGTTTCCGATTCTGTGTCTCCCTCTCTCTCTGCCCCTCCCCCGTTCATGCTCTGTCTCTCTTTGTCCCAAAAATAAATAAAAACGTTGAAAAAAAAATTTTAAATGCCTCATATAACACTTTATGTAGTAGGCTGAATCATGGCTCCCAAAGATATCAAGTCCTAATATCTGAAACCTGGAAATGTTACTTCATTTGGGAAAAAAAAAAGACTTTTTAGATATGGTTAAGAATCTTGAGATGGGAGGCGGGTCATCTGCACTGTCCAGGTGGGCCCTAAATATAAACACAAGTGATCCAATAAGAGAGAAGCAGAGAGAGACGTGACACCACATACAGGAGAAAGTGATGTAAAGACAAAAGCAGAGATTGCTAATGGCTTAATAGGAGAATGATCTTCCTTCTAAGTGATCACGGGTGAAAAATTTACCAAACTTTTACCAAATGAGCGCAACATAGAATTCTCCAGATGTAGGGGCGCCTGGGTGGCGCAGTCGGTTAAGCATCCGGCTTCAGCCAGGTCACGATCTTGCGGTCCGTGAGTTCGAGCCCCGCGTCGGGCTCTGGGCTGATGGCTCAGAGCCTGGAGCCTGTTTCCAATTCTGTGTCTCTCTCTCTCTCTGCCCCTCCCCCATTCATGCTCTGTCGTCTCTCTCTGTCCCAAAAATAAATAAACGTTAAAAAAAAAAAAAAGAAAGAATTCTCCAGATGTATAATCTGTTCTTTTTATGTCTTTTTCCTCACTACCCGTCATCATTGACTGCTAAGCCAATGCACATATACTAGTTTGTTGTCATCGTTTCTTGGTTTTTGGTCAAAGCACCATCCCAAATCAAAGAAATTTGTCTAATGGTTAAGGTAATGCCAGCTACAATCATAGAAAAACAACCTCCAACTCTTAATCCCTTAACAAAGGAGCATTTATTTTTCACTCTTGAAATAGTTCAAAAAGAGTAGAGCTAGTCACATGGATCTCTTAGACAATTCTGCTTCAGACAGTGAGCCAGGGCTCTTGGCTTACTCCGTTTCGTGGCTCTGTCATGCTCAGAGTTCTCTAAGTAATTGCCACTTAGTCAAAATATGGTTTAAATAAAAGAGTGCATAATTATTCAGGAGACAGTACATAATTACTCAGGAGAATTTTTTTTTTTGACACAACTGGGAAGTGGTACTCATCATAAGCCACATTTCATCAATTTGATTGGCCAGAACTCAGTGAGTTGGCTACAGAGAACTGCAAACGGGCAGGGGTGGGGAACCGAGATGTCATCTAGTTGAACATTCAGTTGGAATACAAAATGAGTTTTGGTGATCATGCTAGTACATACCAAGAAAACTATTTTTTTCATGAAATATTGTTTTCTTCTTTATTGAGGTATACTTGGCACAAAATAAACTGCATATATTTAAATTGTATAACATTATGAGTTTGAGATACATATATACCTGTAAAACTATCAACGTGGTCAAGAGAATGAGTGTATCCATCACTTCACTATATTCCTTGGGCCACTTTGTAATTCATTTCTTCCCCATTTCTCATAACCAAGCAACAGATCTGCTTTCTGTCAGTATAGATTAGATTGCATTTTATAGAATTTCATATAGATGGGATAATAGAACATGCTATTATTGGTCTGGTATTTTTTCATTCAGCATAATTATTTTGTGATTCATCTATGTTGGATGTATCAATGGTTTTTTTTATATTGCTGAGTAATAGTCCATTACATAGATATATTACAATTTGATTATCCATTCATTTGGTTGAATGTTTAGGACTTTTCCATTCTTTGCTATTGCACGTAAAGATGCAATGAACATTTGCATATAACTTTATTTGTGGGCATTTGCTCTCATTCTCTCGAGTAAATTCTCAGGGGTGGAATGGTTAGGTCATATGGAAGGTATACCTTTAACTTTTAAAGATATGGTCACATATTTCCCAACCATTTTACGTTCATATCAACAGTGTATGAGAATTCAGTTGCTCTCTATCTTCATCAACATTTGGTATGGTCAGTCTTTCCAGTTTGAGCCATTCTAAGTGGATGTGCTAAATCGTATCATTGTGGCTTTAATTTAGAATTACCTAATGCAGGGGCGCCTGGGTGGCGCAGTCGGTTAAGCGTCCGACTTCAGCCAGGTCACGATCTCACGGTCCGTGAGTTCGAGCCCCGCGTCAGGCTCTGGGCTGATGGCTCGGAGCCTGGAGCCTGCTTCCGATTCTGTGTCTCCCTCTCTCTCTGCCCCTCCCCCGTTCATGCTCTGTCTCTCTCTGTCCCAAAAATAAATAAACGTTGAAAAAAAAAATTAAAAAAAAAAAAAAGAATTACCTAATGCATACTGATACTAGGCATATTTACACGGCTATTTTGCCATCTATATATTTATGTTGGTTAAATTACCATTCATTCTTTTGTTATTTTTTATTGGGTTGTTTCCCTTCTTATTGAGATATAAGAAACTTTCTTGCAAAAGAGTTGCAAGTCCTTAGGCAGATACATGTTTGGCAAATATCTTAGCCCATACTTGCCTTTTCATTTATATAACATGGACTCCTGAAGACTAAAGATACTTAATTTTGGTGAAATCCTATTTATTGATGTTTTACTTTTCGTAGCTTATGGTTTTGATGGCCTACTTAATAAATCTTTAACAAGTTCAAAGTAAGATTTCCTTCTATGATTTCTTCTGGAAGTTTTATAGTTCTAGTTCTTATATTTAGGTTAACGACTCATTTTGGGGAAATTTTTATATAGTGGAGAGAGGTAAGGGTTTAGGTTTATTTATTTGCATCTGGCTCCCTAATTGTCCCAACATTATTTTGTTGAAAAGATTATCCTTTCCCCATTAATTAATTTAGCACATTGTCAGAAGTCAATTCACCATATATAAGGGGGTCTATTTCTGGACTCTATTCTTTTATTTTGATTAACCTAGTTTGTTTGCATTTGCACATCAATGTTAGAAACAGCTTGCTAGTTGACACACAGGCCCAAAAAAGCCTGTTGCAATTTTGATTTGAGATTGCATTGAATCTGTCAGTTTGGAGAGAATTGATGTCTTAATAATATTGAGTTTTTGAATCCATGAATATTTGGGTCTTTAGTTTCCCATTCTAATGTTTTGTTAATATTCAGTATACAGGCCCTACACATCTTTTGTCAAATCTATTCCAAGTATTTCATATTTTCTGGTGCCACTGTAAATAATGTTGCACTTCACTTTATGATTGTTTTTAGTGTATAGAAATACAATTGATTTTTGTATATTGACCTTCTATTTTAAAATCTTGCTAAATTCATTTGTTAGGACCAGTAGTTTTTTTGGTGGAACCCTTAGGATTTTCCATACGGACGATCATGTCATCTGTGAATGACAGTTTTACTTTCAGATCTTTTGCTTGTCTTATTTAACTGGCTAGAACCTTTAGTACAAAGTTAAACAGAAATAGAACAGATATCCTTTCTTGTCCTTTGTCTCGATTCTAGCCTTTTATCTGTCACCATTCTGTGTGATTTGAGTGTGGGTCTTTTGTAGAAGTCCTTTTTCAGGATGAGGAAGTTCCCTTCAATTCTACCTCGCTGAGATTTCTTATTCTTTTTTTTCTTTTATTTTTAACATGCTTATTTTTATTTATTTATTTTTTTTTAGAGAGAGAGAGCACACGAGCAGGGGAGGGGCAGATGGGCAGGGGACAGAAGATCCAAAGCAAGCTCTGTGCTGATAGCAGAGAGCCCAATGCTGGGCTTGAACTCATGATCCATGAGATCATGACCTAAGCTGAAGTCCGACGCTTAACCCACTGAGCCACCCAGGCGCCCGAGATTTCTTACCCTAAATGGGTATTAGATTTTGTTAAATGTTTTTTTTTTGCATTGAAACTATTGTATCATTTCTTCCCCTTTCCAGTCCCTATAAATCACTGGATTACTTTTTCAAATGTGGAACTAATCTTATTAGAATATCTTTTTACTTTCAACCTCTTTGTGTCATTATCTTTAAAGAGTATTATTTGAAGGCAGCATATTGTTGGGTCTTGCATCTTTATCGAGTGTGACAATCTCTGCTTTTTAATTGGCAGGTTCAGATGATGCCTATTTAATATGATCATTGAGACGGTTAATTTAAATATAACATTTTGTCATTTGTTTTCTTTTTTTATCAACTGTTTTTCTTTTTGGCATCCTTTTTATCTTTTTGCCTTCTTTGTGGAATAATTGAATAATTTTTTAATTATCTCCTTGTTGTCTTTGTTGGCTTATAAGTTAAACTCTCAGTTTTATTCTTATAGTAGTTGTTTGAGGGTTTATTAGATGCAACATTATCTTATCACAGTTTATGTTCAAGTAATATTATACCACTTTACATATAGAAACAAGTTTATTTCCATTTTCTCTCTCAAGACCTTTGTGCTGTTGTTAATATGCATTTTACTTCTCTGTACATTATATGTCCCACAATTCGTTATTATTTTTTATTTAAGCCATCAGTCATCTTTTAGAGAGACTTACAAAATGAAAAAGAATGTTTTCCCTGTGCCCATGTATTTATATATCTGGTTTCCCTCACCTTTGTGTAGATCCAGATTTCCATCTGGCATCATTTTTCTTCTCCCTGAAGGACTTTCTTTAACATTTCTTATATTGGAGGTCTAGCGATAATGAATTCTTTCCGTTTTCATACTGTCTCACAATTTTTTTTTACTTTACCTTCAGTTTTGAAAGATATTTTCCCTGGGAATAGGGCTATAAGTTGATACTTTTTTTCAGGTCTTTGAAGATGTCGCCCCACTATTGTCATGCTTACTTTCTTTCCAACAAGAACTCTGAAGTTGTTTTTCTTTTTTCTTTTCTTTTTTTTTTCCCTGTTTCAAATATATTCGTTCTGTTTTTAAGATTTTCCCTTAATCACTGATTTTAGTCATTGTCCTATGATGTGTCTTGAAGTAGTTTTATTGTGTTTGGGGTTTATTGGGATTCTTATATCTATAGGTTTATAGTTTTCATCCAATTTGGAAATATTTTAGCCATATTTCTTCAAATATTTTTCTAATACCCTCACTTCCAGGACTTCAATTCCATGTACGCTTGGCATCTTGAAGTTGACCCACAGCTCACATTGTTTTATTTTTATTTTTTCAGTTTTCTCTCTTTCCTTTTGGATCATTTAAATTGCTATGTATTTATTAAAAATTTTCCTGCCTTTTTTTATCAGCTGTTAATCCTATTCTTCATTACAGACATTTTATGTTTCATCTTGAAAAGTTTAGCATTCTCATATTTTATTCTACCTTCCTGAACATCTGTAATATTGACATAATAGATGTTTTAATGCTGTTGTGTATTATTTTTAGCATCTGTTTCATGAGTCCATTTTTATTGACTGATTTTTCTCCTCATGTTGGGTCATATTTTCCTGCTTCTTTGCCTGGCAATTTTTATGATATGCCAGACACTGTGAATTTTACCTTGTTGGTTGCTGGATAGTTTGTATAGCTTTAAGTATTCTCGATCTTTGTTCTGAGAGATATAATTAAGTTACTTGAAACAGATTGATTTTTTTCAGGGTTTGAATTTAAGGTAGGATTAGAGAAATCTTTGGTTAAGGACTGATTCTGCCTCAGTACTGCTCCAATACTCTTTGGAATACTTTATGTGATGCCCCCATGCACTGACAAGGTTTTTCAACCCTGGCAGGGTAGGAACACAAACTCTTTTCTCTGCTGTGTGTGAGCCCCACAGGCTCTTCCTTTTAGTCCTTCCTGCTGATCCTTTTCTGGCCTCAGCTAGTTTCTTAATATGCATGCACCAAGCAGTAATCAACTGAAGACTCCAAAGGAACCTTCTTCAGATCACCAGATCTCTCCACCTGTGCAGGTCTCTCCTTTCTGCGAGGCAATCTTATCTCTGGTTGTTGTCTCTGTCATTTTGAGCCTCCACGGGTTTCCCAAATTCTCAAATCTGTCCTGACACCTCAGGGAGACTTCTGGACACTGTTTGGATTCCCCTCCCTGCAAACCAAAATGAGAACTATCTTCGGGCATCATGATAGGAAACCACAGGCTCATCTCTTTTGTTTCTCTTCTCTCCCTGGTCACTCTCCTGCACTGCCTGTTGTCCAGTGGTCCAGCATCTGAAAACTGTTATTTCATGTATTTTGTCTGCTTAGCTCTTTAAAGTAACAGAGTAAATCTTTTGCTTCATATTCAATCATGGCCAAAAAATGGAAGTCCTTAAGTAGTTTGTGGATATTAATGTTGTGAGGAACATAATAGCCTGCAAGTAGCTCTAGAAAATGTCCTAGAGGGTACTACGGCATTTGACAGTCCTGTCTTGCTCCTGATACCCACTTGCAAATTGAGGTAAATACTCAGCAGCCAGCTTGTTCACTTTAATATCTACCCTCTCTGGGAGGTTCTATTCTATTTTAACTCTCAATACAGGATATAATGGCTCGCATTTTTGTTCACACTTTGCAGCATGAAATCACCCTTGCCCAGCTTGAATTGAACCGAGTGCCAGCCCTTTGCTTGGATCATTGCCTGGTTCAATTTGGCTATAAATATAGCTAAAATACTGGTTTCACACCTGATTATTTTGGCCATTATACTATAAGCAGATACAGTTTGCTCCTGGCTAAGTATTCTGGTGGCCACTTTTCACTGTAAAATGTCAATATGGTCATGCTTTATAGCGATGACCTTCGTATGCATAATTGAATTTTTCTGGCATTGTGGAACTAGAACACATCTGCAAATCACAGCTGGCAACCGCTCTGGTTAATCTCGGTGTAAGGACAGCTGGACCAAAGAATGTACATCCAAAAAGAAAGATATCCAAAACAAAAACCCCAAAACATGATGAGAACAAAGAGCGGATATAGAAATTCTGGTTTATTAATTCATTTATTTACCCAATATCTCCTTGAGTTAAATAGTAGATTATACAAGCAGTCCATCCTGATGTAAACACAAAGTAATGTTTAGTACATTATATCTTGTGTTCCACAAAACAAGTTCATACAGTTGTGAAGGAAAATAGTTTTAAAATCTCAACTGATGTGAATTTGTGGTTGTTTTTCTTGGCATTGCTGGTTGCCCCTTGACTCTTGACCAGGCCACAGTTAGAATTTGCATACTCAGTGTTTCAGGGTAGTGATCATACACACAAAAGAGAGAAAAGGAAAGTTTTTTCAGCATTTGAATTTCACAAGTATAGGTCTCTTACTACAGAAAGGAAAACAGCAAATCTCTTAAGGTCTGATGCTAAAATGTCCCCCAGAATTGAAGAAATGAAGAGAGTTGGAAGGAGAACATTTTGAGGAGCTTTCTGGGCTCCTAACAGAGGGTACATTACACTCTACCATATTCCATGCTCAGTCTAGGAGGGAGAGGAAGGAATGGCAGAGGCCTCAGAAGGCTTATAGAATCCATATGCAAAAGGACATATGCTCCCTTTTATGTGAGAACCTGGACAGGTAATAAGAGCCTGTAGTGGAAATGCCCAACTGGCACTTCCAGAAAGACATGTCCAAGACCAATGCATTGTATGCCCCTTCATTTCAGCAAGATGCAGATACTTCAGAACAATTCTTGCACATCTGAGAACAGCTCCAAGCTTCCTTCAGTTGAGAATAATAATAGGCTTCCAAAAGGAAGTTAGTCAAGAATGACTCAGACCCTGGGTCCTTGCTGACATAGGCCAAGACATTTCAGCAGAGACCTGCAAAGATCAATATCCAGGAACAATGATGTCCACATTCTCTCTCCTGACACCTTGTATGTACCTCTTCATCATGCCCTGTGATAAATCTCTAAAACTTAAACATGACCCTGGAGGGGGAAGAAACCCTGAAATGACCAAAACAAAATTTCTGCTACCTAGCAGAATAGGGGATTTTTTTTTTCAACGTTTATTTATTTTTGGGACAGAGAGAGACAGAGCATGAACGGGGGAGGGGCAGAGAGAGAGGGAGACACAGAATCGGAAACAGGCTCCAGGCTCCGAGCCATCAGCCCAGAGCCTGACGCGGGGCTCGAACTCCCGGACCGCGAGATCGTGACCTGGCTGAAGTCGGACGCTTAACCGACTGCGCCACCCAGGCGCCCCAAGGGGATTTTTAATAAAAGTAATAAAAAATATGACTCATCATAGCAAAGTTACTTTTCTTACACACCTGAAGTGTGTAAGAAGAAGTGTAGCAGAAGTTTATGTGATACATTTAAACTTACTGTTTTCTGGGCCTCTTCTCTAATGTCAGCATTGTGAAAGGTATTTATTCAGTAAGCCCTGGGCAGATATGCAATTAGAACTCAGAGGAGGAACTTGAGATGATATATCTGTTATTTATAGCCTAAACCAATCCACCTCAAAACAACTATTGTTTATCATCATCCAGATGTCTTTGTGTTGGATGGACTTCAGATGCTCTAGGCTGGGCTTGGCTTGGTGGTTCTATAGATTGGCTGGTACAGCCCTGTACCATGTGGGTTTTTTTTTGTTTGTTTCCTTGGACCAGCAGTCCAGCCAGTATGGTTTTCTGTGGTTAAGGTAGAAGTGGAAAGTCCAAGTAGAAACATTTAAGGTCTCTTAAAGCTTAGCCCCAGAATGGGCACACTGTCACATCTGCCCACATTTATTGATCAAAGCAAGTCGTGTGATCAAGCCCAAAGCAAGGAATGGGAAAGTACACTCCCCCCTCCCCCCCCCTCCCCCCCCCCCCCCCCCCCCGCCCAAGATGTGGCCATGGCAATGATGTAGATTCAGGAAAGGTGAAAATTTGGGACTGTTCAACTGACTACAGATGGGAATGAATAGTTTTTGAGTGCCTATTGGTGTGCCAGACACTTTGGTAAGTGCTTTACATCTATGCACTTTCGTCTGTAAAAATGGTTTTATACAGCTGCATTGTTTTACTTTGTTTTTAAGAATATGAGGAAACTGAGGCTCAGAGAGGCCAAGTAACTTGCTCATTATGTATAGTTAATTTGAGACTGACTTCAGATTCCAACCTACCTCTGTTGAAAACCAAAGCCTATGATTTGGAACAACCATGGTGTTGGACAGGTCTCAGTTTTCCTGACATTCATCAAGACCTCTTTTTCCTGAATGACCTTGACTCTAGAGGATTAGATAGCTCTGAGGTTTCTTCTTTTCCTTCTTTCATGTACAATCCTCTTTCCTTTTCCTTTTTGACTTGCTAATTAATTCAGTTACTTTTCCTTGATTCCTATTAGTCGGTAACACCATGATTGATACCATCTGGAAAACATTTATCTAAGTCTTGAGTGGAAAGTTTCACAGAACAGGAGATGTAAAAGGAGACCCCCAAGAGGAGCTATGCCTGCATAAGTGATAAATTACGAGCCTTTGGATTATCTGCCAGGAGCTCTCCCTCCAGGTTTGGGAGCAGCACCTTTCCTGCTGCAGTGCCAGCTGTATTATCTACCACATGTTCAGTAAAGTATGTGCCCTCTGAATAAAGTGGGGAGGGCAGAACCACTAGGCTTGCATAAACTAGCTTTCAACGGAATCTATTCTCCTCCAATTGTCTCAAGTGCCTTTTCCCTGGATAATCATGCTTCATACTTTTAGAAGCCCAGATCCCAACAGCTGGAGATAAAACTCCCCATGTAATGGAAGAAAACATGTTGATACTTTTAATTGGTCCCTGAAGTGAAACCCAAGGAACAATTCATTGGTTGATGGATTTGAGGCTTTCAACTTAGCAGAGCTGGGATAGCAAAGATAAACACATTAGAAATTTGTGGCTAATTATTAGAAAGTTAATTTTATTTCATTCAAGATATAATAATCAAGTGAAAATCAGTTTACTTGATAGCTGTAGAAGTTAATGATGCATCTACTTATATGTAAGCATGAGCACCTGCATTGTGGAACATGCTGTGGTTTTCTAGCAGTCCTGAATCCTCTGAGGGTCCTGAGCCCATGGACTGAAATAAGCAAAGCTTCTATTCCCAGCCATACAACTCCATTGCTCAAGTGGAAAACATCTAGGGAGATTAAAGAGCCCTACAAGCACCGAGAGCCTGGCCATCAAAGACACAAGAGAACTTCAAGTACTATACACCTGTGGTATTAGTCAACAGTTGTTGCAGTAACACTGCATAAAAATCTATTCCCAAATCTCAATGGCTTATAACAACAAACAGGCAAGCACTCAAATATTTCTTACTTGTGAATATGTAAATCAGTTTCTTGCTCACAGGACTGCAAGTCAGCTAGGCCCAGTTCTACTTCAGATTCAAGATCAGGTTTATGTCAGTTTCTGTACCTTTCCTTCTAGAACCCAGGTTCAAGGGACACGAGTTACCTGGGTATGTCATTACCATGGCAAATTGCAGGGACACCACAGGGCTGGAAGATTTTCTGTTTCTTAAAGTCTCAATTTGGAATAGGTACATCACCTTTGCTCATATTCCTTTGGCTAAACCAAATGACACGGCCTTATGTCAGCAGACCAGGAACATATGCCGTACCCCAAGGGAGGGTGTAGTGAATATTTGCTGAAAAAAGAATTCCATAAAACATACTTTTATTTTCATTTTTATAGACTCTGACCTTTGTTCTCCTCTTCTATACAATTTGGGGCGATTGAGAGTACACCAGTAGAGGTAGATATGTACTTAACTCATGGAGGAATAAATAGAATGAGGAATGTATAAATATCTTGTAAATTGTGAAATGTCATGCAATATTGCAAATAGAAAATGATTTGTTAGGTACCCATTAGGAGTATGAGCCATGGAATGTGAAGTGCTGACAGTAAATGATTCATGGGAGTGATTCTGACCCCAAAGCCTGCTAGTCTACACTGTATAAGGAATAGTGGTAAGGGCTGTATGGTTATCTCCTTAGACAGGGATTTGTTTATCCACTAACAAATATTTATTGGGGTTTACTATGTGCAAAGTACTTTTTGGTAGTGTTCAGAGTGAGTTCAGGGTTATAGGGTTGGTTGAAGGAGGAATGAAGACAGATATAAAGATGAATAAAATGTAATTTCTGCTTTCTGGAAGCTTGAACCCTGTAGTAGAAATAAAAAGTGTTCATAAAGAACTATGACTTTTTTCCTTCCTCCCTTCTCTTTCATCCCTCTTTTCTTTCCTTTTTCCTTCCATCCTTTCTATACTATGATGGGGCATAATATAATAGCTACGAGTACATACTCTGGAGCCAGATTTCAAGCAATTATTACTAGATTTATATCCCTAGGTAAGTCATTTAAGCTCTGTGTGCCTCAATTTGCTTATCCGTAAAATGGAGAAAATAATTGTAGTAGAAGTTCTTGTTGTCTCACCACATCCCCTTGGCATTTACTCTTACATGCTTAAGAATGCTTGATGTGGGTTATCTGTGAATCTTCTCCTGAGAACACTCTTTTTTCTATTCAGGGGAGTATGCTCAGCCCACTCAGAGGATCCCTAGAAGGAGCTCTCAATCCATGAGAGATGTGGGCTCGTGATAGGTACTTCATCTTCCACACATCTAGTTTGGGATGACTTTGAGGTTTATTCTTCTTATATCCCATTGTTTCTCAGTGATATTAAAATCCATTTATATATTATGATATCTGACTTGATAACCCATATTTCATTGTCTTCTTTCCTCCCTACCATACTTTCCAACTCCCTATTTTGTTTCCTGAGATCGCTACTGAAACAGACTACTCACACTTAAGTCTTTGTTTCATGGACTGCTTCTGAAAAATCTAACCCAAGACAATAATTGTACCTACATTTTATGGTTGTTATGAGGATTCAGTATGTTAACATGGATCTGAAACTCTTACATTGGTATCTGGAACTTAGTAAGCACTATGTAGGTATTAGCTATTATCCTAATAAAATGAAAGTTCTATGAGGGCAAAATATTCCTTAAAAGGCATAGTTTTCAACTAAAATTTGTAACCCATACAAAGAAATAGGGAAGTGTGGCCCACTCTTAGGAGAAAAAGGCAGTCTGCATAAATAGACTCTGAGGGCCCCGGTTGGATTTATTGAAGATTAAAACACCTGTTTTAAATATGTTCAAATAATTAGAAGAAAGCATTATCAAAGAATTAAAGGAAAATATAGTCTTGATGACTGAATGGGTAGGAGATTTCAACAGAGAAATAGAACCTATAAAGAGCATGAAATGGAAATTCTAGATCTGAAAAGTAAATTAAATAAAATGAAAAATTCACTAGGTGGGCTTACGAATGGTTTGTAAGTAGCAGAAGAAGAATCAGCGAATTTGAAGATAAATCAATAGAAATTATTCTATCTAAAGAATGGAGAGAGGAAAAAAATAAAGAAAAATAACAGCTTCAGAAGCTTGTGGGACAATGTCAAATGTTCCAACATACATATAATTGGATTCCACCAAGAGTGGAGAGAAAGAGGCAGAGAAATATTTAAAGAATTAATGACTCTAAACGTCCCCAGATTTTTCCAAGTTTGCATATTCAGTAAGCTCACCAAAACACAAGCAGTAAAAATACAAAGAAAATCATACTTAATTACCTCATGGTCAAACAGCAACAGGCCAAAGTTAAAGAGAGTATCTTGATAGTAATAAGAGAAAATTATAATTACTTGCAGAGGAAAAACAATGTGATTAATGATGACTTCTCATCAGAAACAGAGGAGGCCAGAAGACATCATAATAAGATATTCAGTATTGAGAGACAAAAACCGTTGATCAAAAATTCTATATACCAAAATATCCTTCAAAAATGAAAGAGAAATAGATACTTTCATATATACAAAAAAAGTGGGAATATTTATCAGCATAAGATCTGCCCTAAATGAAATGCAAAAGGAAATTCTCTAGGGTGGAGGGAAATGACACCAAAAGGTAATGCAGATCTATATGTAGGAAAGAAGAACATCCAAAATGGTAAAGATGGGTGTGAAAATGAGAGAATATAAACACATACACATTAAAAGATAAATGATTGGTTGAAGTAAAAATTATCACTATTGCAGGGATTATGATAAATATCGGTACAATATATTTAAAAACTATAGCACAAAGAATGGTGGAAGTAAATAACATTTTTCTCCAAGATGCTTATATTTTATTGAGGTAATTCACTATGGGTTGAAGGGAAAAGAAAGAATAAATGAAGGGGCACCTGGGTGGCTCAGTCGGTTGGGCAGCCGACTATAGCTCAGGTCATGATCTCATGGTCTGTGAGTTCGAGCCCCGCATCGGGCTCTGTGCTGATAGCTCAGAGCCTGGAGCCTGCTTCCAATTCCATGTCTCCCTCTCTCTCTGCCCCTTCCCTGCTTGCTCTCTGTGTCTGTCTGTCTGTCTGTCTGTCTGTCTCTCTCAAAAATAATAAACATTCAAAAAAATTTTTTAAAAAGAATAAATGAAGAATTTCAAGAAAGTAAATAGAAACCGAGTCATCAGTGTCTATAGGATACATCTATAGTAAGCAGTAAGAGGAGAATTCATAGCATTAAATACCAAAATCAGTGAAAAAGACAAATACATGAAATACCTAACTAAAAAAGCAGAAAAGGAACAATGAAACAGAAAGTAAGGGGAGAAATTTTAAAAGATAAAAGCAGAAATTTATAACAAATGAGAAACAATACAGATTTTTTTAAGGTTTACTTATTTTGAGAGAGTGTGTGCGTGAGTGAGGGAGGGGCAGAGAGAGAGAGAGAGAGAGAGAATCCCCCAAGCAGGGTCCCTGCTATCAGCACAGAGCCACAGGCGAGGCTCTATCTCACCAACCTGAGGTCATGACCTGAGCCAGAATCAAGAGTTGGAGGCTTAACCAACTGAGTCACCCAGGTCCCCCAACAATACAGTAGATTTAATAATAAAACACAAAGCTAATTGTTCAGAAAATTAAAAAAAATAGTCCACTTGCATTTGCTAATCTTTTTTTAAAAATTCTTTTAATGGGTACACGCAAACAAAGTTTGTTTTATTTATTTTTAGGTAGTCTCTATGCCCAATGTAGGGCTCAAACTCACAACCTTGAGATTAAGAGTTGCATGGTCTACTGACTAAGCCAGCCAGGTAACCCAGAATTTGCTAATCTAATTGAAGAGGGAGTTAGGGAAAAAGAAAGATAATAAGGGAGAAAACTCTTGTTTTCTGGTATAGAGGCAGAGGATAGCCATTAGTCTAACACTCCTGATCTCTCTGTCCCTTGGAGAGAGTGACTAAACTGGTGACTTCAGAGAGAAAGGGTAGCACTCATTGGATACCACTGGAGATGGCTAAGCTCTAATCATTCCTATGAAATTTAATAATCCAAGGAAGAGAATTAAACAAGGACCTTGACTTTCTGGTTTGGTCTGTATTTCAGAAATTATCACATAGCTTTCATGGATAAAGAAACGTTCTATACAGAATAATTTCCACAAATAAATAGGAAATAAAAGGATAAAATTATTAAGTCATCATTTTACAAGCCCAGTGAAATAACTGATTCAGACAGTGGTAATCAGTCATTTCACAAGTGCATTTAAATGGCGCTTCCCTGTGCCACACCATAAGCATCACCTAGGAATTTGTTAGAAGTTGAAAACTTTGGTCCCCAGACCAAACCTACTACATCAGAAACTCAGAGGGTGGAACTCAGCAAATGTGTTATGACAAACTCTCCAGGTGATCTTGATGGACATTAAAGGTTGAGAGCTGTTTTGTGCCACACTGGCGCACATTGTTTAATTCTTCAGAGAAATCGGAGAGGATAAGGGGTGTTCCATGGACATCCAAGTTTCCCATCCAAATCCTTGATTTTATTGCTTTTTTATTTTGTCCAGGGTGGAGGTTTGGAGATGACAGAAATGTCTTTGTATTGTAGAGGCTCAATAATGCTATTATGGTTCGTCTTCCGTTGGCTCTGACCCTTCAGGTAAGATTGTGTCTCAAACACAAGTGCAGAAAGGTCAGAAAGACCTTTTCAATCCCAATTTACTATTGAGACTATTAAATGGTAATTTTTATATCTGAAGCTTCCCTAAGGAACTGGGGCAAATTGAGTTAATCAAATTTTCTAGACTGCTTTGATTCCCTTACAGCCATATAGACCTGGTTCCTGTCATTTTGAATTCCTGAGCTTTTATTTTTGTCAAGAAGATTGGATAATATATTCACGTACTTAAAAGCAGCTTGCAATCCTCTGGCAAAATGGCCTACGTGTGATAGAAATGTTGCACCAACAATCTGTGCATTATTTTGAGGTTTTTATTTGGCTCTTGCAGGGTGCACAGGTATTCTTAATTTGTTCACACTCCTGGAGGGCTGAGTCTGAATTCTGTAGTATTCTCTTTGTAGAAAACCAAATACTGAATGACATAAGGTACCAAATTAGTGCATTTTGATGATCAAGCTGCTGTGGAGAAGATACTGTTTCTCTTTTGACATACTTTTTTGAGGTGGGTGTTTCCCTTGTAGTCCTTTCTGTTCAAGGTCCTTGAGGTACTAAAGTCTTCAAATACCTGTAGCTGAATTTCTCAGTGCATGTAAAGCAAATCACAATAATATAACAGCATTTCTTCTCACCCTTCCCCGAGGAAGGGAATTTCTGCCCATTACCCCAGTGTTTCTCCCAAGTAGTTCTGAGAGTCCCCAACTGGTGTGTAACGTGGGAGTGGTCAACCTTGTCCTCTTGTGTGCCCCGTGGTGCCTGCCACTGATCTGCCTTGTGAGTCCTATTCCAGCTCCCTGTGGTGATACCCCTCTGGGAGAGTCGACCCCAAAGCAGCAGCTAAGTGAATGGTGCCTGCTTAGGATAATGATGGAAGATGTCAGAACAGCTGCCACTAATCTTTGCTGCCATAACTGCGCTGCCAAGGTGCCTTATAAGGGTGGTATTCCCTACTGCTGCCCAATGCCCCCATGGTTTGATACTTGCAATGCATCATGATTATTTGTTGAATTAGCTTTGTTTGTTTTTGAGGATTCCTTGTCCGATATATTGTAGGATGTGTATGCTCTTCTATTGGAAGTACAGTAAAACCTTGGATTGAGAGGAACTTGTTCTGTGAGTGTTCCCCAAGATGAGCAAACATTTCTAATGCATTTTAAGTTGATAAATGAGCGATGTCTTGTAATGCAAGTAGTATGTGACGCCAAACATCACAGCTCAGCCACTGGTTCTTGAAATTCGCTTTGATATACAAGTGCTTTGGATTACAAACATGTTTCCAGAATGAATTATGCTTGCAGGCTAAGGCTTTACTGTACTTTTTTAATTATTGAAGTATAGTTGACACACGATGTTACTTTAGTTTCAGGTGTATAACACAGTGATGCGACAACTATGTATGTTATGCTGTACTCACCACGAGTGTAGTTACCATCTGCCAGCATACAAGGGTAATACAGTACCATTGACTATATTCCCTATGCCGTGCCTTAGCTTTTTGTGTTTTTTACTGAACCCCCATTGTAGCCCACTTGGCCTTAGAAGTTGGCATGAGACTAGACTGGGAAATTACCGGAGTGACAAATTTAATACTCATGATCTTACCTCCCTTCTATTCTGGCCAGTTGCCTTAGATCCAAACTTATGCATCAGATCTCATGTTTTAGGATATAATTCTCAGACGCCCATCATGTCCAGATGTACCTGAATACTAGAATAAACATAGCCCGAGGGTAATATAGTTTTATGCCTACTTTAGGTAAGATAGGTAGTTCATATGATAAACTTAAAGAATACTGGATCTGACTCTTTGGAAGCCAACTGAGAAAAAAGAAAAAAAAAGCACTCTAAATGCAAAAGCAGGGAATAGCAGTGAAGTTCTATGATCTCTAGAAACACGTCTTCGTTTATTTTTGCCTTCAACAAGTATTCATTAAATGCTTCCATGTTTTAGACGAGAAATTACAAATGGATTCCATCTTGTGTGCCAACTCTGATCAATTGGCGGTTACTGTCTGTAGCCGTCTGAGTCTACATGTGGGCTCAGCAGGAAAGTGTCATGAGTGATTAGCGGTATGAGCCATGGAGGAAGGAATAGGTAGTAGTGGTAGCAGACACACCACGTACCTGCTACCCCTTTTCTCGTCTCCGGAGACACAGCAATAAATAAGACACATGCATGCTCTTAAGTAGCTAAAAGGTCCTGACAACAGGAATTCACAGGATTTAGACCTTTTTTTTTTTTGGCTTATATTCCCTTTCCAAGAGATGTCCTCGGTCATTTAAGCCAGCTGTGCCCATCTTGGCATGTACTTGTGTTTGGCTCCTACCGATTCCATGTTTTCATCTGGATCTACAGCGTCTGCAGGCTGTCATAGCCTCACTTCTTGTGGTTAATGCACAAGACCAGTTCATCTCCTGCCCAGAGGAATTGGAAATGACATTACAAAGAAAAATTGCCCCCCAACTCAAGAAAAGTCTGTCCTGGAACAATCCAAAAAGTTCAGCTCCCTACAGTATGATACAATTTGACATCCTAATTAAAGTAACCATGGAGGAGGGTCAAAGAGGGAATGAAAGGAAGAGATTCACATTTCAAGTAGCATAGGAAAGCCCTTTAGCTGATTTGGCATGCAGATAAAAGAGACCGCAGCTCCCGAAGCTAATTACCTGCAGCATTAATTCGGGACGTGACAGACAAATGATGCAGCTTTGTAAAAATGCCCAAGATAGTTTGTTGGAGCTGATTAGTAAAAGCAATGCTGGTGGGGAGGTCTGGGGAGTACATACAGGGAGTTGTGCTTTCTTGATATCTTGTCTGGTTTCCCAAAGAAATGGCCAGCATGTGAGTTCTATGAAAATTGATTCATCATTTGAAGCCAGATGCATCCTTTATTGAACCTGGCTCTTCCTTATTAAATACAGTGATTATAACCAGAAAGAGGGAAATAATACTTAGAATGATCCATCATTATTCCTATATACTGCTAATGAAGCACAAATACCTTTTTATTCAATAGGTATTGAGGTAATCAAATATTAAACAAAAGCGTCTCTTCAATTTCCTGATACAATTAATGATAGTGAATACAATATTCATTTAAAAGCAAGGTTCTCCTTCACCTCCACAATCAAAGTAATTAAAGCATCTGGGCTGCTTTTCTTTTGTTTCGTAATAAGGAAAAATAAAAGTCCTAGTTCGGCAGATGGCAAAATTCCATATCATGCTTCGTCTGCATTATAAGGAAAAAAGCCTTTGCTAATGAATATGTATTTCTGTCATCCCACTGTTTCTTCAATGTAAACTTACAGTTTTATTTTTCTAACTTCTCTTCCCTTTCTTCCTGGCACAGCACCCACCCCTCCCCCTTTCTGGGAACTGTCTTTTCTTTGCCCCATTACAACTCTGTGAGTTTTTAGTAGGAATGCTCGTATTCAGACATGACCCTGCTCTCTGCTTCTCCCCACTGTAGTGTAAGGAGTGGCCCCAGAGCCAGGAAGGGTCTGGGTTCCTTCCTTGATAGTTTAAGACTTGGACACAGGGAGAGACACAAGCTGTCTTTCCTTACTGGATGAAGTTCTTGGCAGGTATGTGTAAAGCAGGAAAGAGAGGAAAAAGAAAGCTGGAAAATGAAAGACTGGGAACAAAGTCCTGATTGAATCCTATTTTTGGCAGAATGCTAGCAATGTCCATTCAGGGGGCCCAAATTCTGACTTCTTATGTGAGATACTCCAATACTATTAATTCCTCATTTTGTTTAAGCTAATTCAATTTGAATTTTGGTAACAAAGAGCCCAAAACTATTGAACTACAAACCAAGCATGCTGACAATTCACCTGGCATCAGTGATGCTGAGCCGTGGGGACAGTTTCATCCAGCCACAGGATGGACATTGACTATTAGGAAGACCCTAAGGAATGGTGGCGATTTAGGAGTGTTCTGAGGGATAGTTAGGAACGCCTGAGAGGCTAGAGCAAATTTTCTCCAGGCAGAGCATGACAATTAGCGTTCAAATGACCAAGGCCCAGACCCTGCTGTTTCAGGATTAATAGGGAGCCCCTAGCACAGGATTTATACAGCCAAGAAATGAGATTATTAATCTTTTGCCTTCCCTCCCTTCTCAATTACTTGCTCTTCATGCCTACCTCTAGATTTGGCTTCACTTGACAGTTTTGACATCCAAATCCCTGCTCAGCATCCACTTTGGCCAAACCTTACCTTTCCCTGACTTTGAGATTCCTGGGTAAATCCCACCTCCCCCCCCACCCCCCCACCATTTTATCTATAGCTAACTGACCTTTGTTCTAAAACTGCACTGATCAGTATAGCGGCTGCTAGCTATATGTGTCTATTTATGCTTACATTTTTATCAATTGAAATTTTAAAAGATTAAAAATAGAGCTTCTCAGACAGATTTCAAGTACTCAATAGCCACACATGCCTAGTAGCTACTCTACGGACATTTTTCAGCATGGCAACAACTCTGTTAGGCAGCACTGTTCTATCAGGTAGTCCTTGATTGACCAGACCACCCTGGTTTGCCCTTTCAGCAGCTAGCGGGAGAAGATGCAGGCTAGAATAATGAAATACAGCAGGCAGAAGAGTCCTTATCTCTCCCAGGAATAGCAAATATGTTACAAGCACCTCCATGCCTCACCTACCTGCCCTTGGCAGACATCACCGGTTAATCACAGCACCATTTCCCACTGAACCAAGATGGCTTTTGCAACCTTCCTGAGCACCATGCCCCTGGTAGCTTCTAACAAAAATGATCAGGGTGGGTATTTGAGATAAATCATTTAGAATCTGTTTCTAGTCCAGTCCCCTCTTTTACCTACAGAGGAAATCAAGGACCAGTGAAGCAAATGAGTAATAGAATCTACCCTAGAATTTAGGTCTTCTGATTAAAAGCATCACTGTAGCATGTTGGTAGGCGAGTAAGTTCTAGAATTAGACTGCTGGGGTTCAACTCTCAGTCCTACCTTTTAATTTCTGTGTGGTCTTGAACTTACTGTTTCTGAGCTCCGGTTCCCTCATTTTTGAACTGGGAATTGTAGCAATAATATTTCCTTCATAAAATTGCTGTGGGGAGTCAACGTGATAATTAGCGTAAGGTGCCTGGCATCCAGTAAGTGCCAAATAAACGATAGCGATTATCATTACTGTGTGGCACTTCAGGCCCCATTTATTATTCTCGGTGTATGGAAGAGGAAGCAGAAAATCAAAGAGACTGGAGCACACGTAAGGTCACACAGCTAGTTCACTGCAGAGCAGAGGTTTTCACCTAAGTATTTTTATTCCAAGTTCAGCACTCTGTCCACAATATCACGTTCTGGAAGGACTTCCTGCTTCCTTAGATTCTCTAACATTCTTTTTAACCCTTCCAGTGCAGGATACTAAAAAATTCATGCATGTGTGTACTTACACAGCCCTTTGACACAGCTGACAGAGATCCTGACAGAGAAGTTGATGGTGAACCTGTCTTGTTGGGATCTTCTTGTCTGAGTAAAGCTCTTTTCACAATTTGTCCCTCAGCTAGTTAGAAATGAACACTGAAATCTATATCACAGTGGGCTTTCTCCATAGGTTCCCAGGCCCATGAAAGTTGCAATTTACTAGGTAATAGTAATGAAACTGCTAGTATTTGATAGTTTGAATTAACAAAAACTGCATTTTCTAACCTAATAATTATTTTCAGTTTACAAATAAGGAAAACAGGCTCAGAGAACATCCATAATTTGCCCAAAGACAAACAGCCAACAGGTGGTGAAATTGGGATTCAAACCTAAATTGCCTAACTAGGTTAACCCCAGTTAGCCACCCTGGAAAACTGGACAGCTGGAAAACTGCACCCTGGAAAACTGGACAGCTAGCCTTAGGATGTCATGGGGAGGAATGGAGTGGCTGGTGTCCACAGAAAAATATCCCCATTTCTTTGAAAACCACCCCTGTTACTGCAAAAGCAATTCAGACATCATGCTTGACAGCCCGTTAGCTGAGAATGCCATTTTTAATAAAACCATTTTTTAACCCATGTATTTATTGCCTGCTATTGTAACAGACAAGCCCTAAGCCTTTCCTATATTTGGACTTTGTTATTTAAGCAACATTTTGGTTCTTTTTGTATTTTTATGAAAACCTTACACAATCTCTATATTCTCCCTGGAATTTCCCTCTGTCTTTCCTGCTTCATGGCAAGCAGTACAGGAGTAAGGCTATTTAAGGAATTTTTCCCACTAAGATGAATGGTCAGTTTATCTTTTTTAAAGGGAAACTTTTGGAGCACCTGGGTGGCTCAGGCTGTTGAGCATCCAACTCTTGATTTCAGCTCAGGTCATGATCCCAAGGTTGTGGGATGGAGTCCTGTGTTGGGCTCCGTGCTAAGCCTGGAGCCTGCCTGAGATTCTCTTTCTCTCTCCCTTCCTCTGCCACTCTCCCCCGATCACGCATATACTCTCTCTCTCTCTCAAATAAAAAATAGGAAGAAAAAGAATATTTATTTATTTATTTATTTATTTATTTATTTATTTTTTAATTTTTTTTAATGTTTATTTATTTTTGAGACAGAGGGAGACAGAGCAAGAACAGGGGAGGGTCAGTGAGAGGGAGACACAGAATCCGAAACAGGCTCCAGGCTCTGAGCTGTCAGCACAGAGCCCGACGTGGGGCTTGAACTCACTGACCGCGAGAACATGACCCGAGCCGAAGTCGGCCACTCAACTGACTGAGCCACCCAGGCGCCCCAAGAATATTTATTTTTAAAGAAAGGAAACTTTCTCCAAGAAAGTGTTTTGTGAGTATGAGTGATTTTAAACCTGAACATCATCAATCATCTTTTTTTTGTCCAGAAAGAGAAAGTAGATAATTTGTCCAGAATTTGTATATCCTAACCTAGCTGAATGACAAGAAAAGAAGCATTTAGTAGGTAAGTGTGGTTTGTATACTCAATGCAAGTGTCATCCCTCTCACAGTCAACCTAAGGTAGTTCTTTATAAGACTATGGCATGGTAAAACAGCCTATTTAATTTTTTTTTTAATTGGCAAGTGAATTGATTGTATTTGATGTCAAACATTCATATTGGATGATTTTTTTTAGAAACGTGTCTAGGGGTGCCTGGGTAGCTCAGTCAGCTAAATATCCAACTCTTGGTCTCAGCTCAGGTTATGATCTCACAATTCATGACTTCGAGCCCCATGTCAGGCTCTGCACTGGTGGCATGGAACCTGCTGGGGATTCTGTCTTTCCCTCTCTCTGCCCCTCCCCCACTTGTGCTCCCTCTTTCAAAATAAGCATTTAAAAAAAGAAACATTTCTATTTCTTAAACCTCAGTATAACAATTGCTGTGTCTTACGAACATGGCCCACCCCCTTCACATGTTTACCTAAACAAACATCAAGCATATTAAGACTATGGAGGAGACAGGAATCCTGTGAAAGGAAAGAGTGGGGTTTGTAAATGTGAGTCAGCTGGTGTCAAGTTCCAGCTGAAGGTCACATTGCAATATGGGAAGCTGTGATACACATAAAATCAGGGCATTTAGAAAGAAGAAAACAATCTTCAAATAAGGTGCAGGATCTCTCACTGTTTAGCTTTGCCCCATCACTTGCACTAGATGTTGGTCATTTCATTGAAGTGTGACCTAAGTTATAGATATAAACCTAATTTCTGAGAAATTCGGTTTTTGTCAAGCTGATGGTGAAGACTATTGTTGCTTTTTATGGGGCCAGGCCAATCTCTGCTCTGCTGTCTGCAAGATCGTTTCAGGACCAGTGTGTTCAGGCATTCGGTCTGTACAGATGAGATTTGTACCTTCACATGTTGCTGTGCCCTGTGCAGCTGGATCCTTCCCAATTCACTGCCCAAGAGCAAACAGAGACTATTAATTTTTTAACGAATTACCTTAGGGACACTGTAAAACACACACACACACACACACACACACACACACACACACACACACCAGTAAGAGCACCAGCCAGCTTCCCTCAGGGACGGGGACTCAGAAACTTGGAGCATATTCATCCATTGTCAATCCTGGTCCCTGAAATGCTGTCCTTGTTAAATCTCAGCAGTGTCATCTTTGGCTCTTTTGGCATTTATGTGCTGAGAGTAGCAGAGACGTTCTTGGCTTTTTCTTTCAGTTTTCAAGTTCTCCAGTTCACTGTTGGGTAAAATGATTTCTAGGCAGTGTTTGTAACACATTTAGAATCCTTTGGGAAAACTGGAAAAGAAAATTCAACTCATGATAAACTAAAACCATTTCGTATTTCCCAGTGAAATAAAAGCTAGCCTCAATTGTGATTTTCAGTTTGACTAACTTACTGTGGGACCCAAGACTTCAACCTTGTATTCTATTGAACACAGGTCCAGACGATCTCTTCTCAAAAGATCCCACTTGGACAAAGGGACAGAAATAACATTTGTTGTTTGGGTTTCGATGATACTTGGGTATTATTTTAAGTCTGGCTTTCTGGTCTGGTTCTGCCTTTGCTGGGTTTTCAGCGCTGAAATCCACTTCTGCTGAACGCATTTTGGAAAGTGTAAGGAGACCAGTAGATGGCAGAAGTGCACTGCCTAAAATCAGAAAGGCGCTGAAGCAGCACTCCTTAGCCAGGCTCTGGGTAAGTCCTTTGAGGGGGTGGGGAAGAGGGTGCCGTGATTGTTGACTGATCCACTGACCCCTGTCTCCTCCTCTACTCCTTCAACTCTAATTGCAGTCCTGGGCACTGTTCCCCTATAAGCTTCTCAAGCCAGGATGTGGAGTCCAGCAAGCAGATCTGCAACATGAGGATGCAGCGTTAGTTCAGGGTGGCCTGGAAGTCTCTGAACTTTCCCAGTGCTGTGGTCCTGGCAGTTTGTTGAAAGAGGGTCCTAAATATGCCTGGGATTAGGAATCGTAGCTTCTGATGGGAATAAGACAGTAGGTAAACAGACTACTTGTAATAAACAGGGGCACCTGGGTGGCTCAGTCGGTACAACATCTGACTCTTGATTTCAGCTCAGGTCATGATCTTAGGGTTCAGTTTGTGAATTGGAGCCCTGCATTGGGCTCCTCCAACTGACAGTGCAGAATCTTCTTGGAATTCTCTCTCTCTCCTTCTTTGCCCCTCCCCCACTTGCTGCATATGTGTGTGTGTGTGTGTGTGTGTGTGTGTGCGCGCGCGCACGTGTGCGCGCACTCTCACTCTCAAAATAAACTTTAAAAAGTTAATAAAAAACCTCTGTTCTCAGCCAGACATTTTGTTCATTCCTTTTCTCCTTCCTTAAATGTGTTTTTAATTCCTACCATGAGGTAGGCATAAAGATACAACCACAAATAACACATATCAGGCAGTGTAAGAAGCCTATAGCTTGTTATGAGGAACATATATGCCATGAATAGTCATTAAGACAGGTAATAGTTGCTTCAATAAGGGGGAATACAGAACACTACCATCACAGATGAGCTTTCTAGTGGGAGTGAAGTCTAAAGGAGATCTCAAGGACAATTAGGAGTGAGCCAGGAAGAGTCAGGAGAAGAAAATTCCAAGCTAGACTCTAGAGATAAGAAGAATGTAACCCAACTAAGCTAGGAGAGAGTGCTGTCACCTGGGGACTTAAGAAGTTGATTGAAATCTAGGGTAGAATAATGACAGTGGAAGACCAGGGAAGGTGAGTCTTGTCTGCCATATACCAAGGAGTTTGCTTTAGCTTGAATTTACTTTATCACTGAGATGCCATGAAAGGTTATATAAAAGGCAGTGTCCTGATTATGTCTGTTCTTTAGATGAGCCATTCTGGTGGCATTTACAGAATGGATTGGAATGAGGCAGGAGGGGAGGAGTGAGGATGAGCATTCCTGATAGTCACAACAAGGTCATGGCAAGGGAAGAGAGAGAAGTGAGCAGATGGTTAATGAGTTATAGGGGGATAGAAAAGATATTTGGAGACTTACTCTCTGTGTAGGGCAAGAGAGCAGGAGACTCAAGAAGAATAGCCCCTCATCCTTGATGTAGGGTAACTTCAGAGACTCTGTTGCCATTAACCAAGTGTAGTACTGGGCAGAAAGTTAACAGTGAACCCCAGTGATGTGCAAAGAACTTTGTCAGAACCTAAAGAGCATGAAACTGAAATTAGTATTCATTTGTCAATTCATTCATTCAAACAATAATCATGGGTCATCTAGTTTATATAAGATAATATGCCAAGTCTTATATACAATATCAGCATGAACAAAATGATGTTTTCCAATCTTCAAGGTGCATAGAGAACATGTTTCTTAATATTTTTCTAGTTGTGTTTATTGCTTCGATTACACATTTGGATTGTGGCTACACATTGTATTACTTTTCAAAATTGTTTTTATGTAAACCTCATCACTTCTAGAATTACAACTAGAATAAAAGCTGTTTGGGGGTGGGTCAGCAACCAAGACACCGATGGTTTTACAAAAAAAAAGCATCTTAAAAATTCTTGTCAAATGAAATAAAATATAACTATAATTCCCAAAGCTACTTTTGACACATACTTTGAAACTCTTCTGCCATTAATATTATTATGAGAATGGGGGAGGGGAGAAGCAAGAAAAAAAGAGAATTAAGTTGAATTTCCTCTCAACTTCTCTTTCTGGTGACATTCTTATAACACTGTAAACAAAGCAAACAAGTTGAACAGAAAAGCAGTTGAATAAGTTATATAATGTGAGAATTAAATATATCTTTGATAGTATCCCTAATATCTAGAAGACTTTAGTATAAAGACATATACAACAATGATTCACCATTTGCAGGTTCAGGCTTGGAGATATTTTGTTCTTTCATCCAGTTACACAAGCTTTTTTGTCCTCATTAAAGATATATTGAGTACTTATCTGTCAGCACTGATGATACAAGGGTTAACACTATAGGCACATTCCTTTTCAGGATGCTTAAGATCTAGTGAGGACAACAGATCTTAGACAAGGAAACACAAGTGTATTGTATTCCCACAATAATATGAACCTATGTTAATCCACTAAGGTTTGGCTCCCTTGTGACAGCACATTTGTGGAAGAGATGTGTAGTTACACTTATGAGACAGGGAAAAACTAACTAGGTCATCAGGACCTGAATCCGTTGCCTTGGTCATCATTACAAAGCTAGAACACAACTGTATTCATGGTCAAATGAAATAAGCACCTAATGACAAGAGACAGAGAGTCTCCTAGGTCCTTAGAAAGAGCCTCTGCACCAGAGGTGGCAAACACATTAGGCTTCATTTCATGTAAGAGCTCAAATTGATTGGAGGTAGCTTTCTGGGGTGCCATGCTGAACAAGATTTAGTGGGGAGGAGAGATTGTTTTCAAATGAGCAATTGTGTAGGAAGGGAGAGTAGTGACACATGGAACATATTAGTGCATCCTTCACTACACTATGGCTTAATCAATAATATCGACCTATTTAAAGAAAGCAAGCATGGAGAAGTTGAAATGCACCATCTAGAAACACAGGGATTAGAGAAGGAACCAATGGTAGGAATTGTTCATTTCTGAATTTGAGAGACACTGACATTCAGGTCCCTAAGCAGGTGAATGCTGTCAAGGGTCAGCCATGTTTGATCAGGCTTCATCATGGCATCAGGACTCTTGAGAACCTGCTTTTCATTGCTCAAATCCTATGCTCAGGAGGACCTTCTGATTCAGTGTCAATTTTACCAATACTAAGAAGGAATATCATTGATAAGAAGTTTGGGATCATTTGGGAAAGGGCTAAAATCTGGTTTCTGGAATTGTAAACCTGAGTATTAGGCCCCTAGTTATGGTAAATTCATCCCCAAATCATGCCCTCCTAAGGCTCCTTGTTAGTCAGCCTGGCCTGGTCACATGCATTGTCTGGAAAGTGCTTTCCTTTTGACTTAGATGAAACTTACATGAAGTTTTATCAGTTAGCCAAGTAACCTAATTTGTACAACTTATATGTAGAAAACTGATAACAAGTTTTTCAAGAAACTCACACTCCTTTCTATGTTGGGATGAATACAAGCTTTACAAATAAACAAATGTGACAACTAAAACATATATGAATTCAATTTCAATGATTTTTGGCAAGAAACTACTATTCACTTTCTTTTCTCACTGGTGTCTTCCTCTGGTTTATTTGCAAATTCTGCAAAAATCTTTGTTCTTGAATGTATTTAAATGCAAATTTTAAGTTTACTCACACATTCTCTTAATGATGTGAAAGTTCTAATGTATTTTATTTCTCACTTAAAAGATGAAGCAGAATGTAAATTTGAAGAACATTGAGGGAGTTTTCTTTCTGCCTTTTTAAAAATGCCTCCAACAAGTGCCATCCTTCAGGTTGAAATACACAGGGAAAAAAAAGCCTAATAATAACTGCTGCTTGGCCTTGGCAGTTGGCATTGTATTTCTTGCAAATGAATATCTCAGGATTGAGTCAGAGGAACTATTTGCCACATAAAAGTGCAAGTAAAGTAACTTCCTCCAAGGGAAAGAAAGATTTGAAGACATCACAGACTCAATAAAACACTGATGTTCCAGTGGCTCAGCAATCTGAGAAGTTCATTTGGAAGTAGTGCTAGAATGGAAAAGAAAGGAAGAGAAAAACAGTTATGAAGAGAAGGTGGAAAGTAGGGGCAGAGAAGAAACAGGGTCATAATCTAAATTTAAGCTGTGACAGGGTAGTGATTGGTGTAGGCATTACAGAATATTTGGCAGATGAAGATCTAAACTTAAGCATCAGGCTGAGAGGTTGAATCCAATGGGTTAAGATTTTCCTCTGCCCGTCCCCTGCTCACACTCTGTATGTCTTTCTCAAAATAAATAAACATTAAAAATTTTTTTAAAAAAGATTTTCAAAGCACAATCTGAGCTACTCACATAAAACATAAGAACTTTCCTTCAGAGCAGTCATTAGATTGTTTAAGTGACTGGTCGCTTAGTAGCCACATCCAAATATGCAAGCAATGAGCCTTTTGCCACTTTTCCCATCAAGAGCAGAATCAGAGTTCCTCACACATTGACTCTGGGCTTGGCCATATAACATGCTTTGACAAATGAGACTTCCCATAGGAAGTTTGACAAGGGTTTGTCCAATGGGGCTGGCCCGTAGGAACACTACTCTGAGACCTGGTATAGTCTAGTAGGATAAAAGGCTGTATTAGTTTCCTATTGCTGCTGTAACAAATTACCACAAATGCAATGGCTTGAAACAACACAAATCTATTATCTTATGATTCTCAAGGTCAGAAATTTAAAATGGGTCAGCAGGGCTGAGTTCCTTCTGAAGGTTATAGGGAAGAATCCCTTTCCTTCCCTTTTCCAGCTTCTAGAAACCACCTGCATTTCTTGGCTGGTTGTTCCTTTCTCACATCACCCTGACCACTGCTTCTGGGGTCAACCCTCCTTCTCTAACTGTGACCCTCCTGCCTGCCTCTTATAAGTACCCTTGTGATTAGATTGGGTCCACCTGCATAATCTAGGATAATCTTCCCACTCAAGATCTTTAACTTAATCACATTTGCAAATTCCCTTTTGTCGTGTAAGGTAACATATTCATATTCACAAATTTTGAGGATTAGAGCATACATATCTTTTGAGGACCATCTTTCTCTCTACCACAAAGGCCAAATGCAACAGAACCAAGAAGCCCTAACCCACAGCTAGCACCAAGGTAGCAGATATGTGAGTGAAGCTGTCTTAATTCTTCTATGTCAGTGAACCCAGCTGGGACCAACAAAAGAACCACCAACCATTCCACAGAATTATAAGAAATGATAAATCACTGATTTTTAACTCCTTAAGTTTTTGAGTGGTGGGCCATGCAACCCTCAAACTCTAATTTAAATAATTTATTTGTACAATAATTTAAATCAACCTTCTGGAGTCTGGAAATTTTACATCTTTTTTGGCAAAAGTAAGGTTTTGTAGAGGGGAAATAGTTTTATGACTTCCACAAATAGTTCTTCTCTAGGTATGAGAACTTATACCTTTCTTATGTTGTACCATTTTCCAATCTACCTCTAAATATCATATTCTTTTTAGAAAGTTTAAGAAATGGATAAGACTTTTAAATTCAGCATTCTGATTGATTCTCAGGTAAATATCTGATTGTTTTCTTTAATCTTTACATCTTTTTTCTCGGTATAATTTAAAATACTAAAATGTATTCGTGGCCATTTTCAATAACTTTAGAAATTGTTCCAATTTTTTTGTTTTCTGAAACCACAAATGTTTGAAAATATTCCCTTATTCATCATAACTCTTCAACTCATAGAAGTATGTACTAAGGTATCCTTGGTGTTTTTATATTCCTCAGACATTTATGAACTCCTCTGTTCCAATTAAATCATCATCTATCATCTGAAATTTGTTAAGCACTAATCTCTGGATTGGGCTCTGTGGAGTGCTGTACAAATCAAGTTAAAGAGACGGAGCCACAGCTCTCCAAGAAGTTCCATAAAATTTAATTCATCAGGCTCATTGGGGGAACAATAAAAGGTCTCTTTGGTCCTTCATTAACTCAAATGTGAAATGCTGGATTTGCAACTCAAGTTCCTGACTTTGAAGATTATTATTTTGCTTTCTAGGTCATCTCCTTTTTGAAACTTGATCTTAAATGTCAATCCCATTGTCTGGGCAACTAGGCAAAGCTGAGGTAGATGACTCTTAATTACATTCTCCATTGTAGAGTGTTGAATGATAAACAGAAAGTTGAGTATATGTTCTATTTTCTAAAGTTTCTTTGATGAGTATAGGTGGCTGATCAATTCTTCTATCTTTATATCATATCTCTTCACCTACCTGAGGTTTCTCCCTCTGTCACCATGTGGCTGTTTTCAAATATGTCTATAAATTATTTGCAACTCTTCACACTGAGAGGTGGGTTCCCTCTTGTCCCTTATATCTAAGTTGGCCTGAGTAACTTGCTTGTAAAGAATAGAATACAATAGAAGTGAAGTTGCATAACTTTAGAGAAGTGATGTTGCATAATTCTGAAAAGGCCTTGTAACTCTTGCCTGGTTGACTCAGGACACTTGTTCTTGGGGAAGTCAGCCACCATGTGAGAACATCTGAGTCTACTATGCTGACAAGACTATGTGTGGATAATCTAGCAAGCAACTCTGGCTGAGCTTTCACTGGCTTTCAGTAGCAACTGCCATGCATGTGAGCATGTCCTCTTGGAGGACCTGCACAGTAGACCTTCAGTTGACTGCAGCTCCAGCCTTTATTTGACTGCAACTACATGAGGGACTCCAAATGCCATCTGCTCAGATAAGCCCTTCCCAAATTCTTGACTGAAACATCATGAGCGAAATAAAATGATTGTTGTCTTACGCCACTACATTACAGGGTAATTTGTTATGCACCAGTAGTAACTAGACTAGTCTTAAAAAGAAAATCTTGAGTAGGTGTCAATTTCCCTATCAAAGATGGCCTTGGGAGGAAACACTTAACTCATGTTCCAAGTTCAGGAACCTGTTCTCTGAGGGAGGGAGTTTATTGAGAAGAGGCACTGAAACTGGGTATTAGGAATTTAGGATTCTGGATCAAGTATTGCCACCAATTGCTGTGTGAGTTAGATCAGATCATTATCTCTCTAGGATCTAGTCTTCTCCTCTGTAAAATAGAAAATTGGAACCAAATAACATGTATGGTTTCTTTTATGCCTTAACATTTTATAATTATAATGACTTTTAAGAACACTGAGATAGTTAAATCAACAAGATGAGTTGATATGTAATATCCCCTAGAAGAATGCAGCCGATTTCCAAGTGGATTGGTTCACCTATAAATTTGTAGGGAGTTCTTGTCCAAAAGCATTTAAAGGCTTGATTCTAGGTTTAGAAAATGATGATGTTATCTTAAAGACTTTTACTGAACTGAAAACAGTGAGCTTTTAAAAACTGACAGTAATTAGAGAAAGCTTTCCTAATTCCACTGTCATTAATTTAAGAGAGGTGTTACGTGTTATTTGAAATCACTTCAATGTAACATTTACTTAATTTTTTTGTCACAGGAAACATGGTTATTCTTTTTCTTATAAAATATTTGAGCCCTCTGACTTCCAGATTGTTTCTGCTTTCTTTGGGACATGTTTCTTCTTAGGGATTGAGATAACTTGAATGTGTGAACGGTGATTCACCCTCTCTACAACTATGGGGTTGTAGGAGAAAGGGGCCTTTCAATTTTTTATATTAGATGTTTCTATAATATTTACAACTATGTTATAATAAGTAGGCATTATTTTGATAATAAAAACAATAAATATTTAAGTATATGTTCTTCAGATAAAGAGGTAAAATGAAGATGATTTGTCATGATTTCATTCATTCTTATAAATGCATGGGGTACTTCATATATAATAGAGGTTTTTTTGTGTGTTTTCCCCACCTTAATGTATTATTGATAAGGGAACAATGAAGAGGTGATCATTAATTTTGAGTGGAGGAAATCAGATAAGGCTTCTAAAGGAGGGGTGACGTGAATTTGGCTAATGAATGGCAGAGCTAGGATTTTAACCCAGTCTGCCCCAACCCCAAACTCAAGCTCTTAGCCCTGTACTATACTGTACTGTCTCCTTAGGCCCCCACTCTTAGCTACTGTCTGGGCCTATCTGCAGGCCAGAACTAGCTTCACTCCTGGTCCTCTATGACTATGACAGGTAGGATTATACTAATAATAATTTTTTAATACTAACAGTAAAACTGTAACCCAACACTAATTAAATACTCTCTAGAAGTCAGGTCCTTTATTCATAGGGAAATCATATAATTTATTATCCAAATAGAGACATCTTTTTCAAAACAACCTTGTTGGGATATAATTGATGTACAATAAACTGTACATGTTTAAAGTATAGAATTTATAAGTTTTATCTATGTATTCACCCTTGAAGCCATAACCATAATTGTAAAAATTTTGAACATTTTTATTACCACTGAAAGTTTCCTCATGCTTCTTTGTGATTTTTACCGACCACTCACTTCTGTCCCCAGATAATTCCTGATCTACTTTTTGTCACTATGGATTCGTTTTCATCTTCTGGAATTTTATATAGATGGAGTTATGCCATGCTTACTCTTTTTTTTTTTTTTTTTGGCCTGGCTTTATGTATTCCCTCCAAGTTGTGTGTACCAATAGTTCATTTCTTTATGTCGCTGGATAGTATTCCATTGATTGTAAGAGTATCCCGAGCTAATTCATTCATTCACCTGCTGATGGGCATTTGAATTGTTGTCAGTTCTTGAATATTGCCAGCAAAGCTACTATGAACACTCATCTAAAAAAAATGACTTGAAATTTTATAGGCAGAGAAGGCTATATTCTCTTTAGCTCCCTGTATCCACCATTTCCATCTCCCTTTGGGTCTTAGCAGACGACATTCTTCATGCCTAGAGCCCTCTTCTCTGAATGTCTTATCTCTGCCTGCCTCTCGTCATCTGACAATCTCCATTCTATCCTTCAGGATGTGTAGACCTCGCATCCTTCTAAAATCACCTCCCTGACTATCTTCAGTGGTTGGGTACCCTTGCTTACATCCTTACCTAGATATACTTTGTATCTATACTTCCCCCATTATAGGATTTATCTCTGGGTATTGTAATTGTATGTTACATATCAAAGTTTCTTCAGAGTTTACATTGGCTGGTTGAATATCTGTTAAATGACTGATTAGATGAATGAATGAAGAGGAAAGAATTGGATTGAAGATATACACAAAAAGGAATTAAGAATCTGCTATAATTAGATTGTGGTGATGGTTGCACAAGTCTGTGAATATACTAGTCATTGAATTGTACAAATAAAGTGAGTGAATTTTGGTATGTTAACTATATCTCAATAAAGCTGTTTATAAAAAGGGAATTGAAAAATAGTCATTCTGATGGAACCAAAAAATGAGGCTGGAAGCAATCCTTACCATTTCACAATCAACACTAAATGTTCTGGAAGATTGAATGATCAAACTCAACTCAACTTACCCTCAAGTTTCTTATCCCAATATTGTCTCCTTACTTGATTCATTAACTTACTTATTCATTTTTGCCCAGCAATCTTCAGAGTATGTTAAGATTAGGTTTCTAACTGCTTTTGTGTAACTTTCCTGCTGTGAGTAGCAATCTAATCTAGAATGGATAGCATAATAAACTAGGAGCAAAGAGGAGTTCATTCCATACTTGGAATCATTGCTCTCCAGGAGACCTGATGCAAATCAGAACCCCTATTTCCTGCGTCATGAAGGATAAGTGAAGATTTACCACGATGATAAAATTGAGAAGGGCACTTGAGGCAGAGATACAACCTGCAAAAAAAGGCAGAAAGGCATTATTAATCATCAAGATCATCACTAGAGGACTTGTCCTATGGTGTGTATCTACAGGGTGAGGGAGGTAGGGGCAGGAATATAAGACTAGAGTGGTGGGTTAGTGTAAAATCTCTTTGCCCTAGAAAGAGCTTTGGATTTCATCCTATGGTCAAGGGAGAGCTAGCATTCTTTTAAGTTAGGTTTTTAAGAAGGAACGAAGGACCAAAAGGTCATTGTGAGGATAAATGTGATAATAGCCATAGACTCATTTTGAAACCCTGGGAATAGAATGCAGTATAAATTAAAATATCATTTACTTGTCTAATTTGACCATGGCATTAAGTTAACCTCTCATTTGAATTCAAACTTTCTTATGCCCATCTCCATTTCCTTTCCCACCTTCCCTAAGAGTCTCTGGTTCCAGACATGGCTTTGAATGGCTTTTCTTAAGTGTTCTCAGGAAGTCTTAATTTTGTGTGTTTAGGCTCAAGAAGGGATGTGTACTCAGCTCTTCTCCTTTTGAAGACTATCTTTTATAACCACAGAAATCCCATCCTGAATTGAAGTTTGTCCTAAACAATCTGTCTTGAAGGGAACAATGTTTGAATCACTCTGATCTTTATCTATTTAAGCCAGCTTGATTTCAAAACTGCTTGATTTCAACACTTTGTTAGAGATATATTTCATACATGTCAGTAGGTTATTTGTGTGTGAGACAGTATATGTGTGTACGTTTCTGTGGTGTGTGTATGTGTGTGCATGAAAGGTTGTATTCATTTTTTATTGCTGCATAATAAATTGCCACAAACTTAATGGCTTAAAATAATGCCCCTTTATTAGCTCATAATTGTGAAGGTCCAAAATTCAGGCAGACTCAGACAGTTCTCTACTTAGGATCTCACCAGACTGAATTCAAAGTATTCACACAGACCACCTTCTTATCTAAAAGCCCAAGGGAAGAATCTACTTCCAAATTCATTCAGATTATTGGCAGAATTCAGAAGAAGGACATTCTCTTATATAACCACAGTGTAATTATCAAAATCAGGACATTTAGTTTTGATCAAAATACTATTACATCATCCACAATAATATTCAAATTATATAATTTCTGCCAATAGGTCTATTATAGCTATTTTCATCTCTAGCCCAGGATCCTATCCAGAATCACCCATTGAATTGAGTTGTCATGGCCCTTTAAATTCTTTTAATCAGGAATATTTCCTCAGGCTTTGTCTTTCTCGATAATAATATAATTTAAAGATAAGTTATTTTTATAAAATGTCCCTTGATTTTTATTTTTCTGATTTTTTTCTTGATTAAAATCAAGGCAAGTATTTTTGGCAGGAATACTAGACAGACAATATTGTGTTCTCTCTGATGCATCATTTCATAAGTCATATGATGTCAGTTTGTCCCAGTGTTGGCGATATTCACCTTGATCACTTGGTTGCGGTGGTGTCTTCTAGGTTTTTACACTGTAAAATTTCTCTGTTCCCTTTTGTAAGTAATTCATGGGGAATTACTTTGATCTATGTAAATATCTATTCTGCATCCAACTGATTTTAGCACCCAATGATTATTTTTTAAAATTCTGTCATTTCTGTGTATTTATTAGCTGGCAATCTACTGTAAGAAAAACTGATTTATTTATTTACATCAGTAGGAACTCATAGATTCCTATTATACTTAAGGTCCTATAAACAGTTTATGACCCCATTTATATTGAGACTCCGTTTCACCCAGATTTGGCCAGGGGGGTTCTTTCAAGCTTGCTCCTATGTCCTGTTGATACATCCTCATCATCTTTGACTGCTTCCTTATTTTTTGGTGCAGAAAAATGTTTCAAAATTGTCTTATATTTGAACCACAGAATCAATCTTTTCTCCAAGGAGACCTGTTGCTTTTTAGAGTAGAATGTAATTTAGAAATTAATCACTAGGTATGCTTATTGCTTCTGATTAGTTTTGTGACTTTTCAGCAGAGACAGCAAGGATATTATATATTATACTTATATATGTATATATTATACATATATATGTATATATATGTATATATATGTATATATATGTATATGTATATATGTATGTATATGTGTATATATATGTATATATATTATATATATATATAATCTTCATTTCAACAAATTTGAATATTAGGTTAGTAGCTTTGCTTGTTTAATTATAGAAAATAGGTGGGTATTGTTTTCCTACTTTACAGATGGGAGAAATAATCAGAAGGATTAGAAATACTTTTTTTATGTTTAGGGAGATTTATTCATTAATCAGTACTAAATCTGTTTTTTAATGCACACTATTTTTTATAACAGTTTTAGGTTTACAGAAAAATTGTGAAGATTTGAGAAAATAATACAGAGTTCCTTGTGTTTCATTCCTATTTTCCCCTAGTATTAATAACCTGCATTACTATGGCACATGTTACAATTAATGAACCAATATGGATACATTATTTTTAATTAAAATAAGTAGTTTATTCAGATTTCCTTTACTTAATGTTCTTTTTATGTTTTAGGGCCCCATCCAGGATACCCCATTACATTTAGTTGTCATGTCTTTTTGGCTTCTCTTGACTGTGACAGTGACTCAAACTTTCCTCATCTTTATGATCTTGACAGTTTTGAGGAATACTGGTCAGGTATGTTATAGGATGTTTCTCTGTTGGCACTTGTGTGATGTTTTTTGTTTTTTAATTATTTTTTTAAGTTTATTATTTTTCTAGTACCAGTTAACTAGATTTTAATTGAAAAATTTAAAAACACAGGCACCTGGCTGGCTTAGTCAGTGGAACATGTGGCTCTTGATCTCAAGGTCATGAGTTTGAGCCCCACGTTGGGGGTAGAGAGTATTTGAATGTACTCAGCTGGGAAGGGCAAGGCAGGGTTGGCACTCAGATTTTCATGGTTATAAGTCCTTCTTCTCCCACACTGATGTTGAAGACCTCAGTCTAAGCAACATCTAATGCTTGAATGTGGTGCTTTGGAGAAGGCCCTGGAAGCCAAAGAGGAGTCCATTATTCTTCAAATATTCTCTCCTTATTTTTCCTTCATTTCTTTGGTTTTTTCCTTTAGCCCAGACTCTAGAGGGTGATCCCTTTTCTTTCCTTCCTCTTGTTCCTCCTGTCTTTCTCCATTATTTGATGTTTTTCTTATAAATAGACTGGGATTGTGCTTTTTAGAGGAAAAGATAAAATGACATCTTTGTCACATCATATCAAGGGTACATACTGGCAATATAATTTTTCACTATTGATATTGACCTTGGTCATGTTGCAGAAGGACTGTTTATCAGGTTTCTTCACAGTAAGTTTATCCCCCACTCCCTGCCTGACTCCTTCTATATTGTACTCTTTTGAAGGAAGTCACTACCCAAAGCCCACAATGTTTTTTTCTTTCCTTGAGGGTGAAGTATCTGCATAAATTATTTTGAACTCTTTCATGGGAGATTTGTCTCTTTTCCTTCATTTATGTACTCATTTATTTATATCAGTATGGCCTCATGGATATTTATTTTGTTCTTTGGGTTATAATCCAATAATACCTTATTTATTTTTCTGCTCAGGTTGTGCCAGCTTGTCCCCTGGGAGCTCTTTCAGTTGGATCCTCTGTCCCTTTGATGTACTCCTATAAATGTGGTTTCTGTCTGTTTGATTTTGAGCACTTCCTTATATTCTGGCCCTACTAGATGTTCCAAGATCATTTTGTATATTTTCTGCCTCTGTAGACTTGCTTTTCATAATAATATTTGTTCGTTATTTTGAAGCTATATTCTATGTAGGTTTGAGCAAATTTTTAATACATGGTGGGGAATGGAAGCCAGGTTTCTCACTTTTGGAGAGGAGAGTTTGAAATATGGAAAGTGCCCTATGGGTTTGGCTTCGAATTTAACATTTCAGTATAAACTCATGTTTTTAAATTTAGGGATATCACTGGCAATACTCCTTGTCTCAAAGTCTGTTTTGTCTAATATTAAAATGGCTATTCCAGACTTCTAATGCTTACTGTTTTCTTGGTGTATTTTTCCTATCCTTTTATTTTCAAATTCTTTTTGTCTTTATATTTAAAGTGAATTTCTTGTAGATGGAAATAGATCTTCTTACTGGTAAATCTCTGCCCTTTAATTGAAGTATTTGGTCCATTTATATTTTATATAATTATTGAATCTCATGCACCCTTTATCCCACCTCCCATCATCGTCCCTTGAAGCTCTTTCTTCTCAGGTATCCTGCCCTACAAATTCCAGCCACTTCAGAAACTGGCAGTTCTAATATCTGGCTCCTTAACATAGTGTAACTACTACCCTACATGGGCCTCTTCTCCATATTTTGCAGCAGATATAACCATGATTCCTATCTTGTGTGTTTCCCTTCTCATTGGGAGTTTGATACTGTGCCGCTCGTTGTTCAATTCCTTAAAAAAAAAAGTCTCACATATTTTATCTATTTTTATTTGCTACTAATTTTTGTTTATTTAGAGCATTTTTTCCAGTGTGTGAGTGGTTTATGTGGTGTCTGTTATGGGTAGTATATGTGTTGGGTGTGCATTGTTTCAGTGTTATGTGTTTGTGTGCAGTATTGTGGTGTTGGTATTTTGTGTATTTATAGCGATTTATGTTGTGAACACAAGTCGAGTACAGCTACTCTGTTATGCCTAGAAGGGGAGGTAACCTCCAAATTCACCTTTTAAACTAAACACATTGATAAAAATACCATAGACTACGATATAGTCAGTTATTCTGACTACCTTAAAACATAGTTTATGTTTGCTTCCTTTTTCAAAAATTTTTTCCATATTTGTTGAGGTGTGATTGATAAATAGACATTGTATATGTTTAAAGCATACAACATGATGTTTTGATATACATATGGATTATGAAATGATTTCCCCAAACTAGTTATAGAGGTTGTGCTTTGTAGATACATTGCAAATAATTTTTCACTGCTAAATCACCTGAATATCTTCACATAAGTTCTCTCACCCTTTCAGATAACTAAATTCTGGCCAAAGAAAGAAAAAGAGAAACACATGTGGTATGACAGGACATGGATATTGTGCAGGAACACATAGTTTACATGAACATGGCACTTTGCTTTTTCCAAGACCTTTCACATACTTCTCTGTTGGAACTCTGTTGGTTACAAGTGACACAAACCTAACTGGAGGTGAATTAAGCATAAAGGAGAATTTGTTGGCTTTTATAATGAACATCCCAGGGTATATGGCTTTTGATTAAACTATTGGGAATCTGTCTGTCTCCACTTCTCAGCTTTCCTTTCCCCTGTGCTTGTTGGCTAGCAGTTTGACACTAGCAGCCTCCAGCTGACATTTTGCCAGTTTAACAAGCCCAGCAAAAGCGAACTCCTTGGTCAGTCAATGAATAGTTATTGAGAACCTGATATGTATGGAATAGGGGACATGTACAATGGTGACCTAGATAATTAATGTTTTTTCCCTTAAACAGCTTATGTTCTGGTGATACAAGGGAAAATAAAGAAGTGAATAAATAGAGTAATTTGGGCCTCGGCAATTAACATGAAGAAGATGATGGAGGGAATGTATATAATAATGTGGGGCAAAGTAAATATGATGACTACTTTGTTTTATCATCCGGAAGAGGCTGTTTTTATAAGAGGCATTTGACTTAGACATGCATTATTATTTCTAAAAATGTAGCCAGGTATAATCTAGGGAAAGAATATTGCAAGGGAATAGAAGAGCAAGTTCACAGCTTCTAAGATGGAAATCAGCAGAGCTGTGTTTGAGGTACAGATGTAGTGAGTGTGAAGAAATACCAGGTGATGAGATCCATGAGGTAGGCAGGAGTTAGATCACAATGGCTTTATGAGCCAAGGTAAGTTTGGATTTAATCCTGGTTACAGGGAAAGTGATGAGAGGACAGCCAAGATATGTTGTGTGATCTTCCAGAATAGTCACTCTTCAGAGCATGTGGAGGGCCTCCCAGCAACAAACCAGGGTTGAGAGTTTTAGTCTGGCTTAAGGGATATGCCATCCCTACATCAGTCACTGTGGCCAACATAATGTAGTGCTCCCACTGGCCCATCTAGGCCTATCCCAACTCCTGGGGCCAGGTAGTGAGGTCAACTCCATCTGAGCCAACATGAACCAAAAGTAGGGATGGGGGTGACCCTCTCACACTGAGGGGTTATTTTCAGAAGAAGAGTATATGGATGCTGGGTAGAAACAACAACAAAAACACATGTCCACTCCATTATCCAACATGAGTGAATGGTTGTCACCAGTATTGAGAAAGTCCTGGAGCCCTGCTGTGTTCTGGGAACTATCACTCCTAATATCAAGAATTTGCCTCACCAGTTTGAGGGGTAGGATCTGAACACGGGGCAAGAGTCTGAACTCTGCACAAGGTCCTTTGGGCCCTAAAATCATATGAAAATGTAGGGGTGCCTGGGTGGTGCAGTCGGTTAAGCGTCCGACTTCAGCCAGGTCACGATCTCGCGGTCTGTGAGTTCGAGCCCCGCGTCAGGCTCTGGGCTGATGGCTCGGAGCCTGTTTCCGATTCTGTGTCTCCCTCTCTCTCTGCCCCTCCCCCGTTCATGCTCTGTCTCTCTCTGTCCCAAAAATAAATAAACGTTGAAAAAAAATTTTTTTAAAAATCATATGAAAATGTAAAATATCTCATTAAATAAAATGAAAATAGGTTTCTAATATTTTATTTTTGTAAACTACGGCCAAAGATCATAGGAGAGACCACTTTTAGTGAAAAGCCTTCTTTGGTAATATGTTCTAACATGGTGAGTAGAGACTGAAATCCTTACATTTCTACACCACAAATATTCTTTATGGGAAACTCAGGTGTGTATCAGTCTGTAAGGATTCACTTCTTGAGTAACTTTGAGGAACTCAAATACTATAAATCACCAGTATTCCCTGGTATTCACCTGAGAATTCTGAGGGAAATAAACTGTGAAATAATGGTGCTACCAGTAAGAACACAGTATATCCTTTATAAACAGCAATCTCCTCAAAGGTTGGAGGAAAAATTGCTAATGTTGCACCCATCAGGGAAAAATGGGGGGAAATGAGAGGAGATTCCAGATATTACAGATCATTGAGTCTCATCTTATCATCTCAGTTCCAGGAAAAGTGATTGAGGGTTTAATTAAGTTTGGATAGTTGAATAAGTATAACCAGAAAGAGTTTCACTCACAGAGTTTCCATATAGCATTTGGATTTGTATAATACAACCTGTCTTAAGGGAAAACCTGCTTCCTGGCTCTTTTATAAAACTACTCGTAAAAAAGAATGTCTGGTTTCTTTTATGCAGTCTGTACTGCTATGGCTAAGCTCAGAGCATGGATAATTCTGAACACTTTTTTTTCTCTTAATACACAAAGTAGTATGACAGTGATTTTGATTGTCACATCTGCCAAAGCTCCTTGTCTATTATTAGCTTGCATTTTCTGAAGGTCAAAACAGGTGGTCATCATTTTTATCCACAAACACGTACTGATCTGTGCAAGGAGCTATGTTAGGTACAGAGGCACAAAGAAATATGCTCTTTATCTTTAAGAAATTTGGTGACAAAATCACAGTAACCATCCTGAAAGGATCACTCCAACCATCATTGAAAGGAGAGAGTGGCTTGAGTACTGGTGACCACACAGGTGTCATTGGGAAGCTGGAAATTAATTGAGTCTTAAAGAAACAAAAAACCCTCTGATCTAAGAATAGGAGATAGGTGATTGGTGCTGTGTCATTATTGATTTTCTTTGGTTTCCACATGCTCCTCTTGGGTTAGCTTTTTTATTGGGACAATTTTAAATACTCTTTACATGTGCTCATCACGACCTATTTTATATTACTAGCCCAGGCTTCTCTGAAACAGACGCATATTCTACTTCTTATTGCACACCTCCACCATAAAAATCTTAATAGTACAGCCGTTATGGAAAATAGCATGGAGTTTCTTCAAAAAATTAAAAATAGAACCACCATATGACCTAGCAATCTCTCTTCTGAGTATATATTTAAAGGAAATTAAATCAGTACCTCAAAGAGACATCTGCACTCACATTATTCACAACAGCCAAAATATGGAAACAATCTAAGTGTCCATCATTGGATGAATGGATAAAGAAGTTGTGTTCTATATATAAATAAAGAAATCCTACCATTTACAACAACATGGAAGAACTTGGAGGACATTATGCTAAGTGGAATAAGCCAGAAACAGAAAGAAAAAGCTGTATAATCTTTTATATGTAGAATCTGAAAAAAGTCAAGTTCATAGAAGCAGAGGGTAGAATGGTGGTTACCAGAGTACCAGAGGGGGGAAGAGGGGGAAATGGGGAGATGCTGGTCAAAGGGTACAGTTATGTGGGATGAGTAAGTTCTAGAGATCTAATGTACAACATGGTGACTATAGTTAATAATGTTGTATTGTATACTAGAAATTTGCCAAGAGAGTAGATCTCAGGTGCTCTCAGCACACACACATGCAACTAAGTGAGCACTAGAAAGAACAGACGCATAAACAAATAATATTGAAAAATTATACTCAAGGTTGATTCAGTAATCTTAAACATATACCCTTTTTTTTAGCAATGGTGTGTGTGTATGTGTGTGTGTGTGCCATTTGTTATTTAATAATGATGTTTCAGATTTTGCAGTGATTCTTTCTTCCCCCCTACACATTTCTTTTTTTTAATATAATTTATTGACAAATTGGTTTCCATACAACATCCGGTGCTCATCCCAACAAGTGCCCTCCTCAATGCCCATTATTTCAATCCATCATAAGTTCGGATTTGGGAAAATAAGGTTGAATAATCACAAAGTACTTTGGAGGGTAAAAACATTTCCTCTTGAAAGGGTGTGTTCCTAAGAATATGAATCCTGACTAGGAAAACAAAAACACGATGGGATCCTATAATTAAAGCCAGTGCTGATAAAAATAAAAATTCATCTCACAGCCACCCATGCTTGAGCATAAATCAAGATGCAGTGAATTTAGGAACTGTAGCCAAGAAGCTAGTGATAAAAATCTGAGAGTATTGATTATTCCAAGTACACTGAAAAATTGACTTAAAATTAATTGAACACCTCAAAAAGGCAAAAAAATATTTTTTTTTAAAGCAAGCCTTAGAATCTTTCCCAGAAATCATCTTATCTCAATCACTTTCTTTTAAGCTGATGGAGAAGAGGCTCTTCAGATAAGTGCTAATGTTTACCTCAAAAGTTTCGCTTGTTGTCTCACTGCCTCCAGATCCACTTTGAAGATTTTTTGAGGTCAAGTAAGGTTCTGCTAGCTCTTTTGAAGTATAAAAAAGGAAGAATGTTCTTCAGGTTGAACCAGCTTGCAGGTTATTAGTATTACCACTGAAAAATTGAAAAGGTTCATGATGAGCTCCCAAAATGGAATTAGTCTGCACAACTACAAAAACCAAATGTTCTTTATGTTCAGAAAGGGAGAAAAGCCATCCATTTTTTTAAAAGACAGATTATAGCACAAAGTAGGCAAGGTACATTAGATCAGCAGTTAGTACAGTATTTCATCTTAGCACACCATTAAAGTGATTAAAAATCTCCCTACTCCAAGCCCTATCACACTCAATCTCAGTAGACATTACCTCTTACTTCATCCTAACAGTGGAAGCCATCAAGTTTAATCTCCCTTAACTGTTCTGCCTCCCCTCAAAACTTATCTATATCCACTTCTGTCTTTTAATCTTTTTCTTTCATTTCAGAGCCTGTGGGAAGGGACTAACACATGGGGCACTTGTTTGGCTGCTTGTGTACAGACTAGAAAAACAGTGGTTTTAAAAAGTTAGGTGGGTTCTTTCCTGGAATATCACTATCACTGGGAAGAGGCATTCTGGAGCTGGTGCAGAACTTCTGTAGTGGCAACAGTGGCCCAGACTCCTTTGATCTTTCTGCTCTTCCTTGTTTAGCACTTGAGTCCATCCAAAGAGTTGCCTTATGATCAAAAAATGGTCATTGTTGCTCTAGTCATCAAGTCCGCATACTTGGAAATAGGAAAGAAGAAAGGAAGAAACCAAAGGTGCATTATTATAACCAATAATATTGTAATAACTTTGTATGGTAACAGATGGTAACTAGACTTCTCATGGGGATCATTTATAATGTATAAAAATCACTATGATGCACACCTGAAACTAATACAATATTATATGTCAAGGAGATCTCCTACACACAACAATTTCTGTTTATGTATTATTGGTCACCATACTGTCCTGTCTGCAAGGAAAGACAAGACACAATTCTTCCTCTAGAGCTTGGCACATCACTACCTCCCCCAATCAAGGATTCTGTTTGAAAGGAAAAAGGTGACAATGAATTTGAATAAGCAACTCAGTCACTGCCATGGTATCTTAAGTCATTTTTATTATCTTCAAATTTTCTCCTTGTTGAAATGCTACAAAAAGGGCAGTGCGGAAAAGAAGCTAAAGCTTTGGAATCAGACAGATGTTCCAATCCTGAGTTCATCACTAATTAGCTCTTATATCTTGCTCAAGCTATTTAAAATTTCCAAGCCTTAGTCTCTCTCTGTATAAAATGGAGATAAAAACACCTATTGTGAACACCTATTTTGGGGGAACTAATTAAGTGTAAAGAGCTAGTGTAGTGCCTGGAACATGGGAAGTACTCAATCATTTGTAGGTAGATAGATAGTGTTTCTCTGCCCATATTTTCTAATTTATTTTGTGGTACCACTATTCATATAGATGACCTAGCTTGTCATCCTTAACTTCACCCCCATCATCTTCCTCCTCATCCCACAAATTACCAAACCTCATATCTGAATAATCCTCCTATCTGGCCTCCATTCTCCAAACCCATTGGCTACTTCTGTGGTTAAAGCTACATTAACCTCTTATCTGAACTTGTAAAAGAGCCCCCCCAGTGTGTCTTCCTGCTCCTCAGGTTATCCCACTCAAGTATATCCTCCATGCATTTATCAAAGATATCTGGCCAAAATGTAGAACTAACCATGAGCCTGACTGATTAGAACTGTGGATGATACCTCATTCCCTACAGGATAAAGCCCAAGAACCATGCTAGTGATGACTTGGTACATTCCATCTTGCATATATACCTTTGTCCATGCCATTCCTATTCTTGGTATATCCCTCTTCTCACCAATATGTACCTACATTACCATCTAGTGCCATTTGTTATCCATTATAACTCAATGTGTGCATCACTGTCTCAGACCCCTTTTTAATCCCTGTCTCAAGTAGGTACCTTTCTCTGAGTTCCTATAATACCCTTGATGATTACCATGTGCTGTATGCTTTGCACATTGTATTAAATTTAAGCAAATTAAATATGGTGGTAATTAGAGATACATAGGGAATCTAACTCTCCTGCTAGTTTGAGCCCCCTTGGAGGTAAAGACTTCTCTAAGAAGGAATTTCCAAAGTCCCTCTAGTTCCTATCTGTTAATAAGAAGACCAAAGCCTAGAAGAAGCATGTGAAGCGTCTTCTGTGATGGCTAAGCCATGAGGTTTGCTGATCTGGCTAGAAAGAAAATGTAATAGTGAAGGAGGGAAAAGCCCATCTTTTATAGCTTTAGTGGCTCATGGGAAATGAACAGCAGATGGACCTAAGGCAAGCATTGAGTCTCTGCAGTTTAAACATTTGCTGGAAGGAGGGTTATCTGATAATTTGAGGGAGATACTACCCTGACTTCTCCAAATAGCTTCAGAAAATCTATCACACAGATATTTGGGGTTTTGTATTTTTATGTCTTTTCAATTTCATTCTCTTCCTTCTTGTGAAGCTATAAGATCCTCCAGGGCAACCCCTCTCCCCCCACATCTCATAGTTGAGCGTCTGATTTATTGGTGTCAAAGAATGGTGGATTCTTTCCAATAATCATGCAAATCATCACCAAGCTACCAGGTAGAGGCTGTAAGATGAAAATACATCAACACTTGAAAGAAAAAGATGGAAGGTCCTTATTTAAACCTCCAGGCTAACAAATGTTCATTGCCTTACAAAGAATCGTGGCCATGGTGGCATATGTGAGGAAAGACCATATTTTAACCTCACACAGACTGGCTTAAATCTTACTGCAAAACTGTCTCGCATGTTGCATCCAAGAGCTTCAAGACTGACCAGGAAGCACAACAGCTATTCATGCTAAGAGTTGTTGAGATGATTATACGGACTGTGGCCACACAGATTTTCTAATAAATAATTGATGGAAAAGCATAATGAGGAAAACATATTTTGAGTGAATTGATTAGCTTTTTATTTGCTGAGTGCGAACTATACGCCAGGAACTGTTCTCAGATGAGGCTCACAGAGATAAATGATGTTTATGGAACACCGTTCAAAACACTTTGTATGAATGAATTTATTAATATTAAAACAATAATGTTTTACTACAGACAATGACTACTATTACCGCTTTTCCCAGAGTAGTAATACAAGGTCATACAGTTGGTAATAAGTGAACCAAAACAACTGGTTTTGGAATTTGTGTTCTTCACCATTATGGTTCATAGCTAGTCATATAGTTATACGGTTATATGACTAGATGCATAGGGTTGGCATTAGAGAAACCTGGGAAAACACCAGCAGAAAATTTAGCAGAATATTTTTTTAAGTTTATTTATTTATATTTTAGGGAGAGAGAGAGAGGCAGAGAGAGAGGAGAGGGAGAATCCCAAGCAAGCTCAGCAGTCAGTGCACAGAGCCTGATGTGGGGCTCAAACTCACAAAACCATGAGCTCATGACCTGAGCCAAAATCAACAATCAGATGCTTAACCAACTGAGCCACCCAGGCACCCAGGAGAATATTTTTATATCTTGGGATAGGGAAGGACTTTCTGAGCGTGAACCACACCCAAAAGCTATAAAAGACAAGACTGGCATGTTTGATATAGGACAAATAAAAACCTTTGTATATAGTCAATGAAGCTATATACAAACAATATATAAACGCCTGTCTGGGAAAAAACATTTTCTATGTACTTAACATATAAGGGGTTACTGATGTTCATAAAAATCCTAAAAATTCATAAATAAGAGGTGAGAAATATTTTGGAAAAGAAAAATCACGAAGGCAAAAGATAATGGCTAGTAAGCCATGCAAGAAGATGCTTAATACAACTAATAATCAAAGCAATACAAATCAAAATTTGGAGATACTTCCATTTAATTGGCAAACACTCAAATATTTGATAGGAAGTAGATTTGTACAAGGGTATGAATACACATCCCTGTTTGACTCAGGCAGAGCAAAGGCCTCAATTGGAATCTCAGGGATAGAGCAGAGCAATGGTTTGGAAATTCCAGGGATAATTACTATTGAAAGAGCCATAATAATTTTTCTTTCTTCTTCATTCATTATTTTTTCACTGATAAAACTCATGATAAACCAAATAAAGCTAGAGCAAAATACACAAATCTGGGGAAGTATTTGGGGAATCCACCGCTTTCTGTTCATCATGACATGCTTCCTCTACATGGTATGCCTTCATGGAGAGAACGTTTGTAACCACAGGTGTGTTTTTAATTTTATTTTTATTATTTGCAATGTTTTATTTCTACACAGGAAACATTTGTTATCCCAAAAACCTAAATTAATCAAAAGCTCCTGAAATTCTGATAAATTGTGAGAAAAATATGGCACTGACACTTGTTCGTAATATTCTGGTTAACAAAATCTCTTGAGTTTCTTGAAGGGAGATAAAAATTTCTTAATACTTTAGGTAGGGGCCTTCGGACTATTTTTTTTTTTAAGGAAGCAGGGAAAACCAGAGAATAGAAAAAGTTGGGCTCTGCAGAAAACTTAGAAAACTGCTCCAAACAGATAAGTAATCACTATGTGATAAACACTGCATTTCACAGACCAGCTCTTTAACAAGATTCATTTTCTGCTGACTCATTCAGATACACCTAGTGGTAGAACTTCAAAAATAAAAAATGAAGAGAATTAAGACACGATCCCATTATCCTCCTGAGAGAACTGCTGACTTCACTGGCATCAATCCCCTAAAGACTTATGTAAATTCTCAATTGGGTAGCTAGAGTTCATTTTTTTTCTTAGAAGTATTTTACTGAGATTCTCTGTGGATGTCTTTCATCTTCTAACATTTTCTGGATGAGCACCCTTAAGAAGGATCAAATACTCTGATGGCTGTTATCCAGTTTGGCTTTCTTCAGAACTTAAAATAATAACAATAATAATAACCCTTTGGAAGATACATTAACTCTTTCAGAGCACACAGGTATCATTAGGCAATTATAATGATGGAAAAAGTATCTGGGTGCAGGGTTAGAAAGATATGGCTGAGGCTTAACAGATGGGGTGTTTTAAGACCAGTTCTGCTCTTGAGTTGCTAAGGTGCTTGGGAAACTCAGTTAAGTGCTGTGACCCTCATATTTTTTCATCAGTAAGGAAGTCATATTTGATGACGTTTGAGATCTCTTCATACCTGAGGTCTGAAATATGTGAGAAAATGAGCTCTAATAAAATATTCTAATACCCTGAAATATAAATCTCATAGCTTAACTAGATGGTGCCTTTTAATTATTATATAGCATCAGTAATTTATTCTGTGAAACTGTTGAAATTACCAAATTTTATTCAAGGCACTTTTTCTGTTCAAGTTTTTTTTTCTTCTTATCCTTGACATTATTTCTAATTATTTTGATCTTGGTCATAAATTCAACAATTTGACATGCCAGAAAGATAATTTTTTGGCAAAAAAGGTTTTTTATATGATGCAGAGTAAGCTTGGTTATGCTGCAGAAACAAATTAACTCAATAAAATGATATCTTGTTCAAAGTGTGGTTGGGGTTTTGCATCTCCAAGGCAGACTTCTTCCTTATAGTACCTCAGGCATCCTGGCTGCTCCCATCCTGTGGCTCTTTTGTTTCAATACAGGTTTTGTACAATTGCTGCAGTGGGGCAGGAGAGAGCTGGAAAGTCACTCACTGACTCTGACTCTTAAATGCTTTGGACTGGAAGTTCATATATCACTTCTGCTCATAGCTCATCGGCCAAACTAGTCATGAGACACTGCCCATCTGCGAAGGGCTGAGAGTATGGGACCTGGGGCGGATGGACAGTCAGTGAGTAGTGTATCTCTTATCTCTTCCACACCTCTCTTTTTTTTCCTCTACCATAACCTCAAACTGCCCGTCCATTATCCATCAATCCGTTCACTTGTGTCACTAATTATCTACAAGGTACTTACTAGATATTTTAGGTAACATAGAGATGAATAGGTTCCATTCCCTTCACCTAGACAAAGGAGTAAGAAATACACCAGAGCTACACAGATGCTATCTCATTCAATCTTTCCATTCATACTAGTAAGGCATTGATATTTGCTCTATCTTTACAGATAAGAAACTGAGATCCAAAGCAGTTAAGTTATTTGCCCAAGATCACCTGGTAAATATGTGGCCAGACTATAATTCCTACCCTGGTCTGTTTGAATCATGCAGCTTTGCTTTTTTTTCCCCATCATAACCTCTGACTTGTCAGTCTTCAGTTAGCTAACAGGAAAGACTGGCTTGAACAGCTGCTCTGTTTCTTTCACACATTGCAGTGGGAAGTGGTACAGTGAAGTCATTAAGAGGGAGACCTGTGGAGTCAAAATGCCTAGAGTTTTAAGCTTACTAGTTTTGTTTACTTGAGCAAGTTACTTATCTGGGTTTTAGTTTCTTTTTTCTGCACAATATATTATTGAGATAATTACATGGAAAAATAATCCAATAAAAAATGCTTGGCACATACTAAGCACTCAGTGTCATCATCGCCATTGCTATTGTACCATGTTTTTAATTATCACCATCATTGTAATTCAATTCTTGCCCAAGGTGCAGGGCAAAAGATCCTCTGCTTGTGATTCTGTTAACCTCAGTCATGACCCAGTTTCTTATGGGATTTTTTTTCCTGGAGCCCAGACTCAGCTTGTTATTGCACAGTTAATTTATTTTAGGTCTTTAAGTTCAAGCAAAGAGTCTCAGTTGGCCTTTAAAGATATTTTTAAAAAATAAATCAGGATTGATTTTCTGCTATCTTATCTGCTTTATCTCTACTGGCTTTTTAATATTCGTGTTAATTTCTAATTCACTCTAAAATTTTTATTCTCTTAAATAGATAAGAAATAATAATATTAAAAGAAGATACATGGAGAGTTGAATCACAAGCATGAGAATGTTGGGGTCTTTTTATCTCAATAGCCTTCCAAAGACTCGGAGCAACCTGACACTCTTTCAAGGACATTCCTTTGACCTCATCCTCTCCAACAACTGTCCTACTTCTGCCTGACCTACTTTCGGACCACTACCTTCTATACATCCAGCACACTTATAGCAATACTCTGCCAGTTAAATCCAGAATCTATCAAAGCCTCTAATTCATGGATTCTACCACTTGCTTGTATCAACCTTCTCACGTTTTCACGTCTCTCTTGTAGCTTCCATCATTCATCATTGCCAACACATCCTTGAAAACACTTGAATTTATTTACACCTCATTCCTCTCTCCCTATATTGTGCTCACTTCGAAAAGCCTCAAGGCTAATTAAATCAAACTATTTACCTATTTTTGCCCACATTCCAGGAGCCAGACATTTGTGGAGAAATGAGCAAGTTTGCTGATGGCTGCTTTCATCTTAAAATCATGATTTTGAATCACACATAGATACTCAGTATTTCTGTTCAGTTTCACATCACTTCCTTAGCTTTTCCACTTTCCAATATGACTATTCCATAGCTTCTTTTCTCACCTCCAATCCCTGCATCTCTACTTCCTACTTTTCCAACTTTACCTTGTAAGCTAGTGACCTTACTTCATTCATCATTGAAACTAAATAAAAGCTCCTGGAGAGGAACACGTCCTTTTCCAGACTCCAAAACCTACAGTGCCCCCTGCATCTACTCCTACAACCCCTGCCTTCTCTTTTCTCACTCTGGATGAAATGTCTTCATTCCCATCAAAGCCAACCCCTCTACTTGTGTGCTGGGTCCCATTCCCTATAGACTTTGCCTGTCCAAATCCTGACTGACACATATGTCAAACTCCACTGCCTTATAATTTTTCTCAATGTCACCTTTCTTCTTGGAATGTTATGTCTTTCTCCCTGATCTCTACATAGCTAGTTGCTTCCTTTTTGTGATTTTGATTTTAGCTTTAGCAATACTTCCTCATCCAGCCACATACTATCCCATCATCCTAATTTGTGATATATACTATTTAGAATTACATATTTTTTCTTATTTATTTCTTCACTAGAAGATAAGTGATCCTGTTCATCTATGAATTCCCAGTATCTAGAACAGTGTTTGGCACTAGCAGGCACCTAATAAACATTTGTGAAATAAATGAATGAAAACTGACCATCCTCTATTTTGTGTACCTAGAAATAACAGTGTTTGAAATTGTAGGTTCCTCTGACTAATTTTAAGAGAAATCTCATGAGGACAAGAGACTGTTGTAAGTAATGTGAGATATACAAAGTTGAATTAGGGGAGCCAGTCAAGGAAATAAGAAACAGGATCCAGAGATGGCCACAGTGTAAAGTAGAAAGTGTTATCATTATGACATATTACAGCTATGGGGGTTCCAAAGGGATATGCTACTTGCATCTGGGAAGACAAGGGAAGGTTTTCTGAAAGAGATAATACTGGAATTGGGCCTTGAAGGATAATTAGGACATATGCATGCAAAATGGGTGGGAAGAGCATCCTACAGTGTTTTCAGTGGCTCCAAGTGGAGGAGAAGCAAATCAGAATACAGGGAATTGGGGATAGTTTTGGGTGGCTGCAAATTCGGGTGTGAAAAGCCCGAAAAGCCCAAAAAGTGTGAGATGATAGACCGAACTCAGAAAATAAAGACATCTCATGTAAATCCCCAGACAGATAGAGGAGCCACTGGTTTTCACTTAGAAACTACTTACTCATATACACATACAGATTTTAAATTTATTTAAGGTGGGGATTAAGTTTGCAGTTAGAGAATAGCTCATTTATGCCAACAGCCTTGAGGCTTTTAGAATTCTGTTTATTACATTAGAAGCCACACCATGTTTTACATTCTTAATGCTCTGTTTTGGATTCCATGTTGTGAATCTCTGCTCATTCCCTGAATGTGAAGTAGGCTTCATGCAAATGCATTTGTTCATAATGAGCTTTTAGCATCTCTCCTCCTCTCTGAGTTTGAAAACAATGTACATTCTGCTTTTTAAGTCACGTCAGTAATCTTTCTGGAGAGACCAGAAGTTGATTAAACCTACTCTAAATCATCATAAGCCTGTTGAAAGACATTCTCCTCTTGAACTTCTGCTTTTCTCTAAAACAACCAAGCAATTGAATTTGAAACTGTCTCAGGGTGAAGTTAAAAGAAGATATAAATCTTCCTCAATGTTCTTTAACATCTAATAATAAAGTGATTGTTGCTGTACTGTGGCTTTATTAGTTTCTTAGATACTCTCTTACTCACCACCAATAATCATCCTTCAAAAGTGCATTCTCTTGCCTTGTCTTGCTAAACAGAATGCCTTCCAAGGTTTTATTATAATGTTGTTTACTTAAAACTGTTTTTTTCAAGTTTTCAACTCTATGCTTAGAGTTATAGAGTTAGAATGGGGCAATGTATTTTGTTTCCTGGAAGCTCTTATGTCATGGATAGGAGTACTTATGTATACAGACAAAATTCACAGCAAAGATCACAGATTTTAAATTAATCACCAAAGATCAAGTATCCACTTAAAAAAAAAAACTTGATATATACGATCATCGGGAGTGATAACACCAGTAGAACACAGGTTTTGCTTTTTTTTTTTCTATTACAAGAAATAGGGCAGTCAATTATATATTCAAATACGTGTATATTTTCTCACATAAAAATGTATATAGTCATATGTCCATTTGGGGAAAGAAGGGAGAATCAAGACAAGTTGGTTATTTGTGTACATCATGCTGAGTTCCCTAAGTCTCAGGGAGAATTCCGAGAAGTCTACAATGCTTGGGAACTGTGGTTTCCTCCTTGAAAGCAATGAAATATGATTCATGATCTTAAAATGACCTTTTAAAGACATTTCCTTCATCATCTTTCCTCCTATGCTTTAGTGTAGCTGTACTGGATCTTTCAGGATCTCCACTGTTCAGAAATTCTAAGAATTTTTTGATTCCCACAAAACCACAGTAATAACAGACAAGTTGAGCTGTGTGAAAGGGAATCCATTAAAGTCATTTATTACAGAGAATGCCTGTTTCTGATGAATCCTACTAGAAGGAGGCTGACAAGATCATCAAAAGTGAAGGTCACTGTTTGGACTCCTTTTTTTTTATTTTTATTTTTTAATTAGTTTCCAACATCTAGTGTCAAATCCAAGTGGCCCACCTGGCTCATTAATGTGTGTCTGGTCCCAGCAGCTATTTCGGGTTTCAATCTCTATAATAATACTTTCTCATTTGTTGTTGAGGAACTAGAACAATTTAAGTGTTCTGTTCCAAGGCACACAGCTGATTGATAACTACACAAGGAATTTATGGAGATGAGGAAATTTTAATATGTTTTATTCCATCATATTAATCCCCAAATTCATACATGTCTGTACCATTTGACTTATATAACTGTGAGTTTGAAAATCCATAAATTAGCAATAGGGTTCATGTTAGGGAAAGTTGACTTCTTTAGTAATTGTCATTTGACATTTCTTTTCCCCAAAGGAAAAGAGAAAGGCAACTAGCCTATTGTAATTTACCACAAGTCACATTCAAAGAATATTTATTAGAGAAACATAATGGGAGATACCCGAAATGCATAAACCATGGGGAAAGAGTCAAGTCAGCATAGCAAAGAGATAAACACAGATAATAGAATAAATACTTTCTTACTTCAATCCCAATTATTTCAGCATTTAGGGAAATTGGGACAAGATTTGGCTTAAAAGTGAAAAGTAACTTTAAAATTTCTACCAGCCACTAGGCACTGTGACTGTGTTATCTTATTCACAAACAATCTCTCCCAGGATGTGTTTTGTCGTCATTCCTACAGAAGGAGAATTTGAGGTTCTGGAGAGGTGAAGAAATATCCCTGTCTACCCAAACAGCATGTGGCAAAGTTGGAATTGGAAGCAGGTGTGATTCCAAAGTGTCTATTATTGAAGGGAGACAACTTGCTTCTCTTTCTATGCTGTTTTCTTAGATACAAATCTCATGCAGTTGAAAGCGCAAATAAGTTTGCAAAGGAAATATTTTAAATGGCAATGAAACAAAGAATGAGTCCAAGTGCAAAGTGCCTGGGAGAAGGTCTGTTCTGTGTTACCATGAAGTAATCTAATTTGAAACAATTCTTGTTTTCTCATGAAAGCAAATTCCCTTAGGACTTCCATTAGGCACAGTTTTCTTAATCTGAATGAATTTTGTGCTGGGAAATAACAAAAGAGCATTTCTTTGGTGCTGAATATTCCCTAATTCAAGTTCATCTGGAATATACAGGTAGTCTTCAAATTTATGTAAGTTTAAGATTTCTTCTCCCTGTAACATTGAAATGGCGATAACACCTATACACACACACACACACACACACACACACACACACACTTTGGGAAACTTAGGAATCACAAAAAATAAGTAAATGTGACCCATTTCTTTATAGACAACAATACATTTCCCGCCTTAGGACTGCTGAAAATCTTTTCTTTGAAACTCCTTTGAGAGCTAAATCTCTCCAGACAAGCTGAGGAGGATTAGAGTGTATTCCTTTGGGTACAGCCTAGCAGGGTCAAAGGAAGATAAAGGGATTTGCAAACATGGTTCTGATGAAGAAGGCAGCCAGAATGAATGGTTGAAGGACACGTAGCACCTAACCCAGGACACTTTCAACCCCAGTCAAACCCTAGAGGGGCTGCTTTTGCAGAGAGCTCCCTCCTTTCTCAGAGCTTGCTGAAATAAATTCTGGGCCTCTTTCAGAATAGATTTGAATGGTGAATTACCCTGATTGAAGATGGAAAAAAGAGTAGGGAAGCTTTTCTTTTCCCATGAGGCAGCATCCCTATTTATAAACGGTAATGAAATTGACACAGGTAAACTGATTATGCTAAGTATACTGGGTGTACAGAACCTCTGAATACTGGTTTCCTTTGCCTTCTCTTTTGGGTTTATATTGAAAGTTGTGGTTCTGGGGCTCAGAAACTCAAGTACCAATAAGTGAATAGTTTATTAACCTTTAATAAGTTGCTGATCTCTTTGTACCTCAGTCTGAATGATGAAGTAATAGCTTTCTTAGTAAATTGTTTTGAGACTTCTTGTTAAAAGGATAAATATATAATAATTATGAAGCCTTTTTAGCAATGTTCTGAAAAGAAGTTCCAACCTAAACCCCAACTGACAGGAACTGTTTATTTTTATCAGGCTGGAAATAAACTATTTTGAATTAATGAGGAACAAAACATACTTGGAGTGATATTTTCTTTTTTCTAATATTTTTTTAAAAGTTTATTTTTATTTATTTTTGAGAGAGAGACAGAGAGCAAGCAGGGGAGGGGCAGAGAGAGAGAGAGAGACAGAATCCTAAGGAGGGGTTCTGCACTGACAGCACAGAGCCTGATATGGGGCTCAAACTCACAAACTATGAGATCGTGACCTGAGCTGAAGTCCAGAGTCAGAGGCCTAATCAACTGAGCCACCCAGGGGCCTCTGGAATGTATTTTCTAATAAAAAAATGATATGGAATCATATAAAACAGAGTGATGTCCAAAAAAAAAAAGCAATATTTAGTTGTAGGGCAATTGCTATGGGCTAGACTCTGGAGTTAAAGGTAGAAAAGATACCATTGCTAACCTCAGGGAGCCAACAGTCTAGAAAGGCTGACAGTCACATAAGCAAGTAGGTACACTAGTAGGGGCATGTCTCATACAGTGCCAACACACAAGACACAACAATCACCAATTGGTAGAGCATGTTGGCCAGCTTTTCATTTCCAAGTCAAAGGATTTTAGAACTGGCAGGGATCCTAGAAATATTTATTCCAGCCCTTGCATTGTGTGGAGAAGGAGCAGGAGAAATTAAGGGATTCAACACAAATATGAAAACTCACAGCTCTTAACTTCCAGTCTGGCTCTTTCTTTATTATACAAATTGGAACCAAGTCAATAAATAAATATATATATTTATATTTATATATTATAAAATATATAATTTTATATTTATATAAAATAAATAAATATATAATATATACAATATACACATTGAAATATAATAATAATTATATATCATAAATATGTATATAAGTATTATGAATATAACATGTGGATATATGTAAAGTATATTTACATGAAATTGTATACAGCATATTGTATAATATACTGTGCCTTACATATTATATGATATATAATATATATTTTATTTGGAACATGCACAGCATATTATATATTATATATAAATGTTATTAATAAAATGAAATAAATATGCAAAAAATATTGCTTGGGAAACCCAGGTGGTAGCCCAGACTCCTCACTTTTTTTTCCATCATTTTGTCTTCTCCCTCTTGCTGTTTAAGTCATATACTACCTTCCAATCCCAGCATAAATGACAGCTCTCCCCTGTAACCTCTCTCGATGACCCTAAGTCTCTTCTGGCTGTTAACAGCTCTTCCTCATCCCATACTATGAGATAGTGAACTCCTAATGAGCTTTTCAATTGAAAAGCAGTCCACGTGATCATTCAAAATATGACCTTTAGAATCAGGCAGGTGTAGTTGGGGGCCCACCCTGCCATTTTCTAGCTATGAGAGTTAAGAGCAATTTCCCTCACTTCTCTAAGCGTCCTTATTTCCTTATCCATAAAATGATCATAAGAGTTGTATCTATTGCATTGTGTCTTTGCAGGATTCAAGTGTTCATGGGCACATAGCGCTCAGTGAACACAGGCTTTCAGTCCATTTTGTTTCCTTGCACACTGTGACTGCTCAATAAATATTTGTTTAGCCAAATCAATTTTTGTTTTCTTTCAAAATTTCTTTTATATTTTTCCCTCTTCAATCTTAGCCTTATTCCTAGAATATTGTCACCCCAAAACAGATAGATAGATCATAAAAGCCATTTTAAATTATTTATATTCAACTTTAGGTCCTCTAAGAAAACAAACAGCCAGCTGTGTCAGCTTTTGCCAACAGCATTCTCTTTCTTGTCAACACAGAGCAACAAAGCTGCCTTTGGAAGTTTGTAAAAACAGTTTGTTTGTTTTCTGGTAACTCATCAGCAGCGATGAGAGAGAAGCAAATGTGTCAAATGGTGACATGAACATTCTAAATAAGTAAAGAACTGTGGAGTCTCCGAGTTGTTCTCAGGCTGGAAACACAGCAAGCGAAGGGATGATTATCTGAAAGAATGCCAAAATGACAAATTTCCTCCGAAGTTTCCAGGTAGCGATGGAGAAAAAACAACTGCAGACTGTTTGAGTCCAAATTATCTAATTGACCTAATTCCCCCTCTTGATTCCGCAATAGATTCTGCCTTCCACCTCAGCTCAGTTTTGTCACCAATCTGGATTATTATAAGATTAATTCCTGTTATACCCACCATTAAATATATCACAGCTCTGGCCCACCAGCTCAGTTTCTGCATCTCAAAGCACTGTGGCATGATCAAATGAGCACGTCCTACTAAGTATGCCTTCAAATATATCACAGATGTACCACCACACTGACCCCGCATGGGAGAAAACCACTGTCACCTCTGACCTGACCTCTGCAAGAGCCTCTTGTCTCTCTCTTTCTCCTCTTGCCCACTATCATCTATTTGCCACCCAACAACCAACATAATGATATCTAAAATGTACAGATAAACTCCCCCATTATCTTCAGAATAAAAGGTAAACTCATTACCATGGCCTCCAAGGCCCTATCTGATCAGGTTACTGATTTTCTACTTGATTTTTATCTCCTATCACATTTTCCCTCATTTGTTTCTAGATGTTTCTCAAATGTGCCAGATGGGAGGGAAAGGCTTTTGGCTTTCCTGGACTCTGTGCCTGTATTTTTGTACGACTCACATCTTTGACAATACAGTTGGGGTATAAGGAGGGGCCTTAGTTAGGTTGTTTCTCTGAATTAAATGTCCTTTCCTGCACCCTCTTTTTTCTTTACCCAAGTCTCTTTCCTCATTACCACTTATTTTCTGGAACTAATTAATGAGTCACCCGTTGATATTGTCTGTGTCTCGGCACTAGCCATAAGCTCTGTGAAGCTTCGGTACCCGGGCTTTGAAAAATGCCTAGTGCATAGTAGGTGCTCAAGAAATATTTTTTGAATGTATGAAGAGTTTAAAATGTTTGTAATAGTTGTAAGGTTTTGTATAGTTTTAATATTCATCAAGTTACAAATATATTTGTAAAGCACACAGTAGAGTGGTGGGCATATAATACACATGCAGATAAAGAGTTATCTGGCAATTATGCAATCTGAAATATCATACGAGATCAGGGAAAATGTAGAATAAAATCCCACCAAGGTGGAATGACCTTAAATGTCAGGCTAGGAAAAAAAAAATCTCCAGATGCCAGTACTTAGAAAGGAGGCCACTGATGACTTCTCTGTTTATATTTATCCCTGTGTTGACTGGATTCCACACGGGCTGTGCTGAATTCCACCAGACAAATGCCTTTATGTTGTTAGATGTTGGCCAGGGGTTAAATCTAGTCACAGAGTCTGTTCACCTGCATCTGGGATGTAACAAGCTGTGGAACACAACTCCTATGCTAGAACTGAATAACGATGCTGGTAGGAAACCAGACTCTCAGGCCGTCTTCGAGCCCAAAGAAAGTTTGATCCTGGCACCCAGATCTTCTTGTTTCATGCCAAGACTTCAGGGATTTAGCATCGAAGCCATTTCGGGGCAATGTGCAAAGGCTCAGAAAATCAGTTTCTATCACTGAAGACGAAAGAGTACATTTTTACCAATTGTGAGCCTGTGAACTACATTACCTCTGTTGCCACCATGTTGTAAAACTTGTTAGTCCTGACACACAGGCAGAACTATTATTTTAATTTGCATTTCTGGAAGACAACCCTGACCCAGATTTCCTTCTAGCAAAGAGTCCCTGTGAGGTTGTGATTTTGGTGACTGCTCCTTTAAGCCCCTGTATATAATTAGCTACAGCTCAGCCTGAAACAGAGAAAAAGAACAGGTGGGGGGGGAAAAAATGAAACCTGGCTTTGCCTCATGCTAACTCTGGAAACTAAATGTATTTGTTTCTTTGAAAAAAGTGTCTCCCAAGTCCTTGGCAGAGTGCTCAAAGTAGCCTTTATGTAAGTGCTGGAAGTTGCCTTTAGTCCAAGACCCAAGGACTGCAGTTCAGTATGTGCAAGATCAAACGCAGGTGCAGCTGAGATGCTGTGCGGTTCAGGGAGTCACCCTGGGGGGAGAGCCAGGCAGAAGATTGCGGGGGAAAGCTTTTCATATTTTAAAAGATATTGAAGTAACACTGCCTGGAGATGCGAAGTATTTGAGGGGCCTCTTGGAAAATTCCTTCACTGCACAGAATGGTAGTGATAAGACTCAGAATGAGAATCATTCCTTCAGAGAAGTTCTGTTCTTGCCTTCACAACAGCCCTTGAGAACTCTGAGGTAATAATAAACCCAACTAAAATGTGAGATCCCACAGCTTTGTAAGGAGAGCTGGAAACATGACTCCAGCAACATAATTGCTCTGGTCTCATGTTCTTTTTGTTCATTAAGCATTTAATCAACTGCCTGCTATGTGCTCATATGTGGGAGGAAGCAAAAATTGAATTTCTTTCATGAAACCTACAGTCTAGTTTCAAAATGGCGAATGTGCTTTTGCCTTCATGCCTCAGCTTTGGACAATGACTTGGAAATGTCACAGGATTCCTCTCCTGCCGTGTTAGTGACTGGTGAATCTTATTTCTCTTTTCCCTGCTGTTATTATCATTTCTCTGGACCAACTTCTTCCCCGGCACTTGCGGATGTTAAATTCAATGACTTCCTTCAAGAATCTTCCCTCCTTGCCCCAGTATACTCTCATAGACCCTGATATCCCTCACGGTGGAAAGAACATGGGCATGGGCATGGGCATCAGACAGAGCCAGATCCAAATCTTGGTAGGTCTTCAGAGACTACCACTTATGTGCTATGTGACTTGGAATGATTTAGATTCAAGTCAATGCACCATTCTCCCAATGTATACATTCTCACTGCATCTGAATCTTGTTCTCATGTACACTGGAATCCTTTTTTAAAACAAACTTTCATTAAGTCCTTACTCTATGCAGGCACTGGAAGTACAAAACTGAGTAAGACACATCTGGCCATGAGAGAACTGAATGATATTCTTAATACAGAGGTCATTATCATACAGTGTGACTGGTGGAATCCACACTGACAGAAATTCATACTTTACAGTGTGGCATGGAGAGAATAACTAATCCTACCATTAGTAGAGGAGAGTGGGAAGGGCTGGGGCCAGAGAGAAGTGAGATCAGGGATCAGGATGGATTGTGCAAGGAGTGCTTCGGTGGCTCGGTCGGTTAAGTGTTCAACTTTGGCTCAGGTCATGATTTCATGGTTCATGGGTTTGAGCCCCGTGTTAGCTGACAGCTCAGAGCCTGGAGCCTGCTTCGGTATCTGTGTTTCCTTCTCTCTCTGCCCCTTCCCAATTTGCTCTCTCTCTGTCTCTCTCTCTCTCTCTCTCTCAAAAATGAATAAACATTAAAAAAAATTTTAAAAAGAATGTGTTGTGCAAGAGCTTATCTATTGGAAGTGGAGAAGGATGTTCAAGGCAGAAAGAACATGGGGGACCAAGACACTGGAGTTTGAGCAGCCTGACATATTTGGGAAACAGCAAATATTTGATATTGGTTATAGTGTTAGCTTTCTCCAGCAACTATATTTATAATCATATACCCACAAGTCTGCACTTGTAAACTCATTTACTTATTCAACAAATATTTTTGAGGGTCTGCTATGTGTTAGGCAATGTAACAAGTTCAATCCTATTGCTATAGTCAAATCTCATGATTATAGTCATAATAAGAATAGTAATAGTAAAACTTATTTTTTGGAATTTTCCATAATGTTTCTGTCTAGGTGATTCTATCCCTGAGGTCAAAACCCTTCTAGCACATTCTAAGGTACATTCATTCTAGCATAATAAACAGCTTTTGAAACAACCCTGCGCCCATGTGTGCATTGATCAAAGAGTGAACTTAATAGGGACCTTCTTCAGAGGGTTTCACAGAAGACTGACAAAATGATTATCAAGTATTTTATAAAGGATAGAGTACTCAGTCATAGTAAAAAATTACAATCTCTTACAAGTAACAGAGCCCCTTCCATAGTGAATATTTCTAATCAGACTGTGGCATCTTTTCAAACAAGACACATCAAGGCCATAAGCCAAATATGTATGCTTTCCAGTCTTCCAGTGTGGTACAGAATCTCTGCAAACAAGGACCTAAGAGATTGTTTGTAGCTCTTTCTTAGCAGAAATGAACAGCCAAGGCATAACCCTCCCATGCCTGCAGTCTTGAGACATTAATAACTCTTCAGGTTGTGTCAGCCTGACATTGTTGAGATGATGACTAATGACAAGTTATGTGCGTGCTAGGAAGACAGAAATGGCTTGTCACCATGGCAATGGTTATCATGATCTGACTTTGTTGTTATTGACAACAGTGAATCGTAGCCATGCCCTGCCCTGCCACCCCCACCTCCTTTCCTTACCACCTACCCAGCCCCATACACAAGATGTGCACCTATTCCTGCTGTGAGAATTTCTGTTAATTCAGATTGTTAGCTGGCTCTTTAGGTCTCATGAGAATCTGTATGTTAAGCACTTTCAGCGACAGATGTTTCTTTGTAGATATCTACAAGTACAGAGTAGGAGATCCCTGCCTCTGGACCCCAAGTATTAAAAGGGAAGTAAGTTGACCTGAGGGGTTATTTAACAAACACTGGGTAGAACTCGGAGGGAGCCATGAGCCTCAGCTATGGCCCAATGCCCAGCAACCAATTTTGTCTCTGTGATGTAAATCATCTCTGCTCACCTCTCTTGCACCCAAGCAGTCATGAGATTAGTTGTAAAGAAAGAAGGCTCAAAGCCATGGACCACAGTACCAGCCAATTCTCTCTAGCAAATAAAGTTTTAGTAGTCATCAAGGGTGCTCCACATATCCCTATTTTCCCTTAATTTATTCACTTAATTATTCTTCCTCAATATTCATTTATTTATCACTTATAATGTGTTGAGCACTATGTCAGTTTCTGAACATGCAGTGATGGAATCTCCATGTTCAAGTAGTATAAACTTTAGTATTAAAGGAAGTTATGCAAATGTACATCTCTAGTAAAGAGGATCTGTGCTATAATTGTTTTCAGCAAACATCAAATTAATTATCTACTATATGCCAAATATATTTAGATAATATGCATGAACTTGAAGTTTTGTAGAAAATGTATTAGAGAAGAAAGATACATTATAATAGGATGTTACAAGAACACCAATAAAAGTGTATGTGATATAAAATAGTCTCAATGGGTAGTTAGTATCTTTATCTAGAGATGACCAGAGAAGACTTTCTAAAGAGACAACACAACAATTAATACTAACAGAGGTTGAGGGATTCACTTCTGGCCTGTTGGGGGTCGGGTATTTCAGCACCTGAAAGGCATCAATGTAGCAAACACTTGCATGTTTCATTCCCACGGTTAAAGTGGTGGGGAACACCAGACCTTGATCATGAAGGCCAAATGATCTTGAATTCTTTTCCTGCAGCTGAAGGGGAAAGTGGGGTCATAAAGATGAAGAGAGATGTGACCATAATTATAAATATAATTATAATATAATAAGAATAATAATATTTATCTAGCCCTTCTCCTTGGCCACAGTAATTGGTCCAAAGGTCAAAAGTGGGCATGTGATCCAACTGAGAACAATAAGAATACTTTCTGGGTGATGTTATTTCTGGATCTCAGGGAGATACCTTCTCTTTCCTTTTGCCTGATTAAGTTGGGTTGACAGAGCTGGGTTCTACAAACATCTGCCGCCATATGGAGCAAGGCTGTCTGCAGTAAAAGAGAATAAGACCAAGAGAATGGCAGGGATGAGAGAAAGATGGGTGGAGAGAGAAAGAAGAGAGAGAGAAAGCAAATAAGTGAGAGTGATAGCTGAAATCATTCTAGTCCCTGGATCTTATTGAGTCTCAAGTCAGCTCCACCTCTGTCCATAAATTCTTTTCTCTTCAAATGATTTGAGTTGTGTGTCTGTCACTCACAACTAAGCGTCCTGACTCACATAGAAAAAGGTTGGGCTTGACTGATGAGCAGAAATTTAGCTGCCAGCTGAGAATATAAAGGATGTGTGGGGCAGAAGGGCCAGCATTTGTAAAAGTACATGTGATATTACATGGCTAGAGCACAGTGCTAAAAAGGAAGGGCAGGTGGTGAATCTGAAGAGTTGGACAGGAATCAGGACACTAATGACCTGCAGATCATCCAAAGAGCTGGGGTTTTATCCCATAGATCAGTACTTCCCAAACCTTTTTGGCAAAAGAGCTATTTTTATTTTAAAATTTTTATTCCATCATAGGCCAAAAGATTTGCAAAACACATTAAAATGAATTAGAGAAAAAATAAGGAGATTCAAGATACTAGTCATATCTTTAATTATGAGATCAAACTGGCATAGATGACTCTCATAACTACACAGTTATTCTCAAGTCCTGTACTTACCTTACTGCAGACTGAAAATAAACAGGATGAGTCCAAATCTAGTGTCCAGATCACACTAAGTAACGTGGTGGGGATGACCGAGAGCCAGTGAAATGTTTCACACAGAGGTGTCGAAGTATAAGCGGAGCTTCTTAGAACATGTTGAGAAACAAAATTCAACCAAGCAAATGTGAAGATCTCGTGGGCTTTATTAAACGATCCATGAATCGAGAAGTATCCTATCTTAGCAAATAGGAGGGAGCTCTTGACAGGTGTACAAAAAGGAACGGTTTTAAAGGAAGGAGAGTAGAGCAAGAAGTTAAGACCAAATGAAAGGATTGTTTCAGGCAAGGTCACCTTCCCTTAGAGGGAAGGACAGAGTCTTACCTTGCAGATTACCTCATCTTACTTTGGGGAAGTAAAGAGGGTTTATGTGACAGATTACCTCATTGGTGCTGATCGGAAAATTCCTGACTGACAGCCTTAGCCTATATTTCTTGGGGAGGTTGAAACTGCAATTACATTAGGTATTAAGCCCTAATTTGGTGACTTGCCCTAGCATAAGCGACTCCATCTTGGGCCCGTGGTTTTCCTTTTTAACAACTGACTGTACCCAAAAAAGCTAGGTCAACAAAGATGTCTCTAATGATGCATTTCAAGCTCTGCTGTGAATCACATTTTGTCCAAAATTTTTCTCAGGACCTGTGTGAACACCTAAAAGGCGCCCTGGTAAAAGACCCATGATACCAGTTGTTAGATCTCGCTAACATTTTGAATGGCGGAGTTAGGATTTTATCTTTTTAACAATTAGAGCTACTCAAGAATGGGATGAGCTGACTTGTGAAATTGTGGCTCTGTTCTTGACACCGGCAGGAGGAAGAGAAGGAGACAGAAAGGAGAAGTGAGTATGTGTGTGTGTGCACGTGTGTGTACGTGTGCGTGCACGCATGCGCCTGTGCACGCATGTGTGGGTGTGTTTGGGTACATGTCTGCCAGAGGTAGAGAATGGAGTACTACTGAAGACAAACATGGTCTCTTCTCAGTTCTGCTTTTGATCAGCCTGACTAGTAAGCCATTCAGCCAAACACCAGGGGGTGAAAGGATGCTCGGCCATGACTCTTCCAGCCCCGATTTGAGTATATGTGCCATTCTTTCCGGGTTGGGAAGCATGAGCGGTTGGTCTGTATCTCTATTACCTGGTTATTTGAAACAGATCCTTCCCTTTTGGCAGAACCAGCGCCTCATCACAGCTCCTCAGTAGTACATCTTCATAAAAATTATAGTTTATTCTGTGGGATACATTCTATGTTAAAAAATATTTCTGAAGGGCAAATAAATACCCCAAGCCCCAGAGAGTGAAACAAAAATATTCTTGGCAGTGACTTTTGAAGAGATATTTTCAAAACTCAGCAGGTGACAGGAAGAATTCTCCACAAGGTGTTATCAGATAACATCCCTCTTGTACAGGACTAATAATTCGGAGAAAATGATCCCTCTATCTGACTCCTCCCACTCCCAAACGCTGACTGATTTCCTCAGCCACAAGCCGTCAGATATATTTTTAGAGTCATCTTTGAGGATGGTCTTGATTGAGTTAATCAATCAATTTCCCACAGTGCTGATATTCTGACTTCCCACTAAAAGGTTTAGCAGGAAGGCAGGTAATTAAACTTCCCGCACGCCAGTAAACTGCATTATTGCACTAGAATACACAATCTGCTTCTCAAAATTTTTCATTTAGTGGAGTGTATGGGAAGATTTTCACATATTGATAGTAAATATTCAAAATATTAGTCATAATAATAACCACAATCTACTCTTATTGGGTGTTTATCATGAACTAGACTATATGCTAAATATCTGAACATGGTAGATATATTATCTGATTAAATTCTAACAGTAACTCTGTTAGGAATATTTTACTATCAGCTTCTTTCTGCAGATAGGGAAACTAATATTCACAGAAAGATTAAGCATCTTGCCCAAGGTGAAAAGACTAAAATCTAAATAGAAATGCATTATCAATGATAAAACTTCCAAGCCTTTAGAAGAAGGATATAAGTGAATAAAGAAAATAAAACATTCTAATAGAAGGCAGAATGAGAAAAAAAGTAAAGAAAAAGCTCAAAATGTAAAATAAACTCACACTGATCAGTAGCAATTATGAATATATGTAAAGAGCTTTATATTCCTTTAAAAAGACACAATGAAATATGACTTCCCCTGATATTGAAATAGACTACTAAGAAATATATTTGAAAAATACTAACATAAATAAAGCTGATATGACTCTATTCATTATCAGAATATTACTTCAAAGCAAAGAAAATCAGTGTTAGGGATAAAGAAAATTACTATATAATAATGAAAGGAATAGTTCTGCGGAAATATATGTTAGTGTTGAACTTGTATATGCTAACAGCATATACTTATAATATATATCAAGTGAATGTGAGAATTACAAGAAGAGGTATATCCATAAATCCATAACCATAAGAAGAGATTTTTAACACTCCTCTTTTTATAATATATAAATCAAGCAATCAAAAAAATTAGCAAAGATACACAACTAAACAACAAAATAAATGTGATACAGATATGAACAAAAAAATAAGCTTAAACAACAAAATGCATCAGATTGACTGATATCCAACACCTAGACAATACATATTATACTTGATTCTCTAGGGATCATTTTCAAAAACTGACCAAAAATCAGTCAATGTAATTTTCAACAAACATCAAAGGATTCATATCATATAGATCATGTGCACTAAAAGCAATGCAATAAAATTAGGAATCAATTGCAAAAGTATATCTGGAAAATTTCAAATGTACTAAGTAGTTCATGGATTGTAGAAAATATTATAATATTTAAAGTGAAAAATAAATGAAAATGACATGTCAAAACTTCCCAAATGTAGCTAAATTGGTATTTAGAAGGAAATTTATATCCTTATATGCCTACTTTAGAAAATATGAAAGAGTTAAAATCAGTGACCTAAGAGTGCAACTCAAGATGTTAGAAAATGAGCAACCAGATAACTCAAGAAAATAGAAAAAGAAAAATAATGATGATGAGCATACAAATGTATAAAATTGCAAACAAAGACATGATATAAGATTAGAAAAAGCAAATTTGTTTTAGTGTCTGGGGGTAATAAAGTAGACATATCCTATACAAGATTTATCTAGAAATTATAGGAAAGTTTCAGAAATAGCATCTGGCATGAAAAGGAGAATGTAACTGGAGATGCAGGAACAATGGGAAATCCATAACTGAATATTCTAAATGCCACTATACCAATACATTTAGTATATTTAAATTTTTTTAAATATTAATTTATTTTTGAGAGAGAGAGACAGAGTGTGAGTTGGGGAGGGGCAGAAAAGGAGGGAGACACCAACTCTAAGCCAGCTCCAGGCTCTGAGCTGTCAGCACAGAGCCCAATGTGGGGCTTGAACTCACAAACCACGAGATTATGACCTGAGCTAAAGTCGGATGCTTAACCAACTGAGCCATCCATGCGCCCCTTTTTATATGTACATATATATATATATATATATTTTTTAATTTTTTTAATATTCATTTATTTTAATACATTTCAATACTTAGAGAAACTGAGCCATTTTCTAGGAAAACAAAATTGGACAAAACTGATTTTATAAGAAAAAGAACACTTAATTTGATCTACATATATTAAAGGAATTGAATAACTGATTAAAAGGATTGTTATAATTAGTATAATTAGTTAAAAATTTGTGGAGAGATTTTACAGGAATTTTCATGTAATGATTAATCTCAATTTTATAAAAATTGTTCCAGAATATAAAATAAGAAATGAATCTCCTTGTAGGAGGTTGAATAGTATCCCCCCAAAGATACGTACACGACCTAATTCTTGGAACCTGCGAATACTATCTGATAGAACAAAAGAGTGACTATTACCTTATATGTACATGGCAAAAGATATGTTTAAAGATTTTGAGAGGAGGAGTTTGTCCTGGTTTATCTGGATATATATTCTTATAAGAGAGAGGCAGAATGAGTTTGAGACAAAAGAGGAGGTGGCCGTGTGACCACAGACACAGGGATTGGGGTGATGTGACCACAAACCAAGGAACGCCTATAGCCAGCAGAAGCTGAAAGAGACAAGAAACAGATTCTCCATTAGAGCCAACACTTTGAGTTCATACTTCTCCACAGCTATAAGAGAAAAAATGTGTTGTTTTAAGCCACCAAGTTTGTGGCAATGTGTTATGCCAGTCACAGGAAACTAATATACCTCCCCATCCCAATTTATTATTTTTTTTAAATATTTATTTACTTTTGACAGAGAGAGAGAGAGAGAGAGAGAGAGAGAGAGAGAGAGAGAGAGTGAGCAGGGGAGGGGCAGAGAGAGGGAGAAAGAAAATCCTCAGCAGGCTCTGCACTGTCAGCACAGAGCCCAACACAGGGCTCAAACTCACAAACCATGAGATCATGACCTGAGCCAAAATCAAGAATTGGACACCTAACTGACTGAGCCACCCAGGTGCCCCCATCCTATTTTTTTTTAAGTTTATTTATTTATTTTGAGAGAGTGAGAGGCAGAGAGAGAGAGAGAGATGGAGAGACAATCCCAAGCAGGCTCCATCCAAGCTGTCAGCACAGAGCCCAACATGGGGCTTGAACCCACAAACTGTGAGATCACGACCTGAGCCAAAATCAAAAGTCAGATGCTTAACCGGCTGAGCCACCCAGGTGCCCCTGCCCCCATCCTGTTTTAAAAGAGCAGTAAAATTTGATTTCTGAGCTCATTATTAACTGTAAGAAAACCAAAGGTGTTCAGGAAACAACGTTATCATAAATGAGATGTGAATGGCATTTACATAGTCATAATATATACACACTGAATATTAAGGGTACCTAAAAGTATGGTAAACTTATAATGAGAGAATCAGAGGATGTATAGTGTTCATGAAGGGTTAAAGCTCTAGAGGAAGCGAAGTCCTTACTTCCTATAGTAATTCAATAGGATTAAAATTTTGCCTCTGAGGAAGGCAGAGGTAGGGAAGATGAACATCATCTTTTGGGCTTTCCAGAACCTCTCAAGTTTACAGCAGGGATGTGACTTAATCATATTTGTCTTTTGAAGGCGATCACTGCCAGAATCAGGTGGTGTACAATGGTGACCTGAACTCAAATCATGTAGGAATAGATAGAAGCATGAAGGATGCTCAGGAATCTATCTACAGTAGTGGTTCTCAAAGTGCAGTCTCTAAATTGACAACAGGATGTGGGAATTTGTTAGAAATGCAAATTCTCAGGCCCTACCCCAGACACTCTGAGGCTGGGGCCCAGCAGTCTGTGCTTTAACAAGCCCACCAGATGATTTTGATGCTAACACTGGACAGCCACTGAGCTTCATGATTGATTGGCTGTGCAGGTTGAAGGAAAGGAAGGGAAATGAGGACAATGTCCAATTTCTGGCTTGAGCAACAGAGCAATAAAGGAGAAAATAAAATTCAAGATAAACAACATGCAAGTGGTTTGTAGGTGGAGGTGTATTCATAGCCCACTGATACCTAGGCAGGGACCAGTTGAGTCCCGAGAAGTCTCTGAACAACAGAGTCTACCCTCAAAGCCCATGAAAGTGTTGGAGGTTTTTCATGATCTTCCACATTTAACTTCTCCCACGCTAACTCCTGTTGAAAGTCAGTTTTTGTTTTATCAACAAACAGCTGTGAAACCAGAATTCTTTATAATTCCTATTCAAACGAGGGTTCTGACATGCTGCTGAGAAGCCACATGGGAAGGAGTTTAAAGAAGAGGAGCCTGTTAATGACAAAAGGAAGCAATCTCCATGAAATTGATCTTCCTTCTTTCAATAGTCTGTCTTGGGCCTCTAAATGTGTCACATAAATCTTTTCTGGCCCAGTAGTTTCAGGGCACCAAAGAGAGAAACATATGTATAAATAATTTATTTGTTGTACTGACTAGCCCAAGTTTTAGATAACGTATCACTGAAATAATTATCATTTTTAAAGCCTGGTGAAATAAGGTACCTCTGAACAGATCACCTCATTCCTGGATGATTACCAAAGCTTCCCCAAACCTGGCATCTTGCCACTTCCTCCATTTTGCACACCAATGCCAGATTAATCTTGAAGCACCTGGAACACAACGGCCTCAATGACTCAGTTATGGAGTCTCTTCCCTTTTTCCAAACATAATATTAAAATGAGTGAGAAATGTCATATGTCCTAATAATACATAGAAATATCCTTTCATGATGACTCAGGAAAAATAAAAAGAGAGAATTTCACTCTCAGCACTTTTCTCTTTTGTTTGAAAAAAATCTGTTGGGAAAATCTAAAAAACAAGATTAGATAGAAAAGTGCTTTGAGCTTTGTAAGTTTATATACAAGTGCATGATGGCAAATGTACACCTGGAAGACATTTCTGCCTTGGGTGAATTGGTCAAGCACTTTGCAAAAATATTGAATAGACAATGTTGAGTTGGGCTCTCCACACAAAGGGGAAGAGCTGTCTCTAGAGAGGAAAGTTATGCCCTGGGAGCAACGTCTCAGGGCATAGAGTGGAGTCATTCCTTTCGCGATGATTAAGGATCAGCCTACTAATGACTATCAAAGGACAGTAGCTTTGAGGCAACCACCATTGGGTGATCACTATCCCAGCAGACTCCTGGTGCTGCCTCAGCTTCCCAATGATTTCTATCCTCCGACAATGGGCAGTGGTCTTGAGTGATACGCACATCTTAGATTTTCTCACCATCTACATTCCTCAGATCCAGTCCACTTGTCTCAGGCCATTTCAACACATATATATGGAGTTTGACCTAATCTCTGTAGCACTGTTTCTTCCCCATCTTCTTTCTCGTCTGATGAATCTATTTTTTTTTCCTTCTTCCTAGCCAATGGGGTGAGAAGGTTGTTGTTTTTTGTTTTGTTTTGTTGTTTTGCTTTTACCCAAATGCTTTTCCCAAAACTTTTATCTATTTATTAAGTTCATTCTTTTTCCATTAAGTTTTAGGTTTCTGAGAACTCAAAGGCAGAAAAGATTCTTTCTTCTTCTGCTTTCTGTTATCACCTTTTTTGTTTTGGAACTGAGGCAAGCAATTAGCTGAGATAAACATAGTTTCTTGAATGAGAGGAAGGGAAAACTGGGAGAAAGAAATCTCTATAAAATGATGGTTAAGATTAAGCTGACCCATATGAAGTTGTTAATATTCAGCCCATTTTATGTACAAAATAACAATTTCAAATTTTAAAATATTTTTGAAACCCTTTGCTGCTATTTAAAGGTATATCAAAAAGACTTTAGGGGCACCTGGGTGGCTCAGTCAGTTAAGCATCTACTTCAGCTCAAGTCATGATCTCATGGTTCATGGCTTGGAGCTCTGCGTTGGGCTCTGTGCTCACAGCTTGGAGCCTGGAGCCCGCTTCGGATCTGTGTCTGCCTCTCTCTCTGCCCCTCCCTGGCTCACGTTCTGTCTCTTTCTTTCTCAAACATTAAAATAATTTTTTTTTAATTTTTTTTTTGTTAACGTTTTTATTTATTTTTGAGACAGAGAGAGACAGAGCACGAACGGGGGACGGGCAGAGAGAGAGGGAGACACAGAATCAGAAGCAGGTTCCAGGCTCTGAGCCATCAGCCCAGAGCCCGACGCGGGGCTCGAACTCACAGGCTGCGAGATCGTGACCCGAGCCAAAGTCGGACGCTCAACCGACTGAGTCACCCAGGCGCCCCTAAAATAATTAAAAAAAAAAAAAAACTTTGCTACCGCTAAAATCACCATTTAAAAAAATGCAATCCAACATGGTGCAAACTAAGAATTAAGACACTCTTAGTCTAAAAGGGGGTTAATTAAGGTCGAATTAGTCAAAGAGAACTTTCTAGAATAGGTGAACTTTACTGGTCTTAAAGTAGGTGTATGGGCTAACAAGGAAAATCAGGCAGAGCATGCTATAGGCAGGGATGGCTTTGGTGCCCATGAGTAGCTTGAAAGGTAAAGGGTCATTGGTTCTGGCTAACCCTGGCTTCCTTTGGCAGCCCTGTGCCGTAGTGGAAGGAGCAGTAGATGGAGAATCAGATCACTGATTTTCAGACCCAACTAGCCGGGAAGGCTTGGAAAACTCATTAGGCTTTGTAAATCTGTATTGCCATATCTATTGCAAAAAATGAAAATAACACCTCCTCAGCCTCTCTCACAGGGTTGTTGTCAGGATCAAATAAAATCATGTAAAGAGCTATAAAAAATGCAAGTAAATTTCTGCTTTTGAAGTCTCATTTAGGCACTGGGTGGCTTCATGCATATTATTGATATCAAATTTGGAAAAGATGAAAATAAACTCATCTTCAGATGCCTAAGAAATGTCAATAACATTTCAATTATGAATGATAAAAGAGAGACATTAGCAAAACCTCAAATTATTACGCCAGGCTCTGGCTTGATAAACATTCTTTCTGGCAAAAACAAAATACGCTGATTTTTCTTACATATTTCTTCTTTTTCGCCTCCTCCTCCCCCTCCCTCTCGCCCTCTTCCTCCTTCTCTCTCCACGTCCATCTCAATTTGTTGAGTATTACATGAAGCCAATCTAGCTTAAGTACTTTATGCAATCCTTCACATTTAGTTATACATTATTCTCTTTTCTGTGCTCTTTCTGTCCTGTTAGTCAGCCTTTTGTACTGAATATTCACTTCAAAACAAATTTGTCTAACATACACTTGTGGAAATAATATATTTAATGGGGAAAAAGCAGTCTGTTTCAGACAATCCATCCGTCTCCTCCCTCCATCAAAACTCCATATACACCCTGTGGGTTTCTCTGGTCAATGGAATTTTCAGGACCTATAGCTGCCTCTGTAAACCTGACTTTCCACACCCTCAGGGGAGCTTGGCTTGAGCACTAGGCACAGGCCTGGCCGGCTTGGTCTGGGTCCCGTCCTCCACAGCTGTTCCATGATCCCTTTGGGCACTCCTGCTGCTGTGAGAGTATCTCGCAAAGCCCCGGACTCAACATTCTCCGTGTTATTTCTCTTCCCACCTTATTTAACCTCTCATATTAGTGACAATAATGGTCTCTAGGATGTTGAAGGCCCATCTGTGTGGGGTTAATTGATTTCCCTCCGTCACTCCATATTTATTTTTTTCCTTGCCTCCAGAAGCATGCTCTGAACCAAAGGCCATGCATGGCAGCAGCTCATGCTGGCAAAATCCTGCTTTTATTATTCCTTCCCTGGCAACAATTATTTATCCAGCTTGTCAAGTGACTGAGGACATCGCAGCGACCATCTGTTTCCTTCTGTCTGAATCCTTTAATGTAGTTAGACTCCATTTTCAGGAGCACCTCACTAACGCTGCTTGCATTTTTCTCCATTTGTGTATGCTAGCTTTGGCAGTGTTTCCTCACTGGGGTTGGCATTTTCACTTCACGCTTGTTCATTCGATTAGCATCCTTCTCTTGTGAATTAACTGCTTAGCTTCCAGCAAGTGGTGTCTTGGTTAGCTTTCCCCGAATCCTTGAAAGAGTCCCTTTCATCTCCTCTCATCTATGCTGATACCATCTCTTGGTTCTGTTGCTTTAACAGAACCTCCTAAGAGGCTCAACTCTCTTCCTGTTCTCTTACAGCGTCTTTGGTTCAGGGCTCATCTTTCCTTGCCTGGAGGACTAAAACAGCCTGTTCTCCTTGTAGACAAGCCCCATTCCCTGCAAACCGCAGCGGCCAAGTGATTTTCCCCAAGCACATGGCTGTCATCATGGCACTCCTCTGCTTGAATTCCTCAGGAATTTTCCACTGGGCTCAGGCTAAGCCCATCCACTTTGGTCATGACACACAACCATCTTTTGAAATCTACCCTCTGTTCTTCTCTCTAGCAACATATTGTGTTATGTCCTCATATTTTTTTCTCTTCTCTGGAAGTGGTTCTGAATTTGTAGGGGGGGGAGAACATTTGGCAATATCTGGAGACATCTTTAATTGTCACAGCTGAGGAGAATAGGGATACTACTGGACTCTACTGGGTGGAGACCAGGGGTGCTGCTAAATGCATAGGACAGCTACACATGGCAAAGAATCATTCAGCCAAAATGTCAATAGCACTGTAAGCTAGGAAACCCTGTTCTAGCCAGACCAACCACTAGAGTTGTCTGAGTGCACCATGATCCTTGTTTCCCCATATCTTTGCCCAATGACCTTTCCTCTCTAATGCATCTCTCTCTTCCACCATTTGCCTGTTAATGTCTAACCATCCTCCAAGGCTCAGCCCAAGAATCCCTTAATTTTGATTTCCTGACCATGTACCATGTCTCATGCCCCTCTTAGCTTTTAGTCATCCAAAATTTCAAGATACACACACTCACACACACACACACACACACACACACACACACACACACATCTTCTATGTACTATGATGTTAGGTTCTGGAATTAAAATAGTGAGCAAAATTAGCATGGTCATTGCATTTATACAATCAATAATCTGGTGGGCGATACAGAAACTCATCAAATAAGCCTGCAAATAAATATGCTGCCCAAATCTGTGTGCCCACCTCCTCTCCATGTCAAGGACTCATTGCTTTTATTTTAGTTCTGAGTTTTATTGAGGGTTCTCCCCTGGTCCTTCCATTGGCAAAGTTTTGTTTTGTTTTGATTTTGTGTTATAACTTCTTCAAAACCTGTCTCAAACACATGGCTAGAATCCAAATTTCTTAGCATTGTGTCCCCAGCCATTCCCAATGAACCTTCCTATTTCCATCATTCCTTCCCAGCCTCTGCACCTGTGATCCCATCATGTTATAGCCATACCCTCATTCTTTTAACTTTTTATTCTTCCATCAAGACCCAGTTCAAGTATCCCCCTCCTCTTCAGAGGTTCTCAAAACACCGAGTTAGTTCCTCTGTCTGTGAGCACTCTTAACATGCTGTAGGTATTTGTAGGTCATCACTCAGTCAAGAAAAATGGTGAAAAGCATCATGTCTGGAGGCTGACAGATCCAAAGTTAATTAATCTTTCTAAGCTTTAATTTTTTCATCTGAACAATAAATAAAGGAGCAGTGCTCACCACATGTTTCTGAAAATATTAAATAAATTAATCCATGTGAATTGCCCAGCATAGTATTAGGGGCTCAATAAATGTTAATGGTTATTACTATCTATAACCATATTGTAGGCTATATAACTGATTCTGTGGCTTTGCCCTGGACTAACTGCTTTTTCCCTGAGGATATCAACTGTGTTTTATTCATCACTGTAGCCCAGACACAAGAAAAGCCCAAATGGTAGATGCTTACTGCACGTTTGAGTCAAGGATGGGGACACAAGTGCAGTGGTCTGTCCTGTAGCAATTTAATATCCGACATCAGCTGAGCATTTACTAGGTACAGCAGTGATGATAAGCACTTTTCAGATTGCCTCGCTTAATCCTCACCATTTTCCTTTGAGGTTGGTACCATTATTATCAGTTCCCATTTTACAGAAAACTGGGGCACAGAGAAATAAAGGGCTTGCCCAAGGTTACACAATTAAATGCTCAGTCCACATTTAAATGCAGGGAGTTTAAATCATTACATCTTTACTTAAAAAAACTAGGTAAAGTTAATACTTACTTCAAGAATTCATTGATTATGTAGTACAATGGACACTAAGAAGTTTTTTGACTAGATACAGATGCTACAAAAATATCTACTTCTTTTTCAGAGTCACCAAAATTATTTCAGGCTTCCAGAAGCCACTCCCAGGAAGAGGCAGCGTGTAGGTTGTTGATAAGATGAGGAGTGGGAGGCATTTATCTTTGAACCCAAACCAGACATTTTCAAACAAGGCAACTACACATTTGCCTTCTACATTTCCCAACGTCTTATATAATAAACAATGTGGGAAATATGTAAATGAGAGCAGGAGAGAATTAGAGGGATGAGTGCATCCCATCAGGAAAATTGAGAGAAAAATGGTTTATTCACACACAAATGAAGAAACATCTTGATGGAGTCCCTAAACAGGGATGACATTGTCCCCTAATGATACAGGCCACCTAATTGCTAGGTTTTTACTGGGAGGTAGGGAAGAGAAGTATTCATAAACTGTATAAAAGCAGCAGCCTCCACAGCATTTCGGTCACAGGTGGTTCCTCCAACAGGAGCTTGTGGAGCATAACTCAGCTGTAAAGAGGACCCGGGGAGTTCTTAAGCTACCCGGGCTCCTAGGACACCTATTTAAATTCTTAATTTTAGCCAAATGAGAATCATCCCTGCAGCAAAATAAGGCAAGCTACTGAGTTTCACAATTTGCTCTTAGAGAAAACTGTAATTAATCCTCTGAAAGTCATTGGGATATAAAACTTTCAGGATAGAGAGCAAATGTTATTAAAGCCCCAAGCTTTCCCCATGGATTAATGATGCTTCCACCTCATTTTAAGTCACAGCTCTGGGGTCCAGGCTGTGGGCTTGGGTTATAGGTGATGCTATTATAATGAGGTCCTTCAGGCTGGCCCCATTAGGTGGCTGAGTCTCTGGCTCAAGGAGGAAAGATAGCTCAGGAGTATCCCCAAACCTACCGAATAGTTGGGGAACAGGGGAACCTCAGTTATATGCCTATTTCATGGGCAGACATGTCTTATGCTCCTGTTAACTTTCTTTGCTCTTTACTCTCCTGACCCAAAGCAAAAGTCATAGAGACCCCGGAAAACCAAATACAGTGGAAACAGTGAGTTCTCAGGAAGGTGGGGGGGGGGGGGGGGGCGGGAGAGGCAGGCAGAGATGGAAATAAACCTCTTGGACTATGAATTTGAGAGAAACATTGTCCCAATGGCCTCAATTTCATTGATTTGTGGGGAAGAAGAAATGCATTGAAGAGGAGACAAAAGGCAACCACTTGACCTACAAACAATTCCAGAAGAACAACAAGTAAATTATTTGTGCAAGCTTTTTGAGTAAATATATATCCTATAAATATATAATATTTTACTGCTCACAATGAGAAGGGGTAGTTCCCCAAAGACAAATTAGGGCACAGTTCACAATAAGGAGGAAGACGTGCTGGAGAGACAAAAGAAGAAGATGTACCTTGCATGGATTATAATATATGGAATCATATATGTCATTCAATATGCAGCATTCAAGAAATAAGAAAGAAAAACTAAATCTGGTCTTGCATGCACACACAAATCTTTAAGTAATTAAATTATAAGAAAATATCCTTACCGTGGGAACTGACGGAATACAATTTGGTATTGCAGGTCTATCACACAAACAGAAGTTTCTTAGATATTTGTTGAACTGATAAATGAATTTCTTAAATTTTCAGAGATGTGTTTTATAATTTGACCAAACCATGAGTTCTTCATTATAACTATACATATTATATATTACCTATTACATATTTAATTTTGGTAGCAAAGCACCAACAATAATAAATGTTATTCATGCAATATATAGCATATGATATATATAATTATATAGTACATCCATATTTTATGGTTATATATATCATATAATTATATATGAAATTATACTAGCAAAGCACCGATAATAGACATTTTAGGTTAATGGAATTCTCTAGTTAACAGAATTTTTCGTAAGAGGGGTTAATGTTTATTCTTGCCCAATGAAAGAAGTGATGTAGAGATAAGTGCCTTGAATGAGCAAGGAACCTGGGAAAGTAAGTTTTACTTCACCACTTATTTCTTGATCCCAGTTACACATGAGAATTCAATTTCTTCAGTATCCATAGATTTACTTTTCCCCAGAAGCAGCACATTTTAATTCTAAACCCAATTATCCTCAGTAGTTCAGTCTTTGCTTTGGTTTCAGAGCTCATCTAGACAAGTGCTTTCTCTGGAATACATTTCTTCCCTTGTAAGTATGAACCAAATGAATCAGCAATCAGAAAGACAGCCAGGGTATGATTAGCCAGAGTGTACTGGATAAACAGTGTTTTAATTCCCCACATGTTGACAAAATTTACAATATTGCAAATTACAAAATTCACTCTGGGTTATTCAGGGGAAATTAAAATTAAATACTGAGCACCATGACTTTACTGCCCTCCTGGCCAGACTTGAGCATCCAGATGGCATTCATTCATCGGGTAGTATGTCATTGTGGGTCTCATGGATCCCTTGACTGGGGACTAGGGACCTTGTACTGGCACCATCATTGGCACCTGGCTCCCATATTTATTCCAACAGTGCTCCTGTTGTGACCATAAGACCTGATGTGAGATATGATACTGCCACAAGCATCCGTATAGCACTCAGTCCCTGTTTAATGCCTCCAGATTGAGGCAAAGACCAAGGGAGCTCACTGGATATAGTTGGTGGAACAGAACCAAGCATGTAATCAAGTAGGCTCATCTGTCAGTAAGGAGGCAGGACTGGGAGAGAGGAAAGACCAAGAAGACAGGAGAGTAAGTTTGTAAGGCAAACAAGGGAAGGAAAAGGCAGAGGAGATTTAAAAAAAAAGAGCTGGGAGAGGGGACAGAGAAAAACCCATTTTATAAGGCATAGAGTGAAAGGTCTACTCTGAGAGGAAGAGACAGACACAGGGTGATACCATATTACTGACCATTTAAACCCATCCCGCCCTGGGTGCTCCTCTGTGCATGTGTGTGTGTTTGTGTGCACCAGCTTGCTCATAGAGTAGGCAATCTGTCTGGGCTGCTGATTGGGCCTGGGCTGGACTTGGCAGCTGAAGGAATAGTGAAAATAACAACAGGAAAGCCAAAGCAAAGCACAGACTATGTATGTTTCAGTATAAGGAAATGTAAGAGCCCAGAAGAGGAGTGAGAAAGATATAGTCTTAATTATGCCATTAATAATTCAATCAGTAATTCCACCATTTATAGGCATGCTCTTTTCCAAGCATCTACGAGAGCTAAGGGTTTCACATATGCCCTCTTGTCTAAGCAAGGGGGTGAAAGGGACACGGAGGAAAGGAAATCAGGGATGGGAGTCAGAACCATCCACAAGTTTGACCTACTTCACTTATTAGAGTCTGGGTTAAGATTCTTGTCTGACAAAAATAATTGGAACTATAAGCATATTGAGATCACTAACCAAATACCTGCTGAGACTGCCTTCTGCTCTTTAAGTCAATGCAGCACATAAAATACTTCCAACTAGGGAATGAGTGATACTGAAATTGTAGGTTACTGAGGGATCTTTGTCTAAAGTCTTTCTTCTTTCAAACAATTTTTTATATCATGGGAAAGAGGCTGATACACAAATATATCAGGAGAGTGACATAAACACCAGAATACACATTTATAGCTAATTTTCCTTTTTATTTATGAAGTCTGATGAAGAGAAAGCTGTGTTCTAGAAATATAAATGGCCAAATTGATGCATGAGCTATGATGGATAGTCCACAAGGTCTATGGGCCTTTTGCCAGAGAGGAGAAAGAGAATTCTTAAGAGTGAATAAAGGAGTCAGTGTGGGTGTGAAAGGAAGTATCACACTCATGCATGGCAGCTTTGGTCATACCCATCCTCTCCTAAATCTTACAAACAACTTCCTTAGAATAGCCACGAAATCCTGTCTGCTGCCAGAAGTCAAAGCCAATGCAACAGTGGTGCCCACAACAGACACTGAACTATCAATGCCATGTCTCTAAAATAGACTTTCAGTGGAAATGTAGCCCGAAGCAATTCCTGTCTCTTGTGGGATATTTTCTTATTGGTGTAGGTGGGACTGCTCAGTAGGCAGAAGAGGCATAAGGGCAGTGAATGGAGACATGGAGAGGGAGAGATCTACTCCCCAAAATGTTTCTAGGCTACCCTGCAGCTGATTACCACAGTCTCTGCATTCCCTTATACCACTGGCAAACACACACACACACACACACACACACACACACACACCCCTCAGTTATAGAAAACTTAAAAAAAATGTTATCTCGGGGAGCCTGGGTAGCTCAGTTGGTTAAGCATCCGACCTTGGTTTGGGCTCAGGTCATGATCTCATGGTTCATGAATTTGAGGCTCACATGGGTCTCTTCACTGACAGTGTGGAGCCTGTTTGGAATTCTCTCTCCCTCTTTCTGCCTCTCCCCTGCTCATTCTCTCTCTCTCTCTCTCTCTCTCTCTCTCTCTCTCTCTCTCTCTCTCATAAAATAAATTAAAAAATAATGTTTCTCTTTTCTCCTTTTTAAAAATTTTTAAATATTTATTTTTAAGAAAAAGAGGGAGACAGAGCATGAGTAGGAGAGGGGAAGAGAGAGAGGGAGACACAGAATCCAAAGCAGGCTCCAGGCTCTGAGCTGTCAGCACAGAGCCCCACGTGGGGCTCAAACCCATGAACTGTGAGATCATGACCTGAGCCAAAGTCAGACGCTCAACCAACTGAGCCACCCAAGTGCCCCTGTAGGTTTTCTTGGAGAAGAGACACAGCAAATCACGGAACGGGATCCTAAAATTTCTTGTGTCCATCTTCTTGAAGTCTTCACAGGGTGTCACTCACAAATCTCTTCTCCCAGATCCTCTTGTCTGGGTCCACACAGGGTGCTCACAGCATCACTGGGCTGTCCTCTCCACTTCTCTCATCATCTGCCTCCCTCCAAAGCCCTGGCATTGGCAGCCAGACTGCCGGCCTGTAGCTGTTTCCAGCACTCAGGAAGTCTGGTCAGGTCTGATTGCTCATATTCCAGGGGCAGCCCCCTGGAATACTGGTGAATATAATTTTAAACCTCATTACAGAAAGAAAGGCAGAGGCTAAAAATGGAAACTGGTAGGAACAAGACTGGGAATCCTGAGAGAATTAAGAAGTGAGAGGGACAAGAAGGCTTAAGGTCAAAATGATATGCATATTAATGGGTGTTTTAATGAGTGGTTCATTAGAAAATTGGGATAAGGCAAAGAAGAGACAGGAAGAGAGACCAGTTAGGATATTTTATACATAAACTGGCGCAAAAAGAGCTAGCCAAATGAATGTCTTACTTGTTTATGTTGAAACAGATTAAATGATTCAATCTTACATTATATAAAATATCAACTGTAAATATTGTTCATAATACACAATGGAGAATTTATATTTTAGCCAAAATGCCATTAGTGGAATAAAAAAATATGGCTGCACAATTTGCTGTCTTTGGAGAGAGATTTGCAAGAAACTAATAGAAGAATCTTAATGACACAGAGCCAGCACTTTGCAGTGTGGTGGGGGAGGGGACCACATCTGCACTTAACGATTTCCTCCTTCCTCCCTCCCTCCCATCCCTGCTAAATAGAGATCAGACACGTGTGTCAAGGGGACTCAGTCACTTCGTCTGCATATTAGCTGTTATATTAAGATTTGCTGCAAAAAGATGGTCTTTTAAAGTTTTGCCTCTAAAGAGGGAAAGGAGTGGAAATAAATGATCAGCTGAAGGACATTTGGGGAAGGCATCTTTTGAGCATTTATTGTTACTCTTTACTACTAATTGAAACCAGTTGTTCCAATGCCTCAACTCTACCTGGTTCAGTTTTGCTCTTGAGAATGCTTTATTTCTTCCCACTTCTGAGTCAACAAATAGGGTTCTGATTTGTTAGCTCTGTAGAAGGATCTAAGAGGCCTCAATGAGGTAATTCAGTTTTCAAAACAGACTATGTTTTCACCAGAAGGTGGAAATACTGGCACTCCCCTTCTGAAGAGAAGCAAGGATAGTCCAGAGTGATACTTTAGGCTGGGAAGGAGACAAGACACTCATGGAGGAAAAAGTTGGCCAGGCTAACAGTGCATGAAGCTGAAGGCAGTTTTCACCAACCAAGCCACCTTCAAGAGAGACCTTATTCATCCTGTATCTTCTGCAACTCTCATGGGAAAGTCCAGCCAAGCATCATCAAGTTTTCTGCCTTTATACCTGCTGTATCCTAGAATTCCTTTTCCTAGGCCAATATACAGTTAGATTATGAGATTTTAAAGCACTGGGAAAAGTCTTACATTTGAAATGTAACCTAGAGGAGCCTACCTTTGCACCTGAAAATCCTACACTAGTCATTTCTAAGGTTATTAGCTTTGAAGGCAGCTCTTGAATGATGTTTCTAATTATTCATTGTAAAGTGAAGAGGCATGACAGTATCATATGAATCATAGGATAGACCATGAAAGAATGGGAAACATGCAAAAGAATGGGACACAGGATGAATCTGTTTGATGGGAAGTTAAAGAAAGGAGAAGTGGAGAGGGTACGTGCTTCCAGAAGGGTGGGTTGGTAGAAAGAGCACTGAACAAGGAATCAGAGGTCTGGGATTTGCACTTTCTCTTGGTTTCTTATTAACTACATGGCCTGGATAAGTCATTTGGAATTTCTGAATTTCAGCTTTCTCATTATAAAATTGGGATAATAGCATGTCCCCTAACAACCTCACAGGGCCCTGTCATTGTAACACAAGGTTCTATGGAGCCTTCAGCTTATAGAATTGGAGGTACCCTGGTTAAAAAAGAGGATTACTAAACTATAAAAACAAAATTAGGTATAAATGTGAAAATTTAGAATAAGAAAACAAGTCAAAATATGTTACAAAAACTGTACATCCAGCTCAAGTTTATTTTAGCCAGATGTCAAAAATCCTGCAAAGGAAGTGGCCAGGAAGAGACACGTGAGAATAGGTAAAAAGAGATTGTAGCAAATTTCAGTTAAAGTACTGACTGAATTTTGCAATTTTTACAAAAGCACAGAGCATGGGAACACATTGCCAGGTCTCAGAAGGGACTTGTGCCTGCCAGGGGCCCAGAAGTCAAAGCTTCCTTAGCTTTGTGGTAAATCAGTTTCTGGAATGATGCTTATTAAAGGTTTTTGGGAACTGTGAAGTACAATATGAAACATACAGAATATGAAACATACTCTCCATTTCCAGAGTTGTTGACTGATGGGAAGTCTATTTAACAGGCTGCTATTCTACTACCATTATAGTAAAGTTGATACAAATTGGGGTTTAGATGATTTGTGTCACAGCCACAATCTAGATTATTCAGTTAAAAGTGCATATTTATTTAAATTGCCTGGGTCAGAATATATACACCCAATTGCATTTATAAACCAGGCTTTAGATTTATAAGCAATTCATATACAGTTTATAGAACTTAAAATACATACTTTTATTTGAGCCTTGGATCATCCATTGCTGTGCAACAAATCACCCTGAAATTTTATGGCTTAAACCAATAATAATCCTGCATTATTTCTCCTGCTCTCCATGGTAGTTATTTGGGAGTGGTTTGGGTAAGCAATTCTGGCACGGGGTCCCTCCTGTTGTTACAGTTGGATTTGGGTTGGGACTGCAGTCATCCATAGGCTTAACTAAAGCTAGAGAATTTAACTTGCAAAGTGCTTTCACATAGTTGGCAAGTTGGTGCTGGCTGTTGGTCAGGAGCCTGTTTTTCTCCATGTGGGATTCTTTCCCAGGCTGCTTGACTGTCCTCACAGTATGGTGGCTGGCTTCCCCCAGGCAAGCAATCCAAGAGAAGGAAAGAGCCAGTAGAATCATCTTGCCAGTTAGGACCCAGCCTCGGGAGTCATCAGTATCACTTCTCTTCATTCTGTTGGTCTAGGAAATTAGAATTCAGTCCAGTGAAGAGAACCATGATTTTGTCTCTCAGTGGAGGATTATCAACATCACGTTTAAGAAGAGCATGTAGAATAGAATTTATGTCGGTGCAACCATCTTTGGGCAAGATAGTGTGCAACAAACCTCATACAAACTGGGGAGGTGAGTAGGGCAAACATTTTTGTCCCTCTTCATCAGGAGGGAACACTACAAAGCATTTCATCAAGAAGAAGCCTGATAGGCCTAGGTTCAAATCTACCCTTTTTAGCTTATTCTCTGAGTCATGCTGGGAAATGTTATTTAAGCTCTCAGGATTTGTTTTCTTATTTTTTAACTCTAGTACAATATGGTTGTCCTAAAGCTTAAATGAGGTAAAGTCTACAAAGGGATCAACACAGTTACCTTATGCATAGTAAATGCTTGGTAAATAGTAGGTTCATTTTAGAGACGAGGAGACAGCAAATGAAATATTAAGTAATGACTCAGTAAATAATTTCTCAAGATCACAAACGATAAAAAAATTAAATTATCAAGGCAAAATATTTTAACCTGGAGTTCGATAGTTTCTTCAGTATAATCGAGCACTGAAAAATGCACTCACCTGGCAAATAAATGACCAATACATTGAGTTTGAATGTAATTTATATATGGTTTGTTCAGATACCTTAATTATAAATAGGAGCCCTCTTTTAGTTTAACTTCAAATAACCAACTGGAAAATTAGAACTCTTCTGGTTCCAGGTGCCCATGATTTCCTTTTGGATGACAAATGTCATCCACATTATTGATGATGGAGGCACCGAACTTATGAATTACTTTTTAATTATTCAATTTGATAGGATATACAATATGTAAAATTAATAGGAGCCTCAGTCGGGAGCAAATTTCCATTTTTTCCCTCAGTTAACAGACTTAGTATAAACAATAATACAGCTGAGTTTAACACACTGGAAAATGTGATCATATTTTTAAATTGTTATGCATATTAGCTAGTCGTATTCACTTTTTTGAATACTAAAGGTGATTAAAGGGCTTTGTTTACCTAGAATTATTTGGACCATACCTACTGGGAGGTTGAGGGGAAGGGTTAGCAGAAAGTGTTTAATGCACTAAGCATAGGTATAATGTTTCCATAATTCATCAGCTCTACTTTGCACACCTTCCTGTGCATTTACAGAGACTGCATACATTATACAATGATGGATGGGATGCTGATTAAATAAAATTTGCTGCTCTTGCTCAGACTAAATTTTTTTCTCACATTAATTTAAAAAATTCTAAATGGTGTCCTTAAAAATGACTGTTTATACCAGAATTGAACACCAGAGTTAACCAGAGTTATTAGGAATTTGACAAATACAAAGTTTGCTTACCCTTGACTTTTGCAGAGGGTGCTGCTTACTCTTCCCCATCAAGACTAAGAAACAGGGGTACCTGGGTGGCTCAGTTGGTTAAGCATTCGACTTTGGCCTAGGTCATGATCTCATGGTTTGTGAGTTTGAGCCCCGCGTTGGGCTCTGTGCTGACAGCTCAGAGCCTGGAGCCTGCTTTGGATTCTGTGTCTCCCTCTCTCTCTGCCTCTCCCCCAGTCACGCTCTGTCTCTCTGTCTCTCTGTCTCTCTCTCTCTCTCTCTCTCTCTCAAAAATAAACATTTTTTAAAAAATTAAAAGAAAAAAAGACTAAGGACCAAAGCTAATTAAGATATAAAGTCCAATCTCAGACTTTCAGTAATTCTTGAGTTCTTCACAGTGTTCAAAACACTCTGCAGGATACCCTTCACCCCGAAGGAAGTTAGTGATCCAGGAAAGCTAACCTATGCCATCTCTCACCAGGACAATCAATGGGTACCTTCATGAGTTAAAGTTTCTCAGAAATCAAGTAACAAAATCCATTTAGCTTTGTTTAACTCAGTGTTTCTGAAGTGTGTTTGAACAGGGAGTTCTTTTTTGTTGCTTGTGTTTTCAAACGACTTCAACTGACAGTCTCATAGACTATTATCTTCTTTGATGGGCTATAAGCTTGCTATCCCAGTGCATGTATAAAATACCACTTTACTTAGCAAAGCTCTTACTGATGGGTATTTTAGTTGCTAGCAAGTGTTTGCTATTTTAACTTGCCCCCATTTGTTACTTGTAGTATGTGTCCATGTAGTACATGCCTTTAGATAAATTTCTAAAAACAGGATGTGTAGTCTTGACCTGGTCTTGATGTATAAACCACAGATCGAGCTCCTGAACATCCCCACAATTCTCCGTGGAAACCTGAGGGTGGTTCTCTCCCCTCTGCAGGGGATATCTCGTGGCTGCATAGTGACAATTATGACAAGATGCCCTGATGTTCAGAGACAGACAAAGCCCCATCTGCTGTGCTTCTACGGAAGCCAGCTCTCTGCTTCACCCTGCTTCCTTTCTAGATCTGAATATACATTTTAATCAAGTGTAAAGTCAGCCACAGAGGCAGCAGGTGAGCACCTCTGGCTTCTTGGCTGAGAAGAGCTTGGGCTACTGTGTATGGTTACCCTGAACTGCACTTAGGCAACTGAGTTAACTGCATGAGTCACCACCAGGTACACACTCTTCTGCATTGCCCTCTGCCTGGTGCTTTCAATCCTCTTCTTATCACTTTCTGCTGTTGGCAGTTCACAAAAAGAACAGTGCCTAGAGCACAAACAGCTACTCTCCAAAGTCCATCTGTTTCCTAGGACACTAGTGAGACGTCTCTATTTAGTTTTTGGCCTCTGTATTCATTGGTGAATTTCTCAGCCAACATTTGGGCCAAATGATTCATTTGCAGTTGGGAATCAGATATGGTCTTGTGTATAAACATCATCATTTGTGTATTTTGGAAAAACTCTGATTCCACCCAAATCTCATTATGACTGATATTTGCATAAACCCTGACCTAACTATTTTACTGACTACTTTCCAGAGCAAGCCCGCATTGTCTGTGCTGCTGTATCTGAATATCACTAACTAGTATTGTACTCACACTTACATCCAGACGTCACTAGCTGACACCATTCCTCCTTCCTGAAATTACTTCCATTCTTTCTCTCCTTTCCTCACCCCTATACCCTCCTCTCTAGTTTCCTAAACTTTGTCTTTTCTTCAGGACTTAGATCCTATCTAAAACCTTGTATACGCCTTCCCTGCCCATCCTAATCCAATAGGATCTTTCCCCACATTCTATTAGACATCCACCATATTTAGCTTTGTATTCCCATTGATCTTTTTTCTTTTTTTAAAATGTCTGTGTGTTTTGTCTTCAACTGGATGGTAACCATCTTGAAGTCAGTGACTGTCTTTTCATCCTTTCCAATTTAAGAAACATACATCCTCTTCCATTTTCTAGATACTATAAGATAAAGGCATAAATTGTGTATATTCAAGTCAGCATAGAATCTACTCAGTAACTTTCACCGTCTCCTGTGGCTCACCGCATGAATATTTGGAATTTTTTTTAATAAAATATATGGCAGGCTCCCACTAAGCCACAGTACTTAGAGTTTTCTTTCATTTTTCTTATGGCAAATGCATTACTATCCTTAAAAACTATGTTTATATACTTGGGAAATTGGAATGTCTCTCTGCAAATATTTCTTTAAAAATTTTTTTTTTCAACATTTTATTTTTATTTTTTTGGGAGAGAGAGAGAGAGAGAGAGAGAGAGAGAGAGAGAGAGAGAGAGAGATGGAGCATGTGCAAGGGAGGGGCAGAGAGAGAAGGAGACACAGAATCCAAAGCTGGCTCTAGACTCTGAGCTATCAGCACAGGGCCTGACAGAGGGCTTGAACCCATGAACCATGAGATCATGACCTGAGCCAAAGTCAGACACTCAACAGACTGAGACACCCAGGTACCCCTCACTGTAAATATTTCTCAGGATTTTAGGGAATGAGCATGGCAAGGGTTCCTGTTGTGGGTATTGATTCATGGTAAATAATTAGAGAAGAAAGGTTATTTTTAAACATTTATTGACATCCTACTATGTGCCAGAACTCCTCTTGGGTTCTGAACTCAATCCGTGAGTAAGACAGACACAGTCCCTGCCCTCATGAAACAAATACCTTGAAGATCTTTTGCTCTTGGAAAACTATGAACGCAACCTTGAAAGCTGAGAGAGGAAAGAAATATGAGTAGCCATTTGGAATTCTGGGCATAAAATATATGCATCACCTATTTTATGCAGACATGCTACTACGTGGTTGCATAAAATGGGGCTTTTTTATTATTCTTTTTATGGATGGGCCATAGACTATGCAATACAAGTGGAACATAAAAGAATAATGGAAAAGACGAGACCTGACTAAATAAATCCCTTGAAAGCTTTTTTTTTTATACACTCTGTCATGAGAATAAATTCCCCTTGCACCATTTTTTTTTTTGCTTCTGTTCTTTTCTAGGTCACCAGAAATGAAAATATATTAGGAGAATGGCATGTGCATTAAAAATCTTTGCAATATCTCCAAGTCAACACTAGACCTTTAAAGACCAAAAGGAAATACTCAAAATGAATACATTGGGGGAAGGGCATTGAATAGCATTTGAAAAACCTGAAAATAACCACCCATTTGTCTAAGCTGGTGGCTATTACTATAACAAGGAATCGAAGCCAAACAAATGAGACAGTTTTTAGTGAGAGTTTTCAGATCGTAATCGTGCATGTCATGAACACATAATAAGCATTAGATAATCCTCATGATAGGGGTTATGGGAATGTTCTGCAAAATAAATAAAATAAGGGGGTGAGAGCAAGGCAACATCTGCTGTGAATCGGGCTCATATATATGAAACAACAGGCTACAGATGTGTCATTTCCATAATATGATATGAAATAGCTTCTCATTGTTAGAAATTTCTGAGCCACGGTGAACGATAGATGAATGATTGGGAGGTAGAATCTGAATGCTCTATGATAAAAATGAGGTATTGATTCGGTGAGATTTTAATTTAGATTAGTTCACTTAGAAAAAGTAATAAATTGAAATGTACTCGACACAGCTCACATTCGAAATGACTTATCAGGATCCCAAAATGAAACCTTAGGCAAGCAATAATTTTAACTCTAGCACTCCCCCAAGTTACCCCACACTATATTACAGCATCTTTGCAAATAATTTGGACAAGAATGAGACAAGTAGTATATCTCTGAATGACGGGTGGGAGTTTGAGTTTCAATGCCAGAAGAAAAGATGGGAAGAGAACTGGAATTAAGTGTCTGGCCATAATAAATTAGGAAGACAAACATCTGAACTATTAGAAAAGTGATTTGGCATAAGCCATAGCATATATTTGCCTGATGCCTCATTCACTTGAGTGGTTTCAGATGGTCAGGTGAAAGGCTTTATCTGTAGAAAAATATAGAATTGGATCTTTTTGATTCATATCTGGATTCCTTGAGATTTTAATTTGTTGTTCAATTTCATTTTGAAAGAATTTTGCATTCCATCTTTTTAATTTTTTATAGATGCAGCTAAATCAAAAAGCTGCCAACACAAAGCTTGGCCTAGAGTAGGATAATAATAATAATTATTATGATAACTAACAGTGCTTGAGCTCTTATTATAAGCCAGGTCCTGAGTTCAACAGGACTTTACTATTTTATTACTTTTTTGTTGCATTTAATATGGAGTTCAGAAAGCATTATGTCCCCTTCTGTACAGTCATGCCTTACTTTTGCATTTGGTTTTACATTTTCTATACTGAAATCATAACTATAGAACTAGAAAGCCGTTAGTGCTTTATTTGCATACTACTAATTGAAGACCCTAGTATCGCTTCCTATGCATTTATTGTGCTCCCTTGCTTTTTCTGCCAGCTCATGCCATTTCCAGGACGAATATTTTGCTTGCATAGCACATGTGTGCACATGCCCCCCACTACACACACAGATGTTCTTACAGAGCTTCCCAATTTAAGTAGCTTTTCCTCCTGACCCATTTTGGGGATATGATCTTCGAAAAAATTTTTGCCAGGTGATCATTATTAAGTTTCCAAGTATACACAATTTGTAGTATCCATCTCTGGAAATGTTAACTGCCCTTAGTAAAGAATGACTTAGTTTCTGTGCTGGCTCTTTCATAATAGCTCAGCTTTCTAATCTCCACTTTAAAGAATTTCTCTTTTGTAGGTTCAATACTTACCTCCTTAGAAGTGAAGTTCTTTGTTAAAGGTTTAGCTTCTGTAGCATCATGGGATGCTTTGGGGGCCATTAAGCTTAATGAGTTAACATTTTTTTTCCAAAGTGTATATGAGGTGCCTACTGAAGATAACTTTAACAGGTCCTCTTGATTTATTACAAAGAAAGTCTCTTTCAACAAAAGCTTTCAGGCTGAACTTTCATTCTTGTCTGAGAGAAGCAAACTTTTGGTCTCAAGTGCTGCATAATACATCACATGCCGTTTCTGTATTCATGGGCTATTATATAACCAAGCTATCAGTTACATCAAAGCTTGTCTTCCTACATAAAGATGCATTGACAATAGATAAATCCCCTTTCTCTCCAATTGGGTTTTTTTTCCATAGAATTCCATTGAACAAGGATCGCTTTTTCCCCTTTGAAATGAGATTTTAAATTTCACACATATTTATCACGAAACAGTCAAAGCAGAATAGGTAATTTTTATCATAAAGTTCCCCCCCCCCCCATACAATCTCTAAAAGGCAAACCCCATGGAACCATCAGAGGACCTTTTCAGAGGCAAGTCTTCAAAGCATTCCTTTAGCCCAGTGGTGCCCATCTCATAATGGAGACCCCTAAAGTCCTTCACATCCTACCCACCCTATTTGAAGCTTCTAAGGCAACTCCCCACCCAGAGGAAGAGGAGGCAGAAGCAAAGTCCCTGCATGAAAAAAGTAGGAAGAGTCCCTGACTGGCTGGTTAGAGATGACAGGAGCTTCAGCCCTGTAAGGCAGCTCTGTGGGCTCACTACCCTACTACCTGTCAAGACCAAGGGATTCAGTGCCTTCAGGGCCCTAAAGGACCCCACTAACCTTCATCTGTCCTCCACTATTCAGGCTTTATATTTCTAAAAAGCTGTAACCTAGAATAAAGACTTCAGTTCTGAAAAATTTTGTCTATCACCCATGAGATAAGCAGACAACATCAGTATGGCACACAAGTTTCTATAAGACCTTGAGCAAGTTTCATATCCTCTCCCTGACCCTTGTTGTAAAATGAGGCCCATATATTCACTTAGCAAATATCTTTTTACTGTTTGTTAAGTGTCAGAAATTGTTTTAAGTACTAAGAATACATGACTGACGAAACCATACCAAACAGTTCTACCCTATATTAGCTTACATTCTAGGAGGATTTAGATAATTAAAAGTTAAGTAAATAAAAACTTCCAGGGCACCTGGCTGGCTCAGTCGGTAGAGCATGTGACTCTTGATCTCAGACTTGTAACTTCCAGCCCCATGTTGACTGTAGAGATTGCTTACAAATACAATCTTAAAAAAAATGAATAAAAACTTTTAAAACTCAAGTGAATAAAATATTATGGAGCAGAGTAAAGGGAAAAGGAGCCCATAAATGTAGGTGGGAGTTGAAATTTTAAACAGGAGAGCCTGGGAAGGTCTTTCTGAGACTGTGACATTTTAGCAAAGATGAGAAGGAGATGAAGGAATGAGTCATGGGAACATCTGGGGGCATGGCAAGGAAGTAAAAAAGTCAGATATGGGAGGATGGGTAAGTTTCAGGAAAAGCAAGGAGCCTGAGGTGGTTGGAGAAAGTGGGAAACTGGGAGTCATACAAGGTAAAGTGGAAGAGCTGATGAAGGAACAGATTTTGTAGAGCTTGTCATCCTTTGGACCATAGTGCCCTTTATGTTGCCTTCAGTAGAGGCTATTTCAAGGTTTTGAACAAAGTGATATGATTTTAGATTTTAAAAGGCTCCCTCTGACCATTGGTTTGAGAAAAGAAAGGGTAATAGTGAATCAGGATAGAAGCAGGGAGATAGCTTAACAGGCCAAGAGTAGTTATCTCCACAAGAGATGATGGTGGCTCAGGCCAGGAGGTAGTGAGAAATGCTGAATTCTGGGTGGATTTTGAATTAGAATTAGTAGAGTTTATAGACAGTTAAGATACTCGACATGGGGAAAAGGGGGGCAAAGAATGACTTCAACTTGAGCAATCGGGCATAGGAAGATGCTGTTCATTGAGTCAGAGAAGTCTGTAGAAGCGGCAGATTGGTGGGGGCTAAGACCAGAGTTTGGTTTTGTACATATTGTTTGAAAGACCAGATAGATTTTCAAATGGAAATATTGAGTTAACATTTAGATAATGATAGTGCTTATTACTTTTGATGATTTTGAGGATTAAATGGGCTTTATCATCCAGCACTGATTACTTTTCTAATCACAGGTGCCACCACATCTTACCACCCACCCAGGACTCAGTCATGGCAAACTATTTTATGCTCCTTCTCATTTCCATATCTTTGCATGTATATATTCCCATCCCAGGATGATCTTTCCTTGCTCACTCATTGACCTCGTTCTGCCCATTTCTTTTCTTTTTTTTAAATTTTATTTCTTATTTTTATTCTTTTATTTTTAGGGAGAGAGAGCAAGCAGAGGGGAGGAGAAGAGGGAGAGAGAGAGAATCTTAAGCAGGCTCCACACTCAGCTCAGAGCCTGATGGGGGGCTTGATCCCACGATGCTGAGATCATAACTTGAGCTGAAATCAAGAGTCAGATGCTCACCCAACCGAGCCACCTGAGGCACCCCCATTCTGCCCATTTCTTATTAGCCAATACTTAAATTAGTTCTTTCCAGTTCCTCCCTTCTTTTATAATTCTGAGAGAAACACAAAATTGATATTATTTAAGACAAAGCAAATATTACCTCCCATAGGCAGCCCTCCATGACCTCTCTGAATAAGCACTCATAGAGCCTTTCTGCAGCTTTAATGACAACCCTTATCATATTCATTTTTAATTAATAAATAATTACTTATCACAATACTTTTGATTTACATGAATCTCCCCTAACAGGCAGGCTATGAGCCCCATGGAAGACATAATTGTCTTCTTTCATAATAAATATTTAATAAATATTTGTTGAAAGAATGAGTACATGAACGAGTGTTTTATATGGTAGAAATAAAATGAGAAATCACTTGAAAAGAATTTTTTTAATAAGAACATTTATTTTTGAAATGTTCTAAACAAATGAAATTGATTTGTGAAGTGGCCAATCTTGAGTGGTCCTCTTTACTGAAGCTTTCCTAACCCAATCTGTTTAGCCCTGGTGTCTGGCACAGTGTCTGGGCACTAAGGAGACGTTTATTGGGTATCTGCTGAAAGAGGGACCAAATGAATCCTAGAAATGACTCACAAAGGAAGATTCTGTTTCCATGGTCTGTGTTAACTGAGGACGATTACTCCCTGGCATGAAATTCAGAACTTAAATTTCAACTACTTTGATAAAAAAGTACCTTTCACAATTATTTCTGTATTTCCATGAATAGAAGCTGCCAAGTATTTCTGAAAGAGGGGCCTGAGGTGTTCTGATTAACACTGAGCAAGAGCTACTGTCTTTCTTTAAATATGTCATGCTCTCTCCCTAGGGCCATTCATCTACCTAGAACACACTTGCCTTCCATTTCACTGGCTAACTTTCCAGGTTTCAGCCTGATGTCTCTTCCCTCAGGAGTCCTTCCTTGATCCTCCAAGACACATGTGGTACCCTTCATAAGCTTTCTCAGAGAACCCCACATATCTCTGAATTGAAGCAACGATCTGTCATTATTATAAATTCTTGTTCGGTTGCCTGGGTCTTCTCTTTGTTGTAATTTCAGCACATTTTACCCAAACACTGAAACAGTGGAAGTGCACATCAAAGATTCATGAAATAAACCAGTAAGTTTTGATGGATGAGGTTGATTGGAAAAACACTGGTGGACAGGGTCTTTGGAAGAATTGACTTACAACTGAGAGTTCTAGAAATTAAATGTTCCAGGCATCAGAAATCATACTTCATCTATCCTACAATTAGTCTCGGCCAATCCCACTAATAATGCCCTGATAAAGTCACCATTGAGTCATGCTATTATGAAATTCCTTAAATCTCTTTTAAAAGATAGAGTTTGCCTTAATCAGAGTATGTGGAAGCCTAAACCATGTAGTCTCCCCTGTATAGCACTTCATTGTTTTCAATGGTGAATAACTGAAATTCAGACTTGACAATCTCATTGTCTCTACTAAAAGGAAACTTCATAATTGCTCCCACAAAGCTTCAAGCATTCCTGGATTGATTCCATTCAAACTAAATCTGTACAAAGATTGGACAATCTCCCCTCTTTTATCCCCCGTTTATTACATGGAGGGTCATTCCAAACTATAATTTGGGGTGGAGTAGGGGAACCACTGTGGATTTAGTCAGATTTTTTTTTCCGGAATATCTGTATAGTTTCCAGAAATGTGCTTGGGCAAAACCTATCTTTGTATTCCTTTGCTTCTTTGCCAAGATTCTTTGTGTTCACAGCAAATAACGTATGAAGTCCTTGAAACTACTGAACTCACATTAGTTGTCGGAGCAGTAGACTAAGTACAAATTGCAATTAGAGCACCACTGGAAAAAGAAATCAGTTATAAAACAATCCTAAATCCACTTAACATGCAGGTAATGTTCAATGCTTAATATAAATAGGCAAGGTCATTGCTAAGTTGCAAACATAAACTCATGGCTCATGTGGAACATAAATCGCCTCAGACAAATTCCTTACAAACTGGGCTTTCAAAAGATAATGACTGTTGACAAGCTAAAAATCTCAAATTTTGACTATTGAATAAAAATAAAATTAGATGATAAAAATTTCTTGCCCAAATTTTATTTGGTTCTCAGATACTTCTTTTTATTAAAAAATCTAATCTTTAGGTTAGATTCACAACAGGCATTGCGAAATACACAACACATACATACACACACACACACACACACACACACACACACTCTACATGTGCTAAAATCACTGAAGCTTAATATGGAACAAATAATCCAAAAATTAAATTATAAATACTGTATTAGCATAGATTAATACTGCCCTCTATATTTTTGAAATTTTATTTTCAAGTTAGATGTGATATTGTGTATATTAATTGCATCTCAAGGATAAGAGAAATGGAAGAATTAGAGTTTGTAGGAGTTATATTGTAAAGCAGAAAACTACATGTGAAATTATTCAGTGAATCTGATCCCAGCTTTGAAATCTATGATCGTGAGGTCCACATATTTTTTGTAAATTAAAGTTTTTATTATTTTGTGACAGACAGCAGTGACTTTTATGAAGCAGAAGACTATAGCTCAAAAGAAGTAAATAGTAATTAGATTAAATTAACTAAATGTGAATTTTTTTTTCTCCAGTTGAAATAGTCCATGTAAGCTTTATCTCAGGTGTTTGGGAGACTAACCTGCTGCTTAGTTTGTCTGCTCACTGTTTTTCAGTCGAGCTTTATAATTTTGGGTTGTGAGCACATCTTTAGAAGACTCATTTGTGAAAATCCTAGGAGGTCTGAATTTAGGATGTGTCCCAAGAAATAGATTTAGTGTTTGCTTTCACCAAGTGCCTCTGTATTACTAATCTGGAAGTTTTGTTAATTTTTACTTGAGTGTTTTCTTGAAAATGCAGGTAGTGTAAAGACAAACCTCAAATGCGTATGGTTACCAACTTTAAGAGAGACCCTCTCCTCTAAATTCCAGTTAAAAATATACAACTTGCTTTGATTTCTTCTCGTGATAGTAGTTGAATTATTTCTACTCTACCAATTCAATCAGGATGTGGCATTTTGTGGCCCAAAATTAATTCATTGTTTTGTGAAGGCTTGAAGGTCTTATCTCCTGCCCCCTCATGGGCATTGAATCTTTCTGCTTGAAACCTACCAAAATGTCCAAATTCCAGTCCCACATCAAGTGGGACTTGTAACCCCTGGAGATTTATCTTATTTATTTTGTGAGGTAACCATGCATTTTAAAATTTCTTTTCAACAGCATTTCTAGGTATTTTGCTATAGGAGGATTTTCTGGTTGTGTATTCTGCCACACTGCCAGAAATGGAAATTTAAACAAGTTCTTAACTGAAATAGTAATATACACTTAAAACAAAACAAACAAAAATGTAAAAAAAAAAACAAGTTAAATTTGTTTATCATCATTAAGTAATTCTCAAAATATGTCACTTGATATATGAACACGATATAAAAAGAAAACTTTAGATACCAAACACTTTTGGAATGATTTGTTAAATACTTCAGGAAAATGTTTTATTTTCTGTCTACCAGTTCTATCAGTTGCAAGAGAGAAGTGTGGACATATCCAACTGTATTTTGTGACTTGTCAGTTTCTCCTTTTAGTTGTGTCAGTTTTTCCTACATGTATTTTGAAGCATTGTTATTAGGTGCATAATTATTTAGTACTGTTGAGTCTAGTTGGTAAATTGAAGCTTTTGTCATTATATAACATACCTCTTTCTTGTTCATAATGTTTTCACTCCAAAATCTATTTTAATATTACTATAACCTCTCCAGCTTTTTAAAAAAATAGTATCTGCATGTTATATCTTTTTTTTCCCAATTTTATTTTCAAGCTACCTATATCACTGGTCATCAAACATTTTTCTTAAAGGGTCAGAAGGCAAATATTTTAGTGTGTAGTCCATGTGGTCTTTGTCACAACTACTCAATTCTGGCATTGCAGCATGAAAGCAGTCATAAATAATATGAAAATGAATGTGTTAATGGCTGTGTTCTAATAAAATCTTATTTACTAATATTGATGACCAGCTCATGGGCCATAGTTTACTGACCCCTGATTTATATCTTTATGTTTGAAATTAGTTTCTTGTATACAGCATATAGTTGGGTCATAACTTTTAGAGGGGTGGGATCTGAGATTTTTTTAAACAGGTTTATTCCAGAATTAACTGCACATATTTTAAGGGTACACTTTCTTAAGTTTTGACATATATACAAACCCATCATCACCACCAAGAAAATGAATGTATTATCATCCTTGAACTTTGTGCCTCCCACCTCTTCCTACTACCACCTACCTCCCAGCATCCACTTACGTTCTTGCTGTCACTTTACATTAGTTTGTATTTGATAGAATTTTACATGAATGAAATCATATGGTAGACATTATTTTTGTCTGGATTCTTTCACTCATGCAATTATTTTGAAGTTTATCCTTATCAATGAGTATATCAATAGCCCATTCCATTTTATTTCTGAGGAGCGTTACATAGTATGAATATTCTATAGATTATCCACTCATCTGTTAATGGACATTTGGGTATTTCCCATTTAGGGCTAGTATAAAAAAGCTACTATAAATATTTGTGAATAATAATTCTTTGTATCAATATATGATTTTATTTCTCTTGGGTAAATAGCTAGGCGTGAAATGGTTGGATACTGAAGTATATATATGTTTAAACTTTTAGCAAACTGCAAAACTATTTTCCAAAGTGGTTATACCACCACCACACTTAATGTGAATATTGATATTCTTAGGTTTCCATTTATTATCTTGCTATTTTTTTTCTATTGGTCTCACCTGATTTTGTCTTCTTTTTCCCCTCTTTCTGCCCCTTTTGGGGGTTACGTGATAGCTTTATGCTTCCATTTTATCTCCTTTTTTTAAAATGTTTATTTATTTTTGAGAGAGAGACAGAGCATGAAAAGGGGAGGGGCATAGAGAGAGAGGAGACAGAATCAGAAGCAGGCTGCAGACTCTGAGCTGTCAGCACAGAACCTGACATAGGGCTTTGACCCACGAACTGTGAAACCATGACCTGAGCTGAAGTCGGATGCTTAACCAACTGAGCCACCCAGGTGCCCCTATCTCTTCTGATTTATTAGCCATAATTTTTTCAGTAAGTTTTTACAGGTATATAGTACACATATTCAAGTTATTATAGTCTACCTTCCAATGATATTACATGACTTCACAGTATAGTATAATTACTATAGTAATATAGTATAGTATATAGAATAATATACTTCCATTTCCCTTCCAGATTATTGTGTTCTTATTGTCATGAATTTTACCTTTACATATATTATGTTTCATACTACATTATTACATTTTTGTTTAAACTATCATATATAAGCAATTAGGAGAAATGTACATATTTACCAGTGTATTTCCACTGATCTTCACTCCTTTGTGTAGATCTGTATTCCCTTGTAGTATCATTTCGTTCCGTTGGAAGGATGTTACTTAATATTTCTATAGTATAGGTCTGCTAGTGATACATTTTTTCAGTTTTTGTGTTTCTGATGAGTTTTTATTTACCTTTTTTAAAGATATTATCACTGGGTATAAAATTCTAGTTTAAAAACTTTGGTCTTTCAAAACTTTTATATTGGCAAAGAATGAGCATTCTCTAATTGTTGGGTCTTGAATTCCATATATGACTGTTAGATATAGTTGTTAACTGAGTCATTCAAATATTTTATTGTGTTCTAAGAATATTTTGTCCATGGGGTGCCTGGGTGGCTCAATTGGTTGAGCAGCCCACTCTTGATTTTGGCTCAAGTCACGATCCCAGGGTCGTGGGATCAAGACCTGCATCCATGCTCAGTGTGGAGCCTGCTTAAGATTCTTTTTCCCTCTACCCCTCTCCCCGACTCTTGCTCTCACTCTCTCTCTAAAATAAAATTTAAAAATTTTAAAGAATATTTTATCCTTCCTAACTTTTATCTATTTAACCCATCAATTTCTTAGAAATGTGTATAAAAATGTCCTTCTATGATAGTATATTTGACATTTTTAAAAATATGCTAAATATTACCTTATAAGACAGCATATTGTTAGGTGCATGAAAATTTAGATGTGTTCTTTTACCATTATGGTAATGATTTTTAGTGCTTACCTATATATAGTCCTTGCCTTCTGAATACATTGGAATACCATACTTACATACCCTGTAGCAATAAGGCTACCAAGGAAAACCAAGGAACCAGTTTATACCAAAGAGGGTGAGAGAAGAAGTGAATGTCACTTCCAGAATGAAGCTTGTAGTTCATTGCACGAGACCTTCTGGTGCTCTCTTACCCTTCCATGGCAAAAAAAGACTATGTACTTCTGATGGAGCTGCCTCAAGATAATGGAGACTCTATCAGCCTGGGTTCCTGAGGGATTATGTGGAATTGAATACCACACTGAACTCACATATATAATGTGATCGAGCCATGTTAAACAACTGGGACCGGGTTCATTTTTACTGTAGCAAAATCTATCCTGTCCTAATAATGTAGGTAGTGATACTCTATCCCTAATGATGCTTTCATCTCTAATACATTTTGTAAGGGTTAGATTGTAGTGTAGGGCTAATGCTTAGCTTGAAAAATAACAGCTTTGTGTTGACACTGAAGGTAAGAGATAACAGCCTTGCTTTGCTCTGGTAAACTACGCCTCATACTCTTGTAAATTAGGCTTCACCAATTAAGGAAACAAAAGTTCAAAGAAAAGAGCATCAGAGGCAGGGTCAAGGAGATCCACTGGTTGCAACTTAGAGGCAGAAAGTCTAAAGTAAACACCTCATTAGGCAACTGTTTCTAACTCATCTGGAAACTGTTTCTTTGTTCTGTTCCCAGGTGATGATAAAACGATGTGATCGGTTATAAAAACTCTGTACCCCGGCTGTTCGAAGCCGCACTCTTATCAAGAGTGTTGGTCCCGATCGGTCGGCCTTGCCTCTCATTGTAATAAACTTTGTTGTGACTGTCACTGGTGCCTGTAGCATTCTGTTTCAGGAGTCGTGTGGATGCAACAATTTTTAATTGTATTTTGTGTTATTCATATAACTACATCAGCTTCCCTTTCATTAGTAATAACTTGGTGAGCCTTTTATTTGTCCTTTATTTTTATATTGTTCTGTATTTTGTTTGTTTTGCTTTAACTCTGTCTCTTGTCAACAGAATATAATAAGATTTCAATCTGATTTTTAATTATTTCAACAAGCATTAAGCATTAGTTAGCTCCTCCTAAATAGGCCCTATTCTGGATGTGAGAGATAAAGCAAAAAGCAAAACAGATTTTTTTTTCTGTAATTAAGCTGTGACTATCTTTTACAGCAAGCTTGATTCACTAACATGATTCCTATTGCTTATATATTTTTATTTATTACCTAATTCTTCAATTAGTAGGCTTTTTTTCTTTTTACTTATTTTATTCTCCTTTATGGCTACTAATGCATTAATCCAGCTTTTTTCTCCTTTATCCACTTAAGTTATACATTTGATTTCTGTTCTTCTGAGATTACCGTTAAACTTTTAACACTCCCTCATGTTTGAAAAAATATAAAGGAAACTACTATCTGTATCCTTCTATGAACTATGTATGGCTATTAGAACATTGGTAAACAAATTTCCTGTTCTCTAATATCATGTAATTGTTTTTTGGTATTTTAGTTTTCCCTTCGTTTTAGGTAATCCAATTAGCCACTATCACTATTTTTGATTGTTTAATGAAGCCAATGATTGTTCAGATATCAGCCTATCCATGTGAAATTATTTTTGTTCAGCTGCCTTCTGCATTCGTTTCTGTCCTCTGTATGCAATTTCCTTTTTCCTGCTGTATTTTTTTTTTCGGCAAGGATCCTTCAGTGAAAAATTCCTATTTTTTTTCTGAAAATGTCACAATTATACAGTTCAATTGTACATAATTGAATAAGAAGTTGTCTGAATAAAATCTATTTGATTAAAATATATACAGTTACCACTTTATAGGCATAAGGCTTTAACATTTCACAATTTTGTATAGTTCAAGCTAACTAGATTATCAATTATTTTCCCTCAGCATCTAAGGTCTTTTGATTTTTGTTATTGATGAAGTTTTAGGGTGATGGGGCTTCATGGGGCCTGGGGCCGACAGCCAAGAAAGAATTATTGAAGATGTCTTTGGTGCAAAAATGGTGATTTTATTAAAGCATGGGGACAGGAGCCATGGGCAGAAAGAGCTGCACTGGGGTTGTGACAGGTAACTCATTATATACCCTCAGGTTGGGCGGGGGTCAGGGATAAAGTCTCTAAGGTATTTTGGAAATAAGGTTTCCAGGACCTTAAGGGGCTAGCTGTTGCTAAGGAAACACCACTTATTACTGTTTAGTAAAACCTCAGTCTTGAGACCCTTCAGATGTATATCAGGGGGCCAGAAGCTTGGAGTATGATTGTCAGCATATGTCTTGGAGCAGTTGAGATAAAGTAAGTAGATTTACAGGATCCTCGAGGTTGGGATAATGTTAAGCTGATTCTCTTTTGCCCCCAGCAAAGTGTCATCCTCCAGGCGGCTGAGCTCCTAGAGGGAGGTCACTCTGCCTGTTTCAAGGACTTGTCAGTGGGCTGTAGGCAGTAAGGGAATTTAAGTTTTCATTTGCCTTAGTTTCCCACATTACCATGCCCAGCACTTAAGCCACTTTCCTTTGTTCTTGGGCAGCCAGGAATGTCCAAGCAATATCACAAACATTTCACCTGGGGGCAGGGGGTGCTGCTAGCAGGTATTTTGCCCTCAGCTTGCCCCACACTCCCTCATCATTACTGCTGTTGAGAATAACAAATGAATTACAGTTTCAGTATAATTGTTTTTATGAGAAGCAGTTTACTTTTCTCTGATTTTTAAAATTTTATTTATACTTCTTCCATTTTGTTCTACTTTTGCATTTGGAGATTTTTTTTCATTAATTTTGGGAAGTTGGCAGCTATTATCTCTTATCAATGTTATCATTGTCCCATCCTTTCTAGTGTTTCCATTTGAAATTCCTCTTAGATATATTTTGGATGTCCTCATTTCATCTCTTTTGTTTCTAAACCGTGCTTTCCTATTTTTCATCTCTTATCATTCACGAGGCATTATTGATTTTTGCTCAGACACATGTTTCTATTCATTAAGTCCATGTGTTTATCTGATTTTAAACATATCTATCGACTTTTTAGGTTCAGTGATTGTACCTTTTTACTTTTCAAAGTATAATTTATTTTTCTAAACCTTCTTATTCTTTTCCTATAATATTTTGTATGTGCTTAATGATTTTGATTCCTTTATTCAACTCTTATGCATCTTAAATGTAATTATTTTATTTTTTTCAGATTGTCATTCTAATATTTCAAGTTTGAATGACACTTTATTTTGTGTGTTGACTCCAATGCATTTGAATTATTTTCTCATATGCTCTCTTATAACAGACTCATCTAGCTGATCTCTTTTGTTATTGTTATTGTAAGTTTTTATTTTTTTTAAGTTTATTTATTTATTTTGAGAAAGACAGAGGCAGTGCCAGTGGGGAAAGGGCAAAAAGAAGGAGAGAGAGAGAGAGAGAGAGAGAGAGACATCCAAGCAGACTCCGTAATACCAGTGCAGAGACCCTTGCAGGGCTCGAACTCACAAACCGTGAGATCATGACCTCAGCTGAAACCAAGAGTCAGACACTTACCCAACTGAGCCACCCAGCCACCCCCATTATTGTTGTTTTAACGCAGTATATTTTGTGACCTAGAGTGTAGAAGCATTTTTTTCAAGAGTTAGTTTGCATTTACTGGTGCAGCCACTCTGGAAAACAGTGTGGAGGTTCCTCAAAAAATTAAAAATAGACCTACCCTATGACCCAGCAATAACACTGGTAGGAATTTACTCAAGGGATACGGGAGTACTGATGCATAGGGGCACTTGTACCCCAATGTTTATAGCAGCACTTTCAACAATAGCCAAATTGTGGAAAGAGCCTAAATGTCCATCAACTGATGAATGGATAAAGAAATTGTGGTTTATATACACAATGGAGTACTACGTGGCAATGAGAAAGAATGAAATATGGCCCTTTGTAGCAACGTGGATGGAACTGGAGAGTGTTATGCTAAGTGAAATAAGCCATACAGAGAAAGACAGATACCATATGTTTTCACTCTTATGTGGATCCTGAGAAACTTAACAGAAACCCATGCGGGAAGGGAAGGAAAAAAAAAAGAGGTTAGAGTGGGAGAGAGCCAAAGCATAAGAGAATCTTAAAAACTGAGAACAGGGGCGCCTGGGTGGCGCAGTCGGTTAAGCGTCCGACTTCAGCCAGGTCACGATCTCGCGGTCCGTGAGTTCGAGCCCCGCGTCAGGCTCTGGGCTGATGGCTCAGAGCCTGGAGCCTGTTTCCGATTCTGTGTCTCCCTCTCTCTCTGCCCCTCCCCCGTTCATGCTCTGTCTCTCTCTGTCCCAAAAATAAATAAACGTTGAAAAAAAAATTTTAAAAAAAAAAACTGAGAACAAACTGAGGCTTGATGGGGGGTGGGAGGGAGGGGAGGGTGGGTGATGGGTATTGAGGAGGGCACCTTTTGGGATGAGCACTGGGTGTTGTATGGAAACCAATTTGACAATAAATATCATATATTAAAAAAAAAGAGTTAGTTTGCATTTGTTTTTGGCAAGTGCTTCCTGGAGCCAATTTTTATGTTAAATATTTGGGTTGGGGTTCCCAGCATAGGCAGTGTGAATTCAAAGCACATACCTGAGTGAGGCATAAATCTGGAGTTTTAAATTCTTTTTTCCTACCATAGACTAGACAGAGACAGACAATAATCTCTGTTCTCTCCATGTTCCAATAAGTAAATGTTCCCTATTCAAATCTTTAACAATTAGTGTAAGAGTTCTTCAAAGTTCCTAGAACCATGTAAAACTCCAACTCCCAGCTCTCTATATGGATCTGTCTATCTCTGAGTCCTCATTACCTGTGACAACCAGAGCACAAAAACCACTAAAAAGGGGTTACTGATACCATATCTCCTTCTCTCCACTTTCATGTCAGAACTGCATCACCCTAGTTTTTAGTTCTTCCCTGTTTCTCCTTTGAAAACTGGAGATTTCATATCAGTGTGTGTGTGAACTCATGCAAGTATTAAAGAGTGTCACAGTTACTCAACATTTGCAGGTGTTTATAATATCTGTTTTCAAGTCTAAACTTAGGACTTAAAAATATTGTGAAAGAGAAAGGAAATGAAGAAGGGAAAAGAGAGAAGAAAGGAAAAGGAAGAAAGGTAATAATTTTATGGCAAGAGAATTAGACAATGAACAGGTAGTTAAATTAGAAACAAAGACATAAGCAGATAAAATGCTGCCAATCTCTGTACAAGATTGAAACAAATGGAACAATCAATCAATGTGAAACATTACATTAATAAAAGAAAGGATAAGAACCATATGATCTTGTCAATAGGTGCAGAAATAGCATTTGGCAAAATACAGCATCCTTTCTTAAAAACACCCTCAAGAAAGTCAGGCTAGAAAGAACATACTTAAACATCATAAAAGCCATATATGGAAAGCCCACAGCTAATATCATCCTCAAGGGGGAAAACTGAGAGCTTTCCCCCTGAGATGAGGAACACGCCAGGGATGTCCACTCTCACCACTGTTGTTTAACATAGTATTGGAAGTCCTAGCATCAGCAATCAGACAACAAAGTGAAATAAAAGGCATCAAAATTGGCAAAGAAGACAAACTTTCACTTCTCACAGATGACATGATACTCTACATGGAAAACCTGAAAGACTCCACCAAAAGACTCCTAGAACTGATACATGAATTCAGCAAAGCTGCAGAGAAAAAAATCAATGTACAGAAATCGATTGCATTCCTATATACCAATAATGAAGCAACAGAAAGAGAAATAAAAAAACTGACCCATTTATAATTGCACCAAGAACCATAAAATACCTAGGAACAAACCTAACCAAAGATGTAAAAGACCTTTATTCTGAAAACTATAGAAAGCTTATGAAGGAAATTGAAGAACACACAAAGAAATGGAAAAACATTCCATGCTCATGGATTGGAGGAATAAATATTGTTAAAATGTCAATACTACCCAAAGTAATCTACACATTCAAAATTGCACTGGCATTCTTCTCAAAGCTAGAGCAAACAATTCTAAAATTTGTACGGAACCACAAAAGACCCAGAATAGCCAAAGTAATAATCAAAAAGAAAACCAAAGCGGGAGGCATCACAATCCCAGACTTTAGCCTCTACTACAAAGCTGTAATCATCAAGATGGTATAGTGTTGGCACAAAAACAGACACATAGCCAATGGAATAGAATAGAGAACCCAGAATTGGACCCACAAATGTATGGCCAGCTAATCTTTGAGCAAGCAGGAAAGAGTATTCAATGGAAAAAGGACAGTCTCTTTAACAAATGGTGCTGGGAGAACTGTACAGCAACATGCAAAAGAATGAAACTAGACCACTTTCTTACACCATACACACAAATAAACTCAAAATGGATGAAAGACCTAAATGTGAGACAGGAAACCATCAAAACCCTAGAGGAGAAAGCAGGCAACAACCTCTTTGACCTCAGCTTCAGCAATTTCTTACTCGATACATCTCCAAAGGCAAGGGAATTAAAAGCAAAAATGAACTATTGGGACTTCATGAGGATAAAAAGTTTCTGCACTGCAAAGGAAACAATCAATAAAACTAAAAGGCAACCGACGGAATGGGAAAAGATATTTGCAAATGACAGATCAGATAAAGAGCTAGTATCCTAAATCTATACAGAGTTTACCAAACTCAACACCCAAAAAACAAATAATCCAGTGAAGAAATAGTCAGAAGACATGGATAGACACTTTTCCAAAGAAGACATCCAGATAGCCAACAGACACATGAAAAGATGCTCAACGTCACTCCTCATCAGGGAAATACAAATCAAAACCACACTGAGATACCACCTCACACCAGTCAGAGTGTCTAAAATGAACAACTCAGGAAACTTCAGATGCTGGTGGGGATGTGGAGAAATGGCAACCCTCTTGCACTGTTGGTGGGAGTGCAAACTGGTGCAGCCACTCTGGAAAACAGTGTGGAGGTTCCTCAAAAAATTAAAAAATAGAACTACCCTACAGCCCAGCAATAGCACTGCTAGGAATCTACCTAAGGGATACAAGAGTGCTGGCACATAGGGGCATGTGTACCCCAATGTTTATAGCAGCACTTTCAACAATTGCCAAATTATGAAAAGAGCCTAAATGTCCATCAACTGATGAACAGATAAAGAAGATGTGGTTTATATATACAATGGAATACTACTTGGCAAAGAGAAAGAATGAAATCATGCCATTTGCAGCAATGTGGATGGAACTGGAAGGTATTATGCTGAGTGAAATAAGTCAGTCAGAGAAAGACAGATATCATGTGTTTTCACTCATATGTGGATCTTAAGAAACTGAACAGAAGACCATGGGGAAGGGAAGGGGTAAAAACTAATTATAAGCAGAGAGGGAGGGAGGCAAACCACAAGAGACTCTTAAATACAGAGAACAAACTGAGGGTGGATAGGGGGTGGGGGAGAGAGAAAATGGGTGTTGGTCATTGAGGAGGGCACTTGTTGGGATGAGCATTGGGTGTTGTATGTAAGCCAGTTTGACAATAAATTATATTCATAAAAAAATAAATAAAAGTAAAAAGTAAAAAGAAAAAAAGGAAGAATGATCGCAAAGTTGGAAGAGGCAAAATTTTCCCAGGTAAAGCATAAAAAGCAGAAATAATAAGAAAAACAATAATAAATTAGACTTCATTAAAGTTAGAAATTTCTGCTCTTTGAAAGACAGCATTCCAAAAATGAAAATACAAGCCACTGACTAAAATATATTTGCAGTGCATATATCTCTGACCAAGGACTGGTATCTAGAATCTATAAAGAACTCCTACATCTTAGGTCACCTGGGTGGCTCAGGTGGTTGAGTGTCTGACTTCAGATTGGGTCATGATCTCACGATTCATGGGTTCAAGCCCCTGTCAGGCTCTCTGCTGTCAGGTGGAGCCCACTTTGGATCCTCTGTACCCCCCTCTTTTCTGCCCCTCCCCCACTTGTACTCTGTCTCTCTCAAAATAAATAAACTTAAAAAAAAAATAAAGAATTCCTACATCTCAAGAATAAGGAGACAAAAATGTGCACAGATATGAACAGATTTCACAAAAAAAAAAGATAATAAGCAATTGAAAAGATGCTCAATATCATTAGTCATCAATACTAAATTAAAAGTAAATTGAAATACCACTATACACTGATTAAATGGATACAATAAAAAAGATTTAAAATACCATGATTTGGTGAGGCTGTATAACAACTACAATTTCCAAGCATTGCTAATAGAAATGTGAAATTGAATACCCACTTTGGAAAAGTGATGATTAGTGTCTTACATATCTACCATATGATCTGGTAATTCTACTCCTAGGTTTTTACTGAATAGAAATAAATACACATCCACCCCAAAACCGGTATTCGAATGTTAATGGCAGCTTTATTCAGAATAGCCAAATAGTAACAACCTAAATGCTTGTCCACAGGTAAAGGGCTAAAGAAATTTTGATATAAATATTCAATGGCATAGTACTCAGGAATAAAATGAATAAACTATAGCTACACACAATAACATATGAATCTAAAGAAACATACTGCTGAACAAAAGAAGCCAGAACAAAAGGATACAATCTATCTTCTTTCCATTTGTATAAAAATCTAAAACTAATGTATATGGTGGAAAAGTAGATCAATGGTTGCCTGGGGCCGGAAGTATAGGAAATAGATTCCCTGTAAATCTGTATCAGGAAACTTGTTGGAGTAATAGAAATGTTCTATGTCTTAAGCATGGTAGTAGTTGCATGGTCTGTACATTTGCCCATGTTCACTGAATTGCGGAAGCCATTTGGGACCCAGAACAACCAGGATGAAAAAGAAAAGCTCCTTGATAATGACAGATACTGGCTATTGCATAGTGGCTCTGGGGATACTCAGCACAAGAGTTAATTTGATTTGGAAAAACAAAGCAACGTGATGTTTCGTGTGTCTGAATATTATGAAACAAATACCTACTGCATAGCATTGATTGATACCATCTTTCCTGAATCAGGAAAGTGCTAATTCAAAAGCAGGATAAATGCCCCACATAATCTTACCACATTCTCAGGACCATAAACTATCTTAAAGCAGGGCAATTAACACCAAATTAGCAAAACTTACAATGCTTTCTGTGTTTTTCCCACTGTCTCCTTCAGAATAAAAGGAGCTTTAAAAATTTTAAGTGACATTATCACTGTCATTATATTAAAGTGCCATCTAGCTTCTCATGGTATTACAGTGAAGCAGCTTCGACCTCTCTCCTGTCATCAGGCAACCTCTACTCTGGCAGATGCTTCCATTTGGGGGCCTTATTATTTTTCCTACCATTACTGAAAATGTGCATCCCTCCATCGTAGCCTTCTCTGGTATTTCGTAGGTTTTGCCATGGAGACCACAGTGGCAGGTTGATGTCAGGTGTGTAAAATAACATTTCATTATCCAACCTTGCTTGGCAATGAGAACTGGCATTTCTAGGAGCTCCAGTTCTTTAGAGCCAGAGGCTTTTGCCGAGAGTGGATAAATATATAGATGAAAAGAACTCTGATCACTCCTATTCCTATCTATTTGACTGCACATTGTGTTGTTTTGATTTACAACCCACTCTCAAATTCCTGGTTTGATCGTATCTATTACCTGTGGTTGTCACTTGCAAGAATTGAACTTTATTTTCTTTACCACTCTTATGTACCTGTAGTGGATGAGAAATGGCCTTCTCTGTGCTTTCATTTTCACAGACTATCCATAAAAGAGTTGACTGGGAAGTCCCTCAAAATGCATATACGTAGTGCATATAAAAGTAGGGGGTGAAGGTGGGTGGGGGGAAGGGCGGGAGAGAAGCCTAAAAGAAAAAATAATGAACAGACCTTGAGCACTAAAATAAAGGGAAATAAGAAAAATCTGCTGAAGTCATGTTCCTATAGTTAGAAACAAAGGGAGTTTAGATAAAGAACTGAAAACAGAGTCTCAGGCTACCTGGTCCCCCTGTTACTTTCTAAGTTAATTAATAACTCAGGAATGAATATCTTTCATGTTTAAAGTAGTAATTGTAATTCCTACCCCACAATTTTGTTTTGAAAATTAAATCACAAAATGTGCAGTGCCTAGCACTTTGCAAGTACCTATTTCAGATTTGCCCTGGTAGTAAACATTCAAGCTGAGTCACTAAGGACTGTCTAATCATGGGGCTCTTTACAAAGGGGAGGGTAAAGCCTAGGGAGTTAGTGAGATAGAATAGTACCACAGAGCTAGCAACAGCAGGGACCCATTACCAGTCCTAGCAGGTGCAGGGTGGTTACCCGTGCTGAGTAGAATAGAGGCTTCCCTACTAGGAGTTGGGGTAAACTAGAGAGATCCAGCCAACCCATTGCAAACTGATAATCTAGCCTAGGATATCACACTCTTTTTCATTTTAACTTTTCTGAAAAGAAAAATCATATTTTATTTTTATTTTGAGCCAAAGAAATTTCTCCTAATTCATACCTAGGACACAGAAGTGGTCTCTTTCTTCATTGGAATGCCATATCCTTTACTTTTTGTTTGATTTCTAGCTCTGACTGTATTTTCCTGCATCACTACATGACTATATAGTTCTGGTCTTTTTTATTTTAAATGACAGGGGCTGTGTCCTTCTCATCTGTGTATTCGCTTCAGTGCCTAACAAAATAGGTGCTCAATAATTTGAATTGGAGACATAAATTTGATTTGCCCAATGGCCTTCAAGTTATTTCATTGAGTGTTACTGATGAAAAGATAAAGGCCGCAGACAAAAGAAGTGGAGATAAAGTAGTGAGTCACTCAGAAGAGACAATGCGAAGCAAGCAATCACCTATTCATCAAATACTTATTGAACACTATTTTTGCACCAAGTACTCTTTTTTCTGGTTTCCTATAGGGCAAGAGAAGAATACTGGCAATCTATTCATTCATTTATTATTTTTACTAATATTTATTCACATGATCAACATGGGGAGCAGGAGAAAGAGCAATGTCTGATGTGGGTCAAGTGTGATATGGGTTTTATTTAAGCTGATGAGGAGTAAAGAGTGCAGTGAAATCACACAACAGGTTCGCCTGACCCAGGCTAGAAGGGCATGGCAATTAAGGCCAAAAAAATAACACTTCTTGTGGAGCACAGCTCTCTCTGCTCATCCATGATTAAAAACTGAAGAAGAAAACCAACAGCATTTATCATGGAGACAAACCAACCATAACCCCCATTAACCTAACACAGAAAAAAGGCAAAGGGAGTAAGCTTCTGGTGGTAATTCAGGAAGAAACAGAGAAGAAGCATGGCTGGCAGAAAAACAAACACACTAACAAACAACGAAAGCCTTCAAAGAGGCGTACTAAAATTTTCTGAGTGGGGATCAGAATGCATTCAGAGCCCTCCAAATGGGAATGTGCAAGTGTGCAAGAGGCAGAAATTTGGAACTTCCCAGAAGATGACCTAGGCAACTAATCTATTTCCAACGTGAGTCATTTTTAAGTACTAGAGACCCTGGTCAGCAGTTGCTTTGATAAAAATTGTATCAGGAGAGGGTGTCCTTAGACAAGATTTATGTGTAAACTAGGTTTTGACTGCAATTAAGTAATAATGCTTCCAAACAACTAACCTGAGCCTGAGGGGTCCCCTCTCTGAGGAAAATAACTCCCTTATCTCTGAAATGAAACATTATTAATAAGTATCATGTTTTTTAATAAATATACTGGGGACTGGGGTTTCCCATTTGCTAGTCAACAGAATGAAGTAATTTTTCATCATTGAAGATGAAGCCACTCAAGGGAAACTACAAACACTCTGGTGACTGTCCTTCTGGAGAGAATCAGATGAAAAGACTGGCTTGTTAGGGGAGGGCTAATGTCAGTAACCCCAGGAGGTGGCAAACAGAGGAATTAGCTTGGTGTAGAGCATGACCTCTGTGCCCCAAATAGAGAGGGACTTCCAAGAACTGGCAGCTGAGCCTTCTTCTATAAGAAGCAGTGTTTCTGGAAAGAGAAAGATTTTAGAGCCAGGCAGACGTGGGTTTGAAATCTAACTCTGACACTTGCAATAGTTCTATAATCACAGGAAATGACTATCTATCCCCCAGGGCTGCTGGGAATATTAAACGCAGTAAAATATTAATGTAGTCAACTTCTACTTATTTAGTACCTGCTATGCACCTGGAACAAAAGAAAAATTTTAAGAGATGCTTATGGAGGTTTCAATTTCAATCAGATACCACACAAGTAAACAAGTGAATGGTATAATTACAGATGGTGGCTAGAGCCAAGGACAAAAGGATGTGCTCAATAGTAATTGCTTAGGGGTTGTAGCAGGGGCCACTGTACATAGTGTAAGCTTAGCTGTGAAGAAGCAAATCATAGGAAAGAGTGAGGGCAAGCATATTCTGAGCAGAAAAAGCAGTAAATGCAAAAATGCCCTGAGGAAGAAAGAGCTTGCTGTACTGAAGGAACTCTAAGGAAACCAGTGTGGCTGGAAAACGAAGAGTGCAGCAGAGTGGTGTAAGATGAGGTTATTGAGGCAGACACTAGCTGCCTCCTATTCTGCCTTTGTTCACTCCTGACAATATCCTGATTTTGTTTGGAGCAGTAACAGATTACCTTGGATAAGGGTGACCAGATGACAGTGCTGTAGCTAATGAGATGAAACCTAATTCCCTGTGGGAGAGACTTTCTTTCTGAAATAAAAGCAGCAGTAAGGTCTCAAATGATAAGATTCTTGCTTTTGCTCCTTTATGCTTCTCTCTTCTTCCTCCCTGAAATAGTGATGCAGTGCCTGGAGATACAGCAACTATATTGTGGCCATAAGGACAAAAATCGCTTAGTAAAAATAGTATAGAAAAAAGAAGGAGCCTGGGCTCTTGGATGACTCCCTTGATCAGCTGCTTAGACTTCCTACTTTTAGAAAATTGTTATATGAGAAAAATTGGCCCCCTCCTTTAATAACTCATTTTGTTGAGTTTTTTTGTACTGAACATATAGCCATACTTCCTACTTGATATAGTTGTAGATGTCTGCAGAATCCAGACCACACAGAAACCCATAGAACATGGTAGAGTCTGGGATTTAAAGATTATAAATATAGGCAAGAAAAAGAAAAAGCATCCAAATCAGAAAGGAAGGCATGAAATTGTGTCTGTTTGCAGATGGCATGATCTTATACACAGAACACCCTAAAGACTCCAAAACACAAAAACAAAACCACCTACCAGTTAGAAACAATAAACAAATCCAGTAAAGTTGCAGGATATAAAACCAATCTACAAAAATTAGTGGCATTTCTATATATTAAAAACAAACTACCCAAAAAGGAAATTAAGAAAATAATCCCATTTATAGTAGCATCAAAACGAATAAAATATTTAGAAATAAACTTGACAAAGGAAGTGAGATATTTCTACACTGAAAACTGCAATACACTAATTAAAGAAATTAAAGAAGACACAGTAAATGGAAAGATATCTCATGTTGATTGATTGGAAGAATTAATGTTATTAAAATATCTGTACTACCCAAAGCAATCTACAGATTCAATACTGTTTGCCTCAAAATTTCAATTTTTTTAACAGAAATAGAAAAGAATTCTAAAATTTATATGGAATGATAAAAGACATAAGACCAAATAATAACCAAAGTGATCTATTTTTTATTTTTTTTGACATTTATTCACATTTTGATGGAGAAAGACAGAGTGTGAGTGGGGGAGGGGCAGAGAGAGAGGGAGACACAGAATCCGGAGCAAGCTCCAGGCTCTGAACTGAGAGCACAGAGCTGGACGTGGGGCTAGAACTCATGGACCTTGAGATCATGACCTGAGCCGAAGTCGGACACTTAACCGACTGAGCCACCCAGGCGCCCCTAACCAAAGTGATCTTGAAGAGAGAAGAACATAGCTGGAAGCATTAGACTTCCTGATTTCAAAATATATTACAAAGCTATAGTTATGAAAACAAAATGGTACTGGCATAAAAACAAACATATAGACCAGTGGAGCAAAACAGAAAGTCCAGAATTAAACTTACACATAAATGGGCAACTGATCTTCCACAAGAGTGCCAAAATCTCTAATGGGGAAAAGATAGTCTTTTCAATAAATAGTACTGGCAAAACTGGAGATCCACATGCCAAAGAATGTGGACCCCCATCTCACACTATGTACAAAAAAATCATCTCACAATGGATTAAAGACTTAAAAGTAAGTTCTGAAACTATTAAAGTATTAGAAGAAAACAAAGGGAAAAATCTTTGTGCCACTGGTCTTAGTAAGGATTTCATGGAGATGACACCAAAATCACAGGCAATAAGAACAAAAATAGACAAAGTGGGATTGTATCAAACAAAAAAGCTTCTGCACAGCAAAAGACACAAACAACAAATTGAAAAGGTAACCTATGGAATGAGAGAAAATATTTGTAAGCCATGTATCTGATAAGGAGTTAATTTCCAAAATATATATGGAGCTCCTATAATTCAATAACAAAAAGCAAATAACTGGATTAAAAAAATAGGCAAAGGACTTGAACAGACATTTAAAGACATACATATGGACAAGACGTATATGAAAAGGTGCTCAACATCACTAATCATCAGAGAAATGCAAATCAAAACCTGTTAGGATAGCTATTATCAAAATAACAAAAGATAACAAGTATTGGCAAGAGTGTGGAGAAAAGGGAACCCCTGTACACTGTTGATAAAAGTGTAAATTCATACAGACACTTTGGAAAACAGTATAAAGGTCCTCAAAAACTTAAAAAATAGAACTGCCATGTGATCCAGCAATCCCACTTCTGGATACATATCCAAAAGAATTGAAATCAGGATCTCAAATAGATTATCTGCACTCCCATGTTCACTACAGCATTTATTTACAATAGCCAAAGTATGGAAACAATCTAAGTGTCTATTGATAGACAAATGGATAAAGAAAGAGTAGTATGTACATACAATGGAATGTTATTCAGCCTGAAAAGACATCCTACCATTTGCAGCAACATGAATGGAGCTGGAAGATATTATGACAAATGAAATTAGCCAGACACAGAAAGACAGAAATACTGCATGATCCCACATATATGAGTTACCTAAAATAGTCAAATTCATAGAACCAGAAAATAGAATGGTGGTTTCTAGGGGATGGGGCAGGGGGAAATGAAGAGTTGTTGTTTAGTGGGTATAAAGTCACAGTTATACAAGATGAATAAATTTTATAGGCACCTGGGTTGAGCCTCCGACTTGATTTTGGCTCAGGTCATGATCTCATGGTTCGCGAGATTGAGCCCTGTGTTGAGATACTCTCTCTTCCTCCTTCTTGGCCCCTTCCCTGCTTGTGCGCGCTCTCTCTCTCTCTCTCTCTCTCTCTCTCTCTCAAAACAAATAAATAAAACATTTTAAAAGATGCATAAATTATATAGATCTGTTGTATAACACACTGCCTGTAGTTAACAATATGGTGTTGTGCATTTAAAAATGTGTTAAGAGGGTAGATCTCATGTTAAGTGCGCTTGCCCCTGGCCCCCTGGTTTAAAAAAAAAAAAAGGAAGAGTACACAATAAATCTTTTGAAGATGATAAATATCTTTAATACCTTCATTGTGATAATGGTATCATAAGTGTATGTGCATGTCCAAATATACATCAAAATGAAACATTAAATACGTGCAAATTTTGTATATTAAGTAAAATCAATGAGACTGAAAAAAGAAAATAAGTAATTAAAAAAAATTTTTTGATGTTTATTTACTTTTGAGAGAGAGACAGAATATGAGCAGGGGAGGGGCAGAGAGAGAGGAAGACACAGAATCTGAAACAGGCTCCAGGCTCTGAGCTGTCAGCACCAGACACGGGGCTTGAACTCATGAGCTGTGAGATCATGACCTGAGCTGACGTCAGACACTCAACTGACTGAGCCCCAGTAAGAAAAAAATTTTAATTAAAAAGAAATAAAACAACCAGTTATATTCAATAGCACATTTAGATTTTTAATAGAAGATTAATACTACTGTTAAATTGTTAATTACGTGTATTTTATGTTAGTTTAGAAAAAAAATCTTAGATCAGGTTTTCATACTACTACAAATGTTTTTTTTTTTTTCCTCTAAACTCTCTCCATTCTCCTTTCCAAAGCAAAATCTCAGAAAATTACCCATAATGTACTTTGGGTCAACACTAGTGTATTATGCTACATTAGGTGCCAATGATTAAACTGACACCATCTGGTCTGAAACAAGTTATCTTTGCCTGATGTCAAAAGAGCAAAGACAGCAGAAGTCATATTTAGTGTGCTGGAAATTTCTAAGTGTCAATCCACAGAAGGCTGCTGAGGTTGAGAAAGCAGACTCCTAACATAATCACAAATCACTCACAGTCCCAGGATTGTCTGGGAAGCCTAAGAAATGAAAGAGAACACAGCTGGCAGCCTCAGGAGACATCACTTCCCAATAGGTGAGAAGGAGGAAAGCTGCATCTCTCCTCTGACCCTTTGCACAGACAGCCCCCAGATGGGATTTGTACCACATGGAGTTAAGCGGGGGCTTTCATCTCCATAGTTAAGATATGAGGACTTTAGAATTTACATTGGGATTATGGTCAGGCTATAACATCTCCAAGCCCCACTAGCCTTAATGCAGTCTATAGGAGCTTCTGTTTCCCTATTTTGGGTGGGTTGTTGAAATGGCTTCAAACATTATTTCGTTGAATTTTTAATACATAACCTCTTCTGGTGTTTATTTTGTAAGTGCATAGTGTCCCATTTTGGCATAAGAAATCTTTGACTTCCAAGAACTTAACTTTTGAATCATCAGAATCACGTATCACTCTGAGCAGTAGGCCAAACATGCATGAACTTCCCCATTTAACTTCCCTTGATGACCTGTGCTCCATCATTAACATTTTTGAGAGTGTCCGACTTTTATGCAGTGGGCAGAAATGTACATCAAATCATAGGCAAATCTTAGATGGAGATTTTATATTAAACATTTCTCCCCCAAGTAGCTCATCTTTAAAGGGGTTGGGACTGAAAGGTAATTTTAGCTATTGGTAACCACATTCCTCTTTTGCTTGACATTCAGCATAGTAGGAAATAACCAAGTTTTGATGATCAGCTACCCTACTGACAATTTTATCTCTGTCTTATCTATAGGTCCTTCTCTTAATTTCTGTACACCGGCTATATCAATTAAGATTGCCACAATAATGCGATGTAAAAAACCATTCCAAAACATTGTTGTTCCCACAAGTCTATGGGTTATCTGGGAAATTTTCCTGTCTGGGTTTGGATGACCTTGGCTGGAGTCAGCAGTGAGGTGGTGCATTGACTGGGGACCACTGGTCTAGAATAGTCTCTCTCACATGACTAGTGAGTGCTTCAACTGAGATGAGTGGTTGACTATTCTGCCCCATGTGTCTCATCCTCTAGAAGATTAGTCTAAAAACAGGAGGGAGAAAGAGAACAGAGGTCCACAAGACCATTTAAGGCCTAAACTTGGAACTAGCTTTCCTTCACTTCCACTACATTCTGTTGACTAAAACAAGTCACAGATCAGTTTAATTTCAAGGCTTGTGGGGAAATACTCCACCTCTTCATAGAAGATAGGGAACAAATTCATTGTAGAGGATATGGTTACCATAAACCATTGATATGTGCTACTATTGGTAAAGTTATTCTTTTTTTTAATATGAAATTTATTGTCAAATTGGTTTCCATACAACACCCAGTGCTCATCCCAGCAGGTGCCCTCCTCAATACCCCTCACCCACCCCCCATCAACCCTCAGTTTATTCTCAGTCTTTAAGAGTCTCTTACGGTTTGCCTCTTTCCCTCTCTGTAACTTTTTTTTCCCTTTCCCCTCCCCCATGGTCTTCTGTTAAGTTTCTCAGGATCCACATAAAAGTGAAAACATATGGTATTTGTTTTTCTCTGTATGACTTATTTCACTTAGCATCACACTCTTCAGTTCACCCACACTGCTACAAAAGGCCATATTTCATTCTTTCTCATTGCCACGTAGTATTCCATTGTGTATATAAACCACAATTTCTTTATCCATTCATCAGTTGATGGACATTTAGGCTCTTTCCACAATTTGGCTATTGTTGAAAGTGCTGCTATAAGCATTGGGGTACAAGTGCCCCTATGCATCAGCACTCCTGTATCCCTAAAGTTATTCTTTTGTGCACTGGAAACCTTTACAATTATCTGTTATTTACAGCTTGAAAATATTTTTCATTACTGAATTTTAGCTTATTTTGACTTTCAAGGTGACTTTCAAGAATGGGACTTACAAATTCCCAAGGCTCACGGTTTGTTAGACTCCAGAGTAGAGCATCTTGATACTACTAAATAAGATTCAGATTATGTACAATGGATCAGACTGCCAGGGTGTTAAGAGAAATAATTTCTAACCCAACCAATAGCTTGTAGCTTTCAACTCCTACATTTGAGCAGGAGTGCTCCTAGTGATTTAAAGAAACAATACAGGGGCGCCTGGGTGGCGCAGTCGGTTAGGCGTCCGACTTCAGCCAGGTCACGATCTCATGGTCTGTGAGTTCGAGCCCCGCGTCGGGCTCTGGGCTGATGGCTCAGAGCCTGGAGCCTGTTTCCAACTCTGTGTCTCCCTCTCTCTCTGCCCCTCCCCCGTTCATGCTCTGTCTCTCTCTGTCCCAAAAATAAATAAAAAAACGTTGAAAAAAAAAATTTTTTAAAAAAAGAAACAATACAACCTAACTGGGCCCTTTCTTTGCTCTTGGTCTTCTCTTTCAATCTTTTATATATATAAAATATACAGTGTACTTAAATATACTTAATTATATATATTTGAATGTATTTTTATATAAATAAATATAAAATATATTTACATTATAAATAAATATTTGCAATAAATACATACATATGTAAATTTGAATGTTTAGGTACAGTATAAAGGGGTGTTTGTGGAAGACTGCTTCCCATCTCTGATCTGGTTGAAAAGAGCTATAGAAATATTATTTGTGAGTTATAAAATATATAAAGTAAATTTATAAAAACTATATCAACATATTTATATTAGACATCATATATATATACACACATAACACATTTATGTATGTATATGTATGCATCTTTTGTTTGTATATATATGTTATACTTGCATATACGTGTGTGTGTATATCCATGCACATATATATTTACATGTGTCATAAATACACCTCTATAAATTACCTGCAATGATTGCAGATACTTCTAAATATGTTATAAGTTTTAGGCTGAAATTCTGCTGAGATAAAAGCTACCTGTAAGATGAAGTAAAAGTCAGCATGGCAGTGGGTCCCAAGTCCTGAGAAGGTAAGCAGAAAAGCCCCCCAGGCAAATACGGTAAATCTGACCCTACCCTGAATCTAGCACCTGGAATAGGTATTAAAGACTTGGGTCGATTACATTATCATCATAACCATGCCCATCAGCATAGATTAAAATTCTAGACAACAACAACAAAATAAAATAAAATTCCAAAAAAAGCCATCCAAGATGAAAAACATGTCTATGTCCCCCTTCCTGGATATTCCATAAGAAAGAGCCCCCTTGTTTTTGTTTTTGTTTTTGTTTGTTTGTTTGTTTTTTGGGTTTTTTTTTTTTTTACTCATTTGCCAAGGAGCCTGAACTGCTGCTTGGACCTGCCTTGTCACCAGAAGGAAGGGCCTCCATTTGATAGCTACAGGAAGTTTCTCAGAGGGCAGGGATAACACCCATGTCTAAAGAAGTTCATCATACCTCTGTGGATGTCTCCCCCCCAACCCCAATAGCCCCAGGACAAAATTGCCTGCTGCCAACAAATGGAGAGAGGCAGTGAGAGAGAGCATGTGCAAGTGGGGGGAGGGGCAGAGAGAGAGCGAGAGAAAAAAAATCTTAAGCAGGCTCCATGCCCAGCACGAGGGTGGGGGGTGGGGTGGGGTGGCCATCAAGGGACTCAAGCTCACAATTCTGAGATTATGACCTGAGCTGAAATCAAGAGTCAGATGCTTAACCAACCGACTGAAGCGCTCAGGTGCCACCGCCCCCCCCCCCCCGTTGCTTTTTTGTTTTAAACAAATGGTGATTTTAAAAATAAACTCCAAACGGGAGCCTTTACATTTGTGCACAAAGATATATTATATGTGTGTTTATATACTTTATGAGATGAATTAGTGAGAACATGCAGTGTAAAATAAGAAACTCACCAAAATTTTGCTTCCTGCTGACTTGCTAGTTGCGGAGGCTGAGCTTTTTGGAAGTTTAGAAAGAAAACTAATTTGCAAAATAGATGGCAAGGGCTTCTGTGTGATTCTCAAGTATAGCTTTCAATTTACAAGTCTTTCATCTGTCCTCACTTTTTATGGTCCTTCTTCCCTTCAACATTATTTGAACCACAGCGGTTCCATCAGCATGAAGATGCTAAAGAAGCGCCTGGAGTCTTCCCTAAGGGGTATAGAACCATCCATTCAGATATGTTAATGCACTTTTAATTGTAGAACAGTGGTCTCTGCACACCTGCCCTATGCCATATGGATTGGTGAAATTCAATTCAGCCTCACGGTTAGCTTGAAAAAATAATCATGGTACCATGAGTAATACTAGTAATAATACTAATACTAGTAATACTAGTAATAACAGTAGCCACCATGTTGATCATTTTATAGATATTGTCTCACTAAGTCCTATGATAACCTGTGAGATCATTTTTTTTTAAAGCTGAAGAAACTGGATCCAGTTTTCAAAAACCACACACCTAATACATTGCAGAGGCAGGATTGAACAGAGGTCCATCTGACTCCAAAGTTCATGCTCTTAACTAATTCTCTGTGTCGTTCCTAGAGAAGCTAAAACATGCTGGCTTGCCTGTTGCACAAGTACTCGGCTGAAAGCACTGGGCCAAGATTATTGGTACTTTACCTACAGATGCTCAAGCCTAGCTCGTAAAGAAGCCACAATATACAGGACAGGCCAAAACACCGGTGAGGGAGATCCGTACAGCCGACTTGAAGCAACATAATGCAGCCTAAACCCTCTCTTGGCAGAGACACAAACTGGAGTATGTGGTAACTTGAGATACGCCGATTCTCAGAAGAGAGCATTTGACAGCCGCCAGGGCAAAGGAGCAGAGAACAGAGTGACAGGGGACACATAGCAAGGCATAGCTGCTTATCTGGAATGTGGCACAGAGAGGTCAGGTGCTGTACTCCTAGCCTGGGGTATCATCAGCGCTTAGATCATTATAAGTAACAACACCCCTACAGTGTCAACTTCCAATTGAGTTCATACATATTACACGTACATTTGTAATAGTGAATACTTGTTGTTGTACAGAATAGCCAATCTTGTTTTATTATTTTTAGTTAAGTAATATCTACATGCTTTATGTTAGATTCAGTATGTTTCAGCCACTGGCTTCTGTCTTTGAGGATTATAGAATTTCATGGGGAGATAGGCACATGAACAGCTAATGGAATCTATTTAAAAAGCAGTCTAGAATTATCATAGTTGAGTATTTTTTAAAAACTACATTGCTGAGTTATGATTGACGTGCAAATAGCTGTATATATTTAATGGATACAACTTGATGAGTTTGGAGATAAGTACATACCCATGAAACCACGGCCACAATCTATGCCGTAAACCTATCTATTACCTCAAAATGTTTCTACGAAGACTTGTGAAATCAGGCCCACATTGATAAACTGCAAACCATGTTTATTATTATGTAACACAAGGTACCAAACATTACCCATGGTAGGCTTGAATTTTTTTCATTCAGTTTATTTATCCAATATTTCTCGAGCCTCTTATTAAATGGCAGTGACTGTGTTCATCACTGGCAAATACTTATGTCAATATAGGGTGGAGGAACAGATATTTTAAAAATGCAGAAAATCTGTGTTTAATTATAAATCTGATTAGTGCTACAAAGGAGAAGTCCAGGATGCTATGGGAGAGCAAAATAGGGGATCTAAACCAGGCCTAACTGTGTGTCATTTAAATCAAGACTTGAATGAGACTTTAGCCCTTATTCTGTAAAGCAGAAGGTGGGACTCTTCCAAATAGAGGATTAGAATATGCCAAGTGCCTGAAGGAGAAAGTTGGGACATCCGATGAATGGGAATGTGGCTGGAGTAAGCACAGAAGGAAGAGAGCTGCCAGATGAGACTGTAGAGATGGGTCATGGAAGACCTTGTCAACTGTAGTTGGTATTTCAGATTTTATTCTAAGGGCACTGAGAAGCTACCAGAAGGATGTCAAGCTGGGGTGTGACATAATAATAACAAGCCAGGAATTCTTCTGAGTACTTTATATGTGTTAACTCTACAACCCTACCAGGCAGATAGTTTGAGCATCCCTCTTTCATACATGGGGAAGTTCAGCCATACAAAGTTTTAATAATTGATGTTAGACAACCAGCAAAAAGCTGAACTGGGATTCACACCTGGGCAATCTGGCTCCAGTTCCCTGGAACTGTTACCTGACATTGCCTCTAATGATTAGCTTTGTGTTTCAGAGGAGAGTGGATTGATAAGCGTGTTTCAAATATCAGTTATATCAGTCAGATTCATGAGTGAATGAAAGTAGAGTAAGATTTCAAGAAGAAATCACTAGTCATCTATCTGCCTTGGGTAGGTACTGCAGGAGGAGGCCTTTTGACAAATGTGAACATCACTGGCAGAAGTACTTTCTGCACCTATAAGACATTTTGCACTTAAGAGGCTCTGCAAAAATGGGAAGCAGTCCATATTTCAGCAACTTCCATTAAGCTGTCATATACCTTCCCTGCATTTCCTGCCTTATAGCAAGCCTTGGATTAATATCTTCTTTACTGAGTGGAAGTTTCCGCCTTCACCTGCCCAGCCATCCTGTAGTCTGCTCCTGATAGCACAGTCTAATTACTTTAATGTGAGATGCACAAGGTCAAACCCATATCCTGGGCTCTTGGGTGGTTGTGAATCATTTACCAACTACAACCAACCTTTAATGATGGCTAGAACGTGGTGAAAGTTTTGACTTTTTCTTTCCCTCAAAAGACTTGTACAAGAGAGCAGTGGTCACCCTCGTATGCAAAGGTGTCTTTTTTTAAGTTCTAAATAAAACTCTGCCCCACCCAAATCCTGAGTATGAGAAACAAGGGGAATACAGTAGAAACAGCCAATCATTTAATTCTGTTTTGTGTATTATTGCATATGGAAAATTCAGAGACTATAGATGTAGAACGCTACATTAAGTGTGTATTAATTATTTTAAGCTGTTGAAGGTGATTGCTTTTCAAAATTTATTTTCATCAATTTTTTTTAAGCATTTACTTATTTTTGAGAGAGAGAGAGACAGAGTGAAAGTGGGGGAGGGACAGAGAGACAGGGAGACACAGAATCCAAAGCAGACTCCAGGCTCCAAGCTGTCAGCACAGAGCCCCATGTGGGGCTCACAACCCACAAACTGGGGGATCACGACCTAAGCAGAAGTCAGATACTTAACCGACTGAGCCATCCAGGTGCCCCCAAAATTTATTTTTAAAATAAGTAATATATTCACAACACAAACACAATTTTCCACCCATCCCAGTAAAAAATATTTATATACATATAAAAATATATAAATATTTATATACGTATAAAAGTCTACTTCCCCATTCTTTAAGTAGAATAAATTGAGGCATATTTAAGACCAATGAGTTTCCTGGGACATTCAATGTTTTCAGGACATAGCATGTGTGGGTTGCATTTACAGTTCTACAGCTAATGAACTTTGATAACATTTTGGGTATTATCCAACAGTTAGGAGAATTTTCACTGAAGCTATGTGGTCATCACCATCACCATTATTAGTACAATTGGCTTTCCCAAATAGGTAAGATTCATTTCTCCTTAAAGTAGGGGGTTTAGGAGTCAGAATGCTCAAGAATGGTATCACTTCACCTAGAGTCTTCTTTCTCCAGCCCCCACCTTGTCATCTCAACTACTTTTGCCCCTTTGGTGCCAAATGATGGAATTGACCTTTGACCCCCCAAGTTATTTTTTCACATTATGCATGTAGCCACAATGAGAAATAAGGAGTATAGCATAAAGTTTTAGAGCATGTGTTTGGGAATGACAGAAACCTGGGTTTGAATTGTCATTCTCTATTACTTAACTAGCTTTGGGCAAATCACTTCACCTCTCTGAGCTGTTTCCCATTTGTAATGTGAAGGATATCATATGTACATCATGAAGTTTGTTAAGGGTTAAATAAGAAAATGTGTTTAATTTCTCATCCAGTGCCTGACACCTGGCCAGCTACTATTATCATTATTACTGATATTATATCAATAATATATTGCTATCGAGGGGCACCTGGGTGGCTCAGTAGGTTGAGTGTCCGGCTTTGGCTGAGGTCACGATCTCATGGTTCATGAGTTCGACCCCTACATCAGGCTCTGTGCTGACAGCTTGGAGCCTGGAGCCTGCTTCAGATTCTATGTCTTCCTCTCTCTCTCTGCCCCTCCCCAGCTTGTTCTCTCTCTCTCTCTCTCTCTCTCTCTCTCTCTCTCTCTCTCTCAAAAATAAATAAACATTAAAAAAAATTTTTAAATAATATATTGCTATCATGATAATCATTTATAATGAGGAACATGTTGGACCCTATTCTCTCCCTCTAGCAGCCAGTTCAAGATAGTACCTTACCTCTGTCTGACTTTTGAAGGGATATGCCAGCTTGAGCTATTAATGCTATTTTTATTATTTAGTATTCACTGAGCACTGAGAAGTTACAGCATTTGTGGGGACAGCCTCTCTGGCTCTGAGAAGAGCTGGGAGCATAGAGCTGGCGGGGTGTGTGGCTGGGAATAGCACAGCCAAAAAAGACCATCTGGACCAGAGCAATCAGGGCTCCCAAGAAACCTGTGGGGCCTCTGACTAAACCAAATTATTTGGCTTCTAATCAACTTAACATTAAAATTCTCCAAGCCCTCCTGTCTAAGATGCTAATTTCTCATAAAGAGGCGTGTGATGTATAGGAGCCCGTATCAATCAGCCTGCTGCTTTTTTCTTCTGCCCCATCTCACTTCTGTCAGCTGGATTGACCCACTGGAAAATAGAGACTTTTCCCTTATAATAAATCAAATCCCTAATTTGAATAAACACCACTGCCAAACCCTCACTTTAAGAGGTCTAAACACATTTGGGAGTTTATGGCTTTACCACTCTAATAATACTTCTGCTGGAATAGATGACAGATTCCCTTTCTTGTTAGGAAAATGGGCAGGCTTTTTTCCAGGCCAATAGTGCCTTCTAGAACCATGCAGTCCTTGACCTCCAACCCTTCCAAAAATTGTTGGAAGGTCAAGGGTGTCCTTAATTCCAACATAACACCAGTACAGAAGCTGTCTCCTCCAACATATTAATTAGTAACAGGATTTTATTCTAAGTCATAAAATGCATCCTGCATTTGTTTTCTTTACTTTATCATCTGCTTAAGCCAGGTACATGGCATTCCAAGAAGGCTAACTGTGTCCACACTCCCCAATAAGCTAAGCAAGACCTTCCTATTAAAACCTTGTCTTATAAATTTGACTTACAGTGCTGGGGGAAAATTCAGATCAGAACCTCTGCCTCATTTTCCATGAATTACTTTAAGTTTCTCAGATATAATGTCAGGTGTATAAGAGCTGCTCAGTCAATGTTTGCTGAACAGAGCACAATTGTTACTACCAAAAGAATTATTTCGCAGCTTAAAAGGATATGTATTTGCAACCTCATGGTTAAGTGGTCTTACAGGAAGACCTCAATAAGCAATTCTCCACAATTCAGAGAAGCAAATAGTCAGTGTGTATATGACTGTGTGTGTTTTAGATGTGTTGAACATTGAGGAGGGGAGAAGGGCAGCTATACTCCCATGAAAAGAGGTAAATCTATAAAATACAATTTCTACAAGGTAGTGCCATGCAGAATTCATGGCAGTTAGTAATAATAATAAAAAAAATAATAGTAATAATAACTGCTGATTATATGATAGTTTACAGTCTACAACGTGCTTTTTCCTATGATTTCCCATTTGATCTCCACAACAAGTGCAGGGGTAAAAAGGGTCAAGAAGATGCTTATCCTCATTTTACTTGTAGTGACACAGCTCCAGAGTTATCTATGAATGACTTATAATGATAGAATTGGCTCTGTCAACACCTGTCTTGTTATTTTTGCCACCCCTTATTCCCATCTGCTACCTGCACCCCACTTCCTTAGAGGCTCAAGCAGGGATTCATGACCCACTCCTACATTTTAATGTAGGATATATAATGTAATATAATATAATATAATATGGTATAATTATTATAATAATTATTTGTTCAACAAGCAATCCTGTGATTACTTGGATGTCAGGCACAAGAGTGGGTTCTAAGGGAGGATAAAAAGCTAAACAAGATAAAGATCACTGTTTTTGAGGGACTCGAAGCCTAACTGGGAAAATCAGATTTGTAAAGAAATATTTTTTGTGGAATATAATAAACACCTACAAACTGTTGAGTAAGTAAAGAAGGTGGAGGAGCTGTCTTCTGAAGGTGGAAGTCAGAGAAGCTTCGGGAAGACGTGATCTTTGGCGAGGGCTGAGAGGATGAATAGGAGTTTTTATTTTCTTCTAGTTTTATGGTGATATAACTGACATAGAATATTGTATAAATTTAAGGTATAACATAATGAACTGATAGATGTATATATTGTGAAATGATCGTCACAGTAAGTTTAGTTAATATCCGTTACTCAGACAAAATTGTTTTTCTTATGGTGAGAACTTTTAAGATCTGTCTTAGCAGCTTTCAAATATACAATACAGTGTTGTTAACTATAGTCACCATGCTGTACATTACATCCCTGAAATGTATTTCTTAGAACTTGAAGTTTGCGGAATATGAGATTTTGAGGAGGAGGAGGAGAGAAGAGAGGGTATTTTAGGTACGGGAAGTGAGCCAGAGTGCAGAGTCATGAACAAGTATGGCCTACTTGGGAACAGATTTGAGACGCTCAGTGAGCCACAAGTATAGGATGCTTGGGAAGAGTGATAGTGGATGAAACTGGAAAATGAAATCAGGTCAGATGAACCCATACTGAGAAGTCTAGGTTTTAATCCTGTGTGTAATGTATATTGTCAGAACTTAATTTTTAAAAAGGCACAAGATTTGTAAATAAGTGTTGTACCTATGTACTTGGTTAATAAATTTTAAAATTCCTTCTCTGGAGGGAGGCCAAGATTGTCCCAGATCAGGTGTGGATAGGATATGGGTCTTTTTTTTTTTTTTTTTTTATTCTTTTTTTTTTTTTTCTGAAATTTATTGACAAATTGGTTTCCATACAACACCCAGTGCTCATCCCAAAAGGTGCCCTCCTCAATACCCATCACCCACCCTCTCCTCCCTCCCACCCCCCATCAACCCTCAGTTTGTTCTCAGTTTTTAACAGTCTCTTATGCTTTGGCTCTCTCCCATTCTAACCTCTTTTTTTTTTTTTTTCCTTCCCCTCCCCCATGGGTTCCTGTTAAGTTTCTCAGGATCCACATAAGAGTGAGACCATATGGTATCTGTCTTTCTCTGTATGGCTTATTTCACTTAGCATCACACTCTCCAGTTCCATCCACGTTGCTACAAAAGGCCATATTTCATTTTTTCTCATTGCCATGTAATATTCCATTGTGTATATAAACCACAATTTCTTTATCCATTCATCAGTTGATGGACATTTAGGCTCTTTCCATAATTTGGCTATTGTTGAGAGTGCTGCTATGAACATTGGGGTACAAGTGGCCCTATGCATCAGTGCTCCTGTATCCCTTGGATAAATTCCTAGCAGTGCTATTGCTGGGTCATAGGGTAGGTCTATTTTTAATTTTCTGAGGAACCTCCACACTGCTTTCCAGAGCGGCTGCACCAATTTGCATTCCCACCAACAGTGCAAGAGGGTTCCCGTTTCTCCACATCCTCTCCAGCACCTAGAGTCTCCTGATTTGTTCATTTTGGCCACTCTGACTGGCGTGAGGTGATACCTGAGTGTGGTTTTGATTTGTATTTCCCTGATAAGGAGCGACGCTGAACATCTTTTCATGTGCCTGTTGGCCATCCGGATGTCTTCTTTAGAGAAGTGTCTATTCATGTTTTCTGCCCATTTCTTCACTGGGTTATTTGTTTTTCGGGTGTGGAGTTTGGTGAGCTCTTTATAGATTTTGGATACTAGCCCTTTGTCCGATATGTCATTTGCGAATATCTTTTCCCATTCCGTTGGTTGCCTTTTAGTTTTGTTGGTTGTTTCCTTTGCTGTGCAGAAGCTTTTTATCTTCATAAGGTCCCAGTAATTCACTTTTGCTTTTAATTCCCTTGCCTTTGGGGATGTGTCGAGTAAGAGATTGCTACGGCTGAGGTCAGAGAGGTCTTTTCCTGCTTTCTCCTCTAAGGTTTTGATGGTTTCCTGTCTCACATTTAGGTCCTTTATCCATTTTGAGTTTATTTTTGTGAATGGTGTGAGAAAGTGGTCTAGTTTCAACCTTCTGTATGTTGCTGTCCAGTTCTCCCAGCACCATTTGTTAAAGAGGCTGTCTTTTTTCCATTGGATGTTCTTTCCTGCTTTGTCAAAGATGAGTTGGCCATACGTTTGTGGGTCTAGTTCTGGGGTTTCTATTCTATTCCATTGGTCTATGTGTCTGTTTTGGTGCCAATACCATGCTGTCTTGATGATGACAGCTTTGTAGTAGAGGCTAAAGTCTGGGATTGTGATGCCTCCTGCTTTGGTCTTCTTCTTCAAAATTCCTTTGGCTATTCGGGGCCTTTTGTGGTTCCATATGAATTTTAGGATTGCTTGTTCTAGTTTCGAGAAGAATGCTGGTGCAATTTTGATTGGGATTGCATTGAATGTGTAGATAGCTTTGGGTAGTATTGACATTTTGACAATATTTATTTTTCCAATCCATGAGCAGGGAATGTCTTTCCATTTCTTTAAATCTTCTTCAATTTCCTTCATAAGCTTTCTATAGTTTTCAGCATACAGATCCTTTATATCTTTGGTTATATTTATTCCTAGGTATTTTATGCTTCTTGGTGCAATTGTGAATGGGATCAGTTTCTTTATTTGTCTTTCTGTTGCTTCATTGTTAGTGTATAAGAATGCAACTGATTTCTGTACATTGATTTTGTATCCTGCAACTTTGCTGAATTCCTGTATCAGTTCTAGCAGACTTTTGGTGGAGTCTATCGGATTTTCCATGTATAATATCATGTCATCTGCAAAAAGCGAAAGCTTGACTTCATCTTTGCCAATTTTGATGCCTTTGATTTCCTTTTGTTGTCTGATTGCTGATGCTAGAACTTCCAGCACTATGTTAAACAGCAGCGGTGAGAGTGGGCATCCCTGTCGTGTTCCTGATCTCAGGGAAAAAGCTCTCAGTTTTTCCCCGTTGAGGATGATGTTAGCTGTGGGCTTTTCATAAATGGCTTTTATGATCTTTAAGTATGTTCCTTCTATCCCGACTTTCTCAAGGGTTTTTATTAAGAAAGGGTGCTGGATTTTGTCGAAGGCCTTTTCTGCATTGATGGACAGGATCATATGGTTCTTCTCTCTTTTTTTGTTAATGTGATGTATCACGTTGATTGATTTGCGAATGTTGAACCAGCCCTGCATCCCAGGAATGAATCCCACTTGATCATGGTGAATAATTCTTTTTATATGCCGTTGAATTCGATTTGCTAGTATCTTATTGAGAATTTTTGCATCCATATTCATCAGGGATATTGGCCTGTAGTTCTCTTTTTTTCCTGGGTCTCTGTCTGGTTTAGGAATCAAAGTAATACTGGCTTCATAGAATGAGTCTGGAAGTTTTCCTTCCCTTTCTATTTCTTGGAATAGCTTGAGAAGGATAGGTATTATCTCTGCTTTAAACGTCTGGTAGAACTCCCCTGGGAAGCCATCTGGTCCTGGACTCTTATTTGTTGGGAGATTTTTGATAACCGATTCAATTTCTTCGCTGGTTATGGGTCTGTTCAAGCTTTCTATTTCCTCCTGATTGAGTTTTGGAAGCGTGTGGGTGTTCAGGAATTTGTCCATTTCTTCCAGGTTGTCCAATTTGTTGGCATATAATTTTTCATAGTATTCCCTGATAATTGTTTGTATCTCTGAGGGATTGGTTGTAATCATTCCATTTTCATTCATGATTTTATCTATTTGGGTCATCTCCCTTTTCTTTTTGAGAAGCCTGGCTAGAGGTTTGTCAATTTTGTTTATTTTTTCAAAAAAGCAACTCTTGGTTTCGTTGATCTGCTCTACAGTTTTTTTAGTTTCTATATTGTTTATTTCTGCTCTGATCTTTATTATTTCTCTTCTTCTGCTGGGCTTAGGCTGCCTTTGCTGTTCTGCTTCTAGTTCCTTTAGGTGTGCTGTTAGATTTTGTATTTGGGATTTTTCTTGTTTCTTGAGATAGGCCTGGATTGCAATGTATTTTCCTCTCAGGACTGCCTTTGCTGCGTCCCAAAGCGTTTGGATTGTTGTATTTTCATTTTCGTTTGTTTCCATATATTTTTTAATTTCTTCTCTAATTGCCTGGTTGACCCACTCATTCGTTAGTAGGGTGTTCTTTAACCTCCATGCTTTTGGAGGTTTTCCAGACTTTTTTCTGTGGTTGATTTCAAGCTTCATAGCATTGTGGTCTGAAAGTAAGCATGGTATAATTTCAATTCTTGTAAACTTATGAAGGGCTGTTTTGTGACCCAGTATGTGATCTATCTTGGAGAATGTTCCATGTGCACTCGAGAAGAAAGTATATTCTGTTGCTTTGGGATGCAGAGTTCTAAATATATCTGTCAAGTCCATCTGATCCAATGTCTCATTCAGGGCCCTTGTTTCTTTATTGACCGTGTGTCTAGATGATCTATCCATTTCTGTAAGTGGTGTATTAAAGTCCCCTGCAATTACCACATTCTTATCAATAAGGTTGCTTATGTTTATGAGTAATTGTTTTATATATTTGGGGGCTCCGGTATTCGGTGCATAGACATTGATAATTGTTAGCTCTTCCTGATGGATAGACCCTGTAACTATTATATAATGTCCTTCTTCATCTCTTGTTACAGCCTTTAATTTAAAGTCTAGTTTGTCTGATATAAGTATGGCTACTCCAGCTTTCTTTTGGCTTCCAGTCGCATGATAAATAGTTCTCCATCCCCTCACTGTCAATCTAAAGGTGTCCTCAGGTCTAAAATGAGTCTCTTGTAGACAGCAAATAGATGGGTCTTGTTTTTTTATCCATTCTGATACCCTATGTCTTTTGGTTGGCGCATTTAATCCATTTACATTCAGTGTTATTATAGAAAGATACGGGTTTAGAGTCATTGTGATGTCTGTATGTTTTATGCTTATAGTGATGTCTCTGGGACTTTGTCTCACAGGGTCCCCCTTAGGATCTCTTGTAGGGCTGGTTTAGTGGTGACAAATTCCTTCAGTTTTTGTTTGTTTGGGAAGACCTTTATCTCTCCTTCTATTCTAAATGACAGACTTGCTGGATAAAGGATTCTTGGCTGCATATTTTTTCTGTCTAGCACCCTGAAAATCTCTTGCCAATTCTTTCTGGCCTGCCAAGTTTCAAAAGAGAGATCAGTCACGAGTCTTATAGGTCTCCCTTTATATGTGAGGGCACGTTTACCCCTCGCTGCTTTCAGAATTTTCTCTTTATCCTTGTATTTTGCCAGTTTCACTATGATATGTCGTGCAGAAGATCGATTCAAGTTACGTCTGAAGGGAGTTCTCTGTGCCTCTTGGATTTCAATGCCTTTTTCCTTTCCCAGTTCAGGGAAGTTCTCAGCTATGATTTCTTCAAGTACCCCTTCAGCACCTTTCCCTCTCTCTTCCTCCTCTGGGATACCAATTATGCGTATATTATTTCTTTTTAGTGTATCACTTAATTCTCTAATTTTCCCCTCATACTCCTGGATTTTTTTATCTCTCTTTTTCTCAGCTTCCTCTTTTTCCATAACTTTATCTTCTAGTTCACCTATTCTCTCCTCTGCCTCTTCAAGCCGAGCTGTGGTGGTTTCCATTTTGTTATGCATTTCGTTTAAAGCGCTTTTCAGCTCCTCGTGACTGTTCCTTAGTCCCTTGATCTCTGTAGCAAGAGATTCTCTGCTGTCCTGTATACTGTTTTCAAGCCCAGCGATTAATTTTATGACTATTATTCTAAATTCACTTTCTGTTATATTATTTAAATCCTTTTTGATCAGCTCATTAGCTGTTGTTATTTCCTGGAGATTCTTCTGAGGGGAGTTCTTCCGCTTGGTCATTTTGGATAGTCCCTGGCGTGGTGAGGACCTGCAGGGCACTTCCCCTGTGCTGTGGTGTATACCTGGAGTTGGTGGGCGGGGCCGCAGTCAGACCTGATGTCTGCCCCCAGCCCACCGCTGGGGCCACAGTCAGACTGGTGTGTGCCTTCTCTTCCCCTCTCCTAGGGGCGGGATTCACTGTGGGGTGGTGTGGCTCGTCTGGGCTACTTGCACCCTGCCAGGCTTGTGATGCTGGGGATCTGGCATATTAGCTGGGGTGGGTAGGCAAGGGGGCAGGAGGGGCAGGCTTAGATCGCTTCTCCTTAGGTGATCCACTTCAGGAGGGGCCCTGTGGCAGTGGGAGGGAGTCAGATCCGCTGCCGGAGGTTTGGCTCCGCCTAAGCGCAGAGTTGGGTGTTTGCGCGGAGCGAGCAAGTTCCCTGGCAGGAACCGGTTCCCTTTGGGATTTCGGCTGGGGGATGGGCGGGGGAAATGGCGCTGGCGAGCGCCTTTGTTCCCCACCAAACTGAGCTCTGTTGTCAGGGGGCTCAGCAGCTCTCCCTCTGGTTGTCCTCCAGCCTTCCCGCTTTCCGAGCAGAGCTGTTAACTTATGCCCTCCCAGACGCTAAGTCGCGCTTGTTGTGGGAACACAGTCCGTCAGGCCCCTCCGCTTTTGCAAGCCAGACTCGGGGGCTCTGCTTGGCCGGGGAGCCACCCCTCCGCCCCAGCTCCCTCCCGCCAGTCCGTGGAGCGCGCACCGCCTCGCCGCCCTTCCTACCCTCTTCCGTGGGCCTCTCATCTGCGTTTGGCTCCGGCGACTCTGTTCTGCTAATCCTCTGGCGGTTTTCTGGGTTATTTAGGCAGGTGTAGATGGAATCTAAGTGATCAGCAGGACGTGCGGTGAGCCCAGCGTCCTCCTAAGCCGCCATCTTGCCGCAACTCCAGGATATGGGTCTTAAAGTCCATGGTAAGGATCAACTGGGTACCATAGCTTTTCCCTGGTGTCTGTATGAAGGAAAAGGGACAGCTTCTGCAGACCCAGAGGAGGAAGCCAGGGCATCATAGCCAAAAAGGAAAGATAGCCAAGTATGGGTTTATTTATAATTATCTTTTTTAAATGGTGGGGACTCAAACAAGAGATGCATCTCAGGAGCATGGAGATGTGATTGACTACTTATGTCACCCCCCACCTCCACCTGGTGATTCTCCTGACACTGATCATGGGTTATATTTCCCCGAGAGTGGTGCTTTACTCTGTGTGTGTGTGTGTCAGTCTGAGTATGTGTTAAAAACAAAGACTTTCTTTATAAGGGGTTTTAGGGTACTTGGTCAATCTTTGATCAATTTATTTGAAAATGTGTTTTGCCAAAACAATACAAACCTACCCAACTGCAGCCTGCCAAGCTTCTGCAGTTTCCCCTTCTATCCAGTGGAGAGCTTTGCATTTACTAAAATTTCAGTTCCTTGCCATGGCCTTCAGAGACCTTACCCATTCCAGCCCCACTTGTCCCTCTTCCCCCAGCCTTGCTCACGAGGCTCAGGCACAGTGACTGCCTTTCTTTTCCTCAAGCCTGTCAAGCTCTTCCTACCTCAGGCCTTTGCTCAAGCTGGCCTCCCTTTTCCTCTGCTCCTTTGCAAGACTGGCTCCTTCTGGACATTCAGGCTCAGCCCATATGTCATCTAACGTAAAGGACCTATGTGACCACGCTGTATAGATAACTGCTTCCCTCTATGCCATCTCACTCATTACTGTATCATCTGATTTGGTTTTCTTCTTACCACTGCTAACTTTACACAGAGTGAAGATCAATCTTATTTAAGTAAAAAAAAAAAAAAAAAAGAGTTTATTTGAGAATAACAGAGGAATTGTAATTCAGGGAAAGCAAACTCTGGTGAAACATAGGCGAGTCTGAAGAGAAAGGGGAAGGTCACCTTTTATTAGGTTTTAGGAGAAACTTGGGGAGGGTTATTCTGAACAAGAGTTGATTGGAGAACAATAGTTTGAGGTTGTGCAGCTGCTCATTGGCTGCAGGTGGTCAGTAGTGTGTTGTTGCTGGGGCAGAGCAGGATCTTCCTGCCTTTTTGTAAAGGCAGGAGATGAATTCCTATGTGAGAAGTGCCCTCCCTTGTTGAAATATTTTTCATCTTCCTCCTTCCTGTTGGTGATGCAGGCTGCAGTGAGGACCACGTGTGTGTGAGCTCTCCCACTTCAGGGTTTTCTGACTCCATTTTAAATGAAGTTTTCTTTATCTATTTTCACACCATTTATTGTTATGTGAAAATTTCTCATTAAAGTCTTCATTGATTGGTCTGTTGTCCATATTCCCCACTAGAGAGTGAGTGTCATGGTTCTCTCGGATCCCATGCCTATCACACAGCCTAGGGCATACTCAGCAACCACTAAACAAACAGTCATTAAATAAACAAATGAATGAAAAAGCAAAGACAATTTTAAGGTGACTTAAATTCTGCCCTACATCAGCATTAGTGTTTCAAATACCTAATATCTATTTGACATCAGTAATCATGGAGGGAAATGCCATCTCGTCTTCCTTGCATCACATTATTTCAATGTCCCCTGGTCAGGTTGTATGTAACTTAGAAAGCAGTTTTCCTTTGTCATCCTCAACCTATTAGCCTTCTCTCTTACCCCACACCCCATTCTTCACCCCATATTTTCGTGCTCTCCATCTATTCTTCCAAATGTTGTCAGATCCCACAAGTTTGCACTATAACTGCCTCACTCTTTTTGTTTGGAAACTCCTTCTTCCCTTCTATTTTTCCACTTCCTATTTATTTCTACCAATTCCTTAAAATAATAGCTTACTCAACCGAACTAATCTAATTTTTAAAGGTCATCTGATATGGGCCAGAGATTTTTTTCTGGTATATTTTTTTTTTTTTTTTTAATTTTTTTTTTTTTCAACGTTTATTTATTTTTGGGACAGAGAGAGGCAGAGCATGAACGGGGGAGGGGCAGAGAGAGAGGGAGACACAGAATCGGAAACTGGCTCCAGGCTCTGAGCCATTAGCCCAGAGCCTGACGCGGGGCTCGAACTCCCGGACCGCGAGATCGTGACCTGGCTGAAGTCGGACGCTTAACCGACTGCGCCACCCAGGCGCCCCTGGTATATTTTGATCATATGATACTTTAAGTGAGTGCATTAATCTTTCATTTATTTTATTTTATTTTATTTTATTTTATTTTATTTTATTTTATAGAGACACGAGTGGGGGAGAGGGGAGAGAGAGAGAGAGAGAGAGAGAGAGAGATAGAGAGAGAGAGAGAATATCCCAAGCAGGTTCCATGCTTAACATGGAGCCCAACTCAGAGCTTGATCCCAAGATTCTGGGATCATGACCTGAGCCAAAATCAAGAGTGAGATGCTCAACACTAAGCCACCCAGGTGTCCACATTAATTTTTCTAAAATAAAGAACCCATACCTTCTATGACACTGCATCAGGGTTCTTATTTACAAGTTTTTTTTAATGTTTAAAATTTTTTTTAATGTTTATTTATTTTTGAGAGAGACAGAGAGACAGAGCACAAGTGGGGGAGAGGCAGAGAGAGAGGCAGACACAGAATCCAAAGCAGGCCCCAGGCTCTGAGTTGTCAGCACAGAGCCCAACGTGGGGCTCAAACTCATGAACTGTGAGATCATGACCTGAGCTGAAGTTGGACATTTGACTGACTGAGCCACCCAGGCGCCCCAACAAGTTTATCTTTAAAGCAGGCTTCTAGTTCACAGAAAGAGGAAATTTTTTATGTTCTCAGTCCATACTATGTGCAGGCCACAATGAGGATGTCACATTAGTTATCTAATGATCACAACAACCTTGTGGTATAGGTGTCGGTATCCCCATTTTATTGTGAGAAACTTTACTTCATGATGTAGTCAAAACAGCTAGAAAAATGTACTGGATTAGAACCAGGAGTGAATGAATCCAAGGCTAGAATTTAAGTGCACATATTTAGTGTTTAAAATAAAACGTATGAAAGAATTAAGTGTTTTGCCATCTTAATTAATAACCATTAAAGTCTGCTGGACAAGGGTATGTTACTCTGAATAAGGTAATTCACTGAAGACTTTTCTGTGTTAGGCCATATGCTAGGTGTTATTATTCATCATAAATATGATTAACAGGGAGGGAAACAAATATAAACACCACAGACACGATACAGAGAGTCAAAGGCAAAAGCACAAGCAGGTATCTAGTTGAAAGTATACCACTGAAGATGGAATGATTGGCATTGGGTAGACTGTCAGGGAAAGCTTTCCGGACAAGGGACCATCTAAGTAGGTTCCCCCCCCCAAAAAAGTAAACTTTATATTTTAGTTCAAAAAACTAAAACTTATTGAGAACTTACTCCAAGTAGTGCATTGTGCTAAGTATTTTAATCCTCACAACTCATTTAATTGTCATGACTAACAAAATAAAGTGGGTATTATTAAGCCATTTATCAGTGATGAAATGAAGGCTTAGGTAGGTAGAATAGCTTTCTCATGGTCAGACAGCCATTGTGTCGATCAGGGTCCAATGAGACCACATTAGTTATTCTCTATTATTTTATGTTTCATATAAATATATTAACTAGGTATTGAAGAACTGGAAGGCAAAAGAGAACACTAAAATATAAAACACAGAACCCCATAAGCAGCTGACACTTTTAGGACTTGGGAAACTAATAGAACTCAGACCTAGAGAAGGAAACCCCCAAGAAACTAAAACTCTGTGCCTTGAGATGGAGGCACTGAGCAGTTGATGCTGGTGTCTTAGCCTGGGGTGGCCATGGTGCAGCTGGGGTCTAGACCCCTGAGGAAGGAATATAGCAAGCTGTTGCTTTGCTCTGAGTTTCTGTGATGAGGCTGGTTCTGTGAGTGGTGGACAAAATGTAAACTGGAAAGACCGCTGCCACCAGAATGAACTGCCACAGCCAGGCTAAAGAAGCATTGCTGGTTGACACTGATCAGGAGAAAATCAGGCAGGAAGCTAACAAGAAGAAAGTCTCCTTTTCTTCCTGCAGGCTTCTGGTCCCCCTCCAGGGCCTCTGAACAGGAAGCAGCCAACAAAGCAGAAGTGTAGTTAACGCCATCCCTACCCCAGCATCGTGAAGCCAAGTGTAGACAGCTGGGAGCTGAGAGACAAAGGGTTAGCATTGTCATTCTCTCATCATTGCCCTTCCACTGTTCCCCGTCCTTGGTGACTATTTCACTCTTCCTCCTCTTGCCTTAAATCCCCAATACCTCCTCCATTGTCACACTCTGTTAATGACCTTTCTTCCTCCTTCACTTAGAATACTGAAGCAACCAGAAGAACATGCCAGGCTGCCTCCACCACATCTGCCCACCAACCCGCAGAGCTCTGTTCTTGTACAATCTCGGGTTTGTAGGTAAATTACCCAGTGCCCTACTAGAGCCAGTCCCAACACTTGCACCACAGAATCCTTCCCCTCCTGCTTATCCACGTATACCACTCTAGCAATTGTCTCCTCTCTCTGAGTGAGTGACCATTAGTACAGATAATCCACGTGCTTACCTATACTTCCCAGATTCCTTTCAGTTGGGTTGGGATGAATTCTGGCCAGTGGACTCAAGGCAGAAATGAGATGTGTCAGTTTAAAGGCACTGCAAGTGACAAGTTTAAGATGTGGTTAAAAACAAGCCTATCTCTCCTCTCTCTCCCCCTTTACCACAAAGGCTAAATGTTCCACATGGCACCATTATAAGATGGCCTTCATGGCCATCCTGTATAGCCTCCTGTATAACCATGTGGAGCCAGCAAAACCACTACTTTTGTAACTGTAGCCCAGATTTATTTCCTGAAATGTAGACTCATATAAGCACTGCCTATTTGACATCTTCACTTTTTTGTTTATATAATTTTTTAATGTTTACTTTTGAGAGAGACAGAGCATGAACAGGGGAGGGGTAGAGAGAGAGGGAGAAAGAGAATCTGAAGCAGACTCCAGGCTCTGCCCTGCCAGCATAGACCCGACATGGGGCTCAAATTCACAAGCCATAAGATCATGACTGGAACTGAAGTCGGACAATTAACTGGCTGAACCACCCAGGGGCCCCATTCACTTTTTTGTTTAATAAATTGTATAATTCAAGATTCCCAGTCCTACCCCACCCCACCCTGTCAGCTTTCCCCATTCTCTTTTTCTTTTTTTTCCAGCTTTATTGAAGTATAATTGACAAATAACGATTGTATATATTTCAGATGTGCACATTGATTTTTTTGACTATGTGAAAACATTACTACAATCGAGCCAATTAACATTTACATCACTTTAGTAGTTACCATGTATGTGTGTATGTGTGATGAGAACACTTCAGATCTGCTCTCTTAGCAAATTACAGATATATAATATAGTATTATTAACTACAGTCACCATGCTGTACATCAGATCTCCAGAACTTATTCATCCTGCGTTAATGGGAACTTTGTACCCTTTGACCATCTCCCCATTCCCCACTCCTCAGCCCCTGGCAACCACCATTCTACTCTCTGCTTTTATGAATTAAACTTTTTTAGATCTCACATATAAGTGGCACCATGTAGTAGTTGTCCTTCTGTGTCCGGCTTATTTCATTAGCATAATGCCCTCAAGGTTCATCCCTGCTGTTGCAAAAGGAAGGATTTCCCTTTATTAAGGCTGGATAATATTCCAGTGTGTGTGTGTGTGTGTGTGTGTGTGTGTGTGTGTGTGCGCGCGCGCGCGCGCACACATGCGAGCATGTGCACATGTGCACACCATATTTTATTTATCCATTTATCTGTCAGCAGACAACATAGGTTGTTCCCATATCTTGGCTATTGATAGTGATGCAAAGAACATGGGAGTGCATATATCCCTTGAAGATACTGATTTCATTTCCTTTGGATATATACCCAGAAATGGGATTGGGGTTCCTGGATCATAGGGTTATTCTATTTTAACTTTTGAGGATCTTCCATGCTACTTTCCATAATGGCTGCACCAGTTTCATGCCCACCAACAGTGTACAAGGGCTCTCTTTCCTCTACATCCTCACCAACATTTGTTATCTTTTGTCTTTTTGAATAGTCATTCAAAAAGGTGTGAGGTGATGTCTCATGTGGTTTTGATTTCATGTCCCTGGTGAATAGTGAAGTTGAGCACCTTTTCAAATACCTGTTGGCTATTTGCATGTCTTCTTTTAAGAAATACCTATTCAGACCCTTTGCTCATTTTTCAATCATGTTATTTGATTTTTGCTATTGAGTTGTTTGAGTTCCATATATATTTTAGATATTAACCCTTTATCAGATTTATGGTTTGCAAATATTTTCCTTTATTCCATATGTTGTCTCTTCATTATGCTGATTGTTTCCTTTGCTGTGCAGGAGCTTTTTAGTTTGATGTAATCCCACTTGTCTATTTTGCTATTGTTGCCTGTGATTTGGGGGTAATATCTAAAAAATCATTGCCCAGACCAAGGTCAAGAAACTCTTCCCCTATGTTTCTTCAAATAGTTTTAGTGTTCCAAGAGTTACCCTTAAGTCTTTAATCCATTATGAGTTGATTTTTGTACACTGTGTGAGACAGGGGTCCAGTTTCATTCTTCTGCATGTGGATATCCAGTTTTCCCAAAACAATTTTCTGAAAAGACTGTCCATTCCCAATTATGTGTTCTTGGCACCCATGTCAAAGATAATTTGGTTATAAATGCATGGATTTATATTTAAGATCTCTCTTCCATTGGTCTATATGTCTGCTGTTATGCCAATACCATACTGTTTTGATTACTGTAGCTTTGTGATATATTTTGAAATCAGGGCGTGTGATGCCTATAGCTCTGTTCTTCTTGCTCAAGATAGCTTTGGCTTTTTAGGATCTTTTATGGTTCCATATGAATTTAGTATTGTTTTTTCTATTTCTGTGAAAAATGTCATTAGAATTTTGGTAGAGGTTGCATTGAATCTGTAGGTCGCCTTAGGTAGTATAAACATTTTAACAATATCGCAATCTCTGAACAGATGGTATCTTACCATTTGTGTGTGTCTTCTTCAATTTCTTTCATCAATGCCATATTGTTTTCAGCATCCACATTATTTCCCTTCTTGTTAATTTTTTTCCTATTTAATCTTACCTGTTCCAGTACTAACATTCCAAGCTCATCTAACCCTCAAGTCATTGCCCAATATTTGCTATTATACAATGAGACACACTGATATCTCAGTAACTGGAGAAAGAAGTGAAGTGAAATACTTCAAGTTCTGGAACAATCAGTAAGATTTCATCAGGAAATGTGACTAATTTCATGACTTGACTGCACCTGAGAAATACCTTTATGAAATATATTTTCCAGGGGAGAAGCCATGCAGGTGTGTTTACTTCTCAGAGTTGATGTGTAGCATTTGAGTATAAATTTTTTTAGGACCTTCAGCGTTTAGTAATGCAGTCATTTCTTAACTCGTGATAAAAATGGAAGTCTTCTAGAGTAACATAAACATATCTAAAGCAATATTGTACTCTCTGACTTTGTGTCTGACATGTAGTTGATCAATAAATACTAGTAAAATGAGTTGGAAAATAAATTTTATGAGTTAAAAATTAATAAAATGAAGTCTCAGGGTAGGAGATTAGTCATATCCTTCAAACTCTGTATATTGAAGTGTCTCTACTATTGTGCAAATGTTTGTACTTAAGTAAAACATTCTCCATCATTGGGGTATAAATGGTAAATTCCAGAGTGTTTAAAAGCTATGAAAATAATAATTATAATAGAGGAGGAGAAAACAGAGGGGAAGAAGAAAGGAGGAAGGGAAAGAAAAGAAGGAGTAAAAGGAGAGGAAGGAGGAAGAGGAGGAGAAGAGGAGGAGGAGGAGGAGATGTCTTCATCAACTGCATTTGATCGTAGTGCCTCCCTCAGAATTTTCCCTTTAGTCAACATTAAAGATGACCTAATCTAAGATCTTAAAAAATCTTCTTTATGTCTTTATGTTTATAAAGGATTAGAGATTGAATAGAAAGAGAATCTGCTTCTTGTTTATGAATTCAGAGCTCATGGAGCCGAGGAAATCTGAACTGTCCTTTCCCCATCCAAATTCATACAAGGTGCTGAACTCTATGAGAAAGTGGAAACTAGAAAAAGACACTTAATCTGTCTAGGCCATTAATTATTCATAGAAAGTATTTCTCTAAAGAAATATCAACATAGGGTACTCATATTTTTTGACTATAGCCTTCTTTCATGTCAAAGACAAATGTGGAGTGGAGAATGGGACAGTAACAGAAATTACTGTTCATCATTTTCCTGTACATGCCAGATAAAATCCACTCTTCATCTCTGAAAAAATAAAAGAGAGGATGGAAAAGAAACAGGGCATTAGCTTCTTAAGTGCCTACAGATTCCCATTTGAAGAATGCTGTTCAACTTTGAACAAGATCCCAAAGTCACATCTGATCCTGATTCTTTTGTACAAGCTAACTCACCGTGGTTTATAATCTCTTCAGTACGGCTGGTGCCCTTTCTTCTTCTGTAATACCCCCCAAACCTTCTAAACTCTACGATCTAGGAAAATAACACTTGAAGGGACCATTGGACTGTGTACAACAACCACATGGTTTCAGTGGCTTCAAATAGGATAATTATGTTTTTAGCAAATGGGTATCCCTTTGAAGAAAGGAAATATAGGGCAATTATACTGAAACATTGTCTCCTAGGGCTTGATTGACATACCTGAAAGGAGTGCAATTCAGCTCGACATCTCTCATTGCTTCCTGGCCTTTATGGGTGAAGAAGCACAAGTATGTTTGTTTTTTACAACTGTCAAAGGCTCCTACTGTCTCTGACCACCATCCTTTTCCCCACTGGAGTTTCATACCAATGACCAAGATGATTTCAACAGTGCCCACAATTCTTAGATCATCTTCCATCTCCCTGAGACCAATCTGTTTCCTCAATGGGTTCTATCCTCCAATAAAAGATTGAGAGTGGAAGAATATATTCTCATTACAGCCTTGACTGGTGTTATGAGAATCATTTTATGCCATGATTTTAGTGACAAAAAGATGATGACTTAACCAAACTCTCTCATTTTCCTGATTTTGTTTTAAACAACATACATTAACATTTTAAAATAGAATTCAAACAGGTGCCCAATAACAGAATGACAAACGTTAAGTGTGAAATCTGAAAGTTAAGAAACTGAGCTACATATGGTCACCTTTTCTTTTTTTTTTAAATATCCGCCTGTGCTGGACTGTTAAGTGGTTTTATCACTGTCACATCAAGCAGGACTTGTAAAACTTGGGATGTGGGTATTCAAAGACATTTGCTTGGTGCCTTTAATGATTTCTCTAATTAGTCATTTAAACAGATTGCCCTGTGATCCAACACAGGGAATTCAGGGAGATGAGCTGAGAAAATCATTTCCTGAAGGTACTTTAAACCTAATGGCAGAAAATGAGGCTTGTCTCTGTGTAGGATTCTCTGGCTCATAGTTCACGGGGTGGAGCTATAGCTAGAGAGCCGTGTTCTCCAAGAATCTATAAAATGCACATGCCAGGTGGTTTTTTTTTTTGGGGGGGGACACCTGAGTGCCAAAGGTCTTTGTTGGCTCTGCCAAACTTAACAGGTAAGGAAATGGTGCCTACATGCTAATGACAATTTAGAAACCAAAAGGAGGAAACACACATGGTTAGAGCCAAGTTGTGGCTGGGAGAGAAAAAGAAACCAAGGAAGGGATACATCTCAGGAGCAGGGGAAGAGGGCTGGGAGATCTGTGACTCTGCGTCTTGAACTGGACAGCTGTATTTTATTAATAACTGTACTTTGAGTGACTAATTAGGCATTTACTTTAAAGATAAAAGTAGAAGTTTTCAGAGTGTGTCAGAAAGGGACTTATTTTAATGACTCCATGCCTCCCTCACTAGGCAATGCTCTCAGTAGACACCTTTATCTCAGCAAGCATCAATTGCTCCATGAGAGAAAGGGCTGTTCAATTCTCACCAATAATTCTGCCACTCTCTTGTGGGAGTTGTGTTGAAGATTCAAAGCCTTTTAAAAGCCAGGATGATATAAATCTGTGTTCATGCACATATTCATATGCACTCTCTTTGTAAATAGGAATAAATAGCAGTTAGTATTTACTGAGTGTTAGCCACATGCTATGCACAAGTCCAATGTCTTTAAGTGTCCTAACTTATTAAATTCTCACACATCTGAATAGCGAGCTTTTACTGATCAGCAAACAGAGGGACAGAGCATTTAAGTAACCAGCTTGAAGCCACAGAGCTAATAATGGGAAGAGCTAGGATTCAAATTCAGGCAATCTAACTACAAACACGATGTTCAAAGTGCAAACATTCTCTCCTTCATGTCCTTCGACATTCCCATTTCCCATCTGTAACTAAACATATGGAACACATCAATTTCTTTTATGGGCCCTAACATCACCATAGAGTCCTAGATAAATCTTGACTGGATGTTGGATGACAGAGAAGCATATTAAAGATGTGGAGGATGGCGGTGAAGTTGGCCTGAAGAATAAAGTGTCTTGCTTTGAATGACTTGAAAGATGTTTTGACAGGCAGAGAGAATGCAATGGCATAAAGTAAAGAATTCCACTACGCTATTCCAGTAATGTCAGTGGCCTAGAGTTCATGATCCTGAACTGCAGGGAAGAGACAAAGGGGGAAGCAGACTTTCAAAACTGACACATGGCGCATAAAGTCCCTTGGTGTCATCTGCCCTTTCATCTTCAAATCCTTAAAATCCCCATTGCAGATTGTCTTGCACTTCATCCCCAAAACATCTACCATCCAGAGTTTTCAATCTAGCCACAAAAGAAGTAGAATTTCAGGGAGACAGAATAAATGGCTAGGAGCCATGGGGCAATTCCTTTGGTTGACATACAAATCCCCCTACCTTATGATTACCTGGCATTCAGTGTGTTTCTGACATAAAAGATAAATGAGATTTTGAAAAAAAAGCAGAGTGAACAATTACACCAGAATTTGTGTGTTTGCCAAGTCTTAAGGGCTATGTCCTACACAAAATATGGAAAAGCAAAACCATTCAATGGTCTTTGAGACAGGAGATATGATTTGGCATGAACTATCCCTCGAATTTGGAGAGCCAGCTGAGGCAGGAGACATTAGGAACCTTAGTGGCTCTAATTCTGGTTGCCTAAATGTGCTCACTGAGGTGGGGGACAAGTCTATTTGTCTCCACTGAGCAGGGCGAGCTGTCAGCAGAATGCTAAGTAGCTATTTCAGCAGTGCTGATTGATTTGCAGAGATAGCACAGATGTGACCTCCTCAGTCAAAGTCAATGTTTTCTTGGCCCTCAAATTTCCAGAAAAATACAAATGTAAATGAAAAATAATGACAAGACCCATGAACGGCCCCAGAGTCATTGTCTCGACAATTATTTAATGCCTGTTAGGTTTCCAGCACCCTGCTAGATGCTGACAGTGACATAAAAATCATCAGAGACATAACTCTTGTTCTCTACAATATTAATAATGGTAAAGTGGTAAAAAGTATATAGTTTTAAAATCAGAGTTGAAAGTTTCCTTTGCCACATATATTCTGCTTTTCAAATTAAAACTAACAGGTAACCCTGAGTATGCCTTCCATACAGTCTTCCCTTTGTCTAGAATGCCCTTTTCTTCATCTGTCTACAGAAACTCCAGATCTATTCAAAGTCCAACATGACTGTCACCTCAATGACATGAAGCCTCAACAGCCATGCCCACACAGCAATGCCCATCACTTTTTCTGTGCCCCATCCATGTGTTTGCAATTCAAGATATTATTGTAGGTATCCTGGTTATGTGTCTGAATTCCCATACTCAGTGACCTCTTTTGATTGAAGTTCTTCTAGACCCTGGCTGTTCTTTAAAACATCTCTGGGTATGTTAAAAAAAAAAAAAAAGTACAGAAGTTTAAGTTCCAAATCAGATCCATTGATTCAGGATTTCCAGGATGTGGGCCTGCACATCTTTATTTTATTTTACTCTCTACAAGTGATGTTGAGTTACAATCAGGGCTAGAAGCATGGTATTATACAATCAATGACTCAGAATGAGAGAATTTTGCCTTGCCAGCCGGACTTGTCATTCTCTCCTGCTTCATGTCCTCAATGTTTTTTTTAACTCACCCCTCACTTATTACCCTCCAGCCACAATGGCCATCTTCATTTCCTCCCACACACCAAGTACTTTCTTCATGGTATCCATTCATGCTCTTGCTTCATCTAGAATGTTCTTACAATTTGTTTGGCTACCACCTACTATTCAGGTCTCAGCTTGGGTGCTGTTTCTTCAGAGAGGCTCCCCATCGACCTCCACCAACCTAAATCAGACTCTCTCCTTTCATCATTTGCCACTATTTGTAGTACATTCTTGGTGTTTATTGGTGGAATGCCTGTCTTCCCAACAAAAGGGGAGGAGCTCCATGAACACAAAGGCCATACTGACATAGTTCACCAATGCTTAGCTCATAACCTGTATTGAAAGATTATCTATTGTTTTAAAGTTTATTTATTTATTTTTGAGAGAGAGAGAAGGAGGAGCAGAGAGAAAGGGAGAGAGAATCCCAAGCAGGCTCCAGGATGTCAGCTCAGAGCCCGACCCAGGGCTCCATCTCATGAACCATAAGATCATGATCTGAACCAAGATCAAGAGTCAGATGTTTAACTGACTGAGCCACCCAGGTGCTCTGAAAAATTGTTTTTGAATGAATGAATAATGATATCGGTTAAATTACTTAACTTCTGTGAGCCTATGTCCTTGTCTATATAACAATGGTATTAATTGCAACTTTCCAAAGTTGTCACTCAGATGAAATGAGGTGACACATCTGAAAAGCCTAGTACAATACCTGGACAATAGTTGGTATTCCATAAATATTATTTAAGACCTGGGAGTTCTTAATTATTTGACTAAATCATTTTCCATATGATCTGGAATAAGAACTCTGATGCTCTGTGCCTCCTTGTTTTGTTATTAGGTCACACCAAGTGAAAACACTCAAAAAGCAGCAATTTCATAATTTTTCATTTGTCCAGAGCTTTTACACAGAGAAGCAAAATACCATTCAATAGTTTTAGACATGTTAAAACATAATTTGTGAGAAGGAAAGAGGACATTTCTACCCCGTTTAGGGAATGGTGATGCTGATAGGGAGTAAAAAGAAACTGCTCCAAATCCTATTATAAACTGGCCAGAGAGTCAAGTTCTAGTGGGGTGTTAAGCTTCCAGCATCTCTTTTAACTTAAGCTCTTCCTAGCCCCATTTGAGGAGAATTTTGTGACTTTTCCTGGGCACTGATTCCTAATAAGACTTTCCCAAGTTCAATTTTACCCACTCATCCTCAGGATACATCACTGAAGGGAGATGAACTTTTTATTGCCTGTGGTTACAAACAGCTGTTACTTCAGCCCCAGTCAGGAATAGTCCATACACACATTCCTGTAATTGAACACAGCTACTGATGAGTTGATAATCCAATTGATTAATGAATCTATATGCATCTTCATTCATGGTGGATAAAATGTGCACTGTACTGTATCACAAATTTCTCAAACTTCTTCCTTTGGTTCTTTATTTCTTATATTCTAGAAACTGCAGAGCAGTGTATAGTGGGCCATTGAACTCTGGAAGTTGACATTGTGACTGAACTAGTCCCGGGGTTCTTCACAGAAAAAACAGTCAGGGTCCTGGTCAGCTGGAGATTCCATCTGAATGGTGAGTGAGTGCACAGTAAAGCTATCGTTGAGGACTTTTACAATATCTCTTCGAACAACCTGGCTGTCCCGGCTGGCTGCTGTTGAGAAAGAACCACAGTGAGAGGGGCACTGACTACACACACATGGGTGACGGCTAAATTTCCAGCCTCAAGCACTTTGTCTTTAACCTGGTGGGGAGGGCCACAGGCGGAGCACTCAGGGGAAGTACTCTGGCTCTGATAATCAGCTATATCCACACAGACAAGACAGGGGGAAATTCTAGTGCAGCAAAGTACCCATCACTATGGAAACTCTTCCTGCCCACAGTTCTCTCTTGGGTCTGGCCCTCCTAGAACCTGACCATGGAAGGGGAGATAAGGCCTGAAAAAAGCCAAGACAAAGCTTTGATTTTTTATGCAGCCCTTCCCACCAGGCCCCAGAGACCTTTGCGTTGAAGCTCTTGTATCTAGTCAGCATTTATACCAAGACTAGTGATAGGAACAGGGAAGCATTTAGAGCTCCCTACAGACTCTTCTTTGAGCAGGAACCTCACTGCCATCTTCTCTCTTGTCCCAAAAGGTATCAGGAAGCTGTAAGAGTCCCTCCATAGTAACCTGATTGTTCACTAGATTCTTCCATCTGCAGTGAAATATTGGTGTAGTAGATGCTATAAATTACCTGTAGCCACATCTGAGCCTCTCAGCAAAGCCGAGGATATCAGAGAAAGCATAGTCCTCAAATGCCTGTCGCCAGTGATCCTGTACCCTGCCTCTAAGTAACTTCTTGAATTATTTTTTTAGCAGCCTAACATATCATTTGGCCTGAGCTGTCTCCTGAAGCAGTGAGAGGCTTCCCCTCCCCCACTGCCTATCTCCCCAGCTCTAGGACACATGGTGCACAAATCACATTCTACTTGAGAAAGTACTTTTTTAGAATAAACCCCAAATCCTAAGAATTATCTCACATGGTTACAGAATTTCTAACCATCCAGTGAGGGAATCACCATTAATTCCTACTAGCACATCTTTTAACCTGTTAGAATCTTAAGCATGGGACCTAGGTCTCCTTCATTTTTTTAATCTTCTGTAATAGGCAGAGCATCTCAGACACAGGAAATAACTCAATGAAGTTTATGGTTGAGCTCATCCCATTATTTAATTCATCGGGCACCAAGTCAAACAGGTGAGATCTAATTTTCCGAGTTGAAGACCTTGAACTTTGGGTGGCATTTTAGCCATTCATTCTACCCACTACCCTCTGCAGTCTGCCTCAAGGGATGTCCTCAGCATCACTGTTGCCATGATAACATTGACAAGGGCTTTTTTCAAAGGGCTTTGGTAATAGGAAACGCTCCACGGTTGTTTTGACAGGCAACAGACACGAAGGGCAGCTGTACAGAAAGGAGGGAAATTATTGAGTTTACAGGGCAAGGACTGAATTTTGTTAGGGTGTTTACAAAACTCACTGACCTGCAGCAACATGAGCCGAGAGAATCACTTGGTTCATTGCTAGAGACCAGATGTGCAAGCTGTGCACAGACACCACTCCATCCACCGCTAAGATGAGCTCTTTCACATCATCGTAGTTCAGGTTCTTTGGCACACCTGACAAGTGGAAAGGGAGGGAGGCTCTTTGTTATTTAACTAACTACAGCTCATTAACATGGCTAAGTGGGGCTGCAAAATTTTCCCCAGGATTATCAACTTGTCTTCCGCTTTTCTGGTTTCTTACTTCAGATGTTTACAAATTAAATTCACCTGACTCTTTCAAAGGGTTCAACATGAAAGACTTTATTATGCAATAACCAACAATAGTAATCATTCTTGGTTTTCAGGGTGTGTTATTAAACCAACTGAGCTTTTTCCAGTTATCTTTGCATACGCTCTAAAAAGCAAAATGAGGGAACGTGGGATTTGGAATCAAATAATTCCTGGTTAGCACTCTGACCACAACTATCATGAATTTACCCAAATCATGGAACTTCTCTGATCCTCAGCACATCTGTAGTAAAAGAGGGGTGATAAGAGCAATATGTACACTAAATTCTTTGAGGAGAAAATGGGAAAATATCTGTTCTTTGTATACTGCAATGCTACATAATAGTAGTTATCTGACAGGTCACTAACTAAACTGAGTTAATAGATGATCCTAACATTGTAATACCATCTATTTATAGAATTCTTATTTATTTAGGTACATTAGTCAGGGTTTACTGTCTGGGTCATATAAGATCAGAGTTTGACACCATCCTTGCTTCTAAAGGAATGGTATGGGGCACACAGGGAGGGAGGGACCCTGGCAGCCAATCAGCTATTCTTTTGGACTAAAGGAACTGGGGTTTCTCTAGCTTGAAGAAGTGAAGGCTAAGGGAAGAAGGACCACTTTCTTCAAACATTACAAGGACTGTCATTTGGAAGATGAGAGGATATGGAAGTGTTAAGGGTCCTTGCCTTGGCTAGAGAGAGGGCAAGTTAATGGGTGGTTAGGATTGGAAAACACATCAGTTTAACATAAGTTGTTTTTTTTTTTAATCAACTCAACCAGCATAACGATGATAAAGCTATTTTTTTTAAATCAACTCAACCAGAATGACAATGATAAGGCTATTTGATGCAATAACGAAATCCCTGCCAACTAACCCAAAGAGAATGAAAAGATTATTAAGGATGACCACCTTTTAGCTTCTACTTCAATCATATAGACACAAATACCTGGTGTGGTATACACACACACACACACACACACACACACACACATATATATACATATATATATGTATATGTATATGTATATATGTATACATATATATGTATATATATATGCCTTAGATTCATTCCAGTCCCCCTAAAGAAAATTTCTATGGATGAGCTCTGAAATCAACACACTTTTGATATGGTTGATATGGCTCTCCAACTTGAATGTACATTAGTATCATCAGAGGAGATTTTAGAAATCCTGATCACCAGATTACACCCAAGACCAATTAATCAGACCCTCTGGGGATAAGATGAAGCATCAGTATTTTTATAGCTCATTCGGTGATTCTAACATACAAACAAGGCTGAGAACCATTGCACTAACATTAAGAGCCACTGGGCAGCTGTGCCTTGCAGTAGTTCTCAAGCTTGGCTGCATGTTAAAAAACACAAAACCGGCCCCTACCCCAGTCAATTAAATTGGAATCTCTGGGTATGGGGGGCCTAGGCACAAGTATTTTTAAAAAGCTTCCCAAATGATTATAATGAGCAGCTAGTCAACAATAACTTTAAATTTTTGTTAATGTTTATTAATTTTTGAGAGACAGAGTGCAAGCAGGAGAGGGGCAGAGAGAGAGGAGACACAGAATCCGAAGCAGGCTCCAGGCTCTGAACTGTTAGCACAGAGCCTGAAGCGGGACTTGAACTCACAAGCCATGAAAGCATGACCTGAGCTGAAGTCGGACAGTTAACCCACTGAGCCACCCAGGTGCCCCAAGAATAATTTTAAAGGACTAAAGGAATAGGGAACCCTTCACCCTCCTTTTTCAGGATTTAAGAACCTTGCTCATGGAGACTTCCTCCTTGAGGCTAATATTAAAATTCTGTACAGTTTGAGTTTAGTTTAATCCCACTTCATATTGTTTCATGGGGTAACAAAGAGCTGGTCAACATGTTCTTTTACTCTGTGAACTCAGGCATTAGAAACAAATTACAAGAGTTCTCAGAGTAGCCATAGAATGGATTTGTGGGTGACATTGTTATATTGTAACATTGTTATATTATAATGGTAACACACCTTTATTGAGAAATTGCCATATGTCAAGGTTTGTGCTAAGTACTGTATTCATAGTGATTATCTTAGTAGTTCTAAGAACTTTAGGAGCTAATTATCAATGTTAACAATTCCTATCTCACTGGGGAGAGGAAATTGGGAATCAGAGAGGTTAAGAAGCATTACTTAGGATATATAGATAAGGGAGATGTCAGACTCTAAAGACCAGGCTGTCAGTGTGAAATGTTACGCAAATAGTAGACTCTAAGTATCCCAACGCAAAGCTGACTAATAGGCCTAATGTGTCACCTCTGAGGAGTTTCATTTGACCCTTTGAAGACCTATTGTCATTCATCTAGGACCCTTGAGATGAAATCGCACTATTCCACTACCCCCTTCTCTCTTGCCTCTATTATCTCTTTACTTTTATGGAGAACACAAGTCCACTGTTACTTATTTTACTCTGTAAAATAATATCAACAAACAAGAAGATATGTTCCCACTGGCTTCAGTGCTTCATCATATACTAGAAACTTTTTTTCCTGAGGGAGAGCCTGCAAAATATCAATGCATCCAGGAAAATAGCTAATTAGTATTTTAAAAATAATTACCCAAGTTAATAAATATATGCAAAATCACTCAATATCTCTCATAATGAAAGAATTGCATATGGAATCAATAAGATATAGTTTTTCACCTATCATATTACAAAAGAATCAACATTTTGATGATACTCAGTGATGGTGAGGATGTGTGGAAATGTCAAATCCTATTGGTGGGAAAGAAATTGATATGGCGTTTTTGGTAGAAATGGCAACGTCTATCAAATTTTTAAATGCACATAACTTTTGAAATAGCAAAGCCACTTCTAGGAGTTATGCCACAGACATACAAGCACTATATATATATATATATATATATATATATGCACACATACACACACACACACACACACATATATATATATGCACACACACACACACATATATATATATATGCACATGGTAATTACACCATAATTTGTAATATCATCAATAAGCAAGTATATGCATACAGTGTATGTAATACTTTGTACCATGAAAAGGAATAGGGTGTATCTCTATATATACTCATATGGAAAGACCTCCAAACAAAGAAAGCAAGGTGCAGAGCAAAATTATGTATCAATGCAAAATTCTGTTTGTATAAAAAAAGACGTGTGTGTGTGTGTGTGTGTGTGTGTGTGTGTATGTGTGTGTGAATGCACAGATATTTTGGGATGACTTATCAGTAGGTATTACCTCTGAAGAATGGGACTGAAAATTCAAAGGTAAAAAAATGGAAAGACTTTTTATAATTTTACTCCTTTCTATATTTTTATAAAACTTTATTAAGTACAAGTATTATTGTATGCTAACGTAATTTGAAAACCCAGTTTAAAAAATGGGGTGCCTGGGTGGCTCAGTTAGTTGGTTAAGGTCTGACTTCGGCTCAGGTCATGATCTCACGGTTCATGGGTTCCAGCCCCGTGTGGGGCTCTGTGCTGACAGCTCAGAGCCTGGAGCCTGTTTCGGATTCTGTGTCTCCCTCTCTCTCTGCCCCTCCCCCGTTCATGCTTTGTCTCTCTCTGTCTCAAAAATAAATAAACATTTTAAAAAAAAAAGCTTCTTCCAGGTAGGAGTTACCTGCCAGCTTCAATAATTAGCTACATTTTCCTGGGGCACCTGGATGGCTCAGTCAGTTAAGCGACTCTTGATTTCGGCTCAGGTCATGATCACACAATTCATGGGTTGGAGCACTGCACTCAGAGCTCCTGAGGTCTGAGCCAGCTTCAGATCCTCTGTCTTCCGCTCTCTACCCCTCCCCCACTCGCTCTCACACTCTCTTTCAAAAATAAATGTTTACGAAGGTTGTTTTAAGTTAGCTACGTTTTCCTTAAATAAGAAGAGATAATCACCTGAGAAGAGCTATGCTTCGAGACAGGGATGGAAAATACTCATCTCCGATGGATACCCATTTGCCTTTTATCCACCTGTAAGTCAGCAAAGTTCCCTAATAGGAACAACAGCTGCAGCTCAGCGCTTGGCCCTCAGGAAAGGAAATGGATGCATCTGTGACTTGACAAACCAAATATTGTCACCTTCAGAGAGAGGACGTTCATTTGTTAGTGACGCTTGACTCCATCTTGTGATTCACCGTTGTCAGCATCATCATCCTCCAACGTTTATAGTGCCCAAAGGAACAAAACTCTTAAACGTGTACTCAACAGTGAACACTAAGGAAATGTGGGCTTTTGTGAAGGCACGTGCACTCTGAAACTCTGTCTGCCTTATGTCAAAATGTGCTGGACAAAAAAGAAAAGTTCAAGCCAATGTCTGGATATTCTTGATCATCCAACTGCTTGATATGATGCAAACCTCTAATTCTGATGGACTTTTCTAGGTTCCATTCTTGTGCCTTTTGTGTAGTAATCCTTTAGTAGTGTGAAAAGGTCATTCTAGTGGTTCTCAAAGTGTGGTCCCTGGACGAGCAGCATCAGCATCTTGTTAGAAATTCAAATTCCCAGAGTGCTGATGCATAGGGGCACTTGTACCCCAATGTTTATAGCAGCACTTTCAACACTAGCCAAATGATGGGAAGAGACTAAATGTCCATCAACTGATGAATGGATAAAGAAGATGCGGTTTATATATACAATGGAATACTACTTGGCAATGAGGAAGAATGAAATCTGGCCATTTGTAGCAATGTGGATGGAACCGAAGAGTGTTATGCTAAGTGAAATAAGCCAGGCAGAGAAAGACAGAGACCATGTTTTCACTCATATGTGGATCCTGAGAAACTTAACAGAAGACCAGGGGCAGGGGAAAGGTGAGAAAAAAAAGTTACAGAGAGGGAAGGTGACAAACCATAAGAGACTCTTTTTTATAAAAAAAAATTTTTTTTTCAACGTTTATTTATTTTTGGGACAGAGAGAGACAGAGCATGAACGGGGGAGGGGCAGAGAGAGAGGGAGACACAGAGTCGGAAACAGGCTCCAGGCTCTGAGCCATCAGCCCAGAGCCCGACGCGGGGCTCGAACTCACAGACCGCGAGATCGTGACCTGGCTGAAGTCGGACGCTTAACCAACTGCGCCACCCAGGCGCCCCTTTTTTTTTTTTTTTAATTTTTTTTTCAACGTTTATTTATTTTTGGGACAGAGAGAGACAGAGCATGAACGGGGGAGGGGCAGAGAGAGAGGGAGACACAGAGTCGGAAACAAGGAGACTCTTAAATACTGAGAACAAACTGAGGGTTGATGGGGGGTGGGGGGGGAGGGGAAAGTGGGTGATGGGCACTGAGGAGGGCACCTGTTGGGATGAGCACTGGGTGTTGTATGGAAACCAATTTGACAATAAATTTCCTTAAAAAAAAAAAAAAGAAAAAGAAATTCAAATTCCCAGCTGCTGCCCCACACCCACCAGTTCAGGAACTATCAGGATAGGCCCAGAAATCTGTGTTTTAACAGACCCCAAGTGATTCTGATGCCTTGAAGTTTGAGTGCTGGCCTGGTCTAACAAGGGTTTTAGACCACCCTTTCACAGTAGCTATAATGCTGCCTAAGAGATAGCTTATTCAATTTTTCTTAGGCCTTTTGCATATATCTAGGGAGAAATTTATATTTTCACAATATCTCCCTCAGTGCCTATCCTTATTATTTGTACATATTGTTTTTATCGTATGCCATATCATTTAATAGTTGCTGGAGGAAAAAAGAGAAGGCAATTCTTTTTGTTCCCATATGAAGAAAAATCATAATATTTGTTTTCACAAAAAATCCTTATACATTTAGATTTTCCTTATAATGCAAATTAACAGTGGATTTGCCTTGATGCCATTCCCTGCTGTGATTATAGGGAAGAGAAACACCAATCCTGGAAATAATAATAAAATCACTCCTACCTTCCATGAGTAAGATGGAGAAGTCCTTTAAGACAGTGATGGTGCTGGCCAAAACCAGGATGGAAAAGACGAATGTGCAGATTGGGTCAGCCATTTTATAGTCTGGCTAGAAAATATAGGGACTTAGGTTAACTGAATTCAGGCCTTCCATGCAGAAATTCTGATTTATAATAAAATGAGTAAATCTCCCTGCTTCTTTTTCTATCACCCTTTCACCTCCCTGAAACTTGACATCCAACTCAGAGGCAAGATTTTCTGAAGAGTCAATCCTTCATTTAAGCTTTAAACTATCAGTGGCTGAAGAAATTTAAAAATTAAATTTAAGACATAAAGGAGAGGGGCCTTGAGTGTTCTTTTCGAAGGCCTGATTTGACTTTTCTGTTAATAGAAGCACAGAGTATGTGATGAAAATATGCACAAGTTTATATAATAGTCAATGGCTTTTCAGCCTTCCTTATGATGAGAAGAAAGGGTATCACCTGCCCAGAGGTTGCACATGACCAAGGCCCAGCTGGAGCTTGGTCATGGCAGACTGGGGTTGTTTCCTTTCTTTCCCTCCTCAGGATGGCACATGTTCGAGACAAGCATCTTTTTTTTTTTTTTACATCCAAGTAGTTAGCATATAGTGCAACAATGATTTCAGGAGTAGATTCCCCATACCCATTTAGCCCATCCCCCCTCCCACAACCCCCTCCAGCAACTCTCTGTTGTTCTCCATATTTAAGAGTCTCTTATGTTTTGTCCCTATCCTTGTTTTTATATTATTTTTGCTTCCCTCCCCTTATGTTCATCTTTTTTGTATCTTAAAATCCTATGAGTGAAGTCATATGATGTTTGTCTTTCTTTGACTGACTAATTTTGCTTAGCATAATATCCTCTAGTTCCATCCACGTAGTTGCAAATGGCAACATTTCATTCTTTTTGATTTCCACATAATACTCCATTGTATATATATACCACATCTTCTTTATCTATTCATCCATCGATGGACATTTGGGCTCTTTCCATACTTTGGCTATTGTCAATAGTGCTGCTATAAATATTGGGGTGCATGTGCCCCTTCAAAACAGCATATCTGTATCCCTTGGATAAATACCTAATAGTGCAATTGCTGGACCATAGGGTAGTTCTATTTTTAATTTTTTGAGGAACCTCCATACTGTTTTCTAAAGTGGCTGCACCAGTTTGCATTCCCACCAGCAGTTCAAATAGATCCTTTTTCTCCTCATCCTTGGCAACATCTGTTGTTGCCTGAGTTGTTCATGTTAGCCATTCTGACAGGTATGAGGTGGTATCTCATTGTGGTTTTGATTTGCATTGCCCTGATGATGAGTGATGTTGAGCATTTTTTCATGTGTCGGTTGACCATTTGGATGTCTTCTTTGGAGAAATGTTTGAGACAGGCATCTTTGATTAAGTCCTAAGAGTATGAGCTGAGGCCTCATTCTTGCTCTGTCTCACCACTGGAGCCATTAGCTCCAGAAGAGATATGTGTCCTTCTGCCCTTGATGAAGTTTTGTCCCACAGAAAAGTCCATGCCTCATTACCTCTGAGAAACTCTCAAACTCCACTACCCAGGACAAGTGTGAATGATTTTGCCTTAAACTTAAAGCTTTCAGTGAATATTTGCTCAATTGAATTCAGATATGTCTTTATAATTTTTATTTATGTGTTTTCATTTTTTAGTAAAAATAATAAAGAGTCCTTGATAACTGGACAATCAAGGTGCAAACAACAGAGCTAAATGCTCTTCTTTTCCATTTCCCCTACCTACACCCCAACCCACTTCTGTTAGTTCTTGGTACAAGAAACACAGATCTATAGTAAATGTTTGTTTAGGGTCAGAGTTTCATCCAAGATCCATCTCAACTTTCCATTAACACCCTGATTTGTCGGGGGGGGGGGAGAATTATCTTTCCCCCACTGGGGGGTGATATTGGTGGGACAGTCAATCAGGTGCTCTTCCTCCCCAGCCAGCAGCAGGTACAAGACCCAAGCTAGGTCTGGTGGGCTCTCTTTCCCAGAGAAAGAGAATCTCCAGCAAAATGCCAAGAAATGGAAAAAAAATTGGTTGACTCGTAGTCATTTCTGCACTGGTACCTGGGACAGAATTTGCATAGTTTCTGAAATCTAAGATACCTAATGTTGTCCTTATTTCTATCTTGATTTCTATCCAAGAGTACATCCAATACATTTCAACTAATAAATATATTTTTGCTTAAGTAAGCTAGACATCCTTTCTGTTGCTTACAACCCAAGAATCCTAAGGTATTCATGGTTCCATTGCTGTTCATCTTAACTCCATGACAAAAGGAACTACTTTCTTGGAAGACTGGCAGCCCTACATTTGGAGACATAGTACTTAGGAATCTGGAAAGTCTAAGGTTTCAGGATTTGAATATGTGTTGTTTGTTTAAACCTTGCAAAGTAGTTGGTATAGGTAAATAGAGGCTGGCCACCCTCATTTAGGTTAATACTGGCAGGTCAGCTTCTGCAGTACCTAATCTATAAACTTACTATGACAGTGAGTAAACTCAAACATACTCACCTTAAAGTAGATAATAAGTGCACTGGTTAACACACTGATGCTCTGAAATAGATCTCCGAGGGCATGCACAAAGGCTGCTCTGACACTGGCATTGGCTTGCACTTTCTTGTGATTGTGTCCAGCATGTCTCTGGTGCAGAATCACACTTAGTCTGAAAGAGAAAAGGATGTTCTTGGCACACATGAGATTAGCCATTGAAAACCTATGCAGCATAATGAAGCAGTTGACAAGAGCATGTGTTATTCAAGATGGAAGATAGTTGAAATATTAATGCTGTAAAATGTACTATTTTAGACTAATTTTGAAAACAAATGTATCATACAAGTTTTAAATTTTTACACAAGGACAGACAACAAAGGTTCACCTGTTTTCTCTTCCATCTACCTAATGCTACTCTGGTTCACGTTAAAACCAGAAAGCATCACTTCCTAGATGAAACTATTTGACAATAAGGAAGGGAAATATTTATTGAGCATCTACTGAATAAGAGGCACTGAGCTAAGCTTAAAGCTGAGCTTTGGTGGGAGCTTAATTAATGTACTGGTTTCAAATACAAAAAGCAGCAGAAAGGGGTAAAACAAAATAAGAAAATTTCATCAAGTTTGGATTTTTAAAAATATTTTATTTTACTTAATTTTGTTTATTTCTATGAGAATTTAAAATTTGAATAATTTTTAATGGCCAATGATGCATTTGTGTATATTAGCTATTAACAAGAGACTAAAATATATTAATGTATCACATATATGTGTGTAAATATATATTAATGTATATATATGCAAATGTATATATAAATGTATATACATATAAACACATATGTGTATACAGTCCTAAGAGTATGAGCTGTGGCCTCATTCTCTCTCTATAGATAACATATTACAAAATTTAACATCTCCTACTCAAGTCAAAGAGACAAGTGTTAGGCATATAAATTATGTACCTGATTTTATTTTGGAACAAAAGTTTAAAAAAAATATTATTTAGTACTATACATCCCAGTCTATTTGCTGGTAAAGTGTCTGTTAAACCCAAGGTCATTATCCACAAAGTAGAATGACTGCTATCCAACAATATTTGATCATTACATAATGCACAGTTTTTTTTTCAACGTTTATTTATTTTTGGGACAGAGAGAGACAGAGCATGAACGGGAGAGGGGCAGAGAGAGAGGAAGACACAGAATCGGAAACAGGCTCCAGGCTCCGAGCCATCAGCCCAGAGCCTGACGCGGGGCTCGAACTCCCGGACCGCGAGATCGTTACCTGGCTGAAGTCGGACGCTTAAGCCACCCAGGCGCCCCTTTAATGCACAGTTTTTAGATGGTCAGTGTTTGGACAGAAATTCACCCTTAATTAATAATTACCATTTATGAATCCTCAGACAGCTTAATATGGCTGGCAGTTAACATACTCTCTTTCTAGATATATCCATGTGTGCTCATCACCTTGTCATTCATTCTTTTACTCATTTTATTAAAAAAAAAACAAACAACTTAGGGACTCTTGTGTGCCAGCCACTGTTAAATGCTTGGGGTATAAAGGTGAATGAAACAGACGTGAACCTTCCCCGGTGTGGCTTTAAGTATGAAGGAGGTAGCATAGATTTTAAAAAGACACCCGTAAGTGGAAAATTCTCATTTTAATAAGTCTAGTAAGAACAGGTACTATAGATAATATAACAGGAAAGTCTGATTTAGTTAAACAAAGTAATTGAGTTGGATTTGAAAGATTATGTTAGATTTAAATTACAGGCTGGAGAGGAGGGAATATTTCAGGCAGAGAAAACTTAGCATGCAACAGTCTTAAGGCTCTGTCAGTAATCTTTATCCTAGAATCCCTTTACAACTTTTGTTAGAACTTTCTGTCCTGATTTGGAGTCTGCAAGGGTTTGATTTATTCCCAAATTATGGTTCTGATATTTCTGTATTCAGACAACACAGCATCTAGCAGCACTTGAAACTATAATCCCAGTTCTAGGAGAAACATTATAGTCATTCAATATCTTTTTCTATAAATAACTACCTACTTGCACAGGGAAGTCACCACTTTTCAATTTCCTTATCTTTCTAAGTAGGAAAAGCACCTGCAATGTTAAGATCAAAGTTCAAAAACAGTTGCTGTAGGAAGAAAATTTGGATGGCATCTATTTAGAAAGGCAAACTCGATTATCAAGGTTCTAGATTTATGGGGAAGTTAGCTAGCTGTATCCTTCATATTCATGTAGCATCGACACAACCTATGTGACATATGCCTCTTGGGAAATTATTAATATTTTCATTGTCCCTGCTGTCTTGGGGACATATTGTTCTCTTTATGCAAAGATGATGTTATTGACCCCAGTCAGCAGCACATGTGCTCTGCCTTATTTGTCTCCTTGTGCTGATAGATTTGCATTGAACTCTACACACTTTTTCTCCCAGTGCCAATATGAAACACATTTTCAAGTTAGCTGGATGGAAATAGGGATCTACTCAGTAATAGCAGTCAAATACCACTCTTCTAATTGGTTAGCTTAGATATTTCGAGCAACAGTTTGCACACTAAGAGGTGAGGAACTGACGCAGGCAAAAGGTATGGGTATTAGAGTGACCTGAGGAGCGTTTTCAAAATGTACACATTTGGATTTTCCTCTAATACCAGAGATTCCATTGTGCCTTCCTTAAAAGACACTGTTTAAAATGTGATTCTTCTTCACTTTCAGGTATAAGCCTACCTCATAGCATGTATCATGTTGCATCACAAGATAGATAGATGATACACAGATAGTGTATATGAGTCTCTTTTTGCTGCTATAACAAATTATTACAAAGCTTCTGTGGCTTAGAACAATATAAATATATTGTCTTATAGTTCTAAAATGGGTATGCAGGACTACATTCCTTCTGGAGATTCTAGGAGAGAATTCATTATCATACCTTTTCCAGCTTCTAGAGGTCACTTAGTTTCCTTAGCTCCAGGATCCTTTCTCTGTCCTCAAAGCCAGCAATACAGCATCTTCCCTTTACTCTGACCTCAAGTGTCCCTCTCACAGGGATGTTTCTGGTTACATTTGGCCTGTCTAGATAACCTAGGATAATCTCCCCATCTCAAGATCCATCCTGAACTTAATCACATTTGCAAAGTTCCTTTACCATGTAAGTTAACATACTCAGAAGTTCCAAGGATTAGAATATGGAAATCTTTGAGGAAATCTTTGAGCCATTATTTTGTTGACCACAGATAATTGATAGGTAGGGTAGGTAGGTAGGTAGATGATGCAGTTTTAAGTCAGGTTGCCCAGAATCAGGCTATCAGATTGGAAGGGGTAAATCAACCAAAAAAGACCAAAGGCCTGGCCTTAACAGCACCCAACCCCGCACCCTTGTCATGAACAATCAAGTAGCTTACTTGGGTAAGAGCAGACCAATACAGAAATGATCACATGTCCAGTAACATCATATGTCTCATAAGAATGAATTAAGACTGCCTGGATAAGAGAATGGACCAAAAGGTGGAAACTAAAGACAGCGACTAGCTAATGGAGCTTAAGAAGGAGTTTCAGGCAGTCTTACAATGATACAAAGATAGACTGCTTTTGAGAGGAACAAATTCCCTGTTACTAGTTCTGTTAAAATATATGACACTAATGACTATTTATTTTATGGGGATGTTGCAAAAGAGAATTCAAAAGTAGAAAGGGGACTGGAGTAAACAAAATCTAAGATCCCTTCCAACCCAGCACTCTGGGAACCCATAATGTGATCATGTAACAAAAACCAAATCGGATGGGGTACCTGGGCGGCTCAGTTAAGTGTCCAACTTCGGCTCAGGTCATGATCTCTCACGGTTTGTGGGTTTGAGCCCCGGATCGGGCTCTGGGGTGACACTTCAGAGCCTGGAGCCTGCTCCAGATTCTGTGTCTCCCTCTCTCTCTGCCCCTCCCCCACTCGTGTTCTCTCTCTCTCTCTCTCTCTCTCTCTCTCTCTCTCAAATATAAATAAAACATTTTTTTAAAAAATTTTAAAATAAATAGGAGTAAGTCATTTCCCATATGGAACCATCAATATGTATGAGAGCACAGACTGGCTAGGAGCTCAATCCTGGGCCTCTTGGGTCTAGATTCAGATCCCAACCTTTGCACTACCTCATTGGCAGTTTATTCAATTCACCATCTCCACAAATGGAAAAATCAAGCAAAAACGAACATCAAGAAAAACCCCACTGTCTGTGTCCACACAGGGTTAAAGACAAGCTTTTATGGGCGGGGTGACTTACATAATATTGGCTGCCACCGCACAGCCTGAAATGATGATCATCACAGTCGCCTGGATCTGGTAATCAGGGTACAGCAGGCGCTCACATGCCAGGTACACCAACACAGCCGTCACCACCCAGACGCACAGGATGGACAGCAGGGCACCAAGGATCTCTAGGGATTCGAGCACACAGACACCCATACACAAAGAATTTGTGGATCACCTTGATCTCCCAAGAGTCATAAGACATTGATGTTCCTTGCTTCCCCCCAACCTGTCCCCCTGTGAAAAGAGGCTCTAAACTAACTAGTTCCAAATGTGTGGATGGATTTTAGCACTAAGATGATTCACTTTAGTGTTGCATTCATTAAACACCAGCATCTGAGTTCATTATGCTCCATATTAGTAAGTAATTTCTAGCAAATTTTTAAAGCATATTAATTGCTATCTGCCATTGCTATTGTCCTCGGGGATTTTAATTTAAACAGGTGCTAAAATGATTGAAACTTATTAGGAGATGAAATAATGAGAGGCAAAGAGTAAAATGTATTTAGAAACTCTTAATTTCACCATAAAACATTTACAATTTGCCAGTAGCGGTACCTTGTGTGGAATAAAATAGTAACAAGGGAGGGCTTCGGAGGGTACTTGATGAAAATGAGTTTCATTTGCCAACCCAACATATTATAAACACGGAGGCAAGCTCAGAGGTATATCAACACTCTAACTGCATTTTAAGAGCAACTATATAGAAAAGAAGTATCAGAGCAGAGACATGTATATTAATATTTAAAGATAAGATAGTGTTCAGTCTGCAGGCTGAGTAAAGCACATTTGCTCACTGTGGAGTTCCTTAACACCTCTCCCTGATCTTTAACTCAACCTTGTAGGCAGGTACTAAAAGCCTTCCAGGGCACAGAAGTATTCTGAGAGTCCATTGCCGGGGACTTTCCCTACTTTTGATCTTTCCCCTGTCAAAGCAGAACAATGTAAAGTATTGTTTCCCAGTGTGGGGCTATTGTATCCCAGACTTCAATCATTTACATGCAACCTGTCCACATGACACCTGTCTTATTAGCCACTTAACACTTTTTTTAAATAAATTCACTTTTTATACTTAGCTTCTTCCTAAACAAAGTCATCCATGAAATTACCTATTTGACAAGCTAGTTCATTTTCACCTGTGTGTCTAAGCAGTACTGCCTAAAACAGTAACCATCATCACATGTGGCTGTATCCATTTAAATTAAAAAATTAAAAATCCAGTTCTTCCAGGTGCCTGGGCAGCTCAGTCAGTTAAATGTCTGACTCTTGATTTCAGCTCAGGTCACGATCTCGTACTCGTGAGATTGAGCTCCACGTCGGGGTCTCTGCACTGAACATGGAGGCTGCTTAAAATTCTCTCTCTCCCCCTCCACCCCTCCCCTGCTCACATGCAGGTATGTGCTCTCTCTAAAATATAATATAATAAAATAAAATAGAATAGAATAAAATAATCCAGTTCTTCAGTAACAGTAGCCACATTTAAAGTGCTGTATGGCCACATCATACTCTGTATCATAGAACATTTGTCTTAAAGCAGAGAGTGCTGTTGAACAGCCCTGATTTTCTACAGCGTCAATGCTCATGAGCTTCCATCACCAAGATGAGAAAGTACAAGCAGTATTCTAAATTCTGGGTTGTGCCTGTGTTTATAAAACATCCCATGTTTACCAAAGAGCTTTGACCAATAGTACCAGAAAGGGGAGAGTATGCGTAAAAATGCGTACAAATGACAGGCGCTCAGCCAAAAATACATGTTTCCCAAGTGTAGCACTGTTCAGGGACTGAAAAGCATCTTCAGGTCACATTGTCACAAATTCTTTTTATTGATGTTTATTGTCTCATCTCTCTCTCTCCCCCCACTGCCGAATGTTAAGGGAAAGGTGATCCAAAACACTTGCTATGATAAATTGTTTCGTGTGAAATGAGACCTTCCTACCATTCTAAACTTGAAAAACCACAGCCCACAATTGTCAGTGTGTAAGTTGTGGTCGGTATCTAGAGGCACCAGTGAAGGCTGGCCACCGTGTCAGCATGTTGGCCACCCTTGCTCCACCCTAAATTCTCCTTCACGTTCTATTCTCCATTTACCTGTGAGAAGTTCTTCAATCTCTCTAGCTCTCTTGGGCTCTCTGTGCCTGACTTTGCAAAATGGTAGATGCTTTATCCCATCCTCCCTCCCAGATGCAGAATAACTTGATGAATGTTACCCTTGGGCCAGGGCGGTTGCAGAAGTGATACCTGTGTTCCTGTTATTCCACTGAAATAGAGGTAGTGCAATTAATCTGGCTTGTTGCCAAAGCGCCCTTGAGAACACACATCCTTTTTATCCTGAACATCAGACGTGCCTCTAAGGGATTTCTGAACAAGGCTTTGCTTTGTCTCTTCTGTCTTTATCCTTGGTTTGACCTTGCAGCACTACCTTGACATTAATGCTCAGTGGGTGAACTATACCTGCCCGGTGCCATCCAAACGTCAGCTGCTTCGAAGGGGGCTTGGATGACAACCACAAGGAGAAGAGACTGAGCAGGAAACTGGTCAGGTCAATTAAGAGGTGGGCAGCATCTGTGACGACAGCAAGACTCCCAGCAATGTGCCCACCTGGGGGATACAGAACATTACATGGGATTAAGGGCCCCAGAATGCAACTAGATTCACATGCATATCAACCGTAGTTGGTGAAATATGCCACAGACTCACAAAACTTGATCAGAGAAAGGGTCTTAATGTTGATTTAATCCACCTCTTCTTCCCAATTTTATGAGAAACAGATACCCAGAGAGTGGATAGGATTTGAACAAATAGAAATGAAGTTCAAGGTTGCAGCCATTCCAGGGAGATCAAAGGTACAGAGATTGGAAAGTGTGGGTCACATCACATTTAGAGAACATCACAGTTGGACTGGGACATAAGAGTTCAAAAATACAAAAGGATGAAGCTGGAGACGTGAGGGCTGGATTTGAAGAGTCTTACACTTAAGGCTGAGGACTTGGACTTTTGCCTGTAACCCAGGAGTCACAGCCCACGGCTGTGTTTGTATTTGACTTGCAATTTTACCACAGTTTTTTTTTTTACCACTTCCTTCTGCCCTACTAATTTATATTATTCACCTTATTTCAAGATCCCTATTATGAATAGTAGGGAGCAGTAAAGAAAAGGGCAGGCACCTTCCACTGGGGCCCCTGAGTGTAACAACAATCCAATAAATCACAGGAAGAGAACCCAAGCCATGGTGGTCCCACCTTGCTTTTCTGTCTGTTTGGTTTGCCTTCTCTACTGCCTTTGAGTTCTCCTTAGAGAAAAGACTTCCAGCCTCCAACTACAAGTCAGAAGAAATTCTTGTCTCTTCCTTCCCAAACAGGGCTCATTCTCTGAAAGCAGCCTTTATTGCTCTCACTAGAGCTTCCCCCAAAACAGAGCTGTTGCTGACTGACTGTCTTCCAGCAGCTGTTTATTGCCTGTGTACGACGAGGCAATGGAGCCTATCCGTCAGTAGCCCCTCCATCATCAAACCCACCTTGTCTCAACTAATGATTTTGAAAAGTTATAGATATGGCTCATAATTGCAATAATCCCCACAGACCACTGGCTCTAGCTGTAGTTAATCACTGGTTTGTCAAAGTTTAATGGTCTGAAGCAAAGTAGTCTTCAAGCTTGTTACTGAGCTGTCAGTGCAAAAAATCAGAATGATTCATTAGCCAAAAGGCAACATTTTGCTAACAAATCAGCTTTTCTTCCAATTACCCTCTAATGTTGCTCTATCTGCCAAACTTGGGTCTGATAATAAAGCCGTGTTAATAATGCATTATTTCTTACACAGAGAATGACTACATATAGATAAATAGTTGGCCGCAATCTCAACAACGAATGGTGGTGATGATTCCATGTGCTGGGCTCAAATTGTAGCCTAAGTCAAGGAAATGAAGTCCTATAGGGGTCCTTCAACAGGCTCAGCTGAATGAGGAGGCAACTGAGAGAGAAAAAGGGCTTACTTTGGAAGAAACATACTTAGATGGAGGCCTGGGAAGTGAGAACTCTTTTGCAACCATCCTTGCTTATATATAAGAATAGTCCAGAAAACTGTGAGCCATCGAGATGAATTCTATGGATAAAACGTTTGCAAGAGGTAGTTTCTGACTGAACTTGTATTTGCTTCTGAAAGCATGGGGTATTACCAACAATTAACACAGTCATCCAGCCAGTATTTATTGAGCCCTTGCTGTGCATGGTACAGGGATGGGGTAAACCGAGGTAAACAAAGTTAAATCATAGTCCCTCCCTTCAGTGATCTCACTGTTAACATTCTCTGTATTGAAGACATGTACAATGGGCCAGAGGATCAGAAAGCTGCCCTCCTTGGCAGCATTGAGGAGCTTTTCAGAGGACAGAAGGGTAAGAATGTGCCAGAAGGGAAGGGTTTTTCAGAAAGAGGTAAGAACAGGAGCAAAAACAGAAAAAAAGAAAATGGCACTTTTGTGGAATAGCAAGAGGTGTGGAATGTTGGAGGAAAAACCAGAAATGAGAGTTGAAAAGTGGGTTGGGGGACCCTCTTATAGGAAATTATGTCCTGCTAAAGAATTTGAATGCTATTCTATGGATAAGGATATGGAATATGGGAATCTAATGTGATATTGAAGCATAAGGTTGTGACATGCTCAGATTTGTATTTAAGAGAGACATCTTTGCCAGCAGTGTGGAGGCTGACCTAGAGGGAGAAGGAACTGGAGGTTAAGACACAACAGTGATAGCCAAGAAAATGCCATGAAGTCCTGAAGTAAGACAGGAGTACTCATTTATGGATATGGCAAGATGTAGAAAGCAATGCACTGGTAACAAGATAGAAGAGGCACTAAGGACTACCTTCTAGAAACACATTCTTATTAGCGCCTGTGGGGTGTCAGGACAGGAGGTCATCAGGGGAGCCACTGGGCCTGGGTCTCATATTCACCCCAGCTCCAGAAGGTGTGCATTACGTACACATAACATTTTGTGTGGCGAACAGAGACATACTGATGGGATCAAAAGAAGTAAATGTCTCTCTGACAACATCAGGATGTGTCCTATTACTGGACAACTACTGTATGCTATTAATTCATGTTTCTAAAATCCTTTAACTATCTTATGAATAGCATTATTATACTATATAATGTGGCATATCAAAAACACATGGAGTTATTATTTAACAAGTAATTAAAACACACCACAGTTTACATAGGTGTGTTTTGACACTTCTTAAATTTTTAATACCAAGAACCTCAAAAAATATAAGTAGCCTAAGGCTCTGAGACACCCTGACTATAGTATGAAGCCAGTGCCCTTATCAGTAAAGCTCGTGGGTATCAAACCCCCCAGCCATAGCTTTCTCTAAGAGAATTTTTGTACGCCGAGCTACAAAAATTGTCTTCCCCAGCCAGCCCCCAGCTGTTTTCCAATCTAGCAACGTCATGCATTCTCCATCACTCTTTGCACTCTAAACAGTCCTGCATCGGGCATCTCTCTCTGACCATTCCCAATTGCTGCCAGTAATAGCCATACTTGAGCTGATTTCTGTGAGGTCTCAGTGTCTGTACATCTGCCTTTTCAAATAGGGATACATGCATACATGTGCATGTTAGGGCCTTTCCATGACTAGTAAATTTCACAAGTAGTCAGAAAGAGTCCCAATTCAACAGGCTCAAAGGCCCATTAGGAGTGGACACGCTGATGCCTATGGCCTTCCTTAATTCCTTCCTCCAATCTGCTCCATGGCCAGTTCTCTCTCTAAACACAGCCCTATTACCTGGTTCTCCCCTGTTCTAAATGCCAGCTTATTCCACAAGGCCTATAGAATTAATCTGGATTCCCCAGCCAGGCTTCACCCTCTTTCTTGAACCCCCAACTGCCAGTCTAGTTTTATTCTCCATTCACTGTGTTTTATCTTACATCGCTGACTTAGATAGATTCTTAGATAGGTTTCATGGTAAATCATAAATGCCTAACTCAAACTAGCTTCAACAACAACAACCAAATGATAATTTACTGGGTCAAATAACTGAGAACAAATCAGGGTGGGATTGGATCTAGTGCAGGCTAATCCTAAGGTTCAAATAATGTTTGAGGGACTCTGCTCTGTTACTATTGTTATTTATTGTCCTACTGAAGATAGACTACCCTTAGCAAGAAAGGTTGGCCTCTGGAAGCTCCAGGTTTATAGCATTACAGCATAGTATTTGCAGAGGATAGAGAGAGTCCTCCATCTATCCTCCCTATAAAAAGACCCAGAGACGGAATAATCCAGCTTGGAATCTCATACCCAGCCTTGCCTGTGAGCATGAGGTTTTTGGTCCAGGAGGACCAGAAATGGAATTAGCACAGTGAGTAGGAAGAAGCTTCCTGAATAGGCAATATTTACCGCTACAGTGGCATCAAGAATCACTTGAGTTGCTTTCTTTTTTTTTCTTTTAATTGTTTTAAATGTTTATTAATTTTTGAGAGAGAGTGTATGTGCAAGTGAGCAGTGGAGGGGCAGAGAGAGAGAGAGAGAGGGAGAGACAGACAGAGAATCTGAAGCAAGCTCCTTTCTGGCAGCACAAAGCACGAAGTGGGGTTCAAACCCAAGAACCCTGAGATCATGACCTGAGCCAAAGTTGGATGCTCAACTGACTGAGCCACCCAGGTGCCCCTCAGTTGAATTACTTTCTAAGAATATAGATTTCCTGTCCTTTTGAGACCTACCCACTTAAACTCTTTCCAGGCAAGGCTGATATTTACTACCTCCTGGACCACAGCAATAGTCAGGGACCACTCTCTGCAAGGCCTTTTTTTTACCTCCCTCTTTTAGCCACCCCTCAATTCCTACACAAACTTCAAGTCCTGTCTCAAATCCTATATCCTGAATGTGGACATCCTAGATTCCCAAAAGTAACCTGAGAATAACAGTTGCATTCTCTGACCTGATTGAGAATGGCTTTAGGGAGGAGGTGAGGTCTGGTTGGGGTCTTGAATGATGAGCAGGGTTTTGATGATTGTGGGGCATGAGGAGAGGCCTTTTCCATTCAGATAAAAAGACATAAGCAAAAGCTACAGAGACTTTAAGGTGCCACGATTATTTTGCATAGGATGAATAAACAGCTGAAACAGAAGAGTCATGTAGTGAAGCAGTAAAGGATTAATAGTCAGTTTGGCAGCCACATGGTGGAATGACTTGAAAGTCAAAGTAAGAATTTTTCATTTTGTCCAGGGTGCCAGAGCTTTCAAACATACCGATCTCTTTTCACATGGGGCAGCCAAGGGGGACCTAGCACAGAGGAAGCCTCTGAAGCAGCCTCTTCCTGCTACAACACCCTTGTGGGTATACCCCAGTCATCAGTAAAATTTCCTGTGCTTGCCAGGATGGGGAGAAGGGTGTGAAGCACTGAATTAGGCAAGAAGGAGCCACTAAAGAATTTTGGAGACAGAATTAACATGATGAGAGCAATGTTTTAGGAAAATCAACCTAAAATCAATGCAGCTCAAACTCCAAATGATTCTGTGAGTATCCATTTAATTCCTTTACTGACAACATCCAGATTAGAACTCATAGATGAATTAATTATTAAGAATGAGAGGGAAGAGGGAGATTGATTTGTTCACTCCAAGTGAATAATTTTTCTTCCCTCCTCTCCTAGAAATATGTCATTTTAAAGCAGAATGCCAGGGCATAGGAAAGGTATGAGGGGAAAAGTGAGTTTTATGAATGGGAGACCATCTCATTTCAGACTGTTGATTAGACATACTGGGAAGAAGATGCCATCTGTTTTCACCATCTACCTGGATTCGGGGGAAAGCAGAGGAAGAAAGTAATGGAGAAAACGAGCCAGTTTATCTAACTGAATTGTGTTTGCATGGGGTGGTGTCAGTACTTTATCTGGAAAGCTATGAATTTCCAGAACATCACCTTTTAAAATCACACTTTTAAAAGTTTATTTATTTTGAAATAGAGAGAGAGAGAGCACCTATGCAATCTGGGGAGGGCACAGAGAGAGGGAAAGAGAGAATCGCAAGCAGGCTCTGCACTGTCAACACAGAGCCCGACATGGGGCTAAATCCCACAACTCTGGGATCATGACCCAGGCCGAAATCAAGAGTCTCATTCAACCGACTGAGCCACCTAGGTGCCCCTCCAATCACATTTTGAACGGATTCTGTTTTTTAGATTTTCCATTTTGTCCATCTCTTACATGAGCAACAGAGTATTGTCCATGATCTTATGAATTTGAATAATTAAAAAAGAATACACATCTGGCATGAGTGTCAGCGGCTTTTCCAAGTGAATTTTCTAATTGGAACTACTAAAAGTAAATTCTTTGCAACCTCACCAAGCTATTAAGTTGGTTCCTTCAAAAGACTTATTGTGGGTCTAGAAATTGTATGGTGTCAATTAATTTTATAATCTTTGACTAGAAAATTATTTTCCAACCCTGGATTTGTCTTGGACTGGATGAGTTGAAGTTCTTTTCCAGTTTTCAAAAGTATAAAGTCTGAAAAAGGGGTGCCTTAGTGGCTCAGTCGGGTAAGCATGCAACTCTTGATTTCAGCTCAGGTCATGGTCTCATGGTTCATGAGTTCAATCTCTGAGTGGTGCACTGTGCTGACAGCATGGAGCCTGCTTGGGATTCTCTCTCTCCCTTTCTCTCTGCCCCTACCCACTCATGCGCTTGCTCGCTCCCTCTCTCTCTCTCTCAAAATAAATAAATGAAAAAAACAAAACAAAAAAGTCAGAGAAAAAAAAAGTGGTGCCTGGGTGGCTCATTTGGTCCAACTTCAGCTCAGGTCATGATCTCATGGTTCCTGAGTCCAAGCCCCATGTCGGCTCTCTTTTGTCAACACAGAGCCCACATTAGATCCTCTGTTCTGTTGTCTTTCTGCTCCTCTCTGACCTGTGCATGTTCTCTCTCTCTCTCTCCCTGAAAAATAAATAAATATTTAAAAAATAAATAAAAGTCTGAATACGAGTACACAAACCATTAGACTCCATAGGTTTAAGAAACCAACTAATTCTGGGGGGAGAGAGAGATGGTGGTGATGTAGGAGGACGCTGGGCTCACCTCGTTCTGCTGATCACTTAGATTCCACCCACATCTGCCTGAATAACCCAGAAAACTGCCAGAAGACTAGCAGAACGGACTCTGTGGAGCCAAGCATAGACAAGAGGCCCATGGAAGAGGGTAGGAAGGGCGGAGAGGTGGTGTGCGCTACACAGACTGGCTGGAGGGTGCTGGGGCAGTGGAGGGGCAGCCGGCCTGGCAAGGCAGAGCACACGAGTCTGGCTTGCAAAAGCTGAGGGGCCGGACGGAGTGTGTTCTGACAGCCAGTGGGACTTAACATCTGGGATGTTAAAAGTCAACAGCTCTGCTCTCGGAGAGCAGGGAGGGTGAGAGGATGAGCCCCGGGAGACAGAACTGAGCTCAAGGGGGAACAAAGGCACTGGCAAGTTCCATCTCCCTCTTCCATCCCCCAGCCAAAATTCCAAAGGGAACCAGTTCCTGTCACCGAACTTGCTTGCACCCCGCAAACACCCAACACTGCTTCTGTGGATCCATCCCTCAGACAGGCCTGCCTCCCTCCTAGTGCTGCAGGGCCCCTCCCCCAGAGGACCACCAACAGCAAAGCGAGCTAAGCCTACCCCTCCCACCCCTGTGCACCTTGCGGATCCACCCCGGCTAATATGCCCTTGGCCAGATCCCATTGAAGCAGCACCACAAGCCTGGCAGTGGGCAAGTAGCCCAGACAGGGGCCACACCACTCCACAGTGAGTCCTGCCCCTGGGAGATGGGAAGATAAGGTACACACCAGTCTGACTGTGGCCCCAGTGGTGGGCTGGGGGCAGACATTGAGTCTGACTGCGTCCCCACCCACCAACACAAGTTACTCTGGACAGCACAGGGGAAGCTCCCTGCAGTTTGGAGCTACTGCAGGGACTACCCAAAATGACAAAATGGAAGAATTCTCAAAAGAAACTCCAGGAAGTAGTGACAGCTAATGAATTGATCAAAAATGATACAAGCAATATAACAGAACAAGAATTTAGAATAATAGTCAAAAAATTAATTGCTGGGAATCAAAAAAGCATAGAGGACAGCAGAGAATCTATTGCTACAGAGAACAAGGGACTAAGAAATAGTCATGAGGAGCTAAAAAATGCTATAAATGAGGTGCTAAATAAAATGGTGGCAGCCATAGCATGGATTGAAGAGGCAAAGGAAAGAATAGGTGAATTAGAGGATAAAATTATGGAAAAAGAGGAAGCTGAGAAAAAGAGAGATAAAAACTATCCAAGAGTATGAGGGGGGAATTAGAGAACTAAGTGATGCAATCAAACAGAGAGCAAGAGAAAGGGGCTGAAGGTATACTTGAACAAATCATGGGTGAGAACTTCCCTGATCTGGGGAAGGAAAAAGGCATTGAAATCCAAGAGGCACAGAGAACTCCCTTCAGACGTAAGTTGAATTGATTTTCTGCACCACATATCATAGTGAAACTGGCAAAATTGAAGGATAAAGAGAGAATTCTGAAAGCAGCTAGGGATAAACGGGCCCTGACTTAACAAAGGTAGACACATAAGGGTAGTAGCAGACCTATCTACTGAAACTTGGCAGGCCAGAAAGGAATGGCAGGACATCTTCAATGTGATGAACAGAAAAAATATGCAGTCGAGAATCCTTTATCCAGCAAGTCTGTCATTCAGAATAGAAGGAGAGATAAACATTTTCCCAAACAAACAAAAACTGAAGGAATTCATCACCACTAAACCAGCCCTACAAGAGATCCTAAGGGGGACTCTGTGACTGAAATGTTGCAAGGACCACAAAGTACCAGAGATACCACTACAAGCATGAAACCTGCAGATATCACAATGACTCTAAACCCATATCTTTCTATAATAAAGCAGAGATAATACCTATCCTTCTCAAGCTGTTCCAAAAAATAGAAAGGGAAGGAAAACTTCCAGACTCATTCTATGAAGCCAGCATTACTTTGATTCCTAAACCAGACAGAGACCCAGCAAAAAAAGAGAACTACAGGCCAATATCCCTGATGAATATGGATGCAAAAATTCTCAACAAGATACTAGCAAATCGAATTCAACAGCATATGAAAAGAATTATTCACCATGATCAAGTGGGATTCATTCCTGGGATGCAGGGCTGGTTCAACATTCACAAGTCAATCTATGTGATACATCACATTAATAAAAAAGATAAGAACCATATGATCCTGTCAGTCGATGCAGAAAAAGGATTTGACAAAATTCAGCATCCCTTCTTAATAACAACCCTCAAGAAAGTCGGGGTAGAAGGAACATACTTAAACATCATAAAAGCCATTTATGAAAAGCCCACAGCTAACATCATCCTCAACGGGGGAAAACTGAGAGCTTTTTCCCTGAGATCAGGAACACGACAGGGATGTCCACTCTCACCGCTGTTGTTTAGCATAGTGTTGGAAGTTCTAGCATCAGCAGTCAGACAACAGAAGGAAATCAAAGGCATCAAAATTGGCAAAGATGAAGTCAAGCTTTCATTTTTTGAAGATGACATAATATTATACATGGAAAACCTGATAGACTCCACCAAAAGTCTGCTAGAACTGATGCATGAATTCAGCAAAGTCGCAGGATACAAAATCAATGTACAGAAATCAGTTGCATTCTTATACACTAATAATGAAGCAACAGAAAGACAAATAAAGAAACTGACCCCATTCACAATTGCACCAAGAAGCATAAAATACCTAGGAATAAACCTAACCAAAGATGTCAAAGATCTGTATGCTGAAAACTATAGAAAGCTTATGAAGGAAATTGAAGAAGATACAAAGAAATGGAGAAACATTCCATGCTCATGGACTGGAAAAATACATATGGTTCAAATGTCAACACTACCCAAACTATCTACACATTCAATGCAATCCCAATCAAAATTGCACTAGCATTCTTCTTGAAGCTAGAACAAGCAATCCTAAAATTTGTATGGAACCACAAAAGACTTCGAATAGCCAAAGTAATATTGAAGAAGAAGACCAAAGTGGGAAGCATCACAATCCCAGACTTTATCTTCTACTACAAAGCTGTAATCATGAAGACAGCATGGTATTGGCACAAAAACAGACACATAGACCAATGGAATAGAATAGAAACCCCAGAACTAGACCCACAAACGTATGGCCAACTCATCTTTGACAAAGCAGGAAAGAACATCCAATGGAAAAAAGACAGCCTCTTTAACAAATGGTGCTGGGAGAACTGGACAGCAACATGCAGAAGGATGAAACCAGACCACTTTCTTGCACAATTCACAAAAATAAACTCAAAATGGTTGAAGGACCTGAATGTGAGATAGGAAACCATCAAAACCTTAGAGGAGAAATCAGGAAAAAACCTCTCTGACCTCAGCCACAGAAATTTCTTACTTGACACATCTCCAAAGGCAAGGGAATAAAAGCAAAAAATGAACTATTGGGACCTCATAAAGATAAAAAGCTTATACACTGCAAAGAAAATAATCCACAAAACTAAAAGGCAACTGACAGAATGGGAAAAGATATTTGCAAATGACATATTGGATAAAGGGGTAGTATCAAAATCTATAAACAACTCACCAAACTCCACACCCAAAAAACGAGTAATCCAGTGAAGAAATGGGCAGAAGGCATGAATAGACACTTTTCCAAAGAAGACATCCAGATGGCCAACAGGCACATGAAAAGATGCTCAACATCACTCCTAATCAGGGAAATACAAATCAAAACCACACTCAGATATCACCTCATGCCAGTCAGAGTGGCTAAAATGAACAAAACAGGAGACTATAGGTGTTAGAGAGGATGTGGAGAAACGGGAACCCTCCTGCACTGTTGGTGGGAATGCAAACTGTTGCAGCCACTCTGGAAAACAGTGTGGAGGTTCCTCAAAAAATTAAAAATAGACATACCCTATGACCCAGGAATAGCACTGCTAGGAATTTACCCCAGGGATACAGGAGTGCTGGTGCATAGGGGCACTTGTACCCCAATGTTTATAGCAGCACTTTCAACAAAAGCCAAATTATGGAAAGAGCCTAAATGTCCATCAACTGATGAATGGATAAAGAAGTTGTGGTTTATATATACACTGGAATACTACTTGACAATGATAAAGAATGAAATATGGCCTTTTGTAGCAATGTGGATGGAACTTGAGAGTGTTGTGCTAAGTGAATTAAGTCATACAGAGAAAGACAGATACCATATGTTTTCACTCTTATGTGGTTCCTAAGAAACTTAACAGAAGACCATGGGGGAAGGGACAGGGAAAAAAAAAGTTAGAGAGGCAGGGAGGCAAACCATAAGTGACTCTTAAAGACTGAAAATAAACTGAGGGTTGATGGGGGTGGGAGGGAGGGGAGGATGGGTGATGGGCATTGAGGAGGGCACCTGTTGGGATGAGCACTGGGTGTTGTATGGGAACCAATTTGACAATAAATTTCATATAAAAAAATATAAATGCAAAAAGCAGAAAAAAAGAAACCAATTAATTCTCATTGCTATCTATGATAGTGCAAAAGACAAAAAACAAACACAAATGAGAAAAACAAACAAACAAAAAAAGTTAGCAAGTTCTGTTTTCTTCCAGTCTCAAATAATTACTAATTTGGTTCGCCTTTTGTGTAATAGAAAATGAAGGCAAAAAATTAGTAACATTTTAATGGTAATAGTGGTAATAGGGTAGTCATAGCTTATGATACTATATGCCAGGTAGTTTCTGGTATTCCTTTTACATTAAAAAATAAAATAAAATAAACTCAAAAATAATATATAAATTCAAATAATTTAAAATAAATAAATATTAAGTGAAATAAATAATAAAGTCAAAACTTTTAGACTAAGTGCATAGCTAAACATAATTTTATTATTAATAAAAATATGGGATAAAAATAATCAGAGAAGGATATAACTCAAGATATTAAAACATGCAATAAGACTACAACCTTGAAGAAAGATGGAGGAAGTAACATATTTTTAAAGGCAAAATTATGAATTAAAAATAAAAGAAAAATTTAGATAATAATATATTCGATAAATAGATATATCAATAAATTAGACATCTACCAAGTTAAATCAAGGAAAAGAAAATATTTAAACAATATTAAAATGAGAAAGTAGAATAAGTTAGAGAGTTTTAGTATTAAATTGTCATGTTCCATTGTATGATAATAAGTTGGAAAATTTCACTGAGATGGCTGACTTTGGAAAACACAAATGACCCAAACTTACTCATGAAGTAGAAATTTTGAGTACATCAATAAATGAGGAAGAAGCAAACAAACATATGTTAAAAATTATTTCCAAGAAAGTCTCCAAAGCTAGACAACTTACCAGGTAGTTCTTAAAAAGGAAGAGATAGTTACAATGTTACAAAAATGGTTTCCATTTTCTTATAAAAAGTCTCATTAAAACTAAACTTTTCATTTTCATATGTGTAACTCTAATTCAAAAACTTAGAAAAATAGCCCCATAACAGAAAACTATAGTTAAATTTCAATTATCAATAAAGATTAAAAAAATCCTAAAGATAATATGAGTGGCCCAGATTGAGCAATGCGTTGAAAGAATGGTCCACCACAGTCCATTTGAGTGGCACTGTAATGACAGCCTATGAACATGAGCCCCAGAATTCAGGCTGCCTGCCCACTTATTTACGAGCTGTGGTACTCCAGTAGAGACCTTTACTCTCTGTGTTTCAGGTTCCTCATCTACATAGTGCAAATAATAATAGACCTACCTCTCAGGGATTTCAACAGGATTAAGTAAAGTAACACGATGGAAAGCATTCATCACAGTTTCTGGCACATAGTAAGCATTAAATAAATATTAGTTATTATCATCGTAATGCCAGAAATGCAGAGATTGTACTATATTAGGAAATCTCTGAATATAACACACACCAGCAATGTGTCAAAATTTTTTTTAACAGAATATGTTTAAAAGAAAAGGTACTTGACAAAAGTCAACAAGCATCCTTGATTATTTGTTTATCGTTTAAAAACTAAGGGGAAAAAAACCCACTTCATTAACATAGTTAAAATACTTAACCTCTCAGGAAGCATTTCACTTAACAGTTAACTAGTTGAACATAAGATTTGATTTAGCATAAGATATTATTTAACATGGTAAAAATATGAAACATATTTTTATTATTGAAAAAAAGAGAAATATAATAAAACAAACACAAGTAAATAACCTTAGCAAGAAATAGGCTGTCCCTGTACTATAACAAACACATAAGCAAACTAACTAAAATTGCAAGATATTGATGAGAGACATAGAGTATTTGGGTAAATGGAGAAACGCCATGTTCCTAGAAGAGAAAACTGAGTATTTTTAAAAGATCTTTGTTTCCAAATCAACTTACATACCAGTAAAATCATAATTTGATTTTGGAGGGAACAGAATACAATGGTTCTTGTGTTCAATTAGAATAATAAACAGAAATAAGTAGCCTTTTCCTTTTTTCTATTAAACAAGGAATAATAAGGAAAGAACAGATATTATAACATATAAATGTACGTTAATTAAATATTTTACTACTAACAGAGAATAGAAATACAGATTGATGAAACCCACCTTAGAACCAAACCCTATTCTTTATAAAATATTGATAAGTGATGAAAAAAACATCAAAAATCAATGGAAGGAGTGATTAATTATTCTATAAATAATGCTGAAAACTTTGTTAACTATTTAGAAAAAGAATCTTTAGTCCTTAGAGAATATTTAATCTCACAAAATAATTTGAAATTACATGCAAAAAATTGAACAACAAAATGGTATTTGTCTTCTCAGTAGGCAGGAACCAAAGCACTAAAGTAGTGAGAGCAATAAAAGAAATCAGCTCAAAATGGAATGTTTCATACAATTACATATATAAAACATTAAAACTTACCCACATCAAACCAAAAACTAAAAAGTAAACAAAAAACTAGAAAAGTACTTATAACAAGTATAAAAATTTCAATATCCTAACAGTATAAAGAGCTCTCAGAGATCAGAACAGAACATTATAAATTATCTAAAAAACAAATGATCAGGAGACATTAAGAGGCAAGCAGGAAATGCATCAACAAAGTGAAATACAGATTACTAATAAGCTTGCAAAAAATATTCTAACAGTAACAAAGAAATGAATATTAAAATAAAGCATATTAACCTATACATGAATAAAGATTTTTAAAAGATTAAAATATGGGGAACCAGGGTGGCTCAGTCAGTTAAACATCCAACCCCATTTTGGCTCAGGTCATGATCTCACGGTTCACAGGATTGAGCCCCATGTCAGGCTCCACGCTGACAGCACAGAGCCTGCTTGGGGTTCTCTCTCTCTTTCTGTATGCCCCAACCCTGCTACTGCATGTTCTCTTCTCCCCCCCACAAAAAATAAATAAACTTTAAAAAATAAATAAATAAAAGATTAAGGGGCACCTGGATGGCTCAGTCGGTGAAGCATCAGACTCTTGGTTTCAGCTCAGGTCATGACCTCACAGTTTGTGAGTTCGATCCCTACATTGGGCTTCACATTGGCAGTGTGGAACCTGCTTGGGACTCTCATATTCTCTCTCTCTCTCTCTCTCTCTCTCTCTCTCTCTCTTTCTCTCTCCCTCTCTCTACTCCTCCTCAGCTTGTGCTCTCTCTCTCTCTCTCTCTCTCTCAAAGTAAATAAATAAGCTTAAAAAAATAAAAGATTAAAATAAGTTTTGATAAAGATTTGGACAGTAATGCTCATGTACAGCAGGCAGACATATGAATTGTTTTAAGCTTTCTGGGTAGCAGTTTGGCAGTATGAATCAAGAAGTAATAAAAATATTTATATCCTTCAATCAATTTTTCCACTTTTAGGAATCTCTTTCAAGGGATTAACCAGAGAGGCAGGCGGAGTTTTATTCACGAGTTTTCATTGCAGCATTGTTCATAGCAGGGGGAAAAAAAAAACTCCTTAAATTTCTAACAATAGAGACATGGTTATGTAAATTACAGTGGAGCATATTATAGAATATTGTTCAGGCATAAAAATGTTTTTGAAGGATATTTGATGGCATGGTCAAAAGCATTCAGTATGCCCTCAGTTATATTTTAAAAACTGAGTTATGAATAGAAAAATATATTGTATAAAAATACTCCACAATGTTATTAGAGGTTAGTACTCAAATGTGGGATGGTAATGAATTTTATTTTGTTTCTTAATATTTTCCAACTTATCTGCAATGAGCATATTGTTACTCCATACTTAGAGGAAATATGAAATCTTTCTTTAAAATAAGAACTTATGTAACTCTCCTGCAATGATGTGGGGTTTTGTCTGTTTGCTAGTTTAATCAGAGAAGTCTTTTTGAATAATACTCACCCACGGCCTCTGCAATCATGAAAACGAAGCATATTCCTGTAGCAGCACAGAGTTTCCACTTGGCACAGACTTGCTCGTTTGCTCTGTTCTCTGTGGCCTTGGAGTTGCTGTGGCAGTGATAGATGGCTCCTGAGTCCAGCTCCTCTGGCTTCTCTCCAGGACATTGATTTTTATTCAAGGATTTCTGCTGGAGTTCCACGCTATGGATGAGTTTGACAGAAGCAAGAAGTGAACACGGTTGCAAACAAATACCTCACTGACAGCCCTACCCATTCTCAGAACTGATAGAAGGACATTTGCTAACTAGATAGGAAGTTACAGTTCACAGCTCCTTCTATAAGAAATATCAAGTGTAAGGAACAAGCAAGAAATTTCCTTCTGAAGTCTCAACTACTAAAGGTTTTGCTTTTTTATTCAGCCAAGCTATACCAGCAGTGATTAAGAGATGTTAAAGGAACAGGAGAAAGGAAGCAGATACATTTTGATGCATTTCCTTACAAACTACTCCACTTTGAAAGGATTTTGGACCCTGTATTACAAATTTTAAAAAGCAGGGGTGAAGAGCAATGTTAGATATGTGCGTATGAGCCAGTCTGAAGATTCAAATACTATCACATGCCCAAACTCTTCCTTTCTTCTCCACACCAACACTGTTAATAGATCATAGCACTTTCTCCTGTTGAGCCCCTGTTGACCCCCAGAATCCTTCTTAACACAGCTTTGCACACACTCTCTACCAATCTATCAAAGCTGTATTGTGAGTTGAACCTACTTACACTTCCTAAAGCAGGCAGTATATATCAGTTCTTCTCAAGTATAAAGCATTATTTACAGGCTGGAATAGAATTCTAGCATTTCATAGATGGAAAGATTATAGATACCATTTAGTCAGTCCCATAGTTTTTTTATATATATATAATTTATTGTCAAACTGGCTAACATACAGTGTGTAAAGTGGACTCTTGCTTTTTGGGGTAGATTCCCGTGGTTCATCGCTTGCACCCAGGGCAACAAGCACCCTCCTCAGTGCCCATCACCCATTTTCCCCTCTCCCCCACACCCCATCCACCCTCAGTTTCTTCTCTATATTTAAGAATCTCCTATGGTTTTCCTCCCTCCCTCTCTGTAACCATTTTTTTCCCTTTCCCTTCCCCATGGTCTTCTGTTAAGTTTTTCAAGATCCACATATGAGTGAAAACATATGATATCTGTCCTTCTCTGACTGACTTATTTCACTCAGCACCTTCCAGTTCCATCCACATTGCTGCAAATGGCAGGATTTCAGTCTTTCTCATTGCCAAGTAGTATTCCATTGTATATATAAACCACACCTTTTTTATCCATTCATTAGTTGATGGATATTTGGGCTCTTTTCATAATTTGGCTATTGTTGAAAGTGCTGCTATAAACATTGGGGTACACATGCATGCCCCTATGCATCAGCACTCCTGTATCCCTGGGGTAAATTCCTGGCAGTGCTATTGCTGAGTCATAGGGTAGATCTATTTTTAATTTTTTGAGGAACCTCCACACTGTTTTCCAGAGTGGCTGCACCAGTTTGCATTCCCACCAACAGTGCAAGAGGGTTCCCATTTCTTCACATCCTCGCCAGCATCTGAAATTTCCTGAGTTGTTCATTTTAGCCACTCTGACTGGTGTGAGGTGATATCTCAGTGTGGTTTTGATTTGTAGTTTGTTAGCTGAAGTAATTAAGGTTCAGAGAGGTTAAGTAATTGCCCAAGGCCAAATAGCCAGCAAACAGCAGAACTGGGATTCTGATGATGTTAATAGCATTCAGGATTTTGAACAGTTCCAAATAATCTCCTTTTTTAGAATAGGAACCATTTGGCAATAGGCACATAGAATATTTATATCTATAAATCTTTGCCTTTGTAATGTGATACATACCCTTAGAATAATAATAAAAAAAATGTCATGTAGCAGTGTGGGTCACCAATGGCCATCAACTCAGAGGAGCATGAGAACTAAAAAGGAAGCATGATAGAAGTTTCCCTTCCTTTGTGCAGAGAAGGCAACATGACCAAGACAAGGTCACCAATTGTTCTGGCACTGTTCATATGACCATATGATTTGCTGAAGCCATAGGAAGCTTTGCTTTATTTTATACTTTTCATGAATCTTGTGGTCAGAGAAAACCAGGTGGTGGCCAGGAGAAAGAACTTATTCTGGAGCAGTGCAGAAGGCAGACCAAGGCAGGAATCCCACTAAGGGTGCAGCCTCTGGGCAATGCCACAAGAAGAAAAGTACAAGAAATCTGGCCAATTTTACTTTTAAACCCTGCTTTGTTGTCCCAGACTCTGAGATTAATCAATATGGATTTACTCTGAGCTGAGATTGCTCTTCGAGGTACTAAGCAGGGGATCCAAAGGTGGGCTTCAGAGGGTCCATTGAAATTGGATGCAGTGTGTTCATATGTGTGTCTCTGTGTGTTTTATGGTGGGGGGGGGGATGCAGAATCCCACAGTCTTCTCTGGACTCCTAAAAGGGTCCATAATCCTCCCCAAACTTGAAATCCAAAATTAAAATACATTTCTCATCACCTTATTAGAGCCAAATGGCCTGGGTACCTATAGATGCAGAATAGGCTCTTGACATAAAAAATGATGTGAATCCTAAGAATTTTAAGAAGGTTCTAAAAAGCAAGTGCTATGATGCATCAAAAAACGAATTGTGAATAAATTACCATAGATTCCCACAAATTCAAAGATGGTTGAAGCTCAGAAGGGTAGGAATAGTAGACCCGAGCAAAGATATTTACTGTAGTATCAAAGAAAAAAAAGGGGGGAGAAAAACAGGAGAAATAGGGAAATATTCCAAATTTTTCTTGTAATAGCCTACAAATTTGAGTTTATTTCTTAAAATATGAATTAGAAAATGGAGCTTTGTTTTGTAATCTTGGGGAAGCCTCTCTTTTTCTTTTGTATTTCATTTTTGCTTGATGATAGACATTAAACTCCTTTATTCTATGTCTCTAAAAATAGAGCTGGTAATACTTTTCACCCTCTTATTTCATATGTTGACCATATAAAATCAATCCCATTTTGTACTTTCACATCACTTCTCCCAAGAACCTCCAGTCACTATGACTGTTAGAACAGGAGATGAAAGCTTGGGTCCCACCATGCATTTCCCACACTTCATGTATTCATTCATTCATTCATTCATTCAACAGATATGTGCTGCATGCCTGCAATATGCCTCCACTATCAGAGGTGCTAACGGCACCATAGTCTTTGAGACTAAGCTCCTGACCTAAAAAGCTTGTATCCTAGCAGAGGGACACAAACTGTAAGCCAGCAGATAGTTTCAGAGGCTGTGTGGTATGATGGGCAGTGACTGGGTGAGGGAAGGTGGGGCTACTTTAAACAGAGTGGTAATAGGGGTGCACTTCTGTAGAGATACTGCCATGGTGAGTTCAAGGGTAACTGGGAGTAGACTTACATGCAAGAGAAACATCAAGTGGAGGGTGTTGCTGGGGCAAGGGCACAAAGGTAAGAAAGAGATTGTCTTGTTCAAAAGCTTGGCTTGATGGAAACAGAACTACATATGTGGCCACTGTGGTGTGAAGAAAGAATAACATTGGATGATGTCAGAGAACTAGGCAGATGTTAGCTCATGCACAACTCTGAGCCATTAAAAAAGGATTCACTTGGGCACCTGGGTGGCTCAGTCAGTTAAGCGCCAGACTTCATCTCAGGTCATGATCTCACTGTTAGTGGGTTTGAGCCCCGCGTCGGGCTCTGTGCTGACAGCTCAGAGCCAAGAGCCTGCTTTGGTTTCTGTGTCTCCCTCTCTCTCTGACCCTTCCCCGCTCATGCTCTGTCTCTGTCTCTCCTCTCTCTCTCTCTCTCTCTCTCTCTGAAAAATAAACATTAAAAAATAATAAAAAAGGATTTACTTTTCTTCAAATTCTACAGGAAGGAAGTTGGCAAGTTTTGAGCAGGGAAGTAACATTAGGTGGTTCACATTTCTAAAATGATCACTTTGGGTGATGCTTGGAAGGTTTGAGTATAAAGGGGCAAAACATGGAGACCACGTTTGGCTGAAGCAGAGAGGCTGATGATTTGGACCAGTGCAGTGACAAAGTAAATGAGAAGAAGTAGCCATATTTGAGTGCTATTTGGGACGTAGGATCCACAGGACATACTAATCAATAGCATCAGTTAAGGGGGAATGAGGAAGGGGAGGGACCGGAGGATGGCTCATGGATTTCTGGTTACAACAGCTAGGATAAGGGCATATCAGTTTCAGAGATGGGCTGAGTGACTGGCAGCACAGCGAGGGGGCTGCGAATTTGGGCTCTGACATCCCATTGCTAAGTCACCTCCCAGCTTTACCACTCACTAATCATATGACTGTAAGAAAATGACTTAACCTCTCTGTGCCTCAATTTCCTCAGTGCAAAATGGTGATAATGATAACACCTCTCTCACAGGGCAGCTGTGATATTTTAGTTAATTCATATAAAAATTTCAAAGTGTGTTTGGAACAAGGTAAATGCACCAAAAAATCTGAATTTTTAAGTTAGTCTACCATTTTCACAAACTACATTACATTATTATAATTGTTCTTGAGAAAGAATAAAGCAAGTTTTACTGTGAAATAACTTTTAGGCTAAGCATTTTTATAACAAAGCTTGAATAAACAAAAAGCAGGCTTTTCTTTTGTTGCCCCTTTGTCCACATCTATCATTCTAGATTCTACTCCAATGACAATAAATCATACAAATCATCAGTTTTGTATTAATTGACCCTGGGGCTTGGTTCTCTAATCCTAAGGAGAGGATAAATGTCAAAGAAGGAGAAAACAGTCATAAATCCCTTAACTGTTCCTGGCCCATTTCCCCTTATCAACCACTGTGCTCTGTCTGCACTAGAAAGAGTCCTAAATATTCAGCTCCTGGGACCTTGTCTTGAACACAGTAAATATCAGTACATATTTGCTGAGATTATACTTGATTCGATGTTTATGAAATATATGAGTGATGTGAAGAAGTGTTTTGAGGGGAGAGCTAGAGGGAGTGGAGAATAGAAATGTTTGCAGCATCAGATGTAATTTCTTATCCCAGAACAGGAATTCAGTTTACCCTCTCCTTTTTGAAACAGCTTTATTAAGGTATAATTCATATACCACACATATGACCCACTTATGTATACAACTTAATGGGTTTTAGCATATTTGCAGAGTTGTGCGACCATCACCATAATCTAAGTTAGAACATTTCCATCATCCCAAAAAGAAACCTTGTACCCGTTAGCAATATTTCCCCAATGTCCCAATCTCCTTACATACAACCTTACCCTAGGCAAGCACTAATTTGCTTTCTGCCTCCATAAATTTTCCCATTCTGGACATTTCATATAAATGGAATCACACAGCATGTGGTTTTTATGAATGACTTATTTCACTTAGCATAATGTTTTCAAGGTTTATCCATGTTTTAGAAAGTATCAATACATCAGTACTTTATTGCTTTTTATTTTCAAATAACACTCCATTGCATGGATATACAACATTTTCTTTAATCATTTGATGGGTATTTAGGTGGTTTTGATTTGGGGTTTTTACTTTATTCATAATAATGAATAATGCTGCTATGAAAATTTGTATACAAGCTTTTTTGGAAGTATGTTTTCATTTTTATTGAAAAAATACCTAGCAGTAGAATTCCTGGGTCATAAGGAAACTCTATATTTAACATTTTGTAGAAATTGCCAGAATGTTTTTCAAAACACTATGCTATTATACATTCCCACATTCAATACTTGAGAGCTATCATTTCTCTGTATCCTCACCAACACTTGTTTTTGGTTTTTTGATTATAGCCATCCTAGTGGGTATGAAGTACTATCTCATTGTGGTCTTGACATGCATTTCCCCTGATGGCTAATGATGTTAAACATCTTTCATGTGTTTATTACACATTTGTATATTTTCTTGGAGAAGTGTCTATCCAAAGCCTATTTTTAAATTGGCCAATTTATCTTTTTATTATTGAGTTGTAATTGTCCTTTATATATTCTGATATATTTAATTTGCAAATATTTCCTCTCAATTTGTGGCTTGTATTTTCATTTTCTTCATTGTATTGTTTTCAGAACAAAAGATTTTAATTTTGATGCTCTGTAATTTATCTATTTTTTTATCACTTATGCTTTTGGTGCCATATTAAGAAACCATAGCCTAACCCAAGGTCATAAGGTTTTATGCCTGTGTTTTCTTTTAAGAGTTTTATAGTTTTAGCTCTTACATTTAGCTGTCATTTGTTGTAGCTTTATATTAACTTTTGAAATCAGGAAATGATTTCAAATATTTTTTTTTCAAGTGTGTTTCACTTTTTCTAGGCCCCTTTTATTTCTATATGAATTGTGGGATTATCTTGTCAATTTCTTCAGAAGGCAGATGAGATTTTAGTACTGATTGCACTGAACCTCTACATTACATTGGAGAATATTGCCATCTTAAAATTGTCTTTCAATACACAAACATGGGATATCTTCGCATTGATCTAAATAAAGATCTAAATCTTCTTTAATTTCAGTGTTTTGTTATTTTCAGTGTACAAGTTTTGTACTTTGTTAAATTTATTCCTAAGTATTTTATTCTTTTTCATGCTATTATAAACTGAATTGTTGTCCTAATTGTATTTTCAGATTAGTCATTGCTACCATATAAAAATACAATTTATTATTTGGATATTATCTTGCTACCTGAAGCCTTACTGAAACTGTTCATTAGCTCTAAAGATTTTTAGTGGATCCCTTAGGATTTCTATATACTAGTTGATGTTATCTGCACGTGGTGTTAAGTTTTATGTCTTCCTTCCAATCTGGATGGCTTTTATTTTCATTTTTATTTCTGTCTTGCCTGTTTGCCTTGGCTAGAACACTCAATAAATTGCTGAGTAGAAATGGTGACAATGGGCATCCTTGTCTTGTTCCTGATATTAGGGGAAAGCTTTCAGGCCTTACCACTAAGTATAATGTTAGCTTCAGATTTTCCATAGATGCTTTTTATCAAGTTGAAGAAGTTACCTTCTATTCCTTGTTTGGTGAACACTGTAATGAAAGGCTGTTGAATTTTGTTGAATGCTTTTTCTGCATCTAATGAGATAATCATATGGTGGTTTTTGTCCTTTATTCTATTAATATGGTATATTACTTTGATTATATTTCAAATGTTAAATCAAGAATTCATTACTGGGATAAATCTGACTTTGCCATGGTTTATAATTTTTTTATATCTTGCTTTGTTCAGTTTGTTAGTAGTAGGAGCAGGGATTTTTGAATCTATATTTGTAAGGTATATTGACCTGTAGTTTTATTTTCTTGTTATAGTTTTGTGTTTTGCTATTGGTGAAATATTGAAATATAAAATGAATTGGAAAATGCTAATTCTTTTTTATTTGTTGGAAGAATTTGTGAAGAATTGGTATTAATTCTACTTTTTATGTTGGTAAAAAACACCAGTGAAGACAGCTGAGTTTGGGATTTTCTTTGCATGAAATCTCCTTATTACTAATTCATTATTTTTATTTATTATAGATCCACACAGAGTTTCTATTTTCTCTTGAGTTAGTTTGGTAGTTTGTATCTTTGTATAAATTTTCCATTTCATCTAATATTATATATATTTTATATATGCAATTTATTATCAGTTAAGAGAAGAAAGAAAAGTAAATACACTATCTTTTATAATTACATTTACTGATTCTATTTGGTTTTTATGTGTTGATTCAAATTAATGTCTGGTGTCTTATTTTCAGCCTGAAAAATTTTCTTTACTATTTATTGAAATGTGAGTCTACAAGCAAAAAAACATCTGTTTTTGTTCACCTGGGAATGTCTTCATTTCACCTTCATTTTAGAAGATAGTTTTGCTAGATATAAGATGATTGGTTGACAGCCCTTTTTGTCATTTTCTTTTAGCCCTTTCTTTTAGCCCTTTAAATGTGACATTCTACCACCTTCCATCTCCTTTGTTTCTGCTAGAAGTCAGCTGTGAATCTTACTGAGATGCTCTTGAACATGATGAATCTTTTTCCTCTCTCTTGCTGCTTTCAAGATTTTCTCTTTGTGTTTTCCTTTCAGCATTTTCACTGTGATATATCAGAGTAGATCCATTTTTCCTTAATTTTTCTTAGAATCTGTTGACCATTGTGGATGTGTGGATTAATATTGTCACCAAATTTTGGGAGATTCCAGCCACTATTTCTTCAAATATTTTTCTCCTCCTTTTTTTTCCCCTCTCCTTCTGGTACTCCCATTATGCTTATGTTAGGGCACTTAATGATTTCCACATTTCCCTGAGGTTCTGTTACATTTCCTTCCTTATTTTTTCTCTGTGTTCTTTATATTGCATATCTATTGATCTATCCTCAAGCTCACCCATTCTTCTGCCAGCTCATATCTACTGCTGAGCCCCTTTAACAATTTTTTTATTCTACTTACTGTCCTTTTCTTTTTTTTTAATATGTAATTTATTGTCAAGTTAGCTAACAGTGTATATAGTGTGCTCTTGGCTTCGGGAGTAGATTCCCATGATTCATCGCCTACATACAACACCCAGTGCACCTCCCAACAAGTGCCCCCTCAATGCCCATCACCCATTTTCCCCTCTCTCCCACCCCTCCATCAATCTTCAGTTTGTTCTCTGTATTTAAGAGTCTCTTATGGTTTGCCTCCCTCTGTTTGAAATTAGTTTTTCACCTTCCCTTCCCCTATGGTCTTCTGTTAGGTTTCTCAATGAGTGAAAATATATGATATCTGTCTGTCTCTGACTGACTTATTCTATTTAACATAATGCCCTCCAGTTCCATCCACATCGTTTCATATGGCAAGATTTTATTCTTTCTCATTGCCGAGTAGTATTCTATTGTACTCACACACCACATCTTCTTTATCCATTCACTAGTTGATGGACATTTGGTCTCTTTCCATAATTTGGCTATTGTTGGTAATGCTGTCTTTTCAACTTCAGAATTTCCATTAGGTTCTTTTTCTTTTTTATGATTTCTGTCTCTTTATTGACATTCTCTTCTTGATGAAACATTGCATCATACCTCTCTTTAATTCTTTAAACATGATTTCATTTAGTTCTTTAATCATATTTATAATGACTGCTCTGAAATCTTTGAATTCTAAGTTCCATTTCTGGGCCCTTTCAAAGGAAGTTTCTATTACCTCCTCTTTTATGGATTATTCTTCACTGTTTCTTTGCATGTCTTAAAATATTTTGCCTAAAATTGGATGTTTTAGATAATACACTATAGCAGTTCTGGATATTGATCTCCTGTGGGCCTGTTGTTGCTGCTGTTTACTTGTTTGCTTTTTTATTTGTTTAGCAATGACTTGTCTACTTAAGTGCAATCTATTTCCTCTGACATCCCCTACATGTACAGCTTCTGTTATCATTTGCAAAAGGGTGCAGCCTTGGGGATGCACATAGTCATCTTTACCTCCTACCCCCACCCCAGCCCAGGGATGCTGATCTTTTTTAATCATGTTTGCTGTGATTCTCTCTTTCCATGGTCTCATTGTTAAGCTTCTGGATGCTCTGTTTAAATGGGTATCATATCTAACAGTTGACCTATGTAATCATTTATTGATTAGTGTTTTCAACAATGCCCTGAGGCATAAATCTCTCCACAATCCCATCCAATTAAAGCTGGACCATTTGTTAGTCTGCTTAAGCTGCTATAACAAAATAACACAGACTGGGTAGCTTAAACAACAGAAATTTATTTTCTCATGGTCTGAAAGTCCATGATTAAAGTGCTGGAAAATTCAGTTTCTGGCAAAAGCTCTCTTTCTAGTCTATAGATAGCTGCCTTGCTACATCCTCACGTGGTGGAGAGAGAGAGAGAGATCTCTGGTGTCTCTTCCTCTTTTATGAGGGCAGCAGTTCTACCATATCAGGGCTCTATCCTAATGACTTCATTTAACCTTAATCACCTTTTAAAAGTGCTGTCTCCAGGAAAGTCACATGGGAGTTCAGGCTTCAACATATGAATTTGGGGGATGGGGGATATACAAATATCCAGTCCACAGCAGGCTCCTTTACAGGGAGGGGATATTTAAGGCCATAGGAAGGAGAATGAAGACTAACCAAAAGCTGACACAAAGCTCCCAGACATGTGAGCAAAGCCAACTTGTATCTTTTGGCACAGTTCAGACACCAGCAGAATGCACCCTCATGAGCAAACCTCACTGACCTCATATGGGGCCTTGAGGAAATCCTGACCCACAGAACTATGAATAATAAAATGATTGTGGAGGAAATCAAAGTCTATGTGACCTCAGGAGGAAATAGATTAAGGATTCAGGAGGGCACAAGATGAAAGTGTGTGTGCAGGAGATATGGAGGAGGTAGCAGACACTGAATTCACAAACAGGAGGCATGGATCCAGACCCCAACTCTGTCATAATTAGATATCTGACCTTAAGAAAGGCAGTTTTTCTCTTTGGCATTCAGGTTCCTAACTAATAAATCAGGAATCAGGATAAATCATCTCTCCCACGTTTAACTGTTTTTATATGAAAACAAAATTAAAATGAGTTTGACAGTTTTTATCATCACCATATCCTGAAAATCATACCCATTTAGGAAGTGAAAGAGACTCTGTAACCATAAATGATTGGCTTTATTTGTGTAACAGAGTGTTAATGGTCTATTTTAATGAGAAGGGAAATAGTGTTATTTTAATAACATAGAGATGCTTTATTAATAGTGTCCATAGTGTTAACAATTGGTTGTCTAAAATTTCTGCCTGGGCGCCTGGGTGGCTCAGTTGGTTGAGAGTCCAACTTTGGCTCAGGTCATGATCTCACAGTTCATGAGTTCAAGCCCCGCGTCGGGCTCTGTGCTGACACCTCGGAGCCTGAGGCCTGCTTCGGATTCTGTGTCTCCCTCTCTTTCTGCCCCTTCCCTGCTCATGCTCTGTCTCTCTCTGTCTCTCAAAAATGAATAAAGTTAAAAAAAAAATTTAATTTCTGCCTGACCTAAAATGAGGTTTGGTTATTTATGGTCTTAATAAATCACATCTAATATTATTTTTCTAAGAAAAATAATTTTTATAATGTGAGATAATAGATGTGCTAGAATCTATCATATATTTTTAAACCAAAATTATAAATGTCCTATAAAAAGTCCCTTTACTGTTGTTCAAACATTTGATGCTCTCAAACACAATGTTATTACTCTTTAGAATATTAATTTGGTTCCACGAAACAAACAAAAACATTATACATACTATTAGTGGATTTGTATTCTCTTAAGCTCTGCTCCTAACATGAATTCATTTCAGATTTCCATTCATTCATCCATATGTATTAAGCATGTTTCTCTTTGCTCTTAATTCAGGTTGAACTCCCCAAACACACCAAACTCTTATTCTTATATGTCTCTGTTTTTTTCCAGGCAATTATCTCAGTCTGGAAAATGTCCCCTAACCTTATTTTCTCTCTCTCTCTCTCTCTTTTGTGTTTGTGTGTGTTTCAAATTTTTATTTAGATTCTAGCTGGTTAGAAAATACTATAATACTGGTCTTAGGAGTAGAATTTAGTGATTCATCACATACATATAACACCCAATGCTCATCACAAGTGCCTTTCTTAATACCCATCACCCATTTAGCCCATCCCCCACCCACCTCCCCTCCAGTAACCCTCAGTTTGTTCTCTATAGTTAAAAGTTTCTTATGGTTTGCCTCCCTGTCTCTAACCCTATTTTGTCTGTGGAGTTTTCCTAACCTTACTCTCTAACTCCTTTTCATTTTTCAGTTCTTACTCTAGCACTTCTGAAAAGCTTTGTCTGACCCTTAAAGTCTAGCTAATACCTTTTCTTTGAGATATTCTCATTAAACACCACCAGCATGACACTTGCATAATGTTTTGTAATTGCCTATTCCCTATATAGGTTCCACATTAGACTCAAAATTTCAAGAGGACAGAAATCTGAGAGTAGGAATATCTTCTTCCTGTTATATATCCAGGTGTATTTAATCAATAGTAGTTAAATAAGGGGAAAATAAATGAATATACTGCATGTAGTAATGTGGAGATATTAAATGGAACTAGAACTATATATCACATTAAATTCAGCTATATTTATTATAGTTGTATATATTTGATTATGTTATTTTGTGATTAAGAAAATAGCAATTAATTTAAAGATCAGTATAATCACAATTCAGTCACATAGTTTAAAAGCCTTAATTTTTTTCTAAATGTAATTTAGTAAAATTTACCTAGGACTTTAAAAATGGAATAACTTGAAGAAAAGAAAGGTAAACACATTGGATCGTATATATGCCTATTTTCTGGAAGATAAACTACAGCTGAAAAATATATTAATAAAATGTATCCTTTGTGCACTTAGGATATTTAAGGAATTAAATCCTGAATTCTTCAGGATTTGAATTATACAAGTCAGTCAAAAGTTTACCAAATTTTACAAAATGCCTCTGAGTTGCACAGCAAAAGTTCTCAATTTTGAAGCAGTAGGACCCAAGGGTTTACTGATTCATCAAGACAGAAAATTGTGAAGCAGAAACAGATGTCTGTTACCTGTCTAGGGTGAAGGCATACATCTTAGTGGCTTTGTCATTCACAAGATAAGTTCTTTCAAGAAACTCCATGGTGGTCAGGATGAGAGCTTCTGCTCCTCGCTGTTGTTGTGGCTGCTCTTGTTTACCTCGCTGTCCAGTTTGGGGAGCAAAGCAGCATTACAACCCTTCACCTGCTTTCCAAAGAAAAAATAACAAGGCTTCTGGGATTTAGAATAACAAGCCTCCTACATCAATGTTCTTGGTAGGTCTGCTAAAATTACGGCCTCCTTGGACTGTCAGCTGGTCTCATTCTCTCTCCCCCAGAAACTCCTTTCCTACGGAGACCGACAGGTAGAATCAGGTGAAGTGTGTGTGTGTTTGTGTGTGTGTGTGCCCACGCTTCCCATGCTATCTGATTCCATCGTGCTTCCTCAGAGGTAGAAGAGCTCAAAGGTTTCCTGCTAATTGCTGATGTGGGGGTTTGGTCTTTAGAACACACCTGGGTGAACTGCAGACACCTTTCTGTACAATAGTCTCATGTTTTCCCTTTCTTTTCCTTTCCTTTTTTGAGGGGGCCCTCTCTCTCTCAACCTAAAAGCATTTCTCCTGAGATTTAGTTCTAAGATGACCTCTCAGCAGCCATCAGGATTTACTTCTCCTCTCCTAGGACCATTTTGGGATTTTACGACTGAAGGGAGGACATGGGTCATTAGTTACCGAAGTCTGTAATCTGAAACAGTTCCTGGTGCAGCAGCTTTGAAGCCCTTTTGACAGGCAGGTAAAGGGCAGACTCAGCTTCTAAATACATAACAGCCCTCAATCATACCTACAAGAACTGGAATGATCCGTATTCTCCCTGGCCAGGGTATCCTCTGCTAAGGACAAAAGACTCACTCAAGGAAATTCTATCAGGCAAACAAATGACAACTCAGGAATGGCATCTTCTGAGTTAATCCCAAGAGAACTTCAACCCCCAAACTCCTAGGAATTCCCATTGTATTTCATTATACAGCACTTTCCTTTCCAAGTAAGAGAAGTGACTGTAGCCCAAGGGCAATAGCCCTTTGTGGTAGCATTTGTGTGGAGGCCAAAGAACATCCTGGACCAGAACAGATGCATGTGAGGGGTGAGGGTGCGTGCAGACTGGAGAAGAGGGCATAAATCTCCAACCACTGAGTCTTCATTTCCTTCTCCTTCTGTCAACACTCACTTTCTAGTAAGAAAACTCAGAGTAGGGTAGTCATAGAATTGCCCAGTTGCCCAGCATCTTGGGAATCTGCCCACCATACCGAGCAGAAATCTGCCACAATGGCCTAATAAAATAAATATTGTCTCTGAAGATGAACATGGGATTCAATGGCAGTTGCAGTAGCAGGGAGGGAGAGTCATCTTTGGCTGACAGTGAGAGAATCAGGTCTCCTATCACATCTTCAGTGAAGCTGTACATCTTTAAGATTTCAAACAGTGTCATCCATAACATAAATTCTAAGGTCTTTTCATATGACTCCATTGCCTAACCAATCATTAACTTGGTTCTGACAGATGGAAACCAGATAAATGGCTGGAGGAAGACATTTTTCCTTGCAGGAGAAATTCTGGGTCTAGGGTCAGTAGAGTAATCCAAAGTATTTTTTTTTTCATTTTTCCTTACTCTTTACTTTACAAAGTAATAGGTTATTCTGTGGATGCAAAGCCAGAAACCAGAAAATAATTACTAATCCATCTGTGTGACATATTGCCACATTTTGCAGCTTGAGTCATTTGTGAGCTGTTTCTACCACATATGAGAGAAATAGAATTCAAGTGAATGAATGTCAAGAGTGAAGAAACTACTTAAAATTAGGCTGAAATTCATTAAGAATAAGTGCAAGGAAGAGAAGATAAGCAGTATTCAAATACAGGAAAGAGAATATTTAGCTATAAATATCAATGGGAAAAAATTAATCTGGAAGCCTGAGATTCTACACCGCAAGTTTTTGTCACTAACACATACATAGATGCACAGACATATTTGCACCTGGTCATGATTCTGTGAGCCCAGAGATGTATATTAGGTTATTCATGTGAGGCAAGAATAGGGCGAGGATATTTGAGAAGGGTAGGGTAGTACTGATATGGGGTAGGGGTAAGGTGGAGATGAAAAAAGAGGGAATGGGGACCCAAGCAAAGAAGGACAAGAAAAAAATACCTTCTGTGATCTCTGCTATTTATTTATAAGTTGAAATATATAAAATTGTCATTTTTATAGACCCAATATAGACTAAAATCAGCAATTTCATGATTTACTTAAATAGTGTGCACACATATACACACTTATAAAATGTATATGTGTACATGTGTGATACATTTAAAAACAAAAATTAAATATGCATATGTTTAAAATATTAAGAAATTATTTTCATCAAATATTTGTGAATTTCCAAGTGCTACCCTTGAAAATAACTACTCCCTTGTAAACCAAAATTTCTGGTGTAAGTAGCATAAAAGCAGCAAAGAGTGGGTTACAGCAAATAAAACTTTTATGTTAAAAAAAAGTAAGTTTTCACTGCTATAAATTTAGATGTAAATTATGACTAAGAATTGCTTGCATGTCACATTGTGTGAAATATTCACCTGTTGATAACTTTGTCATCTTATAAACTCACTTGAACTACACCATTATCTCTTCCCCCTCAGTATTCTGTCAGCACAATATTTATAAAGAATTTCCCGTCCTTTCTGACTAACCTTTGTCCCACTTGGCATGCACTGCCCACCAACGACCAATGGCCCTAATCAGACTCACAAAAGTCACAAAATATGTATTTGGAAAGCAACATGGATCAAAAAAAAATCCTTTCTCCTGTTGACAGTCTTGGTGTGCATGATGTTACTTTTCCCAGTTTCCTAGGCAACCAGCTTCCAAACCATCCTGAATTACAGGTTGTCCTCTCCGCCTACTCACCATCACAAGCTTGTAGCAACTGAAGGGGCAAAATGCAATTTATAGCAGTTACCTCTGGGAATAAATATTCTGTCAGCTACAAGAACATCACTGACATGACTAAAGAACTGGTTCAGCTCCCCAGTGCTAGCTGTTGTTGGCAACAATTTCTCAATAGGATTTTACAAATAGTAGCTAATACCTGTGCAAAAATAATCTACACATGTGTCTTACACATCATTTGATATTTTACCTGCAGAAAGGGTGTATTTATGTAAAACTACCATGATCATCCCTAGACACTAAAGTACTGAGTTCTCAGGGCGCCTGGGTGGCTCAGTCGATTGAGCATCTGACCTCGGCTCAGGTCATGATCTCAAACAGTTCATGAGTTCAAGCCCCCTGTCAGGCTCTGTGCTGACAGCTCAGAGCCTGGAGCCTGCTTTGGATTCTGTGTCTCCCTCTCTCTCTGCCTCTCCCCTGCTAATTCTCTGTCTCTCTCTCTCTGTCTCTCTCTCTCTCCCTCTCCCCCACTTCTCTGTCTCAAAAATAAATAAGCATTAAAGAAAAATTTTTTTAATAAAGTACTGAGTTCTTGAGATTTGCATTCCCAAAATTTGAACTCATATTTCAGAAACACTTCATATTGCCATTGTTCACATGTACCTGTCTTTTAAAAATAGACATGAAAATGTGCTTGTTTTAAAATAATAATGTGGATTTTCATTCTGTTTGGCATGTTCTTGTTTGTGTGGAAAGGCAATGTAGTAAAGTGGTTTAATGCATGGGCTTTCAAATCAGAATGACTTAGTTTCAGTTTCTGCTTTGACCAATTCCATACATGTGTGACTTTGAACAAGTTATCTGGCCTCTGTGGTTTTCAGTTTCTCATCTGTAAAATGGTACACTAGTGGAGTCCCTCTTTACAGAGTGCTTATGAAGAGTAAAAGAGATAATGTCTATAAAAGTTCTTAGCATGATATCTGCCATATAACCAGTGTCATATAGAAGTGAGTTGCTATGGACTTGACCATGTCTAAGTAAAATGTCTTGGCTGTCCCTGAAAAACTGGCCCCAGTCTTAGCAGAAGGCTAAGAATTACCCACGAACAGAAGAAATCATCAAGGAAGTAGAAGTTATTGCAAAGAAGACCTGGGGACTTGAACCTGTTGTCAGCTCTATGATTTGGGGAAAATCCCTCAAACTCTCTAGGCTCAATATTCTCAAATAATCTGTGATTTGTGATTTCTCAAATAGATTCATGCTTCCCTCATTCTACCCACTTAGCAGCCAAGTGCAATTCCGAATGTGTCCTCCATAAAGAAGGACACAACAGGAAGGAAATGAGAACTCAATCAGTGTAATCACCTGCTGAAGATTCTAGACTTCTGTATTCCCACACAGACTGTAAAGATATTATTTCTAAGCTTGGTAGCATTTCCTTAGCAAGGTGGTTTTATGGTTATTACTACAATGTGGGCTTTTCAAAAGCTCCATCCAGGAATGTGAAAACAGAGACATTGAAAATTTAATTGGATTGTATTTTAAAGAACATTGTGAAAATTTCATTTTAATATAAAGTAAACATGTATAAAACACAAGCCATTTCCTGATATTTCATACTTTACGTGATAATAGACTGAAAGCCATCTGAGTTTTATTTTCTTCTTGATAAATTGGGACTATATAACTCTTTCTTTTGCCATTTTTATTTTTAAAAAGATTGAGCTATAGAAATGTTTCAGTGCAAATGCAATTTGTATTTGCTGAAAAAAGAAAAACTTGATAAAATATTGATACTGAAACAATAAAAGAAGTACTTTATTAAACCTGATAGATGCAAATAAATAATACAAAAATAAACTAGCACTGTTTTGGTAGAGAGGAGTACTGGGACTAGGTGATTAAAATGTTTATGAAATATATATTTTATTGATTAGCCTCCATGTACCACAATGCCTTTTACAAGCACTCTTCAGTCTTAAACTAATTAACCCTTAAATGCACTCTCCAGAATAGTTATGGTTTATTTTGTCTTGCAAACTCCAAAGTAATTGTGTGCTGGCTTCACATTCTCACAACTGTATATGTCTCTCTTTTTTATTTTATTTACTTTGGCAAGCAAGAGAGGCTTCCAAGGGCCCAAGCCATGATTTTAAGGCATTAGAATAAGAAAGGTACAAGAAAGAATAAGAAAGGGAAAATCATGATTATTTCAATAGATGCAGAAAAAGCATTTGACAAAATACAACATCTATTTATGATTAAAAATTCCCAAAAAAACACGGAGGGAGTGTATCTAAACATAATAAAGGTCATTTATTATAAGCCCATTAATGATGAAAAGCTGAAAGCTATTCCTCTACGATCAGGGGCAAGACAAGGATGTTCAGTCTGCCACTTCTATTCAGCATAGTGTTGGAAGTCCTAGCTAGAGCAATCAGGTAAGAAAAAATAAATAAAAGGCATTTAAATTGTAAAGGAAGAAGTAAAACTGTCACTATTTGCCTAGAACATGATATTATATACAGAAAATTCTGAAGACCCCGGCAAAAAACTGTTAAAACTAATAAAAAAAATTCAGTAAAGGTGTACAATACATAATCACTACACAAAAATCTGTTGTATTCCTATATAGTGATAATGAACTAAATGTTCATTAGAAAACTAAATGTAAAAAAAACAATCCCATTCTTGCATCAACAAGAATAAAATACCTAGGAATAAATTTAAGCAAGGAGGTGAGAGACAAGTATATTGAAAACTATAAGACATTAATTGAAGGAGACACAAATAAATGAAAAAATATCCCATGCTCATGGATTAGAAGAATTACTATTGCTAAACTGTCCATACTACCTAGTGAATCTAGTCAACATAATCCCTATCAAAATTCCAACGGCATTTTTCACAAAAATAGAACAAAAAATCCTAAAATCTATATGGAACCACAAAAGACTCCAGGTAGCTAAAGCCATTTTGAGAAAGAACAAAGTTGGAGGCATCACATAATCCAATAGAGATTAGACTCTAATATAGATTTCAAACTGTATTATAAATGTATAGTAATTAAAACTGTGGTATTAGCATAAAAACAGACATATAGATGAGTAGAACAGAATAGAAAGCCCAGAATTAAACCCACACACAATGGTCAATTAATTTACAACAAAGGAGCCAAGAATATACAATGAAGAAAAGACAATCTCTTCAATAAATGGTGCAGAGAAAACTGGACAGCCACATGCAAAAGAATGAAACTGGACCACTATCTGACTCGACATATAAAATTAATTCAAAATAGATTAAAGACTTGAACAAACGACCTGCAACCATAAAATCCTAGAAGAACATATAGGCAGTAAGCTCCTTGACATAGGTGTTAGTGATGATATTTTGAATCTGACACCAAAAGCAAAAAAACAAAAGTAAAAATGAACAAGTGGGACTACATCACACTTAAAACCTACTGCACAGCAAAGAAAACCATTAACAAAATGAAAAGGCAACCTACTGAATGGGAGAAGATAGTTGCAAACCATGTATCTGACAGGGGGCTAGTATCCAAAATATATAAAGAAATCATGCGATTCAATAGCAAAAACTATAATAATCATTAAAAAATGGGCAGAAGGTCTTAATAGACATTTTCCCATAGAAGATATACAGATGGCCAATAGGTACATGAAAAGATGTTCTGTATCATTAATCATCAGGAAAATGCAAATCAAAGCCACAATGAGGTATCGCCTCACACGTATTAGGATGGTTATTATCAAAAATATTGGAAATATCAAATTTGGCAAGAATGTAGAGAAAAGGGAACCCTTGTGCACTGTTGGTGGGAATGTAAATTGGTGGAGCCACCATGGAATAAAGTAGAAATTTAACTAGAACTATGGTATGATCCAGCAATTTGTTTATCCAAAGAAAATAGGAAAATTAATTCAAAAATATATATGAACCCCCATGCTTTTTGCAGCATTGTTTAAGATAGCCAAAATATGGAAAAAAACCCAAGTGTCCACCAATGGATGAATACGTAAAGAAATTGTGGTATGTGTATATAATGAAATATTATTCAGCCATTAAAAAAAAGAAGGAAATATTGCCATTTGCAACAATGTGGATGGTCCTCAGGGGCATTATGCTAAGTGAAATAAGTCAGAAAAAAATAAATCCCATATGGCCTATCTCGTATATAAAATTTAAAATATTTAATTAAATTTAATTTAATTAAAAATTAAAGTATTTAAATTTTGTATATATAAGTATATATACAAAAATCTAAGTTCTCTCGTGGGAGAGAGGGAGTGGTGGGAAAAATGGGTGAGCTATTTTTATTTTTTAGTTTAAATAAATTTTAAATTTTTTTTAAAAGTTTCAATATTCCTCCTGATTCTTATCACCTAGTTCCTTAGAAGCTAAAAATATATGTAATTTATTTTAAAAAATGGCAAAGAAAAAACAATGATGTTAGCAATCATTTTGGCCTATGTGTACTGACCTTCTCTATTTGAGAAGGTCAAAGATTAGCTGTCTAGTTAGACTGCAGATGAATTAAAGATAATTTAGGATGTTGATGACAAAACTGGTATATATCCTTATTCAATCAGCTTGAATAAAGGTGATCATCATTGTATGAGAAAAAGTTAACCAGACAAAAACAACCAGAAGGAAAAAAGTGTAATTGAAATACTTGAGAAAAGATTTTTCAAACTATCATTTCAAACTTCTATGAGGTAGAAGATTATTTTGTTCTTTTGGGGCTACCAGAGGGGAAAAAATCCATCAATTGACTGCCTTTTGCAAGAGATCTAAATAAATTTTAAACAAACAAAATCAGAGCTTTATAATGATTCAAAGCCCGATTTTACTTAGAAGGTATCGAGTGATTGCTATGAGCCAGGCATCTCACTCAACTCTAGAGAGCTTATATATGTATAAGCTCTCTCTCTATATATGTGTGTGTGTCTGTGTGTGTGTCTGTCTGTGTGTGTATTTGTTAATTCATTTAGCTAGACTCTGTGCCAAGCACTGATGGAATTAATAAACTTGACAGAGTCTCTTCCCTAGAGTCATTACAGGAAACAATTCACTGCAACAAACTTCTTTGACAGTAGGGAGACTAGGACTGACAGCTTTAATCCTAGGGGAGTGTGCATGAAGGAAAGTACTCAAGGCTACCAGGGGAGGCTGCCCTTAGGTGGTGAGCTTGCAAGCTCTTGAGGATGCTGGTCCTTAAGAGCTCTGCATTGAGAGGAGGACCCTCGTGCATGGCTGGCCAGGGACCTTGGTTTCCAGAAGGATCACTTTTCTGTCGTCTCTATGGGTCCTTTTCATCCGATTAGTTTTTCTTTCCCTTGCTGATTGCTTCTTACATCCAGTGGAGACAAACAAAGTGTCACCTAGAGGTGGTTTCTGCCCATCCAGCCCACTGCTGTCAGGTGTCTGGCAGATTAAGTTTTGCAAAAGGTTTTTAGGAGACTTTGTCTCTCTTACCCATCTGCATTTTGTTTTCCCTGGTCCTATCTCTACTCTTTTAGAAGCAAAGGTAGAGTTTGGAACTGCAATCTCTAATTTTCTTTATTTTATTAATTTTAATTTTTATTTTTGAGAGAGGGAGAGAGAGAGAGAGACATAGTGTGAGTGGGGGCATGGGCAGATAGAGAGGGAGACACAATATCCGAAGCAAGCTGCAAGCTCTGAGCTGTCAGCACAGAGCCTGACGTGGGGCTTGAGCTCACGAACCACAAGATCATGACTTGAGCCAAAGTCAGAAGCTTAACCAGCTGAGCCACCAGGCACCCCAGCATAGTATCTAGTTTTCAAGGAAAGAGCTTATGGAGGATTACTCCTCAGAGTGGCTGAGTATTTGTCTATGACACAACTTCAGAAAGCCAGTCTATCTCTCAGTTTACATAGAAAATTTCAACCAATCTAAGTTTTATTCTGTTTCTGGCTTCAGGACAACAATCCCGTTGGTCTGTTTTGTCTAATCACCAGAATTTTATTTCTGTTGTTACTGCTTTTGGACATTTCTTGGATGTTTGATACTATTATCTGGGCATTTTTATTGTGGCTGACAAACACTTGTATTGGTCTGTCTGGAAAAGTACTTCCCTATTTGAATCATAAAAAAAAAGTAGACAAAAACATACTTTCTGATATTTTAGCTCCTTGATCTATATATGCACAGAGCATCACTAAAACCTAAAGCATTGAATTCCTGAATTAAACAAGAGAGAGAGAGACCCCTTTGTCATTATCTGGAATGCTACCATTTAATTTTTATGAGTACCGTTTACTTTCCTTTAGTGAAAGACCTTGAGGGGCCTTTCGTCTTATGAGAAGGATTTTCACACAAGTCCCCAGATGAATGCCAAGAGAGCAAAGACATAGCTCATCTTCTCCTCTGAATCTCGAAGTCTGGATTTATTTGACTCGAGGCTGACAAGACTGCCTCTCAGGAGATAGTCCAGAAGACAAGACAAAAGCCGCCTGGAAGCTTTCCCCTGAAAGACTGAGCCATTGCTTTTCACATCAAACCCAAAATGCATCAAGGGACGGCAGGTGGGTTTTCTGCTTGGAAGCACAACCACAAGGCACTGCTTACTAATTCATCTCTTCTTTTGGTGTTAGTGAATTTGCATCCAGTGAGTCAACATTTTCAAATGCTGCTAATCCAATTGTAACAGGTCTCTCCACCACCATCAGGGGATGTGTTCTTTGAATTTGCATCGAGTGCACGCAAGTGAGATATCATATTACCTTTTGCAATCCTAAATTCCCAACTTGATCACCCAGATATTGGCCACTGAGCAGGTGATGGGAGCCTGTGTCTCCCTCACGGTCAGCTAACTCCAAAAGAGAACAGAAATATGTATTTAATTGTAACAGGCAAGTTATGGAAAAATATTGCATTTTGTAACAGCTTATTTTAAGCTTTAAGTACCTAGGGTAATAATCGCCTTTACCCTTCAGAATTTAAAACTAAGATTTTTCTCTCAGTCTTCAACAGAATTGTGATAATTCATCATTTGCAGAATAAAAATTTCATTTTAAACATTATTAATGCCCAGATTAAACTGCCACAAAAACTAATATCCAAGGCACAATGACAATGTCCTCATATTTTCGGTATTATTTATTCGACAAAAATCCATACGACAAAGAGTTTTTGATAGAAGTTGGTTACTTAGAGTGGGGTTTGGCCTATCCTGCACGTCCTAGTCACAAGTTAGTTTCCAGGGAAGCTAGTAAGTAATGTCAGGTGCCTTTTGGCCATTTTCTACTGAAGGAAGAAGGAGAAATCGATTCTATGATTAATGTAATGTCCCAAAGAACACTAATTCTTCACTACTTCTTAGAATCATCATTATTATGGATGCTGCTGTCAGCAAATGAAGAATGGTTCTTCATCTGCTTTCTACCACACAGCCATTTCTACCTTAGCTTATTAATAAAGACCAGCCCTCCAGCTGAAGTGAAGTATACTGATCAGTCTTAAGATTTGAACGCGTTGGACTCATTGTCTGTTCACATATATCCTTTCCGCTGTTGACAGGCAAGATCACAGGCCTCTCAGTGTATCATTCTAACCCCTTGATCACTCGCTGCTCATTCAAAGTCTCTGCTGGGTAGAAGAGGTTATTTATTTCTACCCAAGGGCTTAGACAACAGGGTATATTTCCACATATTAAACTCTTCTCTGAAGGTATGTCTTCTCAGAACTATCATGTTTGACACCTGAATCCAGCCCAGCCACCCATTTTAACTAATACTATTCGGGAGAACATGCTACCATACCAAATGTACCCAGTCAGTAAATTTGGGGGCTGCAAGATCTCAGTCTGTTCCTTTCGCTGATTTTCAGTATGTCAATCAATAGATAAGTTTGCTTCTTTCTGCCCCAATTTCCTAACCAGAAAACTTTGAATGACAGTTACTGGGTCACCTCAGAAGACTCTTGTGAGTAAAAATAATCCTTTTCCTCCTACAAAGGTAACAAAACAATTTCCAAGTACTTAATATTATTAAATACATTAAAATTTGAAATTTTATTTGTAGATAAAATAAGCAAAATGTACCAGAAGGTAAATACCATGTAAATAAAATTTAAACATACTTTTAGTTTAAAAAGTAAAATATATACACAGCAAAATAAGTTTAAGATTCAAAAAGATAGGCAATGGACAATTTGTCCTCCAGCTAAGATTGTAGGCCAGGATTCAGGGAATAAATCAGTTTTAAGATTAAATTGAAGGGGCGCCTGGGTGGCTCAGTTGGTTGAGCGTGAGACTTTGGCTCAAGTCATGATCTCGTGGTTTGTGTGTTCCAGCCCCGTGTCAGGCTCTATGCTGACAGCTCAGAGCCTGGAGCCTGCTTTGGATTCTGTGACTCCCTCTCTCTGCCCCTCCCCCACTCAGGCTCTGTCTCTCTTTGTCTTTCAAACATTAATAAATGTTTTAAAAAAATTTTTTTAAAGGATAAACTAAATGTCTTCATGGAACCCTTTGTGCACTTATAGATACACACATACACACACTTTTTTTCTTTTGTAGTCCAACTCAATGTACATTTTAGAAATAATTTAAAATCCTGTCCACAGTTAATTACATACATGTCATTTTTAATTATTAATAGACTGTATTTTCTACAACAGTTTTAGGTTTACAGAAAAATTAAGTGAAAGGTACAGAGATTTCCCACATACCCCATGTCTCCACACATGCATAGCCTCCTCCATTATTAACATCGGGACCGGATTGGTACATTTGTTACAAGTGATGACCCTACATCGGCACAACATTATCATCCAATGTCTGTAGTTTACATTAGGGTTCAGTCTTGGTGCTGTATATTCCATGGTCTGGACCAATGTATAATGACATGCATCTACCATTGTAAGGTCACACACCGTGGTTTCGCTGCCCTGAAGTTCACTCACACACACTTTCTTAAGCCAGATTTGTCCGTTTTTTATGAGGCTGCTGTTTGGTGAATGTTAAAGTAACATCGATAATGAAGCTATTTCTTTCCTTTTGCTTTTGCTGGGAGACTCCCAGCCTGTCCTCTACCTACTGGACCACTAAGATTTGATGGCTGTCACTGTTCCATGACTCCCCCATGAGCCAACAGCACATACAATTCCGCATCCACCTCATGACTTGTTTACTAGCAAACTGAACAGGCTGAAATTCACAGAAGTCGCTTTCATTGGGAAAGAAATGAAGAAGAAAGCAAGAAGCTCTAGGAGAGAATTCAGCTCTGTTGCTCAACTCAGCAATTGGTTCATCAATCGATCCTCCTCTTCCTCTCAAGCCTTGATAACATTCCCATTTCTACTAGCTAAGCTCTAAGTTTATGCTAAGCGCTAGTGATTTAGACAAGCATTATTCCTGCTGTCTGAGAATTTATAATCTAAAGGAGAACTGCCTTTGAAAAGCAATCCATTTGGTACTGGGTGACATATCATAGTAATCACAAACTATCATCACAAACTAGCACACATGTCACAGTACTGCCAACATATTTATACTTAAAATATATAACATTCATTCACAAAACCTGAGCAGAGTGAGGATAAAAGTGACTATCACCAACCCAGTTTACCTTCTAATGCCAACACTAGAAATTAGAAGCTCCTGTCTTAGACCCTTGGGTTATTAGATCTGGCTCTGTCGATCAAAAACAATATTACACATCACACATTATCTTATAGTTTCTCATGGCCTTTAAAAGAAAATCTCACTCTCCAGGGCCTGAAATTACAGACACTGAAGCTTTTAATATCGCCCTGTAGATTCAGGCAATTCAAACTGAAATTTTTACTTTGTCATATGAATCCAAATATTTTCCTGTCGTTCAGGGAAATGTCACGAGAAGGTGAATCTTTTCTGGCTTCGTCTAATTGTGAAAGTAATGACAGTGCACAAGAAATAATATCTCTTCCAACACCCTAAGGGCAAAATTATCGCTCCGCTTTGCCTATCTTTTTTATGGAGAGTTTGTGTTATTGCTCTTCAGCATGGTGTTTACAAACACCCAGCAACTTATTATTCAGTAGATGAGAAGCAATGGGAAGGCTACCAAAAAAAGTAATTTAACTAAGACATTAAGTAATGTGAAAAGACTAATTAGAAGTGTGACTTGCCCATCATTTTCCCTAAGAACTTCCACAGGAGACTTCTTTCTCCTAGGTTTCCAAAATAAATGTGGTATGTTTGATAAACAGACTTCAGAGTTGTTTATCTAAAATGAACACCTGAGGATGTGATAATGGTCTTATTGTAATCAACAAAACTAGAGGACAGGTCCAGTGGCCTCTCTTCTAGAAAGTAGCATGTGCATAACTGATTGTGGATAGTTCCCACTGAACTGGTTACCTCATTTTTAAAATTGGCATTCCAAAAAGTAAGCTTACCCCACCTGGAAATGGCCCTTTTAGACACCTCCCCAACACTGTTTCCTCTTCCTGGAACACTCCCTCCCTCTCTGGCTGTGCACAAGGATGCTACCTTCTCATCTTAAGGTCTCAGCTCAGATATCACCACCTCAGAAAGCCCTTCTCAGATCTTCCTGTGAAAAGCAGTGTGATCTCAGCCACAACCCGTTTCCCTCCACATTGCACTTTTCATCTCCTTCAGAGATCTTATCACTCTCTCTGTTTTACCTTCACAATGTTTTTGTTTCTGGTCTCATCCACTCCTATGAGAATGTAAGCTCTTGGAGGGAACGAGTTCTGTTTCACACTGTTCTATCCCCGGTGCTCAGTATAGAGTGTGTGGTATATCATGGGTTAATAATACAATGTTTTAATCAGTGAATGGAGGAATGAATGGCTGGCTGGCTGGATGGATGGATAGAACATACTGGTGAGAAATATTACATAGGGATTGAGGGTAAACTATTTGAAGTCATGAAGACTTTGGGTATCACTCTACTCACCAGGTGGATCATCATAACCTTTCTCAATCTGTTTTCTTGTCTGTAAAATAGGAATAATTAGATTTTTTTCATAGGATATGTGTGTGGGGGGGTGGGAATTATGAAATGGGACTGTAGGCATCACCATTCTAAAACGATACATATGTGTGTGTGTATCTCCTATGAAAAAATATAGATATACACATATAGATATACATATATATAATTATAAAGATGAACAGCAGTAATTTTCTTAAAATTTCTTTTAATGTTTATTTATTTCTGAGACAGAGCATGAGTTGGGGAGGGACAGAGAGAGAGGGAGACACAGAGGGCTCTCAGAACAGAGCCCGAAGCGGGGCTGGAACTCACAAACCGTGAGATCGTGACCTGAGCCAAAGTCGTTCGCTCAACCAACTGAGCCACCCAGGCCCCCCTAACTGCAGTAATTTATATAAGATTCATTTCACATATAAACTGAATAGTAACTACTTAATAAATAAGGGATAGCCATATTAATACTTCATATATAAAGCCAGCCTGTAATCAGGCAATTCTGACTGATCAAATATGAAAAAAATCACAAAGTACTTTCAGATCTAGTTGTTAAGTCAACTTATAAGGAGAAAAGGCTATCATAGATTGGGCTTTTTGTCCTTTTAAAAAAATTTGAAGTTGGCAGGAGTATTAAGCTTGAAATTGCATGGTTAACTGGCATGTCTTAGCTTTATCTATGCTTCCTTGAAGGGGGAAAAAAAGATAGTAAGAGAGAGGGAATCATGCAAACTGACATATTATGGAAACAAAAAGGACAACTCTGACATTTACTAGTTAAAATATAACACAACTAGATGCTACTTTAATTAATTTTTTCTTCTTAAAATACAGAAACTTCATTGCTTACTTCTTTTACTAAACTTGCAGGGTATACTTCATTCTGGTTCTCTTTAAACTTCTAAGTACATTTGGACAGTATATATGCATTTAAAAATATATGTGGAGAGAGCCAATTCATTGTAGGCCATGAGGAGTTCTGCCCTGTTTCTCATTGGTGCAAAACTAATTGGGTTTTCCCAGTCATCGCACAAATATTTATTTTTCTATTTTATAATCCTCATAATTGCAGCTGAAATTAGAAGAGGGCACAACCACCCGGCAAGTCTTTGAATTTCCAAGCATCCTAGCCACATTGGTTTCCCAAGCCTCAAAAGCCATTGCTAAGAGAAGTCCTTTGCTGTCCACAATGCCACCCATTGATGGCACCAATTTCCCATGCACATCTCTATTCATAACCACATTTGGTGTTTTTTTCCCTTGAGCTAAGAAGAAATTCCTAACATATTCATGTTTCCTAAGGCTCCAGAAGTAGGAATGAAAATTGGTGGCATAAATCCCTGGTTCCTCCACTGACCACACTGGACTTACACAAATCCGAGCTGGTGTCTCTTTGTGTGAAATGAAGAAGCAATGATGAAAAGTATAAGAACATAGAAAAATTAAAAAGAAAAGAGTCAGGGCGCCTGGGTGGCGCAGTCGGTTAAGCGTCCGACTTCAGCCAGGTCACGATCTCGTGGTCCTTGAGTTTGAGCCCCGCGTCAGGCTCTGGCCTGATAGCTCAGAGCCTGGAGCCTGTTTCCGATTCTGTGTCTCCTTCTCTCTCTGCCCCTCCCCCGTTCATGCTCTGTCTCTCTCTGTCCCAAAAAAGATAAATAAACGTTGAAAAAAAAATTAAAAAAAAAAAGAGTCAAAAGCCATAAGATAAAGTTATATTTCCAGTTTGGGGGGCTAGATTCAAATATCTCTATATATGCAACAAAGAACTTTCTTAAACACCCAGATTTCTTAGCCTGCTAAGAATCTTAAATATATGCTGATATAACTAACTTGGGGTCTCCTGGCCCCCTAAGACATTTGGCTTTGACCCTGAATTCAATGGCCTATGGAAATCCAAAATCTTCCCTTTATTCTGGCAGTTTTGGGGGGGTAACAGGAAGGACACAGCAGTAGGAAGATATCTGGCTCAAAGTTCTGCTTCCATGTAAACTGTCCTCACTTAGCAATGTATTACACCAGAAAAGAAACTCTCCTCCACTTTTTTCCACAGAAGAAATCTATACACTCAGTGCACTAATGAATGTAGAATATTTACTGAAGATGGAGGCCAAGGGTGAAGGAAGAAGTTAAATTGCAGCCATTGGAAATTATGAAATGGGACTGTAGGCATCACCATTCCAAAAAGATACTTCAGTCACTTTACTAACAGGGTTAAAGATTTTCGCCCATCTTTCATTCATCTTGTCTCAGTCTCTCCATCTTGCTGATTTGTCACTTCATTCTTTTCTGTTCTTTTCTCCTCTTCCTCTTAATATCATAGCAAATTCTTAAACGTATCACCTTCAGAGTAATTCAAGGATAATCTTCTGTTGTCAGATTATGTAGTTCTCTACCCTCACATTAAAATGTGTATTGAGATATTTTCCCAAATGAGAAGAGTTCTTTCACTAAAAGGAGTTCTAATGCTAGAATTTTGGTATCTTGACCTTCTTTTCCCTCATTTCATTAAACAGTACTATATACATGGTAATCATTCCTGCCATTCATTGATTTTCAATTGTCCTCTCTTTCTGGACATAGGGGAGAACCTCCCTGCCCTCTTGAAATTGGATGTGGTCATGTTGCTAATTACCAGTGGGTTAAGAATGAAAGTTACATAAATTACTGCCTGGTAATGAGATATGTCATCTGAGGAGAAACATGTTGCTTTGTTTCTGTAAACATCTGAGATCTGTGGCTTGTTTGTTTTGTAGCATAATCTAGCTTCTAACACAGTATTCTTATCACAAAGGTTTGGCACAACCCCTTGCTTCTTATGGCAAAAGACTGCATTTTCTTAGACTAGCTTTTACTATCAGGGAATGAGCACATAAAACAAGTTCTACCCTTTGATAATGTTCTCTGTAAGTCTCAAAGCCTGAAAAGGTATCATTTGGGGAAATTTGCCCATCCATTCCCCCCCTCCCCCACCTAGTTTTGCCTCGGCTTGGACATTGCCTATCAAGGTCCCATCAAATGAAACTAAACAAACATTGCAAACAAAAAGATGATAGAAGGGAAGCTTTACCACAACAAGTCAATATATTGGTTATACTAGCTAATACCCAGTGCTGGATCTTTGTTCAATTTCTTCATCAGTAGTTTCCAATATCTTCAGTGTCCTCTTTGTGGTTTGTAGCACAGCATTCGAAAATGAATTGAGGAATTAAAATAAGCAACTATCTCATATGGGAAGTACATTAAGAATGACATGTTGTGTTCTGAAACTAGAATGCGCTAATATTTCACAACTGTGTAAATTTACTAAAAAGCCCTGAAGTGTACCATAAAACAAGTGAATTTTCTAGTAAGTAAATCATACCTTAAAATGCTATTAAAAATTACCAAATTAAATATGTGATTGCTTTAAATAAAGCATAAATTCAAAAGTCAACTATTGCCTTATGTTATGAAATTTTCATATTACTCTGCGCAAAAAAAAAAAAAACCCACAAACTTTCATTTCAGCATTTCAGGAAGTAGGATGATGTCCTCAGGGTATTAATGGCTAATAATAAAATTAGTTCAGGTTCCTAATTAATGTTACATTTAAAGGTTCCGTCATGTTAGTTTAATATTGATAGACTATTTATGTAAATGTCATTGTTCGTCTCATTCTGATGCCTGTTTATGCCTTGCATAAAGTCAGGGAGATCCCATGTTTAAAACATGAAGGCATCTGGTCAGGGGAGGAGACCTTTAGTCTCTATATCATCCGAGTAAATGGGAAGGTTTCAATGTCGGCACATTCTGTCTGTTGTCATATATTAAAACTTAGGTCCAAGAGAAGATAATTAATTGCCCAGTGGTAAGGAGCAAATAGTGAAGGTGAAACAGATGGAGCCTGGCCTGAGGTACACCGTTTAAGGTGAGACAGAAGATAGAGAAAGTTGCCATTAATTCATTCCGCTATAAATGTTTGCCGCGTGCCTACTCTGTGCCAGGCAGTGTGCTCCATGCTGAAGCTGTAACGCGATTGAGCCGAAAAGGTCCCTCTCCGAGGGAGTGTGTTTTCTTATGGTCTAAAGGAATGCCCAATTCAGTGTCAGAGCTAATGAAAAGTTCAGTCGTGATCTGGGGAGAAATCAGCTCAAGGGTTTTCATATGGAGGTGGAGAGCCCCATGGAGGGGAACAGAGACTGGCGTCCTCTGTGGGAGAAAGGGCAGAGTGTGGCCATCAACACGGATGCAACACTGCAAGGCTCTGTGGTCCTCACTTCCAGGAAAGGAGACTAGGGCTTCAGTGAGAGGTCAGGCAGCTCAGGGGGTCTTCAGTGGACACCCAGAGCTCATTCGTGGTGTGGAAGTTAATAAAGCTAGCAATGAGTCTTATTAAATGAGAGTATGAGAATGTTTAAAATTGCCTGCCTCCACTGTGGGTTCATCTGGAGCCCACAGGGGACATCTTCCCTCGGATGCAGAGTTCTTGTAGACAGTGAGCCCTGCTGCTGCAAGCTGTGATGAGTACAGTTGAGGAGATTAAGGAGAGGCTGTATGGCAGTGGTTTAGGGGACAGTGTCTGAGAGCAGGAAACCTGGGTTTGAATTGCAGCTCTGCCATTCGGGAGCTAGGGGACTGGGACTGTAGTAAAAGGACAATGATTAGAATGGTACCTATGTCATAGGATTGTAGTGATCATTAAAAGAGACAAAGTATGAACAGCACTTGGAAGACTGCCTACCTCTCCTCAAACTCAAGACATGTTACCTATTATTAAAAGATGACTGCAGCTGCAAATAGGTCTTTTAATCTCATTTTCCCACAGAGGATCCAACTATAAACCAATTAGAGTGAGACTACAGGCCATACAAAAGCCAGTCTTGGTACTGCTTCTAAAACTTTGTTACTAGTAAGTCATTAGCTTGAATGTAAACACCCAATAAAGCAGTTAGATGTAAATAACGTCTCTACTACCCTGGTTTCCATGTCTATGGAAGTCCATATACCAGAGACAATACTGTAGGAACACCTTACATTTTATGTTAATATAGCACTGCTCCTTCCTAGTGCTATAGCTTGCATCACCTCTCAAGATGCTGGGCTTCTCAAGAACATTTTAGAGATGGGCTGTACATGGTATTAACCTTGCACAATGGAACTTAGGCTTACTGAGCGCCCTTGTGACCAGGAGATGTGATGCAGGAGTGGGGAGGAGAGAGGGTTTGCAGTATAGAGGAAGGAAGAATGGCTGAATGTGTGGTCAGATAGTAGGATAATTCTTAAAAGAATGTATTCTTCTCACACTTCCCTTTGCTTCCTCTTGACTAAAGTGTGAGTGATAAATGGACAGGGAGACTTTAGCAACCAGAGCCCTGGCATCTCCTTTTATTTCTCATTTACAAACTCAGTCTAAATTACGAGGGTAGGAAGGAGGAAATGCAGACTAACTTTCAAAGAACTCTAGCCCAGGGTTGGTCTCATATGTCTCCATAGCACTAAGCAGATGGACCGTGGGTATTGGAGACAACAGCAAAAGCTGTGAATTGCTTTGTGAGCAGAGTAGAACTCTGAGATTGTTGTTTAGACCTCAACACACAACTGCTAGTTCCCCAGTTTATCAGCACCACATCAGACTTCTCTTAGCCTATCAGCAGGACCTGTCTGGAACCTGTTCCAGAGCACTCTTACTGATACAGATGATGAAAACTTGGATCTGTCCTTTCCAAATTACAGCTTCTTTGTTCATTGCCTTGGAAGCACACAAATGGGGACTGCCATATTTGATTTCTACCAACTCTGACTCCCCAAGGACACTAAGCCTGTGTCAGAGGCTCAGTGTCATTTGCCTTTTCCCAGTACCACATCTTTGAATGAGTTTCAACTTTTAGTGAATTGTTTGCACAATTTTCTTTCTATACATTCACCAAAATTTTACTATCACCTGACAGTAATGCAAAGATGAATGTCTCAAATTGTTGTTCAAGTAATAAAAGACCAGACTGATGAGTACTTTCACACATTTAAAAAAAAAAATGATATCTTTCAAGTGAGGAGGTACAGGGAGAGAAGGAGCTAGATATGTTTAGAGAAATTTTACACTTAGGATGGCTGAACTTTTAAAATATATTTGTGCAAAAAAAGGGGGGGGATGCTGTAAAATATTACTCCAAATCTACACTTGTTTTGAGCTGCTATAGACTTTCAAGTTCTGAAAATATGACTTATCCGGTCTGGTAATGCATTAAGAATGCGCCGTGGGTTTTAAAAAATGAGCTATTGATCTTAGAAGATTTTAATTTAGATTATTTCACTTAAAAGTGTAATAAATGGCAGGGCTCATGTTGAATCACTAAGACAGCAATTATTTTAAGAGTATCAGTCATCTGTGCTTCCATTTTAATCAAATCTCTTTATAGAGTTTTTAGGCACTATTTGAAATAACCACATAACCTGTCTGTGGAAAGGTGTTCTGAGTTGTATGTCAAAAGTTGAAGAGAAATTAGAAAGACAACTTCTTAATTTTAAAAAACCAATAATGACAGATGGGCAGTTGCTTTTATTTTATTTGTGAGCAACTGTTGTTTTGTAAGGTGTTTTTTTTTTTTTTGAGAGTGAGAAGGAGAGAGAGAAAAATGGTATAGCATCAACTAGAAAAATAACCCAGACTGTTTCTGAGTTAAATTTGCAAGGGCTAAAAGTCTTTCAAAACTTACTGTAAGAGCAATTACATAATTTTGATGACCTCTAGGCAATGAATTCTTGGTCATGTTCATAAGAAAAAGGCAAATATAATAAAAAGAGAAAACATGAGACAGACCCAGCTGTTAGCATTAACTTGCAATTTTACCTTGGAAGCCAAATATTTAGTCTGAAAGACCTTTTACCTCTGACGTTTTCAAGTTTCCATGAAGATTTCTTTCAGGCCTTCATCTCTGGAGCTGAGACCATGAGCCATCCCTTAATCCTATAAGATTCATTTAGAATCATCTTTCCTTATGTCTGTACATAAAGTAATATAAAACATTACAATATAAATTATATCTGAGGGATTCTTCTGAAATTCTCTTTCACTGTTTAATAATCAAAAATTGAAAACCTCTCTGTAGCTTTATGGCACTCTCTAACAAGAATAAATTTTCTCGAGAAGGCATCCTCATCCCAAACAGTGGAAGCCATTGGCATATTCTGCACAAATGACTTTAGTGAGTAATAAATCCTGTCCTCTGAGATGCGACTCCATGGTTGAAGCCCTTATTGAGGTGATGTTACATATTCGGTTCCTAAATTATCTACCTGTTTACAGTGCGTGAATTTAGCATAAGTGCCTCCATTTTCTTGTTCTTAAAATGGGGATGGGCAACAATACCCACTACCCAGGGTTGTTGCAAGGATTAAATGAGTCATGTGAGTCAGTACAGAACCTGGCACACAGAGAACACTGCATGCATTGGCTATTACTATGATTGTTATAGTTTTTGTGTTGTTATTCAGAAGAACTTCTTTCCTTCATAGAAACTGTTTGGAGGAGAGGAGGGTCCTCTAGCAGGACAGAAATGATGGTAGCTACAAACTGTTTTCATTATTTGTTGAGTCGTGCATTTCTAGAGTGTCACAGCATTAATTTTCAAGAGCATAAAAACCACAAAGTAGTAGGGTGAGGGAGAAGTGTTCTAAAACATTAGGATCCTCAGAAACACAGTATGTGTGGAGAAGAGCTACCTGGGGTAGGTTCAGGGGTTCTGGGAAGGGCTTTTGCCTGAATATTGGTCTCCTACAACCCTGATTTAGGCTTGAATTCACTCACCCACCTCCTACACTTTCTGCTAGTGAAATCATTGCCCCTATTCTAATGTGCATATTGGAGAACAGACAAATTAGCATTTTTTCCAATTTCCTAAGGACAACTGGGTATAAACTGAATCATCAGACTTTTCCAATTTCAGTATAATAGCTACATGAGGATATATTTTGATGATAGCAAGAAGAAAGAGAGTGTCCTGGAGGATAGCCAGGCTACCCACCAGTTTATGAGGTATGCTGGGAGTAATGTGTAATTAAGAATGCTAATTTTAAATGTTTGTATAAAAATCAAAGGAGAGGTCTTGGAGAAGATGGCGGCATAGGAGGAAGCTGGGCTCACCACGTCCAGCTGATCACTTAGATTCTACCCACACCTGCCTAAATAACCCAGAAAGCCACTGGAAGACTAGCAGAAAGGACTCTCCGGAGCCAAGCATAGACGAGAGGCCCACGGAAAAGGGTAGGAAGGGCAGAGAGGTGGAGCACGCTACATGGACTAGTGGGAGGGAGCTGGGCAGTGGAGGGGCAGCCCGCCTGGCAAGGCAGAGCCCCGGAGTCTGGCTTGCAAAAGCTGAGGGGCCGGAAGGAGTGTGTTCTGACAGCCAGCGGGACTTAACATCTGGAATGTTACAAGTCAACAGCTCTGCTCAGAGAGCTGGAGGGCAAGAGGACCCTGGGGAGGAGAGGTGTTGAGCCCCAGAAGACAGAGCTCAGCACAGCAGGGAACAAAGGCGCTGGCCAGCGCCGGCTCCCTCTCCCATCCCAGCCGAAACCCCAAAGGGAACCAGTTCACTGATCTTGCTTGCACCACACTAACACCCAACACTGTGCTTCTGTGGATTCATCCCTCTAACGGGTTGGCCTCCCTCCCAATGAGTTGGCCTCCCTCCCAGTGCTGCAGGACTGGGACCTTCCACAGGGGACCATGAACAGCAGAGCAAGCTGAGCCTGCCCCTCCCGCCCCTGTGCACCTTGCAGATCCACCCTGTCTAATACGCCAGATCCCATCAGAGCAGCACCACAAGCCTGGAAGTGGGCAAGTAGCCCAGACAGGGACAACACCACTCCATAATGAGTCCTGCCCCTGGGAGAGGGGAAGATAAGGTACACACCAGTCTGACTGGCCCCAACGGTGGGCTGGGGACAGACATCAGGTCTGACTGTGGCCCCGCCCACCAACACAAGTTACTCCAGACAGCACAGGGGAAGTGCCCTGCAGTTCCGTGCCACCCCAGGGACTATCCAAAATGACAAAATGGAAGAATTCTTCTCAAAAGAAACTCCAGGAAGTAGCGACAGCTAATGAATTGATCAAAAACAATTTAAGCAATATAATGGAACATGAATTTAGAATAATAGTCATAAAATTAATTGCTGGGCTTAAAAAAAAGTATAGAGGACAGCAGAGAATCTATTGCTACAGAGATAAAGTGACTAAGAAATAATCATGAGTAGCTAAAAAATGCTATAAATGAGGTGCAAAATAAAATGGAGGCGACCACAACTTGGCTTGAAGAGGCAGAGGATACAACAGGTGAATTAGAAGATAAAATTATGGAAAAAGAGGAAGCTGAGAAAAAGAGAGAGAAAAAAATCCAGGAGTATGAGGGGAGAATTAGAGAACTAAGTGATGCAATGAAACGCAACAATACTGTATACTAGGAATTCCAGAAGAGGAAGAGAGAGAGAAAGGGGCTGAAGATGTACTTGAACAATCATAGCTGAGAACTTCCCTCATGTGGGGAAGGAAAAAGGCATTGAAATCCAAGAGGTACAAAAAACTCCCTTCAGATATAACTTGAATCGATCTTCTGCATGACATATCATAGTGAAACTGGCAAACTACAAGGATAAAGAGAAAATTCTGAAAGCAACTAGGGATAAACACACTCTAACATATAAAGGAAGACCGATAAGACTAGTGACAGACCTATCTACTGAAACTTGGCAGGCCAGAAAGGAATGGCAGGACAACTTCAATGTGATGAACAGAAAAAATATGCAGCCAAGAATCCTTTATCCAGGAAGTCTGTCATTCAGAATAGAAGGAGAGATAAACATTTTCCCAAACAAAAACTGAAGGAATTCATCACCACTAAACCAGCCCTACAGGAGATCCTAAGGGGGACTCTGTGAGTGAAATGTTGCAAGGACCACAAAGTACCAGAGACATCACTACAAGCATGAAACCTACAGACATCACAATGACTCTAAACCCATATCTTTCAATAATAACACTGAATGTAAATGGACTAAATGCTCCAACCAAAAGACATAGGGTATCAGAATGGATAAAAAAAAGAAGACCCATCTATTTGCTATCTACACAGACTCATTTTAGACCTGAGGACACCTTCATATTGAAAGTGAGGGGATGGAGAACTATCTATCATACTACTGGAAGTCAAGAGAAAGCTGGAGTAGCCATACTTCTATCAGAGAAACTAGACTTTAAAGTAAAGGCTGTAACAAGAGATGAAGAAGGGCATTATATAATAATTATAGGGTCTATCCATCAGGAAGAGCTAACAATTATAAATGTCTATGCACCGAATACAGGAGCCCCCAAATATTTAAAACAATGAATTACAAACATAAGCAACCTTATTGATAAGAATGTGGTAATTGCAGGGGACTTTAATACTCCACCTACAACAATGGATAGATCATCTAGACACACAGTCAATAAAGAAACAAGGGCCCTGAATGATACATTGGATCAGATGGACTTGACAGATATGTTTAGAACTCTGCATCCCAAAGCAACAGAATATACTTTCTTCTCGAGTGCACATGGAACATTCTCCAAGATAGATCACATACTGGGTCACAAAACAGCCCTTCATAAGTATACAAGAATTGAGATCATACCATGCACACTTTCAGACCACAATGCTATGAAGCTTGAAATCAACCACAGGAAACGTCTGGAAAACCCCCAAAAGCATAGAGGTTAAAGAACACCCTAGTAAAGAATGAATGGGTCAACCGGGCATTTAGAGAAGAAATTTAAAAATATGTGGAAACAAACAAAAATGAGAATACAACCCTCCAAACGCTTTGGGATGCAGCGAAGGCAGTCCTGAGAGGAAAATACATTGCAGTCCAGGCCTATCTCAAGAAACAAGAAAAATCCCAAATATAAAATCTAACAGCACACCTAAAGGAAATAGAAGCAGAACAGCAAAGACACCCCAAACCCAGCAGAAGAAGAGAAATAATAAAGATCAGAGCAGAAATAAACAATATAGAATCTAAAAAACCTGTGGAGCAGATCAATGAAACCAAGAGTTGGTTTTTTGAAAAAATAAATAAAATTGATAAACCTCTAGCCAGGCTTCTCAAAAAGAAAAGGGAGATGACCCAAATAGATAAAATCATGAATGAAAATGGAATTATTACAACCAATCCCTCAGAAATACAAGCAATTATCAGGGAATACTATGAAAAATTATATGCTAACAAACTGGACAAGCTGGAAGAAATGGACAAATTCCTAAGCACCACACACTTCCAAAACTCGAACAGGAATAAATAGAAAACTTGAACAGACCCATAACCAGCAAAGAAATGGAATCAGTTATCAAAAATCTCCCAACAAATAAGAGTCCAGGCCCAGATGACTTCTCTGGGGAATTCTACCAGGCATTTAAAGCAGAGATAATACCTATCCTTCTCAAGCTGTTCCAAAAAATAGAAAGGGAAGGAAAACTTCCAGACTCATTCTATGAAGGCAGCATTACTTTGATTCCTAAACCAGACAGAGACCCAGCAAAAAAAAAGAACTACAGGGCAATATCCCTGATGAATATGGATACAAAAATTCTCAACAAGATACTAGCAAATCGAATTCAACAGCATATGAAAAGAATTATTCACCATGACCAAGTGGGCTGCAGGGCTGGTTCAACATTCACAAATCAATCAATGTGATACATCACATTAATAAAAGAAAAGATAAGAACCATAGGATCCTGTCAATCAATGCAGAAAAAGGATTTGACAAAATTCAGCATCGTTTCTTAGTAAAAACCCTTGAGATAGTCAGGATAGAAGGAACATACTTAAACATCATAAAAGGGATTTATGAAAAGCCCACAGCTAGTATCATCCTCGATGGGGAAAAGCTGAGAGCTTTTTCCCTGAGATCAGGAACACAACAGGGATGTCCACTCTCACCACTGTTGTTTGGCATAGTGTTGGAAGTTCTAGCATCAGCAGTCAGACAACAGAAGGAAATCAAAGGCATCAAAATTGGCAAAGATGAAGTCAAGCTTTCATTTTTTGCAGACAACATAATATTATACATGATAGACTCCACCAAAAGTCTGCTAGAACTGATGCATGAATTCAGCAAAGTTGCAGGATACAAAATCAATGTGCAGAAATCAGTTGCATTCTTATACACTAATAATGAAGCAACAGAAAGACAAATAAAGAAACTGATCCCATTCACAATTGCACCAAGAAGCATAAAATACCTAGGAATAAACCTAACCAAAGATGTCAAAGATCTGTATGCTGAAAACTATAGAAAGCTTATGAAGGAAATTGAAGAAGATATAAAGAAATGGAAAAACATTCCATGCTCATGGATTAGAAGAATAAATATTGTTAAAATGTCAATACTACCCAAAGCTATCTACACATTCAATGCAATCCCAATCAGAATTTCACCAGCATTCTTCTTGAAGCTAGAACAAGCAATCCTAAAATTTGTATAAAACCACAAAAGACCTCGAATAGCCAAAGTAATTTTGAAGAAGAAGACCAAAGCAGGAGGCATCACAATCCCAGCCTTTAGCCTCTACTACAATGCTGTAATCATGAAGACAGCATGGTATTGGCACAAAAACAGACACATAGACCAATGGAATAGAATAGAAACCCCGGAATTAGACCCACAAATGTATGGCTAACTAATCTTTGACAAAGCAGGAAAGAATATCCAATGAAAAAAAGACAGTCTCTTTAACAAATGGTGCTGGGAGAACTGGACAGCAACATGCAGAAGGATGAAACTAGACCACTTTCTTACACCATTCACAAAAATAAACTCAAAATGGATAAAGGACCTGAATGTGAGATAGGAAACCATCAAAACCTTAGAGGAGAAAGCAGGAAAAAACCTCTTTGACCTCACCTCAGCTGCAGCAATTTCTTACTTGACACATCTCCAAAGGCAAGGGGAAAATGAACTATTGGGACCTCATAGAGATAAAAACCTTCTGCACCGCAAAGGAAACAATCAACAAAACTAAAAGGCAACCGACGGAATGGGAAAAGATATTTGCAAATGACATATCGGACAAAGGCCTAGTATCCAAAATCTATAAAGAGTTCACCAAACTCCACACCCGAAAAACAAATAATCCATTGAAGAAATGGGCAGAAGGCATGAATAGACACTTTTCCAAAGAAGACATCCAGGTGGCCAACAGGCACATGAAAAGATGCTCAATGTCGCTCCTCATCAGGGAAATACAGATCAAAACCACACTGAGATACCACCTCATGCCAGTCAGAGTGGCTAACATGAACAAATTAGGAGACTATAGATGCTGGCAAGGATGTGGAAAAAGTGGAAGCCTCTTGCACTATTGGTGGGAATGCAAACTGGTGCAGCCACTCTGGAAAACAGTGTGGAGGTTCCTCAAAAAATTAAAAATAGACCTACCCTATGACCCAGAAATAGCACTGCTAGGAATTTATCCAAGGATTACAGGAGTGCTGGCGCATAGGGGCACTTGCACCCCAATGTTTATAGCAGCACTCTCAACGATAGCCAAATTATGGAAAGAGCGTAAATGTCCATCAACTGATGAATAGTAAAGAAGCTGTGGTTTATATACACAATGGAATACTACGTGGCAATTAGAAAGAATGAAATATGGCCTTTTGTAGCAACGTGAATGGAACTGGAGAGTGTTATGCTAAGTGAGATAAGTCATACAGAGAAAGACAGATACCATATGTTTTCACTCTTATGTGAATGCTGAGAAACTTACCAGAAGACCATGGGGGAGGGGAAGGGAAGAAAAAAAGGATAGAGAGGGAGGGAGCCAAAACATAAGAGACTCTTAAAAACTGAGAATAAACTGAGGGTTGATGGAGGATGGGAGGGAGGGGCAAGTGGGCGATGGGTATTGAGGAGGGCACCTGTTGGGATGAGCACTGGGTGTTGTATGGAAACCAATTTGACAATAAATTTCATATTTAAAAAAATAAAAGTAAAAAAATCAAAGGAGACTTGAAAGTAATACCCATAATTGTGTCATCGTGCATTCTGGCATGTTTTTGGAGCACTAAAAAGACTGGACATACAGCTAGGACACTGGGTCTACCCATGTCTACTTATGGTCTACCCTGTATTATATTTAAGCCATAGCCTTTATGAACAGGACATCACACATATATCACTGACAAAAGAGCTCTTCTCCCCTCCATAAAATCTCTACAAACCTTCCCAAGCCACTCACCATAAAAGCACACATTCAACACACAATATAAGCAAGAAGAATGTGTTTGCTCTGCAAATGCAATTTCCAGATAAATCCTGAATTCCCTCCTTTCTATTAGCCTACTCCCAAGCACCTCCTGGATTTAGAATTTGGCACCAACAATGGTTTGGCACCTGTGATTCCTCTGTCTAGAATGATCCTCTCGGATCTCAAAATGGCTGGCCCTTTCTCATCGCTGAGGTCTCAGCATATCTCCCACTGCCTTAATGAGCATTTGCCCAAAGACTAGGTAGAATGTGGCTCCCAATGCTCACCCCCTTTCATCATGTAACTTTTGAACTGTCTTTCTCCCACTTAATTGCTAACTGAAAGAAACTTACTTCACATATTTAGATGGCCTCTGCCTCCCTTGCCCAAAAGGAATCTCAGAGAGAGAAAGGACATTGTTTGTCTTTGCCTGACACATAGTAGGTGCTCAATGTCTATTTGTGAAGTGAAATAAAATCACAATCATGAAAGAATAATTATAACATGACTAGTTACTGCTACTAAAAAACAATGCAAACCTGGTGAATGAAGGTGGCCAAGGGGATCCACGGAGGGGGGTGCACAACGGAAGAACTAATTACCCAAAAGGAACAAAGAGAATTGGAACAGAAGACTGATGGGAGAGAACAGAGCAGGCACAATGGCAAACAGGGATGATACTTGGCAGGATAACCTCTAGCTGATCCTGAGTTTGCCTGATCACGTGCTAACTACAGCAGTTCCTCTTGCTGGCTTTCCATTTAGAGAAACAAAGAAGGTGATTATCTTGTAGAGCCTAAAATAGACTTCAGACCTCCTTATTCTCATTTCTGAGACTGCTCTGGGCCTCTCTGGCAGGCATTCTGGAGGGCTGAGTTGGTCATTTTCATACAGCTATGGGATGTGTCTCCTCCAGTCTCCATGTCTCACATGGTTGAGAATCTGCTGAATGAGGGGAAGTAGGACCTCAAGCCTCTGGCCCACTAAACAACCAATTAATTCACTTTTAAAAATGATGCACTGTGCAATAGGAAGAATGAGTATTTAAAGCTGGCAGGGGTCAACTTAGCCTTTGATGGGGGAATTCACTCCAAGTGATTGCCCCATTGCTTCAGGGTTCAGTAATAAAACTTAATTCCTCCAGATTGATTTTCTACTTTCTATCATCATCAAATCCTGGCTACTCCACTGAGTATATTCCCTTGCTGTTCAAAAGCTGTGTGGTGGAATCCAAATAGGAATTCAGAGTGGCAAGATGGGAGGAAGGTATGAAATAGGAATGTCGGGGTTCAGCGATGGTTCTTGTATATTGTTTCTCTCATCCAAATCCTAATCTGATTTCCTCTAACAATTATTGCAAACTGCACATAAGCAGTGTGCTAGTACTTTCATGGAGAAACTTTATAAACCACAGCAGGAAGAAAGAGCTCAGGTTCCTAAGTGATATTTGTCTGAATTCTCTCTTTTGATGGCTGATAAAACAAGGTGTTCATACCTGGAGCTAGGTCACCACTTTCTAGTAATCTATTAACAGTTTTCTCCAATGCCTATAGATATCATGACCCAATGGCCCGAGAGTTTGCTAAAGGAGTAGATGATAAAACTGTAATCTGTAAATAATAATCTGTCACATTCTTATTTTACAAATCTCTTGTGTTTTACAAATATACCCATGTCTTTGCCTATTGTTGGAACTTCTCTTGGAGCACCTATGCATATTGTATCATGAATTATAATTATTTTGCATATTACATCATCATCCTAAAATAAACACTCTGTGAAAGTGGAATCAAACCTTCTATACCCTGGGGATTTTCCCAGTAGTCAAGCCCTCAATAAGTTTTATTGAAATGAGCTGAATGTAAAAAATGCCTACTATAGCCATTTCTATACTCACACAGCTAAAAAGCACTAGAACCTCACTGCGTGCTGGCACATTAACAAAACTGTTATTCACATCTCTGAGTCCTAGAGATAAGAGTGTCTTAACATAGAATCATAATGCAGGAAATTGTTAAATCAGAATCAAACCCCAGTTCCTGGGCATTGAAGCTAAGCACAATATACAGAAACCTCTCTAAACCTTAAAAGTTATAATAGCAATGCCTTGCCTTTGGACAGCACTAACACTGTGCAACCATTTTCTCATCTGATCTTCACAATAGCACACAAGAGAGGAAGAGCAGATATTATTATCTTCTTTTTGAAGGGAATGCATTGAGTCATAACATAGATAAGTGACTTCTTTGTTTGCATAGCAAGCATCAGAGCAGAAACTTCCCAACCACTAGCACCTAAGTTTCTAGACTACTTGTTCATTCTTCGCCCACTAAACTACACTAGGACACATGCCTTCCTAATGCTGTACTTTTCATACTTTTGTGTGCATACAAATTGCCTGAGGACCTTGTTAATACACAAATTCTGATTCAGTATGTCTGAAATTTTGGATTTCTAACAAATTCCTAAGGGATGCTGATGCTGCTGGTCTCTAGACCACAATTTGAGTAGTAAGGTTCTAATGAGCTGTGACCATGCTATCCCACCTACCATCTCTCTATCTCCACTGCTTGACACATAGTAGGTAATCAACAAATATTTATTGACAATTAAATAATGAATAACCCACTTTTGGTATCTCTAGCGCTGAGAAGATAGTAAAATACTCAGGAAACAAATAGTGAATTAATGAATTAACCAACCACTCAATGAAACAAAGAAAACTCTCATTGTGAAGAACTCCACGTGATCACTTGATGGTAAAACCAAGGACTTTCAGGGAAGGAGTGTTCTTGAGATACACCCCACTGTTTGCCCTATGCTAACTCTTGAGCCCATAATAACACAGTTTGCTTATGTATTTGTAGCCATCAGAATATGTTCTTGACCCTATACATAATATGATGACTTTTTTCCAAGTACTTTTTGTGCTTTGAAGACATTGCCTCCCTCATACTTCTGCCAAGGTTCAGCAAAGTAAAACAATTTCAGCATTTTCATTTTTGCTCTGGGCAAAGAAGTCTGAGTTGTTCCAGTGTCTCCAGCAGAGCTGAAATTAGAGCCCCAGATCTTGTCACTCAGCTGAGTCTGAAGGGTTTTTTCATAGATACCAATGTTTTACCTGTGTGGTGAATGGGGTTTTATACTTCAAATGAAATATTTAACTGTTCTGAACTGGGTTATGAAATAAAGGGCTTTTTTAAGAGTAAAGGATGAATACGACAGAACTTAATTAAAATTCTCTGAACAGTTGGTGAGATAGAACAATACAATCCACATTAAACCATTTTCTAGGAATCCCTTTTAAGGTCTGGGGCACAAGACACTCTGGCACTTGGAATCCGTCTCAGGGAAGCATGAAAGCATGTGTCATGTATAACTTAACCCATGAATGATGTCACCTTCACAAACTCCTAGCAGCAAGTACAGTTTTCAGGAAGTGGGACTATGGGGGGGACAATAACCAGAATAGAGAGGGACAGGATGTCACCCCCTTCTTCACAGAGTGTTGCAGCCCATCTCTCTTGCTTGTTTCCTAATCTCTGCAGCCTTCCTCTCACCCACCTGGGATCACTGGGCTCCACCTAAGGCACACCCATTATCTGAGACATTTCCAGATGTTGAGCGAGAAAGATATCTTGGAATTGAGAACCCCAAACTCTCCAATTATAAAGAAAAACTTAAAACCAAACCAAACAAAACCTCCACAAGGAACAGCATTGGTTTGCTGTGCAGCTACCCCAAAGCATGTGATTAGGACTCAGTTTCCCTCCATCTCTCAGCTCTGTGTTTCTCCCGCTTGACTTCACTATCAGAAAGGTGTCCCCATAGGGTGGTAAGCTGGCCTTCCACTCCTCCACAACCCCCCAGTGGAAAGAAAGTGCCCCTTTCACTAGTAGTTCACAGAAAAATTCCAGGATTCACTCCATTTTGGTGAGTTTACTCTACTTGCCCATGGCTAAATAAATCATCACCATTGCCAGAGAGTATGGGGTTCTATTTAGTCAGGTCTAGTTGAATGCCTCCCTCCTCTTAGGGAAGCATTCCTTTCCCTCTGAGGGAAAAACCCCAACTATGCCCAGTAACCAAGAATTTGGAAGGAGTGGTTCCCCCAAAGGAAACGGGCTATTGTTACAAAAAGAAGAAGAAGAAGAAGAAGAAGAAGAAGAAGAAGAAGAAGAAGGAGGAGGAGGAGGAGGAAGGAATGGTGAGTAGGCAAGCAAGAGAGGTATACTTTTAAGTCTGACCTTACATTTTGTCTGCCTGAAAACAATAATAATGTCTAGGAATTTTATCAAATACTTAACTTTGTGGGGCTTCTGGGTGACTCAGTCAGTTAAGCATCTGACTTTGGCTCAGGTCATGATCACGAGGTTTGGTGAGTTTGAGCCCCATGTTGGGCTCTCTGTTGTCAGCACTGATCCCACTTCAGACCCTCTGTCCCCCTCTCTCTGCCCCTCCCCTGCTCTCTCTCTTTCTCTCTCTCTCAAAAATAAATAAACATTAAAAAACATACTTCGTGCCAGAATTTGTGCTAAATGCATTATGTGTCTAATTTTATCATCCAAACACCTATAAAGATGTGTTTTATCTTAACTCCGTGTTTACTTGAGACAGCTGGAGCTCAGAGTTAAGGCGCTTTCCTAAGGTAACATGACAATTATGGTAGATCCAAGATAAAAGTTCTGTTTGATTTCACAGTCTAAGCAATTAATAGCTATATTCTGTCCTGCCTACATTTTCATGGACTTGTCTACAATTAATGCTTGCGTGTCTTGTGACAAATCACTCTATGTCTTCAGACTTTAGTATTCTCATCTCTAAAATGAGAAAGAGGATACTGGCCCTGATCTGCCTATCTCATTGCTCAGGGCAATTGTGAGGATTAGATGAGGTGATGTACATGTAGCATTGTGATTATGATTATTTCTTATGTAATTAAGGTATAAATTTGGATATAGAAACACACACACCACCCCAATTCCCATATTCACTAACTTCTAGCTCCACCAAGAACATACACTCTTTTCAGCCAGTTCCCTGATCTTCTCAGACACTCTGGGACTCCAAGTATTTTATCCTCCAAAGAGGTGTCGCTTCATTGTATGCCCAGTGTGTGACCTGGCATCCGGCCACCTCTTAAAGGTCCTTTACTCTCAGCTTTTTGTACTCTTGTTCTGCAAGTCTAATGGCCACCCTGGGAGGACCTTGCCTTTCTCTGGGTCTCCATCCCCAGGCAGTGCACCATGACATATGGCAACCTTATGTCATTGCTCCTGCTCATTTTATCTTTTTGGCACTTACACCCACAGGACTGGAAAGAAATCCTCAGCTGTGTCATTCAGAATGAGCAAGTGACAGAATGCACAGTGTCAGACTTCAATTTCCACCTATTTGATGGCTTTTTTATTAAGCTAATGTTGCTGAATTCCTATAAAATTCAGAGGAGTGGAAAGAATTTGGACAAGTCTCAGCATCTCTCTTGCGACTATCTGAAACATCCATAGTAGCCATGTCTTAGCTCATCTTCTTTAGAGAGGGTTTTTTTAATCAACACATTTTAATTCTAATAATCTTACCTGGTGTACCTATCTTGCAAGGTATAATGGGAATTTAAAAATTCAGAAATGTTTTGCACTACAGTTTAGTTTGTCAAAAAAGAGAAGTCTTGGAAAAGTCAATAAAGAAAGGGTAATTCTAAGCCTCTTAATCACTATAATTGCTGAGATGTCTCCTCTGTGAAGCATTTTTCTGACTGGTATCCAGGGTGGTAATTCCTCCTAGATCATCCCCTCAATAGAATATCTTCCTTGAATTCTCAGTATTTGTCCTTAACAGCACTAAGGCTCTTTGTTAAAGACTTTTTACCTTGGTAGACAAAGTCTAAAGCACATGAGACTGTTAAGATAGCAATTTTTCAACTTAATAACAGCATGTCTTCAGCAAACATAAATACAGATGTTGTAGTTTAAATGGGTGTTTCAGCATTGTCAGATAAGGGGCCATTCATTAAACACAAGTGAACAAACAACTCTCCAGCCAAAATATACTCAGGGCTCTTGGGTGTTTATAAAATCTGGTTAGTAGCTTCTCTTGTTTTTTCCTATTTGTAGTGGATGGATTTAAAAGATGAACGGAACACTTCTTCCTGACCTGAGTGATCACAATATGATGGATGTGTGGAAAGATTTTCTCTGGAGCTAGAAGTTAAGACCTTTGTCTCTACCGTTCATCACCATCTTTTTCTTTGTCAAGCTACTTAATTTCTCTGAGCCTCGATTTTCTCCTTTATAGAAAGGATGGCATTTTCACTTACTCTTGCTTTAATTTTTTTGGAGAACTATCCCTTTCCCACACTAATGAAATTTACATGAGGCTGCCCCCACACACCCTTCTGTCAAGGTCGAGTGTATAACACAAGCCTGGCCAATCAGTGGCCAATCCCTCTAGTTACTATGATTGATTCAAGTAGAAGCACATGATGCAGAACAATCCAGTAAAACTCAACCTCAGGACTTTTACTGGGAACCATCAGTCAAGACCATTCTCACTCTATGAGATATCTAGTTTAGGAGAATGAAAGCTAGAGCCACAGGATCATCAAAACTGATAAAGAGGAATAAAAATTATCAAATAAATGGTGAGACTGAATCCAGGAATTTAATTTTGTTTAATTCTCTAATAGTCAACAGCTCTGAGACAGGACCCAAGGCAGGATCATAGTAGATGCTCAGTAACAATTTGTTAGAAGAGTGGATTAGAACATTTAGGTCTCATGTTGTTCAATTCTTAGAAATGCTACTCAGCATCCTGAGAATTGGTTTATCTCCTTGCAGACTCAAGTCAGAGGAACTGAAAGCCAAAACTCCATGCTTATCTACTTAATGTCCAGGAACCTCAGAAACTTTTGGAATCCTTTTACTGTCCTGAAGAAGCTGCATATGTGAAGCAGACTACATACCTGATCTTCACCTTGGCTTCATCCTCTATGAAAAAGGGGTAATGGCGGTCCTCTAATTTTTTTTTAAGGATAGTTGTGAGGATCTAATGACACAATGAGGAGAGAGATCATTCTCCATTTATCAGTTCAATTTGGGCCCTGGGAGTATCACCTCTGAGCACTGTTCACTCCCTTGCTAAAATAACACTGGCAATTCACTCTTTGGAGCCATTTGCAGAGTCTCTGTAAAAATAAAATTGGAAGTCTGAATATAGCATATTAGACCTGCTGTGGCCATTGTTACATATCACTCTAAACACCATTCTGCTTATTCTTGTCATCTGGGACCATTTGATTTTAATTTACCCATTTAAAAATTGCCTTCCTCCATGGATTTCCCATCCAGCAGTCCTTGTGCAGGCAAAACTCCCATTAACTTTAATAAAAGTTTTAAATATGAAATGTTGCTAGGAGGTGGCTGATATTTTATTCATACTGCTGCTGATTGTTTTGAATGTTTCAGTTGTTCCACTGATGCCCCCAAAGCTGGTTAAGGAGGAAACATCAGTTTTCTTCATCAAAATAAAAAAATAAAACATTATACAAATAGAAAATGATGCTGAAAAATATTAAACAATAAATTCCCCTAGAACTTTTGTTCTCTAAAAATTCAAAGACCCTATACATCTCTAATTATATATTTCAGAGACAAACCAATTAATACCGGGATGGTAAAGTTGTGGTCATGAAAGATAGATCACTTGAATGAACTCGGTTTCCCTGCACTTACTATAACTTTTGAAACTTTTCCATAAAAGCAAAATAAAAATTATTATCCCAGCCCAAACTACTGTCTTTGACTTGTAGTTGATTTTGTAATGACCTCTCCTGTAGATTTTTTGATGTTAGTTATTGCTCTTTTTTAGCTGAACAGATTTGGAGCAGTTGCATTTGTGGCTCAAATAAATATCCAATCTAAATTTGGTTCCCTGATAGCAATGGATGGATGATTCACCTCTCATAGGAATGATGGAACTTGGATCGTTGTGTCAATCACAGATAGTGGATTGGACATCTGGCCCCAAATAATAAAACTCTGCACCAAGAGATAGTATCATCTCCTTCCCTTAAATAACAATCCTCGTTTCTAGCTGGTATACGAATTTCATCTTCAATAATTGATCACTGTGACAGAAAATCGGTTGTTGGCAAAACATGTTTAAAATTATATTATTCAATCATTCTCATCTCAGAGACACTTTCCATCTGCTCCTCAAATCCAAAGCACATAACAAGACACAGTTTCATTCATGTAACAACTGATAGCCATTATTTTCTAAATGTACCTTATTTTTAAAAAGCAAAGGCTTCCTCTGAGTCCTATGTGGCCTATATTTTATACTTTGATGTTAAATTAAATACAGAGTCAATATGACATGCTGCTTTGGTGTAGTGCAAAATGGTATCAAGCTCATATTAACAAGGATGATGTCCTGGCCAAGATACACTGTCTATAAATCTGTTTATTTTGCACAGTGGAAATGAACAAAGAAAGATGCATAGTACAAGAAAGTCAATCAGTAGCCATATGAGAAAGCCTTCGGATGCTCTGTTCACCCCATTTCTGTCACCTAGAGATTTATCAAAGAAGGTGCCGTGTTCAAAGTTGTATTATGTGGGCCAAGTTGCATTTTCCTCCAAAGAAAATACCGATGACTAAGGGTTATGCAGATAAAATGGTTTTCTGTTTTCACTAAAGCATATGGGGATCATGCATGACTAGAGAGAACATCCCATTGGCATCACTGCAGAGGTGATAGGTGTATCACCGGCCAACTGGCTTCTAAAAGAGAAAATGCCAGATTATTCTGCCATGATGCAGGCAAGATGTAATCATTCTAAAACCATGTGCATGGTTGAGTTCCATTTTTAGAGTTATTTGTTAATTGTAGACTAAATGGGCTGGAGATTCTAAGGGGAAAATCAAATGGTCTAATTAGATGGGAAGGTTGTACAGACTAAGGGAATAAACGGTGGACTGAGAGTTAGCTGATGCAAGTCCTGGGTCCTGCACTGTTGCTAACAAGCTCTAACCTTCATCAACTCATTTGACCTCTGTATCCTCATCTGTAGAGGAAGTTTGGCCAAATGACCCCTGAAGTCCCTTTTAATTCTAAGATTCTCTGGAGCAATAATCAGAATCTAATTGATCTCTAGATCTTAGTAAAAGAAACTCAATAATTTAGAACTACATTGCCTAATACAGTAGTCTCATGTGAATATTTAAATGGAAATATAAATTAATTAGGATTAAATGAAAATGAAAATCCAGTTCCTTGGTCATACTAGCTACAGTTCAAGTGTTAAATAGCCACATGTGGCTAGTGGCTACTGTATTAAATAGTGCAGATTATAAAACATTTCCATCATTGCAAAAAGCACTGATTTACAAAGACTGTTTTCCATCACCCAGAACCTGCTGGTGTTCTATAAATATTTGTGGAATGAATAAATGAGAGAATGAGACATGAATAAAGCCAATGCCAATACCAGTCTAACAAAGGGCTATCACCAAAAAATATCCAAAAAATTATGATGGACACTGAAAATAAAAATCAACTCCTATTCTATTCTTATATTCTTGGTGGTCATACCTGAAATAACATGTGCTGTCCTGCTTTTGCAATTTGAGAGGTAAGCTGGAAATGGAAAAGAAATAGAGACAGGCACCTAAAATGGTTAATTTTATGTGTCAGTTTGGATAGGGTGTATTACCCAGTTATTTAATCAAACACCAATCTAGGTGTTGCTGTAGAGATATTTTGCAAATGTGGTTAGCATCTACAATCAGCTGATGTTAAGTAAAGGAGATTACACTCAGTAATATGGATGGCCCTTATACAATCAGTTGAAAGGCCTTAAGAGTAAAAACTGAGATTTTTCCAGAGAAGAAGTTTTGCCTTGAAACTGCAACATAGAAATTCTCCCTCAGTTTCCTGCCCTACAGATTTCATATTTTCCAGCCACCACAACTGTATGAACTAGTTCCTTAAAATAAAACATGCATCTCTATATATTATATATTATTATTAAATAATCACATCTGATTATTTAATATTTAACCCACTTCCTGGTACCACAATCTATATCAGGGACAAATGATATTTAGCCTGCAGGGATCTAGTTTGTAATTATTTTGGTAAAATTTATAGAAAGTCTATCCAGTTGACATTCCTTATAAACTAGTGGCTCTCACAAGGTCCCATTTGTTTTTTACTGCAAAACTTTTTTCAAGACACCCCAAATGATGATGTGTGGTGGCCAGGTTCTCTTTCTTTTTAGTTGAACTTTCCTAGACTTAGGATGGGAGGCTCTTGCTTCTCTGTCTCCTGTGATATGAATACACTCATTTTTCTTCAATTGAAATATATATTTCTTATTGAGAAAAGCAGTATTGAAATGAAAGCTAGGGTTCTGGTGTGAGACACTGTGTAATATTTGTCAAGTTACTTAATCACTTAATACCTCAGGAATGCCTGCGTGGCTCAGTTGTTTGAGTATCTGACTCTTGATTTTGGCTCAGGTCATGATCCCAGGGTCGTGGGACTGAGCCCCATGTTTGGCTCTGTGCTGAGCATGGAGTTTACTTAAGATTCTTTCTCTCTCTCTCTCTCTCTCTCTCTCTCTCTTCTGCCCCTCTCCCACACTCTTGCACTCTCTTTCTCTCTAAACAACAAAAACCACTCAACATCTCATTTTAAAAGAAGGGAATGTGACATTTTAGCTGATATTTGAACAAAAGAAAGGGTCATTCAGTGATCTTGATGGGGAGAGAGGGGATGTGGGCAACTACTGACCCAGACAAAAGAATCAGCAGGTGCAAAGACCCTCTGGAGAGAACAAAGACTGTTCAAGAAGAAAACAAAAATGGTTTGGCTGAAGGCATCCCATACCTGAAAGTTTATGAGGAAAGATACATATCTTACACTTTATGTTAAGCTGCTTCTACATCTAGCATGGTGACTCAATTTGCTGATAAATTGATTTTCTCTACTAGAACTTTATTCCCAAGTATAACCTATTTTCTGATATTCCTAATTCTATGCAATCATTTTCCACTCTCTATGCATCCGAGTTTCTTTCACTCCCCATTTGGTTTTTCTGGTTTCCAGAATTTAATGGAAACCTATTATGACAGTGCCTCAAAAGCATTATACATTTTTACCTTTTACCCCAGAAGCCAATTATCCTTCCCATTCGTTACTCTGCTCAGAACTCCCTCCAATTCATCTCTCCCCTTTGCTGCTGAGCTAATGAAATGGAACAGCCCTTTTTATAAGAACAGTATTACCAAAGACCATCGGGACAATCTCCTCAATATGCTGTGACTTGGTGTTGTTTTGTGTGTGTGTGCCCCATCCCAGTCTGTTTATTTTCTGTTACTGAATCCCATTACAAACATAAATATGCTTTTCTGCCTGCTACTTCCATGCCATGCTTGCAGCCAGCTTTCTAGGATTTTCCTTGCTCACTTACTGTTTCAGACATTGTCTCCACAGGTGGTGTTGCCCTTTTTCGAATTGCATCTCAACTTCAATTCTGTCCATACTTTTTGCTATTTTATTTCTGCAGGCACTTCTCAATTATTTCTGTATTCAGTAGTGTCTTAAGGAATCCAGCCAACTGTGAGAACTTAATCCTAAATGAATAGACTCAGAGATTCTTAACTGTGATGTTCCCAAGGCAAAATTCCACTAGAAAACCTACTTTTTCTGAGATGAGTTGGAAGCCAAAGGCAGAACATTTGCAAACAGTCCCAAATGCCCTGGCCCATGAGCCTGGAGGCCTGCATTTGAGCTGGGTCTCACTCTACATTCTATGAGGTCTTGAACTGGCCATCTCCCCTCTCTGGTGCTGTTTCATCTTTTATAAAACAAGGGCTAGAACTATTAGTGGTTTCCAAACCTTCTTTTAGCACTGGAAACTTTTTTTAAAAGCACATTTATATTAATTCCAGTTGAACTCAGTGGACAAAAATGTCAGTGTTGGAATCTGGAGTTGAGCTCTCTCAGTCTTTCTACCTGCTCACACCCTTGATATTCCTCCATGGATCCCTGGGAACCCTCAAAATACAATTTACAGACTCTTGGACTAGATGACTCTGTAGGTCCATTTCTACTCTTTGGGTCCATAAGTAATAAGTTGTACCCCCAGGGGGAAGGAATGTGCAGAAATGAATACAAGAAGGAACTAAAAAACAGAGTATAGAAGAATCCAATTAGTGTTAGTTGAGGGTCTATTATGTCCAGGCATTGGTAAGATTGAGAAGTGGTCACAAGATCTTTACTAATAAAAGAAGATTCGGATGAATTCCCAGCGGAAGTTTATACTATTAACATATATCTATGCCAAAAGATAACCCAAACATCTCTGACATGAAACCAAAATTATATCTCAAATATAATTGATTTTCCACATCTTTTTTTCCTTAATTACAGTATGCCGTCCATCCCTTCCCACAAGAGCATAACCGAGAATCAGGGTCCATGTGATATATTCAGTAGCAGTTTACCCCTGACACAGGTTTGGGGTAAGGAGGAAGCCATATTCTTTCCTGAGAATCTGATTCCATATAAAGGCAAAGGTTAAAGTAGGACAGATATTTATGTATTTATTGTTAGTTAATGTTTGTTTATATCTATTTTCCAAATATTAGGTGCCAAATACTATTCTGAGCAATTTACAGTATTAATTCAATAACTTGTGCACATGCTCCTTGGAGGCTGGAAGTGTGTCAGAGTATGGTTTGCAGAAACCTGGGAGAAGAATTTTCCTTGACTGGAAGGTTAGATGAATCATAAGTCAGGGACAGGATACTGGCATTAGAAGCATCCAGTTGCCCCAGGCCTAGATGGAACCAGTTGTGTTCCATTTATCAACTAAAGCAGAAGTGTGGGATGATAGCAAGTAGGATTCATTCCTCACTGCAACTCCAATCATTTGGAAGCAACAACCTGGACATTTTCTAAGAATTATTCATCTAGGCTCAGCAAGAAGTGCCTTTATTGATATAGCAGTATCTGCCACGCACAGCAATGAAGAAAGCAATGCTCTCCTGATGTATTCACCAAACCCAGCACTTCTGCAGAGAAGGCAAGTTCTTCCTAGCCATGCAAAAGAGCAAAATTCAAACACCATCAGTGCAGAAGAGAGACTATAATATCAAGACTGCACTCTCTCCTTTGCAGAATCCCCAGCCACAACTCCAACCATAACAGCTGGTGTAAGAAAACAAAATGATGAACAAATGAGCCCAAAAATGTGCAAAGGAAGAGTTGAGAGCTGTTGCTGTCTCTACAACAGCCTAACATGTCAGCTCATCATACCCTTAGGAGAAATGTCCCTGACCAATCTTCTCCCAATGAGGCCTGACCTCCTGTTCTGTGATACTGCAGGTTTTTATACATTTACTTTGTAGTACTAAGCACAGCTTGTAATTACTTAAATTTATGGTCAGTTGAAAATCTTACATGCCTCCCACCAGATGATGAGCTCCATGAAGACTGAAACTCTGTTTTGCATCATTCACATCCAGTATCCACCTCACTTCCCAGCAAGCAGCAGGCCCTCAATAAATATTGAATATGTGACTACGTGAATGAATGAAGCAATAGAATCTTGGAAAGGCTTATTGACAGGTTTTGCCTGTCTTACTCTCCCATGGGCATCATTTGTACAATGTTGTTGTTTTAAAATGCACTTTGCAATTAACTCAGTTTGGGAGATGAGGAAAGCAGAATGAATGTCAAGTTTGTTTATATCAAGCAAGTACCATTCTACGAAAAAATAAGCACATTTTTCTAACAATAAATCCTGTCCTCAAGAAAGTTTTACTCCCTAATGTTACTAAAAGTTATTTTAATAGGATTTTAATAGGATAAAACTGTGCAACAAATGAAGAGTAGTCCCCCCGCCCCCACCACTAGCAATGACCAAACTTCAGAAGTGTATCAGCCAATATAATTCCTGCATCTAATATAATAACTTTGAGAGCTATGGGCCATCAAGGAGCAATGGGAGAGTGTGTGTGTGTGTATGTGTGTGTGTGTGTGTGTGTGTCTGTCTCTCTCTCTCTCGATAAATAAACTAAAAACAAGTTTTAAAGGGGTGTCTAGGTGGATCAGTAGGTTAAGCGTCTTACTCTTGATTTAGGCTCAGGCCATGATCTCAAGGTTTGTGGGTTCAAGCCCCGCATCCAGCTCTGCGCTGAGAGCATGGAGCCTGCTTGGGATATTCTCTCTCTCTCTCTCTCAAAAACTAAATAAACTAAAAAAAAAAAAAACTAAGAAAAAAAAGAGCAATGGGAGAGAAATAGCTTAGAAGAAAGCCATCTCAAGACCAGATAGGACTTGGTAAGAATGGGGGGCACATTCAGCTTATTTGGTTGAATATTCAAACCCCATCTCAACTCCCTGAATTTTCTTTTAAAATAAGCTGCTGAAGTTATGGGTCTAGAAGCTGTCAAGCCATGATCTAAGAGGAGTCACGGACATAGTCATCACCAGATATTTTCATTCCAAGAGAAGGAGGATACCTAGGTGTGTCTTACCTCATGACTAAGGGAGGGAGATTAAAGGAGAAAGAAAGTTATCTATCAAACTCAAGAAAGCTGAGTTCCATCCTTTTTTAAGAGCCTGATAGTAAGAGCTTATTTCTATCAGCTCCTTGTAAGGATACATTAAGGAGGGCTGAACTGGGCCAATGGCTCACTCCTTGATGCCTTTAGCTAAATAGGGGACATCTGATATATCTTCCAGCAGAATGCAAGCAATACTAGGAGCAGAATAAGCCAGGCAACCTGTGAACGACACCAGTATTCAAATGTGTCTTGAAGTAAGTTGTTCTTGCTCCGGTCCCAGATGAAGAGACACAGCACAGATTGCACCAACACAGTGGAGCCTTGCTCAGGCAGCATCCATGGGGGCCTCACCTCAGTGTCTCCCAGGGACAACATGAGGAGCCCCCTCTAACTTGTGTCAGAGTCTCACCTAAAGAACACTTCTCTGTTTCCCAGGTTCAGCTTCTTGTCCTGTCTTCATAGACTCAGCCCTGCTTTTCTGTCTAATCTATCTCTTTAGGTGTAGGCATGAACAGGCACTCAGGAAATGTTTGTTAAATGAGTGAATATTCACATCGTCGTTCTAGGTCAGCTACATATTTGCAAAATGAAAATGTGGAGTCTCATTTAAAATTCAAGCAAGAAAGTGTTGTTAAGAGTACTAAGGTACAAAGCTTTCCCTTTTTTCCATATCTTCTCTCTCAACTTGTCATGATGTGTTTTTATTTGATGCTTCATTTGTTCTTAGGAAGAAAAATTAAAAATATAAGTTATTAGCTGAACTTTACTGTCTATAGCATGCAGTGAGTCTTAAGTGCAAATATAAGAGCACTTAGTTCATGTGTGGAATCACTGAAATTGCACAATTTGTATTTCATAGCTCATAAAAGCATTTGTCTTTTATTCTTACCAGAACAGTGGAAACATCATGCAAAACTAACTGAACTGTTTTTATTTTACTCCTTGTTATAATTATTTTTTTTTAATTTTATTTATTTTGAGAGAGAGATCACAAATGGGAGAGGGGTGGGGGGTGGGGGGTGAGAGAGAATCCCAAGCAGGCTCAATGCGATCTGAGCAGAGCCTGAGGGACTAGATCTCATGAACTGTGAGATCATGACCTGAGCCAAAATCAAGAGTCGGATGCTTAACCAACTGAACCACCCAGGCACTCCTCACTTCTTGTTATAATTCTACCAGTACTCTCTACCTTGGGCTCATAGGTGATTAAGGATAGTAAGGAAACTGAAAAGCAAGTGAACATTGCGTTGTCCTATCTCTCCTTTTTTTTCTAGGTTTTCATTTCAGCATAAGTGATTGGCTAATATAAGGAGATAAATAAGCAAGAAAAGCTATAATAGGATTCCTTGGTCCTTTACGTTTCTTTGAACACCACTGCCTGTCCCTAAGAATCATAGTGAAGACCCTGTGAGCAATTACTCTAAGTCTCTCCAATGTACACAGTGTATGAGTGATTGGATCAGCCTTCAAAGTACCACCACATCTAGGTTCAGCAGAATTGTTTTCACATAGCCCATAGAAATACCCTGATTTTATTACCTTGTAAGATGTGTCTGTGTGGCTAGAGGTAAAGAGGAGAAAGACAATGAGGGAAATAACATGAGATATTTCTGTGGTCAATTCTTATCCATCATATTTCTAGTCCCAAGGGTTCTAAACTGATTAAACACAAATAAAACTCCTAACCACTGTGGCTTTGTGGGGTTCTACAGGGTTCATTTCCCTTACCACCAAGATAATTCAATTCAACAAATATTTATTGAATTTTACCATATGCTTGCTGTGTCAATGCCAAGACCAGCTAAGGAGGCAGGGCAGAAGCTGAAAGCCGGCTGTAATTCAAGATTTTCTTCCTGGGAACTACATGGATATTTAGCAAAATGGAATAAAAACCTTCTGAAAAGTAAAAGAAAGATTCTGTATAGAAAACCAGAGTCCCTATTTTCAGTGTGTGCACAATTGCACACTTCCTCACCCTGAAATTGGCTTTGTCAGTCGTCTTTCAAGATAAATTACAGAAAGAAAAGGGACTAGGGGCATGTTAAGGAATTTCAGCTTTCTGTCTCTTGGACTCATTGAAGCTAGAGAGGTTCCATCAGGAATTGGTGGTTGCAAATTCTGGGCAGACTGATGTGATTTACCTTGAGGGCAAGTGGTCAGGCTTCTGCTGAGCTGAAGGGACTCTGTCGACCTAATTGCAAAAAAAAAAAAAAAAAAAAAAAAAAAAAAGATGTTTTCAGATTAATGGTAAACCAAATCTGGCTTTTCTGTGTTCTATAAGTGAAGAAAGGATTTTGAAAGAAACAGTTCATTCATCAACTCATCCTAGAAATATTTCTGAGTAGCTACTCTATATGTCAAGCATTGAGTTGGGTATTGCAACAAAACTATAAATAAGACATTGGTTGTTCCCAGATGCTACTCTCAGCCTAGTGGGGAAAAAAAATCACATAAAAGGCAAATGCAATACAATGTGACAAGGATATAGAGCTAAGTATGGGTGTTATGAGACATCTTAGATGCTTGCACAAAATCATCCCCCCACCCCCACTGCCCATTCAGTAGCTTCTGGCACAGGGTGGGTGTTTAATAAATATTCGGTGGATGCATGAGTGAGTAAGTGAAGACAAACTTCTCAGAGGACTTCATAGGTGAAGTTAGTCTTTAAAAAATGTATTTGGAGTGATCAAGATTGTTCCATGCAGAAAGTACAAGTGCAAAATCCCAGGTGCAAAAGATAGCAAGGCATGTCCACAAAAGTCCAAAGAGATAACTGTGGCCAGACTGTAGGGTGTGAGAAGAGGGAGGTGAAAGATTTGCCTGCAGAAGTCAGCAAGAGTCGGGTGAGAAGGAGCTTTATATTTCATCTACGGGTATTGGACTCTATACAAAGGGAAATGTGAGCCCTTGAGAGGTTGGAAGCAAGAAAGGAATGTGATCAGATTTGTATTTTAGGAACCACTCTGGCTGCAGTATGACTATGAACTTTTAAAGTAGGGGCCCACCATTGGAGTGTATTGGCCAAAATGTTACAAGTGGCACAGCTGTCCAATTTCCTTCCCCTAACCCTCTTCCTATGAACCAGAGTGCTCTTTTCTGAGGTGAAGCCCTAGCGGTAGTATTCACCTTCTTTCAGCAGGATTAAGCCTCCTGACTCTTCCTGGATTACTCACAGTTGTGAGTTCCCAGAAAGATATAAAAGAGCTTCATAAGGGTGATCCTGGGGACTCTCGGGTTGCCAGTCAGGAACCAAGTAAACAGCCCCATCCTTCCAACAAAATCTTTGTTTGGGAAATTGAGTGTCTGATTACAATCAATCCTCTATTTTTTACATCAAATGCAAGGAACATTCTAAACAGAGGTATGACTTGACTCAGTTCATGTATAAGGAAAACAGTTCCAGACTTGTCAGGTTAGCCATCATCCCTTATCCAAAATCCTCAGACTCTCTTGTTGTTACTTTGTTCTTTACGCTTGCCCACAAATACCTTAATCTTTTTTCTTATGTATCCACAAGAACATTTAAATTGTCTTTGACACCCTGGTACAATTATCCGACAGAAGCTCCTTATAACTAAGGGCACACATTTAAAGTTAGACTACCTAAGTTCAATTCCTGGACCTAACACTTATTAGCTATATGACTTTGAACAAGATAATTCAACTCTCTGAGTCTCCATTCTCTCAGCTGTAAAATGGGGATAATAATAGTTCTTGTCTGCTAGGGTCATCCTGAGAATTAAATTGGTCAATTCATAAGAGCCCTTTAGAACAGTGCCAGTCACATATGAAGGACTCAAGAAGTGAAAGCTATTATGCTGTTGATGGTATTTGTCCAGATAAGAATCTCAGGTTTTTGTCTACCTCTTTTTGTACATACTCATCTGTCTCATAACATTTTAAAGACAGTTTTAAAATAAGTTGCATCAGGTTTTAATAACTATAATTGTACTTCTCACATTCAGAAACAACTTGCAATTCCATTTAATGTAGACATCAATAATGAAATCTCTAGAGGGTGAGTGATTTCTACAAATTTTTATTCATTACAGAGAGATGAGTAGGTATAATGGTGAGAAGAATTGGTTAGCAGATCAGAAAGAACATGGGTTTCAATCCTCTCTCTGCTGAGTACTATGAATAATAGAATCATCTTAAGAAATTTAACTAACCTCTGGTGTTCCCTCTCTGTAAAAACGGCAATGTTGTGAGTGCTTAATAATAGAGTATATACAAACTTCCTGGCCCATAGCAACTGCTCAATAAATAGAAGTTATCATTATTTTTTAAACTTACTAAAGAGCCAAGGGGAAAATGTCGATTTTGTAGCCTAAGCCATTTCTCTTTCTCGGTTGTATGCATATTTGTTCCTGAAACAGGATGAATTCCCAAAACATCATCAAAGGACAGATTTAAGAGGCACCTGGGTGGCTCAGTTGGTTAAGCATCCAACTCTTGATTTCAGCTCCAGTTTCACAATCTCATGAATCATGAGATCGAGCCCTGCGTCGGGCTCTGCAACTGACAACACAGAGCCTGTTTGGGATTTTCTCTCTCTCTCTCTCAAAATAAATAAAGTTTTTTAAAAAGGAAAGATTTTAACATTGAAAAAATAATAATAAATCTCTTTGGGGTTGATATCAGTTGTTTCACATAGCTCAGAGCCATTTTGTCTAACATGAACCTTTACAATAGTATCAGGAAGGAGTTAAACACCCTTAATCCCAAAATTCCTAGGTTATTATTTCACAAGAAGAGGAATTAAAGTCAAATTCACATGAAGACTCTCTTCTTCATGAGTCCATGTGGCAAGATGTGCTTCATTGTAAGTAACTTATAGAGAAGCCAGTTATGTCTCTAGGAAAGACTGTATAAGAATCAGAGATTCTCATGAGCTTGAACTTCCCAACCTGCCCACTTTGGAGCAAAGCATTCACACCTAGAGAAAGACTGAATGCAGGGATTTACAAAACATAAGAAGGACCAAGGAGCCAAAACTTTCCCTGGGAAAGGTAGCTTCCTAAGTGGTCAAGAATGGAATTTCTAGAGAATGCATCTTGGCTTGACCAAGGCTATACAAGGGAGATTGTTGCGGAGATACTTATTAGGTGAAAAGAGAGATGGTACATCACCTTGGATCACCCTGATGAAACTACAAGTCCTTCCCCATTTCTCTTTATGTGATGCAAGGGTCAAATTAGACATAGAAAGTCCTAAAGGCCCACCTGTACTGCTCAGAAATTCAGGAATCCATTCCTATTACACAACTTGGGGAAGAGTTACATGTTCTTCTGCCACACCCAGGCAAATGGGCCACCAGAGTTCTCCTTGTGGATGACTTGGGAAGAAATTCTGACTGCCAGACTCCATAAGCATGAGGCATTAGGATAAAATTGCTTTATTATTCCCCCCTTCTCCACTTTTCCCCCTTCCCCAATAGATTTGGGAGAACCCTAGATAAAGAGAGTTCAGCTATACTTCATTGCCCTGAAGTTTCCTCTATTAAATAGATCCACTATGCTACTCTCAGAGAAGATTACAGCCAAAAATATCTTAAGTCTAGGGCAGAGTTCAGTATGTAAAGGCTGTATTACTTAGTCTTTGTGTTCTTGTTCTGGGACTGACAAAGCCCAGAGGAGCCATCTTGAAAGTGTCCTAAAGATAGAGACTTGGATGAAGCTGCAGGAGCCCACCAGAAACACCAAAGACATGGTTGACACTGTGAGTGTATTTATTAGTTAAGATAGCAAAGTTAGGCTGTGATGGAAGATTAATCCCAAATGTCAATGCTTAAAACAATAAAGGTTTATTTTTCATTCATACCACATACCCACTTCAGCCTTTGCCATTTTGTAGCTGTACCATCTGGAACAGTTACCTCTCTAAATGGCAGAAGAGAGGTGTCTTGGGTCGGGCTACCTGGGAGACAGATCAAGATGATTTCTATGCAGAATGCTTATCGGGCAGTAAACTTGGAATTAGCATCTACAAGAGAGACAGAAGTTGGTTGGGCAGAGAACTGTGATAGAATAACAACAAAGACCTTGGCTAATCCCATGGGAGTTCTGGAGCTTGAATGGTTGTTTAGAGTTGTCTCACCTTAAGACAAGGAGTCTAGGCCTTTATTATCCCTCACTGATCTTCTCCATGAATTCAGATTCCTGGACTCTACATTACTATTCTATACTATATATAGTATATTCTATACTATATATATTCTATACTATATTCTATACTATACTATATTCTATACTATATATTCTATACTATTCTATATTCTATACTATATTCTATACTACATACATTATATATTCTATACTATATTCTATACTATACTATATATACTATATTCTATATATATTCTATACTATATTATTTCTATTCTATGCTATACTCTATACTATATTCTATACTGTATTATTCTATACTATATTCTATACTACTATAGAATATATATTTTTCTATACTATACTATATTCTATAGTATAATAATATATACTATTATTCTAGACTATATATACTATATTATATACTATAGTATATTATTCTATACTACATATTTTATACTATATATATTCTATACTATACTATATATATACTATACTGTATTTTATAATATAGTATATTCTATACTATACATATTATTCTATACTATATTCTATTCTATACTATACTATAGTATATATACTATATATTCTATCCTATATATTCTATTCTGTACTATATATATATTATTCTATACTATATCCTATACTATATATATTCTATATATATACTATATATACTATATATATATACACTATATTATTCTATACTATATACTATATTCTATACATATATTATACTATGGCATCCAGTTCTCTTCAAATTGCATATTCTCATATTTCACATCATCATAATAAACTTCCATGCCTGGACACCTGCTAATTGCCTCTTATTGGGTCTTTCGGATGGGTCTTCTTAACCACCCACCTGATTCAATTTCTGGTAACTGAAACCCTGAAACCCTGGGACTCAGCCAAGACCACTAAACTGGAACAAAAAGAAACAGATACTTTCTCAACTTCAAAATTCATTGAAAGCATATTTTCTGTGATCAGCTATTTTTCCCCTATTAATCACTTGATTCTTTCTCACTATCTTTGTATATACACCTTACTTTTCATCATTAGAGAGATATTACATACTTCATCTGGACAGTGCCCTGTGCTTTAAGGACCTGGGCCAATTATAATTAAAGCAGGATATGGATCACTGCATATATGGCATTAGTCCTTGGACACTAGGTAGCTATTAACCTACTTTAATAATTGACTGAGATTATTGATTCTTTAAATATAGCTATATGTTTCTATCTTAGTGGAACCAATTATAGTTTATAAGCCTATTGAAGAACAGCTGACTTCTCAAAACTATCTCAGGGAGATGAGAAATCATGAATGACCACTAAAAGACCTCTTAACCCCCTGGATGACTGAGGCTGGACTACTGTTTGAGTGCAGCTCAAACGTTCCATGAGTATTTCCACTGAAATAGTACCTAGAGATGGAGAGAGAGTATGTGAAAATCAGGAAAAGCTATGGAATAAGCCTTCCCTATTATTTCACTCATAACTTTTTTGGGTCCCTGAGGAATTTGAGTCTGTCACCCGTGATATAATCACTCTAGCCAATAATAAAATACAGATGGCTCTGCAGTTAAAAAATCAGTGACTTTGATGAAGATATTAAAGTAGGTATAATGAAACTGGACTAAATATTTGGGTAAAAACAGTTTTCTGCAAAGGCAAATATTTCTTAAACAAAACATAGTACCATGAACAAAATTTTAATGGGGTTTGTAAAATTCTATCAGATATAAGTTTAAGAAGTTAAGATCATTGATTTTGAAGCAAAAAGAGAAAGGAATTGCATCTTGTCTGTGCCACCTTCTGATTATGTTCCCTTGACTTCCATTTCCTCACCTTTAAAATAAAGATAATGATTCAGGGATGTGTATAATGTATACAAAGTGCCGAGCACAGCACCTGGAACAAATAAGGGCAAAGTAATTGGAGCTATTCATTCTGTCAGGATGTTTTCAGCTATAAATAACAGAAATTTCAACTCAAGGTAGTCTAAATAACAAGGAATTGAAATGGCTCCATAACTGGAAATCCAAAGTTGGGGTAGAGTTGACTTAACTGACTCTGTTTCTTTGTAGATATCTTAATTCTGTCCCTTGCCATGTGCCAACTTCATCCTCAGGCTGGTAGCTAAATGGCTGTCCAGTTGTGAGCCCCAAAATATTCAGAATAAAAGACCTGCATTTTTCTTTTTCTTTTTTTTTAACATTTTACCAAATGTATTTATTTATTTGTTTTAAAATTTTGTTAATGTTTATTTATTTTTGAAACAGAGACAGAGACAGAGGGTGAGCAGGGGAGGGGCAGAGAGAGAGGGAGACACAGAATCTGAAGCATGGACCTGCATTTTTCTAAGACCTTTTCCAGAACCCTAACTTTTCTTCATGCCCCATTGGGTCAAATGTCTGTGCCATTTCCTTGCTGCTAGGGGAATGTTCTGATCTGATTGGCTTAGTCCTGTGTTCCTAAACCGATCACTAGCAAGGACAATGTTACCATGAGTAGCTTAAAATAACAAAAGATCACTACTACAGTTGAGTAGTTCGCCTGCGGCACAAGGGCTTCTTGGAGGAGGTGGTAGATAATCTGGACAAAATCAGGATTCTGTTATGAAGGAAGTGGATAATAAATGTTGTGTAGGTAACCGAAAATGCCCAAGAAAGGGAATTTGTAATTTGTGGAATTGAGGTCTTACTTAGACCTTTTTATGTACTAAGTAGTATAATATAATACAATATAATACAATATAATTAATATAATATAATATAATAATATATATAATATAATAATATTCACAATAGCCCTGTGAGGTGGGCTTTATGATACCCACTTTGCACACAAGGAACTGGGTGTCAGAGAAAAAAGCGTCATGGGTCACAAATCTAGAGACTCGTTAAGAGCCAGAGTTACACCTCTGTGACTCGTTCCTTTTCTGTACAATGAGAATAGCAAAGTACATATCTCATAGGGTTTTGTGAGGATTAATTTGAGTTCATACATGTGACGTGCTTGGAAGAGTGCCTGACACACAGTAAGCAAGTTGTAAGCTCCCTTGTTGTCATAACTTCATTTCATAGAATCTAAGAGTCCATCAGTGGTAAGAAACTCCATTATTTTCCATTACTACCACTAAGAGGAAAGAAAGAAATGCTTCTGATTAAACTATAACCTAGGGCATTCTTATCACTTATAATTTTGTATTATATTTATCGGAAGAATTCTTTTGGCTTAATTAAACATAGATTCTTTTATCGTAAATCAACTTTGTGCACACATAAAAAGGAAAATGGAAGTGAAATAAATTGGTTAAGGTACTTCTAAAACCACTTCAAAACTCAGAATCCTAATCTTCACCACTTTCCAACTTGGAGTCATCAGTCAATATCCAACATATTCCACACAACAGCCTCTGTGCCAGAAAGAGTGCTGGTGATTAAGCCTTTCCTAAAATAACTTATAATACTATGAAAAGCATTTACTGAGGGTCAGACTAACATGGTTTTGTAATTATGTAGAGTTAATTTTCTTTGATCCAGCTCTAGAAGTATTGCCAATACTCAGGATAACAATTGGTTTATAGTAGTTAAGAGTTCTCTTCTCCAGTCTCCAGGATTTCCTTCCATGCTGTTGCCACCTATTCAGCATGTTGTGATGCTGACACCGTGAATGTATGTACGGGCAATTCTAACCTTGTCACAGCTGCTGCCTCCCTAATACAGATTATAAAATGCCATGAACTGAAAGGTGTATCCCAGTTTCAGACATCTTAAAATATGAAAGATGTGAATCTTGCAGTTGGTGAAATATAATACTCTTATCCTTATAATTATCTTTATTCTTATTATTTTTTAATCATTGACATACAATGTTATACTAGTTTCAAGTGTACAACCTAGTGATTTGACAATTCTATCTACTATTCAGTGCTCACAATGATAAGTGTAGTCACTATCTGTCACCATACATTATCACATTAGTACTGACCACATTCCCTATGTTGTGCTTTTCATCCCCATGACTTATTTATTTATAACTGGAAACTTGTACAGTCTAATCCCTCTTTCACCCATCACCCACCCGGCTCCTCTCTAGCAACCGCCAGTTCTCTGTATTTATAAGTCTGTTTCTGTTTTGTTGTTGTTGTTGTTTGTTTTGTTTTTTAGATTCAAAGTGTAAGTGAAATCTGGTATTTTTCTTTCTCTGTCTGACTTATTTAACTTGGCATAATACTCTTTAGGTCCATCCATGTTCTCATGAACAGCAAAATTTCATTCTGTTTCAAGGCTGAATAATATTCCTGTGTGTGTGTGTTGTATATGTATGTATATATATACATATGTATGTATATGCATGCGTGTGTGTACATATTACATCTTCTTTATTCATTCATCAATCAGTGGGCACTTGGGTTGCTTCTATATCTTGGCTATTGTAAATAATGCTGTGATAAACAGGGATGCATATATTTTTTAAGTTAGTATTTCTATTTTCTCTTTTTAGTGTTTATTTATTCTTGAGAAAGAGAGAGAGCACAAGTAGGGAAGAGGTAGAGAGAGAGAGAGGGGGAGACATAGAATTTGAAGCAGGCTCCAGGCTCCAAGCTGTGAGCACAAAGCCTGATGCAGGGCTCAAACCCACGAACTGTGAGATCATGACCTTAGCCAAAGTCGAACACCTAGCCAACTGAGCCACCCAGGCACCCCCCATTTTCTTTGAATAAATACCCTATTAGTGGGATTACCAGATTGTATGGTATTTCTATTTTTTAATTATTTGAGGAATCTCCATACTGTTTTCCAGAGAGGCTGCACCAGTTTGCATTCCCACCAACAATGCATGAGGTTTCCTTTTTCTCTGCATCCTCACCAGCACTTGTTATTTCTTGTGATTTTGATTCCAGCCATTCTGAGATGTGTCAGGTGATATCTCGTTATGGTTTTGATTTACATTTTCCTAATGATTAATGATGTTGAACATCTTTTCATATTTCTGTTGGCCATCTGTATTCTTTGGAAAAAATGTTCAGCCTCTCTGCCCATTTTTAATCAGGTTATTTGTTTTTTGTTGTTGAATTGTATGAGTTCTTTGTATATTTTGGATACTAACTCCTTATGGAATATATCATTTGCAAATATCTTCTCCCCTTCAATAGGTTGCCTTTTAACTTTATTGATGGTTTCTTTTGCTTTATTGATGGTTTCCTTTTTAGTTTGATGTATTCCCAATAGTTGTTTTTTTTTTTTTTGCTTTTGTTTTATCTGTCTCCAAAGACTATAGCCCTTATTGTTAAACCCAAATCAGATGTCAGTAGCAACATAGTGCTAATGAAATAAACAAAAACTGAACACAAATTGTATTACACTTCACTCTTATGGAGAAAGTTAAGTTAATTAAAGGAAAGAGACACCAAAAAAGGTCACACTGGGAAAGTATCATGTTTTATTGATTAGAAATAATAAACACAGAGATTTACTTTGGCAAGCCATCCTAAGAAACTTTTTTTTCTTTTTCTTTTTAGAATAGGGCAAAGAATCAGAAACTTTGAAGTGCAAAAACTATTGAAATGTCCATCTAAGGCCATCCCTTTGTCATCATAGGCAAGAGCCTTGACATCTGTATTTTTAACAAGCTTCTCAGGAGATACTGAGGCTTAACGTGTGTAGAGTGAATAGACCACCAGTGGCCAATGCACAGGCAACTTACAGGAGCTCAGACAGGAGCCACTTAAAAGGGCACCCTAGTAAGAAGGGTGTCTGCCTTGATGCTTAGATTCATAAAGAGTTAATGGAGAAGGAAAAACATTGCTTCTCACATTTCCTTTTAAAACTTGCTCTGTTGGGGCGCTTGGGTGGCTCAGTCAGTTAGGCGTCCAACTTCCACTCAGGTCATGATCTCGCGGTTTGTGAGTTTGAGCCCCGTCTCGGGCTCTGTGCTGGCAGCTCCGAGCCTGGAGCCTGCTTTGGATTCTGTGTCTCCCTCTCTGTCTGCCCCTCTCCTGCTCATGCTCTGTCTCTCTCTGTCTCAAAAATAAATAAAACATTAAAAAAAAAACTTGCTCTGTTAAAAACAAAAACTCCTTTCTGACTTACTGATTGTTATTTTAATGGCTGCTTCTTTGGTCGAAAATTGGTATTAGTTAAGAATACAGTCTCTTAAATGGAAAGACTCCTTTAGGAACCATAGACAAAACACACCTGTAGGTCAAGTCTGAAATTTCACAGGTGGGATGATGGATGGTGCCCGTGTCTGTGAGACACAATCACCAACATTCCAGGATGCATGAGGGATAGACAGGTGGTCTCTTGAATGCTACCTCTTCTAATAGCTTTGCAGAGTTCAAAAACATCTTAGTAGTTCTTTAAAAGGCTTATAATTAGCTATGTCAGCTAAGACTATTTAGAACCGTAGAACATATCCTACCAAGAATTGTCACAAGAATACTACTTTTCTTTTTTAATGCCAAGATGTCCCTTCTAAAGATGTCACAAATGTCAAGGTTTCCTTTATTAATTTCTGCTGCACTTTGTTAATTTAGTTTGTCAGTCAGCCAGTCTACCAGTATCTTTTACATTCCTACTCTTTGCCAGGCTCTATAATAAGTGCTGCCAAAAAGAAAAATGACTAACACTTGCCGCTCCTTCCTGAAGAGACCAGAGTCTAGTGGAGACAAATAAATAGATAATTACAGGAAGAGAATATGATGTGTAGTTTGATAGAAAGAAGCATAAGAGACACAGAAGTAACTGAACCCAAACTTAAGAACTGGAATAAGTCTGTGTTGGAGGAAAGACCATTTGCTATGGTTAATTATAGCCTGGTTCTCCCTGGAAGTTCTCAGTCTATTTTTTTTCCTTTCCCTTAGGTAGTCAGAATACAAGACAGGGCGTGTGATAACTATGGCAGACAGCTTTGCAATTTTCTTCACTCCTCTTGATGAGTAACTCTATTTCTTATAATTCGTTGTAGTTTAACTTTTTGAAGTACCAAGAAAAGGCAGAGGGAACTAGTTTCGTATCAGATTACTTTTGTGTGTGTGTGTGTGTGTGTGTGTGTGTGTGTTTTGCCTTCCCAAAAGGGGGGGTGGGGGGGAAACAGTAGCTCTTCCATTTCAGTAAATACAGAAAAACAGACTTATTCCTTCTCTTGAGGTATTTATTCAACGAGCAATGTTTGGAAATTGGTATCACCTGGATGCTTTGATAGGCCATGGTTGGGATAAACTTTATTTAGCATACTTATCCTGAATAGCAATTAGAAGCCAGCAGACTCTGGATGAAGAGCATACAGAGATTTTTTTTGTACTATTTTATTTTGTAACTTTTTAAGGCTAGAAATTATTTCAGATTGAAAAGTTTAAAATATATATGAAAAAGGAAACAAAGAAAAAAGGAAGGTAGCAGGATTTCACCAGGAAGGGGAAGGCAGAAAAAGATAGTAAGAGAGGGAACTCAAGCAAGGGTATAGAGACATGAACCCACATGGTGTATCCAAGTATGTAGTTTAAAAGGCTGGAATATAAGATATCCAAGGCATAAGGGATAGGAAATAGCATGAGCAAATATGACTCTAAGGAAACAAGATCATAGAGGAACTTGTATACCATGCTAAGGTTTTTATTTGCATTTTGTAGGGTTCCAAACCCCAGTGAAGTGTTTGCAACAGAAAAGTGACTTGATTACATTTGCATTTTTAAAAGATCACTGGTGTCAATATGGAGATTTAATTGGAGGAAGATGAAGCCAAGGATGAGGCAACCAATAAGAAGGTTATTTAAATAATCCAGTAAAAGATTATGTGGAATTAGAAAATCATAAGACAACACAAATTATGATTCAAACATGATTAAAATTGCAGTTGAAACCACAGAGCACATATCACAATGGCATTTTATGAGATATCTCAATAGAAAGGAAAGTTTTTGGCATTCGAGCCCTTGAAACCACAAAGCACTGAGCTAATCATGATTTATTATAAAAATATGGAAGAGAGAAAAATATTTGTAAATCCTTTACTACAAAAAGTATACTAAATAAAAAGAATTATTCAGCCGCAGTGAAAAAAAAACTAAACCTATCGTACTCTATATATTGTTACTAAAAAATTGAGATCATGGCCAGTTTGCTAAAAGGGGACAAGGATTTCCTGTAATACTTTGCTTTCTAATCACTAAGATTTGTAATTTTCTCCTTAATATAATCCTTAATTCTAAGTTGCTGCAAGTTTGTTTTGCATGTTTGTGATTAGATGTATTTTACTCACTATATGTTTGTTTATAGGAATTTGCACTTACTACATTATGAGGTAGAAAATTGAGTTTTCTCGTTGAAATTGTAGTTTACACTGACTTCTTTCTGGAATGCTTCTACTGTATAAGATGCATGAATTTTAATTGTTGATCCTTGTTGTTGGCTTTTTTCCCTATAGACATATTTGAGAATAAAATCTAATGCATGATTCCACAACATTCATTCAAACCAGGTCTGTTTCTTCCACAATGACAAGAAGGCTAACCTAGAATTCAGATGGTCATGGAGAGAATCAGATGTAGTTAAGCAATGTTGTAGAGGCAGATAAATGGGTCCCACTCTTTATAAGATAATCAATGATGAAAGAGAGGGGGCTACTTCCCAGATTTCTGTCTTAAGTGATGAGGAATATAGCACTGTCATTAACCAAACTGCAGGAGAAAGAGCAGCTTCAAGAGATAAGTATCACTTCAGATATATTAAATTGAACATGCTTTAGTTACATTCAAAAGCATATTCAGCAGGTACTTGAAAATATGGATCTGAGTTTAGGAGAGACACTGGAGTTGGCAATAAAGATTTGAGGATTAACAATGTATTAGTGACAGCAATTGCTATGACACTGATGCCCATTGAAATAACAATCCTTTACATTTGTAGAGCATGTGACAATTTTTTAAGCACACTTACCATATAATATCTCATCTGAGGTAGTAGTTCAAAATTACTCCCATTTTACAGATGAATACACTAAAGACAAGATAGGTTAACAGTTGCCCAAATTCACAAGTCCACCTTAGACACAGATCCTCTAATTCTAGTACCAATGTTCTTTGTATTGTTCCATATTGACTTGATGAAATCATTGTGTGAAAATCTGTGGGAAGGACTGTGGCATTAAATACTATGCTCTCCAACTTGGGTAAACCTAATCATTCAGAAACAAATGTTGAATTCTCCATCGCACTAGAATTGTAACTAATTAAGCACACATAAACTTACACATGCTTAATTCTGAAAGTTCTGTAGGTATTTTTTACCATCCTCCCACAGTTGGGATCTGCTTCCTTCATGTACTTCTGGAAGTTTCCCACCCCTTGTCATGGGGGAAAAAGGAGACTTGGAATTAACTAAGTGCTATATTGCCCTCCACTTGCTCTCCTGCGGCAAGAAGAATTCACTTGTCCTATGCCATTTACCTTAATCCATAAACACATAGAGAGGACAGAATGAGTAAACTGTTGGATCCAACATGTCATTCTTAGGGACTCTTCATGAAGAGTTGATAGGGAATTTAGGTGGGCACAAAATCACAGACGAGCAGTGTCATCCACTGTGCCATTGAATTTGGCAATCTGAGTTACTCAGACCAGAATGTTCTCTAACCTAAAATATATCTCTTATGGAGAAACTGGTTAAAACTCATAAGTATGAGGTTATTTATTTTCTAGAGGGAAAGAGTTTTGAATATTTAAGGTGAAATGGTATTGAATGGGATGAATAGGATTTCAGAAGAAATTTTTTAAAGAATGTGGCCTACTTAAAGGCAAAAAGCAAGAACTATTTGTGGAGTGGAAAGAAGTAGTGAAGGACTCAGAAAAGGAAACAAAAGCAATGCTGCTAACAAAAAAAGCACTGGTCTTGGAAGTAGTGTGCACTCGACCGTGCAGAATTGCATCTACTTTAAAGTACAAAATGAACATTTTTCAAGTGGAGCCACAATAGTGGCTATTGAAATGCAGCAAAATGATCCAGAAATCAAAAGATATAAAGCAATCTCAGCAACTGAAATAAAGCTCCAGACACACTACTCCCAATCACACATAAATGTTAGACGCCATATATTTTATACCCAAAGATAGCATTAAATTTAATGGGAATTTTACATGCACAAAGACTCTGGAGTTCGGACACATGAAATGAAGATTTGAATTGCTAATTTTCAAGAATGGATCAGGGGGACCCCTATAAGCCTTGGAAAAGTAAGACTTGGGATTTGAGCAGTTTTTCTTTGGTGGGTGTAGATTGCTATTGGCTGAGTAAGATGTTCTCAGTTGGACTTCCCTTTCTATGTCCCTTTAATGTAGAGACTGACAAAGCATCTCATACAGATGGGTCCATAAAACATCTGGAAATAAATGAGGAAAATAAAATCAAAGGTAGGTGATTACAAAAAGAAAGAAGGAAAGAAAGAAAGAAAGAAAGAAAGAAAGAAAGAAAGAAAGAAAGAAAGAAAACTGCAGGGAAGAGTAAGGCATTATAAAGGAGAGTCAGACAAAGGACTTGAAATAAGTAAAGAATATAAACAATTGGACAATCTTTTTGTGTTGATCTGGTAAATCTTATCCTTATTAGATATATGCTAGACATTAAGAAATAAATATTATCTCTTACAAAACACAAAAAGAGATAAGAATAAGTATATTCTAATAGTCAATATCATTTGGGATAGATTTCTTTTAATGCATTCACTATGTCTGCATTTTTCCAAATGAGCATGCTTATTTTTATGGGAAAATGTCTTATTTTAAATAGGCATGATTACTTTCTAAGAAAAATCTTACAGTTCAAGCATCACCAGCATCTATAATAATGGTATACCCCACAATTTAGGCCTACGCAATATCCACATTGTTGAAAGAACTGAATACGAGATAGAAGATCTGGTTTCCAATTCCTATTGGAATTTCTATTACTAGCTGTGCAGTTTGGGCAAATCACTTTCATTCTCTAAGCCCCCACTTCCTAATAGATGAAACTTAGATGTTAATGGCCACCCACTCCATTCACAGAGTAGGAAGAATAAACAATAAAATGTATTTCCGACTACAGTGACATCTACAAAGTGTTAGTGTGGTATAAACAATGCTAAAATGCACAGTAGATCAATTTCATCTACAAGAGTCACATTGTAATAATATTCACATTGTTTTTTTAATAATGTGCCATAATGTATTCTTCTCTTTAAAAATGCAAAAACACAAAAATCACATAGAAGGAAATGAAAGTTAACCATAAATATTACCATCTTAAAAAAAAAAAACTCCTGTTAATTTTTTAATATGTATTTTTATGGTGATATATGAATGTTGTGTCAGGCAGAGAATAGGTAGAAAAATGAATTCTGAGAAGGAGGATGGAAATAAAGAGAGTTAATGAAGGGACTGCTTTCAGAAGTGTGGGCAGAGTTAAGGGATTAGACAGGGCATGGTGAGGCACACACAGCTAGAACAGGAACAGAGCTAGAACAGGAAGCTAATACCACCCTCTCTCCAGCTAAAGGCCACGGAGAGAAAAATACAGCTACCTGGCAGGAGCTGTGGTTACGGAGAACCATAAATTGATACAAAAGAGGGAAGAAATCAAACACTGGATCACTTTCTTTGCCAACCCTCCAATTTTACACTAATGCCTTCCATTGGCCAAAACCAATTCTAAGCCCTCTGATGAAGAAGCTCCCAAAATACCATCTATAAGAGTCAGTCTCTTCGGGCACACAACAAAGCAGTCAAGGATGGAAAGTCAATCTGCTGGGAAGCTGATGGGAAAGTCAAGCAGAGAACAATTAGAATGTATATAAAAATGAAAATAGTTGTATTTAGTTTTGTATATTAGTCTTCCAGTTAACATTGTATCAATGACCATGTTCCCATATTACTTAAAGTCTTTCCTGTGGCATAATTTTCAATGACCTCATAGCATTTTATCAACAGGATATATTGCAATTTATTGGAAATAATAAATTATTTCTTTTTTCTCTTCTAAATATCCTATTTATATATCAATATTTTTTAGTTATCTCAGAGTGATCTTATAACCTCTTGGATTTAGGATAACTTGATTAAAGATCTAAAGTTCTTGCTCCATGTGCCAAATTCTCTTCCAGCAAATACATGAGAGTGCCCATTTTAGTACAAACTCACCAATACTAGGAATTTTCATATTTTTAATTTTACCATTTTGATCAGCAAAGAAAAACCTATCCCATTTTAATTTGCATTTCTTTTATTAATAGTAATATTAAACATGTTTTCAATTTCACTATTTCTTCTGTAGGAAACCAAGTTCCTGCCTTTTTCTGGTTCTTCTTTTACAAGGAATCATTTACAAGGACATTTGAAATAAGATGTTCTGCTATCAGTTTATTCTCTAGTTATTTTAAGTATATTTGTTTTATTGCCACAAATTATTTTCTACCACTTTTTTTCATTTCCAAGGCATAGGTTTTTAGGTGAAATTCCAATTTAAAAAATCTTTGAAGCTTAGAATTCCTTATTGTTTTGTAAATATAAAGTAATAATTTTGCTGCACCATCCACCATTGACATTTGGTATGAATTATTTCAAATTTAGGAAGACAGAATAGAGTGAAGATGGGTAGATGATTTGTCAAAGCCATTGCAATGATACTTTTTAATAACCTACTCTTCAGGTAAATAAACTAAGATCCCATGGAAGATTGGAGGAAACATGGCCACAATATTTGCTAACTACTCCCTTCTAAAGGTGAAGCATTTTTCCCCACCTCTTAAATCTGGGCTGGCCTTGTGTCTTGCTTTGACCGATAAATAGAATATGTCAGAAGTGATGTTATGGGGATTCTAGAACCTGGGATTTAGGAGACTTTGCAGTTTCTGCTTTCACCCTCTTGGACCACTACTATGACCTAGCTACAGAAGGAAGCCTGTCCAGCTTAGCAGAGTAAGAGGCCATGTTAAAGGAGAACTGGGTGCCTTTGTCTGCAGCTGGTACCAATAATCAGGCTTCCAGCTCAGTCAGCCCTCCAGTTGAATGTAGCCATGCGAACAAGTTCAGGCAAAATCAGTAGTGGAATCACACAGCCAACACACAGTATTGTGAGAAAAAATAAATCATAGTTGTTTGAGTCACTAGAGTTTGTCGTGGACTGTTTCTCAGGAATGGTTAATAGATGCAGATCTCATAAGAGGATATGTTTCTGAACCACTGACTGCTTTCAGTTTTATCCTACAATACAGATGCAGGAAACAATAGAACATGAAAGCTTTCTCCTAGAAGTAAATGAAGAAACAGAATGTGAAAGAATCACATACAAGTTGATAAAAACCAAGATATGTTAGTTTTTGAGAGGAAGAGTTGATTAATAAAATTAAATTATCTGTGTAAACCACATGACAACTAAAGGGTAAATCGACTTCCAGGGCATGTGTGAGCTTCTTTGGATCCATCCTCCCATGGAAAAGCCACGTTGCCAGTCTGTCCAGCTCTGGGCACCTGAGGTGCTTCAGGGCACAGAATGTAGCCACTGTGGAGAGACAAAGCTGGTAACCCATGGGTGTTCCTAGACCCACCATATTCTACAGCAGAAGTCTGAAGAATTCAAGAATTCTAAATTCATATCTGGTCTTCCAAGTTATAATGAAGGAATATTTACTAGGATAAGAAGACAAAAATTTTAAGTTTATTAACTTGACTTAAAACTAAAACATTCAGCTTTGTGTTACCTTGACCTCTGCTGCAGTCTTTTCCAGGGCTCCACAAGTGTTACAATTAGTCCTAACCCTCTAAACTGCAGTCCGTTGATCCCTAAGGACACATCAATATATTCTTTCCCGTCACATGTTCACTTTCAATTCTAATATTTTCATCATTTGAGTTTCAGTTGAACAAGTTTTGACTTAGCACTTGCTATGTACTGAATAAAAGGTGGTGCATGATAATTACTGAAATAACTCTTTAGTTAAAAATAAATATCCCCAATATTTCAAATTTTGGAACACTATGAGATGGTATTGCAAATGCTGATGTAACTTTAAGCAATTTTGTTTGCTTTTTATAGCCTCATTTCTAATTCCTTTTTAATAAGTATCTGAAATGTAGTTGAGATTGTAGCTATTCATTATAGTTTTCTTTTACTGTGTGTATTTCCTTGTGTGTGTGTTTTAATGGGTTTTCTTTGCTCTGTAATAAAATAAAAAAGTAAAAAACACTCAAACAGTATACAAAACTGTGAAAGTATTCTATGGCTAATTCCCTGAGCCAAGAAAGTAGCAAAATAGTTGGCAAGAAAGGGAGGATTCAAGAGATACTTGAGAAGAAAGTTACTTGATACTTGAGAGACAAGACCTGCGTAGAAGGTGAGGGTTGAAGAGAAGAGAGAGAGGAAGAACCAAAAATGATGACCAGGCTTCGGGTTAGAGCATTAAGAAGGTCATGTTGCTCATTGAGATGGGGAACACCATGAGTAGGGAAGCAACTAAGAAAATTAAGACACTAATTAAATGCCCAAATGCTGCATGTGGAGAATGGATGAGGTGGCAGAAAGTGCTATCGCAGTATGACTCTTCTTCTAATTGATTAAAGCCATGATCATCCCCATGTTAGAATAATCATCCTGTTTGGTCACTTTTAGCATGTCTATTTGGATATGAAGCCCATTTCTTGCTTTTATTTTGCCTGGTATTCCATTTAACTAGTAAAGCACTCATCCTACAACACTACAGACAGACTCCGAGGACTTGACTCCTAGAACCCCTGTTGGAAACACTACAGGGAATGAAAACTGGGTTCGAGTCTGGCTGACTGCTGTGCTTCCTATTAATGGATAGAAATGTAATATTCATTAAAAAGAATTCAGACTTCAATCGCTCTAATAATCATGAGCTTCTTTCATCAATGCATAATAGAACAAAAAGATTGATTTTCATTAGGAATGACTTTCAACATTTTTTTTACTTCTTATATAAAAAATAAATCTGTTCAAAGTCTTATGAGGTCTAAGATATTTCTGGTCTGCTTGGAAACAGTAGGCAAGTTTTTATACAGTTGTTCTACTCTTCACCAGTGTAGCCAATTTAGAACATTCCATTATTTGGTGAAATTTAGCAGCCTAAAATTGCTTTCAGTTAAGAAGCCCCTCACTTCTCTCCTGCTTACAAAAATATTGTTTTTTAAAAGGACATTTAGTATGACTAGGACATTGTATGCCTTCAAGTTTTTCCTATAGTGGGTTATGAGAGAAATGAGGAACAGGAAATAGTCATCAATAAAGTTACTCCATTGCCCATATAGAGTCCCCCAAAGTTAGAAAATGAATACTTAATATTTTCTAAGTGTCAATAAAATACTGAATATTTTCATCAGAATAAGACCTTGTCCATAGCATCTGTATTTTCAGGGGGTCAAAGACATGTGAGTCCTCCAGAGTGCATGGCCGCTTTAGATTGTATAGACTTTCCTTGTGATTTTAAAATGGATTCTTGTTAAATTTGAAAACCTGTCTAGTTACAGACTCAAAAGGGTAGAATTAAAAGGACCCAAAGAAATCACACAATTTGACTTGGTCAGTTACAGCATCACATTCTCCTGGCCATCGTGATTGATCCAAGGATGGACACATGACCCAAAGCAGTGTGACACCTGGAGACTGAAGCTGGGAGGGAATCACACATCCTGCCCTCTTCTGTTTATAAATGTTCCAAGTGTAGTGAATGAATGATGTTTGTTGGTGTGTACTAAAGTTTTATATATTGATAACATGGATGAAAAACTGAGGCCTAAAGAGATTGCATAGTTTTCCCAAAGTCACAGAGATGAAGTGATAGTAAGGACTCTATCAAAAGAGATTTTTCCCTTAAAAAGTGGCTGAAGCATGAAAATAGCCTACTGATTCGTATGACTAAAATCTAGCAGAGAAGGCTTCAGACACACTGGATTCAAGAGCTCAAAAGATGTCAAGGCTTGGCTTCTCTTTATCACTCAGCTTTGTCTTTCCAGGTCATTAGCTTCACCCACAGGCTCCACAAGGTGATCACTAGAAGTCTAGGCCAACCTCTTCCTATGGCCAAAAGTCCCAGAAAGGGAGGGGAAAAAAGCATGCAACTTTCTCAGGGGTCCTAGCACAAGCCTCATTGGGTCTCATTGACACTGACTGGGTCATGTGACCAGTCTTCGATCAACTGCTCTGGCTGGGAGATTGTGATATTCTGATTGGCCTACTCTGTGTCACATGCTCACTCTGAGCCAGTGAGAGTCAGCTCCATCTGAAGAGATGCATGGAAGAGAGCAGGGTCAGAGTGGTTCCTGAGGGAGAATCATTCCATTAACCAGAAAATACTGGATGGTTAAAAACTACAGATGCCTACTACAGCAGCCAAGCATTGTCTGGATCACCAACAATCACTTCGAGAAAGAAGCTATTTCCTCTACTCCTTTTTGCCTTATAATTAAAAATCTCTGAACAAGCTTTGAGAAAGAAAAAGCAATGAATAGAATAGGGAGACTCAATGGACTGAATACAAAAACAAGGTAACTTTCTAACCAGCTTGCTTATTCTTCCAGACCATTAGCACTGGGATAGGGGAGCAAGGGCCTCCCTTCTTGCACTCACTGCCCAGTTTTGATTTGGCTACAGCCTCCTCAACACATTGCTGCTCCACTCAATCTGAGGCTGAGAGTTGGACATCCCATAGGTCTATGAGAGATAGAAAGAAGATGGTCCCCGTATTCCCAAGATAAAACTTTCTATGCTCTATGTTCTTGTGTTCTTGTGTTATATGTTCCACTGACATATGTTCTTATTTTCTATGCTCTTGTGTTATATGTTCCACTAACATACAAATTAACAGCTGAAAGCAGTGACTGAAGGTCTATTGAGAGCAAATAGGGGGCCCAAATGAAGTATCATAATGGGGTGGTGGGATCCATCAGTGGCAAATTTCCTGGTTTTCTCAGTTTTATTGAGGAACCAGCCAGACCAGACTCTGCCAGGCATATTCATATTTATAACTGAAGGCACTATGTTCCACTATGTCTTCTGCAACCTCTGCTTCTGGACCCCAGATGATCCGCACATGGGATCATCTGCTTCTTAAGGCTTGTATTAACCATGCAGACAAAACCGAGCTCCCTTTCCTCCTTGTTGGTTTCAACATCCCTAGAGAAGGAAATGATTGCCCCAACTTGCATCGTTTGTTCAACTGTAGCCTGAAAGTGAGGACGTGGGGAACAAAGTGGCTGCTCCCATGGTGACAGTTTAAATCAAGGGGAAGTGGGTCCAAAAACAATTGGGATGAGGAAAAAGCAGAAAATATAACAAGTGTCTAGGTCAGAGTGATTCCACTGCTCTGGCTGGGTGCTTCTGTGGCTGCTGCCTGTGGAAAACTTTAAATCTTAGGCCAGGGCTATACCAAGGTATTCAGGGGCTTATAATTTGGTGTCCGTTCATTCATTTACTATAAAAAGAAAAATATTTTGCACCAAAATAAATCATATTCTTCCTTCTTAAGTTCCAAATAAGGAATTTATTACATAGTTTTTAAATTCATTTCACTAATTTTTCTGTCAGTAAAAACTCACAGATGTCAGACACATTCTTGTTCAACATGGATGTATATATGTATATACATAAACATAAGTTTTTAAACTTTGTCTCCAGGTTTAACATCTTTCTCACTAACAGAAAATATCTTTCTTACTTTTCTGTAGCTCATAGTCTCCGATTTACTTTTATAATTTTTCTGATCCAGATAACTTTTTAAGAGACAAATTAAAGTTCTTAAAATAAAATATGAAAATAAACATAAAACGCAACATAGTGAGGTCAAAATTAAACATACGTTCATATATGTAAAGACATTGAGTTTCTTCCTTTTCCAGAGTTAATCTAATCTTCCTAACAATCCCTTAGGTTATTGGATAATAGAGAAAAAACTTGAAATCAATTTGGTCTATTAAATTTACCTAACTCAATGAAATAAACAATCTCTTTACATGATCCAATCTTGTTCAGATAAAGTTCCTTCCCCTTTTGTATTTTTTTTTTCCCTCCTCTTGCTCCTCTCCAAGATGGCAGGTGATTATTGAGGGGCTGGGAAAGAAGGGCCCATGTGGCCTCCCAGTGGTAGGGAGAGAAGGTATCATTTTCCTACACATAAACCCTTGCGTTCTTCTCTAGCTACCTTGATCACTAAAATACTGTAGTATCCTTTCGTTGCCTGGTGATGAGTCATCCTGCTGGTATCAAATGAAAAAACTCTGTGTGGAAGGTGCTCTTACTTTGATCAGTGTCTTCTGATTACCCCTGCCCAACTGCCCCCTCCTTAGTAATTGCTGATGTTGTGTGTACCTCTAAGATCTCACTGCAATTCCCAGCTGATTCCCAGGGAGAATGGTCTTCTTAACAGCAGTCAGCTGAAGGCTCACTCTACATCCCTCTGACATCCCTCCTGCTACACCCACCATCCAGTGCCATCAGCTACTTCCCACATCTCTCCGCAGAATCTGTGAGAATTTCTTGGTCTTCCACACTGTAGAGATGGAGTTCTCTCTCTGCGTAAATGCCCTTCATCAAGGATTTTATCCTGAGATGGCCACCACAGCTTGGTATAGGAGGAGCCATCATGAAAGCTGGTCTCTTCTCAACCTTATAAGAGAGAAGTTAAAGGTATGTCTACTTTTGGATCTTCTCCTCAACCCATCTAATACATCTCTGTTACAATTTCAACCCCGAAGAAGAAAGTCAGGACAAGTGTGTTGCAACTCCTATTGTGACTTACTTCGATTCCCTTGTCCTTTCATTTTTTTCTAATTGGGGCTCCTGGGTGGCTCAGTTGATTAAGCATCTGACTTCAGCTCAGGTCATGATCTCACAATTCGTGGGTTTGAGCCCTACATCGGGCTCTCTGCTATCAGCACAGAACCCACTTCAGATCCTCTGTCTCCCTGTCTGGCCCTCTCCCACTTGCACAAGCTCTCGCTCTCTCTCTCTCTCAAAAATAAATAAACACTAAAAGATTTTTATTAGGGGGCTCCTGGGTGGTTCAGTCGGTTAAGCGTCTGACTTCAGCTCAGGTCATGATCTTATGGTCTGTGAATTCAAGCCCCACGTCGGGCTCTGTGCTGACAGCTCAGAGCCTGCAGGCTGCTTCAAATTCTGTGTCTCCCTCTCTTTCTGCCCATCCCCCTCCCCCCCCCCTCTCTTTCTCTCTCAAAAATAAACATTAAAAAATTTATTTTTATTTTTATTATAGTTGGCATACCAATGTTACATTAGTTTCAGGTGTACAACATAGTGATTTGAGAAGTTTATATGTTATGCTATACTCACCACCAGTACCATCTGTCATCATATAACACTATTATAATATCATTGACTATATTCCTTATGCTGTACCTTTTATTCCCATGACTTACTCCTTCCATAATTGAAAGCCTGTATCTCCCATTCCTCTTCACCCATTTTGCCCATCCACCCCAGCTGGTAACTATCAGTTTGTTCTCTGTATTCATAGGTCTTATTTTGCCTTGTTTGTTTGTTTATTCATCTGGTATTTTTACATTCCACATATGAATAAAATTATATGGTATTTGTCATTCTCAGTCTGACTTATTTCATTTAGCATAATACCCTCTAGACCCACCCCTGTTGTTGCAAATGGCATGATTATATCCTTTTCATGTCTGCATAATATTCCATTATGCATACACACACACACACACACACACACCCCACATCTTTATCCATTCGTCTATTGATAAACACAGATTGTTTCCATATATTGGCTATTGTAAGTAATGCTGCAATAAATGTAGGGGTGCATATGTCTATTTGAATTAGTGTTTTTGCTTTCTTTGGGTAAATACCCAGTAATGGAATTATTAGATCATGTGGTATTTCTATTTTTAATTTTTTGAGAAAACCCCATACTCTCTTTGCAATGGCTGCACCAAGTTACATTCCCACAAACAGTGTACAAGGGTTCCTTTTTCCCCATATCCTCACCAACACTTATTTCTTGTCTTTTTTATTTTAGCCATTCTGACACGTGTAAGATGATATCTCATTGTGGGTTTGATTTGCATTTCCCTGATGATTAGTGATGCTGAGTATATTTATAACCTTTGTGTGTGTGTGTGTTTTCTTTGGAAAAATGTCTCCTGGGGTCCCCTGCCCATTTTTAATTGGATTGCTTATTTTTTTTGGTATTGAATTTTGTAAGTTATTTATATATTTTGATATTAACCCCTTATCAGATATATCATTTGCAAATATTTTCTCCCATTCAGTGGGTTGCCTTTTTATTTTGTTGATGGTTTTCTTTGCTGTGCAGAAGCTTTTTATTTTGGCATAGTCCCAATAGTTTATTTTTGCTGCCGTTTCCCTTGCTTTAGGAGACATATCTAGAAAAATGTTGCTATAGCCAATGTCAGAGAAATTACTGCCTGTGTTCTTTACTAGGGTTTTTATAGGTTCAGGTCTCACAGTTAGGTCTTTAATTCATTTTGAATTTATTTTTGTGTACACCATAAGAAAGTGGTCCAGTTTCATACTTTTACATGTAGCTGTCCAGTTTTCTCAGCACCATTTATTGAAGATATAGTCTTTCCCTATTGCATATTCTTATCTCTTTTGTCATAGATTAATTGACTATATAAGTATGGATTGATTTCTGGGCTTCTTATTCTGCTCCATCAATCTACATGTTTATTTCTGTGCCAGTAGCATACTGTTTTGATTACTACAGCTTTGTTGTGTATCTTGAAATCTAGAATTGGGATACTTCCAGCTTTTTCTTTCTCAAGAGTGCTTTGGCTATTCAGGGTCTTTTGTGGTTCCATGCAAATTTGGGAATTAATTGTTCTAGTTTTGAGAAAAATGCTATTGGTATTTTGATAAGGATTGCACTGAATCTGTAGACTGCTTTGGGTTGTATGGACATTTTAACAGCATTAATTCTTCCAATCCATGAGCATGGAATATTTTTCCATTTGTTTATGTCATCTTCAATTTCTTTCATCAATGTTGTATAGTTTTCAGAATATAGGTCTTTCACCTTGTTGTTTAAGTTTATTCCTAGGTATTTTATTCTTTTTGGTGTAATGATAAATGAAATTGTTGTCTTAATTTCTCTTTCTGCTACTTCATTATTAGTGTGCAGAAACACTACCAATTTCTGGATGTTAGTTTTGTATCCTGCAACTTTATCAAATTCATATATTTCTTCTAGTAGCTTTTTGGTGGAGTCTTTGGGATTTTCTATGTATAGTATTATGTCATCTGCAAATAGTGACAGTTTAACTTCCTCTTTACCAATATGGATGCCTCTTATTTCTTCTTATTGTTTCTTTCCTGTGGCTAGGTCTTCCAGTACTATATTGAATAAAAGTGGTGAGAGTGGACATCCTTGTCTTGTTCCTGATCTTAGAGGGAAAACTCTGAGTTTTTCACCATTAAGTATGATGTCAGCTGTGGATTTTTCATATATGGCCTTTATTATGTTGAGGTATGTTCTTTCTAAACCCACTTTGTTGAGAGGTTTTATCGTGAATGGTGTTGTATTTTGTCAAATGCTTTTTCTACATCTGTTGAGATGATCATATGATTTTTATCCTTTGTTTTGTTGATGTGGTGCATCATGTTGATTGATTTGCAAATATTAAACCATCCTTACATTCTGGAATAAATCCCACTTGATCATGGTGAATGGCCCGTTTAAAGTATTGTTAAAAGGTTTGCCAATATTTTATTGAGAATTCTGCATCTATGTACATCAAGGATATTGGTCTATAGTTTTCTTTTTTGTGTGTTATCTTTGTCTGGTTTTGATATTAGTGTAATGCTGACCTCCTAAAATGTATTTAGAAGTTTTCCTTTGTCTTCTATTTTTTGGAATAGTTTAGATAATAAATATTAACTCTTCTTTATTTTTTTTTAAATTTTTTTTTCAACGTTTTATTTTATTTATTTATTTTTTTTTTTTTGGGACAGAGAGAGACAGAGCATGAACGGAGGAGGGGCAGAGAGAGAGGGAGACACAGAATTGGAAACAGGCTCCAGGCTCTGAGCCATCAGCCCAGAGCCTGACGCGGGGCTCGAACTCACAGACTGCAAGATCGTGACCTGGCTGAAGTCGGACGCTTAACCGACTGCGCCACCCAGGCGCCCCGACTCTTCTTTAAATGTTTGGTAGAATTCACCTGTGAATCCATTTGGTTCTGGATTTGAATTTTGGGGTCATATTTTGATGACTTATCCAATTTTGTTACTACTAATTCGTCCAGTCAACTTTCTATTTCTTTCTGATTCAGTCTTTGAAGATAGTATGTTTCTAGGAATTTTTCCATTTCTTCTACATTGTCCAGTTTGTTGGCATATAATTTTTTGTAGTATTCCTTCATAATCCTTTGTATTTCTGAGGTGTCAGTTGTGACTTCTATCTTGTTCCTGATTTTATTTATCTGGGTCCTTTCTTTTTTTTTCTTGATGAGTCTGGCTAAAGGTTTTTCAATTTTGTTTATCTTTTCAAAGAACCAGCTTTTGGTTTCATTGACTTTTTTTCTATTTATTTTTAGTCTCTCTGTCATTTATTACTGCTCTGATATTGATTATTTCCTTCCTTCTACTCACCTTGGGCTTTAGTTGTTCTTTCTCTAGTTCTTTTAGGTGAGAGGTTAGATTGTTTATTTTATATTTTTCTTGTTTCTTGAGGTATGCCCTATATCACTATATATTTCCCTCTTAGAACTGCTTTCACTGCGTCCCAAGCATTGTAGACCATTGTGTTTTCATTTTCATTAGTCTCCATGTACTTTTTCTTTTATTTTTCTTTGGTTATTTCATTGGTTTCCACATGTTTGTGTTTTTTTCAGAATTTTTTTCTTGTGATTGAGCTCTCATTTCATACATCATCAAAACAGATACATGGTATGATTTCAATCTTTTTTTTCTATTTTTATTGTATTCTTTTTATATATTTTTTTATTCTCAAGTTAGTTAACATACAGTATAGTCTTGGCTTCAGGAGTAGAATCCAGTGATTTATCCCTTATATGTAACACCCAGTGTTCATCCCAAAACGTACCCTCCTTAATTCCTATCACCCATTTTCTCCACCTTCTCACCACCATCAACCCTCAGTTTGTTCTCTGTGTTTAAGAGTCTCTTATGGTTTCCCTCCTTCTCTGTTTGTATCATATTTTTCCTTCCCTTCCCCTATGATCATCTGTTGACTTTTTCAAATTCCACATATGAATGAAATCATGTGGTATCTGTCTTTCTCTGACTGACTTATTTCACTTAGCATAATACCCTCCAGTTCCATCCATGTTGTTGCAAATGGCAAAATTTCATTCTTTTTCTTTGTTGAGTAGTATTCCACTGTGTGTGTGTGTGTGTATGTGTGTGTGTGTGTGTGTGTGTGTGTGTATGTGTGTATATATATATATATATATACCCATATTCCTAATCCATTTGTCACTTGATGGACATTTGGGCTGTTTCCATAATTTGGCTATTGTTGATAGTACTGCTATAAACATATAAACATCGGGGTGCATGTGCCCCTCTGTGATTTCAGTCTTCTCAAATTTATTGAGGCTTGTTTTGTGTCCTAACATGTGATCTATCTTGGAGAATGTTCCATGTTATGTCCATTTGATCTAATATGTCATTCAAAGACACTGTTTTCTTATTGATGTTCTGCCTAGATTATCTTCCATTGATGTAAGTAAGGTGTTAAAATCTCCTAATATAATTGTATCACCATCAATTTTTCCCTCTATCTTTGTTAATATTTGCTTTATGTATTTAGGTGCTTCAGTGTTGGGTGCATAGAGACTTACAATTGTTATATCGATCTCTTTATCATTATGTAATGCTCATTTTTGTCACTTGCTACAGTGTTTCATTTTTTTTTAACTTTATTTATTCTGAGAGAGAAAGAGAGCATGAGCAGGAGGTGGGGGGAGAGAGAGAGAGAGAGAGAGAGAGAGAGAATCCCGACCAGGCTCCACATTGTTAGCACAGAGCCTGATGCAGGGCTTTATCCCACAAACCACAAGATCATGACCTGAGCTGAACCCAAGAGTCGATGCTCAACCAACTGAGCCACCCAGGCACCCCTACAGTGTTTGTTTTAAAGTCTGTTTTGTCTGATATAAGTATTACTACCCCTGCTTTTTTTTTCTTTAATTTGCTTGTTAAATGTTTTTCTATCCATCAGTCTGTGTGTCTAAATCTGAGGTAAGTCTCTTACAGGCAGCAAGAGATAGGTCTTTTTTTTTTATCCATTCCTCCACCTCATTTCTTTTGGTTAGAGCAGTTAGGCCATTTACATTTAAAGTAATTATTAATAGGTATGTACTTATTATCATTTTGTTATTTTTGTTTGTTTGTTTCTTTTATAGTTCTCTCTTCCTTTCTCCTCTTACTCTCTTTTTTTTGTGATTGATGAGTTTCTGTAGCATTACATTTGTCTTTCTTTCTCTTTATTTTTTGTGTATCCATTATGGGTTTGGGGTTTATTATTACCATAAGGCTCATATATAAAATCCTAAGTATATAGCAGCCTATTTTAAGTTGATAGTCACTTATGTTCAAACATATTCTAAAAAAAGACAAAATAAAGTCTTTCTTTTGTTTTTACTCCCTCTTCCACATTTTAATAATGCTGTCATAATTTACATATTTTTATAATAATTTTCTAATGTCAATTATGGCCTTTTATTTTCCACTTAAAGAAGTGTCTTTAGAATTTTTATGAGGCTGGTTTAGTGACATTCCCTTCTTCTTTTGACCATCAACTGAAAGTTGAACAAATTTCAATTTCTATATCCTTTTCTTTTCAAATCAGAACTTTCTCTACATTAGATCCTGTTCCTTCCCAAGGTAGAATTTTCTATCCTTCTTTCTCTGAGCTATAATGTCAGTTGGCTACCAGGAAATGAGAGATATGAGAATGAGGAATAAAAAACACACACGACTTAATATTTTCAAGATATTATCTCATATACATTTGTGTTTGCATCAGAGAAGGTCAGTGCTCTCAAGGATCCCTTTTTTTTTTTCATTTGAAGTTTTGTCTACTTTGGAAGGAACTGGCCTGATTTATATTTTGCCTGTTCTATGAGGAGTCACATATGGAGTACTGGATAAAAGAAGCCATGCCACATTTCTGATTTATGTCTATGGTGTTTTCATGTCCTTTTATAAGTGGACGCCAAAGGAAAGTCCTCTGGCTGACCCTCCTTTACTCCAGCTTTGCCTAGATCATAACTTCTCTGATACAAGAGATTTAGCAATTGCTGAAGAAAAAATAGACATTCTCCTTACTGTAGTAAAATGAATTGATAAAAGGAAGCATTTTGGAAAGAAAGTGAATAGCCATCCAAAGCATTTCTGCCAAGAAAAAAATACTTACAGAGTTGTCTATTGATGGGATGCTCTAGCCCTTGATTACAATCTGGCTTGTATTGGTCTCTAAACACTTCCCATGAATTCACACTGTTGGGCATGAAAGGATTAAGCATTACATCATGAGCACCTATTGCCTGAACACCTCTAATGGTCCTACATAGAAAAGGTTCCACACCTTGCAAATGGAGGGACTGGGCACTGCCTCACCTCCCTCCACAGTTTCCTAGTTTTGACCCTAGCCTCATGACCACACCTGTGTGCCACTGTGCACACAGTGCACACTGTCTTCTCCTCTCCCACATCATTCCTTTCGCATATCATTCCTGCCATCGTTCTGCTAACTCCCTGTCCTACATCAGACCACGACCACATCTGTCCTTAAGTCCAGTTGCCTAGGTCCAGTGGCGTACTCTCAATATCTGCCTGCCTGATTTTGCTTGGTTCACTTTGTGGAAGGCCCAACTCTTTCCCAAGCTAAACCTCAATTTTAATGACTTCTATTTCTGGTGCACATGTGACTGGTTCAAGCACACAAGGAAAAGTGTGAAGGCAGGTGGGGGCCAAGGGCAAGAAATAGCCCAGTTCTATTCTCAATAACATAAAACCCTGCCACCGTATTCACACCACCTTGTAATGGTGCTCATGGTTGCTCTGATATTCTATATCATTCTAGTGTTCTGTACCAAGCACTCTTGACTTGGCAGTTTAGATAAGAAGTATAAATTTCAACTAACAATGCATCCATTCAGTCAATGAAATACATGCAAATTCAAACTGTTGATGGATAAGTTACTCATCCTCTTGGATATCCCAATTCCTGTAAAGGTAACTCTCAGATAAAAGAATTGTACATCTTATTTTATTTCACTGCATCACATGAAATAAGGTCTTAGAGGCTCCACAGTAGGGTGATATTTTCTTCCCCCATAGATGGCCCAGTAAGTTTGGTTGAAGGAGTAACAAACCATTCTGTGAACTCTTCCACATAGCCCCGGACCTGATCTGTTTTCTTTCTATCCATGACACCTGTTCTTTCTGGTCCACCCACAGACTTTGTCCTTCATTTAGGTCTCCTTTTGTCTCTTTTACTTGGCTATCTCACATGATTCCAAGCTCAGCCCTGCTCGGATGACTCTCAAGGACTACACAAATGAAATGCCATTTGCTGATACTGCCTTCCAGATCACAGACAAAGCTGGTGGTTGAAAAATACCCAGGTCCTGCCAAGCATCTTCATGCCCCAGTGCAGCCCACAGCTTGGGCAGCTCAAATCTTGGCTTAGGACTTATAAAGAATTGTGCTAGTTGTTACAACCTAGAAGAAGGTCATTATCCAAGTGTCTTTTTAATATTTTGCTATTATTCAAAGATGGAAATAATATTAGTTCCATGTTTAAAGTGGGAAATGCCTAGGATATGTTTTATGAACTGCTCAATGGCTTCTGAGGTTATCTTTATTTTAAACATGTTTCCAGGGTAAAGATAAAAAGACAAGAACTTGCCCTCTGAATTTTCTATAATGTACCACTTATCAGTTATAAAAAAGCTTATCTTGGTATGTTTGCACACATCTCTTTTTTTAACATTTATTTATCTTTGAGAGACAGAAACAGAGTGCAAGTGGGGGAGAGGCAGAGAGAAGGAGATACAGAATCTGAAGCAGGCTCCAGGCTCTGAGTTGTCAGCACAGAGCCCAATGCGTGACTTGAACCCACGAACCGTGAGATCATGACCTGAGCCAAAGTCAGACACTTAACCGAACGAACCACCCAGCCCCCCCAGATTTATACACATCTTACCTGTGGTTTATGCTTGCATATATGCTCACATGTACAAGTGTGTGTGTGTGTGTGTGTGTGTGTGCATATCCTGCTCTGCCAAATATATGCTAATAGGTGATGGGTAGCTAGATGGTTTCTGGTTTTGCTCTTTGGACTTTAATCACTGAAAATCATCCTGGGGTTATAGTGAGTGCTTCTGAAAAAGGACTTTAATCATGAAAAACATGATCTGATTTAATTGACCAGAAAGCTCATCAATTTCTGCTGTTCCATCTATTGATTAATAACAAAACAATACTAGCTATCTGTGAGCAAAGGAGACTTACTGAGTAAAGCATGGTAAAAGTACTAAAAAAATCTTCTAATTCTTTACAGACCCAAAACCCCTCAATTGTCACTCAAAAATAGGGAAGGAAAAAAATAAAAGGCAGGCATAGAGAAAGGAATATGAACATGAAGTTCATTTGAAATATTTTTGTTCCCAAAATATATTTTGAACTAAGAGAACAAAAATTAAGGGGTGAGAGACTGAGCTACCAGGGGAAAATAAAACTACTCAGTGGTTTGATAAAGAAACAGGAATATTTTCCTTTAGAAAATTTCCTTCCACAGTTTTTGGCAGCTGGAAAACATATGTGATAAAACAAAGACATAACTGAGCCAACAGGGGATTTAAGTCTAATCAGATTTAGGAAAAGCCAAATTGTCTCTGGAGTGGAGACGGGGAAGGAAGAAGTTTTATAGAGCACAATGGGAGAAGATTATTTACTTCTCTCTGGAACATTGATGAGCTACCAGGTAATGAAATTTTTATTGCAATATTTACTACAAACTGGCTTTATTTCCTGCATCTATATTTTAGCTTTGCTGAGTACCTCTGCTGCCTTATCTTGTTTGGCATTGTGGTCCTTACAGTCTCTCCCATGCCATCCTCTCTTCCATTATTTCTCTTTCCAACCAGCACTATTACTATTCACTTGTCCTTTCCTTTGTTCATCAGTTTCTTAAGATGAAACTCTGAAATATTTCCCTGACTTTCTAGGTTGTTCCCACTCCTTCTTCCTTTCTTGCTGTCGGCATCTGAGCTTGAGGTAGACCCCTTTTCTGTGTATATCAGAATAGAACTACCTCTCCATTCCTGTCTCCCACCACTATTGCTGGATAGTGAGCTCTGGGCTCTGGAACAGCATCTCTAGCTGCTATTCTGATTTCAAACTGCATGTCCTGCTGACATGTTCAGTTCAACATATCCAAAACCAAACTCATTATCTCCCTCCCAAACCAGCTCCTCTTCCTAATTTCCCTGCTTCCAGTAAGCAGGCATCTACAGCTCGAAGTGTTTCTTCAACTCCCACATTCAATCAGTCGCTTCTGCACTGATTCTCATGCCTGTTCCTTTCTTCTCATCCCCTCTGCCCCCACACTAGTTCAGAGCCTCATCACTCTTTGCCTGGCCTACTGGGAAAACTACCCCATTGATCTCTCTGCCTCCACCCACTCCAGTCCATCCTACACACAGCTACCTGATTAATCATCCTGAAATACAGTCCCAATCTCCTTGTCCACCCCCAGTTATAAAACTTTAAAACACCTCACTGTCTTTGGAATTAAGCACAAACACTTCATCCTGCTACTCAAGTAACTTTACAGTGGAATTTTAACTCATCTGTTTAGATTTATCCATCACTGATGTCTATTGTCCAACTAAACCTATGTAACAAGGAAGAAATCAAGAAAGATCCAGAATTAATTAGGCTTTTGCCTAGAAGTTCAGGCATGCATATTATTCATGGGTAGGGGTTTGGGAAGGTCAGGAAGTGGCCTAAAGGCAAAGAGGATTGTCCAAGACAAGACCTGCCAATTTCATAGTTCTTTCCACAGCTCATTACTCTGTAAATAGTAGATGCTCCATGAATTCTTGCTAAGCAACTTGCTTTTACTGCATTTTAAGCTAGGATTTTACATTTGGACAAATCTCAACCAAAGAGCAGATGTTTTCTTATGCTTTTCTAAATCAGTGTAGCTTATTATTCTCAGTTTTCTGTTAATATAAACTCTGCTACAAATACATTCCCCAGGCTAGAACTCAGCTATATTTTTGATGGGAAAGAAGGAACAACTTTCATTGCAGCCAGATTTTTTTCTTTCATCTCTCAGCTAATAAAGCATCTATCCAGTCAATGAGAAGTCTGCAGAGTCAGAATGTATGTTAGTAATGCTGTTGGATATTTAGATTCCCATAAATATTATTCTAATACAACGGCAACAACAACAACAACAAATTCCCAGGGTTGTAAGTGTTCTGCAACATGAAAAAACTTTTTTACAGACTTTATAGACTTTTCTCTGCACACCTATTTTTTTAACCAGGCAAAGAAGGGGTTGGCAAATTTGTCTATAAAGGGATGATTTAGTAAATATTTTAGGTTTGTGGGACATGTAATCTTTGTCTCATCCACTCAATTCTACCTTTATAGCATAAGAGCAGCCACAGACAGTCCATAAAGGTATGGGATGTCTGTGTTCCAATAAAATGTTAGTTATGGACACTGAAATTTGGATTTCATCTAATTTTTACGTGTTGAAAAATATCATTCTTATTCTGACTTTTTTTGGCCATTTAAGAGTGGGAAAACATATTCCTATCTTATGAGCCATACAAAAAAAGGAAATGGGCTGGATTTGGCTCATGGGCCATTGAACTCCTAGTGTAGTGCTATCCTCATTCTATAGATGAGATTCTATAGCTCAAAAGTTTAAATAACTTGTCTGAAATTGCTCAATATGGCATCAGAATAATTAGTGAAAGTTTAGGCCACATTATGTGACCAGAATTCTAGTTTCCTCACTCTACAACAATGGCTCCCTGCATTTAGAAACATCTGAGTGGCTGCTCATTCCTCCAAGCAATGAACACTCCATCCAACATGAGGAAGAGTATCCGAAACAAGACAAAGAACCACAAAATTTCATCTTTCCCAAAGGGTGCATGAGCAGTCTCTGACATTTCCCCTTGAACTAAAGAACTCTTGTGTGGGTTTATATTGACAAGGACTCTCTCCTTGTCCAGGCTTTAGTCTGGTTCTTCTGAACACTCTTCCTGACTAGGCTTCATTCTTAGCCTGTAGTCCTTAGCCTCCTGTGCCCAGTTTTATAAAGAATTATTGTTATTATTATTAAAAGAAGAAGAAGGAGGAGGAGGAGGAAAAGGAAGAAGAAGAAGAAGAAGAAGAGGAGGAGGAGGAGGAGGAAGAGGAAGAAGAAGAAGAAGAAGAAGAGGAGGAGGAGGAGGAGGAAGAGGAAGAAGAAGAAGAAGAAGAAGAAGGAGGAGGAGGAGAAGGGATGTTGTACTATGCACAGGACTTACCTATCCTCTTGGGATGAAGATAGTGCTCCCAAAGGAGGGAAAACACACATATCCATGCCCTACAAAATGGACTAGGTGGTAAAGGCACCATAGCACAGAGCCCTGACTTTGGCCAGAAGACTGTCTCCTCAAAATTACCACTGTGGTGGTAGAAAGTAAGCATTCGAAGGGGACAGCAGCAGGGGTGACTGGGAGAGTGCTCACCAGTTAATATCATGTTGGGTGACAGAGATGTGACCAGAGGAGGAAATTGGGAGACTAGGATTCCAGAAACACCCTGATCCTGAGGGTTTTTCTGGACAGTATAGATTTTATTGCCCTTGTTCATATGTTACACTATACTGTGAAAGCATGCTTTGGTGACATGAGCAAGTCACTGATATTCTTCACTTGACAGCTTATGTCAACAGAAACTAGGCTCTCTAGAGAGGAATGGACTCCCAGACTGTAGACTCTTCACATACAAAGAATTAATTTCTTGAAACGTGTCTTGCTTGGTCCCCAGATTACTACCAGTTGTGGTCATGGAATTATTATAGAAGTCAGAACTAGTCAGATCACCTGGAAAAGCATCTAGATTATTCAAGTCTACAGATCTCCCTTCATTTGTTTCAGTCTTAATTTTAGAATATTTTTCTTGACTCAATCTAAGATGGTGGCACTACTGCCACTAACTCATTTTATTATCCGCTTCTACTTTGGGCTGAAGCCCTTTACAGGGTGTATCACCAGGACCATCTCTGCCTAGCAGATGTCTAAAAAGCATGTTGTTTTCCTTCTTCTTAGCACTTAGCTGTTCCTACTTCACATTTCAGAGCTTTTGGTGAAGATACCATCTTCCAAGAAACTATTCAAATATGAAAAATAATCCTCCAAAAACAGGTTTCCCTAGACTATACTCTCAGCCTTTTCTGTTTTAAAGACTTTACCTTCCTGCTAATAGCAAACTTGTGTCAAGTAGCACAGATATAAATTTTTAAAGTTCAGGAAATGAGTTCTAACCAATAAAGATCTTAGTGACATTCAGTGACCGATATCAGGACAGTGCACTATTGTGCAGTGCCAGTTCATAGAGACTGGCAATATTATTTTAATAAGGAAAAATTCTTGAATGTGTTTCAAGAAAGAATAAGTGGATTTGGGTGACAGGGTTATGTGTAGGTGAACATGAGTCTGGGAATGGAGAGGAGTGGAGATGGTGTGATCCTTCTGTTGTGTCCACAAGGTCCTCTAATTAACCTTGAGTTTGCTTTCATCTGTGTCTCTCTGGACCTAAATGCTATCAACTCATTGGGAAAACTGAGGCGGTTGCTAGAATCCCCTGACTTTTTATTTCTGGCACAGATCTGACAAGAGATTGGTTTTCCCCTGTGTTGACCCTTCATCTTTTCTCTTGGTCAGAGTTTTATACTTGACTCTCATCTGCCCCAACTCACACTTGGACCCAAAGCCTGTTCTCCTCCAGACAGGCCCACCCCTCACCCTCAGTTGCAGAAGGGTCTGGTCAGACTCCTGCCCTCCATTGCACTCATTGGTTCCCTCCTTACCTAAGAATTTGCAACCTTCTCCTATCAGGTAACTGAGGTGTGAACATTCTTGTCCATCTAACTTAGACTATATTAGGGCCTGAGGGCAGGCACCAGTCTTTTTTTAAGTGATAGTACTACAGATGTTCAATAAATACAAATTTTAAAAAGCTTTTAATTGCATTGTGCTCTTATTGCCCCATCTGGTAAGTTGCTGGTGATGCTTACAGGAAAAAGGAAACACTAACATTCTACCTGTTTGAAGGAAAATTGAAGCAACAGGTAGGAAGTCAACACAATAGGGCTTTAGATTATACATGGATTAACTGACCTACATTTTAACAATACATGTAGAAGTCCTCCACTGTGCTTCCTAGTACCTTAGTACTCTGTGCTCTATGCCCTGCCTGAAGGATGTTTATATGGACAATTCCTACACACACATTCATTTTAGTGACCGTTACATTTTTTCCCATTATTTCATCACTCCCTGTGAGATATTGAAATAATCACAATAAGTTCTGTTGAACAGGAACTCAAATGATGACCCCATTAGGGTGAGAATACACACAATATAGGAAGGAAATACTAATTGGAGAAATGGCAAACAAGGAATGTAGATTTTAAGTGACATTTGGAATCTAAATCAAAATGACATCCTAAAGGATTTGGAGAGGGGGCCTGCTGGTCCTGTGATTGCTGTTGCTGATGTTAGAAGTCATGCTATGCAGCCCAGCAACTGCTGCTGTCTTTGGGGGAGCCAATTTAGGATTTCCTTCAGTAGCTGTAATTTAAGAGTAAGGGCATTGGGATTTGAGGCTGAGCACTCCACAAGCATAAAACCAAGGAGATTTCTACCCACATTGCAGAACCTATGGGCTCCCACCACAGCTTTTCTATTCTCTGTCATCTTTTTGCAATTAGAGAACAGACCAAGTAGAAGGAAATGATCACCTACTAGACCCATCTGAAAATTATCAGCTCTGAGCTCCTGTGTTAGCTCTCTGAGCTTTTCTCCCTGGAGAAGGACTGGTAACTGGGCATTTCCAAGCACTGATTGAATCTCATTATCGCCAAAGTGGTTCTGTAGTTCAATTTTATCCACCCCATTTCACAGATGGCCAAATTAAGGTCCGGTGAGGTTAAGTAGCTGGTACAGTCTCATAGCAACTGAATTTCAAAGTCCTTGAGCTAGAGATTAAGGTCTGCCCTTTTTATCCCAGAAGCCATTTTCTCTCTCTCTCATCAAAATATTGTGACAGAATCAGAGTTAAATAAAAAATGTGGTATGAGTCTTAGGGCTCTGAATAAAATGCGCTGCAGAATCCATGTGAGATTTGGTAGCTAATGCTTTTTATCAAACTATTGAAAACAGACTCTTCTGACTCTGGCTAGTTCTGGGATAAAACTATTTCCCTTATTCTCTGCAATCCTTTACCATTTTTGTGAAGTACCTCATATCTAAATAATATTTCATATAGCTCTGACAATATTAACCCTTTCCCTCCATTATTCTAGTCTCACCATGATGAAGAAGAAAACATTTCTTACCAGTCACAGCTTAGAAACTTGTTGAGTGCTGTTCAGTGCAGTAAGGCAGAGATTTCGGTATCCCTCTGTCTGCTTGAACATTGAGGATGATGAACTGAATACTATTAAAAATTTCACATCATTTGCTCTTATCAGTTACCTCACCTCCAAAATAAGCTTCCAACCACATTTGTGAAGTTCCACAGAGTTGCCTGAAGGTTAGATTTGATGGTATATGAATGTGATTTAGCAGCACTAAGTTAAATCTGGCAAACATTAAGTGTCTGTTCAATGTTGGCTATTATTTTTTTTTGTTAAAAAATATCCATACCTATAATGAATCTTTAGTGTAATACAGTAGAAAGAGAATAAAGTTAGAGTTAATGCAGAGACTTAGGCTCTAGATGTGGATCTACCATTGATGGCTCATTTGTGTGTCTCCAAAAGACCTCCTTCCTCTCTCTCATGTGGGTACCAATACTTGTTCAGTTTCCTCAAATTTATAGGAAGAATCAAATATGCTCATAGTTTTCAAGTACATTTTTAAACATTAAAAATCTATGCATGCAAGTGTGAGTAATTATTCCAGTCACTCTCATCACTAAGTCACTGCTATTGATAACAATGAATTCATTGCCTTCAAATGGAACTGTGTGAGTCATGGTAGGGAGAATGTAGCAAACTCTGGCTTCAGAATTAAAATGGAGTTCAATCCCAGTTCTACTGCTGATTTGGTTTTGAGACCTTGGAAAAGTCATTGGCCTCTTGGATCCTTGATTTCCACATTTATTCAGTGGGTCTAAGAAAGCCTTTAATAACAGAGGTTTCCATGACGGCTAGGTTAGGGGTAAGACTCAGCCATCCCAGAATATGGATTAGGCAACACTACCTCTGTTTTCTTTCTGTGTCCTCTATTCACATCAGGCAGAGAGAAAACTTGAATCCAGTCTGTAACTTGGGCTTCAATATACGTAGACATGATTCTCTGACTGGATCCGTTTGGATGGAAGTCAGATTATAGGAAATGAATACTGAAAGAGAGAAGAATCTTAATAAGTGAAGAAGAATCACTACCAAGCACAACTAACCACTGAGTGAAAGAGGGTTAACACACCCTTTATTCTCCTGAAATGAAATTCAGAGCTAATAGAACCAGGCTATACATATAATGGGTCTTTTTAAGTCATTAATGGCTTACCTATAACGTGAAGGAGAAATAAGAAGGAAAGTAATTTATAATAAGATCATTTGCACTTTAGAAAATAAAAGCTGGGAGGTGATAACACTAGGAGAGTAAATGAAATAAGCAGGAGTTTATACTTTTGCATCCAATCCCGCCAGTACAACCCAGTTGACTCACAAATCTGTAACATTGGCACTCCACCCATCATCAGTGGTGCTGCTGTTGGTGATGTGATTTTCTGAAATAAACAGTCCTGATGATGTTCCGAACAAGACAAAATGTAATGTTTTTTCAATTTGTACAGTAGTTGTACTCTTAGAAAAATCAGTGTGTGTTAAATCTGTGCCCCCAAATAGTATCATAGTGCTAAAAAAAAATATATTTTGTCCCTAGGCTTAGATAATGATAGATAGTCTTTCTTCGTGTAATAAATGTCTAGGTGGACATTCCAGAGTTAGTGGGTACAGGGCAATTCATTTGGGGCAGAACTGTCCCGCACATTACGGGATTTCTAGTATCACTGCCCCAGTTCATTAAGAGCTTCCCTGGTCATTGTAATGGCCAAAACAGTGCCTTAAACTTCAAAAACACTCCCTAGGGGCTGGCACCATACCCATTGAGAACTACTGACCCAGTCAGTCAGTACAGTCTTAACAAAACAATAAACTGTAGTAATCAAGTAACTTCATAATCTGTTCCTCTCTCTTGGCTCCTGTTTCATCCTAGAAATCCTAAACCTAAATCTCTTTCTGTCTCTAGCTGTAAATCAGAGTCTCCTTTTAGATTATGCTCTGACCACACTGAGATTCATATTTGGCAAGAATACTTTGCCTTTTCTCTGAATCTTTCACCTACAATTATCTGTTAATACAGAACCTAATGCATCCGTAATTTTAGACCCATTTCATAGAGAAGACTGAGTAAATGAATGCAGACAACTCACCCAAAGCCATGCCACAACCTGTCTGCTGAGATTGACTTGAACCCATCTCTCAGGTCTGACCCCTGGACCCTGTTTTCTTCCCTCTTCCCTCCATAGCCCTGTGGCTTCATTACCCTTTTAAAGGAGTGGGTGGGGGAGCAGGTAACACCTCAATTGCTATTTTGCTCTATGATAACTAACTGCTCCAGGAAGAAATCAGTGGTGGAGTAGGAGACTCCTCACATGGGTTTCCATCCATCCAAGCTCTTGCCCTCCCTCCCTCATTTGCATGATTAATTACAACCTAGCTCTTAGAGCTGCTGGCCACCACCAGGGCTGCTGCTCCATTGAGAGCAAGTCTGTCGTTGAACCTGCTCTAGTGTTTGAGTGGATGATGAACGAAACCCCAGATCTGACAAAGCAGGATTGGGCCACAGACTCATTAACCCCGGGACAAGCTGTGTGCCGTACTTCCTGTCTCCCTCCTTTGCAGAGATGTGGCAGGGAGTGTAATAAAAAGTAATGATGTGGAAGAGAGCATGCTGTTGCCTTCCATGGGTCAAGTCAGTACGATTTGTGCAAAGCCCTGACATTTTCACTCTTTTTTAGTACAAGAATACTGGGCTAAAAAAAAATAAAGTGCCCCCCTCCCCACTAAAAAAAGGAAAAAGAAGTAAAGGCACAAACCAGGGCCATTCGAAACGCTTTAAAATAGATCCTTTATGAACCATCCCAATATTTCATGAAGATTGCTTTTCAGAGTGAGAGGGGCAGCTTGTGGGGACTGCCACACGGTGCCACCTCTGTGAGTGACAATGGACTTGCTCTTCTTAAACACTGTGGGCCATTCTCATGAGCAGCTATATATCAGCTTTCACGTTTGGAAAAGCCATTTTCTAATGGGGCAGGTGGGTTCTTGCTTATTCTGATAAAGAGACCTATCATTTCATGAAGTGATTCAAAGGATTTATTCAGTGTTTTAGAAGGAGAAGGGCACAGTGCCCACTTGGGAACACACATCAGGCCGTAGGTAAAGATGATGGCAGTTTATAAAAACACTTTCAATGCTTCCAAATGACTGATGTATTCCTGAGGGCTCTGAAAATGATAAGTGGAACTTTGCAGACTCCAAATTGTAATGATTGTGGCTGGGACCTCCTTAGATAGAAAATGAGTCTTTTAAAGGCTTGACTGCAGGGCTTATTCAGATGTTATCATCACCTAGATGATAGTCTAGCATCTGAATGCTAACAGAACATGCTATTTGCAACATTAGGAAAGTTAAATAATCTCTCCACTTATTTTCATGCCTTCATAAGGTTACTGGGAGAATTTTATAAGTTACAAATGGCTGACATGTGGACAACACTATGCAGTAACGATGAGGAAAGCTAAGACACCATTAGAGGCTGATTGATGTAGGGCAGACACAATAGAAATATGGCTCTAAACATTTTCATTTGAGGAGTATAAAGAAGCCTTACCTACCCTCCCTAGTTTGGGTTGTCATTATCAGTGATATTGTTAATAGCTTACAATTGCTTAGTGACATCTAGTTTAGAAAGCCCTCGTTTTAATCTTATTTAACTCACCCTAAAATTCTACGAAGTTATCTGTTATGATACTGATAGGTAAAAATCTCCCATCTTTAAATTAAGGCATATGTTTCTAAAATCCCCCCTTTTGAATTTTTAGCAAGACCAACATTGGTGGAAATTTAACATTGGCCATGAAGGTAGCACATTATGATCAAGATTTATTTCTCTGTTTACTATGCTCATGCTCACCCTATAAAAGAAATGGAACTGAGATTGTTTTTTAATCCAATAGGGAATGTTCCAAGGGCAATGATCTTAGAATAACACAGTCTTATTTTTAGCCATGAACATTATGTTTTTAGGCTGAAGATTTATTGCATTCATTCATTCAACAAATACTTGTTGAGCACCCATGCCAGGCACCTTGCCAGGCAGTAGGGACACAATGGTCAACATTTTTGTTCAAATATCCACAATATATTGTACCATTACACTAAACCAGACAGAAAAAGAAGCTTAAGAAAAATAAGGTCAGGCTGTTTTAAAGATATTGAAAATAAACCTAATCAGCAGGATCTAGTGATAAATGAAGCCATTCAACAGAAGGCTGCAATACATAAAGTGTTACCGTAATAGGTACATAAAGATGCATTTTTTAACAAGGTGGCAACTAAATCATTTGAAATAAAATGGCAGGGATATAGGAAGGGAACATGAGAAAAGAAAATATCTTGATGCCATTCTAGACTTCTCTCTTCTTCCCCTAACCCCTGACCCAGCCAGCCAATCCTTGTTCCAATGATCGTCCATGTATTGGCCTCCTGACCTCAAATCTGGTGAACGCATTCAACCCATTCTTTCCAGCTTAGTCAATCACACTGAACATATGTAATATGGCCATCCTTGGAAAGAGTGATCTGCCAAGGTCAAACGAGCCCTGAATATCTGTGGCCAGCAGATCCACTTTCAGATCATGATCTTTTTGATTTCTTGGCTATAAAGGTAATTAAGGACTATATATAGTACTTTTCAGGGTCATCCTACATATTAGACATGTCAGTTACCCTGAGACTGTGCCAGATCACAATCCTCAGAAGGGCTCTCAGCTTCTAAACCTCCTGGACCATCTTGGACCCAAAGACACATTTACAAATATTTGCATACCATTGCCCCTAGTTTAGGGAGGAATTGGGGATCCAATCCAGGACCCTGTCACTCAATACCCTTGTGGTGTCAAGCAGATTATTTCACCTAGCTCGGCCTCTTTTTCCTCATCTATAAAGCAGATAAATCTCTGCTACCCTAAGACCATCACGAAGATTAAATATGGTGATCCTTGGGAGAGTGATTTTACCGGAACTTGGCATTCAGGAGTTTGCCAGACATGAGTATAGTACCTATCCCCCAACATCCCCTCTGGAGAGAAACTGGCTCCCTACAGCCCCCTACTATCTAATGTCTATGTTGGTGATCTGAGCCCCCACCTTCTACTCATCCACAAGGACATAGTCACCTGACCCAAAAACAGGCAACGCATAGGCTAGTCACCAACCATGACCAATTGGCCTGGCTCAAAAACAAACAAATTAGCAAGTTGGGCTGATGAAATTCCTTTCTTTGGAATTTAGATTTAAAGAAAGGGAAAGCTGAACCAGTTAACAAGGAAGAAGACAAAGTTAAAAGGAAGCTAAATGTTTTGGTGGTACGTCAAGGCAAAATTATGGGTTGACATAACTTATGAGCAAAGCAGAAAATACGTAGAGTGGAAGCCGAGAAAGGCAGCTGTAGAAAGAGGAGAACAAAGCAGACCTGCAAAAAAAGAGAAAGACTTTGAGGAAAGGGCACAACTTTCTCTCAGTTCTCAAGCTTTCTGATCTGATTCTATTTCTGGTCTATGGGAATCCTTAAAAGAATAGCCCTTTTTATTGAGATAACTCGGGTAGAGCAAAAGAGATCTGATGAGTCCCTTGATAAATGTTAGTTCCCTTGCCTTATTTACTTACCTTTTTAGTTATTTGTCCTGTCGTTTATTTATTCAGTCATCCATTCATTAATTTATTAAGTTAAATAATTTTTTGACTACCTACTCTGTGCCAGATACATCCTATCGCCATATTTGTCCTAAGAGCTGAATTTGTGTCTTGCGGGAATGATAGATTATATGTATCTAGGCATTGACGAGGGAGATGAGAAACACATAGGAGTGACTGGAATGGTGAAGGTGATATTTGGTGAATTAGTGGAAGGCTCATTGAACTGCTCAATGAAGGAACTGCCCTCTCTAATTCAGCTCGGCCCAGCTAGTTCAAGCATCAGCCCCAGACCCAGAGCAAACAACAGGCTAAGATCTGAAATTGCTCCTTTTATGCCTCTCCCAACATGCCCAACCTCACAGGGTGCAGGGGAGGGATCTTGCACAACATCTCCGCCTGATCCTGCCCTCTATGGCTCATGAAATGTGTTTCTTTTTCCCCTGCTCATTCCCAAGCCTCTCTCGTATACCATCATCTGTCACAGGGATGTTGACAGCTCAGAATAAACCAGCTTTAATTCTATGGGTTATTTTCCTCTGTCAGCTTGAAAAAAGAAAAAAAAGGAAAAGAAGTCTGCTCTCCTTGAAGGAAGGTAAAGAACCAGAGGCATAAAGAGACAATGTCAGAGATCTCGGGGCAGTCAGCTTGTCTGAAGGGTTCTGTAAGCTCAGGTTCACATTAGTGTCCAAATGTTAAACAAACAAACAGATGGCTTGTCTCGTGGATGTTTATTAGTTTCACGGCTCTGCACTGGCCGTGTTTTAAAAGCACTGCTGCTGAGAACAGAGTATACATCATGCTTCTACCCTGCAGATGTCTGGAGTCAGCCCATCTAGGTCAGGGACTCCAACCTGGTTCTTCAGAAAGGGGAGTGGGAGTAGGTAGCCTGTTTTCAGTATTTCCAAAGCCTAACAGATACTGCCTATGTATCCACAATAAGACATAACAAGCCGCCAAAGCATCCAACCTCTTCAGTTCTGGCTGGGATGGTATTAGCTCAGGCTGGTTGTGTTTGTCACTTCCCACTAACATGACTTGGCCATCAGGGGCCTCTCTGCTTCATACCAAATAGGCAATAAACTCAGTTGTTTGATTAAATAAAGATAATTTGTTGCATAGGTGAAAATCTTTCAAATACTGGATGGAGACGATGAAAGGTGAGGTTGGCAGGGAGACAGATGGGAATAATCTCCCAAGACTTTATTGCTAGAGCATTTCAGCTTTTCTGCATTCAGGCCGTGAAAAGTACCCTCAAGGGGTTCCTGCAGTGGAAACACTCAGACTTTCCTGTAGGGGAAGAGTGAGGTTAATGGTTCATACTCTTACCCTCCGGCCTGTTTTAAAAGGTCAAATCGTAACACCATCAAGGCCGGGCTGGGTCCCAATCAGATTGCTGAAAGGCTGAATCTTTTAAAAGAGGAAAGAGGGTGAAGAATGGAATATTGTCAGTAGGGAAATGTATTCCTGGCAGGCCACGAAGTGTTAAATCCGCTGTTGGATTCTCTGCCTCATATTTGTTTAATGCATCTTGCTGATGGAGCCATCAGGAGCCAGGCAGCAACAGCACGCAATTACCAGCTGGTCCCGAGGTGGAGGGAGCCTTCCCAACAGTAGATGGCAGCACAAGCCTGTGTTTGAAGTAGAAGCTCTGCTCTAGGGCAGCAGCATCCCACCCGCCCCAAGGGGTTTTTATTCCCCTTGAATTTTAACCAATTGTGTTGCATCTTTTGTCTCCAAAAGGACAGAAATAGGTTTCCTCTCTCTCTCTAATTGATTTTAAGTTTCCTTTTGTTCTAGCTCTGCTAAAAAGAGGAAAGAGCCCTATTTCAAGGGTTGACCTGCTTGAAACTTCTATTAAGTGGGCCAAATAATTATACCCCAAAGACAAACCTGTTCTGTGCAAACTACTCAGGAGCAAGGCCTGTGCTAGTTAACCCACTGACATGCCTCTGGGGAGCAGCCATCTGCCCTGGGGGTGTTTTGGCCTTCTATTCCAAACCCCAATTGTTTGTTAAACAAGAATCTTCTGCTGTTACCAACCTCCCAAGACTGCTTAGCATATTTTAAAAGGGGATAAATTTGCCCTTTGGCTTCAAGGCCCCATTCCTCGATTCTCAATTGCCTATTTTCAAGTAATAATATCACCTATTGAGGACAAATATCCTCAAGTGTGCATTCAGTTATTTGTTCAATAAATAAGCAATATTACCATTCTCACAGTCTTCCTTCCATGACTGCCTGTTGCTCATGACAGCAGCCCCCAAAAGCAATGATAAGTCCCCAGCCATGGCTCTCTCCAGCTTCCGGAGAGGATGTGTGCCTGTGACTACACTCTGCTTAAAGCACTCTTCTCCATCCCTTCACTTGGCTAATGTCACTGTGTTCTCCACTTCTCAATCTATCACTTTCTTTGGTAGCTCTGTCAATCGTCAAGGTCAAGTCCAGATAAGATACCTGAACTGGTAGCTACATGTTGATGAATCAGTATCTATCCCCCTCCCCAAAGAATATAAGCTTCTCAAGTGCAATCAATGGCTTACTTTACCCTATAGTCCGTAGCATGAAGGCGCTTAATCAATACTTCTTGAATTAGATAATCGTAGAACTAAAAACATAGTGAAACTTGTAAACTTACTTTTTCTTTCTGCATATATTTTAAGAAATATTTTTATTTTGGTTACCGATTTTCAGCCTTTACATTTATTCTCTTACCTCCTAATTTTGTATTCTTTTATGTAAATTTAATTATATATGCAATGCAATGTGAAGTCTAGCTTGCCTACAATTACTTTAGGAGAATCTGCTGTGACCTTTATCCTTCTGTGGTGAATTAAGAACAATTGTGTTGTGGCGCTTGCTTTAAAAGATCCAGTCGCCACGGACATCTGGCTAGGGGGCAGATCTAGATGTTATCGCCTAATTTTGCCAGTTTAAAATTACAGAGTCATCAGACCATTTAAAAAGCAGCAAACTTTAAAATTGATAATAATAAAGTGGCCAACATCTAATTTGGAGACTTAAAAAGTCTCAGCGTCTGTATTTTTTACCCTGCTTTGCCACAAGGGAGGGTCAATAGTTTACCTTCCTAAAACGATTGCCGTTAAAAACAAACCAAAAAAAAAAGGCATACATCTTAGGGGATGCTCTCAGCCTTGGGCTCTGGGCCCTACAAGTCGAGGTGGGATAGATTACTTTGGCCTGGATCTTGAGGCTGTGGACATTAGGATGGGAATGTTCTCCTAGAGCTTTGATGCTTCTGGCGAATACATTGGAGGTAAGAAGATAAATGGGCCTTGAGAATCGAGCAATTAAAGATAAAGGTCCTGACTGCTAGATTTGGTAACTCGGTTTAGCAGATACAGTGTGAACTGGCGAGGGCCGGGGAGGTGGGCGTGGGGGTGAGGGGTGGGGAGGTGATCCTCAGGGTGTTTACAGCTCAGGCCCCTAGTGCCTTTGGCTCCATACTGCAGCTGCCTGCTGAGTGACTCTGAGGAACGAAAGGTGGGTTCTGTTCGTTGTTTGGTGTTTTCTTATTTAAGCTAAGGTCTCCACTGCACGCTGGCCTGAGATACAGAATACCCTCTTGTACGAAGGACCACACGGTGGTGCTACCGGCTTGCCTTCGGTTGAGTTTGAGTTGTGCTCAGTTTCAAACGCCCTCCCCCCCCCACCCAACCCGGGGCCGTCATGGGAGTCATGAGAATAGAGCCCCAGTTTCCCTGCCCTTGGAATGCAGCTTGAGTGAGCAGGGAGAGGGGAGAAAAAAGATTATTTTGCTAGCTCTGGTGTGCTGCAAGGCATTGTATTTTTCCATTTAAAAATGACGTGGTGAACTCTGAGGTATCTGAGAATCAGTGGGGTGTGGTGGCAGTGTTTGAACCACAGAGGCAGGGACTTAGGTTTGAATATTTCTCTGCCAACTTTGTGAGACCTGGGGCAAAGCATTTAGCCTTTCAATTTCCTTATCAGCAAAACTGATAAATATGCCTCACTTACAAGATTAGAGGAGGGTTTTAAAAATAACAAACGTCCACCTCCAACATTGGATGAATCTCAAAAGCACCATGTCAACTCAGTCAACAAAAGGTCACATTTTGTGGCTCCACTAGGTGGCTGAGTCAGTTAAGCCTCCGACTTCAGCTCAGGTCACTATCTCGTGGTTTGTGAGTTCAAGCCCTGAGTCCACAGCTCAGAGCCTGGAGCTGCTTCGGATTCTGTGTCTCCCTCTCTCTCTGCCCCTCCCCCGCTCACACTGTCTCTCTCTGTCAAAAATAAATAAACGTTAAAAAAAAATTTATAGTGTATATCCAGAATAGGCAATGGCATGGAGACAGAAAGGAGGTGAGTGGCTACCAGAGGTTGAGCAGATGGAGCGAGTGGGAAGGGACTACTAATGCGTAGGGGTTTCTTTTGGAGGTAATGAAAATGTTCTAAAATGAGATCGTGATGCAGGTTGCACAGTTCTGTGAATATACAAAGTGAATTGTGCACTTCTAAAAAAATCAGCTCTCTTGTATGTGAATTGTATCTCAATAAAACTTTTTATTTTGTTTTTTAATGTTTTATTTCTTTTTGAAAAAGAGAGCATGAGCAGCGTAGGGGCAGAGAGAGATCAGGGTGGGGGTGGAGGGACAGAGGATCCAAAGCGGGCTCCGTGCTGTCAGCACAGAGCCCATTGTAGGACTCGAACTCATGAACTGAGAGATCATGACCTGAGCCTGTCTGTTTTCGACCAACTGAGCCACCCAGGGGCCCCACAATAAAACTTTAAGAACATTAAGAAAAACTGTGTCGAGTATGTGTATGTGGCACATAATAGGTGCTAATAAATATCCTTAATTCCTCTTTTTTCACTGGGTTTTTCAATTTTTTATTTTTTTTTAATTGAGGTGTAATTGACCTATCACATCGTGTGGGTTTCAGGTGTGCAACATAGTGATTCAATACTTGCACATATTGTAAAATGACTAGTCAAAGCCACCTCCTTGTGTAGTTATAATTCTGTATCCTGAAACTTGACTGAATTTATTAGTTCTAGCCATTTTGGGGTGGCATCTTTATGGTTTTCTCCGTATGATAACATGTCAGCAAAGAGTGGCATTTTTACATTTTCGTATCAAAATCAGATGCCTTTCTTTCTTTTTTTTGTTGTTTTAACTTCTTTCCTGCCTAACTGCTCTGGCTAGGACTTTCACTAGGGTGACTAAAATTGTCGAGAGTGGGTATCCTTGTCATGTTCCTGATTTTATTTAATTTTTTTAGTGTTTGTTTCTTTTTGAGAAAGAGACAGAGTGCAAGTGGAGGGAGGGGCTGAGAGAGAGGGAGACTTAGAGTCCAAAGCAGGCTCCAGGCTCTGAGCTGTCAGCAGAGCCTGATGAATGGCTCGAACTCATGAACCGCTGGATCATGACCTGAGCCAAGGTCAGACACTCAAGCAACCCAGCCACCCAGGTGCCCCTTGTGTTCCTGATTTTAAAGGAAAAGTTTTCAGCTTTTCACCATTGAGTATGATGTTAGCTGTGGGTTTGTCATATATGGTCCTTATTATGCTGAGGTATGTTCGCTCTATACCCACCTTGTTGAGTTTTTATCATAAATGGATTTTGAACTGTTATGGAAACAGGCTGGAACGCTGGAGGAAAAACCGAGCAGCACTCAGAGATCTTGGTGGATCGGAGATTTATTTAACACTGGCGGGCTCAGAGGAGACCATTTCTCCAAAGATCTGAGCCCTGAGCACAAGCGTGGGAGGCAATTTATAGTCTGTTACCTCCGCATTCCGCATTAGTAGTAATTTGGCTCACTCGGCAAGCAGGGCAGGAAGAAGAACCTGGAAGAGGGGTCTCTAAGCTAGAAACTAGAGCTTGTTTTAGTCCCATCGGCCATCTTATGGTGCAGAACTTTACTTATTTTCCCAACAGAACAACTTACTTTTCCATATAATTGTGGATCCAATCTATTATTTTTTGAGAACTCTCATTCACTTGAATTTCAATATATTGTTTTGTTTTCAACGGGGGATTATAATTAGAAAATATGGAGAATTGTGTAAATCACTAAGTCATTGGAATGTGTCATGGTATCATCTGTATTATGGTTTTCTGTAGGGGATAATTGCCTGAGTATCACCGCTTACAGGGTCAAGTTTAAATACCCTTGTTGGCATTTGAGCTATTCTAAAACCTGGGCTTATTTTACCTACCACCTTTCTTGCCCAGTTAGTACTCTGCTCCCCCATCAGGTATGTCACTCACTTTTCCAGATTTATGCCAGTCTCCTCTCACTTTTGTGACTTATTCTGACCACCTGACTTAGGATGATGACCCTGGTATCTCTATTCATGCAGTTCCTGCTTAGCCACACAAATGCGCTCAAGTCCCCTCTCTGTTACGAAGTTTCTCCCCACCATTGAAACCCATGCAGGGGCGCCTGGGTGGCTCAGTCGGTTAAGCGTCCGACTTCAGCTCAGGTCACGATCTTGCGATCCGTGAGTTCGAGCCCCGCGTCGGGCTCTGGGCTGATGGCTGAGAGCCTGGAGCCTGCTTCCGATTCTGTGTCTCCCTCTCTCTCTGCCCCTCCCCCGTTCATGCTCTCTCTCTCTGTCTCAAAAATAAATTAAAAAACGTTAAAAAAAATTAAAAGAAAAAGAAACCCATGCTGATTTCCCCAATTCCAAAATTCTTTTTAATGTTTATTCAGTTTTGAGAGAAAGCGAGAGACTGAGAGAGAAAGAAAGGGAAACAGAGAGCGGGGGAGAGAAAGAGACAGAAGGGGACACAGAATCTAAAACAGGCTCCAGGCTCTGAACTTTCAGCTCTCACCACAGAGACCAATGCAGGGCTGGAACCCATGAACTGTGAGATCATGACCTGAGCTGAAGTCGGACGCTTAACAGACTGAGCCACCCAGGAGCCCTCGATTCCCCATCTCTAAAAGCCTACCCTTGAGAGGATCTGTATCCAGGGACCATGACTTCTGAAATCAAGATCACAATGAGGTTAAAGTGGGCAATGCTAGGAAAACAGGCTTTATGCTAACTGAAAGTATAAACTTTGCATTCTGTTTTTTCTCTAATTATTTCTAGTTTATAAGCATATTCCTTCCAACCAAAACATAAGCTACTCAAAGAAAACTTTATGTTATATGTCTCTGATATCTTGCAAAGTTCCTGATGTGATCCTAGGAATACAGTTAACACTGCATAAATTGGTTTGTATCGAGTGGGTCACTCCATAAGCTACTGATTAATAATACAAAATTAATAATAAAAAATCTATTTCACCTATTCCAAGTCTCAGCCTTATCATAAGAGTTGGACCAAAGAATCCAAGAGATCCCAGGCCGCTGTCACTTCCTAATACAGGGAGGACTTTAGGCTAGCCCTTTAATAGGGATTCGGTGTTTCCCTGTGGGCAACACTCAAAGCAGGACTTTATTTTTATGTTTTTAATGTTTATTTATTTTTGAGAGAGAGAGAGTGAGCTGGGGAGGGACAGAGGATCTGAAGCAGGCTCTGTGCTGACAGCAGAGAGCCTGACATGAGGCTTAAATTCACCAACCATGAGATCATGACCTGAGCAGAAGTTGGACACTTAACTGACTGAGCCGCCCAGGCGCCCAGAAGGCAGGACTTTAAAAGTAAGGAATGAAACTGCACTGGATTCTGGGGATCCAGACCAGACAGCCACTGAGAATAATTTTCCCCATCCCTGCCCCACATCGTATATACTGCAAAACCGTGTCTGATCTAGGCATTGGCCAAATAACCCTGCCTGTTAGTGGGATAGTCACTTAATTCTGCTCCATTTCCTGAGCATTCAACCAGAGGAAGATGTAAGTGCTATGCCTGTGTTTCTAGATAGCTCACAAATTAAAAACCAGAAGGTTTTCTGCAGTTTCTAAGGCAAAACCAGAAAAACTGAAAGATGACTGATAGGATTAATACATTTATTGGCATTAGGACATTGTTATTTTATTGCCAGTATCAGAGTGACATCATTTTTCATAAAGGCACCATAATTGCCTTTGAATGTCATAAAAGGTGAAATTCATTCTCATGGAAATTGAAGAGAACGTCGCGAAGCTTTAGTCAAAAGGAGACTAAATGATACAGATGATAAAATGTACTGGCTTTAAATTTCTGTCCATAAACTGGGAGTGAAACTACAGAGAATTAGGCTTGAGATGAAGACTGTAATATCCCCAAATTAGTTTAGGCATCCCTCTAATCTCATTTTTTCATGGTGCAAAACTATTCATTGGGAAATCTGTTTTCCTTCATTGGCCAGTGTTTCAGCTGTCTACTGCCCGCGTGAAAATACTGAAGGGGGTGGGGGGGAGATGCTAATGGAAGTAAATCTTATTGGGAATGGCAGAAGCAACCACTTCTCACTAAGGCACAGAAGACCAAAGATACAAAGCAGCCAGTGTGTAAAAGTCCTTGGCTCAAAATATTTAGGCTCCCCTGTCAGAAATTCTTAAAGACAAATCCTAGAATCCATCACACACAAATTCCTTTTCCAACCAGCCGAAGTGATAAAGTCTGAGCAAGGCTTTTGAAATGCCTTGCTACTATGTTATACATCAAAGTGTTTTCCTTCTCTGACCCCTCCTCAACGTGAGCCCCACGAGAAATTCCTCCTGCTGCCAAGAGCCTTGGAAAAGCTTTACATTATTAATTTCTCCATGGATTCATCGTGTTTTGGAAGGCTCACCAGAAGCTGGGTACAGAGTTTGAGGGCAATAAAACAGTCAGGACAAATGGCAAACCTTTCAGTTTGGCACCATGGAATGTAGTGTGCATCTGTGCCTTCCTCTCTGTGTGGCTGGAAACTTCTCAAATCTGGTCCTCAGTTTACATTACTCAGGCAAATGGTCCTTTAGTTACTCTATAGGAGAACACCTTTAAGGAGAAAGGCAACATTACAGGCTTCTCAATTTTCTTGTGCAGAGATATTACTTGGGAATCCTGCCAAATGAATATTCTTATTCAGCAGGCCTGTGTCCAGGGCCTAAGACTCTGCATTTCTAATAAGCTCCTGGATACTGCTGATGATGCTGGTTCGTGGACCATACTTTGAAATGAAAGGTGTTAGCTCACCTTCTAAACCAGACCGGGCTTCCTGCAATGTAGCCAGTGTTTGCATTTGGCTTTATTAAAACAAATTTTAAATTAGTCCAGTTCACAATGTTTGTAAAAATAAAATCCAGTCCATTTCCATTGGGGGCCGGTACTGACAAGGCACTAAAATAGGTATTAATTAACCCAGGGAATGAGGTGGGTGGGCAAGGAAGAATCCTTTTATCTTTTACTTAAGCATTTTTCATGTTCGCTTTCCAACTGTATATTTCGCTTCCTTGTTTAACGTAGTCGGTGCCAATTTTATCTTGCAGTTTTATTAAAAAGCACATCTTCGCTAAGTAAAAATCGGTCCCAGAGATGTCACTGTAGCCCCATGTGCATCAGGTACAAGGATTAGACTGAGCAAAGCTTTGCATGGCCTGTTTTATTTTGCTCACCCAGAAAGAATCTCATGTTCAGTTCCAACGCAGATGTCATTTGGGGTGATATTTTATAGAAATTCTAGTAATTAAACTCACTAAACTATAACCAGCTGGTGTTAACCCTCCTGTTAGGTCACAAATTGCTTCCTTCTCTTGTATGGGAAGATATGTAAGAGCCCCTGTGTTCTGAATTAGTTACAAGTGCTCAGGAAAATGACCTCAGAAGGCACAGCTCCACATGCAGAGTGACCAGAGAGGGATTTGTGTGTGTCTGTGTGTACTGTCTGTGGGCACATGTACATACACCGGCTACATGAGATAGAAAAAAACAGTAAAGCCTGAACTTCAGAAATATTAGCATCATTACCTAAGGGAAGCATCTTCCCCCACTGCCCCCAGGGGGCGGAGCAGGGAGGGGAGGGATAACCAAGTAGTTTAACAAAACACTTAGGTTCAGAGAAGGTCAGAAGAAATCCAGAGTCCATTTTAAAAGGCATTGTAGGGGCACCTCAGTGGCTCAGTCACTTAAGCATCTGACTCTTGATTTCAGCCCAGCTTATGATCTCATGGTTTGTTAGATCAAGCCCCATGTCAGGCTCCGTGCTGACCGTGCAAAGCCTGCCTGGGATTCTCTCTCTCCCTGTCTCTCTGCCCCTCCCCTGCTCACACACTCTCTCTCTTTCTCTCTCTCTCTCTCTTAGAATAAAATAAACTTAAAAAAAAAAAACTGGCATTGTAGACACTGCCCTCTGCATCCCAGACAACATTTAAAAATTCTGTTTACTGAGCTCCTCCATATATGCATGCTAGTCATACACATAAGGAAGAGCCAACGGCTTAGTAAAATGAATGTATTCATTCAGCTACTATTTACTGATGCCTTCCACTAGGAATACCATTACCATCAAGGGACCTCGTGGGTAGGAAGGAAACATTGTTCAAGGCCTCAACAATGTCTTCTTCTGTCCTCAGAGGTTAAAGCTTAGGGGATACATGAGTTACCGTTGTATTACAGGTCTGTATGAGATAGTGGTAGACCTTAATGTGACCACAGGCGTCAAAAAAAATTCGTGAATACATTGGAACTTGCATTCCATAGAATGTGTAAAAGAAAGAAGTAGAGTTGATAAATATTTTCCCATTGGGATGTTTTTATTTAATAAAGACAAAAATAAAAATGCATATACATGATATATATACATATCACACGCATATACATATATATTACACACACACACACACACATATATACATATATATATGTTTTCTCACATATTTATTCCTTATTTTTATCTTCACTAGTGATTTGAGGTCAGGTCAGAGGTGAGATTCTCCATGAGTATTGGATCACTCCCCCAGATCTCTACCACCTTTGCACTTCTAGCACTGTCTGCTATTTAGCTGGCATGATCTTCCCCTTTTCAGTGGCAGTTTCATACTCGACAACCACACGTGAAGGTCCTAAAGGCCAGGAATGATGTTTAACCCTTCCTCAGAGACCCCTACAAGCCACCAGGGCAAAGTGCTTGTGGAGTGCTTGCAGTGACCACATACAGTCATCTTTTTAGTGTTATGGGGAAATTGTATCCAAACATACAGCAAATGGGAAAAGAAAATAATTCAGGTCACTTGAGACACAGTAGTTTAAGGTTGGCAAGAGCATCAGGCATTCCCCAAAATGAAGGATCACATAACCTCACCTTTCTGCAATGCAGTCTTAGGAGACTCACTGCAAGTTCATATACCTTTTAATACTTCCACTTCTAGGAATATTTTATACTTATGGCCATGTATGCAATGATCTATGGACAAGGATATTCATTGCAGCATTGTTTTTGGTAGCATAATACTGAAAATTTACATTAGTGTAGGAATGATTAAATGAGTTTGGCATGTTCATCCAATAAAAGACCATGCAATCAAAAAAAAAAAAAAAAAAAAGGAAATGAGTTCCAAGACGCACTGTTAAATTGAAAAGAAATCAAGGTACATTGCAGTGGACATCATTGATACATTTCAAAAGGAATGTATATGCACATAACTAGAAGTGCATAGAATCTCTTGTAAAAGATGTACAATAAACTAGAAACAATAATTGCCTCTCAGAAGGGAAACTTAGGAGTTAGAGAGCTTTAAATTATTGTGTGGACCTTTATGAATAGTTTGCATGGTTTTTGCCCTGTATCCACATTGGGTTTTAAGATAAGTTTTATAGAATTATTACTCAGGAGAATAGAACATCCTTAGGGTATTTTGGACACCACAAAAGGAGCCACATCGGGCTACAAATAGTCCTGCAACACCCTGGTCGCCATTTCTTTGTTCTGCCTCAGGATGGCAGTCTAGTTCTTCCATACTTTCATGACTCCAGTGAAAATTTAATTTGGATTGCCTCTGAATGTTCTCCGACTTCATCTGCAATGTCTGAGTCCACAGCGAATTCAATTATTAAGGAGCTACTTCCCCAGAAGGAAGACTTTGATTTTATTATATTTAATCCACCTGATCGTTTTCTTTTCTTTCTCTCTCTTTTCAACTCTTGCCAGCACAGTTCTGCCTCCACCACCACAGAATGCACAGCGAAAGTGGGGTTTTCCCCTTCCCAGCTGAATGAGTGGTCAGTTTCCAGAATCTTTCCATGGCTAAGGAATACCATTTAGACACCTTCCTTAGATGTATGTGCCTTATTTTCTCATTATTCTAAGTGGTGTTTTTATTTTTATTCTCTTCTTGACCATATTCCTTCAGTTCTGAATATTCTATACCCGTATGGTATTTTTTCCCCCAATAGAATACTTTCTTCCAACAAACTTTTGTGTGAATATCCATAGGGTCAGCAAGGGCTTCTCTGGGTTAAGGGATTGGGGGGAGATGCTGACCCACACGCATGGTTTTTCTCCCCACTCCACACATGCCCCTTACTCTCCACTCTTTCCCCCACTCTATGGAATATTTTGAAGTGTCACTAATGGATGCCTAAGTTTCCATTGTAGAATTTGAAAGCCTCTGTCTAGAGCAAGGAAACCCATCAATAAGGGAAACTCAAGCTCAAGATTAAAAAAAAAAGGGCAAAGAAGGAGAGGCAAAGTATTATGGTGAGCTAGAAAAATATACAGCTGCAGGATTCAAGTCTTCTTGTCTGAGCTACAGAGAACACCTAAAAACATTTTGTGCACCAGCCTTCCAGGAAAACAGCAGCACATTAGTTGAAGGGCAGCTGAACATGTTACTACCTGCCAAAAAAACCTGTTATGTTTTTTAAGTGAAAATAAAAAGGGGTTTTAATTTTTTTATGATTCCAAGAAAATATATTATCAAAGAATTGTTGTCTTGACAGTAAAAAATTTTTTTCTTTCAACTGTGGTGCTAGAAGTCTCTGTAACTCTTGACAGGCTGTCCATCTCCAGTCCTAGGCAGGGTTAAGACAGCCATGGGGTTCTATCCTTTCAATGGACAGCCCCTGTCTGAGGTAGAAATATTTAACAGAAAGCACCAGGGCCTTGGGACCTACCTAAACTCATGTGCCCATGAACTTAGCCACATTCAGCCTCAGTTTCCCCCTTACAAAATGAGGCTAATGTTTTCAGGCAGCTTGGTATGATAGGAGCAGAGGGTCTGAAACCCAAATATGTTGTGTAAGTCATAACCACCCTGTGGCTCAATTTCCCCATCTACAAAGTAAGGCAAATACTAGTACCTCCCTCAAAGAGTTGTTAAAAAAATTCAATGAGTTATTTTTGTAAAGGACTTAAATACTACATAAGGATTTGTTAGATATCACTGTATAGTAGCCTTATATAGTGATATTTAAGTTATACCAAAAAGTAATTAGAAGAGGAAGTGGTAAGTGCTATCAATCAGGTCTGGAGTTAAGATGTATTACAAATGTATGGGTCTCATAATAAGTCCTTCTATCCTCTGTGATATGATAATTTTAGTATTATTCATGTACCTACATTACTTCAATATCTTTGAAATACTTAAAAAAAATTAATTTCTCAGTACCAGATACGAGGTACTGGTTAAGTTAATCCTACTGAATGTGTTCTCCCATAAAGTTAAGACAATAACCTCTTTCATTCTTTGCTCCCTTCCTAGCTTTTTATTTCTGGAAGGAAGCACTGTTTCTGAAGCATATAGGACAGCTAGCCATGTGCCCTTGGAAAATAATGTAATCTTTCTCACCCTACTTTCATCAGGATTGTACTAGATCTCCTGAAGTTCTTTTTCAGCAGCAAGGCCAGAGTCTGATATTTTGTTACCTTTTTTAGCTTAGAAAAATACAATGTATTATCTTACAGGTCTGTAGATTTGAAGTCCAACACGGGTCTCATCAGGCTAAAGCCCAGGTGATGGCAGAGCTGTGTTCATTTCTGGAAGCGCTGGGGGAGAATTCATTTCTTGCCTTTTCCTGCTTCCAGACGGTGGCCCTCATTTCTTGCTTCTGACCTTCCCACCTCTTCAAAGCCAGCCTCAGCTGATGCAGTGCTTTCACATCATCTCAGTCTGACCTCATCTTCTACTTTCTCTTTTCTTTTTCTTTTTTTTTTTTCTCTTTTTGTCTTTAAACTCCCCCATCCACCCACTATTTAATGGTGGTGAAATCATACAATATAAAAATAACCACTTTAAAATTAGCCGTGTAGTGGTGTTTGGTGCAATCATAGTTTTGCCATGGCCACTACTGTCTATTACCAAACATTTCAGCCTCCCAAAAGGAAATCCCATGCTAAATAAACAGTTGCTCCCCATATGCTGTTCTCTCTACCCTGTGACAACCATCAATCTAGTTTCTGTCTCTGTGGATTTACCTATTCTGGATATTTCATATAATCATACAGTATGTGACTGGCTGGCTTTTTGTGTCTGGCTTCTTTGACTTCATGATTTTGAGGTTCATCCATGCTTTCGCATGTATCTGCACTTAATTCCTTTTTATGGTTGAGTAATATTCCATTGCGTGATATACCACAATTTGTTCATTCGTTGGTAGACATTTGGGCTGTTTCACCTTTCAGCTACTGTAAATAGTGCTATTCTGAACATGTTTGTACATATATTTGAATACCTGTTTTTAATTTTTTTTTTTGATAGACATCAAGGAGTAGAATTGTTGGGTTGCATGGCAATACTACACTTAATTTTTTTTTATTTTTTTTTAACGTTTTATTTATTTTTGAGACAGGGAGAGACAGAGCATGATCAGGGGAGGGTCAGAGAGAGGGAGACACAGAATCGGAAACAGGCTCCAGGCTCTGAGCTGTCAGCACAGAGCCCGACGTGGGGCTCGAACTCACGGACCACGAGATCATGACCCGAGCTGAAGTTGGACGCTCAACCGACTGAGCCACCCAGGCGCCCCTTAATTTTTTAAGGAACCATTTTCCACAGCAGCTGAGCCAAGTTACCCCTGATTTTAATACATCTCCAGAGAGCAAGAGTCCCTCCCTTTTGTGTAGCCGGCTTCTGATCCTACCTCCCACAATCACAGGGGTTCTTTTGACATGTACTAACACAGAAAGCAATATCCTACATGTGCAAAACTGCCAAAAATTCCTAGGAGATTGACAAGGCTTTCTAAGGAGATTTGGACCTTTAGAAACTTTGATAGAGCTGCTCTACAACAGACACATGCTCAAAATATGTTAGGTGTTTTGAAAGTGTGAGAAATAGTGTAAGGTCAAATGAGCCAGCTGGCTTGTAGAAGTTGAAAAACAAAACAGTGACAATTTCACAGTCTTCATAAAGTATTTCTTCACATCAGCCCTTTTATTCATTTAGCAAAAACATATTAACTGCTTGCTATTTACATAGCATTGTGCAGTGATTAAATAGCATGATCCCTGTTACCAGGGAACTCATTATGTAGATAGGAAAACAGATGGTAAGCAGATAATTGTGTGACACTGTGACATGTGCTAAGAACAGAGTGTAGACGAAGTGTTACCAGGGTGCAGAGGGAGGAGTTTATCGTGCCAAGAAGCTGAAAAAAGGCTTGATGGGAAAAGAGATTTTCAGCTTGACCAAAAAAAAAAACAAACAGGTATAGGAATGTGGTCTTCACACATAGGCTGAGGTGTAGGTGCTAAGCTCAAAGTTACAGAATTGCCGGACTTAGGGGATCCTTAAATAATCAAGTGGATCTAGAAATAATGGGTGTGTGAAGGGGAGTATGACAGGATGAAACTGAAAAGTAAATGTTTTTTCTTATTACCAGGCAACAATGAAGTGCCTACCACCAGCATGTGGTTATCCCCTTGGAAAGCAGCCCCCTCCTGACAGTGGGAGTCCTCTGGGCTATCAGTAGCCCACACGGACTTATCACTGCACCTGTGGGAACATATGATCTACTTCTGGGAGCATCATTTAGAAGGTTTCAAGGCCTCGCAATGGTATTTTCTCTGAATTTCTAAATGCATTTGTCCAAATCATAGAAAACTCCGTAGTAGAATATAAAAACATAGACGTTTTGAATTAAACGGGCTGAGGTGACTGCTTTCCTTATCTGTAAAATGGGCCTCATGAAAATATTTGCCTTGTAGAGTTTTGACAGGATTAGATGACCACAATGTGCATACAGTTACTCATACAGTACTAAGCACATAGTAGCATTTATAAATGTAGCCTAATATTATTCTTAATAAGCTTTAGGGATTCAAACTGGTTTGTTACCTGGGAAAAACTATATAATTCAACTTTCTCTGGGTCGGTTAGGGCCTCAAAAACTTTATCATTGAAATCCTGAGAAGATCTAGGTTTTTTTTTTTTTCCTTAGGAAGCTTAAGGAGAAAAATCTATGATTTCTGGGTCTTTGTGGAGCCCGAAATAGATTGCTTCTCTTGAGAGTTCTCTAAGAAGTATTCTCAGCTGAGAAAGCACACATCACTGTGATTATATTTCCTATGTCTCTTGGGCATTTCCCTAAAAAAAAAAAAAAAAAAAAAAAAAAAGGTCAAGAATGACGAAGGGAGAGAACTCAAGCTTTTTTTTTTTTCAACGTTTATTTATTATTTGGGGTGGGGGACAGAGAGAGACAGAGCATGAATGCGGGAGGGGCAGAGGGAGAGGGAGACACAGAATCGGAAACAGGCTCCAGTGTTTGAGCCATCAGACCAGAGCCTGACGCGGGGCTCGAACTCACGGACCGTGAGATCGTGACCTGAGCTGAAGTCGGATGCTTAACCGACTGCGCCACCTAGGCGCCCCGAGAACTCAAGCTTTTAATAAGGATACTTTCCTATGGGTTAACAGAATTTCAAATATATTACACTAGTGTTTACTGTTCAAGGCCTCACAACTTTTTAGACTTTTACATTGCAGGTTACCTAAATAACTCAGCAAAAGTGAAACCTGCCTTCACGGCACCTTATCCTCAGGTGAATTTAAATTTTAAAAAATGGAGATTATCCTGACACGGCTTAAAGGCTTTTCTTTGAAATCGGTCACATGTAACAACTGTGTCCAGGCAGAAGTTTATTCCTTCCAGTATGACAAAGAGGACAGTCCAAAGAGATAGAGTTCACACACTGAGCATGCCTTGGCTTTACTCAAAAAAGACCTGGTAAGAACGGTGGAAATATTACTAAATTTACATGAAGAGAGATATGAGAGGCAACATAAACAGGTCACGGGAGCCATACCTGGGATTTGGAAATATGCCTGATCGATAATTAACAATCAATTTAGGAAAGCAGAAAATACTGTATGTATTTTTGACACGAAGAACATCTTTTCCTAATGAAAGATAATGGCTAATTTGCCCCAAATCTGACAACTGATTAGCCATTAGCAATCTATTGATGTATAACTGTATTTCCTCTGATAAACCAATGAACAACTCAGGATCATTTCTTCATTTGCTCCGTGGCTGTTTCTTAAGACTATAATCTACAGAAAATGTGCTCTGAAAATGTCTATGGCCTGCCCTTATTTTTTTTTTTTTTTCAACGTTTATTTATTTTTGGGACAGAGAGAGACAGAGCATGAACGGGGAGGGGCAGAGAGAGAGGGAGACACAGCATCGGAAACAGGCTCCAGGCTCCAAGCCATCAGCCCAGAGCCCGATGCGGGGCTCGAACTCACAGACTGTGAGATCGTGACCTGTTTGAAGTCGGACGCTTAACCAACTGCGCCACCCAGGCGCCCCTGGCCTGCCCTTATTGAATGCTGCATTTTCATCACACCTACAAATGAGGCATAAGGTCTTTAGTTTAAAAACCAAACAAACCTTGCAACCTTTTGGAACTTCCATACTTTCAATCTTGCCATTATATTTGGAAAATCATCCCTTCCATCATTTTAATAATTGGTTTCCAAGTGACTGCTCCAAGAATGAATTTTTCTTCAATGTCAAATGCTCTGACATTGGCCCGGGTCATTTTGAATCTGTTCACAGTGTTAGATGACTCCAAACAAACAAGAAAACTTTGTACAGAAGAAAAATTGTGTCTTAAAATTGGCTTTCTGTTCAATTCCAATAATTTGCTTGCTTATAATTATCTTTCTATTGCACTAGCTGTTTGTCTTTATGTGAGAGACACTGATCTTCATTAGCCATCACGGCAAGCAAAGGGAATATTAGAACTATTGATCCACTAGCAAAGCAACTGGGGGACGTGGGGGTATTATAATTATGGGTTGATGAATTAAAAAGCTTTCGCTTTAGTTTTCAAAGCAAGTCAAAGTGCTCCAAACAAAATAGTTTCTGTGGTTGTCTGTCTTTTTTTTTTGGGGGGGGGGGGATTCGCTCTGATGTCCTAACCTTGAAGGTTTATCCCTGAAACGAAATTTCTTATTATACTGCAATTCTCTTTTTTAAAAAATAAATAAATAAAACCCTGGGGCACCTGGGTGGCTCCGTCGGTTAAGTGTCCAACTCTTGATTTTGGCTCAGGTCGTGATATCACTGTTCATGAGTTCAAGCCCCATGTCAGGCTCTGTGCTGACAGCGCGGAGCCTGCTTGGGCTTTTTTCTCTCCCTCTCTTTCTCTGCCCCTCCCCTGCTGGTGTTCTCTCTCCTCCCTCTCTCTCTCAAAATAAACATTAAAAAAATAGTTTATTCGCCAGAAGCCACTGAAATCTCACAAGAAGAAGGTGAATAGGTTACCAGAATAGAGTGAGAGAATTTCCTATGGCAATTTCAAGGGCCTGAGTATCAAAAGTTGGTGATATGTGTGCCCTCTGACCAATAGAAAGGTTCACAATTAAGGTAAGTAAATCATTGGAATAGCACTATCTGTGAATAAATGGAGAAAACACTGAGTAATCTTGGGAGAGCCAAAGTACCATACCTTAGGAAATGGAAAATTTCAGCTCTGTGGCCACAGGACACCAAGCCCATTTATAAAATGTTGGAAGTAGCAATTTTGCCCTTACTTGGACTTCCTGTGTGTTATCTCTAAATTAATGCATTTTCCATAGCACTTGGGTGGCTCAAGCCCCATGCCAGGCTCTGTGCTGACAGCTCAGAGCCTGGAGCCTGCTTCAGATTCTCTCTCTCTCTCTCTCTCTCTCTCTCTCTCTCTGCCCCTCCCCCACTCATGCTCTGTCTCTCTCAAAAATAAACATTAAAAAAATTTTTTTTAATCAATGCATTTTCCCACCCAATGTTGATTTCTTTTGCAGTAGGTTATGTGGGATAAGATAAAATAATAATGACATTATTTGCTCACTAGAAAGTAATATGTCACTAGCACAAATGAAAACTCATCCTGATTATCTTTCTGATAAGTTGAGACTAGCTTAACTTGTCCTTAACAGTGTCCTTCACTGTTATTTTAGACCAAGTTATCAATAATTGGATAGCCTCTATGAATTATATTTTTCTATATTATTTATAAACATATATATCATATACAGTTTTCTTTTTTTTAATTTTTTAATGTTTATTTATTTTGGAGAGAGAGAGAGACAGGGCATGAGTGGGGGAGGGACAGAGAGAGAGGGAGACACAGAATCTAAAGCAGGCTCCAGGCTCTGAGCTGTGAGCACAGAACCTGACAAGGGGCTTGAACCCACAAACTGTGAGATCATGACCTGAGCCAAAGTTGGACACTTAACTGACTGAGCCACCCAGGCTCCCCTACGGTTTTCTTTATATATGTCTATGACTATACATACTTATATGTACATATTGGTCATATTTATATCCTAGGTAATCCTTCTACCTGATGATTTAAGCTAAAAAGAAAGGATGAAGGGGCTCAGTGACTTTAGGTTATTCATAGGCTCAATTTTGGATGAATTGGGTTTTGTTTTGTTTTTTTTACTTCACAAAAAGGACATCTCTCCTTATAATAGTCTTCCTAACTTAGTACTAGTTACAAAAATAAGAAACTGAATGTGTTAGGAAGATGCAGAGATCCATACATGTCAGAAAGTCCTAGGAAAGCATTAAAGCTGCTTCCTTTTTTCCTGGTTTTTAGCTTTATTGAGTAATAATATACAAAAGAAAATGCACACATTTCTTACATACATCTTGATGAGGTTGGACATATGCACATACCCATTATTCCCAATTCCAAGGTTCCCAGTACCAGCAACCTTTTGGGATCCAGGGTGGGGGGATTAGTGTCATGTTTGTACTTCTCAAGGTTTTTCTGAACCAGTTCATCACATTTTTGTTATGTTCAGAGACTTCCAGGCAGTGGCAGAAGTGGTTTCTTACATAAAAGATGTGAAATTTTCTGAAGTCTTCTTTTTGTATCACTATCTAAACTTTTCATCTTAATTTGTATTTTTGTGCCTACTAATAGTTAAGCAACTATTAGTGATTGTGATACGAGATCAGATAAAAATCCTTGCCCTCCAGTGGATAACCATGTCCTCTAAAATTAATCTGCTTCCTCTGAGGCACCTTGGTGGCTCAGTTGGTTAAACATGCGACTCTTGATTTCAGCTCAAGTCATGATCTGAGTCATGAGATTGAGTGTGGAGCCTGCCTGGGATTCTCTCTCTCCTTCTCTCTCTCCATCTCCCTCTCTCTCTCAAAAATAAATAAGTAAACATTTTTTAAAGTAAAAAATAAGATTAAATTGAATTAATCTTCTTCCTCTTTCTTTGCCTTTCTTTTCCTCCAACGCCAACATATCAAACGATAGCCTCAAACTCACAGCATCCTTCAAGACCAAAATTTCTTTCTAAGGAAGTTAAATTCCTTGGGGGAAAAGGAAAAAACCACAACGATTTGCCGGATACTGTTTTAAATTTTTTGTAAATGTCTTATTTAAGCATGGCTAATCCTATCAAGTATTTCATACATGAACAAACAGGCTCAGAGATCTTGAGTGCCATACCAAAGGCCACACTGTAAAAGGCTCATTCAGGATTTGACCGGTTCTTTGTTAACTCCAAACACCTTACTCTTTCCCATAAATTACACTTTCTCCAAAGACAGTGGTAAAAGTGGGGTGGAATGGAAGGAGAAACCTATTCAGAAATGAAGTGAGAATTTTATTCTCTTGTTCCTAAACTAGAAATGATTGGTAGAAATCAGTGACATGGAGGAGTGTGATGCAGGACCCTGCCAGGCTTCAGCTGGTTCTCTAAAGTGCTGTCATTGATTTCTTCACTCAAGACTAATTTATTGGGCACCTAGTGAGAGCCCAGCTTTGTGACAGTCACCAATATAGCACAATGAACAAGAGGGCTACTCAGGAAAACCAAACAAGTAACAAACAAAAATATAGACAGAAATTAACAAAAATAGAAACAAAATAGTTGAGTGATCTGGGTTTCTCTGAGATGTTGACACTAAAGAATAGGAAGCAGAAAGCTGTAGGAAGAATTTCCTAGGCAGGGAGAACAGCAAATGCAAAGGCCCTAACACAAGAAAGAGCTTGATTTGGAAGAAATCAAATAGGCGCTAAACCTTACGAGCAGCCATCCTGGTGCTGGAGTGGCAGACAGGGGCTGACCAAGCGGGGTCTTTCAGCAAGTATGAGTGTCATTCCTGTCCCTACATTCTACTTTCTTCCCTCTGTTACTAGCCAAGTACAGAGCTTTTTTTTTTTTTTTTTTTTTTTTTTTTTTTTTTGGACAATGCCCTCAGTCAGGAAACACTGTGCTTTCATTCCAACACCTTCTGCAGAACAGAACCCTGAGTAACAATTGTGAGTGCTACTCAGGGAGAATGTTGACACACTTTGGGGCATCTTCTCTTTTCCTCACAACCAGAATATTAGTGTAGTCTAGTGGCTAAGTGCCTGGGCTGTGGTACCAATTGTACCTGGGCACAAATCAAAGTTCAGCGGCCTCACTTGGTGTGTGACCTCAGACGACAAGTCGTCTCATCTCTCTAGACCCCAGTTTCTTCATTTCAAAAAAAAAGGAACACCTCTCTCGCCGCACTCATGCTGTGAAAATTAAGCAAGGTTTAAGTGTGCAGATTGCGCAGCAGAGGGCCTCGCAGGCAATAAGCCCGTAGTGCAGCACATCCTGTAACTGCCCCTGTCCCCACCCCCGCTGAGTCTGCATACAGGGGAAGGGAGAATCGGAGAGATAAAGCAACATGTCTAAGATCACCTATTTAGGAGAGGCTAAACCTCAAATTTTGGATACTTCATCTAAGTGCTTTTATCCCCTCTACCGCAGTGGATCAGTGCAAAGGGAAAGGAGGTTAATAAACCTGTTTCTGCCCTACGGGAGATGGCATCCTGTACAGCGAGAGGAAGGTCAATTTCTGGGAGCGTGGGATTAGTTTGGGCATTGATCTAAAAAGTCTTACACAAAAATGTCTTAAGGGCATACTTGCTTTCCATTAAGCATTTCTCTTAGCTGTTTCTGCTGAGCGAAGGAAGGAAAGAAAAAAAAAACATCCTGCCCCATGCTTTCTTAAAAGGAAAAAAACAAATGGAAGTCTGATGAAATTGTGTGGGTGCTCTTGACTTATCTTTATCCATCACCCTAAAATGTGCCCGTATGGAAGATAAATAGTGTTATTCCATGGAATGCTTAGTACTAAGTTCCAAAAATGCTGACAAGTACTAATCCCAGTAAAATATATGGAAGTTAATTATAACTGAACCACACGGAAGTCAGCCAGGAGATCACAATCAAGAAGATTCACTGAATGAACACTTTGTTCTTCCTGTGAAGGAGACACAGTTCTCTCTCCTTGTGCCCTTCTGTGTCTTCCTTCTGCCTTACCTACATACCTCCTAAAATGTAACTCCATGCTGTGAACTAGCGTGCTGCAACCCTGAGAAGGCAAGGGAACGTTCTCAATGGCTCATGCCAGGGGACATTCTGAAAGCCCAGAGGCTGCAGATAGCCTGGTGCTATCTCTGTAACCTTAAGCCTGAGGCCATTCACTGCCATTTCTTCTCCTAAGAAGAGCATCCATCAGGCATTTGGCATCAAAGCATCTTTCCCTGAAATGTGATTAGCTTACAAGGTCACCAGAAGTTCAGGCAGGTACCCTTGCAAGTAAAACCTTATTAGTCAGATTCTAAGAGCCGTGGTTCTTGTAAAAAGGCAACTTAATTTTCTGCCCTAGAGAGATTGGATCAATCAGCCCTGAAGCAAAGAAAAGTACAGGTGAAGAGAATGTAAATGGAACTGGAAGTAGGTATTTGGGCTTCTGCTGCCCATTCCCTTTGGCTATCTGGGGAGAGAATAGTGATGTCACTGGCCCTAACTCACCATCAATTCATTTGTTCACTTGCTCAAAATATATTTTATTATATGATTTTATTACATGATTGAGAGGGACTGTGGAGTCTCTCCCTACCTCTGAGCCATGCCAGAACAAGCCATTCTGCAAGATGAGTCTTCTATATGCAATGGCCCCTCAGCAAATGTTTAGTGCTCTCAGCGTACGCTTACTAGATGTATTTGGGGTCATGAAATTGAACACACACCCATGGATCCTTCCCTCAGAGAGGTCACAGTCTAGCATGGAGATAATACGTGCACAATAAGGATTATGTTGTGGTATGGCAAACGTAACTGCCATAAGGAAGGGGCAGGTGAAGAGCAACGAGTGATCTGAGGACAAAATTACACCTAACTTGGATAGGAAAGAGATCATAGAAAACCTTGTGAAAAAAAAAAGAAAAAAGTATTTAAGACAAGACCTTGGAAGGTAGGTAAGCATATTTCAAATTCAGAAGGCTTTTGATTTATAAGAGATCAAAGAATTACCTGAAAACTCCAAAAGAAAAATCAAATATATCAGAATAAAAAATGTGTAAAAATATTATTTCCCAAAGTTAAAAAATTAAAAACATTTAAAAAAATAAAGTTAAGAAACATTTTTGTGTTTGCAGACTATTAAGGGAAATGACAATGATGTAAAGGTCTTTCTCTTCCAAATAACTAAGCAGTCTTATTGGATGAATAATACCTACCCAATAGCAGAGCAACTCATTATTTTAAAAACATTAATACAGGGCATCTGACCATGAGGAAAGATTTTGTGCTTGCATTATTAGACAATTGCATGTTTTACTGATAAGTGTACTTTTACCTGATGTTAAGCATAGATGGAAAATGAGAGGCAATCATTTTTTAAATATGCCAGCAGTTGGACCAAACTAGTAGTCTCTATCAAAAGAAAAAAACTCAAAGCCACCTGGAAGCACTTTGCAAAATTTCCAAGTTAGCCAGAATGATAATGTTTCTGTTTTCTGTGATAGTAAATGAAACCAGCTCCTTTGGTTAACCGTACAATCCAATAGGGTTCTCACGTTTAGAAGAGGGAAATTAAAAGCTATTTGTTCTGTCTTCTTCCCCTGTGCTGATGTTTGAGTCTTGCCTATGACATTGCTTGCACTGTGGCTGATTGCCAATAGAGTTTGGGTCATCTTGTGCCCAGCCTGTCTTCTTATCTGCCTGGCCCTGTTAGTGCTTGAAATCTTAGCCTTCTGAATAAGACCTGAAAGCGCGGGTATGTCTGGAAGTCCTTTGAAGACATGTACTAGACCTACCTTAAGGACCGCACCTCCTTTATTCGCCCCTGCGAGTCATCTCATAGGCTTTAGCATTTTCTCAAACAATCTACTCAACGTAGAACATTTTTATATAAATCAATTCAATTTTAAAAGAATATGTTGAGCTTCAACTATTTCCAGGCATTGTGCTGATTATTAGGAAAATAAAATGGAGTAAGATGCATTCTGTCTTCTGGGGCCTCAGAGTCTTTATGGTAATTGTTGTATTTGTCTAGATCAAGGATCTGAAAACTTTTTCTTAAAGGACCAGAAGGAAAATATTTTAAAACAAAACCAATGCTAATATGTAGGTTCTTATATGATCATTTAAAGCTTAACCATGTTAAAATGTAAACACAATGCTTACCTGTAAGCCATAAAACAAACAAAAAACAAGTGGCTTTCCAGATTTGGCCCAAAGGCCAAAGTTCATGAACCTATGGTCTTGACCCATGCTGCCCAAGACAGTGACCACTAGCCACCTGTGGCTGCTGAGTATTTGAGAAGTGGTAAATCCAAACCGAGTTGTGCTGGAAGGGTTAAACACACACAGGATTTTGATAACTTTGCATGAAAAACAAGAATGTAAAATATCGCCATACTTTTTCATATAATTATGAATTAATGTATATTCAAAAAAATTGGGGAACCTGGGTGGCACAGTCAGTTAAGCGTCCGACTTCAGCCAGGTCACGATCTCGCGGTCCATGAGTTCGAGCCCCGCATCAGGCTCTGGGCTGATGGCTCAGAGCCTGGAGCCTGTTTCCGATTCTGTGTCTCCCTCTCTCTCTGCCCCTCCCCCGTTCATGCTCTGTCTCTCTCTGTCCCAAAAATAAATAAACGTTGAAAAAAAATTTTTTTTTAAATTAACTCAAAAAATAGGTTTTTGGATATATTGTGTTAAACATATAATTAAAATTAATTTCACCTATTTCTTTTCACTTTTCAAAATATGGCGACCAGAAATCTTATAATCATACAAGGGGCTGCTCACATTATGTTTCTATTGGACAGCGCTGATCTAGATAATGTCTCTGTTGGGTGGGAAGCCATAGTCCAAAATGAATTCATTTAAAACAATGACAAAACAAAACAAGCACTTCCTCTCTTCTGTATTCCACCATGCAACCAAGAATCTTTTAGCAAAGTCTTCCTTGGGAAGCCAATCGGATTTAGATTTCTCTCCGTCACTCAGTCACTCATGTATCATGTTGCTTTATTTTCTTCACAAGTATTTCTGAAATTGTAATATTTGTTTAATTCCTTCCTCACTCTCTGCCTCCCTGAGCTAGATGTCATTTCCACCAGAGAAGAGCCTTTTCTCACCCTTTTCACCACAGTCTTGGGTCAAGTTAGCACTAACCTTTGCCTGGCATCCCTTGGGTCTGAAACCACGTCAGGCACAGAGTAGGTGCTAAGTGAATATTTTTTTGAATGAAAGAACTATAAACATGGAAAATTTAAAACAGGAGATGCTTTGAGGAAACTGAGAGAAAAACTAAGTGGCGGGGTGAGGAAGCATTCTAGTGTTTTTGTTTATTCAAGTATAAGTAACATGCAATGCTCTGTTAGTTTCAGGTGCACAATGTAGTGATTCAACAATTCTATACATGACTCAGTGCTTCTCATAAGTGTACTCTTTAATCCCCATCACCTATTTCACCCATCCCCCTACCCACCTCCCTTCTGGTAACTGCCAGTTTGTTCTCTATAGTAAAGAGCCTTTTTCTGTTTGTCTCCTTTTATCTTTGTTCATTTGTTTTGTTTCTTAAGTTCCACATATGAGTGAAATCATGTGGTATTTTCCTTCTCTTATTTCACTTAGCATTGTGCTCTCTAGATCCATCCATGTTGTTGCAAATGGCAAGATCTCGTCCTATTTTGTGGCTGAGTAATATTCCAGTGTGTGTGTGTGTGTGTGTGTGTGTGTGTGTGTGTGTGTGTGCTGAATATTCATAATTCACAACAGCCAGCACGTTCGGTTTCATGAAGGAAAACTTTATTAATTATAAGGAAAAGGGAATATAAGGAATTAAACAATTACAGTAAACATGAAGAGAAGTATAGAGAAGGACAAAGAAGACTTAATACATCAAATCGGGTGCTTACATCATCCAGCCTTCTGGCTGGGGAAGCCCCGTGGGGAGCAGCCAGGTTGGAGTCCTAATTCAGGGTCCTGAGCGGATTGTCCACCCCACAGGTGAGATTTCCAACTAGCTATTCCCGCCAAAACAGTATATCTGCTACCCACGTGTGATTTATTAAGTTTGCCTAAGTGCAGTCCCAAGCAAGCTGTTTTTTCTCTGTTTCTCTTGTCATATGTCACAATCTTGTGGGCCTGGACATCTGGCCCATATTTCTCTTCCCTCCCTGATCCATTCCAGGGGGGCAGATTGGTCTGGTTCAGGGAGGTCAGGCAAGTTAATCCCTCTTGTCATCAGGAGCAGAAGGGGGCAGTTCTGATCCTGAGGCCAGATACAGAGTACAAGCTAACTAAGCCCCTCATGCTTGTGTATGTGCAGCTCTGGGTAGAAATGTATGAACAGCTTCTATAGAGAACAGTGTGTACCACATCTTCTTCATCCATCCATCTATCGATAGATACTTGGGTTCCTTCCATATTTTGGCTATGGTGAATAATGCTGTAATAAACATAGTGCATGCATATAGCTTTTCAAATCAGTGTTTTCATTCTAGTATTATTTAGTAGCTTCAGACACTGAAGCAAAGAGCTTATAAGCAGCTTGATAATAGAACACAAGATAAATCTAGCCCAAGGCACTTGCCCCTATTACTATGTTCTTTAACAATAATAATAATAATATTAGCGTTCTGTTGCATTTACTTCATGCCAGGCAGAATTCTAAGTGCTTTTTGTATATTAACTAATCTGCAAACAACCCTATGAGAGAGACATTATTATTACCTTCATTTTGTTGTAAGTAATGACTATAATAAATAATTTAACAAAACTAAATAATTGAGGCATAGAAAGTGAAGTGACTTACCCAAGGTCACTCAGTACGTTTCAGAGCCAGAGTATCAACTGAGGCATTCTGATTCTCTTTGTCATGTGACTGTACATTAAACCTCGCATTTTTTTTCCTGATTTTATTAGTTACTCTATCCTGAACATACTTGAAGAGTATTACATGGCATAGATTAGAAATACCTTTTTAAAATCTATTTTAAAAGTTGATGGGAGTATTATTATAACAATGAACTATAAAACTTCAGAACAAATGGAGAAAAGAGCCTAACTGTTTCTTGTCTTAAGCATCTTCTCATAACAGGAAGAAAATGAGACAAGTATTTTCTGTTCAGCCTTAAGTGCATGGATACATTTTAATCTCTTGCCTTGTATACTCATCAGAGCAATTTTACCATTGGTTGTAAACTTTCTATGTAAATATATGTGCAACTTGTACTGTCTACAGATATTCCCTATTAAAATGATGGATATATCTATTTTCAGTGACAAAACAGGCCACCAAAAGTGAAAACTAAACTGGCACATTTGAACAGTAGAAACCAGAAACTTGAGAGTCATTCATTTGCACACACCTCAGCCTCAACATTCAGCTGAGAAGGGCCTTGCCCCCTGCCCCTCTCTTCCCCCATTCAGTTGAGATAACCTGATTTTCCTCCCTCTGTGTGGCCCAGCACATCTGCAGTCTGATATCATGTCTGATGGTCAGAAGAAAGCATGTGTGAAACCCCTTAATTCAAAAAGCCTTTGGTTAACTATCAATTTCCATTTGCTGTTGGTATCCATTCATTCAATGAATACTGACTAAACATTTTGATGTGCATTACACTAGATCAGTTTCCTAGATTCTTATTCCCCAAACTATTTCTTGGGAACCTATCCCTTTTTTTTCCTTCAATATCCCAGATTGGATTTCTGGGTTCTTCTGCCTGGTCTAGACAGACAGCCTTGCATGGCTTCTCCAGGATTAGTCTGCCTCATTTAAGATGGTCTACACTCCCTTCTCTTGCTAATGTCTGCTCCTGATGCTTCTTATTCAAGTGCATTCATTGCCACTTCTCCTTCTTCTTCTCCAAAATCATTATATAACTAAGCACTTGTACCAGAGGTTGACCTACTAAACAAATACTTCTGCCAACTGATTCAATTAAATGACCCCATGGCTACCCCAAATGTATCTGTTTCTACAACACCAGTGAAATAACACATAATGCCAATTAGAATCATTTGAAGAGAAGAATGAGGCTTAAAGTTATCTTCTTTGTTTATTGTATTTAATGTTCATTTATTTATTGTTGGGGGAGGAGGAGGGAGGGAGAGCATGAGTGGGGGAGGGACAGAGAGAGAGAGGGAGAGAGAGAATCCCAAGCAGGCTCCGCAGGGTTCAACTCATGAACCATGAGATTATGACCTGAGCCAAAGTCAGATGTTTAATCGACTGAGCCACCCAGGTGCCCCTCATCTTCTGTATTTAATACTTCCTACTTAATCCAAATTATTCTACTTTAAGCATGTGTCCCAAGAAACAGTAACCTTAAGAGAGGTACCACAAGAAAAAATGTTCTGCACAGGAAACCCCATAACCCACATTTCCTTCTGGTTTCGCAAACTGGTTTGACACAGGGCCCTTACTTTTTTTTTTTTTATAATACCCATTAATGTCCCACTGAACCCACTTTGGGAAATGCAGCTTTCCCAAAAGGAGACAAAGATGAACCAGGTATATTTTCCACCTTCAAAGGAACTTGACCATGTCATGGAGCATAAAGATGCACAGCACAAAACGAGCAAAAAAAAGCACAGATGTGTGTATCTGTGTGTCTGTGCAGAGGGAAAGAAATACGTATGGGCTTCATTGTGAGTTTCATTGTGAGGTAATTGGCCTTTGTTGGAATGATGATGTTAGAGTCTGTGTCCTGAATCCATACCCGGTCTAGGACATATAAAGTTTGGGGATGGGAGTTTGTAAGAAATTTTATGGTTGGTAGATCCTCAGTTCTCCTGTTTATGCTCCACCTCACACCTCCTCATTAGCTCTCGTCACTCACTTCTGGTCCCTTTCATCTCCCCTAAGAAGAAGTTCCAGCTTTATCCCAAAATCTAGCTCTACCTCAGTATCTATCTATATGGTCATAATACTAAACATTTATTTTGTTTTTTTTGTTTTTTTTTCCATTATCAAAAATTTTAATAGGTTTCTTTTTCCTACAAAATGGTGTTCTTTCCATATATTTTCATTTTTTTTAATATATGAAATTTATTGACAAATTGGTTTCCATACAACACCCAGTGCTCATCCCAAAAGGTGCCCTCCTCAATACCCATCACCCACCCTCTCCTCCCTCCCACCCCCCATCAACCCTCAGTTTGTTCTCAGTTTTTAACAGTCTCTTATGCTTTGGCTCTCTCCCACTCTAACCTCTTTTTTTTTTTTCCCTTCCCCTCCCCCATGGGTTCCTGTTAAGCTAAACATTTATTTTGTAACCCATCCTCTTCTAGGCATTCATTTCACGTTAAGCCTTAAAGGAACCTAAAAGACCATCTCATACTCATATTTTATAGGTTCAGCATAGTTATGCGACTTGGTCATATGTAAACAGCTAGGTCGTGGCAGGTGAGGGAGTAAGACTGAGTACACAAACTCCCAGCCATAGAGCTGTGTTGGTTGCTGGGGGCCCATAAAATGTCCTCTCCCAGGATATCCCCCCACAAACAGAGTTCCCTCAACAAAGGGAAACGCCTCCCCCAAGGTTATGCCCCCTTGATAAAAGATACCAAGATCCAATCACCTTGCCTTAACTTGGGAGAATGCAAAGAACTGCCCATGGCATTTTCTGACGCTTCTGTTGCAACTGCATCACATTTAAACTTCACACTTTGCCTAATTCTACTTCCCCCACTTCTGTACATGTGTTGTTCCCAAGCACACCCCTGAGAAAACTCATATATGTAACACTCCATCTCAGCTTCTGTTTTCAGAGAAGTGATGTAAAACAAGTTCAAAGCCTGTGCTATTGACCTTTATCATAAACTACCTCTTCAAATCAAGTCTGTTGACTTTGTTCTCTTAACGCCAAAGAGATACTGTGAAATGTATCATGGAGTCTTGAAAAGGGGTAACTTCCAAACAGGGGATGAAAAAAATGTTCCCATGACATCCTCAAAAAGGTAGCATAATTTTGCATGAATTGTGGACCCTGCCATCAATTTTTCAAGGTAAATATTTTATGTTCTCTATTACAAAGCTGAGCAGAAAGCCTTCATCATGTCGGTTTACTCTTTCCAGCCTTCCCGGCAAATTAAACTGTTTGATGAACAGCCAGTACTTAGCAGCTTCTTCTTTATGGAGTTTTACAACATCTAGTTTGCCTGCACATCAGAAACTATTTAGATACAAATTGTTTCCCTGAAGAGTAACCGTGGAGTCCTGCACTCTCAGGGCACTAGGACTCTGTTAATATTCATTGAGTCCTATTATGATAAATAGGCACAAAGTTGCCATTCCCTAACCTTATAAAATCTGAATTGCAACAGAAATCACATAATAAAGACAGGAAAAAAGAGCACTCTGTCCATGTAGCCCTTGAAGGCTACTTCAAATACATCTACTCTTTCTAAAATGTTCAGAAAATAATCGTTTATTTTTTCCTTCTCTCTTAGTATTTTTCAATAGGAAAGATTGATGATTTCTGGATTCCAGAAAGAATCCCATGATCTTCCAAACATCTCCCTCATTGACTTGAGTATATTCGCGATTTCACCATTAAAAATTCTTTTCTCGTGTCAGTCAAAGGTGGCCAAGGCAAGAGCAACCCTTTATACCATCTTAGTCCATTGCAGCTCATTATAACTGTGAGTGAGTTTACCAGCAGCTTTTAAACAGGGGATTTTGATTACTTGGGGTAAAGGAAAGGGGTAGGGAACCGGTTATAGCAGTTATTTGTTAAAGATACTTTACAGACATGATCTCATTTGATCCTCAGCTAACCCTGTAGTATCCCTATATTATTCTTTCTTTATTGGTGAGGAAACTAAGTTCTAAAGAAGCAGTAAATTGTCTAATGTTGCATTACTAGAAAGTATCAGACATGAGCTCCAGATGAGGTCCTGCCTAACTTAACTGCACCATCCTCTAAAAACGTTTGGCTTATTTATAAGGAGAGAAGGACATGTCATCAAAGCAGAAAAGTGAAGAACAAATAGGAACTGAGACATAAACAAATATTTGGCCTCCTAAGCATCATTGTACTAGGCTCTGGGGCTATTACACAATGTATGTCATGAAGTTGAAGGAGTCCTGGGGTAAAGGACTCCTTCCCAACAAACAGATAATTAGTCCCCATGAAGTAGAAAGGCCACGTCTTCTGCAAACAAAGCCAGAAACAGCTATAAATTCATTGAAACCTCTGGTGTCAGAGCTAGTCTACTCTGGATTATAGGTTCTTGGCCTTCTGATACGTCAGTCTTACCAGTAGTTTCCACAGCCTACACTCAGAGTTGGGCTGCCCTGTTGGGACTTTGGAGACAGGTGCAGAGGGGAGTAATCTAAACGTATCTGACATAAGTGCTCCACTCAGTAGGTCTCAGGATGTGGCTATAGCTTCATTCCCAAATATAATAGCATTTTGAGATTATTTACTGCTATAGCTATCCATAGTACCTCTTTCTACAACACCAACAACATTTAAGAGTTTGAAGTAGGAAATTTATTTCAAGGAACAACTTTAATTCTCCAAGTTCGATAGGGTCTTTATTAGTACTGTTGGATTTAGACAAAGTTGACCCAAGATCAGAAAAAATTTATACAAGGATGTATATTCATTAATCACAATTCAAGTACTAACATTTTCTCACCTTGGAATGACAGACATGGAGCTCACATAGTATCATATTGATTAAGAACATGGGTTTTGCAATCAGATACCCCTTGATTCAAGTCTCAGTTCTACAATTTACTAGTGTATGGCCTTAGACAAGTTAGTTAATCTCTCTATGCCTTAGTTTTTATAAGGATAAGTGGAGATCACTGGGTGGCCACAGGGCTGCCTTGAGAGTCAAGATGTAAAATTTAGTGTTTTCTCTTTAATTCTCCCAACAAAACCATGAATTTGGAGGAAGGAATTGAAAGACATTTACCGTGAGGTTTTGCTCATCTGCCAAGTAAGCACGTGGCTATTCAGAAGGCAAATACCTTAGTTTGGCTAAAGGAATACTAAAATCACTTGGTTCACCTGCCTTCCAGCAAAAATCCAGGATGTTTAATTAAAGGGCATGTTTCCAACTCTGAAATCTCAGTTTACATCTTCCCAAAATAATCTACTTAAAAAAAAAAAAGGTGAGAGGAATATAGATTTTAATTTTTATGAAGCTAAAAAAATACATGTATAATTTATCAGGAAACAAATGCCTCCAAAACCTATTTCACAACATAAACACAAATCATCTCCTATTCCAGAACAAAAAGGGTTTTTAATGGTCTATTTCTCTCTTACTTGTAGCAACATAAGCAAGAGTTTATCTACGCCATGAGACATATTGCCTCTGAGACCATGCACTCTAGCATAGACTTTAGAATTCAAATTACTTAACTCAAATCTCAGCTTTACCACTAACTAGCTGTGTGATGTTCCTTAACATCTCTGAACTCTGAGGTTCTCATCGTTAATCTGGAGATATTAACTCCCAATTACAGTAGACATGGCAGACTGTTGAGTCAGCAGACATTCTTCTACACTTCTTCTAAGGCAGAAGAGCCCTCCACCAAATAAAGAGGCCAAACATGGAAGATGCTGGTTTTGCTGGCTTTTCTCATAATTAAAAGGAAACATGTCTCCTAAAATGTAAGAGGAAGTTCTGAAAATGTCTTCTGAAGAGTAGGTTTCCCCTTCGCTAAAATGAGAGAAATACACAAGCAGAAAGAAACATCTTCCCTCTCTCCCTATTTTTGGAATAGCAAGGTGAGGGCATGATGCTTGGAGATGCTGCAGCCATCTTGCAACCACGAGGGAGAAGTGAATAGAATCACAGTGAGGTAGACTCAGAAGCCCTAGCAATGTTGAACTGCTAAACCAACTCTGTAACTGCCTTTCCTAGGACTTTGAATTAAAAAAAAAATTGTAATAATAAGCCACAATGGCTTAAGCCACCTTTGGTTATATTTTCTTTTAATTGCAGCACAAACATCCTAACTTCTATTCTACTTTCTTAGAATTCCTGGGGGAAATAAGTAAGGTAGCCTAAGTGGAAGGTCTAAGATTAGTAGCACCTCTTGGTAACACTATCTTTGAAACTATTACTTTTCTTATAAAGCCAATTTCATTCTTCACAATAGTTCACCTGGTGATTCAACTACCTACTAGTTAATTATTTAACTCTCCTGAATCTGTTTGTTTACCCTTAAGTTGCAGTTGATAACGCTCACTTCATAGAGCTGCTTCCAGAAATATGCAAATTGGATGCAGCATCTATCACTACAAAGTGAAATGGTAAATCCTGATAAAGGCTCAGAATTTCATGAAGTTGGTGACATTATATTGGAAAACTGCTCAGGTTCTTTGCCAGACTATCCATAAATGAGGATTGGGTGAGTTAGACAAGTTAGCAGTTGAAGAAGAAAAAAAAATGCTTTTGTTAATAAGTGTTTCAAAAGAGAATGCCTCTAGGTAGAAATGTAAAATGTTGTAGCCGCTTTGGAAACCAGTCTAGGCATTCCTCAAAAGATTAAATGTAGAATTGCCATATGACCCAGCAATTCCACATCTAGGTACATACTCAGGAAACAGGTATTCAAACAAATACTTGTACACGTATATTCATAGCTGCCCTATTCACAATAGCCAAAGGTGGAAACAATATAAATTTTCATGAATTGATAAGTGGAAAAACAACATGTGATATATACATACAACAGAATTTCAAACAATGGCATCAGGTGCTAATGCCTGTTACAATATGGATGAACCTTGAAAATATTATGCTAAGTGAAAGAAGTCAGTCACAAAATACCATATTGTATGATTCTATTTATATAAAATGTCCAGAATAGGCAATTCTATAGAAACAGAATATAGGTTAATGGTTCCCTGGGGCCAGGGGTCAGGGGCAGAATGGGGCATGACAGCTAATGAGCATGGGGTTTACTTTCAAATAATAAAAATGTTCTAAAATTGATTGCAGTAATGGTTACACAGCTACTCTGTGAACATACAAACCTTGAATTGTATGCTTTAAATGGATGAATTGTATGACATGGGAGTGATATATTAATAACAGTTATTTGTACAAAGTGGGGGAGGGTGGCTCACAATACCAGAGGATTGGGAGGCCCTCAGAAGAATAGATCAACCCTGAGTATTTTTACAAAAATGCCCATTTATAACCAAGTTGCTAAAGGCAAACTGTTTTTGTGTTATTACACAATTTACCCAGTAAAATTACAGCAAAAAGAAAACTAAAAACATTTGGTACATTCTTCATTCTAATTAGGGCAGATTCATAACCTTTACCATATTAAACGCAAAATGGAGCACCCTTATTCACATCATTTTTGGCTCTCTGTTGAAAGATAACATTCCAACCAAACCTTTTGATGATTGAATGATTAACTATTCTCCATGAAATGCTGGTACCTTGTGAAGGGGATTTGCTTTCAAAGCTCCTTTTCTGGTGCCAATAATCCTTGGATATGAAGGACTTCTGTCCACTGAGATGGGGAATTGCTTGTGGGTGTCATCCAAAGCCCCTTTACATTTGATGACTCATGTCAGAGAACTCAAAGATCCCAAGAGGAATGACTTTCTAACAAGTGTTATATACCCTCAGCTTAGTATATATTTCTCAGGACTTTCTCAAAGACTAGATATTATAGCAGAGCTATTTTGAAGAGGACTGAAAAAGATCCCCTGAAAATGTATCCTCCAGCCCCTTGTCTAGACAGGCTTATTCGACAATACCTATGTAACATTTTAAATAACATATCCCTTCACTGTGATAGGAATTTCAGCATGAAATCTCTGGAAAACAACACAGAGAATCTGTACGCAGATTGTAAAGGCAATTTCAAGGGCCACTGTGACCATGCCCTTGAACCGGATATGGGTGTATACACCCAAGATGGGAATGGGAATGAAACCCTGCTGAGTTTTGCTGCAGCTTAAATCCCACAAGTCATTTTTAATTTCCAATATTGCCCACCATGTGTCTGACTTAACGTTTATTTATTTCTGAGACAGAGAGAGACAGAGCATGAATGGGGGGGGGGGGGGGGAGTCAGAGAGAGAGGGAGACACAGAATCGGAAAAAGGCTCCAGGCTCAGAGCCATCAGCCCAGAGCTCGACGCGGGGCTCGAACTCATGGACCGCGAGATCGTGACCTGAGCTGAAGTCTGACGCTTAACCGATTGAGCCACCCAGGCACCCCCATGTGTCTGACTTAAACAAGATATCTAGTTGTCTCTTTAAACATATCTGTGTAAAGCCATGTTGGATAAAGTGCATCTTTTAACATGCAAATTCCAAAACTTTGACTTTAATGGAGGCATTCTTCTAAAATGACCAAAAATTAAGAAAGGAAAGAAAAGACTTGCAGAAAATGGCAAGAAAAGGCAGAGATGCCAAAATTCTTCCATTTGGCCTACTTGAAAGACATCACTCATCAATTGCAGCACGCTGCCATGAATTATTTTAAATAAATTCATAGGGACCTTTTGAGAATTAATAGTTCTCATCACTGCTTATGCTACCAAGATTCTAAAGAGACTGGAGGACAAGTAAAATGCTGGTTATTTTCACTTATCAAAATGCTACTCTTTAAGATGCAGATCAAATGTCATCCTTCCCGTGAAGCTCTGAATATCCACTCAGAATGGGTTTTCCCCTGTTCCCAAGTCCCATAGTGCCAACTTTCTCTACAGTACATTTTAAAATCAGCAGGATATAAAGTATATCTCAATAGACCATCCATCAGTGTTTGAGTCCTGGCTCTACCACTTGTAGCTAACTGACCTAATTTTTCCTTTCAAATTAAATAATGACAACAATAATGACACATATTGAAACCTTAGAAAATACAAAGCCTCCTATGTAATATAGATTTATTAATCCTCACAACACCCTACAAGGTAGTTATGATTATGCTCCATTGTAAAGCTGAGGAAAATGGGTAGTTAAATAATCCATGGTAGCACATTTAATAAGCTAGTCTTCAAGCTTCAAGAAATATACATATTCCAATTCATTATCCTACCTTTTTCACTTCACTCACCACTTAAGAGGTATTCAATAAATAGGGGCGCCTGGGAGGCACAGTCAGTTAAGCATCTGACTCTTGATTTCAGCTCAGGTCGTGATCTCACAGTTGATGAGTTTGAGCCCAGCATCAGACTCTGCACTGACAGCACAGAGTCTGCTTGGGATTCTCTCCCTCTCTCTCTCTCTGCCCCTCCCCTCTCGTGCATTCTCTCTCTCTCTCTCTCTCTCTCTCTCAAAATAAATAAAAATAAAACATTTAAAAAAAAGATGTACTCAATAAATAATAGTTCTTATTACATTTGTGCTGACAACACCAATTTGTTTACTGATTAACCATATACGCCCTGGTGAGAAATTTCAAAGACTATATTAAACACTGTGATCTTAGAGGGCCTGGGATTTACATATATTTTAGGCAGTCTGGACCTTGAAATTCAGACTCAGCAGCAAAAGAGCTGCAGCACAAAGTATCAAAGGCTATAAAATTCAGTTAAGATTACATATTCGTCATTTCTCTTTTCTTCTTGATGAAAATAAGGCCACTCTTCATAGACATGAGACACTTTTGATTATCACTTACTGTATGAGATCAAAGTTGATTAAAATGAGCATGACAAAACGTTTCAAAATATTGCAATTTCACCATGCTAAAAAAAATACCATGTATCAAGGGCAACATTTACTGAAACCTCATTATAAGTCCCATATTTTTATTCTAGATTTTTTTTTTAATTTAAAGACAAATTGCAAGAACTTCAGTTTTATGGGCATTTCAAAGCTGGTCAAGAATTCCAGAACTTTATTTTGAATAACCACTTAGGTCTGGAATACAACTTTTCAGCTCTCTTTTAAAGTCCTTGGGGTAAGGTTTGGATGTCAACTCAGGGCATGTAATTTGTAACAGAAAGAATTCCTTTGAGGGCTGCAAACCACTTGAGCTTGGCAACCTGGAGTTTATATATCTTATCTTGCTCTTGGCAATGGTCTAAGAAGACTAGCTTCCAAAAAAATAGTAAATGTGATCAAATTAGGAATTGACTCAGATGAAGCTAAACTTTCTCAATTGACAGCGACTTGCCTTAGATAATAATCCAGTAAATTAGACCAGTGGACAGCCTTTTACTAATAATGGGATGGAACATTTGATGCATGGAAGGAATGTAGTATAGTGACAGGAGCCCAGACTTTAGAAGAAAGCATACAGGAATCTGTACCCTGGTTTTGTATGTATTTGGACAGCTAATTAACATGCAATAATTATTTGTTGAGAGCTCAGCTAGTCTGGGCACTGTTTTGGGTACAAGGCCCTAAGAAACTACTCTCTAAGCTTCTGTTTCCTCATATAAAATAATTAAAGGAAAATGTAAGCAAAGCGCCTAGCAGAGATCCTGGAATACAGCAAGTGACAGAAAGTAGCTGATATGCTGTTATTGTTTCTATGGCAATAGAGGAATCTGACCTTCACAATTTGATTTTATTGCTTCTCCATCTCCCAAGCAATGTGGCTAATGCTCAATTTTATTATTTCAGAAATATGATCTTAGTCCAATTTTAAAATATAAATGTTCACATGAAAAAGGAAAAATTGATTTAGCTACCTGAATATATTTCACAATGCCATTAATTACCATCCTTTTAGAATGAGGCAGCTATTTGATGTGTTGCAACAATATTGTATCAAGATACTTTTAGTTGCAATTAAGAGAAAAACTTTGTTCATATAGCCTAAGCAAAAAGGAAAATTTATGAGCTCATATAACTAAGAAGTAGAGAGATAGTTCAGGCTTCAGGCACGACTGGATCCAGTTGCTTGATGATTTTACCAATGACTCCGTTTCTTTCCATTTCTACAGTCTGCTTTGAATGAACCTCACGAAACATGCCGCTTTTCATCTCAATATGGTTATCAGCCACACAAAGCTACACACGCCTTCTTCTTCACCCAATGAGCAAAGAGGAAGCTCCTTTACAGAAAGGTCCCAGCAAAATTTCCTCCTACCCTACTGGTTTAAATTGGGTCATCGGTCTAGCCCTAAAATGACACTTGTAACCAAGAATGTGGGAGAACCAGCTGATTGTCTTAGGCCAGTCAGAGACCACATCTGACACAGAAGAGGTGAAATTGCCCTCACACAGATTACATAGCTGAGATACTGAAGATTAGGAAATCTAATAAATTGAAAACGATGAAGGGAAAAATGAATTCTGGAGAAGGAATCCACAAGTGCTCCTACAGTAGCTAAGATTAAATGCTTATTCTATGCCACGAACAGTATACTAAGCACCATACGTTATCACATATCATTCTCATATTGAGCCAAAAGCCTCAAGAGGATAAATAACTTACCAAGTTCACACAGTGACTGTGGTGGAGTCAGCCACCCAACTCTAAAGTCCATTATACTTTTAAACCACTTGGAACAATTTCTGGCACAGAGCCCCCAACCAATATCAGCTTTGAGCAATAATCACTTGACTATTTCACTTTCTAAAACAATACAGTGATTTTTCCCCATTTTTTCACCTTCAATTGTAACATTAGAGTGTTGTATAAATAGAGCCAAAGAATTTGGATTAATATGCTACATTATAAATATTGTCATTTCTCAAGTCAACAGATGTTGAGATCTAGGTACAACGCTAAGAGCACTGGAGGAGATAAATATTTGCCCTTCATTTTAAATTTACAGTGTATACATTTCTATAACTCCTCATAATTGACAATGGAGTAATGCGGGGATTAGCTTGATTTGATCCTTACAACAAACCTGGTCAGAATCCCTATATGCCTGAACCAGACTGTCAAGGGTCAGGGCCCAAGTATGAGTGGAACAGCTGAAAATCATGGTAGTTTGTGCAGCTTCCCCCACTACTGTGCACCCCCACCTCACCGGCCCTACTCCTGACTCTAAGACCAGTGCTAATTTTAAGAAATGACAACTGTTGGGGCACCTGGGTGGCTCAGTCAGTTAAGCATCCAACTTCGGCTCAGGTCATGATCCCATGGTTCGTGAGTTCAAGCCCCGCATCAGGCTCTCTGCTGACAGCTCAGAGCCTGGAGCCTGCTTCAGATTCTGTGTCTCCCTCTCTCTCTTTCCCTCCCCCGCTCATGCCCTGTTTGTCTCTGATCTCTCAAAAATGAATAAAAATGTTAAAAAAATAAAAAAATAAGGGGCGCCTGGGTGGCACAGTCGGTTAAGCGTCCGACTTCAGCCAGGTCACGATCTCGTGGTCCATGAGTTCGAGCCCAGCGTCGGGCTCTGGGCTGATGGCTCGGAGCCTGGAGCCTGTTTCCGATTCTGTGTCTCCCTCTCTCTCTGCCCCTCCCCCGTTCATGTTCTGTCTCTCTCTGTCCCAAAAATAAATAAACGTTGGGAAAAAAAATTAAAAAAAATAATAATAAATAATAAAATAATAAATTTAAAAAAAAAGAAATGACAACTGCTGTGCATAACACAAAAGTCAGAGCCAGCCCTGCTTGGGTCTGAGTCATAGTATTTAAAATAGAGCAACAAGTTCAAGCAGCTTGAAATGAATGGAAGGAGATATTCTTGGTGCTTTACTGCTTCTTTCTTCAGTAGGTATAAGCATGCCCCGCAAAGGACCACATTTTCCAAGGATCTTCCAGAGACCAAAGCATCCAGGGCCATCTTAGCTCACAGAGCAGAAATCTTCCCATGAATTACTCTTTCATGGACAGGAAACTTTTGGGAAAATACTTCTGTTGGTATATTCTCTCTGCTAAGAAAGTTCTCTATAATGATTTTCATATCCATCTATTATTTTTTCATTTCTGCTTGCTTTGTTTCATAATTTATTTTCCTTTTTATGGATATGAAACCTTAATTTATCTCTGAGCATCCTAAACATGCTAATTTTAAAGCCTATATCAATATAAACTATCATAGGATTCATGGTGTAAAATGTGGGAAATTTCATTTATTTTTTTTTAATTTTTTTTTCAATGTTTATTTATTTTGGGGGACAGAGAGAGACAGAACATGAACGGGGGAGGGGCAGAGAGAGAGGGAGACACAGAATCGGAAGCAGGCTCCAGGCTCGGAGCCATCAGCCCAGAGCCCGACGCGGGGCTCGGGCTCACGGACCGCGAGATCGTGACCTGGCTGAAGTCGGACGCTTAACCGACTGTGCCACCCAGGCGCCCCAAAAGCTAGTTTTCTTCATATGCTTCTGAATTCATGTTTTCAGGCTTATTTTGAAAGCAAGTCTTTTGGTCTGAGTCTGGATTTGGGGTCTCTTTCTCTATGATCTGCGTGTAAACACACTCTCAACTGAGCTTCTGTGTATGTCTTTCTTGCTCTTGCTTTCTGTACTCACTTGTCTCTCTATATGCCCCTACGTACCTCCCTCCATGGTTATCCCAACATGCCCCGGTCCAGAACCAGGTCTTTCAAGGGTTGGGAGGCTTGGAACGTATCTTAGTTTCCTAGGGCTTCTGTAATAATTACCACAGGCACAGTCCTTCAAACAAGTTTATTCTCTCACAGTTCTGGACACCAGACGCCTGAAGTCAAGGTGTTAGCAGGTCCTTGCTCTTTCTGAATGCTTTAGAAATGAATCCTTCCTTGCCTCTTGCTAGCATCTGGTGGCTTTGCTTACTGCCAGTTGAATCACTCCAATTTCTGTCTCTCTCCTCACATGGCCTTCTCTTCTGTGTGTCTCTGTGTGTTCTCCTCTTATAAGACATTTTGGTCGTTGGGTTTAGAAACTACCCTAAATCCAGGATGATTTCATCTCAATATCCTTACCTAATTACATCTGCAAAGACCTTAATTCCCAATAAGGTCATATCCTGAGGTTCTGGATGGCCATATATTTGGAGGAAGAGGGATCTTATTCAACCCACTACAGGTCATGGGCCCTATGACTACATTGAAAAGAACAAAGACACCAAGCTACCAAACTATTGGATGGTTCCATTCAGCTCCCAGTCACAAGGCTGTTTCTAGGTATCATGACCCAGACAGTAATGAACAGCATTTTTTCCAGCCCTTTTTTTTAATGCTCTGACAGCAATGTCTGTGTCATGGAGAGGATCCTCAGAGAGAACCCTCTCCCTTAAAGAAGCCAAATTCCTGACCATCACTGCCAGTTAAGAGCACAGTATACATTTACTCAAGTCTTACCACCTGTTCATGTTTCTGTTCCATTTTCAGTTCTTGAAGATGTTAGCCTTGTTTTTGAACCTAGCTATGTTTGTTAAGCTTTCCTTGTTTGCATTTTATCTCTCATTGCTATATGTTTGGGTACCTCAAAGCATCAGTTTACTACATCATCTTGATGGGTTTCCCCTTCAACTTTTTTTTAGACAACTATGTAAATCAAACAAAATAAGCATCTCACTTTGCAACCTCTGCTTAGCTCAGGTGTCCCAACTTTGACAAGTCTTCTCAGATACCATGGTCAGACAAAGTGGACCTCTTTGCTGTATATTCAGCTCCTTTGCAGCAGTGGCCTACAGATAGCATCATTTCCAGGTGCTTATCTCATGTTTAGACTATGAACCACTTGAGAGCAGACACCCTATTTTTCGTAGTTATATCCCTAATATCTAGCACAATAGTGCCTCTTATATACTCACCGATTGAATGAATGAGCAGAGAGCCACATCAATAATTTCATAAGTCTTGGGTCCCATTTCATTACATATCTACCTTTTTCCTCATTCCAAAGAAATTCCTCCAGTAAATATTCCTCACTTTCAAACCACCACCTGGGGTGTTTTGCTATGTACCCTGACTAAAATAAAATTTCAAAGTCCTATTTTTAGATCAATTTCACTTGGCAATTATGTTTTGGTAAATAAATTTCATTCCCCTGTTCTGGTTTTAATTTGGTGTAAAAACAGCTCAGAAACAATTTACCTTTTTTAAACTGCTTTAATTTTCTAATGGCTAAACATTATAACTGTTCATCATGCCCCCTGTAAATAATCTAGCAGCTGTGAACATTCTATACGCCCAACAAAGAAATATTTTTAATAGAGGACAGGGAAAATGTTGTAAATAATGAGAGTTGTTGTAAAAATTAATGTTTTTTGCATTTTATGGTTCATCTGCAATGAACTATAGATTACATTGTAAAGCATGCTCTGGGATCCCATCTCATAAAAACTATCACCAGAATAGCAGGCAAATTGTTCAGTTCCTCATCTTGTAACCCACTGCCCTCTGGTTGGTCACACTTCTGGAAGTGGATGGAAGTGTAGGAAGGAGCCTTATGAAGCCAATTTCATACCTGTAGACTTCTGTTTCTGGCAGTTCAATGTGCAAACAGGTTTTCAGAAACTGGGCTCACATATCATTCTGGTCACAAGCACCTTTAGAGATACAAACACCGTACATATTTTCTTTACTAAATTGGATTTTGAAGGATGAACTGATGCTTGAGCACACTTCCACCTTGAAGCACTCCAGGCTTTTCTGTTAAATCACTTTCTATTTAGGAAATAGCACAGATACTGGGGTTTTGGAGTTGGGCTGTGTTTCCATTTGTTTTGCACTTTTCTGCTGATGATAATGTGCCTTTCCAGATACACTTGAGTAGGGGCCATGGTACATGCAAACTTTCAAGGCTCCATGGCTACTGAATAAACGTACAGCTGCATGGTGTCTCACAAGCCTGTGTCTCATGGAACAGCATGCATGGTGGGGTGGGGCGTGGGGGTTGCCTGTGCACTCATGTGTAAGGGTGGTGGCCTAAGACCTCCTCAGGGTAAAGGTGCAGTTGCCCTCTCTGACCGAGGAGAGAGAAGAGAGAGAGAAACGGAGACAGAGACAGAGGGAGTTGGAAGTAGACAGGATCACCATGGCAAGATGTCCAGGACTAAAAGTCTGAGGCATTAAATTCTCACCCAGCTCACTGTCTGAGCCTGTTTCCTCCATGAAATGAGAGCTTTAGACAAGAGAGTTTCGAAGATCCCTTTCAGAACTAACATTTTGTGAGTCTATAAAGTATTTACAATCCATTGTACTTATTAGAAACTATTGTGTTTTGAAGATGTGAAGCCTTGGACACAGTGATGCCCCCCCGCCCCCGCCCCACCACATACCTCCGGTGTTCCCAGTGAGCAGTGTATCAGCCTTCCCCAACCCTAGGCTCTAGTCACAGTGTGAGTCTTAGCCAGAGGAGCACATAACAGTCGCCAGAAAAGGTTTCTAGAGAGACATATTACACGGCCTGCACTTCCAGATTTAAATTCCATAGCCAGGGAAGAAGAGAGGGCTTTGATATTATTGTAAGTGCAAGTTTGCTATATACTGCCAGTGGACAGTCACATCTAAGTGAAATGAAGTCTTTGCACCTTTGAGATGCCACAATGAATTTATTAAATAGAAGTAGAAATTTGGCCCTTAGTGGCCTATTTGGATACTTATCTAGCTCAAGAGCCCTTCATGTCTAAAACCCATGCTCTTTCTAATGAATTCTTGGCATTTCAGAAGCTCACCATAACCAAGCATCTCCCAACACTTTATAAACATCTATTAAACCTCACGCTGGGGCAGAAAAATTCATCACAGCCATCGCAGAGTGAGGCAGAATCAGTTTAGAGGCCGAGGTTTCTCTCCCAGGCAGCTCTGTGTCTGGTACACTCCTGGGTGTTTTGTCGCTAGCATCTGAAGAGGCATTAGCCTGACTTTCCAAGGACTTACTAATTACAGATGGGAGCACACATCCATAAATGAAAGAAAGGAGAAAAAGAGAAAACAATCAGTAGCTTAACATTAGTTGTACTACATTTTTGCAATCTTGCTCCATGATCAGGTTTGTAATTCATTTAAAGAAACCCCTTCTTATAGAAGCTAAGACATATACATGTTATTTTCCATGGTCTCAAATAGGGATTATTCATGTTAAATTCTGAGGATCTACTTTGCTTTGGGGACGGATGGTAGGGGACTTCTTATTGAAGTATGGTATACAAACAAAAGAATTTATAAATCATAAATTTGCCATGTGATTCATTCTTAAAAACTGATCCATCTGTGTAATTAATTATTATAAAGTGATCCTTCCTAGATCAAGGAACAGAATATTTCCAGGAGCTTGGAAGCCTCTCTCTTCATGCTTCCTGGAATCACCCTTCCACATAGCATTAGTTTTTTGCCCGTGTTAACATGAACAAATAGAATCCTGTAGAATTTTAGGCTGTTCTGTGCCTGCTTTCTTTCAGCTGACAATATGTTTATGAGATTCATCCATGTTGAAATGTGTACCTGTGTAGCTGTCATTTCTTTTTCATTGCTGTATGGTATTCCATCATGTGACTAGATCACAATGTATCCATTTGACTCTGCCTCAACATCTGGGTTGTTTCTGTCCTGAACAATGAAGCTATGAGCATTCCTCTTCATTCCTTTGGATACACGTACATACTCATATTTGTTGAGTCTATATCTAAATGTGGTATAAAATGGTCTTGGCACCTACATACGTTCAGACTTGGTAGATAGTGCCAACAGTGGTTACACAAATCAATTTAAATTCCTACAAGCAATTTATGAGAGGGCCTCCTGCTCCACACTCTCTCTGTTTTTTTACCCTTGAATCATTTCTGTGAATTTAGTTATATATATATTTTTTCTTTAAAAGTTTGGAAAATTCACCAGTGAAGCTATCTGGGCCTGAAGTTTGTTTGCTTGTTTGTTGTTTGTTTGTTTAAGATTTTTTATTATAGATTCAATTTCTTTAATATATATAGGAATGTTAAGATTTTATATTTCTTTTATCAGGTTTGAAAAATTATGATTTTCAAAAATTTTTTCCATTAAGTCTAAAAATTTTAAATTCATTGTTACTATACTTTTATAATATCTTCTTATTATCTTGATATCTTCTGTAGGCCCTCTACTAATGCCTCTTCTTATTCCTGCTATTCTAGTTTTCATTATTTTTAAAATATATATTGTTTTATTGAGATATAATTGACATACAATATTCGTTTCAGGTATACAACATAATGATTTGATATTTGTATATATTGCAAAGTGCCCATCACTGTACATATAGTTAACAGCTGTCACCATACATAGTTACAATTTTTTTCTTATGATAAGAAATTTTAAGATCTACTCTCTTAGCAACTTTCAAATACACAATACAGTGTTGTTAACTATACTTACCATGCTGTACGTTATATCCTATGACTTACTTATTATATAACTGGAAGTTTCTACCTTTGGACTATCTTCACCCATTTTCCCCAACCCCCACCCTTGCCCCATCTGGGTTCTCTGTATCTATTAGTTCTGGGGTTTTTTAGGGGGGTGGGAAGTTTAGTTTCCACATACAATCAAGATCATATTGTGTTTGTCTTTCTCTGTCTAACTTATTTCCCTTAGGATAATGCCCTCAACAATCCATTGTTACCACAAATAAAAAGACTTCATTATTTTTTATGGCTGGATAATATTCCATTATTTATCCATTCATCCATGGATGGACATTTAGGTTGTTTCCATATGTTGGCTATTGTAAATAAAGCTGTGATGAACATGGGTGTGCATATATTTTTTTCAAGTTAGTGTTTATGTTTTCTTGGTATAAATACCTAAGAGTGGAATTACTGGACCATAGATTAGTTCCAGTTTTAATTGTTCTAGAAACCTTCAGACTTTTCCACAGTGGCTGGACCACTTTGCATTCCTACCACCAGTGTACAACAGCTTCTTTTTCTGCACATCCTCCCACTTGTAATTTTTTCTCTTTCTTGACAGTAGCCATTTTGACAGGTGATATCTCATTGTGGTTTTGATTTACATTCCCCTGATGATTAGGCTAATTAATTTTTTCTCATCAGTCAATTATTAATAAGATTTTCTGATAACTAAATTTTGACTTTGTTTCCTCAGTTGTGTGCCCGTTTTCTATTTCATTTATTTCTGCTCTAATTTATCATATCCCATACTTAATTGTATCTTATTTGTCCTTTGTTTTCTTAAAAAATTTTTTTTTGAAATATTTATTTATTTTTGGGAGACAGAGAGACAGATGCAAGCAGGGGTGGGGCGGAAAGAGAGACAGAGACAGAGAGAGAGAGAGAGTCTGAATCAGGCTCCAGGCTCTGAGCTGTCAGCACAGAGCCTGACGCAGGGGTCAAACCCATGAAGCACGGGATCATGACCTGGGCTGAAGTCAGATGCTCAACTGACTGAGCCACCCAGGCACGCCTGTTTTCTAATTTCTTGAGTTAGAAAATGTATCACTAGTTTTAATCTTTTATCTTTTCTTCTTATATACATTGAAAGCTATTAATTTCTCTCCATCACTGCTATAGCTGCATTCTACAAGTTTTGATACATTAGTGTGCAAATTATTCAGTTCAAACTATTTTATAATTTTCATTCTGTTGATCCATGAATGGTTTAATAGTGTGTTTCTTAATTTCTCAACATTTGGATATTTTTATACTTCCTAGTTTTAAAATATAACTTAATTCCAAACTTGACAGAGAACATATGCTGCTGACTTAAATTATTTGAAATATGATGAGGCTTGCTCTATGTCCCAGAGTATGATGTTTTTCTAAATAACCCATGTGCACTTGAAAACAATGTATGTACTGAAGTTTTAGCTATAGCGTTAATTATATACCATTTTATGTACTTTGATTTGATCAAGTCTATTAATTATATTGCCCATATCTTCTATATCCTTACTGATTTTCTGTCTGTATTTTCCATCAGTGAGAGAGAAACATATTAAAAATCTGCAACTACAATTATAGAGTTACCTCTCTTTTGGGTAATTCTTTACTTTATAGATTTTGAAGCTATGTTATTAGATGCATTTACACTTAACATTGTTCCACTTTCCTCTTGAGTCAACCCTTTATCACCATGAAATATATTTCATTATCTCCTATATTGCTCTGCCTTAAAGTCTACTTCGATATAGATATAAACATACCAGATTTCTTCTGGTTAGTGTGGTATATGTTTTTCCATGCTTTTAAACTCAACCTATGTCTTGATTTCATATGTGGTTCTTGTAAACTAAATGTTTTTTTTTTCTTTTCTGTTCCTTTCTTTTACTCAAATATGATAATTTTCATTTTTAATTGGTGCATTTTAGTTCATATGCATTTAGCTTTGTTACTAATATAGTTGAGGTTATTGTCGGTTATTTTGACATTTTCCCTCTGTTCCATCTGCTCTGTTTCTTTAGTGCTCCTTTCTGCATTCTCTGTATTAATCAAGTCTTTTTAATATTCTGTTGTGTCTCATGTCTCACTTATTAGCCACTTTGTCATGCTTTGTAATGTCATTCTCATAGGGGTCACACTAAAAATTATAATATGCCTCCTTAACCTATTATAACATACTTTAAGTTGTTACCTTACCTACTGCCCAAACGACACAAGAAATGTACAGAGCTTACATCCATTTTTCTCTTATGTTCTTTGTGCCATTGCTGTCATATATTTTACTTTTACTGATGTTATAAATTGCAAAAGACTTTATTGTTTCAGTCAGTCAATATTCATTATAATTACTCACATATTACCTTTTATTATATACTTCATTCCTTCCTATGCTCCCATGCTTCCATCTGGGATCATTTTCCTTGAGTAGGAAGAATTCTGTTTCTGGAACTGTGGGTCTGCTGCTGACAGTCTTCCAGCTTCAATTTGTCTGAAATTGTGTGTATTTTGCTTTCATTTTTTCAGTAATATTTTGCTAGGTATGGCAGTGGAGGTTGATTTTTCTAGCACTTACAGATGTCATTCTATTGTTTTCTGGTTTCCATTATTTCCATTAGGAATTCAGCTATTAATTCTAATGTATTTTTCTCTCTCTGGCTGCTTTTAAGGTTTTCTTTTCAGATACATCATTTGCAAATTTCTTCATTCAATAGATTACCTTTTTGTTTTGTTGATAGTGTCCTTTAGTGTGCAAACCTTTTTTATTTGGTGTAATCCCAGTAGTTTAATTTTGCTTTTGTTTTTCTTGTCAAAGGAAACATATCTAGAAAAACATTTCTACAGGCAATGTCAAAGAAATTACTGCCTGTGTTTTCTCCTAGGAATTTTATGTTTTCAGGTCTCACATTTAGGCCTTTAATCCATTTTGAGTTAATTTTTGTACATGGTGTGAGAAAGTAGTCCAGTTTTATTCTTTCGCAAATAATATATCTGATAAGGAGTTAATATCCAAAATATGTAACAAAATTATACAACTCAACACACAAAAAAACAAACAATCCAATTAGAAATGGGCAGAGGACATCAATAGACATTTTGCCAAAGAAGACATACAGATGGCCAATAGACACATGAAAAATGCTCACCATCACTAATCGTCAGGGAAAGATGCTCACCATCACTAATTATCAGGGAAATGCAAATCAAAACCACAATGAAATATCACCTCACATCTGTCAGGGTGGCCTAAAAAGGGAGGGAGGGAGGGAGGGAGGGAGGGAGGGAGGAAGGACGGACAAAAGAAAAAGAAGTGTCGACAAGGATGTGGAGAAAAAGGAACCCTCATGCACTGTTGGTGGAAATGCAAACTGGTGCAGCCACCATGAAAAACAGTATAGAGGTTTCTCAAAAAATTAAAAATAGAATTACCATATGATCTAGTAATTCTACTACTAGATATTAACCCAAAGAAAATGAAAGTACTAATTCAAAAAGATATATACACCTCTATGTTTATTTACATTATTTACAATAGCCAAGGTTGGAAACAACCTAAGTGTTCATCAATAGATGAAAGCATAAAGAAAAAGTGATACACATACACATACATGTACACAGTGGAATATTACTCTGCCATAAAAGGGAATAAGATTTTGCCATTTGCAACAACACATATAGATCTAGAAATTATAATGCTAAATGGAATAAGTTAGACAAAGATAAATACCGTATATTATCTCACTCATATATGGGATTTAAGAAACAAAACAAATGGGGGTGCCTGGGTGGCTCAGTCGGTTGAGCGTCCGACTTCGGCTAGGTCATGATCTCACAGCTCGTGAATTCAAGCCCCACGTTGGGCTCTGTGCTGACAGCTCAGAGTCTGGAGCCTGCTTCTGCTTCTGTGTCTCCTCTCTCTGCCCCTAACCCACTCACATTCTGTCTCTGTCTTTCTCAAAAATAAATAAACATTAAAAAAGTTTTTTAAAAAAAGAAACAAAACAAATGAACAAAGAAAAAAGAGACAAAAAAACAGACTCCTAAATACAGAGAACAAACTGGTAGTTGCTAGGTGGGTGGGTAGCATGAACTAGGTGAAGGGGATTAAAAGTACACTTATCATCATGAGCACTGAGAAATGTATAGAATTGTTGAATCATATTGTACACCTGAAACTAATATAACACCTATATGTTAATTATACTTGGATTAAAAAAAAAGATTTTTCTCTTTGTCTTTGAATTTTAGCAATTTGACTCTAGTTTGCCAGGTGTGGTTTTCTTTGTTGTTTGTTGTTGTTGTTGTTTGTTTGTCTGTTTTTCTTGGCATTTACTCAGGTTCTTGAATTAGAGGAGTAAAATCTTCTTAATCAGATTTGGGAAGTTCTTGGTCAATACTCTTCAAGTATTGTTTCTGTTCCATTTTATCTCCCTCCTCTTTGGGGAACTATCAATTGCTGTGTAGGCCTTTTGATTGTGTTCTCTCATTTCATGTTCTATTTTATTATTACTTCTTACATTGTCTTGCAAACTGAATATTTCCTGTTGGCATGTCTTTGAGTCTACAAGTCTTGTCTTATGTTATATCCAGTCTACTTTAAACTCATTTGATCAGTTCTGATTTCAGATACTGTGGTTTGCAGTTCTGAAAGGTCCATTTGACTCTTTTTTTTATAGATCTTGAATATCTGTTAATATTCTCCATATTTTCATGTATTTTTTATCTTCTATGTTTTAATATAATAATTGTGGTTATTCTAACATCTTTAAATGTGAACTCCAACGTCTGGATTATCTCTGGGGTCTGACTCTATCTTTTCTCCAAATTATTGATCACCTTGCACGCTTTTTTGCATGTCAGCAATTTGTTTAGGCATGGTACATGCTTTGAATTACATTTTCTCCATCTCAAGAATGTTAAATTTGTTCTGGTGGACAGTAAAATTACAAATAAATCACCTTGACCTCTTTTAGGTTGTGTAAGTGGGGGTCTTAGGTTTTAGTTTTGCCCACATTCATTGGGCATTGTCCTTACTCCTAAAATGTGGTCTTTCCGTTGTGTCAACTGAAGTCCAAGGTGTTTCCAGGATTTCTCCACTCTTCCTGGATTTCGACTCCAAACTGTCTCTCCAGCCCTGTGCAGCCTCTGAAATATTTGCTCAGACCTAAGCCTCCCAACTATTCTCTGCTAAGCCTCTAGGAGCAGCACACTGTGCCCGTAGTTTAGGAGTAGGCCAAGGATTCAAGAGAATTATTTACTCAGATTTGGGGGACTTTTCTCCCTAATAATTTGGTTGCCTTTTCTCTGGGACCATGCTCCCAAGTCCCAGACACCTCGGCTGTCTAAAATTTCTATCTCTGTCTCCTTCATGTAGCAAGACCACAATTCTTTGCTTAGGCTCCATTTTCTTGCTCTGAAAATGGGAAACTTGCCATCAGAGAGAAAGCACCAGGAATGTGGGGATCACGTCTTATGCTTTCCTTCTCTCAAGGATTAAAGCTCTGTGTGCTGGTCGCTGTCCAATAGCCACAAATTGTTATTCTAGGTATTTTGTGCATCTCTTACATATGTTTGTAACAATAGGGTAAATCCAATACCAGCTAAGAGAAGTCTCTTCTCCTTAGGTATATGCCTGTTAGCCTCTGCTTGGTTTCTAGGCTTCTGGGCCCACACATGCAGCCCTTTGTAACTAATAGATGCCTCATGGGGAAACTGCATACAAACTCTCAGGCTCACTTTTTTGGGACTGCCTTGGTCATCCTGCTCTCCCAGTTTTGTCTCCCCCATCCATATGACTGCCCCAGCTCTAGGATACCACCCTTTCTTAGCTTCTAAGCCTCATATTGCATACAGGCAAATGCTCTGAGGGGTTAAAATCATGACAAATTGAGGGCTTATGATGTATGTTCTTTCTCCATTGAATCTTGGCCCCATACTTCTGGTCACGGTCTGGCCACTTCTAGACATCAACATTTCCTTTGTTTTGTGCTTTAATTCAACTTTGATAGTTGTTCTCAGTGAAGGCTTAGCCTGATACAAGTGCCTCTGTCGTTGCAAAAATCCTCCGTTTGGATTTTCATTTTAACTTTCTACCAGAACCATTTTTTAGTTCTGGCCCTAGAGTGAAACTAAGCTAAAATCAAATCAAGGGAAGAGATGGCGTGACCGGTTTTTCTAAGTTTTGTCGCCTTGTTATTTTTGAATCCCCTCCTACATAATTTATACCGTGCTTCACCTATAATATAGTTCATTGATGCAAGTAATTTCAATGCATTTTAGTCAAATAAATCTCCCCAGTGAAATATTCTTAGTTAATAACTAACACATAAAAAGCCAGAAGTATTTGCCAGAACTATAAATTTTAAGTTAATTTTACAGCTGTTGAAGAGCAGAATGTCCTCCCAGGTTGTAGACCCCGCACTGCCAGTCTTCAGGGCCACAGGACACTTACTATGGAATGAAACGGACCTTGATAAGCATCATCAAATGTGGCTCTCATGTTATCCTTTTTTTCACATTAGCAGTAGACCCTCGCATGATTCCCTCTGACTATAAATCAGAGGGAATATATCGTTCTAGTCAGGAAAAGTAATTTAAACTTCAATATTATGAATGTGTACTGACTAATATCAGCAAGAAAATAAAAGATAAACGGGCTGAATTTACATATCTATTGTTAAGCCAAATCTTTTATTTGGTTTAAAGATTAAGATTCACAACTGATGTCATGAATGATAAACGTGTGTCTGAGTTCTGCGAGTAAATTGGAAGAAAACAGAAAGTAAAGTAGTTCAGAATAGCACATGGAAGTGCGGGAAGACATCAAAAAGGATAGATTCTTGATAGAAGATAGTGGAATTAGTATTTGAAAGTAGAGGAAGTGTGAGGAAAATACTGACTCTTCTGGTATTCATTTATAAAGAGAAAAAGAGGAAGAAAAATTCTAACTACTGTGAGGTAAGGAAGACTCAAAAGTAGAATGATAAATATTAACTAAACAGGTCACCAGTGACATCCACCTCAACATTTCCCCTCAGGTGAAATATTCTGAAGGCTAGATTTCAGATCTATAGTATTTGAACAAATTTTTAGTGCACAGGCGCATAGGCACATACACCATAAAAGAATACACACAGCTCATTAACAAATTTTGTGTAGTTGTTTGGGTTTTAATAAAATTTTTATTGTAGAATGATTATACATTCATAGCAAAGATAACAAAAAGTTCCTCACTTGGGGTATCTGTCACCAAGCTTGCCATATTGTTAACATCTTACATTGTCACAGTACATTTTCTAAAGCCAAGAAGCCAATGTAGTACATTGCTATTAACTAAACTTCAGGCTTTATTTTATTTCCCTGGTTTTCCTGTGACATTCTTTTTCTCTTTCAGGATGCCACACTGCATTTAATTGTGGTGTCACCTTAGGCTCATCTTGGTGTGGACAGTTTCTCAGTCTTTCCTTGTTTTGTGTGACTTTGACAGTTTTGAGAAGTATTGGTCAGATAAGTTGTAGAATGTCCCCTTAATTTGGGTTTGGCTGATGGTTTCTCATGATTAAACTCGGAGTTTTAGGATTCGTGGAAGAATACCACAGACACAAAGTGCCCTTATCATGTATCAAAGAGTACATGCCATCAATATGATTTATCATGGGGGATGTTGACCCTGAGCAGTTGGTTAGGAAGGGCTTGCCAGTTTCCTCCACTGGAGAGTTATATATATTTTTCCCTCTGTGTATGCTATTCTTTGGAAGCCATCCTCAAGGGCAATGGGAGAAATTAGGCTCTATCTATTTAAAGGGGCAACAAATGACTTCAAAACGTAGATCTTAGGAATAAGCATGAAAGAACAAAAAAAAAACAAACAAAAAACCCTACCTCTTTCACTCAGGTTTTGTAACAACTCCAAAACGAATTTATAGTATATCTTATTGCAGAACCCAAGTGAACAAAATCCTAAATGCCATAGTCTTAACTGCAGGAATTAGAAATTAGTTTTCAGTTCTTGCTATTCAACTGACTGGGTAGATGGCATAGTCCTAACATGGTAAATGCATGGGCATGCCATCCCCACTCTCATGGCAGACATCACTGACCAATGAAGGAATCTTTTCCAATTCTATCCAATGTAGCTTTGGAGCTCTTTCATTATTAACTGCACTGGTAGTAGATGTGTAAGTAGAAGCCTAACATCATTTCTTTTGTTTCCTGCACTGAAGAACACTGCTACAAACTCTACCATCATGCTTTCAGCAAATGTTTTAGTATTATTCAATGGTCTTTCTTGAGGAGCTAGAATTGCATAGGACATTCAGAGTTACTTGAGTATCTTTATCCATCCCCTCTTCTGTGTTTAATTCAGCAAAAATATACAGTAATTCTAGAAAATCAACCAAGGTGATCCTGCTTGTTACCTACTTTTTATGCGTTCAAAAAAATTTTTTTGAATAGCTACTTTCTTCAGTGACTTGTATTAGGCTCTGGAGAAGACACAAAGTTTCCTGGGATAGTGCTGCTTCCCTCAAAGAATTATACTCTGCAGGGGCGCCTGGGTGGCGCAGTCGGTTAAGCGTCCGACTTCAGCCAGGTCACGATCTCGCGGTCCGTGAGTTCGAGCCCCGCGTCAGGCTCTGGGCTGATGGCTCGGAGCCTCAAGCCTGTTTCCGATCCTGTGTCTCCCTCTCTCTCTGCCCCTCCCCCGTTCATGCTCTGTCTCTCTCTGTCCCAAAAATAAATAAAAACGTTAAAAAAAAATTAAAAAAAAAAAAAAGAATTATACTCTGCAGAAGGAGACATCTGCAAATCAGGGAATGCAATGAAAAGTCTGTATAAATGGCAGAGAGTATTACAAGCACTAGGAAGAAGGGGATCACTTCCCTCTAAGATAATCCAAAGGAAGCAGCACAAAAGGCAAGTATAGTTCCCAGTGCAAGTCTGGGTTTATCCATTCATTCTACAAATATTTATCAAATTCCAAGTATATGCCAGGGGCTTTATTGGAGAGTGGGGATTGTAGTGTGATAATAATAACAACAATAATATCAATAATTACTTTTAATCAGAGGTTTCTCTGTGCTGGATGAACAAAACTACAGGCATGGTCTTTGACAAGTGTTCTGAGAGGAGCATGCATAAGAGGCTAAGGAAGCAAAGAGGAAAATCATATAAAAAATTTATGGGCAACAAAGGCAAAAACTCTAGCAGGTTTCCTAGAGGAGTGACTCTTTGGCCAAGTTTTAAAGGATGAATAGGAGGTAACTCTATGAATGGGACCAGAACACCACTTCAGAGAGGGAAGAGCTTGGGGGAAGCCTCCAAAGCCAGAGGCTGCATGGTATACCCTGAAAGAGATTTGGTGTGATAAGAGGAAAGGATGCTGCCCATGCAAAATGGCACTGGAGAGCCGGGCAGTGTATGGGAGGAAGAATGAAGACGAAGACCCATGCTTCATAGTACTTAACCCACCAGCTGACTGTGTAGCATAATGTAACAGTATTAAAAATGGAGGTTACATTCAAATATCTTCTAGTCACTGTCATGAGTTCCTTTGGATCATGATATTGCCTCCGGAATGCCCCTTGACTATGTTGCCCATCGAGATCACATCTGCATGGATGAGTTTGTCAGAGTAAGAGTATGCAAGGCAGAAAGCTGGTGGAGCCAGACGGGACAGAAAGATCCCAATGATGCAGAACATGGTCCTAGGGTGTAAATCTAAAACATGGACCTCAGCCCTAACTTAATAAAGTACCAAATGGGGACAGCTCAGTTTAAGTGTGCAGAAACAGAGCACCCACCAAAAAAAACAAGGTTTTTTTAAAATTTAAATAAATAAAAATATAGATCAAACTTTATGTAACTCACAGGAAATGTATCTCTATTTTATTTTATTTTAATTAATTAATACATTTATTTATTTATTTATTTATTTATTTATTTATTTATTTTGGTAGATGGTGGTGAGATGCCTGGATATGATGCTAATGAAATAGCTAACAGAACTTCTTATTGGTATTGACTTGAAAGAGGAATTCAAAAATTTCATAGGTGTGGGGTTTAATTTTTCTAAGTCCAGACTAGTAAATGTTTCTTTTAATCCTCTATTATTCACAGAACCCCTGCCCATTATTAAGAAGACGCATTTCAGAAAGATATTCTACTGAAGAAGTTCTATACCATGACATGAATAGAAACTGGATCCTCTAACTTGGGCAATACTTATCCCATTTCTTACTCTAAGAGTTGATTTTGCTCCTACACCAATGTGCTATTGTTGGTGGGATATCATATTATGTCTTTTACTTAGAGACGTGTTTTCACATACAAGGACCGAACAGTGATAATATAAATCTGTAAAAGACTGGGTAATATATCGCTTTATCATCCTCCTTAGAAAATGTAAGGTGGTGAGATAAGAGGAATAAAGATATATGGAGTAGAGCAGTTTGATTTTTTCAAGTCTACACCTAGGCTTCATTATAACCAGTCTTTTTAAAACTAGAAAATGCTTATTTATAAGGACCTTCCTTACAAATTGTAGTGAAAAGCCACCTCACACTATCTGTCTGCTTATAAAATCCCCATCCAGGGCCGGCCTTGCCCTTCCCCCCCCCACCCCCCCCCACCCCCGCCAGCTTGCACTGTGTTTGCTGATGGCTGAGTAGGCGATCATTGCTTGTTAGGCAACTTTCTTGACTGGGGTATGACTGATTAATTCTCTTTGAACACCATACAAGATGAGCTGCTAATTTTGTTTGTTTTTAGGCCTATCTTCTGATGTAGTGATTGATTCCCACTGCAGATCATCAATGGAAATTGTTTTGATTCAGCTCTTAATTTGAATTTTAATTAAGTTTTCGATCCAGCTTCTGAAGTGTTCAATAAGTAGAATTGCCCTTTGTATCTAATCATCTGCTCATCAGGATGGGGTTTAAGCATGTCCTCCTCTGTCTTGGCCTGACTTCCTGTCCAGGAGTCTTTGGAGGCTCTTCCTGGATGGGGAGGCTTTGTTTACTCTTTTCCCTCCCCACCCACATTTCAGATTGTGGGTCAGTAGACACAATCCTCCTATCCCTGGTGCCCTGGGCTTATGCCAGTTAGATGGTAAATAAATAGTAGTTAAGCAAACAAATGAGTGGATGGATGAATGGATGACTAAACCCTGAGAAAAATTAAGAAGAAACTATCTATCAGGTATTCCTCTGTTTATAGATAACCCTCCCTCACTCTACAACTACTAGATGATACAGTTAGACTTCTGGAACTATATGGTGGATGGGATATTTCCTACTGATGATGTTTTGACAAATCTCATTGGCTCCCTCATAGCACAACAAAGCAGAAAGTTGCTGACTCTCCAGAGTGTAAAACTCATCTCTGTTGGCTTTAGAAGTACATCCTTTCTTTTATTTTATAAAACCTCCACCAGCACACATTCCAAAGAATTTGAATTTTATAGAGTTAAATATAAAACTGTGTTCCTTAACAATCACACACACACACACACACACACACACACAATCTCTTAAATCTATTTAGAATTCAGAAAAATCTGAGAGCATTTTTTACTTTTCAGATAGACGAAGAATAAAATATTGATTAATTTCCAGAGTAGGTGAGGATATTGGGAAATTGGCACTTCGATACATCGTTAGCAGGAGCATATTTTGATGCTCCATTTTTAAAGGACAGTTTGCCAATACTATCAAAATTGTCAAAGCACATACCCTGTGATTTAAGAATTTTACATACAGGAATTTATTCTCAATAAATACTTGTACAATTATATGTACAAGAAAATTTATTGCAACATTATTTAGCATAGTAAATAAAACTCCTATAAACAATTGTCTGTTATTAGGAGAAAGAATATATAAATTATGGCTTATCCCTGCAGCTGTCAAAAATAATGAGAATGATCTTGATGTACTGCTACCAAGAGATATGTCAAGTAGAAAATATTAAGTGTTACAAAACAGTACATACAGTATAATCCCCTTTGGGTTTAAAGAAAAACAGTTGTGTATGTGTGCTTTTATATGTCTAGAGAAATTCTAGGAAGATGCACAAGAAAAAATTAACGGGTACCTCAGGAAATAAAATGAGCAGTGGTAAAGTGCACTTTTTCTTTGAATTTTACCTTTCTGCACTTGAAATTCTTTAATGGGCAATAAATTCTTTAATTTATAAATTAAAAACAAATTAGTAAAGAAAGACTTCTGTCTAAAATAATACACAGGTTAATTTTATAATTTTGGGGTGGAGAAGGCTTTTCTAAGCTACACATAAACCCAGAAATCATAAATGAAAAGATCAACAGATTTGACCACGTAAGTCTATTTTAAAATTTTAACAGCAAGTAAAAAAAAAAACCAAACAAACAAAACAACAACAACAACAAAAAACATTAAAAGGTACTGTCTGGGGCTGGATGAAGGGGTTTTAGAGTTAATACCAAGGCTATAATTCACAAAAGAAAAAAAAAAGATAAATTGGATTATATTGAGACTAAAAACATCCTTTGTGAAAGACTCAAATGAAGAGGATGAAAAGATTAGCTATAGACTTGGAGAAAACATCTGCAAAAAGAAGAAGAAGAAGAAGAAGAAGAAGAAGAAGAAGAACAAACAACACCCTGCTGTCAGACTTGCCCACATTTTGTCCTTGGTTTGCAACACTACTGATCATCTCATTTAGGTTAGGAGCCTGCTAAGAAGAGGTCATATCTCTTGTTATATTTATAAAGCATCAAGCATAGTGCATGCTGAAAACAATGTAGTGCTTCATGGCTGATGCTTTTCTATTTGTTGCTTCTGCTTTTTGTTAAATGATGCAGATGCTGTTCAGAAATTCCTCCCGCCCTCCCAAATAAATCTTTAATGGTAACACAGATTTTAAGTGTCTGTTCCCCATTCAGTTGGTCAATTTATTATGGCATCCAGGCATATTTATTGTGAATAATAGCAAACTCTGAGAACATACAATATGTAAGCCACAGTGCTGACTTTACATCTGTAAACAGTATGTTGAAAGACTTGGACTTCCATGTGGAGAACTAGTTATAGTACAGCCTCCACTGGTATAAAAAAGTGACCAAAATAGAGTGGTTTCAACGGGAAGGTTATATTTCTTGTTCAAGACAATGAAGAGGGGAACCACCCAAAGCTCCCAGGATAGATCTGCCATCCTCAACTCACGGACTCCAAGGTTCTTCAAAAAGAAGCCATTTCCCATCAAGCAGAGGAAGACAGGGAAGATTCATGGCAAGCAGCTTATCTTTCAGGATGGCGGATAAAAATACAACCACCAGAGCTAAAAAAAACTAAGCTGAATTTATTTCTTGTCAGGCAAAAGAGAGCCACAGTACTCAAAACCAAGTTCAGTGAGTTAAAAGTGAAAGGGTAGACCTAATGTATTTTGCCTCAATAAGGCAAGATTCTGAAGGGATCATTTGATTGATTAAGAAGAGGATTGTTAATCTCTTTCAGGATGGGTCCTTTCTCAGATTTAAATCACAAAAGCATGGGAAGAGTTCTCCGAAGTCCAAAATGGCATTGCAAGCCCATTGGCATGCACATTGGTCCTCACGTGCAGTTAAAAACTCAAGGCGGGGGTTGGGGGGTGGGAGGAGTTATTACTAAAAGGAAGACAGGGAGACTGGCTGCTGAGGAACAATTATCAATGCCTCCGCATTGTGCCTTGCTCACCACCAAAGTATCCATGATCAATCACCCTTCTTCCAATTCACAGAATACCCCTTCCTTCTCCTAAGGAAATAGATCTAAACCCTGCCTAATTACTGCATCCGGCCCAGTTCCCAGAATCTCAAGGTGACGTAGAGTAATCTGCATCAGGTCTGAGGGTGACTTCCATTGGTCCAGTGACTTTAACACCAGTAGACAAGTGACTTCCACCTCCCCATTTTCCAGGCCTCCACATAGCCAGTGGACCATGGTAGGGCAGGAACAGCAGGTGCACAGTAGGAACTCCCATTTAGAAAAGAAAAGAATGGGGAACACTGTGGAGTTGATTTTTGGTTTCTTGTTTTGTTTTGTTTCGTTTTACATTCTGGGGTCCCTAGCACCGATGACACGCTGCCAAGCAGTAATTGTGAAGACCTCCTGCTCTGTCAAGGAAGTAGGTAACCTTGATTGTGCTCTTTGGAAATGGCTCTCCTGTCTACTGCTGTCTGTGACCCTGGTTTTCCTCTCTGGAAGAGTCTTCCTTAGCCATTACTTTCTGTGGCCCCATCTGTAGATGTTGGAGGGTATGCTCTGCAAGATGACGTATCTTCTGCTTTTACAAGGTTTGGGAGCTCTATGGATTCTTCAGGGATGAGAAAATGCACAGGACTTTGTAAGCCAGTCTTGTGATTTCTTGCTCCCAAAACTCAGAAAGCTACCCACCTCTTGTTTTCTAGTCAGTTCCATGCAGGGCTGTGCGGGGTCTGGCTCACACCGGCTTGTGAGAGCATACTGTGTACATCTCTTCCCAACTCCACACGATCGATCTGTCACATCATATTAGTAGCTTAACATAGACTGTGGCAGTATTTACCCCATGAAAATCAGCAGACAATAAAAATCAAGGCTTTTTTAAACATAGAAGTGATTATTAAGTATTTACCAGCTGGTTTCATGTGGAAGTAATCGTACCCAAATTTCTTCTGAAAAACCTTACTAAAGCTGCCCCTCCCCCTTCTGTGTTAAGTTCTAGCTCAGCCCATCTTCCTCTCCCTTATTTCAGCAACTACAGGAAGTCCTGATTCCAGAGGCCATAACTACCTCCCTCTAGCTGAACAGTTTCAGTGGGACACCCTCAAAAAAGGCTGTGAATGAATCTTCTCTCCTGGTCTTTCAGGTACAGATAAAATTGACTTTTCCAATCTTGCAGGCCCAAATTTCTAGACCTTTAATCTGGAGGACAGACTAAAGGCCGAGAAAGCTTCCTTAGCACACGTTCGTTTCCTTTCATCTCCACTAACAAATTGGTGAATTCTCACCTGGGCTCCTTTCTTTCTTCTGAAATCCTTGGTAAAAGCAGCAAGAAGCAGTCAAGACACAGAGCCTACCTCTTTCTAATCACTTCCCTGAAGTTAAATGGTCTTCCCTCCATGTCACTGCAGGTGACAGTTTTACCGAACATGTTCCCAAAGCATTACAGGAGGGTCATGAGGCTTCCAGCCTTAACATGTTTCTTGGTCACCTTCTACCTGACCACTAAGAAAGGACACATATTTTAGGGTTTTGTTATGATAGCAACACAGTTTTGGATGCTAACTTCTATAGTAAACAGGGTACAGGTTAAGCTTTACAGCAAAGATACTGAGATATACAATGTCTTAAGTAAATACGGTTCATTTTTCTTATAATATACTATCCCAGAGCTAAGCAGTCTAATGCTGGTGGCACAGCTCTTCTATCCAGATTGTTTCATTAGTTGCCATTACCCATGCATAGGGAAAAGAAGATTTAAATAAAACAGACTGTTTTTAAGGCAGTGACCTAGAAGCTGCAGAGAGCACTTGTGCCCATACTCATTTGTCCAAACTTAAATGGCCACACTGAACTGCAGTGAGAGCTGGGGAATGTGGTCACTACTGGGCATCTATCTGATCAGCTCAAAGTTAGGGGGCTTATCACTAGTAAGAAAAACAGTTGGGATGGAAGCCTGTAAACTATTAGTGGTCCCTGTACAGGCCTAAATAGAAAACAAGATATTGTTTCTAGGTCTAGTTAAGCATCATAATTAAAATTCAAACATCCTTCGAGAGTTAAAGTGTTTCTTCTCCAGGGAGCTCAGGTCTGCTGAAAGTGGGAAATCTACATTGAGAAAAGAGTGCATGGTTGCCTTCTCTTTCTTTTCCTGGTGGTCCCATCTTAACCAGCTCAAAAACATCAGTCCCTGATTCCTCCGTGGTTGAAGTCATTCACCTGTTGACTCACTTCCTTGCCTCAGTTCAACAAAAGGTCACAGATGCTACTTCGCTTATTTTGTGGGCAGCCTGCAGAAAGCAGGTCCCAGACCAGACCTCTAATTCAAGCCTGGTGCCTTGGACCGGTTTTTTAGCAAATTTATAAATTGTTCCCCAGTCACCTGAATCACATGCCACCAGGCGTAGGAAGAATATTTCTGATGAGTAGAAGATGAGGTATAAAGGTGTAATTTGGCATGTTTCATGGGAAGGAGGAGGAAGTAAAAATTTTTTAGAAAAGTAATTGTGTAAGTGAATCTTTTCTCACTCAGCCATGCTTTTGCAGTGTCTGAAATGAGCAGTTATGGGATTTGAGCTAGTTTTTCACTAGGCTGCTTGCCTTATGGTAGGAAAGATCGTTTTCATTTAAACATTTATTTGCATGAATATCTCAGTTTACAGCTATCTCTCCTTATCTAGTAAATTTCAGAGGAGCTATTCAAAGGAAATCCAGGCTAAGTTTTCAAGCAGAATCTGTGATATAGGGAGAGGTATAAACCACACACAGTTTGCATTATAGAACCATCATTGTTATGGGAATGAGGCCATGTGCATTATTACTGTTAGAGTGGTATTTGGGCAATTTGTCTATCTGATTATTCCTCAAAAAGAGTATTAAGCAGTACAAGAATGCAATGCTCATTGTCTAAGGAAACAAGCCATGGGGGAGAGAAAGACTAATGTTCATTATCAGAAACCAACATCTTTCTGAATTTGATTCTTTGAAAACATAGAAAAATTTTCCAGAAAGACAAATTGGTTTGCCTGAAAGCTGTTGAAATAGGGAATATTATCAAAGGTCTCAAAAAACAGAAACAAAGTTAGTGGCTTATGCCATAATGTGAGCTGTCATATCTTTCTCCTTACCCTATCTTCCAGTCCCTCTCCGAAGACTGATGACTATAGGACAAAAGAAGAAAGTGATATTGAATTTTGTAGAGAAGGTCAGTTGATTGAGAGATGTGGGAAATTTATATACATCCCCCACCACGGCTACTTTAATTTGATTTGTGTTTTCTACAGGGAATACCACTACAAATTTACTATCCTTTCAATATAACCAGTGATAATAATAGCTAACACATAAGTACTCACTATATGTGTCAACTTTTGTTCCAAGTAAATATATATATATATATATATATATATATATACACACACATACACACACACACAACCTCATTTCATTTTCTTATTAATCCTGTGAGAGGTGGCAGATAATATTATCCCAATTTTCCAATTGTGCAAACAAGCACAGAAAGGTTAAGTAACTTGCTTAAGCTCTTCTAGCAAGTAACACTGGAGGTAGGATAAAACCCAGGGTCAGAGTCTATGCTTTTACTGACCATCCAATGCATCCTCTCTGACAATAGCAATAGTTATTATGGTAGATTATATTATTGTTCCTGACTATTCACTCCCTCTTCCCGTAAGAGAATTAAATGTACTCATTCATTGCCTTAAGATTTAGTGCCTTGGGGGAAGAAGTACACCTCCCTTTCCCATTAATGGCAGGGTTGGTCACATGACTTACTTTGGCCAATGGAATATCAGTCTGCCAAGTTCCCACAGATGCTTAAAGAAGCATCATGTGTTTCCTCCAGGTCTCTCAATCTCTCTCTTGCTCTCTCTCTCTCTGCTATGAATAAGATAGGTCCTACATAGATGCAGCGTCATCTAACTCGTAGCTCTTCACATATAACAGAGACTAGACTAAGTGTCTGTTGTCTTAATCCACTGAAATTTCGGGTTATTTGTTACTGCAACATAGCTGATTAATATAGTTAGCAATTCCTGAGTGCAAATAGGAGTTGAAATGAATTCTCTGGTCTTGCAGGTATAATACATTGTTGTTCAGAGTTCACAAGGCTAATTAGTGTGTATCTGAATAAGCCAAATATCTTCACATGTTTTATTAGGAAAATATCATTATCTTCACTTTATAAAGGGAAAAACTGATCTCAGCTTAAGTGTCTTGACCAAAATCACAGCATTAGTGTTACAAAGCCATCCCCAACCCTTATCGATCTTTGTGATTTCAAAGCACAAGTCTTTCTCATGATAGCACATCGCATCTCCTTCCAGGAAAGAGAAGATGTCAGAAAACCCATATTGCCTACAGAGAGTTTGTGACACTGGAGTCTGAAAACTCAGAACTTCCAGCCTACAACCAGCCTGAGCTAAGTTGCTGGATGTATCACAGAATTTGTTCTCTTTACTAACTTGAAAACCTCCAATTGTAAGTTATATTATTTAGAAAGAACTATCGCTTCCATTTCTACCTGGTTATGCTTTATAAACCTATATGCCACCATGAGAAAACCACTATATATTTTAACAATATTAATCATTTTCACTTATGGACTTTCGTTTATTTAGGTACCTACTTCTTACCCCCTGTGAATACTGAAAGACAAAGTATTACCTTTTGAAGATTATGAAATCCAATTGAATTTGATGGCTCAAAATTATAGAAGTGAAATGTACCTTGACCAACAGAAATCAGAAAGTATCACACTCTTGTTAACTACCAATATCCTGAGTGGACAATCTCCATGGCAACATGGAAGAAAATGTATGATTGGACAAACCTGCTTCATGGAGTATAGACTAGTGCAAATTAAATTAATTCCCCAGGCAATTTAAAAATCATACAGGAAAGTTATCTGGCTGTTCCTCAATTTTTTTATGCTAGCTTTTCATTATCTCCTCTCTTTTCTTCCATCTCCTTTTTCAATATAAGCTAAATTGGAACCACCAAGGTTTTAATAGGTTTTGTTTGTGTTTTTAAATTCAGACTACCATTTAAGACTGAGAAATCTTGAAAATGTATTCACTCTACATTTTTAAAAGTCCATTCCTTGACCCTCAGGGATTTTTATGTAAGTCACAATAATCTCTTGGTCCTTTCTATAATGCACACCTTTACTTTTCTCTTGTGACAATGACAAGATGCAGCCATTCAGTACTCGTGAAGATATAAAAGTAGCAGGCTGAACAGTTAGAAACATTCAAGGAGTGAGACTAGATTGCTGCTAATTATCCTGAATCTCCCTTTGGTGAATGAGTCAGGGACTCATTTCATTCAAATGTTTGGTCTTTGTAGTTCGGAGTGTGTGTAGGAGATGGGAAGCCAGCAGCAAAGTGTCTTCTGGGACTTAGTTTCATTGTCTTCATGGCCTTTGTTGTCATTGTTTTGTACCCAAGTAACAACATATTCTCCTCTCTTATTTCCTGGCAATTTTCTTCCATAATTGAGCGAGTATCTTACAAGAATCTGATGTCACCCTGGGAATATTGATATTCTCATTCTTATTTTATAAAGTAGGTTACCCAAGGCCAAATTCATCAGAATCTATATCTCCTTATAATTAATAGATCCTGGAGAACCCAAAATGTGACAGGCTAAGAGGCTGCCCATGACTGTGAATGCTGGAGAAGGAGGAGGAGGACCTCATTAAATATATGACAGACTAGTAGCATTGCCTTTAAGGTGAAACATATTCCCAGGGTGATGGCCTCATCCACTGCTTCTGCCCCTGGGGCTAGATGAACTTGGCAGGGGGGTGGGGGGAAATGGGGCTGGAAGCTCCAACTGTCACCTCAAGGAGGTCTGAAAAAGACACAATCAAGGGTCAGTAGAGAGATGTCAACGGTAGCAATGCGGAGTCCAGGAAAAAAAGTCCTATCTATTTAAGTAGCCATTGAACTAGAGCAAACCAGAGCCCACGCTGATCCCCTGTGCTCTCAACTGAAAAGTAAAGGTGATAAAATCCCAAACTCTCAGTGTCTTCCTTCTCTTGCGCACACACTCTCCACAGATTCCCAGGGATTCGTACCGAGCTCTCAGCTGCACCCTTAGTTCACTTCACCTTATTAAGAATTGAAACAGGGGCGCCTGGGTGGCGCAGTCGGTTGAGCGTCAGACTTCAGCCAGGTCACGATCTCGCGGTCCGTGAGTTCGAGCCCCGCATCAGGCTCTGGGCTGATGGCTCGGAGCCTGGAGCCTGTTTCCGATTCTGTGTCTCCCTCTCTCTGTGCCCCTACCCCGTTCATGCTCTGTCTCTCTCTGTCCCAAAAATAAAAAAAAATTTTAAAAAACGTTAAAAAAAAAGAATTGAAACAAACCACAAGAGACTCTTAATGATAGAGAATGAACTGAGGGTTGATGGAGGGAGGTGGGTGACGGATGGGCTAGATAGGTGATGGATATTAAGAATGAGCACCGGCTGTTGTATCTAAGTGATGACGCACTGGATTCTACTCCTGAAACCAGTATTGCACTGTGTGCTGGCTAACTAAAATTTAAATGAATAAATAAAATCAAAAACATTCCTAAGGAAGAACCTCTAATAAGGAGCTTTCATTGTAGTAGAAAGATGGTTAGTGACAAGAACTATTCAGGGATTTTTCTGCTCAAGTTTCACATAAAAAGAATAAACTGTTATTTAAGTCAAAATTGACTTGAGCCAGTGAACTTTTTTCTTTATTCCTTCTTTATTCCAATAGCAGACACTGCTGGAAGGGGGGTGGGAATGGGAAGATAAATGAAAGGGAAAGCTCCAGAAACGACTGTTTCAGAAGAAGCTGTAGCTTGGAATCAGAGTGAGTCAGCGAAAGATAAGCCCCTCAAAATCCGGGGAAGGTGTGAAATTCACAGGGATGAGGAATACAGTCAAATTCATTTAAAGCCCAAAGAACAGAATGACTTCAGCTGACATCTAGGTAGTAGGAAGATAAATCCAATATATCTTTTAAATAATCTAATGTATATCTTGGCTTGGAGGAGCAAATTTAAATTTTTTTTTAATATTTGTTACTATGTTTACTTTTTTTCTTATTTGATTAGAAGGTTACCGGAGTATTAGCAAGATCTCCGAGTTTGGAATAAGCCATCCTTCGGTGTGCATTTTAGTTTTGACAATTACTTATCCTTTGGAGACCCTGTTTCTTCATTTCTAAAATAAAAGTACTATCCACTCGCATGGTTGTCTTAAAGATGTAAAATAAGAAATATAAAACATATAACACATAGTAGAGTGTTGCAAAGAACTTCATGCTTTGGAATCCTGTTCGGTGTTTGCTGAGTTAACATATGTAAAGTATGTGAAGCACCTTACCCAACAAAGTGCTTGAGTAGGTTATAGAAAGATTTTGTGTAGGGGCACCTGGGTGGCTCAATTGGTTAAGCATCCAACACTTGGTTTTGGCTCAGGTCATGATCTCACAGTTCGTGAGTTTGAGCCCCGCATTGAACCTTGTGTCCAGCTCTACACCGACAGGGTGGAGCCTGCTTGGGGTGTTCTCTCTCTGTCTCTCTCTCTCTCTGCCCCTCCTGCCCTCTCTCTGTCTCGAAATAAATAAATAAACTTTAGAAAGAAAAAAAAGAAAGATTTCGTGTAGTGTCAGGCAATTTTGAAATTGAGAAAGTAAAATATAGACAGAGGTATTGATATTTTATTTTGGTTTCTGTGCCTGCTGTGTGAGCCTCTCTGACACCTTGCTCCATTATACACATCTTGGATTGATTCAGGTCTAGGAAACAGATTTTTCTCAGTCTGGCATCCAGGAACCCAGACACTCTGGGGGAGAGGTGCTACATACTGAGTGGATGAGCTTCCCAAAAGCACCCTGTGAGTCAAACATGGAATAGGAGCTCTGTGTTCCCCTTCACAAGAGGTTTTAAAACGCTTGTCTAAAGCCGTAAAAATAGTTCTAATTTGTTTTTCACTTGGTTCTCTCAAAAACCATTACTAAAGTCTGCTAAAATGCAGCAAACATCCTCTACTCAGCCGTGCTTTTGCTTCTTCTCTGAATTAACAGCAATCTTGGGTTTCAGTTCATTAGAATGTTCTGAATAGAGATAAATTAATTAATGGATTTAACAACCGGAATCAGCGTGCCCATACTTCAAAAGGATTGCACTTTCTTTATGCCTCCAATATCTCATTAGGAAAAACAGGTCAAATGGAGGCAAACTAATTCAACTCAATTTGTCTCCTTTCAGCTTCAGGTCTTCCAAGATTGTAAAAGCTTACACCTATACAGATCGAATTTCATGTAAATTTATTGAACTATCAAACTCCTTGAAAACTACACTGTAATGAATGCCTGAGTACATAATATGTTTAATTTATATAAAGGCTGCTTTCAGAAGGCCTTTAACAGTATCACAAAGATTATTAGTCCTCAGAACAATCTTTTGAAGTTGGGAAAGAGAATAAATTACCAAGACACAGGGTAGCCTTGAAAGAAATACTTTTCTCATTAAAAGGAAGCTCAGTAAATGGTACAGCTACGGTGGCAAGCACTTTGCAATTCCATAATCTAAATATACAATTACCATGTGACTCAGATATTCCATTCCTGCTTATATGCCCCAAAGACCTGAAAGCAGGTGTTCAAAAAAAAAAAAAAAACCTCGTACATGGATATTCATAGCAGAACCTTCTCAATAGCCAAAAAGTGGACCCAAATTTCCATCAGCTAATGAATGGATAAACAAAATGTGGTATATCCATACAATGGAATATTATTCAGCCATAACAGGAATGAATATAGCATATGTTCATATATCCTATAATATGCAAGAAATCATTATGGAACTTTGAAGTCATTACGCTAAGTGAAAGAAGCCACACACAGAAAGCCACATATTGTATGATTCCATTTATGTGAAATATCCAGAATTGGCAAATCCATAGATACAGAAAGCAGATTAATGGTTTCCAGGGCCTGTGGGGTGGAAGAAATGAAGTGTGACTTCTCAATGGGTATGGGTTTCATTTTGAGGTGATGAAAATGTTCTGGAACTAGATAGGATGGCTGTACAACATTGTGAATGTACTAAACATCACTAATGGTCAGCTTTATGTTTATTCGTCCACAATTTTTCTAAAAGACCCTTTTTTTTTTGAGTAAGTTTGATTCTCATGTTTCCAGAAGGGTAACACCACAAACCTGCCTGAAATCTTAGGGAGAATTTTAGACAGCCTCATGGTTCCTTTCAGATCTGTTGTTCCAGAGAAATAAATGAGGCTCAATTTAAGTTATTCTAGTTCCATGAAGTGAGCTTTCTCCTTCCAGGCCTGAAGATCTCCTAAGTGTTTTTGTTTTGTTTTGTTTTTTAACGTTTATTTATTTTTGAGAGAGAGAGAGAGAGACAGAGTCACCAGGAGAGAAGCAAAGGGCGCGGGGTGTTGGGGGGGGGGGGGGTGGACAGAGAACCTGAAGCAGGCTCCAGGCTCTGAGCTCTCAGCACGGAACCCGACGCAGGGCTCAAACGCACGAACCGCGAGATTATGACCTGAGCCAAAGTCAAACGTTCAACTGACTGAGCCACCCACACACCCCCAAGATCGCCTAAGTTTTTAAATAAACTTCCTGACCTCTCCCAGTCCTGATCCAATTTAGATAATTCCTAAATATAGGTATTATACAGAACATATATTAATACTACCACATATGTCATAACCGTTTGCTGGCTCATCTCCCTTCCCGACCGGACTCTACGTTCCTTGAGTCTTATGTCTTTTTCTGTGGTCCTTGCACTCTGCCTTGACACACAGGAGAGGTGTCAGAAATCACTCTACCTCGTGCATTAAAATGACAACCATACACTGCTGCCAAATTATCGACCTGGTAATGCACCAAATAATCCTCCATAGAACAGTATGTCAGTTTCCCTTCCAATGAACTGAAACCAGATCTTTGCAGGGCAGTGTTATACAAGAAAAGCAGTGCCTTTAGACATGGCTATGGTTATACTATTTCCTACCTGGTGATTAGATATATCAGGAGTGTCTACGGCCATACCACCCTGAATGGCCCGACCTTGTCTGATCTAGATATGTCGGGAGCAACATGAGATTTTTGTGACTTTAGTTGATCTTTCTTTAACTTTTAATTCTTTGAAAATGAATCAACTACTGGCTAAACATCATAAACTCAAACTATTCCCAGGCTATTGATGCTCATAAAATGTCATGACTTTAACGGCATGACTAGAGCAGGCATCAATAAGGACAGTTTTGTGAAGGTTCAGGGAGAATAAATGCTATGATGGGATAAAATCTACATGAATGTCTTGACATCACTGTAGAATGAGAAAGTTAAAACAGAGGTGGGGAAAAAGGAGATTACTGAAAAGAATTATGATAACTTTTTTTTCAATATGGAGGAGGCATAGCTTTTATTGGTATAACCAAAGATTAGCCAACACACACACAAAAAAATTGTCCTTATTTTTAGTTACTGCTCTGTAAGCCCTGCTGTTCAACTATCCTAAAGCCAAAGTCATCATTTCCAGCAGCCTTCATTGATCCTAATTGCCTTATGGTTAATGAGCCAATAAAATGAGTTAACTTATTCAGTTCCTAGACACCTATATTGCAAACAATTTGTCTTCGATGGTACACCAGAAATAGACTAGATTATTTTTTTGTTTTTATTGTTGTTAACTGTTAGAGATCCTGCAACTCAAAATTCAGCCCATTACTTGCAAATACTCAAGATTTAATATTTCGAGTACTGATCTTAACCTTGTGTCAACTGTTCACCCTGTCTTGTTTTTCTTCATTTCACTTTTTCATCTGTATCTTATTTTATGCCTTTATATTGTATATATTTTTGGAGGTTGACATAAATCCTTTTAAAACAAGTTGTTTCTTATATATAAATAAAAGCCTCTCAACTATGTCTTAAATGAATGAGTAAATAAACAACTATACTTCATCCTTTTTTCTCCCTTTCTTTCCTTTTCTCCCTCCCTTTCTTTCCCTTTCTCCTTCCTTTTCTTTCTTTCTTTCTTTCTTTCTTTCTTTCTTTCTTTCTCTTTCTCTTTCTCTTTCTCTCTTTTTCCCTTCCTTCTTCCCTTCTTCCTTCCTTCCTTCTTTCCTCCTTTCCTTTATTCTCTACTAAGGACACTGAGGAAATCTTAGGAATATTCATTATTTAAGATAAGAGACATAAAGAGGAGAAGCATAAAACAAGTCACAACAATATGCAAGTATTAAGATCTTCCACCTTCTTTAAGACAAAAATAAAAAAGGAGATTTTCCTAACTTTAAATTTTCTTTAAAGTTGTGGAAACCTGCATTTCCCTCAGTTCCTCAAATATGATTGCTTCAACTTATGTAGAACTTTTCCAGATTCTACCCTCTGAGTTTCCTAAACAAGTAGACAGAAATTATCTCAAGTTACTTAGTATCTCAAATTACACACAGTATCTCAAATTACACACCGTATCTCAAAATACTTAGCTGGTTGTTTTAATGAACATATATAGTTGTTTTTATAATAACTGCTACATGACTAAAAGGAATCATTCACTGTCCCTTACTACTATGTTGTGTGTGGGTACCTGTCTGTGGCCATCTACAAAAAGGAATCATTTGCCCCTATACTAAAATTGGCAAGAATGGAGGGATTTGAAAGAGTGAGTATAAGAGAACTCAAATTTTCCTTTGTTGTACAATGAAAGCTTCATGTCTAAAATCAACAAAAGAAAGAAGCATACTCACATTATTCAGAAGGCCAAAGAACTGAAAGTGGTTTTCTTTGGGGCAGTATGGGGTTGGGATAGGGATACCATTAGGGCACTGACAGTTTTTGTGTAAGACTTTATTATTTTTTAGGTATTATTTACATGTACTACCATAATAAAAGTTAAATTTTAAAGTATCATTAATAGCTACCCTTATTCCTAAAAATAGTCTGAAACCCAAAGGAGAGCATGAAAGACCTGTCATCTATAGCAACCTCCACTTGCTGTTCCAGCCCTGCTCCTTGACCCCTTACCCCTTCCTTCTAAGCTCCAACTATACTGAGCTTTTTTCACCTCCTCTTAGTAGATGATGACTTTGCTCACCTCGGGGACTTTCCTTGAGCCGTTGTTTCTGCCTAAAACTGTCTTCTCCTCCTCTTCCTTTCCCAGCCTTCTCTTGGCTGTGCTTCTGGAAGCTTTTCCTCTCCCATCACGTCTGGGTTAAACATGCTTCCTATTTACTCACTTCCTTAGCATACTGAATTTTCCCCTACCACAGCATGTATCTTCTATTATACCTTCCTGACTTATCTGCCCCCTCATCTACAGTGTAAGCACAGTGAGAAGGAGAACCTCATCTTTCGTGTTTATTGTCCTAAATTCAGCACCCAATGAGATATTTATTTCAAAGTGGATGCTCAACACATACCTAGAATAATGCCTGACACCTAGTAGACACAACAATAAGTTTGAAAGACAGGAAGAAAGGAAGAGAGGGAGGGAGAGAGAGAAAGAGAAAGAAAGAAACAAAGAACGTTTGGACTTTTAGATTCATGTTAATTGAACTTAAGGCAAAATGATAAGGTATAGAGAATTTAAATTTAGTATCCTTTTTTTTTCCCTGTTCCCTTCTCATTTAATTGTTCACTATAGACACTCTGAAACCCAGTGTTTTCCCATCACCAACTGTGACAAATGAAAGTGGCTTCTCTGACAGAATTAGGTAGGTGGTAGGTTCCATAGGCATTTGGAGATCCTTGATGGAGTTAAAAATTTTTTAGAGTTTATATGAACAAAAATCGACTTGAATCGGGCAGAATCCAATCTAGCAAATAGACAGGAGCTCCGAGGAGCTATATAAAATGGAAGGCTTTTATAGGCAGAAGGCAGCGTGAACAAGGAAATCATACTGGGCAAAAAAAAGTGGGTTGGTTATTGCAAAATCACTTTCTTTTCGGGGTTGGCAGAGGTCTATCAGGCTGATTACCTAATGGTGCTGATCAGGTGATTTCTGTCTCACTGGTTTAAGATTCCATTTCTGGGGGAGCTGAAACCAGAAGTCTCAGTTTGGTGACTTTGGGCTTAACATAGTTTTGGGCTTGTTGTCTTGTTTTTCTGTTTTGTTTTTGGTTTTTGGTGTTTTGGTTTTCTTGAGAGAACACTAGAGTGCAAGTGGGGGAGGGGCAGAGAGAGAGAGAGAAGACAGAATCCCAAGCAGGCTCTACTCAGCACTCAGCGCTGAGCCTGATGCAGGGCTCAATCTCACAAAGTGAGATCATGGCCCAGGCCAAAATCATGAGTCAGACACTTAACTGACTGAGCCACTCACGCGCCATGTTGTCTTGTTTTTAACAAGTGTAAGAATGAGGAAGTGTCTTTGATGGTCAGAACATTCACTGTGGAATTCTAGAGTCTCCACAGGGTTCCAGAGGCTTGTTCCTCTGAGACAAGTCTCCCCCAGTATACTCTAATTGGTCTCCTATTTCAGAAGACGGGTTCTCACTAAAGGCATGTGTGAGGCACTTAAGCACCCAGATGATGTCTCTGGAGTCCTTTGCCCATAGTTTCTAATGATATGCAAGGTTGTAATCAGACCAACACATCATCCTGAACTTTATCCCAGGAGGTTGTTAGGTGTGTCAGGATGCTCCAGGTGCGAGGAACTGAAAGCCTAAATGAAAGTGGCTTAAACAATAGAATCCTATCATTGCTGCTGCCTCACAGGTCAAGACTAACCACAGGTAGGCAATCTGAGGGTTGGCTCAGCAGTTCAATGATGCCATCAGAGACACTGCTTCTTTTCATCTTCCTATCTTCCCATCCTCAAAGTGTCCGTATATCTCCCACATTAGTCACAGGGTGGCTGCAGCAGGTACAAGCTTTACACCCTCATGTGACAATGTTCCTAAGCAAGAAAGGAAGAAGGAGGACGAGAGCTTACCTCCTGTCTTTCCTTTTGTAAGAAAAACACGTGTTTCTCAGAAACCCTCCAGCAAACTTCCCCCCTTATGTCTTACTGGACAAAACTGGGTTCCATAGGCAACCTGAGTCCCCAGGGGGTCTGTGAAAAGTGAAGCTGGCATTCTCAGTCTCTGTCTTGGAATTGGGCTCTTCTAATAGGCAGGAAGGATGAGCAAAACGTCTGTTGGGTAGGCTGTTAGAATAATAGACACTACTTGAGAGTATTCTAATACTTCATGTGTATTAATCCACCAGATCTTCACAACAAGCCCATGGGGGTAGGTGTAATTATTACCATTTTACAGAGAAGCAGACTCAACTCGGAGATAGTAACAGAGCAAAGCAGTGAAGCCAAGATTCGAACTCCATTGTCTAGCTCCAGAGGCTGCTCCCCAAACTACACATAACACTGCTCTCAGCCTACAGTGCCTGCCACAGCAGGCAATCCACCAGGCTGCTTCTAAAATCTAACACATAAAAAGTCTGAGCAGTGCCTGTCTCCCTCTGAAGTGCAAATGTGACATTTCCCCTGGCTGCAGTCATGTATGGGTGAGAAGAGCAGAGAGGCTTCCCAGAGAGACAAGAATTGCTTCCTGTCATCATCAAGGCTGCAATAGCCAGGGCTGTGATCAGGGCAAGGGCTGGGGCCTGGAGAGTCCACTTCGTGGCCAGGGCCACTGATCGAGTCTGTGACCTACTGTGCCACCACCGGTATCAGAAAGCCTGGGCGAGGGCAGGTGAGTGATTGAAGAGTCCACTTCCCACAGGCAGGATTAGAACAGAATAGTCTCTATAAGTTCGAGTAATGTTTTACAGGCCACCTCCACTCTTCATTTTCGAATGTGACAGATGAGTCCCGTACAGAGTGGAGTTATTGTCTAAGAGCACCCAGCTAGTTTATGTAGAATGTGAGACCCAAAATAAGGGCTTTTTTATCAGGCAGACACAGACAACTTGCAGGCATGTCCTCAATGAAGCTGTCTTTGACTTACTCTTGGCAAAAAGCATCCCTATACTTCATACATGCTTCTGTTATAATTTCTGTTCTACCTGCCTAGAATCATCGTGAGGATTAACTAAGCTAATATGCATGCAGTTCTCGGCATGGGGACTGGTACAGGAGTAGTGGCTCATATCACTGCTAGTTTCCTTATTATCCTTACAATCCATGGTTCCTCCTGCACTGGCCCCGGCAGGGAAAGATGGCGGCGCCCTCACTCCTCAGGAAGAGGCGGAGTCTCCTGACCCTCAGCCTTCATCCCAGCCAGGATCAGGAAGCAGCGAGAAGTATGCGGCCCTCTGAGAAGCGGTGCCCGTCTCAGAGTTCTATTGCCCAGCACTTGGTTCAGGTGAAACAAGAGGCTGCCAGACCCAGAGGGAGGCAGGGTGGCAAAGGTTCCACTCTAAACCTATGCGTGTCTCTAATCCTCCCATAACCCTCGTTAATCACGTGACCGAGAGGCAGGGGGAAATGGCTGTGTTGGCGGCAGCAGCACCCAGAGCACCAAGACAGAAAGCAGCTGGCCCTGGAGGGCCTTGTGCCAGGCTCAGGGCCTGGAGGGACTCCGGCATTGATTGCAGCGGTAAATAAACAGAGCTGATGGCTGCACCGGGGGCCCATACCCTGCCAGAGAAGGGGCTGGGGGAGGAGGGATTCTTGTAATTACACTTGGTGTGGGCTCAGCCATCATGGGTTTACTGTGATCTGTCCCCAGATGGGAGCTCCAGAAACACCTGTTACAGCAGACGTCATTTGGCAAGCCAAACAAAACGTGGGTTCATCCAGGCCAACTGTAAAGGGATTTAATGCCTAACAACCTGTGCGAGGCTTCTAATTGTCATAATTAATTTGGCACCTCTTCACTGGTAGGTGCTAAACAAGTATCATATTGTACTGGGAGAGCCCATTTCCTGCTAACATGGTTTTTCCCTCCATAATTAAAGCTGTGAGAAATTGTGTCATTTGAAAAAACTTAACACCACATTTTCCTCACTGAACTGTTTTGTTTTTAAGTTCCTCTTCTTCTGGCCCTCTCTCCTCACTCTTGGTATGAACATCTTACTTTCTTTGGCTTATCCACTTGCTGCTTCCCTGTTGCGTAATTTAGGCTATAATTATTTTCTCATTTTCCCCTCCAGCTGGCATTAGTTTGGTCCCTTTCACCTCGTATTTCCTTAAAATGTCACACTATTGCCCTAGCTTGTTTAAACACTCTGGAAAGCCAGGAAATGTAGCTGTTGTAGGCACATCCACATCCCTCGGAAAAGTGTCCCTGCTGCCTTTCCATGTGCCACAGCGGACAGGACCAGAATCCAGCAAGTTAACAACAAACAGATGAGTGCCACTGTAAAGAAAAAATATTAAAACAATGTGGCTTCTGCTACTTTAAAACAAACAAACAAAAACCAAGTGATGTCATATGAGAGAATTCATTTTGCAAGGGGAAACAAAGCAAAAACCTGGAATAACGGTAGTGTCCCACATATCAGGCTCTCATTGATCTCCGTATGGCCAGCTGATATCCCAGGCCAGTTCCACCGGTTAGGGCTCCCCCAAACCAGAGGCTTTTGAAAAAAGTTTCTTATTCTGTTTCTGCATCTGTCACTCCTAAAAGATATAGTGATCCAAAGCTTATCACTAGAAGACTGGTAGAGGGAGGATGAGGGACAGAGAAGCAGTGACCAAAAACTTTACAATAAACTGATCAGCACTTTTATGTCTGAAAAAGTGGAAGACAGGGATCCATTATTTAGAAGCTCTTCTTTGGGAACCTGGGTGGCTCAGTCAGTTAAGCGTGGCTTCAGCTCAGGTCATGATCTCGTGGTTAGTGAGTTTGAGCCCAGCATGATGGGGCTCTGTGCTGACAGCTCAGAGCCTTGAGCCTGCTTCAGATTCTGTGTCTCCCTCTCTCTCTCTCTGCCCCTCTTCTGCTCATGCTCTCTCTCTCTCTCTCTCTCTCTCTCTCTCTCAAAGTTAAACAAACATTAAAGAAGTTCTCTTTTAAGTTTCTTTTGATTCCCGATAGAGTACATTACCAGTATAATTGAATTATTCACATGAAAACTAATCAGTATCAGCTTCTCTGTATTCTGTAAGGAACTTATAAAATGAATCATCTTGAATATTTTCTAAACACAAAATCACAATTTATGAATATTAACCTTAAAAATGTACTTGAGAATGACTGCTCCAATAAATTAGAATTTTTTTCAAAGAACAGATCACAAGGAATTCCACTCTTTCCCCAGAGTTTCTGTAACTTTGAGGGAGAGACATATAGAAAATCTATTTTATGAAAATGATTTAAGAAATCAGTGTATATTTATCAGCCAAGAGCTTATATGGAGAATTTCTCAAGAAATCCAGAGATCAGATATCAGGATGCTACCCACTGCTTGCTGACAATGTCCTATAAGTTGAACATAGTAATACCTCAGTTTTACAGAGGGAAGAAATAAAGTACCAAAAGGCTTGAATGATTCACTTCTAGTGGGAAAAAAAAGTTAAGGACAAATGAAATGTGGTCCAGATAATCCTCAAATCCTCACACCCATAAAACAACTTGTGTTTGTTTTAAGAGAAAGACCATGTCCATTCTGTTCTCCTTTCTCTTCAACAACTAATTTTTATTTTTAAATAATAAAATTATATGTCTTGTAAATTAATATTTATTTTTACAGATAATGACCACTATGAATATCACTTAAATCTGCAACTATTTTTTTTTATTAACTTTATTTTTTGCATTACAGAGGCAATACTTTTTTAGGGATAAGATAGATATTCTAATTCAACATGAATCTTCTTAAGTCCTAAAAACTTAACAAAGGAATTGTGTTAGGAATCTTTGGGGTGCAAGCCATAAAAATCCAACTCAACTGACTTAGGCCAAAGGAGATTTTATTGGGAGGATATCACAGTATTTTCATGTGGGATTCAGGGCTGAGATTTTATGCAGCTCACCCCCAGGGACAAGGAAAATTGGCTCTTTCCCTCACTTTTGTGCACTCTGGTTCAGTTTCAACCTCCTTCACTAGAGCTGGCACTTTCTCACATGGTGGTCACCAGCAGCCTCCAAGCCCCCCACCCCATGGCCTCTACCATCAGGCAATACTCATCCACTTCTTTTGTTTTACTTCAAAAGCTCCTAGGACAAGCTGATCAATCTGCCTTGATCTAGGTGACTCTATCCAGGGAGGTGGGGCATCTGTATTGGCAGACTCTACCCTAAGGGTATGGTTAGAATCTAGGTGGACATAATTATCAAATAAAAAAGAGGCGGGGGAAGATACTGAGAGCTAACTGGACAGACAAACCAAGAATAATCAAGTAAAACAAAAACTTGCATGGATTCTAAAAGTTCAGGTAATGACAGAAAGTTGAGGTGGCACAAGACAGAATGCTAGAAATTGGCCTTAGGCATTCTTCAATATATTTTTCTTGCATTTCTATTTCCCAGTCAAAACTATGAATATATAACTCTTAAACTTGATAACACACCATTTTCTCTCTCCTTTCTCTCAAAGCGTCAGAATTGTTTTGGAGTCGTGTTACTTTTCGGGTTCAGATCTTCAAGTGTGCATATTCTTCTTTCAGGGTCACAACGTTCTCCTCAGGGCTTTGAGATTCGGATACAATTTACAGTTCATACCCTTTTTCAACTGCGACATTTTCGTGCTTAAATCCAGGAACGTTCTGGCCAGCTGGTGGTTTTGGAAATGCATTTCCAGCTAAAAGTTAGAAAAAGAATAAGGATTTTTATTAGCCTGAGATAACGGATCAAATGAAACTGCTTTCTGCACAGGAAAAATAAGGACTTTGTAGGAAAGGAAAATAAGATATCAAGAAAGATGTATTTCTCATCTTATTCTCCATTTCTGACTGTTTGGCCTGGCTATAAAACTGACTTTCTATGCGACAAGGTAAAATCCAGATATACAAATAGCTTTTGAAATGGCCTTGAAATGAAAACAAAAATAGCTGACGCACAAAGCTGTCCATATGAAAAATTCCTGTGCACGGACGGCTGTTTTCAAGCAATGGCGTGTGATCTGCAATGAAATCATTTATCTTTATGAGCTTTCTGAGCCACAGGATAGCTGCCCAGGGCCACCTGAGCTCTCAGGACCTGGGCCCATTTACTTGGGTACTTGTCATTTCAAGTTTTTAGGATTTTAAATGGTCACCCTGCTGAGCAAAACCATTTAACGACACCTTAGAGGCACATGTGCAGTTATATGTACTTATATAATCTAACAATTTTCACTCTAGAGTGAAATCTGTTATACAGCAAGACTGATTTATACCCTCCTCCAGTGGGGGTTTATGAAGGTCCTCATGTATTAAAAAATAAATCTCTAGGGCAGTTTACCTATAAGACTGCCCAACAAAGCTTAGTCCAACATAATCTTTATTTTGTGGTTGAAAACTAATAATTAAATGTTTGCAAATTTCTTCAATTAGGGCCTTGTTTAATACAGGAGGACCCTGTTCTTGGCTTAAAACCCTCAGCAACTCACCAACAGAACCACCCCAGGACAAACCAGCGTGTTCCATTAGTAAAAAGCAAATACTGGTCTCCCCCACCCCAATTTCCAAAGTAAAATCATTGGATAAAAATTTTTTTCAGTTTCCTCTGCCATGGTTTTTTGTTTGTTTTTTTTTTATTCTTCAGCACCTGGAACCACTTTTCTGATAGCGAGAGAATTCGCAAAGGACAAAGTAAATGAACATACAGCAGCTAAGAGTAACACAGTGAGCCACACAGAAAGCCCCTGCCCCTTGTCTCCAGGGAGCCTCAGTTCTCCAGTACCGCACAGGTGCTCTCCAGTCCTGCCCTAGTCTTCTAGCTTCATTTCCCGCACTTGTCTCCACACCAGCCCCCACTGCAGCTGGTCAGAAGTGTACCTTATGCACATACATATTTTGCCTACAATTTTAGGTATATGGAACTCCCAAAATTCAGACCCTAGAAATCAATGCATCCTAAGAAGACCAAACAGCAAATAATAGCATAACTGACAAATAGCAACACGTCTCTAAATTAACTGAACCTGTTCACCATTGTTCCTTACACAAATACCACCCTAACACATGACACATGGACATATGCATATGGTTGTGTGTGGATTCCTACAGAAATCTGGTAACAGCCTTTTATCAGAAACTGCTTCTTCTAGTGGTGATGGTGTTAAGGTAAAGCAACCAGACCCTTTTGCCTCTTCCTCATGACCAGTCGTACACCTTGGTGAAATGGTTGATCAAGATGTTGACCATGGTCTAGAACCCAAGAACAGAATATCTGTGTATGTGTGAAAATTGCTGGCTTCTTTCTGGGAGAAAAAAAAAAAAAAACCTTGATCTTTCATACCTGTGTATTTGTCATTCTGGGTTTTGTTTTTGTTTTTGTTTTCTTGGTACCGTTTCCAAGGTCTATAATAATAATTATGATAATAAAGAGGCGCCTGGGTGGCTCAGTAGGTTGAGCGTCAGACTTAGGCTCAGGTCATGATCTCACGGTTCGTGGGTTCGAGCCCCATGTCGGAGAGCCTGGAGCCTGTTTCCGATTCTGTGCCTCCCTCTATCTTCCCCTTTCCCGCTCTTACTCTCTCTGTGTCTCTCAAAAAATGAATAAACGTTAAAATTTTTTTAAAAATAATAATTATCATAATAGCTGCTGAATAGTGCCTATGTTCTAGATGCTTATATAACATTATCTCATATAATCCTAATGGCAGTCCTATGAGGTTATTATCTCTATTTTATATACAAGTAAACTGAAACCCAAAGTTGCTCATTACCATTCCTGAAGTCCTAGACCCAGTAGGAACTAGAAGAGCATGTAAATGTTAATGCTGGGATTTGAACCCTCATCTGTTTGGAATTTTATTCTCCACCTCCTCCCCACCCCCACAGGGAGCTTTCCATATGGCAGAAAAATATAGAACAAGTTGGAGGGGTTGGTCACTGGGGTCTTGGGTGTGTCTCTAGTAGACTCCGCCCCGGGCAGGTGCCATCACCCCGGGTCCCGAAGGCCCTCCTCGCTCCAGGCTGCCGCTGGGAGGTGGGTGCGTGAGCACCGAGTCGGGACGGAAGCCGGGGGCCGGCGCCAGAAGACCGACGGCCAGTGCCCAGCTCGACCTCGCTGCGCGCTCTCATCTCTTCCTCTCCGGGAAAAGCTCCCCGCGGCCTCTCAAGTCCTCAAATGGACCACAAGGCTCTGGTGCCCGAGGGGAGGAGGAAGGCGACGGTGTCCCCGAGAGCCTGTCGCCGACGCGCGCTCTCACCAGCTCGGCTCGCAGCCCGGCCAGGGCGCTCTAGACGCTCGGGTCTCTGCTCCTCCTGCGCCTCCGCTTCCGCCTCCGCCGGGGGGCGCCGGGAGCCCCCTCGCGGCACTGCCGGCTGGAAGGCGCCCGCCAGCAGCCGCCTGAGGTCTTCCGGCAGCCGGCATGGGGGCGACAGGGACCTCCTCCTGGCCGTCTGTGCGCTTACTGCCCCCGGGGGAGCCGCGCGTCGGGCAAGGGCCTCGGGGCCAAAGCCCAACACTGACTGGGACTCCGTGGGGTCCCCGGGAAGTCGCTTCTCTGCGGCTGCCGGAGTCCCCGGGGCCCATTCCAGAGGCGGCGGGGCCCATTCCAGGCATGTATTGCTAACCGTTGGTTTCCAAGTGCGAGAATTAGGGCGGGTGAGGGCGGGGACGGGGGTAACTAACAGAACCGACGGGACCGCTGGCAAGTGGGAAGCCGCTGTCGCTCAGCCCCTCGGAGGCGCTTCCTTTCTCCCAGACTCATCTCTGGCCTTCCTCCCATTTTAGCGGCAATCGGAGGAGGTGGTTCCCCGTAACTCCGCGAAGAGGTTGCAACTGGATCACTTCTTGCACCTTGGAGTGTCTAAGAGGAAGACTTGTATCTCTCCAGGTAGGTGGAAGTTGAGGTGCAGACGGAAGGTTTGGGACCAAACGTAGAATATCTTGCCACAAAGTCTGCCCCAGTTGCCTTGATTACTGAATACTCCATTCCTGTAAAATACGTTTTTCTGACTTTTCTCCTGTCGGTTAGGCACTGTGGCCTGGTGTTGGGGGTTTAAAGTCTAATTAGGCCCGTAACCTCTCCACAGGTGTTGCTCACAGTCTGGGAAGTTGTCTCTCCGAGTTAGTAAGAATAGCCTTTCCACGTGCCCAACAGTGCAGAAAGCACTTGATATTCAGAAACTCTGTGCTCCTTTTTATATTTGACTTTCTGCCGCTTTCAAGAAGTTTATGAAGGGGCTGAAATGAACCATGAAAATTCCTCTTACCCCAACATGTGTTGTCTCATAGTTCCCAATTCAGTGTAATCATGTGCTAGTATGACTTGTATGTCCTCTTTCAATGAGCATAATCAACTGCCTCATTTTGATCTAATGGAGAATTTCTAAAAAGGAACAATCAAAACCTTTGTGTTTTCACGAACACAGTCCCCCCACTCCCCTCCAAAAAATGTGGCAGAGATGTTCATACAGTACTCTTATCTTACTCATTTGTTCAGTAAAGATCTACAAGTGCCCTGCAACGATCTAGGTTCGTGGTAGGCATTGAAGGCAATAAGAACTATTTTTTATTAGTGCTTACGATGTGCCGGGCACTTCTCATGTACTCATTTATTCTTCACAATAGTCCTGTGAGGGAGGTACTGTTAGTTTCTGCATTTTACAGATGAGGCATCTAAGGCAGAGGCTAAGCTGTGTGCCAAAGATCGCAATGCTGGTTAAATGGTCTAGTAGGGATTTGCACCTAGGAAGGCTGCTTTGTGCTGTAAACCACTGGACCACACCTAGGTATGCACACTGCCTCCTCAAGAGGGAAAAGTAGTTGCTCAATTTATACGTTGCATGAGGTTTTCAAACTCCCTATGCTCATAAAATTCAGCTCTACTAAAATGGTTTAAGGCTTTGACTAGATAAGGAGGAATTCAGATTACCAAATTAGCCTTTGCAGCTAATTTGCCAAATTCAACATCTTAACAATAGTTTACAATCTAAGCACAAATACCTATCATTGTATGTTGTTTCATAAAGATTCTCTAGAAATATTCGAAGATGGGATCTAGTGATGGGGATTGTGAAAATCCTTAAGGTCTGTGAGGAACCGACAGAGTATATAAATTTAGGGTATTTTTGTTTGGTGGGTTTTTTGTTTGTTATGGTGATAGGAAGTGGGGCTTGAAAATAAGCACTGGTCAATGTACAGTATAAATGTTTAAAATGAGTTTTCTGCCATGATTTTTCACTTCTGTTTCCAGATCATTTACTTCAACAAGAACTTCAGGTAAGTTTGACTTACTTCAACAGCAAACGGAGCCTATTTGTTCAGTGTTAAGTATTGTACCATGAATAAGACACAGATTTTACCCTCCAGAAGCTAAAACCTGGAGGAGCAAATTCATTTATTCATTCTGCAATATTTAATCAATGTCTTATTATATACCAGGCATTATACAAGGTGCTCAGGCTGGAAAGGTAAACCAGAAAGACAAAATGGTATTTTAAAATAGACTGGAGTTATCAAAAATTAATAATTTCCTTCCATAGATTTTTTCAGCTACAGTGTATCTTGAATTTTACAATTTTTTTGGTAGAAGTGAATTGAAGCATTGGTGAGTTAGAGTGATTATAACATGCAGAGACATTTTAGTTAGGAAATGTAGTTATCCGTTGCTGTATTACAAATCACCCCCAAATTTATTGGCTTAAAGCAACAATAAATGTTTATTATCTCTCACATTTTCTGTGAGAAGAATTTGAAAAAAGCTAAGGTTATGATCTGAGACTTTCATAGCATGGTAGTCAAATGTCACCAAAACTGTGGTCATTTGAAGCTGGATGTGATTGGGGTTGGTGGATGATCTATGTGGAAGATGTATCACTCACATGGCAGGCATTGGTGCTGATGGTGAGCAGGTGATCTCATTCCTCTCCTTGGGAACCCTTTCCCAGAACTGCTTGAGTGTCCTCATACTATGGTGCCCACCCTCCCTTAGAACAAGACAGATCAAGAATAAGCCAGATAGAAGCTCTTTGTTTCCTGAACTACATTTTTATGACTAGTCTTAGAAGTTACACATATTCACTTCCACCACTGTTTATTCTGTTTATTAGAATAAAGTCTTTAAGTCTGGACTACATTCAAATGGAGGGAAATTAGGCTCCACCTTTTCAAGTGTCTCAAAAACTTTGCAGATATATTTTTAATTTTCCATGGGAAAAATATATGCAAACGATTCAAATGACTGCTGACTTCGTGTTAGAAAAATTGAAAGCTAGAAGATATTAGGACAATACTTTTTAGATTTAGAAAGGAAAAATTCGGGCTACCTGGGTGACTCAGTTGGTTGAGCATCCAACTCTTGATTTCAGCTCAGGTCATGATCCCAGGGTCATGGGATCGAGCCCTGTCTTGGGCTTAATGCTGAGTGTGGAGCCTGCTTAAGATTCTCTCTCTCTCTCTCTCTCTCTCTCTCTCTCTCTCTCTCTCTCTCCCCCCTCCCCCTCCCCCCTCCCTCCCTCCCCCCTCCCCCTCCCTCTCTCCCTTCACCCCCCCCCGCCCCTCTCCCCTGCTCATGCTCTCTCTCTCTCTCAAAAAGAAGGGGCGCCTGGGTGACTCAGTTGATTAAGCATCCAACTTCGGCTCAGGTCATGATCTTGCAGTTTGTGAGTTCGAGCCCCACATTGGGCTCTGTGCTGTACAGCTCAGAACCTGGAGCCTGGTTCCAATTCTGTGTCTCCCTCTCTCTACCCCTCCCCTGTTCATGCTCTGTCTCTTAATAATAAATAAATGTTAAAAAAAAATTTTAAAGAAAAAAGATTTAACAGATATTTTTATATCCAGCAAAAATATCCTTCAAAGGCAAAATAAACATGTTTTGATGTAGCAGAAAACTAAGAAAATTTCTTACCAGTCTAACTGAAGGAAACACCCCAGGCTGAAGTAAAATGATAGGAGAGGAAAACTTAGACCTTTACAAAGGAAGGAGGAGCATAAGAAATTATAAATGTCTGTGTATATATATAAATGACTTTCATTCCTGTTTTTCAAAAAATATATGACTTTACACCCAACGTGGGGCTCAGACTTATGACCCCAAGATCAAGGGTCACATGTTCCATCAATTGAGCTAGCCAGCCAAATTATGAAAACAGCCCATGTCCATCAATTGCTGAATGGATAAAGAAGTTGTGAGATATATAGATAGATTATAGATATAGATATAGATATAGATATAGATATAGATATTATGGATATAGATATTATGGATATATATCTCTATATATATGTATATGTATGTATGTATATATGTATCTATATACATATATATGTATATATATATATATATATATACATATACAATGGAATATTACTCAGCCATAAAAAAGAATGAAATCTTACCATTTGCAATGAAGTAGACAGAGCTAGAAAGAACTAAGTGAAATAAGTCAGTGAGAGAAAGACAAATACCATATGATTTCACTCATATGTGGAATTTAAGAAACAAAACAATGGGCAAGGGGAAAACAAGAGGGAAGGGGGAAAACAAAGAAATAGGCTCTTAATTATAAAGAACAAACCCATGGTTACCTCTTGAGGATAAATGGAGCTATGTATTTTATGTGAAGTGGTATGGTATTGATCCTATGTGCACTGTAAAACATTAAGAGCATATATTTTATAGTCCAGAGCAACCACCAAAAAATAGTGCAAAGAGTTACAGCTAAAATACTGATAGAATGGGTATCTGTGTAGAAAATTTAAAAAAATCAACAGAAAAACTTCTGGAACTAAGAAGCAGTTACATCAAGTTGGCAGGATACAAGTAGAATATACAAAAGTTAATCACTTTCCTATATACCAGCAATGAACAAGTGGAATTTGAAATGTAAAGCACACATTACCACTTACATTAGCACCAAAAAAAAAAAAAAAAAAAAGAGAGAGAGAGAGAAATACTTAGGTATAAATCTAACAAAATATGTACAAGATCTGTATCAGAAAAACTACAAAACTGAAAAAATGAAACTTAGCTAAATAAATGGAGAGATATTCTATGTTCCTGGACAGGAATACTCAATATTGACAAGATGCCAGTTCTTCGAACTTTATCTATAGATTCAATGCAATACCAAACAAAATCTCAGCAAATTATTTTGTGCATTCCAACAAACTGGTTCTAAGTTTATACAGAATTTCAGAATACCCAGAATAGCCAACATAATATTAAAGGAGAAGAGCATAATTTGAAGACTTATACTACCTGACTATAAGACTTAATATAAAGCTACAGTAATCAAAAGAGTGTGGTATTGACAAAAGAATGGACATATAGGTCAGTGGGACAGAACAGAGAGCCCATAAATACATCCACATAAATACAGGCAGCTGATCTTTGACAAAAGAGGAAAGACAACACAATGGAGAAAATGCAGCCTTTTCAATAAATAGTCCTGGAACAACTGGACATCCATATGCCAAAAAGAAGAAAAAAAAGAATCTAGACCTAGACTTACAACCTTCACAAAAATTAATTCAAAATGGATCATAGTCCTAAATGTAAAATGCAAACTATACTACTTTTAGAAGATAAAAGAAAATTTAGATGACTTTGGATATAGTGATGACTTTTTAGATATAATATCAAAGGCACAACCCATAAAAGAAATACTAACCTGAACTTCATTAAAATTAAAGAAACTTCTGCTTTGTGAAACACACTATCAAGAAAATGAGAAGACAAGCCACAGACTAGGAGAAAATATTTGCAAAATATGTATCTGATAAAAGTCTGTGATCCAAAATATGCAAATCACTCTTAAAATTCAACAATAAGAAAATAACCCAGTTAAAAAGTGGGTAAAAGACCTGGGCACCTCATCAAAGATACACAGAAAACAAGCATATAAGAAGATGCTCATTGCATGTCATTATGGAATTGCAAATTAAAACAGAATTGAGATATCAATATCCACTGATTAGAATGGCCAAAATCAAAAACACTGACAACACCAAATTCTGGCAAGCATGTGGTACAATAGGCACCTTCATTCATTGATGCTGGGAATGCAAAATGGTAAAGCCACTTTGGAAAATAGTTTGGCAATTTCCTACAAAACTGAGTGTACTCTTACCAGATAATCCACCAGTAATGCTCCTCAGTATTTGTATGAAGAAGTTAAAAATACATCCACACAAAAACCTGAACATAAATGTTTTTAGCAGCTTTCTTCATAATTGCCAATATTTGCGAACAGCCAAGATATCATATAGTAGGTAGATGGACAAATTGTGGTACACTCAGGTAATGGAATATTATTCAGCTAAAAAGAAATAAGCTATCAAGCCATGAAAAGACATAGAGGAACCTTAAATCCATATTGCTAATTGAAAGAACCCAATCTGAAAAGGGTGTATACTGTATAATTCCAATTCTATAACATTCTGGAAAAGGCAAAATTATGGAGACAGTAAACAGATCAGTGGTTGCAGGAGTTGGAGCGGGAGGGATGACTAGGCAGAGCATATTGACTTTTAGGGCAGTGAAACTATTCTGTATGATACTTCAATGGTGGATGCGTGTCATTATACCTTTGTCAAAATTCATAGAATGTATAACATCAAGAGTGAACCCTAATGTAAACTATGGGTTTTGGGTGATAATGATGTGTCAGTATAAGTTCATCAGTTGTAACAAATGTACCATTTTGGTGAAAGATGTTGATAGTGGGGAGTTTATGTAGCTGGAGAGAGGCAGGAGTACTGGAGACTCTTTGTACTTTTGGCTTAATTTGTGAATCTAAAACTGCTCTAAAAATAAAGTCTGTTTTTTTAAGCCATTAGGTAAACTAAAACGGTTTTCTAAAAACATTAAATTAATCCAAAATGAGGTAGGAAATGGGTTACAGAGAATCAAAACAGAAAGGGAACAAACATAAAACAAGTAAAACGATCTAAATTAGATCATATCAAAAATTACATTAAATATTAATGTACTAAATATTCCAACTAAAAGGTAGAGATGACAAAAGCAAGAAACAAATATATTCTTCCTAAAAGAGATGCAGTTTGTTTTTAATTACTTTTTTTACAGGGGAGATGCACTTTAGATACAAAGATACAACTTCTGTGTCTTGTAAAGATAGAGTAACATGAACTAGATTTATCCTCAATTCTGAAACAACCAAGAAACACAAAATATATGATAGAACAGACTTTATGACACTGGATATCAGGCAAAGAAGGACAGTGGTCCCTGAAGGAAGTTTTTGTGAGCATCCTTCTGAGCCTTGCTTACTGATTCCTCTCATCTTTGAGTTTTTTATATTTAGAATGTTTTCATGTTTTCTTCTTGTATCTCTTCTCTTTTCTTTCTCTCCTCACTGCATAGTGACTTCATCTTGTTTTATGGCTTTTATTACTATCTATATGGTATGCCAACATCTCAAACTTTTATCTTTAGGTCAGATCACTCTTCTAACTCTATCTTTACCCTTGGATTTTCAGCTTAATATATCTCACTCTTAAATCTTGGTTCCCCACATCCCTTATATATATTCTAATTTCAGTCCCCCAGCCCCATAGAATGGAAATTCAATTCTGTCAGTTACTCAGAATACAAAATTTGGAATCACCCACAATTTACTTCTCCCTCTTTCACCCTACATGCAATTTATCAACATGGCTGTACTTTATGAAAGATCCCAAATCAAAGAGTGTCTAACTGCTACCATTCTAGACTAATCTTCCCACTCCCTGTTATCTAGACTATTGGCATAGGGTCTTACCCTACATAATTGCCCTTTTTTTTCTTCCCTACATTGTTCACCTTGAAGAAGATCATGCCACCTCATTCAAAATCTTCAGTGTGTTCCCATCTTAGAATAAAGTCCAATGTTCTGCCATAGCCTACAAGGTTCTTCCTAATTCACCCCATATGGCATTTCTTCCATTTCTCTGATCTCATCTCCTTCTTCTCTTTCCTTCACTTACTCCACCCCAGCCACCTGGTCTCTATGCTGTTCTCATCTCAGTGCTTTTGAATTTGTTGTTCCTTTTGCCTAGAATTCTCTTTTCCCAGTTATGTGGATGGCTAGTTCCCTTACTGTGTTCAGGTCTGTGCTCAAATATTGCCTCATCAGAGAGGCTTTCCCTGATCTAGTGTATATACATGCCTCCATTTTCGTCATTCTTTGTGTCTTTATCCTGCTTTTTCTCTCTTAACACACCAACTGTCATATATTTGTTTCCTATTCTATTGTTTATTTTCTCCTAATAGAACATAATCTCCATGAGAACAGATATTTTCTTGTTAACTATATCCCCCATGCCTAAAATGGTACCTACACTTAATAGGCACTACATAAAATTTTGTTAAGTGAATGAAAAAGAGAGAAGGAAAGAGAAAGAAAACAGCAGAATAGTGGGAAAGGAGGAAGGGGAAACAGAAGGAGGAAGGCACTGACTAGGCTAGCACCTGAAGCAAACATGTGTAAGTTAATGAAATTTTCCACAGTGAGTCCAAAATGGTAAGTCAGGCTTGCTTGAAAAGAGTACAGTATCTTCTAATGAAAAGAAAAAGAACTGGCCTTGAAGCATATTTTATCAGTGTACTTGTATAAAGTGGATCACATGATTCATTGAGAGGTCATGACATCAACTCCAAATGCAACAAGCTGTCAGTCTCTGAACTCAGCAGTCTCAGCCAACTTTCAGAAATCATGTAATATCTGGAATTATGTGGTCTGTATGTCTCTTTTTCATTTTTGCTTCTTAAGGACAGTTTCTGGATCTTCATCACCTTTTCTTCCTCTCTAGAAACTAGCACAATGTTAGCATAAAAGATACACGTAAATATTGGTTAAACTGATTGATATAGCAGGGGCAATTAACATTCATAGAGCATTTCTTAAGCATTAGATAGATGTGGACACAGATACAAGTACAGATGCAGATATATATGTGTATACACACACACACACACACACACACACACACACACAAATATAGATGTAGCATACAGATGCCCTACAGATATGGCACAGATACAGATAGGTATACAATTCATTTAATCACAAAAATTCTGTGTTAGATTGTTTTGTTTGTTTTGTTTTGTTTTGTTTTCAGATGGAAACCTGAGGTTCAAAGAAAGTAAGAAACTTGCCGAAGGTCACATAGTAGGCAGGGAAACAGCTGAGGTAGGATTTGACTCCAGGTCCAGGTGGCTCCAAGGGTTATGCTCTTTCCCTTATACCACATCAAGCCTTAAAACTCAGCTAAAGGAGGTTGAAAGTTAAATTTTGTTTATTCCTATTACCTAGACCAATCTTCCTTAGCTCCCTTCCTAATTCATGCAGAACAGCAGCCAAACAAAAGCCTGAAACTCCTTACACAAAAGCCCAATTGTCTCTCTGCATCTTCTTACATAAATTCATCATTTAATATCTACCTTTGTTGCAACTCATTTCTTATCTTTTTTTCCTGCCTGTTCACCTTTCCCTAGGAAACCTAGTCCCCAGTTCTTTTATGTGTTCTTTTTTTTTTAATTTTTTTTAACGTTTATTTATTTTTGAGACAGAGAGAGACAAAGCATGAACGGGGGAGGGTCAGAGAGAGGGAAACACAGAATCCGAAATAGGCTCCAGGCTCTGAGCTGTCAGCACAGAGCCCGACGCAGGGCTCGAACTCACGGACCGCGAGATCATGACCTGAGCCAAAGTCAGCCGCTCAACCGACTGAGCCACCCAGGTGCACCTTTTATGTGTTCTTTAGCTGTGCCTTAGGAACCTTAGATCTAATTCCACTTCTTTGCCTCGTCTTCAACCATCCCTTGACAATTATTCTTTTGAGCAATGGGCCCTGTGTTTTCCAACTGCAAACAGAATGTCTCTGAGTGCTCTGTGCAAAAAGAAAAAAAAAATATTTCTCTAGGCATCAGAGAGAGGAAATTTTCCTTATAAGGCTTAAAACAAATACTTGTAATTTTTTCAGTGAACAGTTTAGTGGCTTGAGCCATTTGAAAGTGTTTGGGGAACACAGTCATGTTGTCTTGCGGCTGGCAAAAATTCCTTATTGGTTATGGAATGTCCAAAATGTAGTCATTGTCTTTCTAGGACAGTTTTCTAGAACTCTGAAGTCAAATGCTGGTTTCAAATCCCAGTTTCACATTTTGCTAGCCACGTGACTTTGTATAAGTGTCTGGGTTGATTTGTTCACAAGTAAAATGAGAATAATCTTTTCTTTCTCACTTGGTTGCTGAGTAGATTAAAGTACCCAAGAGTGCACTGAACCAAATAGGACCTTTATAAATGTGGTTCTTCCATCTGACATAAGGGATGTGAGTAGGGTTCTTGCCATAGGCACATGTTTCTGAACATTGCATCAATGAACATCACAGTACTATGTGATCTGAAAGATCCAGGAGAATTGGTGTTAGGATTACGAGGGAAACTGAATGAGGTCTGACCTACAACAGTGAAATTGAGTTGGACAATGCCCATTCCAGTGGGTTGGATGACCATTTTAAATTGTCAGTGATCATATAGGACACATTTAATCATGCCCATCGCATCTTCTAACTGTGTATGGTAAGTTGTGTTACTGTTCAAGATATTCTCTGTCTCTTATGTCAGGAAGATCATATTTCTCCACTCCACTGACCTCAAGCTTGGTCACAGGATTTGCTTAACTCAGTAAACTGTGAGCAGAAGGACATATGCAGTTTCCCAGTGACATCTTTGGTGCCATCACACAATCCACCTTTTCTTTTCCTTCAGTGTCTTAGGGCAGGCAGCTCCTTCATCCTGGGTCCTGAAATGAAGATAGCATCAAGCAGAGTGGAAGCTGGCCTGTCATGAATATATAGCTTGATTGAGAAATAAACATATGTAGTAATTCAAGGAGGTTAGGATGTTTGCTTTCTTGAAAGCCCTGGTATCAGTTTCTCTTTTTGATTTATTTCCTTTTCTGAAAGTAGTATGCAAAAGTAAGCATCCAGAAGACTGAGTTTTATCTAGTAAATAGAAGTTTTACTGAATAGTTTCTGTAGAGATGCACAGAAGCTTATTTGCCTCAAACAAGAAAAATCTAGTTCTTGGAAGGTACAAAGCATTTCTAGTATCTGTCCAAATACATTTGCTCTTTTATTAGATGAATTCAAATGACTTATGAAAGTCATGTATGAAATATAGATAACAGTAACTTTTTTATTGACAGAGAATATATTAAAGCTCATATTCAGGATACTGTATAATTTTAGACTGTCAGTTTATAGTCTGAAAAGAATATCACAACTTCATTTCTATAGCAAGTATAAAAAGAGATATGTTTCTTTTAATATAGGATTGGCTGTTTATCTTCTCTTCATGCTCTGTATCTTGAAGACATTTCAATTACAGCCTTTTTCTAAGATTCAACTAAACATGACACCAGAAAATCATAGAAACTAGAAAACTTACGGCACTTTTCTGTAGGGCCTCTTGTGTACTGTGACATTCAAGAGTTTTGAGACATAGAATAAATGTCAAATTTGTCCAAACAGCTTTAATAAATATATTTTAGAATAAGATATACAAGTTAACTATTTTCTTTGGCAATTTCAATTATAAGAATAGTTATTAGTACTCAAGAAGCAATATCTGCTGGAAAACATTGCTACCTCATTTTAAGATTTAATTTTCTTTTCAGTAAAATAAAAATATTATGGAATCATCATAAACGTTTGTTGAACTGTACTTAGTGCAACGCACCATTCAAAGAATACCCAAGCCAGGAAGTATGTTAACAAATGCATTCCTTTTGTAACTGATGACACAACTTGATTGAAATGGTGATAACTGACAGAAATGGTTTTAGTATTGGAGGTGGGCAGCCGTTAAAATGGTCTTTTGGAATGGGATGTTATTTATAAGATTAGATTTACAAAAAGAGTGAATTTTATCTCCTTTCTTGCTTGTTCTGAAGAAAGCCAGCTGTTGTACAGTGAGCTGATCTATGGAGAGGCCCATGTAGCAAGGAATAGAGGGAGGCCCCTGGTCAGGAGCCACTGAGAAACTGAAGTCTTCAATCCAGTAGCCATGAGGGACTGAATCTTGGCACAACCATGTGCATGAGCTTGAACGACAATCCTCCCCCAGTCAAGCCTCCAAATGACACTGTAGCTCCACCCAACACCTTGATTGCATCCTTACAAGAGAATACGAAATCCCTGAACACAGAAATTTCAAGATAATAAATATTTATTATTTTAAGCTTGTAAAGTTTAACTTTTTTAATTAAAAACAAACTTTATTGAGATGTGACTGACATGCAAAAAATTGAACATATTTAATGTGTACAACTTGATGAGTTTGGACTTAAGTATATGCTCATGAGACCATCACCACAATCTATGCCATAAACATATCCATCACCTCCAAAAATTTACTCCTTTCCTCTTTTATTATTTGTGATAAGAACACTTAACATATGATCTACTCTCATCAAAATTTTAAGTGTTTGGATTAATTATAGGATTAAGTTTGGATTAAGTAAGTATAGGATTATTAACTATAAGCTTTATGCTGTACAGTGGATCTTGAGGATTTATTCATCTTATATAAAGGAAACTGTGTATGCCATATACCCCATTGCCCACTCCTCTAGCCCCTGAACACCACCATTCTACTCTCTGTTTTTGAGTTTGACTATTTTAGGTTCCTCATAAGTGGTATTATGTAGAATATGTCCTTCTGTCTCCGGTTTATTTCACTTAGCATGATGTCTTCCAGGTTCATCTGTGGTAGGTTCATCTGTGTTGTCACAAATGGCAGGATTTTCTTCTCATGACTAAATAATATTCCTGTGTGTCTGTGTGTGTGTGTGTGTGTGTGTGTGTGTGTGTACACTACATTTTTTTTATCCATCTATCTATTAATGGGCATAAAGGTTGCTACCGTGTCTTGGCTATTGTGAATAATGCTGCAGTGAACATGGGAGTGCAGATATCACTTTCAGAGCCTGATTTAACTTCCTTTGTGTACATACCCAGAAGCGGGATTGCCAGATCATAATGTAGTTCTATTTTTAATTTTTTGAGGAACCTCCATTACTGTTTTTCCATAATGGCTATAACAATTTACATACCCACCAACAGTGTACAAGGGTTCCCTTTTTGCAACACTCCTGCCAACACTTGTTATCTTTGTTTTTGTTTTGATAATAGCCATCTTAACATGTGTGAAGTTTTATCTCATTGTGGTTTTGTTTGTATTTCCCTGAGGATTAGTGATGTTGAGCACCTTTTCATATTCTTGTTGGTCATTTGAATGTCTTCTTTGAAGAAATGTCTATTCACTTCCTTTGTTTATTTTTTAATTAGGCTATTTTGGCTTTTGCTGTTGAGTTGTATAAGTTCCTTATATTTTTTCAATATTAATCCTCTGTCAGATGTATAGTTTGCAAATATTTTCTCTGATTCCATAGGTTGTCTTTACATAGTGTTGATTGTTTTCTTTGCTGTGCAGAAGCTTTTCAGTTTGATGTAATCCCTTTTGTCTATTTTTGGTTTTCTTGCCAATGTTTCTGGTGTAATATCCAAGAAATCATTGCCAAGACCAATGTCAAGAAGCTTTGCCCCTATGTTTTCTTCTATGAGTTTTGTGGTTTCAGGTCTAACACTTAAGTCTTTAATCTATTTTGAATTAACTCTTGTGTATGGTGTAAAATAAGGGTCCAATTTTATTCTTTTACATGTAGATACCCAGTTTTCCCAACACCATTTATTGAAGAAACTATCCTTTCTCCATTATGCATTCTTGGCACCCTTGTTGAAGACAAGTTGTTCATTATCTACATGTTTATTTATAAGCTCTCTATCTGTTCCATCAATCTATATGTCTGCTTTTATATCAGTACCATACTGTTTTGATTATGTAGCTTTATAATATGTTTTGATATCAGGAAGTATGCCTCCAGCTTTGTTGTTCTTGCCCAAAATTGCTTTCGCTATTTTGGGTCTGTTGTGATTTAACATGAATGTTAGGATTTTTTTTCTTTTTCTCTAAAAAATGCTGTTGAGATTTTTTTTAATTCTAGTTAGTTAACATACATATAATATTCGTTTCAAGTGTACAATATAGTGACTTCAGCACTTCCATAAAACACCTTGTGCTCTTCACACGGCAAGTGCTCTCCTTAATCCCCATCACCTATCTTAGCCATCCCCCACCCAGCTTCCTTCTGGTAATCATCAGTTTGTTCTCTATAGTTGAGAGTCTGTTTTTTGGTTTGCCTCCCTCTCTTCCCCCCCCCCCTTTGTTTTGTTTCTTAAACTCCACATATGAGTGAAATAATACGGAATTTGTTTTTCTCTGACTTATTTCGCTTAGCAAAATGCTCTCTAGCTCTATCCATGTTGTTGCAAATGGCAAGATTTCATTCTTTTTTATGACTGAATAATATTCCATTATATATACATACATACCACATCTTCTTTATCCATGCATCAGTTGATGGACATTTGGGCTCTGTCCACAATTTGGCTATGGTAGATAATACTGCTATAAACATCAGGATGCATGTATCCCTTTGAATTAACATTTTTTTATTCTTTTGGTGAATACCTAAGAGTGCAATTGCCAGATGGTAAATTAGTTCTATTTTTAACTTTTTGAGGAAACTCTGTACTGTTTTTCCAGAGCAGCTGTACCAGTTTGCATTCCACCAACAGTACAAGAGTATTCCCTTTCTCCACATCCTCACCAGCACTTATTATTTCTTGTATCATTGATTTTATACATTCTGACAGGTATGAAGTGATATCTCATTGTAGTTTTGATTTGTATTTGCCTGATGATGAGTGATGTTGATCATCTTTTCATGTGTCTGTTAGCCATCTCTGTGTCTTCTTTAGAAAAATGTCTATTCATGCCCACTTTTAATTGCATTATTTGTTTTTTGAGTGTTGAGTTTTATAAGTTTTTTATGTATTTTGGATACTAACTTTATTGGATATGTCATTTGCAAATATCTTCTCTCCTTCCATAGACTGCCTTTCAGTTTTATTTATTGTCTCTTTTGCTGTGCAGAAGCTTTTTACCTTAATGAGGTCCCAATAGTTTATTTTTGCTTTTGTTTCCCTTGCCTCCAGAGAGGCACCTAGAAAGAAGCTGCTACAACCAATGTCAAAGAGTTTACTGCCTGTGTTCTCCTCTAAGATTTTTATGGTTTGAATTGAAGTCTCACACTTAGGTCTCTCAACTATTTTGAATTTATTTTTGTGTGTGGTATAAGAAAGTGGTCCGATTTCATTCTTTTGCATGTTGCTTGCTTTCTAGTTTTCCCAAAACTGTTTGTTGAAGAGGCTATTTTTTTCCCATTAGAGACTCTTGCTTGCTTTGCTGAAGATTAATTGACCATATACTTGTGGGTGCTATTGGGATTTTGATAAAGATTGCATTGAGTCTATACATCATTTTAGGTTATATGGACTTTTTAACATACTGATTCTTCCAGTCCATAAACAAAGAATGTCTTCCCATTTATGTCTGTGTTCTTTAATATTTTCATCAGTGTTTTATACTTTTCAGTATACAGATATTTTACCTCCTTCATTTAGTTTATTGCTAAGTATTTTTTTATGCTATTGTAAATGGGAGTGTCTTCCAAATTTCTTTTTCAGATAGATCACTGTTACTGTATAGAAATGCAACTGATCTTTGTATGTTGATTTTGTATCCTGAAACTTTGCTGAATTCATTTATTAATTCAAGTAGTATTTTGTGTGTTTGTGGAGTCTTTAGAGTTTTCTACATATAAGGTCATGTCATATGCAAACAGATAATTTTACTTGTTCCTTTCCAGTTTGGATAATTTTCTTTCTTTTTCTCACCTAGTATCTCTGGCTAGGACTTCCAGTATGATGTTGAATAGAAGTGGTGAGAGTGGGCATCCCTGCCCTGTTCCATATTCTATAGGGAAGTGATCAGCTTTTCACCACTGAGTATCATGTTAGCTGTGGGCTTTTATATATGGCCTTTATTATGTTTAGGAAAGTTCTTCCTATACTTGATTTGTTGAGAGCTTTTATCATGGAAAGGTTTTAAATTTTGTCAGGTTTTATCTGTATCTATTGAAATGATCATGTAATTTTTATGCTTCATTCTATCAATGTGGTATACCATATTGATTGATTTGCATATATTGAACCATCCATGCTTCCCAGGGGTAAATCTGCTTGGCCATGGTATATAATCCTTTTAGTTTGCTCTTTAATTCCCCTTGCTAATATTGTGTTGAGGATTTTTGTATCCAGGTTCATCAGAGATATTCGTCTATAATTTTCTTTTCACGTGGTATCTTTGTCTTGGTTTGACATCAGTGTGATTCTGACCTCATAAAATGAGTTTGGAAGTGTTCCTTTCTATATTTTGTAAGAGTTTAAGAAGGATTGGTATTCTTTAAACATTTAATAGAATTCATCTGTAAAGCCATATGATCCTGGGCTTTTCTTTGTTGGGAGGATTTTGATGACTAATTCAATCTCCGTATTTATTATTGGTCTGTTTTGGTTTTCTATTTCTTCTTGATTCAGTCTTGGCAGGTTGTATGTTTCTAGGAATATATCTGTTTCTCCTAGGTTGTCCAATTTTATGGCATATAATTCATATTTGCTTATGATCTTTTTTTTATATCTGTGGTATTGATTATGCAGTTTCTTCTTCCATTTCTCATTAATTTGTTTGAGTCTTCTCTAATTTTTTCTCATTCTAGCTAAGGATGTGTTGAATTTATCTTTTAAAGAAAGTAAATCTTAGTTTTGTTGATTTTTTCTATTCTCTTTCATTTTTCTGCTTTAATCCTTATTATTTCCTTCTTTATGTTAAATTTGGGCTTGATTTGTTCTTTTTTTAGTCTGTAAGGGTAAAAATTTAGGTTATTTCAATCTTCTTTTTAAGGTAGGCATTTATCACTATCAGATTCCTTCTTAGAACTTATTTTGCTACATTTCCCAAGTTTGTATATGTTGTGTTGAGATATTTTCTCATTTCCTTTTTGATTTCTTCTTTGACCCATTGGATATTCAATAATATGTTAATTTATATGTGTTTCTGAGTTTTTCCATTTTCATATTGTTTTTTAAATTCTGGTTTCAATCCATTTTGGTCATAAAAGATGCTTGGAATTATATCAGTATTCTTAAATTTGTTAAGTCTTGTCTTATAATCTAGCATGTGATCTATTCTAAAGAATGTTCCATGTGAGCTTAAGAAGAATATATATTTAGAATGTTTCCTCTATATCAGTGAGGTCCATTTGGTTTGTTTTGTTCAGTTCTATTGCTATTGTTATATTCCTGTCTATTTCTCCCTTCAGATATGTCAGTATTTGCTTTAAGTATTTAGGTGCTCTAATGTTAGATTTATACATATCTGTAAGTGTTACATGTTCCTTTTGAACTGACTCTTTTATCATTGACTGATGACCTCTTTGTCTTTTGTGACAGGTTTTGACTTAAAGTCTATTTTATCTGATATAAGTATAACCATTCCTGCTCTATTTTGGTTATCCTTTGTATGGAATATCTTTTTCCATCCCTATACTTTCAGCATATGTGTTCTTAAACCTAGAGTGAGTCTTGTAGACTTCATATAATTGAATCTTATTTTTTCATCCCTTCAGCCATTATTTATCTTTTGATTGGTGACATAGAAAGTAATTATTGATTGGTAAGAACTTACTATTGTGATTTTATTCATTGTTTTTTGTATGTTTTGTAGTTCTTTTGTTCTCTTTCCCTCTTGCTGTCTTCTTTTATGATGTGATTATTTTTATTGTGCTATACTTTGATTTTTTTTCTCATGTTTTTTACGTCTATATAGGTTTTTTTATTTGTGGTTATCATAAGGCTTGCAAAAAACTTTTGGTTGTTATAACAATCTATCTTAAGCTGATAACAACTTCAATTGTATACAAAAAGTCCTACACTTTATTCCCAACCTATGTATGTTATTGATGTCATAATTTACTTTTTGTATTGTGTATCTATTAACAAATTGTTTGTGCTTATAGTTGTTAATATTTTGGTATTTTAACTCTTACATTAATGTTAAAAGTGATTTACACACCACTATTACATTATTCTCTGTTTGCCTATATATTTACCAGTACAATTTATAATTTCATAAGGTTTCATGTTGTTGTTTAACAACCTTGTTTCAACTTGAAGAACTCATTTTATTACCTCTTCTAAGGCAAGTCTTGTGGTGATGAACCTGTTCAGTTTTTGTTTGCCTAGGAAAGGTTTTACCACTCCTTTAGTTTTAAAAGAGAGTTTTGTTGGATATAACAATTCATTTCTTTCAGCATTTTGAATGTATCATTCCATTTTTTCCTGGCCTGCAAGGTTTCTGCTGAGAAATCTACTTATAGTCTTATGGGGATTCCTTTGTATGTGACTAGTAATTTTCCCCTGGCTGCTTTCAAAATTCTCTTTGTCTTCAACTTCTGACAGTTTCGCTATAATGTTTCTCATTATAGACCTCTTTAGGTTCAACCTATTTGGAACCTTTGTGCTTCATCAATACAAATGACTATTTCCCTCCTCAGATTTTATGATTTTCAGCCATTACTGTTTAAAATAAGCTTTCTGTCCCTTTCTCTTCACCTCTGGGAATCCCATGATAGGTATCTTTGTTTTTTGATGTTGTCCTATAAGTTGTATAGGCTTTCTTTACTCTTTTTTATTCTTTTTTCCTTTGTGCTTCTGACTAGATAATTTCAAATAACTCTTGCTTTGAGTTTGCTGTTTCTTATGATTGATCCAGTTTGCCATTGAAGATATTTATTGCATTTTTTCCATTCAATCTTTGTATTGTTCGGGTCCAGAATTTTGTTTTTTATGCTGTCTGTATCTTTGCTGAACTTCTCATTTTGTTCATGTATTAATTTCCTGTTTTTATTTATCTGTTTTTTTCTTGTAGCTTACTGCGCTCCTTTAAGAATTTATTTTGAGAGTCACTTGGGTGGCTCAGTTGATTAAGCATCTGACTCTTGATTTCATTCAAAAGAAATCAATTTTTTTAAGTTTATTTATTTTGAGAGAGAGAGAGAGAGCACGCACACACGAGTGTAAGTGGAGAGGGACAGGGAGAGAGGGAGAGAGAGTATCCAAGCAGGCTCAGTGCTGTCAGGATAGAGCCAGACATGGCGCTTGATTTCATGACCATGAGATCATGACTTGAGCCAAAGTCCAGTTGGATGCTTAACCAACTAAGCCACACAGGTGCCCTGAGAAATTAATTTTTAAGTCTTCTCCTGCCTTTATATTTCTTTTTTCCCAGCCAGAACCCCATGGTAAATTTGTTTCTCTAACTCATATCAGCACCATCTAGCGTTCTATACTCTGGGTCTTCTGCCAGCCCGACCCTGTCAGTCCTAACCCTAATTTAATCTATTTGTCCATTGTCTTCACTCCTGTTCCTAAGCAGTCAAGTACTGCCATGTGCCCATGTTCATCATAAATACATGATTCCCAGCCTCAGCTGTCTTTTCCATATTGTTCAATAATCCTTTAATTCACTCCATTTTGGCCATCTCAAATCCCTCACAAAAACTATTCTGGACTCTGAACACCACTCACCTTCTCTTTCTGCCTCCATTCCAATCATCCTACATATAAAGGTTTTTTTTATTTTTTTTAACATTTATTTATTTTTTTGGGAAAGAGCACAAGTGGGGGAGGGACAGAGAGAGAGGGAGACACAGAATCTGAAGCAGGCTCAAATCAAAAAGACTTGATTGCTAGAGTTCCAACAGACATTTCGGGACCATGATATTCCTTTGAAGATAGGAACCACACTCAGTATCAGAACACCGAAGGCATCCTATTCCCAAAACATTGTGGAGTCGTAACATCTGCCCAGGACTGTTCAATTTTAACAACAGATATATGCTACATTACTTGTATTATAAAAATAATAGGGATGAAGAAAAAGAAAGAGAAGCCAATCACAATCCATTCTATAACTCCCTGGGATTTCTTTACACAGAGTTCTACCTCAGTAATATTGGAGGTAGCTTGTAAAGAATGCTTATGCAGTAGTCTGAATGCATCAGTGTACTGCATTAAAATAGAGTCTAAAAGTTCAGATTCATTGTTTTGACATCTCATTGTCATTTCTTATTAGGGCTTAAATGTTATATAGAGACATAAAATGTAAAATATTAAGCTATTCATTATCCTGTATTTTTTCCTTGCTTCTAGAATTGGTCCCAAATTTACATCTTTTAAATAGTTATGTTCCAGAAACTTGGCAGCTATATGCTACAAGACTGCCTTTCCATTGAATCACTTCTCTTTGGCATAGACACCAATATAAACAATAGGAGAGGTTTACCTGACTTGGAAAACTCAGCCAAAGTACTGTGGGGTTGGTAGGAAATGTATGTAAATGCATCCTTTGTGGACTATTGGTAAATGCAGGAAGCCAGTAGAAACCTTCAGTCATATCAATGCCAAGCATACAATGGATCCATTGTTTAATCCAAACACAGACACCCACAATATTTACATGAATTTTTTTAAGAATACCAAGTATACTCTGTATGTCCATCTGCACAAGAATATTTTCATAATGCTCCTTTACCATTAATCAAAAGGAGTTGGGGAACCCCAACACCTGAGATTCTCTTCTTAAACCTCTGAATAGAGAGGGAAACATAACTTCTTCCTTTTTTATTATATTCTTTTTAGAATCTATCCTGATTGATAAATAATATCAAATATACAGACCCTAAACATAAGATTATAACCAAAAAAAGTATTCCTTTTCATCAATATGCTACTAAACATTAAATTAAAATTAAATATCATTAATATTAAGTGTTTAAGAAAACATTACATTTCTAGTAGGAAAAACAAGGTAACATTTAACTACAACTTAACCTAGCAGTACTCATAGATCAATAAAACCAAGTGGAGTTTACCGGGAGCACATAAGATTTCTCCATTTCTCCATTGGGCAGAAAAAGGCCATTGTTTTCTACCAAGAGACCACTTCCATCTGACCTGTGTCAAGTTAATCAGAAAGAGAATCAGAATTTCTAAAAGAATTCTATTAGTCACTCTTTTCCCTCTTATTGGATAGAGAAATGAAGGGCATTGCTCCTTATACCTCATTTACACATCAGTATTACTTTTTATGGAATCTCTCTATTAAAGGAACAGTTAATAGAGTCATCACCATCATAACCATACTGACAACTTCTGGCAGACACAGAATAGAAAAACACTTAATAAATGATGATGCATATAACAGAAAAAAAAAAAGAGTCTGGACATAAGAAGAAACAATTTGTACTTCAACTTACAGTTTGTTGTTTTGAAAAAAACACCAGGGCTATCAAGTAGAGGCTTGGTTTCTATGCAGTATTGAAGTAGACTAGCATCTAAACTCATGTGCACCAATTCACACTGATTTTAATGTTTATGGAGGTAAAGGGCAGAGCATCAACATTCATTCAACGTTCAAGTGTTTTGGAGCACTTATTATTTGCCAGGCACAGTGCTCTAGATGCTAGTGTAGACATTTTTCTTGTCACTGTTGGTTTTGTTTTTGTTTTTGTTTTGTTTTGTTTTTACATTAATTAGGTTGTCCTTACCAACCTTTTATTTCCTTCCATCCCTTCAAATCCACACGATAAAAATTTCTCAGTCTTGAAAAATAGTAATGCTCAAAATTAACTTACATACCTGAAACTACTCCACTAATAAAACAAAAACAACAGCATCTCTCTTGCTTTAAATTCATCTAATGATTAGACTCTAAAGTTTTCAAAGAGACCTGGCATCTTGGTTGACTTATTAATTTATTTGGCTACAGGTACACTCACATTGCTTAGGACAGGTAAGTGCTAAGTGTGAACTAAGAGAATGAAAAGTGAGTACCTGGAGTGGATTCTACTTGTTTGCTATTTTAGGTTAAAGTCAGACTATGTAAATACCCACTTTTTTAAAACTTGTTTTTTAAATAACAGAAAAATTATTAAAGAAAAAATGTAATATCAAAATTAGAAAAAGAGAAAAGTGACTTCTGAGACATGATTCTTTGAATGAGGAAGAAAGGAATTAGTAACTAAAAAATATGCTGATAGAAATACCATGTCTAGAATTACAGAATCTGTGGTTTAGTCACCCATAGCTCTGTGACGCAGCTCTCTATAAAACAGTGAAGTGAAGGGAGTAGGGAACTAGAAATCTACAGATGTGGACTCTTTATTCACTGAATTTTGACTTCTCTTTATCCTGTTTGTTCCTTTTCTACAAACTATATTTGCTGCTCCTGGAACACTTCTCAGGCATTTTCATTCCTCCACGCCTTTGCACATGTGCTGTTCCTGTGTGTGGAATGCCCTTCTCACCTTACCCAGCTATTATGATGAGTCTTCAAATTCCCTGAGCAGGAATACAGCCTCCCTCTTGTGAGTTTCCACTGGTGTATCTGTAACTCCAACTTTTATTCCTTTTTATGCTAGATGCTCTTCCTTTGTTTTCCCCTTTAACCTGTGAGTTTATGATGAAGGCATCTTGTCTTGTTCATGGGGTCTAGCGACTGTTCCATAATTGCTGCAGAAATGGATGGATGGATGGATGGATGGATGGATGTTAAACTATAGACTGAGATACGTTTCAGCTCTATAAGGTTCAGTGGATGTCAGGTACCTAATAGAGAAAGTTGTGCATTTATGATTCTAGAATTACATAACTTCTTTTTAACCATGACATCAGACGAGGCCAGCTCACTTTTGCCAGCAGTAAGAAAGTTAACTGCAAAGTACAGAAAACAGTAGACTTGCTTACTGCTTTCCAGTGCCTTGGAGCCCCCTGCTGTCCAGAAAAATAAAAATAAATACTGCAACCTCCCCCCAGGCTAATGGTGTTAGACACTTTAACATAAACCTTAAAAACTTACTTTCACCATCTCTTATACCAGGTCATCATTATCAACTGCTTTTATTAAACATCTTCCTTAAGAATCACCCAAGTCTTCTTTATGAGTTTTCAGTTTTTATTATTTTTTAATTTTTTAATTTTTTTATTAAAACATTTTTGTTTAATGTTTATTATTATTATTTGTTTTAATATATGAAATTTATTGTCAAATTGGTTTCCATACAACACCCAGTGCTCATCCCAAAAGGTGCCCTCCTCAATACCCATCACCCACCCTCTCCTCCCTCCCACCCCCCATCAACCCTCAGTTTGTTCTCAGTTTTTAACAGTCTCTTATGCTTTGGCTCTCTCCCACTCTAACCTCTTTTTTTTTTCCTTCCCCTCCCCCATGGGTTCCTGTTAAGTTTCTCAGGATCCACATAAGAGTGAAACCATATGGTATCTGTCTTTTTCTAATGGTACCACCATGATCCACATCATCCTGGATCAAACCGTCCTTCCTCCTCATCCTCTTTCTCAGAAATCATGGTCATGTATTGAACTTTGCTATGTGTCGGGCACTGTACTAAGCTCCTCACATGCACTAAACATCATTTAATCTCTCAGTAGTCTCAATAGCCCTTATTGAGGACAAGCTATTATGTTTTTGTGAAAGGAAAACTGAGGCTTAAGATGGTTAAGTAACTTGTCTTAAGTTATAGATATGGCAGGGCCCAAAGCTGGGATTTGAACCAGGAATTCTGGCTGCAGAGCTCTTAAGCAGATGTTCCCTTCCAACCCACTGCTTCTGCATCCAGCCTGAGTCCTCCTTTTAAAGCCCTGTGCTACTACAGTTCAGGTCCTTATTATATCACACCTGAACCATGACAAAAGTCCTGGCTGTGCTCCTCCCCTCTTGCTTCATTCTGCTGACATCTGATATTTCACCATTAGTGTTATCAATTTGGTTAACTGGTTTCCTAACATTCGAGAAGTATCCACTCTTTCTAGAATTGCTGGACTTTTGACCTTTAAAGTCCTAAAGCCATGTTTCAAGTCTAAGAGACTTACTTGATCTCTCTTTCCCATCTTGTCATGAGTCTGCTCAACAGACTTCTTGTTGTCTTCTAATGCTGACAGCACTACCTCAACTTCTGTGTTCTTCCACCAAAGCTGGGTTACCAATGGCATAATAACTGGAAGAGTTGGTTTTGGAGACACATGGGTTTGAGCCCCTGCTTAGCTAGCTACCTATTAATTGCATTATGTTGAACAAGACTTACCATCTAGCCTAATGTGGTAATAGAACTGAATATTTAAAATGTTTTCCCCCAAGTCATTGTGCAGATAATACAAAATGAATTTTAATAATTCCATTGTTTTACACTCTTAATACTCTCTTCCCCAAAAAACTTTGAAATAATAATACCTATAATTAATTGACTACCTAACTTGTAACAATAGCATTTACTAGGTGTTTTGTGAAGGGTAAGATATGAGCATATGAAATAATCATTAGATAAGTGAATGTTGTAAGAGCAAATACAAATTAACATTAATGATAATTTGTTTTTGAATTATTAAAATGTTTTACTAGTAACATACATTAGTAAATGCATGCTAGTTGAATATAAATTGAGTCGTTGTTCACTTTGCTTATTTTTAACCTAAAATCTTTCAGCAGATAATTTCAAACAAGTGACTGGCACACACATTTGAGCATTTTGATTTGATTTGATTTCTATAGAAGATACATTTCAGTGCACTTGAGTATGCAGAATCCATTCTCCTTCCTCCCCCAGTTGTCTCCTCTTTCCCATCATATACACTAAGATGTTTTAAACTTTCTCACCTCTAGCCACGTACAGATGTGGGGGATAGGAAAGAAGAGAATAGGTAGAGGACAAAAGTGGTCTGAACCTCACAGATTGCAGAGTCCTTTCCTGGCTGCTGATAAAGATTTACTTTAGAGGCAAAAACCAACCTGAGAAGACCTCATTGATTCTAAGGTTGCTCAAACATATTGTAATGAAATGGCTAATACTGAATCTAGCTCTTCCATCTCTGGATGTCTATTTTAAAGTACGTTTGGCTAAAATTTATACCTGACTTTTATTTTCTTACAGAATTACTCCAAAGAAAAAGGTATTGAATGAAGAGAATATTGGACAAAGATCCAATATACATGTGAAAACTGTGTGTGTTTGTTTGATGATTATTTTGCGAAATATCTTCTTGGTGAGCAGGTTGCAGGAATGGGAACTTGAAAAGTAGAGCTGAATGTTCCATAATTTGGAACTTGCTTGGAAGCTTAAAGTCAAATATCATTTGGTAATTTTTTTCATCAAAAAATATATAAAAAATAATGTGAGCTTTGGATGATGTTTACCACTCAACGCTGATACCTATTCATCACTAATACCCCGACCTGCTTCCAGAAAGAGGCAGCTTATGAAGTTGAACATTTCCATTGATGGCACTGTGATAAATTTGTGATGGTAGCTCACTGGCTTCTACGAAAATACAAAGAGAGGGCTACTAAGGCAGATTGGATGAGGATCGGGAAATTGGAGAAATTGCCAAGAAAAGTCAAGGCCAAAAGAGAAAGACAAGGCCAATCATGAAGGCTTCTCTCTGTCCTATCAGGAGTATAACATAAATAAGTAGGATACAGAAAATACCTGAATTAATAATCAGAAACCAACTATGTCTGCAACTTTGAATAATCCTCAAACAGGCAAGGAGCAACATATGTAAGTTTCCAGTGGTTAGAAATGTCTTTCCTCAACATCAGTATTGTGTCCTAATCATGAAACCTATGCATCTAGAGCCCCAAGGAAGCTCCATCCTCAAAGAACAGGAATGCTGTTTTTACTTGTTCGGCCTCTTAGTATACTTCACCAAGGAGAGAGACATTGGGTGATCTCTTTTCAAAAGATCTTCAACAGGGATTTTTGATTTTCTAGGTAATTATAAGTTAATTAAAAAAAATGTTTCAAAGTATCTGGGTACCTTGCTTCTCAAGAAGGAGTTCATCAAGGTTTTATTTTAGTGATTCAAGGCTTTAGGTTGAAGCACTAAATATACATCTGAATAGAATAATGGGGAAGATTCTTCATTACAGCTTTTAGTAATCAAATAAGAAAATGTTATCTAGAAAGAAGTCAAGGTACAGCATGGTGACTATAGTTAACGATTCTGTGTTGCATATTTGAAAATTGCTGAGAGAGTAGATCTTAAAAGTTCTCATCGCAAGAAAATAAGTTGTAATTATGTACAGTAACGAATGTTAACTAGACTTCTGATCCTTTTACATATATGTGAATATTAAAAATTATGTTGTATACCTGAAACTAACATAATATTGTGTGTCAGTTATATCTCAATAAAAAAAGAAAAATTTTTTAAAAGTTAAGGCATAGGAAAAAGACTAAGGATGTAGGTATTAGATGAAACAATCAGAAAGCACTCCGTAAAAGAAAGGTTTATGACTCTGTATCTTTTTTTAAGTTTTCTGATAAAAGGTAATGTTCATTGAGGAAAGCTTGAAAAATACAGAGGGATAAATACCACTCAGTTTCACTACTTGGGCACGACTGCTGTTAATATTATGGTTTTCAAAGTTTCTTAACCTCTATGAGCTTTAGTTGCTTTATCTGTTAAATGAAGTTAATAATAGTACCAACCTCATAAGGTTATTCTGAGAATTAAATAGGTAAAACATGTGAAAGCTTAATGTTTGGTCAGAGTATGCACACACACAAAAGATTAGCTGTCATTATATTTCAACGCCTATCTCCATTATTTTTAATTTTGCAAATCGGAGTCATACTTACCTTTTGTTTCATATCATGATTTTTTTATTAAAATATTATGAACATCTTCCTAGGCCCTTAAAATTCTTTACAATGTATATATAATAGCTTTATAGTATAGTATTCCGTGCTGCAGAATACGTGGTTCTCAGGTGCAATTTTGCCCCCAGTGGACATTTTGAAAGTTTGATTGGCACATTTTGATTGGCACAACTGGGGAAAGTGAGCATCTAGGGTGCCGCTAAAAATCCTACAATGCACAGGAAAATCCCCCACAATTCTCCAGCCCCAAATTTCAAAAGTGCTGCGATTGAGAAACCTGAGAATATATCATGATTTTTTTAAAACAAGCCATTCTTATTAGACATTTAAATAAAATGCATTCGTATACATAACATTGGGATGAATACCCTAGTAATTACTACTTGCTGAGGCTGTTCTGTGGTGTGCATGATCATTTACTTTAAATTGCATCAACATAGCATGGGGCGGGGGTGGGGGGGGGGAGAGAGGGGGAGGGGGGTTGCAGGCATGCAATTGGCAGTGTAATGCAAATTATCCCTAATCCACATTGTAGGGGCAATTAATTACTACCTCAAATGTGCTAAAAAGGATCCACATTTTAAGAGATTATTTGGTACTTAACATACTTTTTTCAATAGCTATACCGGGGGGTGTGTTAGTTAACATAAGCAGTATTAAAAATAATCTTTCGTTTGTGTAATGGGTGGTTGCAACAGATGATTAAGAATTGGTTAATGTGTCCTTGAAATATGCTTATTGATATCTACACCAGAGGGTGTGTTAATTAGGTGGTATTAAAGAATAATTTTTATTGGTGTAATGACTGATATTTCCTATAAGTGACTGAGGAGGAATAACTTACAAGACACATCACTCTTGGATGCCTGAGATGTAGGAATAGGACAAGCTCAGGAGTCCAATGCCATTGGTAAAGTATTTGAGGACAAGAGTTCTTTTGGTCACTAGTCCCTCCGTCCATAACAGACCCTGAAGCCTATTAGACTCAACACTCATGTCCCTGCCTTTAGGCTATTGTTGTGTTAGCCTTTCAAGCAAGGTGCTCCTAACTGCACACAAACCAGAAAGTCAGTGTCTCTGAGAGAATTGCAGGTAGAATGTGTTCAATCTTGTTTGGGGGAAATATAACTAACACATCAAAAACATAATTTCCCTGAAATTATTGCTTAGGACAAAACTATCCTGAAACATACACACACACCTGGAGGTAAAACCCAAAAGACTGCTGTTTGGAAAAAAACTGGCCATATGGTCATCAGATAGATTTGAGTTAATCTAGATACTTCATGGATTTATGACTTGAGTCAAGTTGCTGCTCTGAGCCTGTTTCCCTCATAAAACAAGGATCATAATACCACCAACTTTAGTGTAGTGTTTTGTGTTTTCATTGTGTTCTCTTTTGGGGGAAAAGGAGGTTAGTCTTTCTTTTGTTCTTTTAGTGGGAGTTAGCTTTTTTATTTGATTTCACTAGTTTACTCGGGAACCTGATATTCACATTTCTCTCCCACCCACCCTGTATTCAAGTGCAACACTTCTCGAATTCTCCCGCCCACCTTCTGGGATAATTCTAGAAAGAGCTCCTCAGACAGAGGGAAATAGATCCTGTTCTTTGCCCTCAGGAAAGATTATTTGCATTTTATAACTAGAAACACAAAAAGTATACAGTTCTCCAAAATCACAAAGGTAGTATGAGTATGTTAATGATGTATATGTATACATATGAAGAAGTATCAATATAGGTTCATCAGTTAAAACAAATGTACCACTCAGGTAGGGGGATATTCATAGTAGGAGAGGCTTGGAGGTGGGAGTGCAGAGGTAGGGGGTATATGGGAAATCTCTGTTACTTCCTGCTCAATTTGCTGTGAACTTAAAACTGCTCTAAAAATTATAGTCTATTTTTTAAAAATATAACTAATAACAATACTTTCATCATGGGCTTTGGGAAGAATGGAATGAGCTATCTATAGGGAAAGCTCTTAGTACAATGCCAGGCATATTATAACTGCTCAATGTTTATCATTGCTATTGTCATTGGGAAAAACATAAACAAGGCAATTGCTTAATTTGTACATGTATTTCCTGCATAATAATGAAATAATCTAAATACTTGGTTAAAAAAAGGAGAGGGACAAGGAGAAAGCAGGCAAAAACCTCTTTGATCTTGGCCACAGCAACTTCTCATTCAACACGTCTCTGGAGGCAAGGGAAACAAAAGGAAAAATGAACTATTGGGGCCTCATCAAAATAAAAAGCTTCTGCACAGCAAAGGAAACAATCAGCAAAACTAAAAGGCAACCGACCGAATAGGAGAAGATATTTGCAAATGACATATCAGATAAAGGGTTAGTATCCAAAATCTATAAAGAACTTATCAAACTCAACACCCAAAAAACAAATAATCCAGTGAAGAAATGGGCAAATGACATGAATAGCCACTTCTCCAAAGAAGACATCCAGATGGCCAACTGACACATGAAAAAATTCTCAACATCACTCATCATCAGGGAAACACAAATCAAAACCACAATGAGATACCACCTCACACCTGTCAGAATGGCTAACATTAACAATTCAGGCAACAACAGATGTTGGCGAGGATGTGGAGAAAGAGGATCTCTTTTGCATTGTTGGTGGGAATGCAAACTGGTGCAGCCACTCTGGAAAACAGGATGGAGGTTCCTCAAAAAACTAAAAATAGAACTACCCTACGACCCAGCAATTGCACTCCTAGGTATTTATCCAAGGGATACAGGTATGCTGTTTCAAAGGGTCACACCAATGTTTATAGCAGCATTCAACAATAGCCAAAGTATGGAAAGAGCCCAAATGTCCATTGATGGATAAAGAAGATGTGGTATATGTGTGTGTGTGTGTGTGTGTATGCAATATGCACACATACATACAATGGAGTATTACTCAGCAGTCAAAAAGAATGTAATCTTGCCATTTGCAACTATGTGGATGGAACTAGAGGGTATTATTGTAAGCGAAATTTGAGAAAGACAAATATCATATGACTTCACTCATATGAGGACTTTAAGACACAGAACAGATGAACATAAGGGAAGGGAAGCAAAAATAATATAAAAACAGGGAAGGGGACAAAACATAAGAGACTCTTAAATATGGAGAACAAACAGGGTTACTGGAGGGGTTATGGGAGAGGGGATGGGCCAAATGGGTAAGGGGAATTAAGGAATCTATTCCTGAAATCACTGTTGCACTATATCCTAATTTGGATGTAAATTTTTTTTTAATTAAAAAAAAAAGGGAGAGGGAAATGATGTACTGTGTGAAGTACTTGGAACTACAATGCAGGCGTCCTATCTCAAACATTTAACAGTTCTTAATCCAGCAGACATTTCTTGCCCATTTGCTATGTATAAGGCGCCCTGCTGGGCATGGGGAATACAAAGATGAGTGAGACCCAGCCAGCCTACACGGCTGGAGAATTGCAAACAAGTATGTGTGGTCAAGAGTCACAGGGAGGGGAGCCCACATCAGATCAATTTCATATTCAAACACTAACCATTTTAAATATCAAGGGAGAATAGATCTGACTCACAATAATAAGAAATGGAAAGAAAGCTCTGAAACTTTACTGAAGGATATAAAAGAAGGATAAATGGCTATTCACACTCCCTAAATTAATCCATAAAGTCAATGTAATCCAATTATGCCAGTGAATTGAGTTTTTTTAACTGAACCAGTTTTCAAGCTCAAACGTAATCATAAATTTGTGAAGCTATCTAGAAAAAATTAAAGACTAGCCTTACCCAATATGCTGTGTTCCATCTTTTTTTAAAAAAGGCTGAAGCCACATGGATAGCCACATGGATTTATGCATAGTATGATTTGAGATGGGTAAAAAATGTTTCTCTCCTCTTCTGCTTCTTCTATCCTCCTTCTTTTTCTTCTCTTCCTCCTTTTTCCCCTTCTTCTCTTTCTCCTTCACCTCCTCCCCTGCCTCCCTCTTTTAATGTAGAAATATTTTTTGAACTTGGGCAGGTGATCCAGCAGACCAGTTTGAGGATCTGAAAACTGACCACCAAAGGTGTGTATGTATACACACACACACACACACACACACACACACACACACATATATATATATATATATATATATATTCCATTTGGAGACTAAGTTACTCGAATGAGGCACTGATGTGCCAAGCAAAGGAGTTTGCAATTTCTCCCATAGCCAGGGTTGCTCTACTTCCACACTGTTGACACTGAAAAATGTGGAGAAACTGTCTGTTGTTGCAAGGGAGGTTGTCCTCTGTAGTACATGGAAGACTGTGTAGCAGCATCCCTGGCCTTTAACCACTAGATGCACTAGCAGCACTGCCCTCCCAAATGCAATAACCAAAATGCCTCCAAAGATTGCCAGATTTTGGAGAGTAAAGTCACCCCTAGCTAAGCACAGTTGCCCTAAACAAAAGATAAGTCATTAAAGAGTTTAAAGGAATAAGACACAATAAAAATTGCAAGGTTGCTTTTATTGCATTTAGAAGCAATTGCAGGGCACCTGGGTGGTTCAAACAGTTAAGCATCTGACTTCGGCTCAGGTCATGATCCTATGGTTCGTGAGTTTGAGCTCCACATTAGGCTCTGTGCCCACAGCTCAGAGCCTGGAGCCTGCTTCGGATTCTGTGTCTCCTTCTCTCTCTGCCTCTCCCCCACTCATGCTCTGTCTCTCTCTCTGTCTCTCAAAAATGAATAAACATTTTAAAAAATTTAGAAACAATTGTAATGTTATTATGGGGGAAAGCCTAATACACTTTTTTTAATGTTTTTATTTATTTTTGAAGGAGAGAGAGCATGAGTGGGGGAGGGGCAGAAAGAGAGGGAGACACAGAATCTGAAGCAGGCTCCAGGCTCCAAGCTGTCAGCACAGAGCCCAATGTGGAGCTCGAACTCACGAACTGTGAGATCATGACCTGAGCCGAAGTCAGACGCTCAACCGACTGAGCCACCCAGGCGCCCCAAGCCTAATACATTTTTTAAAGAGGTGGTGCAAAAGGAGAATCTTTGGGGGCATTTGCCTGTCCAAAACCAAAACACGCTCTAAAGCTTTATTATTTAAACTGTGGTGCTGACCTAAGAATTGATAAAGAGGGGCATCTGGGTGGCTCAATTGGTTAAGCATCCCACTTTGGTTCAGGTCATGATCTCACAGTTTGTAAGTTCCAGCCCCATGTGGGGCTCTGTGCTGACAGTGCGGAGCCTGGAACCTGGAGCCTGCTTTGAGTTCTATGTCTCCCTCTCTCTCTGCCCCTCCCCTGCTCACACTCTGTCTCTCTCTCTCTCCCTCTTTCTCTGTCTCAAAAATAAACATAAAAAAATAAAAAGAATTGATAAAGAGATCTAAGAAATGGAACAAACCATCTAAAAACAGATTAATATTGGGGCGCCTGGGTGGCGCAGTCGGTTAAGCGTCCGACTTCAGCCAGGTCACGATCTCGCGGTCCGTGAGTTCCAGCCCCGCGTCAGGCTCTGGGCTGATGGCTCGGAACCTGGAGCCTGTTTCCGATTCTGTGTCTCCCTCTCTCTCTCTGCCCCTCCCTGTTCATGCTCTGTCTCTCTCTGTCCAAAAAATAAATAAACGTTGAAAAAAAAATTTTTTAAACAGATTAATATTTAAAAAAATAGGGAAATACTCCCACATAATATGAAGATCTATTTGTGTAAATTGGTACAATCCTTGGAAAGCTACTGGTCTATATGAATCAGTTTAATAAAACGTTCATGTATTCTGGGACTGTATACTTATCAGAATACCGTGAAATTGTTACAAATGATAACATGGATACATGTTTATGATACACTGATAAATGAATAAAATACAGAATATGTGTGTGCATATTGAATAAAGAATGCAATATACATTTTGAATGTGTATTCAGTATGAACATATTAAGTTAAAACTGTTTAGGAGAGTGTACAATATTATTTAGAGTGTTTTTCTTTAAGTAGTAAATATTTCATAGGATATTTTTCTGCTTTTGATTTCTCTTTATTTTGAAACTTTTTCTATAATGGGTGTGTGTCAATTAAGGGGAAATTTTGCAAAAAATTAGAAATTATAATTTAAAAATTGAATGGAAAATTGGCCATATACACATAGGTTTATTTCTGAGCTCTCTATTCTCTTCCACTGATCTGTGTGTCTATTTTTGTGCCAGTAACAACTATCAAAGTATTTTAATTACTACAGCTTTGCCATATGTCTTGAAATCTCAGGTTGTGATACCTCTAGCTTTGTTCTTCCTTTTCAAAACTGCTTTGCCTATTCAGGGTCTTTTGTGGTTCCATAGAAGTGTTAGGATTATTGGCTCTAGTTGTATGAAGAATGCTGTTGGTATTTTGATAGGGATTGCTTTGAGTAGTATGGACATTATAATAATATTGGTTTTTCCAACCCATGAGCATGGAATATCTTTCCATTAGTTTGTGTCATCTTCAACTTCTTTTATCAGTGTTTTATAGTTTTCAGAGTATAGGTCTTTCACCTCCTTGGTTAAGTCTATTCCTAGGTATTTTATTCTTTTTGGTACAATTGTAAATGGGATTATTTTCTTAACTTCTTTTTCTTCTACTTCATTATTAGTGGATAATAATGCAACAGATTTCTGTATATTAATTTTGTATCCTGCAACTTTACCAAACTCACTTCTGTATACAGTATCATGTCATGTGCAAGTGGTGAAACTTAACTTTTTCCTTACTTGATGCCTTTTATTTCTTTTTCTTCTCTGATTGCTGTGGGTAGGACTTCCAGTACTATGTTGAATAAAAATGATGAGAGTGGGAAAGCTCCCAAACTTTCACCACTGAGTATGAGGTTAGCTGTGGGTTTTTCATATATGACCTTTATTATTTTGAGTTGTGATAAAGAAGACAAGAATATACAATGGGGAAAAGATAGTCTCTTCAACAAATGGTGTTGGGAAAACTGGATAGTTACATGCAAAAGAATAAAACTGGATCACTTTCTTACACCATACACAAAAATAGACTCAAAATGGATTAAGGACCTAAATGTGAGACCTAAATCCATAAAACTCCTAGAAGAAAACATAGGCAATAACTTATTTGGCATAAGCCAGAGAAACATTTTTCTAGATATGCCTCCTCAGGCAAGGGAAATAAAAACAAAAATAAATAAGTGGAACTACACCAAAATAAAAAGCTTCTGCATGTTGGAGGAAACCACCAACAAAACAAAAAGGCAACCTATTAAATGGGAGGAGATATTTGTAAATGATATATCCAATAAGGGCCTAATATCCAAAATATATAAAGAACTTATACAACCCAACATCAAAAAGAACCAAATAATCCAATTAAAAATGGGCAGAGGGCCTGAATAGACATTTTGCCAAAGAAAACATAGGAATAAATGGATGGCCAACAGACACAAGAAAAGATGCTCAACATCACTAATCATCAGGGAAATACAAATCAAAACCACAATGAGATATCACCTCACACCTGTCAGAATGGCTAAAATAAAAAAACACAAGAAATAACAAATGTTGGCAAAGATGTGGAGAAAAAGAAACACTCATGGGCTGTTCGTGGGGATGCACACTGGTGCAGCCACTGTGGAAAACAGTATGGAGGTTCCTCAAAAAATTAAGAAATAATTACCATATGATCCAGTAATTCAACAACTGGTATTTCCCCAAAGGGAAAAAAAAACCACACTAATTTGAAAAGATATATGCACTGCTATATTTATTGCAGCATTATTTATGATAGCCAATATATGGAAACAACCCAAGTATCCATCGATAGAGGAATGGATAGAGATGATGTGGTATGTGTATGCACAAACACACACACACACACACACACACACACACACACACACACACAAATGGAATATTACTCAGACATTAAAAGGATGAGAGCTTGCCATTTGCAACATGGATGGATCTAGAGTATATAATGCTAAGTGAAATCAGTCCAAGAAACATAAATTCCATATGATTTCACTCATGTATGGAATTTAAGAAACAAAGCAAATGAACAAACAGAGAAAAAAGAGACCAAAAAAAAAAAAAAAAAAGGCCAGACTCTTAACTACAAAGAATAAATTGGTGGTTGCCAAAGGGAGGGTGGGTGGGAGAGGGGCGAGATAGATAAAGGAGATCATGAGTATACTTATCATAATGAGCACTGAGTAACATATAAAATTATTGAATCCTTATATCGTACACTGTATATTAATTATACTTTGATTAAAAAAAAGAAAGGGGCACCTGGGTGGCTCAGTCAGTTGAGCATCCAATTCTTTATTTTGGCTCAGGTCATGATCTCATGGTTGGTGAGATTGAGCCTTATGTCGGGCTCCAGGCTGACAGCATGGAGCCTGCTTGAAATTCCCTCTCTCTTCCTCTGTCCGTCTCACTCACTCACACTCTCTCTCAAATTAAATGTGTGTGTGTGTGTGTGTGTGTATACATACATAAAAATTTAAAAATAATAAGAATGTTCTGATTGGTTTGATAGTTGTATTTCTTATGGCAAATTAATAGGTGGCTCTTTTTGTTTGACAAATCAGAAAGCAAAAATGTGGCTCATATTTATGTAACCAGCTTGAGAGTCAAATAAACTTCCTATAGTACATTCTTTCCTCTAAACATAATACATAAACTTATTAATCAAGTGTGAACCTTTCTTCCAATGTCATCATTATAAATCAGCTCTGTCTTATACCTTAAAATTTTTCACCAGAATGGGAACATTTCTATTTAAATAAAAAAGCTATAACCCAAAGATCTTATTCTAGGAGTTGTTTAAATTTTTAAACACCTCTCAATGGATATTTATGAGTCTTGGACCAGAGAATCAATTTTTGTCTTTCTAGTAACTACTTGAGATTATGAAATTCAGTAGAAATATTTTATTATATTAATTAAGAAACATTGTAGGCACATGTTTAATAGTAATAGCAATCAAACAGTATTATTAATGAAGGGGTGGATGTAAAAAAAATGCTATTCCTCACTAAAACTTATCTTGATTCACTTTCTAAAAATAACTCAATATACTTTATTTCTCTGATACATTTATTACAATTTTCTGTGAATATCATTTAGCCTAGGTAGGATATTTCATTAATTAAGTATAAATTGTACCTTGTCAAAGCAGGAACTAATAAAGTTATGTGTAAGTATTAACATAACTGAGCATAAATGATGAAAATTAATCTAACCAAGATGCCAATCATAAAAATAAATTACATGGGTTGAAGAAAAATGTGAACATCAAATAAAAAAGAGGAATTGCATTCTAAATCTAAGGCAAGGTACATGGGTAGGGTTGACTTCCAGATAAAGACAGTTTTAGGTTCACAACTATAACCAGTCTTAACTTCAAACTAACAAATTTTAATTTAGTTTCTTATCCTGAGCTGCATCCATATGTCTCTATTTCATGATGAATACCATCAAGAATGACAATGCAGGATGAGTTAAACCATCATGAAGCTCCTCCTAGAATAAAACACCAGCAATGTGAAGGTAAAGAAGACAAATTAAGTCTAAAATTAATGCACAGGGACATCTGGGTGGCTCAGTCGGTTAAGTGTCCAACCAGCTCAGGTCGTGATCTTACAGTTCATGAGTTTGAAACGCGCATCAGGCTCTGTGCTGACAGCTCGGAGCCTGGAGCCTGCTTCAGATTCTATGTCTCCCTCTCTCTCTGCCTCTTCCCTGTTCACACTCTGTCTCTCTCTCCTCCCCCCCCTAAAGTAAATAAACATTAAAAAAATTTTTTTGATAAAATTAATGCACATTACCAGCATCCCCAAAACACTGACTCATGAACAGGCCAAAGCAAACCCTTTGTTATATATTCTTCAATTTTCAATGTTTCCTGGATAACTCAGTAAGTATGGGATTTTTCCAACAGAAAACAAATGTCTCTCCAAGAAGCTATGAGTAAATAGTAGCAATAATAGTGCTAATAGTAAATTGTCAGGAGAAACATTCAATGAAGGCAAAAAAAAAATACACTAGGTTATTTCTATTTCATTGTTTCCATTCATTTTTTAAATTGAAGAATAATTTCTTATATTAGTTTCAGGTGTGTAATATTCAACAGTTCTATACATTACTACTTATTATGATAAGTGTACTGTTGATTTCCTTCACCTATTTCACCCATCCCCCTACCCACCTCACCTTCCATCTGGCAACCACCAATTTATTCTGTGTATTTAAGAGTCTGGTTTTTTTTGTTTCTTTTTTCTCTGTTCATTTTTTTTCTTAAGTTTCATACATGAGTCAAATCATATGGGATTTATCTTTCTCTGACTTACTTTACTTAACATTATTCCCTCTAGATCCATTCATTTTGTTGCAAATGGCAATATCTTATTCTTTTTTATGGCTGAGTAATATTCCATTATGCACACACATGCACACACAGAAACCCACAGTGATCTTTCTTATATTGTATTTTTCAATGCTCACAAACACCCTGTAAAATAGTCAGTTTGAACTATTCCCATTTTACAGATGAGAAAACTGAAGCAGAGAGAAGCCAAGTAATCTTATGTTGGAAGATGGACTAGATGGTGGGGGTGGAAATATGAAGCCAGGCAGTCTGACTCTAGAATCTACATTTAAAAGCACTATCTGCCTCACTTCACAATCTTCTCTTTTTTTTTAATAGCATTTCAATAGAATGTCATATAGTTACTGAAACTTCAGGTTTTTTTGAGTTTATTTATTTTGAGAGAGAGAGCAGGGGAGGGGCAGAGAGAGGGAGAGAGAGCGAGAGAGAGATTGAGAGAGAGAGAGGGAGAGAGAGAGTTTCGAGCAGGCTCCACACTGTCAGAATGGAGCCCAATGCAGGGCTCGATCCCACAAACCATGAGACCACGACCTGAGCCAAAATCAAGAGTTGGTTGCTCAACCAACTGAGCCACCCAGGCTCCCCACTTCATGATCTTTTCTTAATGTCAAGGGGACTCTAATACTTTGAGAACAGACATATAACCTCTTCTATTGTACTATTGAGTCTTATCATTTTAACAATTGCCAATTCGTGTGAGTTGCTTCCATTTAGTGGCAACAATGAAAGTGAACCCAGAAATTGTGATGGCCACCAATTCTAAATTAACCATGTTACTACCATGGCCATCTGTGACATTGGCTACATGTTTGTACAGGTTCCTTCTTCATTACCAGGACTAAACTTCCTCCCTTGTCTACCTCACAACTCTCAAACCTTCAACACTCAGATTAAAAGAAATCAGTTGCCTATTTTAAAACGTGCTGATACTCCTGGGACAGTGCAATGAGTCACAACATCCTCTGGACTCCATAGCATCCCTGGAATTTTACTGATCTATCACTCACTACATGAATTGTAGACAGTATTTGTACCTGCCTACATAAAAGCTTCATGGAGATAGGACCAGCATCTTATTTATCTTGGTCTTCCTTATCATACCAGTTATGTGCTTAAAAAAATATATAGGCTGTTTGGGGCGCCTGAGTGGCACAGTTGGTTAAGTATCCAACTTTGGCACAGGACAGGCACAGCACACTCACGGTTCATGAGTTCAAGCCCTGCATTGGGTGAGCTCAAGCCCGCTTCAGGCTCTGCACTCTCTCCCTCTCTCTCCCTCCATCTCTCTATCTCTGCCCCTTGTGGGATATTCTCTCTCTCTCTCTCTCTCTCTCTCTGTCTTTCTGCACTTCACTCACACTCTCTCTCTCAAAAATAAATAATAAATTGTATTTAATGTAGGCTGTTTCATGAATGTTGTAGAAACATAAAATCTAGTCCAATCTTATTTTTGCTGTTTGAATTCCTTGTACTACAATTCTTCTAGTATATTTACTGAGGGCTATGTGAATGTGAGCATAGGGTCCAGTTGTTTTGTGAGTATTTAGCTCTGGGTATGAGAAAACTCAGGAATTGGGAAGAAAGTAAGTAAACATTAGGTATAAGATATTTTTATGTGTTTTTATGTAAAAAGTAATACTAGTTGTAGAAAAATATAATCACAAGACAAATCTGTAATGGCATCACATTACTTTAACATCTATATTCCATCTAATCTTTTTAATAGCTGTTCTTAAGCCATTAAAAAATGAAAAGGAATAATAATAAAGCCTCTTGAAAAAGTAAAATATTTTAGTTTAAATGATATGTTAAAAAGAGTAAAGGAAATGAGTAGTTACTAAAGACAGATATGGTGATCAATAGTAATTCCATTCATTCATTCATCAAATTACTATGACTTGGCATAGTATCCTGCACTGGTTAACCCCTGATAGATTAAACAGAACTGCAGAAAACATTTTCTCTTCTATCCAATAAGTTCACCCATGAAAAATTTCCAGCCACCCACTGAGCAAAAACAAATTAGGGATAATCCATGCCTTAGGTGAATATATATACTAATCTCTTGTCAACCTGTGGGGTCTATCATCCTGGAAAATCGTACATTTGTCAAGCATTAGGTTGGCACAAACCAGGGTCTCATATAAAATAGGGAGTTATAATGATTGAAATGGCAATTTTAAATATATTCTTAAAAGAAGCAGCTTCCAAAACAAATCAGATCCATGGCATTAAAACCCAGACATATTAGGTAACACTTCTCATTAATCACCTTCTTCTGTTGTTCAGGATACATTGCTATGGTATCATTTTGCTAAGACAAAAATGATTTGTCCACAATTTTAATACCTTGCAGGTCTTTTAGGTCTTCATATGCTTGAACTAGCCCTTACTGGCTTGAAATGTAATGTGGTTAACACTTGCATTCTTGCTATTTGTTTCAACGTGCTCAGCAACATCTGCCTTATCATAAACGATCACAGTGCTTGAGGGCAAGGTTTTCCTGATCTCATATCTGTAGAGATGGAGCTTATACACACACACCACACACACACACACACACACACACACACACACACACACACTTTCTGTCTGTAATATCCTCATTAATTATACACCTGTGATCTCCAAGAGTGAAGAGCTAAATTTGGGTTCATTAACAAGACTGAACTAAACCACATATTTCTTCATTAATGTTGTCTATATATACAAGACCTCATTAGCTTTGTAAAAAAAAAAAAATCAATGCCTAGTATGAGACAGAGCCCTATTTTGTAATGTTATTCCAAACCTGCCTCTGGGAAGAAATTAGCCCTCCTGAAAAAAATGGATAAGCATTTTCTCATGAGGTCTAATGGGTTTAAGACTTCTGAGAAAGCAATCATTCATCCACCCTCCCAGCTGACTCACTCAGTGACTATTACAAAACATTACTTTCTATGACTCAATATAGATTAGATAATCATCCCCTTTTCCTATAAGTGTCCTTACTTACCAAGACTGAATCCTTGAGTTAAACTTCTAGATGCCTTTTTGCTTGTGTCTTGTTCATAATTAACTCCTCCAAAAACTTTTTTGAACATCTCCATTAGCATCATAGTTTACAAAAGAATCTTCTAGTAAAGAAGACAGTGAAATAAGTTGATAATTACAACGCATTGTAATAATGCCACCTTATAAATCTATCCAGTGTGATAGATGGAGATGTGTTGAAAGTAGACTGGGACTGGGTTAACACAAGAGAAATTGAAGGTTGGAGAATTTGTGAATATTTCATAAACCACTTTTCATTCAATGTGTCTGTTTAATCATTAGTTATAAGATAGGTATCATTTCCTACCTATTTTTGCTAAAAGTACATTGTTTTACCTTTGTGACAGCTCACGCAAATCTTTTGGGAATGGCTTGGAATTTAACCACCATGGTAATGTCATTATTTATGAAAAAATATGTTACAAATTCTAACCAAAAAAAAAAAAAAATCCCAAGTTGACATTTGAAACAGAGCCAATTGGTAATTCAAGACTTCTTGCTATCTGTGTGGGAGAATATAAAATGATGAAAATAATTTTTAGATAAATTCAATGGGATTATGCTCAGCAAGATCATTCTCAAAAAAGCAACTCTGATTTTTGAGTTAAAGTCCTAGGTATTTGATAATAGGAAGGAGAATTTCAGCTGATGGACATGATAACATTAGTCACAGAATATAAATCTTCTGTTACAAATCAATCCATTGGCATTCTGGTGTGTGAATTAGTCTTTTGTAAGTTAGAAAAGTCTGTGTTGGGGCAGCTGGATGGCTCAGTCAATTAAGTGTCTGACATCAGCTCAGGTCATGATCTCATGGTTCATGAGTTCAAGCTCTGTATTGGGCTCTGTGCTGACAGCTCAGAGCCTGGAGCCTGCTTCAGATTTTGTGTCTCCCTCTCTCTCTCTCTGCTCCCCCCACCTCTCAAAAATAAACATTAAAAAAAAAAGTCTGTGTTAATGCTAAAGTTGAGTCCTTGTATATACACACAAGGTAACAGAATCAGTCCAAAGGCTTTAACTAGATATTGACTCTGTCCTTGGTGCTGTCCAGGTAATATTTCTTATTCGCTTCATTGTTTACTGTTAATGACTTGGATAAAGTTATAGCCAAAAAATTTCCAGAAGACACTGTTAACAAAATCAAAACTGAAAAAGACCTATCTATATGAACTAAGATGAACCAAAAATTCACAAATAAGAAGTTAACTAAGAACAAATGTAGGAAACAATTGCACAAATCCAGGGAGATGTGACTTAACAGCAGCAGGTATAATAATAATTTTAAAAATCAGAGGGGCTTATTATGGGTTAAATGTAGGATACAGAAAAAAGGTCATATGAACTTAGCCTATTTTCAAATGCAATTAATATTTAGTAACTTCTTATTTTACACTATGTTTGGGTCTTCCATATTATCATTAAAGGTTTACAATGAGAAAGGGGATCAATCAGTTTTATTCTGTGAAGGTCAGACCCCATTTGAAGAACAGTGCTATGTTTGGATCAAAAGGGGACAGTTTTGTATGTTGAATGGAATTGCATGTTTGGGCTTGCAAGTTTTTAGTGAAATAAATTCTCCATAGAAAATGTCTAACAGTATTTATTATAGAAAGGTGTTTAATACAGAATTTCATGTTTACCATTTGCTGAATTCTAAAAAGTGAAATGGTTAATAGAACAGGGTGAACTTGTATGGAACATTGTTCAATTTTTACCATCTGAAGAGTGCTCCTGAAAAGTATCTCAACCTCAGGTGACTTCAGCTTGACAGTCTAATGGTTGAATCAACAATTTCTGATATTGGCTGATAGCTAATTTTTGTCTGCATCATATCTGTTTAAAAAAATTCACTTAACCCCATAGAGATATCTTCTTAAAGTCAAATAAAATGAGAATCACCTAATTAAATCAATGAGCAAACTTCAATCTTTGGCAAAACCAATCTCAGCATAGCAGCAAAGGTTTTTTTTCCATCAGGGAAAAGGACTTTCATTCAACACTGGATTTAGGACAAACTCTACAGAACTGGAGTTCCATGAACTATTAATTTAACAGATAAGAACTAACTCCCAGATGTTTCATGCTATTTAAAGTGAAAGATTCATTTGCCTCTGAGCTACACTCAGAGAACTTCAGATAGTAAAAGGCTTTTCAACATAAATGAACTAAGAAAATTACATGAAAGTCAATTTGCTTTCCTACTTGGAAACTTTCAACTTCTGGGATGAAAAAATGAGTACAATTTTCCATAAATTTATGGATCCAACTATGTGAATGCAAACACCAATAATATATCTTAACGGAAACATGGGAAGTTATTGCTGGCATCCTCTACTTCCCCATTAGAAAACCAAAAGACTGTCTGTTCTCCCATATTTCACAAAGTGGACTAGTTGGTCTCTATGGCCTGTATTTGGAACAAGAATAATAAATGCAATCTGGGATGAGTTGTAAAACCACACTAGATGGGCTGGAATGGCACAATTTAAAGGAGATGCTGGGTTCTTAATCCCATCTTTAGGCTTCAGGCAGAGTTTTTATTTCCTTTTATTGGGAAAGACCTGCAGGATGCAGCAGAGACAACTGGCAAAACTAAATTTCCAAAAGCCAAGTACAACTGAGCACATGGTTATGGAGTCAGACAGACCTTGTTTCAGAGTGTGTCTGCCACTTACTATCAGATATTTAAACCTCCTTCCATCTCAGTTTCTCTAGCTGTGATATGGGATAAAAATATTACCTACAGCAGAATAAATAATATATAGATATCATAATATATGCATATAATATTTCTTGCTAGAAACTAAATAGTGCCATGTCTAATTTCACTCCCCACCTATCAAAGTTCCTTTAATATAGAAAATGCTGAAGAAATATCAGTGATTATCAATATCATTATTATAGTTATTGGCAAGAATTAACATTAGCCCAATGGTTACAATCAGTCTATGAACCTAGACTAAAGGTTTAAATACAACCTCCACTCTTTCCTAGTGACCTTGGATAAGTTACTAAACCTCTCTGCTATCAATTTCCTTGTCTATAAAATGGGGATGGCACTTAATCCATAAGCTTTTCATAAGGGTTAAATAAATTAACACCTAAAATGTGCTTAGATTCTCAACAAATGATATTGGAACAACTGGATATCCACATGCAAAAAAAAGGAGGAGGAGGAGGAAGAGGAAGGGGAGGAGAGGGTGAAGGGGGAGGATGAGGAAGACCAGGAAGACCTTACACTCTTCACAAAAATTAACTCAAAATGGGTCACAGACCTAAATGTAAAACACAAAACTATAAGAAAAATTAAATGACTTGAGGTTGTTGATGACTTTTTAGATAAAGCAACAAAGGCACAATCTGTGAAAGGAATAATTGATAAGCTAGGCCTCTTTAAAATTAAAATTTTCTGGGGGACCTGTGCGGCTCAGTTGGTTAAGCCTCTGACTCTTGTTAGGCTCAGGTCATGATCTCATGGTTTGTGAGATGGAATCCTGCATGGGGCTCTCTACCGTCAGCACAGGGCCTGCTTGGGATTCTCTCTCCCTCTCCCTGTCTCTCTCTGCCCCTCCTGTCTCGTGCATGCTCTCTCTCTATCTCTAAATAAATAAACATTTAAAAAAGTTAAAGTTTTCTGATCTGCCAGATATCAAGAAAATAAAAAGGCAAACCACATAGTAGAAAATATTCTCAAAATACATATCCGTTAAAGGAATGTTATCCAAATTATACAAAGACCTTTTAAAGTCAACAATAAGCAAACTACCTTAACACACACCTTACCAAAGAAAATGCATGATGGCAAATAAGCATACAGAGAGATACTCCGTATCATATGTCATCAGGAAGATGCAAAGTAAAACAATGAGATACTACTATGCACATATTAAGATGGTCAAATCTATTGACAACACCAAATGCTGATGAGGATGTGGATCAACTTTCATTGCTGATAGGAATGCAAGGTGGTACAGGCATTTTGGAAGATAGCTGTGGCTTCTTACAAAACTAAACATATTCTGACCATAAAATCCAGCAATCATGCTCCTTGGCATTTACCCAAAGGAGTTAAAAACTTATGTCCACACAAAAATCTGTACACAGATGTTTACAGCAGCTTTATTTGGAATTGCCAAAACTTGGAAGCAGCCAAAATTTGCTTCAGTAGATGAATGGATAAATAAACTCTGGTATCTCCAGACAGTAGACTATTATACAACACTTTTTTTAATGTTTGTTTGTTTTGAGAGAGAGAAAGAGGGAGCATGAGCAGGGGAGAGAGAGAAGAGAAAGAAAATACCAAGCAGTTTCCTGTGCTGTCAGCACAGAGCCTGATGTGGGGCTGGGTCTCAGGAAATGTGAGATCATAACCTGAGCTGAAATCAAGAGTCAGATGCTGAACCACCCAGGTGCCCCTCAACACTTTTCGAAAAAGAGCTATCAAGCCATGAAAAGACATGGAGGAACTTTAAATATATATTACCAAGTGAAAGAAGCCAATCTGAAAAGGCTACATACTGTATGATCCCAACTGTATGACATTCTAGAAAAGGCAAAACTATGGAGACAGCAAAAAGATCAGGGGTTGCCAAGAGTTGAGAGAGGACGGATGAATAGGCAGAGCACAGAGGATTTTTAGGGCTGTGAAAATACCCTGTATGACACTATAATGGTGGATACATGAGAGAAGACATGTTGCTCTAGCTCATTGTAACACTGAGCATGTTTAGAGAACTTTGTTATGATCTGTGTTAGATCTCATTGTCAATTGTACATGTGACACTTGTCCTTCCACACTCACCCTTTTACAGTAATTCCTTTTTTTAAAATTTAATTGTTTTTCTATAAAAATTGTTACCAAGTATAAACCATCCAATTTGTAACCACAGATAGAAATACAAACTACAGAGTGACTGAATCATCCTCTCATGATGTTTTGTAGCCATGAGAACTGAAGGGTCAAATGGAGCTCTTCATCTTCTCGATAAAATTGCTCAGGTCAGGGGTGCCTGGGTGGCTCTGTCGGTTAAGTGTCCGACTTCAGCTCAGGTCATGATCTCGCGGTTCGTGGGTTCAGGCTCTACGCTGACAGCTCAGAGCCTGCAGCCTGCTTCGGATTCTGTGTCTCCTTCTCTCTCTGCCCCTCCCCTGCGCTCACTCGCTCATGCTCGCCCTCTCTCTCTCTCAAAAATAAATAAACATTAAAAAAATTTTTTTTAATTACTCAGGTCTGGTGACTTCAGGGGTTCCCCAAACTGGCTTTGTCTCCCTTGTATTTCACAGAGTAGTAGAAAATATTAAAGATTATACATCATTTGCTTTCTAAACATGTTTTGACCTTGTATTTTCCTGGTTCTTCTCCTTCCTTTTTGATTTCTTTCTCTCTTACCCATTTTGCTGCCTTTTAGTCATTGTTCTGTGCTTCAACACCTGGTGTCTTTAAGGCTCTGGCTTCAGCAAGGAATTCTTCTTTTGGTTAATTCCTTTAATAATAGTCTAATCTACTCCCTTAGAAGATAGATGATATCCAAAAATATGCCTTTGCCTGTATCTTCCCATGAAGATTCTGGTGTCAAACAAGATATGTCCTTTTGGTTGTCTGGTTGTTAGACTCATATCTGGCATCAAAGACCTGTTTTAGCCTTAAAATACCCCAAACAAAGTCCTATTATGATAACACAAACTCTTATTACCAATAAACATTGGCCACCTTCCCAACTAACTATTCCATCAAAGGGAGTTTGCTTATGCTGGTCACCATATCTGGACACTCATTTGCTTTTTCTTCCACCCACTTGTGCATCTAACAAGAGGCAGCTCCAGTCCAGTCCTTCTCCCTCCCTGAAAGTCTATTTCATATTCTTTTCACCCTTCTTCCAGCAAGGGTCCTGAGTACTATTGAGTCCATGGCTTATTCTCTCATTGTTTTATATACAGTAGTTCTTTTCTGTGCAACTAGATAATAAACTCTTCTAAGGACTCAAGCCTAAATCCTCAGTTTTATTTCCAAAGCACAATAGCCCATTGCTAAACCTCTAATAGCAATGCAGTAAGTAACTGGTGATTGACTTAGTATTATGATATGACTCTGACAGTAAGAGATACAGTCCCTTCCTTCATGTAGCTTACAATCTAGTCTGAAAACTAGATATTAAAATAGCAATTATTACCAATAATTATGTAACTAGAGTTGCAATTAATACTAAAATTGTCTCTAAGATCCAGTTTTAAATCACTACGTCTCTCTTCACTGAGTCTTTCTGCTCCCATATTCGTGAAGGGAGCTGTCTCTTCCAAATTTCAAGCTCAGATTTATTTTTAAAATTGTTTCACTCCTCTGACTCTGACTCTGTGGTTCTCAAACCTGGGTGATTTTGCCCCCAGGAGACATTTTGGCAATGCCTAGAGACATATTTGGTTGTAATTTAGGGAGGGAGAGGGAGATGTTACTGGCATCCGGTAGGTGGAGGCCAGAGATACTTCTAAAAATCCTAGGCACTGGACAGCTGCCATGACAAATAATTGTACAGCCCAAAATAACAATAATGCCAAGGCTGAGAACCTCTGCTCAAATGCTTTCTCTCTCAGATGTCTTCTGAGTAGTTTTCTTCTCAGCCCACCTTCCATGTGTTTTTCTTAATCTCTAGAGTTATACATGATTATAATGACCACACAATGGTTTTTACAATAAGATCTCTTTTGCCTCAGATAGAAACTAATATTCATAGAATATGTATATTATTTCTGAGGGTGGAGTAGTTGTCATAGAAAGATAAATGTAAGTTGCTGTCTCCTACAGAAATGAGTTTATTTTCTCACTCTTAGCCTTCCATTGGAAATAGGTAGTATGTCAAAGACAGCCTGCTTATTATTCTCCATCCTTAAGACATGTTTCCGTGATGCATCTGACAGCTTATACTCAGATTTTCTTCAGATATAATGACTGTACTATAATAAACCTGAAGCCTATCGTAAAAATCCCCTAAATGGTTGATTTAATCATGTAACCCATCAATTCTTCACACAAAAATGTTACATCAAAGATGCGTGTATTTTTAAATTTTTCATTGATAATATCTAAAACAAATAATTAAAAAAAAACCAAACTACACATAACATCTTTAATAGCACAGAATGTTATCTAAAAGCACAATGGCTTCCAATAGATTGGTATCAGTTCTTTCATTTCAAGAAGCATATGTTAGGTTGAATCCTATTTGAATCTTGAATATCCTAGTTCAAAATACAAATAATACAGCAAACCAAGAGATTAATTACTTTAGAAATCTCTGAAGAAATTTCTACTTTGGAGTAAGTGTGAATCTCTGACAGAGACCTCATGTCTTCACTTCATCCAGCCACTCTGGTCTCCATACTGTTCCTTGAAACTTGCAGGGAAGCTTCTGTCTCAGAGATTTTCACCTTGTTCGCTCTCCCCAAAACTCACACGTCTCATCCTCTTACTCCCTTCACGTCTTCACATGTCACTTTCTTGGGGGGCCTTCCCTCACCCCCTCGGTACTCTCCGCGTTTCCTGCACTACTTTTCTCCACTGCGCTCGTCGCTGTCTAACATGCCATACATTTTACTCGTTTCTTATAGTAAGTATTCAATGAATGTGTGCTGCGTTCGTTTAGTAAATAAAAAGGAAGGAAAGATGAGGATGCCAGCAACATCCGTCCTGCTGGAGTGGATTTAGTAGGCATGGTCTGGCTCTGGAGCGCTATTTCTAGTGGCAGTTTGAACTCCAATCCAAAGCCAAGGTGGTGTGGTCATGGAACCAAGTGTCCCAACAATGCCTTCCTGATTTTTCAGCTTCCTGACAGTGGTAGAAGTTACTCTTCCTCAGTTGATATTCTGAGAGTCACTCTTGGAGACGCAGCTAGAGCCAGCCCTTCCCCACAATCTACCTCATTCACCTTAGATTATCCAGATGCTTCCTATTAGACACAACAGTATATCCCCATTTTACAACTAGGAAGCTGAACATCAGGAACACTAAAGAACAATAAGTCAAGCTTAAGTTTATATGATCCCACAAACGAAATGAACACTTCTAGATTCCTCTTTCAGTGACTCAGAATAGTTAAGATTTACTTGGTACCAGATATTCCTCCTCTTAATCCCTCAGCAACATCGATTTCTGGAACTGAGGAATACGTATATTCTTTCCAGAGGAATACGTATATTCTTTCCAGCCGCCCTTTGCCTGGAATAGTTTGCACCTGCTACTGATGCCTGTTAAGACTGCTCCCAAGAGGCAAGAAAATCTTGTATCTCAGTATTTGAGTGTTTTTACACAATGATCCTGTATGGTATTTTTGTGGAATTTTCAGTGTATGTTGTACTGGGAAACTCCAATTAAGTCACAAAAATCATTTGGTATGGTTATGAAACATCCGTTGTGGGTTTACAGTGCATATTACAGATTCAAATCTTCTTGCAACTAAAAGTGGCTTGTTTTCCTTCTGTGATTACTCAGTTGATGACTTCTGTGATTTGGGACAATGAAAGACTGAGAATCTAGCTGTTGCTTCCTGTCTTTTGCACATTCTGTTGAACCAGCTAAACTGTTTTTGTGTCTACTTATCTTTCGTGGATCTGTGGAGTTTGCTTTTGAAACTGAAAACGTTTTTGGAGAAAAAAACCATCTCAGAAAAATATCATGGGGGAAATCCTCTCCATTATTTATATAATGTTTATACAAACAAGCCAAGGACAGGCTACTTCTCCAAAGAGACAAACTTGGTAAGAGAGGATTCCATAATATAGGAAGCAAATGAAGGAGAAGATATCAGAGGATGAATTTTTTCATAGATACTTGAAACTTAGTAATACAAGGTTGTCAAATAACGTGTTAACTATGTTATGGGGGGTGTTTGGTGGGGAAGGGGGGGTGGGAGAAAGGAGAAGGAGAGAGAGAATCTTAAGCAGTCTCCATACCCAGCACGGAGACTGACACAGGGCTCAATCTTACCACTGTGAGAGCATGACCTGAGCCAAAATCAATAGTTGGACATTTAACCAACTGAATCACTCAGGTGACCACCTATATTGAATTTTTAATAAATTGGTTTTTTCTGTTCACTTAAAGAGTTATTCCATGAGTGTTAAGAATTGGTCCAAGAAATTACAGAAGGAATGAACAGTCTTTCTAAAGTTGTAAGATAATAAGAAATTGTCATTATTAGTTAAAGTTATTAAAAGAAAAGAAATATTCTTTCTGCCATCAAAATCAACCATAAATCACCCCCTGCTTAAATAGAAATCAGACTCTCATAACAAAGAGAATGTGCCTGAAAGATGGCACTTTCATATTATTTAGCATAATAGTTTATTAGGTTTAAAAGAGAAGAGATAGAGAGGGGAGAGAGAAAGAATAAATTTTTTGCTACCATCAGGGGCACCTGGATGGCTCAACTGGATAAGCATCCGACTTTGGCTCAGGTCACAATCTCGTGTTTGTGGGTTCAAGCCCCATGTCGAGCTCTGTGCTGACAGCTCAGAGCCTGGAGCCTGCTTTGGATTCTGTGTCCCCTTCTCTCTCTGCCCCTCCCCCTGCTCATGCTCTGTCTCTCACTCTCTCTCTCAAAAATAAACGTTAAGAAAAAAAATTTTTTAATCTTTCCTACCATCAGTATAAATTATATTTTTAAAAATGATTTTATATTAATGAATTCTATCACAAAAAAATTAGAAAAAGTTATCCTAAAAACATTTTATAGCAAAAATAAATAATAGGATAATTCTTAAAATGTACCAGGAAGGCTCAAAGCAGAGGAATTACCTTAAGTATATAGGGATTGGAGAAAGACCCTGCTACACAAGGTCAGGCATGTGTAGAGTGGAAAAGGAATCCCTAGGAAGGACAAGTTTCATATTTGGATATGTAGGAAAGGCCCAGAATATAAAGCATTAAATTTCACAGCCTGACACATTGCCACGCACCTGATAGCTCATTAAAATATTTGTCAAACGCAGTTTGATACCAATGATGTCTGCTGAGCATAGGTGCATATGACAACTCCTTTCTTCCTTCTTCTCGTCTTAAATAGTGAAGTGATACCTAGAGCAACAGATACCATGTTCCAACCATGAAGCCACAATATTTTAAGGATGAAAGAGCATAACTGTGAGGCTATCAAGGAACTTCTTCCACCAGATGTTTTGTCAAGTGAGATAATTAAATGTCTTATTCTTTATTCCTGAAACCACTGTTTTTTATTCCTTGTGGGGGGAGGGGGTCATTTATTACTTTCAGAAAAAAAAATGCATTCTTAATTGATACACACCTAAAAGGAAAATTTTATCTTTTATCCTCAAAAATAGGCCCGGTCTGATTTCAAGACCCCTTTACCACAACACTCCCAGACAAAGAAACAAACAAAAAAGTCATCTGCTTGTTGATATCTGCAATTCTTCATTTAATGGAATACTTTATCTAGAACGTGTGATATTGACTCATAATTGATTGTATAGCACCTGCTTTGGGCATTATCTTTGGGTCTGCTCCAAAAGAGAACTTCCTGTTTTGGGAACTTTTGGCTCACAAATTCAGATAATCCTCAACATATCTATTTTTTAATCATTACAGGTTTCCTGGTTCAGCTATTGCTAAGCTTTCGTACTCAAATTAATCGCATGGCTACCGTGCATTGCACACATAACACCTCTGAGGATTTTTCCTCATCAACCATATTTTTTCTGCATTCTTCCCTCAAATAGTCACAAAACACCCTTTGTGCCAGTTATCAATTTATTGTCTGTCAGCTCCAAATCCACCTTTCTTTGTCTTGCTTTGTGATACAGGGGCTGGACTAAGTGAACTTTTCCCGGTTGGCAGCTGGTGCAATGTTAGGCTTTGTCAGCAGGGGGCGTGGAAGAGACATTACTGGAGGAAGGGGCTGCACTTCCCGGTTCCTCTGCAGTTTTTGCTCCCCCACCCCCTAAAAGCAAGAAACCTAGGGGACGCCCAGGGGAGTTCACACTCCAGCAAGTTTTGCCAGAACCACTGCAAAGTGTCTAGCACCGCAGAGGGTGGCTTCCCAGTGAGTTTCCCCAACATTCCAGAACACTGATTACCACCTAGTTTCATTGGGGCCCCAGCAGGTGGTGGCAGGTGGTTTTCTGCTGGCCCTGACTGGTGGCACCGCAGCAGATTTCTCTGCCATTAAGTAGGGCACAGCCACACCCTCTCCATCAGGGTCTGGATGTCATTGTTTGCTTCCTTTCAAGTTTTTTCCTTTCATAGGTACTGATCCTGAGCTGTAGAAGTTATTCCCTCTACCTACTATTCTTGTAATCTGAGTTCTCTTTATTGCTTAGTTGTTAATCCTCTGTTATTAGTTAACTATTTAATCCCTTAGTAGTTAATTCCATGAGATAAGTTTATTAGTTCATTATTAAATAGTAACACTTTATATTAAAATGTTCCACTCAAACTACTGAGCGATTTCTATCTCCTGGATAGATCCTGACTGACACATCATCTCTAGTTCACTCATAGGAATTCTGCATGGCGTATCTTTATTTCACACAAAGGTCAGGAGTCTACTAACTTCCAAATATCAGTTGTAATGTCAGGCCAAATTTCCAAACCTGGAAATCCAGCACATTACATTTAATCAATATATATTATTTTGCAAAGGTCCAGGAAAAGGAAAGACTCAAAAACATTGAATTTCAGTTGTGGTGATCTTCCTTAAACTCATTAAGATTCATTCTAATTGTGGTCCAAGACAACATTTCGAATATCAGTCTGAGAATTAAACTGCACATCTAGGGGCACCTGGGTGGCTCAATTGGTTAAGCGTCTGGCTGTTTGTTTCCAGCTCAAGTCATGATTGCAAGATTCATAGGATAAGCCCTGTGCCCGGTTCCACACTGCCAGTGTGGAGCCTGCTTGGAGTTCTCTCCCTCTCCCTTTATCTCTCCCCTCCCACTCCCAAAATAAATTTTTAAAAAATTGCACATCTACATATTTCAAGTTTGGGGACGTGTTTGGGTATCAGAAATGGACTACTATTGCCTACAACTCAAGAATTTGAAATATTTTTTATTCCTGCTAATAATGAGACTATAGGCAAACTACATTTTTTAATCTACACTTGCAATCCATCCTACTGAATATCAGAACATTTGAGATCCTTAGGCTCTTCACTATCCTTTGTCAAAAATGACCAATTATAGAGAAAATATTTACAAATCACATATCTAATAAGAATCTATTCAGAATATGGTAAGAATTCATACAACTCAACAAAGAGACAAAATAACCAATTAAAAATGGACAAAGTGTTAGAATAGACATCCTTCAGAGAAGATATATAAATGGCCAACAAGGACATGAGAAAATGCCTAATGTCATTAGTCAGAAAAATGTCAATTAAAATCATAATGAGATACCATTTCATATCGACTCAGAATTTTTTAAATGCAACATAAAATAACTAGTGTTGGTAAGGATATTGAGAAACTGGAACTCTGATACATTGCTGGTAGGAATCTAAAATAGTACAGACACTGGAAAAGGGTTATGCTGTTCAGTAATTACCATGTGACTTAGCAATTCCACTCCTAGGCATATACCCAAAAGAATTGAAAACAAGCATTCAAACAAATGTACACAAATGTTCATAGCAACACTATTCACAATAGACAAAAGATAGAACCAATACAAATGTTCATCAGCTTATGAATGGATACACAAAATCTGGTATATCTGAAACATTGTTCAGCCATAAAAATGAGTGAAGTACAGACAACAATGTGAATGAGCCTAGAAAACATTATGCTAAGTTAAAGAATCAGGCAAAAAAAAGTCACATATTGTGTAATTCCATGTATATGAAATATCCAGAATAGGAAAACCCACAGATTAGTGGTTTCCAGGGGCTGGAGAGAAGAGGAAATAGGAAATAACTGCTGAATGGGTATGGGGTTCCCTTTTGGGGTGATGAGAATATTCTAGATAGTAGTGATGGCTATACACATTGTGAATGCACTACACTAAATGCCACTGAATTGTACACTACAAAATGGTTAAATGGTGAATTTTATATGTATTTTACCACAGTAAAAAGATAAATTATGAAAGGAGAGGAATTGGAGGTGGAAAACATAAACAATTCTTTCAAGAAGTTTTGTTCTAAAGGGAAAATGAGAGATGGTACAGTAGTTGAAAGGGGATGTGGAGGGACGAGTAAGTTTTTTAAACATTGGAAATCTTGCTGCTATGTAACAGTTATCAAATAGATGCTTATTGAATGGATGATTAGATGTAGGCAGAGCTTACCTGGGAATGAAAAGATGAAGACTGCCATTGATCTTCCAGATCCTTGACAGATGACATCATGATCCACCTTTGCCTCTGATACTCATAGCCTCACTTGCTAAAGAAATGAATCATGGCAGGAGAGAAGCAACATAAGGCATGGAAAACCATAGAGCCTAACTAATGCATTGCTTAAACTATCAAGTAGATTTCACCTCAGTTGATCTTCCTATAATGAGACAGTGGATAAAGGCTCTCTGCTTAACAACAAGGTATGTAAATGAGAAAACTTTTCAGTTTCCAATTGATGGTGAAAAAATTTGTCGAACTGAGTGTTTATACATAAGTGTACTTTAATAAATTCCAAGTGGTCAACAGCAAATGCCAGTTGAAAACCATTCTGTGAATCTTTGGAAATTTGCTTATTTAAGGTTAAAATTATTCACTTCTCAATCTCATTTTTTTTATTTTTTAAAAAATGTTCAATATTCTAAACATATGCAAAGATAAAGAATTTAAAGTGATCCTTTATATGCACTTCACCCAAATTTGACAACTGTCAGCTCAGAGCCAATCCTGTTTTATTTATAGCCTTACCCACTCCTCTTCCTCCTTCTTGGGGATTATTTTGTAATACATGCCAAACATCCTATCATTTAACATATAAACATTTTAGTATGAATCTCTAAAGGATAAGAATGCTCTTTAAAAATATAACTACAAGTGGAACAAGATGGCAACAGAGTAGGAGGACACTAGGCTCATCTCGTGTCATGAACACAACTAGATGACTATCAAATTATCCTAAATACCCCGGAAATTGACCTTAAGACAGAACAAATTCCACAACTAAAGGGATAGAAGAGGCCACATCGAAGATGGCAGGAAGGCAGGATGTGGTTTAGGGAGAAATGGATCATAGGTGCTGCAAAGGGAAGGGAGCCATGGTCACAGAAAAGGGTGAGAGAGAGAGAGGAGCACATAGAACACACAAGAAGGATGCTTCCCCAAAGCCATTGGCTTGGAAAACAAGAGGGGCCGAATCTTGTGAGTTCATGAAACCATCAGGGCTTAAAGCCTGGAGTGTTAAAAGTTAGTGAGCTTGGCTGGGATAGACCCCTGAGGGCACTGTCCTGCTCCAAGAGAGAAGGCAGGCAAACAACAGGGGGAGGGGCTGGGACAGACAGTGTGAAAACAGCAATCTGAAGAATGCCTGGGGCACACAGTACGGATATTATTCACTAGTCTAGGAGATTCCCTGTGAGGCAGTTTTCACAGTGATTCCTCTCCAGGAACAAAAGACCGTCTGGTGCCATTTCACTCTCCTACCCCTCAGCATAAACACAGAGCCACCCGCAGGAAGCAGCGAAGCTCCAACACAGGCTACCTAACTTGCTTACACCAAGTCCCACCCCACTGCGGTCTGGAGGGATGGCTCTTCTCAGTCAACCTTGCCTCAGTACCAGCATGGCAGACCCTTTCCCAAGAACACTAGTGATATGGAAACCTAACACAGGCTAAGGGCAAAGCACAAGCTAGCACATGACCACCACCACCACCCCCACCCCAGGTGGGATATGTATGATATTCCTCAGGCACTCCTGGCTGCCCAAGAACAAAGGAAAGGAAAGAAAACAAATGGTTAACTGATAGAGATCACAGGTACACAATACATGGGTCTCCATCAGTTTACAAATATCTTAGTAAATTACAACAAAAAGGCAATCTTATCAATAGCCTAATCTCCAGAAACCTGTAGACTCAGTTTCCTGGAGCCCCAACATCACCCCTCCATAGTGATATAGGGAACAAAGGCAAGAAGGAAAATAGCAGGTAAAATTAAATTTCCTGATAACCTGCAGCCCATTGACAAATACTTGGGACTGGCAGAGTAGAACATTTCTCCAGGAATTCCCTACTCTCTTAATGTTAATGCTCTGCTAGAGGGAAAAACAACCTTACTTTGACAATAGCTAGACCTCTAATATCCTGTGAATCTTTAGCATATGAAAATCTCTTTGAAAACTTTCCCTTGACTTTACCTTCTCCAACTCCATAGTATATAACCTGTCACTCTTCACAACCCCAGTGCAGCTCTTTCTGCCTATGGGTCCTCTCCCATGCTTTAACAAAATCACCTTTTTGCACCAAAGATGTCTTCAAGAATTCTTTCTTGGCTGTCCCCACCATCACCCCAAACCTCATCGCCAGCACAAACCCCTATCCACACCATGTCTCCTGACCAGAGAGTTCTACAGGGCCTCAGTTCTGGTGGAGTTGGTGTTGGATCTCATTTTACAAGCAGACCAGAGCACACCTAGTTAAAGTTGCCACATTTAGGCCAAGGACCAAACAATGCCCACTGCAGGCAAGAAGAGCCTCTGCAAATGAATGGCCTAAAGGATATAGAGCAGCCAAAACGCAACAGCAGAGCACATACAGTACACACTGGAGACACTCCATGAAGCACAGACCGCGGGTGCTACATGACCTCTTCTTCATAAAGCCATTACTTTTAGGAGCAGGAGGCAAAAAAGGCTTTTCTAGAAAACACACAGAAGAAGGCAGAGACTTAGCAAAATGCCAAGATGGGGGAATGTATCCCACATGAGAGAACAAGATAAGGTCACAGTCAGATATATAAGTGAAACAGATATAAGTAACATGCGTGATGAAGACTTTAAAGCAAGAATCATATGGATATTCATTGGGCTTGAGAAAAGAATGAAAGACAAGCATCCAACTCTTGATTTTGGCTCAGGTCATGATCTCACAGGTTTATGAGTTCGAGCCCCACATCAGGCTCTGTGTGCTAAACTAGCTGAGCCTGCTTGGGATTATCTGTCTCCTTCTCTCTCTGCCCCTCCCCCACTCATGCTTTCTCTGTCTCTCTCAAAGAAATTTTAAAAAAGAATCAAAGATAAAGAATGCAATAAACAAGATTGGAAACAGCTTGATGCAATGAACAGCAGGCTGGAAAAAATAGAGGAATGAATTAATGACCTAGAAGACAAAGTAATGGAAAATAATGAAGCTGAACAAAAGAGAGAAAGAAAAATTATGCAACATAAGAATAGACTTGACGAACTCAGTGACTCCATTAAAATATAATAACATTTGTATTATAGGAGACCCAGAAGAAGAAGAGAGAAAATGGGGCAGAAACTTTATCTCAAGAAATAACAGCAGAAAACATCTCAAATCTGGGGGAAGAAATAGCTATCCAGATCCTTGAGGCACAGAGAACTCCCATTAAGATCAACAAAAGCAGGCCAACACGAATTAAATTTACGAAATACAGTGATAAAGGAAAACCTTAAAAGCAGGAAGACAAAAGAAGGGCTTAACTTATAAGGGAAAACCCATAAGACTAGCTGGAGATTTCTCGACAGAAACTTGGCAAGCCAGTAGGTAGTGGCATGATATATTCAATGTGTTGAATGGGGAAATTCTGCAGGCAACAATACTCTATCCAGCAAGGCCATCATTCAGAATAGAAGAAGAGATAAAGAGTTTACCAGACCAACAAAAATTAAAGGATTTCGTGAGCCAGCCATGTAAGAAATATGAAAGGGGACTCTTTGAGTGCAAAGGAGAGACCAAAAGTAATAAAGGCAAGAAAGAATCAGTGAAAATCTCCAGAAACAACAACAAATCAAGTAATAAAATGGCACACAAAAAAGTATCTATCAATAATTACGTTGAATGTAAATGGACTAAACACTCCAATCAAAAGACATAGGGTGTCAGAATGGGTTAAAAAAAATAAAATTAAAATTAAATAAATAAAATAAAATAAAATAAAATAAAATAAACCCATCCATATGCTGCCTATAAGAGACTCACTTTAGACCTAAAGACACCTGCAGATTGAAAGTGAGGGGGTAGAGAAACATTTATCATGCAAATGGATGTAAAAAGAAAGTTGGAGTAGCAGTACTAATATTGGACAAACCAGATTTTTTGTTCTTGTTTTTATCCTTCTTTGGTATCAGGGTAGTACTGGCCTCATGGAATTATTTTGAATGTGTTCTCTCTGTTCCATTATATGTAAGATTTTGATAAAGATTACCATTAATTAAATATTTATTAGAATTCACCAATGAACCCATGTAGTCTTGGGCTGTTCTTTGCTGGGAGATTTTTGATTCCTAATACAACATTCGTTCTTGTTATTGACCTAAGATAATTTCCCACCTCTTGGATTCAAGATTCATGATTCAATCTTGATAAATTGTGTATTTTTAGGAATTATCTGGGTTTTTTCCTAAGTTATCTGATTTGTTATTATATAATTATTTACAGTAATGTTATCATACTATGTTATTTCTGTGGTTATCTGTTGTATTGTTTTCTCTTCCATTTCTCATTTTGGTTTTTGAATCTTTTCCCTTTTTTTCTTAGTTAATGTAGGTAAAGCATTACCAATTTTATTTTTTTTTAAACTGGTGATTACTTTCAATATTATGTTATTGTTTATTCTGGTCCCTATTTATTTCTGATTTTTCTTTGTTATTCTTTTTCCCTGATAAATTTTAGCTAAGTTCCTTCTTTTTCTAGGTCCTTATGATGTAATGTTGTTTATATTAAATTTTTATCTTAATATAAGCATTTATAGCATAAATTTCTAACATTTGCTTCTGCTGCATCCCATAGATTTGAGAATAATGTGTTTTCTTTTTCTCTTATTTTGAGGCATTTTTTGATTTGCCATTTCATTTCTTATCTGGCTCATTGCTGGTGCAGTAGTGTACTGTTTAATATTTACAAATTAAATATTTAATATTTATTTACATTGTTGATTGTTCAGTATGTTTTTGTTGATCTTTAGTTTTGTACAATTGTGGTTGGAAAATACAATTGGTATGATTTCAGTCTTCTTAAATTTGTAATATGTTATTTCTCTTTGTATGTGATTTAACCAGAGGATTCTTCTTTGTGTACATGAAGAAAATGAATATTCTTTCTATTTTTCTTGGATAGAATGTTTTATACATATCTTTTAGAACCATCTATTCTGAAGTATGCCTCAAGTAAAAAATGTTCTTGTTGAAAAAAATTACTTTAACTGAGGGTACTCACTCAAAATAAAACATATCCGAGGGGAGGTGGGTAGGGGGATAAGTGAAATAGGTGAAGGAGATTAAGAGTACACTCATCATGATGAGCACTGAATAATGATGTATAGAATTATTGAATCACTATATTGTATGCCTGAAACTTATATAACACTGTATGTTAACTATACTGAAATTAAAATAAAAACCTTAATGAAAAAGTGTTTTTAATTTTTAAAAAAGTAAATGGACAGAAAATATATATACCATACAAATAGTAACCATAAGAAGAGTGGAGTGAAATTAATTGCAGATAAAACAGAATTCAAGACAAAGATCATTATCAATGATAAAGATATTTTATAATGATAAAGGAATTTGTTGTTAGGAAGTTAAGTCTTATAACATAGTTTTAAAATATATTAATTAAAAATTGATAGAAATAAAGGGAGAGATATTCAATTCCATAATTATAGCTTGAGATTTTAACATGCCTTATTGATAGAACAACTAGACAAAAAAAAAATCAGTAAAGACATAAAGCACCAGAACATTTTAAAAATGATAAAATAAAAATATAACCACAATACCGTTCCATATCTAAAATAAATAATTCTTTACTATCATCCTTTTGAACCTGACCTTCCATGAGCTAGTGGACAAAGAGTTTGTCCAGTTTTAAATGTATTTTTTTAATGTTTTTTTTATTTTTAAGACAGAGCATGAGCTGGGGAGGTACAGAGACGGAGGGAGACAGAGTATCTGAAGCTGACTCTACCGTCAGCAGAGAGCTCGATGTGGGGCCCAAACTCTTGAACTGTGAAATCATGACCTGAGCTGAAGTCAGACTCTCAGTCGACTGAGCCACCCAGATGCCCTGAGATTGCCCAGTTTTATTCTGCAACTTAAAATCCTATCAGTGGTTGAAGTAAAACTTAACATAAATTAAATCCAACTGATTCCAGACAAGAAGTACAGTGCATAAGAAAAGAGTTTTCTATCAGATGCACCTTTGCCAATAAACGGTGATCAATTCTGGACCATCAAAAGAAGCAGTTATTGTTACCTATACTCATATAATGCTAAGGAGGAAAAGGTGCTAGTGAGAAAACATCTCCCAGGAATAATCCATGACTGCTACACCTTCATAATTCTACAGTATGTGCAGAGATTTCCCATATGGACTTGACATGCCAAAGAAAAATGCTGCTTGGTTTTGGAGATAGTATCTTGGAGAGAAATGTAATAGAGAGCTTTCTGGGGCTCAACAAATTCATCATGTACTAACAATTTCAGATAACATGAAATGCTGCCTTCCAAGGAAAACCACGAAGTATTGCCAGTGAACTTAAAGTCTAAAATAGGGAATTGCCAAGTCTTGGGATGAAACATGTAAATTTATTTCTTCACCATGAAGGTGGTTACTGGGAAAGCTAAAGGAAGATGCTGGAGAAACTGACCATGACTTTTGATTGATGGGTCCTGATTTTCTCCCTCATGATTTAAAATGGGTTGTTTTGTTTTGTTTTTGTTTTTAAAATTTTTAATGTTTATTTTTCAGAGACAGAGCATGAGCAGGGGAAGGGAAGAGAGAGAGGGAGACACAGAATCCAAAGCAGGCTCCAGGCTCTGAGCTGTCAGCACAGAGCCTGACATGGAGCTCAGACTTATGAACTGTGAGATCATGACCTGAGCTGAAGTCAGACACTAATCCAACTGAGCCACTCAGGCACCCCTAAAATAGGTTTTTTAAAGAAAAGTGGAATATATGACAAAGACTTGGAAGAACATATTTGGTGGAAGATTTATTATTTGCATGGCCAAAAAAATAATGAGGGGACAGGGTGCTTGAAAGTGAAGTTTATAGGTGACAAAATTCTTTCAATGAAATTATAAAACAGTACTCTATGAAAGACAACTAAATGATGTAACATATAAGACTGAGCTACTTGAAGTTAAAGACCAGACATTCATTTTTATATTCCTTGTATCTTATAAAGCACTTGAACCAGGTAAGTTCATTGTATCATTGTATCATTGTTTTGTATCATTGAGGATTAGATACCACTGCAAATAACAGAAAAAACAAAAATATCAAGACATGACTTTATTTCTAAGTTATAAGAAAGAATCCTGAAGATGGACACTTGAGAGGTCACATGAGAGCTCTGTAAAGTTATCATGGGTCCAAACTTGTCCATCTCACTGCTCTACTATCCTTAGCATAACCCTTGTGCTCATGGTCCAAGATTACTGCTGGAGCACCAGCTATCATATCTACATTCCAAGCAGCAAAATGGAGGAAAAAGAAGTCTGGACTGCTTTTTTTTTTTTTAATGTTTATTTATTTCTGACAGAGAGAGAAACAGAGCATGAGTGGGGGAGAGGCATAGAGAGAGGGAAACACAGAATCCGAAGCAGGCTGCAGGCTCTGAGATATCAGCATAGAGCCCTATGTGGGGCTCGAACTCACAGACCATGAGATCATGACCTGAGCAGAAGTCAGACACTTAACCAACTGAGCCACTCAAGTGCCCCGGGCTGCTGCTTTTAAAGAAATCTTTGGGGCGCCTGGGTGGCGCAGTCGGTTAAGCGGCCGACTTCAGCCAGGTCACGATCTCGCAGTCCGTGAGTTCGAGCCCCGCGTCGGGCTCTGGGCTGATGGCTCGGAGCCTGGAGCCTGTTTCCGATTCTGTGTCTCCCTCTCTCTCTGCCCCTCCCCCGTTCATGCTCTGTCTCTCTCTGTCCCAAAAATAAATAAACGTTGAAAAAAAAAATTTAAAAAAAAAAAATCTTTTAGGAACACTCACATATCACTGAGTAGAACATATTCACTTGGCCACACCTACATGCAAGGGAGTTTGGGAAATGTAATGTTTTACCTGGGGCTATGTGCCAAACTAAAGGAAAAGGGAAAGATATTGGGAAGTAGTTCTCAGTTTAGCATGGAACTCAATATAGATCTTTATTCTATATCAATAGGAAAGAGAAAATTATCAGATCCAACTACAATATTAAAATAGTAACTATGATTTACTGAGCTAGATGCTTTAGTTCATTTTGGGCAATGAACACCACAGCATGAGGCTATAGATACTATTTAGCCTAATTTTACAGATAAGAAAACTGAGTTTCAGAGAAGTTGAGCAACTTGCTGAAGGTCACACAGCTATGGAAAAGCCATGATATAAATCAAGGTCTACCTGGTTCCAAAGTCTGTTCTGTAAAAATCTTTGCTCCTTGATATGGTTCGTGTACCAGCAGCCTCGGAATTACCTGGAATCTTGCCCCCCCCGCCCCCACCAAAAAAAAAAAAAAAGCAAACAAACAAAAAATAGAATTTTTGGACCCCACCCTAAACTGCCAAATGCAGATCTGCAATTTAACAAGTTCCTGAGCTGTAAATCTATTAAAGTTGGACAAGCATCATTCCCTGCCATTCTGCCATAAATATATCAGACCTCACTGATAATAAAGTTCGCCTTTATTCTTTAGGGAAAGAATTTCAGTCAGTTATATTTTAGTGTGAGTTTATATAATAATGTTAATTCCTCACATAGGATTAGCAGATAGGGGAATAATTTCCAAATAACATGGAAATTACATTAGTTCAAATATGATTCCTTTCCCCAGCACATTAACTTTTTGCCCCCATCAAGTTAATGCAAAGCAATTAACACAGTTGAGCACCTAGCCACAGAAAGCACAAGACTGTACATCACTCCCAATCACTTCAAGTCAGTCCTTGGCTCACTTTAGCCACATGCTGTGTCTCTAAAGTGCTTACTGCTGGAGTTTCCTTTATCTCTGTGCATTTTGTCCTTGCCTCTTAATGTAGCAGCTCCCACCTTCCCTTTCACCTCTTCCATCAAGCCACCTTCCCCATCTTTTTAGGAAAAGTACTCTATTTACCATGTTACGTCTTTGATGAATGGTAACTTAGTATGTCTTTTTTAAGTTTGCAAGGATTTTTCATTAAGATGTTAACATTTTTGATAGTTGTATAGGATTTAAGAGACCTACCCAGCTTAATTTTCTTCCAGTTTGCCCTATTATTTTTAGTAAGCAGTTTTGCTAAATGAAAGGAACAAAGTATATCGTGTTACAACAACACAAATGCCCACATTCTGCAATGATTAGAGGGGTTCAGAAGAAACACTATCCATCTACTTTTGGATAAATACCCGTTATTCTCAAAGGTGCAGCACAATGCACAGAAGAGATGATGGACTTGAAGACAGAAGAAATGCATTAAAATAGTCACTGACAAAAATCCCCAGCTAAAGGGTTAAAACTGCTCTCAGCATTGAAATGCAGTTAGTATGATGAAAGTTTCTGAGACAAGTCCAAGTGATTAACATAGGCCCCTACCCAGCTTCTGCTTTTGCAGCTTCACCTGGTCTCAACCTCAGTTCTTGACAAACTCACAGTCTCACCTGGCCCACAGACCTACAGCATCCCTGGGCCTGCTCTGGCCTCTGGTGATTTTTCTTTGCTGACCCCTACCTGTCTGATCAGACCTTTTGTACACTTGGACAGAGAGATTCGCAGCCCCTCTCCAGTGTACGATACTGACTCAAACCCATATGCTCAAAGCATGGGGCTGTGAATGAAATCTACCATTTCTGTGGCTCACAAAGCTCTCTCTCACACACACCCCATTACCCGTTTACTTAATACCTCAGCACATTAAGAATTAATATTTCCATGTTTTGTCCTCAATCTTATATAATTTCTTATGTCTTCTTATATAATTTCTATGTCTCTTTATAATATTTTTGACTATGGTTGTCCTTAAAATGCATTCCTGCTTTGATCAAAATATTAAAGTCCCTTCTATTTTTAAATGTTTTTAAGCTTATTTATTTTGAGAGAGAGGGAGAAAGAGAGCGTGCACACACAGTGGGAAAAGCGTAGAGAGGAAAGACAGAATCCCAAGCAGGCTCTGCACCATTAGCACAGAACCGGAGGCAGGGCTCAAATTCACAAACCAAGTGATCCTGACCTGAGCCAAGATCAAGAGGCAGACACTTAACCAACTGTGCCACCCAGGTGCCCCTCCAGTCCCTTTTAAAGATAAAATGGATATTGTTGACATTAGAGGAAAAGCCAGAATATACGATTGTTTTCCCAGTTACTTTCTGTCCATTTCTCTGCTTAGTCCAGAATCTTAACGAGACTATTCACTCTAGATTTTCTTAAATAAAGTTTAGAAGTTTCATGCAACAAATATTTTATACTTTGATTTTTTTAATTTAAATAAAATTTTTAAAAATTCTGGTGCCACATGCTCAATACTCACCCATTACTAACATTGAAATACTCCTGAACATCTATCCATTTGCCTTATACCTCTCCTAATCGAATGCCTCCTACTTACCATATATATTTTTTATATTATAAAATAACCCTCCTTTTAAAATTTGGCAATTCAAAGGAATAAGTCTACAAAATTGTGTGTAAATCTTTAATTACCAATCAGTTGGTAATTTTTCTCTGTAACCATTTTTGTTTCACAGTAAGTCTCAGTTGTGTGTGTATGCATGTGTGTGTGCATGTCATTGTGAAATAAGAAAGAACACAGCTGCTTTCATAAACATATGCAGAACAGTGGCAGCCTCCAGTTCTTCAGACACTGGTTGTCCCAAATCACACAAGTCATCAACTGAATAATCAGAAAAGGAAAACAGGATATTTTCAACCAAAGAGGATGAAAGCCGATTTAAATTGGTCCTGTCATGGTTTCAGTCAAACAAATCTACAGTTATTAAAATTAACATGCAGAATCATCAAATAAGTATTGCCAGGTAAAGGAGATAGTGACTGCAGCTAAATTCTATAACAAGAAAAGTTAACTTGACATTCTGGTACAAGGAGATCAATGAATATGTCGATAGGATGGGACTTTAAGCCAGAACAGAACATAAACCTTGGTCAAAAGAATCAAATTCAGCAGATTTAGGTGACCAGGGCTGTATGTGAAGAAACTATATAAAAATCCGTGAAAGGGAAGGTGGGCTTCGGTGGAGATCTAATGAGTATAAAAATGGTTCAAGAGGAAAGAAGTGATAGTACCTTGGCAATTCAGTACTGGAGGGAAAGTGGGAGCGGAAGAAAAGTGAGAGAAGAGAAGGGGAAAGGGGGAGAGAGAGAGACATTTTCAAATATGGATTACAAGATGGACATAGAGTATAGTTAAGAGGGACATTTAAGAGTATCCAAGTATTTTCAATGTTCTTAAAACTTGAGTATCTGATAAATATTTGCCATACCTTGCTATTTCATTGCTCAGAAAGAAGGAACAAGAACAATAGCCACAATTTACTGAGTAATAACTCAGTTCCAAGCATTATGCTACATACTTTGAATATATGATCTCATTTAATTCTTTCAACAATCATGAAAATTATTATCCCCATACAGGCGGTAATTGGTAGGGCCATTTTGTAAAGCCCTCAAATTTTGGGCAGGGAGGGGATTTATTTTACAGTAATAACATTACCCTAAGTAATAAAGAAGATCAGGGTAGATTCTCTTGAGGAAATAACTGTGGAACTAAGATTGTGGAAGATTAAGAATTAGACTAAGGGCATGGTCTCATGGTTTGTGAGTTTGAGTCCCATGTCTGGCTCTGTGCTGACAGCACTGTTTAATTAAATAAACATTAAAAAAAAAAAAAAGACTGGGGGTGGGGGGGTGGAAATACAAGACTATTCTAAGCACAAGGAACAGCCAGTGCAAAATTCTTGAGGCAGGAGTACTCATAGTGCATTTGATGATTTTAAAAGTGGAGTGACTGGAGCACAGTGCAGGGGCGCAGGGGTGGTGCAGCGAGGAAGCTGGAGCAGGAGACGGGCTACATCAAGTATTCTGGCTAACAGCCTAAAAGCTATGGAAGAGTTTTTAAAGGGGAGGGGACTGTTCACACATGTGTTTTGCAAAGGTTCTTTTGGCTGCATTGCAAGGAATTGATTAATTGAAGAAGAACGAGAGTGGAAGTGGAGAGACCAGTTAAAGAAGCCAATGAGAGAATAGAAACTTGGTGACATGGACAACAAACAAAAACAGAACAAAACTAACCTTTATATAACCTTCCTCCATCTGCTCTATGTCAGTGTATGGCTACCCAGTCTAGACCATATAATCCTTATAAGTAAGTTCCAAACCAGAGGAATCATCTTTGCAACTCCCTCTACCACAACTCCATAAGGAATCAGCTACCATTTCCTATTGGTTTTATTTCCTTAAAAACAAAACAAAACACACACACACAAACGAACACAAATTACACTTGGTCATTTACTCTAGTCCTCTCCAATATGCCTGGATGGTCTTTCTAAAATGCAGAATCCTCCATCAGTGTCCATATACATGACTTTCTTTTTTTTTTTCTTCTGTCCTTAGTTTGTTCTCTACCGCCACAGGACTTTTGTACATGCCGTTCTCTCTTCCTGGGACTCAACCTCAATATCCCAGCTGCAAAATTCCTCAAGAAAGACCTCTCTTCCACTCCCAACTGCCCTACTTTTGGGTCTCCTTGTATATTTGACTTTTTTTGTGCCACAGGCATGTCTAAAAATTTAAAAATCCCTCCCTAGCTATACTGAAAGCTTCATGGAGGCAGGTTCTATCTCTGCTGTACCCCAACTATCTATAAATCTAGGTTGACTGAACCCTTAGATTTTATGGAGCTTGTTTAAGGGTTTTATGTTACTTTCGTCGCTACAGAGCCATTAAAATGAGTTTTTGTGTCGTGGCAAACAACGATAGCTCTTCCCTCTAAAACAAGTGCAAGAATAAAGGTAAAAACCAGGGATTCACTTCACTGGCAAGCACTGCGCGTGCGCTATCTGCCAGGTTCTCAACCCTTGAAGACGCTCTGGCCAGAAAATCACCTTAGCGCCTGCTTATTTCGGAGCTGCACAACCAGAGGGCGGGGTCCAAAGAGGAGGAAATGGTCACTGCGCCTGCGTCCGCTCCTTCTGGGTCCTAGGCTGGCTGCGCAGGCGCATATGTACCATTTTGACCGTAAACATCCTGCCGATTTGAACCGAGGATTTGGGCGGCAGGAAGAGCCGCGGCGTAACGGCAGCCATCTTGTTTGTTTGAGTGAATCGGAAAGGAGGCGGTGGCTGTGGCGGCGGCGGGAGCTGCTCCGAAGCTACACCTCACAGGGGCTCCCCCCCCCTTTCCCCGCCCCCTCCCCCGACCCTTTTCCCCTCCCCAGGCCACCCAGCCCGCCCAGCTCCCGGCGGAGTACAAGGTAAGATACTCGGCCGGCCCCTCTTATCCTCCGGCTCCCTCCCCCTACCCCTTCCCTGCCGTCCTGCCGTCCTGCCGTCTAGGAGCCGGGCTCGGGGAGGGGGGGTGGGGGGGGGGGGAGCGAGGGAGGAAAGCACTCGCCGTATCCCGGGACGGTGGCCGTGCTGCCACCCTCCGAGCCCTGGAACGGCAGCGCCGCCTGCCCAGGCCGCTTTCCCCGGGCCCGCCCTCGGCCAGGACCCGCGCAACCTGGGCCCGCATTATCGCTTGTCTGGTAACAAATGGTTCTGGTCCGTTCCAAGACCGAAAAAGCCGTTACTCCTCCAGTCCCTCGGGAGCCACATCTCCCCGAGGAGGCAGAGGAAACCTTGGGTCCTGGAGGGAAAGGAGGAGGTTTGAACGAGCCCGCTCTGGGACTGGGCCGCCTACTCGGGCAAAAATGGCTGTCTAGGAAGACGCGGGACGCGGGGCGGGCGGCGGTGGCGGGTCGGCGCCCGCGGTGGCAGCTCGGTGGGGCAGCAACCGTCTGCCGAGCTTGGGTGCGGGGGGTCGGAGACGTGCGGGCACTGCCCTCGCGGGCGCTGTGGACCCATAGCACGGCGACGGGCCCCTCGCCAGGGATTGCTGCTGCTCCCCCTCCCCTTTTTTTAAGGAAATATTTTACGTTGGGAATATTACACACTGGACAGACCAATAGAAAACGAGACCAAGGAAAGTTGCTTCTGATTCTTAGGAAATTAGCATAATTGGTCCCCCCCACCCTACTTTTCTAATGATTAGGGATAGTGTTTTGTTAATTGATATAGAGACGCTTTGGGAAGGTGGTTTCTGACAAATGCTTGGTGTCTTTCTCCTTTCTGAGAAAGTCTTTGCGATTGATCTGCTGTAATAGAGTGGGGTGACACTATCTACGTGTGGTGCCAGACCTAGCGGCATTCTTTCAAATTTGAAAGAAGGAAACGCTGGAGGGTTTGTCTGCCCACCCTATGATTGTAACGCTGTCTTAAGGGTGCAAAAACCGCGCTAGTGTTTTAATGATTTCTGGTAAAGGCTTATGTCTGTCAGCTTTCTTTGCAAGCGAAGTTTAATATTTGTTCTCATAATGCTGTTTAGAATCATCACTGAAATCCAGAAAAAAAATCTTTTTAAAAATGAATGCAAATGCCAATGAGCTGTGTGAATCGGCAGAATTTTAGAGACGGGCTGGAGAAGCTTTCCTAAGTTGTAGAATCTTTAAATTTATTTTTGTTTTTAATGTTGGAGGCAATTTACAATTATTTTTAGAAAGACACTGATGAGGACATATACCGTAACCAGTGATTAAATTATTTAACAGTTCGTAAATTGTTGAGGTGACAGCAGTGCATAACTAATGGACATAGTGCTTTTCATAAACAAGTCAGAATTACATTGGTAAAGAGTAACCTTAATAACTTTTTTGTTTATAAAGACGACACATTAGTACACTCTACAGTTGTTTTTCGCTTAGAGTGGTAGGTTTAAAGTATTCTTAAAATTATTTCTTTCCTGATGAATTTATATTTATTGGAAGGCAAATATTCTGAAAAAATTTTATCTTTCATAGTTTGGTGCAGAAGGGAAATTTCTAATGTTTAAGAAATAAAGGTTTTGTGTATTTTGTTTAAATGTTGTGATGTCAGATTGTTAGGCATGATCATGCTTTTTATTTTCTGCTGTGAGATTTTTTTCAAATTTACTGTTTATTTACATCCCGGTAGGATTGTGCTAGTTTGCTGTTCTGTTTCATTCTCATAATCTTTTTTGGTTAACATCCTTATTTTATAGATGTGAAAGCTAAGACTCAGTTAAATAACTTTTAACCGTTACAGAACTCAGGAGGGAGCTGAATTTGAATCTAGGACCTTTTGATTGTAAAATTGTTGTTCAAAGAATGTTAGTAGCTGAAGGGTGGGGAGCTCTAGTGTGCAGGGTTGGAAATAACTTCTGTTCCTGAGACAGCCCCCAAACCTCCAGAGATCATCACATTCTTATCTGAGTTTTAGGTATAGATGTTTTCCAAGGTTAGTAAATCACTGAATTTCAACCTTCCAGGTTTTTATAGTTTGTGAAAATGGACCACACAGACTAAGCAGCTTGTTAATTAATGGCAAAGCAGGATTGTGTCTTGACTTACAATATAATAGTTTTTACTTTGGGTGATATTTGTGTGTGTTCCAAGTTAAAGTCGAACAGTACAAAAAGATAGGTGTCACTTTCCCAGCAGACCCGCTTTCCAAAGGTAACCAGTGTCATCAGTTTCATTTGTACACCACAGATAATTTATGTAAGTGCATTAAATATATCTTACAGAGAGAGCCTTCCTTTAAAGAGTACATATATGTATATCATTGTTTAAGTCTGCATGGAATTCTGTTATATGGCTGTATTAATTTGTTAAAAGTCACTAATTAGCAGCCAGGTAAATTATTTCTAATGTTTTGCTGTTAAAAGACATGCTGGCAAGGCAACACAGTGTTGCCTTAGAGGTGTGAGCTCTGAAATTCAAGTTTCACTTGAATTAAATGCTAATGACCTTTGGCACATTGTCCATTTTCTCTGTTTCCTCATCTGTAAAATGGGCTGGTGCTTACCTCATATGACTGTCGTTAAAAGGATGGACACATCAGTTTTTAACATTTTTTGTTGTTATTATATATCTCAAGGTATGCCATTGGCATTATTACTGGAAGTGCAGTTTCTATTTCGAGTGTTTGAGATTTTCATAACATGTTGGCAAATTGCCCTTAAAAGAGGTTATCCCAATTTATACAACCATTGTCCTGCCCTGCTTTCTAACAGATGAGTGAAATATCATAATGACTAATATCATGGTAGAAACATTGCTTCTACATTGTAGAAACAAGGCTGTAATTTGCCTTTTTTTGTAAGATCATAAATTGTCATTTTTTTCCACTTCTAATTATGTTCAAAAATACTGATTTGTCATTTCACTTTAGACTTAAATTACTTTTTAGGCTATATTGAAAAAAGTTTGCTGCTTTAGAAAAAAATGAGAAATCCTGACATTGCATAAGCTGTCCTCTCAGACCAAATACAGGCTTTATGCTAAGATCTTTTACAAAGGATTAACAGACTTAGAATTTGCAACATTTACAGAGATTAATCAACTTTTTTTTTAAATTAAAGTATGGTAATACTAAGAAAAAAGATTGTTCAAAAGATTGTACTTTATTTAGATATAAGCCAGTTGTTGATCTACCACTGTGCTTCAGACGTCCTATAGTTATTAGGGTGATTTCCTCTTGCTAATTGTTTCCCAGAATAACTTTCGCACCACTTTGCTTTAGTTACCCCATCCCATGCCAAGAAAGCATCTATTTAGGAATCTTTGCCTCCACATAACTGGGATATTTTAGGCATGGTACTCTGACTAGCAGCTTAAGTCCTGGCCATGAGTTACTGACACCTGTTGAAAAGTGCCAGTAGTTTTAATTTCTAAAATTTCCAGAATTTTTTACATATGTCAATTGTGAGATCACTTGGTGTATCTCATTTCCTTATTCATTAAGCACGTATTTAGTAGTTGTTATGAAGCAGGCGGTATTCTAAAATCTAAATATTAAGGAGATATTTGTTTGGAATACAGCTATCTTCTATAGTGAAAATTGGGACTTCTTGTGTATGACAGCAACTGTATTTCTAAGAACACATTGCCATATTGGATTTCTACAAAATCCTGTAGACTTTATTTATAGCGCTGTAGAGGCAGCTTAATTTTCAGGCTAACAAACATTAAGGCTTAAAGTAAAAGCATTGCTTTGCAACATAGGCTCTCTTTGATTATGGGAAGCATATTTGGAAATATAAAATACTGCTGAGCAGGATATAAGATACACTTGAGGAGTTAGTGTTTAATTCTGTCGTAGAGTGTTTAATCTGAATTCTTCCTACTTTTCACATTCCTTAGTCACATTTAAGAGAGTTCACAACATTGGGAAGTTGATGAAGCCTGTTTTTGTTTTTTGTTTATTGTTTTCTTTTGAAACAGTTTTCCTAGTGTGAATTAATAATGATCCTCTGGACACATCTGGTTCAGCGATTGAAAATTTCAGGACCCTTTGCCATTAAGTAATAGAAAAACGGAAAGGAGGCAAACCTGACTGAATTACTCTTGCACAACCACCCTCCACCCTTTCAAACTTTTTTGACAGGCATGAAATCTCTTGCCTATAATATGTTTAACTAATATATGTTTCCTGTACAACACTGGAAAGAATGGATACAGTTGTTAATTCAAAATACAATAAGCAAAATTCTCATTATAAAATTTACAGATTCTCATTTTAAAATTTACAGTTTCTGCAAAAACTTGAAAATTTAGAGTTAACTTACTCTGGATATTTTTTTTAAGCTAATTCTAAATTTTACATTCCCACTGGCAGTGTATAAGAGGTGAAGCTTCTCTGTATCCTCACCCGCCTTTGATGTTGCCATTATTTTTTATTTTACGTTTTCATAATGTGCAGTAATATCTCGTGGGTCTAAATTTGCATTTTCTTAATGACTGGTGATGTTGAACATCTTTTCTTGTTCTTATTTACCTTTGGTATATCCTTTTCTGTGAAATTTCTCTTCATTTCTTTTGCCCATTTTCCAATTAGATTTTTTAAAGTTTATTTTGAGAGAGAGTGCTTGAGTGCACATGTGCAAGTGGGGGAGGGGCAAAGAGAGGGGGAGAGAATCTCAAGCAGGCTCCAGGGTGTCAGTGCACAGCCTAAGCGGGGCTCCAACTCAGGAAACTCTGAGATCATGACCTGAGCCAAAACCAAGAGTCAGACGCTTAACTGACTGAGCCACCCAGGCACCTCTCTAATTAGATTTTTTTACTTGTGTTTTTAGAATTCTTTATTCTGGATCTAGGTTCCTGTCAGATATGTCATTTTCAGTTTTTTCCCCATTTTGTATCTTTGCATTCTCTGTGAACTCTTTTATATAACAAAATTTCTTAATTTGATAAAGGCCAATTTATTGCCTTTTTGTCCTTTATGGGACATGTTTTTGGTGTCCTGTCCAAAAATTCTTCCCAAGGTTTAGGTACCAGAGGTTTTCCTCTCTGGTTTTTTTCTAAAAATTTTATAGTTTTACATTTAAGTCTGTGATTTATTTTAAATTATTTTTTTTTTTAAGCTTACTTATTTTGAGAGGGACAGCAGGGACAGAGAGTCTAGAGAATCCCAAGCAGGCTCTGCATAGCCAGCTTGCAGTCACGTGCAGAGCCCAATGCGGGGGTCAGACCCATGAAACCATGAGATCATGACCTGAGCCAAAATCGAGCATTGGACCTCAGCCAACTGAGCCACCCAGGCACCCCTGAATTACTGTTTATATAATGCATGAGGTTTGGATCAAGAGTCATATTTTGTGGATGATATCCAATCACCATTTGCTGAAAAGACTGTCCTTTCCCCTTTGTCAAGCTTCTTCATCTTTGTGAAAAATCAGTTGGAGTTATTTATGTGGATTTATTTCTGGGTTTCTGTCCTGTTTCATTGGTGTGTGTGTGTGTGTGTGTGTGTGTGTGTGTGTGTGTGTGTGTGTGTGTTTTCTGCCACACAATGTTGACTATTGTAGCTGTTAGGTAAATCTCGAAATTGGTTAGACAAATTCATCCCACTGTATTCTTTTTTAAAAAAGTAGTTTTAGCTATTCTCGTTCCTTTGCCTTTCCAAAGAAATGTTACAAAAATCTTGTCAATGGCTATAAAAAAAAAAAAAAACCTCAAAAGGATTTCAATAGGCATGATGTTAAAGTTTCTTTTGAAACTAAACATACAGGGGCACCTGGGTGGCTCAGTTCAGCATCCCACTCTTGATTTCAGCTCAGGTCATTGATCTCATAGTTCCGGGGATCAAGCCCCACATTGGGCTCTGTGCTGACATCCTGGAGCCTGCTTGGGATTCTCTCTCTCCTCTCTCTGCCCGTGTCCCGCTTGCATGCACATGCATGTGCTCTCTCAAAATAAACATGAAAAAAATAAATAAACATACACTTGTCATGCTACCCAGCAATCATACTTCAGGACTTTTGCCCCAGAGAAATGAAAACTCTGTTCACTAAAAGTCTATATACACAGGTGTTTATAGCAGCTTTATTTGAAACAGCCTCAAACTGGAAACAACCAAATGTCCTTCGATAGGTGATTGACAAAGCAAATAGTGGTGTACCTCTCTATCCCATGGAATGCTACTCAGTGATCAAAAGGAACATACTATTGATAACTTGCAACAACTTGGGTGGATCTCAAAAAGAGTGTTAGACTGCTGAATCCAAAAAGTCACATACTATATGATTCTACTTATATGACCTTCTCAAAATGACCAAGTTAGAGATGAAGAAGAGTGGTGGTTGCTCGGACTTAGGAATGGTAGAGAGGAAGGAATGGGGGTGACAATTAAAAAGTATAGAGAGGAAGAGCTTTGTGTTGATGAACTAGTTTTGTATCTTATTCACTTGCAGTGGTGGTTACACAAATCTGCACATGTGATAAAATGGCATAGAACTATACATACACTTGCACCAATGTCAGTGTCCTGGTTTTGATACTGTATGTGAGATGTCACCATTGGGGGAAACTGGTTAAAGGGTAAGTGGGACCTCTCTACTATTTCTGGGACTCCTGTGAACCTATAATTATTTCAAGAGAAAAACTGTCGTAAAAATGTTTATGTACTTTTCATGTGCTATGGGTGTGCTTGAGTTTATTTCTGTAAAAACATGACTTGTATATCTTATTGTAGTCGTAGACATTTTAAAAAAAGAAATTCATCTGGCGAAATAGATTTTTTTAATCTTCTATGTAAGGGTAAATAAATAAAGGAAATATCAACACAGGAAATGAAGGAAACATACACAGTTAATGTACTCTATAAACTGGATTTTTTAGGGTGCCTTTTTTTTCCTTCTATATCAACACATAGCTTGCTAAAAGAAAAATGTGCACTTGTATTTCCACTAAGACTATTTCAGTCATAAGATAAATGTTACGCTGTATCATTGTCCTGATACAATGTCCTGTTAGTGTTTAATTTATAATTGGACAAGTGCTTTTCAAGTTCTTGAGTTGGAAAAACTATATATATAATGCTTTTTTAAGCCTCAACTTTTCTAAACTACTCACCTGTAAAGGTGGACCAACGCACCTACTTTTATCTGGTACAATATGAAATACTTGTTAGCACAGTACTTGTCATGAGGTAGCAATTATCCTATAAAGCATCTAGCTGAGAATCCATTGTTAATGGGGTTCTAAAAATGGAAATTTACACACTGTTTAATATCTGTTCCTGAGTATTCTTAGACATACTTTTCTTGCAATAAAGATTTTTTTTTTTTTTTTTTTGGCTAGAGGCAGACTCTTTTCCACAGTCAGTGATCAGGGTAGGAATGGAATGAACACTTGATGGAACTTCAAAATGGAAAAGAGTTTTCTGGTGACAATTTTTACTTTAAAAAAAAATGGCCCTTTTATTTTGGGTATGAAAATGATTTGACTCTTTTGTCCTTTTTCTCTTCAGCTGCTATTTTGGGGTCTTTTTCTTGCCCTCTCAAAACTAACACAGTAGATTGTTTTCATAAATGCATACTGTACTTTCTTCTACCTTTCATGATTCCATATTAAAAAGAACAGGAAACTTTTATATTCATATTTCTTCTATGTCTTGATAAATGTTTGTTTTCATATGGTAGTTATATTAACTTTTTTTCCCTTTCAGATTTCCTCCTGTTTCATAATCAGCCGGAACAATGTTCTACGCACATTTTGTCCTCAGTAAGAGAGGGCCTCTGGCCAAAATTTGGCTAGCGGCCCATTGGGATAAGAAGCTAACCAAAGCCCATGTGTTTGAGTGTAATTTAGAGAGCAGTGTGGAGAGTATCATCTCACCAAAGGTATGTTTGTTGTTGATATTTTTATTCACTTTGTCGATTGTTTATTGATATGTGAAACAATTCTGTAAAACAGCTTTTTAGGTTTACATCTTCTTTGGAGGCAAAGAAAAATTTCTAGATTACCCAGAGTTCCAGTTTGGTATGCTATTCCCTTTAAAAATTCTGTAAGTGCACAGATCTTTTCATTTGCCTGTGTTCATGGTAGATCAGTGTGAGATCAGGCACTACCCAAATATATTTCTAGATGTTTTTGTACTTAAACATATGTATAGGTGTTTCTAATTTGGGAATTTATAAAATATTCAAAATAAGGACCCTTTAATTAGAAACTATTGTAGGGATCAGATCTAATTATCGTAGCCATCTCGTAAATAGTATCCATAACTCTTGTACCTCCTCAGCTCCACAGGCCTACTTGCTGTTTCTTAAAGATATCGAGCTTTTTCCCTGTCTCAGAACTTTTATGCTTGCTGTGCTCTTCTCCTAAATATTTAATTATTGTGTGTCTCCCACTAGCATGGAAGCCTCATGAATGTCCTTACCTTATCTGCCTTGTTTACAGCTCTGTTCCTAGAGGAGCTTTTATTAACATCCTGTGAAACTGTTCTGAGACAGTGGTTTTTACCCTTGGATTTCACAAACAGTGTAACTAGAAATAATCCATGTTTTTTTGTGTTGCCAAGAAAGGACCTTTACAACATACACAATTACATGTATTAACATCATTAACACTTTGTTGAGAAACAGATAACGTTGACTTCAAAATGTACAAGGGCTAATCTCAAAGGAAAAGTCCTTAAATATGATACAACACACACACACACACACACACACACACACACACACACGTTACGTCCGTGTTTTAAAGGTCCTTTTGTGGACCTTGTATTAACCCATATGCGCTCTAGTTGTCCTGTCAAGAAAATAGTCCAGATACAACTGTCTGGACCGCATTGAGAGCTACTCTTAGAATTGGCAATTTGGATGATGCTGGCTGCCATGATGTGTTAAATAAATAAGGGTAGTTCTTTATTGCTGAAGAAGCAAGGGGATCTGAGATGAATAAAGCTGGGATCTAGAAAAGACTTGTTCAGAAAAGTCGTGTGGGAGAGGATATGTTTTAGGAGAGAAAAGTGAAAGTTTATATGTGTAATGAGAGCTAAATTACAGAGTTTCCACTTGTCTACAGAATTTTGGCTGGTTTTAGAGTTAAATTTGGTGGCATTTATTGGTTTTAAGGAAATTTCTATCATATTATTTCTAAGATGTAAAGTGAAAAATTGTAAAATGAAAAGTTTACTAACAGGGGAATAGGTGACCTCTAGTCCTACCACCTAGAGAAAGTTTTAGTATTTTGGTATGCATTTAAAATGTGTGCATATATTTTACACATAAGCATGTATACACAAACTGCATTATATGTTTTATAACAAGACTACATTCAGGAAAAGCTCTGTTCATAACTTTACCATCATTTTTCATGGTTGCATTGTATAGTGTCATGGTCTCTTATCCACAGAATTTAAATACAAAACATAGAAACAGGTCATTTGTGTATTCATATGTTCACTGTAGAACTACTAATGTAAATGATTATTGGAAACAGCTCGAATTAGATGATCCTGGGAATGTCTTAATATATGCCATATGCACTGTATTACCTTAATAATAAAAAATCTCTTAATTCTAAAACACTTTTGGCCCCAAGGATTTAACATAAAAGATTATAGACCTGTAATTCATTGTTTCGATTATACATGATTTATCTTACCAGTGTCTTTTTTAGATAATCTATAATTTTTCCTAATTTTTTGAATTTTAATTCCACTGGTCCTGTACTGCGCAACCATTAAAATTACAAAGATTTTTCTACTTGGTAGGACTACAGGTTTATTTTCCTCTTTTTAAAAAATAACCATTGAATAAACATTGCTTGCAAAATCTTTTGGTCACATCTGTGGGCTTTTTGTTGTTGTTGTTGTTGTTCATTTTTGAGAAAACACGAACCTGGAAGGGGCAGAGAGAGAGAGGGAGACACAGAATCTGAAGCCGGCTCCAGGCTCTGAGCTGTTAGCACAGAGCCAGACAAGGTACTTGAACTCACAAACCATGAGATCATAACCTGAGCCAAAGTTGGATGCTTAACCGACTGAGCCACCCAGATGCCCGCCTCTCTTTTTTTGACTCAAGATTGTTTACTATGTGAGGTTAGGATACATCAAAACCAGTCTTGCATTTTCATTGATCTTTTGTTCCCATCTGTAAATTTTTCCTTAGTGTTGATGTTTAGGAAGATAAATGATGGGCCAGGCGGTATATTTCTGATATGCATTAATAGTTTGCTCTGTGGGGAGATAGTACCAGTTTGCACTGCTGGTCTAATTGAGAATATGAGGTTTTCTACTTTTTATAGGTATGCTTACTGAGGGAAGTGAATGGAAAAAGGAGAAGTTGAGCTCTTTTCTTGAAATTGATATGTGTGACTAATCTTTAACACCCATAAGCAAATATTGAGGGTGATTTGGCTTAAAAGGATAACATTTTTTCATAGTATGTGCAGAGTACTTTGTACACCTTTAGAGACACTACAAAAGAATACAAGATAATCTGATATGTGAAGGTATGTAGCAGTTGCCACAAAGTAAAGCATACAGTTGAAGAATAATGTAAAAAACTGTGGAGGGTGTGAGAAAGAACAACTTACTTTAAAAACCATTTCTAAGTGGGTTTTTTTCAATGTTTATTTTGAGAGAGCATGTGTGAGTAGGGGAGGGGCAGAGCAAAGGAGAGAGAATTCCAGGCAGGCTCAGCCCTGTCGGCCCAGAGCCTGATGTGGGCCTCTGACTCATGAACCTCAGGAACCAAACTGAGATCATGACCCGAGTCAAAATCAGGAGTTGGATGCTCAACCGATTGAGCCACTTAGGCACCCGTCTAAGTGGGTTTTTATGATTGATCTTGTTTTATTTTGATAGAATATATATTTCCACAGGTGTACTAACTCAAAAATGTCTGTTGTTTGCTCTTGTGCAGTTCTTGTGAGGGATTTTAGAACAGGCGTCAGACATACAGCTCAGTTGTAACCGTGTGGCTTCTGCCCCCTCACGACACTCCTCTGTTTGAACAGCCACTGGTAGCCTCTGTAGAGCTTTCCCTGGGTACATAACCTGTGTTCCATATGACACCTATACTCTTAACATGGGCTAGCTCAACAGCAAAAAGGGCCATACTTCATATTACCTACTTCTTTGCTAAACTCTGAACCAAACTCATCCAGAAAGAAATCTTTTGCCCAAACACCACCTTTTTAAAAAGTTTCCAATTCTTTACAAGATAATGGCATGCAGTGGGTTTTAATTTTAAAATTAAAGGTAAAGGTGTGGTCAATATTAAATTTTCTAAGACCACATCATAAAAGTTGATTCTTTCTTTCCATTAGGAACAGTGTTTTAATTGGGTCTTTTCATATCAAGGATGATAAGTCCTGGATTTGATTACAAATTTTTAATTTTAGATATACTAAGAATAGCAGTAACTTTCGTAATTTATGTTGTAAGTCATGTGAAATTGCCATAAAGACAGAGCCTGAGAGTCCTTGTAAATGGAATCCTAGACTGCTATAGACAGTACATATATAACTGAGAAATACAGTGTTTCATTTTATAAGTAACAACATTTTATAAGTAACATAAGTAACATACTAATTATATTTGAAGCAAATGATTAACAGCTTTCTTTGCTACCTTAGAATTTGAGATCTATGGTATGATTTGGAAAATAATCTGGGAAAGTTTGAGTTCATGTTGTCTTGTTCTCAAAAACTTTTCCATATTCTAGCTAGAGGAATTGTGAATCATGCTGTTTAGTTGGGTGTTTACTGCGCTTTCTTTTCCCAACTACTGCATCTCATCCCACACAAGCATTGATTGAGATCTACCTTGAAAGGAAAAAAAAAAAAACAAAACAGGCTGAAGAGTGTATTTTCTTGTAAACAAAAAAAAAAGATGGGTTACCATTACCTTTCAACTGTTATTATGCCTTCCAGTCAACTGATAAACTCAGTGAAAAAGGTCTTAAACAGTGAGGAAATTAACAGTCACTTAATTAGAAGTTTAGAGATAGGAAGATTCAGGTTTAGTTGAGTTCATTCAATGATGTCATTCATCTAAGGACTCACCAGTCTCCTGTTGGCTTCTTGTTCTTGTACTTACAGCCTCATGACTACAAGTAGCTCCAAACCCCACTGCTCACAACACAGGAGGGAAAAAAGAGGGAGGCATTCTTTTTCTTATTGGGAAAATCTCTCAGAAGCTGACATACTTTATACTTTTTCTTGTTGGTTAAACTGGGTTATGTGCCCACTCAAAAAGCATTAGCAAAGAGGAAAGAGACAGTTCTTCAAGGCTGAGAACATTCACTCCCCGGACAAAATAGAGTTCAGCTAGCTACCAAGGAGCAATGGCTCTGGATTGGCAAACAAAAGCGCCACACATTCCTTAATGTGCTTATGATGGCAGTCTGTGGGATGCCTTGGTACCTGCTGCATAGCTACCTTTGTGTCTGTGTTCACTCATGAATTGCTGCTAGTCTAGTCCTGGTCAATACAGATACTCGAAATTTACAGATAAAGGCACAAGTAAAATAATTATAGGTGATTTATAAGGTAACTTCAAATAAATGATTAAAAGTATGAAGAGAGAAAGTGAAAACTGCCCATCAATTGCACAGAATACAAGCTTTGAAGTATGATTACCTCTAAAACCAAAAAAATTAACTTTGTAAATTAGATCAATATTAATGTCTTACTCCTAGGTGAAGATGGCGCTCCGAACATCAGGACATCTCTTACTGGGAGTAGTTCGAATCTATCACAGAAAAGCCAAATATCTCCTTGCAGACTGTAATGAAGCATTCATTAAGATAAAGATGGCTTTTCGGCCAGGTATTGTTGACTTTTTTTTTTTTTTTTTTTTTAACCTTGGATTTTCTCATGCAGTATGAAAAATTGCAAAACCTATATTCTAGTTCCACTTGTTTTGTTCTAATATTAATACAGGGGAACCTTTCAAAAATAGGGCTAGGCTTGGAGAGGCAGTGGTTCAAGGGAAGAAACCCACTTCAGTCATACATATGGAATTATGGCAGTCACCCCTTTTTAAATGCCTTTTCATTATCTTACATAGAACTGAGAGTTGAAACGTTGAAAGCTGATTGTTACATGAATTTTTTAAATGTAACTTAAGAAAATCTTAGGATTTAAAATTTTTTTCCCAAATAATTTTAGCATATTCTTTTTTTTTTTTTTTTAATTTTTTTTTTTTCAGCGTTTATTTTTGGGACAGAGAGAGACAGAGCATGAACGGGGGAGGGGCAGAGAGAGAGGGAGACACAGAATCGGAAACAGGCTCCAGGCTCTGAGCCATCAGCCCAGAGCCTGACGCGGGGCTCGAACCCACGGACCACGAGATCGTGACCTGGCTGAAGTCGGACGCTTAACCGACTGCGCCACCCAGGCGCCCCTAGCATATTCTTAAATTTCACTTTTAACTTGAGACTTTTATTAAACATTCTTTATGGTGTTTTGTTGTTTTAGGTAGTGATTGGCTCTAAAACTGGATTCTAGCAACCAAATTTCCATCTGCATAGATAATAATTATGATATTTATCTGAATTCATATGTCATTTTATAATTTTTAAAACAATGATGGAATTTTATTCTAATTAAAATAATGAAGAGATGCCTTATATGGTAGTTTTTACCGAAGTTATGTTTTACTACTTCAATTTATTTTAACATATGAACAGTGAAATTTTTGAGATCTAAGATTTTATATAAAAGCAAAATGTTTAGGTAGAGGCTATGGTACTTGAATGATTTCTAACATGTAGATAATTGCATTTTGCTTAAGTAACCATGCTTTTTTATTTTTTCTTATTTAAAGCAATGCATTTTTAGCATACACTGAAGAATATAAGGAAAACCAAAATAATGTAATCCCACTTACCCTAAAATAACCAACTCCTCTTGATATTTAGGGTGTTCCTTTCCAGTCATTCCCCTTCTTCATAAATGTCATGTTTATGAAGAAAACTGTTATTAATATTTATTTGTCATGTCCTTTTCAAGACTTACCACCTTAATGCATTAATAGTGCTTTGACTTTTTTTGGAATGCAAGTAATTTGGCTTATGAGTATAGAAAAACAAAAGTACTTGAGCTTTGGTTGTACTTTGCATACATTATCAATCTTTCAGGACTATAACCTTAGGAGATTATACTGACTTTACCTTCCTCTCATCCCTAGATAACCTGTGATATAACCAGGCCTTCAAGCTTACCATTTCCTTTCCAGGTGTTGTTGACCTACCTGAAGAAAATCGAGAAGCTGCTTACAATGCTATTACCTTACCTGAAGAATTTCATGACTTTGATCAGCCACTGCCTGACTTAGAGTATGTCTCTCCCTCTTTTAATTGTTGACTTGGTCTACAAATAACATTATTGGTTTCCAAATGTATAGTTTTCCATGGAATGTTATTTTTTTAACATTTATTTTCAAGAGACAGACACACACAGTGCAAGGGGGGAGGTGCAGAGAAAGGGGGTTACAGAATCGGAAGCAGGCTCCAGGCTCTGAGCTGTCAGTGCAGAGCCCAACGCGGGGCTCGAACCCACCAACACTGAGATCATGACCTGAGCTGAAGTTGGACGGTCAACCGACTGAGCCACCCAGGCGCCCCTTCCTTGGAATGTTTTGACACCAAATTAACATGAGGTTCAAATGTATAAGCTTTCAATTAGAATAATGTATAAATATGAAACATATAACCTAGAATTGTTTCTTCTGTAAGAAAACTGTACAGATGTCAACTTTAATAAAGCTAAGATAGGAGAATTCACATGTGCTTAGGCCAAAGCTTGTGTAAACAGTTTCCCAGGTTTGTGCTTTACATAAGGATATTAGTAAACATGAACTATTGGTTCATGATTTTTCTCTGGAGGTATATATTAAAGTCATCTATAGTTATCCTCTTTGCCAAGCTAACTTAAAGAGCAAGAAAGGGTCATTGTTACAACATCCAATTGAGAAAGTTGTACAGAGATGACCATTCTAGCATAATATTGTAGTATATTTCTCTTTTCTCAAGTCCTCAAAATCCAGCTGTTACCATGACAGGGAATGTGCCTATAACTTTCCATGTGATTTAGTAGCACAAGTGACAACCAGAAAACTCTTACACTACGCCCCATTTTTTTTTTTTTGACAAATTTTTCTGCTTTGTAAAATGATCTATGACTCCAAATTCTGATTTATTTTTGTGTGTGTGTGAAATAATGCTAGGTGCTATCTAGCTCCTTTCCTGTTTTCTTTTTCCTCTTAAACTTCCATTTTTAAAAAATTTTTATCATGGAAATTTAACAGCCAAAAATTAGATTAGTATAATGAACCCCATGCACTGTTGTTTAATTTGAATATGTTGCCAGTTTTATTTCATATGTATTTCCCCAATTCAACCTCCAACGCACACTGGATTATTTTAAAGAATATAGATCTTCCTTTCTCTGTAAATACTTCAGTATGTATCTCTTTTGAGGTAAGGAATTTTCTCTTTTTTTTTATTTTTTTTTTTAACATTTAATTTTGAGAGAGAGAGAGAGCGAGCACAAATTGGGAAGAGGCAGAGAGGGAGGGAAACACAGAATCTGAAGCAGGCTCCAGGCTCTGAGCTGTCAGCACAGAGCCTGACATGGGGCTCGAACCCACGAACCGTGAGATCATGACCTGAGCCGAAGTCGGACACTTAACCGACTGAGCTACCCCGGCGCCCCAGGAATTTTCTAAATATATCCATAACAACATCCCATCTTAAAAATACAATATTTCTTTAATGTGATATCCAGTCAGCATTCAAATGTCCCCCGTTGACACATAGGCCTTTTTCCCCCCAGTTTAAGTTAGGGTCTGTACACATTCTGTAAGCTGCATTTGGTTGGTATGTTTTAGAAGTCTCTTGTGTTTTTATTGGCATTTGCTAAAAAAAAAAAAAAAAAAAAAAAAAAACCACAGATGTTTTGTTTTGAAGCATTTACATTCTGAATTTTCCTGATATTCTACATTGTTTAATGTTACATGTTTTTTATTTAATATTTTTTAAATAATAGAGATTATTTGTTAGAAGAAGAAAGTCTCAGAAAAGCTGGGTAGCTTCAGTGTTCGTAACACCTGTAAGTTTCACAACCCTGATGAAAACTCATGCCTGTCTAGACCATGCACTTCTGTTTTTCCTCTGTATACTCTATTACCTTATGTAGTGATTTCAGCATATTCTATTTTGCCTGCCGGTCACTTCTGATTTTTAAATAAGCATACGAAATAAATTCCAAATCACTGTTAAAATTCTTAAATTGTAGGGGTGCCTGGGTGGCTCAGTCAGTTAAGCATCCCAACTTTAGCTCAGGTTGGGATCTCACAGTTCACGATCTCACAGTTGATGGATTCGAGCCCCGCATCGGGCTCTGTGCTGACAGCTCAGAGCCTGGAGCCTGCTTCGGATTCTGTGTCTCCCTCTCTCTCTGCCCCTCCCCCACTCATGCTCTGTCTCTCTCCATCTCTCAAAAATGAATAAACGTTAAAAAAAAACTAAAAAAGATTCTTTAATTGTATTTAGTATTCTATATTAAGACTTATAAACCATGATAACTTGTGTGCATGTTTTTTCCTTATAGAGAGAATTGGGATTTTATAGATATAGATATAGATATACACACATATGTATGTTTGTATACGCGTTACAGTAAGACTTGAGACTAAAATGTATTTGAAATTCTTTTAAAGTGACATAGATGTGGCCCAGCAGTTCAGCCTGAACCAGAGTAGAGTGGAAGAAATAACCATGAGAGAAGAAGTTGGGAACATCAGTATTCTACAAGAAAATGATTTTGGTAATAGAGAAACAGATCACTAGACACTAGCTAATGTTAGAATTATGTTGTTGCACTACTAGCAATTTGAAAAAGAAAACCCAGACATATGTTACATTTATGATGACAGAAAAAATTTTATCTCCTGTATTTTCATCAAAAAAAGAATTTGCCTTCCTACCAGTATATGAACCGTCATTTCCATTTATGCACCAAACTTGATTTCGTCTACTCCTGCCCCCATACACAGTGATAGAACCTATGTATGGATCTGTGTGAAAAGTTTGAATATTGAAGTAATACATTTAAACTAATCACTTTGGAACAATTTCATTATGTACCTACTATTCTTTTTGAATAGTGTTTAAAACAAGTTAGCGGAAGTATTTTCTTGATGAAAACACATTGTAACAAAATCTGAGTATTTATGCGACCTAACCTACATACATAGTTAAATTTACCTGATATATTTAAGATGATGTAAATATGGATCCTACTTTTGATTTGCTAGTCATGCCCCAGAATCAGTTTATGAAATATAAATGCTAAAGGTTTAAAGTTTAAACTAGATGTTTTAATACTCAAGACTTCCATAAGTAGATGTGGCATCACAATTATCATAAATTGTTAGGTGCTTTTATAACAGTGATGTTTGTAACTTTGTTTACCTTATCACTAAAATTTGTTCAGGCGACTTTGGAATGGATGATCGTGAGATAATGAGAGAAGGCAGCGCTTTTGAGGATGACGACATGTTAGTGAGCACTAGCGCCTCTAACCTCCTGTTAGAGCCTGAACAGAGCACCAGCAATCTGAATGAGAAAATTAACCATTTAGAATATGAAGACCAATATAAGGATGACAATTTTGGAGAAGGAAATGATGGTGGTATATTAGGTAGGTCACAACAAGGTGGTTATTTTAACATTTCCTTGTTCAGTTGTGGTGTTTTAGAGCAGTCACTAATTTTATGCGTTAAGCAGCTCTTTGGGTACAGATGTGTGAATTGTGACCATTTGATTTCATTGAAGTTCTCTGAAACTAGCCTAAAAATATGATGTACCTGATTTTCTTAAAGGTGCTTGTCTCAGAGTGTTAAGGTTTACTAGTTCTTAAAACTTCTCTATTTGTGTTTGATATCTATATTAAGTAAATATGTTTTAAATAGAGATATGAACCAGAAAATCTAAATTAAGAATGAGAAATTTTTTTGTATATGGTTTTATACTTTCATATGCTACCTTGAAGAGAAACAAATGGAAGTTGAAGTTTTTTAATTTGGTTGATTTTCATATAATTGTATTTCCTAGTGATTAGCTATTCTTTTAGCATTTCTTTTTCAAGTTATAACTAAATTTCATTCCCTATTTCAGATGACAAACTTATAAGTAATAATGATGGTGGTATCTTTGACGATCCCCCTGCCCTGTCTGAGGCAGGTGTGATGTTGCCAGAACAGCCTGCACATGATGATATGGATGAGGATGATAACGTATCAAGTAAGCATTTCCTGTTCAGTGACCTGGACATGATTATATGGTAGCTAGAAAGGTATTTAATGTAGACGACCATAAACTAAAAGTTCCAGCTTTTAATGAATTGTAAATCTTCTTAAAAACAGTGCTTAGTTCTTATTCTCTTTCATGTTTAACTCTGTCCCTCCCCTTTTGTGGCCAGTAGGGTTCACGTCTGGAGCAACTCCTTCATAACTAGAAAAGTGTTGGTTATTGGTACCAGTGGGTTTATTTCAGTTTCTCAAGGGGATTTTGTCCTGCCATTTGTAGGAGATGTATTACATACCCAAGGCTTTTGTGACCAAATTTCTGTTTTTATAGTGGGTGGGCCTGATAGTCCTGATTCGGTGGATCCTGTTGAACCAATGCCAACTATGACTGATCAGACAACACTTGTTCCAAATGAGGAAGAAGCCTTTGCTTTGGAACCTATTGATATCACTGGTAAGCAAACAGACTTTTTCGACATATAAAATTTAGAATATAAGGTCCTAGTTCTGGCTGCTCTTTTCTAATCTGCTACTCTTGTTTTAGATAACTAAGCTTCTTTCTTTTTGTCAGGTATCTATTATAGAATCTTCAGTTATAATCCAGATATCTTACAGAATATCTGTACAGGTCGCTCTGAAATATAGAGAACACGTTTTTTGCTAACGTGTATCTTAGTCTTTGGGGGTTCCCAAAAAAGATCACAGGTAACAATTAGAAAACATTACAAGGCATTTTACAAGATTGATTACCTTCCAAAGTTCTATATTCTGTAGAGTTGGGCTACAATCTGGGAAAAGCTAAGCATATTCTTTTTTTATTTTTATTTTTTTAACTGGAAATGTGATTCTAAAATAAGCACTTTTAGTGCTTATTAAGAAACAAAGCCAAACATACTGGGGTGCTGTTTCTCAATAAAAGGGGCAATTTAAGATAGGTAAATTAGATGTGAAACTAAAATTTCTAGATGGTTTATGGGTACTTTGGGGTGAATACTTGAAATTAGTTACACTATAATTCAAGATACAGCTATCACTTTTAAATAGAACAAGATAAACTTTTTTTCTACCTAAAACTAGAATTTGATCACCAAAAATTGCCTTGGGCTTCTGGTATATAAAGAGTGCTTGGTAGACATCTATTTAGAAACTGAAAATAGAACAAAGAACAAGTCTTTATCCCATGGAACTTAAGTACTAATTAGGGGAGCATGAGTAAGTACAATATGTACTGTATTAGTGACCGATTTTGTAGAGAGCTATAAATAAGGCAAAATAGGTACACCGCACGGGTTAAAATAGGATAATCAGAGGGCGCCTGAGTGGTTCGGTTGAGCGTCCAACTTCGGCTCAGGTTGTAATCTTGCAGTTTGTGAGTTTGAGCCCCACATCAGGCTCGTTACCGTCAGCACAGAACCCACTTGGGATCCTCTGTCCCCCTCACTCTGCCTCTCCCCCCTGACTTGCACTCTCTAAAAAAATAGTAAAAAAATAATAATAATAATCAGGATTTGCAGTCTGTTTTAAGAACTTCAACTTTCAGAGACGGGAACTCAGTAGCTGGAGAATAAGTGTTGTACAGGGGCTGTCACTGTATAACATCTTTTTGAATCTTGAATTCTGAACTCCCTGAATGTTTTATACATAAAAATCAGTGGAGGTATAACATTTCTGACAGGATGTGATGTTGAGGAATTTGTAGCCTAAGAAATTGAGAGAATGCTGCCTACTTTGCTGAGTTTTTGGTAAGGATTACGAGTGAGTGTACAGGCAGGATGGAGAGTAGAGCTCCAGGTCCATCTGGGTGTGGGCTTTTGTTTTACTTCCTCAGTCTGCTTGTACAAGTGCCATATGTGAATTGTAACTTCTCCACTAAAAATCATAATAATTGCAACCATTTACAGAAGACTAAGTATTTTACAACTCCTATAAGTGGTTGGCATTATTTCAAGTGAGAAAATAAAGGGATAAGCAAGATGAAGTTAACTTTTCTAAGTGGTCACTTGGGTAATAATAAATTACAAAACCCAGTTCTTGAGCCCAGATCTGAATCAAGTATGATAGGTTCCTTTTTACACTGTAAACCTACATGGGAAAAATATATTGACACTTGAATTATTTTACTCATTTTGTGCCTAAAGTCTATAAATATTCATTCAGCAAATTTTTATCAAGCACCTATTGTGTATGCCAGTCTCTATTCTACGTGGTACTGCAGAAACATCAGTTAAAACGGATTCTGCCCTCTTGATGTTTTTCTACCAGGTGTATAGAAAAGCAGGGATACAATGAGACCAACTCTGGTGGCTCTTTATTTCATGATGGCCTCACAGGAAAATGACCTTATTTTCTTCTATCATTCCAGTCAAAGAAACAAAAGCCAAGAGGAAGAGGAAGCTGATTGTTGATAGTGTCAAAGAGTTGGATAGTAAGACCATTAGAGCCCAGCTCAGTGATTATTCTGATATTGTTACTACTTTGGATCTGGCACCACCCACCAAGAAATTGATGATGTGGAAAGAAACAGGGGGAGTGGAAAAACTCTTCTCCTTACCTGCTCAGCCTTTATGGAATAACAGACTACTGAAGGTAATAGAGTTTGCAGAATTTTTTTAAGTTAATTTTTAAAACTTTTGAATCATTTTTGATCAAGTATTTTCAACTATATGGCACTTTTTTTTTACTTAAATCACAATATACTGAACATAACCTTTCTGAAAGATTGTGTTGACACCTGCATTTCTAAAAGATGCAGAAGGAATTTTTTCTGTATGAAAAAGCTGCTGTGGTTTTTAATAATTCTCTCTCCTCAACCTCTCTCTGATAAATTACTAATTCTATTACCTTAGCATACACTGTACTTCAAGTCTACAATCCTTAGATACCGCTTTCAAGCCAAACCATGGCGTGGTTCTCCTTTTCCTGGAATAAAGAATTCTCTGATGGGGCTCCTGGGTGGCTCAGTCCACTGAGCGTCCAACACTTGGTTTCCACTCTGGTCACAATTTCATGGTTTGTGGGTTTGAGGCCTGCTTGGGATTCTCTCTCTTTGCCCTTCCCCTGCTTGTGCACTTGCTCACTCTCAAAACAAAACAAAACTATCTGGCTTTGAATTTATTTAATAAGAATTACTTTCATCTCTAGGCTCTTTTCTACTCATTTTAGGTTCCATACTATTCCAAAACAAGGTCCAAAAGTGGAGAATGCTGAGTGAAGCAGTACTATTAGACTGTTGTTCTAAAGTTGAAATATGCATAGAATTGATTTTACGATAGATGTTACTAGAAAGTATTTCAGAGCAGCAATGCTATTGTAAAATTTATTTATTGGAATCTGAGTGATGGAATTAGTTGGAAGAAAGTCTTTAAGGTATTTCTACTCTTTGACTTAGTGATCTCATTATTAGGAAAATTCCTAAGGAAGTAATTCAAAAGATGGAAAAAAGCCATTTCTGTGAGTATGGTCCATTACAGTGTTTGCAATAGAGCAACAACAAAATAGCAAAAAAATGGTTCAAATGTGGTATGTACACATGTGCATATATATCTCCACTCTGTGGAATATTAAATAGTTATTAAAAGTGATAGTATTATATGGAAATCTTATTAACTAAGTGAAAAAAAAACAGTATGTAAAACCACTTGGTATGTTTCCAGTTAGAGTAAGTATATGAATATGAAAATAAACTGCAGGCAAACAAATGTAAAATTTTAGTGTTCTCTCCAGGTTACAGGATAGTGGATAATTTTTCTTTATTGATTTTTCTGAAATTGCTGTACTTAATAATTTGTTAACCTGTATTTAAAAATTAAGACGGAATGAAGTGTGGATTTAACATGAAGTAGAAATCATACAACTATATTAAAATGTACTTAATGGAAAATAGAAATGTCAGTGGTGGATTTTAATTTGATTTTTATTTTATAATTGAGATTTTTTTCTTTCCCTAGCTCTTTACACGCTGTCTTACACCACTAGTACCAGAAGATCTTAGAAAAAGGAGGAAAGGAGGAGAGGCTGATAATTTGGATGAATTCCTCAAAGAATTTGAAAATCCGGAGGTTCCCAGAGAGGACCAGCAGCAGCAGCACCAGCAGCGTGATGTTATCGGTATGTTCTGTTAGAATAGTTCCTTGATGACTTACCTGTATATTGGCAGAGTAGAAGAAATCAGGAACAAAGGGGTATACTCAAATTTTTGGACCTGGAAATACATTCCTTACTATAGCATTCGATTTCTTTGTTAAATATAAGCTTTCTGTTTTTGGAAAGGTTTAAAGTAGGACTGGCTGAGTAATCTTCTGCTAAAAGGATTATCCTGCATTGGGTTGGAGGTGGTGAAACTTGTCCTTTTAAGGCCCTTTTCCACCTTTAAATGTATTGACAACTTGAGTAATATTTGTCGGGGGGAGAGGTGGTAAAAATTTATTTGGCCTTCTTCATTAGAGAAAAAGTACTCTTAATATATTAATGTTAAAAGTAAATTCTCTAAAATATTATTAAAGACTCTATGATCCACATCTCCTCTTCATATGACCAATTGCAGATGAGCCCATTTTGGAAGAACCAAGCCGCCTCCAGGAGTCCGTGATGGAGACCAGCAGGACAAACTTGGATGACTCAGCCATGCCCCCACCACCTCCCCAGGGAGTGAAGCGAAAAGCAGGACAAATTGACCCAGAGCCTGTGATCCCTGTAAGTAAGCATATCAGTCATTAAGAATTTTAGATCCCTAGTAATAAGGTTATCTAAGGAGCTCTTATGAAGTATTAATGGCAGGGAATGGGTCTAGAGAGAAGGAATGACAACCGAAGATGTGAACACAGTGTGCCCTAAGTGGGAGAAGATATCTAGGAGTTTGAGCCTTTCTGACTCTTCTTGGATAGTTTTGTTTCAGAGGGGCCTAACATGACCGTCCTTGGTTAATGTGAAATCCTTGATTCTGAACTTGGGTCCAGTTTATTATTTATTTTTCTTTCTCAGACAATAGTCCAGGTGAATCTGACAGTTCTAGATTAAAGATGAAAATCATTATATAGAACCTGTTAAATTCTTTAAGTATCAAATATGTCATGAGTAAAGTGAACACAGGTTGTCACTTTTGTAATTAACACCTAGTTCCAGGTGTCTGACCAGTTTTTTAATAGGTTTTCTTCTCCTTGTCAGCAAGATTGAACAGTTTTTTCCAGTTTGACAGATACAAATGACATACATATTACTTTACAGTATACAACATAATGATTTGATATTATGGAATCATTTCCCAACACACATACATATATATATTGTCTTACATGATTTTTTTTTTCTTGTCCTGAGAACTTGTAAGATCACCATACTGTGTATTAGATCTCCAGAACTTACAGCTGTTAAGTTTATACTGTTGGACCATCTTCTTAACCTCTAGTAACTACTGTTGTACTCTTTTATGAATTAACCTTTTTTTATTCTACCTGTGAGAGCATACAGTATCTGTCTTTCTCTGACTTACTTCAAGTAGCATAATGCCTTTATATTATAACATTCTTTATTCTTTATTCATTCAATATATTCTTTATTAGGGATATTAACCCCTTATCAGATAAATGATCTGCAAAGATTTTTTTCCCATTCTATACACTGCCTTTTCCTTTTATCCATAGCATCCTTTGCAGAGCTTTTTAGTTTGATGTAGGTCTATTTGTGCTTTTATTGCCAAGACCTATTTTGAGGAGCTTACCCATCCTATGTTTTCTCCTAGTAGTTTTGTGGTTTCAGATCTTACATTCAAGTCTTTAATACATTTTGAGTTGATTTGTGTGTGTGGTGTAAGATAGGGGTCCAATTTTTCCAGAACCATTATTGAAATAAGATTTCCACATTGTAGGCTATATATACATGGGTTGATTCTTGGGCTCTCTATTCTGTTCCAGGTTCCTGTAGTATGAGACCGTTTTAGGCTATCTTATTAAATAATCAATATACTTGTCATGAAGTAACATCTGGCTACCCTTAAGTTCATGTAAGATAGGAAAACTAAAATAAGTATAAAGGGAGTAAGGTGTAGTGTGAGGCTCCCTAATCCTAAGTTTATAGAATAAATGAATCTGGGCAAAAGGATGATTTTTTATAACCTTAGGCTCTTGGTTCAGCCTCCATCAGGAGGTTTTGGCAGAAGATTCCTCTGCCAATTTTAAGAACTAGTTTCCTGTGCCCTCTGATGGTAGAGTTGTCAAGGAGAGCATCTTCCTGTATGAGCTCAGGAATGAGGGTGGAAACAGGTATCAAGAGAGTTACTCTAGTACTACTATCCTGGAGGAACTTGTTTTGTAATGTTCTTCACTGTTTACATTAAGCCTGTGAGAGGAAGGATATTCAAGAGATGGACTCAGAAAGATAGTCTCCTCATTCCTATAATTTGCTGCCAGTAAGAGCTCCAAGGCAAGCCCACGCTTAGTTGTAATAATCTTAAGACAGTTGTTTGTAGTAATGGTTGATAGTACAGGCTATTTAACGTTAAAGCCTTTTTGCGTTGCCTTAGAGTTAGTGGGTGGGTCTGTTTTGTATGGTTTTTCCTAAAATGCTACTAGACAAAGTTCTGGGGGTTTTCTGTTCCTAGTTTTTCTTGTGATTTACAACTTTCTCACATGGACTTTATAGGTATTTGATGCCTAAAAAGTAAGTATAAGAACACAACACTTTTGTTATAATGGATTAATTTCTTCTGTACCCTAATGTTAAAGCTCTTTAAGAAGAACAGATCATCAAGTTTTGGTTTTAAGGAAGTATGGCAATATGACCCTTTCTTTCTACTGTTTCAGCCCCAGCAGGTAGAGCAGGTGGAAATCCCCCCTGTAGAGCTGCCCCCAGAAGAGCCTCCAAATATCTGTCAGTTAATTCCAGAGTTAGAACTTCTACCAGAGAAAGAGAAGGAGAAAGAGAAGGAGAAGGAAGATGATGAGGAGGAGGAGGTAAGGAAATATTGGAAAAGATCTGATGAATAAATTCCCATCCCAGATTTAGCAAAAATCTTAAAACGGCTCTCTTTTACTTCTCATATTAGAGCTAAGGTAATTGATGTTGAGCATCACAGTGATGAAAAATGTTCACACGTAAACAAAATTTAACCAAATTCTTAATGATCTGGATCATCATTAAGAATATCAAGTTTTATGCTCTGCTATACCTCATTGTTTCCCTTGCGGGCTTTTGAAGGACACACGACTGCCCTCTCACTGATTTCTTAAAGTCTAGGTGGTTTGTACCTGCTTTTATTATCTTGTGGCCAATTCTTACTATTAGTGTCTGCCTCTGGTGTGACCTCGCTCTCTGTGGCCTGGAAATCACATAACCATTTTCCATGAGTTTCGTTTTCATTAGATTGGGGTGAGATGTGACTTGGCTAAAAGAAAGGTTTGAATGGCTTTATTTTTTTAAAAGAAGAGGTGCTTTGAGAATGGCTTTTCTTGGCTGTTTGGGGTCTTTCTGGACCTTTGAGGCTGTACTAGGTAACTTAGGATTTATTATTTTGACGCTGTCAGATATTTTAAATTTACAATAAAAATGTTAATAAAATATCTTCCAGGAAGTTTAAATTTCTTCTAAGACTAAAGGTTATGGATTGGGTATATATTTTCATGAGTATCTGTATTTATAATTTATCATCATTATGCCAACCATAGATTTTATAACCATTTAGTGCTTGAGTACCACCTTTTTTTACAGTCAGGATTTAGCCCCAGAGCTGCTACTCTTTTATGCACTAATGTATGCCACATTATCTCAGACTCAGTGTTGAGTCAGTATTTAAAATTCTTGTGCATTTTATTATGTATGAAGTTGTAAACACCCGGTTCTTGGAAATGGGGTATGTAGTTCCAGCATAGCAGGTCTCAGCAGTCGCCCCATGCCAGCTTCACAGAAGACAGGTCTGTAGGTGACTGGGAACCAGGCAGCTCAAGTAAAATCAAGTATTAGCCCATTTCTTTTAAAACACTATCCAGACCAGTAGTACTTCCTCATCTGCTAATCTGTATGCTCTTTGGTACTAGTCCGCAAGGAGATGAGCTATATATTCAGTTAAGTTTTTGCTTACAGGTACAGAAGACTTTATTCTGTAAGTTAGGCAAGTTCATACTAGACACATATTTTCTGTTACTCAATACACAATTTAAATTAGACCTTTCAGGATAAAGGAAATAATTCATTTTGCAGAACACTTTTCTCAGCTTTTTTATGTGTCGGGTGGGGTCATTTTCATTCAGGATGAAGATGCTTCTGGAGGTGATCAGGATCAAGAAGAAAGAAGATGGAATAAAAGGACTCAGCAGATGCTTCATGGTCTTCAGGTACGTGTGCCAGTCCAGACTTAGAAAGACTTGAGTGAAAACTTGACATTGCTCCCTCAAAAAGCAACATGCTATAAGCAGAAAGTCTACGTTTGTGACACTTTTTCCAGCACTACGTATTCCAATACATATGCCAAGAGTAAGCCTGGGCTGCCTCAGTCCATTAAGTGTCCAGCTCTTGATATCTGCTCAGGTCATAATCACACAGTTTGTGGGATCGAGCCCTGTGTCAGCCTCCACGTTGCCTCTCCCCCTCCAAACAAATAAGGCCTTAAAAAAGAAAGAGTAAGCCTGGAAAGCATCCAGGTGAACACTTTGCAGTGGTTATGCTGCAAAGGTAAACTGTGGTGGTGGCTTATAGAATTCCTCTGTGTGTCTGCTACTTTTTAATGATCATTGAACGTATTTGTTGGATCATTATTTGAGCATCTGTGAAATACCAGGCATGTTGCTTAAGGTTTCCCAAAATAGAGTCAAAGGATCGAGAGATTTTAAAAATAAGCTGAGGGGTGCCTGGGTGGCTCAGAGCCTGCTTCGGATTCTTTGTCTCCCTCTGCCCCTCCCCCACTCATTCTCGGTCTCTCTCAAAGACATTAAAAAAAATAAGTTGAAATCTTAGGAAGAGTCAGTGCTCAGTTTTACTATCGTATCACATTTGCTTTTCCCCTTTACCTTCACTATTGAAAAAAGTCCACTCCCATCAGAATACATAGTATACTCTTCCTAGTATCCAAAATTAGCACTTTACTGGGGCTGTCGGTTCAGTGTCCAACTTCAGCTCAAGTCATGATCTCACGGCTCATAAGTTCTGAGCCCCACATCAGGCTGTGCTGACAGCTCAGGGCCTACTTCCAATTCTGTGTCTCCCTGTCTCTCTCTGCCCCTCCCCTGCTCATGCTCTGGCTCTCAAACATTAAAAAAAAAAATAGCACTTTCCTGTGAGATTACTTTAATTCTTCCTTTGTTTTATTTCAGCGAGCTCTTGCTAAAACTGGAGCTGAATCTATCAGTTTGCTTGAGTTATGTCGAAACACAAACAGAAAGCAAGCTGCAGCAAAATTCTACAGTTTTTTGGTTCTTAAAAAGCAACAAGCTATCGAGCTGACACAGGAAGAACCATACAGTGACATCATTGCAACACCTGGACCAAGGTTCCACATTATTTGAGCAGCTAGAAGCATTATAGCTAGTGTTCATTTCACTAGTGTATACAAATTGCCCCCATGTGTAGGGCACACAAAACCCTTTGAGAAAATTTAGATTTTTGTCTGTACAAAGTCTCTGCCTTTTTCTTCATTTTCCAGTATTTTAAATTTATCAGTTTCATCTTCAAGGGAAACTGCTTATATGGATGTGTTTGTGTTCTGATGGAGAAACAAGCACACCCGAGGACCCAGAAGATCATTTTAACAGTTCAGAACAGTTGTGTGCAATATTGGCGCATGTGATGATGAGTAGCAGTTGAAAGTCGGGATTTTTATCTTAGTTCTCCATTATTGCAGTGGAAAGGAAAACATGTCAGGAAAAAAACGCTGGACAGTTTAAGAACTATGGTGTGAGTCTTTGACAGAAAGAAGTTGTCTTTTCCCACTAGTAACACTGGCAATCTTAACACCTATTTTTAGGGATGGTGCCCAAAACAAATTGTCCTCTTGAGATACATTTTAAAGTGTAATTCCGTAATGACCAAGAGGGCACGTGAAATTGTGCTATATATAAGTAAAACCCTTCGGCTACAAAATGATAGAACTTGGTTTAAAGTGTTCTATTTTGTAAGTCATTCCATTTGAAACTTTTTAATGAACCTGACTATCCTGAAATCTGTTGTTTTAGTGAGGCTCTAAAATGAGCCAAAGTAGACTTTTTAGAGTAGAATAAATATAAAAACATTTTATAACTTTCCAGAAGCTATAAATCAAAGTTTTAAAAAGATGTTTGGATATATTTGAGTATTCAGATCATGAAAATAGAAATTGCTATGCCAACTAAAAGGACAGACTGATGGGAAATTATACACCTGGTTGACTTAGCCCTTAAGCAGACAATGCTGTTAATAACTAATGGCTTCTCTGATATTTATTACAAGTTTTAGTACTGATCTTTTCCCAATGCTGCACACTCCTATGTTTGGAACTTTATTTTTAATGGCTTTGCAACAGAAATCCTATATCCGGTTTCCTGTAATTTAAGAAAAACATCCAAATAAAGGCTTTATTATTAACAGACCAGATAGCACCAGAAATTATGTGACTATTATGATTCTCAAAATATGTCTTAACTTTTTAGGGCAAAATTACACTGAAAGTTCTAGCTTAAATGTTGGCACTTTTGTGGAAAAAAAATCACTTTTCAAACTCAGACTTCAGTGTATACCCAATAATTTTAAATTATGTGAAATGTTTTAAATTAGTGAACTCGTAATTACTGTTTTGATGATTCAGTTTCTTGAGAATGGTAATTGTATAAAATTGCTATTGCAGCTTTATTTTCAATATGTGCCTGTAAACCATGGATTTTTCTCCCTTTGTAAAAAGTCATTGTAGATAATTGAATGTTTGATTATAGAAAGGTCATTAGTTTCTTGTTAACACATTTTGTTAGTCTGGTTTTGTTGCTTATCGGGTTTAATATTGTTCTTGAAAATAGTTGATGCTATGTTATGTATAACTTTTCTAATAAAAGTTGTGTTATAAGCTGTAAATTTTGGAGTATTGTTTTGTTGATGGTGTTCCCCAGGAAAATGTTAATTATGCCTCATCTTTTGTTTGCCTTCTCTAGAATAATTGTTCATACTGATAGTGAATTTTTCAAGAAGTCTTGGGTTAAAAAAATGAAAGATCAGTGTCTTTGTCAACAGAAGGGCCATATGATCTGAAACTTGAGTAGATATACAGTAATGATATATATTACATTGTAATGAAATTAAAATGAAAGTAACCAATGGCTAGTGCTGAGGAATCTTTGGGGCACAGATATATCCCTGTAACTGCTAAGTACCTGCAAATTATGACGTGCCTATTGGTATATGCCCTTGCAGCCCTAAACAAAGCTGATGAACTGGAGGCTTCCTGAGCCCATCTGAGAAGGCTACTGAAAGCCAGGGCATTCAGTAATTTGACATGTCCCTACCTGTGCACATTCAGCCTTACCCTGTTCCCAACTGTGAGCTTTAAGAAACTAAGATGGTTTAAGCCTTGCTAAATCTTAAGCATTAAATAGTTTACTGCTGTTTGTAATAGGAAAACCAGTGTTTACTAAGCACCTATTGTACTCAAACCCAAACATTCTTCAATTTGAGGCTCACCACCTATGGTAAAACAGACTAGGGGAAAATTATAACCTAATGTGAAAGTGATGGAGTCTAGAATACAGCATGCCAAAATATCTGGGAATGGTCCAGAAAACGTCCCAGAAAATAAAAATCTTTTGGCCAACATTTAAAGGATGGAAAATAACTTAGATTTAGGGTCCAAGATGGCAACGTAGAAAGATCAACTCACCTCCTCCATGAACACACCAAATCTATGCCTATTTATAGGACCATTGTTCCTGAAGAAGAGGGCTGGACAACACCTTCACAAGAGAGACCACATACAGAAGCAAGAGGCAGACAGGACAACAAGGGAATCAGATGCTATGAATGGTGATGGGAGGGATAGTACTGAGGGATTGACTGCAGATTCATCTGCCCCGGGGCACAGAAAAGGACCCGTGGTGTAAAAGAGCAACCAGTATATAAAAGATCCAGCCCTAGAACCCTGCCAAATGGTGGGAGAACTGCTGGAACTCTCTCTGGGTATGAGGGGTTTACATTCCCACTCTACCTTGATTAGGGGCACAGTCCCTGCACCATAGCCAGCCAGTTCCCTCAATGACCCCTGGGACATTTCTTACAAGGAAATGTCCGCACACCTCTCCTGGATATCCTGGGGCACAGAAAAAGTTTGAAAGACCAGAAAATAAAAGATGCAGCCCCACAACTCCACTGAACAGCAAGGAAGCTGCTGGAACTCTCCCAAGTCAGAGAGGTTGTCAAAGCACCATGGTTTACGTTCCCCCCCTACACTTTGGTCAGAAGGGAAGGCCTGGGTGCCCTAGCCAGCTTACCACTTCGATGAGCCCCAGGCCCTTAACCTAGAGTAGTCCCAAGAACTAAATGAAACAGATAAGCAATATGCCTGATAAAGAGTTAAGTGATCATAAAAATGCTTTCTGGACTGGAGAAAAGAGTGGAAGAACTCAGAGTTGCAACAAAGAGGTAGAAAATATGAAAAAAGAGACAACTAGATTTGAATACAATAACAGTGAAAAGTACACTAGACGGAATGAACAGATTAGCAGATGCAGAAGAACAGATTAGCAATCTAGAAAATGGGGTAATGGAAGTCAGCACCCAAGCTGAACAGCATAAAGAGTTTTTAAAAATAAAGATATGTTAAGTGATTTCTTGGACAACATCAACAGAACATTCACATTATAGAAATCCCAGAAGGAGAAGAGAGAGAAAAAGGAGGAAAACTAACTTAAATATGCAGCTGAAAATTTCACTAACCTAGGAAACAGATATCTGGTTCAGGAAGCAGTTCCAAACAAGATGAACCCAAGGAGATCCACACCACAACATGTAATAATTAAAATGTTAATGATTAAAGATAAAGAGAATTCTTTAAACAGTAAGAGAGAAGCAAAAGATTATATGCAAGAGAAACCCCATAAAGTTATCAGCTAAATTTTCAGCAGAAAATTTTCATGCCGGAAGGGAGTGGAATGATATATTCAAAGTGCTGGGAGGAAAAAACCTACAACCAAGAATGTTTGACCTAGCAAGATTCAGAATTGAAAGACAAAGACTTTCCCAGGTAAATAAAAGTTAAAAGCACATCACCACTAAATTGGCCTTAAAACAAATGTTAAAGGGACTTCTCTAAGAGGAAAAGTCCATAATTAGACATAATAAAAATATGAAAAAGATACAAAAACATGACATAAAAATGTGGAGAAGTGAGCAAAAAATTATTTTAGAATATGTTTGAAGCAAAATGACAATAACTTAATAGAGATTGCTACGTACTATGAAACTCATGGTAACCACAAACCCAAAACCAATAACAGATGCACAAAAAAATAAAGCCAAACATAACGCTACAGAAAGTCATTTTTAAAAAAAGGCAAGAGACTACAAAAACAACCTGAAAACAATTAACAAAATGCCAATAAGTACATACCTAATAATGATTACTTTAAATGTAAGTGGTCTAAGTGCTCCATTCTAAAGACACAGAGTGGAATGGCTTAAAAACACAGGACCCATCTATGTGCTACCTACAGAAAGACCCACTTCGGACCCAAAGACATACAGACTGAATGTGAAGGTATGAAAAGATATTTCATACAGATGAAAGCAAAAAAAAAAAAAAAAAAAAAAGCCAGGGTAGCAGGTCAGCAGGTCAGCAATACTTATATCAGGCAAAATACACATTAAGACAAAGATTGTAACAAGAGACTAAAGCCATTACCTAATGATAAAGGAGCCAATCCAATAAGAGGATATAACAAAAAATATCCACCCAACATTGGAACACCTAAATACATAAAGCAAATATTAACACATATACAGAGAAATTACCAGTAATAACACGAGTAGGGGACTTTAATACTCCACATGTCCATGGACAGATTTTTCAGTCAGAAAATAAGGAAACTGTCTTTGAGTGACACATTAGACCAGACGGACCTAACATATATATAGAATATTCCATCCCAAAACAGAATATACATTTTTTTCTGTTGCATATGGAACATTCTCCTGGATAGATCATGTTAAGCCACAAAACAAGTCTCAGCAAATTTATATGTGATCCAGACTAATGCCATATTGGACAGATCTACCATGAGGACCTTTCTGTGACCAAAAATTCTTTTCTTTTGCTTTACCACACCCTTAAGTACACACTCAGGGCATAATGTTCTTGATCTATTTTGGAGATAGGACTTACTAAATCCCACAGTATCCACCAGAAATTATTAGGATGGACAAATGACTTCAGTAAAGCTGCAGGAAACAATTAATATAGAGAAATCTGTTGCATTTCTATACACTAATACTGATGTAACAGAAAGAGAAATTAAAACAATCCCATTTACAGTTGCATCAAGAAGAATGAAACACACAGGAATAGATTCAACTATGGAGGAGAAAAACCTATATTCTGAAAACTGTAGAACACTGATGAAAGAAATTGAGAATGACACAAATGGGAAGATATCCTGTGATAGTGGATTGGAAGAATACTGTTACAATGGATTAGAAAAATAGTATCATTACAATGTCTATATTACCCAAGCAATCTACAGATTCAATGCAATCCCTATCAAAATACCAACTAAAGAACTAAAACAATCTTCAAAGTTATATGGGAGCACGGAACACCTAAATAGCCAAAGCAATCTTGAGAAAGAAGAACAAAACTAGAGATATCATAATTCCAGATTCTGAGATATATAACAAAGCTGTAGTAATCAAGATAGTATGGTACTGACATAAATACATAGACACATATATCTACAGAACAGAATAGCAAGCCCAGAAATAAACCCACCATTTTATGATCAATTAGTCTATGGCAAAAGAGGCAAGAATATACAATGGGAAAAAGATAGTCTCTTCAATAAATGGTGATGGGAAAACTGGACAGCTATATGAAATAAATTCAAACTGGACCGATTTTTTACATCATACACAAAAATAAACTCAAATGGATAAAGTCCTAAATGTAAAATCTGAAACTATAAAACTAGAAGAAAACATAGGTCGTAATCTCTTTGACATCAGCTTTAGCAAATTTTTCTAGATCTGTCTCCTTAGGCAAGGGAAAACAAAATTAAAAATAAACTATTGGACTCCACCAAACTAAAAAGACTTTGCATAGCAAAGGAAACCATCAACAAAACAAAAAGGCAACCTGCTGAATGGGAGAAGATGTTTCCAAATGACATATCCAAAAAAGGGTTAACATCTAAAATACATAAAGAATGAGAGGAGGGGCCAAGATGGTAGAACAGCATGGAAGGTTTTTTTTGCATCTCTAGTCCCTGAAATGCAGCCATATCAACACTAAACCATCTTGCACACTGAGAAAACTGATTTGAGGATTAACACAACAATCTGTACAACCTGAACCACAGAACTCATCAGGTATATGGTGCAGAGAGATGAATGGGGGAGAGAGAAGCCATGGAGGATAGGGAGCTGTTTTTGCTTGTGGAGAGAGGACAGACACTGGGGGAGAGTATGGGAAAAGCACCTTCCACCCCGAAACCAGCTGGAGAAAAGTGGAAGAGTGGCAACAGTCGCAGGGATTGAACTAAAATGGGAGAAAGGAGAGGGTTTAAATTCCATTAAGACTCTATAAACAGGGGAAGTGCAGAGTCTGAAACTCCACAGCTGGACACCTGGCAGTGCCCTGGTGGGAAGGGCAAAACTCCAGGTATGGAGAGGGAGGTCCAAGGAGTCCTTGGGCCACAATGAGAGTGGCAGTTCCCCTTCTGGGAAGACATTTGGTAGAGGCTGTGTGTGGCCTCCCCTCAAACAAAGGTCCCAGTGGACCCCAGAGAACAACCACATTTGCTGGTATTGGAACAAGGATGTTAAGGGGGAAGGCTGGTGCCAGATGTGTGTTGAGATTTACCATAATCCCTGAAGTGCTGCTGCTACATGATCATGCAAACTTTTTCTGGAGTGGCTGGCATCCAGCCGCAGTCTCTGGGCATGGATTGCCAGCAGCATGGTCTGGGGAATGTTGCTGGGGGCAGGCGAGCACCTGGTCATTGCTCAGCAAGACCCTCCCCCAGAGGGAGGGAGGTGCCGCCTGGCAGGCTGATGGCTTGGTCACAGACAATGTAGAAGTAGTGATGAGTGGACGGAAGCCGGAGAAAAAGGAGGGGTGCTTGATTGCTAGTTAGGGAGAGAACAGAGTTCTGAACTAGAGACTGGGTAGCTGGGTGGTGCCATTTTCACCCCTCCTGCATATGTGCATACATGCCTACACGTGCCACAACAATCCACCCCAGTAAGCCGAGCAGCACCCTCTAGTGGAGAATGAAGCCGTTACACTAAGCCATGCCCAGCTAGGCCAACCTCACTCTTGAGGAACCCCACAAGTCTCCCCTCTGCTTAGTTTACAGACTATAAAGTGCTTCGTATTTTGACTTCTAGGGGAAACTGGATGGAAGTTCAATCGTATTTCATTCTGTTTGCTGATCCATCTATTCAATTTTTTTCTTTTTGTATTCTTGAATACAGAAAGAAAAAAATATTTTTACTTCCCATTTTTATTAAAAAGATTTTTCTTTAATTTTTTTCTACTATATTTTTTACTTTTTTGTAAATTTTTTAAATTCTAATTTACTTTCATCATTTCATTTTATTCTATTTATTGTATTCATTTTTTCAAATGAATTTTTTCCCTTTTTTTTCTTATCTTTCCCCAGATAAGGAACCAAATACACCTAGGATCTAGCATCCTTTATTTGATTTTTTATGTTTTTTTCACTTTTTAATTTTAATTTTATTTTTATTGTTACTTTATTACTTCCTTCTCTTCCTTCAAAATGACTAAATGAAGGAATTCACCCCAGAAAAAAGAACAGGAAGAAATGACAGCCAGGGACTTACCACAGATACAAGCCAGATGTCTGAACCAGAATTTAGAATCACTATAATACTACTACTAGCTGGGGTTGAAAATAGATTAGAATCCCTTTCTGCAGAGATAAATGAAGTAAAAGCTAGTCAGGATGAAATAAAAAATGCTATAACTGAGTTGCAATTTCCAATGGATGCCACAGCGGTAAGGATGGATGAAGCAGAACAGCGAATCAGCCAAATAGAGAGCAAACTTATGGAGAATAATGAAACAGAAAAAAAGAGGGAGACTAAGGCAAAAGAGCACGACATAAGAATTAGAAAACTCAGTGACTTATTGAAAAGGAATAACATCAGAATCATAGGAGTCCCAGAAAATGAAGAGAGAAAAAGGGGTAGAAGGCCTATGTGAGCAAATCATGGCAGAAAACTTCCATAACCTGGGGTAAGACACAGACATTAAAACCCAGGAAGCACAGAGAACTCCCATTAGATTCAACAAAAACCGACCATCAACAAGGCATATCATAGTCAAATTCACAAAATACTCAGGCCAGGAAAGAATCATGAAAGCAGCAAGGGAAACAAAAGTCTACAAGGGACTTAACCTACAAGGGAAGACAAATCAGGTTCACAGCAGACCTATCCACAGAAACTTGGCAGGCCAGCAAGGCTGTCATTCAAAATAGGAGAGATAAAGTTTCTGAGACAAAAATTAAAGGAGTTGGTGACTACTAAACCAGCCCTGCAAGAAATTTTAAGGGAGATTCTCTGGGGGGAGAAAAGAGGAAAAAAAAAAAAAAAAGATCAAAAGCAACAAAGACTAGAAAGGACCAGAGAACACCACCAGAAACTCCACTCTACAGGCAACATAATGGCAGTAAATTCAAATCTCTCAGTACTCACTGTAAACATCAATGGACTAAGTGCTCCAAGAAAAATACATAGAGTAATGGAATGGATAAGAAAACAAGATCCATCTATATGTTGTTTTGTTCAAGAGATCCATTTTAGACCTAAAGACACCTTCAGATTGAAAGTAAGGGGATGGAGAACCATCTATCATGCCAATGGTCACCAAAAGAAAGCCAGAGTAGCCAGAGTAATATCAGACAATCTAGATTTTAAAATAAAGACTGTAACAAGAGATGATGAAGGGCATTATATCATAATTAAGGAATCTACCCCCTTAAGAAAATCTAACAATTATAAGCATTTATGCTCCAAATGTGGTAGCACCCAAATATATAAATCAATTAATTACACACATAAAGAAACTCATTGATAATAATACCATAATAATAGGGAGCTTCAGCATCCCACTTACAACAATGGACAGATCATCTAAACAGAAGATCAACAAGGAAACAATGACTTTGAATGATACACTGGACCAGATGGACTTAACAGATACATTCAGAACAGTTCATCATAAATCAGCAGAATACACATTTTTCTCAAGTGCATATGGAACATTCTCCAGAATAGATCACATACTGGGACACAAGTCAGCCTTCAACAAGTCCAAAAAGATTGAGATCATACTGTGCATATTTTCAGACCACAACACTATGAAAGCTGAAATCAACCACAAGAAAAAATTTGGAAAGATAAATACTTGGAGACTAAAGAACAGCCAACTAAAGAATGAATGGGCTAACCAAGAAGTTAAAAAGGAATTTAAAAAGTACATGGAAGCCAATGAAAATGATAACATCACAGTCCAACCTCTGGGACACAGCAAAGGTAGTCATAAGAGGGAAGTATATAACAATCCAGACCTTCCTAAAGAAGGAAGAAAGGTCTCAGATATAAAACCTAACATTATACCTTACAGACCTGGAAAAAGAATAGTACATAAAACTGAAAACCAGCAGAAAACAGGAAATAATAAAGATTAGAGCAGAAATCAATGCTATCAAAATAAAACAAACAAACAAACAAAAAACAGTAGAACACATCAATGAAACCAGGAGCTGGTTCTTTGAAAGAATTAACAAAATTGATAAACTCTTAGCCAGTCTGATCAAAAAGAAAAAGGAAAGGACCCAAACAAATAAAATCAAGAAGGAAAGAGGAGAGATCACAACCAACATAGCAGAAATACAAACAATAATAAGAGAATATTATGAGCAATTATACGCCAATAAAATGGGCAATCTGGAAGAAATGGTCAAATTCCTAGAAACATATAAACTACCAAACTGAAACAGGAAGAAATAGAAAATTTGAACAGACCCATAACCAGCAAAGAAATCAAATTAGTAATCAAAAATCTCCCAGAAACAAGAGTCCAGGGCCAGATGGCTTTCCAGGAGAATTCTACCAAACATTTAAAGAAAAGTTAACACCTATTCTTTTGAAGCTGTTCCAAAAAACAGAAATGGAAGGAAAACTTCCAAATGCATTCTCTGAAGCCAGCATTACCTTGATTCCAAAACCAGACAAAGACCCCACTAAAAAGGAGAACTACAGACCAATTTCCCTGATGAACATGGATGCAAAAATCCTCAGGGAGATACTAGCCAACTGGATCCAACAATATATTAAAGGAATTATTCACCACAACCAATTGGGATTTATACCTGGGATGGAAGGCTGGTTCAATATTCAGAACGCAATCAATGTATAAAAAAAAGAACAAGAACCACATGATCCTCTCAATAGATTCAGAGAAAGCATTCGACGAAATACAGCATCCATATATGAAAGACCCACCAATAATATCCTCAATGGGGAAAAACTGAGAACTTTCTCTGTAAGGTCAGAAACACGACAGGGATGTCCACTCTCACCACTGTTTTTCAACATAGTATTGGAAGTCTTAGCCTCACCAATCAGAAAACACAAAAGAATAAAAGGCATCAAAAACAGCTAGGAGGAAGTCAGACTTTCACTCTTTGCAGATGACATGATACTCTACATGGAAAACCCAAAAGATTCCACCAAAAAACTGCTAGAACTGATCCATGAATTCAGCAAAGTTGCAGGATATAAAATCAATGCACAGAAATCCGTTTCATTCCTATACACCAATAATGAAGCAACAGAAAAAGAAATCCAGGAATTGATCCCATTTACAATTGCACCAAAAACCATGAAATACCTAGGAATAAACCTAACCAAAGAGGTGAAAAATCTGGACACTGAAAACTATAGAAAGCTTATGAAAGAAATTGAAGAAGACACAAAAAAATGGAAAAAGATTCCATGCTCCTGGATTGGAAGAACAAACTTTGTGAAAATGTCTGATACTACCCAAAGCAATCTACATATTCAATGCAATCCCTATCAAAATAACACCAGCATTCTTCACAGAGCTAGAACAAACAATCCTAAAATTTGTATGAAACCACAAAAGACCCTAAATAGCCAAAGCAATCTTGAAAAAGAAAACCAAAGATGGAGGCATCACAATCCTGGACTTCAAGATGTATTACAAAGCTATAATCATCAAGACAGTATGGTACTGGCACAAAAACAGACACATAGATCAATGGAAGAGAATACAGAACCTAGAACTAGACCCAAAAACGTATGGCCAACTAATCTTTCACAAAGCAGAAAAGAATACCCAATGGAATAAAGACAGTCTCTTCAGCAAGTGGTGCTGGGAAAACTGGACAGCAACATGCAGAAAAATGAACTTGGACCACTTTCTTACACCATACACAAAAATAAACTCAAAATGGATGAAAGACATCAATGTAAGACAGGAAGCCATCAAAATCCTCAAGGAGAAAGCAGGCAGAAACCTCTTTGATCTTTGTCACAGCAACTTCTTACTCAACACGTCTCCAGAGGCAAGGGAAACAAAAGCAAAAATGAACTATTGGGACCTCATCAAAATAAAAAGCTTCTGCACAGTGAAGGAAACAATCAGCAAAACTAAAAGGCAACTGACAGAATGGGAGAAGATATTTGCAAATGACATATCAAATAAAAGGTTAGTGTACAAAATCTATAAAGAGGTTAGCAAACTCAACACCCAGAAAACAAATAATCCAGTGAATGGACAAAAGACATGAATAGACATTTCTCCAAGGAAGACATCCAGATGGCTAACTGACACATGCAAAATGCTCAACATCACTCATCATCAGGGAAATACAAATCAAAACCACAATGAGATATCACCTCACACCTGTCAGAATGGCTAACATTAACAACTCAGGCAACAACAGATGTTGGCAAGGATGCGGAGAAAGAGGAACTCTTTTGCATTGCTCGTGGGAATGCAAACTGGCACAGCCACTCTGGAAAACAGTATGGAGGTTCCTCAGAAAATTAAAAATACATCTACTCTATGACCCAGCAATTGCACTCCTAGGTATTTATCCAAGGGATACAGATATGCTGTTTCGAAGGGGCACATGCACCCCAATGTTTATAGCAGCACTATCAACAATAGCCAAAGTATGGAAAGAGCCCAAATGTCCATCAATGGATGAGTGGATAAAGATGTTGTGTGTGTGTGTACACACACACACACACACACACACACACACACACACACAATGGAGTATTATTTGTCAATCAAAAAGAATGAAATCTTGCCATTTGTAACTATGTGGCTGGAAATGGAGGGTATTGTGCTAAGCGAAATTAGTTAGAGAAAGACAAATATCACATGACTTCACTCATATGAGGAATTTAAGATACAAAACAGATGTTGGGGCGCCTGGGTGGCGCAGTCGGTTGAGCGTCCGACTTCAGCCAGGTCACGATCTCGCGGTCTGTGAGTTCGAGCCCCGCGTCAGGCTCTGGGCTGATGGCTCGGAGCCTGGAGCCTGTTTCCGATTCTGGGTCTCCCTCTCTCTCTGCCCCTCCCCCGTTCATGCTCTGTCTCCCTCTGTCCCAAAAATAAATAAATGTTGAAAAAAAATTAAAAAAAAAAAGATACAAAACAGATGAACAAAAAAATAATATAAAAACATGGAGGGGGACAAAATATAAGAAACTCTTAAATATAGAGAACAGGGGGTTGCTGGAGGGGTTGTGTGAGGGGAATCAGCTAAATGGGTAAGGGACTTTAAGGAATCTACTCCTGAAATCACTTTTGTGCTATGTGCTAACTAACTTGGATAGAAATTTAAAAATTAATTAAAATTTTAAAATAAAATAAATAAAATATATAAAGAACTTACACAACTCAACACCAAAAAAAACCAATCCAATTAAAAAATGGGCATGAGGGGTACCTAGGTGGTTCTGTCAGTTAAGCATCCAACTCTTGATTTCAGCTAGGTCATGATCTCACAGTTCCTGGTATGGAGCCCCACATCAGGCTCTGTGCTGACAGGGTGGAGCCTACTTACGATTCTCTCTCTGCCTCTCTTTCTGCCCTTCCCTGTTCTCTCTCTCTCTCTCAAAATAAACATTTTTTTAATGTGTAGAGGACCTGAATATACATTTTCCAAAACATACAGATGGCCAACAGACAAATCACTCAGATGCTCAACATCAAAACCACAAAGAGATATTACCTCACACCTGTCAGAATGGCTTGAATCAAAAAGACAAGAAATAACAAGTGTTGGCAAGGATGTACAGAAAGGAGAACTCTCCTTCACTATTGGTGGGAATGTAAATTTGTGTAGCCACTGTGAAAAAACATTTGGAATTTCCTCAAAAAATTAAAAAATAGAGCTACTATATGAAACAGTAACTCCATTACTGGGTTTTTGCCCAAAGAAAATGGAAACACAATTCAAAAAGATATATGCATCCCTGTGTTTATTGCAGCTTTATAATAGCCAAGATATGGAAGCAACCCAAGTGTTCAATGATAGAGGAATAAAGAAGGTGTGGTGTGTATACACACACACACAGACACACACACAGTATTAGCCATAAAAAAGAATGAGGTCTTGCTATTTGTGACAACGTGGGTGGAATTAGCATTATGCGAAGTGAAGTAAGTCGGAGAAAGACAAATACCATATGATTTTACTTATATGTAGAATCTAAAAAACAAATGAATAAACAACCAACCTAAAAGCAGAAACAGGTCCATAAATACAGAGAACTGGTGGTTGCCAGAGGGGAGCATGTAGGGGCGTGGGCAAAATGGGTGAAAGACAGTAGGAGATACAAGCTTCCAGTTATACAATAAATAAGTCATGGGGAGAAAATGTACAGCATAAATATGGTCAATGGTATTGTAGTAGCATTACATGATGACGCATGGTAGCTACACTTATGGTGAGCATAGCATAAAAATAAACTTGTCAAATCATTATGTGGTACACCTGAAACTAATGTGTCAACTCCAGTACAATGGGAAATAAAAATTTTTAAATAATAATAAACACTTAAAAGATGGCTCAGCACAGTAAGTAAGTGAAATGGTTTGTTTTAGGTATAGCAGAACCATGAGTATGGGACTAAATACATGGAACCAAAATGCCTCAATGGAAACTTTGAGAGTAGAATCCTGTCTTGGCTTCTGTCCTCAAGCTTAGAGCTACCAAAAGGGTGCAGCAGAAAGACCAATGGCTCAAGGGTCTGGAAAACCAACTTCTAAAATTCATTTGATTATGGAGCCTAAAACTCAAGAAGCTTTATTCTCTACTTCTAAGATAAAATGAAAATCAAGTCTCACTGTCTCTAAGAGTTGTGAAAATCCTGTGAACTAGCTAAAAGCAATTAGAAAAGCCCCTAATCTTTATTATGAAGGAGATAACCCTTTGATTCAGGCAAATCAGGTGTCCATGCTTGAGCAAAACCCTTATTTTTTTCTTTCCAGGGTCACCTTGTGAGATGAACATCTTCACTTGATCTCTTCCATCAGTTGATCTCTTCATTCATGTCAGTTCACCTTGGGCATCTCCAATACCCGGTGATTCTATAATTTCAGTACATTCCCTTGTTACCACTACTTAAGTCTATGACAGCCTCATTCATTCACAAGATATGCAATGAATACTATCAACAATTCTCAAAATGTTAAAATGCTCATATAAATAGCACATGTGAAAGCTCTAGTTAACCCATTAATAAGGTAAATAGGATAGTAACTAAAATAAGAATTTTTAAAATGAGATTTTATGAAATAACTGATTTGAATACAAAGCTAGCTAATATTGTCAAGTTAAAGCAATAAACACTTGTGATATATCTGAGCCCTAATCAATTATGAATCAGTGCTGTCGAATGTAAGCCCCTTTATGTAATTTTAATTTTTCTAGTAGTCACATTGATGAAATTAATAACCCATTGAATCCAATATATCTCCAATACTTCAGAATGTAATTAGTTCTTAAGATTTATATTCCACTTTTTTTTACTAAATCTTAAAAATCTAGCATGCATTTTACATTTATGAATTCATACTAGCCACAGTTCAAATGTTCAATAGCCATATGTGACTAACAGCTACCATATTAGCACGGTTCAACATGACATTAAAAGTTTACAAAGTCTTAAGATAATTCCCCTAAATTTATTCAGGATGTTTACAGTTCAAGAATGCACAAAACAAATTTCTCTGATTTCATAGAGCTTACATTCTGGCATATAGACAAATAATGAAGAAACTCAAACTTAAAATTGAATATGTTAGGACAGATACAGGTTGTAAAGATAGAGTGGTCAGAGGAGACCTCATTTAAAATGTGAAGTTCTGAGCAAAGAGAAAGTTGAAGGAGGGAAGAGAGATGAGGGGATGTACCGAAAAATGTTTCAGAAAGAGCCAACAGCTACAGCAAAGACTCTGACGTGTAAGTATGCCTGAGGTGTTTAAGATGAAGCAAGACCAGACAGTGATTGGAACAAAGTGAGTGGAGGAAAGTAATAGTAAATAAGGTGGGAGACATAAGAGGGACCAGAGCATGTACAGCCGAGGTTCTCCATCTTGCTGCCCTTGGCAATCAAACAGGGAACTTTAAAAAATACTGATGCCTGGGTCTTACTCCCCACAGAAATGTGTCTCCAGGTTCTTATTTCCCACTGAACACAAAATAGTTAAATGGATGCATGGATGGAATGGATTTGTAATGTAATGGATCTCCCACACACTCTTTGAGTAACATTGATGCTTCTGTAAGGTAAATCTTATTTACTGCGTGGATTAGAGTAACCCTGACATTCTGCCACTAGTACCCAAATTTGAGAACAATGGGTTAAATGAGAAGTAAACTGGTATTTGAAGTTAAATAGACCAGGGTTGCCATGAGACTCTACTTATTCAACTACAAATTTGGGCCATTGGTGCAGAACTTGAAACGTCTTGTGAGGATTATGTGAAATAAAAAGTGCCTAAAACAGTGGGCACTCAATAAGTAGTGGCTACTGTAAAAATGTTTCAAGCAAAGTATTCATATGAGAAAATGGAGTTTTCAGAATACAAATGTGACAGAGTGGAATGTAAAATAGGAGAATGAAGAGACTAAACGTCATTGTCAACACTAGGGGATCTGAGATGCCAGAGGAATCTGAAGGACGGTTGCCCTCTGACCATCCCTCTTTATCAGCACACCATTTTCTCTGCCTGCAGCGCACTTGATGAAGAGCAATCCTCAAAATCCTGCAAAGATGGTGACACAGGAGTTTCCTGAGTTCCCTTCATCCTAAAGATACACAAAACATACAGCTACACATGGAGAAATTTCCTTTAAAAGAAATCCAGAACCAGCCAAGCAACTCCTACACATTGGGTGAACAAAAACCAAAAAACCCACATCAAAATGGGCAGGAAAGTCTGAGTCAAGCCTCTCCACAAGCCCCACTCCCAGCATGGCTACATACAATCATGAAGGAACTCAACTCCTAGCTTCTTTCTGAAGAGAAAAGGGCTTGGACTCCACACCTACCGCCAAAATTTTTAAGACTCTCACCTGAGAAACAGGCCCCAAAGTGCCTAACTCTGAAAGTTAATGGGGCTCACATCCATGAGACCAACAAGACTATGTCAAACAAAGAAGAAAATCTTAACAGCTGCATGAGTACTCAACCACAGTTATCCCCCAGGGTTCAGCACAAAGAAAGCAGGAAAAATCACCCATCTCCCCAGTCTTTCTCTGAAAGGTGTCTACTTTCATACTTTAAAAGCTGCTGCTAAGGGTCAGGCTTTTAATTTAGCACACATATGGGGGTTACTGTGATCCTCCCCAGAAGCCAGGGAAATCAGCAAATACCTCTCTTTACCTTCTCCCTCTAGCTCACTGTAAGTCAGTATCATTTTTTAAAATGTTTATTTATTTACTTTGAGAGAGAGAGGCAGAAAAAGAGAATCGCAAGGAGGCCCCTCACTGTCAGTGCAGAGCCCTATGCAGGGCTCAAACTCACAAACCATGAGATCATAACCTGAGCCAAAACCAAGAGTAAGATGCTTAACTGACTGAGCCACCCAGGCACTCCTGTAAGCCAGTGTCTTCTTGAAAAGGGTTTGTATACACATCAGTAGGTCCAGTACCTCCCCAAAATGGTTCTCGTATTGCCACAGCCAGTGAGCAGAACTGGCTGGTTCTGGTGCCCCCACAAAGGAGCACCATGGCTGCCACACCTAGTGAGCAGCCTCGGTTAGGTCAGGCACCCCCACATTCTCCCAAAGCGGGTCTCACCTGTTGGGAGGTGGACAGCAGGGCAAGCCACATAATCACTAGCATCTCCATAATAAAGCCAGGACTTGCAGTCAGTCACGCAGCAATCATGGCCCAGCCACAATAGGGCACATGTAGCCCCCACAGGAAACACCCCTGGAGTATCTGGCTCTGGTGATTAGGAGGGATTGTGCTTCTGAGTCCCAAAAGAACCTTCTACATAAGGCCACAACTTCAAGACCGGGAGACATGGCTGATCTACCTAATACAGTAAAACAAACACAGAGAGTCAGGCAAATGAGGAGACAGACAAATATGTTCAAAATGAAAGAACAGGATAAAACCTCACAAAAAGAACTAAATGAAATGGAAATAAGCAATTTATGTGACAAAGAGTTCAAAATAATGTTGTAAATATGCTCAGCACACTTGGGAGAAAAATGGATGAATACAGTGGGAACTTCAACAGAGACAGAAAATATATTTTAAAAAAATAAGAGCTGAAGAATACAATAACTGAAATAAAGAATATAAGAGAGTGTATCAACAACTGATTAGATACAGAAGAATGGATCACTGATTTGGAAGACAGAATAATGGAAATCACACAAGCTGACCAACAAAAGGAAAAAACATATACATGGAAAAGAAACTTCAGAAGGCTATCAGTTGATTTTTCAGCAGGAACTGTGTAGGCCAGAAGGGAATGACACTATATATTCAAAGAGCTGAAAGAAAACAAAAACAAAAAACAAAAACAAACCTACAACCAAGAATATTCTACCTGGCAAAGTTACCTTTCCGAATTAAAGGAAAGATAAAAATTTCCTAGACAAACAAAAGTTAAAAGAGTTCATTATCACTCAACTAGCCTTACAAGAAAAGTTAAAGAGATGACCTTTTTAAGAGGAAAAGAAAAGGCTGTAACAGAATAAAATTATGAAAGGAAAAATTTTCACAAATGAAAATAAACATATAGTAGGAATGCCCGGTTGGCTCAGTTGGAAGAGCATGTGACTCTTAATCTTGAAGCCATGGGTTTGAGCCCTACATTGGGTGTAAAAAACATAAATAAAACTTTAAAAATAAGTAAGTAAACATATAGTAAAGGTAGTAGATCAATCACTTCTATAAGGTTAAAAGGCAAAAGTAGTCAATTCAATTACATCTAAAATTTTAGTTAAGGGATCAACAAAACAAAAAAGATGTAAAATATGACATCATATACATAATAAAACATGGAAAGGAGAGTAAAACTGTACTGCGCTTTTAGAATGTGGTCACTTTTTTGTTTTATTTTAGAGAGAGAGAGAGAAGGTGTGAGAGGGGGAGAAGGGGATGAAGAGAGAGGGAGAGAGGATCCCAGGCATGGGACTTGATCACCCGACCCTGGGATTTTGGCTTGACCTGAGCCAAAATCAAGAGTCAGAAGCTCAACCACCTGACCCACACAGGCACCCCTAGAATGTGATTTAATAGGCCGTTGACTTATTATAGACTGCTATATACTTAGGATGTTATATATGAACCTCATGGTAACCACAAACCAAAAAGCTGTAATAGATACACAAAAAATAAAGAGAAAGAAATCCAAGAATAACACTAAAGGAAGTCACCAATCACAAGGCAAGAGACCAAGAGAAGAAGAAAGGAACAGAGAACTGCATAACCAATCAGAAAACAATTAACAAAATGGCAAAAAGTACATACTAATAATTAATTTTCAATGTAAATGGCCTAAATCCTTCCATCAAAAACATAGGGGGACGGAATGGTTAAAAAAAATAAGAACTGGGTGACTGGGTGGCTCAGTCAGTTGAGCATCCGACTCTCGACTTCAGCTCAGGTCATGATCTCACAGTTTGTGAGTTTGTGCCCCACATCAGGCTCTGTGCAGTGTCAGCATGGAGCCTGCATGGGATTCTCTTTCTGCTTTCTCTCTGCCCCTACCCCACTTGCACTCACTCTCTATTTCTCAAAATAAATAAACTTTTTTAAAAGTTTTAAAAATGAAAAATGAAAAGCAAGACCCATCTATATGCTATCTACAAAAGGCTCACTTCAGACCTAAAGACACATACTGACTGAAAATGAAGGGATAGAAAGATATTTCATGCAAATAGAAGAAAAATCAGACAAAACAGACTTTATATCAGACAAAATAGACTTCAAAACAAAGACTGCAACAAGAGACAAAGAAAGGCATTAAATAATGATAAAGGAGTCAGTCCAACAAAAGGATCTAACAATCATAATTATCTGTGTACCAAATATCTAAATATATTTAGATAATATATAAAAAGTATATATTAACAGACATAAAGGGAAACATCAGTATTATAATAATGGTACTTTACTTACTTCCATCAATGGATAGGTCATCCAGACAGAAAATAAGGAAACAGCAACTTTGAACAACACATTAGACCAGATGGATTTAACAGATAAATATAAAACATTACATACAAAAATAGCAGAATACACATTTTTTTTCAAGCACACATGGAACATTCTCCAGAACAGATCACATCTTAGGCCACAAAATAAATCTCAATAAATTAATAAGATTGAAATCATAGCAAGCATCAAAACTGAAAACAATGCTATGAATTTAGAAATAAGTTAAAAAAAATTTTTTTAATCTTTATTTTTGAGAGAGAGAGAGAGAGAGAGAGAGAGAGAGTGGGGGAGGGGCACAGAGAGAGGGAGACACAGAATCTAAAGTAGGCTCCAGGCTCTGAGCTGTCAGCACAGAGCCCGAGGCGGGGCTCAAACTCATGAACCGTGAGATCATGACCTGAGGTGAAGTTGGATGCCCAACCAACTGAGCCACTTAGACACCCCTAGAAATAAGTTTTTTAAAACACAAACATGAGGACACACACAGACTAAAAGTGAAGGAATGGAAAAAGCTATTCCATGTAAATGGAAATTAAAAGAAAGCTGAGGTAACAGACATTATAATTAGAGACAAAGAAGGGCATTAAATACTGATAAACAGGTCAATCCAATAAGTGGATATAATATTTGTAAATATTTATGTACCCAAGACAGAAACCCCTAAGTATATACAGCAAATATTAATAGACCTAAAGGGTGGACTAAATAGCAAAAAAGTAAATCCAGGGGACTTTAATGCCCTACTTTCATCAATGAATAAATTATTCAGACAGAAAATCAACAAGGAGGGGCACCTGGGTGGCTCAGTCCATTAAGCGTCCAACTCTTGATTTTGGCTCAGGTCATGATCTCACGGTTTGTGAGATTGAGCCCTGCATCAGGCTCTGCACTGACAGTGTGGGATTCTCTCTCTCTGCCTCTGCCCCTCGCCTTCTCTCTCTCTCAAAATAAATAAGTGAACTGAAAGAAAGAAAGAAAGAAAGAAAGAAAGAAAGAAAGAAAGAAAGAAAGAAAGAAAGAAAGAAAATCAACAAGGAAACATCTGCTTTAAAGGGCATGTTAGACAACTTGGATTTAGGTATGTACTGAACATTCTATCAAAAAGCAGTAATACACATTTTTCTAATGTGCCCATGAAACATTCTCTGGGATACGTCATATGCTAGGTCACAAAACAAGTCTCAATACTTTTAAGAAGACTGAAATTGTATCAAGTATACAATGGTATGGAACTAAAACTGATTATAAGAATAAAACTGGAAAATTCACAGATAGGTGGAGATTAAACGACATGCTACCAAACAACCAGTGGGTCAAAGAAGATATCAAAAAGGAAATAAAAAATATCTTGAGACAAATGAACATTAAAATAAAACAAGCCAAAATTATAGGATGCAGCAAAAGCCATTTTAAGAGAGTTCACAGCAACAAATACCTGTATCAAGAAACAGAAAAAATATCAAACAAATAACCATTATTAAGGAACAAATAGAAGCAAAAACAAAGAGAAGAACAAATAAAGCCCAACATTACTAGAAGGGAGGAAATAACAGATTGGAAAAGATTGATGTCATTAATATCTGATTGAACAGATAAACAAAATTGACAAACCTTCAGTTAGACTCACCAAGAAAAAAAGAGAGAGGGTTCAAATAAATATAATTAGAAATGTAAGAGGAGATGTTAGAACTAATACCAGATATACAAAGGATCACAAGAAAATACTATGAACGATTATATATCAACAATTTGACAACCTGGAAGAAGTGGATAAATTCCTAGAAAGATACAACTTACCAAAACTGAACCATGAATAGAAAATCTAAACAGGCCAAATACTAGTAAAGACATTGAATAGGTAATCAAAAGCATCCCAACAGACAAAAGTCCAGGAACAGACAGCTTCCTTGGTGAATTCTACCAAACATTTAAGAAGAATTAATACCATTAATTCTTAAACTCTTCCGAAAAAGAGAAGAGGAGGGAACACTTGGAAATTCATTTACCAGGCCAGCATTATCATGATATGAAAACCATACAAGGATACCACAAGAAGTTACAGGCCAATATCCCTGATGAACAGAGGTGAAAAAATCCTCAACAAAATATTAGCAAGCCAAATTCAACAATACATGAAAAGAATCATTCACCATAATCAAGTGGGATTTATTCCAGGGATTCAAGGACAGTTAAATATCCACAAATCGATTAGTGTGATACCCTTTATTAAAAAAATAAAAGATAAAAATCATATGATTATCTAAATAGATGTAGAAAAAGTATTTGACAAAATTCAAAATCTGTTCATGACAAAAAACTCAACAAAGTAAGTACAGAGCAAATGTACCTCAACATAATATAGATCATATATGACAAACCCACAGCTAACATCCTACTCAATGGTAAAAAAGTAAAAGCTTTTCCTCTAAGATCAGGAACAATAAAGCCCATTCTTGCCACTTTTGTTCAATCTAGTATCAGAAGACTTATCCAGTGCAATTAGGCAAGAAATAAAAGGTAGCCAATTGGAAAGGCAGAAATAAGACTGTCACTATTTGCAGATGATATGCTATTATATATAGAATACCCTAAAAACTGCACCAAAACACTACTTGAACTAATAAGTAAATAAGTATTATGGATAAAAAATCAATGTACAAAATATGTGACATTTCTATACACTAATAGCAAATTACCAGAGAAATAACAAAGCAATTTTATTTATAACCACATCAAAAAGAATACCTGAGGAATGAATTTAACCAAGGAATTAAAAGACCTGTGCAATGAAAACTATACTACATAGATTAAAGAAATTGAAGACAAAAATAAATGGAAATATATTCCATGCTCATGGATTAAAAGAGTCAATATTGTTAAAATGCCCATGTTACCCAAAGCAATTGGCACATTCATTATCAAAATCCTAATAGTATTTTTCATGAAAATAGAAGGAATAATCTTGAAATTTTTATGGAACCACAAAGACCCTAAAAAGCCAAAGCAACCTGGGCAAAGAACAAAACTGGAAGTATCACGCTACCTGATTTCAAGCTATACTACAAAGCTATAGTAAACAAAACAATCTAAAAACAGATGTGTAGATCAATGGAACAGAGAGCCTAGAAATAAACCCATGTTTTTATGATCAATTAATCTATGACAAAGGAGCAAAAAATACTGTGTAGAAAGGCCAGTCACTTTAACAGATAGTGTTGGGAAAACTAGAAATCTACATGCAGAAGAATAAAACTAGACCACTATTTTATACCACACAAAAATTAACACAAAGTAGATTAAAGATGAATATATGGCATGAAACCATAAAACTCCTAGAAGAAAACATAGGTGGTGAATTCCTGACATCAGTATTTATACTGATTTTTTTTAATGTTTATTTTTGAGAGACAGAGAGAGACAGCGCATGAGCAGGGGAGGGACAGAGAGAGAGGGAGACACAAAACCAAGCAGGTTCCAGGCTCCGAGCTGTCAGCAATGAGCCCGACGGGGGTGGGGGGGGGCAAACCCACAAACCGTGAGATCACGACCTGAGCCAAAGTCAGTCGCTTAACTGACTGAGGCACCCAGGTGCCAAGGTACTGATTTTTGGGATCTGACACCAAAAGCAAAGGCAACTAAAGCAAAAATAAAAACTAAAAAGCTTTTAAACAGAAAAGGAAACCATCAACAAAATGAAAAGGCAACCTATCAAAAGGGAGAAAATATTTGTAAATCATATGTTTGACAAGGGGTTAATATAAAATAACTCACAAAAGTCAATAGCATTAAACCAGTCTGATTCATAAATGGACAGAGGGACTGAATAAACTTTTCCAAAGGAGAACTACAAATAGCTAACAAGTATATGAAAACGTGCTCAACATCTCTAATCAAGGAAGTAAAATCAAAACCACCATGAAATATTACTTCACACCTGTTAGGTTGGCTATTACAAAATAAAAATTAAAAAAAATACATAAGAAATAACAGGTGTTGGTGAAGATGTGGAAAAAGGGAACACTGTGCACTGTTGGTGAAAATATAAATTGGTGCAGCCACTATCAAAAACAGCATGTAGATTCCTCAAAAAATTAAAAATAGAACTACCATGTGATCCAGCAAATCCACTTCTGGGTATATATCCAAAGAAAATAAAAATACTAACTTGAAAAGATATATGTTCATTGCACCCTTATTTACAATAGCTAAGATAAGGAAACAACCTATGTGCCCATCCATGGATGATATATGGATAAAGAAAATGTGGTGTGTGTATATAATGGAATATTATGCAGCTGTAAAAAAATGAAATATTGCCACTTATGGCAACATGAATGGACCTTGAGGGTAGTATGCTAAATGAAAAGGTCAGACCCCAGAAAGACAAATATTGCATGAGCTCATTTGTAAGTGGAATCAGAGAACAAATTGGTGGTTGCTGGAGGTGGGGGGTTGAGGGGTAGGCAAAATAGATGAAGGGGATCAAAATGTACAAGCTTCCAGTTATATAATAAATATATCATAGAAAGTAATGTAAAACATGATGACTTGAGTTAAGAAAACTATATTAAATATTTGAAAGTTGCTAAGAGATATTAGATCTAAAAAGTTCTCATCACAAGAAAAAAATTTTAACTATGTATAGTAACAGATGTTAACTAGTCTTTTTTGTGGTGATCATTTTGTAATATATATAGTTGAATCATTATGCACCTAAAACTAATATAAAGTTAGAGGCTAATTATACCTCAATAAAAATAATAATAGTAGTAGCTGAGGACTTTCTGAACCTGAGGAGAGAACTGGACAACCAAGCTCACAGAGCTAATAGCATGCTTTTATCTCAATGCAAAAAGACTTTAAGACATAGTATAATAAATCTGTCAAAAATCAAAGATAAAGACTCCTAAAATGAATAGTCAAGGAAAAAAAGATAATAACCTACAAAGGAACTTCCATTAGGCTATCAGCAGATTAATCAGCAAAAACCCTAGGTGAGGAAAGAGTAAATGACAATTTCAAAGTGTTGAAAATAACATTTTCCAGCCAAGAATATTTTATCCACCAATGTTATCCTTCAGATATGAAGAAGAAAGATTTACCTAGACCAAAAAAAAAAAAATCTGAGGCAGTTCATCACCACAAGACCTGCCTTCTAAGAGATGCTGAAATAAGTTCTTCAAGCTGAAATAAAAAGACTAATCAGTAACATGAAAACATATGAAAGCATATAGCATCCTGGTAAAAGTAAATATACAACCAAACTCCAAAAACTCCAATTCCATAATAGGATAGTGTATTAACCACCTAACTATAGTATAAGAGTCCAAGGGAAGGCATATAAAAGAGTATAAAAAGAGTAAACAGTAACATCAAAAAAAGAGTAAATAGTAACATCAAAAATGCAAAGGGGAAGTAAAATAGTGAAACTTTTGTAGATGATTGAAATTAGATTGCTATCTGCTTAAAATGGACTGTTTTGCCTATGTAAGATGGGTCTTATGTGAGCTCATGGTAACCATGAGCTCAAAGTCTAGAGTAAAAGGACAAAAAATAAAGGGGAAACAGAGCATATCACCATGGAAAATCACCTATTCACAAAGGTAGACATAAACAAAGGGAATACTAAACAATGAAAATACAACATAACTAATAAACTATTAACAAGATGGCATTAGTAGGTCCCTACATACCTATAACTCTAAATGTAAATGGATTGAATTCACCAATCAAAATGTGCTGGAGGCATCATGCTTCCTCATTTCAAACTATATTACAAAGCTATAGTAATTAGAACAGTATAGTACTAGCATATAAACAAACACATTGGCCAATGAAACAGAATAGAGCTCAGAAATAAATCTACATGCATATGGTCAATTAATTTACAACCAAGGAGCCAAGACCATATAATGGGAAAAGAATGGTCTTCAATAAATGGTTATTAGATAACTTGGAAGCCACATGCAAAAGAATTAAAATAGAGCCCTATCTCACACCATACACAAAAATAAACTGAAATTGAATCAATTCAAAAGACTTGAATTTAAGTCCTGAAACCATAAAACTTCTAGAAGAAAACATAGGGAATAAACTCCTTGACATCCATCTTGGCTATGACTTTTTGAATTTGACACCAAAAGCAAAGGTTAATAATGGGAAAACAACTACATCAAACTAAAAAGCTTTTGTGCAACAAAGAAAACCATCAACAAAATGAAAAGACAACATAAAGAATGGTAGAAAATACTTGCAAATTATATATCTGATAAGTGGTTAATATCCAAAATATATAAACAAGTCATACAACTCAACAGCAAAACAAATAATCCAGTTACAAAATGAATAGAGAAACTGAATAGACATTTTCTCAAAGAAGACATCCAAAGGCCAATGGGTACATAAATAGGTACTCAACATCTCTACTTACCAGGGAAATGCAGATCAAAATCACAATGAGATTTTTACCTCATACCTGCTATAATGGCTGTTATCAAAAAGATAACAGGTAACATGTGTGGTGAGGATATAGAGGAAAGGGAACTCGAGTGCACTGTTGATGGGAGTCTAAGTTGGTACAGCCATTATGGAAAACAGTATGGAGGTTCCTCAAGAAATTAAAAATAGAACTACCATGTGATCTAGCAATCCCACTGCTGAGCATATATCCAAAGAAAATGAAAATGTGAAGAGATAGCTGTGCACTCATGTTTATTGTAGTATTCACAAATACTACAATATGGAATAGTAGTATGACAATAGGAAAAATATGGAAACAACCTATGTGTCCACCAATGAATGAATAAGGAAAATATCGTTTCTTCCTTTCTCTCTTCCCCCTTCCTTTCCCTCTCCCCCTCCAGCCCACACATACACTGGAATATTATTTAATCACGAGGAAGAAGGAAAGCCTGCCTTTTGTGACAAATATGGATGGACCTTCGATGAATAATGCTAAGTAAGATAAATCAGATAAAGACAAATAATATATGATATCACTTATATGTAGAATATAAAAAATTAAACTCATAGAGAATAAAATAGTGGTTACCAGTGGCTGAGGGATGGTGGGAATAGGAAGATGCTGGTCAAAGAATAAAAACTTCCAGTTATAAGATGAATAAGTTCTGAGGATCTGATTTAAAGCATGATTATTGTAGTTAATAATACTGAATTATACACTTGAAAGTTTCTAAGAGTACAGATCTTAAATGTACTATAAAAAAGAAATGGTAATTATGTGATGAGATGGAGGTATGAGCTTATCCTATTGTGGCAATCATTTTGCAATTCATAAGTGTATCAAATCAACATATGTGCAACTGAAACTTACACATTATTATTCATCAATTATATCTCAAAGCTGGGAGTGGAAGGATAAATGAAATGAATGAACGTTTATTGTAATTAATTACATTACATTTCTACCATCTTGGAAAGGAATCCTGGTTTTAAGATACCTTTTAAGGATCTTTTTCCAAATAATTAAATTATATAGTGCTAAATAATTGGAAATAATCACAAATTCTTAGAAGTCAGAAAGGGTCCTCAATAGTTGTTTGTGAGAGTCCTAACTCAAAAGTAGATGAGTCCTAACTCAAAAAGATACCATTTAGAAACCCTCCACCTATTAAACTTCTACAGTCGTATAACCTACTGGTTATTCATGAGAGGATATCAGATTAGACCTACTGGTAGAAAGATCACTGACTTCACAATCAGGCACACCTGGGTTTAAAGCCCAGTTATGTCACGAGTGTGGCAAACCTCTTCCTGTCTCTGAACCTCAGTTTCCTTATCTATAAAGTTGGATAGCAATACCTACACCTCATGAGTTTGTGAGGGTTAAATACTCTATGGATGCAAGAGGCATCAAGCCGGGCCAACAGATGGTACCCAGAAATTATAAGTATGTAATTATATCCTTCTGTACATTTCTCCTTTTATCATTTTACATTACCACTACAAGCAATTTCTATAAGACTCTTAAATCTCTCTTATAAATATCATTAAAAAAAATCTCTCATAAAATTTGGAAGCCAAGGGACGAACATAGACAAGAAGCTACATTCCATAAGAGTGGGAAGCAAGCCCTGTATACATGAGCCCCGAAAGTGGAGTTGGGGCCCAAGGACAGTAGTGTATGAATGGGCCATTTTGAAAATAAGGAGCCACTTTTGACTACTTTTCTTGCCCTATAGTCTTGGTTTCATGTTGTTTCCTCTAAACACTCTGACATTATAGTCAACCAGCAAGTTCAACATAGCAACTTTTAAAATGGTGAGAAAACGTGGTTCTTATTTCAAGAACATGCTCCCAGGAGCATCTGTACCAGCTCTGTATTCCACCTGGTTTTCTTCTAACTGTGCTTGTTATGCATGCACATTTTTCGGCCAGCTAGGCTGGTAGTGGAAATGAATGAAATGGCCAGGTGTACAGCAATAGAGGATGAGAAGAGACAGTGGTGGACTGGAGGGGAGATGGGAGGACAGTGTCTGAACTACCAACTTCTAGTTCAGAAAAGAAGATCTGACATGGCACATTCTAGGGTTTACCAAGAAAGGTCAGGAATCCCTATTCTTATGTGGACACTAGTGATTTTTAAATGCAACATAGGATTCAAAATTGTTTTCAATATCCCACCGGCCACACATCTGCAGACAGATCTAGCCCACTAGCCTCGGGTTTGTGGATTCTGCTGAGCTAAATGTGAAGATTGTAAGGGAAGCAATTTGGGACCACTCAAGTTAGTCTCCCAGGGCCCTTTTCTGAGTCACTGCTTCAAAGACCACAGGTTGACTGCTTCTTCTTTAAAGAATATGGTTGGGGCGCCTGGGTGGCGCAGTCGGTTAAGCGTCCGACTTCAGCCAGGTCACGATCTTGCGGTCCGTGAGTTCGAGCCCCGCGTCAGGCTCTGGGCTGATGGCTCGGAGCCTGGAGCCTGTTTCCGATTCTGTGTCTCTTCTCTCTCTGCCCCTCCCCCGTTCATACTCTGTCTCTCTCTGTCCCAAAAATAAATAAACGTTGAAAAAAAAAACTTTTTTTTAAAAAAAAAAGAATATGGTCTTATTTTTTCCCCAAAGTTTTTATTGGATTCTCCAGGTCCACAGGGAGAATTTTTACTTGACTTTATGCTTCAGGCTATGCTCTGCTAATACCTTATGTGATAGCTGTTGTATAGGCATTGTATAAGCACATAAGCTAATGGAAATCTCTTCTTAGAATCAGGGCTAGAAAAATTTTAATTTAAAGACAAAAGTCTCATCCCCTCAAATCCCCAAAAGCCAAACAACAGTGATTCTCAGATGTTATGAATTCAAGAGTTTTGTGGGAGACTGAATCTGTAGGCTTTGGCCCAAGAATCTGCCTTTTAAACAAGCGTTCCTGTGGTTCTGAGGCAGGCAATTCCCAAATGACATTTCCAGATATCACAGTTTAGCCTTATCCTTAGAATTGCCTCTTCGAACACTTGGCGAGCATCTGGAGCCCCAACTGGTGGGAGGAAGAGCCCTCCATGATCAGCTATTATTTATGCTCTAGGATGATTAATTCTCAGTTGCCCAACAGCTGTTCAGCAGGAAATTCTCATACAATTCAAGGACGGAATTAAGCTCTCCAAGTTGAGCAAACTGGTATAGGGTTATTTCCACAGGCCATCTGGCCAAAGGAGTTTTCATGTCCCATTCTATTTATCCCAGCTGCCGAAAGTCTCCTCCATGCTAGGAAAATGAGTGAGGACCAACAGATGGATAATAATCATATCAATGGCAATAATGAACACCAATGGATTTTCTTTATCAAGTGAATTTGACCTAGTGGTTAAGGGAATAGGATTTGAATAAGGTAAAGGTGGGTTCAGTGTCAGCTCTGCCTCTAACTAGGAACCATGATTAAGGTCTTAACTTCTCCAAGTCTTGGTTCCCTCCTGTGGAAAATGGTAAGTCTTCTGTAAGTCTTTTGTTATTAAATAACACAAAACAAGCAAAGCACATAGCATAGTGACTGGCCCATCGTAGCTGCTGTATTTTGATTAACTGTTACTTAGGCCAGACACATTTGGGTTCTTTACCCTGAGGAAGGTAGGATTTCAACTACCAGGTACATGGATATGAGCAAAATAGACATGGCTCCTGCTCTCATAAAGCTACTTTTTAGGTGACTGCGAGAGAATCGGGATGGTTTCTCTAAAGAAATAAACCTACGTTTGATTTGCCCAGAAAAATTGTTCTTCTCTATTTCCATGATATTTCATTTATACCTCTTTTAGGAAACCACAATATACTACAGTTTACCTGCTTATTTATCTTTCTTTTGACTACTTGACTATGAACTTTTAGAGGACTTGTCTGTAATTTTAGAACTCCTTAGGCCATTGAGTGACTAAGAGTTGGGATGTGTTCAATTCTTGTTGGATTCAGATTCACCAGTGCTAAAGGAAGAAAATAACTCATCAAGCCAATGTCTATAGATGTTGGTCTTAAGGGTAGAATATGAATTCCTACAGTTTTTAAAGTCTCATTAGTTCGCCTTAGAAAACAAAGGGAGAATAATTTGTCTGCCAGTTTCCACCTTTCACTTGACAGAGGTTTGTTCCATGGGACATTGACTTCCCTTCTTGGGTCCACAGGCAGATTCTCCAGCCTCCCCTGCTTTAAAGAAGCCCCAAGGCAGCAGGCTAGAGGGCCTATTAGGGTTTGTCCTTGTAAAGTTGTTCAGAGCCCACCTAACAGAGGTGGTTGGATTGGAACAAGTAGCCAAAGGCTCCAGATTCAGCTAATACATTGACACACTTGGAGGAGAGCCCCTCAGAGTTTAAAGGAGTGGTAAAATACAGGAGAACACTTGGTTTGAGATTCTAAATCCCCATAATAATTTTTGGTGTGAAACTTTGCTTTCCAGGAAACAGAAGTATCCCTTTCTTCATGCTCTTTGAAAGGTAATGGCAGCTGATAAATCTTGAATTTCTTTCCCAAGCCATCCCAAATGTGATTAGAGGGACTCAGATGAAGTAACGGAAAATGCCACATTTTCTCTGTTAAAGACGTTGCCCATGAAATATTGTCCCCTACTTCACTCATCACGAGGAACACTAAATGAGGTCATGTGTGTGCACGCACACACTGCAGTCTGGGAAACTCCACAAATGTAAAACAACAACACAGATTCCTCAGGAAGAAGAGATACCACATTAGAGGAAAATAATGTTAGCCTTTAATCTGAAAGTCAATTTTAGCATGTAAGAGGATACCACATAGCTAAGGTTGATTTCCTGGGGTAACTACTCCAAGTTTTATGAACTTAAAGGTTTGGGGGAATTTCAGCACTTAAGGCTTTTCTTGAGGAGACTCTGGAGGCAGTATTTCTACAATCTTTTCAAAACTTTGTCACAGTCAATGGTTTCCTTAAATACACCCAAAGAATAAAAGGAAGAGGTGTATTTTCAATTTGACAAACATTTATTGAACACCAGACACTATGCTAGGTGCTACTAACATATAGAGACATAATCCTTGCAACTATCCCTTCAAAGACTTCAAGGCAGCAGTGAGTGGCATTTGAACTCAACTTTGAAGAATAAGTGAGATTTTCTTTGATAGATGAGCTACAGAGGAGAAGAGGGAAGCATGTTCCAGAAGGAAAGACTAGTACAGGCAAAGGCAAGGAGATACAAAGTAACAAGGTTGATTTGGAAGCTTGAACCTACCTAGGCACAGGACAGGACTAACTCTCAAGCTAATAAGCAATCTTGCTGGACTTTCTACAGGTTCTAAGCTCAAAAGCCACCTAGAATTTGTCCTCTTTCAGCAGTCTTCTTATGTTTACCAACAAATACAGCCTCTCAAGAGCCTTTTGTGGTTTCATCTTTTAATCAGGTCATATGGGATTTTTATACCTCAACAAACCAGAGAGTAGAAAGCTGAAAAACGTTCCCAGACAATAACAAGTTTGCTTATGGAGTAAGACCACTTTTTGTAAGTCTTTCTAGTTCCAGCTGTTTATTTATGGTCTTCACAAGCCAGAAAAAACTTAATTGCCCCATCATGCCTTCCATGTTTCTGAGAGCTTGGATGATAAGAACACTGGGCCCTGGAAAATCAGTTAGGAAAAGAAAGAGCCAGAGGAATCCAAAGTCTTCAGACTTTTCCCTGAGTTGCTTATAGAGGCATTCATGGTGAAGAGTAGCAAAAGAGGGAGGTCCTTGACAATAAGGGGTGAAGAGCAGTCACACAAACACTTAGTTTTCCTAGAATCTTTTGTTGATCCTGAGCCAAAGTTCAAGGCAGAAGGTCTTCGTAATGGTCCAAAGGTGACAAATAATTAATAGCTTAGGCACAGTTACCTTTGCTCTTAGGAGAATCACAAAGTTAATAGTAATAATAATAATAATAATAATATAATTTATTGCCCACTTAATGATAGTAATATACTTTTCATGACTACAATTTGTAGAACATTGTCTATGGGCCAGGCTCTACACGAAGCATATCAAATGCATTATCTCATTTATTCATTTCAACATCTCTAGAAGGTAAATTATATTATTATTACTTCATCAACAGATGTGGAAGCTGAATATGGCCTAGACTATACTGGTCAGTAAAGATTTCGTTTGTTTGACATTTCACAGCTCAACTGTAGTTAAGTGAGACCATGTAACTAACATGTTCTGGCCAATGGAATATGTGCAAAAGTGAAACACAGTTTTTTCAGAATTGAGCCCATGAGGGGCGGCTGGGTAGCTTACTCGGTTAGGCGACCGACTTCGGCCCAGGTCATGATCTCACGGTTTGTGAGTTTGAACCCTGTGTCGGGCTCTGTGCTGACAGCTCAGAGTCTGGAGCCTACTTCTGATTCTGTGTCTCCCTCTCTCTGCACCTCCCCTGCTCGTGCTCTGTCTCTCTCTGTCTCTCAAAAAAAAAATAAATGTAAAACAAAAACAAAAACGAATTGAGCCCATGAAAAGCCCATATGTACTCCACCCCATTTCCTTCTCTTCCCCTGGACTCAGGTGATTAAGGAGGGCAGGAGTGCCACAGAAACTACTGGCTGTTGGAACCACCATCAAGCTGGTCCTGTGAGTGACTATGGGGAGCAGAGCCTTCTCATAGATCTGGGATATATATGTACCAAGAGCAAGAGATATGCCTTTATTGTATTAAGCCACTGAGATTTCAGTGTTAACTTATTACTGCTGCCTAACCTAGCCTATCTTGAGAATACAGTGAGGCCCTAAGAAGTTTAGTACTTACCCTAAGTAATAGATCTAGTCAAGTGATTGAGTTAAAACCAGAATCAAAATTCCTGATACCCAGGCAAGTCTTTCTACTACACAAATTCAAATCTGACTGTGGTAAAAACCATAGTTTCTATTGCATCATTTACCATGTGTGTAGGAATGACTCCAAAAACCTATCCATGAAAGACCCAGCCCATATGGGATGTCTTTCAAAAGCAGCTAATAGATTAGCTCTGACAGGGAAGGCTGGTTAGAGGCAGATGTGAAGACTGAATTCCCAAGCAGACCCTGCATGTGACAAAGCTGAAATTTCACAAAAATCAGAGTACAATCAGGGGGAATTGCTTAATAGCCTCACAATGTGACATGAATTTACCATAATTGGAGGCCTGGCCCTCAGGCTTACCCAATTTGGTCAGCAAACCTGATACAGATTCATTGCTCTGGGTTCAACTTGGAGTATCCAACCCACAGAACACTTAAGCCAGAAATCTAATATGTCAATTTATAATAAGAAATATGACTATCACATGACCTACAATGATTTTTTCTGTCTTAATTAATTAGCACATATTCACAGTTGACACGATTGATCACTCATTCATCCTTGAAACATATTCTTGACCTGGCTTCTGGGATATCTCACTCTCACTCTCTTGGCTGTTTGTTGGTTTTTCCTACCTCACTAGAAGCTCATTCTCAGATTCCTTTGTTGATTCCTCTTCACCTCCCCATCCTTAACATTGGAATGCCCCAAGGCTCAGCTCCATGAACTTCTCTTTTCATTCTGCACATTCCCCTGGTAATTTCTTCCAGTCTCCTAGCTTTAAATTGCATCCACATGCTGATGACTCTCAACTTCACATCTCCAGCTCTGACTTTAATCTTTAACTCTTGGCTGTCTGTTCAATATCTCCACTGGGATATTAGAGGTCTCAAAATGAACATTTCCAAAACTAACCTCCAAATGAACATTTCCAAAGCTGACCTCTCTCTTTCTTCACCAACAAACAAGCTCCTCCTGCAATTTCACCATCATTAACCCACAGCCTTAGACATCATCCTTAGGTCCCCTTGCCTCCTCAATTTCTCTCACACACTCCACTTCCTACCTTCCAAAAAGTTCTGCTGTTCTGTCTTCAAATATAGCGAGAATTCAACCAGTTTTTTTTAACCACCCACATTGCTACTATCCAAGTCACCATCATCTCTTTCCCTGGATCACTATAATAGCTTCCCAAATAGTTTTCTTTTCACCTTGGCCTACTTCCTCCCTCAAATTCTTCCCAACACAGAAGTCAGAGTGATTGTGTTAAAACCTTTCTCAGATCACATCACTCTTCTGTCTTCCCATCTCATTCAGAGAAACAGCATTTATTGTAATGACCTATCAGGTCCCATGTAAGTTCATTGTCCCCCATTACCTATCTGATCACGTTTCCTACGCCCTTCGCCTTGCTCGTTCTACTCTAGTAACTCTAGGCTTCTTGTTAGGCCTAGAACAAGCGAGGCCCATCATGCTTCAGGAATATTATACTGTACACTTTCTTTGCCTAGAGTGTTCTTCCCTCATATGTCTCTCACTGTGTCACCTTCAAGTCTTTGCTAAATTGTGACCTTCTCAAAGAGGCCTCGCCTAATCACCCTACCAAAACTTGAAACACCTCCAGTACTTGTGATGCCGTTCCTCTGCTTTATTTTTTCTATAGCACTCATGCACAATTGAAGTAATATGTAGTGTGTGTGTGTGTGTCCACTACAATCTACAATAAATGTAAGCTTCATGAGAACTGGAATTCCTGTTTCATCGATTCACCTCTGTATCTCTAAGACTAAAGCAAACAACCTTGCAACATAGTAGATATTTGGTATTTATCTTGAATGAATGATTATTCTATAGTAGATATATACTGCTGAACTATGTTCAGGAACTTGCTTGGTGAGTATGGATTTAAGCAAAGGAGGATATCTGATGAGTCAAATATTTTAATGACATCATTTTAAAACAGAGATATACCTGTCATTGGGACCAGAGTGTTACAGACTGTGTGGCCATGGATTGTGCATTGCCAAGGTTAGCTCTCCTTACCTCCATGGCTAGCGAAATAATTCTCCTGACAAACGAACATATACTTTTGTTCAAACATATTGTTGTCACTACTAGATATTAGCCAAAGCTTGCTTTGGTCTAGGAACTGTTCTGCCTCTTCTATAGGGTCACATTGCATCTTTTTTTGTGCTGATTGCATAATTTAACTCTCAAAGAACAACTTCACGTGAAATTCCCAATTTTGAAGTTTTTGAGAGCACTGCCCCTTTGTGAAGCAGGGAGTGTTCATGACTGAGTCTTTCTCTCTTCTTACACTGTGGACATCATTCATCACAAATATAATGTCAGCAATTTTATGATTGCCAAACCCAATGGTTATTTTTAGTCCCAATCTCATCTCTTTCTTTTCTGGATTTGATGCTATTTTGAAGCTCCCTTCTTTTTGAAGTTCTGAATCCCCTTGGCTACTGCGACCCCCACTCTCTCATTCTCCTCCTACCTCCCCATCCCCTCATCTATCTTCACTGATAAGTGGTTCCATCCTCAGATCACTGGTTGTCTTACTCTCAACAAAACAGAACTAAACAAAATTCAAAAATAAAATTAAAAGAGAAAAAAAAATTCAGACATCATCAAGCAGCTACTTCATAAATATGAACCTTAGTGGCAAACATTTTTCCTCACTGAAAAAAAAAATCTAAATTCATGTCCTACTCAGGTCAACTTTGTCTTAACAAAAATCGTGGCTAGAATTCTGATTCTCATTATAGGCTTCCTCCTAAGAGAAAAGTACCATAAATAGATTTTTTTTCTTGATCCTGGGGTGGGAGGAGAAATGGGTTAAAGAGAAATTCAATAACTAGGGGCCATATCAAAGAGGTTATCAGGAATAATATGTAAACTCCCATGCTATAGTAGAGAGGCAACTAATGAAAACCCAATGGAGAATCCAGAATAACCAGTATTGAAGAACTATAAAAGCCTCCCAAGTCAGGATGGACCCCAAAACATAGCACATAGTGTTTGTATCAGTTAGTTTTTTGTTGTGTAACAAAAAACACAAAATATAATGGCTTAAGACAACAACCATTTATTTATTCACAATTTTGTGGGTCAGAAATTTGGGCTTGATTCAGTTGGGATGGCTCATATCTGTTCCAGGTGTTGTCAACTTTGCTTGCTCATGTTTTTGTAGTTAGCTGCTGGTTGATGGACTCATTTGATATTCAGTTGGCTATTGGTGGGGACAATGTATATAACTAGGCCATGTACTACTCATTATCTATCAGGCTAACCAAGGCTTAATAGGGTCCTAAAGTGAAGCAAGTGAGGGCAAGCCCCAATGCAAGCACACATTTCAAGATTATTCTTTGCATCATGTTTATTATTGTCCCATTCACCAAAGCAGGTCAAATTGTTAAGCCCAGAGTCAGTGAGGGAGGGGACTACTCCACTAGTGTGGATTCAGGGAGGGTGACTATAGTGGATATATTTTCTTTAGGTTTATTTATTTTGAAAGAGAGAGAGAAAGAGTGAGAGGGAGAGAGTGAATGCAAGCTGAGGATGAGCAGAGAGAGTGAGAGGCAGAGAGAGAATCTGTGCTGTTATCACAGAGCCTAATGTGAGGCTCGGTCCCACGAACCATGAGATCATGAAGTGAGCCAGGAGCTAAAGTTGAATGCTGAACCGACTAAGCCACCCAGGCACCCCTATAGAGAATGATTTTAAAAGAACATAGTGTTCTTTAAAAACAACAACAACAAGTTCAGAGACCCCATACTATAATTCTCAAAGTAAGTTTTTCATTATAAAGTTAACACCAGTGGAAGAGATTTCTTCTTGGTGCAATTTTGCAGAAAAACATATTTCACTACAATTTTGGATTGCAGTTCCTTTTTCTGGGAGTGTTCCACAAGACGAGCAAACATTTCTAATAAATTTTAACTTGACAAACAAGTGATGTCTTGCAATGTGAGTACATGGAGCCAAATATCACATGATCACAACTGAGCCAATCGTTCTTCTCTCTCTCTCTCTCTCTCTCTCTCTCTCCCTCCCTCCCTCCCTCTAGCTAGCTGCAGGATGATGGATGATCATCTCCCATGCTTGGATACTCAGTCTTAGGCTGCAGTGTTTGGCAGAAATCAGTGATTTTTCAGAACGTTGGCAGGTACCTACAACTGGCACTATTGTATTTTTTGTCACTTCAAAGCACCTATGGACAGTCCTTTGCTTTTCCATACAAGAATAAGTTTAGGAATGCTTTGCTTCATTCTAGGTCATGCTGCCTGCAGATATAGACCCTCTCCTCTGCTGCCTTATTGCCAGTTACATATACATTACATACAGTGTATGAGAAGAGTTTATTAATATTGTACTATAGTCAACATCCATGCAAGCACATACAATGGCCCCCATGCAGAAAAAGGTTGAAAAGAAAGGCAATAAGAAGGAGATGATTGCGCCGGAAGTTAAGAAGGAAATCACTGAGAAGTACCAATAAGGTATGTGAGTGGCTGAAATTGCAAAATTTTATAAGAAGTCTACATCCTCATCTTGTCTGCAGAGGAGGAGGAGAAAAAAGCAGAGGAACCTCTCACTTCAAATGAGATTAGGGAGATGCATAGCACAAATGTGGGAAACAGTGCAAAATTTTGTAGAAAAGCACCACCCAAATAAAGCTGTAGCAGTGCAAGCGATGAATTTGTTTAATGACAATGCAATGTCACATTTCCTCAAAGTCCTCAAAAGGAGGCAAAAGCAAGTGTCATTGGATAGGTTCCTTGTTACAGTTGCACAAAAAGAAAAAGATTCTATTGAGCCAATAGATAGTAGTGATTCCGTTAGTGATAGTGAAAGTCGTCCTACACAATAACCCTCCTCTCTCATCTCCTTCACACCAGCCAGGAAGGTTTTCAAAGGTATGTGCAGGTTAATTTGCTTATTTTGTTTATATTTTGTATTTTCTTTATTATTTTATATTATGTTACAGTATTGTAATCATTTTTTTATGAATGTTTTTGGGTTGTGGAATGAATCTTCTGAGATTCCATTATTTCTCATGGGGAAATTTGCTTTGATATACAAGTGGTTTGGATTACAAGCATGTTTCCAGAATGAACTATGCTCAAAACCAAGGTTTTACCATACTTAAAATATTTTTTTATTCTGCACTGCTTATTCATGGTTTTGTTGTTTTTGTTTGTTTTTTTTTTTTTTTGGTTTTTTTTGTTTGTTTGTTTGTTTTTGTCTCTCTAGTATCCTTTCCTTTAGAGAACCACTTTTCTCCCATTCAGTGGTTCTGATGGGATTGTCAGTTATAGGGCCAAATCCTAGTCCCTTCCACCCTGTACTCATGACACAGGTCTGGTAAGACTCAGAGGCTGGTCCAGAGGTGAACACATGACTAATAGAGTGAATCATATGCCTTCCTTGGTAGTAATAGAACGATTTGGAGTTGGTTGGGGGAGGAAAGGCATGGTAGCAGGAGGAATGAAGGCCTTTTTCTGCTGGAAGATAAATCTGGAGCTGAAAGTCAGTAGCCATATTTCCCAGCACATAGGAACATCATTCTGCAGAATGAAACTAATCAGAAAAAATGCTAAAGATAAGGAAGGCAGCAACCCACTGGTTTTTAATTCTGGTTCCAGTTTGTGAGGTCCTGGTTCCTATAGAAATTCCTTCCATTCTGCTTTACCCCAACATCTTTTTCTGATAAGTGACCCAATAAACTCCCTTTCCCTTAAGCTAACTTGAGTTGTTTCCATAATTTGCAACCAAGACCTCTGACTGATTTGAAACCCTATGATAGCTATTAAATAAACCCACCTTCTCATTCTTGCCCAATAACCATCTTCAGCTGTCAACTCTTGAATGCTTCAAAACTTCACGGGAGAAAATTCTGTCATAAAGGAGACATAGAGAAGGAAGGAAAAGGAGCCTGAAGGAAATGAATGGACCACTGGGATAAGGAAACAGACAGGATGAAAAATTACCACTCAGAATGGCCTGACAGAAGAGAAAGGAGACAGATAAATGGAGGACTCTTGCCAGCCAAGACAGGAAATGAAAGGATAAGAAAGATGACATCAAATGCAAAGAACAGTATTACCTGAAACACTCATAGGAGTAGGAACTCAGAACAATGGCTTTGGGGTTGTCAGTGGTTGTCTTTTGGAAAAATATACTTAAGATCATCATGAGAAAGAAAAAACAAAGATAAGAGTGAAGAGCAAGCTACTGTGCAGCACATTAAAATGAAAAATGCGTTGTGAGGAGAATTACTTCTTGATAGAGGCACAGTCCTGTTACTTTTAAACTTTGGTATTCTATCAAAAATCCATTAAGATGATACAGGTTTATCCTCACACAGAAGCGATATTATATGCAGCTTTCCCCAAAGGATCACATTGTAAAGTATAATCTAGGACAATTATGTTCCAACTCTGCTCCCTGTGGTATATAACTAAATTTCTTTTTGGGCTGCCTATCTTGTTTTCTAACACCACCCTCAATTTCTCCTCCCCAACTTTTACATTTGTTTGACAATGTTTCCCACAATCTCAGTCCCCTCATAGTCATCAACCACCGGGTCCAGACCAAAGTTTTACTTTCAAACACATCCTCATTCCTTCCCAGAACCATTTCCATTATGACACACACGATGTAAATACTCTGCCAAACTGATTTTCAGTGTGTGTGCTATTATCTATGTGATTTGTTCACAATGTTTTAACTGGAGAGGACAGAGCTGTTGGGAAGCTAAGGGGAGCATGACTGACAGCAGTTATCAACAACCCCCAACCTACTCTAAGTACAGAATCTTTGCTTATACTATGAATTTGCTTGAGCATGAAATAAAATCATTTATGCAGAAATGCTTTGGTAAGTAACTCCAAGTTGAAATGAGTCACAATCATTAATTATAAGGTATTCCCTACCTTTATTTGTTTACTCAGTGTAGTTTAGTTCCAAATTATATGGAAGTGTTTCATGACTAGTGACCTGCTAGACTTGCACCGCAATGGTCCCACCTAATGTGTCCACAAGAGGTAAACCTTGGCATCATGGAGATGTGTCTGGCATACATGTCCCGGCCCAGCAACTCCTTTGTGGCTGCTTCTCGCAGGTGCCTCCAGCATCCAGAGCTACTCCCTCCAGTTTCATTCAGCTCCCATCAACCCCAATCCCCACACTGGCTTTAGCCCCAGGTGCCCTGACCTGGACAAGATACTTATTCAATAAAATAGAGATATTAATATGAAGAAAATAAATATTACAGAAACAAATGTCAGAATGAGGGGCAACCTGGGGCTCAAGGGAAAAGTGAGAGGAAGCCTTGGAAAACAGAAAATCTTCACAGAGTTGGTGAGAAGCATGGGTCTGAGAATCATAAAATCAGATTCAAATCCCAGATCTGCCACTTATATACTCTATGACTGAGCACATGACTGCTGCTCAGTAAAGAGTGACTGAATGAATGACCAAAGTTAACTTAATTCTCAGAGCTTCAATTCCTCATATGCAAGGTATGGAGGCAAATACCTACTACAGAGGGTTGTTGTAAACATTAAAGGTAACATCTAGTAAATGAATAGGAGAGTCCCTGACACAGAATTATTGCTCAGTAAAGAGTATCTACTACTACTACTACCATTATTATTATCATCAAAAAATGATGACAGGGGCACCTGGGTGGCTCAGTCAGTTAAGCATCCGACTTTGACTCAGGTCATGATCTCGCAGTTTGTGAGTTCAAGCCCCGTGTCAGGCTCTGTGCTGACAGCTTGAAGCCTGGTTCCTGCTTCGGATTCTGTGTCTCCCTCTCTCTCTGCCCCTCCCCCACTTCTGCTCTCTGTCTCTCAAAAATGAACAAATGTAAAAAAAAATTTTTTTTAATTATGACAGAAAAACATATCCATGATTCCCTTAAATAGTTGACCCACATGACAAGGTATTCAACATTATAATTGATATAAGTGATAAAAGTGACCTAAGTGATAGCAAATAAATTGCAAGAAACTCCAAATTTTTCATTTTTTGCCTTGAGACAAAAAGGAAATATAAACCCGAAGTAGGTCATCATGATCTTGTTTTAAAATTTTTTTTCAGGAAAAAAAAGCGAGTTCTATGAAATTAAGTCCATACTCAAAGAATGAGGTTTAGGACTCAGGAAACTAATGCTCAAGCCCTGATTTTGTCTCTAACTAGCTCTTCCTACATTTTGGTTCTTCAAATGAAGAAGCTGGAATCAGAGAAAGTGACTTCTCAAAAATAGTGAATGCTTTCTAGGTCCATTTCAGTGTGAATCAGGATATGGTTCTGTGAGTTAGCTAAGGGGTGGTGGGAATCAGCATTGATATGGTCTCCTGAAGCCTTTTTTGCTTAAGGAAAAAAGCAAAATGATATGGCCAAATTGGTGAATCAACTGATATTACATTTATTACAAACTCCACATGGACCATTTCCACCTGACTGCCTTGGGCTGTCAGTCAGCTTCTGGCTTACCTGGGTTTTCTAGCACTGGTCATTGAAGGAGACTTAGGGAAAAGTGGAGTCTGCCTTCCATAAGGAGGCACCACAAAGAAGCATCAACAGTTAAATCAGTGATTTCCTGGTCAGAATAATCTGGAGAACTTTAAAAATTATGGATTCCTGGGGGCAACTTCTTAAGATTCTGACTCAATGCATCTGCCGTGTAGCCCAGAGTCATGTATTTTTTTTAAAAGCTTCCCAAATGTTTATAATGGGCATCCAGATTTGGGAACAATGTTCTCCATAAAGAATCACAAACTCAAATTCCTAAGGGACCCAGGCAAATCAACTTAACAATAGTTTTATAGGTCCATATTTCACTTTCCCACTTTTGAGATAGAAGTGAATTTAAGAATTGCTTCCCGGGGCACCTGGGTGGCGCAGTCGGTTAAGCGTCCGACTTCAGCCAGGTCACGATCTCGCGGTCCGGGAGTTCGAGCCCCGCGTCAGGCTCTGGGCTGATGGCTCAGAGCCTGGAGCCTGTTTCCGATTCTGTGTTTCCCTCTCTCTCTGCCCCTCCCCCGTTCATGCTCTGTCTCTCTCTGTCCCAAAAATAAATAAACGTTGAGGAAAAAAAAAAAAAAAAAAAAAGAATTGCTTCCCTTTCCTCTTTTAATCCCACTATAAGAAAAACAGGACAAAGAGAATAATAAATGATAACTGACAGTCTTAATGGTGGGGGGCAATAGGGAACGGGGGAAAGTGCAGTAATCTGGAAACTTACACTCCACTTAAGAAGAGTACCAGCACTCAGCCCTAGATAATCATTGCCTTGAAGTAATGCATGCCCTAGATACCCAGACCTCTTCATCCAAAGGGAAAAAATGTCCGGAATCTGAATTTTGATGTGAAATTTGCAAATTTCTTTTTTTAAATGTTTATTTATTTTTGACAGAGCATGAGTGGGGGAGAGGCAGAGAGAGGGGGACAGAAGATCAAAAGGGGGCTGTGTGCTCACAGTAGTGAGCCTGATGTGGGGCTCGAACTCATGAACCGTGAGATCACAACCGGAGTCAAAGTCAGATGGTCAACTAACTGAGCCACCCAAGCACCCCTGAAATTTGCAAATTTCTAAATGTTGGAAACTCATTATTTTATAAATTGTTTGAAAGAAACAAAACCTATGTGCAGAATTCAAAGAGTCAACAAGCCACAAATTTGAGACATCTTATCTGGATTTGTACACTTACTTCCTCCTACAGCAGGTACAGGGCCGTGGAGGCAGTAGTTGTAGGTTAGCTTCCTGTTCTAGCTCTGTACCGAGCGAGTCTAAAACCTTTCCGAGCTCAGATATCTCATCCAGCAAATGGGAGCAAGAAAACTTGATGCGCACAACTGCTCTGAGGATAAATAAAATCATGAACTGTAAAATGCTAGCTCTCATTACTAAAGTTAAAACAGAGAACATGGGGCGCCTGGGTGGCGCAGTCGGTTAAGCGTCCGACTTCAGCCAGGTCATGATCTCGCGGCCCGTGAGTTCGAGCCCCGCGTCATGCTCTGGGCTGATGGCTCAGAGCCTGGAGCCTGTTTCCGATTCTGTGTCTCCCTCTCTCTCTGCCCCTCGCCCCTCGCCCGTTCATGCTGTGTCTCTCTCTGTCCCAAAAATAAATAAATGTTGAAAAAAAAAATTTAAAAAAAAAAAAAAAAAACAGAGAACAGAGTCGCATGCAGTAAAATGTTCTCAGGGAACAGAGACTGAAAAGTTTTGTCTGCGGGTTGATCCTAGAAAAAGGGTTGTGTCAGAGAGTTTTGTGTCCAAAAAATGACAAGATCAGAGACTTCAACTCAGCATGGCCTTTGCTTTTGGCCTGATTTTGTTTCCATCCTCTCTTTGTCAAATTGTGAAAGGTGATAGCTTGTCTCAGCAGGAGTCTGCAAGGCTCAGATGCTGGATTCCTCCAGTCTCCTGACATCATCACCTGCCACAGCTGGAGGGAATGTGGACAGAGAAGCAGTCTATTGGGAGGGCAGAGGCAAGTGAGAGGATACAGGACCTGTGCCCTGAATATAATGAATTCAAAGACAGAGGACAGAATGGGTGCTGATTAAATGCAAGGAGACTCCAAGCCCAGAATGTCGGATTGAAAGCCATTTCGCTGATGTGGAAAGTCATCTTGGCACCAGCTTGTAAGTAAAGAAGAGAGGCAAATCTGTCATCAGCTAAGCCTTGCAGAAAAGTTTCAGGCCCCCAAACCCAGTAAGTACTGCTCCTGGTGGAAGCTGTCAAGTCAGACTGATAAACTGCTGGGCTCCTGCAGTTTATTGAGCCTAAAATGAGTGTAGAAGGTCAGATTCTCTCAGAGTTAAGTTACCTTCTCACATCTTCCAGCTGAGAAAGAGCTGGAAATGAAAAGCTAGGACCTACCTTATTGCTATCTCGTCTCTTCTAGAGGTGACTTCAGGAATTATGCAAAGTTTAATTAAAACAGAAACTCTGGACCTATTTCATGCCATGAACACCCTTAACTCTCTATTGAAGCCTAATAGACTATTTGTCAGAATAAGGTTTGTAAATGCTCCAAATAAAATGCATGAATACAAAGACAACTATATTGAAATAGAAATTATCAAAATATTAAATATACTTGTGAAATAGCAGGCACGTGGGTGGCTCAGTCAGTTAAGCATCTGACTCTTGATATTGACTCAGATCGTGATCTCCTGGTCATGAGATCGGGCCCTGCTTTGGGCTCTGTGCCGAGTATGAAGCTTGCTTGCTTGAGATTCTTTCTCTCCCTCTCTCTCTGTCTCTGCCCCTTCCTTGCTTGTACTCTCTCTTTCTCTCTCAAAATAAATAAATAAACTTAAAAAGAAAAAAAGATGTGTGTGAAATAGTAATAATAGAGCCATTTTCAAGTAGGCTTCATACCCGGAGCAGAGCCCAATGCAGGGCTTGAATTCATGATCCTGAGATCAAGACCTGAGCTGAGATCAAGAGTCGGACATTTAACTTACTGAGCCACCCAGGATCCCCAGTAGTGCTTCTTTATTAATGAATTAAACAACTATATCTAGTAGTAAGTCTAAGAACTTCCATAATTAAAGTACTGATGGGTAGTAATGAGGATCAACAATATGTTGAGATATTTACAGCAAACAAAGGCAACTAACAGTGCTCTGTAAAATGAGCCCTAATAAAGATAGACACTTCGTGTCAGGGGAGACAGAAAGAGGACAGTTAACTCTGCCCAGGGAGGGGGAGTGAAGGGGTGGGTTATGGGGAGTAGCGGGGTGCCAAGTAGAGGAGGGGAGAGTAAAGGGGTGATCAGGAGTTTCCAAAGAAAAGTGGGGAAAGACAATCAGCTTTGGAGACTGAGTAGCAAGATGGGGTTGATATTCAGACATAAGGATGCTTATAACCAGAGGTTTCAGAAAGGTAAGTTGAGATCCATTTGGGAAGTTCAGAATTTGTTCTTTATACTTGAGGAAATAGGAATCCACAAGAGGCATTAAGAAGAGACATAACGTGGGGAACTTGAGTGATTCAGTTGGTAAGCATCCAAATCTTGATCTCAGCTTGGGTCTTAACCTCAGGATCATGAATTCAAGTTCCACATTGGGCTCCATGCTAGGCATGGAGCTGATAAAAAAAAAAAGGCATAAAGTGATCCAATTTACATGTTAGTAAAGCAACTGGAAGCCATGTGAATTTCTTGTGAGAAAGGTTCAGTGACTGAGAGCAGATGGTGAGATCATCAGGTACACCCCATTAGACAGCTTGCTATAAAGACCCAGACAAGAGAAGACAAGGGACCAAGACAAGGGAGGCTGTAAGAATGAAGAAGAGAAAATAGAATCTTGTAAAATATTTGGATCTAGACTTGAGGAGTAAGAGAAAAGGAGATGTAAAAATAATTTCAGGGTTTCCAATGGGTGCTATTAAGATAAATGGACAGCACAATAGAAAGAAGTAGAACTGAGAAATCAGGTAATTAGGCAGGTTAGGAAGATGCTGACTTTTAAGTGTCTTTGTGTAATCTAGGAACAACTGTATATTCAATAACTGGAAATATATAAACTAAAAAAGGTAGTGATGAGTGACAATGAAGATCAACAATATGTTAAGATATGTGTATCAACCATACTGTTATATGAAAACGTGTGTGGTTTCTATTATTGATGAAATCATAGGTATCGCTGATACTCCTGTGGTTTGCTGCCTACATTTGTAATGGAAGGGAATTCTATATCTCAATTAGAAGTTAGTAAAGATGTGACCTTTTTACCTTCCAACTTCAGAGATCATTTAGGGGGAAAAGCTCAAGTTAAAAACCCCTATTTGTAAGGTGATAGACACTGATTCAGTTGGCCCCTCTCTTCCTCCCTCAGCAGACAGGCAAATGAATATAGTTCTTCAAGTCCTTTACTTTGGCAAACTACAAATTTTTGTTGACTGTTGGACAAAGTATTTGTAAAGAGGGTAGATCTCATCTAAATATAGAAGATGTATTTATTTTCTACAAACTAAATTTCAAATTCAAGACTCCATATGACCAAGTTGGTAAGAAACCCCATGTCAGCCATTCTTGGCAATTCTCCTATTCACCCAGCTTTGGGAATCTGTCATAATTTCTCAGTCTCATATCATCCAGGAGGAGACCTGTGGGTTGATCATCTGTCCACATAGGCCACCCATATGATGTCTGCTGTCCCTTTCTGACAGCTCCTTCGGGTTCAATGGTTCTTTGTTGCTTAAGACATAGGAATTTTCCTTTAAGTCTGCCTAAGTCCTTTCTTCTGAAAGGCACTACATGGCTTTTCCTCTCTAGAACTTTCAACCTCTCTGTCATTGTTCTGCCATGTATTTTATCCAAGGCCATAAAGCATAGGACAGGAAAATGGGAGAAAGGGAAAAATGAACCACAATAAGAAAGTTAGTATTTAAAATTATTGTCCACCCACATATTTCTAAAATTCCACTTTGGACTCAATTTCAGAAGAAAATTGATGCATTTTATATATTAAAAAAATCTCTACATAGAAATTTTATGATTTAGTCAAAATTGCCATTACTCAATTTGTTGTCCCACCTTATTCATCAGATTTTATCCCAAATAATTTTAAATGCCATAGGCAAAAAATAAAATCCATTTTCAACAGGCAAGGAATTATAGCTTTGGGGATATTAAAAATATGTCACAGGAAGGATCTTCTCAATATGACTCAAAATCCAAATGCAATAAAAGCAAATATTGATAAATTTGACTATATAAAAATGAAAGTAATATACATGGAATAAAAAACACCATAAGCAAAGTAAAAACATAAGATGCTGGAAAAAGGGGGGGTTACAAAATTTGGAGCTTACAAAATTGGGGGTTAATTTCTATAATCTCTGAAGAGCTTCTAGAAGTGAAGAAGGAAAAGACCAACATCCCAATGAGGGAAAAAGAGGAAATAGAAAAACATACAGGAAAACAAAAGAAATATAAATAACCCTAAATATAATACAAAATTCTCAATCCCACACATAATAAGAAAAAAACAAATTAGAATCTCACAGAGAAACTCCCCATCTGGCCACTATGGAGCATAGGTTTATCCTCCTATGTGAACTTTTAAAAACATTAAAATTTATGATACAATTTTTAGGACAGTGGTCCCTGAGAGAATGGAAACAAATGAGATGAGCCCTCTGATTGTCCAGTCTTACTGTTTGGAGAGAGCTTCCATACTGCCATGCAGAGAGAATAAACCAGGGAGAGCTTAGGAGTCTCCCTAAATTGAGAAGATGGAGACGGTAGTCCTATAAAGTCACATGATTAGAATTCACAGCACTACCTGTGGGAAGGGACCTACACAAAGAGCTTCTGCATTTTGCAGATGGTCCCCCTTAAATCTTCAGCTGAATACTACTCACTAAATGCATGTGAGCAAACTACTGAGACAAGAGAAATAATCACACAAAAGCAGCGGGGTGTCAATATACCCAGAGATCACAAAGGGAAGTGAATAGTTTGTGTTCCATCAACCACAGTGGTAAACCCTGTAATGAAGGGAGACTGGATAGAATCTTCAGAAAATTATTGCCTCTGCAGTGGGGAAAAGTTAGTCTGATACTAAAGACTGTTTTGCATAGGTCTGATAAAGTTTAAAAGCAAGACTTAAAAGGAACAAACTATTTCAAGGAACATAACTGCATCCCACTGAAAAAAAGCTCAAGAATATAAGAATACAAAAATATCCAGGATCCAACAACATAAAACTCATAGTGTCTGGGAGCCACTTCTAACATTTCAGGCATGCGTCAACGGAGGAAAATGCAAAACACATAATGTGTCATAAATTACAAAGATAGAATTAGTGGACAAAAATCGTTAAAAAAAATGTTATTATAAGTATATGCCTGGATTAGGGAAGATGGCAGCATAGGAGGACGCTGGGCTCACCGCGCGTCCTGCTGATCACTTAGATTCCACCTACACCTGCCTAAATAACCCAGAAAACCGCCAGAGGATTAGCAGAATGGAGTCTCCAGAGACAAGCACAGAGAGAGGCTCACGGAAGAGGGTGGTGCGCGCTCCACGGACTGGCGGGAGGGAGCCGGGGCGGAGGGGTGGCTCGCTGGCCAAGCAGAGCCCCCGAGTCTGGCTGGCAAAAGCGGAGGGGCCGGACGGAGTGTGTTCCGACAGCAAGCGCGACTTAGCGTCTGAGAGGTCATAAGTTAACAGCTCTGCTCGGAAAGTGGGAAGGCTGGAGGACAACGGGAGGGAGAGTTGCTGAGCCCCGGGATGACAGAGCTCAGCTTGGCGGGGAACAAAGGCGCTCACCAGCGCCATCTCCCTCACCCATCCCCCAGCCAAAATCCCAAAGGGAACCGGTTCCTGCCAGGGAATTTGCTTGTTCCCCACAAACACCCAACGCTGTGCTTCTGCGGAGCCACCCCTCCGGCAGCTGGTCTGACTCCCTCCCCCTGCCACAGGACCCCTCCTGAAGTGGATCACCTAAGGAGAAGCGAGCTAAGCCCGCCCCTCCTGCCCCCGTGCACCTTTCCTACCCACCCCAGCTAATACACCAGATCCCCAGCACCACAACTGGCAGTGTGCAAGTAGCCCAGACGGGTCACGCCACCCCACAGTGAATCCCGCCCCTAGGAGAGGGGAAGAGAAGGCACACACCAGTCTGACTGTGGCCCCAGCGGTGGGCTGGGGGCAGACATCAGGTCGGACTGCGGCCCCACCCACCAACTCCAGTTATACACCACAGCACAGGGGAAGTGCCCTGCAGGTCTGCACCACTCCAGGGACTACCCAAAATGACCAAACGGAAGAATTCCCCTCAAAAGAATCTCCAGGAAATAACAACAGCTAATGAACTGATCAAAAAGGATTTAAATAATATAACAGAAAGTGAATTTAGAATAATAGTCATAAAATTAATCACTGGGCTTGAAAACAGTATAGAGGATAGCAGAGAATCTCTTGCTACAGAGATCAAGGGACTAAGGAACAGTCACGAGGAGCTGAAAAACGCTTTAAACGACATGCAAAATAAAATGGAAACGACCACGGCTCAGATTGAAGAGGCAGAGGAGAGAATAGGTGAACTAGAAGATAAAATTATGGAAAAAGAGGAAGCTGAGAAAAAGAGAGATAAAAAAATCCAGGAGTATGAGGGGAAAATTAGAGAACTAAGGGATATACTAAAAAGAAATAATATACGCATAATTGGTATCCCAGAGGAGGAAGAGAGAGGGAAAGGGGCTGAAGAGGTACTTGAAGAAATAATAGCTGAGAACTTCCCTGAACTAGGGAAGGAAAAAAGCATTGAAATCCAAGAGGCACAGAGAACTCCCTTCAGACGTAACTTGAATCGATCTTCTGCACGACATATCATAGTGAAACTGGCAAAATACAAGGATAAAGAGAAAATTCTGAAAGCAGCAAGGGATAAATGTGCCCTCACATATAAAGGGAGACCTATAAGACTCGTGACTGATCTCTCTTTTGAAACTTGGCAGGCCAGAAAGGATTGGCACGATATTTTCAGTGTGCTAAACAGGAAAAATATGCAGCCGAGAATCCTTTATCCAGCAAGTCTGTCACTTAGAATAGAAGGAGAGATAAAGGTCTTCCCAAACAAACAAAAACTAAAGGAATTTGTCACCACTAAACCACCCCTACAAGATATCCTAAGGGGAATCCTGTGAGACAAAGTACCAGAGACATCGCTACAAGCATAAAACATACAGACATCACAATGACTCTAAACCCGTATCTTTCTATAATAACACTGAATGGAAATGGACTAAATGCACCAACCAAAAGACATAGGGTATCAGAATGGATAAAAAAATAAGACCCATCTATTTGCTGTCTACAAGAGACTCATTTTAGACCTGAGGACACCTTTAGATTGAGAGTGAGGGGATGGAGAACTATTTGTCATGCTACTGGAAGCCAAAAGAAAGCTGGAGTAGCCATACTTATAGCAGACAAACTAGACTTTAAATTAAAGGCTGTAACAAGAGATGAAGAAGGGCATTATATAATAATTACAGGGTCTATCCATCAGGAAGAGCTAACAGTTATAAATGTCTATGTGCTGAATACGGGAGCCCCCAAATATATAAAACAATTACTCATAAACATAAGCAACCTTATTGATAAGAATGTGGTAATTGCAGGGGACTTTAACACGCCACTTACAGAAATGGATAGATCATCTAGACACACGGTCAATAAAGAAACAAGGGCCCTGAATGATACATTGGATCAGATGGACTTGACAGATATATTTAGAACTCTGCATCCCAAAGCAACAGAATATACTTTCTTCTCGAGTGCACATGGAACATTCTCCAAGATAGATCACATACTGGGTCACAAAACAGCCCTTCATAAGTATACAAGAATTGAAATTATACCATGCATACTTTCAGACCACAATGCTATGAAGCTTGAAATCAACCACAGGAAAACGTCTGGAAAACCTCCAAAAGCATGGAGGTTAAAGAACACCCTACTAACGAATGAGTGGGTCAACCAGGCAATTAGAGAAGAAATCAAAAAATATATGGAAACAAACGAAAATGAAAATACAACAATCCAAACGCTTTGGGACGCAGCGAACGCAGTCCTGAGAGGAAAATACATTGCAACCAGGCCTATCTCAAGAAACAAGAAAAATCCCAAATACAAAATCTAACAGCACACCTAAAGGAACTAGAAGCAGAACAGCAAAGGCAGCCTAAACCCAGAAGAAGAGGAGAAATAATAAAGATCAGAGCAGAAATAAACAATATAGAATCTAAGAAAAACTATAGAGCAGATCAATGAAACCAAGAGTTGGTTTTTTGAAAACATAAACAAAATTGACAAACCTCTAGCCAGGCTTCTCAAAAAGAAAAGGGAGATGACCCAAATAGATAAAATCATGAATGAAAATGGAATTATTACAACCAATCCCTCAGAGATACAAACAATTATCAGGGAATACTATGAAAAATTATATGCCAACAAATTGGACAACCTGGAAGAAATGGACAAATTCCTAAACACCCACACTCTTCCAAAACTCAATCAGGAGGAAAGAAAAGCTCGAACAGACCCATAACCAGTGAAGAAATTGAATCGGTTATCAAAAATCTCCCAACAAATAAGAGTCCAGGACCAGATGGCTTCCCAGGGGAGTTCTACCAGACGTTTAAAGCAGAGAGAATACCTATCCTTCTCAAGCTATTCCAAGGAATAGAAAGGGAAGGAAAACTTCCAGACTCATTCTATGAAGCCAGTATTACTTTGATTCCTAAACCAGAGACCCAGTAAAAAAAGAGAACTACAGGCCAATATCGCTGATGAATATGGATGCAAAAATTCTCAATAAGATACTAGCAAATCGAATTCAACAGCATATAAAAAGAATTATTTACCATGATCAAGTGGGATTCATTCCTGGGATGCAAGGCTGGTTCAACATTCGCAAATCAATCAACGTGATACAACACGTTAATAAAAGAAATGATAAGAACCATATGATCCTGTCAATTGATGCAGAAAAGGCCTTTGACAAAATTCAGCACCCTTTCTTAATAAAAACCCTTGAGAAATCGGGATAGAAGGAACATACTTAAACATCATAAAAGCCATTTATGAAAAGCCCACAGCTAACATCATCCTCAATAGGGAAAAACTGAGAGCTTTTTCCCTGAGATCAGGAACACGACAGGGATGTCCACTCTCACCGCTGTTGTTTAACATAGTGTTGGAAGTGCTAGCACCAGCAATCAGACAACAAAAGGAAATCAAAGGCATCCAAATTGGCAAAGATGAAATCAAGCTTTTACTTTTTGCAGATGACATGAAAAACATGAAAAATCCTATAGAGTCCACCAAAAGTCTGCTAGAACTGATACATGAATTCAGCAAAGTTGCAGGATACAAAATCAATGTACAGAAATCAGTTGCATTCTTATACACTAACAATGAAACAACAGAAAGACAAATAAAGAAACTGATCCCATTCACAATTGCACCAAGAAGCATAAAATACCTAGGAATAAATGTAACCAAAGATGTAAAGGATCTGTATGCTGAAAACTATAGAAAGTTTATGAAGGTAATTGAAGAAGATATAAAGAAATGGAAAGACATTCCCTGCTCATGGATTGGAAGGATAAATATTGTCAAAATGTCAATACTACCCAAAGCTATCTACACATTCAATGCAATCCCAATCAAAATTGTGCCAGCATTCTTCTCGAAACTAGAACAAGCAATCCTAAAGTTCATATGGAACCACAAAAGGCCCCGGATAGCCAAAGTAATTTTGAAGAAGAAGACCAAAGCAGGAGGCATCGCAATCCCAGACTTTAGCCTCTACTACAAAGCTGTCATCATCAAGACAGCATGGTATTGGCACCAAAACAGACACATAGACCAATGGAATAGAATAGAAACCCCAGAACTAGACCCACAAACGTATGGCCAACTCATCTTTGACAAAGCAGGAAAGAACATCCAATGGAAAAAAGACAGTCTCTTTAACAAATGGTGCTGGGAGAACTGGACAGCAACATGCAGAAGGTTGAAACTAGACCACTTTCTCACACCATTCACAAAAACAAACTCAAAATGGATAAAGGACCTGAATGTGAGACAGGAAACCATCAAAACCCTAGAGGAGAAAGCAGGAAAAGACCTCTCTGACCTCAGCCGTAGCAATCTCTTACTCGACACATCCCCAAAGGCAAGGGAATTAAAAGCAAAAATGAATTACGGGGACCTTATGAAGATAAAAAGCTTCTGCACAGCAAAGGAAACAACCAACAAAACTAAAAGGCAACCAACGGAATGGGAAAAGATATTTGCAAATGACATATCGGACAAAGGGCTAGTATCCAAAATCTATAAAGAGCTCACTAAACTCCACACCCGAAAAACAAATAACCCAGTGAAGAAATGGGCAGAAAACATGAATAGACACTTCTCTAAAGAAGACATCCGGATGGCCAACAGGCACATGAAAAGATGCTCAACGTCGCTCCTCATCAGGGAAATACAAATCAAAACCACACTCAGATATCACCTCACGCCAGTCAGAGTGGCCAAAATGAACAAATCAGGAGACTATAGATGCTGGAGAGGATGTGGAGAAATGGGAACCCTCTTGCACTGTTGGTGGGAATGCAAATTGGTGCAGCCACTCTGGAAAACAGTGTGGAGGTTCCTCAGAAAATTAAAAATAGACCTACCCTATGACCCAGAAATAGCACTGCTAGGAATTTACCCAAGGGATACAGGAGTACTGATGCATAGGGGCACTTGTACCCCAATGTTTATAGCAGCACTCTCAACAATAGCCAAATTATGGAAAGAGCCTAAATGTCCATCAACTGATGAATGGATAAAGAAATTGTGGTTTATATACACAATGGAGTACTACAGGGCAATGAGAAAGAACGAAATATGGCCCTTTGTAGCAACGTGGATGGAACTGGAGAGTGTGATGCTAAGTGAAATAAGCCATACAGAGAAAGACAGATACCATATGTTTTTACTCTTATGTGGATCCTGAGAAACTTAACAGGAACCCATGGGGGAGGGGAAGGAAAAAAAAAAAGAGGTTAGAGTGGGAGAGAGCCAAAGCATAAGAGACTCTTAAAAACTGAGAACAAACTAAGGGTTGATGGGGGGTGGGAGGGAGGGGAGGGTGGGTGATGGATATTGAGGAGGGCACCTTTTGGGATGAGCACTGGGTGTTGTATGGAAACCAATTTGACAATAAATTTCAATAATTGAAAAAAAATAAGTATATGCCTTATGCTGAAGAAAGTAAATTGAACATGGTAAGTAAAGACATGTAAGATTTTAAAAATATTTTTAGAAAAGAAAAAATACAATTATTGTAATAAAAAAATTGCTAAGTGAGATTAACAGATTATTAGACCCTATAAAATTAAAGCTTAGTGAATTTAAAAACCTAGTAGTAGAAACTAGCTGAAATGAAAAAGAGAAAGAAGACTGGAAAAAAATTGAATAGAGCATCAATGTACGCTGAAGAAAATTTAGGCAACCTAATATAGAAAGTTCCTGAGATAAAGAAAAAAAAAGGTGTGGAGGGGTGTTCCTGTGTGGCTCATTCAGCTCTAATAATTTCGGCTCAGGTCATGATCCCAGGATTGTGGAATCAAACCCCACATCAGACTTTACGCCAAACATGGAGCCGTCTTCAGATTCTCTCTCCCTCTGCCCCTCTCCTCCCCGACTTTTACTCTCTCTCTCAAAAAAAATAGAGGGAGGGAGGGAGGGAGGGACAGAGGGAGAGAGGGAGAGAGGGAGAGGGAGAGGGAGAGAGAGAGAGAGAGAGAGAGAGAGAGAAGAAAATACCCCAAAAAAGAGAAGGGGGCAGAAAATATGAAAATATATGGGAAAAGAATGGTCACAAGTTTCCCAAATATGATAAAAACCATAAAGACTTCAACAAGTCCCAAATACAAGAAATATGAAGCCTACTCCAAGGTCCATCACAGGTAACTGCTTACAGCCATGGACAACGAGAAAAATCTTAAATATAGCCAAAGAATAAAAACACACTATGTAGAAAGGAATCGAGATAAAATTAGCAGCAGAATTTTCATCAGAAACACAGCAAGCCAAAATTCTTTACAGCCTACAAGAAACCCACTTTCACTATAAATACAGAAATTGATTAGAAGTAAAACAATGAGGGGGCGCCTGGGTGGTCAGCTAAGCATCTGACTTCAGTTCAGGTCATTATCTCAAGGCTCATGGGTTTGACTCCCACATTGCTGATAGCTCAGAGCCTGGAGCCTACTTCCAATTCTGTGTGTGTGTGTGTGTGTGTGTGTGTGTGTGTGTGTGTGTGTGTGTCTTTCTGCCTCTTTCCCACTCATGCTGTCTTTCTCAAAAATAAATAAACATTTTTTAAAAATTAAAAAAAATCCGAGATTTTCTTTAAAAAAACATAAAAGAATGGGAAGAGATATAAGAGGCAAACAATCAAAAGAAGACTGAAGTGACTATATTAATATCTGACAAATTAAACTTCAGGGCAAAAAATACCACCAGGGTCATTTCATAATGGTACAGTGGTCAATTGGTCAAAAGGATATAGAAGTCTAGATACTTATGCATGTTACAACAGAGCTTCAGAACACAAGTAAATCTAAGAGAGTTCAAACAAAAATAAGTAAATTCACAGTTGTAGTTAGAGAATACATCACCTTTTGCATAAAAATTGTGAGAAAAAGTAGACAGAAAATCGGTAAGGATATGAAAGACTTGAACAAAGACTATCAATTAACCTGATCTAGATAATATTTACAGAACTCCCCAACAACAGAATACACATTCTTTCCAAATGTACATGAAACATTTGTCAATATAGACAATATTCTTGGTTGCAAGATAAGATCCAACAAATTTGAAAGGATTTAGAACATACTACACTCTCTAATCACGAGGCCATTAAATTAGAAATCAACAGAAAATTGATGAATGCCTGCAAATCATTTTGATAATCTATGAGTCAAAGAAGAAATCAAAAGCAAAATTAGAAATTATTTTTAACTGGCAAAAAGAAAACACAGATCATTAAAGTATGTGGAGTTTGGGGCGCTTGGGTGGCTCAGTTGGTTGAGCACCTGACTTCGACTCAGGTCATGATCTCATGGTCCATGGGTTCGAGCCCTGTGTCAAGCCTGGTGCTGAAAGCTCAGAACCAGGAGCCTGCTTTGGATTCTGTGTCTCCCTCTCTCTGCCCCTCCCTTGCTTACACTCTGTGTGTGTCTCTCTCTCAAAAATAAATAAACATTAAAAATTAAAAAAAATAATAAAGTTTGTGGAATTCAGCTAAATAAGTACATAGAAGAAATTTACAGGACTGAAGAATAAGGATCTAAAATCAAGGACCAAAGTTTTCACCTGAAGAAACTGGGAACAGAAGAGGCATTTGAACCTAAGGTATGAATAAAAAAGGAAGTACAAAGATCAGAAAATGATGAAACAGGAGAAAAATACGGAAAAACACTAACAAAAAAAAGAAAATTGCAGGTCAATTGCCCTCATAAACATAGATGTAAAAATTCTCAACAAAATTGTAGCAAATTGAATCTAGCAACAACATAAAAAGTACCATAAACAATTACTAAGTAGAGCGTATCCCAGAAATTCAAGGTTGTTTCAATATTTGAAAATCAGTCAGTATCATTCACCATTTTAACAGATGTTATTTCGAGTTGCGGCAAGATGGCGGCTTAGGAGGACGCTGGGCTCACCGCACGTCCTGCTGATCACTTAGATTCCATCTACATCTGCCTAAATAACCCAGAAAACCGCCAGAGGATTAGCAGAACGGAGTCGCCGGAGCCAAACGCAGATGAGAGGCCCACGGAAGAGGGTAGGAAGGGCGGCGAGGCGGTGCGCGCTCCACGGACTGGCGGGAGGGAGCCGGGGCGGAGGGGTGGCTCGCCGGCCAAGCAGAGCCCCCGAGTCTGGCTTGCAAAAGCGGAGGGGCCTGACGGACTGTGTTCCCACAACAAGTGCGACTTAGCGTCTGGGAGGTCATAAGTTAACAGCTCTGCTCGGAAAGCGGGAAGGCTGGAGGACAAAGGGAGGGAGAGCTGCTGAGCCCCCTGACAACAGAGCTCAGTTTGGTGGGGAACAAAGGCGCTCGCCAGCGCCATCTCCCCCGCCCATCCCCCAGCCGAAATCCCAAAGGGAACTGGTTCCTGCCAGGGAACTTGCTCGCTCCGCGCAAACACCCAACTCTGCGCTTCTGCGGAGCCAAACCTCCGGCAGCGGATCTGACTCCCTCCCGCTGCCACAGGGCCCCTCCTGAAGTGGATCACCTAAGGAGAAGCGATCTAAGCCTGCCCCTCCTGCCCCCGAGCACCTTGCCTACCCACCCCAGCTAATACGCCAGATCCCCAGCATCACAAGCCTGGCAGGGTGCAAGTAGCCCAGAGGAGCCACACCACCCCACAGTGAATCCCGCCCCTAGGAGAGGGGAAGAGAAGGCACACACCAGTCTGACTGTGGCCCCAGCGGTGGGCTGGGGGCAGACATCAGGTCTGACTGCGGCCCCGCCCACCAACTCCAGTTATACACCACAGCACAGGGGAAGTGCCCTGCAGGTCCTCACCACGCCAGGGACTATCCAAAATGACCAAGTGGAAGAATTCCCCTCAGAAGAATCTCCAGGAAATAACAACAGCTAATGAGCTGATCAAAAAGGATTTAAATAATATAACAGAAAGTGAATTTAGAATAATAGTCATAAAATTAATCGCTGGGCTTGAAAACAGTATACAGGACAGCAGAGAATCTCTTGCTACAGAGATCAAGGGACTAAGGAACAGTCACGAGGAGCTGAAAAACGCTTTAAACGAAATGCATAACAAAATGGAAACCACCACAGCTCGGCTTGAAGAGGCAGAGGAGAGAATAGGTGAACTAGAAGATAAAGTTATGGAAAAAGAGGAAGCTGAGAAAAAGAGAGATAAAAAAATCCAGGAGTATGAGGGGAAAATTAGAGAACTAAGGGATACACTAAAAAGAAATAATATACGCATAATTGGTATCCCAGAGGAGGAAGAGAGAGGGAAAGGGGCTGAAGGGGTACTTGAAGAAATAATAGCTGAGAACTTCCCTGAACTGGGGAAGGAAAAAGGCATTGAAATCCAAGAGGCACAGAGAACTCCCTTCAGACGTAACTTGAATCGATCTTCTGCACGACATATCATAGTGAAACTGGCAAAATACAAGGATAAAGAGAAAATTCTGAAAGCAGCAAGGGATAAACGTGCCCTCACATATAAAGGGAGACCTATAAGACTCGTGACTGATCTCTCTTTTGAAACTTGGCAGGCCAGAAAGAATTGGCACGAGATTTTCAGGGTGCTAGACAGAAAAAATATGCAGCCAAGAATCCTTTATCCAGCAAGTCTGTCATTTAGAATAGAAGGAGAGATAAAGGTCTTCCCAAACAAACAAAAACTGAAGGAATTTGTCACCACTAAACCAGCCCTACAAGAGATCCTAAGGGGGACCCTGTGAGACAAAGTCCCAGAGACATCACTATAAGCATAAAACATACAGACATCACAATGACTCTAAACCCGTATCTTTCTATAATAACACTGAATGTAAATGGATTAAATGCGCCAACCAAAAGACATAGGGTATCAGAATGGATAAAAAAACAAGACCCATCTATTTGCTGTCTACAAGAGACTCATTTTAGACCTGAGGACACCTTTAGATTGAGAGTGAGGGGATGGAGAACTATTTATCATGCGACTGGAAGCCAAAAGAAAGCTGGAGTAGCCATACTTATATCAGACAAACTAGACTTTAAATTAAAGGCTGTAACAAGAGATGAAGAAGGACATTATATAATAGTTACAGGGTCTATCCATCAGGAAGAGCTAACAATTATAAATGTCTATGCGCCGAATACCGGAGCCCCCAAATATATAAAACAATTACTCATAAACATAAGCAACCTTATTGATAAGAATGTGGTAATTGCAGGGGACTTTAATACACCACTTACAGAAATGGATAGATCATCTAGACACACGGTCAATAAAGAAACAAGGGCCCTGAATGAGACATTGGATCAGATGGACTTGACAGATATATTTAGAACTCTGCATCCCAAAGCAACAGAATATACTTTCTTCTCGAGTGCACATGGAACATTCTCCAAGATAGATCATATACTGGGTCACAAAACAGCCCTTCATAAGTTTACAAGAATTGAAATTATACCATGCTTACTTTCAGACCACAATGCTATGAAGCTTGAAATCAACCACAGAAAAAAGTCTGGAAAACCTCCAAAAGCATGGAGGTTAAAGAACACCCTACTAACGAATGAGTGGGTCAACCAGGCAATTAGAGAAGAAATTAAAAAATATATGGAAACAAACGAAAATGAAAATACAACAATCCAAACGCTTTGGGACGCAGCAAAGGCAGTCCTGAGAGGAAAATACATTGCAATCCAGGCCTATCTCAAGAAACAAGAAAAATCCCAAATACAAAATCTAACAGCACACCTAAAGGAACTAGAAGCAGAACAGCAAAGGCAGCCTAAGCCCAGCAGAAGAAGAGAAATAATAAAGATCAGGGCAGAAATAAACAATATAGAAACTAAAAAAAACTGTAGAGCAGATCAACGAAACCAAGAGTTGGTTTTTTGAAAAAATAAACAAAATTGACAAACCTCTAGCCAGGCTTCTCAAAAAGAAAAGGGAGATGACCCAAATAGATAAAATCATGAATGAAAATGGAATGATTACAACCAATCCCTCAGAGATACAAACAATTATCAGGGAATACTATGAAAAATTATATGCCAACAAACTGGACAACCTGGAAGAAATGGACAAATTCCTGAACACCACACTCTTCCAAAACTCAATCAGGAGGAAATAGAAAGCTTGAACAGACCCATAACCAGTGAAGAAATTGAATCGGTTATCAAAAATCTCCCAACAAATAAGAGTCCAGGACCAGATGGCTTCCCAGGGGAGTTCTACCAGACGTTTAAAGCAGAGATAATACCTATCCTTCTCAAGCTATTCCAAGAAATAGAAAGGGAAGGAAAACTTCCAGACTCATTCTATGAAGCCAGTATTACTTTGATTCCTAAACCAGACAGAGACCCAGTAAAAAAAGAGAACTACAGGCCAATATCCCTGATGAATATGGATGCAAAAATTCTCAATAAGGTACTAGCAAATCGAATTCAACGGCATATAAAAAGAATTATTCACCATGATCAAGTGGGATTCATTCCTGGGATGCAGGGCTGGTTCAACATTCGCAAATCAATCAACGTGATACATCACATTAACAAAAAAAAAGAGAAGAACCATATGATCCTGTCAATCGATGCAGAAAAGGCCTTCGACAAAATCCAGCACCGTTTCTTAATAAAAACCCTTGAGAAAGTCGGGATAGAAGGAACATACTTAAAGATCATAAAAGCCATTTATGAAAAGCCCACAGCTAACATCATCCTCAACGGGGAAAAACTGAGAGCTTTTTCCCTGAGATCAGGAACACGACAAGGATGCCCACTCTCACCGCTGCTGTTTAACATAGTGCTGGAAGTTCTAGCATCAGCAATCAGACAACAAAAGGAAATCAAAGGCATCAAAATTGGCAAAGATGAAGTCAAGCTTTCGCTTTTTGCAGATGACATGATATTATACATGGAAAATCCGATAGACTCCACCAAAAGTCTGCTAGAACTGATACAGGAATTCAGCAAAGTTGCAGGATACAAAATCAATGTACAGAAATCAGTTGCATTCTTATACACTAACAATGAAGCAACAGAAAGACAAATAAAGAAACTGATCCCATTCACAATTGCACCAAGAAGCATAAAATACCTAGGAATAAATCTAACCAAAGATGTAAAGGATCTGTATGCTGAAAATTATAGAAAGCTTATGAAGGAAATTGAAGAAGGTTTAAAGAAATGGAAAGACATTCCCTGCTCATGGATTGGAAAAATAAATATTGTCAAAATGTCAATACTACCCAAAGCTATCTACACATTCAATGCAATCCCAATCAAAATTGCACCAGCATTCTTCTCGAAACTAGAACAAGCAATCCTAAAATTCATATGGAACCACAAAAGGCCCCGAATAGCCAAAGGAATTTTGAAGAAGAAGACCAAAGCAGGAGGCATCACAATCCCAGACTTTAGCCTCTACTACAAAGCTGTCATCATCAAGACAGCATGGTATTGGCACCAAAACAGACACATAGACCAATGGAATAGAATAGAAACCCCAGAACTAGACCCACAAACGTATGGCCAACTCATCTTTGACAAAGCAGGAAAGAACATCCAATGGAAAAAAGACAGCCTCTTTAACAAATGGTGCTGGGAGAACTGGACAGCAACATGCAGAAGGTTGAAACTAGACCACTTTCTCACACCATTCACAAAAATAAACTCAAAATGGATAAAGGACCTAAATGTGAGACAGGAAACCATCAAAACCTTAGAGGAGAAAGCAGGAAAAGACCTCTCTGACCTCAGCCGTAGCAATCTCTTACTCGACACATCCCCAAAGGCAAGGGAATTAAAAGCAAAAGTGAATTACTGGGACCTTATGAAGATAAAAAGCTTCTGCACAGCAAAGGAAACAACCAACAAAACTAAAAGGCAACCAACGGAATGGGAAAAGATATTTGCAAATGACATATCGGACAAAGGGCTAGTATCCAAAATCTATAAAGAGCTCACCAAACTCCACACCCGAAAAACAAATAACCCAGTGAAGAAATGGGCAGAAAACATGAATAGACACTTCTCTAAAGAAGACATCCGGATGGCCAACAGGCACATGAAAAGATGCTCAGCGTCGCTCCTTATCAGGGAAATACAAATCAAAACCACACTCAGGTATCACCTCACGCCAGTCAGAGTGGCCAAAATGAACAAATCAGGAGACTATAGATGCTGGAGAGGATGTGGAGAAACGGGAACCCTCTTGCACTGTTGGTGGGAATGCAAATTGGTGCAGCCGCTCTGGAAAGCAGTGTGGAGGTTCCTCAGAAAATTAAAAATAGACCTACCCTATGACCCAGCAATAGCACTGCTAGGAATTTATCCAAGGGATACAGGAGCACTGATGCATAGGGGCACTTGTACCCCAATGTTTATAGCAGCACTCTCAACAATAGCCAAATTATGGAAAGAGCCTAAATGTCCATCAACTGATGAATGGATAAAGAAATTGTGGTTTATATACACAATGGAATATTACGTGGCAATGAGAAAAAATGAAATATGGCCTTTTGTAGCAACGTGGATGGAACTGGAGAGTGTGATGCTAAGTGAAATAAGCCATACAGAGAAAGACAGATACCATATGGTTTCACTCTTATGTGGATCCTGAGAAACTTCACAGGAACCCATGGGGGAGGGGAAGGAAAAAAAAAAAAAAGAGGTTAGAATGGGAGAGAGCCAAAGCATAAGAGACTCTTAAAAACTGAGAACAAACTGAGGGTTGATGGGGGGTGGGAGGGAGGAGAGGGTGGGTGATGGGTATTGAGGAGGGCACCTTTTGGGATGAGCACTGGGTGTTGTATGGAAACCAATTTGTCAATAAATTTCATAAAAAATAAATAAATAAATATTCATGGTTGCAAAAAAAAAAAAACAGATGTTATTTCAGTAGATGCATAAAAAGTATGTATTTGACAAAATCTGAAATGTACTCCAGATAAAAATTCTCAGCAAACCAAGAACAGAAGAGATTTCCCTCTATCTAATAAAGTGCATTTATAAAATATAAAAAATCCATGTAAAAAATCCTAAGAAATATATTTTTTAATGATTTAACAAATGATTTAATGATTTACCCTTCTTTAGAGAAGGGTAGAAGAGCAATACACAAAAGTCATTTGTATTTCTACATGCTGGCAACAGATAATCAGAAAATAAAATTTGTAAAAATATCTTGGACAGTAGCATTTAAAAATACAAAAATTTGGGATGTATTTGGAAAAAGATGTACAACAGCTGTGTACAGAAAACTACAAAATATTACTAAGAGAATTTAAAGAAGACATATTAAGTAGAGAAATACATTGTGTTCTTAGATCAGAACAATTCTCACTGTTAAGATGTCAGTTCATCCCCAAATTGATCTATAGCCTAGAAGGATATGGAAATGCAAAGAACAAAATACAGCTAAAACAACTTTGAAAAAGAGTAACAATGTCAAAGGATTTACCCTGATTTCAAGGGTTATTGTAAAGCTACAATAATTAATACAATGCCATATTGGATCAGAATGGAAAAATAAGAGAATGGAATAAAGAGTCCAGAAATAAACCAACACACACAGTCAACTGATTTTTGACAAAGGTGGTAGGGCAATTCGCTGGGGAAGAACAATCTTCTCCATAAACGGTGCTGGAGGAATTGACTAACCACTTACAAAAGGCGGGGGGGGGGGGGGGGGGGAGAACCTTAACCTTTACTTCATATCATACACAAAAATTAACTTGAAATGGACCATAGACCTAAGTAAAACTAAAAGTATAAAACTGCAAAAAAAAAAAAACAAGAAATTTTTAATAATCTGGATTTGGCAAAGATTTCTTAAACACAAAAAGCACAAACTATAAAGAATCAACTGAACTTTATCCATTTTAAAACTTTTGTTCTTCATGAATCACTGTTAAAATGAAAAGTCAAACCACAGACTAGGAAAAATATTTTATACATACACACACATAACAATGGACTTTATAAGAAACACTTGCAACTCGGTAAGACAAACAACCCAATTAAAAATAGACAAAAGATTTAAATAGACACTCTACCAGAGAGATTTGGAGAAAAAGCACATGAAAAATTGTTCAACATGAGCAACAGTTTCACAGAGAGCAACTTCACACTAATGACAGCCCAGTCTTAATTTCCTGTCATTGTTACTGATTGTCTACATGAAAGGAGTGTCTTAAGGAGGTAAAGTTCAGTCCCCTGCTGCCTGTTTCACTAGTGCCAAACTATCATTTCACCTGACAGCATTTTAAATTTTTAATGTTTATTTTGAGAGAGAGACAGAGAGCATGTGAGCAGGGGAGGGGCAGAGAGAGGGAGGGAAAGAGAATCCCAGGCAGGCTCCATGCTGTTGGCACAGAGCCCAATGCGGGGCTCGATCTCACAAACCGTGAGATCATGACCTGACCCGAAATCAAGATTTGGGCTCTTAACTGACTGAGCCACCCAGGCGCCCCACCTGACAATACATTTTTTTTTAATCTGAATTTTCTTCAGTATCATCTGCAGAGACCTTAATACTATTATCCCAGGAAGATCAAGGGCATGCAACAGGTTCTCTCTCAATTCCTCTGTACTTCAAATATCTGCAGAATTACCGGGAATCACCTCCTTTGCCCTGTTTCAGACACAGTGGCAGCCCTCCACCCTTGCAAGGGGGCCCCTACACCAAAGCTCAGCTCGTTCCTTCCTCCCTTTGCTGAGCCTTCTATCACTTCCACTCAGGTCTTCCTCTCCACATGTTCCTTCCTCCTAGTCTGCACATCTTTCCACCCACAGACATGTTCCCCCAGCACGAATGCCCCCCTCCAGCTACCATCCTACATTTTTCCTCTCCTGGGCTGAAAATTACTTGTTGACTTCTCACTCACACTTCAGCCCAGAGAAATTTGTCTTCTATACCTAACACCCTACTGTGTTGTATTCAAAATCAGAACCACCAGCAGAAGCAGGATGGATCCTGAGTAGCTGTTGGTTCTGATGAGCTTCCAGATATGTCCATAATTCAACCAGCCTCTCATTCAGTGAAGATCAGCCCGCTGCCTACTGTGTGCCTGGCACAGTTCTGCATTTATCAGTAGTTTCTAGATGTACCAGGAAATAGCGATGCTAAGGATGCAGCAGTAAACAAAGAAGACCAAATCTCTGCTCTCTTCGGCTAACATTCTAGAGCAGGGGGACAAACCAAAAAGGCAAACAATAACACAGACAACATACGGCATGTCAGCTATGAGAAATGCTATGGTAAGAAAGTAGGGGTGGGGTATGCAGTGCAGTGCAAGTGGGAGAGATGATGAGGCACGATTTTATAGAGAATCTTTAATGTATGGCGGTAAGGGGAGAAGATTCTGGAGCCAAAGGACCTGAGTTCTTATCCCACGTCTCCCATTTTTTAACTGTGTTTCCTTAGGCAAGTCATTTAACCTCTTGGTGGCTTGGTTTCCTCATCTGTGAAATGGGAAGGATGTTTGAAACTCTGACATATATTATTAAATGAATCCAATACATATTGGATTCATTTAATCATATATATATGAGAACAGTGCCTGAGGTCACAGTAAGAGCTCAAAATGTTGGCTTACTAGCACTATTGTTCATTCATTAAGTGTTTACATAGCACTCATTAAACTGATAGATGTTATTACGTATATTAAAATAGCGTAAGATGCATTCCTGACCTCTCAAGAAGCAAGAGTGCACACACACACAAAAACACAATACAAGGTGGGTACACCCTCTAATCTTTCAGAGGGAGACACCACACATTGTCACTCTACATAATATCAAGGTGGTCCGAAAGTATCTGCTCATCCAGGATCTCTCTTTGCCTTCACTACTGTCATGAGAAATACCATTGCCCCCATTATAGCTGTAGGAGAACAGAAACACAGAGATGTCACCCGAATCCCTACCCAGTCCTCAGTGGCTCAGCCTGGAGGTGCAGTTGAAGGCAAGTAGCAAGTGTACTGGCTCAGAGTCTGACCTTTGACACTGCACAAACTTGTGTTTGAATCAAGGGCTACTTATCAATTAACTGTGTGACACTGGACAAATGATTTCACCTCCTAGAAGCTCAGTTTTCTTATGGGCAAGAAAAGGACAATTAATTCTATAGCTGCATCAGTTTCGTACAAGGATGAAATGAGATAATGTATATTAGGCATTCTGCAAATCATTCAGCCCATAATAAGCACCCAATAAAATGGTAGATTTAAGAGAAAACAAGACAGGGGCACCTGGATGGCTCAGTCTGTTAAGCATCTGACTTCGGCTCAGGTCATGATCTCATGGTCCATGGGTTTGAGCCCCGCATCGGGCTCTGTGCTGTCAATTAAGAGCCTGGAGCTTCCTTCGGATTCTGTGTCTCCCTCTCTCTATGCCCCTCCCCTCTCACTCTCTGTCTCTCAAAAAAATGAATAAATGTTAAAAAAAAAAAAAAGAAAAAGAAAAGAAAAGACAAAGCAACACGTGTCCTCTCAGGTCTATCAGCTTGTACTTGGTGAGTACTTTGCATGGAGCCTCTAAGTCATCTTTAGATTCATGAGATGACACCACACATATATCAAAGTGCATAGAAATGAAATACAGGGATGGGGCTCCTGGGTGGCTCAGTTGGTTAAGTGTCTGACTTCAGCTCAGGTCATGATCTCACAGTTCGTGGGTTCGAGCCCCGTGTGGGGCTCTGTGCTGACAGCTCAGAGCCTAGAGCCTGTTTCAGATTCTGTGTCCCCCTCTCTCTCTGTCCCTCCCCTGCTCACGCTCTGTCTCTGTCTCAAAAATAAACAAACATTAAAAATTTTTTAAAAAATGAAATAAATACATTCCTCCTCAAACCAATACTTTCATGAACTTCTCATTTGCTTATAATCTATAGTGCCAAAAGACCATTTTTTAAATAGAGGTTGGATTTTTCTTTCTTTTTTTTAAATCTGCACACAAGCTATGCTCGCCAAAGATTTCAAAACAACACAAACTAATAGTGCTTCACTCAAAATAAGAGCTCTTGAAATTTTCTGTATAAACTGGGTTTCATAAATCATCTCAAAGTTTAAGGGAAACCTTCAATATAAAGAATCTTGGGAGTGAATCCTTTCAAAAAAGCAATGGATTGTTGCTAGATTGAACGAGTGTATCTATTTCATCTACTTCTAGTGTATAGATTTACAAACATCCAGCTGAGCTAAAGTGGCACATGTGACAGGCCGGAAGCCAGATATCTTTCTCTAAGGTAAACTAACAGGAGAGACTGTAGGGTGGTGATGCATGGGTGGGCAAATAGGTTTGTTTTCAATGGTAGAATCAAAGCTTAGGAAATTCAACTTCCACAATTTTGGGAAAGTTGTTCATAGGAGACTTTTTGGCTAGAATAGGTTCTTAGAAAGAGGAATCTGCTCTGAAATTATAAACAATTACCTGGTACAAACCTCTCAGACTTCAGCACCCTGGAAATAACCGACATCAATAACTTTGCTCCTAAACTCCCCCTACATGTCTCGGCTTGCAATTGAAAAAGACAGTGTGATTAGTAATAGTGCACATTTGTATGGAACTGCCTGTGATCTTCGTGTGTTAGAGAAGGCTTCATCAAAGATGGCAGTGCACTGGTCTGAACCAGCAGCAGCATGTGAGGGAACCCAATTAAAAGGCAAAATGAAAGATGAGGCCAGATATTTTTAGCAAGTTGCAACAAGACATGAAGGCACTGATGTAGAAATGGATAAGCTGAGCACACAAGAGATGTGTATTCAAAGTAAATTCTCTAAGTGGCTTTTATGCTCAGTTAAATGCAGTTGAGGCACTTGCCATTTAAAATAATCTTTTCCAGATCAGATTCTTACCATGTTTTGCAACCTGCTAACTTGGATCTTTTTTTTTTCCCCCCACGGCTTCTAGAAGCTGTTCTAAATCCCTGAAAGAAAAGGAGGAGGAGGGGGACTTGATTGGGGTGGGCTAGACGGCTGAGGGAGGTGATAAAGGAAGAGGCATAATCATTCTCTTACACACTGGAGGATACTTGCTAGGTTGCCCTGCATCATCATGAGTGCATTGGACTGGGCTCATAGAGAACCAAGGTGGCTCTTGCTGTTGGAATAGTGAGGCCCTTCCAGCCAGTGTCCTCCTAGAAATGGGTGGCTGCTCCAGTCACTAGTTGTCCTAGCAATAGCTCGGATCATGCCCATGGGTATTAGAGCCTGGGTGTTTTGATCCTAGTTCCTCTACTCACTAGCTGTGTGATTTCAGGCAAGTTACTTAACATCTGTGGTACCTATGTCCTTTTCTATAATACTACAATTGTTACATAGGACCTCACAACTCTGTTGCGCAACTGAAGGAGGTAATACATGCACAGCCCATGGACAGAGCCTGGCACAGAGCAAGAACTCTGCATGTCAGCAATAAACAGATGCCATTCAAGCAGCATCAGGGCCCCTTGCCCTATGGAGGTGTTCTTGGCATGGTAAGAAGAGATGGCAATCATAGAGCACTTACTACATACCAGGCAGTCCAAGTTCTAAGCGAGTTACCACGAATCGACTCATTTAATCCTCATGATGCCCCTAGGAAGCAGGTGTGATTGTTGTAACAATTACCCCAAATTAGTCTCCAAGTGAAAGACCGAGGCAGGGTTTGCGCCCAGTCCTCCCAGAACTCATGCATATGACCTCAACACTGTGATGCTGCAGTAACATGCCATTAAAAAAATAATAAAGTGACTATAAAGTGACATCCATAAGTGGGGGGGGGGGGTCAGTTAAACAAGTGGTGTCAGTACACGCGCCAGGTCAGTATACATATGTCCAAACTATAGCGTTAGCCTAAAAAGACCTGCACAAGTCAACCATCATTTATTCACACCATGGGCGGTGACGGTTTCCTCAAACTGCAACGTGAAAATTAGCAAAGGAACAGCCAGGGTAATTTCCTATAGTCCCCAAGGCATCAAGTGTCAACTGCTTAAGTCACTGAAACCAGAAACCTAGCCGACATTTTGAATTCTATCCCTTTGAAGATTCCTCATCCAATGCTCCAACATTCCATAGTTCTATAGATTCTGTATCCAACATTTCTCTTGCTTCCATCCCTTCTTCTGCATTCACAACATTACTTTCGGTTCAAGCTTATCAATTCCCTTTTGGATAACTGGGTCAGACTTCTGACGTTTCTCCCTGACAACGTTCTTGCTCAGCCCTACCCCCAAGAAATCCATCTTCTTTATGGCTGTTGAAAAATCATATGAAAACACAAGACTTACAATATTCAGCCTCTGCATAAAGCCCTAGCATCTACAGAATAAAATCCAAACTCCTTATTAAGTCCCTTTATGAGCTGACCTTTTCATCTCTTCTCTCTCCCCCAGATATAACCACACATGCATCAGTAGATGCTGTTTCCTCTGAACAAAAGCCCTCTCTCTCCCACATGTCCTTCCCCATAGTTTCCACCTCCCGTAGGCTTCATTTGGAAAGCCCCTACTCAATCATTAAATCTCACCTCAAACATCACTTCCTCTAGGAAGTCTTCTATGATTCCCCTAGGTAGAGTTAGCTGCCTTTACCTTTGTGCCTATTAACAGCCAAATCTTAACTTTCCCCCTGCCATTGGCATATAAGTTCTTGATGGCAAGTGTTCTGTGTACACAGTGTATTGTCAGCCCCAGAACAGTCTCTGGAATGTAGTAGGAAATCAACAATATCTATTGTATTATTATAGCCTTGTCTTATTGCAGTTTAGTTGCTCGTTGATGTACCTGCCTCCTCCACAGCAATGTTACCTCCTGGGGGGAAAAGAGAGTTTCTTTTGTTTCTGTATCCCAACACCTATCACAGTGCCTGGCAACAAGTGAGTGCTCAAAGTTTGTTGAATGAATTCATGCACAGATGAATAAATGAATAAAACACACAGCCCTCTAGGATTCCCTTTCTTGTCAGTAGAGCCCAAATCTGCTGTTCTAGTAGTGTTTGTTTAGAGGGAGCTCTCTCCAGAAGCAAATCCAGCTGGAAGATGCCATTATAATACAAACCAGATTCAGAGAGACCAAAATTTACATTAGTTGCATGTGTCATGAACATAAAAATATTTATATGTGAAATCTCAATTTTAATTTGGAAAAATAATAGCTTTTGCAGGATGCCTATTCAGTGTTTGTTTGTTTTTTTTATCAAAGAGAAAAACTTCAAAGAGCTGTGATTTGATGAGTGGTCTATAAAGGGCAGAAGTCCCACTCAGGTGAGGGTTTAGAGAGAACTGTTTTTCACAACCGCTCCCAGGAAATGTTGCTTTCATTACATCATCTCCTTGTGAGGTGGGTATTAGAGTCACCACTGTTGTGGATGAAGAAATGAACGCAGAGAGAGCTTCAGGTCATAGAATAACCCCCTGGTATAGCGTACCCTGGGGTCTTATATTAGGTCAGGGTGTAGACCAAATATGTCTAGTTATGTCGCTCATACTCCAGAGTGATAGGCTGTCTTGTGGAAAATTTGCTCTAAGACGAGACCTGGCAGAGGTCTTGGTACATCTGCCAAATGCATTTCTGCTCACCTTAACACTTGAACTGGCTATGGAAACAGAGCAGTCAATTCCATTTACTTCATTGAGTATCTAACATGTTCATCATCTACTCTGTCCAGCACATAGTGTGATTTCTATAAATTGGGAGGGGGAAAATGACCCTGAAAGACACATGTATGAATAAATGTGTATATGTAGCATATTGCACTGTGATATAAGGGGATACTTCTTATTCCAGGCTACTGCCAAAATATTTAAAAGACACCACCTAAAAAGATAGTTATTATGAAATCCAATTTACAGATGAATAAACTGAGGCACAGAGATCTTAGATAATCCACCTAAGACCACATAGTTAGCCAGTGGTAGGACCCATTTTAACCATGTATAACTCTCTCCTGGATAAAACAAGCTTTACTGATAAGTAAATGAAAGATACTGCCAGAGAAGAGACACACGTGTTAATAATTGTGTTTTTTTTAAATAACAGTAGTTGAACGACAGTATAATGCAACTTCCTAACTTTACTGTGAGACTTAACATTTTCCAGACTTACTGATTTATTAACTGTCATAACCCTAGCCACAGTGTGAACTCCAACTAAATTTTCTTTCCACTTTTCATCACCTCTAAGCTTGGTTGGAACACTTATGCTGTGGCTTCATTTTATTTTTATTTCTTTCCTTGGTTATTCCAGGCACATCATTTCACTGGGTGGAGCCACAGGCTCCCTCCCCGGATCCCTCTACTTTTCTGTGAGGTGCAGCCTTCCTGTGGCTAAGTCCACCAGCCCAGTGCACAACTGGCTGTCTTGACAGACCTGGGTAGCAGAGTGTCTGAGTGGACAGTTTTGCACATGAACAAGGCACCTGGACAAACAGATTTGAACTTGTCAGTTCCAAAGGCAATATTGCTCCTCTGGATCATTTTCCTGGCTACAACCTTGGCCACCTCACAGAGAAATTCCTTCCCAACTCAGTGTCTGTAAATCCCTAAGAATGCCTCTCATTAGCAAGACAGACTTCAGACTGGTTTTGACAATTTGGAAACACCTCTAAAATGATAGCTTAATGATTTTATGTGTGTTTCCTCTTGAACTCTACTGTTTCTTCAAGACCCACATATTTTGAACCGTGGCAGAGCAAAGCCCTAATCTTGTCCATTAAATTCTTCTGCCTAATGAAAAACAATCAAGCAATAGTATCTAAATCCAAACATTTGGGGGCGGGGATGCTATACAGGCAACCCCACCCATACTCATAAAGCCAAGGTTTCCAGTTGAGGGTAGGCATTATTTTGTGGGACTATGGAGCATCCTTGAATGAGGAGCTGTCACACAGAGATGGGTTATGATAGAGCAGAACTCCTTCTAATCAGGTTGGACCTGCTGCCCATGATGCTGGGATACTGGGGAAAGTTTTGGCCTCTACTGTATTGGGAAAGGGGCAGTGGCTCTTTCAGTCTTGTCTCCGGGAAGATATGGGCTTTAAGGGGAGACAAGATTGGCTACATAAACTTTCAGATGAGTGAAAAAAATAAAAAAAGTAAGATCCCTTGTTGAAAAATTAATAATAATTTCAAGATGGTGAAAACAGGATGTTAAACCAGTAAAACTCAGACCCTGTGAGACCACACAGGTTGCATATTCATGAAACTCACCCTGAGGTTGATTTTTTAGCACCCACACTGGCCCTGTCACCTGGAAATTGAGGCATTAAATAAAAGGAATATTCCTCTAACCCCACCCCTGCTACGCTGTGTACACATTTTTACATGGAGACTCTGTTTATCATGCTCCAATATGGTTATAGAAGAAGTTTTAACTAGCATTTAATATATGCAAGGCTCTGGACTAATCGTTTTATGTGCATTGTCTTGTTTAATCCTGACAAAAATCCCTAGGAGGTCAGAACTGTTATTCTCATTTTGTAGACGAGGAAACTAGGTCATAGGGACAATAATTTATTTGCCTAAGGTTATGAACTGGAAATTAGCAATTTAAGAAAACAACAAAGATCAGAGAGGAAATAGATGAAATAGAGACTAAAAAAGATAATAAAAGATCACTGAAACTAAGTTGGTTTTTAGAAATCACAATGGACAAATCTTTATACTAACCAAGAAAAAAGAGAGAGGACTCAAATAAAATACGTTGATATCAGAGACACTACAAAAAAACTACAAGCCAATATGTCTGATGAACATAAATGCAAAAATTCCCACAAAATATTAGCAAACCAAATTTGACAATACATTTAAAAATTATTCATCATGATCAAGCAGGATTTATTCCAGCGATGCAAGGGTGGTTCAATATTTGCAAATCAACCAATGTGATACATCACACTAACAAGAAAAAGGATAAAAACCCTATGATCATCTAAATAGATGCAGAAAAATAATTTGACAAACTATAACCTACATTCATGATAAAAAAAAACTTTGAACAAAGTGAGTTTAGAGGAACATATCTCAATATAATAAAGGCCATATATGAAAAACCCACAGCTAACAGCATACTTCATGGTGAAAAACGGAAAGCCTTTCTTCTAAGATCAGGAATAAGCAAGGGTGTCCACTCTTGTCACTTTTATTCAACATAGTACTGGGAGTCCTTGCTGCAGCTATCAGACAATAAATAAAAGGCATTCAAATTGGTAAGGAAGAAGGAAAACTATCAGTAATTGCAGATGACATGATACTATATATAGAACCCCTAAAGATGCCGTCAAAAAAACTATTAGAACTGATAAAGGAATTCAGTAAAGTTACAGGATACAAAATTAATATACAGAAATAGGTTCATTTCTATCCACTAATAGTGAAGTAGCAGAAAGAGAAATTAAGAAAACAATCCCATTTACAACCGCACCTAGAAGAATACCCAGGAATAAATTTAAACAAAGTGAAGGACATGTACCCTGAAAACTGTAAGACATTAATGAAAGAATGACACAAATGGAAAGATATCCCATGTTCATGGATTCAAAAAATTAATGTTAAAATGTTCATACTACCCAAATCAACCTAGAGATTCAATGCAATCCCTGTCAAAATACCAATAGCATTTTTCACAGAACTAGAACAAATAACTGTGATCTCATATGGAACCACAAAAGACCCCAAAGAGCCAAAGCAATCTTGAAAAAGAAGAACAAAGCTGGAGGTATCACAATCCCAGATTTCAACATATACTATAAAGCTATAGTAATCAAAGCAGTATGGTACTGACACAAAAATAAACACATAGATCAGTGGAACAGGATAGAGATCCCAGAAATAAACTCACATTTATATGGTCAATTAATCTACAGCAAAAAAGGCAAAAATATGCAATAGGGATATCTCTTCAATATTGAAGACAGTCTCTTCAATAAATCGTTCTGGGAAAACTGGACAGCTATAAGCAATAAAATGAAACTGGACAAGTTTCTTCCACCATACACGAAAATAAACTAAAAATGGATTAAAGATCTAAATGTAAGACCTAAAACTACAAAACTCCTAAGTGGAAAGGTAGGCAGTAATCTCTTCAACATTGGCCTTAGCAACTTCCTTCTAGATAGGTCTCCTCAGGTGAGGGAAACTAAAGCAAAAACAATCAAATGGGACTACATCAAAACAAAAAATCTCTGCATAGCAAAGAAAACTATCAAGAAGACAGAAAAGTAACCTACTGAATGAGAAAAAAATATTTGCAAATGATGTATTTGATAAAGGGTTAGTACCCAAAATATACCAAGAACTTATACAACTTAAAACAAATAATCCAATTAAAAATAAAAAGACCCAAATAGACATTTTCCAAAGAAGACCTATAGTTGACTAAAAGACACACGAAAAGATGCTCAACATCACTCATCATTAGGGAAATGTGAATCAAAACCACAATGAGATATCACCTTACCCCTGTCAGAATGACTACAATAAAAAAGATAAAAAAATACCAAGGGTTGGCAAGGATGTGGAGAAAAAGGAACCCTCAAGCTCTGTTGATAGGAATGTAAACTGGTGCAACCACAAATGAAAAATAGAATCACCATATGCTCTAGTAACTCCACTAGTAGGCATTTGCCAAGAAAAACCCAAAAAACTAATCTGAAAAGATATATGCACCCCTATGTCTACTCCAACACTGTTTGCAATAACCAAGATATGGAAGCAACCCAGGCATCCACTGATAGATGATCGATAAAAAAGATATGCTATCCGTATACAACAGAATATTACTCAGTCATAAAAAGAATGAGATTATGCCATTTGCAATAACTCTTTGAAAGTGAAATAATTCAGAGACAAATACCATGTGATTTCACTTATATGTAGAATCTAAAAAACAAAGAAATGAACACACTCTTTTTTTTTTAATGTTTATGTATTTATTTTGAGAGAGGGAAGGAGGGAGGGAGAGTGAGAGAATGCACATATGAAGGGCAGAGAAAGAGAGAAAATCCAAAGCAGGCTCTGTGCCATCAGTGCAGAGGCCAACAATATGCTTGATCCCATGAACTGGTGGATCATGACCTGAGCTGAAGTCAAGAGTTTGACGCTTAACCGACTGAGCCACCCAGGCACCCCCAAACACAGACTCTTAAATACAGAGAACTGGTGGTTGCCAAAAGGGAGGTGTGGGGGGGATGGGTGAAATAGATGAAGGGGATTTAGAGGTACAAAATTTCAGATATAAAATAAATAAGTCATGGAGATGAGAAGTGCAGCATAGAGAAAATGGTCAATAATATTGTAATAATGTAATATGTGACAGATGGTGATTACACTTATGGTGAACACAGTAATGTATAGAATTGTTGAATATGTTGTAGCCCTGAAATTGATATAACATTGTTAATTATACTTCAATTTTAAATGATGAAAAAAATTAAATGAAATTTTAAAACAAGAAAGTTATGAGTAAATCTTAAAAGTTCACATCACTAGAAAAAATTTTTTTAATTAAGTGTGGTTATGGATGTTAACTAAACTTATTCTGGTAATCATTTCACAATATGTACATATATGAAATCATTATGCTGTATATCTAAACTAATACAGTTTTCAACATCAGTTACATCTTAATTTTAAACATAGAAAATGTTGTTGAGGTTGTGGAGAAATTGGAACCCTGGTGTATTGCTAGTGGGAATGTAAAATGATGCAGCCACTTGGAAACAGTGTGGTGTTTCAAAAGAAAACATTAAACATAGAAATACCATATGATCCAGCAATTCTGCTTTTAGGAATTGAAAGGCGGGGACTCAAACACTTATTTGTATACCCATGTTCATAGCAGTTGTTCACAATAGCCAAAAAGTTGGAGCACAAGTGTCCATTGATAGTGGAATGGACAAAGTGTGGTATATACATACAATGGAATATTACTCAGCTTTAAAAAGGAAAAAATACATACAAAAGAATATTATTCAGCTACACAGTATGGATGAACTTTGAAGACATTATGCTAACTAAAATAAGCAGTCTCATCACAAAAGGATAAATACTATATGATTCCATTTATATGAGGTGCCTAGAGTTGTCAAGTTCATAGAGACAGAAAGTGGAAAAGTATTTGGGGAGGGAGGATGGGGGAGTTCCTGTTTAGTAGACTCAGAACTTCAGTTTGGGAAGATGAAAAGAGTTTTAGAGATGAATGGTAGACCAGTTGCACAGCAATGTGAATGTACTTAAATGCCACTGAACTCTATAGGTAAAAATTATTAAGATGGTAAATTTTATGTTGAGTATTTTTACCACCATAAAAAAGCACTGTTTTCGGGGGGGGTGGTATTCAGCCTAAAGATGGGACTGCAAGTAGGCAAGAGAGGCACATGCTACTGGAAAAAAATTTAAGGACACGTGAAAGAACTCAGTAATCAAGATAAATACTAATTTAATGCAATCTTTTAAACTTTTTTTGAGATAATTGTAGATTTGCATGCAATTGTAAGAAACAGTATTCCTGGGGTGCCCAGGTGGCTCAGTTGGTTGAGTGTCTGACTCTTGATTTTGGCTCAGGTCACGATCTCAATTTGTGAGTTTGAGCCCCACATCAGGCTCCATGCTGACACTGCAGAACCTGCTTGAGATTCTCTCTCTCCTTCTCTTTCTCTTTGCCCCTCCCCTGCAAACCAAATAAATAAACTTAAAAAAAAAATAGTGCTCCTGGTACCTTTTACTCAATTTCTTCCAATAGTAACACTTTACAAATCTATAGTAAAATATTGCAGCTAGCTTACTGATGTTGATACAGTCAAGATACAGAGCATTTCCATTTGCATAAGGTTTCCTCATGTTGTCCCAACTTCCCTCTTCCCACCTATAGTCTAAAAGATCCTCAAAGCCCCATCTGGAGAATTAGAAGAAAAATGTGGTGTGATCCATTCCCTGAAACACCTTGTATCTCTGATGTTATTTCTACCTCTGGTAATGTGATTTATATATGTTTTACAAGAATAGTCTTTGGAAAACCTCTTTGCTAATAGGAGGACATTGTCAGAGTGATGCTTCCTTCCCCTTAAATCCTTCACTAGAGCACACTGTCACTGCTCGAATTTTGTTGCTGTAGATGCTGCCCTGATCCCTTGAGACAGATACTGCTTGTTGCATGCCCAACATACATCTATGCATTTGCCTTTTCCTCTCCTAACAGAATCCTACTTTTATTTGTCCTCCTCTGAACATTCTGTTTGTAGAAAGGCTAGTCTCATATTTAAGTCCACAGAGAATTTTTTTTTTGTCTCAGCCAATTATGAGGACCCATGTCTTTTGCTACTGGTGTAGACATAAACATGTGATAAAATTTGAGCCAGTGATACATAGGAACTAATGTCTGGAATAAATGTCCATCTTGCTATCACTCTGAAGACAAATAAAGCCCAGATATCCAGGGTCTACATTTGCCCTCTCTTTGGACAGGTGGTAGGTGATAGAATCAATGCCGTTATTATTCGATCTGATGGGATTGTAAGTTTTTTTGTTACTTACAGCTAAAAGCATCTTATCTGATAGATCCTAATATCCTATTTATATAAGATATTAAGAATCTTAACTAAGAATACAGAATCTTCTGTATTCTTTTTCCTCAGTGACACTACAGGTATATCTGATACCAAAGTCCATGTTTAGTCTCTCTATTGATCCATACACATGTTACCAATTATTATATTTTAGGATTATTTTAAAAATCCTTCTACAAATTCTTTTAGTATTTCTTCCAGGTATTACAATGGTTGGACATTTCCCTGGCTATCAACAGTTTGAAAACTACATGCTTCTTACTAGGAAAAAAATCCCAGCTGTCCTAGATACAAGTCCCCACAGGGGATTTGTGTAGACTGGGAAAAAAGCCTTACAGCTAATCAACAAAATGATACTGCATCACACTAGCTTCACCCTTGTCTGCCCACTGTGTTACTTAAACAACAAACACATGAAAGGACAAATGAGCTGATTCTCTAGGGTTAGCCAAGCAGGAGCAGAGCCTAAACCAGAGAAATCCCAGATTTACTCAACATGGCCATATTTTCCTGGGGTGCTTTAGACAACTTACGGATGACACAGCTTCAGACCTTGGCTATTTTGGTTTAGTTACACATGGTGCAAGAAATTGCCACAAGGATAATGATCAGTTGGTATGAGTGTGGTTCTCAGTGCCTGCAGAGTTGCTTGTTTTCACTCTGTGGTGTTGGACCATCCTCATCCATTCCCCTTATACCTATAAACCCTGTTGGTCAGTCAACACAGGCTTTGTTAACATCCACAAAATGGAAGGAGAAACTAGTGTTTCTGAAACATCCATGGGCATGCAAACCACCTGCAATATTGTTCCAATGCAGATTCTGATTCATTATGTCCTGAACAGGACCTAAGTTCTGCATTGCTAACAAGTTCCCAAGTGCTGCTGATGCTACTCATCTGTGGACCACTTTGAGTAGCAAGAGTAGTATCACCAGTACCTGTGATTGAATTCCATGGGATTAAATTCAGGCCATGATGAGGTGGGGTTCCTTTTTGTTAGGGGGCTGGCATGGACCTGGTTAAACAGAATTTTGGTCAGTCAGACCCTCCCCAGTGGATGGAACCATAATATGTGGAAAAGTAGAAGGTTTCCATGAGAGAGTGAAAAGGACTGAAGATGGAGTATGTCCTGGCATTAATAGATTCCCTGGTTTCCGTGGCTCCTGAAACCCTATTGAATCCATGAGGATTGATTGCTCAACACTTCATCAAATTGCCAGAGCCAATAACTTCTTCTCTTTGCTTAAGCAACTAGAGTTGGATTCCTATTACTTACAACCAAGACTCCTAACAAAAATTGCAATGAAATAGCTAAGTAAATTATGATATGTCCCTGCAGAAGAATCATACAGGTTTCAAAGCATTTCAGAAAACATTGAGATGAGAAAATAAGTTTTGCAAAGTGCAATACCAATGTATATATAGAAAATAATAGGTATACAAATCTTGAATAATATTAAAAGTCATTTCTCAAAAACATAAATAAATAGTGCTTCTGTGGGCTGAATAATGGGCCCCCAAATATGTCCAATGTCCATGTCCTAATCCCCTGGAAAAGGGACTTTGCCAGTGTGATTAAATTAAGGATCTTAAGATATGGAAACAATCCTGTATTATCTGCACTGACCCAACATAACCTTAATGGTCCTTACCAGAGGGAGACAAGAGAGTAGAGTCAGAGGAGGTGATATGCTGACAGATGCAAAATTGAAGTAATGTAATTTGAAGATGGAGGAAAGGCATCTCAACCAAGAAATGTGGCTGGCCACTAGAAGTTGAAAAAGACAAGGAAATGTTTTTGCCCTCAGAGCCTTCAAAAAGCCAACACCTTGGCTTTAGCCCAGTAAAATTGATTTCAGACTTCTAATCTCTAGACCTGTAAGGTAATAAATGTATGTGCTTAAAGCCACTCAATTTGTGGTAATTTGTTGGAGCAGTAAGAAATAATACAGTGATTGTCTCCATGCTTTCCTCTAATCAATGTGCTACTTTTATAAGAAACAACTTAAGGAATATTGCTTGATATAAAATAAGGGGTGATACTAATAATTTTTTTTTACATTTTAACATAGCTTGCTTGCTATTATTTTCTAGGACTACAGAATACAATCACAGTACCGTCTTTTTTAAAAATATTGTTAATGTTTTAATATTTTTGAGAGAGAGAGAGAGAGAACACAAGCAGGGGAGAGGCAGAGAGAGAGAGACACACAGAATCTGAAACAGGCTCCAGTCTCTGAGCTGTCAGCACAGAGACTAAAACAGGGCTTGAACCCACAAACTGTGAGATCATGACCTGAGCCAAAGTCAGATGCTTAACCAACTGAGCCACCCAGGCACTCTGATCAAAGTGCAGTCTTATTTCAACTCATATTTCAGGAGAATCTCACTTTGTAGTAAGAGAATTCTGACCCATCATTCCTTGGAAAATCTCCAGATTTCTGCTGGTAATATCCAACAATTGGCTTAAAGTGCACCCCAAAACTGACACCTGATGAAAGCCAAAAGATCCATTAACACATTCAAGTCTCAGAGGACATCAAAGGCAGAGCAATGCCTAACATCACTTGGAATCTCCACTCTCCTTTCAGTGTATTCCTAGCATTGTGACTCTAGAATCACATTCGGAATCCCAAGAACAACAAATGGCATGACTACCACATGCATGCTGTAGTCTAGCGTAATATTAAAGATCTTGAAACTCTGAACGCTGCTCATGAAACAACTAAAAGAGGATGAAGAGTTCTGGATGGGCATTCCCATCCCCAGGCAGGGACCACTGGCCTCTCTTCTGAGCCCTCATGGCCCTCTGTGTATGTTTTTTTGGTTTTTGTTGTACTTTGTCCACACTCTCATAATTATCTGTTTATGCTTCCATGTCCCAAACTAGACTTTGATTTCCTCTATGGTAGGGTCTACATTTGATTCCTTTTTTGATTTTCCAGTCTAAGACACTGCCTGGTATAGACAACTCATTTAATAAATGTTTGTTGAATTAAATTGAATCCTAGCTTCATAAACAGAACCTTAGAACTCATACTTACCCAACATGATAATAATTCAACTTTCTTGAATTTATCTTCAAAGAACTTGCTAAAGTAGAGTAACATGATAACATCACGACCAACTCTCTTGTTGGGTTTGAACATGAGATTCCTTCTAGGGGAAACCTGTCAATCTCTGTTTAACTTGAGTCTAGATTTCAAAGGATAAAATTCAGATAGTACCCTGGACCTCCAAATGAGTTCATGATATAGGAGAGTTTTATCAAGTCCCCTATTTTCTCTTACCCAGGATTCATTCAAGGTCAATACTGGTTGATGACAGCTCTATATCTTTCTCTTCAAGAGGCTTTGCTAAATGTGGATGGAGGTATAAAGAAACTCAAATTATTGGTCCCTTGGGATCTTCTCAAGAGATTACTGAGTGGCTGGCTGGAGTTCCTTTAGCATAGCATAGAATATAAATGTTTTGGTTTCAGAATCAAACTGATCTGGGTTTAAATCCCAACTATAACTTTCAATAGCTGAGAGATATTGGGTGTGTTATTTTATCTGAACTTTATTTCTCTCAGTTAGAAAGTGAGGATAAAATATCAACTTACTGAGATTGTGCAGCATAGAGTTCCTATGCAAGTACTCAAAAACTACTAGTTACCATTGTCATGAATAATTATTATTCCACACAAGTGGCTCCAGAGAGGGTAAAGTGTGATGTTGCATACACCTACCTGGCCCAAACTTAGAGGACACATCTCCCTACATATTTCTTTTCTCTGATGTAGACCATCTAACAGTGAGGCCATAAGTAAAAGTGGCTTTATCTTGGTCCATAGAACTGCCAGCATCAAACAGAGAAGACCAATACCTAACGGACAAATTGCTGTGATATTCCCATTCTCAGTAACTTTATGCTTATCCATGAAGTTCTTCCTCTTCTTTGGAAATGAAACCATGATTAATTATTTGTGTTCAGCCCATCCTAACCCAAGGCCACCAATATTTTAGGATTAAAAGTCTCAGAAGCACCACAGTTGAGAAATTTCTGTGTCTAGCTAAAATGGAGTAACAGGAACTAGATTTATTCTCCCACCTGAAATAACTTAAAAAACAAACTAATATATGAAACAATGGGTTTCAAGATATCAGACATCAGTGATGCTCCTTGAGGAATCAGAACAAAGGAGATGCTCCCTACAATTACTGTGACTTTCCACCTGGAGAGTTTCCAGGTTGCACAGCATGGAAAGGAAACCCAAGTAGAATTTATCAAACTTTCTGAGATGAAGAGATGAAGTTAGGAGTCCAGAGAGGACAAGGTGGCTAGAGTTCAGAGGACAGAGGACAAAGATGAATGAGCTACAGAGAGCAAGCTTGGGAGAGCTACAGACGATGTCTCTTGAGTCCTGATCAGTACATATATGGAAATAAACTACCCAGACCAGGTAAAAAACAAACATGAAGGAATTATCAGGAGCACACTTGGAATTCAAACAGGATCAAATAATATTTCCTGTTCTTATCAGCCAGAATAGAGAATATAACTCATAGGATATTGGGTAGCTACTCCAAAGAGTTTTTTTTCAATAGTGGGGCACAGTTTGCCTTACACTAAATACTGCTCTGGTGTCACCTAACAAAATTTTAAATTAAAGCTTTCAGTTTTATGATTTTAATCATTTTATGATTAAATGGTTTCCAAGTAGCTTAACTGCATTAAAAAATCTCAAGAATATTTGTAGGAATACAAAAATATCTACCCACCCTACAAGGTACAATTGTCAGTGTTTGACATCCAATAAAATATTCCAGGAATGTAAAGAAGCAGGAAAACATAACCCATGATAAGGAGAAAAACCATCAATGGAAATAAACCCACTAATAATATATGGAATTAGTAGTAAGGGACATTATAATAGTCAATACTTCCCATATGTTTAAATGTTAGAGAAAAGATAGAGCATGGAGGCAAGACATGGAGGAAACTCAAATGTAGATCACTAAGTGAAAGAAACCAATATGAAAAGGCTATATACTGTATGACTCCAATTATGTGACATTTTGGAAAAGGCAACACTATGGGGTCAATAAAAATATCAATGGTTTCAGGGGATGAGAGAGTGACGGATAGAAGAGGCAGAGCACAGAGGACTTTTAGAGCACTGAACATGCTCTGTGTGATAGTATAATGACACACAGATATATTATATTTGTCCAAACTTGTAGAATGTACAAAACCAAGAGCGAACCTCTTGGTAGACTATGGGCTTTAGATAATTATGATGAATCAATGTAGGTTCATCCAAAGTAAAAAGTGTGTCATCCTAATAAAGGATATCAATCGTTGGAGGAGACTGCATGTTCAGGAGAAAAAGTTATATAGGAACTCTCTGCACTTCCCTCTCAGTGTTCAAGTCTTTAAAAAATAATAACTATCACCCTAGAATCCTACAGCTAACAAACATATATTTCAAACATGAAGATGAATAATGACTTTTAGACAAACAAAAGCTGAAATAATTACTCACCAACTAACTTGCACTATAAGAAATGTTAAAGACCTTTAGATAGAATGAAAGTAATATGGATGGAATGTGAATCTACACAGAGGAAAGAAGAGCTATGGAAATAGTGCTATGTAGGTAAATATAAAGACATTTCTCACTATTTAAATCGCTTTAAAATATAATTGACTGTTTAGATGAAACAACATATTCTGCGGTTTATAACACAGAAGTATCTGATGATAATAGTACAAAGGCCAGGAAAGTTGCATATAGCTGTATATAGTTGCAAAGTTCTACTACACTTGAAGAAGCAAAATACTTGTGGACAGCAGGCTGTGCGTTATTAAAGATGTATAATGCAGAACCAATAGTAGTCACTGAAATAACACAATAAAGAGTAATTGTCAACAAACTGATAAAAAGGATAAAATAGAAACATAAGAAATAATCCAAAGAATGAAGAAAACTAGGAAAAGGTGAAGAACAGCTGCGACAGGTAGAAAGAAAATTTGTTTTAATTTTATTTGTGAGAGAGCAAGAGCGAGAGAGAGCAATCAGGGGAGATGGGCAGAAGGAGAGAGAGAGAATCCCAAGCAAGCTCCATGCTCTGCTCATAGCCCAACTCAGGGTTCAATCCCAGGATCATGACCTGAGCTGAAATCAAGAGTCAGACCCTCAACTGACTAAGCCACTCAGGTACCTCAAAAGACATTTTAAAGTCAGTCCCATTACTTAAGAAAAATCAATGCAGAGGATTTTTAGGATAAGCTACTCTGTATGATACCATGATGGTAGGTGCAGGTCATTATATATTTATCTAAACCCCAGAATGTACAACATCAAGAATAAACCCTGTTGTGGACTTTAGACTCTGGGTGATAAGCATGTGTCAATGTAGGCTCATCAAGTGTAACAAAGGTACCACCTGGTAGGGGATGTTAATAATGAAGGGAAGCAGGGCACCTGGGTCATTCAGTTGGGTAAGCGTTGGACTGTTGACTTCGGCTCAGGTCATGATCTCATGGTTTGTGAGTTCGAGCCCCACATCTGGGCTCTGCGCTGACAGCGACTGAGGTATGTGGGGAAGTCTCTGAATTTTACATTCAATTTAGCAGTGAACCTAAAACTTCTCTAAAAAATAAAGTTTATTTTAAAAAAGAAAAGCAAACAGGAAAAACATGAAAATCCCATTTTATTCCTCTTATTTCCACTCCCCTGTGATAGTCTGATTAGCAACTTTCCCTTCTACTTTCTATCTATATACTTACATACCTTACATACATGCATGTACATATATACACATGCAGCTTTTTTGTTTTTTAAACACACATGGAATATTATAGTATTGTTCTGATACTTGTTTTACCTTATGTGCCTTAAAGCTCTTCCTATGTTAATACATGTATCTTTACCTCAAACTTCTTAATGGCTACATAAATTCTATAGAAATGTGCCATATTTTATTTAGCTTTTAAACACTTGACTTTCATTTTCCAACTCATATTTCTATAGTGTTTTAATTTTTCCTATAAATGTATAATGCTTTGTATGGCAGGGGAGGAAAAGTTAAAAAACAAACAAACATAGCAGCATCTGGCTGACTCCGTCGCAAGAGCATGTGACTCTTGATCTCAAGGTTGTGAGTTCAAACCCTATATTGGGTGTGTGGAGATTACTTAAATAAATAGAACTTTAAAAACAAAAATACCATCTCTCGGGGCACCTGTGTGGCTCAGTTGGTTAAGCGTCCAACTCTTGGTTTTGGCTCAGGTCATGATCTCATGTTCATAGGATCAAGCCCCAAGTTGGGCTCTGCGCTAACAGCTGGACCCTGCTTGGGATCCAATCTCTCTCTCTCTCTCTCTCTCTCTCTCTCTCTCTCTCTCTGCCCCTCCCCTACTGTCTCTCTCGAGATAAATAAACCTTAAAAGTTTTTTTTAAAAAATACCATCTCTGGCAGTCTGGACATCCTCAAGCACTGGAAATGCCACAGTCCCTGGCACCCCAAGAATTTTAGTCATGCCCTTCCTCTGAAGGCAAGTCATTTCAATCATTTCACATCCCTCAAATTAGACCCTCCAGTTCTAAAGACCTTAAGCTACATGTGAGTTTTAAGAACACTCAACCTGTTATAACCAATCTTGTCATTTATAAAACAAGGTTAATAATATTCATGTCATAGGGTTGTCATGTGAGGAGACGGCACACGTAAAGGGCAGCCCCTAGGATATATAGCTGGCTGTCTCCCAAGAAAACCAGAAACTACAGAAGGGAAGTCTAAGATTCTTTTTTATCTTTCTTAAATTATTTTAGATTTAATGTACACAAGAATCATAATCACCTGGGGTGCTTATTAAAACCGTACATTCCAGGCCTCACCTACAAAAGTTTGTATCTAGTTGGTTTGAGTGAAGTCAGGAATCTGCACGGTCAGCAGGTGACGCTCCGGGTGTTGCTGACACAGCTGGCCCATAGACCCCACTGGAGAAACTGTTGGGCTCCACTGGAGCTAAGTCAGAACAGGAGCTACTATGGCTGCTAGAATGATGCCCAAACTTAATGAGGTGAAAATGAGGAAAAGAGTGGTCCAGCTCGCATTTTAGTCCCGTTCTGTGACTTCATGAGGAAGGGCATGAAAATACTCAGACAAGAACACCAAAGGGCAGTTAATCTTGAGCAAATACTGAGGATGTAACCTAGGAATGCATTAAGTCCCTTACATTTCTGGCCTAATACTAGGAAGTCTTTAGAGATGACTTATGTAATGGCTGGGGATATGAAACCAAGGCTACTGGCCCCTGATCTTAACTGTCAAAGTTTGAGTACAAGCAATAGAACTCTGTTTGGCCTATATTTGGTAGTGTATGCTGCATCCAGTTAGCCAACTGTGCCTGCTTGATTATCTTTCTTAGAAAGAGAGGAAAAGAGCAAGTAGAGGAGAGGGTCAGAGGGAAGGAGGGAGAGGGAAGGAAGGGGAGGGAGGGAGACAGAGAGAGAAGGTGGGAGGGAAGGAGGGAGAGAATGAATGAATCCAGAGCAGGCTCCATGCACAGCACAGAGTCCGACTTGGGTGCTTGATCCCAGGACCCTGTGATCATTACCTGAGCCAAAATCAAGAGTCAGATGCTTGACTGAGGCACCCAGGTGCCCCTGTGCCTACTTTATAATCAAGCTTCAAAGGACTTTTTTTTTTTTTTTTACCTGAGTTGGCATAATTTAAATAGGTCAACTTTTACATGCACTATATACACAGGCATTAAGAAAGACCAGCACATCCTTAGGTCAATGGTTCATTTAAGAAACATTTATTGAATACGCCCTTGTCTCTGGTATACATCTTCACTAGGCTACTTTGAGATTTTCTTCAAATGTCACTTCCCTTGGCAGGCATTATGCTCCCAGGCACAGTGAATTTTTTGAAATGATTTATAAATGTATTCATTCATTTATAGTTATACCTTGACTTGTGCCCCCAGAAATTCAGATTGATGTTAAATATTATACAAAGGATTTTATGGCTTGAAGGAGTTTTATTATAACACTAATCTCAATGTAATAAAATTCACTATTTACATATCTATTCCCCAGATAGATCACAAACTTCATGAGGAGAGACTGTATCTTACTCATCATTGAATCTCAACATATTAAGTGTTCAGTAAATGAATATAGACACACATCTATAAGCACAACCAAGTGAAGGCTAAGTGAATGCTGGCCTTCAAAGTAGTACCTTGGGATACAGCACATATTTCCAATAACACACTGTATAGAATCCCTTCCCAAGCTGAGATGATCTTCAAAACAAATTTCAAAAGTACACCAAAAAAAGAACTAATTTAGTTTTCCTTTTGATTTTTCCATAAAACATCTCTTCTCCAAAATTGATCACACATGACTATAGGCCATTTCCAGTAGTCAAATTTCTCCTTAAAGGATTAAGAATCTCCACAACCAAAGGTATAAATCTTGTTATAGATGACCTCTAAACATTTTAATCCTGACCTACCTCAGTGACTCCACCCATCTCTCATTCCACCCATTCCCAGAAAGCTACTTTGATTTAGAAACTTGAGCTCAAACCCCAGTCCCACCACTTGTTATCTTATTCATGGGCAAGTTATTTGAGCTCTCAGTTTCAGTAGTGGTTAATTTTACGTGTCAAGTTGGCTGGGCCATGGGGTACCGAGATAATTGGTTAAACATTATTCTGGATGTGTCTGTGCTTCTGGATGAGACTAATATTTGAATTGGTAAATGAAGTAAAGCAGATTGCTCCCCCCAATGTGGAGTAAGAAAGAATTCACTCTATTTTCTAGCTGACAATGGTCTACTCCTGCACTTGGTCTGGAACTGTACCACTGGCTTTCATGGGGCTCCAAAGAGCAGATCATGGAACTTCTCAGCTTCCATAACCATTTGAGCCAAGTCCTTGTGATAATACCTCCTACCTCCCCTCCATACATACACACACACACACACACACACACACACACTACCGGTTCTGTTTCTCTGGAGGACTCTAATACACTCCGTTTCCTTTGCTGTGACATAGGGAAAGTAAGAGCCATATATTTTAACACTATGCTAAATATTTTGTATCTCTTATTTCAGTTAATACTTCAGCTGTCATATGATGTAGGTACTATTAATATGATCATCCCTTTACATTCCTGCTTATTGAAAGTTTTTACTTCCTTGAGGCATTGACTTCACTTGAACTAGTATCTCCCCACTACCAACAAACCAAGAGGAAAGAATTTAATGGATCCCAGCTAGTGGTTTGTCCCTTTGGGAAACAAATTCTCTGACAAGGCTAACCAATGATCTGACCTACATGATGGGCTTGTTTGGCCACCTTCCCACACCTGAGACATTAGCATTGTTCAGGGAAAATTGGTAGTGGTGGGGAGATGTTGGTCTCTTATTAACACAATGGCAATTTATACTTACAAATCCACTCTTGTCAGGGTGGTAGAGACCTAGACTCCCTGAGACTCAGAAGCTATGGACTTGGGAAACTCACTGAGGTTGGACTTGTATTTCGACAGAAAAGGTAAAATGCACCAGGGTGTGTTCTTCAGATAATAGTGATCTCCTATGCACTGGTCTTCTGCTGTATTCAAATCCCTGGAACTGTGCCCAGCACCTGGCTATCTTTAAAATAATATGTGAAATGGGTGGCTAAATCCAGTAACTCTAGGCCTCCCTAAGAGGGGCAGCTCCAAAGATCAATAGCTCTGAACTAGTCTTTCTATGGCTGTGTGATCAAGACAGAAATCCACACATCTAGAAACATGTTCAGTAAATGTTTTTGCCTTTAACAAATTCTTCAGTCCTTCTCTTGAGGTGTAGAATAAAAAAACCCTGGAAGAGTACGGATGAGACTTCTGGAGGAGGCTGGAGCTCCCTCTAGGGGTGAAAATAAAGTATCCTAAAAAACGCAGCACTGGTTCTGCAGGTTGTTTTTTAAGAAGAAAATGTTTTAATGTCATAAAATATACCAACATCACCATAACAACTTCACAGAGTGATAGATTTAACAACACTCCTTTGCGTACATGGTCATTCAAATGTTAAGTGCCAGTTATATACCTGGACTGTGTAAGGTACATGATATTTGGATATTTAAGTTGAGGATATGGGAATATGGAGAAATAGGAACTCTTGTACATTGTTGGTGAGAATGTAAACTGGATACAGCTGCTATGGAAAGCAGTATGGAGGCTCCTCAAAAAATTAAAAAATAGAACTCTCATATGATTCAGCAATCTCTTTTGTGTTCATATCCAAAGGAAATAAAATCAGGATCTCAAAGAGATAACTATACCCCCATGTTCATTGCAACATTATTCATAATAGCCAACATATGGAAACAACCTAAGGGTTCATTGACAAGTGAATGGGTTAAAAATGTGACCACACACACATGCATACACACACACACACACACACACACACACACACACACATACACACACACACTGGAGTACCATTCAGCCTTAAAAAATGAAAAAATTCTGGCATTTGCGACAACATTGATGAACCTGGAGGTCATTATGCTAAGTGAAATAAGCCAGACACATAAAGACAAATACTGTATGGTATCACTTACATGTGGAATCTAAGAGAGTCAAACTCATAGAAGCAGATAGTATTGTCAAAAAGAAAATCACAGGGGCGCCTGGGTGGCGCAGTCGGTTAAGCGTCCGACTTCAGCCAGGTCAAGATCTCGCGGTCCGTGAGTTCGAGCCCCGTGTCAGGCTCTGGGCTGATGGCTCAGAGCCTGGAGCCTGTTTCCGAGCCTGTTTCCGAGTCTGTGTCTCCCTCTCTCTCTGCCCCTCCCCCATTCATGCTCTGTCTCTCTCTGTCCCAAAAAAATAAATAAACGTTGAAAAAAAAATTTTTTTTTAAAAAGAAAATCACAGGCATAAATGGGGTCACTTATGCTAGGCCAAATCACCAAACAGAGGCTTAATACCTAAATTAATCACAGTTTCATCCTCCCTCAGCAATGTAGTCTTCACCAGTCAGGAATTTTCTAACCAATACCAATGAGGTAATCTGTCACATGGGCCCTCTCTAACCCCCAAAGGAAGAGGAGATAATCTGCATAAGACTCCCTGCTCTTCCCCAAAGGGAAAGTGACCTTGCCTGAAACAATCTTTTTTCTTTTTCCTAATAACTTCTTGCCTCACCCTCCTTCCTATAAAAACCTTCCATTCTGTACAACTTCTCAGAGCCCCCTGCACCTGCTAGATGGGGTGCTGCCTGATTCATGAATCCCTTAATAAAACCAATCAGATCTTCAGATTTATTCAGTTGACTTTTTGTTCTTTAATAGAATAGTAGTTGCCATGGGCTAGGAGTAAGGGGAAAATGGTGAGATATTAGTCAAAGGTTACAAAGTTTTAGGCAGTATGAAAAAGTTCTGGAGAGCAAATGTACTGCATAATGACTATAGTTAATGACACTGTCTTGTATACTAGAAATTTGTGAACAAATTTACAATCCTAATTGTCACAAAAAAGTGTTAATTATATGAGGTGATGGATATGTTAACTAGCTTGATTATGGTAATTGTTTCACAGTGTATATGATATAAAAACATTACATTATAATGCTCATGTCAACATCAGAGAAGCATAAGATGCTCTTCCTTTTCATCCCCCCTTTTCAACAAAGAATTAGACATCCATGCACAAACAAAAACACATTGGTAGGAGCTGTGGGTTACAGCAACATACCCAAGAGGAGTCTCTCTCACCACTCTGTCCTTGGTACAGGGTAGAACCAGTGAGGCAGCAAACCTGCCCCAATTCCTCTGGCTGTGGTTGGGAAAAAACCTAGAGAGCACTAACCTGGGCAGGTAACCATGGCTGAAAGAAAAAATTCCAAAGTTCATCCTACCGGAGGAGAGATCCCAGCACCTCATTAGAACAAACAAACAAAAAAAGAGTTTGTAGTAGCAGAGGGATAAGAACCTCCCCTATCCCCACCTCCAAAACAATACTGCATGAGACTGAACCAGCAGGTGGCAGCAATCTCTCCCACAGAGGAGGAGGAGAGTGGTGAGTGAATGCCTGGCTACCTCAGTGGTGTGGTGTGGGATGCAATTGAAGAAACCCTTTCTCTCCAACAGCACCAGAGGACTGATATGGGGCCTCCATGATTGGGAGGAAGAAAAAGAATATCAAAGGGCATTAAAGACTAGCTCAGCAGTAAGTTCACCCACAAGCCTCTGGGAGTGCCATATTCTGGGATCTTTGGGTAAAGGAGATATTAAAACTTGAGCTACAGTACTACTTTTGGAATACCAAAAAGAGGTGTCCAGTAGTCAGCCTGGGGAGTTGTAAGAATCAGAGAAGACAGAAAGGCTTGAGAATTCTGCCACCAGAGGGAATAAGAAGAGTGGAAAAGGTATATCCAAAGGCAGAGACAAACGCGCATAATAACAGCATCACTGAACAGAATACCCCAACAGAAGAGAGCTGGCAAGTATCTAAAGGGGTATCTGCTACTTCAGAAACAAAAAACGAAACTACAGAACCAACACAAAACTATAAGTAACATGAAGAAATCAAAAAACTTGCACAGACAACCCCCATCAAATCAACCTATGGAGGTCTACACCAAGACACAGAATAATAGAAATGGTAAAAAGTGGTGATAAAGAGAATTTTTAAAGCAGCAAAAGAAAACAGTTACATACAAGGGAAACCCCATAAGGCTAGCAGCTGATTTTTCAGCAAACACTTTGCAGGCCAGAAGGGAATTTTATGAAATATTCAAAGTGCTGAAAGGAAAATACCTACAACCAAGAATACTCTATATAACAGAGCTATCATTTAGAATAGAAGGAGAGATAGAGAGCTTCCCAGACAAAAAGTTAAAGGAATTAATCACCATTAAACCAGCCATATAAGAAACGTTAAAGAAAATTCTTCGGATAGAAACAAAGCCATAATCAACAGTAAGAAAATTATGGGGAAAAAATTTCACAGTTACCTAAAACATAATAAAAGTAGATCAATTACTTATAAAAACTAGTATGGAAATTAAGCACAAAAGCAGTAAAATCAAGTGTCTATAAAAATTGGTCAAGGGATTCACAAAAAAAAGGATATAAAGTATGAGATCATAGACGTAAAACATGGGGGGGGGTTGTAAAAATTTAGTGCTTTTAGATTGGGTTCAAACTTAAGTGACTATCAATGTAATATAGACTGCTATTTGCATAGGTTGTATGCATATATGTATGCATATGTGTATAAACCTAATGGTAACCACAAATCAAAAACCTGTAATAGATATGCAAAAATATCCAAGGAATCCAAGCATATCACTAAAGAAAGTCATCAAATGGCCAGAGGAGACAAATGTAAAACCAGTACTAAAATGGCAATAAGTACATATCTACTAATAATCATTTTGAATGTAAACAGACTAAAAGCTTCAATCAAAAGATATGGGATGTACCAAATGGATAAAAAAAGCAAGACCCATCTATATGCTGCTTACAAGAAACTCATTTCAGACCTAAAGACACATGCAGATGGAAAGTGAAGAGATAGAAAAATATTCCATGCAAATGGAAGTGGGAAAAAAACCTGGGTAGTAATTCTTGTATCAGACAAAACAGATTTTAAAACAAAGACTGTAACAATCACTCAACAAGGGAGAACCTAAATCCCTAAGCAACTATTAAGAGACATAAAGGAAGAAATTAATGGTAATACAATAACAGCAGGGGTTTTTACCACACCATTTACATCAATGTCTAGCTCATCCAAAAAGAAAATCAACCACGAAGCTCTGACTTTGAAGGATACATTGGACTTGATGGATCCAACAATTATATTCAGAACATTCCATTCTAAAACAGCATATTCTTTTCAAATACACATGGAACATTCTCCAGAATAGATCTCATGTTAGACCACAAAACAAGTCCAACAAATGCAGAAAGACTGAAATCATGTCATACATCTTTTCCAGACACAACTGTATGGAATTAGAAATCAACCACAAGAAAAAAATCTGGAAAGAGCACAAATATATGGCTGTTAAATTCCATGCTACTAAACAATGACTGGGTTTACCAAGGAATCAAAAGAAAACAAAGGGGCGCCTGGGTGGCTCAGTCAGTTGAGCATCCGACTCTTGATTTCAGCTCAGGTCATGATCCCAGGGTCATGGAATTGAGCCCCATGTTGGGCTCGCCACTGAGCATGGAGCCTGCTTGGGATTCTCTCTCTCTTCCTCTGTCCCTCTCCCCAACTTGCACGTGCAACTCTCTCTCTATAAAAATAAAAAATAAGAAGCCAATTTAAAAAATGGAAACGAAAACACAATGACCAGGTGCTTGGGGATGCAGCAAAAGCTGATCCAAGAGGGAAGATTATAACAACATAGGCTTACCACAAGAAGAAAGAAAAATCTCAAATAAATAACCTAATTTTACACCTAAGGAACTAGAAACAAACAGACAAAGCCCAAAGCCAGTAGAAGAAAGGAAATAATAAAAATTAGAGTAGAAATAAATGAAATAGAGACTTAAAAACAATAGAACAGATCAATGAAACCAGAAGATGGTTCTTTGAAAAGATTAAACTGATAAACATTTAGCAGGATTCATTTAAAAATTTTGGGGGAGGGGAACTCAAATAAAATCAGAAATGAAAGAGGAGAAATAAGAACTGACACCACAGAAATACAAAGGATTGTAATAAATTATTAAAAAATTATATGTCAACATATTGGAAAACCTAAAAGAAATGGATAAACTTCTAGAAATACATAACCTTCCAAAACTGAATCAAGAAGAAATGGAAAATTTGAAAGCAATGCAGTTGAATCAGTACTCAAAAATTCGCAGCAAATAAAGATCCAGAACCAGATGACTTCACAAGTAAATTCTATTAAACATTTAAAGAAGAGTTAATACCTATTCTTCTTAAACTATTCCAAAAAATTGAGGAGGAAGGAGCTTCCAAATTCATTCTATGAAGTCAGCATTACCTGGATAGCAAAATCAGATAAATACACTACAAAAGAGAAAGAAAGAAAGAAAGAAAGAAAGAAAGCTACATGCCAATATTTCCAATGAACCTAGATGCAAAAATCCTCATAAAATATAGGCTAACCATATTGAAAAATACATTTAAAAAGTCATTCACCATGATCAAGTGGGATTTTTTTCCAAGGATGCAAGCATGATTTAATAGTTATAAATCAATGCGATACGCACATAAAAACCATATGATCATTTCAATAGACACAGAAAAAGCATTTGACAAAATACAACATACATGATAACGCTTCAGCATAATAAAGGCCATATATGAAAAACCCACAGCTAAAATCATACTTAATGGTGAAAAAGAGCTTTTCCTCTAAGGTCTAAGGAACAAGACAAGGACAATCATGTTCACCATTCTTATTCAACATAGTACTGGAAGTTTTAGCCACAGTAATCAGACATGAAAAAGTGGGGAAAAAGGCATCCAAATTGGCAAGAAAGAAGTAAAGCTGTAACTATTTGTAGGTAACATGATAGTACATACAGAAAACCCTAAAGACTCCACAAAATAACTGCTAGAATTCATCAATGAATTCAGTAACATTGCAGGATACAAAATTAATATACAGAAATCTGTTGCATTTCTATACACTAATAATGAAGTAGAAGGAAATTAAAACAATCCCATTTACAATTGCACCTAAAATAACAAAATATGTAGGAATAAACTTAAGGAAGTGAAAGACCTGTACTCTGAAAGCTATAAAACACTGATGAGAGAAACTGAAGATGACACAAACAAATGGAAAGATATTCCATGGTCATAGACTGGGATAACAAATATCGTTAAAATGTCCATACTAGTGAAAGCAATCCATAGATTTAATGCAATCCCTATCAAAATACCAGCAGCATTTTCACAGAACTAAAACAAGTAATACTCAAATTTGTATGGAACCACAAAAGATCCTGAATAACCAAAGCAATCTTGAAAAAGAAGAACTAGAAATATCACAATGACAGATTTCAAGATATACTACAAACCTTAGTAACCAGAACGGTATGTTGCTGGCACAAAAATAGACATCTAGATCAATGGAACAGAATGTTGAGCCCAGAAGTAAACCCAAACTTTTACGGTCAATTAATCTAAGACAAAGAAGGCAAAAATATTAAATGGTAAAAAGGCAGTTTCTTCAACAAATGAAGTTGGGAAAACTGGACAGCTACATGCAAAAGATTGAAATTGGACCACTTTCTTATACCACACACGAAAATAAACTCTAAATGGATTAAAGACCTATATATGAGACCTGAAACCATAAAATTTCTAGAAGAAAACATAGGCAGTAATCTCTTTGACTTCAGCTGTAGAAACATTTTTCTAGATATGTCTCCTGACAAGGAAAACAAAAGCAAAAATAAACAAATAGGACTACACCACAATAAAAAGCTTCTGCACAGCAAAGGAAATGATAAACAAAACCAGAAGACAACCTACTGAATAGAAGACATTGCAAATGATATATATGTTGAGGGATTAATATCCAAAATATATAAAGAACCTATACAACTCAACACCCCAAAACCAAACAGTCTGATTTAAAAATGGGCAGAGAATCTCATTAGACATTTTTCCAAAGAAGACATACAAATAGCCAACAGACACATAAAAAGATACTCAACATCACTCACATTGGGGAAATGTAAATCAAGACCACAATACACCTGTCAGAATGGCTAGAATAAGAAAAAGACAAGAAATATCAAGTGTTGATGACGATGTGGAGAAAAAGGAGCCCTTGTGCACTGTTGGTGGGGATGCACACTGGTATAGCCACTGTGGAGGTTTCTCAAAAACTTAAAAATAGAATTACTATATTATTCAGTAACTCCACTACTAGGTATTTACCCCAAAAAACAAATACACTAATTTGAAGTGATATATGCACCCCTGTGTTTATTGCAGCACTGCTTTCAATTGCTAAGATATAGAAGCAACTCAAGTGTCCATCAATAGATGATGGATAAAAAAAAGATGTGGTATAGGGGTGCCTGGGTGGCACAGTGGTTAAGTGGCCAACTCTTAATTTCAGCTCAGGTCATGATCTCCTGGTTCATGAGTTCAGGCCCCATGTCGGGCTCTGTGCTCACTATGCACAGCCTGTTTCAGATCTTTGTCTCCCTCTTTCTAGTCCTGTCCCACTCATGCGGTCTCTCTCAAAAATAAATAAATGTTAAAAAAAAAAAAATCAAAGATGTGGTTTATATACACAATGGAATATTACTCAGCCATAAAAAAGAAATCTTGCCACTTGAAGCAACATGGGTAGATATAGAGTATAATGCTAAGTGAGATAAGTCAGTCAGAGAAAGTCAAATACCATATGATTTCACTCATGTAGAATTTAAGAAACAAAAAAAGAGACAACAAAAAAACAGACTCTTAAATATAAAGAACAAATTGGTGGTTGCCAGAGAGAAGGTGGGAGAGGTAATGGGTGAAATAGGTAAAGGGAATTAAGAATACTTACGATGAGCACTACATAATACATAGAATTTTGAATCCTTATATTGAACACCTGAAACTAATATAACACTGTATGTTAGTTATACTTAAATATATATATAACATAAATTAAATTGTTAAAATCAAAGAATAAAGAGTCAAGGACACCTGTCATTACCAAAAGATAATTCCTTAATAACCAAACTGAAAGGCATGGATTTTGCATTCTAGCTGAGAAAGAATTCCAAATAACTTTTCTCAAGAAACTCAACAACGAGAAAACTCAGAAAGACAAAATCATGAAAAAAAAATACAGTATCAAAAGGAGATTTACCAATGAGATAGAAGAAAAAAAAAAGAATCAAGCAGAAATTCTGAAGCTGAAGTACGTGATGAATAAAATGAAAAACACAATACAAAACACCTGCAGTAGAGCAAATGGAAGATAGAATAAGTGAGTTAGAGGATAAGGATTTTGAAATAACCCAGTTAGAGGACAAGAAGAGTGGGAAAAGAATGAAGAAAGCCTCTGTGATCTATGGGACACCATTAAAGAACAAACATTAGAATAAATGGGGCCCAGATGGAGATGAGAGGGAGAAGGGGACACACAGTTCATCTAAAGAAGTAACAGCTGAGAAGCTCACAAACCTGGGGAGAAAAATCAGACATCCAGGGGACAGAGGAATGACACATCCCAAGTGTTGAAAGAAAAAAAATACCCCCTCTCGCATAGTTATCGTCCAGACATAAAGGAGAAATAAAGACTTTCCTAGGCAAACAAAAGTTGAGGGAACTCATCACCACTAGACTTGCCTTACAGAAATGCTGAAAGGAGTCCTTCAGGCTGAGTAAGAAAATGTTAACCAAGGTCATAAAAACATACAAAAGTATCCAATACACTGGTGAAGGTAAATATACAGTCAAAGTTAGAATACTTTTTAGTATAGTATAGTACACAGTATATAGTATAGTATAAAGGTCAAAGGAAAAGAATATTAAAAATAATTATAGTTACTATAATTATAACGAACACACAGGATAAGAAAAGGTAAATAATGACATCAAAAAAGTCAAATGGAGTAAAAAGGTGATAACTTTGTAGATGATAAAAGTTGTTATCAGCTTTAAATGGGCTGTTCTTATCTTATGTGAGACTCACAGTAACCACAAAGCACAATTTTAGAGTAGAGGCACAAAAGATAAAGGTAAAACAGAGCATACCACCATGGAAAATTCACCATTTACAAAGGTACACAGAAACAGTGGGGGAATACAAAACATCCAGAAAATAATTAACAAGGTGGCATTAGTAAGGCCTTATGTCAATAACTTTAAATGTAAATGGATTAAATTTACCTAATGCACAGAGTGACTGGATATATTTAAAAAAATAGACTCAACTAGGGGCACCTGGGTGGCTCAGTCAGTTAAGGGTCTGACTTCAGCTCAGGTCATGATCTCACAGTTCATGGGTTTCAGCCCTACATTGGGCTCTGCACTGACGGCTCAGAGCATGGAGCCTGCTTTGGAATCTGTGTCTCCCTCTCTCTCTGCCGCTTCCCTGCTTGCACTCTCTCTCTGTCTCTGGAAAATAAATGTTAAAAAAAATTAAAACAGACTCAACTAAATGCTTCCTATTAGAGACTCACATAAACTCAGAGTGAAGGCATAGAAAAAGATAGTTCATTCAAGTGGAAATCGAAAGAAAGCAGAGGTAACTATATACTTCTATCAGAAAAACAGACTATAAGCCAAAAATGTCAAAAAAAAAAAAAGAGGAACATAAAAGGTCAATATATAATGATAAAAGAGTCAATTAATTAAGAAGATATAACAATTGTAGATATTTACATATTCAACATTGCAGCACAAGAATATATTAAGCAAATATTAACACATCTGAAGGGAAAAACAGACGATACATTAATAGAATACTTCAATACCCACTTTCAACAGATAAATCATCTTGATAGGAAATCAACAAGGAAATGTTGGACTTGAACCATACATTAGACAAATGGACCTAATTGACATTTATAGAACATTCTATCCAACAGAAGTAAAATAGGCATTCGTCTCAAGCACATACAGAACATTCTCCAGAGTAGATCATATGATGGGCTACAAAACAAGTCTTAGCAAATTTAAAGACTGAGATCATACCAAGTGTCTTTTTCTGACTTCAATGGTATGAAACTAGAAATCAATGACAAGAAAGCTGGAAAACCTACAGGTATGTGGAAATTAAACTGCATAGTGTTGAACAACCAGCAGGTCAATGGAAAAATTAAAGAAAAATGCAAAACACCTCAAAACAATCGAAAAGAGAAACAACATACCAAACCCAGGGGATGCTACAAAAGTAGTTCTGTGAAAGAAGTTTATAGCAATAAACGCATATATTAAGAAAATAGAAAGATCTCAAACAACCTAACTTTACACCATAAGGAAGGAGAAAAAGAAAAACTAAGTCCAAAGTAAGCAGAAGGAAGGAAATAACTAAGATCAGAGCAAAAATAAATGCCCAAGAGACCAGAAAAAACAGTATCAACAAAACTAAGTTTTTTCAAAAAGATAAAATTGACAGACCTTTACCTACTGAGAAAAAAAGGTCAAAAAAATCAGAAAAGAGGAGACATTACACCTGATACTACGAAAATACGAAAGATTATAAGCAATTACTATGAACAATTAAATGTCAACAGTGAAATAAATTCTTAAAAAAGACAATTTACCAAGATTAAATAATGATTAAAAAATCTGAACAGACCGATAGCCAATAAAGAGATTAAAACAGTAATCAAAAACCTCCCGATAAAGAAAACCTGAAGACTGGATGGCTTCACTGACAAATTCTACCAAACATTTAAAGAAAAATTAAAACAGCAATCACTGTCAAACTCTTTTCAAAACATAGAAAAGAAGGGAATACTTCAAACTCATTTTATGGGGCCAGCATGACCCTGATATCAAAGCCAAATAAGGACACTACAAAAAAGAAAACTATAGACTAATATCCCTGATAAATGTAGATACAAAAGTTCTCAACAATATAAGCAATCTATTCAACAACACATTTAAAGAGTTACGGGGGCGGGGGGTGGGGGGCGCCTGGGTGGCTCAGTTGGTTAAGCGGCAGACTTCGGCTCAGGTCATGATCTGGCGGTCCGTGAGTTCGAGCCCTGCGTTGGGCTCTGTGCTGACAGCTCAGAGCCTGGAGCCTGTTTCAGATTCTGTGTCTCCCTCTCTCTGACCCTCCCCTGTTCATGCTCTGTCTCTCCCTGTCTCAAAAATAAATAAAACGTTAAAAAAATTAAAAAAAAAAAAAGAGTTACAGGGGCACCTGGGTGGCTTAGTCAATTAAGTGTCTGTCTCTCGACTTCCCCTCAGGTCATGATCTCACAGTTTGTGGGTTCAAGCCCTGCAATCAGTTTTGCACTGCCAATGCAGACCCTGCTGGGAATTCTCTCTCCTCTCTCTGCCCATCTCCAGTCACACTCGCTGTCTCTTAAAAAAATAAATTTAAAAAAAATAAATAAAAAGATCATACACCATGACCAAGTGGGATTTATCCCTGGGGTGCAAAGATGGTTCAACACATGCAAAGCAATAAATATGTTACACTACATTGATAGAAAGATAAAAATCTTACGATCACCTGAAAATATGTAGAAAAAGGATTTGAGGGGCGCCTGGGTGGCTCAGTCGGTTGAGCACCTGACTTCAGCTTGGGTCATGATCTCACAGTCTGTGAGTTTGAGCCCCGCGTCGGGCTCTGTGCTGACAGCTCAGAGCCCAGGGCCTGTTTCAGATTCTGTGTCTCCCTCTCTCTGACCCTCCCCCATTCATGCTCTGTCTCTCTCTGTCTCAAAATAAATAAATGTTAAAAAAAATTAAAAAAAAAAAGAAAAAGCATTTGACAAAACACAATGTCCTTTTATGATAAAAGTGATCAACAAACTGGGCGTAGAAGCAACATACTTCAATGTAATAAAGGTCATATATGACAAGCCCACAGCTAACATCATATTCAACAGTGAAAGACTGAGAGCTTTTTCTCTAAGATCAGGAAGATGACAAAGGGTACCAACTCTTACCCTCAGGAAGATGACAAAGGGTACCAACTCTAAGATCAGGAAGATGACAAACAGTACCAACTCAACACTTTCATTCAACACAGTACTGGAAGTCAGCTAAAGCTACAACTTTCCAAATTCGAGAGGAAATAGTAATATTGTTGTTATTTACAGATGACTTAATCTTATGTATAGAAAACTCTAAAGACTCAACAACAACAACAAAAACATTAGAAATAATCAGCTAGGGGGCACCTGGATAGCTTAATCGGTTAGCATCTGACTCTTGGTTTCAACTCAGGTCATGAGATCATGCTGTCAGCACAGAGCCTGCTTGGGATTCTCTCTCTCTGCCCCTCCACTGCTTACTCTCTCTCTCTTCCTCTCTTTCTCACTCTCAAAATAAACAAAATTAAAAAAAAAAGATAACAAGCAAGTTCAGTAAATTCACAAGATGTGAAATTAGCATCTAAAAGTCAGTTGCAATTCTGTAAGCTATTTTTCAGATGTTTTGTCATTAAAGAAAACTATCCCATTCTAATAACATCAAAACAATAAAATACTCAGGAATAAATTTTTTTTATGTTTATTTATTTTTGAAAGAGAGACAGAGTACAAGAGGGGGATGGGGCAGAAAGAGAGGGAGACAGAATCTGAAACGGGCTCCAGGCTCTGAATTGTCAGCACAGAGCCTGACGCAGGACTCGAACTCACGAACTGTGAGATCATGACCTGAGCCGAGGTCAGACACTCAACAGACTGAGCCACCCAGGCGCCCCAGAAATAAATTTAATCAAGGAAGTGAAAGATTTGTACAATGAATATTATGAAATTTTGATGAAAAAAATTGAAGAATACAAAAACAAATAGGAAAAAATTCCACGTTCATGGATCAGAAAAATAAATACTGTTAAAATGTGCATACTCTTTCAAGCCTTCTATACAGTCAATGAAATCCCTATCAAAATTCCAATAAGCATTTTTATAAAAACAGAAAAATAATCCTCAAACTTTTATGAAACCACAGAAGACCCTGAATAGCCAAACCAATCATGAGAAAGAAAAGTCTAGAGGCATCACACTTCCAGATTTTAAATTACGTTACAAAGCTACAGTAATCAAAACAGTATGGTTCTAATAAAAAATAGACACATAGACAAATGTAACAAAATCAAGAACCCAGAAAAAAACCCCTGCATTTACAGTCAAAATATTTGACAAGGATATCAAGAAACTTAATGAGGAAAGGATAGTCTCTTCAACAAATGGGGAAACTTGATAGCCAAATGCAGGAAAATGAAATTCAACCCCTTTCTTTTTTTTTTTTTTTTTTAATTTTTTTTTTCAACATTTATTTATTTTTGGGCAGAGAGAGACAGAGCATGAACGGGGGAGGGGCAGAGAGAGACGGAGACACAGAATCGGAAACAGGCTCCAGGCTCCGAGCCATCAGCCCAGAGCCTGACGCGGGGCTCGAACTCGCGGACCGCGAGATCGTGACCTGGCTGAAGTCGGACGCTTAACCGACTGCGCCACCCAGGCGCCCCTCAACCCCTTTCTTATACCACTCACAAAAATTAATTGAAAATGGATTAAAGACATAAACATAAAACCGGATACTACCAAATTCCTAAAAGAAAACACAGAAAACAATCTTGACATTGGACTTGGCAGTGCTATTTCTTAGATGTGACATTAGAAGCACAAGCAACAAAAGCAAAAAACAACGGGTACTGTATCAAACTAAAAATCTTCTGCAGAGCAAAAGAAAAAGCAAACAAACAAAAGGCAACGTGCCAAAAGGGAGAAAATTTTGTGAAACATCTCAGATCAGGGGTCACTATATAAAATATATTAAAATTTCATACAACTCAGGGGGTGCCTGGGTGGCTCAGTCCAACTCTTGATATTGGTTGAGGTCATGATCTCACGGTTCATGGGTTCAAGCCCTGCGTTGGGTTCCCCACAGTCTGCTTGAGATTCTTTCTCTCTGTCTCTCCCAAAATAAAGACACCTAAAAAAATTTTGATACAAATAGCAAAAAAAAAAAAAAGTCTAACAACTGGGGACAAGAAACAGATATTTTTTCCAAAAAAGACATCCAAACGACCAACAGTTGCATGAAAAGGTGCTTAACATTACTAATCATCAGAGAAATGCAAATCAACATCATAATAAGATATCACCTCATACCTGTTAGAATGACTATCATCAAAAAGACAAGAGATGACAAGTATTGATTGGCAAGGTTGTGGAAGGAAGGAAGCCCTTATATACAATTTATAGGAATGCAAATTGGTTCAGCCACTATGGAAAACAGTATAGAGTTTCCTCAAAAAAATTAAAAATACAACTGCTATATGATCCAGCAATTCTACTTTTGGGTATATATCCAAAGGAAATGAAAACAGGATATTAAAGAGCTATGTGCACTCCCATGTTTATTGTAGCATTATTCACAATAGCCAAGATATGGAAACAACCTAGTGGCTATCAATGGATGAATGAATAAGGGAGATGTCATACACATACACACACACACACACACAGGAATGTTATTCATTCATGAAAACGAAGGAATTCCTACCATTTGTGACAACATGGATGGAGCTTGAGGGCATTATACCAAGGGAAATAAGTCAGAGAAAAACAAATACTGTATGATGTCACTTATATATGGAATCTAAAAAAGCCAAATTCATAGAAGCAGAGAGTAGAATGTATTACCAGTTAAGAGATGATGTCCTAGAAATCTAATGCACATATTGTGATTATAGTTAACAGTACTGTATTATATACTTGAAAACTGCTAAGAGAGTAGCTATTAAATGTTCTTGCCACACACAAAAAAATGATAATTATATGGCATGTTAGATAGGGGTATTAGCTAACAGTCCAGTGGTAAATCATGTTACAATATATAAATGTGTCACATCAACATACTACATATCTTAAACTTATACAGAGTTATATATCAATTATATCTCAATAACTTTTAAAAATCATTCACTACCTTAAATATATGCAATTTTTATCAAGTATACTTCAATAAAGCTGGAAAAAATAGTAAAAATTTTAAAAATATTTTAATATATGGCAACATCACCAGAATGATGTCACAGAGAAACATCTAACATGCTTAGATTACACGGTCACCCAGCAAATATTATGTATCAATTATATAACCAGGCGCTTTGTAAGGTACAGTGTATTTGGGTGTCTCAGTTGGCTTTTTTTTTTTTTTCAAAATCACTCTTATGTTGTACATTATGTAACTGCCATCATTCCGTGTATGTTGTACATAATTGTTTTATGGGATGTTAAAATTAAACTGAATCTCAAGAGTAATCTATTATTACCATCCAGAAATTCCTAAAATTCCCCCACATTACATAATTGCTAACAGTGAGAGCATGGCAGAGCTCCTTGTTTGTTTTTAATTTTAATGCACTAAATTTTTTTGCAATATGCTTTCTAAAGTAGACTGGAGAGAAAAATAAAATTTTACAAGCTTTCTTTAGAACATCATCCTACAGAAAAGCAAATCCATTTGCCATGGTACTCCCCAAATGATACCTATTTCCTGTAATTTCACCAAAGGACCAAGCCAGATGAAAGACACAAAAAAAGAATGAGCAGCAGTGAATGAAGAGGAGTTGCAGAATTCTTAATTTTGATGGTGAGTATGGCCTTCACATGATGATGATAGTAAAAGACCAGTTGATCATACTGAGAATTGGCAAGAAATCACACCGTATTTTTATACAAGTTCTGATGAAAGTGGAAAAAAAATCCAAGTGAAAATTAATTCAATTCTAATGCACAGATAGCAGCAGTAGCCATCTGTTCCTTACCTACCAAATTTTACTCACCCATCTGATGGCAGTGCTGCACTTTCCCTTGCAGAAACACTTCCTAGCGATTCTCTGTTCACGTTGTTCAGATGGGGTTAACTCCACTCCCAGAGCCAGCGTTGGGCAGGTGACAAAGAGCTACCCATCAGTCACATGTTCTTGGCCTTCACTGTTGGTTCAGAAATGTACACATTCTTAAAATTTTTGCTGGAGGAAAAGCAGAAGAGAGGACTTCTTGCCCGCTCCATCTTGAAACTGGGAGGCCACCAGGTAGAAGTAGGCCACCTAAGAGTAAAAGCAGAACTGAGAGATGGAGTAGGAGAGTGGCCCAGATGAAATCAAGTACGTGGATCCAGCTGAGACTGACGCGAACCTATCCCTGGACTTTTTGGCTATAGAACCCAAAAGGTTTTGCCTTTTTAAAGCCAGTTTTCTGTCACTTGCAACCATAAATGTCTTCACTGATTTAACTTGCATTCTTCACCCCTGTTAAGTCTGTGCATTGCTCCCATTCTCTGTCCCATTGGCTCTAAACCCAGCCTATTCTGGAGGTGCTTGGGTGGCTCAGTCAGTTAAGCATTCGACTCTTGATTTCAGCTCAGGTCATGATCTCATGGCTGGTGAGTTTGAGCTCCATGCCTGGCTGTGTGCTGGTGGCCTAGAGACTCCACAAAATAAACACTTGAACCTAGCCTATTCTGTCCTAAACTCAAATTAGGACTAAGATAATGGTATACTCCTACAGCACAAAGCTTCCTTCAAAATAAGATCATATCTTTTTTATTTGTTTAATGTTTTATTTATTTTTGAGAAAGAGAGAAACAAAGTGTGAGTGGGGGAGGGGCAGAGAGAGAGGGAGACACAGAATTTGAAGCAGGCTCCAGGCTCTGAGTCGTCAGCACAGAGCTGGACACAGGGCTTGAACTTGTGAACCACGAGATCATGACCTGAGCCTTAGTCAGATGCTTAACCGACTGAGCCACCCAGGTGGCCCTTAATTTTTTTTAATTATTTTTTTATGTTTTGAGAGAGAGTTATACCCTTTTCCAAAGGGTAAGTTGTGTATCTGCAGGAAGAAGAGCTTCTAATTCTCACAAATCCTCTGCTTGATGCCCTTTGATTAAAAATCTTGTTTATTCACCTGAAATATATATTTCTATAAATCAGAGTGCATGCCACTCTGATTAAACTTGCAACTCAGAATCTCCATGGACATATCACTCCTGCCCCAGGAAAGTAGTTCAAAGGCCCAACCAGTCACCATCACCAGGAGTGCCTTAGAGAGCATGTAACTTAGTGATTGTTCCATAGACTCTAGGTTCAAATCCTAGTTCACCACTTGCTAGCTGAGAGACCCTGAACAAGTCACTTAAATTCTTTGCTAAGTTTCCTCATCTGTAAAATAAGGACCTTCTCCATGCAATTGTAACAATTATATAAGATAACGGATGTAAAGGGCTTAGACCGCTGCAAAGTAACACTGTAGACCTACAAAAAAAAAAAAAAAAAAAGGTCAACCATTATGGTTTTGATCATTTGAGGGATCACAAGGTTGCCTGAACAGAGGTCTGACTGTGGACTGAAACACACGTACACACTCTCCCCACCCTGTACCCTGCCTCATCACAAAGAACACTATCAGCCTGGGGCAGAACTGGGTGAATGATTAAAAAGTGTCACCTTGGGGCACCTGGGTGGCTCAGTCGGTTGGGCGGCCGACTTCGGCTCAGGTCATGATCTTGCGGTCCGTGAGTTCGAGCCCCGCATCGGGCTCTGTGCTGACAGCACGGAGCCCGGAGCCTGTTTCAGATTCTGTGTCTCCCTCTCTCTCTCTGACCCTCCCCTGTTCATGCTCTGTCTCTCTCTGTCTCAAAAATAAATAAACATTAAAAAAAATTAAAAAAAAAAAGTGTCACCTTCTGGTAAAGAGATAAAAACAGTGTGGTGCTTGGCTTTCGATAGGGAATAAAGGGAAAGTGAAGCCCTTTACTATGACTGCAAGCGAGAATTAGGGATAATCTAGTCCAGAGAGATAGGACATCTGTCCAGAGAGATACAGTATTCCTTTTAGTATGTCTGCCTACCTTTCTCTAACACCAGCTCATTCCGTGCATATGTATACAGTGCAGAAAATAGACACTTTTCCACATCAGTGGGTTTTAAGCTCCCTGGTGTGAAAACTTTGTTCCCTGAAGTATCTATAACCTATAAGACCAAGTGGCACATGGTAAGCTCTCAATGAGCATTTGTTTAATGAGTGGATCTGATCATTTCCCTCTTACGCAGCTGTTGAAAACATGGGTGAAAAATTTCAGACCCTGGGCCAATCAGATTCCCACTTGCAGGAATTAGTATTCAGGTTTGGGAGAGAATAGATTCAGGAACAGTCAGCCCTGGCTTTGTAACAGGATATAAAATCTGAGGCTAAGGGCACCGTTGAATGATGGGGGAGGTGGCGTGGGCAAACAGGGCAGGGGCAACTGGCCGAGGAGGGGAGGGGGGTAGAAATGAAGTAAATATGCATAAAAAAAATACAGAGACAAAAGAACCTTGCAACCCTGGAGAGAGAGATATAGAGCTGGAAAGACTAGCTACCTTAGGTCTGCATTTCCAATGCCTGATTCCTGTATTTCCAGTTTCTGATTCTTCACAAAACTCAGCTTTATTCCCCTCCCTAGGACTTTAGGGCATATTCCTGTGTCCTCCTTTTGAGTCCCCCCCCCCCCTTATCTAGTCTACATCCATGTGAACTGGTTTCAGTTTGTACAATCAGATAACCTCTAAAACACTAGGAATTTGCCAAGGTGAGCAAAGAAAGATGAAAATGTTTGGATCTGATTCGAAGCTAGGAACATTTAGTAACTCTCAACTGAAATATTATAATGGCTTTGGAGCCCATACCTAATTTACATAATGAGGTAAATGTTTACTTAGACTCATCCCCTAAGAGTCATCGCTGCCTTTCTAAAGAATTCAGAAGGCTGTTACAGATTCAAAGAGCTTTTCCTCCCTAGTGCCTAATCTATCTGTTGTACTAAAAGTGAATATGCCAAAAAACGTTTTGACAAAAGTGAAATGCAATATTTAGAACTTCCCATTAATTTAAATAATTTAAGAGTTTTTATTCAGGAGGCTGGATAACTGTTTTCAGAATATGTAATTTGATTCTCTTAGGAGAACAGTTACCCTCAGGGTTTTTTCACCATAATCTGTAGAATTCTGAAAGAATTTTGTTTTCCTCCCTTTTCAGTTGTGGGACAATAAGCTGATTGACTCTGTGGATAGGACGTGGAATACCTTGGAAATTCTGATCTTCTGCCCAACACTTGCCCCATCCACAACGCTCTCCATTTTGCCTCATGGCAACTGCATCCTTCCAATTTGCTCTGGCTAAAAACCCAAGGCATCTTTAACTCCACTCTTTTCCTTCCACTCTGTTATGGGCTGCATTGTCCCAAAATGACTGTTATGGGCTGCATTGTTCCAAAAGATTGTCCCCAAAGATATTGAAGTCCTATCCCCAATACCTCAACATGTGAGATTATTTGGAAATAAGGTTGTTGGAGATGTAATTCATTAAGAGGATGTCGTGTCGCAATAGGGAGGGCCCTTAACCCAAGATGACTCGTGCCCATAGAGGCGGAAAGGAAACACAAGCACAGATGAAGAGCACCACATAATAGAGGGCCACAGCTGCCGGCCAAGGAGTGCCAAGGACAGCTGTCACGCAACCAGAAATCAAGAAAAGACAAGGAAGGATTGTCGCCTATGCCTTTCAGAGGGAGTATGACCTTGTCAACACTTTGATTTCAGACTTCAAGCCTCTAGAACTGGGAGACAAATTTTTGTCATTTTACACCACCCAGTTTGTAGTATTTACCTTTTTATGGCAACTCTAACTAATGTAAACCTACATCCAGTTGGCAAGCAAATATCCTCGGCCCTACCTTTAGCATCCACCCAGGATAAGGCTACTTCTCACCACATCTAAACTGGTCTCCCAGTGAAAGTCTATTCTCAACATGGAAGCCAGGGTGATGCTTTTAACACCTACATCAAAGGAAGTTACTTTCTGCTCTGCCTGCAGTGCCTCTTTGAGTAAAGTCCAGAGCCCCCAAACTATTCTAGGTCTTCTTATGCCAACATCTGTCCAGTGAGTTCTCCCTCTACCTAGGATCAGTCTCCCTTCCCCCGACCTTTCCACTCGCTCTCATTTAGCCACACTGACCTCCCTGCTGTTCCTTGAATAGATCATGCAGCCTCCACCTCAGAGTCTTTGTACTGGCTGTCCAGTCTCCCCTCTGCCTAGAGCACTCCTATTCCTGCCTTATAGGTCCTTCAAATCTCTGCTCAAATGTCATCTTCTAGAACGGTCCACTTTGACCAGTCCATTTAAAATTACTCTCTGGGGGCACCTGGGTGGCTCAATTGGTTGAGCATCTGACTCTTGATTTCAGCTCAGGTCATGATCCCAGGATCCCGGGTTCAAACCCCATGTCAGGCTCAGCACTGGATGTGGAACTGATTCTCTCTCTCTCTCTCTCTCTCTCTCTGCCCCTCTCCCCTGCTCACACCCTCTCTCTAAAATTTAAAAAAAAAAAATTCCAACATCACCCATATTCTCAACCACCCTTGCCCATGTAGCCTTTTTCATAGCACTTTTTAGTAAATCATAGAACTTATGTGTTAAATGTTTACTGTTCATCTTCAGTCTCCACCTCCTCAGAAGAATTTAAGAGCAGTACAAGTGTTTGTCTTTTTTATTCTTAAGTGTACCCCAAACATCGATCTAGTAGGCTCTTGATAAATACCTGCTGCAGAGAGGACCACCAAAAGGAGACCTCAGCTACAGCACAGCTCAGCCCTGCACTGGGCAAATCAGTGGTGTGCTGGCACTTCCCCTCTCCAGCCTGCCCCTCTTCCCAGCTCCCTGTTTGGGGATATCACTTTGGTAGCTTGGAATCAGCCGTGGTGGAAATATTCATACCACAAAAATTGACAAGCCCTACTAATCAGGCCTTTGTTTTTCCTTCTTCCTTCAGGAGAATTGTTAAACATGTGCCAGCACATCACCACTGCTAACACTGTGAAAACTGTTACAAGGACAATGGAGTTTTGGCTGTGAGACCAACTGATAAATCAGAATTTATCTCATTTGGCTTGCTTTACTCATCAGAAGCTAAATACTATTGAAAGTAAATTCCATGCCCTCACCAGGATTGATGGGACCATGTTTATCTAGTGTGATCCTTACCAAAAAGAGCAGTGGATTAAATAGTGTCATGATCAAACAATGTATTATGGCCACTACTACTGAATCTATATTGAGGACACAAATAAATGTGGATAGATCATCCATTGAAATAATGTCTCAGTTTCACTCTGTTGCTGAATTTAATAGCACAATTATTAACTTGGTGTTAAACTTCAGTTTAATTGAAGAAATGCTTGACAAGGCCCAAGCATTGTAATAAAAAATGATGACACTAAAGTAAATAAGATAGGACCTTAGTTCTCAAGGTGTCCAAAGTCTAGCAGGAGAAAATGGCACCAATATTATATGGCAGGAACTAAAGAAGATATATAGATATATAGATATATAGATATAGATATAGATATAGATATAGATATAGATATAGATATCTGAGCCTTCAAGAGACAGAGACCTACAAATAATCAAGATGATTTTTGCCATCATTTAATTTTTTTTGCTATTTTTTTGAGTATCAACACAATATAGCAAAACACAAGCCTGGTGATGACAATTTGGATACAATGCAATCGGTCATTGGGCCCTGCCTTCTACCCACCCTGAAAGGGGTCAGGCTAATGTTCATATGTTCTGAGTGGTGATGGAGAAATAGAGGGGAAGGTAAAGTAGGACAAGGTCAGGGAAAGATGGCCACACCGTCTCAGGTGACAAGGCAGAGGCTGTTGGTTCTGCAGGACTCCGGCTCTATGTTTCAGAATCAGTCCAAAGGAAGCAAAACATCAACTAACCAGGAGATTCCTGGAAATCCCAGCCACGCACAGGACCCAGAATTAAGGGGATCATGTATTCAGCTGTTGGGATCATCCTGGTTCACCCCCATTATCCTAATATTGGTCAAGTTTAACATTTGTCCCAGGTAAGAGTAGACCAGTTCAGATGCTAAATAATTGTCCTGATACTAAGAGCAGACATATGCCATCAGATGGCACCAAACGAAACAGTACCTTGGGATTCCAAACCAGGTAGCCTAGTCATCTCTTTAACTTTGCAGTAACAGGAAGCTATATTTTATTCCAGTCCAAAACCCCACCTATTCTGGAATTTGGAACATATCATGGGTGCCTTTTTGTAATTTGTGTTTTCCTTCCTCCACTCTTTCATCCTTCACCTGATAACACCTCTCCTCTCTGTAAGAAATATATTCACACACCCTCACTGTGACCCAGCCCCAGAAGTGGCACGTGACAAAGGACTGGCTGGCATTCTCAACTCCAGATCTTTTCCCCATAAGCCTAAAAACAGTGGGCCATTTTTCTGGCCTTGTCTAAAGATCCTGCCTGAGAATAAAGCCAATAAGCATATGTGAGGCACGATGCAAAGGAGTGGAAGGAGTTACAGAAGTAAGCTGGAACTAGCTGATAATAGAGCTTTTAAGTCAGGTTTTCAAAAAACTGAACCTTATTTATGGTTCCACATCTTCTGAAGAACCTCACTCTGAAAGAGATACTACATAGTTCTCAAAACTGTCCCTCTCCAGGGGTACCTGGGTGGCTCAGTTCGTTAACCACCCAACTCTTGGTTTCAGCTCAAATCATGATCTCACAGTTTGGAAGTTTGAGCTCCATATCGGGCTCCACACTGACAGCACAGAGCCTACTTGGGATTCATTCTCTCGCTCAAAATAAATAAACTTTAAAAAGAAAAAAATAACCTGTCCCCCTCCTAACCCATTTCCATGGCTACTGCCTCTCATTTCAGGCCACCATGATCTCTCACCCAGACAACCACAAATCTCCTAAATGGGTTACCCATCTCCGTAATAGGCCAACTTATAAGATATCAGAAAGCTTATTGTATGTAAGTTCGGCTTAAACTCACCTATCATGAATAGTTGAGATAAAAGGCTTATGTAGTTCCCTATTAAAGTTATCAGTGGGGCGCCTGGGTGGCGCAGTCGGTTAAGCCTCCGACTTCAGCCAGGTCACGATCTCGCGGCCCGTGAGTTCGAGCCCCGCGTCGGGCTCTGGGCTGATGGCTCAGAGCCTGGAGCCTGTTTCCGATTCTGTGTCTCCCTCTCTCTCTGCCCCTCCCCCGTTCATGCTCTGTCTCTCTCTGTCCCAAAAATAAACGTTGAAATAACCCTTTAAAAAAAAAAAAAATAAAAAAAAAAAAAAAAATAAAGTTATCAGTAATTAGTAACCACCCTATCTCACTTCTGTGACCTCCCCTGCTTACTAAATAGATAACTCAGGATGCAAAATGCTCCCCCACCCCCTCTACCAAGATCTGGCCTAGGCAAGACCAACGTGTAAAAAGCCATGTACTCACTGCCCTACAGCATCTCAGGTGTCTAACTATGATTGGTCATTTTAAACCCTCTTAGGACAAAGACCTTTAAAATTTATAGGTTCCTGCCAAAACTAATGCCTGTGTATCACAATATATTTGGCTACCATGAAATGCTGTAGATTGTAATTGGTTAACCAAATAATGATGTGTTCTGACTTGCTAAAATCCATACAAGCCCACTGCTGCCTTTGTTAGGGACCATGCTCTGCACTTTTCTCCTTAAGATCAGGAGATCGGGTTTGGCCCGGCCGTGAATAAAATCTTGCCTCGCTTCTATTCGGCGTCTGGTGGTTTTTTTCGATATCACCCTGTTTCAATCTCCAGGGTCCACCCCCTACCCTTACATGTCCTCCCACACTCCTCAGAGTTAGCAAAGCAATTGATTCAAAATTCAAATGTTATCGCATTACTTTCCACAGTGGTTCTGCATTGCCTACAGGGTCAAATGGAGGTCAAGACCTACAAAGACTCACAGAGCAGACTCCTGCCTACCTGCTCAAACATACCAGCCTCCTCCATAACCACCCTCCATTTGTTCTCTAAACCCCAGCTCTACACAACATTCTACTCTGAAGCCTTCTGTGCTTCAGTGCCCTGCACAACTACTCCAGCTGCATTTCCTGTCTCAGTGTTGGAACTACCTCTTCTATGAAGCCCTGCAACTTCCAAGACACCCTAAGATGGAACTTAGCATGTCTGTCCACCTGTCACACTTTATTGCCTTATTGGTCAAGGTGTCTTCCCGTAGCATTAGACCCAAGCCTTTTGAAGAGTTGCTGCTCCCTGAGACTACTTTTCCCTCTTGACCTTCAGCCCATTTCACCGCTAATCTTCCATCCTCCCCCCACCCCCCAGGAGTTTCTCTTCACTCTGGTCTCCTCAGCCCTCCTTCAGGAAAATATTTAGCAAGCCTAGGTGGTAATGAGAGCAAAAGAATGCATCTTGAATCTGTGAGGGAGCGGTTGTTAATCTTTTCTTCTACCAGAACAGAACAATTACTGTGACAGAATTTCCCCATATCATTTCCGTGGCTCTAGGATATGTCATTTGCTTTACAAAAACACTTCCTTTCAGCCCTTCAATACCCAGCAGAATATAACTGAAGTAAGTGTCATCAAACGATGCTGAGAGGCATTTTCCCAAATAGATTTATCTGTTTCATGTTGGGCCGTTGCAGATGTTGAAATTAAGTGAAAGTGTAAAAGTAATTAATTCTTTGCAGCTAGGTTTAATTCCATGCTATAAATGAGTCTTTGATTGTAGTAACAACCAACCACACTATTTTCTTAGTCAAAAAAGAGTTTCCAACATCGGTTTACATCAGAATCCCCTTTTCCTTCTGAGTTTTATCAGAATTGTATTTTTTGTTGTGAAAGAAATGGTTTTTGGTCAGGGTTATGGAGATGTAATTTATACACAGTAAAATTCATCAAACTGAGGTGTATGAAAGTAAGCAATGAATACAATTCTGCAACAACCACATAAGATAATCTTTCCATCACCCCAAAAGGTTTTATTTTAAATTTATTTTTTGGGAGAGTGCAAGCGGGGGAGGGGCAGAGAGCATAAGACAGAGGATAAGATGGGAATGGAAACTGGTGCAGCCGCTCTGGAAAACAGTGTGGAGGTTCCTCAAAAACTTAAAAATAGACCTACCCTATGACCCAGCAATAGCACTGCTAGGAATTTACCCAAGGGATACAGGGGTGCTGATGCATAGGGGCACTTGTACCCCAATGTTTATAGCAGCACTTTCAACAATAGCCAAATTATGGAAAGAGCCTAAATGTCCATCAACTGATGAATGGATGAAGAAATTGTGGTTTATATACACAATGGAATACTACGTGGCAATGAGAAAGAATGAAATATGGCCTTATGTAGCAACGTGGATGGAACTGGAGAGTTATGCTAAGTGAAATAAGTCACACAAAGAAAGACAGATACCATATGTTTTCACTTTTATGTGGATCCTGAGAAACTTAACAGAAGACCACGGGGGAGGGGAAGGGGGAAAAAAAAAAGTTAGGGAGGGAGACAAACCATAAGAGACTCTTAAAAACTGAGAACAAACTGAGGGTTTGTGGGGTTGGGAGGGAGGGGAGGGTGGGTGAGGGGTACTGAGGAGGGCACCTGTTGGGATGAGCACTGGGTGTTGTATGGAAGCCAATTTGACAATAAATTTCATATTAAAAAAAAAGAAAAAAAGAGGATATGAAGTAGGCTCTGCGCTGACAGGCTGACAGCAGTGAACCCGATGCAGGTATGTTGGGCTCAAACTTCAAACTGAGAGATCATGACCTGAGCAGAAGTGAGATGTTCCACTGACTGAGGCACCCAGGTGCCTCCACCCCACAATGTTTCCTGTACCCCTTTGTCATTTATCTCCCCTCACTCCCAGCCCCAATGATCAGCCAGTGATCGGTTCCTGTCCCTATAATTTTGCTTATTCCAAAATGTCATGTAAATGAAATCATAAAGTTTGTAGCCTTTTTATTCTGGATTCTTTCACCTAGAACAATTATTATTTTGATATTTATTCCTGTCACTACCTGTATCAGGAACTGATTTCTTTTTGTCGCTGAATAATATTCCATCCTGTGGATGTAACAGAAGGTTCATCCGTTCACCTGTAGATACTTTGTTTCCAGTTTTTAGTGCTAGGAATAAAGCTGCTATAAATATTTGCATATAAGATAGTGTGACAATATATATCTATTTATCTTCAGTAAATACTTAAGTGAATGTTTAACTTTACCAGCAACTGCCCAACTGTTTTCCAAACTAGCTGTACCATTTTGCTTTCCCACCAGCAAGGTATGAGAGCTCCTGTTACAGAGCTCCACATCCTTGCCAGTTTCGTTTTTTGGTTTAATGATTTTAATAAGTGTGTTGTGGTACCTCACTGTGGTTTTGAACTTTATTAGTTTTAATCCTTTGATTGGAATACTACTGAAGCCAGTAAGTCTAGAGATCTAGAGAGAAAATACTGCTATTAGTACAGGAAGTGGTTCCCAGTTGTAATTATGGGACCTGAAGAAAGCACTTGAAATGCTAAACAAATTTGAACCACTGATCATATTTCTTATTTTGTTACTGAGAAGGACTATGCTCTTCTCCCATAGGAAAATTACCAACCATTGTTTTATAGCATGTCAACATTTGTAAATAAAAGCAACAAATACTTACTGGAACCATATTTTATACAAAGCTATATGTGTAAGTCATTACTTGTTTGGTCCCCAATATCCATTCTTCTCTGTTTTCTTAGTTAGACCTGGGTATGGGGCTAACTGGAATCAAGATTACATTTTCAGTTTCCCTTACAACCAACTGTGGGCACATGTTGTGAAAGGGTCACGTGGCAACTTCTAGGAACCTCCCTTAAATATAGTTGGCATGAAGCCATTGTTCTCTTCCTACTTTGTTCCTTCCTCCTGACAGCGAAAGCTAAAGAAACCACCTTGACAGTGAGGCCATGCACAGAGAAGCAAGAAGATGAAGCAGCCTGAGTTCCTGAGAATTTTGTAGATCACACCAGCTCTGGACCATCTACCTCGGGACTCTTATAGGAGATAAATAAATTTGTGTCTTGTTGTGGTAGATTGAAAATGTGTCCCCAGTTCTTCACTTCATTATCCATATCCTTTTCATCATCGTGGGCTGAGTGTACTGTGCACCCTCTGACTTTGGGCTCAGCCAGTGTAACCACTTCATAGGTAGAATAGTGTGCTGGTTCTGAGCCTGACCCTATGAGGCTCAGCATTTCTGTTTGCCATTTTGTGCACCTTCCTTTACCAAAAGAATAGTCCTGGTTAGCCTGCCCCTCTCCCTCCAATCCCTGGAGGAAGGAGACCATCCTAGGCAACCCACAGACCTTCATTGAGAAGCAGAGTTGCCTCAACTACCACAACTGGAGAAGTATCCAGTCAAGCTCAGCCTAGACCCACAAAATCATAGCCACTAATTGTAAACGATTATTGACTTAAACTGGTGAGTTTTGGCATGGTTATTTAGGAATACCTAATTGATACACTTGTTCAAGCTGTTGTCATTTTGCCTCGTTATTTAGAAACTAACCAAATCCTAATTATCTTATATTCCTTTGTGCCTGACTTAAAGTCCAAGCCCTCCAAGAGTATAAAATCAACATGGGAAAATAGGAACCAATAAAAATAGAACTACCCTTACGACCCAGCAATTGCACTACTAAGTATTTATCCAAGGGATATAGGTATGCTGTTTCGAAGGGACATATGCACCCCAATATTTATAGCAGCACTATCAATAACAGCCAAAGTATGGAAAGAGCCCAAATGTCCACTGATGGATGAATGGATAAAGATGTGGTGTATATATATATATATATATATATATATATACACACACACACACACACACATATACACACACACACACACACACACACACACAATGGAGTATTACTCGGCAATCAAAAAGAATGAAATCTTGCCATTTTCAGCCATGTGGATGGAACTGGAGGGTATTATGCTAAGTGAAATTAATCAGAGAAAAACAAATATCATATGACTTCACTCATATGAGGACTTTAAGAGACAAAATATGAACACAAGGGAAGGGAAACAAAAACAATATAAAAACAGGGAGGGAACAAAACATAAGAGACTCTTAAATATGGAAAATAAACAGAGGGTTACTGGAGGGGTTGTGGGAGGGAGGATGAGCTAAATGGGTAAGGGGCACTTACGAATCTACTCCTGAAATCATTGTTGCACTATAAGCTAACTAATTTGGATGTAAATTAAAATAAGTAATAAATTAAAAAATAAATAAAAATAAAATGAAGTATCAAGAATAAAATAGGAACCAAGTTAACTTAATGAGGAAAGTTGTAAAGGCTGCTGTAACAAATGGATATATCCATATAAAAAATTAAAAAAAGAAATTTGACCCTGTACTTCATACACAAAAATTAATTTGAGATGGATCATAGACCTAAACATAAAACCCAATGTTAAAATAAGTTTCTAGACCAAAGATGGAGCCACTCCTGCCCAGGGTGCCACACCCAGTGACATGAAGCTCAGATAACTTCCATGTCCCTATAAACCTTCTGCTTGACCCCATAACACCGTACATCCCGTCAACCAGTCCCCAGACACCAAGCCAACTCTGGACTCTACTTCTTTCCTTGATCCTTCTCACCCCAAACACGGTTGACTATGAGGCCCCAGCCAATCAGATATTTTTCTCTTCCTTGTTCTTTACTCTTTACCCTGTACAAGTCTTCTGTCTTCCGCCCCATCTTGCACTTCTCCAGAAGGAGACTGTCTGCTTCACGAAGTGTTGAAGTTTGTATCACCCAAACGGTTTTCTTTAATCATCTTTTAACACCAGAAACATGAAGGTCATATTTCCTACTCTAATTATACTGAGTGCTCACAACACGCTGCTTTGAAAAGAGGAATTTATAGAATTCACTAAATACTTACAGGCCAGGTGCTGAGAAACATTTTGGCGTGCATGATTCTATTTAATTCTCAAACATACTGTGGCCCCCTATCCCTCCACATTTGTAGGGGATAGCTACTTTTCTTTACCTAACATCCTTTCCCCTTATTTTGCTAATGGCGCCTGAGTTTCCTCGGAGGACCAACTTCTCTCTTACACTTACTCTGTGGTTTCTCCAGTGCTGGCCTCAGAATCTGGTTCCTCTAGCAAACATTTGAAATCCTGATGATGGTCCCAGTTCCTGGAACCGCCATCTCTAGGACTACTCTATTATTCTGCTTTTATCTAGATGGGTGGTTCCTAAATTTTAACATGCATAAGAATCACCTGGGGAGCTTATTGAAACAGAAGTTTCTGGACCCCACACCCAGAGATTTTTGATTGGTAGTTCTGGAGCAGGGTTTAGGATTTGCATTTCTAAAGAGCTCCCAGCTGATGCTAATGCAGCCAGTCAGAGGAGCTGAGAGCTTGCTAAAAATGCAAATTCTGGGCCCAACCCCAGACCCACTGAATCAGACTCTCTAAGGAAAGACCCAGAAATCTAAGTTTTAATAACATCTCCAAATGATTCTTGTGCAAACCAGTTTGAGATGCACTGTTCCATTAGTGCTCTTGAACCCTGGCTACATGGTAGAATCACTTGGGAAACTTTAAAAATATTCAGAAGCTCAGGCATCTCTCTTAGAGAGTCTCATTTGATTTTTGGAAACATCTCATTAGAGACAAGTTTGCAGCAAAGGGATGAGAAAAGCAGTTCTGAATCATAATGTTTTCCTTAGGAAGGAAAATAGGGCCCGTGTCTGTGCCTGCAGAAGTTGGGTGGGTGGAGAATGGGGGTAAGGGAACAAACACTTATTTTCTTAGATCATTAAGCAGCCTTCCAACATACAAGTTCTAATGGCTGCGTAGTATTCCATTATGACCTATGCACTTTCTATTGAACATACACTAAGTACCAGACACTGATTTATTTACAGTCTGTATCAACTCTGTTTTACCCACAAGAAATCTGAGGTGGAGAGAAGCTGCATTGATTGTTTGGACCTGGAACTGCCTGACTCCCATACCAGAGGTTCTCAATCTGGTTCCTCATGTGAGGCACACTGAAATTACACAAATGTGTAATTTCCCAGGTGGTGGACACGTGGAGGTTGGGGGAGGGTGTGATACTCAGAGCCTGGAAGCTCCTGCATGTTCCCCATACCTTGCCCTATGCACCTCTTCCATCTGACTGTTCCTGGGTACGCCCTTGTGTAATAAACCAGTAACCTGATATGTATGTATGTATGTATGTATGAATGAATGAATGAATGAATAAATAAATAAATAAATAAATAAATAAATAAATAAATAAATATCTGGATTCTACACCACACTAAAGGTATCTAAATCTCTTGGGGGAGGGGGTTTGGGGGTTGAGCATCTATTTGGGTTTCTTTTTTTACCCCAAATGACTCTGATGCACAGTAAGGATGAAGCATTCTGCTTCTCGTGTTGATGGTATCTATACCTATTTCTGACCACCTTTTCCCTTTTTCGCTTTAGCAGTGTCATTCTCTCCTCCCTCGTCTGTCACTTCACCAAAGTCTTTAAGGAAAGATTCAGATGGTCTAGAGTGTGTTCAGCCAGAATGTGGTAGGGACCAGATACATGATGATGGTCTGTGACATTCAGAGAGGCTCAAGTCCTTTCTCATTGCAGTGAGAAGTAGTGGGGGTGGTAAGGGCCGTCCTCCCAGGGGGTCAGAAGAGCGTGGGTATCAGTGCAAAGCATAAAGACACCATTGAAAGGACACTGAATCAGACAGTAATTTTGAGTGTGGTCTGATGATGGCCCCCTTACAATCAGTTGGTTTTGGTCAACAGAGACAGAAAGGAAAGACAGTGTACCTCTGCCCCCTGTGCATTAGCAATGCTCTCTGGGAAACAGAACTGTAGGATTGATGAGGGACCCAGCCAGTAGCCTTGCACTGTAACCACACTTGTTCTAAAAAAAAAAAAAAAAACGGGGCGCCTGGGTGGTGCAGTAGGTTAAGCGTCCGACTTCAGCCAGGTCACGATCTCACGGTCCGGGAGTTCGAGCCCCGCGTCAGGCTCTGGGCTGATGGCTCGGAGCCTGGAGCCTGTTTCCGATTCTGTGTCTCCCTCTCTCTCTGCCCCTCCCCCGTTCATGCTCTCTCTCTCTCTGTCCCAAAAATAAATAAAAATGTTAAAAAAAATGTGTTTTATGTGCAAGAGAGTGTATACATGTGCACATGCAAACAGTCTCAGTGCTCCCCATACACACACATTAGATTACCTCTATCAGAATAATTCATAAAGCAATGAAGAGAAAAGTAGTAAATAATGTTTAGAGGCAGATAAACTTAACAATATTTCAGTGTACATATTTTCCAACCAACATATTTCTAAACATTTCTTCCTTTTCTATTTCTTCCTTTTATTATTTATTATTTCTAAACATTTTCTTCCTTTTCACCAAAATGGACATTTGTTTTTCTTTTTTCCCTAACTGATGGCTATTTCCAAATTCCAAAGTGCTCAAGGAACAAAGTTCTGAGCAATGTGTGTCCTGTATTGGCAAGCTAAGTTAGATGGCCTTTATTTTGTCATACAGAAGCGAAATGGTGATACTGACAGTCATGTGTTAGGAAGCCTGGAGACCCTGGATACAGGTATAATAAACGAGTTCATTTCATCCAGTTCAATTTCATTCATTCATTTATTCACTCACCCATTCAACGTTTACTAAGTACCTAGGTGCCAGAAATTACGTCAAGCCCTACTAGAAAACAAGGGTAGAATAACAAAAAAGCTTTTGAGGGGTGCCTGGGTGGCTTAGTCAGTTAAGTGTCTGTCTCTTGATTTCAGCTCAGGTCATGATCTGAGGTCATGATCTCTGCTGGATGCAGAGCCTGCTTGAGATTCTCTCACCCTCTCTCTCGACCCCTCACCCACTTGCACACGTGCATTCTCTCTCTAAAAAATAAATAGATAGATAAATAAAAATTAATTAATTAGTTAGTTTTTAAAAAGGCTTTGGTGTTTAACCAAAGAAAGGCCTAGTAACAGATCTGAGTGTTTTAAGAAGTGGTGATGACACAGAAAAACCCAGAAGCTGTCAGCATCACGTCATGCTACCCACCTGACCCGCTCTCCGGGCTCACCACCATTTAAGAAACCACAAATGTGGACACTACATGCTAACAATAAACATGGGTCTTCTAAACTCCCCTGCCATTGCTTGACAGTTTCTTTTCATGCCTCTGCTCTTTCTGAATATGGAAAACTCTGTACGTGCCACTATATCTGTCATAACATCACATTGCTAAACGACATCCTGCTCATGTTGCTCACCATGTGAAAGTGTCACGTGTGGAAATCCAGTTTTGGAGATCAAAATATTTCATCACATAGGGATTTTCATTTTCACATCAAGTTGCACAAAACATCATTGTAAGATAGTTGTGCAAAGTAATGAGCATTTGGAAGACGTACCTTTTCAGCATTTGCTACCTGGAGAAAGGTTTAGATAATTTGTAACATTTTGGCAGCTGAAGGAACAGATGGCATCTTTCTGACCACATCAGGGAGAGGACAGTGAGCATTAGCCAGCTGGCAGAGAGCCACCTGAGATTAATTCATAGGAGAATCAGAAATGAAGCATTAGCACCCAAACAGCTTGTCAATAATTTTTTTCCTTGAAAGAAAATAGAAACATTCATACATTATCTTTTTTTCTTTAGCTGCCACTAAAAACATCTAAGGTGCAGGGGTATATTCTGTTCAATTCATTCAGGCACATGACTAATTCATGAATAACTAGGTAATATATACTTATGGTATATACTTTTTTCTTTTTTTGAGAAAGAGAGAGAGAACAGGCATGAGTAGGGGAGGGGCAGAAAGAGAGGGGAACAGAGGATCTGAAGCAGGCTCTGCACTGACAGCAGCGAGCCCAATGGGGGATTCAAACTCATGAACCAGCCTAAGTCAGGAGCTCAACCGACTAAGCCAGCCATGTGCCCCCCCCCATGGTGTATAATTTATTTGCTTTTATTTTATTTTTATTTATTTTGAGAGAGACATAGAGAACAAGCAGGGGAGGGACAGAGAGATGGAGAGAGAAAATCCCAACTAGGCTCCATGCTGCCAGCACAGAGGCTGATCCAGGGCTCGAACCCAGGAACTGCTAGAACATGACCTGAGCATAAATCAAGAGTCAGATGCTTGACTGTGTGAGCCACCCAGGCACCCCTCTATGGTATATACTTTTAAAAACATCTTTCTTGAGATATAATTCACATAGCACAATTCACCCATTTAAAGTATACAGGGGCTCCTGGATGGCTCAGTCAGTCTCTAGTTTTTGGTATTATGAATAATGCCACTATGAGTTTTTCTATGTAAGTTTTTGCATGGACATAGGTCTTCATTTCTCTTGGGTAATGCTTAGGAGTGGAATTGCTAGATACATGGTAGTTCTGTGTTTAATTGCCAGATGGTTTTTCAAAGCAGATGCACTATTTTACATTCCCACCAGCAATGAATGCAGGTTCCAATTTCTCCACATCTTTTTTTTTTTTAATTTTTAATGTTTATTTATTTATTTTGAGAGGGAGAGAGCATAAGCAGAGCAGGGGCAGAGACAGAGGGAGTGAGAATCCCAAGCAGGCTCTGTGCTGTCAGTGCAGAGCCTCAGGTGGGGCTCGATCCCATTAACTGTGAGATCATGACCTGAGCCAAAATCAAGAATCCGACACTTAAGCGACTGAGCCATCCAGGTGCCCCTCTCCACATCTTTGACAACACTTCTTATTTTTCTGTTTGCTTATAACCAGCGTGGTAGCTGTGAAATGGCATCTCACTTGCATTTGTCTTTTTACCTTTCTAATGATTTTATTAAGAAGGTTTTTTTGAAGGCAGAGAAAGGTTGTGAGACAGTATTTTATCACCTTTAAAGTCTATCTTAATATTTAGATATGATTATTTTTTGCCTGATCCTTCCTACCTCTCTTTGTAATAGTACCTATATTTTTCTTTGGGGAACCATCCTTTATCTAATCCCAGTCTATATAATTTGAATAGAGCTGACCTCTTCTCCCTACTTCCTGAATGGGCATGTGAATCAGGCTGGCTAATTAGATCAGGGTCTGTTAGATCAGGGTCCAGTCAGGAAAGAGGAAGCACACCAATTATGTGAATAGAGAAAATTTAATCTAAACAGGTATGAATAGGGGCACCTGGGTGGCTCAGTCGGTTGAGCGTCTGACTTCAGCTCAGGTCATGATCTCTCAGTCTGTGAGTTCAACCCCGCATCCGGCTTGGTGCTGACAGCTCAGAGCCTAGAGCCTGCTTCGGATTCTGTGTCTCCCTCTCTCTCTGCCCCTCCCCCGCTCATGCTCTGTCTGTCAAAAATAAATAAACATGAAAAAAAAAGCTGGGAAAAAAGTTTAAAAAATAAAATAAAAAGTATACAGGTATGAATAGGTATCAAGTAGTTAACCAGGTAGTTAACCAGGTAACTAGCTAAAAAGAGAACTCTAAGGATTCTGGGGGTAGCAACTGCATGAAGCAGCTTCTGTTTTTAGGGCAAGGGGAGAAAGGGAAGAGGTTAGACTTATTAAAACTTAGAAGCTTGGAGAAGGAGTCCTGTGAAGCTGAAACCTCTGAGGAGGTAGGCTTTAATCTATTGGCACTGACGTCTCTCAGCCCATAGGAGGGGCCCCACAGGGCTGCTTCCCAGACAGACCTCAGAAGAATGGGCTCCAGCCAGCTAGTGCTGATGTCTGGATCTCTGGCTGAGGGAGAGGGGTGGAGGTAATACAGCTCTTTCTGTAAGCGTTGCACATTGGATTTAGGGATCATTGGTAAGAAAGAAACAGCTGCTGCTAGAGCAGTGACACTTGTAAGAACCTCAAGGAATCTACGGTAAACTCACAGGAAGAAGCATGTTCTTTTTTCTTCCACATTCCTTTCAGGTCCTGCCTGTGGCACCCCGCATTGGCAGAATCTAAGAGAAAGCAGGTGCCCCCAGAGAACTGTGGTTTGCAGAGCTCTGGCTCCATCATCGGAGAGCGTAGAAAAGTGGGCTTGGAGCTGGATGATAAACCCCTTTGGCTATTCAGCATCCATATGCCCCCTTCTGTATACATTTCAACTTTCATGTAACAACTCCCTGTTTCACCTAATGTGATGCAATGATCCTTCATACAAATGAAGATGTTTGCACCTTCTTTACAAAATGAGAAGATACAAAGTCCTAATGGTCACTGTAGCTATCTCTGAGCTATACTGCTCACCCCTCCATTTCTGTCTCTGTCCCACCTGAAATCCTGTTACCTAAAGGTTAAACAGTAAAGTTAACATCAAATAAACAAACAAAGGGGTATCTGGATGGCACAGTCGATTAAACATCTGACTCTTGATCTCGGCTCAGGTCATGATCTCACAGTTCATGAGTTCAAGCCCCGCCCTGGGCTCTGTGCTGATGTTGCAGACCCTGCTTGGGATTCTGTCTCTCTTTCTCTCTGACCCTCCCCCGCTTGTGCTCTCTCTCTCACTCTCTCAAAATAAATAAAATAAACTTTAAAAAAAATTTAAAAGAGAAACAAAACCACTCATATAAACTAGGGAAAGGAAGAGAGAAAATAGTGTGCATGTGTAAGTATATGGTACTATCATATATAATGTATATGCATATGTAATGTATAAGCACCTATATTTATATTACTTATATTACATTAATATATTACTAATATGCTTATGTGTAATACACACAGATATAGATGTGTACGCATATAACAAGCAAGGAAGAAACTAATCATTGCCATTAGAGACATAATTTATGTAACTGGTCACAAGGACATCGTTGATATTTTAAACTTCCTTCTTCCACTTGTATTAGTTATCTTTTGCTGCATAACAAATTACTCCAAAACTTAGTGACTTACAACAACAACAAACGTTTATCTCACATAGGTTCTGTGGGCCAGGAATTCAGGAGTGGCTTAACTGAGTGGTTCTGCCCTCTGTGAAATCACAGTCAAGGTGTTAGCTAGACTGCTGTCATCAGAAGGCTTGAGGAGGGCTAGAGGACCTACTTCTAAGATGGCTCGCTCACACTGCTAATAAAATGATGCTGGCTGATTGCAGGAGACATCCTCTCCTCTCCACATGGAATTCTTGGTAGGGCTACTCAAAAAGCCTCGCAGCATGGGAACTGGATTCCCCCCAGAGCAAATAATCCAAGAAAACAATATGGAAGCCATCATGTTTTTATGATGTAGCTTCAGAAGTCACACACCATCACTTCCATAATAGTAATATCCTATGTTTACACATGTCAGCTCTGTCCAGTGTGGGAGAGGACATACAGCTTATGAATTCCAGGAAGTGAACATCTTTGGGCACTATCTTAGAGGCTGGCTACTGCAACCACATGTTCCATATTTCCTTTGACCTCAGTCAGGATCTCAATTTGTTTCTTCATTGGTGAGGTAACAAAACCTTCATTCTTGAAGGTCTGTGAATACACAGATCTGCCTCCCTTTGCTTGTAGTAGTTTCTATTAACATTGACTACTGGACATAGAAACACTAAGAGGCATCTTAGAGACTTTCCTAGATTGCAGAAATAGTCCTTCCCACTCTCATTCTATAACAGCAATCCAGTTTGTTCTTGGAAACTAGGATCAATCATTCCATCAGTAGAGTAACTCCTTTCATTGCCTGTTGGTTCAGAAACGTAAGAAAGAAATCCCCAGTTGACCTGGTGTCAGTATTATCTTCCAAAGCAATGGAATTATTGTTGTGTCCTTGATAGAGGTATTCCTCCTTTGGACACAGGACCTCCTAGCCAGCAGAGCTTAAAGTTGTGGGGAGAAGGAAGCAAAAATTCTCTGAGTTGCTTATGAGACAGTGGAGGAGCTACTTCTACTGTTCCTTAATTCTTGTACCCATGTATTCTAGTTATGGGAGAGGCAACCATACATTGGTCTCTGATTCAAAGCTTATATTACATCTTATAAGAGAATATCTATTCTTTACAAGTGTTGTCTCCAAATTGGCACTGTAAATAATTATGTTTACTTTTTTTAACGTTTTTATTTATTTTTGAGAGACAGAGAGAGACAGATTGTGAGTAAAGGAGGAGCAGAGAGAGAAGGAGACACAGAATCCAAAGCAAGCTCCAGGCTTTGAGCTGTCAGCACAAAGCCCGACGCAAGGCTCAAACTCACCAACTATGAGATCATGACCTGAGCTGAAGTTGAATGGTTAACTGACTGAGCCACCCAAGTGCCCCTAAATAATTATGTTTATATAGCAAGATCATTTAATACCACAAATTCCTTGACCAGAAGCACTGTCAGTGGAATACCAAGATGGCAACCTAAGATGGAATACCAAACCAAGATGGAATACCAAAATGCCTAAAGCATTTTGTTAGGCAATGCTGGCAGAAGCACTATGGGAAAGAGAAGGAAATCCGTATACAGAATAGGCTTGGCTTCACTAAGGATGCATTTCTATTCCTGTCATGATGGAAAGGACACAGTGTAATCAACCTACCACCAAGTAGCTCATTGGTTCCTTCCCTCTACTCCCCCAGGGATAGGGCCATACTAAGGACTCAGTATTGGTCTCTGGCATGTTAGGTACTCAACAGTAATGGTGGCTAGGTCAGCTATGTTGTTGAAGCCCATGTATAGTGTCCATTGCTGCCACCATAACTGCTTTGTTCATGAGTCCAACGAATAAGCACTCAATTGGCAGGGGAAGAGGCTGACATTTATAGAAAGTGCACCTTTGTCCACCTGATTACTGAGAGCGTCCTATACAGTAAATACCTATTGATGGACATTCAATTGACACACAAATATCTTTATACTCTGTGATCATTCTGAAAAGTCTATTCACAGACCTCTTCCCCAGACATCTTTCCCACAAATCTTCCAATCTGATTCTTGCCAAACCCTTAACTATCTAGCTAAGCCATTATTACCTACCTATAAATCAGTGCAGTTCTATGGTTCTGACCATTTCGGAATCCAAAGTGGACAACTAGATGTATTGTTCAAAGTTCTGCCAATAGGGGAATTTCCCTTCATTGCCATCTTTCTGGGCCATCGGTGAATGGGGCTTTAATGTTGCACTTATGCACTTTTGGTTTGGGGCAGCATATAGTGTGAAAACATCTATAAACCAGGCTCGGGTTTTTTTCCTTTTCAGTCAACTGATCATAACAAAATTCCTTGAGGTCATGAGTTGGGGGAAAGGATGCAATACAGCACAGTTTGGTTTCAGAGGAGTGTGAGAGACTCAGTCATGCGCCTTACTTGTACATGATGGACCTGCTTAAGTCTGATCTCTTATGCACCATTTCCACTTCATGGACATGCCCAACCTCATGGTTTAATGGGCAGATGACATCCAGTTAATTACAGGAAGTTCAGGTTGCCTGGTCATTTGATGTCCTATGGCTAGTTCTTTATCAGGACCCAGAAATAGGCTTATGGCTCTCTGTCAAAGGATAATCATTATCTGCAAAAGAGGATATGCATTTTCTTCAAAACCTTAGAAGTATGTGCCATGATTCTTCTATGGTACTTGCCAGAGATTCCACACGGCTGCAGACACAAGTATCATTGGATCTGGTGGCCCAACCAGAAAAACAGCTTGCAGTGCAGCCTAGATTTGCTACAGAGCTTTATTTTGCTCTAGTTTCCATTCAAACTCTCAGTGCTATGGGTTACTTAATAATTGGGTCAAAGTAACATATTAAAATGTGGCATGCTTTGCCTCCAATACTCAAAATAGCCTACCAAGCTTTTGTGCCCTGCACCGCCCCCACCATATACTGTTTTGTTTGTTTGTTTGTTTGTTTGTTGAGTGATACATGGTTGTGGTGTGGCAATGTGTCGCTAAGAGGTTATTTTGACATGCTAAAGATCACTGGACTCTCAGAAACTTTACTGAGGTGGCAGATCCCTGAATTTTCATAGGGTCTATCTTCCCACCCCCTGGTTCATAAAGCTTCACAAAGATATTTGTAGTACTTGCTACATCCTGTTCATCAAATTCAATTTGCATAATTCCATCAATGTCATGGGTCAGTGTGATATTTTACGCAATGTCAAGATGATCAAGATCTCTGCAGACTATATTATGGCTAAGAGCAGGTAAGCTGACGTAGCATGAAGCAAGATGGTGAAGTCGTGCTGTGGACTCTGTCAGGGAAAAACAAACTGCTTTTGGTGGTCCTAGAAAATCACTAAAAATGGTGTGTGTGGGGGGGGTGCATTTTCCATATTACGTTTAAGGAGCTGTGTGGATTTGTTCCAGCAAAGGAAATACATCTGGAAGGGCTGCTTCAAATGAGTCACCTTCTGATCAACATTAAAATAATGTATTCATGCTTTAAAGTCCATCTGCCTTCTGCACAGACCAAATAGATGAGTTAAATTGAGATGTAATAGGAACCAACACTTCTGCATCAATCAAATGTTTAATGATGATTGTAGTCTCTGTAATCCAACACGTCCTATTCTTTTGGTTTACCATCCTGGTAGAGAGGAGGAATTCCAATAGCTTCCCCTTGACTCTTCATAACCTAATTACCCTTAGTCCACAAGTAGGGAGCTAATATGGTTGCCTAATATGTTTTTAACAATAATACATTCTGGAACTGGGGGAAAAACATAGGGAGGCACATGGGCCTACTGAGCCCACTGTGATTCAAACTGAGCCTATAACCCAACTTATCACCTGACCACCATAAATCTCCACTTTGAATGTCAGACCAGCAACATATGGGTCCTTAGCAGTTAGCATCAGTTGAGAACCAGTATCTAATAATTCCCCAAAAGTCTGGGTGTTTCTATTTCCCAATGCACATTCACTGTAGAAAATGGCCACAGGGAAACTTACAGCAATGCTTCGGGGACCTTCCCCAAGAGAACCCAGCCTCCCCTTAAATTGAAGGGCTCTGGGCCTCTGAACTCGTTTAGGTCTGGAAACTGGATGAGAGGCTATGGCTATCCTTTCTGATAGACTTGACTTCATTTTCACATATGTGACAAATATGTATTAACACAGCCTACTCTTAGTATACTCTCTTTTCCCCCTATACATTGTCATAAATATTATAAAGGAAAACCAATGATCTAGTAAGTTCTCACAAAAAATGCAATCGTAAAAAGTACTTCACGGCTCTCTGCTCCTCCCCATTCGACAGACAGCCGCATCTTCTGGTGCAGTGCCAGCCGCGTCCCCAAGACACGATGGTGAAGGTTGGAGTCAACGGATTTGGCCATATTGGGGCGCCTGGTCACCAGGGCTGCTTTTAACTCTGGCAAAGTGGGCATTGTCACCATCAAAGACCCCTTCATTGACCTCAACTACATGGTCTACATGTTCCAGTATGATTCCACCCAAAGCAAATTCCACGGCACAGTCAAGGCTGAGAATGGGAAACGTGTCATCCATGGAAAGCCCATCACCATCTTCCAGGAGCGAGATCCCGCCAACATCAAATGGGGTGATGCTGGTGCTGAGTATGTTGTGGAGTCCACTGGGGTCTTGGCCTCCATGGAGAAGGCTGGGGCTCACTTGAGGGGTGGGGCCAAGAGGGTCATCATCTCTGCCCCTTCTGCTGATGCCCCCATGTTTGTGATGGGCGTGAACCATGAGCAGTATGACAACTCCCTCAAGATTGTCAGCAATGCCTCCTGCGCCACCACCTGCCTGGCCCCTCTGGCCAAGGTCATCCATGAACACTTTGGCATCACAGAGGGACTCATGACCACAGTCCAGGTCATCACCGCCACCCAGAAGACATGGATGGCCCCTCTGGGAAGCTGTGGCGTGATGGCTGAGGGGCTGCCCAGAACATCATTCCTGTTTCTACTGGTGCTGCCAAGGCTGTGGGCAAGGTCATCCCTGAGCTGAATGGGAAGCTCATTGGCATGGCCTTCTGTGTCCCCACCCCCAATGTGTCCATCGTGGATCTGACCTGCTTCCTGGAGAAAGCTGCCAAATACGAAGACATCAAGAAGGTGGTGAAGCAGGCATCAGAGGGCCCCCTCAAGGGCATCCTGGGCTATGCTGAGGACAAGGTCATCTCCTGCGACTTTAACAGTGACACCCACTCTTCCACCTTCGACGCTGGGGCTGACATTGTGCTCAGTGACCACTTTGTCAAGCTCATTTCCTGGTATGACAATAAATTTGGCTACAGCAACCAGGTGGTGGATCTTATGGTCCACATGGCCTCCAAGGAGTAAAAGCCCCCAGCAAGAGGAAGAAGAAGAGAGAGGCCCTCAGCTGCTGGGGATTCCTTGCCCCAGTTCAGTACCCAACACACTTGAGAATCTCCTGACCTCCAGTTTCCATCCCAGACCCCCTGAAGAGGGGAGGGCCTTGAGGAGCCCTACCTTATCATGTACCATCAATAAAGTATACTGTATCCAAAAAAAAAAAAAAAATACTTCACAACTTCTTACTCAACACGTCTCTGGAGGCAAGGGAAACAAAAGCAAAAATGAACTACTGGGACCTCATCAAAATAAAAATCTTCTGTACAGAGAAGGAAACAATCAGCAAAACTAAAAGGCAACTGACAAATGGGAGAAAATATTTGCAAATGACATATCAGATAAAGGGTTAGTATCCAAAATCTATAAAGAACTTATCAAAGTCAACACCCAAAAAACAAATAATCCAGTGAAGAAATGGGCAAAAGACATGAATAGACACTTCTCCAAAGAAGACATCCAGATGGCCAACTGACACATGATAAAATACCCAACATCATTCATCATCAGGGAAATACAGATCAAAACCACAATGAGATACCACCTCACACCTGTCAGAATGGCTAACATTAATAACTCAGGCAACAACAGATGTTGGCGAGGATGCAGAGAAAGAGGATCTCTTTGGCATTGTTGGTGGGAATGCAAGCTGGTGCAGCCACTCTGGAAACCAGTATGGAGGTTCCTCAAAAAAATTAAAAATAGAACTACCCTATGATCCAGCCATTGCACTACTAGGCATTTATCCATGGGATACAGGTGTGTTGTTTCGAAGGGACACATGCACCCCAATGTTTATAGCAGCACTATCAACAATAGCCCAAGTATGGAAAGAGCCCAAATGTCCATCAATGGATGAATGGATAAAAAAGATGTGGTATATATATATATATATATATATATATATATATATATATAATGGAGTATTACTCAGCAATCAAAAAGAATGAAATCTTGCCATTTGCAACTATGTGGATGGAACTGGAGGGTATTATGCTAAGTGCAATTAGTCAGAGAAAGACAAAAATCATATGACTTCCCTCATATGAGGACTTTAAGAGACAAAAAATATGAACACAAGGGAAGGGAAACAAAAATAATATAAAAACAGGGAGTAGGACAAAACAGAAGAGACTCACAAATATGGAGAACAAACTGAGGGTTACTGGAGGGGTTGTGGGAGGGGGGATGGGCTAAATGGGTAAGGGGCTCTAAGGAATCTACTCCTGAAATCATTGTTGCACTATATGCTAATTTGGATGTAAATTTAAAAAAAAGTAAAATTTAAAAAAAAGTACTTCAAATGGATTCATATTCAATATTATTGATAAACCTTATGTCTTGAAATATTAGCTAATGAAGCCCTTTAATGGCAAAGATTTTACAATATTTTATCTTCACCATCCTTTACATTTTGGGTTTTTTTCCTGTGTATATTTTATAATGTACAGTAATAAATCTACATGGTTTATAAACATACATTTATAGGTGGACACAAAATTCTTTTACTGACAAGGATATATGATTAAATGTTCAGAGGCCACCAATCTAGGTCCATATGAGAAATCAGTTCCTAAGCTCATTCCAGACACCCAATCCTTTGCCTTTATTCCTACTTAGTTCTGGATCTGAAATTATATAGAGTTACACCAAATTACTGTACTTTCTCATTTACATCTAAACTAAGAATTCTTAAGAAAAGTTACAGCACAATGACATATTTTTATAACATTTTAAACAATACAAACTATTCATTCTCTCCATTCATGAAAATCTATTAATTAAACCTGTCAAATCACAGCCAACTTGCCTTACTAAAGGCAAAGACATAAAATACAGTATCTTAACTCTATGCATAAATAGAAAACAGGAAATCTTTTTACTTTTGAAACTTGGCTGTTCTTTAATGACTTCTAGCTTCAATTTACATACTTGTGGAGAATGAGAAATGGCTGTGGGGCTTCGAAAATGTAGGTAATACAGAATCCTGCCCAAACTCACCTACAAATACTTCTTTTTGAAGTGTTCATAAAAAACAGCAATTTTCTGAAACACTGTTGTTGAGTCTGGCAAACTTCAGAGTTCAAAAGCACATATACTCTACCCTTATCCCCAACAAAGCTAGCAGCTACCCTCTAAAGCAGGGGTTCTCAACATTTTCTTTTCCCCAAACTGCAAAACGGATTACAATCACATGTGTATACATGGTGCCATGCCCTCTTCCCTAAGTTATTATAGGAAAAATAAAGCAAGTAGTGTTAAGGATATCTGGGGTGGTGTTATGAGGGCACTGCTCACAAAAGAATTGTAGTAAAAAATAGGAGATCCTTTCGTTAAGATATTTCTTAAGGTAATATGACTAATATCAAAGTTTTAAAATACTGAATACTATTTTGTAGTACATTGTATTTTTAATATGTTAATTGAAAAAATTACTATTTTATAAAAATAAGTTGACTTTTCTAGCTCTCCAGTTCAGACACTCTTATCAGGTGACTAGATAGCACTGGTAAGTAAGTATTTTGGGTTCCTGGACCCAATTTCAATGTGTATTGGCAGAGGTAGTTTTTACACATAGAATAAGCAGTGCTCTGACACCAACAATTCAACTCAACTCTGACATTATTTACCTGGAGATAGATAGCATCAGATCCCACGGGTTAAGGGGTCAGTCCTTCAAGACTGTCACCTCCTCTCCCCTCACAACACACTTCAGACCCATACAGGCTGTTACCTGCTCTTCTGACGTCTGGCTATAAATCTTAAATTCCCATGACACTCTTCTCCATTCAATTAATTTGCTAGAGTGACTCACGGAACCCAGAGAAACATTTTACTTACTGCAAGTTCATTATAAAAGGCTATGAACTCAGAAGCAGCCAGATGGAAGAGATGTATAGGGAAAAGTATGGGGAAAGGGCAGGATCTTGCAAGCCCTCTCCAGGTGGGTCACTCTCCCCAATCTCCACCTGTTTATTAACCCGGAAGCTCTCCAAACCCTGTCCTTGTGGGGTTTTATAGAGGCTTTATTACATGGGCACGATTGATTGAATCAGTGGGCATTCTCCTCTCTCTCCCTTCCCCAAAGGTTGGGGGTGGGGTGGAGACTTAAAGTTCCAACCCTCCCATCACAGGATTGGCTCCAAAGGTAACCAGATGCCATCCTTAGATGTTTTCCAAAACCATCTCATTAACATAAAAGACACCTTTAAGCTCTCATTACTTAGGAAGTTCCAACGGTTTTTGGGAGCTGTGAGTCCAGAACCATGAATAAAAAAACAAATATATATGTACTTATTATTAATAACAATATCACATTAAGCTTTGTTAAAAAGAGAAATACCTAATAGTTATGCATTTTAGCATATTGAAAATATCATTTCACCTGCTTTATCACTTTGTCTACATTTGACCCAGTAATCCTATCATTGTTGACGAATTTTTTTCTTCTTCACAGGAACTATACAGCTATATTCACTTTTTCCCAGTATCTTTGCCTTCTTTTTAAAAAATGTTCCTGTTAAGAAAGAACAGAAACATGAAAGGACAACCCAAGCACTAAGCTGGCTTGCCTACCCCCGTGTGTTGTTCCTACTGTAGTTAAGGCTAGAACTTCACTGTCGATCCAGAAAAGCATCTCTGAATTCAACTGAGAATAGTATTTCTGTAGAAAAATTTAAATGGTCTCAAATTTAAGAGCAGTTATTTTAGTCATTAACAAGAATTTATTCATGATGTACTTCATACCTGATCATGACACTCTAACGATACAGATTAAGAACTGCTACTCAGAGGTGTCACAGGCAGCACAAAGTCAGGGGCTAATGGGCAGATCCCACCTTTTCCATATTATACTTCAAGATCTCAGCACAGAAACACTGTAATTTTGGTCTGATGGATGATTAAAACACTTGAGAAAAGGGCTGAAAAAGATGACTTGGTTATTCAATTCCTAATAGAATCGGCCCTTAAAACATTTTATAAACAAAATATAAAATGTATTTACTACATAATCTGTTATTTTAAATTCTGGTGACCCTTTAGACACCTTTAAAAAAAAAATGTTTAATGTTTACTTTTGAGAGAGAGACAGAGTGTGAGTGGGGGAGGAACAGAGGGAGAGGGAGACACAGAATCTGAAGCAGCCTCCAGGCTCTGAGCTGTCAGCACAGAGCCCGATGCGGGGCTCGAACTCACAAAATGTAAGATCATGACCTGAGCTAAAGTCGGATGCTTAGCGACTGAGCCACCCAGGCGCCCCTAGACACGTTTTAAAGAAGATATTCATAGTCCATCTTAAAGAGAGTGTTATTTTGGACTTTTTACTCTTGAATTTAATATTTGCTTTAAAAGAAAATCACCCTCCCTGCTGGACAAATGAAACTCAAATCTGTTTGCTTCCCCTAGGGCCTTATAAACAATTAAGAGACTCCAGGGGAATTAAGTGAAATGATCTTCAATCAAGAATTATCTTACTAGGGTGCCTGGCCGGCTCAGTTGGAAGAGCACACAACTCTTAATCTTGGGGTCATCAGTTTGAGCCCCCACGTTGGCTTAAAAAAATTTAAAGAGAGAATTATATTGCTAGATTAATGCAACAAATATGAGGGTAAACACCTGTGGAGCCTCACAAAATGTACTTCCTACACACTCCATGCTTCACTACAGCAAAAAAGAAAACTGAGAGGAAAACAAAGAATCTAAGAAACAAATAACAAAGTAAATTTCTGGATAAAGGCAAGAAATGTCTGGATGACAGCTGAGAAACATACTTTGAAAACTTTTCCACATTGGAGGACAGAGGGCTGTAGAATTATCTCCAGGGGTGAGGAATTACCTGGTATTATATAGAAAATTGTAAGTTCTGGGGCACCTGGGTTAAACATCCAACCTTGGCTCAGGTCATGATGTCACAGTTCATGGGTTCGAGCAACGTGTCATGCTCTGTGCTGACAGCTCAGAGCCTGGAATCTGCTTCAGATTCTGTGTCTCCCTCTCTCTCTGCCCCTCCCCCACTCATGCGCACACGCTCTCTCTCAAAAATAAATAAACATTAAAAAAAGAAGAAAATTCTAAGTTCCTTTAACACAGTTATTAGAGAATGTGGCAAGACCCAGTCAGATGCTAAAAGAAAATGAGGACATTATAAACTTTGAAATAACATAGTGTAAGAAATAAATTCAATCATAGCATGCTACTTGGGTAAGTGGTGAACAAAGTTTATAGTCATAATAAAAAATACTTTGAGATGTATAAAGATTGAAATATTAATATGTTAGAAAAATGAAGGAGTAATACAAGTAAGCAAAATTTCCACTTTCTAGTAGAAAGTCAAATAATGGATGGACCAAAAGACAGCACTATATTCATACTATTTGAGAATATAAATTCTACAATGACTACATGAATGAGGAATGTTCCACTGTAAATGTGAAAAAGGACGCCCACTTTGTCACAAGCCTTTTGTACGATTTGACTTTTTTACATGATTTGCACATCCTGGGGGTACGGGGCCAATGGTGAGATAGAAAAAAGACAACATTTTTACATTGAAGAACAATCTCCAAAATGCCTAAACCCATCCACTCTGAGTTGTTGTTTTTCCGAATAATTTTAGGCAAAGGCCTATGAGTCAATATTTATTTACAAAAATAATAGTCTTTTATTGTAAGTACTTCCACAGTTTTAAAAAGAAATTTATTTTTCACATTTAAATGTCTTTAAAAGTATTCAAAGGATTATCATTCTGCATTTTGCTTTTCAGAAAGTACTTTTGAGGCAGATCTATTCCGGATTCTTTTTCTTTTTCTCTTCTTTTCAGAGGCAGATGATTTTGTATCCTGTGCTCTTTTCTTTTTCTTCAAACAGCTAAGAGGATTGGGGCCACTTACTTTCTTGTGTTTTTTTCTTTCTCCTCTGTTCAGGGTTTTTCACTAAACCCTTTTCTTCTTTGAGTTGCTTGATACTTTGTTTCTCGTGCACTGAGACAAGCTGACCTGACTCTACTGCTTTAACAAAAGCAATTGTTTTGGGAGAAGGTTTGTCCAAGACAATAGTGTTCTGAATAATAAACATGAGAGGGACTCCCGGCTTTTTCTTCACTTTCATAGACAAATTCTGATCCTATTAAAAAGAAAAATAGCACTATTCAGTTCAAATATGTCAATTAAATAAGATGCCTTAAGTGGAAAAAATAGAAGAGATCACAAGTTTTACTTTTCAAATTGGTATGTCTCACTAATAGAGTAAATTTTATGATTAAAAAAAAGGAAGATAAACAAGAAATCTGAGCACAAAGAGATAAGTGGCAACAATGTGACACTGGATCTATCAAGATTCTACCACCAGGAATTACAAACTGTCACAAAGGTAAGAATGTTAGGCAATGACCCACTTTCTACTCTAAGACATGCTTCAAAAAGGGTGAAGAATGTTCAGAGGTTGAAGGGATAGAAATAAAATAAGAATTCATGGACTCAGATTCTAGATTCAGCTCTGCATCTAATTTAATGATTTTATAATTCTAAAAGAATACGTAACCAAATTTGTATGTATGTGAACTTCTTCGTTAGTATCAACCCTGAAAGTCTCTCCTTCCCCTCCTGGTCTTTAAAAGCCAGAAACAGTTCTATACTGGTCGTACAATTTCAAATAATATAAAACACAACTTTTTGAGAACTAGTATAAAATACAGGAACATGCAAAAACACTGATGAACACAGAATGTAAAATATTTGTTCCACTTCTCTTCAAAAATGCTGACACATATCATCACATCTTTTTGTCAATAACTATTAAAAAAATACTTCAGTAATTAAGAAAAATCAATATGCTTAAGGTTCTCTCCTCAAATTCTCTAATGGCATGACAACTGCTTTTATTGACTGCAAATCAACTTAAAAGCCTGTATTTTAAAAAGTTGAAACATTCTATCAAACCACTTCCATCTAATTTTTTCTGATTATAAGCAGCTCCATATGAAATAGAAACAGAAATGATTAAAATTGAGTCTAATTTTAAAAGCAGTATCACCTGTGTTGCCACAAAATAATGATGAGGATTTCCCTCTTCAACCATGGAGAGCAGACATTCTGATCCACTCACTGGATTCTTGAAATGGGGACAATTTCGGACTTGGCATTTTTGTGCAATCAGTTTTGCCCCATATAAGTCTTTTCCCAATGTTTCTAACTCTTTTAACACACACCTGAAAAAAAAAATGTTATTAGCAGCTCACAATTACAACATACATTTCAGTGTTCACATAAGTATAGAAAAAGTCAAGTTTTTACGAAATTTAAACTATACCATCACGATCTGAATGTGTTATGTGTTGGCCCCAAACATATGGTAGCCGTATCACTCTTTAAAAACCTGGAAAATATTTGGGGCACCTGGGTGGCTCAGTTGGTTAAGTGTCTGACTCTTGATTTTGGCTCAGGTCATGATCTCACAGTATATCCGGGGTGTGGGCGTAGGGGTGGGGTGACAGCGCGCGGGGCCTGCTTGGGATTCTCTCTCTCTCTATATCTCTCCCCCCACTCTTTCTCAAAATAAATCAACATTTAAAAAATAAATAAAAACCTGGAAAACACAAACACCAAGTTGAAGGAAAAACAGTTAAATCTACTGAGCACTTATTATGTGTCAGGCAGCATGCTAATTGCTCTTTACATAAATTCTTGCTTCAATCTCAAAACAGCCCTATCAGGCACCTACCTTGAAAGTTATCCTTATTTTGGAGTACCTCACTCTGAGAGATTCCAAGTAACATGCTCAAACACAGCTCATAAGTGGTAGAGTCGAAATGTGAATCCAAGTAGTTGACAACACATACCTTGCCCCAACCTTAGTGCTAGATGCTTCTACTTCAAGTACAAATTGGTACACCTTTAAACGATTCTCAGTACAGAGAAGTAAAAATTTAAGTCATCGGTTTAATAACAATCACAACTTCCTTTTTCTCTCTGCGTTTTCATATTAATATAAGCCAATGTTTTTTAAAATGTCAGCTATAAACTACCCATATCAAAATGACACAGTGATAACAAATTCTATTAATTTCTACTCCTTTTCACATCCCCAAATCTGCACCTCTTGAGGAGTCAAATGTCAGCATTTTAATAAGCTCTCCAGGCACTTCTTCTATCACACTAAAGAAAAAATAAAATAGAAAATTATGAGAACTACTTAGTCAAAGATTTCTGAAACTCCAGGCAGCCCTTGCCAGACTCTACCTTGCCTCACTCCCTTTATCATCCATTTAGTTTTGTTTAAGACAAGAGATTTTGCTTTCTATTCATCAGTTTTGAACTTTTTGGAGTTTCAGGCCCAAACTCCCATGTATTTACTGGATATTTCCTACGGATGTACACCATCTCTTCAAATTCATGTCTAAAATCATGAAGATTTAGATCACGAAGCTCCTGGGTGTAAGTCAGAAATCCTAACTGACCTTTTCTTCCTCACCCATAACCCTACCCCATCGGCTGTTGGTATCTGTCTCAGGAATGCCTCTCTGTAGAGCCCTTGGGCTCCAGCCTTTCTTCTCTGAAGTTTAGGCTCCCATTATTTCTTGATTGGACAACCACAAAACAAGTCCGCCGGTCTTCACCCTCTTGCTTCTCCAACTCAGCCCTCACACTGTTACAATCAGCTTCTCTAAAAGACAGTTATCAGGTCTGATAGCATTTATCTCTTCATGATGCACACCAAGAACCGACACAATACTATGCTTTAAAATAAGCATAGTAGGGGCGCCTGGGTGGCTCAGTCGGTTAAGCGGCCGACTTCGGCTCAGGTCATGATCTCGCGGTCCGTGAGTTCGGGCCCCGCGTCAGGCTCTATGCTGACCGCTCAGAGCCTGGAGCCTGTTTCGGATTCTGTGTCTCCCGCTCTCTCTGCCCCTCCCCCGTTCATGCTCTCTCTCTGTCTCAAAAATAAATAAACGTTAAAAAAAAAAATTTAAAAAAAATAAAATAAGCATAGTATATATGTATATTATATATAATATATATCATATATTATATATATTTTATATAGTATATAATATATACTATCATCTATAGTATATACTATATAATATATACTATCATACTATATATATATGATATATATATATATAAAATAAGGTGGGAAGGTGGATAAGGGCAACAAGATTGGCCATTTCAAGAATTCCCAGAGCTGGGTGACACAATTATACTAGTCTACTGTTGTGTATGAATAAAATATTCTGGAAGTTAAAATAAATTCTTTAGGGAAAAAATGCTACAGAACATAATTCCATATAGTACTTGCCAGACTTTTTTGTTACAGCACCATGTTAAAAATGTTGGTATTTCTATGGCACAGGGATTAAGAGAGGTGGTATGTAGCCAGGAGGGATGAACTCAGGGGCACAAGCTAACTAAGGACTTGTGTGGCAGTGCTGAAGGCTAGGGGTAACAAATTGTGGGGTACCTACAACCATTGTGAGGCACTACTTGACTATGGAAAGCAGTTCATGGAGCGGTATTATGTGCGAAAAGCAAGCCAGTAATATTGTATTCCCAGTAGAGCCCATTCCTTTGTGTGCATGTGCAGGTCTAAAGAACTGGATGGATGGTACAGCACGTTAACAGTGGTAACGGGGTGGTATTACGGGTCATTTACATTTTCTTTTTTTACTTTGTTTTAAAATATAATTTATTGCCAAGTTGGTTCCCACACAACACCCAGTGCTCATCCCAACCAGTGCCCTCCCCCATGCCCATCTCCCACTCTTTTTTTTACTTTTTTAAAGTAAATAATCTACAAGGGGAACAACAAAACCCTTAAGTGTTTTTTTTTAATTTTTTTAACGTTTTATTTATTTATTTATTTATTTATTTATTTATTTTTTAAAATTTTTTTTCAACATTTATTTATTTTTGGGACAGAGAGAGACAGAGCATGAACGGGGGAGGGGCAGAGAGAGAGGGAGACACAGATTCTGAAACAGGCTCCAGGCTCTGAGCTGTCAGCACAGACCCCGATGCGGGGCTCGAACTCACGGACCGCGAGATCATGACCTGAGCTGAAGTCGGAGGCTTAACCGACTGAGCCACCCAGGCGCCCCAAAACCCTTAAGTTTCTTAATAGTTCCTGTCGTAGGTTTGATTTCCCTTCTTCCCAGCGTCATTTCCAATTACACCCTGTGCTCTCATCTCTTTTTCGGGCATTTACAACTCCATTTCTTCATTTAGGTGGTCTTTATCTCTTGTCCGTCACCCAAACTAGTCCTTCCCCTCAGAACTGAAAGGTGTCTGGGCTCAAAAGTGACCTCATCTATGAAACCTTCCATGATTCCATCTCCCCACCCCCACCCCCGGGAGGTTCCCAGGCTGAGGAAGTCACAACACACACGAGTCAAAACGCGCCCGGAAGGTTGGCCGTTTGTCCTGTTCACGAAGTTATCCTCAGTGGCTACAGCCGGGCCTGGCATGGGGCTGGTACTTAATAAAGACAGTTCAATAAATAAATGACCATGGGCAAGGCTCTTAGCCTCGAGCTGTGAATTATCTTTCTGGGATTCGGAGATGTTAGCTCGCAGGGCAGCTGTGACGCTTGAAAATTTTTCATTTCCACTAGAAACAGCTATGCGAATAAGAGCAACCACTTGAAGCGGGTAGATTGTGGATACCAGCAAGTGCTCTCCACACGTCTGATCCTTAAAGCAACCTTATTAGTTCACGGTCTTTTCCTTACAGATGAGAAATCCCAGGCTCACAGAGATTAACTTGCCGGAAGCCACAAAGCTGGCAGGACTGGGACCAAGACTCGAAGCCAGATCGCACTACATAAAGCACGGGTCTCATTCTCCGGGCCAACCACGCGAAGATTCGCAGTGCACTGTACTTTCTACCTACGTGGTAGACACTCGCCTGACTTCCTCAGTGCCTCCACTTCACTGTCAACTCCTCGTGGGTGGAGTGTTTTGCACGTCGTGGCCTCGTCTCTACCACACCCGCAGGATCCCCAGGCCTCCTCCCCGGACCCGCCGGGCCCACCTGGTGGTGCACAGCTGCGTCTCCCCCATGAGGTAGCGGGGCAACTGCTCCCGCAGCTGGATCCGGCCGCGCAGCGCCGCCTGACAGAAGGTACCGTCCAGCAGGATCTGGTACGGCTCGCGGACTCCGAAGTTATTGCGGAAGAAGCCGAGATGCTTCTTGGCGTGTTTCTGCCTCGTGATCTTCATGCCTGGCTTACCGGGACCGAGACCAGGGCACCAGAAGCCGGTAGAAAACGCTTACCCTACTGCCCGCGCCTCCCGGAAACAATGCACCCTTTGCCCCCGGAAGTAAACGCCCCCACTTCCTGGGCACGCCCAGTGGTTGCTCCACGCTCAGACGAGCGCGCGCTTCGCTCCTGGTGCCCGCGCTTTAAGATGCGCGCCCTCCCGGCAATGCGTAAGCTTACTGCGTTATCGTGCGTGCAGTCAGCCTTTCAGAGATAGGCAGTGTGATGATAATCAACGATAATGTTGAAGCTTACTATGCTGCAGGCAGTATTCTAAGTAATTTACCATATATTATGCCCTTTAATGTTGATAATTTTCAAGTGGGGAAAGGAAAGGGATTGGAGTATACTGGACAACTATGGCAGGTTTGTACTAGTTGCCCTCCCTCAAAGAAGTTAGGCACGTTTGCTAAGGGCACGTGGTTCTATAGTGTTAGAACTGTCACTGGAAGCCAGGACTGAAGTTAAAAGCCGCCTGTAGTTCAAATGATCTTGCTACCCACCAGTACCCATCTCCGCCCCCCCCCCCCCCCAAGGAACTACTGTCACTGAGAGCCAACTTATGAAAGAAGATAGCCTAACCCTTCGTTAATCAAGAGTTAATCAGAAAATTTTGTTCCCTAGCAGCTAATCGCCAAGCATCCACTTCAATTCAGAACAAGCTAATCAGAGAATGGGGAGAATAGAATTTTGCATTTTTGTCCCAGGTCCTCGAATCTGTCCCAGATCTAGTTCTGGCTAACTACTGAGAGAAAGAAACAACACAGAAAATTGATGTACAAAGTGATGGAGATGTATTATTTGCAATGGGGTTTTTATTTGAAGATATAGGTTTATGGAATTGGAACTAAGAATTTCTATAATGTGTGCCCTGTCCTGATTCCCAGCACATCACTTAGATGGCTGCTTTTATTTCACTGAAAATTAATTTAGGAATTGGAAGCTATAAAATGTTATTATGGGATTGGATGCATGGTTCTTAAGTATAATTGCTCACTGCTTTCCAGGTTGATTCCTCTTTATCTCTGTATGCCAACTCCTTACCCCAGCTATACTCCCACCACAGAAATTATACCACCCCAGCCTTGCAAAAACAATTAAAATATTTTTTAAAAATAGATTGACAGATTTATCTACCACCACCATTCCATTGGATCATATTTCACTTATGATAATTAATAAAGGGAAACCTCACTATAATGGAGATGGGAGCTGGGTAGAGGGAGCTCTCACACCCCACTACTCTTATTCAATAACAGACCCCACAAAGAAGAGACAGACCTTGTAGATGGATACCACTTTACTACCCCAGCAGTAGGAAAGAAGACTTTTCTTTTTTTTTTAATATTTTTTTTTCAAGTTTATTTATTTTTTGGGGGACAGAGAGAGACAGAGCATGAACGGGGGAGGGTCAGAGAGAGAGGGAGACACAGAATCGGAAACAGGCTCCAGGCTCTGAGCCATCAGCCCAGAGCCCGACGCGGGGCTCGAACTCACGGACCGCGAGATTGTGACCTGGCTGAAGTCGGACGCTTAACCGACTGCGCCACCCAGGCGCCCCAAGAAAGAAGACTTTTCTTATCCAATCCCACCAACAGCCCAGCGAATGAGATACAGTCACAACTTAGCCAATGAGAAGCTACTATACTTCAGGTTTTCAGTTTACTCCAGTGGACGTTTTGTTTATATCAGCCTTCCCAACCTCTAGATTACATCTATAAAAGAGCAGTACCTCTTCTTTGTTCCCCAGACTTGCCTATGGTTTTGGTGTATCTCACTTGTCTGGTACTGTAATTGTTTGCTATTGCTGAATAAAACCATGCTTTTTTCTTGGTGAAATAATGGGCTTAAAGTAACTGGTTTGATTTTTAAGGTTCACTAATGAGAAAAATGTGGTGCAGGACTAGGGCTTTGAGTCCGAGTTGTTTTTTGTGTTTTTTTTTATTTTTTCAATTTTTTTTAACTTACTAAACTATAGCATAATTATTTTTCAAACTCTATGTGTATGACAGTGCCTTTTGCATATTGGATCCTTATTTCACAAACATGAAGACGGTTTACAATGGTGATTAGCAAGTTTAAAACAGAGTTTTCTACTATAGCAGTGTTTCTCAAAACATAATCCTGGGATATGCAGAAAAAGCTCTTAGGATGCTTGTTTAAAATGCCCATTTCTGATTCTGAACAAGTATTGAAGGATAGGGATACTATTCAAAAAGGAATTGCCTTTAATTACAATCTTCCCAAGTCATTATTATGCATATTAATGTTCCTGAAGGTTGGTTTGCAGTAGAGCATCACTGTTCATCCAATAGGACATTTTCAGTAGGTAGTTCACCGAACACTTTCTGGTCTGAGGGTCAATGACCTAATATTAGAACATCAATATTTGGGCACAACCTAGGCACAAGACAAATATTGCCGTTATTTGTTGAACTAGTAAAGATTCTTAAATTATCTTATATCATCTTAAATTATTCTTATAATATCTTTGCTAAAAATTTTAATAGCCATTGAAAATAATTTTGACCTTATGGTGCTGGAACAATAACGTCTCAGCATTGCTGGCTGCTAGCTCTTTTCTTAGGTCACTTTACTGGACATTTTCCATGCCAAATAGCCATTCAGCTCAGGTAGGGAATTAATTTATTTTTCTTTATTTATTTCATGCTCTTCATATTCTTTATTATGTCTGGATCAAATATAATTTATAGTGCGATTTGTTGTACATGATTTTGAAGATTTTTCTTCATGAAATTTTGATGAAGCCAAGTTGACAGAATGATTTATTTTTGCAAGGTGTGACTAATTCCCAAACAAGACTTTTTCATGAAAGATTCATGGCCTAAATGGAATTAAATAGGTAAACATTAAATACAATTCATAAAGGTTATTTTGTTTAATTTCATAAATGTTAGTATTCCAGATAATTCACAGAGATTTCTATTGTGAAATTATTCTGCCTTACAATCATATTTAAATATTTATAAACATTTGTTAACACCCACTAGTTCAAAAAGAATACAATATTCTAACATTATGTAGCTAACATATGCTCTAAATAGGTAATTTCCCTAAATAAATCATTTAAAACAACTTAGGTAAACTGGTTTGTATTGAGGGCCTACTAAGTCCTTCAGTAGGATCCCCTGTGATAGACTCCATCCTGGACTTGCTTACTGTGAATTTTCATACATGGCAGGCAGGCAGTGTTTTGAAGGTTGGATCCAGAGGCCTCTCCTCCTTTTAAAACATTTTTTATGTTTTTCAAAGTACAAAAATGCCTTTTATAACAAGTGCAACAATGGAACAACACAAAGATATTCATCCCTTCTCTCCTTGCTCAGATAACGCACTAACAACCTGCTGTCCTTCAGCCATTTCCCATATTCATATACTTTATACATCATTTGCATACATACATGGAGAGATTTTTGCTACTTATGTTATTCAAAAATGGCATCATATTTTGTCACTTCTATACATTTTGCTTTTCTCACCCAACAATCCTTGTGGAAATTCTTCCTGCCTCTACACCCCAAGTCAATTGGCATAGTTCTCATTCATTATTTTTAATGGCTGACTGACATTCCCCACAAAATCATCACATATAACATGATGTGGCACAGACTGTGAATCGTCACTCAATATCTCTTCTCTCTCTCTCTCTCTTTTTTTTTAGTAATAGAAATTTGATTTTATTCTGGACATTAATGTGCCCATGGAAAAGAATCTATTTCCTAGCCTTCTGTGTAGCTAAGTATAGCCATATGGTTAAGTTCTAGCCAAGGCTACATAAGTATAAATGTTACAAAGATCTTCTGGGAAGGCTGTTTAAAAGACACCAACTTGGCTCAGCAATTGGCACTTTTGTTTTTTTCCACTTTCTTCCTTCCTACTCTCTGGAATTTGGATGTGATGAATGGAACACTAGACACCTATTTTAGTCCATGAGGTAACCTGGAGGATGGAGGCTATGTGCTAAGCTGGAAAGCAGATAAAGGAAGGAATCTGTGTCATTTCCAAATCTAGACTTTCTATGTCTGGACTTGTTTTACATGAGAAGAAAAACAAACTTTTACCTTGGTTTAAAAAATATTATTTTAAGTTTTTTCCCCACTTTTGAGACTTTATTTATTTTAAAGCAGCAGTAGGATTACAACAAAATTAAAAAGAAGATACAGAGATTCCCCATATACCTCCAGCCTCTACACATACACAGCCTCCCTCATTACCAACACCACTCACCAGAATGTTTTTGTTGTTGTTGTTGTTTGGTTGGTTGGTTGGTTTTTTTACCTGAGGGTGAACCTACAATGGCACATTCAGTTTATTTTATATGCAGCCGAACCCACTCCTAACTGATAAAGTTAAAACTACTTGCCAGAATTTTCTTTTGACAGATGTCTTTGATGAAACTTTGATGTTGCTTAGTGTTTGCCAATACAATTACCCTTTCTTTGAACAGGTTCAAAATCTCAGTTTCATATTTTCTGTAAAAGGTAGACTTTTTCCAAAGTAAAATAAATTAAATCCTTTTTACTTGCTATAAAAGCTATCTTGACATTTGTTTCTTTTGAAAGTATAAACAATTTGATTTGAACTGGATATGTCAGTGGGATGAATCTCCTGTTGAATAAAGTTAGTTAAATATGAAGAACCCCAACTGCTTGGGCAAGAAATACCAAGAAAATGTTAATGTCAACGTACTTGTCAATGAAAGCAAGCAAGCAGGATTTCTGTCTGTTGGCCCAGCTAGTACCAGTGAGCTCTCCCTCCAGGGTAAATGACAATAAAGAAACTGTCTCTTAGGAAAAAGTTTCAAGGGATTTCTGTTTGTCAAGGATATTTTTAAACCAGACAGTAATCAGGAAGTATCCACCATTTGTTATCAGATGGCCATAAAATTAGACTAGCAAATTTGCTTGCTATAATAAATAGTCTCTTTGAATGAAATCATACAGAGAACACATATTGCCATGTGAATTAAAGTGAAAGGAATTTTCAACTTTTTACCGTTAACAGATCTGAATAGTGCTCTACATTGGGATGTTACTATAAAATGTTTAATGATTGTAATGAAAGTGGTAAAACCAAAAACTGGTAGAGAGGAGGAAAAGTTAAAAAGTGGCAGCAGTGTGCAAACTATTTTACTTTGATGCATAACAAACTGCCATTTGAAATTTAATTAAATCATAACTGAAAGTGGTAGAGAAGTTTGTACCGTACAGGGTCTTTCATTTTAACTTATCAAAGCATTTTAGATTAATGAATCCTTGTAAAATTACTCTAGGTAAACAAATATTATTACTGTTACTTAAAGGAGTTTAAAGATCAAAAATTACGTCAGATTATGGCATTAAAAGGATTTTCTAAAAACACGATTTATTTACATTAAACCAAATGCTGAAGACAACCATTTTGCTCATGCTTTGGTATATATTTTTATGCAGCAGGAGGACTTCACAGCAGAAACTGAACTACTGGTGGCAAGAAATTAAACAAACTTTCAATAATGCAGTAGAATATTATTTCAAAGTCTCATATTTATAATTAAATCACATCAATACAAGGTATTAATTACATGATGTTATACAAAGTAAAAGTCACTGTTAGAATCCGTGCAATGTTTTCAATACTAGATCACTTTGTTTTAATATTAGTTGGTAATTCATAAATCAAAATACTGAGATGAGAAAGTCAAATGTTGTTTCTAAAATTATTATTCTAGCAAACATACAGAAAATGCCCACATGCTGGGTCTTATGTATAAATGAGTATTATTTTCTTTTTAGTGGCTCCCTCTTTACCCTTTCTATTGTTCCTTTCATAGTACTGAACAAATCACTTAGCTCTTCAAACAATAGGCTCACAGTTTCATTCCACATGTACACAGAAGGAAGCATATGATTTAAATTGATTCCAATAAGACTAAAGAGAAAGACCTTTTTTGGAGGGCGCCTGGTTGCCTCAGTCAGTCGAGTGTCCAACTTTGGCTCAGGTCATGATCTCAGGGTTGGTGAGTTTGAGCCCCGCGTCAGGCTCTGTGCTAATAGCTCAGAGCGTAGAGCCTGTTTTGGATTCTGTGTCTCCCTCTCTCTGCTCCTCCCCTGCTCGTGCTCTGTCTCTCTCTCCCAAAAATATAAACATTAAAGAGAGAGAGAGAGAGAGAGAGAGAGAGAGAGAGAGAGAGAGAATTTTCTACCCCCTTGGTTGGGGAGAGGTTTTCTTTTTCTGGCAATAAACATTAAAAAAAATGAAGTGCATTGTGTCCATTGCTACTGGCAGCAGTTTTGAGTTTATAGGTAGCCAGTCTGTGAACAGAACTAAAACATGTCAGAAGCCAGAGTCAAGAGAATCATAATGACATGGAACTGGAGACTCTATGCTACTTTATTTGGAATATGTACTCCCAACCTAGACATTTAGTTACATGATAGAGTACATTTCCTTCTTGTTTAAAATAATTAAATTGTTTTTTGGTGTGTACTTGTTTTTTGTTACTTGCAGCCCCAAGTGACCTAACTGATGTTTATTTGTTAAATCCAGGCCCCCCAAAAATGTATTTTAAAAGAAAAATGACACGGGCACCTGACTGGCTCAGTTGGTAGAGCATGTGACTCTTGGTCTCAGAGTTGTGAATTTGAGCCCCATGTTGGGTGTAGAGCTTACTTTAAAAAATAAATAAATAAAAGGAAAAATGATAGCATTACCTGTATAATACCTTGCTTTAAAGAAACTTAAGATGTTCTGCATATGTTCTTATTTTATCCTGGACAACACCATGAAGAGGCTGGGATGTGGAAGTAACTGTTGCTATTAGCTGCTTTCAACATCTCCCAAAGGCATCTTTTCCACTCTAGTTAAATATTAAGCAAAGTGTTTTGTGTTTTAAGCCCGATAATTTTCTCTGGCCTAATGAATATTTGTGGACTTCTAAACAGTATACTAGCTTAATCCAGAACTTTAGTTTTTCCCTATTTATTTATAATATTTATATGTTGTTTTTTATATAATATATAATATAAATATATTTTTATATTATATTATATACTTTATATAATATATAATACAAATATATTATAATATTTATATTATAATATAAATATTGTAATATTTATATGTTGTTTTTTCTGGCTTTGCTTACATCTAATTTTTGTATTGTAGACCTGGCTTGTTAATTATAATGGCACCATATAGTCTCTTGTGGAGGGGTAGAAACTTCCCTTTCCTCCCATTTCTGTAGAATAGGGAGTTTCTGATCCCTTCCTCATGAGTGTCGTTGGAGGGTAGGCCCCTCTGTTTCTCTCCATTCTGTTACTTGTGACTCCTGAAAGAAGGAAGGGCTAATGTGATATTTTTGGAGATCTCATAACCATCACATAACCACATCTTCTTCCCAAGGGAAAAAAAGATCTCTGTGCTTCTTTCCTAGAAAATAATGTATACAGAAGAGGTAAGAACATACATTCTTTACAGAATTCTTGGCTGAAAGCTTTGCCTGAAATTTTCCTTGCTTCTTTGTTTCTAATGGACACTAGAAGAGGACAACCCCTGAGCTGTGCATCATGAATATACAGTTACTTCTGAGAGGGGCAGTAAATAGAAAGATCAGATTACTTTCTACCCTCTTCCTTCACACCAAAGCTAGAACAAAAGCTAGGTTGGTCCTATAGAGGTTATCTGTGAGCCCCGAGCAGGCGCAGACACAGAGCCCGCTCTCTGCCTATCTACTCCGTGACCAAGGGCACTGCTCAGCTCAGAACCCAAGACTTGTCAGATGATCAAAGGAAGCTTCTTTCCATAGAGGTCTGGAAGCAGGCACCAACTGAATAGGAATATATTTACATTTTAAAAAATGTTTTGGCTCCTCTGTATACCAAATAGGAATAAAGTGTCATTTAAAAAAATCCTTTGACTCATCTTTGGTGTCTTGACTGTCATTTCACACATTGAAAGGGATTTAAGAAAGCCTTTGCCAAGTGAGGGAAAGCAGCTCCAACACTGGCTGGTTCTGAGGCACGGACTGGTCACAGTCTGACATTCACTGGGCTGTGTTTTCCTAGTGGGTAGAGTTACTATGCCACAAAGGCAGAACCAGTCAGACTGTTTATTTTTTCATTTTTTCATTCAGGTATGACAGGCTATTCTTTGCTTCCTGTCCCTAGGTGGTAGTCACCCATGGGCACAGTCCACAGCTTGCTTTGGAAGGCCCTCACCATCCTCTCTCTTTTTGCTTCTGACTAAATTTGAAATATTTCCAGCAAATATAGAAGTATGCTAAAAACTTTAGTTCCTTTGACAGAAAGAATGAAGAACGTATTGCTAGGGATACAGGGTAAATTTATTTTCTCTGGTAAATGAATAGCCACAATAACTTAATACTCACAATATCAAACTGCTTTTGGCAGGGTGTGGGCAGAAACACAACTTAATGATTGCGACCAACCTTCTTTGGGTGATCAGTACAGAATATCCTGTGTTCTGCTGCAATCTGTTATTTAATATTTTCTGCAGGCTTTAGGTTTATTTTGCTCTTATTTTTCTAGTATCTTGAGGAGGGAGCTTTCGTTATCGATTTGAGATATTTCCTCTTTCAGAATGTATGCATTTAGCTATAAACTTTTCTCTGAGCACTGAGGTAGCTGTGTCTCACAGATTTTGACATTCAGTTCAATGTGTGTGTGTTTTTAAAGTTCCCTCAAGACTTCCTCTTTGATCCATGGGCTATTAGAAGTGTGTTGTTTAGTTTCCAAGTACTGTATTTGGAAAATTTTCTGTTACCTTTTTGTTTTGACTTCTAGTTTGAGTCCATTGTGGTTGGAAAACATACTCTGTGTGATTTCAATTCTTTTAAATTTTTCAAGTTTTGTTCATGGTTCAGGATATGGTTTATATGTTCCATGGGCATTTGAAAAGAACAAAATGAATGTGTATTCTGTTGCTGGGTGGAATGTTTTATAAATGTTGATTAGATCCTGTTGATGGTATTGCTGAGTTCCTTTATATTCTAGCTAGTTTTCTCTCTAGTTTTTCCATCAGATGTCTCCAAGTATGAGTGTGTATTTGTCTATTTGTCCTTTGAATTCTAGGAATTTTTTTCTTTATGTAACCTCAGCTTTGTTGCTAGGGAATACACAATTAGAATTGCTATGTGTTATTGGTGATTGGCCATTTTATCATTATATGTCTCCTTCTGTCTCTGGTTATTTTCTTTGCTCCAAATTCTCCTTTATTTGATTTTAATATAGTCACTCCTGTTTTCTTTTGCTTAATGTTTGAGTGATATATTTTTTCCATCATTTTACTTTCAATATGCCTGTATCATTATATTTGAAATGAGTTTCTTTTAGACAGTCTATAGTTGGGTGGACTGTGATGGGTTTGTACTATATCAACTTAGCTAAGCTGGAATCATTGTTTTTAGAATTCCCTTTTCTGTATAGTTCTGAGCTAGGGTTGGCTGCAGTGGTGTGAGGGAAACAGAGAAGTCAGAGATGACTCCAAGGCTTTTGGTCTAATCAACTGGAAGAATCGAGCTGTCGTCAAATCAGATGGGGAAGACCAAGGAGGGGAGGCAGTGTTTGGAGCTGTGGGAAGGTTAAGTTGCAGGTGCATGTTGAACATATAGTGGAGGTGTTGCATAGGCAGATGCGCATGCTGGTGTTGACTTCAGTCGAGAGATCTAGGGGAAAAAAAATTTGGGAATCATCAGTTCTGCATAGACATCTATGGAATGAGTAAACATTTGAAAAATAAGCAATAGGCAAAGTTTGAAGCATAGAAAGAATGTCTTAAATTCCTTATATAAAATGATTTTTGACAGCTGTCAAGTATTGTTTTAAAGACTTGAGTTCTATATTTCAGAGAACTATGTTATAGGTCAACATGATTAAAAAAAATTTTTTTAAATGTTTTTATTTATTTTTGAGACAGGGAGAGACAGAGCATTAACAGGGGAGGGTCAGAGAGAGGGAGACACAGAATCTGAAGCAGGCTCCAGGCTCTGAGCTGTCAGCACAGAGCCCGATGCGGGGCTGGAACTCACAGACCGCGAGATCATTACCTGAGCTGAAGTCGGCTGCATAACCGACTAAGCCACCCAGGCGCCCCTAGGTCAACATGATTTTTAAGGAGTATGTTCTACATACATCATCCTGGAACACTGTACATAAAAATAACTTATTTGTACATTACTCATGTAAATCCTGTATGATTTACATAGCAGCAAAGGGCTATCAGTTCTGATAATTCTGATCAAAGTTCCCATGTTTTAATTAATTTCTGCATAATCTAAGTGGTTAGAGACTATTATCTAAAATTACATAAGACAAATAGCAATACCAGCTTGCCACTAATTAACAGAATGACGTTGGACAAATCATGTCACAGCTTCCAAGCACGTGTGATGGGACTTAGTACAGCTCTTCATAGTTTACAAGATCGGGAGTGGGGATTAATAAAAATGAAAAGTGAGGGGCGCCTGGGTGGCTCAGTCAGTTAGGCGTCCGACTTCAGCTCAGGTAATGATCTCGCGGTCTGTGAGCTCCAGCCCCGCATCGGGCTCTGTGCTGACAGCTCAGAGCCTGGAGCCTGCTTCAGATTCTGTGTCTCCCTCGCTCTCTGCCCCTCACCTGCTCATGCTCTGTCTCTCTGTGTCTCAAAAATAAATAAAAACATTAAAAAAAAAAAAAAAGAAAAATGATTAGGCGAGACGCTACATAAAATGTGAAATAAAATGCTGTTATGATCAACTTACTTGACTAATGGACACTGACTAAACATAAGGTGTAAAATATTCTAAAAAGTCTACTGTCTTACAGCATTCAAAGAGAAAAAAAAAAAAGCCTCAAACACATAGCGCACATGCGCAGAGGATTACTTCGGCGAAGGAGGTGAGGCTGGAAAAGGAAAAGAGAAGCGGAGCCCCACTCCAGTTTTTCCTCTCAGCTCCGCCCCTCGAGCCCCGGACTGTGCATGACGTCAGGTAAAGCTCGTACTTCCGCTTCCGGTTACTCACGTTTCTCTTTTTTCCTGTCTGTCTGGAAAGATGGCGTCCCGCAAGGAAGGCACCGGCTCCACCGCCGCTTCTTCCAGCTCCACCACCGGCCCGGCGGGGAAAGGCAAAAGCAAAGGCGGGTCCGGAGATTCGGCCGTGAAACAAGTGCAGATAGATGGCTTGGTGAGTGGGGTTCCGTTTCCCCAGGCCCACGTGGGCAGCTCAGTTCTTAGTCGAGTCCTGCCCGACGTGCTGCTTGGCAGCCTCGCCACTGGGCCTGGTGAGACTGGGACAAGGTTTTCCCCTTGGACCTTTCTCTTTCGTCTTTACTTTTTGTTGGGAGGCGCGACAGCTTTCTCTGCCATCCATCGGGGGAGTTGAGGTCTGAGATAGGGAATAGAAACTAGGGGTGCGTGTGACAGATCTTTGAGGTCTTGTTTTGAAATGCTTGGATTTGGAGAAGGACTCTTCGGGGAGACAGATAGGTGAAGGAGGTGTCCAGAAGGATCTAGGAATCTAGGGCTTTTGGAAGATAAAGTAAACTCCATTGCTTCCCTGCTGGGACCTGACATCTGTAACTTGCTAAGCGGAGATTTACTTTGTAGACACTTCTGAGTTTGTGGCTCAGCGTTTACCTGAAACCATGCAGTGGGAATGAACGTCTTTTGTGTTGGTGTCTCCTTTCTTCATCTGTGAATGTTGGAGTTCCTCAGGATTTGGGTTTAGGCATCATTCTATCAGGTCTATGCCTGAGATAGTGTAACAAAGTAGGTAATAGCACACTGCTGGAGCCAGACTGCTTGGGTTTGAGTCTTACCTCCAAAATTAGCTGAATAATATTGGCCAAGTTAACCTCTTTATACTTATTTTCCTCATTTTAGTTGTTTTGAGGATTAAAATTGGCCGGAAAATGTGTCAATAACTAGAACAGTCTCTGGGACATTGTAAGTTACCATTTGTAGTTGCTTAATTATTATTACCTGTGTTACAAAAGGTTACAGTAGTAGACACTCCTTAAGTTCCTTTCTTGTGGCTTTAAATATTACTTGTATTCTGATTTATAATTTTTGCCAGACTTGGTTTTTGAATGCCACGCTTGAATACCTTACTGCCTGCTTGACATCGCTATTTGGCTATTTTATAGGCATCTCAAATTTAACTTGTCCAAAATAAGATTATTGCTATCTCCCATTCCTTACCCTTTCCCCCTCCTTGGTCTTACCTCAGTCTCTCCCATATTAGTAAATGGGATTACCATCTACCCATTTGAACAAATCGGAAAACTTCGGCATTAACCTATATTTGTTCTCCCCCCAACCGCCAGCATTCAGTCTCAGCACGTCCTGTTGGTTCCATCTCCAAAATATATCAAATTCATTTGCTTCTCATCTATATGCCATCAACCACATTCACCTGCAATAAAATACAGACTTCTTATCACATCCTTCAAGGTCCTGCTATTCTTGTGTCTTTCTCCAAGCTCCCCTCATTCTTTTTTCTAGGCTGCATTCACAGTGACATTTTAGTTCATTGTTTTCTCTTCCTGAAATACTTCAAGTATTTCTTCCTACTTGGTGGCTTCTTTTGTTCCTTTAGGTTGTTGACTTAAATGCCTCATTTTAAGAAAGGTCTTGCCTACCAACCCTGTCAAATGTAGTTCCCTCCGCATCATCCTCCATCACACCACTCTGTTTCATAGCATTTTCCACTGCCTGTAACTGTCTTGTTTGCTTTCTTGTCTCCCCCACAGAAATGTAAGCGACTGAGGGCAGGCTAGGGACTGTGTTTATGTGATATATTCTCAATACAGAACCTTTTAACCAACATAGACAGGATGAATGAATGAATACAATATTTCATTTTATTCTTATACTATTCCTAGTTCATGTTCTGATACCTTTTACAGATGATTTTAGCGGTATCTTGAGTTGTTCTCCTAGTCCTCTTCAGTCCATCTTTCGTACTTTCATTAAAACATTCACTTAATGTGAAAGTTTAGATCTTGTTAGCTTCCTTCCTGAAATGTTTTCAGTGATGTTGCCCTTGCTTTGTGTTCAGGTTAATTTTCCAAGCCTCTTAGTAAGTGTACATTCCAGCCACACAGGACTATGATTGACCTCATGTTTAATCACATTTGTTCTTGGCATTTTGTTAATGGACAAGACCAATTTTTCTTCTTGTATTGAACCCTTCCTTTGCTCCTGTTTCATGAAATCTTCTGTATCTTTAATATTACCTTCCCCTTAACATGTAAATGTTGTCAGGACTCTCCTGTATTAAAATGCTCAGTTCTCTTTTTCATTTAACAGTCTGCGCTCCATTCTTAGTCCCCACTTTTTTCCCTCTTGAAGTCAATGGTTAAAGAATTGTCTATAGTTGTATTTTTCCATTTTTGCTTCAACTCACTGTTGTTAGAATCTCTACTACTACTAATTCCCTGATTCAGTTTTCAGAAAAATCATTGATAGCATTAGCAGAGAACTATAAAAAATATCAAAATATATCATACGTGAAAAATAGTGCTTATAATACACAATTTAAATAATCACAAAATAAATATCCAGTTACCTGCCATTCAATGTGAGAAATAGGACATTACGAAAATCCTTGAAGCCTATTCCCTTATTTCATCCTTTCCTCCCATCCCTTCTTTGCATCCTGTAATCACTATTGTGAACTTTGTTTCAGTGATTGTGTTTTCTTTATAGCTTCACCATAGAGTATTCCTAAATAATCTGTTTAGTTTTGCCTGTGTATATTAATAAAATTAATGAAATATGAATTAAATCATAGTACATGTTCTCCCATGTCCTGAGTCATATATATGTATATCTCACATTGTTTTTGAGATTAGTCCATTCTAGACTAAGTGACAGTAATTCATTTCCATTACTATAGAACATCTCATTGTATGAATGTGATGTAATTGTCCTCATCTGACTGATAATGGACAGTTATAGATGGCTTATTTTCCTTGTGTGAAATGATATCTCTCAAGAATCTTTTAATCATCCGTTCCATTAGACTTGTCAATTTGACTTTTACTGTACCCTGCACAGAGTTGGTGCTAAGTGACTCCTCCGGGAGTGGAAGAGTGGATTTTTATTGCAGTCAGGTGATCTCATTGTTCCTAGAAAAGATCAAACTAATTGTTCCTGTTGAACTTTTCCTGTAAAAGCTACCTTGTTCCCCCAGACCAGTTTGAATCTTTCCATGGGCCAGCAAGACCAGTGGAATTGGGCTTACCTGGTACCTTGTTAGAAATGCAGAAATACAGTATTTCAGAATCTCAGGGCCCCTTCTTGATCTACTGTATGGGATCTTAATGTTTGAAAAGTATTGTTCTGGTTCACATTGATCTCTTCCTTTACCTGAACTTTTTATGACAGTTTGTATCTCTCATCCTGGCACGTGAGCATAGACTGTTAATTGATAGTTTATTGTTTATTTTTCCTTTCTCACTGAGATGATCATTTGAAGGTAAAATTGTAAAATACTTGTACTTTTCATAGTTCTGGTGCTTAAAGGTGACTACCACTGAAATTTACTTCCTTTCAAATTTTGTTTTTCTGTTTTATGCAAAAAGTTACCTTATTTAAAGTTGTTGGCTACCTCATTTCTCTTTTATTGGAAGTAAGGTAGAGGATGTTACTAGTAAATGAAAAAGTAAGAGTTCTGTATCCTTTGTCATTCAGGTGTCAGCTCAGATATTTCCTCACAGGTACTTTCTGACTACTCTAAAGAGGCTACATCAGTTCATTGACCCTTTTATCTGACTTTTAGGCCCTTGTTACTGTTGAAAGTCTCTTATTTATTTGTTGCTTGTTTGTCTTCTCACACTAAAAAAATACACTAAAATAATACACTAAAATACCAGCTTCTGGAGAGCAGGACCAATGTCAGGCTTATTCACTGCAATATTTACAAGTGTCTAGAACAGTGACCGACTCATAGAAAGCACTCAGATATTGTGAGTGGATTAATACAGTTCTGTGGTACAAGAAATTTTCTTGAAAATGAATCATGAGGAAACTGGGTCAGTAAATACTTTGTAGAGATTAATGGTGTGTTGGTGAGAAACACGGGAGTGAGACCAGTGAACTTTATAAACTTGCCCATATTTCTTCCTCTTTTTAAGCATCAGTGTCTTACCTGTAAGAAAAATCTCTAATGTTTTTTGAGCACCTGCTATTTACAAGACCCTGTGAAGGAAGGTTTGGTGAGACTATGTCTGATTCTCACAACAGCTTTAAGGGTTGATGTTATCTGCCTTACTTACCTGGTGGTGATTCAGATCTAATGAGAAAATGTTGGAAGTGCTATGTGAACTGAAATGAATAATTCAAATTTGTAAAGGGCTTGTACTGTGCTATGACATGTATGTCTGTACGTTGTGTGTGTGTGTGTGTGTGTGTGGGAGACTACATGAAGTTATAAATACTAGATAACAGTTTGTTAAACTATGAAATGGAAGCTCTTGTCTAAAGTCCATGGCTCAAGTAAAACACAGTTTGGCCCCCCAAAAATTGTGTGGCTCTTGGCTTCTTCTTTCAGTTTTCTGACTTCAGTAAAGAATAAATAAGTTGCTTTTTATGTATATTTCAGCCAGATAACTTGAAAGTCTTTCAAGCACCAAAACGTTTACATTTTAGACATTTTAATTATAAATCTTTTTGCAGTGTATTACGTAAATTTCTGCCTCTTTAGTCAGAATAGTGAATGTGGCTTGTATCACTTAGCCATGTTTTGATGACTTAGTAGTATCATTAAAAACATAATTTATTGCCCCATACTGGACAGTAGTCCTCCAGAATCCCTATGGGTATTCACATGTGTTTATTTCTGTGATGTCCTCTGTTTTTGAATTTTAGGTGCCTTGAGTAATTTGTCTTTCTAATTGGCAGCATTTTTTTTTTTTTTTTGGTTTTGTTTTTGTTGTTAAACTTGTATGGCTTTTACCCTTTTTATTTCCAGCTTCTCATTTGCTACGATGGAAAACCAGATAAGCAGTCTTGTTAGCATTATTTAAAAAAATTTTTTTTTTTTTAACGTTTATTCATTTTTGAGAGACAGAGAGAGACAGAGCATGAGCGCGAAAGAGGCAGAGAAAGGGAGACACAGAATCTGAAGCAGGCTCCAGGCTCTGAGCTGTCAGCACAGAGCCCGATGCGGGGCTCGAACTCACAAACTGTGAGATCCTGACTTGAGCTGAAGTTAGACGCTCAACCGACTGAGCCACCCAGGCGCCCCAGCATTATTTTTAAAGTGAGACCAAACACACACTCTGAATGAGATTAAATTAAGTGTGCAGTCTGACATTTTGACCACTTAGTTGTATTTTTACTTTGGCAAGTAAGGTGTTCCTAATCGAAAGCAATAGCTTTTTATAGTAGATAAAAAATTTGACATACATTATTATATTTTAGGAATTCCAGGAGCTGATAGAACCAGGATTAGCTGGATTATACATATGATGTAGTCACTCATAGAAACTGAGTGGCTTTTCAAGAGCATCCAGTGAATTTATTCTAGATCTTGGACCCATATCACAATTGGCATCTTTGATGCATTTTGCTTTCCATTATTACAACTACTTCATACGTTGTAAGGACTCAGTAGATGTTTGCTCTTATGTGCCAGGTACTATTTAAAGTACTTTATATTACAGCATTAAAGCCCTGTAACAACTCTGATTTGGGAACCATTATTATCCCTGTTTTACAAATGAGGAAGCTCATATATATAGATCATGTGACTTGATGAATGTCAGGATAAGGGGAAATAGAAATACAGTGTTCACAATATAATGAATCTAGTGTTCCTGCTGAAGCATCAGGAAGTGTATTTTCTAAAACTTGGGTCTCTTACAGACTTAAAACTTTAAAATGCACAAGAAAGCTAATATATTGGAATCTTTAGATTTAATAATCTGTCTTATATATATATATACATTTTTAATGTTTACTTTTGAGAGAAAGAGAGACAGAACATGAGCAGGGGAGGGGCAGAGAGAGAGGGAGACACACGATCTAAAGCAGGCTCCAGGCTCTGAGCTGTCAGCACAGAGCCCGACATGGGGTTCGAACCGACAAACCGTGAGATCATGACCTGAGCTGAAGTCCAAACGCTTAACCGGCTGAGCCACCCAGGCGCCCCAATAATCTGTCATATTTGAGGAGATAATTTGTAGCTAAAAGAAGTCAACTTAGTAAATATTCTTGTTTGGAAAAAGGCAGTCTTTAGCCAACCAGTCACACAGACTTAAGATATTGGGGGATCAACACTGAAGAAAACAGGAGGAATGTTAAAGAGAATTGAGAGGAGTGTTGGTAGGTATTCCTAAGTAAGGTAGTTTACTTTCCTTAGGGTAGGCACATCTAAGTCTGACTTCTCAGGACGCTTTTAAGATTTAGATAATCTTGCAGACATCCTGGACTTTTGTTCCTTTCCCTTCAGGTCCCAGGGCTTATTGAAATCCATTGTCTTTTTGAAAAAACTTTCTGACCATGATTTCTTAGCTTATGGCGTATACATTAGTGATAACAAGCTGTATTAATGTTGTTTCTTGTAGCTGCCTTGGGATAATTTAAGGAGCCCAGCTTACATGGTATTTCTCATGGAGGCGATCCATGAGATCGCCTGATTTAATAAATGAGCATCTCTGGGCCTTAATTTCTTTAATATGAGGATAACACATGGCCTTCTTACTGTAATAAATAGCAGCTTAATATATATAATTTCCTATTGATGTTTAATTATTGCTAGTGACAGTTTTTGTAGTTGGTATTGATTTAAATAGTTGGTATTAGTTACAGTGGGATTCCAAACTCCATGTGTTACCAAGTAATGGAAGATAACAAAAGATTTTAACTTCAGTTGTAGCATATCTGGCCCAGATGAGATGGCATATGTTAACTCTTCAAATGCCTGTTTTGACATTAAAAGGCTGTGGGTGCACAATATTTACTGGTTTTTCATCTTTTGTTTTCTTGTCACCTTTGGCTCCAGCTAGCCCCTATATAATTATAAATTCTGATCTTCAGCTTAATATCCAAGATTTCAAGAGGTATTGAACACCAGGTATTTTAAGTCTCGGCAACATTTTTCTGGGCTTTTAGCTCAGTCCTAGTCTTCATACTGGGGAGACAAGCCTCTACAAAGCATTAGGCTTTGGTGAGGGTCTTTGCCACTCTTATTTTGTGGTCAGATATTCTCACCTGTACTTTACCAAGTCTGCCTTAGTTTCTTAAGATGAAAGCTTCTGACTTCAGCACTTAACATGAAAACTTGGTGGTATTTGCTGTTCTCTTGGACATTAGTTCATAAATGTTTTTTGTAAAATATCATTTAAATTATGGTACTTGGATATTATTTCCTTGGGCAAGATATAAGAAAATATACTTAAAGAGAAAATAGCCCTAATTGTTCCCATAAAGGACTGTTACACTGTAAAATGGTTATATCCCGTAAAGCTTAGATTTAATAGGAAAAGTACAGTGTAATGTACATCTCCATCTATATGGTGACAAACTGTATTTGTTTCAATAAAACTGAAAGGGCTGAAATGGAGACTGGCTTATGCCAGAGTAGTACCCTGTGTTTTTGTTAACGTTGGTACCAAGCCCAAAAATAGAAGAGAAAAAATTGATTCAGTAAAATAGTGGTAATTCAGTATTAACTTAGTCAAAATATAAAACTTTTACTGTTTGAGTCTGAATAGCCACTGTATTTTGGCATAAAATTTTATTTTTTACCCCAAATAGTACCTAAACATCACAGGTATTCATTGTGTCCTGATGATAAATAAGAAATTTTTTTTCTCAGTACCTTCTATACTTCTATCCTTGTCCCCAACTAGCTTCATTTGATGTAAGTAGAAAATGTTTGTTTATCTCTGGGACAATAGTAATGTGCTAAACTATGATTATTTTAACCAAAAACTGTATATATTCGTTGTAAGGGAAGTTTGGAGAAATTACACACAAAGAAAACCCAGAAAGAAAATTACTCAGTTTATAAGCTCATAATATGAGTATAGGTAGCACTGTTAGGATTTTGGGGTTTACTTTTCTAGTGTTTTTCCTGTGCTTTAATAAATACCTGGAGCTGAAGTTAATGGCTTGAAGGTTATGCATGATTTTAAAGCATGTTGCCAAATTATTCCAGTATAGTTGTATAGTACAGTTTCTTTTCCCATGTACAGAGTATTGGAGTGCTGCTTCTTGGCACTATTACTAATGGAAAGAAGAGTTTTACAGATCTTAGTCTTTATTTTTAAAATTAAGTGTGCAAATTAAGTGTGCATGTTAGTATGCTAACATACTTGTTACTATGATTCAAGTCAATAAAATACTTCCTGTTGTCTGTTAGTGCCATCACCATCTGCCCAAGTCACCCAGGCTTCTGGTATCATCTTTGATTGCTCTGTAGGCTTTCCCTCGGGTTCTCTTAAGATCACTCACTTACATAGTGAGTCTGTAACTGTGTTGTCTGCACTATTCATTTCTCACTTTCCTTTCTGAATCACTGCAAAACTCTCATGTGACAGGTCTTACAGAATCTATTTTGTACTTGGCCATCACACACAATGGTGCTGAGTAGGTAAAGGATAGTAATGCAAAAACCCTTTGGAAAATCCCCATTACAAAATAAAATCCAAGTTGATAGCTTGACTTGACTATTAAGATCTTCTTTACCTTTTGTTGTTAGCCTCCAAATGAGGGCTTGTAGTACTGTTTTCAAATTTGGTTTAAGAGTAGCCTTTAAAACAGTTAAAACCAAAATCTTTTCTTTTTGGATAGAAGAAAACCCCTGTTTTATATTTTGTGTAGAAATGCATAATCTTCAGTTCAGTTCTGAGAGACCTCTTGAGAAAGAAGGTGAATAATCACCTTCTCCTGGTATCACTGTGGTGTATTTTTTATACTGGGAAACTGAAGTCCTTTTAATATATTAAGCCTATTTAATTAAACAGCCATTTGGGTGCATATGGTATACAACTTAAAAGACAAAAAGAGTATGTAGTAAAAGAAGCTCTCACTTTTCATTCCTGTCTTCAACCACCCTCTTCGCAGAGGCAGTCACAGTTAATCTTTTTAGTGTTTCCTTCTCAACTTATTTTAGCCAGCACTGCCTCCTGTTAAGGAAGCAGAAATAAATAGTAATCCAGGTGCCCCTAGATCACTTAAAGGCCTTCTAATTAAACTGTGGTTCCTGCTCCCCAGGATAACAAACGTAAATGTGTTAGGAAGTAGAGAACAGTTTTGAAATTTTTTGGTTTGTTTTGTATGTGAGAGGACATAAATTTATTCCAGCTTAGCTTTTTTATCACTCATTTTACTTTGGAAAAACTCCTTTCCAGCTACACGTGGGAAAATTTGCAGATCGGTTATGTATATTGAGTTGGTAAAGTATAAACTTAATGTTAAAAATAAAACCTCGGGGCGCCTGGGTGGCGCAGTCGGTTAAGCGTCCGACTTCAGCCAGGTCACGATCTCGCGGTCCGTGAGTTCGAGCCCCGCGTTAGGCTCTGGGCTGATGGCTCAGAGCCTGGAGCCTGTTTCCGATTCTGTGTCTCCCTCTCTCTCTGCCCCTCCCCCGTTCATGCTCTGTCTCTCTCTGTCCCAAAAAATAAATAAACGTTGAAAAAAAAAATTAAAAAAAAAAAAATAAAACCTCATCATTTAACATTTAATTGCGATTATACTTTTGTATGTTTGATTACATCATTGTCCTCTTCTCATGAGTAATTTTTGTGAGGAGAGCAGTGTTACTCTGCTAAAATTCTTGAGACTGCTTTGCCCTTCTCCCCCTTTTCCCAAGTTATTAGATGATTTAACTTCAAAACTGTGGACCATCGATGAACATTAGATCCAAGAGAATAATAATGAAGTATGCTCTTTCAACTGAAATATTATAGAGGTGATATTGATTAAGTGTTTTGGAGCATTGCAACTAATCCCATATGTATCAGGAGCAAAAAAAAATTTTTTTTTTGCTATTGAAGTTACTTACATTTCTTTCACATCAAAACTGAACAGCAGTGATTTAAATCCTATTTATTATTTGACTCAGCCAGTTATGAAATGGAACCCCTATCCCACTTGAGCCATAAAATGTGTTAAATTTAAGACTAATGCTGCTTTCTGCTTTTTGAATTTACATTTTGGCAATAACTACCTTCTTTATTCAGTGTTAGAAAAAAATGATCTAGGCTTAACCAAATAAGAAAACTGCCAAGTTCACAGGTCAGTCAGTGAAAGAAGCCAGAATTAAATGAAAGTCTAGTTATTGACTTTACAGAATATGCTAAGGGGAGATTCTGTGGCATTACAGTTTCTTTGAGACTAAAATTCTTCTATGGTACTGGCTGTTCTTTGACAGTGATTGATGTGAGAAATTCAGGCTGTGGACCTTACCTCCCAGAATCTACAAAACTGGAATAAAGCCAGCCTAGGAACCCCTGACCTCTTCTCCAAATGGCCAGCAACTGGTGCAGTTGGGCCTTGCCTTTTTATTTCAGAACTAAGAAACTCTTATGGAGGGGATCTAGTCCTTACTTTTTTAGCAGGATAGTGATTTTTTTTAATTAAAAAAAATTTTTTTTAATGTTTATTATTTATTTTTTGAGAGTGAGAGAGAAAGTGTGCATGGGGGGAGGGGCAGAGAGGGTGAGACACTGAATCCAAAGCAAGTTCCAGGCTCTGAGCTGTCAGCACAGAGCCCATGCGGTGCTCGAACCCACAAGCGGTAAGGTCATGGCGGGAGCCCAAGTTTGTTGCTTAACTGGCTGAGCCACCCAGGCACCCCATGGATAATGATGTTTTTAAGGGAACCTCTGTACATACATAAACACATGCATGCACCACTGTTTCTTTTTTTAAATTTTTTTTAAGTGTTTTTATTTATTTTTGAGACAGAGACAGAGCTTGAGCAGAGAAGGGGCAGAGAGAGAGGGGAACACAGAATCTGAAGCAGGCTCCAGGCTCTGAGCTGTCAGCACAGAGCCCTACTCGGGGCTCGAACTCACACACTGCGAGAACAAGACCTGAGCCGAAGTCGGACGCTCAACCAGCTGAGCCACCCAGGCGCCCCAACATTCACCGCTGTTTCAAAGAAGTCAATTTACTCTTACCTTCGCCTTTTTAAAGCAGATTTCAAAAAATCTTTTGAAACCTTGTGGTATATACAGATAGCTCTAGATCAAGATGACTGATAAGTCAACAAAATTGGAACTTTGTTGTCAGGTAGTTGATTTTTAATGAGCTATATTTACATCTTACTAGACTGAAAGAAGATCTCAGGAATAAACTGAATAGTCTGGGGAAACCAGTGTCAGTGCCATGAAGATACCTTGCATGTTCTAGTCACTAAATATTTGTTGGATAGGTGGATGGATGAGTGAATGGGTTAGGTGAAATGTTTATTATAGTAGTTGAAGCAGTAGCTAACGATTGAAAGTGGGCTCCTGCTGCTGAAATAGATTTGTTTTTACCCCTGTTAGAAATATATTGTTCAGAGTGGAATCAGAACTGAGAGAATAGTGGTTTGACGCCATCTAAGGGGTATGCCTGTTCTCTCCTATAGAAGCAGCATGGAGTGGTAGAGAAACTATGGGTTTGATAGCCACACAGTTTGGAGTTCCCATCTGTTGGAATACTTTCATATTTTGAGAGACTTCATATCAGTGACATAAATTAAGAAGTGTTTGGTTATAAAGTCTGAATTTCCAGCTTCTGGAGTTAGGAGGAAATGGTCTATCTGCCTAATGTTACCTCCTCTGTAAACCCAGTGCTACCTAAAATAAGGGTATGGTTTGTGAACTGTTTGTGGTTTGTGTGAGATAAGCACAGGATTGGGATTGTTTCGAAACTTGTATCGCAGCATGATGTTGCTGTGATAGCCAGAGTATGATCCTTGGGCTTGTATTTTCTGTGTCTTTCTTTAAAATGTCACTTTCCTTACAAGTTTTATTTTTTTACTACAGTATTGGTCTGTGAGGGACTGGAGGAAAATGAGTTCTTCACCACCGATTGCCTGAGAAGCCCTGTTACAAACGATTGCATACCTGTTATATTTAGCTAATAGCATCTTCCTATAACCAGAGTCTAATGTATGTAATAGTACTGTAGCTAAAATACTACTGTGATTATTAAATACCACTAGCTGTTTAAAAAGATGAACTAGTGGATTTAGTGTTTTCTTATTCTAGGTACACATAATAGAGTTTGCAGCCTGTGAACATTCCTTATGAACTTAACTTTATAAAGGAAGGTTAAACATGATGGTATAGTTCTAACAATTTAAAACTCCTTATGTCCCTAATTCTAACTGAACTTTAAACAGATCCTTTTGATGTCTACTCCAGGGACAGTGGGAAACATGCTGCTTTTCTTGGTGAAGCTTTATTGCTGTTTGCTCAAAGTTTGAATTGATAGTTTGTTGATTTGTAATTGGTTTACATTAGGCTTCTCTTAAACAGATCTGCTTGTTGAAAACCAGTCTGTATATCCAGAAGTTACTTCTTTCACCTTGATGGTGTGTGTATATGCATATTGTCCAGTCATTTGTGTATGTGAGTACAATGGCATCTGTGAATAGAGTTGAAGTGTAACCATATCAGTAAGAGATTAGAATTTATTTATTTTTTATTTTTTTTTTAATTTTTATTTATTTATTTTTCAACGTTTATTTATTTTTGGGACAGAGAGAGACAGAGCATGAACGGGGGAGGGGCAGAGAGAGAGGGAGACACAGAATCGGAAACAGGCTCCAGGCTCTGAGCCATCAGCCCAGAGCCCGACGCAGGGCTCGAACTCACGGACTGCGAGATCGTGACCTGGCTGAAGTCGGACGCTTAACCGACTGCGCCACCCAGGCGCCCCAAGAGATTAGAATTTAAAGTCAGCAGGTGCTCAGGCTTTATAGTGTGTATTTTTTCATCTTCTCCTTTCAAAGCCACTTATTCAGCCCAACCCCTCTCCCTTTTTTAACCTACCTAAAAAAAATACTTAAATCAAGATGTGTCCATATTGTGTCAACTCAGTAGCACTGTCAAAAAGAAATTAGGTTTCTTTGGTGAGACTTCATGTAGTAAATTGCAGTGATTGCTGGATTTTAAAGTCTTTTCTGTTAACTTTTTCTTTATTTGATGTTTTTTGAATTGAAAACAAATGCATGCTTATTATAAGTAAGTAAGCAGTAACAAATTCATAAGAAAAGATACGTCCTTCCACACCATTCTTGTTGATGCAAACATAAAAGCATAACTGCATGTATATAATACCTTTTTAATTAATTTTGAAAACTCTAACTCTTTGTGTGTCATGGGCATCTTTGGGAGTATGATGAATGCCACAGACCTTCCTTCCAGGAAAATGCCTTAAATATGTAGAAAATATCTCTTAAATACCTAATTAATCTCATTAAATTTCAAAATATTTTAAAATAGTGGGAAAATTTTAAATATTATACTTTTTTGGCTTCCAAAACAGTACAGTTTAATTCTTGATTGCCTGGGCTTATTGTAAACATGAGTTATTATAAACTTGAGTTTATATATAGTTATATAAAACTTATCTTATACATAATGCAGGGATATAGCAGTGGTTTTTAACCTAGCTCCTTATAAGCATTTCAGGGGATCTTTGAACTCTAAATTGAGAAAAAATTAGTAGTGGCTCATGTGAATTGTTTCTTCATCAGACTTTTACAAATGTGTACAGGTTTCTAAAGTTAAGGTATTATTTATGCAGAATAAAATCCACTTATTTTAGGTGTATAGTGTGATGAACTTTTGTAGCTGTAAACAACTACATAGTCCCCACCACATCAAGGTGTGAAATAGTTGCTTCACCCTAAAGAGTGTGCCCTTCGGCAGTCAGTATCCTTCCCTTCACCTTGGCCTCAGGCGATTAACTATCTAGGGGTTTTGTTTTGCCTTTTCCAGAATTCCATAAAAATGAATCTTACAGTACATAGCATTTTGTTTGACTTCTTTCATTTCATATAATGTTTTTGAGATTCCTCTCTATTGTACTGATCTTTTGCTCTTTTGTTTTGCTGAGTAGTAGTACATAGAATGGATATATTGGAATTTGTTTATCTAAGTTTGGTGGGCTTTTGGGTTGCTTTCAGTTTTTAGCGTTTATGAGTAATGCTGTTATGAACAGTTGTGGACATATCTTTGTGTGGATGTGTTTTCATTTCTCTTGAATTCCTAGGAATAGGAATTTGGGTCATGTAGCAAGTAGTAAGTTTATATTTAACTATAAGATAACTGCAGTTACTGTTTTCTACCTTCCCACCAGTACTTTTTCATGGAGCTGTAACTGTTTGGAAAGGTCTTGGTTTCCACTTTCCTGACTTGGAAGTTCAGGACACCATCTTACGATCCAGGACAGAGATTGGATTGCAATTCAGCTCCTAGCTCTTGGGTATTAGACCTAGGTCTGATGCACCTTTGGGCACTCCTGTGTTAACTCACAGGTTAATGCTCTGGTTGTTGATTTCTTTGTCTCACTTGGTTGGTTATTTAAACTTTTTTTAGACATATAGCATATTTAACATTTCTCCATATCTTTCATGTACTCAAATTGGCATATTCAGGTTCTTCAAATTGGCATATTGCAAGGCCTAACAGTTCCAGATATAGTTCTTAAGTAGTTTACTTTTTGACCCTGAACTTTCTTAGAGTTGCTACCTTTGACAGAGGAATTTTGTGTGGTAGCTTCATAGACATAATTTTACCAGGTAAAGATCACCTCTGACACTGGTATTAGAAATATTGCTGATTAAAGTCTTGATAATATTTCTTGAAAGGATTTTGTTAATATATTGTTTTGTAATTAACAAAAATTAATTGAAATTGCTCATCTTGAATTATGTAATGGTATCTTAAGACATAGCTGTTTGGGTTTATTATTTATATGCCAGTGCTTTTGGTAAAAACACGCAAGCGTACTACTACAGTGCTAGTGTTCATCCATCTCTAGGCCTTTTTGTTCTGCTGAAGTATGACTTGTGTGCTTCATGAAAAGTAAATATTAGCATTTCTGTTTAAACTATTATTTAAAATCCATAGCTCGCAAATATTGGCTTCACCCAAGCTCACTTGCTTGTTCTTCAGTTTTCTCTGCTCAGGTGTCATCTCAGAGAGGCCTGTCCTGGACCATGCTCTTTAAGGTTACCTACCTTTTACTCTCCTTTTTATTTTCTTCAGAGTGCAATTCACAATCTGTAATCACATTCACCTTAATGATTGTTCTGGTTCTTAAAGTGGGGGAAGCCCCTACACTTTTATATAGAGGGCCTCTGAAGTCTAAACTATTTTCATAGTAATATTTAAACATTATTTGTCATTTTTACTCTCACTCTTGAATGAGTGTTTAATGGAAGTTTCTGGATGCTACATGATGTGTGATATTAAAAGATTGAATGCAGAAGCAGATATGAGAATCTTGTTGTCTTTTATTAAACTAGACATTAATAGGATTCACAAGAAATGTGAAACAATGTTATTCTTCTATCCTGATTAAAATTTCTTTTTGAAAATGTGAATGTTTACACAGAAATGTGAAACTGTCATTTTTTATATCCCGATTGCTTTTATTTTGGAAAAGTTATTTTTCTAACAAATGTATTTTGTGATAGCATGTAATACATTTGTTATTGTTGTTTTTATTTATTATTATTTTCTAAAAATTTTTTAATGTTTATTTATTTCTGAGACAGAGACAGAGCATGAGTGGGGAAGGGGCAGAGAGAGGGAGACACAGAATCCGGAGCAGGCTGCAGGCTCTGAGCTGTCAGCACAGCCTGATGTGGGGCTCGGAACTCATGAGCTGTGAGATCATGACTTGAGCCGAAGTTGGTCGCTCAACTGACTGAGCCACCCAGGCGCCCCTGTTATTGTTTTTAAGTGAATAAATCATTTTGAACATTTTTCATTTTGAATTTCTAATATGTAAATATCAATGTAAAAATTCTTTCAGGTCCTCAGTAATTTCTAAGAGTGTTAAAAGGAACTTTAGGATTAAAAACTTTTGAGATTTGCTATTCCAAAATATAAACCCTATCAAAGTAAATACTTTTTTATGTGTTTGATTTTAGTTTCATTTTCCCAGTTGGCCTGTCAGAGGTAACTGGCCTGTAGAAGTCATTCAGCACATACCTAGGTGAATGGATAAATGAGTGAATGAAAGAAGCCCAAAATAACAATTCTGGTGATTCTGTGCACAGCTTCCAAATCTGTCTGCAGTAACTGGTCTTTGCAGATATCATATTTGATAGAAAATTACTCTAATTCATCAGACAGCATAATCTTTATTTTGGTCAGATTTAAATTGTTCCCTGGTATGGAATTGAGTTTGGTAAGATTTTGATGGGTCTTAGAGATTGTGCTAAATGTTTCTTTTCAGGGAGGATGGAAGATTTTATCCATCATACTTATTACTCAGATTTTAGGTTTGTGGACTTCTGGTATAATTAATTTATTTGCATATTTTAGATTGTTCATATTTTATCCTATAATATTGAGAATACTTTGTTGTGTATAACATTTTGGGCAGAGTTAGGTTTTTATTTTTTTAGAAAGCTAGACACTTTAAAAATTAGTATTGTGTTCATTAGAGATGATGAAGTAGTTTACTTTGCTCTTTCAAATTATCTTCACTGAATAATAAACAATAGTAGAAAAAATGTTTCCTCTAGGGTAATTTCAGCAGACGAGACATCTGTTTACTATCTTGCAAGTTGAGATTCCTTTCTAAGATCCACCCAGCTTGAGAATGTGCAAACCTCAGAAAGCTGGGAGACCCATTCTAGGGAGAGTTGTCATATTCAGAGACCAGTACTTACTTCGCAGGGCAAATCAAGTAGGTTATTAAACACTTAGACCCAGAGTATGGCAAAGTTTGGGGGTGTAGAAGAATTTGGTAATTCTACTGGCCAATATGTTTCCATCCTTTAGGCTTAATTTGTAGGAAAATTTTTATTTACCCATGAATTTATAGGATAAACAAACCTGTCAACAATAGCCCATAAACAGGGTTTTTGTTTTTCGTTTGTTTTTTTAAGTTCGTTTATTTATTTTGAGAGAGATGGAGACGGTATGAGTGAGGGAGGGGCAGAGAGAGAGGGAGAGAGAATCCCAAGCAGGCTCCGCTGCAGGCGACAGAGCCCTGTGTGGGGCCCGAACCCACAAACCTCCAGATCATGACCTGAGCTGAAACCTAGAGTCAGACTCTTAACCAACTGAGCCACCCAGGCGTCCCAGTTCATATGCAGTTTTAAGTATGGGGCATAGGTCTTAGAGAACACTTGATACTTCTCGCATGGATTGTTGGCATTACCTTCCTTCCTTCTCATCTCTGTGCTGTAGAGATTCTTCCAAGTAGGGCTTGAGTTCCTCTTATTGGGAGGATATTTCTCCTTTTTATATTTGTATTTATAATTTATATATTTATATAATTTATGATTTATATGTATAAATATATGTATTTATAAAATATATTTATATTTTATATTTATATTTCTGCTTTTATAAATAAAATGTTCACTTTTGGGTCTGTGTTTCTCAGTATTCTCACTGTTTATCAACACAGGGAGTCTTAAAACAGGAAAGGAAACTTTGTTTTAATCAGTTGTGTGCATTTCAGTCATCTGAGGAACTAAAAAGAGGAAGCCTGGCCCATACTTCCACATTAAGAGTTAGAATGAAGTAGGATGTTAGAATCACCTGGAGAATCTAAAACAAAACCATAAAGAAACAAAATCCCCACAAATCAATATATGAATCTCAGCCCAGATCAATTAACTCAGAGGTTGGATTCAGGCATCAGCTTTTTGTGTCTGTGGTGGTTTTTTTTGTTTTGTTTTGTTTTGTTTTGTTTTGTTTTGTTTTGTTTTGTTTTGTTTTGTTCTGTGTTTAATACTGACGGCTCTAACATGTAGCCAGGGTGAAGACTTCTTTTCATTTATTTAAAAAAAAAAAAAAAAACCTCACGGGCCATTTTGGTAAGCTAAGAACAAGTGATAATAGAGCTCTTGAGTATGTGGGGTCATTTGTGAACACTTACTAAACAAAATATAGGAGTATGTTTTTGTTTTGGAGAATATTAAGCTTTCATGTATCTGTTTTTAAAAGTAAGAGGAAGCATGACAAACAGGGTTAATTAAAAATATACCAGCACTGTTTTAGGGACAGAGGCATATGGTTTGGTTGGAGTGCAAGGAAGTGAAAGGGGGATGAGCTTGACTGAAACAGGACTTTTGTGGTAGAACATTCCCATCTTGTGGCTTGTGAGAATAGTGCTGCTAAAGATTAGAAGCTGTATTGCATTCTAGCAACTAATGGCGGTTTCCTGTTGATGCTACTTCTAGTGATCAGGGCACAAAACATTTGACCTCTAACACCATTCTCTTAGAGTCTTTTTGCTGCCTGACCCTGTAACCTTACACTGAACTTTTCTACTTCTTGCACAATACTCTGCTTCTGCAACCTAGTTACAGGGGCTTCCTCAAGAGCTGCTGCCCCTGCATTCTGTCTGTTTCAGCCTCGTTACTACAAAGTTACTCACTTATTATGAAGTAATTAAAAGTACCTTGAAATTCGAAATCCTATCTCCCCTCCCTGATTTAATAATTTTGTGTCAGAATATCTGTTTCCTCATCTGTCAAATAAATGAAGAAATATTACTGACTTCATAGAGTACTTTTAGGGATTGAGTCATTGCATGTAAGACACTGGAGTGTTTGATAGAAGTGATTGATAAATGTTCAGCATTCAGTCCTTCAGCAGATCTTTTTGAGTTATCTTTTATGTGCCAGTACCTGTTTGGATGTTGAAGATGGGCGAATAAAACGTCTCTTCATTTTTATGAGAATATTTAAGAGGGGAGACCATGAGCAGAACATGGATTTTTGTGTTGTAAATACCAAAAATCTATGCAACATTTTTATTTAAACAGTAAATTCTTGTTATTTCTGTAGAATATCAAAAACTTGTATGTAAATTTGTTACTTCTGATCAGGAATTTCCTTTTGACATCTCCTCTCAAGTTTGAATTGCAAGTCCATTACATTATTTTTTGAACTAAAGAATTGAGATTTTAGCATGTTATATAGGAAATAAGAGCATAAAATGTCAAAGTGAAAAATGAGTTAGCTTAGTTTTGATAAAAATGTTTTTTTTTTTAATTTTTGAATGCTCTCTTTTATGAGATTATATTACAATGGCAAGATGACAGATACTAGAGTTGGAAATTACTTTAGTGATCACCAAGCCTTTCCTTAAGTCTTTTTATTTTGGATAACCTTAAATGTTAGAGAGAGTTCACCCTTAAAATTTAAGTCTTGTTTCCTGATACTGTCATCTGTGGCCCTTATTTTGCCTTTCAAAGTTAAGACACATCCTCTAGTGCCTCACTGTTTAGAAAGTGCTCTTTGTGATTGTCCCTGCTGTGGAGAGAGATTTGAATTTATTGAAGTAGTTCTCATCACAGGGTTTTAAGCTTTCTCTCTTACAATACCCCTTCCTGTGTACACTTACTTATGTTGATCATCTTTAGCAGGTAGTTAAACCATGTGCTTCTCCTTTCTCTCAGTTGGAAACTATTACTGTAAATTTTCTCTCTGATCATATAGAGAAGTGAATAGAATAGGTCAGTGATGCTGAAAAGAGATGGTAGTTTCTCTTAGTTGGAGCACTGTGCTTCTGTTGATGCTGTATGAAATTGCATTGACTCTTTGGCCAGGCATATCAAGCTGCTGTGCTGTTTGGTTACATTGCCCTCCTACCCCCCATCCCTTTATAGTTCATTATTATTAGCGTTAAGTCAGTGTTACAGTATAAGTTATTTTTGAACTGTGATAACTCATTTTCAATTATAATAATAATTTTTTCACATCCCAGTTTTATTTGTAAAAGGAAATAAAGTTGTTTTGGCTTGGCTTCTTTGTGAAACTGCTGGGTACTTGTCAGCAACACTCCTTTTTGCACACACGAGCACCAGCTGTTTAGGAATCAGCTCTGGAGTTTGTCCAAACATCTACATTAAGCTTCGCAGTCTTGTAGCATCTCTCATTTACTTTGATTTCAACAGTGATTCAGCGATCTCATTAATAGGATTAAGTATCTACAACCTAGGCAACCTAGACAAGTTGGTAGGTGTGTTTATAATAACTTTTTATTAGTTTTCTTTATCCCTTCTTGGTCATCTGTGTTTCTTTTTTAAGTGTGACAATAATTGTAGCCAAGAGGTAAGTTGAATAGGAGTTAAATAGTTCTCCTTTTTTTTTTTTTTGATTTTTAATGTTTATTTTTGAGAGAGAGAGAGCACGCACATGAGCAGGGGAGGGGCAGAGAGAGACACACACACACATAGAATCAGCTTCAGGCTCTGAGCTGTCAGTACAGCTGGGGCTCGACCCTAGGAACCATGAGATCATGACCTGAGCCGAAGTCAGATGCTTAACCAGCTGAGCCACCCAGGAGCCCCATAGTTCTGCTTTTTTTTTTTTTTTGACAAAAATCAATAATATTGATCATTTATTACATGTCAGACCCTGTGTGAAGTATTTACTATACATTATCTCATTCCTAATGGTGTCAGTATTGCTTTGGACAGCTCCATGTTGCAAATTAGAAATCAAAGACTTAGGAAGAATAAATAGCTTTTGCAACGTGACAGCCAGTAAGTGTTGGAGCTGGAACTCCTACCCATACCTGCACAACTCTCAAAGCTCATTTTGTGCCTTTTAAGTAGAGAGGTCTTTTCTAAAGGAATGTGTAAAATTGTGCACTTTCTTCATTTCATACTCTTGAAGGTCTTAATCAGTTGAGGTTCTTCCACATTAAATTCTTTTCCCTCCTAGGGCGCCTGGGTGTCTCATTCGGTTGAGCATCTGACTTCGGCTCAGGTCATGATCTCACGGTTTGTGAGTTCGAGCCCCACGTTGGGCTCTGTGCTGACAGCTCAGAGCCTGGAGCCTGCTTGGATTCTGTGTCTCCCTCTCTCTGTGCCCCTCCTCCACTTGTGCTCTGTCTCTATCTCTCAAAAATGAATAAATGTAAAAAAAAAAAAATAATAATAAAAAAAAACCTCTTCTCCCTCCTGCTTGTGATCCTTAAGAGGTCTGGATCTTGTTGATATAGTACCTTTATGGGGTCTGTTCATCACAAAGTCTATGACTAATCCATTGTTTTAATTACTGAATTATTGCTATGAACATAAGTCTCCTTGTGATTAAAGTTAAAATACACAGCTTTGGAGTTTGACTTGGTTTAAATCTTGGCTCTTCCACTTCCTGGATGTGTGACCTTTAGCTATTTCTATTTTTGTATTCTTATTTGTAAAGTGATTATAGTCCTTTCTCCTAACATAATTGTGGGAATTACTTTCTAGGAGTTATTATTAACGATTACTGATACTGTGAACCTTTAAATTAATTGCCTGTCTAACCTTGCATTGTTACCTCTTTATCTTTTTGGAAATGTTAAAGGAGAGAGTAATGCAGGAGCCAGTATTCTATTAGAGGTTATTTGGTATATCCTTCTGGTTGAGGAAAATTAGGTAGTGCTGGAGTCTGGGTTCTCTTTGATTTTTCTGTTACCAAACAGATCCTTCTTGGATACATGTTCCCATTGTTGCTTCCCTTGACTTAATGAGATGTTTTGTTCAGGAACCATCTTGAGAATTTAAGAAATTGTCAAGGGAATGGCCTGCTTTCAGGTTTTCAGGTAATTGAGGACTTTATCTCTATGTTATTGATGGTTTTATCATCTGTGTCAGGAAATTATCCTCCTGTTAACAGAAGTTAATAGGATCACTTCCTCTATAATGACCTTGAATTGAGGTGATACTGTTTGAAGCTGCTCCTGGATCCCAGACCTTTCGGAGCCATGACCTGAAGTCAAAAATGGACATTTTGGACATGTCTTCAGACTCCAGGAGTTTCAGGTGTATGTACGTTTAGATTATGTGAGCTTATTATTTGTGTCAGAGTAAGAATTGATTTGTAAGAAAATTGGTTCTATTATATAATTCTGTGTTTTTTGCAAACCTACTTGTATGGTTCATTTTTTTTCCCTTGAAATAAAGGAAATAAAAACTGTAAGGATGATTTTTGAAAAAAGTTTTTTAATGTTTTTTAATTTTTGAGACAGAGAGAGACAGAGCATGAACGGGGGAGGGGCAGAGAGAGGGAGACACAGAGTCTGAAGCAGGCTCCAGGCTCTGAGCTAGCAGCACCGAGCCCAATGCGGGGTTAGAACTCACGGACCGTGAGATCATGACCTGAGCCGAAGTCGGATGCTTAACCGACTAAGCCACCCAGGCACTCCTGTAAGGATGATTTTTCAGCTCACTTCTGTATTTTCTTTTAGGTGGTATTAAAAATAATCAAACATTATCAAGAAGAAGGACAAGGAACTGAAGTGGTTCAGGGAGTGCTTTTGGGCTTGGTTGTAGAAGATCGTCTTGAAATTACCAACTGCTTTCCTTTCCCTCAACACACAGAAGATGATGCTGACTTTGATGAAGGTAAGAGTACTCATTTCAAAAATCTTTGCAGTGCACACAAATGATTTTTAACACATTTCTCACCATAACCTTTCATTATCTCTTACTGGGAGTCTATCAGGCCAGTCTAGTTCACTTGATTTCAGAGTTTCTTGAAAAAATTAGGCAAATTTGGGGCACCTGGGTGGCTCAGTCGGTTAAGCATTCAACTTCTGCTCAGGTCATGATCTCATGGTTCGAGCCCCAAATTGGTCTCTGTGCTGACAGCTCGGAGCCTGGAGCCTGCTTCGGATTCTGTGTCTCCCTCTCCCTCTGCCCGTCCCCCACTCATGCTTTTTCTCACTGAAAAATAAATAAACATTAACAGATTATGCAAATTCTTTGAAATGAGGATTTATATCAAAAGATTCATTAGTTTGGCCTTATTTGTAATTTGAGATTCCGATTTTAGTAATTTGGGTAGAAACTGTGTTGTTGTTAAACTTTCCCATTATGAAATCAGCTTGCAAATAACTTACATCGTGAAGGGCAAGGATCATCATTATGTGTCCAGTATCCATTTTCTTCTGTAGTATTTTGATTTAATGTTTGAGAAGATGAACTTAGCTATCTATTTCAGAAAGAAGATACTCCTTAAGCATTTCAGGAGGTTTTTGGGGTTTTTTTGGTGCTACAGGTATAATAGCTTTGTTAGCAAAAGCCAGTAGTAGATAAAACTTACACCAAAGGCCAAGGTCAATAACCTGAAAGATTAAAAAAAAAATCTAGTTGAAAGTAATTTCTCACTTGTCTCAACACTCAGGGATCATTTTCTACATAACTTTTTTTTATTATGATAAGAACAAGTAGTAAAATTTACCATTTTGAGTATATAGAGTGTTAACTATGCGCAGGTGTCATGGAACAGATCTGTAGAACTTTTTCATCTTGGAAAAACTAAAACTCTATATTCGTGGACCAATTGCTCTTTCCCCCTTTGCCAGCCTCTGGCAACCATCCTTCTGCTTTCTGTTTCTGAGAGTTTGACTTCTTTATATCTCATATAAGTGAAATTAGCAGTATTTGGCTTTTGGCTTTTTTGAGACTGATTTATCTCACATAACTTAATGTTCTCCAGGTTCGTGCATGTTATAGCATATGACAGGATATCATTTTTTAAGGCTGAGTAATATTCTATTGTATGTAATACCACTTTTTCTTTATCCATTCAACTGTTGATAAATAGATTGTTTCTGCGTCTTGACTTTTTTGAATAATGCTCAGCTATCTCTTCAGGGTCTTGTTTTCAGTTCTCTTGGATATATTCCCAGAAGTGGGATTTGGTGGATCATATATTAATTCTATATTTAATTTTTTGAGGAACTTCCATACTGCCTTTTAAGTGGTGACACCAGTTTACATTCTCCACCAATAGTTTGCAGGGGTTGCAACGTCTTCACATTCTCACCAACATTTGTTATTTTCTGGTTATTTATTTTTTTGATGGTGATAGCAACTGTACTAACAGATGTGAGGTGATATTGTGGTTTTGATTTTCATTTCCCTTATAGCGATGTTGAGTATCTTTTATATGCTTATTGTCTGTATGTATTCTTTGAAGAAATGTCTATTAAGATATGTTGTCCATTTTTAAGGATTGTTGTTCAGTTGAAGAAGTTCTTTGTATATTCTGGATATTAACCCCTTATCATATGTATGATTTGCAGACATTTTCTTCCATTCCATAGGTTACTTTTTACTTTTTCACTCTATTGATTTGTTTCCTCTGCTGAAGCTTTTTAGTTTGATGTAATCCATATTGTCTGTTTTTGCTTTTGTTGCTGGTACTTTTGGTATAACATCCAAGAGATTATTGTCAAGACCAGTGTTAGGAAGCTCCTTCCTTATAATGTCTTCTAGGAATTTTATGCTAGTACCATTCTGCTTTGATTACTGTTGCTTTGTAATATGTTTTGAAATCAAGATGTGTGAGGCATCCAGCTTTGTTTTTCTTTCTCAAGATTTTGGCTATTTAAGGTCCTTTGAAATTTCATATGAATTTAGTATTTTTTTTTTCCTATTTCCATAAAAATACCATTGGGATTTTGGTAGGGATTACATTGAATCTGTAATGTCAGTTTGAGTAGTACATTTTAACAATATTAAATCTTCCTAGCTATGAATAAATGCCTTTCCATTTATTTGTATTGTCTTAACTTTCTTCCAACTGTTTTATAGTTATCAGTGTACAAGTTATTCCCAATTGTTTTTATTCATTTTGATGCTGTTGTGAAATTTTTAAACAATTTCCTTTTTGTCATTTTTTTCTATGTAACTTTAAACTGATGACTTTTCACTTGGATAAAATGTTATGTAACATTTCACATACTCATGGTACCTTGAAGATATTAATAGACACCAAATATAACCTTGCTAAGGTTAGTACCTTGATATTGCAATTTGGTCAACAAAAATCCTTTTTTTCATTAAAGTAATACCTTTAGAAACCAACCAAGGCTATTTTATTCTAGGCACTTGAGTATTTGTGCAGTATGTGTCTTTTTTTTTTTTTTTTTTAAAGCTGACTGAGCTTTCCGTGCTTCATCTGAACTACTATAAAATACTGGATTACGGCTGGAGATTCTCTGCAGTAGTAGATATCTCAGTTCCTCTCTTTACCAGCATATCTGGAGGGTGCTTAATTACATTGCAGTCATAACTTTTTATTTTTTTATTTTTAATTATGTTTATTTATTTAGAGAGAGAGAGAGAGAGAGAGAGAATGCACGTGCATGCAAGCTCCAGGGAGGGGCAGAGAGAGAGGAGGGAGAGAATCCCAAGCAGATTCTGAGTTGTCATTATGGAGCCCGATTTGGGGCTTGAACCCATGAACCATGAGATCATGGCCTGAATTAAGATCAAGAGTTGGATGTTTAACTGAGTCACCCAGGCTCTCCTACAGTAATAACTCTTTTAGAGCTGGAAGACCAGGGGAGAAGACAAAAGGATTGTTAACATAGTTTTTTTTGGTTTGCAAGTGAGGAGTCTGAGAGGTTCACTTGAAGTGACATACTCAAGTTACTGTGTTAGTGGCACAATTGGGAATAGAATCCATTCCTGCAGAGTTTATATTGTCACATAGTTTTCTCAGGTAATTTATTTTGTCTTATAAAATTCTCAGTTTTATGTGCAAGGAATAATCAGTGCAATTATGGTAGATAGAACAAAGCAAAATATATTATTAATTTTAGATCTTGATCATTGGATGCTGACTTCTCTTATGGGCTTTCAGGTAATTGACCAATATGCTAGTTCATTAACATGTACTTTAAGAAGCTCATTAAAAGTTATGTTAACAACCTGGAGATAAGAAATTTCAATTTAGCGTCAAATAATAAAAAATTTGTTGGGAATTGTGTGCTGTGTACTGTATGTACATTGCCTGTAATTAGTTGTTACTCTGCACATTTGAAGGTTTTATCAGTCTCATTTTCTAAATTAGGAAACTGATGCTCAGTAAGACAAAGAACTTGTCCAAAATCATTTAACTGGGAATTTATAGAATAGGGATTGAAATCTTTGGCTGTCTGGTTCCAAGTCTCATGATTTTCCTGCTATATGTTGTTGCTTTTGGACACTTAGTGAAGTGGAAGCCAGTGATTAAAAGGGTGTAGAGTGGGGAGCATCATTACTTTATGTCTGAAATCTGCTTTTTGGATAAAACAATTAAATTTGTTTTTCTTGATTTATCTTTAGAAGCTGGTAGGATTTGCCATTTTTCTTATATGTATGAAAAATCTTAAGATAATACTTTATATTTCTGCCTAGTCTTGTATAGGCAGTCTTGAATTTTAGGTTCTCTCACATAATTCATTTAATTATCTGAATAGGCATTAGTATGTAGTCACCATTAGATTTTTATCATACCTAGATACAAGCTAAGTTTTTTCATTATATGGATGTGTCTTGGAATAGAATTGTCCTGAGTATTGATTATTTTAAATCTTTAAATCTTTCTAAACATCCATTGTTTTCCTTCTGTTGTTGTTATTTTTTGCCTACTAAAACTAATATCTAGGGAAAGATCTTTTCTTCTGCGCTTCACCCTTTGGAAGTAAAGTACTCACAAAATATTTCATAATTTTAATGGTTGCATATTTTGAGTTGCTTAGGTGTTTGTTTGTTTCTGTGTTTTTATTTGGTGCCTTATGTAAAGTGGAGAGTTTTAATCTGTGGTCTAATGTGAAATGTTTTAAATTAGGGGCTGGCAAGCTACAATCTGTGGGCCTGCTTTTGCATGTAAAGTTTTATTGGAACACTGCCATGCCCATTCATTTATGTATTTTCTTCTGTGGCTGTGTTCCTGCTACAGTGGCATAGTTGGGTAGTTGTGACAGAGACCATATGGGCACCAAACCTGAATTTTTTTTTAAACTGTTTGGCCCCTTAAGAAAGTCTGACCACTTCCTTCATACACACACACACACACACACACACACACGAATATATATTCATTCATATACGTGTGTATATATGTACATATACACACCCATGTGCATCATATATGAATATATAGTCGCATATATTCATGCATATGTATATGTATACATATATACACACATACATATACACACATACTTTGTTATTTTTTTCTGTCATAAGGTTAAAGAATAAGGTAGTAAATAGTACTCTCTTTCCATCATAAATAGATGACTTTTTTTTGTTGCTTATTCCTTCTAGATACTGCTCTTAACATTGACTCTTAAGTCTAGAATGTATTATGAGCACTGTAATAAAAATGTTGATGGGGTGCCTGGGTGGCTCAGTTGGTTAGGTGGCTGACTTCAGCTCAGGTCATGATCTCATGGTTCATGGGTTCAAGCCCCGTGTCGGGCTCTGTGCTGACAGCTCGGAGCCTGGAGCCTGCTTTGGAATCTGTGACTCCCCACCTCTCTCTGTCCCCTTCCCAGCTCATGCTCTGTCTCTCAAAAAATAAATAAACGTTAAAAGAATTAAACAAACAAACAAACGTTGATATTACTAGGTATTTGTTTGTGCATCTGGAAAGTATCAGAAAATGTAGTGTTTCCTTTATTTTAACGCAGAGTACTCCCCCCCCGCCATACCGAGCTCTTGGTGTTTAGGGGAACTGTGTATAGATACTGGGAAGAAAGACATTCAGTTCACGGTTGTAGACTTGTGAATCAGGTACAGGTTTCCGCGAAAGTGGAGTGTTTCTGTGAAACCTTTGTCACAAAACGAAGAAGCGGTTACCATTAATTTATATGGAAAAAATTTTGAGCATTCCCAGACCCCAAAAATAACCTCTCTTAGGCTTTTCTGATACCTGTATCAGAAAAGGCTTTTCTGATCTGTATCCTTGCTAATGGATACACAGAATAAATGAAGATGAAGCACAGATGCTCACACAATTCTAAGCCATGGCGACTTGGTGCTTGGGGAGGATTGGCGGGGCCACTCTCACTGCTTGCCTTGTATGCTGCCTCTAACAATTCACTGCGAAACAAATACTGAAAGTTGTTTTCACTTTTCGCCATTTTTTGTAAAAGTGGAAATTCTCTTTGGATTTCTTTCATTCAGTCTTTTGTAAAAGTGAAGTGGTGTACTGTCTGGAACTGTGAACTTCCAAAAGCAGGGTATGCCGGTGTTACGGAAAGGTAATGAATGGTATGAGGCCAGAAAACTTGGGTGGGAACCTCAGCTCTATAGAGATCTGTGTGACGCTGAGTGACTTTAGTTCTGAACTAGTTTTTTCCTGACTGTGTACTATCTTTTAGCACATATTAATTGCTCACTTATTGAGTACTAGAAACATAGCTGAAGGATAATTTCTTTATGAGATTATGAGATTAATGCCACCTTGGATTATGTTACAGTAGCATGATTGAAAACCAAGAAAACTTGTGGCATGAAGTTTTTCTTTTTTGTTTCTTTCCATGAATTCACCTTTTTTTTTCACATGTGATAACTTTTCCTTTAAGTGGCTTAAATCTTGATATACTTCTATATTACAGGATTAACTTTCTAGTTAAAAGTGAGGTAACTCACTCTCACCAGAGAACATAAGCTTTTTAAAAATTGAGTGGAAAGGCTCATATTAAAATTCCCATTAGGGGGCACTATTATCAAGCTTAGGAGAACTGGAGACTAATTTGTTTTCTTAGACATGCAACCCAAGGCTTGCTAAAAGGGAAAAATATTTTCATCTGATAAGATTCAGATACTGTTTTATACAACCGAATTCCTTAAATATGTTATAAAGTGCACTGAATTAAACACAGATCCAATAACTCACTGTCTTGTTTTTCAGCCGACTAAATCAGTTTAATATTGCAGGTGATATAAGAAGCTTACTTTTTTTCTGCTTCAGAGCCAAATCCATAATTTTCATATTTGGAGTGGACAACTTTTTTATTTTGCTCTCTTTAAGTCCAAAGGATGATCCTTGGACTTCAAATAAGTTTCTTTCAAAAGCGAAGCATGAAGACTGTTGTACTACTAAAATGCAGTTCGGGGAATGAAATGATGCCTAATTTACTCAGATAGTATGAACATGTGCAGCCTGCATAATTTCTGAAGTAATTCCACACATTGACGTGATATTATATACACACAGATAGCTTATAGCTTTTTTGTTCATTTTCAGGTACTTGAAAATTATTTTTTATTACTCATGTTTGGTGTTAGAGCAAGAAATATTGCTTTAGACTGTTACACATAATTATTTTGTTATCATTAGCCTCCAAAAGAAAAGCAGTGGTGTAGAGTATTAAACAGACTTTTCAAAGGCTAAATAGGAATTGGCAAAAATGTAATTACAGTAAAATGCATTGGGAATAATTTTTCACTGCATAGGTAATATTTTTGTACCACTGGGTTCAGAGAGAGTAGGTTTTGTCTAACTACATTATTTGCAACACTTTCCACATAACTAAACCATAGTTTGCATTGGAGAAAATCTCTGTTTAATCACTTGCTTCCTGAACTCTCACCTTCCTTCTCTTTCTTCTTAGTTTGCCTGCAGCCCACACCCAGGGCAAAACTGCTTGAAATGTCCTCCATAATTACTGTTTTGGCTTTGTATTGCTTTTGAGTTCAGGGAAGAGTTGAGTCAGGGTAGAAAAAAACTTTCATCTTTTTTTTTTTTTTTTTTTAAATAAGATGGGGACATTGTGTGACAAGACTGATATTTATTATTTTGTATTATCTTCTGTCTGTGTGAATAATCAGTGATCATTGTGATCTGTTCGACAGATTCATTTTTTAAGAAACCCTATTTCTTTTACTGCATTTTTCCTAAGGAGCTTTCCTTGGTGCAGATCTGGGAAATATATACAGACAGTTTTGGAGGGTGTTTTGAAACTTATTGGAGAAGTAGGAGCATGTTTACTTCGTGACCTCAAATCATTAAGAGGTATCATAAAATGTTTCAAATATCTCAGGAAAAAAATTAGTTCTTAGTAATTCATTTCAGCATTTATTGAGCAAATTACATTGAATGGTTGGTGGAAAAGATCCAAAGATAGGAAATCCTGGTTACTGCTTTGAAAGATTTTAAGTGGGAGAGAAATATGTAAAGAATTGTGAAACAGAATTGATGAGTCTAGAGTGAGGAATGACAAAAAGTGATGGGAACACTCAGATATGAGTTACTAATTCCTTTTGGGGGATGACTTAACAGGAGAGGTGAAGCTTGATTTTGTAGATGGGTGTTGCTTGTATTTTAAGTAATTTTTAAGGAAGTTAATGTCTTGTGAATTTGTTCTAATTATTGACATTTCTGGGCCCTCATAAATAACACAAGCATCTCTAGAAATAAAGAACAAATTATTTAGTAGGTATTCAGCTTGGCATCTTTATTGTTCAGTGACAGTTATGTTGCTTGACAATATTTTTCAAATTTTGTTGCTGATTCTATATCCAGGTATAGAAGCTGTTTTTGACATCTAGACTCTTCTGATACATAAAGGATGCCTGATGATAATTTCGTGCCATGTTTATAGAAATCTGGGACCCATGCTGCGCTTAGCTCTATTTAAAATAGTAAATGTTTAAATGTGCTATTTAATGAATTTTAAATATTTAATAAAAAAATTTCATGGATGTTTCATTTTAAATGAAACTAGGTATAGGTAGGTAACTAGAGAGAATCTATACACTGAATTATGATATAATTCTCCTGGGTACTCATCTCTTTGTTGTTATTCATGGTAGTATTTTGAAAATGTTAAACCATTCACATTTAATGGCTTATCACTGAATCTTCAGGGCAATGAACTTTAGGTTATTGCTTGCTTAAATTATTTTGATTGCTCAGAAAGCCTATGGTTTGTGATTTGAAACTAACTTGAGAATCTTACTTTATAGGTTTAGTCTTTGGTTTACTGAAGTGATTAGAATATGAGCCATACAATCCAGATATGAAGCCTCAATTCCAGTGTTTTTATGCCCTTTTTGTTCTTTTCGTTTGGATATTTCAAGATATTAAATATAAGAGGATAAGGTCTAGCTTCATTTTAAAAGTTTGACGAAATTTTGTTCATTTGTTTAATGTTTCAAAATTTAGGTTTTTTTCCCTTTTAAATGAGTTGAGGAACTCTTACGTATGGAAGGATATATACTATTGAAAATGTGGTCAAGGTAAAAGATTTTTCTGCTTAAAGAAATTAAAGTGCTTTACACTATACCCTCCCTTGGTCCCTAAAGTGTAAGTGCTATGGTTTGGAAAGGAGCCAAGTAAAACGTGTTCAAATTTTGTGCAGACTTAAAGTAATACTTTAAGATTTGAAAATTACAGATGGATACAGTACTTAAATAGTATTTAAAATTCCTAAGTTTCCCAAGTCTAAAAGTGTAATCCTTAAATTACTATTCCCAGTGGTTTACATTTTAATTAAATAAGAATTGTCTTACTTTTGAACCCAGCAACTTTAGGTATAGATATTTGAATTTATTACTGAACTTTAAGGTAGTAACCATTAAAAATGAACTGTTGGGCACTAATTAAAATGTCAAAAATCTACAGTTACAGTGTGTAACCAAAGATCCTTGCTCTTTCTATTTTTCCAAAAATTATCCTAAGCAACACAGTTCAGGCTTGCTTCCTATCTTGCCCAGAAGTGCTAACTAGCTTCCGGCCCCAATTAAATATATTATGCCTGATTTGCAAGTTTTATAGAATGATAGATTAATTATAATTAGATTTGATGTTTTGGTGCTAATGCTGAGTTTTCCAAACTGCCCTTTATATTAGAAGAGTGGTATCGTCATCATGCCGTGCTCTGTTTTACGTTTATCTGTGTAGGTGAAATTTTCATAATTTTCATACACCTTGAAACTTTTACTCTTCATGACTTACGTTATTACCACTTTCAGAGTGGTGTTTTCCTACCTTTATCTATTCCCACCTTGAGGGTTATTTGCTGCTGCTTTTTTTTTTTTAAAGTAGTAATTTTCACTGAATGCATTTAGATGCTTTCTGATATATTTGAAAACAAAGATAATCTTTATTTTGGCGTAAGTAACCATAATAGTATAAGTTTATAATGCAACCCTACATTTCCCCACTACCCTCACTCCCAGACACATTCACCCTTTGTTTTCTCTAATGTCGAACCTACAGACATTTTATTATACCGTATAGACAACCTTTCTTCCCTGCTTGATTGGTGAGAAGATCACAAAATTATTCCAGTGGTCTTTGCAGAAATATATCTGTCAAATGCCTGTTTTGTAGAATTGGATAGTGCTGACCTCAAAGAGGAAGTTTTTGATGGCAGGACCCCTCCACTAGCAGCAGTGGCTGTGGGAGTCCGGCAGCACAGAGGCGTAGGTGGGGCTCTTTGGGCTTGCAGCAGCCTGCCGAGGAGAACCCAGCAGGCAGCAGCAGCCGTGTCCGCAAGCCCCTGGGGCTTCCAGGCTCCTCTGCTCTCACTTTACCTTCTCCTTTATATGTCTTTATCCCTTTGTTATTCATTCATCAAATCAGTATTGCGTTGGGAACTATGTGCCAGGCATGTCCGCTGGCTGTTGTGTACTTCTGCTAAGCATGTTTTCTGAAGTGATCATTGTTTAAAGAATTTAACTGTTCTAAGCGGTATGTTTGACTTGAAGCATGGGAAGATTTGTTAGCACGTTGTTTTAGGGAATTGGATTATTCGTATAAAGTCTAGATTATGTTACTATTCGGGTGAAAGTATCCAGAAGATATTTTTGTGTAGTTGGAGAATGACTTGGGTTTACAAGTATGTATCTGCAAATCTGTACATCTCCAAGTTTGCAACTCAGAGATTCTGTTGCTTTGTTACAGTAATTTTGTTCCTAAAAGTGTATAAGTCATCATGTATTTTTTACTTTCATAGTGGAAATATATATATATATATTTTTAAATCTCAGTAGTGACTCCCAAGATTTTAGATGAAAGTTTTTCTGTCAATAATTTTAATCTATAAATAAATGTATGTGGTTTTAAAAGTCTGTTACCGAGACTCTTTTGGTAATGTGAGTTACTTCTCCTTAGTTTTAAAATTTCTTCTTCTCCTATCACTCCCATCACGACTCCTGTCCTGAAAATATAGTAAGTTAAGACAAAACACTAAAAAAATTTAGTACTAGAAGAGAGTGAAGGGCTTTATGAAGAGAATTAACCATTTTCTGTGATGATCACAGGAGGAATGGGATGGTGTGGACATAATGTGAAATATTAAGATCGCTGTAAGCCGTATCTGGGTTGTTTCTGTGCTCCTTTAGGAGATATTTGACATAACTAACAGTGAGACTATGTTGTTTTGTCAGAATCCAGGCTTGAATTTCTTTCACATTGTCTGTTTGTCCTGCTGGGAGCCTGGTAAAAAATAAGTAGCCAGTTTCACATATGTGGAAATGATGTGTGCACACATAAATACCATTATAGTCTTAGTTGAGAGAATTCCTAAAATCATTTATAGACAGATCTTGCAAACTTTTCTGAAGGAGATAAAAGGAAGGGCATTCAGACTGAGTTCTGGCTAAAGTTTTGGTAAAGTTGTGGCTTACTACTAATTGCAGTCATGGGTCTCTCTAGCCTCAGTTTTCCCATTTGCAGACTGGATCACAACAGGAACTTTTGTAATTCTTTTAACAGATGAGAAACCGAGACTCAGACCCAACTCTAAAATTAGTGGCAAATTCAGAACTAGAAACCCCAAAATGAAATGTGTAATCCGCTGCAATTTGGGAGTGTTGTCAGCAATCTGAGTATTTTGTCAAAATCACTATGAATGAATGATATAGGTGCCTGCAATTGTGACTTGTAAGCATGATGTATTTACTTAAAAGTTTACTTCTTGGTGTTACCAGTTAATGTTAACACTACTGGAATCAAATGATTGTTGAATTTAACACTAAACATCAGAGTTTCCCAAGTTTGTGTTCGTATACTCAGTATTAAATAAAAATAAAGGGCAGTTCTAATCTTCAGGTCAACAGAAAGTTAATGGTGGTTTGATATATCCACTCAGCTCGGACACTGGAAACCCATTTATCCACTCAGCTCGGACACTGGAAACCCATTTATCCACTCAGCTCGGACACTGGAAACCCATTTAAATACTGAAAGTACAACTTCTAATCTTTTGTTACATGGAATGAAGAAAGTAAGTATAGATTAATCTGGGTAGATTAAGGGACGCAAATGTGTTCTTATGAAATGCCACTGAATGCACTTACAAACAATAGGTTGAATAGATAGTTTAATTTGACTTAGGAAATCAGTGTTGACTGACACAGGAAAACTTTCTAGAATACATTGCTTCTTTGCAGATGACTTAAACAGACAGGAGTGATAAAGACTGTCATGTGAATTTCCTTCTTTACTGAGTACACAGCATTGTTAAGTGGTATATTGTGCGATGTTTCCAATCTGCTGTAACTGCCATCTGCACAAGTGGAATGAAAGACAAGAGAACATGGAAAGGAAATGGATCAGTTAGTTGTAAGGAATCTGTGTGGACGCTGGGTGCCACTCATGAAACACTGAGCAGTTAGTGGTTTTCCTTTGTAACCAGTGCAACTAGCTGTCTGTAAACTGGAGTTGTGCACCACGTGCAGCTCTCACAGTTCACCTTTTGGATGTCCTGGTGTGCACCTGTGGTTGAGAGCAACTAGGAAATCCAGGGACTGTAACTGCGCTCATGCTACCCTTTTCTTATTCTTTATCTTTGGATGTAATCTTTTTGCTGCTTTGGTGTTTGGTACCACTGTTGAGGTAGATGTAATAATCCTAGAATGTTTACTGTACCTAAATGGAATTTTTTTAGAAACAAATTATGCTGTAAGACATGTTTCCTGAGAAACATTTAAGTACTTTTGAAAAAAGTAAGACCTATAGATAAGAAAACAGCTTCAAAATCTTACAAGTTATAAGCAACAGAGAACCATGTGAATGATGGAGAGGTTTTGTATGGGTGAGAGGAACTGACTGGTAGAATCTAACCTGTGTGCCTATGTAAGTGGATAAATCTCTTATTTGAATCTGAGGTTTATAACTTGTAAACAGTTCTTTTTATGTCTGTATGGTTACCTTTTTGATGTAAACATGTGAGCTCTTATAGTTAGTTATGAGTCATCTGGTACCTACTTAGGAATTAACATATACTTATATAGATGACTAATAATACAAAGCCACCGTGGTTTCTGTGGTTCTGTGGAACCAACCATGGTTCCAGTTCTAAAACATTTAAAATGAGACTGCTGTCTCTTTTTAAATTTTTTTGGACAAAGAGTTGTCTTATCAGAAAACGGCACTAACTTAAGCAGATCCATAACTGGGGGGGGATTAATAACAGAAAGTTTTTGTTGACACCAGGAAGTAGATTAAATAGTGCAGTTGTGGTAATGAGTACCATATATGATAAGCCTGAGCCACCTGGGTTTTATTAGGCTGCTTGATACTTTGATCACAATATTATTTCAAGGCTTGTCTATTTAAATTGCTCAGGTTTCTTGTCATCTTTGTGATTTAGACCATAATTTCTTTCACTGTGAAGAGATTTTTTTTTTTTTTTAAAGAAAGACTACTCAAGCCAAAATTGTAGGGAAGTGCAAGTTCACCAGCTAAGCAAGCTATAGAATGAGAAAACCTGTTAAACATAAGATTAAAAGCTTAAAAGTATAGCAGTTGAATATCAGGTTCATCTGACCTTGCTTTTCTTTAGCTTTTTGCTTGGATCATAATTACACTTTTGTTTGTCATATATGGTAGTGGAGTATTATAAGGACATTTGGCATAATTCAATTAATTATTGTTTGGTATAAATATGTGCATTTAAAATACATGTTTCATGCTTTGAGAATGTGGTACTGCTATCGGTTTTCCTTAGATGATAGTAAGTGGTTTTGATGAACATCTTTGAGAATTTATGGAAAGATTTTAACTACTTCACCCAAATGAATGAATTATATAATAATCACAGAATTTAATTTGTTTGATAAATTATCTTGTTTTGTCTTTGAACTTGAAATTTTAAACTTTATAGTCTGATACAGATGAAAGAAATTTTTCGTCATCACAATCAACAGACTTTCCATCTACTAATTTTCTTTACCATAGAAATAGTCTTTCATAGGTATTTAGTGGTATCTTTCTTTTGTATTTAAGCAAATATTTTGGCTTGGGAAAATAAATACTCATTTTGACTAGTAAAGGGAAAGGACAGGGATGATACAGTAATTTAAGATATTGTTGTTCTTAGCTTCATATAGAATAATAATTATTAAGTACCATTTTGGAAATTTACATTTAAAATGCTTTATATGTGTATTCATTAATTTTCACTGTTTGCTTTTTGAATACCCTTAACTGTTGTAATTTGGCTTGAAGTTTCCATGTCCCAGTGTAACTTTTAAGCCTGGCTAAGGGCACTTAAGAATATAATGGTCTTCTTTTAATATATCTGATTTGCCTTTGGCAGTGAAAGGAGTATATGGAAGTGGCAATTAACAGCCTTTTTCTTTTCCTTGATAAGACAAAGGAGCAAAGTATTAAAAATAGGAAAAAGATGTGAACGTAGGAAGAGTTGCTTACCAGGAGTTTGTAACATTCTTATTTTTGGAAAATAAGGGAGGTACTTGTAAGTTTTAAGGATATGTGACTCATTGATTTGGGAAAGGTGAACTCATCTAAGAAGCAGAGAGGCAGGAAGAGGCATGTGATAACAGGCTTAGAAAAATGAGAAGGTCTGTCAATTAGAGCAAAAACTTATTTCAGGGCAATAGTATGAAATAATAGATAGGGTCAGATTATGAAAGACTGAATGCTTGAAAAAGAAGCATAGACATGAAGCAGCTGTTACTCATTCTAGGTTCCCCAGCAGAGGTAAGATAGTATAAAATCAATATTTTATGGCTTGAGGCAGGAAAAACAGATGGATAATGAGGGTTTGAATGAAATATGGGCAGTAGCAGTAAGAATGGAAAAGTGAATACTAAAGAGATGGAAGAAATGGCAAATGATTGAGATCAAGAGTATACACACATTTTGAGGATTTGACTTCAGGTACCAAATAACTTTAATATCTGACATATTCTAGAACTAAATTTCTTATCGTCATCCCTTTCCTTCTTGCATAGTTTGTAAAAAGCACTAGTTCTGTGATAATGGTACGTTTGACAGAGCAGATGGGTATAGTAAATGTAAGCCGTTGTTAGCCAGCAGGGGGATTTCTGCTCTTATTATAATTATTATTGCTATATTTAACATTACTAAAATATTAAATAAGATTTTTCAATTGAGAGAGTTGTTTGGTCCATTTTGAAAGTACATACGTTGTTTGGAGTAGTCAGTGTGAGATAAATGTGAAATGATATTTTTAGTTCTGTCTTAATGTAACCTTAACCAACATGAGTTTGCTCTTTAGTGAGTCACAGGTAAAAACTGCACCAGGTGGAGTTGTCGCACAAAGGAAACTTTATTTGCGTCAAATAAGGAGATCACGGGGAATAACTTTCAAAGTCATGACTCCCTGAGCAAGGGTGAATGGGTTCGTTTTATTTAGGATTAGGATGAATATTTAGAGAATCCTTGCCATCATATGTAGAGATGGGCATGAGGCTGCGCCTGCGCCATAAGGAAACGTGCCTATACGTATATTGTGTGTTATGTAGGAAAGGCTTATGCTCCTCCTCAGGCAGAGATTTTAGTATTAGATGAGGTAAAGGTAGTTGTCTGTCATTCTAGAAGTCACTTCATGGTCCATCTCTGCAGGTGTGAATTAGGGTTTTACCCTCAAACTGGTCTGGGTGGTCTGGGCCAACTGGTGGGAGGTCGTTTTAGGGCGGTCACTATCACTTGAGGTGTGGGTTTGGTTTCCATTTGTCTGAATTAAGAAATTAGCTGGAAAGAAAAGCTTAAGGAAAAATGTGGGACAAAGGTCACTTTGTTAAAGCAGGTGGGCAGTAAAGGTCAGGTCTAGGAGTCTAGCTGGTGACATTGAGAGGATTGATCTTTTTTATTATAAAGATCCAGTGGACAACTAAGATCTACTAAGATCAACTAAAAATAGAAATAAAGTAAATCTACTTCACTCTTTAAACAGAACAGTTCATTCATGGGATGGGATTCCTTAGACAGTTGCGCTCTGACTTAATGATAGCTTTGTAACTTGTTGGGTTCATTCATTTAATAGATATTTACTGGGTGCTAGCTATCTCAGGAGCTTTGCCAGATATTGAGGAATAAAAAAAATGAACAAGTGGAGGAGAAAGACATTAGACAGTCTAATTACAAATAATTACAAGTTGTGCTAAGTACCATGGAAGGAATAAACAGATGCTTTAATGGGTGGTGTCCCACCTTAAACGGGCCTCTGCAAAGAGTCTCTGATATGGAGGTAAATTCAACTGAAGGATAAAGTATATTCAGTTGAGGTGAAGGATAAGAAGGAGCTAGCCGGGTGAAGAGCCTGGAGTAGAGGAAAGCCAAGTGCAAAGGCCACACCTGAGGTGGGAGTGAGCTTAGCATTGTCCAGCAACTCTCCAAAAGCTAGTGTGCCTGAATAAATCCTGCTAAATGAGAAGCAAGGGGCTATGTCATTGAGAGCCTTTTAGGAGTTTGGGTTTTATTAATTAAGCAGCAAGAGGCTATTGAATTGAAGATTCTTAAGTATATGCAGTAATCTAGTTGAATTGATGATTATCATATTCTTTGTAATTCTGTGACCTAATCAAGACTTTCAGTACTGCGTTTGAAATATTTGTGGAAACATAGCTTTGTGACTGGATTCATTAGTGATAGTGTTTATTCCAAGAAAGTTTATCCATGGCTACTAGATAACCTTCACAAACATAAAATACAAAGTTAGTCTGCAGTCTTTATGTTTTATTAAAATTTGCATTTTGGAATAGTTTTCGATATACTAGAAAGTTTCAAAGATAGTGCAAAGAGCTCCTCTGTAGCCCTCAACCAGGCTTCCCTAAGGTTATCATCTTACATTACTGTGGCACGTTAATCTAATTAAGAAACCAAGATACGTAAGATACATTACTGTTAACTAAACTCCAGATTTTATCCAGATTTCGCCAGTTTTTTCCCTTTAGTCATGTCCTGTTAGTACCCTCTGGTCTGTGACCATTTCTCAATCTTTCTTTGTTTTTCATGATCTGGGTAGCTTTGAGGCATACCCTGCAAGTGTTCTGTAGAACGTCCCTCAGTTTGAGTTTGTTGCGTATGTTTTTATGGCTAGACCAGAGTTACAGGTTTTGAGGGAAAACCCCACAGCGATTAAGTGCCCTTCTCATTACATTCTGTTAAAGGGAAGAAGGATACCCACCCGACACCACTGGTGATGCTAACTTTGATCTCGTGGTAAGGTGGTATTTGACATCTTTTTTGAATTATACTGTCTTGGAAATCTGTATAACTTAAGGAATAATCAAAACACAAATGTTTTGGTTGAAAAATCAGAGTTTCAAAAAAAAAAAAAAGAAAAATCAGAGTTTCTCTCTTGGAAGAAATAGCTTGAATAATTTTCCTCCTTATAGTATATTGCTAATAGTTTAATATTTAAACAACATGGGTGAATGTTATGTGTTATGTGCCTTACTATGTAATTTTTCACAGGGACCAGATGAAAAGTTTGCTTGTATACTATACCATCTTGGACATACCGTTGGGTATCTAACTTCGTACAGGTGGGTTAGGATCTTTCTCTGACTGAATCTGAATTAGATGTTGGAGAACATTCCTTGTATCTTATCAGCACTTCCATATCAGGAATAGTTGATAGCAGCAATTAACAGTTCCCATTTCTCATGCTACAGAGTATTATTGGCGTAGTTTGTTTCCACTGTACGCTGCCTTTTATATAAACGAACTCTCCGGAGGTTTGCATTTGGGGTAAATATACCTAGACACTGTCCTAGAGTATACTACCAATGTGAGAGGTACACACTGGCATACAATATGAGAAAGTAAGAGATGAAGAAAAAAATGCTTGAAATAGTTTGCTTAAAAATAGCCTTAAATAGCTTCATGTTTCTTTCTTGGATATTTAAAACATTTCAACTTTTTAAATTCTTAAAAGTTAAAAAAATAGGAAAGGATATATTGAAGTTTTAGGGACATCCTTTGGTTTCCTTTTATGCAGTTCTTAAACTTTTATTTGGTCTCTCTTCATATTTGTTGATTAACCTTACTCGTCAATGTATGGAATAAGACAGCAACTGTACATCCAAATTTTATTTGTTAGTAAAGCAGAAATTTTTTATTAGCTATCAGTAAGAACATAACAGTAAGGAACTTTCTTTTCCCTCTTTTTAACCGGGAAAGTAACAGGCTTGAAAGGTGGTGGTGGGGAGGCGGTAATCTTTGAATGTTGTCATCGTCGTCATCATTACCGTTATTGTACATGTCAGCCACATTGTAATTCCTCACATTTATTGAGCACTTGTCATGTCCTAAGCATTGTGTCGGGCACTTGGCATTCCTTCATTTAATCCCTGTGGCTGCTTTATGAAGTAAGTACTGTGCGGTTGTTCCCAGGCAATACATGGTGGCTGGTATAGGGAAAGATTTCAGAAGAGGAAGAGTCCTCAGCACTAGTTTGAACAGTGGGATGAAGCTCGTGCTTGAAGATAGGTGACTTCTGCTTCTCTCTCTGACCTTATTTCCTGGCACTACCTTTCACCCTCCCCCCGTTAAGCCAGCTGTACTAAACCACTCCTTTCCTACCCAAACCAAATATGTATCTTGTTGCCGGATAATCCATTATCCTGTTTTGTCCATTGTCTTTACCACCCTAGCTGATTAACTTCTTGTATTTCAGGACTCAGTTTAGACGTTTTCCTCAGATCCCATACATATCCCTGAGACAGAACCTGGCTGCATATTCTCATAGGTCATATGTTTATTCCCTTTAAAACTTATTAGACTTTTGTGTATTTAAGCCTCTTACTTGGAAATGATTTCAGTTGCAAAGGGTTCTTGTATACCCTTCATCAGTTTCCCTTAATATTAACATCTTATATAACCATGGTGTATTTATCAAAACTAAAAATTGATACAGATTTTATTTAGATTTCTTCAGTTTTCCTCCTCGTGTTTTCTGTTCTAGGATTCGACCCAGGATACCATGTGCTATAGTTGTCCTGTCTCTTTTAGTCTCCTCCAATCTGTATCTTTTCCTTGTTTTTCCTGACTTTGACATTTTTGAAAAGTACTCTTAGCTGTTCTGTCTGTTGTCTGTCATTTTGAGTTTGTCTGATGTTTTCTCATGATCAGATTAAGATTTTGAATTTTGAGGAAGAATACATGTGAAGTTCCTTTTTCATCTTATCATAATAGGGGGTACATTAACTCCACATGTCTTAGTACTGATGATATTAACCTTGGTTATTTGGTTTAGGTGGTGACTGTCAGGTTTCTCCACTGACAATAGTGTTTCCCCTAGAATGAATCCTAAGTCCAGTCCATACTCAAGAGGAAGGGAGTTCCACCCCCCAATTGGAGGAGTATCAGAGAATTTCTGGAGTATGTGAAAAGCACCCCAGTAATTAACAAATATTATGAGGACTGTCACACTGTATCTTTTTTTTTTTTAATTTTTTTTTTTTTTTTAACGTTTTATTTATTTTTGAGACAGGGAGAGACAGAGCATGAACAGGGGAGGGTCAGAGAGAGGGAGACACAGAATCCGAAACAGGCTCCAGGCTCTGAGCGGTCAGCACAGAGCCCGACGCGGGGCTCAAACTCACGGACCACGAGATCATGACCTGAGCCGAAGTCGGCCGCTTAACCGACTGAGCCACCCAGGCGCCCCTGTCACGCTATATCTTAATTATCTTTTCAGTTACTATTATTTTTACCGATCTGGCTGCTCATCGATGTATTGTTTCCCTTGAAGGTAGAACAATGGCATGTGGTAAATAGTAAAATCTTTGTTGGATGGCTAGAACTGAAACAGGGAGTTTGTGAATTGCTTACAAAGCTGAAGTAGTTAAGTTTGATCATGTAAGTAGTGAGCGGAGCAGTTTAACAGTATTTGAATGATGTGATAAAAAAAAATTCGTTCTCATTTCCTTTATTTTAATTTTGTTTGTGATTAGGGAATGTATTCTTCCCTAATTTTAACGTATTTAGAAAAAGGTATTTTTTCTTCTTAGCTTTGAAGGAATACTGATTAGAGTAAAGCAATTTAACAAAATAAATTTAGACCAGAAGTCTTATTTTATGATTAAAGGTACCAGTTGAATGTTTTCACCATACCCTATGTTTAGAAGGGTGGACTTAACTTGGGAAAGCATATAATTCTAAGTAAATTAGCAGTGATAGAAAAATCCCTTCCCATTTCTCAAAAAAGGTGTTTAGAAGTACCAATGTTATGTTTAACCTAGCTTTTGCATTCAAAATGGACTCTGAACCCTAAACATGCTAAATTTAACTTCCATATTGGATGGCAGTTTTACTTATGGATGCCTTTCTAGGTTCCTTTCACACTGTCTAAATCTTTGTGTGTTTTTTTTTCCTTCTGGTATTAAAAAGAATGTTGGTCGATCCACTAGAAACCAGAACAGTAAGCCATGCTTGCATTTGACCATTGGCGTTTTTGCTAAATGGTAGCTAAAGAATGAAGAGGATTCTTTAAGAGTAACTTGAAAGCGTTAGGAGATTGACAGTTGGCTTTAATCTTTTGTTTCTGCTGCTGTTGCCACTACCCCACCGGGATGAGTGTTCTCTTTTCTCTAGGAAGTTAAGCAGTTCTTGCTCCAGGGCCAGATGGAGCCTGTTTAAGATCCTCTTCCCTGCTTGGCACGTGTGTGCAGTCTCTTTTTCTAAAATTAAAAAAAAAATTCTTCTACTTCATTATTGCCATTAGAAAAAAAATCTACATGTCATTTGCAATTGACTCAAGGTCCTTACCTTTAAAAGAGAATGAATAATCAGCACCTGTGTGTTCATTTAAATTAGCAATTTTTGTGAAAAATAAGGAAAAAGTTTGTGGAATTTAGAGGCATCAAATATCCAGTGTTACTGATGACAAAAGTTGGGAAATAGAACTGTGAAGTGGGTGGAAATGTAAATCGGTGTCATCAAATCATTATGATTTTTGTAATCCATAAAATGATACAGTTGGATGATTTAAGAATGGGGGACCTATAACTCATTTATATAACATATAAATGTGTGTATGTAAAATTTATATCTAAATTCTTAATAGCCACATACCTCTGTTACTGATAACAAAAATGTCTTCTATCACTCAGTGCAAAAAATCTTAAAACAATGAAATTTAGGGGAAAACAGCATTACAGAGGTAGGAATTAACATGAGAGATTAGGATTTCTCAAAATTGGGGAGGGGGAAGAGGTAGGTGGTGGGGAGCCTTTTGGAAATAGAGGCTGTTGCGTGACCAAAGGCACTAAGTGATTCAGGATAGGTACAAGTTAGTGCTTCAGTTTCTTCATTCGTAAAACGAAGACAGTCGATACCTATTAGTTGTGATCATTTTGCTCAACACTTTGGCCTTTATAACATTGAGAGTGGGCAACTATGAAGGCTTTTGAGTATTATGACAATGTTCATATCTGTTTTAAGAAAAAATATTAGAGTACAGGAAGATCAGTCAGAGTATTGGTAATGAGAATGAAGAGAAGGGATAGATATGAGAAATTTGATGTCTTCTGAGTTAAAAGGGGTAGTTTGTATTAGTGACTAATAGCTAACTTGATTTACAGGCTAGGCTTATGAGGATCTGGAATATTGTGGCTTAAACTTATTTTGAATGAAATGTGTATAGTTTAGTTCTTTGAATAATCAGCCTTGTCAAGTTTATTTTATATCAGAGTGATCAGTTTATTAAAGCTGTGGTAAAAATAGCTGCTATTATAGTTATTTGGTGTGTGAAATCATAGCTGCCTAGGTAGACATGATAGTGGCCCTCTGGTGGAGAGGTCAAGAAATAGGCTCTCCTGTTAAACAGACTGCATTTGAATCTGATCAGATCGAGTGTGATACCGTTTGCCATTCATGGTTGTTCTGGGGATTAAGTGAGAATGTGTGAGGGGCACCTGGCTGGCTCAGTCAGAAGAACATGTGACTCTTGATCTCAGGGTTCGTGAGTTGGAGCCCGACATGGGATGTGGAGATTACTTAAATAACAAAATTAAAAAAAAAAGGATGCATGTAAAACATTAAGGTGCGGTACTTGGTTCCTGGTAAACAGTCAATGAGCAGTAGATATTGCTGTTACTTTTCACAATTGTGGGTACATTCGGGGCATGATTTTGGGTTCACTGTATGAAATACGTAGTATTTGTCTTCCACCATAATTTAATTTAATCAGTTGAGATTCTGCTTATCAAATTTCAAGATCAAACCTTATTGAGTAGACTAATTTGCATTGTATAACATATAATACAAAGTAACCAGGGCAAGTTGAAATTTAGATTTTTAAACAGTATGATATTTAATAGGAACAAATAAAGGCTTAGACCCTAAGGGAAGAAACATAACTATTACTAATTCATTGGGAGGAGGACAGGCTTCCCTAGAGGTTTCTGGTAAAGGGGGGTAAAAAAGTTTGTAACATAATGCAATGTGTACCTTTGTAGTGGCTTTACACCTTTTGTAGTGGCTTTTTAATAGGGACAATGGCTTGAGTACAGATGGGGAAGGTTGTGCCAGTTTAATTCACAGGCTCACTGGTGGAGTGAACTCCACTTTGTTCCCAGTGTGTGGGAAGATATTTATTGGTAGTAGAACAAAAGAGAACGGGGAGCAAATCTGTCAGCATTGGGGATGGCTGGTGAAGGCAACAAGTCTTCAGTATCGTGTATATTTGCAAAGAGGCCTGCATTTTTAAAAAATAAACTTTTCTAAAAATCTCTCCTTTCTTTTAAAAAAGTTTAATCTAGGCCCAGTATTTCCCTTGGGGTGATCTACAACCTGTTGGAAAAGCCGTAGTGAGACTACTACTTCTGTGCCCTTACTATATGAATATGTAATAATATAGGGAGGGTTGGTGTCCTAGCCTTTTTTGTTTGACTGCATGTACAATCTTAACTATTTTGTTTTGTTTGATTCTTTAAAAATTTTTTTTTGGTCTCTGTGCTTTTCATTCTGTTTTTAGAGGGAGGCTGTTCTTTCTATATGTTTTTTAGTAAGATTTACATACCTCACAAATTACTTTGATTTTTGTTTCTCAAGAAGACTAAACATGATACAGGGATTAAATATTTGAGTATATAATAGTAATTCAATATCATTCAAACAACAACAATACACTGAATTGTAAATATTCTGAAGCCCTAGTTTTGGAACCCTATATTTGAGATAGCAGTAACAAATTATTTCAGAAATAATTTCTGTAGTGCTTTGGAATCTAATCCTTGATCTAGTCATGAACTGTGCTTATTTTCTGTTAAATCTTAATCAGTATTCCTAATTATCAATTATAGTAGAACTAGCAAACTTTGAATAGTGTCAGGCAAGAACCATTTACTAATATTTGGCTGAAGGTAAGGAGGGATATTTGGACACTTTCTCAGCATCCTATTTAAAAACTTTTCAATTTAATCATGTGTACTCATGGCTTCCTTTTTTATTCAGTGGGTTATTAGATGTTACTATCATTATTTTTTTTGATGTTCATTTTATCACCAGTTTGATCAGCAGGATCCCGCTCAAGGTAGCTGTGGCCTTTTGCAATGTCTCCATCAATTATTTGAGCATCATTCCCTTGCTCTATGATATAACATGGTATTCCAGACTCATTTTGTACTTTCCCTGTCACAACTTTGAATTCAGTCAGTCTTTATTCTCCTTGAGAAGAATCGTATTTAGGTGAGAACAGGCCCTGAGTGTGCTCATTGCTGCTGGAGTATCACTACTTTTATGCTGATGGAGTTAGGGAACGTATGTATTTAAGTACACAAGTAATGTACAGATCAACACATTTAGATCTATACTTCTGTATTTATCTATATTGAAAACTATGAGTTCACACTGAAATGGCCCAACTCTAGTGTACTAATTTATACTCGTTTTCTCCCTTTCCATATTTGTAATCCCTTCTCTGATAGTAAAAAATTGGCCTATGTTATTCTTAATACATTTACTTACCTGGTTAATTTCTCCTTTATGTAACTAATCTATCTCTGTTGTCATACCTTTTCCTGTGCAGATGTCCTCACCTTGCTCAGACTCTCACTGCACACACCATCTCCATCCCCCACACTCATGACACCTTCCTCACCTCCATTGGGCTCTGATACTGTATGCTAGATCACCCATCTGTGGGGTTTCCTGATCGGATGGGGCCACCAAATGTGGGGTGACCCAGTTGGGTAGAGGCCGGCAGTGCGGGCTGTGAAAGAATTCACTCAAAGCAGAGCAAAGGAGATAGAAATTTATTGAACACACTGTCAGGAGACCGTGGGCAGGATAGCAAAGCAAAAACTGTCTGCCACAAAGCGGTGGTGGGGGGCTCTAGCTAAAGGGGGAAGGTGAGGAGGTATGGGGACGTATAGAATTTTTCTTTTTTGGTACCTGTGTCTGGGTGTAGGTAACCCATTCCTCGGCTAGGGCTTGTGGATATTTTGAGGTGGGTCACCTATTGCCTGTTTGTATTCAGTCAGGGGTGTTGGGGGGGGGGTGTCACTGTGGACCCTCTACCTTACTCAGGTTTCCATTGTTCAAGTTGGTTGCCTAAAAGTGGCCTCTGTACCATCTATGAGTTGCCTTGCCCTTCCTTTCCCTGCTCAGAAGTTGACTTTTTATGCTGTGTTTTCTACCATTTTCTACCCTCCTCACTTTACTGAGTCCCTCACACTCCATGTCAGCCATTCTCTTGTGGGGCTGCTTTTTTTACCCTGTTTAGGCCTGGACACCCTCTTCACCTGCTTGGGCTGTAACACTCTGCCTAGGGCTATTGCACACCCCTCTGCCCCCAAGGTGTGGACTTTTTATTTAGAAAAAAGGTACTGTGCACAGGTAAGCACAAAAATTTATGAGGTTGACCTACCTTTTAAGGCCTTTGCATTAGATGGGATTTTCTTAGTGTTTAAAGATAGTGTGGCCATGATCGCGGGATGAATAGAGGAAGTATGGAGAGAAACTTTTATTTTCTCATTCCCTGTTACTATGTTGGAATACACCTCCATGAGTTAGTTTTAGCTCATACTTCTTTATTTGAATGACTAAGCTGTCTGCATCACATAGTATATTTCATCTGAACATAGTTTAGTTTTAAGACAACTTTTAGGGAGAGGTAATAGAACTACTTCTCAAGAATAATTTACATATAGGCCAAAGATTTCAGTATAATAAAACAAAAAATAAAATCATGAAAGAACTAAGGAAAACATGAGTGAATTATTTAATATGCATTCTAAGATTAGATAAGGTCTTCCTGTGTATGACACAGAACCCAGAAGACATAAAATTGATAATTCAAAAAAGTAAAAATTAAAACATCTGTATAGCAAAGTAAAAATATTTATAGTTCAGCACTGACAGAAAGCTAATTTCTAAATTAAGTATAAATCACTTTTACAAATCAGATGGGTGGGGAGAAAGAAAACATGTAGATCCCTGGAAACAATGGGCCAAAGATGGTTCAGACAGTTCACAGGAAAAGATTGCAAATAGCTTAACCTTATTTGTAATGTAAGAGATGCAATTTAAAATTACAGCGAAATGCCATTGTTCACCCTTCAGATTTCCAAAGATTAAAAAGTTTTGTAGCACACTGAGTTTGACAAGACTATGTAGGAAAACAGGCACACTTACATTGCCGATGTGGGTGTAAATTGACTGTATGAAGAGAAATTTGGCGGTGCAAGTTTTTCCCTCGTCTCAAAGTAGAGTGTTATATGAAACCTTTTGTAAGCCTAAATGATATGAAGGGAAAAAGTAATTACCATTAATTTATATGGAAAAACCTCTGAGTGTTCCCATACCCAAAAAGTAATCTCTTAGGCTGTTTTGATACCTTAGGACACATCTTGCCAATGGATGCATAAAATCTCGATATAGCCTAGATGCTCACACAGTTTAGAGCTAGGGCAGCTTGATGCTGAGATGCTCCATATAGGTCCTGAGGAAGGAGCTTGGAGGTCCCGCTCCTGCTGCTTGGAGTGCTTGCTGCAAAACAAATTCTGAGCGGTTTTTACTTTTTGCCTTTTTTCTGTAGAAGTGACAGTCTTCAAATTTCTTTTAGTAGGTCTTTTGTAAAAGTGAAGTGGTATAACATGAACTTTTGAAAAGTGGGGAATACCAGTATCAAAAATGGAAATATTTGCTCACAGTTCTTTACCTTGAAATTTCCCGTAAAGGAATTTGGTTTACCTATTCCCTTACACATACGTGAAATGATTACATAAAAGAATATTTCATTATAGAAATGTGTAATATCAAAAGACTGAAAAATACTTTGTGTCCACCAGTAGGAGAATATTTAAAAATATTAGTTAAAATATTTGACATCCATTCAGTGGGATGTACAGAAGTAGGAAAAGCTTTATGAACAGGTGTAGAAAAAGTCTCTGAGACTTTTTTTTTTTTTTTAAGAGAGACAGAAAGCGTGTGTGCATGCAGGAGTGTGGGAGAAAGGGGGTAGAGGGAAAGGGCTTGATCTCATGACTGTCAGAATGTGACCTGAGCTGAAATCAAGAGTTGGACACTTAACCATAAACTGAGCCACCCTGAGACATATTTTTAAAGGAATAGTTTGGAAGGCTCTTTTTGGTGGTATGCTACCATTTGTATTGAAAATATATGAATTTAGTATCCTTATGAGTAATAGGCTTGTATAAACATAGACTGCCCCTTTAAGGATATATACACTGGAAAGAAGGTGAAGTTCGAATGAGGGGCATAGGAGCATGAGGAGGACCTAACTTTTCACTTTGTACATACTGAATTTTGAAAGATAGGCATGTGTTATTTAGGGGAAAACTACAGAATTAATATAGTGGGCAAATAATTTTACGTTGACTTATTCTGATGTTGATGCTTGCATGCTGTTTCCTTGGTAAGTTATTGCCTAGTGTCTATCTTAAGTGTAGATGACTTTGCATTTGCTGGTTGAACCTGTTTATTTTTTGAATCTGTGTCTTGGGAGGAGGTTTAATAGATAAAACAAATTTATGTAAAAAATAAATAATTCTTCCATCATGGGTTCAAGGTGATTTAGTGAATTCTCATAGCAGGCTGCCAAGTTTAGTATTCAGCAGCACTTATCAATGCTGCAATGTGATTCTCTGCTCATTATCATGTTGTGGATGATACCATTTTAAAAGCATTACAACTTTGTTTCTTTCTAGAAAAATGGCTCTAAAATAGTCACCCCTTACTCTTTAGGGAGCCTGTTCTATTAAGCCATCACTTATAATTATGAACAGTTACTGAAGTTTGCTGATATAAATGATGTTAATGTATTTACATTTAGTTTTCCACAAACTAAACATTCACTATATTTTTAGATATACTTTACCTCTATTTGGTTATGTACCATAACCAAATTTGTTATTTTGACTTCCCAATAAATTCTTGCATCATTATTACTGATGCCAAAAACTTACCTAGCGTTCAGGATACATAACATTTTGGTTTAATTGCATGCTTTTCTGGGCATGAACTTTGAATATTTAAAGATTTGGGCCTTAAGGAATCTTCTTTACAAAGTTGGTTACATTGGCATATACATTAATTTCACTTTATTCCCAAGTAGAAAGAGGTAAGAAGGAATTACAGTGTTGATGTAAGGATAACATTAATTTAAGCTTTATACCAGATAGAAGAATTTGGTATTTATTAAGAAGAGATGGTAGAAACCAGTTGAAGACTTGCTACTCTCTCAGTGTCTCTTAAATTTGATATTGAACTATTTTATTTTAATACTTTACCTCAATAAATTTATTAAATACATTATTATAAACAGTATTTCTAAGTAAATGTCCATCACAATATAAAATGAAAATGCAGTGAGAGTGTCAGGAAAAAGGTTTCTTTTCTGAAGAACAGATTGTATTTTTTCCTGAGTGCTCCTTAATTGTGTTTAATTCTTACTGTTGTACTGAAACATTCTGTAAATGTTTTGCCTAAGTTGGAGTTAGGCTAAATGTTAAAACAATATTTTTTTTGGTCAAAGGTAATAAGCTAGGTGGTCTTTTGTATGAATCATTAAATTGGTCTTTACTGATGGTTTAAAAAATATATATATGTGTGTGTGTGTGTGTGTGTGTGTATGTGGTCTTAAAATATATATTTGTACTTTTGTAAATTTCATGGTATTTTAAAATGTACTGAGAATTTGCTGATAAGGAATCTCGGGTAAGTCTTTATGAAGTTAATGATTCGTTTCCCTCAGTTTCTTAGTTTATTTCATGTTATTGAAATCAGTTGAACTTTCATTAGATTTTTTTTTAACTTTTATTAGATTTAAGGAGCCTTTCAGAGTGCTTGCAAAATTGTGTGTAAATGTTTCTATTCTTATCATTGTAGTCTGTTAGATATAGTTTACTCCAGTAGGTAAAACACATGGTGCTAGAGTGGGATCCCAGGGAGGATTCATAGGAGGTTGTTAGTCTAGAAAGCAAGATCTTATCCACCAGTGTAAAACAGTGAGCACTGGGAAGAGGAAATTCATATTCGTGATTTCACTAGTTATGAATAAACTTCTCATCCAAGAGGAATATTATAGAAATTATTGTTTGTTCTTATATCAGATGAAATAGACTTTAATACTGTAATAAAAGAAGGACACTAAATAATCACAAAGGGAACATTCCAACCAGAAGATAACAGTTGTAACAAAGGAATAAATCCAAATCAGCCAGGAGGAAGTCATACTTCAACTCTTTGCAGATGGCATGATACTCTATATGGAAAACCCAAAAGATTCCACCAAAAAACTGCTAGAACTGGTCCATGAATTCAGCAAAGTCACAGCGTGTAAAATCAATGCAAAGAAATAGGTTGCGTTCCTATTCACTAGTAATGAAGCAACAGAAAGAGAAATCAAGGAATCGATCCCATTTACAATTACACCAAAACCCATAAAATACTTAGGAATAAACATAACGAAAGAGGTGAAAAATGTATACACTGAAAACTATAGAAAGCTTATGAAAGAAACTGAAGAAGACACAAAGAAATGGAAAAATATTCCGTGCTCCTGGATTGGAAGAACAAACACTGTTAAAATGTCAATATTACCCAAAGCAATCTACATATTCAGTGCAATATCTATCAAAATAAAACCAGCATTCTTCACAGAGCTATAACAAACAATCCCAAAATTTGCATGGAACCAGAAAAGACCCCGAACAGCCAAAGCAATCTTGAAAAAGAAAACCAAAGCTGGAGGCATCACACTCCCGGACTTGAAGACATATTACAAAGTTGTAATCATCAAGACAGTTATGGTACGGGCACAAAAACAGACACTCAGATCAATGGAACAGAATAGAGAACCCAGAAATGGACCCACAAACATATGGTCAACTAATCTTTGACAAAGCAGGAAAGAATATCCAATGGAATAGAGTCCTTCAGCAAATGGTGCTGGGGAAACTGGACAGCGACATACGGAAAAATGAACCGGGACCACTTTCTTACATCAAGCACAAAAATAAACTCAAAATGGATGAAAGACTTAAACATAAGACAGGACGCTATCAAAATCCTCGAGGAGAAAGCAGGCAAAAATCTCTTTGATCTTGGCCGCAGCAACTTCTTACTCAACATGTCTCCAGAGGCAAGGGAAACAAAAGCAAAAATGAACTATTGGGTCCTCATCAAAATAAAAAGGTTCTGCACAGTGAAGGAAACAATCAGCAAAACTAAAAGGCAACCAACGAAATGGGAGAAGATATTCGCAAATGATATATAGGATAAAGGGTTAGTATCCAAAATCTATAAAGAACTTATCAAACTCAACACCCAAAAAACAAATAATTCAGTGAAGAAATGGGCAAAAGACATGAATAGACACTTCTCCAAAGAAGACATCCAGATGGTGAACAGACACACGAAAAAATGCTTAACATCACTCATCATCAGGGAAATACAAATCAAAACCACAATGAGATACCACTTCACACCTGTCAGAATGGCTAACATGAATAACTCAGGCAACAACAGATGTGGGCGAGGATGGGGAGAAAGAGGATCTCTTTTGCATTGTTGGTGGGAATGCAAGCTGGTGCAGCCACTCTGGAAAACAGTATGGAGGTTCCTCCAAAAATTAAAAATAGAACTACTCTACGACCCAGCAATTGCACTACTGGGTATTTATCCAAGGGATATAGGTGTGCTGTTTCGAAGGGGCACATGCACCCCAATGTTTATAGCAACACTGTCAACAAAGCCAAAGTCTGGAAAGAGCCCAGTTTTCTGTTGATGGATGAATGGATAAAGAAGATGTGATATATATGTATATATACACACCCAGTGTGTATATACATACATACACACACTATACATACATACACACACAGTGGAGTATTATTTGGCAATCAAAAAGAATGAAATCTTGCCATTTGCAACTATGTGGATGGAACTATGCTAAGCGAAATTAGTCAGAGAAAGACAAATATCATATGACTTCACTCATATGAGGAATTTAAGATGCAAAACAGATGAACAAAAGGGAAAGGAAGCAAAAAATAATATAAAACAGGGAAGAGGACAAAACATAAAAGACTCTTAAATATAGAGAACAAACAGGGTTATTGGAGAGGTTTGGGAGGGGGGATAGTCTAAATGGGTAAGGGGCATTAAGGAATCTACTCCTGAAATCATTGTTGCACCATATGCTAACTTGGATGTAAATTAAACAATAAATAATAACAATAAAAAGAATATAATAGTTGTAAATAATTATGCACCCAACATGGGAGCACACAGGTACAAAAAAGCAGTTAGTAACAAACATGAAATAACTGACAGTAATACAATGCTGGTAGGGGGCTTTAAGACCTCACTTACATCCATGGGTAGAACATCCAATCAGAAAATCAGGAAACAGTGGCTTTGAATGACACATGGAGCAGATGATCTAGCAGAGTATTCCCTCCTAAAACAGTAGAATACTCCCTCTTTTCAAGTGCACATGGAACATTCTCCAGAATAGACCACTTATTAGGCCACAGAATTAGTCTCAACATTTGACTGGAACACTATGAAACTAGAAATCAACCACAAGAAAAAATCTGGAAGATCACAAATATATGGAGTTAAATAACATGCTATTAAACATTGAATGGGTCAACCAAGAAATCAGAGTGGCTATCAAATATATGGAGACAAACGAAAATGAAAAACAATGGTCCAAAATCTGTGGGATGCAGCAAAAGTGGTTCTAAGAGGGAAGTTCATACAATACAGGCCTACCTCGAAAAGCAAGAAAAATCTCAAATAAAGAATCTAACCTTACACCTAAAGGAGCTAGAAAGAGAAGAACAAACAAAACCCCAAACCAGGAGAAGGAAGGAAATGATAAAGATTCAAGCAGAAATAAATTAAATAGAAACTTTAAAAATATAGATCCATGAAACCAGGAGATGTTACTTGGGAAAGATCAACAAAATTGATAAACTTTTAGCCAGACTCAAAAAAAAAAAAAAAAAAAAAAAGAAGAAAGAAAAAAGAAAAAAAAAATCAGGGTGCCTGGGTGGCTCAGTCAGTTAAGCATCTTTCTTTGGCTCATGTCATGATCTCTCGTTTTGTGAGTTCGAGCCCCGTGTTGGGCTCTGTGCTGACAGTTTAGAGCCTGGAGCCTGCTTCGAATTCTGTGTTTCTTCCTCTCTCTGCCCCTCCCATGCTCATGCTCTGTCTCTCTGTTTTTTAATAATAAACATAAAAAAAAAAAAGAAAAAAAAAAGAGACTCAAACCAAACTAGAAAGAATAGAAATAACAACACCAAAGAAATACAAAGGTTTATAGAAAATATTATGAAAATTTTACATGGCAGCAAATTGGATAACCAAGAAGAAATGGATAAATTCCTGGAAACCTATAACCTCCCAAAACTGAAGGAGGAAGAAATAGAAAATTTGAATGGATCAGTTGCCATCAATGAACTTGAATCAATAATCAAAAAACCCCAACAGAAGTCCAGGACCAGACAGCTTCTTAGGTAAATTCTAAAGATTTGAAGAAGAGTTAATACCTATTATTCTCAAACAATTCCAGAAAATAGAAGAGGAAAGAAACCTTCCAAATTTATTCTGTGAGGCCAGTATTACCTTGATACCAGAATCTGATAATCTGACACTACACAAATAATAATACACAAATGATACTACACAAATGATAATCTGACAGAATCTGACACTACACAAAAAGGAGAACTACAGGTTCATCTCTCTGATGAACATATATGCAAAAATCCTCAATAAAATGTTAGCAGTCTGAATCCAACAATACATTAAAAACATTATTCACCATGATCAAGTGGGATTTCTCCCTGGGATGCAAGGTGGTTCAATATTTGCAAATCAGTGAATGTTACACATCACATCAACAGGAGAAAGGATAAAAAAGACCATATGATCATTTTAAGAGATGCAGAAAAAGCATTTGACAGAAGTACAACATCCACTCGTGATAAAAACCCTCAACAAAGTAGGTTTAGAGGGAACATCCTTCAACATAAAAAGGCCAACATAGGAAAAACGCATAGCTGACATCATACTCAATGGGGAAAAGCTCAGGAACAAGACAAAGATCACTCTTCTTCAGTAAATTTGCAGGCTACAAAATCAATACACAGAAATCCATTGCCTTTCTATACACTAATAATGAAACATCAGAAAGAAATTAGGAAAACCATCCCATTAACAATTGCACCAAAAATAATAAAATACGGAGGAGTAAACTGCACCAAGGAGGTGAAAAGACCTGTATTCTGAAAAGTATAAAACATTGATGAAGGAAATTGAAGATACAAATAAATGGAAAGATGCTCATGGATTGGAAGAATTAATGTTGTTAAAATGTCTATACTGCCCCTCTCAAAGCAGTCTATAGATTTAATGCAATCCCTATCAAAATACCAGTAGCGTTTTTCACAGAACTAGAACAATCTTAATTAAACTTTGTGTCGACCCACGAAAGACCCCAAATAGCCAAAGCAGTCTTGTAAAAAAAGAACAAAAGTGGATGTGTTATAATCACAGATTTGAAGTTATACTACAAAACTGCAGAAGTCAAAACAGTATGATACTGGTACAAAAATAGACACATAGATCTATGGAATGGAATAGAGAGCCCAGAAATAAACCCACAGATATATGGCCAATTAATCTTCAACAAAGCAGAAAACAATATGCAATCTGGAAAAGACAGTTTCTTCAACAAAAGGTGTTGGGAAAACTGGACTACATGCAAAAGAATGAAACTGGACCACTTTATTACACCATACACAAAAATACACTCAAAATGGATTAGGGACCTAAATATGAGACTTGGAATCATCAAAATCCTGGAAGAGAGCACAGGCAGTAGTAATTTCTCTGACATTGGCCATAGCGGCATTTTTTCTAGATATGTCTCTTAAGGCAAGGGAAACAAGCAAAAATCAACTATTGACTACATCAAAATAAAAAACTTTAATACAGTGAAGGAAACTTTCAGTAAAACTAAAAGCCTACAGAATGGGAGAAGATATTTGCAAATGACATATCTGATAAAGGGTTAGCATCCCAAATATATAAAGAACTTAAACAACTTGACACCCAAAAAAGCAAATAATTCAGTTGAAAAATGGGCAGAAGACATGAGCAGACATTTCTCCAAAGAAAACATCCAGATGCTCAACAGACACATGAAAAGATGCTCAGCATCAGTAATCATCAGATAAATGCAAATCAAAACCACACTGAGCTATTACCTAACACCTTTCAGAATGGCTAAAATTAAAAAACAAAAGAAACAAGGGTTGATGAGGACATGGAGGAAAAGGAACCCTTCCTTGAGCACTGTTTGTGGGAATGCAAGCTGGTACAGCCACTGTGGGAAACAGTATGGAGATTCCTCAAAAAGTTAAAAATAGTACTACCCTGTAATCCAGTAATTGCACTACTGGGTATGTACCCACAAAATACAAAAATTAATTCAAAGAGATACATCCCTATATTTATTGCAGCATTATTTACAATAGACAAATTCTGAAAGCCCAGTGTCCATCAATAATAGATGAATAAATAAAGAAGGGGTGTTTTATATACATACATATATATGTGTGTGTGTGTGTGTGTGTGTGTATGTGTGTGTGTGTGTGTATACGTTACTGAGCCATATAGATGAATGAACTCTTGCCATTTGCAACAACATGGATGGATCTAGAGAGTATAATGTTAAATAAAATAGGGCAGTCAGAGTAAGACAAATACCACAAGCTTTTACTCATGGAATTTAAGAAAAACAACTGAAGAAAAAAGATTAAAAAAAAAAGATAGAAACCAAAAAACAGACTCTTAATTATAGAGAAAAGACTGTTGGTTACCAGAGAGAGGGGAGGTGGATGAGGGATGGGTGAAATAGGTGGAGATTAAGAGTATACTTGCTTAATGAGCAGAGTAATGTATAAAATTATTGAATCACTGTATTGTGCACCTGAAGCTAATATAACACTGTATGTTAACTGTACTGGATTTAAAATAAAAGAAAAAAATGTACTGTGCCTAATCTATTGAACTGTAAATTTCAAAATAGAAACTGTATACACCTCCCCAGTTTTAAGATGGGTATTTCTTTTGTAATCTTTTGATTTACTACGTTTTATGTTTCGGAGAGCTTGGGTGGCTCAGTTGGTTGAGCATCTGACTTTGCCACAGGTTGTGATCTCATGTTTTGTGAGGTTTGTGAGTTGAGCCCCACATCAGGCTTGCTGCTGTCAGCCCAGAGCCTGCTTCAGATCCTCTGTCCCCCTCTGTCCCCCTCTGTCTCTCCCTCTTCCCTGCTTGCACTCTCTCTCTAAAAAAAATTAACGTTAAAAAATTAAAAAAAAAAAAGTTTTAGGTAGGGCTTCCTAGTAGTAGTGTTTTGAGGGAAAATTTAAACAGTTGAAGAATATAATGTGGTAGTCAGGAAATGAAAGTTTAGTACAAGTAGAGCAACCAAAAGAAAGTAATGTAAGAGAGTACATACACTTGGAGTATCCTCAGGTGTTTTAAACACACCTTCCCCCTACTGAAAACTAGGTTGGCAGAGAATGGGGAGTGAGTCAGAACTGAAAGGTGACATTTGGTCTTGAACTGGAGTCCATATTAGTGGCATTTCATTAAATGTATAGTATATATGTATAGCATGGATAAAAATGTGCAGATGGGTTGTTATTTAAAAATGGAAAATGAAAGTTCTTTTTAAAAAAAATTTTTTTTTTCAACGTTTATTTTTGGGACAGAGAGAGACAGAGCATGAACAGGGGAGGGGCAGAGAGAGAGGGAGACACAGAATCGGAAACAGGCTCCAGGCTCTGAGCTGTCAGCACAGAGCCCGACGCGGGCTCGAACTCACGGACCGCGAGATCGTGACCTGGCTGAAGTCAGACGCTTAACCGACTGCGCCACCCAGGCGCCCCGGAAAATGAAAGTTCTTATATTTCCTGAATTAGTTTAACCAAACGTTTGAACTCATCAGGAGTGTCCCATCAAACTTCTTAATGTAGTAAACTGTGTTTGCATCAGGGCTATTTTTCTTTGATCTAACAATGCTGGGAAATGGGCTGCCTGGATGGCTCAGTCAGTTAAGCATTGATTCTTTATTTTGGCTCAGGTCATGATCTCTTGGTTCGTGAGATTGAGCCCTGCATCAGGGTCTGTACTTGACAGCACGGAGCCTGCTTGGGATTCTCTCTTTCTTCCTCCCTCTCTGACCCTTCCCCACTTGTGCTCTTGCTCACAGGCTTTCCTTCTTTCTCTCTCTCAAAATAAATAAGTAAACTTAAAACAAAAAAAAAAAAGAATGCTGGGAAACAAAAAGTTTACCTGAATAATATGCATTGGGGTTGAATATATTCTCAGAGACACAACACTAATTTTGATGAAACCCGCTATGGACTTAGCCGTGATACATATTCATATTGTTCTCACATTTATTTGCTTCTCAGAGCCTTTAATGTGTTGAGAATAATGGATTTTGCATTCACTTGCTTCATGTAACAAATATACTTAAAACATTTTCTACCTGTGTTTTCACATTCTTTAAGATGAATGCAGAGAGCAGAACTAATCTTTGAGTATTTGCTTATCTAATTATATTAGACAGTTTTCTTCTATACATTGAAAATTTGAAGAAAAGTAGGTAATGATTAAATCCCAATGTAAATCAGTCTAGATAATGGTAGTTAGGATGAGAGTAATGTTTCAGCAGTCTGGAAGAGTTAATAAATCTAGTACTTCCTTTCCTGGGCTTATTAAATGTCTGCTACACAACCTTCAATAAGTTACTTCAGCTTAGAACTTCTTTTCAAAATTCTTGTGCGCACCTCCCCCCCCCCCCCATATTTCCAACAAGTGCTATTATTGGTGAGGTTGAGGGATGAAGGAAGAGAGGAGCTGTTTTCTTTTTGATTGTTTAATTCAGAAATTTATAGTAATTTAAAAATATAATTAGGGTTATTCCATCATCTGCATTATTACCTCTAAACAGATGAGTCTAGAAAAATTGTTTTTGGCTATATTAATGGATTTTACTCAATTTTGAAAACAACTTTTTTGGAGTATGATTCCTGTACCATACCATTCACCTATTTAAAGTGTACAATTCATTGTTTTTTTAGTATATCCACAGATGCGTGCAGCCATCACAACAGTTTTAGAACATTTTCATCACCTCACAAAGAAACCTTGTACCATTAGCTGTCACCTCCCTATCCCCAACCTTTCATCTCTAGCCTTAAGCAAACATTCATTTACTTTCTGTTTCTATATATGTCCCTGTTTTGTACATTTCATATGAATGGAATCATATTTTGTGTGGTCTTTTGTGATTGACTTCTTTCACTTAGCATGTTTTCAGGGTTCATCCCCATTGTATCATGTATTAGTACTTCAGTCTTTTTTTTTTTTTTTTGGTATACATATTTTTAAATTGTAAAATGTACCTATGACAGAACTTGTCATTTAAACCATTTTTAAATTTTTTAATGTTTCTTTTTGAGAGAGAGACACACACACAGCGCGAGTGAGGGAGGAGCAGAGAGAGAGGGAGACACAGAATCTGAAGCAGCCTCCAGGCTCTCAGCTGTCAGCACAGAGCCTGATGCTGCGCTCAAACCCACGAGCTGTGAGATAGTGACCTGAGCTGGAGTCTGATGCTTAACCCACTGAACCATCCAGGTGCCCCTGGGTGGCCTGTACACTTAAACAATTTTTAAATGTACAATTAAGTGACATTAATTATAGTCATTATATTGTATGGCCATTACCACTATTTATAAAACTTTGTCATCACTCCAGACAGAAACTCTACCTACTAAACAATAACTTCTCATTCCTTTTCCCTGCAGCCCGTGATAACCTTTAATCTACTTTCTGTCTATATGAATTTGACTTTTCTGGCCACCTTCTATAAGTAGAATCATACAGTATTTGTCCATTTGTGTCTGGCTTTCAGCATCTTCAGCATTTTTTCATGTTCATATTGTAGCCTGTATCAGAACTTCATTCTTTGTTATGGCTGAGTAATATTCCACATTTGTTTAATTATTAGTGGATGCACATTGGGCTGTTATGCTGCTATAAAAATTTGTATACAAGTTTCTGTGTGGACATTATGTAGTAATTTCTGTTGGGTATATACTTAGGAGGGAACTGCTGGGTTGTATGTTAACCATGTATAATCAATTGAGGAAGTATCAGACTTTTCTAAAGTGACTGGACCATTTAAATCAAGGTATTCATTAATTTTGAGCTATTTGCCTCATTAAAATAATATTACTTCCCATATCCTATTTAACAGCATGTTTATTGGATAATATATTTACAGAAGGACATAAAACAAATGTGGTTTGATGAATGATTATAAAGCCATCATTCACATAACCACGACTTTGGTCAAGAAATAGAACATGGATTGCACACCAGATCTCCCTTAGTGTTATGGCCTGATTACATCTTCCTTGTGTTTTCCCCTAAGTAACTAGTATTCTGACTAATAGTTTTGCCAACTATGTTTATATGCATTATGCATTCAGTTTTGTTTGATTTTGAACTTTATAAATGTAATGACAGTGTGCATTTTCTTTGTCTTCTTATACTCAGCATTATGTTTGTGAGGTTCATCCTCTGCAGTTTATTCATTTTCCACTGCTGTCTTTTATTGTATGTTGTCGGAGCTAGTACTTGAGCATATTCAGAAGTATCTCACTACTATGTCTAATATGTTTGTGGTGAGTTTGGCAGTAGTTGCTTGTTATAAAGTTTTTGGAACTTCCCCCCATTATTCAAATGTTTCTTTAGTTTTTCCCAGTGATATGAATATCATAGAGATAAAAGTGAGGGAAATAGGGAGTTACATTGGACTGGCTAAATATGGTATTTATCTTTATTTTTTATTGCTCTGCACGGACAGTAACATTTTGTTGTGTTGCATTTAAGCTGTGGTCAGGATGTGTGTCTTGGCCTTTTGAAGTACTTTATTTTTAACTATCCTTAACTTGTAAGAATATGTGGGTAGTAGTTAGACCTGATTCACTGTAGATTAGCGTCTTGGGCAGTGTAGGTTTTGTATTTGAATGAATGATTGCTTTTGTGACCAAATTTCTATTATAACTTTAAAAGGAATCATGAAATACATAAATAACTTAGTGACCCTCATTGTTAGAAGTTTTTATAAATTTAGGTGGTTTTCAATAGATTTGAAAGTTATTCCAGAAATGAAAGCAGCCATGGGAAAAACAGTTTGGAAATGTAGTTTTAAAACCCTATAAAAGTATTCTAGATTAAACAAATGTCTCCTGGCCCTCCTAACGTGAAAAAAAATAAATAAATAAGAGCCAAGTAGAAAACACTTCATAAAGCCTGTTAAATGGCTGTATTAATTTTTCTTGAATTCCTCTATTTGTCTTTAGATGATATAATAACAAAATAATGTAATTATAAATTGTAGCAGTTGTGTATTTGAAAACTTGCTGATTGCACTGTTGATTTGTGGATTTTATGATACCAGTTAGTGATTTGTGTCTCTTGCTAGAGCTCCAAGGTTAGGGCAGGCAGGATGTAGATTTGTAGTTCTTTTATTGTATGTAAACGTTGTTGATTCTTACTAATTAAAATTGTTTTGGGATAATTCTTTAATACAGTATACAACCTAAAATGCTTTTTGGAATTGATATTTTGTCAATGGCACACTTACTTTTTGCATGAGCCCCCCTTAAAGGTAACATGTGAAGTTGTTGAATGTATTCCATTTTTCATGTTAACTGCTCAGTCTGTCCACATACCTAACTTCAGGCCTTCCTTATCATGTCTGGCCTGAATTATTGCAGTAGCCTCATAATAGATTTCTTTGTCCAAGGCTTTTCTTTTCCTTTTTAGTCCATCTTCCACTCCAAAATGATGTTTTAAAACAGAAGTCCGAGAGTGTGTCACTATCCCCTGCCGCCTGCCCCCGCCCTTTAAAACCCTTCTCTGGCACCTTCTTGCCTGCACGGCAATAAAGTCCAAGTCTCTCCCTGGCCTGTGGCCCTTTGAGATTCGTCTCAGGCCTATGTTTCTGCCTTATTTTCTGTTCTTCTCTGCACATTAGATGCTATGAGATTGTTTATAGAGTTCCCCCCCCAAATTCTGTATTTTTCACACTTCTCTCCCTTTGCATAGTGGTTTTTTCAGGCCAGAATACTGCTTTCACTTTTTCTGCCTGTGAAGCTCTTGCCCATCCTTCAGAAACCAGCACAGGTTTTGAACCTCTGTAAAGCCTTTTCTCATGCCCATCTTCCCATAGTCTCTTGTGCATTAATTCTGCACCCTGTGTTTCTATTGAATTTGTCACGGGGTGTCATTGATGTGGCTTTCTTACCTACTGTGAACTGCTTGAAGGCAAGGCCTGTGTCTCAGCTCAAGGCTGGCTGTCAGCTTTTACCATAATGCCTAGAAATAGAGATGGGTGCTCAGAAAATACTGGTGGAAATCATCTGGAATTGGAGTTGGAACTCACTCTAATGATTTTGATTATCTTTTTCACATTCTCCTGTTTTTAATGTAGCACGGGTGATTTGAGCCCATTTGGTCACTCATCTTTTATTTTCTAGGATATGTAGATTATTCTTTCTGATTAGTAGGTAGCCGAGATGTGCACAGAACCACCACACCATAAACAAAATTCACTCCACAGGGCTTATCATTGACTTTGAACTTGGTGTAAAATCACTTCCTGATGTCGTGATAAATGTTTTATATTTTAAGTAATGTGGTATTAATCCAGAATATGGAACCCAAAATAAGTTTCATAAGTCACACTTGTAAACTATCCCCTAAGGCTTTTGTGATTAGTTCTTTAGTCCAGTAGTTAAGCGTCAGAAATGGATGTTAAGTATTCATTCCCTTCATTGATGACTTCCTGTGTTTAATAGTAGGATTAGTCTGTAATTGTATTCTCTTTTCTACTGTCGGTAAAGTTTATTATATTAAAATGCTGGGTAAAATGCAGTGTCTCTTTCATGGGTACTAATGGAAGTAGCTGATAGTGTGAGGTGATGGAAACATTTTATTTCTAAACACTTTTCAGTTTGCAGTTGATTTCTATTACTCTAGGGGACTGATCCTTCACAGCTGTTAGAAAATGTAAGTGGGTTCCTCTCCTGCTGTGCAGATCTTTCCTTGTTTGGGAACCTTTGATGGCACAGTAGGGGCTTTTAAAAGCGTCACAAATGTAAGACAATTTATACTGTAGTAAGCATAGAATTTTGTTGTTGCTTTTTATGGCAGAAAATTGAATGTTAAAAGTAAATGGAGGAGAAAGCTGCTGAGCATGGTGTGCTTGTGAAAGCAGCCTTTTTTGAGTTAATAATGTCATCTCTTCTGATTATCTGGACTTTTTAGTTTTCCTTTCCTGTTTCTTCTACTCCAGATTCTCTTATTGGTGAATTGAAAATAAACGCAGGATAGATTGATGAATCACAGACAAGAATTAGCACACATCCTGTCTTGATTAATGCCTAGGTTAATGTACTGGGGGAGGATGTAATCAGCATTCGCACAGTAGAAGGAGTGTATTGAATAGGTATGTGTTTTGAACTGAAGTGTGTACTTATTACAGAAATATTTCTCCACGTACTCTGCAAGGTCTGGTTGTTAGCACATTGCTGAGAAAAAGAAAGCACTGTGGCTAAAGAAGGTGCTTCTTTATTTAGTACCTTTTTATTCTCATTTATGCCTTTACTACTTAACATGGAGATTAGAGCTATCACATCGGAATACTAACCTTAGCAACAGATGTGATCCTGAAGCACGTTATACATTTTACCAGATGTTCCATTTCTCTTTAGGGCAAACTTCTGGTTAGTTTCTTGTATCAAAAACACTGTAAGGAATCAGAATTTAAAGTTTATTTTAGACATACTCTGGTTGTTTATAAATAAGAGAAACAAAAGGCACAGTCTTTTATAACCTGAAAGACTGGGTGATTTGCATAACATCAAGTAAGTTGTGCTGGAGCTACATTTTGTAACTATTTTTCTAGTTGATATTGCGTCTGCTTTCTTTATGGAAAAGTTTGGGAAATATGTATATTTCAAGAAGTACCTCTTGTGAAACAAATAGTAAATTAGTATTCTTTGTTGATTGTGCTGCATGTATTTATGATTTGCATATTCCTTCAAAAGAACATTTGAAGCAGATAGGAGTTCTTGCTAATTTGACAATTTAAACAATTTATAATTGAACAAATTGTGGATATTCTTAATCATAACATCTGCAGGATGTTGATTTATAAACACTGTAAAATGCTGTGTTGTTTTCATGCTATGCATACTTCCTGTAGTGTATGCTTACAGTTCAAAAGAATTATTTTCTTATCTATTTCCTTCAATCTTTGAATTTTAGCACTAGTCATAATTTTGAGTCTAGAAAAGATTTTGTGATATTCCACATTTCTGTGTTTTTCCTTCCCATCAATAATGGTCTAGCAGTTTTATGTAACATTAAGGAGTGCTGTTTTATAAAAATAGCAGTAGCATCTAAGGAGAAACGTATCATCTTGTTTGGAAAGATAGGAATAAAATAGCCACAGAGTAATTTTAAAATGCGTATTAATTGAGAAAAGGGAAGAACCACACTGTCTTTTCTTTTGGAAATTTTGCTTTATTTGTGTTCATTGTACATCTTCACTTTAGGGGGAAATTCAGCAAGAATAGTTTTAAAGTAGATGTATTATTTCAGAAGATACACACTCTGTTCTTTCACTTGGAATCAAATATTTTGGAAAAAGCCCTCATGGCTGCAAGACTTCCATCTGGTGAGAACTTGATCCTTTCCTCCCAGTTTTATCTTGGCTCTCTCCAGTGGTTGTAGCCTAAGAGCTTCTCTTTGAGATTAAAGCAGAACAAAGGTAGGCTTTTGTTAATAATCAAATGAAAGTTTATAGATTTGTGATTAGTTCTTTGTCCAGATAGGAAGTTATTAGAGACCAGTCATACTTTACATGTTTAAACTCTATTTTACAGTTGTACTTACACTAGTGGACAATTGCTTATACTTTCCTTGTCTATAAAATGGGAATAATAACAGTATCCGCATCATAGAACTGTTGGGAGGATTATCACAAATATATGTGAAGTATGTAAGCTACCAAAAAATACGGGCTATTACTAGTCATCTTGTGGCTTAAAAAAAATAAATACAGATAGCTAAAATTAGAAACAGTCCAGCATATGTAACCTGCATGGTTATATAAATCACTCAGTGCAGGTATGATCTTACCATTTATAAAACAGCAACTTCACTATAGCCAGAGATTATGTTTCTGCTTTTGTCCAATTTTTGGTATTGTTTTCTTATAGCCTTTTCTGTGAATATTGATGTCAGTCATTTTCTAATTAAAAAATTGTATGATTTAAATAAACATTTTTAGATTATGTCTTCCATTCCTGTCCACACACACCATTGCCAAATTGAGAAAATTAAGTAGAAATTGTTATGGGCTAACAAATTTTATATGTTGTTTGTGTCCTCTAAGTTTTATTTGTTGAAGCCCTAACCCCCAATCTGATGGTATTTGGAGATACGAGCTTTGGGAGGTAACTAGAGTCAAATGAAATCCTGAGGCTAGGATCACAGTCTGATATGATTCAAGCCCTTACAAGAAGAGATACTGGAGGGGCGCCTGGGTGGCGCAGTCGGTTAAGCGTCCGACTTCAGCCAGGTCACGATCTCGCGGTCCGTGAGTTCGAGCCCCGCGTCAGGCTCTGGGCTGATGGCTCAGAGCCTGGAGCCTGTTTCCGATTCTGTGTCTCCCTCTCTCTCTGCCCCTCCCCCGTTCATGCTCTGTCTCTCTCTGTCCCAAAAATAAATAAAAAACGTTGAAAAAAAAATTTAAAAAAAAATAAAAAAAGAAGAGATACTGGAGAACTTGTGCACTCATTCTCTCCACCATGTGAGGACACAGGGAGAAGAAGTAGGGCAAGCCAGGAAGAAGGCTCTTACCGGGAACTGAAAGAGCCGACACTTTGATCCTTGGACTTCTCAGCCTCCAGATCTGTGAGAAAATAAATTTCTATTGTTTAAGCCGTCTGGTGTGTGGTATTTTGTTATGGCTGCCCAAGGAAAATAATATATAAAGAAGTGAAGCTCAAAATTGGAGTAAACAGGTATGAAGTAGGGTAATCTCTCATACTAAGGAGATAGAAAGGGCATTGGGACAATGAAAGGGCATTCTGTTTACTGTTTGGGGTATGGCTCTATCTGCTTTTATTTCTGATAGAGCAGATGTCTACTGATGTTTTTGTTTTATGATGCCATCTGTAAAAGTTATTGTTTAGTAGATGGTAGGTACTGTGAGATCTTTTGACCTTAAATATTCATGCAAGTTTAATTTCTCTGGACAAGCATTTAATGTACTAGTCATAATTCAGTGTCACATGATTATCGTCTGAACAGGTCTCTTTGGAAAAGTTCATGCATCACACCTATAGCAAACAACATATCATATCATTTCATTTTTGTAGATCCTTGATCAGGTTGTTGAATAGAAGTAATAGGCAATTGGAAGGTTAAGATTTTCTTCCCAAGAAATCAAATATCTCCTGCTCAAGTGGCTTCATACCGCTCTGCAAATCATTAGTAGATTCCATTTTAATTTTGTAGGAAGGTCAATTTATTAGGTACAAACACTTAGAATATTTTTTACCTTTTACATATTGTGAGTAATTTAGGCAGAGTATGCACCTTCTACTTTCTTGAAACATGACCTGCGAAATGTTTTGTGAGGGCATTTGATGTGTGCTGCCTCTGGAGACAAGAATTTTTTTTTTTAATTTTTTTTAATGTTTATTTTTGAGAGAGAGAGAGACAGAGACAGAGCATGAGTAGGGGAGGAACAGAGAGAGAGGGAGACACAGAATCTCAAGCAGGCTCCAGGCTTTGAGCTGTTAGCACGGAGCTTGATGTGGGGCTTGAACCCACAAACTGTGAGATCATGACCTGAGCTGAAGTCTGATGCTCAACTGACTGAACCACCCAGGTGTCCCAACAGGAATTCATCTTTTTAAGGAGTTTTTGTTGTCTGGTTTTGAGAAGTCCTCGGAGAAAGTGTCTCAAACATTGCCTAATCTATATAAAAGTAAAGCAGGAGAGGGATGCTTGGAAAGAAAGACATGGTGGTATTGAAATCAAATAAAGTGGCTATTTGCTAATTACCGTTACTAACTTTTTACAGCTTCAAATGAGACACTGTTCACTTAAATTATGCTTTTGACCTCTGTGTTTCAACCTGATTGCTAAACTTCCTTTTCCCAGTGAAATATGCTTGAGAAACACTCTTCTCATCTTTCCAGTACTTTCTTACTCAACAACCTTTGACTGATTTTAATTTTGCATTTTGCTGAGAGCTTAGTGTAGCTTGATCCCTTCAGTGTAATGGACAATTCTGTAGTAAATGGACCTTACTTTATGCTCTTTGATCTGAATATAGCCTTTGACGTTATGAATTTCTGTTTTCTGGATCCTCTGCTGCAGTTCCATAGGAACATCTGGTTTACCTCTTGAAATGCTTCTGTTACTGAACTCCTCAAATTCTTGTATCTCTTTTGCTTTTTCTCTCCCTATCTTATCTGTATCTTTAAACTTAACTATCACTTTTGTGAGCATGTGAATTTTGTTATGAATTGAAGAACAGAATGTACTCTGTTTGAACTTTTAGCTCTTGCTAATGTCTTTCTTTTTTAAATGTTTTTTTGAATTATAAAATTTATGGAATAATTTTTTAGAGAATTTGGAAAACAGGAAAAGGTATTCTTCTTGTATCTCTAATAGTGATTGTTAATGATTTGGTATATTTCTTTCAACTTAGAATGTTTTTTAAAATTTAAAGAGCTTAAAAATTTTAATTTTAGCGTTTTTACCTTTTGTGTCTGTTTTATATTATAGCACATATAGTGATCTTGAATGATCTTCATTGTTGTTAAAGCTGTACTGTGAAAACTCTTAAAGGCATGAAGGTATCACAGTTAAATCTTCCTTTCACCAGAAATATTAAGTAGTTTCTAATTTTTGATGGCCACTTAATAGCGTAACTTTTTGTTTTTCAAAATTTGAATTATCTTACCACTGATTTCTAGCAGAGGAATCAGTTACAGGGCGTAAATATTTTTATGGCATATTGAAAAGAATGTGAGTTTGTTACCTGGGAAAGGCAGCTTTGAGTCCTGGTGGTTACCTTTTTTATGAACAAGTTACTCCTGGGACAAATGGAAACACTAATACCTACCTTAATATGAAATATGGGGGGTATCTGATTTAATGATTGAAATTTAATAGGTGCTCAGTAAGTAATTAGGAATTACCGCGAGACAACTATTATTAATGTGACTGCCTGAAAGTAGGTTTTATTGACTTCTTTTTTTTTTTTTAAACATTTATTTATTTTTGAGACAGAGACAGAGCATGAACGGGGGAGGGGCAGAGAGAGAGGGAGACACAGAATCGGAAGCAGGCTCCAGGCTCTGAGCCATCAGCCCAGAGCCTGACGCGGGGCTCGAACTCACGGACCGCGAGATCGTGACCTGAGCTGAAGTTGGACGCTCAACCGACTGAGCCACCCAGGCGCCCCAGACTTCTTTTTTTTTAATTAGAGAAAGGGAGCGTGCAAGTGGGAGAGAGGGCAGAGGGAGGGATAGAGAGAATCCTAAGCAGGCTCCCCACTCAGTGCAGAGCCCAACATGGGGCTTGATCCCACAACCCTGGAATCATGACCTGAGCTGAAATCAAGAGTCCGATGCTCAACCATGTGAGCCACCCAGGTGCCCCTTACTGACTTCTTGTGTCATTTTCCCCCTTTCCTCGAAGTTTTTGGTCATTCATAAAACTTTTTCAAGTGGTGGCATCATGTCATCAAAACATTAGTGTGTATAAAAGTATATGGTGACTTTTTTTTTTTTTTGGTAAATAGATAGTTTTTCCAGGACAGATTTGAAATAATACTTTCCAAATAATTATTTCCAAAAATAATGTATTTTGTAACTAAAAATGGTCAATTCCCAACTGCCAGAGCTTCATTGATAGTACTGCTTTTTGTTTTTTAATGTTTATTTTTTTACTTTTTTTGAGAGAGAGCAAGTGGAGGAGGGACACAGAGACTCCAAAGTGGGCTCAGTGAGGTCAGCGACATGGAGCTCAAACTCACAAACCATGAGATCATGACCTGAGCTGAAATCTGGAGTCAGATGTTTAACTGGCTAAGCCACCCAGGCGCCCCACTTTCTTACTCTTTTTAAAGCACAACCAAGCAGATGCCACACTATTAAGGGAACCTTGTAAAACAGCTGCAAAGGTAATGGTAAACACTGTGTTTGGGGAGAATGCAGGGTAGCTATGTTGTTTCTTTTACAAAATGACTGTTAAATAATACTGCCTAATATCGATTAGGCATTTACTGTTAAATGTGCATGCTACTATATATTCAGCTTCACAGTTGATTGCAGTTGATGTGCAAAGAAGCATTCCTTCGTAGCCTGTATACTGTTCTTATATAAAAGAGAAGTGGTAGGTAATTTTCTTCTTCATTATGGAAAACCCATGGTTAAACAGGAGAGAGTTTTTATTTAACAGTTATTTTGTGAACTGTAATATAGACAGGAAAAAGTGTGTTAGGATCAGTACTAGTAGAGTATAGTTGTGTTTTCAGCAGGAAAAGGGTGTTGCTACCACAGTGCCCACCCACACACTTCTTTATTTACAGGAAGATGCTTCATTGGTTTTAGAATTTTTCTTCCATGCCCTCCTTTTTGGTACCTGAACATCTATGAAAGTGGGTTGCAGTTTTTGACTCCATGGTGTCTTATTATTACAATTGCCAGCCCTCTTTCCTTCTTTTTTTATACTCAGAATTTTAGACTTCATGAAATAATGTTACTTTCTTTCTAATTTTAATTTGGTACAGAGGAAAATAGTAAAAATGATAAAATTAAAATTTCAATCTGAGTGTTTACCTTCAGAATATGCTGAATGAAAAAATCTCACCATGCTTTTCTAGTACTGCCTATGAGGAGAAAGATGTCTGCATGAATCTTTGACATTAGAGAAGAGATTACATTTTTATGCCTTCTTTATGACACAGTCAATGCCGATGAAAGCTATTGCCATTCCTTCAAATAATTTGCTAAAGTGGCATGTTTTAGCTAAACATATAGTGTTCCAAGTAGCTTTACAGTGTTAGTTGTGAGTAAAATCACAATTTTTAACATTGAGATTGTGATAGTGGGATGAGTAAAGTGTTCCCACTTTACTAAGCCTTGATAATTGTAATTTGTTTGAGGAAGAAGTTGATGAGATTGCTGTGCATATTTTAAAAACTGAGTCTAAATATGGCAGTAGGTTATAAATAGCTGCAGAGCTTAGTAACATCAAGGGTTAGAATCTAGTTCCCAGAATTTCCCTAGTTGAAGTAGTAATTTTTAGGTGTAATGTGTTCCTCGGACAGAGGTTTATATATGTATGAATAAGTGCAGGCCTAGATGCAGGATCATCTGACAGTAACAAAATGCTTGTTGCTTTACCTTCCTGCATAGGGTCTGCATAGGGAGCTTCTAATTTAGTAGAACTAGAACGGGAAAAGCAGCCCCTTAGAACACAGCCTATGACCCACGTCACCCTCCATCTGTATATTGTGTGTTAAAGCCCTGGAGATCATGTACATCATCTGTGTCATAGATACGTAGCAGTTTTATTATGGTTTTAATTTTAATTTTATTAAACTTTTATTTGTATAATTAAAAGTAGGGTAACAGCTTTTTTAAAACTTGAAATGGGTGGTGTCCGTGAGTGCCAGATGTCTGTTAAATGATCTGCAGATGATACAAATTTGAGAGACACACTTCATTGTCTGAAGTAAAATAAGGTTTGGGGGAGAAAGTCTCATGACTTTTCAAACCTCCTCCTTCTTCGGGGTTAGTCTGAGGCCTTTTTTTCTGTGTGGGGAACCCACATAGACTCATTAGTCTAGAACTCTTGTCCCTTCTTGAGCTGTGATCCTTGTTACTGCCCTTACTCTCTGACCACACTTGTTGTTAGGTTTCTAGTCCATAATTTTTAGTGAAACTGACGTTTTCATTTATCTCTGTAGAATATTCATACCTACAAGCACAATAGAGATTAATGATGCCAATTTCAAAACTTAGCAAAGAAACATGTAAAATTTTATTCGTGGAAGATTTTTATCTGGTCCTCACTAAAACTCTTTATTATAATTACCATGTTATAAGCATTAAACCAAATCATTTTTTCATTTGAGATAAAGTCTAGATGATTTTAAAACTCTATTTTTAAGGGCAGTTTGGTTGTTTGGATGCTTTCCTCTGCTTTATATTATTATATTTAATGGCAGAGCCAAAATAGCAATTCAGGTCTCCTGTTTTCTCAGCCAGTGACTATTCTTTTGCACTGCATTCTTTGGCAAGGTAGGAAGCCAGGTCTTTGACTCCCAAACTTGATTTCCTGGTTGTTATTAACAGAGATAGTTTGTTCATTTAAAAAATGCAGAGAACTGTATAGGATTGTCCAGATTCTTCCTTTAGGGATCATTTCAGCATTTGTGTATGCCCAGGAACACTGACTGTCATCCTGTGTGTCTTACCCGCTCTTCTCCACTAGAATGTCAGCTGCAAGAACCTCTTTCTGTCTTCCTCTCCCAGTGCTGGACAGCATCTAAAAGTCTGGCATATTATATATTGGAATAAATGGTGTGACTATGTGAAAGAATGAATGCATGAAATCACGGTTTAAGATTTTTCTCCCCCAAAATATGAGGAGGAAGCATCTGTAAGCCATTTGTAATGCCTTTATCTAACGGAGTATTGTAGTCTTCTCTGTGAGGTGGGGGGAAATACATACATCCTTTGGGGATAAAGGAGAGTTTGTTGTTGTTGTTGTTAAGGTGATGCTACCTGGTTTGAAAATGCTTTCAAACATTGCAAATACTCTGATTAAACTCAGCTTTTAAAGCAGATACTGTTTGGTTTGCTTTTGGCACAATTTCAAAAGCCTTGGCATAAGCTGCTGGCTCAGTATCTATGGACATTGCTGTGAGGGACAACCTTTTTTTTTTTTTTTTTTTTTTTTTTTAATGGGGTGGGAGAAATAATCTGAAATAAGTTCAGGGAAAGTAAAACAAAGATAGCCCTTCCCTAGATAGTTATTTATGCTTCCCTAGATATTTATTTATATATAGTTAGGCAGTTTATTTCTATCAGTGTAGCCCACAGAGGTTAATTCTATTTCAGACATCTGGCAGGATCCTTCCTGCCAATGGCAGAAGAGAATTATTTGGTCTGCTTTGTAGCCTTCTAGTATCTTTCTGTAGTAATTTTCTTGCCTTTCAATGACTTTTTACTCCCCCCTACACATGGTATTTCATCTTTCTTTCTAATCCAAGAGGCTGTCCATAGGAACACATCTTTAGGAGCTTCAGATTACATAGTGACAGCTGATTAGACATGTCTCAGTAATGGCTTCTAGAGATCTCTGTAAAAACTGTAAAAGATAACAGGGTTACTGAGTTGCTTGAGGATGGTGTTACTCTGTGTCTTTAGAGCTGTGTACCTCCAAGGTGCATTTGTAACATAGCAGAATACGACTTGTGCTAAGTGTATTTTTATATTTTTGGTAAAGACCAGCCTTTCCCCAAAATGTGTATTCTTCTCAAATAGAGAAGGGATCTCTCTCTATTAGAATCACAACTCCCTCCTTGCCTTTACAACAGTCTTAGCTTACAATCCCCATTCATTATCACCTTGTGGATAAGGGCATATGTTTTCTCCTACCCGCTTTGGGGATTACTAGTCTTGGACACAGAGTAGTTTAGGTGAAGCCTCCATCCAGCTTTCCTCATGACCAACTTCCTGGTCTTGGTAGGATAGGGTAAGAGTGACATTCTGTTGTGTATCTTAGTGAAAGCTGGGCTTTCCTCGCTGGTCCTTGGGCCTGTCATTCTTGCTCTTCCTGATAGTATTGTTACCTTTAGTGATCTCAGCGCTGTCCTGCTACTCTTTGGCTATCCCTGAAGTGAATTGATTATTGCTTCACACCTTGTCTCTCCTCCTCTCCCCCTCCCCTCTCCCCATATACATACAGAGGAATGAATCCCTAAATGGGACCACATTGGCTTGTTCTCTACTGCGTCTCAGTACTTGTTACTCTCTTTTCCCTCTTGATCCCCTTTGAGAATTTGGTGAAGGCTTTAGACTGTCTCTGCCCAAAAGTGCAGATGCATGTGGTTTTGGGATAAGGAGATTTTAAGAGGAAAGGTAACATGGCCTTGTTAAAAACAAGCCACAGGTTTTCTAAACCTCAGATTTATTGCGGCTGCTATAAGGATTTCTGCTTGATGATTTTCTCAGCATAGAACTCTGTATTCCTTATCCTATAAAAATAAGTTTGGACAAAGCAGAGCAAGTAGGGTAAGAGGCGGGGGACAAAAAAGGGGGTGAATGGACAGTATGGTTATAAGTACTTCTGTTTCTCTGTTTTAAGTAATATGTAGGAAATTATTTTCCCTTAAGTCTGGTCATTTGCCATTCTTGCCAGCTGTCCCGTCTTTAGTTTATAGTTCTTCTTAAAAGATCTTGTCCCTTTGACTTTCTTCTTACAGCATCTTTAATACTATTTTCTCATCTAAATTGTCCTGATGTTTGAAGGTAAAGGAAACTGTCTTTGGACAGATGAGGCTGCTACAGTGGATCCAGTAGGGGCATGTTGTAAAGCTGTTCGCTATATCTGATTGAATTCAGCTATTTTCCTTGGGGGTGGCAGTTTTCCCAGTAACCTTTATCTAGTCTCCGTATAAGCTGGCATTACTGCTCACTCCTCCCCATCCCGACCCTCATCCTCAGTGTTGTTTTTAAAGTCACCCGTTGGGAGGGGACAGGGAGTTGATTTCCTTTCTTTGGAAGAGTTATAAATGGAATCAGGAGAAAGAAACTTCTGTAGTACAATGCAATTATAGTGTTACATGCATAGTAATAATAGGACACCCAAGATTACCTTTTCTTGAAATCTAATTTCTGTAGCTTGTCTCTTTCTTTATTGAATCTGTTCTTTATTGTACTGAATATAATTAGCTTATATAGTATGTAAGAAGTATTTTTTTTTTTGTCATCCTTTTTCATGCTAGATTGGTTTTTGATCATATTCATATTTGGACACAAGAATTCGGTTTCATGAAATGGATGTTACAGATTCATAGACTTTCTTTTTTGTAGTCATACAACCTCTAATCCCCTTCTCTGTTCTGATTCCCCCCTACTCCCATATGGAGATGGGCACGGAGAGTTTATACAACACTTGGTGACCAAGTTAATCAAATCTAGTTTTCCAAAAACTTGGACATTGATCGAGATAAATGCCATACGTGACTTCTGGATTCTAAATTGCATTTCTGAAGAACAGGTGATGGTAAAGACCTATTGAGTTTTTCTTGAGATTATTTAGTACACAGAGCTCTTGCTGTAAATGAGTTCATTTAATCCTCTTTTAACTACTTTCTGAAGTAGGTAGTGTTTTTCTTCTCATTTTATAACAGAGGAGACCTAGGCCAAAATAATTTTGCTGTAGATTACACAACTAATAACGTGATGAAGATGGTATCTTGGCTTGGGCTGCCGTAACAAAACACAGTAGACTGGGTGGTTTAAACAACAGGAATTTAGTTCTTACAGTTTTGGAGACTAGAAGTCCAAGATTAAGGTGCCAGCAGGGTTGGCACTTTTCACTGTGTCTTTACATGGCCCAAAGTACTCAGTACTGCCTGTGGATGGAGAGAGAGAAAGAGTGAGAGTGCGCGTGAGCACATAGAAGCAGGCTCTGCGATATCTCTTCTTATGTGGTGTCTGAAGGGCACTAATCTCATCATGAAGACCCTACTCTCATGGCCTCAACTGAATCTAATTACTTTCCAAAGGCCTCATCTCTAAATACCGTAACATTTGGGGTTAGGGCTTTACCATAAGAATTGGGGTGGGTCATAATCAGTCTATAGCAGATGGTATTCAGACCAGATTGGCTACTTCAGATTCTGATAGCCTGGTACCCTGTTCTGTTCCCTGCTCCCAGGAGTGCTGGTATCTAGGTTATTTGGTGACCATGGCAAATGCCAGCAAGTTAGTATCAGTAGAACATTCTATTGATACGTATGTACACACTTCTTTAAGATTATATTTATTGCACAATTCTTTTGCCAAAAATCATGGAAAACAAGGGCAAGCATAGGTAAGAAAACAAGTCATACACAGTATCACTCCCTGGAGAACTATTGCCATTACCATTTTAGCATATTTCTTTCTAGTCTTTCTCCTTACAAAGAGGGAGCAACCCAGGTTGTTTACATATTGGCATTTATATGGTTTATAGTTTTATATATCTGCTTTTTTTAGTAGCATCTCATGAGCATTTTCCCATGCCATTTAGAGATTTTTTAGAAGCATTCTAAATGCCTTGGGGAAAATAAATTTGAGACCAGTTCAGAACGTAGATAGATGACTGTGAGTTGAGTGTGGAAGATGACTCAAAGTGCCCCATATAGGGAGGAAACATGCAAGTAGTAGGGTTTGAGGGCGGGATGGATAAAGCCAGTGTATCCCTTTATAGTGTGTAGAATCTACGGGCCTTTCCCCTGAAAATGCTCAGTAAGCACAGAGCCATGTGGATGGAAGGTAAATTTTTTAAATTGCCATCATCATATGGTTGGAAGTGGAAATCACTATTTTCCAGCTGGGGAAATTAAAGCTCAGAGAGATGAATGTATTAACTACCACCAACTTGTTGGGCAGCCATATTGAAGAGGCCACTTTTTAGAAGATGGTGTCACTATAACTTGTTGAGGCTCCCAGCACAGGTGGTTCTCAGCAAATGGTTTCAGAAAGAACAGTTTTGTTTGTACACTGCAAATAGTACCTCCCCAAATTTGTTCTCTATTTTGAATATTTACTGCTTACTGCTAATGCATCTCATTCTAATTTTTGAACAACTGGAGTTTGAATTGATAGGGGATGAAATTTTTAATTCATTCTGGCAACCCTTCTTTTTTTTGATAACTTGTACAGACTATTTTGTGTGTTATAAAAAACACTCGTGGGGCGCCTGGGTGGCGCAGTCGGTTAAGCGTCCGACTTCAGCCAGGTCACGATCTCGCGGTCCGTGAGTTCGAGCCCCGCGTCGGGCTCTGGGCTGATGGCTCAGAGCCTGGAGCCTGTTTCCGATTCTGTGACTCCCTCTCTTTCTGCCCCTCCCCCATTCATGCTCTGTCTCTCTCTGTCCCAAAAATAAATAAACGTTGAAAAAAAAAATTAAAAAAAAAAATAAATAAAAAACACTCATGAGGCCATTCTTTCTTTGTTTTACCTTAAAAATGTAGATTTATAGGATGTGATTATTCTATTATGGAAATGTCTCCTGTTTCTCAAAAAATTACATAGGAATTTTGCTTTGAAACCTTACATGAAAACTTTATATTAGGGTTAAGTACTAGAGAAAGTCTTAACCTACTGTGAGATCTGATGTTTTTCTCCCTTTGGATAATATAAATAACCATGTTTGCCTTGTTGCTTTGATTGTCAGGATTCTCAGAGCCAAATTTGTGTATTTTAATAAAAATATCTATGGCTTGCTTTATTTTGTTCAGGTCTCTGCCTCACCTGCAATTTCTTCTTTCTATATTCTAATTTATACTTTGCCTAGTCCCGATTTACTGATGATTTTTTGTGTTTTAAAGCAGGCCACTTCCTGTCCTTTGTGATCCATAGTAAGATATATATATATATAATTTCCTAATAATTGTGACCTTTCTAGTACATTAACAGCAATCATGTTTTTGAAATATTCCATTTTTTTTCCCTGAATACGTTGAGGACTTAACTTTGGGCTGGCATTAAAGTAGTGCCTGATGTATTGCTGTAAATATGACAGAGGTGTTTCCTGTCCTTATGAAAAAGCCTGTAACCTAGAATGAAATACATAATTTTGTAAATCTCCTTTGATCTTCTAACATATCATGCTCTTAATTGTAGAAGAGGTAGCATTGGCCAATAGGCTGTTCTTCAGGAGAGAATTCTTCATGGTGATGGATGAGAAGGTCTATAGCCTTTGGTCCTGTCGAGGTGAATTCACTTTGTATAAATAGATCTTAGATGACATACAGTGAACTTGTGCTCTCTATTACCTGCTTACCTGCATGTGTTTTCATGACCAAGGGCATGCATATATATATATTTCCATGCATACGTGTATGTGTATATATGCATGTATATGTATATGTGTGTGTGTGTGTATATATATATATGTATATATATAAATTCTCATAACCTCAAAGAAATAGGATCTCTTGGCTGTGTTTCATGATTTGGTTAGGAGGGTAACTATATGAAATTGTTATAGGATGTACATGTTATTTTCTGTAAAGAGTCCAGTTTATTTCATAAAAGACTTTTTGAGGCATATTAAAACCTCAAAAAACCTGATTTCCCCTAATTTTCAAAGCTCTTACTAGTTTTAAAAGAGTCACCACCCCCCCCCCCCACCACTTCCCTTATCTTCAGGTTGGCATTTAGAAGGAATTATTGGTCAGAATTCATAAATGCTCTAAAGAAGAAATTAAACCACCCAAGGCAAATGAACTATTTAAAAAACATTTCTGTAAGATTATAAAGAAAGGCAGTATTTTTCTTATTTCTTTTAAAAATAAAACAGATTAGTTTTTAAGTAGAGTAGGATATATATCAGGCACTTAATGTGAAAAACGAACTGTTACCAAAATCCTTAAGCATTCACAGGGGTGGCCTTAATAACAGATGTTTTAACTGAAAAAAAAAAAAAGAATTAATATATGATACAGACTTGGGTGAAGAGAATATGGAAGTTTTAAGACACATGTACCCCATAGTTCTCTCCACCCAAAGTTGACTCTTATTTAAGTCTTTTTTCAAATGCACATTCTGTTTGCTTAAATCTGCATCTGCTACTGGCTTCGAACACTTCCTGCAACGTATGTGCAGCTTGGCAGAAAGTCTGATATGCAGAGGAAAGCACAGAGTAGTTGGTCTTATTAAATACTGAGGTAAATACGTTCAGAGTTCATAGCTTGTCGGTGCTTACTGGTGTCCCATGGTGCTGCTGGGAAAGAGGCTTATAATTATTTTCTTAAAAGTCCTACTTAGGTTAGCCCTCATGCTAAAACAGATAGGAAGTTTTGATGTGTTCCACTTCCCTGTCATGTTTGTTGAAATCATTGAGCTCTGCTGTACAGAGTTGTGGGCTTTTGTTTGCTTGCTTGCTTTAAAGCCATTTGTATCTCTTGATTGAGCTTAGTAGTTTTCTTTGCTGCCAAGAGCATGTGCTGCATCTGGTCTGTGTCCCCCTACTTGTGCTGTGTGAGTCATCTTTGATCCAAGCCACCTCTTAGTTACAAAGTAGCATTGGCATAAGTTTCAAATAGTGACATAGAATGCAGTGTTTTTAGGAGTTTGATTACGTATTTGTGATAACTACAGGCTTTGACATTTAAAAACCTTTGAAGGTAGTTTTATCACTTAACATCTTACTGGTATTGCTAAATTATTGGTTGATTTAGTGGTCAGACATGTATGAACTGTGTTTTCTTGAAACCTAGAAATTGAGTATTTCTGTTGTGTTTTGTGTGTTGTGCTTTATTGGCTCAGAAATAATTTACACTTTATGAATAAGAAGAGATGAAATTCTGTAAGTGGGTGGTTGCCTGGGCTTTGGAGTCACAGAGTCTGAAGTCAGATTGAGTCCTGCCACTTTATAGTTTTTCTAAGAGGATTTCAGTAATGGTGATTAGCTCATTAGAGTTCCTGTGAGGAATATGGTCAGAGAACATATGTGGACCACTTAGTGGGAAGTCTGACATAATAAGTGCTCACTAAGTGCTAGTTTCTCTCCTGGGGTTTAGCTCTGCCCTTACCCTCCAGCCTATATATATGGATATTTTTAATATAATTCTATGACAATATATTTTAAAATAATTTGGATTCATTCGATATAGTATTAAGTCACTAAATGAGACAGTACGTCCATTAAGTTGTCTTTAATTTCTAAAGTTTAAATTAGGTTATTTTGTCTTTTCAAAGTTAATAAGACATCTATAAAACACTTTTTTTCCCCTTAATCTGACAGACATTAAACTATGCTACCTACAGATTTAACTTTCTGCTTTCAGTCATCCCAACAAGCCAACTGTGGTAGTTCTTTGTTCTTGTTTTTCACCGAGAAGTTATCTTTTAATAGGGTTCACTTCAAATAATAAAATAAAAAAGATGATTTTAAAGACAAGGGTAAGGAATTGAAGGGGAAAGAATGCTGGCTACTTATTCTACTGAACTAAAAAGCTTCTAATCCATTCATTGTCCTTCTCAGTGATCTTCAGGAGAACTCATATCTCAAGCTTGTTTGTTGTTTGCCGGCATAACTCCAGATATAGCATTTAAATATAAAACAACATATTATTTTCAGTGTTTTCAAACTTGGAGATAAAAACAAGAGAAAGCCTAACAAATGTGGTGGATTTTTGAAAGGAATAGTTATTGGGCAGCCTGCCTCAGTTAAGATAGTTTTAGCTCTAGGCAATTTAAAATTGACTGTTTTGCAAAGAGGATATCTGGAAAAAGTGAATATGAATATCCTGGTGCCAGACTTTGAACAGTTATTCAGTATTGTAAACCAGGCTCTCCTTTGCTTGGGAGAGGCTTAACCAATTAAGACAATTGTAAAGATTGAAGAGACTATAAAACTTCAGCTCATTTTGATAATCCTTCCAAATTTTGTAGCACTACCTCAACTGCATTTTACGTATAGCTTTTGTATTAGTAATGGGAGTTGGCTTAATGGTAGCTATCAGTTTGTTTTTGAAATTCATTTGCTGTGCTCTGTATCTCCTCATTCTGTAAAGTGTTTGCTTTTTAAGCTAAGAATGCTTAAAAAGTTCTTTCTTAAACTTTTCACTATACAATTCTGAGCTTTCTGTTGGATATTACCGTGATTTAAAAATAGTCCCCCCCCCCCCCCCTCCAAAACAGTTTTCCTCTTTCTATTCATCTTTGGGAACTACCCGAGGAATATTTGGTTATATTAACTCAGAAGTGAGTATCATTGGATCAAATTGCTACTTGGGCTTCTTTCTGTTAAATAAGAGAATTTTAGAACAAAAGTGAGAGCGTGCCTAACCCTGGACCAATTCTACAAAGATGCCTTTAAATGCTGGTTTCTTATTTCATTGACCTGCATTAACTCTGCAGTAAGGAGTTTGTGGTATCAAGGAGCCTTATTTTTTTTCTTTTCCTTCTCTTTTTTTCCTTTTGTTTCTTTTGTTGTGATTCTCTTTGTTCTGAGGTGTGAGGCACTCCTTAAATAGGAGTGAACTTTATCTCTGCCTGGGCACATCTTGTATGCTTTCCTGTTAAAACTCCAGCCCAGTAAAGTGAGTCCAGCTGGGCACAAGAAGGCAGACATCCTTCTACCTCCCACTCACCCAGAGTCTGTGGGCTGGAACAAGGCATCATCACAGCCACTTCCCGAAAGCATGAGCTTCCTCCCCTTCCCTGTTACCTTTGTGTTGTAGCTACATTGGGTCTCTTGCGTGTGCCTTAAGCACCCACTTGTTATGACTCCCTAGAGAAACTAGCATAGCCACAAAAGCAACGATGGCATTCACCTGGAAGGTTAGCATCTGCCGGGACCATTCTTTATTTCCTGTGTAGAATTCCCTCCCACGTCACCTTTTCACGATTTTTTTCCTCGTGTCTTCCGTAGCCCAGAGGGGTGAAAGGTGTGAGCTGGTGTGGCAGCTCAGATCAGTTGAGTGGTGGTAGCTGCCAGGAGCATGGTTTTGAGACCATTTAAAGGACGGTCTGCTTGCATTTCTTATCCCTACTTAAGTTTACCAGGGTACTTCTGCAGGGTTTGGTTTTGTGCTTTTTGAAAATGTGGGTGGGAGGAAGAGGAAAGGAAACGCTGCGTGGGTGAAGGGAGATAAGAGTCACGCGTCTGTGTCAACATTAGAGGGAGGACACAGATCTAAAAGTCTGCAGAGAAAGCAATTCACTTGGCTGGCTGTGAGTTTTTTCTTGTTCCTCAGCTTGTATATAATAGAAAAATGTCACTTAAACATTCTTTCTATTGAATCCAATGTACCTCTTTGTGTACTGCAGGCTCATGTGAGTAGTCCTGGTGAGGACTGGGCCTCAGTGTACCCAGCTTTACTTGGAAGCCCCAGCACCACCCCTGTGCTCATCTTTTCACGGATCCCTCGCAGTCCTTTTAGATCTTTCTTTCTGGGTGTGACGCCTCCAGGAGGACATTCTTTAAGTTGTGGTTTTTCATTTTTAAAGTTGGGGTAGTAAGTCCAAACCAAAATAGAGACTATCCAGAAATTTCACACAGAATAGGCCCAGAATATATTTTTTGTATAATAGTGAAATTCCGGTGCCTTGTAGATTTTGAACAGCAGTTTTATCAACTTACCTGTCTTGTTCATACCCCTTACATTTTAATATTTATTTGCCATATTTAGGTCATGTGAAAACGCTTATGACTTTAAAAATACGTTTTTATTAGGGGCGCCTGGGTGGCTCAGTTGATTAAGTATACAACTCTTGGTTTTGGTCCAGGTCACGATGTCAGGGTTTGTGAGTTTGAGCCCCTCATTGGGATCCACGCTGATGGTGCAAAGTCAGCTTGTGATTCTCTCTCCCTTTCTCTCTGCCCCTTCAATGCGTGCACTCTTTCTCAGTCTCAAAATAAATAAATACTTGTAAAAAAAATGAGTTTTTATTAGAGCTTTGCAAAATCTTGTGTGTCATGATTTTCTAAGCTATAGAATGGCTAAGTGGAAGTGGTCTCCTCACCCACCAACTCTCTCTCCCCCTGCCCCAAGTTCTACCAGCACGGAAGCTGTCTCTCCACTTCTCAGTTCTCAGAATTAAATACATTGGAGCAGTGTTAACTCTGTAGGGCTACAAGCCGCCTATTCCTGAGTCTCTTCCTAGCTAAAAGGAACACTTATTTTCATTTTTGTCCAAGGGGCTTAAAGTAGGTAAGATTCTGGATGAAGAAAGAATTTGGAGGCTTGCTACTGTTCATAGAGGTTTTTTGTTTTGTTTTGTTTTTTTGTTTTTTTTTTTTTTACCTCCTGCATCCTGAAAATACTATTATAAAAGCTATTGTATTCAGGCTATTTGGGGAGAGACTTAGTAAGATTACAGACTGCTTTTCAGAGAAATTCATTTTTAAGTATTAGTGCATGCTGGAGGCTATGCTTTAGTCTATAGAAAAATTATTACTTATAATTAACATATTCAGTGAACAATGTGGAGTCACAACATTTTCACTGTGATGAGCTCTTAGATCTTTCTGGAGATGGGAAAGTTAAGCGTCAGAAAAATGTCATTACCTGGATGGCAGGACTCCCCATGGGAAAAATCGAAGCACTGGTATGAGAACCTAGATCTCAAGATTCCAAGTCTTTTCTTTTTTCTACTGTTGCCAAGTGAATCTAATTTCTCCTTATATTATAGCTAAATTGTACATTGACCGATATTTTGGAAGTACTGACTTAAATAAATCATCCTATCCAGTCATGTGTTGACAATTGTCAATTGCTTGTTACTCTCTCCCCATCTTCTCCTTGTCCCTTTAAAATGAATGGTAAATTTAGTCTGGCTCCTGTTTTGTTTGTGATATTAGAACTTTTAACTGTGATTAAATCTCATTTGCCAAGTTAGTGATTTTAATTTAAAAGAGGGAATTTTAAAGCAGAGAGAGACCATAGCAGTGATTCTATGCCATATTTATGTGTTTGATATGAATCTGTTAAACTAGCTGGGAAGGAAGTCTGTTATGTGCCAGAGATACAAAAATTTAAGATAAAAGATAAATTGATATAAGATTGTCATATTTATCTCATACTTCTTCTTGAGGCCATCATATTGTATGTAAAAAGAGAAACTAAAAAACATGTAATTCTTGAATAATTACAAGTTGACAGCCGTATTTTATCATGAGAAATAGAACTTTCCTTGAAATTAAGCAGATTTGTAATTTCTTTGCCTAGTAACAAATGTTGAAAAGTAAGATTGTGCCCATCTGAGGAAGGTTCTTTTGTATTTTATGATCCTGAATCCTGTTTGCTTTATAAAACCATAGTGCTATAACCAAGGAAATGACAAACATATAACTTTACATTTGCTAAAACCTGATTAAGAGTTTTAAAAATGAAATGATTAGATTCTGAGTCAAGCAAATATATTTATTCCACATAGTTGTGCATTCATTATAATAGAAATAGCCTGGATGGTAGGTTGACTATAAAATTTTCTCCTGTATTACCTATTTGCTACTCATTTTTGGGCTATATTGCTTTTAAAGGTTTTAATCTTTTATTTATCATATTCTCAGTTTGCACCTATTTTTCTAATAATACTGCTTTAAGTTAATAATGCACATTATAGTTATTAATTTGAAGGGAGTAAAAGTCTTTCAACCGTTTCATTCTACACATGGTGATTAACTTATAACTCTAATGAAAAATTAGTATCTATTAGTTAACACAAAAGAACACACAAGAAAAGAGTTCTTTTTAAAATTTAGCATATGCAGTAGGGGGCACCAAATGAAGGCAAAAATGAATTCTTATATTTTAAATCAGCTACAGCTTGTATTCTGTTCATATTTAAATAATGTGGTAGTTAATTGTTTCCCCATTCATTTTCCTGATGATCTTAACTTCTCAGTTCTAAAATCTGTGTTGAAGAAGACATTGATAACTATTCTCACTTACTAATTCAAATGAAATTTCTTAAAACCAACCAGTATAGCAAATACACAAATTGTTTTCTTAAACATTGACTATTTTTAAGAGTTTTGAGAAGGGAGTGGAAACCACATTTAACAAATAATTTCATTTTTAGAACAAGGCATTATTATTGTGTTTTTAGTAACTTTTCTACAACATGTTATTTCATCAATGAAAAAAAGAAAGCTTCGGGGATTTGAAATGATTTGAAAGCTTAAATTCATTTTCTTTATATGTGAACTGAATGAATTTTAAATCTGGAAACCTGTTCCCTGTAGCTTATAAGTTGTTGTGTAACAACTCATTTCCAAAAAGGCTTGTTTTTAATATTTGTGGCGTCATTAAATAGATTTTCTTTTACCCCCTCCTCTCTATATCGTCTAGTCCAATATCAGATGGAAATGATGCGCAGCCTTCGCCATGTCAACATCGATCATCTCCACGTGGGCTGGTATCAGTCCACATACTATGGCTCGTTCGTCACCCGAGCACTCCTGGATTCTCAGTTCAGTTACCAGCATGCCATTGAGGAATCTGTCGTTCTCATTTACGGTTAGTAGGAGTTTCCTTTATTATTCTTTTCTTCCCTTAATGTTATTACTACTATTTTTGCTTTCTGTCTTTTTGCCTCTAAGAGCAGCCTGGCAGGCCTTCTCAAGTAAATACCAACCCTGTTTCTGCAGCAGCCTCAGCAGCAGCTAAGTCTAGACAGGGTTTCCTTCTCTCTGTTTATTTTTCTTGCTATCAGAGCCCTGATGTGTACATTTTGGAATGCTGGAGTAGCTGCTTCATTTTTATTCCTCCGTCTCCCCTCCCTCATTTGAAGGGGCTGGTGGAACTCGACCAGATGTCTAACAAACCCCAATTGCTAGAGTGTCTGGCTCTGTACGTGACTGACCAATCCTAACACAGTGTGCCAAGTTTTTTTTTATACCTCTGACAGCAGCGTACAAAACCTGGACTGTTTCTTAGCACAAAGATTTTTTTCTTTTCGGCCTATTTAATGGTGTTTCCTCAAGCTCTCCAGACCAGATGTTCTGTGCTGTATCAGAACTGTAGGCAATTTAACAGCTTTATAGCCTTCCCCCTCCCCAAACACTCACAGTTTGCCATATCTGGCAGACTTGCATATAGTTTCCAGCTGAGAAGTAAATGTAACGTCCTGAGTATCTGTCAGAAAAAATACTAATGAATACGATCAATCTTATGAGCTGCCCCAAAATTGTTTCAGTATGTTAACAATTGGATTACAGTAAAGAACAAGTTGTTAAAGTGTACTTATATTGGCTGGAAACATTGCATCATCAGACCTTGATGAATTTTCCACTTGTTTCAATCTATTTTGGTTTTCATTTTATCACCTATTGCTAAAAGTTTCACTGTGTTAAGTTTCAGACAACATGAATGTTAACACAGGTTTTAGGCGAATATTGGCGTGCCGGAGCCGTTATCATGCAGCAAGTGCTAAGCTCCCTTACTCAGGGAGTATTTAAGCAGCTAGTTTTCGACAAAATTAGTTTCTCTGAAACTAAAAAGACACTTTTGTGATAGCACTTTTTTGTTGTTTTGTTTTTAGAATCTGTTTTACTAAACTTGGGCAGTGATTCTTAGAATGGATACATTTCGTTTGCAGGGTTATTCATTTAAATTAGTCAACCGAACTGCACAAGTGCATGCAGTGTATTTTCATATTTAATATTCATTAGTATTTTTCTTGTCATACGGGATGAATGTAAGGTATAGAACATATGAGATGTTTTCATCAAGAATACTTGTTCAAGTATTCTTCTTGAAAAGTTCAACTTTTCATCAAGAATACTTGTTGAAGCTGAGGAATAGATATGAGAATCGCTTCGTTTTGAATCCTTTATTTTTACTTCAGGGAGGAAGTTCCTCTCCCCCCCCAATTACAAGTAGGACGATAGGGTTCCTACATTTTCACTTAACTATTTGCTGGTTCCAATCTGCTTCATGATGCGTTCTGATCATTTATTTTGATCTTCATTTTGCAAAGATTGTATGATAAGTGACAATGTGCCTAGAACCAGTGTCATTCAAGCACTGGTAGTAACAAAATTTCTAGTAAATTTCTTTCTCTTTTCCTTATTTGAGATCCCATAAAAACTGCCCAAGGGTCCCTCTCGCTGAAAGCATACCGACTGACTCCTAAACTGATGGAAGTTTGTAAAGAGAAGGATTTTTCTCCTGAAGCGTAAGTGTTTGGGGGCCTGTGAGGCATATGGTAAAGCATTGGCTGTTTTTTCTTTTAAGGTTTTAGTTTGCCACATTTATTGAATCCATGGTGGTGGTGGCGTGGTAATGCTTCTGCCGTGTGGACGGTAGACGTCTTTTGCATGGCCGAGTGCCACTTGATCTCTCCCTTTCCATGTTTAAACTGTTCTGTGTGGAATGTCTTGTCTGTTCTCACTATGAGTGAATTCATTTGGAGTGGGAATTAATTAGCTACTGGATTTGAGGAAATAAATGATTAATAAAGGGAGGTTAGGTGAGTGACCGGCGGCTGTCAGAGTATGAGCTCTGTGTCAGGAGGACTGTGAGATGTAGGTCTTACTTTGTGAACTCCTGTTTTGTGGGGCTGGGGGCTGGGGGTTGGGGGTGGGGAAGATACAAACAGTTTAAGGTATCCATAAGGAATGTGGGTTTTTGGAAATTTTATGGTTGATGGTATGAACAGAATTAATTAGTACAGCTGTTTTATGATCTTACATAATGGCATTGGAATATTTACATTAAAATTAAAAAAAATTCAGAATTCTTTCATTTCCTGTTAAATATGGGAATTTTTATTTCTTATTAAAGTTAGTAGCTTTAACTTCATTTAGCACAGGTAGTTTTTTTTTTTGCTGGTTTCCTAATAGCTTCTAAAGAAATTAAGGCAAAAAATGTTAAAAGCTAACTCATGAACAATTCCTGGGAGTGGTGGTTATAACTAAATTATGAAAAATGGCATTTTTGCTGTGTTCTGAACCATCGTATATAGGATATCCTGTGAGTGTTCTGCTAGTGGTGAATTTAGTTGTTCAGTAGGCTTTTAAAATGAACTTTCCAGCAACTAGAGTATTTCCCTTTTCTAGGGAAATGTTTTAGATATAGATTATATAGCTTTACTTCCCATGGCATTTACATTTTAGTATCAATGAAATTTTGAAGATACTTGATTACGGAGAAAAAATAGTTTATTTTGCCATGAATCTTGTTTTCTGAGCTTTATAACTCAAACTTGGATTGTTTTCAGTGTTATTCAAATCATTCGACTTATGCTGGACTCTGTGAAACTCGTTTCTCTCCTTTTTTAAAAGAGTGCTAATGAAACAGAGATCCTGGAGAGGGCCTGTAATTAGGGAAAATGTATGAAATAGTCAATTTAACACTTACTTCTGACCACCAGATTAAAGTATTTTTAACATGCTTCACAGATTGAAAAAGGGAAATATCACCTTTGAGCACATGTTTGAAGAAGTGCCGATTGTAATTAAAAATTCACATCTGATCAACGTCCTAATGTGGGAGCTTGAGAAGAAGTCAGCTGTAGCAGATAAACATGAATTGCTCAGTCTTGCTAGCAGGTAAGTGGCCCTGTCTCATGAAAAGTCCCTTTTTATCACTTTCTGCAGAAGATTCACTCAGAATTTAATCCATGAATCAAGAAAAAAATTAAGACATAACAACATGTAGTATTTATCCAGCCCTGCTAAGATCCCAGGAAAAAGGCCAAACTGATCAAATGAAAGTGTTTGAATACTAATAATTCCTATAGAATGCTTTGATGCCTTTGCTGTATCATTTTTACTTTGATATGGTAAATGCCCCTGGGAGAGGAGTTTGTTTGTCTGTTTGTTTCTTCTGGGGCTTAGCTTTATTTATTGTACACTGTCCTTAGAGGCTTATGGTATTATGTCTGGATATTTAATAATACTCAGGAGGAAAACAAAAATGCTTATTTGTTTTACTGGTGGCACTTGCCCTTGTTCAGATACAGACTGTATTAGTAGTGAATTTCCAGTGTGGATTTTCAACTAAGAATTTTCCAAACATGACCCTGGCTTTTGCTGTCCTAGACAGTGGTGACATCATCTCCTCCATTGTGACTCCTTTAGCTATCTAGTTGCTAGGTATTTATTGTGTTGGTAAAGTACTCACTGAGGTGTTCCAAACACATTATTTCCTTTATGGAATTAATGTTTCTTTTCCTATCATTTATTGCTCTTAACAGAAATATAAGCGGAATCATCTATGTAGCTCCTCTTAAGTGCCCTTTAAGCTTGATGTTGGTGATTGTTTTGTGGTGGGAGGGTGCTAGCAGCAGACCTGTAGAAATTAAATAGGCTGAGTTGGTACTCAATCAGTATGTATTTGTTGAATGACCACGAAGTGTGTTTTCTTAAGCACACAGTTTGGAACCGAAGCTCAGTTATTTGTCATATTTCTATAACCCCCGGTAGAAGCTTGCGCAAAAGAACATACAGACCTTGTACTTCTTTGTTATAAGATGAGTGGCATAAACCCGGGAGGACCAGAGAGCCCAGTATTCTCCATGCCCTGGAATGGATAGGACTGTGGTTGAACGGCCACTTCTATTGGATGAATCCATCATAGAGGCCACTAGAAAGCCTGTACAGAGGAAGGAGATGGACACTGCGTGGTAAACGGAGTGTACAACCAGCTTACAAGGCTAATTTGGCACTAAAGAGTTACTGTGGACTGCAAACATATATTCATAATAGTCCTTTAATTTGTCTCTCTTAGAAGGTCATACTTTTCTTTATTACTTTTACAAACACATTCAGCACACCTGTATTTAAAGCATTGCGCCAAGAACATTCTTTAGCATGCAAGGTTACAATTTGATACATTAAGTATATATGTAGTTACACAATAATTTTAAATTTATTATGTGAAAGCGTTTGCTCATATAATTTATGCCTTCACCCTTTCTCAAGCTTATTGAGCATACAAAACAAATATAGCCCTTTTGTGCTTTAACATTACCAGTGAGTTGGTCTGTAATGCCTGTTTATCCAGAACAGCATTTATAATAGCCAAGAAAATGCTCCCAGTTTGCCATAGCAACTAAGTTCTAGACAAATATTTTATTATAGTTTTATCTTCTATATTTTATGTGAAATAGAAAGAGAGGTCCTTTTCTTTAAATGTGAAATTATTTAAAAGGTAAATTTGTGTTCCTGTTGGAAGGGAAGAAAATGAAGCAACCCTGAGCAGTACCTGTACTAATGGACGGTTATATTCACCCAAACTGATAATACTGTTTTAACAGACTGAACTATAACCTTTGTACATCTCAAATTTTAATTTCTTTTTTTTTTTTTAATGTCTTTATTTTTGAGACAGAGAGAGACAGAGCATGAGCAGGGGAGGGGCAGACAGAGAAGGAGACTCAGAATCCAAAGCAGGCTCCAGGCTCCTAGCTATTAGCACAGAGCCTGATGCGGGGTTCGAAATCATGAACCACGAGATCATGACCTGAGCTGAAGTCGGACGCTTAACCGACTGAGCCACCCAGGCGCCCCTCAGATTTTAATTTCTAACATTAATAGCATGCTGATGATAATCAGGTCAGTCGCCATGAAATTTTTTCTAAGAAACCACATCAGAAATCATGCTCTAGCAGCTCCTCAAACATTTTGCGTGGTCTTGCTTTTCACAACCCATATGTGGATACCACTTCTTTGGTTTACCTGATAATTGGTTCTAGGCTGTGAATAAAGCATACTGCATTTCCTTTCATTTAAAACAATTCTAATTTTTAATTTTTTTTTTTTTAATTTTTTTTTTCCACGTTTTTATTTATTTTTGGGACAGAGAGAGACAGAGCATGAACGGGGGAGGGGCAGAGAGAGAGGGAGACACAGAATCGGAAACAGGCTCCAGGCTCCGAGCCATCAGCCCAGAGTCTGACGCGGGGCTCGAACTCCCGGACCGCGAGATCGTGACCTGGCTGAAGTCGGACGCTTAACCGACTGCGCCACCCAGGCGCCCCTCTAATTTTTAATTTTAATTTTATTGGATGGAAGTTCTGGTAATGGCTGCCTCATAACAGCCTTCATTAATTTTTAAAAATGTGTTACACAAGCCTTCAGCTTTTCACACTTGAAAAAGTAATTATGTTATTTCCTCTTTAAAAAAGTAAACGAAGGTGGGCATTATACATTAAGGATAAAGATAAATTGATACTACAGCCAGAGCAGACTACAGCATATCTCTGCATGTGTTGGTTCACATCTGTTTAAGTGAGCTGTTTTCAGTTCTTTGTTTACCTTGACAATAAAAGAAAAGGCTATATTATTGAATTTCCTAATAATACCTCCCTGGTTCAGTATTCTAGTTGAACTGGTACTGAAGAAATCCCTGTACAGTTGCTCTTGGTAATGGACCTGATTTCCTGTGAATGTTATCTGTGAAATAGTTAGATATTATTTTAATTCCTTTTGCCCTTCAAGACCTGTTGTGCAGACTTTTGAGTATTTCTTATTGGATATATTTCTGAAGAACATTGTAGTGATATAAATGATATGAAATGTTTAGAGGCCACAGATCCGTGCTTGTGTTCTTTCACGAATTACATATACTTAACAATACGTAACATTAGTGCTTTATATTAAAGACCTTTTGGGGTAGAGAGGGCGAGTCTATTCCAGTAGAATTGCTCGAATCAGTGTAGTCATTCTTCAAGATTTAAGGTGTGGGAACAAATAATAGATCTCTCTTCATATGGCAATAACTCTCCCTTATGGTTTTCTCCAGTGTCATTACCCTTCCCGCCATCACCCAGTTAATAGGGTTTGTGGTGATCTTTTCTCTTCTCTGAATTCCTTTTGCACTTAGCGTATAAATGACTTTTTTTTTTTAATTTTTTTTTTCAACGTTTATTTATTTTTGGGACAGAGAGAGACAGAGCATGAACGGGGGAGGGGCAGAGAGAGAGGGAGACACAGAATCGGAAACAGGCTCCAGCCTCCGAGCCATCAGCCCAGAGCCCGACGCGGGGCTCGAACTCACGGACCGCGAGATCGTGACCTGGCTGAAGTTGGACACTTAACCGACTGAGCCACCCAGGCGCCCCAGACTTTTTTTTTTTTTTTTTAAACAACTATTTGCATAGTTGATTGTAGCATTTCTTGTATTTGTTCTAGCTCTTTGGGCCTCAGTTCTTTCATTGGTGAAAATGGAAGGGTCAGTGCCCTCTTCCTGAGGGCTGTCCCATCCCTGTCCCTCCTGCCTTCTGGGGATCTGACTCCATTCTTCAGTTGCTCTGTGTGTTGTTTTCTGTTATTTATTTATTTATTGACTTGTTTTTCCCATAAAAAAAAATTGACAATGTTCAAGTCCTCAGAAAAATGGAAAGAGTTAAATCTGATGAACACACATAAACTTTTCACCTGGATTTACCAGTGGTATATCCTCCCACATTTGCACCTGCTCTCTTTTTATCTATGTACATAAATGCATGGCTTGTTGTTTGTTTTTTGTTTTTTTTGTTTTCCTGAACCATTTGGGAAGAATTGCTGGCAGGGCACCTGGGTGGCTCAGTCAGCTGAGCGTCGGACTTTGGCTCAGGCCATGATCTCACAGCTTGTGGGTTTGAGCCCCACATCAGGCTCTGTGCTCACAGCTCAGAGCCTGGAGTCTGCTTCAGATTCTGTGTCTCCCTCTCTCTCTCTCTGCCCCTCCCCTGCTTACACTCTGTCTCTCTCAAAAAAAATAAACATTAAAAAATTTTTTTTAAATAAAGAATTGCTGGCATGACTTTTAACCTCTAAATATTTGAACATACATCTCCTAAAAAGGACATTTAAACTTGTTTAAGTCTCCATCATCTTTTTTTTTTTTTTAATTAAAAAAAAATTTTTTTTTTAACATTTATTCATTTTTGAAAGAGTATGAGCGGGGCAGGGACAGACAGAGAGGGAGACACAGAATCTGAAGCAGGCTCCAGTCTCTGAGCTGTCAGCACAGAGCCCGACTCCGGGCTGGAACCCACAAACTGTGAGATCATGACCTGAGCCGAAGTTGGACGCTTAACCGACTGAGCCACCCAGGCACCCCTAAGTCTCCATTATCTTAAGAAACAAAATTACAAAAAGAATGCTTTTTGACGTCATACCACTATTATCCATTTCCTTTCACCTGTTGCTTCATACTCACTTGTTTTTATAGTCATACTTAGTGTTCCATCTGTTCTTTGTTGTCAGAGCTCTCACTGAAATCACAGAGGACTTCATCACTGTATTACTGGAGATTGTGGACACTTAAGTATTTTGTATGTTGATGTCCCCTTCCTGAAATACTTTCTTTGGAGCCTCTGAAACTACAACTGTTCTAGGTTACTTCTCATTCTCCACAGTGAGCCCTCTTTGCTCATCCCTAAATTTCAGTGTTCTTCAGGGTCTGTCTTCCCCTTTGTGCACTCCTGGGGTGATTTCATTTTATTTCTGCGTCTTTTGCTACCTTAGGCCAGGGCCTCATTATTTCTATTCCTGATTACTTTCGCAGTCTCTTAACTTCCTGCAAAACTTCCTATTCCTCTTTCATTGTAGTAATCTTGCTAAATGCAAATTGTACTCTCGTATTACTCCTTTGCTTAACTTTCTGGCTGGTTCCCCATTGGCCTTAGAATAGAATCCAAACGTACAGTCCTTGCTTCCAAGACTGTGCTGTGACCCTTGTCTGCCTCTTAGTTTCACTGCTCTCTTTTCCCAATCTTGCCCTCAGTGCAGTTCTTCAAAGGCATCATGCTTTTCATGCCAGAGTGTCTGAACATGTTGCCTGTGCCCAGTATCTTCAATGTCCCTTCCTGCCTTCCTTGTCTCCAACTCCTCTTCAAAAATTCAAAATTCAGTTGTCACATTATCTGGAAAGTCTCATCTCCTCCTGCCAGACTATCTTGTATGCTTCTGTTACATCCCTGTGTTGTGTTTATCTGTTTACATTCCTGTCTTCTCACTAGGATGGGTGGAGAGCAACAATGTCTTTTACAGTTCAATACACAGCATCTGACAGGGTGACTGGCAAAATATGTATGTACTCAATAGTGTGTATTGAAAGAGTACATTTAGATGACAGAGTATCGTTAAATTTTAATCTTGACTGTATTTGGAACACAGTGTGACTGTATAATCAGTGGATGTGGACTAAGTACTCGGAGGAAAAAATGAATTAATTACTCACCTTGACCATTGGCCTAGACATTTAATTAGAGGTGACTTAGAATCAAGCTGTTAAGTAATTAGAAAAAAACAGAAACAAATACTTATCTTGTTTCCAAAGAATAAGAAATATTTTAAAGTTAAAAATGATTCACGAAATTAAAATGGGCTAAGATAAATATGAAATAAAATTTAATTTGATAAAAACACTTTTGCAAAAAAGCGAAACATTTGAATGTTTTGAAAAAGCGTCATTAGGTCAACTGGGCTAAGGTTATGTAGGTAGTTCCAGACCTGGGATTAGAAGGTAAATTTATTTACACACACACACACACACACACACACACACACACACACACACACACCAGTTCTGTGTTCTTTCATTTAGGAAAGAGCCAAAACTTGGTAAAAAGAATTCAATATATCGTGGCTTTTGCTATATTCGCCATGTTGTACAAACATTTACTACTAATTCCAAATCATTTTCATCACCCCAAATAGTATCCATTAAGCAGTCATGTCACCCCTCCTTTTCCCATGCTCTGGCAGCCACTCATTATTTTCTGTCTCTATGGATTTCTTTATTCTGTACATTTCATGTAAATGGAACCATATAGCGAGAGGCCTTTTGTATCTAGGTTCTTTTACAAGGTATATTGTTTTTAAGGTTTATGCATGTATCTGGACTTCATTCATTTTATGGCTCAATAGTATTCCATTGTATGGACATACCACAACTTATCCATTCATGTTTTGATAGACATTTGGTTTTTTTCCCACCTTTTGGCTTTTATGGATAATACAACTATTAACATACATGCACAGTCTTCTGTGTGAGCCTATGTTTTTAGTTCTCTTGAATAAATATACCTATGAGTGGAATTGCTGGGTCATATGGTAACTTTTAACTCTTTGAGGAACCACCAAACTGTTTCCCATAGCAGCTGTACCACTTTACCTTCCCACCACAGTCTATGGGTGTTCCAGTTTCTCTACATCTTTGTCAACACACCACAATAGACTCTTTAATCTCCTGGTTTGTACCCTCCAGTCTGTTCTCTGCATAGCAGCCAGAGTGGTCATTTTAAGATTTAAGGCAAAATATATCACAAACATGAACAACTCAAGGGCATCATTTAATTGGTGTTGAGGGGTCTCATTCACTTTAACTGTCATTAGTGTTTTGTGGTGCAGCTGATGACTTCCCGTGTGGGCTTGTCTGACCTCTGTGTTCCAGCCACGGCTGAGACCTCCTCTTTTTGTTGGCCTCGTTCTTGTGCATCACAGGCATTCAGCACTGATGCTGTCTTCTCCAGGAAGACTTTTGTTTGGCTGATTCCTCCTGATCGTTTGCTTTCAGCCTGTCATCTCCTCAAAGGGATAGTGCAACCATACTATCCAAAGTGTCTCTACCTTCCCTTCCCCGCTTCCCCACACCTAATCATTTGTAGGCTCAGTGAAGATAGAGACCGTGAATGTTTCATTCATCATTGTCTCTGTTTGCTAACACTGAAGTCGGAACATAATAGATGCTTAGTAAATACTTGTTTGAAATGAATGAGTGAATACTATTTGTTAACTAGTTATTTTTAGAGTACGTGTATGCAGTAGTAGGCTTTACCATGGTAGGAGTTAGTTACAGGCAGAAATAAATGAATATGGTGGTCATTTTACAAATCACGAGCATCATTTTCTAAGATTATTTTGGTAAATTAGCTGCAGTAGAAATTTCTGGAGAGGAAAAGAAGTGTGAGTGACTGTACTACACATTCTAGGGAGGGCAGGGGGAAAGGAGCCCTCTTTCTTTCCTCATGTAGCTTTACAGAATAAATGCTGTTCTTTTAGAACCTGCTGGGTAGAGAAATCATGTACCAGAAGTCTTAGTGTGTTTGCATGGTTCTTCCTTTCCATGCGTCTTGATTTAAATGCTCTGGAACACAGTTGGGAAGGGGGTGGTGCTAAGGGAAAAGGTGCAGGAGTGCTGAGCTTAGGTTAAACTTGGTTGTTCAGGAAATAAACATTATAGATATCCTGCTAGATATGTTTAACAGCTTCTACTCTGATACATGTATGCTCTGACAGTAAGAAACTGAGCTATTTCAGGTGCTCTGGTGGTTACAGTGTGAGTTCAATATGAAAAGTTTAATAACAAGCTGATTCACATTCTTTCCTGGACCCTTGTTATGTGTATGTGTGCTCTCATTCTTTTAGCAAATAGCAGCGCAGTTTAATATCTCAGAAGTGTTTAGAGCAGTGGCAGAGCTATAACTTTAAAGTATGACATGCCAGTATATTTACTTTACATTTCAGCAATCATTTGGGGAAGAATCTACAGTTGCTGATGGACAGAGTGGATGAAATGAGCCAAGATATAGTTAAATATAACACATACATGAGGAACACGAGTAAACAGCAGCAGCAGAAACATCAGGTTGGTGTTATGGAAAAATTCAACAGACATGGAATTCATTCCTAAGTATGGTGCTTTAAGAGTTATATTCAAAACTATTGAAATTGTATTTGATAACGCATTGACTAATAGCTGCTAACTATATCATATTTAAAAGTGTTATTCTTTATATAGTATGTTCCTCACATATTATTTCTAAGTTGTACTTTAAAATACCTGTCTTAAATAATGCTGGTATTAAGCTCAGATTGTGATGACAGTGTTATGCAAATAAGAGATACATTTATTGAGAAAATCAGAGGCAGAAGAGATTCTGGAGTGTCACAGCTCATTTCTTTACTAACTATAATTGGTTTGGTAGTGGCTCATTGCAGCATAGTTAGCAATCTTCAGTTCATTTGAAAAACTGAGCAATTGTGATTAAGAGCAAGCAATTTTGATAGGAAATAATAGACCAACCGCTGTGAAATAGATAGTATAATACAGATAAAAACCCTAGAACTACCTGAATATTCTCACATGCACATACACACTGCTATGGCCATTTAGCCTTTTCTTTATTAGTGTTGCTTGAAGGCCACATGATTCTCACAGTTCCTGGAATATTGTTTTTAGGACTGTATTGTTCTGAGGAGTTCTTATAGCACTTGATTCATAGATAAGTTGATTCCAGAATGTTCATCTGTGAAAGTGTTTGTATGTGACTACTGTGTTTTTATTAAAATGCACTTGAAACTAGGTGTTGTTAACTGTATAATTCTCAGCACAAGTATAACTAAGGGGTTCTGAGAATATTACACTCAAACTTTTTTTTAACATCAGTTGTTCATATATAGTGAAATTTAAGTACTTTGTTTCTATTGTACTTAGAATTTTAAAAACACATAGAAATCTATAAAGTATATACCTTTTAAAAGAAAAGATGATGGGTAGTAAAAATGGCGATGGTGAAACACTTATAAAGGGTAGCAGGGGATGACGACAGCAGAAAAGACCTAGCATGATTCTGTCCTCCTGCTGCTGCTTCCTGTAGGTGAAGGTTGCAGCCTGGAGTATCAAATTGTGAGACCGTTGATTCTGGAAACCAGTCTTACAGATATTTTTTACAATTCTAATATGTCTTAAAACTTTGTACTTGATGCTTATTTGTACCACCACCACCATTCATAACCCTTTTTAGATTTGTCTGACTTCTCTCAAATCCCCTAATGAGTATAGAAATCTTTGCAAAGGAAGGTACTCCCCCTTTTTAAGAATCCAACGACCTAAACTTTTTACTGGCCCACCTTGGTTTCTCATTACCTGACATTTTAAGGGCTACGTGTGGGATATTTTCCCTCTGCTGTTGTAAGCAACCCACAAGTGTTACCTCTTGATTATAATTTGCTCTGTGAGTTTGTAGTTAAGCCATACCTTTAGATGTATCTTCACCTTCTCTTCAGAGAATCACAGGAATCTTCGTTTGGAAAGTTTCTGAAGTGTTATCTAAGCTAATATTCATTCTTAGCTATAGGGCTAAAAGCACAGCTGATCAGTAGAAGTGCTTACTACTGTAATAATAGCAGTGATGATGTTACAGTATTAACATCATTAGCATTATTGTTGTTTTGGTCAGTAGGGGTAAAGTTGAAAAAATTCCCCAATGTGATAGTTGATTCCTTTACTTACTACAGTTAAGATAAATGTTACTTGTAACGCCGTCATTTACCCTATTGTCATAAATGGTAAAATCACTCCCCTTCACTCACCAATTAAGAACTTCTTTATCTTTTAAGCCCCCAGTTTCCTACATAACCAGTTTGCCTTTTGCATATCATTATAGACTCTCAGAGCGACACTTGAGTTTCCAACAAAGGCATTTTCTTTATTGCCATGTTGATTAGCTTCTTAGAAGCAGGAGTTACCATGGGTTACCATTTTTAAAACTGAAGTTTGAATTCAGAGCAATGGAGTTTTGCTGATCGCGTAATTGACAATGGGTCTCTTTTTCTCCTCAGGTAGGGACAAATAACCAAATAATTTCTCCTCTGAATTTTAGTATCAGCAGCGTCGCCAGCAGGAGAACATGCAGCGCCAGAGTCGAGGGGAGCCCCCACTGCCTGAGGAGGATCTGTCCAAGCTCTTCAAGCCACCCCAGCCGCCAGCCAGGATGGATTCTCTGCTCATTGCAGGTACTGTCAGCTGGTGCAAAACGTGGCTACTCTTCTCTCTTCCTTAGGAAGCAGGAGACGAGGAAAGATCTATAAACAGAAAAATACATCATAAAAGCTAGTGTATTTAAAATGGTTGAATGATGAATTTGAATCTAGCACATATACTCTCTGAAACTTATGAACATGTCAGTCTTTGTTATTTCTAAGTTTCTTTCTGCACTTCACTCCTTGTTTAAGCATTTTTTGAGATGGCATTATAAACTTTCTAAAGTGGAAAGGTTTTATTTGAGTCATCTTTCATAGAAACCAAGAAAAAAATGTTTACCTTCTCATAATGCAGAAGATCATTTAACTCGAGCTGCTTACTTTTCATGTTCCAGTCCAGCACTGAGCCCATGTCTGTTTGTGGGTGTTTGAATTGAAAAGGATTTCCCTTAACTTTGACTGCTATTGTAGCAACATGAATGCAATTCTGGATGTACTTTGTGTGGATGTACTTACCATTTAACACTGCCTTTCAGTGGTTGGTGGAGTCTTGTGTCCTTTGCTAGGACTTGATTGTGCTCTTATTTAGCCATGATAACCTGATTTCTGTGTAAATGCTGTTAAATACTGTTTGATTTGATCAGCTAGTTGCCTGTGAGAGATGTATTTGAGTAAAAATCCTACTCAAAAGATGATCTTCCACAATTTATTAATTCTGTTGGTACATTTTCAGTGTGGGGGGAAATTCCAAATTCCTTAAGATTTTCTAGAATACATATAAGTTAAATTTGGGAAACTGGGACACGTTTTCCTTACTTAAGGTCCAATTCAAGCAGAGTTGTATTTATTATATTTTCAAAACACATTGCACAAATGTTGCATTAGATTAGATCATTAATTCTAAGACTTAAAGAGCAGTGATGTATTTCTTTCTTCACATGGACTCTCTGCTTCTGCTCTATCTTGGGTTAGAAGAGGAAGAAACCCTTAGTATTTCCAGAGCACAGACTGAAAACTACTGTACTTGTTCATATCTGGGTCAGGTAGGTCCATTTAGTTTGCAGTTCTGTGATTTGGTATCTGGATCTCTTTTGTGCCTGGCTAAGGAGAGCCAGTGCTGTTTTCTCACTTGTCTTAGTACAACGTGCATCTGATCAACATAGTCAGTACCTTTTGATTGATAGCTAATATGTACTTAACTGCTGTTTTTCTTCATTCTCCGTGCAACCAGGAGTGGAAGATAGCCTATTTTCAAAAGAACTTACATTCTTCATTATAAGGATATGGACAAATGGAATTGATTCTTATAAACTCTTGATTCAGAACAAAACAAAACAAAACTCTGATGATCCTGCATTCTGATTTTCTTGCTTGACTAGTGTTTTAGGTCATTATAATTTATGGAACATTGTGACTCTCTTTCTCACTTTCCCAAATGCACAGGCCAGATTAACACTTACTGCCAGAACATCAAGGAGTTCACTGCCCAAAATTTAGGCAAACTCTTCATGGCCCAGGCTCTTCAGGAATACAACAACTGAGAAAAGGAAGTTTCCAGAAAAGGAGTTAACGTGGACTCTTGAGATCACATTGGGGCACTTCTTGGAAGAAATACACTTGCATATTGAAGTCTTTCCAGCTAATAATAAAATAATAAAACAACCTTGACTGCCTGCTCATTTGATTTTAGACATGTCTAGCCTTTTATTTTTGTTTTGCTTATGCTGTTTGTCTTCAAAAGATAAAACAGATTTGATCAGAAGCTTCATCAGGCTCAGACCTGCAGGCTCCGTCACCTTTTCTACCACCTCTGAGATGCCACATTTCAACATAGAGTCCAGTGCTGCTTGTCCCAACTCCTGACCCAGAGGCCCTGGCACACTGTGAGTTCTTGTGCTTCATTCTACCAAATTGGTGCCCCTGGAAGGCCAGGCCTGTGTGCTTGCCCAGGCAGCCCTCATCCCCAAGCCTCAAACTGCTGGGCGTGTTTCTTACTGGTCTCTCGTTTCGTTTCCACAGGTGATGGTCTGCCAGTACCATTAATGCCAGGTCATTAATTGGCCACTAGAATTAAGGAAAAAAAAAAAAATCACCAAAGGAACCGTATTTTGTATGAAAAAGAAATTCATTCTGTGTATTTATTTTTTATTTAGGACTTCATGTTTATCTTTCCATACCATGAAATATAATTCTGCTGACATGGTGTTTTATAAGTGGGGAAAGAAGAATTGGAAGAACAGTACTCCATGGGGGGAGGGGAGCTTTTAATCTCAGATTTGAAAGATAATCAGAAATCCTGCTGTGTGTAACACCAACATCCGTGAGGGGTACAACTGGCGGAAGTGTGCCTGTGAGACTCTATTTAGTGATTTTCATCTTGAAGACATGGCGCATAGGAAGATGATCAGAGAGAATGGGTTAGGGATAAGGAGAGTTGAGAAGTCTTTTTTTTTTTTCCCTGGCAGCATTGTTCTGGAGGTACTGCTGAGGCTCTGGGAGCAGGCAGCTGGATGGAAACCTGACCTTTTTCCCTCTGGGGTATACTTAAACAAGTTGCTTAACCTCCATGTGCTTCACTTTCCTCATCCAAACAAGATGTGAAAAGGGGACAGGCATATTGCCCTGTGGGCGGGTGTGAATATTGAAGAAATTTACCGAAGATTCAGGTGAAGTGCACAGAATGTTCAGCGGTTGGTACGTAGTGGAGGCTCACTGTGATGACGGTTGTACTCTCAAGTTCTCTGTTTGGGATGTTGGGTTGTTAGCAGGCCCTTGCTTTTAAAAAGCTGTGGCCCTTGAACATTCTAGAATTCAGGTACTTGCTCACATGAATTAATTTTTCTAGGATAAATTCCTAGAAGTGGACCTGCTGGTCAAAGATTATATAAAATTCTAAGGCTTTTTAACCGTACTGCCAAATTACCTTCAAGCAGTTTGCACTGCTACCCATGCTGCTGCCTGATTGGAGTCAACCCGTACTTGAGTGTGGTCATATTAGATAGAGGAGAGGTATTGATAAACAAAACTGGTCCTGGTCTCTGTCCTTGTGGATTGTGTACTCTGTTGGTTTATTTCCTTGCATTCGAGTTGCCTAGATTTGGAATTCTATTGTGAGTTAAACAAAGCACCCTTGAAGTATCAAAGAGCAAACTAAAAGGAAAGTCCTTTCAAACATAAACTTAATTACATGGTGTAAGATTACTGTAACAGGATTCAATTATATTCTTTAAAGGTGTGGTTATTTCTTACATTCCATATGATTATTTCGATACACATAACTGAGAGTAACACATAACTCAGAGTAACACACTTAATGGAAGATTTCAGTAGTTTTCGGGTTAGGAATTACTGTAGTGGGAAAAACTGTTTAGGGAAACATGTCAATGGAAATTAAATCTGCACAGTATGTAGTGTTAAGGAAGAGCTTCTGTTCGGCATTTGATTTGAGTGCTATATTCTGACATTTTTCAGGAACAAATACGTATGGTTCATCTTCTATAAATATTTGCAGTTTCTTCACGTTGAAATGTGAAAAGCTCATAAACTGAGTACCGGGTCTAATAAATCATTCACTTACCCAAGAACAAAAAGACAGAAAAAGCTAGCATGTTAATCTAATGGAAAATTAAATGTGACAAATCAAAAAAGTAAAATATACCTGAATTTGACCCCATAATCATTGATAATGCTTTGTAAGGTTCAAGTAGATGTAGGACTATTTTTAATTGAAAATACCTGAGAGAATGAGTCTTTAGCCTACCCCAGATACCTTGTTTTTTAAAATACCGAGGTAAACGAAAATAACCTTTTCCTCCATTTTTGGAAGCTTGGAAGTTTGGATGTGGTTATCTAATGTTAATTTAATTATTATTTTTTTTAATTTCAAATTTTAATGTTTTCTAAAATGTTTCTACGTTGTTCACACTGTGTTTTTGTAACACAGTCTTTGGAAAACCTAATTGAAACCTTTACTTTCAAACCATACTGGCATTGAATGCTGGAGTGGATGTTGGAGTGTTGTGAGAGAATTATTTGAATTTTAAACTCCATTTTATAGCAAACATTTTCTCATTCATATTAGATGTATACCATTTATTAATTTTTTCCCTTAATCTCATTGGGTGTCTTTTTCTATGATCTATCATAGAAATGGGGCAAGGGTGTTTAAAGAGAAAATACTAAACTGGGGTCAAGCCAGATGGTTGTAGGGCTTATTTTAGCAAATGACTCAAGCGCCCATCTGTAGAAAACATGATCAAGTCGTCAGTGCCTTGGACAGTGCTTTGGTCCTTCTCAACAGAGGATTCCTTCTGTTGTGACAGTGGTTAGTAGATAAGTAGAGGAAGAATGAAGATCCTGAGCCTCTTAAATTAATGTTTACAAAGATGAGAGAAAAGCAGTGGGTGGTTTCTGCGTCCCATAGTCTAAGACTGTGCAGTGGGAAAGTTAGAAGTGGCTTACTGTGTGGTGACTTCCAAATTAGAATCTGAACCTCTTTGCATGGATTGGAACAGGGATATTCCAGATTCTTGAGACAGGGAGGGAGAGACTGGGGAGCCAGAGCTACCAGGAAATTACAGTTTGCTGGAGCAGACAGCTGTGGCCTGATACCCGTTGACTTGAGCTTTCTTTTTACGTAGAAAAAAAAAAAGCCTGGTTGGCCTTACAGTAGAATACATACATAATGGCTATACCAAAAGTTCAGTAGTGATTTTAGGGATAAAAGTCCTGCAAGCAGAAATGGTTTCCAAGAGCCACCGCTACCAGTTTGGGGAGTTTGGGCCAATCCATAGGGGTTTGAGCTGTCCTAGACAATTCTTTGATTACCTGTATTCTTATTCTCAGAGGCTGTTAAGCCCTCGCATCTGCTGTCACATGATCAGTTTATTAGCGTCACAATTTGATTCAGTACGACTGATAATATCATTTGGATTTTCTTACAACTGTGGGTTAGGCAACCCATTTTCAATTCTTTGATTGAATTGATGGCAAGCAGTCTACTAAAGATAGGATGTAGCCTCAGAGTCTTACTAATTTAAATATCTCCTGGAACATTCGTGAATTGAGGGGATAGTAGATGGGGTACTGAATCCATCCTTACAGTAGGGCTTGCTGGAAGCCCTTTTAGTAGGTTGCAGATACATACTTAGTTTTCTTTCTAAGTGTATCTTCTCCTTCAGGAAAAAAAAAAAACTATAAGAAAATTCTCATCCACTGGTGTTATACTATAAAAAAAGGTAAAAATGATGTTCTCTTCTTTTAATCCCCAAATTACTGTTTCTACATTTGGACAAAAGTGAAGGACTCTAGCACTTGTTCATCAGACTCGTAACAATACAGGGTGGCCTGTTTCTCCCTATTTAAAGTTTAGTTGATTGCAGTAGGAAAATATTGCTTCTGGCATTTGTGTCAACCGCAAGACATAAACTCAGGTGTCACTTCTATTTCCTTCAGTAATATTTTTTTTCATTGACCCCTTTCCAGGGCACAGCCATTTCTGGCACCTTCCATCTTCCTTTGTGAACATGGAGGCAAAGGATTTGTTTAACTTTTCAGCAGTGTTTACCGCTTCTGACGGTAAATGGTCCTTGCCTTTTCTTCTTGGACTGTAGTCTCTGTTGCCAGTGTTTTACTTTGTATGTATTGGAAACAGCTCTTATTTTGTCAGATCCCCCGAGTAATCTTTCCCCACCTTTGTTTATCTTGTCATTTGGCTTTCACTTGCTTAACTCATTCCTAGATTCAATCTGCCTGTGATTTGTTAGTTTTGATTCTTGCCCTTCTCCAGTTTGAGGTTTTTAAATTGCATTTTATTTTTTAAAATAGTCACAAAGATTTTAATTTTTCCTTGATCTGATCATGTATCTCTGAATGTTATAATCCTCCAATTAGGCAGGCAAGTGTCCCTGTAACCTCATCTCCTACATCACAATGGTGAGGGTCTATTTTTCTCTTTGATGCGTGCAGCTCCCATTATTGGTAATGAAAGGTCTTCATGTGCATTAAGGGGAAACTAGACCTCTAATGAGATACAGAGAGGAATTGCAGCTGATGATTTCCACTTCTAGCCCACTGTACTATAACAGAAATGCACTCTCAGGAGGCAATGGGCCAAAGAAATACAAAATGCATGTGCTGCCTACGTAGAATATCTAGTCTGGTCTTAATGGACGGGTGGTATTGTTTTGGTGTTTAGTCCATATTTGCCGAGGGGGACCTTTATTATGGAGGAAAAAGACTCAGATACTTGAAGAAAGTGAATAGACTAATTACAGTACATTTGAAATAGCTTTTAAGGATGATCTCTTACATTAATATATTATTTTACAGTCCACAAAGTACTTGTATATTTTCTCATTTAGCATGGGAAAGGAGGACGCATTATGAAGCCAATGTGCTTGGTACTGAGAATCTGAAAATACTAAGGGACTGAGAAACATAATATAATTCCCGCCTAAAGATGATAAAACCAAACCGAAAAGGTGACTGACTAAAGCAGACCAGCTCCTAGGTGGCAAGTGCTTGGCACAACTTGCCTTCTCAACACAGCTCAAGGAAAGTAGTTCTCATTTCAACATGGGTTCCCCTCTGTGGTGAACCACTCCCCTGCCTCTCCTCACCACTTTCAGGGAACTGTTTCACCCTCTACTGTGGTAATTCACCACACCCCCTAAATTTATAGGCTCCCAGTGTCCATGTTTGTAATTGAACCCTTTCTGATTATGTACAAGACAATGAGAATCAGGGGTTCCAGTGTCCATTCAGGCTCATTTCTCGAGTAGAGCATATCTAACCTCTTGTAACCATTTGTGTTATAAGGCTGAGTAGCAGAGCAGAGTGTAGGGGAAGAAGCCGAGAGGAGCAAAAATGAAAGCATGCTTCCATGTCCATAACACTTGGGTTTTCTGTTTGCAGTCCCTTTCTGTCCCTGTTTGCATTCCTGCCCTTGGGTCTCAAAAAGCATATTTGAATCTTCTTACTAACACTGCCTTTTTGTTTCTTCAGCACCTTAGAGTTGGTTTCTGTTGCTTTCAACCTCAAAAATACCTAACCCAAGTCATGTATATGCCAAGCCTTGTTTGCTATTAGGCCTAACCGATTTGAGAAGACACAACCTTAAGAGGTAACAGGAGAATAAAAGTAACTTGGCAAATACATTAATAGAATTTTAGAGCAGGAGGGCACCTAGCCTGATGTCACGGCCACCACAAACCTCCCATCCAGAGATGTGGAAACAGGCTCCAAGAGCTTTCAGTATTGTTTCCAAAATAGCCTAGATTGTTGACTCCTTTTTAGTGTTATTCTATGTGTCAGTATTTTTTCTTTCTTGATTTGATATTTGTATGTGTTGCAAAACGATCACCACAGTAAGTCTAGTTAACAGAATCTTTTTCTTGTGATGAAGACTTTGAAGATCCACTCTTCAGCATCTTTGGAATATGCAATATAGTCTGAACGATAGCCACCCTGCTGCACATTACATCCCCATGACTAATAACTGGAAGTTTATAACTTTAGGATTTCTTATACCCATTTTTGCTCACCCTGCAACCCCCGTCAGCATTTCTTAAAGAGCTCAAATGCCGCCCAGTATACACTGAATCTGGTAGGGAGATGCTCTCTGATGGCACCATGGAGTTGAGGTGTGTTTTCTACAACATTTGGAGCACAAAGGTTGCACATTCTCAAGAAGGAACAAGGAGTTAAGGGCTAATTAAAAACCTCTTGGATATCTAGGTCATCTTGACTGTTCCATCTGGGAAGTGGATGGAAGAGGTGAGTTTTTGCTTCTTTGCTGGAGATTGGTGGTGTCAGCAGGTGGTGGGGTATTCTAAATTTGGTCCGAGATGAAAACATTTCAGGCAAGTGAAACTAAGCTAGATTCTTTTGACAGTAAAGTTACTTCTTTAGAGATGCAGATGTCAGTTTTATTAAAGTACAAAGCAGCATTGCAAAAAAAAATAGTTGAGGGTGTGTGTGTGTGTATGTGTTTTTAACAGCTACTCTTAACAGAACACTTTGGAAAAGTATAACTCACCTTTGCCTCTGCCTTCTAAACTTGAGATAGAATGCTGTGTAGAGTCCATTCCCTCCCGCTCCCAAACTTAGAGAAGGAGGGAAGCAAGAGCAATTTGTTAGGAACAAAGACATTTGCATCTGTGATGTTCACGTCATCCTGTTCATGCTTCTGTGAATTCACAAATGTACAGAAATTCAGAAATCATCTCTGGTAGGGGAGGAAGAAAGGAAAGGTGTTGATTTTGTTTTTTGACGAAGCCCTGATGTGGCAAATCTCAGATGACAATCTCTCATCTTGTTTCAACGGACTGTGGCAACCGTGGGGCGCTCTTCTGAAAGTGATTAGAGCTTGGCCATGCAAATCCTCCAAAGATTCTGAATAAATTCAGTGTTAGCAGTAAATCATTGCTCCCGATTTAAAGTGCACTTGGACAAAAAGATGATTTTCTCCTGATGTTTTCTAGTACTAGATGCTTGCCTCTCATTACCTTTCAGAAGAAAAGTCAACTGACCTACCAGCCAACCAGTAAGAGTGGCATTTTTCCTTAAAGAGAACTGAGTGCCACTTACCCTGTTGGTTTAGCACTTTTGAGTCTCTGTGTTGAACTCACAACTGGGTTTTAGCTCTGCAAATGGAGAATTGTTGTGGGATGAAAGAATCATAAACTTAACACTTGGGAAAGGGTGTTCATTCAGCAGATAAATGTGCCAAATACTGTGTTCAATACTGGGAATGAAAGTGCAGTAAGCCCTGACCCTCAAGGGTCTTAACCCAAGGGCAGTGGTTCTCTAAGTGTGGCCCCTGGGGTAGAATCACCCTGAGCTTGTTGGAAATGCAGATTCTCTGTCCTCGACCCAGACACACTGAATTAGGAGCTTCTTGGTTGGTGCCTCACAGCCTGCGCTTTAACAGCCACCCTGGGTGATTCGGGTGCTTGCTGGTTTGTTCTGGAATAGTGGTTCCTGGATCTGGCTCTGTGTCATTAATGCCTGGAGAGTTTTTGAAAAGTTAGATCGTGAAATAAGGCCCGGGAATCTTTTGTTTTTCTGTTTTTGTTTTTTAAGTTGCCAGAGATGATTTTGGGAAGACATCACAATCAAGTGACCACTTTTATTAGAAATTAGGAGTAATAGGTCGTGGAGAAGGAAAGGAATTCCAACAGAGCCAAAAGAACCCAGGCTTGCCGAGGAGGAAGCAAAGGTTGGATGGAGCCACAGGTCCAGGGGCTTGTGTGCCATGCCGGGGCGGTGGGGGGGTGAGAGGGAGTCTCTGGCTCCCAGCAGTGCAGACCAGGTGTGCAGGGAGCCTGATACAATAGCGGGGCTTTGTTTACCCAACTGTGATTGCAGCAGCCACCTGCAAGCCGCGGTGTCATGTACTACAACAGAAAGGACAGCAAGAGTGAGCCACTTCACAGCGTTGCACCGAACAAAGCCTTAGTGACATGAAATCTGTGTTGAATCTCGGCAGCAGGATGGAGAGGAATTGTGACACTCTGCCTCTACCTTCACCCTCAGCTTCCCCTAACTAGGGTCAAGGAGCCGGATTTTTTAAAAAGGAAAAAAAGAAAAGGTTCAAATATGTATTGTTACTATTTCTTCTTTAGCAAAAATGTAATTGTTAAACACAAGACCTGTAATTTATGGTGAAAAGTATATTGATGTTGGAATAAAATCACCACACTGTTCTCTGCCTTTGTATTCAATCAAAATCACATGCAATTCTGTTTGAACTGATATCTCCAAAGTAGGACCCATTTAATCTTTGGAGAAGTTTCTTGTGCATTGAGCACCATTGGTAGTGTTAGACCAGAGCATGCAAAGTGTTCGGCATTCAGAGAAGGGGTTTCTTGAGCACCTTTACAAAATTGGCAGGGAGAAGTGCATTTTTAGCAAACTGCAAGATCTCAGCCTGAGATTCAGAGTAGAGGCTGCATGGACCGCCTGGGGGAAGCCATATCCGCATACCTGGAGGCAATCGAAACAAATCATTGGAGACATTAAAAATAGAGTTCTCTTTCTTACTGCCAATATTCCCTTTCTTCCTCTCTACTTCAATTTTTTTTTTGGTAGTGTTTTCTGAAATGCTTTTTTTTTAAGAAGCATATAGAAATTTAGATTTAATTTGTTACAGCTTGCATTTAAAACTCTGGAAAAATGAGAAATAATTGGAAGATAACAGTAGCAGCTGCCTAACCAGTTGTTTCAAAATATGGCAATAAAATATTAAACTTGAGACTTGCTATTTTTGTGCATGGATGTCTGTCATTGGTTATGATAGATTTCTAACCTCCCTACCAAGTTAATATTTTAGGAGGGGCTAGAGGAGGATGCTTATGACAAGTTGTGGACTTAAATATTATTCCTGGAGAAAATTTGTAATAAATGAGGCCCTGACTGTAAACTTTACATATACTAGCAATTATTCTCTTTAAAAGGGGGAAGGGGGGCGGTGCCGGGAGGGAAAACAGCCAAGCACATTGCTTAATTGACCTGGACTTTAAAAAAAAAAAAAAAAAAAGGCAGCCTCAGATTTTGGATACTACTATTGGAAAAGAGCCTGCGACTGATTCGGCACATAAATCCTAAGAACTTTGACTTAGAGGGAGAGTGAGCAGTTCTGATGGGAGACGCAGTTTATTTGCATTACAAATGGGAGGTATGGGATGCTTAACGTGTATTAAATGAACATCCAGTGCCATGTAAGGATGGAGTTTCATTATTCCTGTAAATGGAATTAGCCTGCAGCAGCAGCATGGACTATTCAGGTTATTTTAGTGAAAATGGAGTTTCATTTGCCCGTGGAGCAAGGTACAGTGAGTCTCAAATTGGGCATGCCCAGAGCAGTTGTGTGGCCGTTTGGAGGGGACAGGAGATGGTGGCAGTCAGGGAAACGGGGGACTGCAGTGCCTGTGAAGTGTTGCAACCTCTCAGGTGGGGATGGAGGGACTGGAGTGTTTCCCAAATGGGTCCCAAGGAAGACTAGTTTTGTGGGATATTTATAGGTGCTACTTGGGGTGGGGAAGAACCCCAAAAACTTTCCTGACCACATAACCTCGGGAAAAGTTTGCTTTAACAGCATTAGATTGGGTTCCTCAAGATTTGCACAACCTTTAATACCTAAAGCGAAGTATAAAGTTTTAATTAGCAGTGGCTGCCCTACAGCTACAGCTGGGTATCATCTGAGTACCTTCACTTAACTGTGTCGATATTTTCATATCTTTAAAATACAAGTTTCTAGGATTTGACCTACAATAAATGGCAATTTTATATGGTTCAGCCTAATTCCATTAGCACACCATGTGTGTATAATAATGTCCACCTTATATGATTGTGGGGAGAATTTAATAAGGTGACGTGTGTAAAATTTTCTGCACTCAAAGTAGCAAGCTGGTGGTTGTGTAGACTATGTGACCCAAACAATGACCAACAAGCCCTTGTCTCTAGCAGTAGCTCCTGGACGGTTATGGGATTCCAGGGAGTGTGGCTAAAGAGCTGGGGTCAGCAAGCTTTTTTCTACAAAGAGCCACGTAGTAAATACTTACGGCTTTGTGGATCATAAGGTCTCTAGCAAGTATTCCGCTCTGCTGTTCCAGTGGAAAAACAGCCACAGACAGTATGTAAGTAAATGGGTGTGGCTTGTGTTCCACTAAAACTTTATTTATAAGACTCTGGCGAAGGTCTGTATTTGGCCCATGGGCTGTAGTTTTCTGACTTACTTTAGACGAAGGAAAACAGTGAGTTGTAAAGATAAGACTGACTTGGGTATTTGGAGACCTAGATTTTGTTTCCAGATCTGCTACTGCCTGTGAAGTTGACTTTTTTGAGTCTTACCTGGTTTATCAAGTGGCTTTGTATTTTGTGCTCTGATAGAGTTATAAACTAAGAATAGCATGGAAGGAGATGCCATAAAGGCAGTTTGAAACTTACGCAACCATACAGCATTTTTCTAAGGCTATTTATTATCTGTTCATTTATTCATCTGTTCAATAAGCTTTTTTAGTATCCTCTGTGGATCAGTACTTACATGTTTGTGAATAAGACAGATATTGCCCGTGTCCATGTGAAGCATATATTCTTCTCGGGTATTTATTTTTGGAACACTGTTAGGATTTAAGTGCTATAAGAATTGTTGATTATTCACCTTTTACGGAAAACCCTTTGCCCTGAGAAGAATAGAGCAAGGTAAATGAGAAGGTGAGTTCTTCAAATATAATGTTAGTCCAGAGAAGAGATTGACTTTTCCCAAGATACTAACTGAATAGGACTTAGGATGAAGTCAGGCTTAGTTGGTATTTGAGCTTTAGCTACAGTCTTGTGTATACGAATACTATATTCTGTTTATACAGCAGACTCTGCCTCTAGCCACAGATGTTTCCGGCACCTGGTTAATTTATCCAGGAAAGGCCAATGCTCATTAAGGCTCCCAAGTCCCAGAGCTAAGTTTTATGGGTGGGGAAACTGAGGTACTGAAATTGGTTATGGGATTGGCTCAGATCACAACTAGCTGGATGTAGGACTCTGGCCAACACAACTGGCAGGTCCTAGGAATGAGACCAAGGTCTCCCTCCCTGGGACTCCCTGACTTTCAAGAATGGCTGAGGCTTCTCAGACCCCCGTCTCCAATTAGGCTTACGAAATATTAGAGGGACTCAAGTGGAGACCCTGCCGGGAGAGAACCTGTTTTGACAAAGGAGAGGCTTGAATCAGGAAACCAGATGTGGCTTCAGGGCCAGAGAGCTCTGGCATCATCCAAGCTGTGAGTCCTAGGCTGTAGTCTGTCAGGGACGTGCAGGACATGTGCAAACAGGGGCTCTCTTCTTCCTTTCACTAGCTGCTTTCTAATGTCCCCTGAGTGGCCCATATCGAGGTTGCCTCTCGGTGGAGACCTATCCTGGAAGCAAAGTGGATTCCTGCCTAGATGGTTGTGATGTCATCTGCCACTTTCAGTTTTACTGAGCACGTGCAGAGGTGGAGCAAGATGTCTCACTCTTTCACCCAGTCGTGATGGTGGTCAAGCCTGAGGGCGAACTAGAACCTCCCAAAGTGGCCCTGGGGGTTGGGAGGTTGGGAGTGTTAGGCATCGTTTGAATGAGCTTATTTAATACTAGGGTTTACTTTTATACCTTGGATGTGATAAAAAGAGAATCTGTTGGTTTTGTAGTTTGCCCATCTTGGCATATGTCTAAGTGAACTACCAAAAGGGAAGCTCATTCACATTTTCTTGGCCACTTGGGGTAAGCAGTCATTCTAAAAATTGTTGGGAAGACTGGGAGATTTTAATGTTTATTAAGGAAAAAGAAGGAGACAAAAATAGACTCTTTTCTAGTTGCCTGGCTGAGACGAGCAGCCCAGAGCTGGGGGTTCTGGACACAGTCACAGCAATAATGTGAAGACTGAAAATAATAAAGTGCTCTGTCTTTGAAAGGGGACCGTCCCAGCTTTCATCAGTGACAAGACTGGTTAGTGAGTAGGCTTTGCATTGTGCTTGGAAAGCCAACTGACTTGGGTTGGCCAGACCTGGTGAGAGCTGCAAATGTCAGAGCAGACCTGCTGCTGGGACCTAAGGTTCCCGAAGCTTAACTCCAGCAAGTAAATAAGTCATAGATGTTCCTGGGTGGTGTGAGGTCCAAGAGACAGGGCCTCACCAGCTCTACATGTCAAGGTCACACTTAGCATCTGGCGCTGTTTAAAGGTTGTTTTGACTTTCTTTGAAAGGTTAGAAGGAGGTGCAAAACTCCTATTTACATACAATAGTTTTAAGCCATCAAGACTTAGGGTTTTTTGTCACCACAGCAAAACTTAAACTGACCTGACTTACTAAGCTTCAATATCCTCATCTTAGAATGGAGTAAGATTAACCTCATACAGCTATTGTGAGAATTCAATAAATTAATGCTTATAAATTATATAGCCAATGCCTTACATGTACAAGGTACTCCATAAAAAGTAGCCATGTTGATACTGATGTTGCAGTGTTGAGAACAGTTTTTCCTTCAGCCATTGGCATGGTTACTTAAAATACAAAGGCTCTGAGGAATGGGGCATTGATACTGATTCTGTAGGGTATGTTCTTGGAGTTGATTTTCCAGAAGTTGAGTTAGATTTGCTCTGCTTCATCCACACTCTCTTGCATGTCTGCAAGCATATATTCATTTTATGCATATTAATTGAGTACCTCTTACACACCAGGCCTTGTGACAGGCCCAGGAGAAGCAGTGACGAATAAGTGGGAATTACTGCCCACATCAGCCTGAGTCCTCTGGGTCCTCAGGGAAGCAGATGCCCTTTGGGAGAAAAAGTGGAGGGACCTGGGGCGGAGGGAGGCAGAGAGAACCTTCAGATGGCCCGGCGAAGGAGAGAGAGTAGGGAGGAACATAGGTAGCGAGAGTCTCAGACAGCAGCCCTGTTCTAAGAAAGTTTTGGCCTGTGGGAGGAGCCCCACATCTGGCAGGAATGATCTGCATTCAGTGCTTATCCTAGGTTAGTGGCTGGGAATAGCCTATGGGAAGCAAGGACTTAGCACATCACTTTGGTGGGTTAAGGGCACAGCATCTGACACCAGTTGTCACTTACACCCAGGCCCCGCCCTGGGCAGCAGGAGACCTGAGTGGCAAATTTTTAGGGCCACCACACTGCCTTCATGGAGTTTACAGTTTGGAGCGGGAGATAGGTATTAAATAATCACGTAAACAATGAATGACTTGCAGTTGTGATTAGAGCCATGGAAGGGAACTACAGGAGGCCACAAGATGGTATCACATAGAGCCTGCCATTATGAAAGGCTGGGAAGCCATCCTGGAGGAAGGGATTTCTTGGGGCTGATGTTAGAAAGACAAGCAGGGTTGGGCCAGGTGAAGAGAGCCTGGAGGCATATTCCAGACAGAATGAGAGGCAGGAGCATTCCAGGGAGAAACAGATTGTAGAGTTGATGTCTAGCAAATTGTCATAGAAATTCTGGGGGATTGGGACACCTGGGTGGCTCAGTTGGTTAAGCATCAAACTCTTGATCTTGGCTCAGGTCATGATCACACGGTTCGTGAGATCAAGCCCCACTTTGGCCTCTGTGCTTACAGTACAGAGCCTGCTTGGGATTCTCTGTCTTCCTCTCTATTCTTCCCCTGCTCGTGCGTGCTCGCTCTCTCTCTCTCTCTCTCTCTCTCTCTCTAAAATAACCATTAAAAAAAATCTGGGGCCTTAAAAAAGGATAATTTCTATTCTTTCCTAATGTTCTTTCCTTTGGGATCCAATGGTTGTATTTTTTTCTGGGACGAAGAACTGGCCCCTTCCCCACCATGCATATGTTCTTAAGAAGACCCAACTGAGACTCTTTACATCAAGTTTCAAAGAAGTCAGGGTTTATCTACTTCTTGGAGGATTGGGAATACTGGCTTTATTGATAAAGAATTCATCAGGAAATTGATACCAAGGACATCTCAATGTTGAGAAGAGGTCCCAATCATCTCCACTGTATTGGAAAATGATGAAATGCTAAAACAGGTTATAAAATTAGTCCAGTGAGTGCATCTCAAGTGCACAATGTGTCACTTGAATGTTTGGAGATGGACAGCAAGAGTCTAAACATTAGGTTGATGGGACACCCCACACTGCCTCCTAGCCATAGGCTGTACTGAAATTTCTGTGTGTGGGTGGCTCTGTGCAGGTCATGGAGATGACAGAGGATGGCTTGTGTGCACCAACACAGATTCATGCAGGTCGATGTTGAGTGAGAGGGGCCAGGAGAGATCTAGATCTCCTGACTTTTCTATGAGCCTTTCCCTGAAATCTATCACTTTTCTTAAACACTAGAAACCTTAACTGACTTCTAAAATAGGCTAGTGTCCTTAAAACCTGTTTCCCTTCACCTGACTGCCCCAGCTGGACCCTCTGACCTGGATAATCAAGGACACCTGTCATAAGAGTGTCTCTGATGATTCCAGGCTTTTCAGGACAGGAGACGTATCTTGAGTGCTGACGTTGTTTCCATTTAGCTTCTGTGCCCCTGTTGGAGACTTTGTCTTTTCCATCTCTGCCTTAAATATATTACCACCATGTATAACTCTCAGCACCCTTCTCATGGGAGAATAACATTTTTAATATTACTTAAATCGGCTCTGTGTGATGAAGCGTTCAATTCGGTTTTCTGCCAGTCTGTGCACCTGAAGAATGATTCTTATTAGATTACAATCTGTCTTAGGCTGTATTAACGTCTAGTGTTTTATCTGCTCTCTCTCATGAGAGGAATCCTCCCTCCCACACTCCCTCCATAGCTCGTTTCCAAGTCTGTGCATTTCATTGTGCATCTGCTCTTGCTTTACCCAGGCCTGAGTAGCCGCTGACAGTGATTGGCAGAAAAGGGTTTCCAAGAATATTTTAAAAAGAAAAAAGAATGAAAGGGAAGAGGGAAGAAAGGAAGAAAAGCAAACCAAGTGAGAGAGAGAGGGAGGGAGGGAGGGAGGGAGAGAGAGAGAGAGAGAGAGAGAGAGAGAGAAGTTTGCTGAAGAATGACAAAGAACAAATAGGCCTCCTCTTGCTGTATATGATTGATTGTGCAGACCAAGATGCTGGCCTTTTGAGTTACAGCTACCAGCTGGCACTCGCTGCATCACCCATATGACACCCTTATTTGGAACAGATAAATTCTGTATTCAAAGTGCTGACTGGGGTGTTTCTGGCTTGCATTTTCTCAGCACCTACTTGCCTTAGAAGAACAAAAGTCCGGGGTTTGTAAGGGGAAGGAGGGTGAGTGTGGGGCCATCGTGGTTTCTGTGGCTCACCCCACCATGTAAATGGTGGTTTAGATAGAGTCTCGATCCAGAGAAGGTAGGTGGGCCAGCTCTTACCTCTGTTCACTTTGTTGTCTCTTTTCCCCTTCCTACTACCATTCCTTCTGGAAGGCAAGTCTTAGGTAGTATCTCTGCACCAATAGAGAAACCATATGGAAAATGTAAGCCCCACAGGATAATTCTCTAGGTGGTGCAGGTAGATGCCTTTTATGACATGATCTTTCTGAAATGGAGCCCTCAAAATAACCCTCCCACTGATGAAGATGTTCTGTCAACTCCCTACTGCCCTCTGGATATGCCCCACTTTGAGCTCTGACTTTGCCCCCCTGCAATTTGGTAGGCAAGGAACTTTGAGAACTGGTCCCTGAGATACCCTTCAGCATCTTGTGCCGCTTCCCTCAGGCACACCTTCTGCACCATATGAGGTAGCAAGCAGGGTCCAATCAGGAAAACAGTAACTCTGTGAGTGCTCACAACAGAAGGGATTGAATGCAGGGAATTAGCCAGGTAAAGGGGGGCTGAGAAGACAACAGGCGTTGATGTGGCTGTCAGATTAGCAAACAGAAAGGCATAGGTGTAGAGACAAAGGCCACAAATGGGGCCTTGGTCACCTGGCAGAGGCAGGGATCATGTAGGCCTTCCCTGCAGAAGTCATTGATGAGACAGAGCTGCCTAAGTCAGAGAATGAGAGAGAGAAATATTCTGGATTTTTCTTTCTCCTTCTTTCCTGTTTTGGTTAGCTCAGGCTGCCATAACAGAATACCACAGACTGGGTAGCTTAAACAACAGACATTTATTTCTCACAGTCCCGGAGGCTGGATGTCCAAGATCACCTGGCCTTTCCCCTGTGCATGGAGAGAGAGAGAGAGAGGGAGAGCGAGAGAGCGAGCGAGCTCTTGGTGTCTCTTCCTCCTATGAGATCACCAGTTCTCTCAAATTAAGGTCCTGCCCTTTTGCTCTCAGTTAACCTTAATCACCTTTTTAAAGGCTCTGTCTCCGGATACAATCACACTGGGGGTTAGGGCTTCAATATCTGAATTTTGATGGGAAACACTTCAGTCCATAACACTTCCTATCCCCTACCAGGACCCCCCATTGGTCAAAGCGGTGGTTGACGTGGGAACCTGGGAAATGCAGCCTCCAGGGGTCAGGGCCTGTGTGATAAAGACAAAGCATAGGGTCAGTGTTGGTTTGAGTTGCATTGGGTGTGTGTGTACGTGAGTGGTGTTCATGTGCTCAAAATTGGGCTTCGAGTAGAAGGGGAATGGAGAAATGGATGGTGGTTGGGCAACCAAAAGTGTCCAACCTCAGAGTGATACTGAATCTCAGTTTCTGGAACTGTGTTTCTTGCATGTTCATGTTTCCTCTGCCTGGAACCCTCCCCACCCCCTTTTTTGCTTTACAACCACTTTGCCTGGCTGACTTCTCACCAATGCCATTACATCTGTAGGTTATGTTCTTAACTGCCAGGCACTGTTCTAGGCTCTGGTAACATAAAGCCAGTCCAGTGTCCACCTTCATGGAACTTACAATCTGGTTGGGGGGAAGTGAGGGGCGAAAATAAAGAAATGAGCAAATAATAGTACTTCAGATGGGGATATAAGAAGTGGAGAAAAATAAATCAAGGTGGGGAAGACTGGGAATGCCAGACGAATTGGTGGTGTACCTGTATTTTATGCTACATTGGCCAAGAAGTCCTGAGAAATAAGTAGTGTCTAAGCAAAGAATTTAAGGACAGGAGTCCTGAGGGTTGCTAAATACCTAATAATGGCCCCCCAGATATGTCTACATCCTAATTTCTGCAATCTGTGACTATTTCCTTACATGATAAAGGGACTTTGCAGGTGTGATTATATTAAAGATTTGCAATGGGCAAATTACTTTGGATTCTCTTAGTGGGCCCAAGGCATCACAAGGATGCTTGTAAGAGGGAGATAAAAAGGTCAGAGTCAGTAGTAGGAGATATTATGACCAAAGTAAGACGTTGCAGTGATGTGAGGATGGGCATATAGGTGGCCCTTCTAGGAGTTGGTAAAGCAACAGTGGGAAGCCCGTACACAGGAATGGGAAGAATGTTCCAGACAGAGGGGCAGCAGGTGCAAGTGTCCTCTGGTAGGAGGTTCCTGGTATGTTGATTCTATCTTATGATCAGCACTTTTTGCCTCTCCACTCTCCCAACACCCAGGCCTTACCTCACTATTAAAATTGCTGGTTGGTTTGTGTTTCTCCCCCTCTGACTATAAACCCCTTGAAAACAGGGACCTAGAGTTTTTCATTGCTTTGTCCCCAGTGCTGGCACAAAGTGAATACTTAAAAAAAAATGCTTTATTTTAGAAGTTGAAGACTCTTCAGGAAATTCCATGTGTGTGTACAAACCCATGGGACCACATGATGGCCTGTAGAGTGGTTTCTTGGGTATTTATGTACCCACTGTCATCTGGATCGTGGACTGGGCAAAGAAAGATACATGATGGGGTACACAGACTGACTGTCCTCATGGGTTTGAGAGTACTGAGCCGAGGTAATGACATGGCTTCCCTCGTCATCTATGACGTGGTCACAGGCCTGTTCTTTGTGTGAAGGTATTTATTAGTGAGGGTCGCCCATTAACAGTGATGGGGGTCAAGAGATCACTGTTGTGGCTGGGGGACACCTAGGCCTTAAGGTCACCACCTCATTAAAGATTTTGCTGCTTAGTTCCTGTGTAATCCTTTCTGAGCCAAGCTGCCATGGTAACTGGGACGTTATCAAAGTCTGCAGGGCTGAGGATGTACTCTCCTGCCGCGCATCTCTCCCGGGTGGTTTCTGGCTCTCGTCTGCCTCCCAGCTCAAGCACAAGCCTTACCAGCTGGGGAGAGGCGTTTTCATCAGAGCCCTTGGAAGTTGTTCAGGGGGGGTCATACGCTGATTTTCAGGCCGTCTGCTCACCAGCGTCTTCATTATTTCACACTCCAAATACTTGAAACTGCCGTTGGGTCACCCTCAGCTCCCTGCAATTAACCATTGGCTTTGAAAATCCAGCTGTGCTCAGCATTTCACTGATGATTACAGATGCAGGGAAGGAGGTCGAGGCTCTCAAGTAAGACAGTTGTTGCCAGAGGAGGGAGAAAGGGAAGGTGTCAGAAGGAAGATGAGTGTCTGGGTGTGCGTGCAGGGGTCTGCGAAGTGCAAGGAAAGAGAGAGGCTACCTGAGAGAAAGCACACAGGGGAGAGGAAGATGGGGATGGTCTGTGCACTGGTCATTAGGATATGCCGGGAAGAAAGTGCTCACCAGGATGGGGAGGTGCTGTGAGAACCAGGGCGTGCACACACATGTTTGTGTATTGGGGTTGCACTTAGAGATGGAGCAAGGTTGAGGGGATGTTTATGGAGTACCAGAGACAGAGCAAGGGCCTCTACCTCTGTTATCTCACTTAGACTTCACCTCAAATATACACGTGGCAGGCTTTATTACTCTCATTTGTATGACATGGGCGAATGAAGGCTAAGAAAGGCTACACCGCTTGCCAAAATGGCACAGGGCAAGGATGACAAGGTCAGGATTCCAACCCAACTCAACCTGAATGCAGACCTTCGGCCCGCTCTAGGATTTATCAGACATTTAAAAACATCACAGGGGCGCCTGGGTGGCGCAGTCGGTTAAGCGTCCGACTTCAGCCAGGTCACGATCTCGCGGTCCGGGAGTTCGAGCCCCGCATCAGGCTCTGGGCTGATGGCTCAGAGCCTGGAGCCTGTTTCCAATTCTGTGTCTCCCTCTCTCTCTGCCCCTCCCCCGTTCATGCTCTGTCTCTCTCTGTCCCAAAAAAGAATAAACGTTGAAAAAAAAAAAAAATTAAAAAAAAAAAAAAAAAAAAAAAACATCACAAATGTCAGTGATACTGTCCCATGTCAGGCGATGGATCTGCCCATTGGAGTTTCAGAGGCCTGAAGAGGCTAGGTCATGCCATAGTGACGAGTGACCCCAGCTTGGTGACCTATGAGCTAGTGGTTTATCTTGCAGTCATGCTGCATGTTCATTGTGGTTGGCATCACTCCATGGCCCAGGCTGATGGCACAGCCTCGACCTTGAGAGTTGTGTTGTTTGTAATGTAAGAGCACGGTGAACTCTAAGCTGACTTTTCTGCTTGGAAGTGTCACACATCTCTTCTGCTCATGTTTGTCTGGCAAAAATCAATTTCCATGGCCAAGGCTGCTGCCAGTAGGGCAAGGAAATAAATAGTCCTCCAAGAAGAGCATCAGATGCTTTTGAATATCAGTATGGTTGACCACAGGCAGCTAGCAGGTATCCATGAGGCTTACCACCCCGAGGACAGTTGTGGCCTGGGACATGGCACATGCATGGCTGGTGCCTTGTGGTCTGTACTGGGACAGGAGTATGCAGTAGTGAGATTAGGAGTTGTGTCACTGTGGGGTTACCTAGTCTCCATGACCTTGACTCCTCATTGGTAAAATGAAGGCAATAGTATCTTACTCTCACAGTTGTTGAGGATCAAGGGAGATTATAGACATATGGCTGTACATATCCAGCAGTCAGTACATGTTATATTGTTTCCCTTCCTCCTGAGTCAGAGTTATACTTTCCTCGATTTTCAGATCATATATTAAATTTGGATAAAACCATTGAGAGAAATGATATAATAACGAACCTGAGCTGTGTTCCATTAATTTTTTTTTAAATAAGCACAATGTGAAAATAAGCTCTTATGTTTCTTCACTGCATCTTCCCTTAGTTATACGTCTGCTTATTTGGAATGCTATCAGCCAGACCAAAGTGTTTTCCAACAGAAAAGAATTGAGGATTATATATTTCTTTTGTGCACAGGGTTATTTCACATGTGTTTTAGAGCAGATAGGGCGGAAGAATATTTAAGCTGTTATTGGGTGTGGTTGAAAACTACTGGCCCCAAGCAGAATAGTTATATATCAAAACTTCATTTGAAAATAAGTTAGATGAGGGTTTCCCAATATGGGCTCCACAAAATGCCAAGACCCGTTTACACATATGGTGTGATATAGTAGAGGGTAAACACGGCCATAATTCTTTACTCCTCCCTGTATCATGTCCTTTGCAATGTGACTTTGCAGCTTCTGCCATCAAGAGATGAAATGTATTTTTCCCTGCTTTGAACTTGCACCGACCGGCCTTCTGCTTCGCTTTGTGGTCCCTAGAATGCAGAAGAAGTGATACTGTCCCAGTCTTGAACTTATGTCTCAAGAGGCCTGTCACGCTTCCACGTGCTCTATGGAACACTGTCCAGTCACTGGCACTAGCTTCCTAGGAGATGAGAGATCACATGGAGGAAAGAAAAGTTGTTCCCACTGAGGCCAGCCTAGATCAACCAGCCACCTGCCCACCTGGCAGGTAACCACAGGCCCATGAACAAACTCAAGTGAGATGGGAACCATCCATGTAGGCCTAGCCCAAATTATTGATGTGCAGAATCTCCAGCCAAATCAATTGTTATTATTTAAAAATGATGCTTCAGGGGATGCCTGGATGGGCCTGACTCTTGATTTTGGCTCAGGTCATGATCTTGCGGTTGGTTAGATCAAGCCCTGCATCTGGCCCTGTGCTGACAAGGCAGGGCTGCTTGGGATTCTCTCTCTCCCTCTCTCTCCCTGCCCCCATCTCCCTCTTTCTTTCTCTCAAAATAAATAAATAAATATTTGTCTAAAATGTCACTTTGGTGGGGCGCCTGGGTGGCTCAGTCAGTTAAGCATCCGACTTCAGCTCAGGTCGTGATCTCACGGTTCGTGGGTTTAAGCCCTGCATCAGGCTCTGTGCTGAACTCTTGCTCAGAGCCTGGATCCTGCTTTAGATTCTGTGTCTCTTTCTCTCTCTGCCCCTGCCCACCTTGCACTCTGTCTCTCACTGTCTCTCAAAAATAAGTAAACATTAAAAAAAAATTTTTTTTAATGTCACTTCGGGGCACTAGGATGTCTCAGTCGGTTGAACATCTGACTCTTGATTTTGGCTCAGGTCATGGTCCCAGGGTCATGGAATTGAGCCCCTCTTTGGGCTCTGTGCTGAGCACAGACCTTGCTTAAGATTCTCTTTCTCTCCCTCTGCCCCTCTCCCCTCTCACTCTCTCTCTCTAAAATAAATAAAATGAAAAAATAATTCTTAAAAAAATATACTAAAATTAAAATTAAGAAAATAAAAACGTCACTTCAGGGATGATTTGATATGCATCAAAAATTAACTGGCATTCAAGGGAAGAAGAGTTCCTTGGAGAAGTAAATGGGAAATATTGGATTAAACAAAGCAAAACCTATTTTGTTTCTATAACCCTTTTCGTGGGTTTTTATGCTACCCTATCGTGAGAAGCTCCAGGATGTTTATGATTATATCTTCCATGGAAAAATCGATCTTCCCACCTTTTTCATGTATTAGAATTTCAGGAAATATTTTTGAGATTGTAGATTTGAACAAATATATTGGGTTCATAGAGTGCTTTTAATCTTTTTTATTGAGTTATCAACATTTAAAAATCAGGAATTAGACACTAATATTTGGAAGTGTAAGATCTCTGAGGGAAGATATCATCTGTCATGTACAGTGCTACATCCCTAGTTTCTAAAATCTAGGACATAGTAGTTGCTCAGTAAATACTTAGCAAAATAAAGAGTGAGAGAAAAATGGGGCTGTGAACAAAGGTAAATAAAATCATTGGGGTTTTCTGGGAAGGGCTATATGCCACAGAACAGAATAAGCACCTTGAGTGCAGAACCAAGCTATTTTCAGAACTAGCTTATCAAACTGTTATCTCTGGACCTGAGGTCGGGTCCCGTGCTACGAAGTAGGTGATGTGGACTCAGATTGTACCTAGGGCTGGTTGGTAGCTACTGCCATTAAATCATAAATTGCTAACTGGTGCAGATGTGTGTTATTTTTTTCCAACTTTACTGAAGTATAATTGACAAATATAATTGTAAGACATTTAAAGCATACATTGTGGTGATTTGATATACATATATATGGTAAAAATATTCCCTCCATCTAGTTAATGAACACATCTATCATCTCACATATTTATATATATTTTTCTAGATGTGTGTTATTTGATCTCCAAAATCCTTTTAAACCTTTGGACCTTGTCACAAGTATTTATTTATTTATTTATTTATTTTTTTTTTTTTCAACGTTTATTTATTTTTAAGACAGAGAGAGACAGCATGAACGGGGGAGGGGCAGAGAGAGAGGGAGACACAGAATCGGAAGCAGGCTCCAGGCTCTGAGCCATCAGCCCAGAACCTGACGCGGGGCTCGAACTCAGGACCGCGAGATCGTGACCTGGCTGAAGTCGGACGCTTAACCGACTGCGCCACCCAGGCGCCCCTGTCACAAGTATTTAAACATCAGGAGATGGCCCAGAAGCATGTGGCTTCTCTTGAAACCTCAGAGGATGTGGCACCATCAGACCAGGAGACATTTCTGGCAGTGATGAGCTGGAGGTGAGCAGGAGCTACCTTCTTCGGTCAGGCACACATCTGCTTGCTTGCCACTGTCCTCATCTGTCCTGGTGCACTCTAATGTGTTTTGTTCCTGGCCTCTGCAGGACCACGGCAAATGTGATCCACCCAGGAGCTGCTAAAGTAGCAGGGTGATGATTTGTCTCCAGAAGGGAAGACTGTGCCTGGGTGGGTTAGCTGTCATCAGATCAGCATGGTCTGTCATACCTCAAAGGGGTCTGACATGTTCTGGTTCCCCAGGAGGCTGGTGGAGCCAACCCAAGTGTGGGGCAGCGGGAGAGGCTGAGTGAGGCTCAAAACAACTAGCAGACGTGAGATATTTCCCAGAAACCTACTCCGTACCAACCAAGGAGCTAGGGATATGAAGATGAGTAAGACACACAGAATCCCTCCCTCTAGGACTTCATTCGAGTCTATCTGGAAAGACAGAGCTAATTAGCACAGTTTTTAGAAGCTAAGGTAACTGCAAATAATAGCACACATTTCAGTGACACTCACCACTCACCAGCTCTGTTCTGAGCTCTCCACAGAGGGTAGCACATTTATTTCTTAAAACAACCCTGTGAGGTATGCATTGTTATGTTATTGGGTCCAGAGGGCTGTGATGTTCTTTGGCTTAGTCGTCAGTATTTAAACTGAATCAAGCAGATGAGGAAACTGAGCCACAGAGGAGTGAAGTGACTCACCTATGGCCACACAGCTGGTCAGTCTCAAGGCTGGGACTCAGCCTAGGAGCTTGAGTGGTACAGTGTTTAGAGTCAACCATCCATTCAGCCCAGCTCAGCCAAGACTTCTCAAGAGAGGGGGGGGGTTGCACTTTGAAGGCGAAGGAGTTTGGCAGATGTACTAGTGACTGGAAGCCTTTGCAGGCAAGGATGTGAAACCGAAAGGAATTGAGGATTGGCGCTATCCAACAGTGGAGTCCGCAGCACCGTAGGTAATGTGGTGATCGTTGTAAGTGGCCATTTCTCATGCTGCAGAGCTGATGGTGTGTGGACAGCATGTGATGGGGGGTTCAAGGTGGAGGCCTCTTTCCAACTGTCACTTCGATGAGGATAATTTGAAGCAGAAATAAAGTCACAGGAGACAATGGGAACTTGTATATAAATTCCTGACTCGGAGGAGAGCCCCAGGATTCACTTTCTTTTGCACTGGGGTGGAGAGTCCCAGCATGCCAAGAGGCTCATCCTGGCAGTTCAGTGGAGCTTCTTTCACAGAACCCATGGTTTCTGGATCTATCTGAGGTCATCTGTAAGCTCTCAGCACAGTGTCTAATACAGAGTAAACCCTCAGTCATTGCTCCTTCCTCCTTCTCCTCCATTATTTCTCTTCTTCCTCTTCTTTTCCTTTCCCTCCTCCTTCCTTTTTCTTTGTTCCTCCTGCTTCTCTTCTTCCTCCCTCCCACCCTTCGTTTTCTCCTTATTATCATTTATTCTTAGAATTTAGTAGACATGACCCTGTATCAGACCTCTTTGTGGTTTCTTCTCCGCTCTAAAGAGGGCATGTATCAGTCAGGGTCTCAGCAAGAAACAGATGACATAATCATATTGGGTAAATTGAGGAGTCTTTAAGAAAGGAGCTATTTATAAAGGCTTAGGAAGGGCTGGGGATACCACAAGGGCTATAGCAATGTCCGAACCTAGGAGCAGCAGGTGCCAGTAATGCCTCGAGACTCCAAAGGCCAGCGAGAGCGTATCAGTTGATTTTTTGCTGTGATAACGGACAACCTCAATATCTTAGTGGCTTATAGCAACAAATATGCCTTTCTTGTGCTTATTACCTGAGGGCTGTGAGCTGGCTGTGTTTCTGCTTGACTCTCCTGGGCTCAGCTGCGCTCAGTTGCGCTCAAGTGGGCTTAGCTACACATTCGCTCTCATTGGAGAACCCAGGCCTATGTTAGTCTCTTACTGAGACATGCTGTTCTCATGATGGAGGGCAGAATAAGAAGGGCAGAACCAAACAAGGCAAGAGTGCACAAAATGCTTCTGCTCTGAAGAGAGGGTCACAGCCGCTTACGTGCCATTGACCAAAGCAAGCCAAATGACCAAGTCCAAAATCAGTGGGGTGGGGGTTATAATCTGCCTTGAGAGAGAAAATGGAAATCTGTAAACAAATGATACAAGAGGGAGGGAGTTGTTATTGGAGCTTGGAGACAGAGTTGTGAGGAGAGGTCTCCCTGGCAGGAGCTGCAACTTTGCGTCCAGAGTACAGCCAGCCATGGAGCACAGAGGAGGGATTTGGGGGGAATAAATGCCTCAGGGCCAAGTCCTCCCTCTCTTCAACATCTGGCCAGTTCTCCCTGTGTCTATCCCCACCTGGAAGCCAAAGGCAAGAGAGCTTTTTCTGCAACTTTATAGGTCAGTTTCCTGGGACAGAGACCAGGCTGAAAAATGTTACAGAGTGAAACTGGAGAGGGAAATGGAGGACAGTTTGCTTCCTACTCAAGGGCATTATAAGCTGATTCATAATAGGGATACTAACATCACAGAAAATGTACCACAAGCATTTCTTAAAAAAACCAGTGACTCCTCATTCTTAAATAACTTAGAAGGAATTCCAGGCTGACGGTTCACAAAGTTAAAATGGGGGAAAAATTAAGATGGCAATAAATCTTCCTCGAGACCATGTTATAAATCTAGGGGAAAACCCTTTTGGATGACATAAGGCATAACCTTTAACAGCTAATAGTCTAGAAACTGTTTGCAACTGACCGTTCGGAGGCCCTAAGTGGTTTCCATTCCAACATTGTCATTTATCTTGTGATATTTACTTTACTGTGGTAAGTTGCAATGTTTTTTTCCCCCCTCAGAGAGTCTGTGATAAAATAAACTCACAAGAGCAAGATGAATGCCAACTTATTAACAAGCATCACTTAGAAGGGAATAAAGCTAAACTGGCCCAGCAAGAGATGTAAGAGTTTTGCATCCCTTAACATCAATCTGGAGGAGATGCTCATCTATGCATTTGTGTGTTACAGCCATGTTGATGTAAGGGCTCCAAATTCTGAAATACTCTTGAGCAGGGTAGTGAATGAGGGCAAGGGATCTGTGCAGTGCCCTGCATCTTTCTGTTAACTTCTTTCCCCTCAAATTCTTTCCCACTTCTCCCAGGACATAGTATCATCATGCCCGCCACCCCACCCCTGCCCCCCGCCCCGGTGTCCATATACCTTGGACTCTAGGACCTGGACTTCCCCATCAGTCCTATTTTTTGTGTGTGAGGACAAAACCTAGAGTGTTGAAGCCACTGTTAATTTGGGCTTTCTTCTCACAGGTGGCCATACTAGTCCTAAATGATATAACCTTTCGTTGGTACACTGATGATTTTAACTTATAGCTGGCCTACCCCAAGGTCTTTGTGAGGTCCGTGTGCTAAGTGCTTGGAGAAAGGTCTGACACAGGGTCCTAGGGGCTCAGAAAGGAGCAGATCTTATCTCTTCCTGAGGGGAGTAGAATCTCCTCAAGTTGGGTAGCATACCGATGCTCTAGTTTCAAGGTGAGCTAGTCACTCAGCAATTTGGACTACAAAATGTATGTTGCACTCACTTGGCTCTCTAGGAGGGCCCAGCCCAAAGACACCCCCAACACTACTTGCTGAGGGCTTGGCCACCTCCTAGTTCTCTCTTGGTCAAGGGCAGTGTATGGAAATGTGACTCTTCATCTGAGATATCACTATGCTGGGATGCTAGGAACCCTGTGGTCATAAATGGCTGGACGGGAGCTATGGAATCCAAGATGTTGAAGTCATCAATTGAGATATCCAGCAAATTCATTTGGGAAGTGAGGAAATGACACAACTAGGAAAAGACAGAGCTAGGACAATGATCTGGGTCTCCTACTTACCAGTTTGGTGCTCTTTCATGAATATGGTATCTGATGTTGCCTGGTATGTTAGTCCAGATTCCCCAAGAAGCTGATGCCAAGACAGGATTAAATGTGTAGGAATTCTCTTAGGAGAGATGCCTGTTAGAGAAAATGGGGAGGGAGCTGGAAAACCTGGGGAGAGTTAGCAGACCATGTTGCAAGTCAGACTCCAAGTGAGGGAGAGAGGGAGGGAGGTTGGGTTAAAATGGGTTAAAATGTTACAGACTTCTGTGCAGCCTTAGGAGAGCCTAGCAAGGCTGTTGGTGAGTCTTTGACAGTCAGCCCCCAGAAATATGTTGGCTTTGATGTCCTTGACGGGAAGCAGCCCATGGGAAGTGTGGCCTGACCACAGATGCAACAATGGATTTCAGAGCTGTATCCCTTGGTCAGTTATGGTTCCTGTAGTTAGGGGTCTTAGTCTCATGGCTGCCATAGCTGGCATTGCTCCTCTGCCCACACTTTTACACCTGTAATATAATTTATGTTTGTGTGTATCCCATTCAGTGTTTTTATGGACAATGGACAAGTACAGATAGGTATATTATTTTTGTGAGGACTGGCATGGCTGGGTCTTCTCTTTCTTATAGACCTGACAGGGGACTCTGAGACATGCAGTTCAATCAGCTGAGCTGCCCTTTGGTAGGGAGAAGTCCAGTCACTCAACCTGATAAATACAGCCCTAAATATAAATGATTGGATCAAAGCAATTGCCATATCTTTCTTTTCCACATTTGTCTGGGAGCAACTCAACAGGATTGCTGGTGAAGCTCATTGATGTTCTCTAAAAAATTGTATGAGGTGAGACCTTATGCAAATTCCACCTATAGACATGTAGCTAATTCTTCATCATTGGATTTCCATGTTTCTCTTCTTGTTCCTTTAAGCCAGGGCTGCAAGGCAAATGGAGGACATAAATATGTGTTGTATACTGAGGACTCTGACCCTCATATGTAATCCAGAGAACACAACAGTGCATCTGGAAAGACCTGGAGACTCAAGCTTCTAAGGGGCTGCAAGCATTTATTCTGCTTAGTGACTACTTAGCACTCTCCAAAATCAGAAATCCTGAAGGTTGGGCAGAGTGGTAAGGGTCTTTGGGACTTGTCCGGGTGGAAGCAAAGTGTATAATAGGTGCTGTGCACCTAACTCCCTGTTTTCTCTTCTCTGATGCTGGTGCTCATATTGCCAGAGGAAGGCATTCATTTACTTTAAAATTCAATAAACATTTATAGCATACTATTTATATGGGGCCACAGAGATAGATAGAACATGGTTTTCATCCTCAGGTAGCTCACAGTGTGGAGGGTTGAACGACTCCTAGACAGAGATTTAAATCCAGTGTGACAGGGCACTGTGAGTGTGGTGAGAATAAGAGCCAGTGTGAGAAAAAAAAGTGCTACCAGAAACCAGAGGAAGAACATCTAACTTAACCTGGAAGAAGCATTATTTGGGTCCTATGAAAAAAGGTATAGTCTACCAGTGAAGGATGGAGTGGGAATGGAACTCTCAGCCTTGTGAACAAAAGCACTGTATGTGTAATAAATTATAGGCAGTTTGTGTTGCTAGAGCAATAGCTCTCAAAGTATGGTCCCAAGACCACTCAAGAGTTCCTGAGATCTTTTCAAGGGGGTCAGGATGTCTCATTCTCTCATGGTTTTAATGTCTCATGTCTCATTCTCTCATGCTGTATTAAGTGTGATATTACAACAGATTAAATGCAGAAGCAGGTATGAAAATGTAGATGTCTGTTCTTTAGTCAGACAGGTAAGAGATTTGTAAACATGTAAAACAATGTCACTCTTATCACTAATTTTTTTGTTTGTTTTGAAAAACATAGTTGTTTTTCATAAAATATATCTTATATATTTAACATGTAATGGCCTCATTACTGTTAGTTTAAATCATTAATAAAATGTTTTAAAATTTTCTTGAAGTTCTAATACATAGATATAAGTAGATAAATATAGTAGATATAATCCTCAACATTTTTTTAAAGACGATAAAGTGGTTACATTACATTGCAAAAGGGAAAGACAGAAAGGAGACGAAGACAGAGGCTAGGGCTAGTGAGAAAGCAGGCAAGTGGCTGGGACAGAGTAGTTGACAACTGGTCAGTGTAGGAGCTTAGATAGACACAGAGGCAGAACGAGAAGCTTGAACTGTATTTTAAGTGCAGGGAAGCCACTGGGATTTTTCACACAAGGGAGTGAGATGATCTGAGTTTTGTTTTAAAATATTACTCTGGCTGCTTTGTGGAGAGTGGATCATGGGAAGGCAAGAATGGGAGCAGGGAGACCCATTCTGCTATTTTATTGTAGTCCAGGGAAAAGATAATGGTGGTCTGGATAGAAGAGTAACCAGAGAGGTGGATATAAATTATCCAACTCTTGGCATTTTGGAGAATGTGCCTATGGGTCTACGTGACAAATTGGATGTGTATATGGAAAGGGCAGGGAGGGGAAGAGAAAGGGAGTGATTGGGGATGTCTCTTGGGTTTTTGGATGGATGATACTTCCTTTTACTGAGATGGAGGAGGGGCAGATTTTGGAAGCAGAGCAGGAAATCATGAGCTTTCTTTTGGAAATGCGGAGGTTGGGGTTGCCTGCAAGAGATACAAGCCAAGATCTCATCAGGTAGGCAGTTCCATATACGACTCCATAGCTCAGAGGGGAGGTTGGGGCTAGACTGTAAATTTGGGAGGCGTGGAGATATTGGGGTCATTTAGAGCCCAGACCTGGATGAGATCACCAATGAAGAGACAGTGTAGACAAAGAGGTGAGGCTGTGACAGAGTTGGGTGTGCTGACACTTAGAGTACAGGCAGGCATGTTGAAAACATGCCAGACCATGTGCTAGTGGTTGGCCATGCATCATTTTATTCGACCACTTAGTCTCAATTTGTTCCATAGTATTTTTGGTCATCTGTATGCTTTGCTTCTCAAATCTGACCAAAATTGGATAATCTAGTCCACAAGACTCAAGCAGTAATAACTATTGGCTGAATTGAACAAAGGATGAATGTCTTACGACTGTGAGTCCTCACATAAGAAAGCTGCTTCCTGGCACTTACTGTGAGAAGAAGGACACAAGAGAGGCAGCTGGAGGAGGGAGGGAGGCATCTGACTAAGAAGAAGTCTCCTCACTCTATCTGATAGAAGTGCTTGGCAATGAACCCAGCTCTATGAAGAAAGGAAAGCCAGGGACATTGTTGCTGCCAGGAATATTAGGGACAGGCTGCCTTGTTCTGAAATTTTGGCCGATCTAGTCACTGATCTTATACCAGTGTAGAGAGAAAAGATCACAACAGCATGGTGGCATCCTTTTGGTACAGCCCTAATTGTCATGTGCTGACATCAGTAAGATGTTAGAGAATGGACATTGACACTCAGTTTCTATCTTTTTTAAGAACATACTTCAATGTAGATGGAGAGCTGCTGGTAATAAATACTGGACTTCCCTTCTTCCCTTTCTTATATAGAAACTTCTAAATATTTATGTTTTACATATTTAGCCATTATAACAGGAAGATACATGTGTCCTATGTTTTAGATCAAGGGCTCTCTGAATTCTGTATATTTCCCATTTTAAAAATCCCAACAAATTCTAGACATGTAAGTAGATGACATGGGTTCTAGCCTTTTCTCTCTTACTATCTGATGATCTTGGGCAAGTCATTTAGCCTTATTGAGTCTCAGTTTCTTTTTTTCTTTTTTTTAAACTTTCTTTATTTTGGAGTGGGGAGGGGCAGAGAGAGATGGAGAGAGAGAATTCCAAGCAGGCTCTGCGCTGTCAGAGCAGAGCCCGATCCAGGACTCAATCTCATGACCATGAGATCATGACCTGAGCCGAAATTAAGAGTCGGATGCTTAACTGACTGAGCCACCCAGGCACTCCGGGTTTCAGTTTCTTAGTCAGAAAAAAAAAAAAAAAGTAAGGGACTGAGGAAGCTTGATATAAAGGTTAGTGAATATTCCAGAAGCAGACACCCTGGGAGTGTTCTGTGAAATTTGTATACACAAATGAATAAATAGGGAATATTTATAAAGGATGCAGAAAACCACCTGGAATATTCAGAGATCAGGCTGTTCTGGATCATCAGACAAAATATTCCATCAGTGATTTGGCTTAGGTTGCAAGCTATATGTTGTCTTTATAAACAACAAAGTTAGATGCCCCCAAATCAATTCTTTTAATTGGAATAACAGAGAAATAGCAAATTTTGCAGAAGGGCAGGAGTATGAGTTATTTCTGCAGCCAAATCTTGAATTAGCTAATATTATATTTTCATGTATTCTTTGGGATGCCATATAGTAGGACACATTTGGAACACATATTCAGCAAACATCTACTGAGCACTTACAATGTGCCCCTGTGCTAGGCACTAGAGATAAGAAAGCAGATAGAAGAAGTGGACAATGTCCCTTCCCTCTTAGAGAAAATAGTCTAATGGGAGATACAGACAAGGGAAGATAGTCACAATGCATGTGGGAAGTGCTTTCAGGGAGGAAATACAGAGGAGAGGGCCGAGTACAGATGTGTAGGTGAGCATGTCAAGAAGGTGTCTTAGTCAGCTTGGGCTGCCTAATAAAATACTAGAGCTGGGTGGATTAGACAAAAGGATGTATTTTCTCATAGTTCTGGAAGCAGGAAGTCCCAGATAAAGGTGCTGGCCAATTAGGTTTCTGGTGAGAGCCTTCTATCTGGCTTGTAGAGGGCTGCCTTTTCACTGTGTCCTCACATGGCAGAGAGAGAGAGAGAGAGAGAGAGAGAGAGAGAGAGAGAGAGAGAGAGAGAAGCTCTCTGGTGTCTCTTCTTATACGGGCACTAATCCCAACATGAAGGCCCCATCCTCATGATCTCATCTAAACCTTACTAGCTCCTGAAAGCCCTATATCAAAATGCCATCACATTTCAGCTTAGGGCTTCAACATAGACATTTTGGGGGGCATACAATTCAGTCCATAGCAGAGGCTTCCTGGAAGAAGTGAGGTCTAAACTCATACCTCCTGAAGCAGTTTACTGGGGGAGGGAAGATTGACTTAAGGAGAGATGGAGGCTGGAATCGAGACATGTTCAAGCTGAGCATCCCAGATTACTTACTATTTTCCCACTTCCTGGGTTTTTAAGCAGGATTTTCTCACCACCTGGAGGCTCTCATTCCCCCTGATGACCTTGTACCTGTGTCTCTACACTCTGATCCTAGGCTCTCCCTTCCCCCAAGCAAAGTTCATCTTATTGTCCTGCACACTGTCAAAGCAGACATTGGTGCCTCTCCGGAGAGCTCATTTGTGTCCATCCCATCTCATATTTATATATGTATATATGTTCCTATAAGGAAACGGCTGTAAATATGTGACTATAAGATGGACCCAAGTAAGCAAAGGCAAGGTCTTCTCTTTTTTTTCGTGCCTCCCCAAAAGTGTCTAGCACTGTACCACCATATACTGATCATTTAGCTTTTACTTAGCAACAAACCATCCCCAAAACTTAGTGGCTTAAAACAACAAACCTTTTATTTAGTTCATGTTTCTGTAGGTTATCTGGGTGGTTCCTCTGGTTTAGGCAAGGGCAGATGATCTTTGCTGGGCTCTTTCAAGTATCTGTGGGCAGCAGGCAGGCAGACTGATAGCTGGTGATCTCAGATGGCATCACTCACATGTTGTAAACCATTTGTAAACAGGGACACCTTGATTTTCCTCAGTGTGCCGTCCATGATCTGTCCTCTGATTCCTTGTCAACATTTCGTCCATGAACCCTTGAGGCTAACCATCCTCATTTATCCATTTCCCTCAGAAGGCAGGGACCATGTTGTTTCGCTCAGTGCCATTCGAGTCCTATTGAATGAATGAATGAAGAAACTTTGCGTGCTGCCCAGAATAAGCCACACTTAGTGATGGGGGTAAGATGAAGGATTCTACCATGCCATTTTGAACCTCTGCAGCCCCACTCCTTCTTCAAAGTTCTGTTCAGATGTCATCTCTTTGGAAGCTTTTCATTATTCCTTAGCCAAATTAATCAGACTGTCTTCTGTGTTTTCACAGCACTTTCGATGGACCTTTATTGTAGCATGAGTCATATGATGCTACTTACTATTTATGTGTCTCTTTTGCGACTAAACTGCGAGGTTCTTGAGGTGATGTGATAGGATGGATCTGCTCATAACATGTCATCGGTGTGTCCACATTTTGAATCCTCAGTTCAGCCATTTACCATTGTGTGACTGTATAAAATGGGGTCCACTCAATAACATTTGTTCTACAAATATTTGTAGATTTTCTTCTGTCTGCCAGGCACTGAGCTGACATGGTGGATGAAGTAGAATTTCCATCCTAGGGGATGAAAAAACAGGGAAACACACAACCACATTCTTGCATACATTCTTATGTACTTACACATCTGTGATACGTGATGTGAGAGGGAATAACAGGGACCCACTTACTAGGGTAGCCAGAAAGTCTTCTCCAAGCAGGTGGTTTCTAACTAGAGACTAAGGACAAAGGGAGGCCAACCACATGATCATTGGATGACATGTTCTAAGCAGCAGGAATGGTGAATATGGAGTCCAAGTGAAGGAAAGACCTGAAGGACAGCTAATATGGCTAAAGGCAGGGAGCGAGAGGGAGCATGGAGGGATGTGTCTGGAGACATGGCTGTTTTGTAAATAGCTGTGCCCTCATTATCTGTGTCAGATATAATAGGTGCTTAGTAAAAACTTGCTGGATGAATGAATGAATGAATGAATGAATAATTGAAAGATTGGAATGGGCTATGACAGGGTGAGAATTTCCCATGGTTCTTTTCTTTGTCTTCTTACTTGTGTCCAGCAGACTGTGGCACACAGATCTCTTCTAATGGGCTGGGCAATGTGGAGAACATCCTACAAGTGGGTTTTGTTGGCTCTAGTTACTCCACCCCATTTCTCTGTGCTGGGTGCTTCCTCAGGACAGGGTCCCCACATCATGGGATGCCATCACTCTCACCTCACTAACTGCCAATCTGGGTAGCCTCTCTTGCCCAATAATAGAACCGATGAACTGAAGTCTCTGGGGATCAATTGCCATGTTCCATGAGCAGCAAACCAGCTCCTATTGTCTGACCGCCACTTAAATAAGGCTGTTCCTAATATCTCCCCACAAGCACCCCTCTCTAAGATACAGAATGGAAACAAATATGACAGAATCACCAGAGCTTCACTCAGAACTACATCTGTTTCCCTATGACTAAGGCTTTGTCACTGATCCAAGCTTCTTTGCTGACCCTCTTCCCAGTTAGGGTGAGAGCTCTCCCAGGAGGCTTCTCAGTCCCTTATGCAAATGTCCTGCTGGCAGCCCAGCCCTCCCCCCCCCCCCCACTCCACCGCCCCTGCTGTAGCTCATTAAGTATGTTTATATACCTGTGAATCCCAGAGGTGGACATAGATTAGCCTCAGGCTGGGGCACCCGGTAGGTCTGAAGCTACCTTCTTTTCTTCTCCTCCCTCCTCAAAAGCCTTACTTTTCTCTTCCCTCTCTGAGGAAAAGTCTGGTAAAGGCATTCGCGATCCAGATTATTGATGGAGCATAAAGTTTTACATTTGCCAGAGACCGAGCTGAAATTCGAGAGGATGACTCCTTAAGTGTAGGGAGGGGTTTGAAATCATATAACGGGCATCTCTGCATTGCACCCTCGCTTAAAGCTGTTCTTTCCTGGACTGGTGCTCGGTACTACTGGCAGGGTAGGTGAGGCTGAGACAAAGAGCAGCTGCTGTGCCAGCGGGCAAAACCCAGCGCGTCACTCACCAGCTAACAGGAAGTTGGGTTGCTCTGTCAATTTGTCAGTCACAACAAGACTCGGGCTCTGGAGCCAGGCATACTTGGTGCTGAATCCCATTTGATCATTGACCCGGTCTGGGAACATAGGTCACATTGTCTCCCTGTGTCTTACTTTCCTCATCTGTGAAATGGGTAGAATAATAGTTAAGAGCCCTGATGTCAGAATCAGACTCCATCACTTGCTATCTATATGAACTTTGGCAAGTTATTTTAGCTCCCTCTGCCTCAATTTCCTCGTCAAATGATGAAAACTATTAGTATACCTCCCTTGCCAGGTTGTTGTAAGTATTACATTGGTTGATTCACAAGGGGCACTTAGAACAGTGCCTGGCACATAGTGAACACTGCATGGCTATTTGTTATTATCGTGGATATTATTATTGTTAGTGCCTACCGCATAGGTTGTGTAAGAATCAACGAGACAGAGAGCATGTAGGACCTTGCCTGGCACGGGATGCATTTCAGCTAGTGCTTTTCTTAGGGTAACAACAACACAGTGCTGTGAGCATGTGAGGTGCCTGCACTCAACTCTGTGTGAACTTCTCGAGGTGAAGTTTACAAGTTTAGGAGAGGGAGGGCTCTCAAGCTTGTTTTGCACTTTCACACACTTACTCTAACGACCCAGTTTTATCCAGCATCTTCTGTGAGGAATGTCAAAAGCTTTCAAGCATGTAGGAGCTGCCCTTAATCACTGATAAGGGGAATAAACGAGAGGAATACAGCCGCGCGATATTAGAGCATGGTGGGTTTATGGTGTCACGTTAGGGGTGTTCTGATTTCTCTGCTCTATAAAACACCCCATATAAACTATAAAATAAAATATTTACATTTTTACATACCTAGAAGTACTGGGTGGGTAGAGTGAAGTGACTTGGTAGATTTCCAAATCCATGAGGCTTGGGGGATTCTGGTTTTGCTTCACCTGATGCAAACTGATACTCCATGGATTCTATGGAAAGCACATTTTTCTGCTTAAGTTATTCTTTTTTGGGGGGCTGGAGACCATAGTGGCTGTGGAAGAGCCTGAATAGAGGCTGCTGTGGCATTTTGAATGAATGGTCACCCAAGTTTTTGATAACTGGAGCAGGGGGATATACATATGCATACATACATATATATATATACACACACATATATATATGCACACACACATATATATGTATATATATACATACACACATACACACACATATACATATATATATATATAATTTTTGTTTATATGAAAAGGAATTTTAAAGGCATGCAATCTAAAAATTTCTACTTGCAGCTGGTTAGTTTTCTGAGCCACCACAGAGACAAAGCTAACACCCTGCCAAAGTTTAATCATAAACTGATAGCTGTAACTTGCGGCAAGAAGTGTGGGGGGGAAACCTGATTTAATAAGCGGACAGATAAGTCAAACACCCACAAATGGTAATTTATGGTTGCAAAGGGCAGTGTTTTAAAATCACCCTAGTGAGTTATATGTTTCTGAAAAAGTAACTATGTATCTGAAAAATTATGTTCTTTGGTAATACTTTAGACAATATTTTTTTGGCTGTGTTGCCTCACTAAGGTTATAAATAACATGGTCCCTTCTACTTTTATTTTCCTAGATTAGCTAGTTGCCACCAGCTCCAGTTTCCTGGCTGTAATAGAATTGCATTCTGTTCAGCTGCAAATGCTTCGTCACTCCTCCTCACTGTCACCTCAAGGCACAGATTTCAGCTGCCCTTGCGGGAGCTGAGTGCCTTTGGGGATCCTTTCTTCTGATCCAGTTGCCCTGTTGCTCTTCCATAGCTACTCCACAGGCTGCCATCTTGAAAAGAAAGCAAGATATTTCTTGCTCATTCATTCACTCAGTTATCTGTTTTTCCCAGAAGGCCTTGAAGCTGCAAGCACTTGTGGGTGTGTCCAAAGCAGGCTGCCAGCTGGGGCAGCTTGTATTGCCTTCCCAAGCTGTGCATCTAGGGGAAGCAGAATACACGACCCCAAAGTATGCCCCTTTGGCATGTGGATTCTTTTGAGCTGAAGACAATTCAGGCCCAACAGACTCAGGAAGAGCTGTTTACCTTCCTTCCCCAGTAGTGCCTGGCACACAGTAAGTGCTGCATGACTACTTGCTGTTGTTTTTGATATTATTACTGTTAGTGCCCGCCTCATAGGTCACGTGGGAATGACCTATGAGGGGCTTCCTCAGCACTCCTGCGGAGGCAGCAGCTATCCGTCACTGGGCATCATGGCTGACCTCAGACCTCTGGTGAAGCCCAAGATCGTTAGAAACAGGACCAAGAAGTTCATCTGGCACCAGTCAGACCGCTATGTCAAAATTAAGTGCAACTGGTGGAAACCCAGAGGCACTGACAATAGGGCGCGAAGAAGATTCAAGGGCCAGATCTTGATGCCCAACGTTGGTTACGGGAGCAACAAGAAAACAAAGCACATGCTGCCCAGTGGCTTCCGAAAAGTTCCTAGTCCACAAGGTCAAGGAGCTTGAAGTACTGCTGACGTGCAACAGATCTTACTGTGTGGATGGTGCTCACAGTGTCCCCTCCAGGAACCGCAAAGCCGTTGTGGAACGAGCAGCCCAGCTGGCCCTCAGAGTCACCAATGCCAACGCCAGGCTGCGCAGCAAGGAAAACGAATAGACAGCTTATGTGCACATTGTATTTGTGTTAATAAAACCATAAAACTACAAAAAAAGGAAAAGCATGCAAGGAGCTTAACTGTCTTGAAGGAATTTAGATACGGGAACTGCACCAGGAGAGAGCTAATGCCAAAGTAACTTTTTACCATAAAGACTTATCTTCATGGCACCACAAACATTTGTCTATCAAACATTTGCTCTTCTCATCTTCCTATGAATTATCTTCCTCCCCTTTGGCACCTCACACCTCTGCCCCTTTCTCCTGGGCTCAGGATGGCATATAAGTCTCAACTGCCTGACTGTCTTTGGGGCTCCTGCATATATGAAATTTGTTTTTCTCCTATTAATCTGTCTTATGTCAACTTAATACTAGACCAGTCAAGGAAACTAGAAGGGAAAAAGGGAAAAGTTCTCCTCTCCTACAAGCATCTACCTGGAAGAAAGGGCACCTCTGTCTAATATACACAGAGGAACTTCATCAGCTACTGAAGGGCTTGGTTAGGAGCACCGAGAGCCCATGGGAGAGGCTTTGTCTCAGGGAACATTTGTGTCTCACTGCCATTTAGCCATCAAACACCCTGGAAATGGGATTTGGGGCCTGAGGAGTTTTCTGCATTTTCTCACATTAGTTTGGCCAAGCAGGGGTTCTTAAGAACAATGATAGCAGCATCAGTGAGGACAACAGTAAACCGTGGCCGATTGTATTTTCCAAAATTGATTGCAGGCATATCTTCATTCTGCATGTTCTTCTAAAATGTGAGCTTGCTACTCCTGATCACAAGTGGAGTCCATTTCTATACTCCCTTGAGCCCCATTAGTGCTTTGACCAATAGAATGTGGTGGAAGTGACCCTGGCATTTCCATAGCCCTTTTCATGTCCTGGTAGCCTCCACTCTCAGAGACCAGCTGCCATGAACACTGGGAGACTCCTCTGTGACCACCAGGTCGTGAGAAACCCATGTGGGGAGACCAGGGAGGAAGGCATCTATGTGAAGGAGCCGTCTCAGAGAGGTAGCCCTGGTGAGCCGTCAGATGACCCCAGGCCCAGCTGTCCTTTGGGTGCATCCACACAGAAACCTCCAAACTAGATGGGCCCAAACATGGCCAGTCAACCCACAGAAATATGAGGGAGAAGACACTGCTATTTTAAACCACTAAGTTTTGGGGCATCTTGTTGTGTAGCAATGATACCCAAAACACCCTTCCCGCCTTCTGCCGCTTGCTTTGAAAACATAATTCCATTTTTTTTGAACTGAATACTCTTTTGCTTCTTGCAACTTCATTGCCAGGAACTAGAACCATGGAGAAAATGAAGAATATAGGATGTGATAGAAATCTCATTGTAAAGATTCCTGGTCAGCACTGTCCACATTTCTCATGAGCTGGGTTTTGGTTTGTATTTCCTCCCTTCTCATGTTGCCTTGTTTCTACCTGTCCTGCTCTTTGACATAAGATACATGAAAAAGGGGGCACTTGAGTTGACTCAGTCATCGGTTAAGCATCTGACTCCGGATTTTGGTTTGGGTCATGATCTTGCAGTTTTGTGGCTTAGAGCTCCACATCGGGTTCCACGCTGAGAGTGTGGAACTTTCCTGGGATTCTCTCTCTTTGTGTCTTTCTCTCTGCCCCTCTTCGGTGCTCTCTCTCTCAAGTAAATAAATAACCTTAAAAAAGAGAGAGAGAGAAAGATAAAGGAGAATATATGAACTCCATTCATTCATGTTTTTATTTTAGTCATTGGTCATGGAGGTGACAGTTACTGAGAGCCCAGGACTCCTGTCTATGGTGGGGGATGCGGGGGGATGGTGTCAAAGAAAAGAAAGCAGCTTCCTTGTCCCTGTGAGACTTATCACTAGTCAGGGAGACATGCATAGGAACAGTGAATGACACCATACAGTAATGCCACAGGAAATCTATCAATGAAGTACTTCAGAGAAAAGGAATTTCTACCCCCCTCTCTCAAGGCCACAAGCAAGAGAAAACTTGAGGGACTTAACTGGGCTGAGTCGGCAATGCTACACTCTGTGCCTGGGATGCCCTCTCTGAGGAAGGAGCCCTGCTTTGTGGTCATGAAGATGGTCAACGAGTGGCTGGCCACGGTTAGCTCTTTGCAATGCTGAACTGCTGACTGACTTCCACTTTGACCATTTGAAAGTACTCTCTTTCCTACTCCACCCAAACACTTCCAGGCTCGGGCTCCAGTCGCACTGAATGGTCTGACTTACTTGCTTTTCCCTGCCTTGTATTGTTCACTATTTCATATGTACACATTTGACTTCTTTAGGGAGGCTGGATGTTTTTTGAAGGTCTTCTTTTTCTCGTTTACTCCTGCTATGGGTAGGGCACTTAGAACTCAGTAAGCATTTCACAGTTGATTGGTTGGAACTGGATTGGCTGGATCACGAAAAACTTAGAAGTAAAGTGTTCAGATACTGAAAGCCTTAGAGGTATTAAGTCATTTGCAGAACTCTTAGCACATGTCATGCATGGAGCTGAGCACTTTCCAGTCCCTGACTTATTACAACTCGGTAAGGTAGGTAACATTATTCTTATGTTGTAGCTGAGGAAACTGAATGTTAGAGAGTAAGTTACCCTAGTCAAGATCATATGGTGAGTGAAGCCTGCGTTTCAGATCCACGGCACTTGAATTCTGAAGTTTACGCCTCTACCATGATGCCCCATTGTCTTACCTTTGGAGTCCAATGTGCCAGTCAAGTGGGGCTGTCCGTCAAATGGAGTGCAGTTTTTATGTGTCTGGTTTCCCAATTTCCCCATACTTTCCAATTCTAAAGCTAATATACTTGGGTTTAAATTTAGCAATCTCTCATTTCCAGCCTCTAACTTAGTTTGGATATCATATCCAAAAAGTTGGATCCAATGTGTATATTTCTTGTGGAAGCAAAAAAGTGCAAACCTTCCAGCATCTGTTACTTATAATTGCTCTGCATTAAATTACCATTTTGGATTTAAATTTGAAAAAAAGTACATTTCAATACCAAGACTTTGATGTGGAAATGAACAAGGGTGGGAAGTAACTGATACCCCCCATATTTTTAATAGAGGAGATGTATAAGAAAATCCAAAGTCAAGGGAAGGTTCCCTGGTTCTTGTTCTTAGTCTTTGGAGGAGATTGTGGAATGTCATACTTGTGCTGGTGTTGAGGACCAGAACTTACAACACGCATCCTGAAATCTCGACTGGTTAGCCTTGAAATGTTACCTCAAGCTCTTCCCAATTCCCGTTCTGTCTACAGTGGTTGTAGGTCCTTCTCTACTACATCCAGCTCAGCTCCTGGTTGGGAGATCCACATGGAAGCCAATACCATGCACCATCAGCATCCTGTAATCAGCACGTCTATCCTTATAAATCCAGTGAACGTGGCAGGGGTCAGGGGAACTCATAGAAATCAATAAGAAAAAAACTAGTTGGATAGAAAGGGAATAAAAGATGCAAATAGGATATAATCATTTGCTAGGGCTGCCATAACAAACCACCACAGACCTCGTGGCTTAAACAGCAGAAATTTATTGCTCATAGTTCAGGAGGCTGGGAAGTCCAGGGTCAAGGTGCCTGCAGGGGTGGTTTAATTCTGAGGCCTCTTCTCTTGGCTTGCAGGTGGCTACACGTCTTGCTGTGTGTTCTTTCTACCTCTTCTTTGCATGAGTGCAGGGAGAGAGAGAGACCCATCTTTCTAGTCTCTCTTATAAAGACACTAATCCTGTTGGACCAGGGCTCCACCCTTATGACCTCATGTAACCTTAATTATTCCTTTAGAGGCCTCAGCTCAAATTCAGCCACACTCAGGATTAATGCTTCAACATATGAATTCTAGGGGGACACAAACATTCAGTCCATAACACAGGGCATTCACAGAAACAGTAATACAAATAATCAGTACACAGGCACTATTATGTTTTTAACAACATTAATGATAATTAATTTGGAGATTATTGTATCCTAAATGTTGTTCTAAACATTTGGCATCTCTTCACTCATGATATACTTTTAAGACCTCTATGACGATGTAGGTTCTATTATTACCTTATTTGGCAGAAGAGGAACCTGATGTATAGACAAGCTAAGCAACTTTGCCAGGGTCACACAGCTCGGGAATGGCAGCACCAGAATTCAAGCTCAGGAGCTGGCCTCTGAGTCTGAGCTCTAAGATGCTCAGGCTGTTCATAGGTACAAACCAGAATGATACACTAATTTTTAGCCATTGGAATGATAAAAATTTGAAAGCTTGATATATTGATACATCTATTGTTGGCAAGAGAAAATGACATCTGTACACACCTTGGGTGGAAGTGGAAACTTTTGAAAGGTAATTTGACAGTAAGTATTAAAATTAAGTATGTGTGCATTTGTACATTGAGCCAGCAAATCAACTTCTGGAAATTTGCTTTATAGATATGCTTACAAAATTATGCCAAGAGAGTGCAAGGATATTCACTGCAGCTTTGGTGTGAGTTAGTCAAAAACCTGGAGTCCATGTAAATGTCAACCAATAGGGCAGGGTTTAAAGAAATCGTGATGATTTGATGGAATGTGGATGTGGGAGCACTGATACGGACATATCGCAAACATATACTGGTATGTTCTATTCGTTTGTTAAGGCTGCCATAACAAGATACTGCACACTGGGGGGTGGAAACAACAGAAATCAATGTCCTCACAGTTCTGGAGCCTGGAAGTCCTAGAGACCTCTCCTTTACTTGCAGATGGCCACCCTTTGGCTGCCTCTTCACATGGTATCCCTGTGCGTGTGTGCCCCTGGTGTCCTTCGCACATCTTAATTCTCTCTTCTGATAAGGACAGCAGTCACATTGGATTAGGGGCAACACTAAGGCCTCTTTTTACCTTAATTACCTCTTTAAAGGCCATTACCTCCAAATACAGTCACATTCTTTTTTGTTTCTCTCTCTCTCTTTTTAATAAGTTTTTTGTGTGCGTGTTTTTTTTATGTCTATTTATTGTGAGAGAAAGAGAGAGAGACACACACAGTGCAGGCAGGGGAGGGGCAGAGAGAGAGAGATACAGAGAGACAGAGAGAATCCGAAGGAAGCTTCAGGATCTGAGCTGTCAGCACAGAGCCCGATGTGGGGCTTGAGACCACGAACTGTGAGATCATGACCTGAATTGGAGTCGGATACTTAACTGACTGAACCACTCTGGTGACCCTCCAAATACAGTCACCTTCTGAGGTACTAGGAGTTGGGGCTTCAACATAGGAGTTTTAGGGGACATAATTCACCCATAACATACGTGGAAAAGATAGATAATCTTACAAATAGTATATTGTCTTATGTGTAATTTGGAAAGCTACATAAGGCTGGTATATGCATTGACAATTTTTTCTGTAAAGCTCTGCAAGAAACTCTGAAGCAGACTTACTTTGGGGGTAAAAAACTAGATGAGCTTGGAGTGTGGTTGAGGGTAAACACCTGTTTTACTTTTCTATCTTTCTATGTTTAATATTCTGACCCTGTGGAAGCATTGCTTTATTTTATTGTTCAAATCTCAGCAAGGGCTACCTACATAGAGGGATTGATTATGCAACATTTTTGCCTTTAATTTTTGTTGAAGAACTTAATAGATATTATTAAAATTAAAAAATATATACTCTTAAAAAGGAACAAGAAAATTGAGAGGAAATGGACCGCTTAGATGTGGAGAGATTACTGGTTTATGCTTAACTTTGTTTTCAGTATGATGTGATATATTGATGGTCTTTGAAAAGAACTTCTATACTGTTTTATAACCCATGGTCCCATCCCATTTTTCTGGTGTTATTTCAATTTATAAATTTTTCTTGAAGGTTAACCTATATTAGGAAAGCATTGTGTCTTCTCTTCCCTGGAAATGGTCCAACAAGAAAAAAAAAAAAAAGACATTACTATCAACTTTTGACTATCTCAATTCTATTGATCTGCTTTAGGGATTAAGCACAGCAAATTATTAATCACTGCCCACCTTCTGTTACCAGCAGGCTCCTGGGTCACCTTCTCAGATCATCAGTGTGTTCATTAAATGTCAAAGAATTTTAACATTTGTTCAAAAGAAATGAGATCAGGAGGGAAATCTTTTACACAACCGTTCTGCAAAGCAAAATCTCGAAATCTTGCTTGCTTCTGGGTATGGATATGCCACTACTTCCTTCTAATAGCAAAGAGCCTTTGAATTGAAATATTTTAACAGATTTGACCCATGGGGAAAGGCAAAGAGGAAATTACTTTTATTGAGGGCCCACCATGTATTGAATACATATGTTCTCTCATTTGACCTTCATGGCTACCCTGTGAAATGAGTATTATTACTTCCCATTTACTGATGAGGGAATAGAATCAGAAGGTTCAGGAAGAATTTCAAACTCTGGCGCCTGGGGTATGGATGGAACCAAGATCCATCACCCGGTCTTTGCATCTGGAAGCATGTGTCCAGCCTCGCCTCTGCCTCTGTTCACAACAAGGGCGCTGCAGGGCCCTCTGGCTTCGGGGATTGCTGAGACGGAGCAGGACAGCAGGTCCAAGGCCTGGGTTTCCCTTGGAAACAGGACAATGGAAGAATCTTCCCTCCAGGGGAGTGTCACCAGGGGAGACACTGGTTCGATAGTAAAGCAATGCTGCTGGAGGGGTTTCCACTAATTCCTTCCTTTTACACAGGGGGAAAATGAGGCCCAGAAAGGTTAAGTGAATTTTACTCTTATTTCTTATATTCCCAATTTCTTCTTTCTTGTTGCCTTTTGTAGATTTGAAGAACAAAGTAGCAAGTTCTGCAGTGCAGGGAGATGGTTTGCCAGAGGATTCTCTGTGGGCTGTGTGGCCTCATTCCTTTTTATTAGCCCACTGCCTAGATGTACTTGAGCTTTATCCTGTGTTTTCCTTTCAAGGTTTCATTAAGAAAGAAACTTTGGAAATCCTCACTTATTTCATTATATATGTTTTCATGGTAGAAAAATAAAAATACACAAAAATATCTGAGGTGCCTGGGTGGCTTAGCTGGTTGAGCTTCTGACTCTTGATTTCTGCTCAGGTCATGATCCGGGGGTCATGGGATTGAGTCTCGGATTGGGCTGTGTGCTGAGTGTGGATCCTGCTTAAGATTCTCTCTCTCTGTCTGTCTTTCTTTCTCTTTCTGTCTACCTCTCTTTCCTTCTCCCTACCTCCCTCTGCCCCTCTCCCCCATTCACATGTGCTCACCTGTTCTCTAAAATAAAATTAAAAAAGAAAAAAGAAAAACATACAAAAATATTTAAAAAATGAAATTCCACATAATTTCTTACTCCACAAATCAAAATTTGGGGTATAACCTTTCAAATACTTTACCATAATATAAATGAATGTACCCCATGCCTAACTATACTGAAGTCTGAGGCAAAACAAACAAACAAACAAACAATATTGATCTTTTCTTTATTTAAAATGTTGGTGTTTTGTTCATCATGGATTTTTTTTGCATTACTTTGATTTTTCAAACATTACATTGAAATATTATCTGTGTTAGTTACTGAATTTTTTGGTGTCCCTTAAATTTTGTTCCTGAGATGAATTCTGTTCTATGTCATTGTCTCATGCTTGCGCTGGCCTGGGAATACACACATTACTATTAAAATAAGTTTTATTTTCAGCTTATTTTACAACATTAAAAAAACCATACTATAATGAGATTTTATACTTCTATAGCACTTACTATATAATTCTATAGAATCACTATTCTTTGTACTCTATGTGTTAACTCAATTCTTGTAACAGCCCAGTGAGGTAGGTACTGTTTATATTATTTCCACTTTGTAGATGGACAAACTGAGGCATGCAGAGTGAAAGTGCCCAAGGTCACATGGTTAGTGAGGGGCAGAGCTGGGATTTGAACTTAATAGTGGGGTTCCTAGAGTGTGTGCTCTAACCTGCAATGAACTCTGTCTCTCCTCGAGCACAATATCCTGTTACCTACATTTTTTTTAACTCTATCATGGGAATCTTTCAATTCAATACGGAAGACTCTACCCATCTTTAGATTCCCAATATAAATGGAAATTTATAGGTAAAAAACCCAAACATCTCTCAAGAGCACCTTGACAACCCCCTCTCCTGTAGCCAGTGGCATTGCCTCCGCCCCTGCCCTTTGCCTATCAAGACTGTTTCTCTCAAGTGGACTTTTGACCATTTCAACTATAGCTTCTCTTTTGTGCCAGTGTTCTTATTTTGAAGATAATTGACTTGAGCCAGCAATCTGGCTGCTGTGTATGCAGAGCAAGCCACCTCTTCACAAGCTTAGGGGAAACATTTGGAGCACAGATTGCAAAGCACCTGAATTTGAAATGTTTATTTCTTGGCTGGCTTTTATTTTCTTCCAACTATCAAAGGAACTCTGGCTGAAGTTGACGCATTAATCACTTGTCTAATTTCATTTCTTAAAACCTAGTTATTTTTAAATGATAAGTAACATGATTTACTGCCCTTTTTGATTTAGAAACCTGTTCAAAATGCAGAGTGGTGTCTGTCTCTTTGTTCACAGAGTCTTGGGATGCTTTTTCTTTTTCTTTTTGGGATAATTAAATGCTTATGATTCTTTCATCGAAAATGCATGTTCATTATTGATATAGTTCATGCACTCCGGACCATTTAATTTAGGTATTGGTTATTTCTAGTAAAATGCAATATGGTTGGCATCCCTAGATAAGTGGGCTAGGAGAAATACCCTGACCCATTGTGATTATTTTGCAATATGGTACCTTTCCATTTGTGGGTAGTTAGCAAATCCTGCTAACAAGGTCACTAATTCAATCCCTAGATGGCTCAGTTCCAAGGCCAAAGTCTGTGCTCTGATTTTGTGATGTGGAACATTGATCACAGAGTGTGTGTGTGTGTGTGTGTGTGTGTGTGTGTGTGTGGCAATGGGGTAAGAACAGTCTGAGTAGTTTATGTGTATCACTGAGGGTGGTTGGTGGGGAGGTAGTGGGTAAGTTAGGTGGTGTTATGGGCTGAATTATGTACCCCCAAATTATATGTTGACATCTTAACCCCTAGACTCCCAGAATGTGACTATATTTTGAGAGGGTCTTTAAAAACTGTCATTGAATTAAAATGAGGAGACCACAACTGGTCTTCTCCTGAGAAGATATCAGAGGACAGCCACACACAGATAGGGACTATGTGAAGACACAGGGAGAGACGACCATCCACAAGCTGGGGGCCTCAGAAGAAACCAACCTTGACTCAGACTTCTAGTTTCCAGAATTGTGAGAAAATGAATTTCTGTGATTTAAGCCAGCCAGTCTGTGGTACTTTGTTATGGAGGTCCTAGGAATCTAATTCAGGTGGAAAGTGGATAAAACAGAGTGGACTTTTGAAATGAATTACATACATTTTTGGTAAGCTGGGCAAGTTAAAGATCTCATTAATTTTACTGTCCCTGGTAATTTTTGTACCTGGAAATAGATTTCCTGCTCTTGAATTGTTGTGATTCTCCATGTTATAATGAAATAGCTTTAGTAGCCAAAATGGACTAAGTGTACTAAGTGGTTGGAAATTCCAATGAATCACCTCTGAAGAATGGGCCGTGGAGGACTAAGGAGCACAGCTATCCTGAGGCAACTGTTGAAAGACAGGGTGCCACTTCCCTTTGAATGGAGGGGAAGGAAACCATTGCTCTCATGTGACCAGCATTGTGCTGTGAGCTTTACATACCTGGTGTCCTTTCATTTTTGCCACAAACTTGCCATGTATTATATTATCCCTATTTTACAGACAAGAGCATGGAGGACATGCCAATTATAAGAACTTGTGGCTCAAATAGGTCTGCCTACATGCAAACTCCATATTGTTTTTATTACACTGTGATGCCTCTAATTTCTTTTCTTTTCTTTTCTTTTCTTTTCTTTTCTTTTCTTTTCTTTTCTTTTCTTTTCTTTTCCTTTCTTTGTTTAATTCTTTCTTTCTTTCTTTTCTTTCTTTTTTAAAAAAATATTACTGCTTTGGTTCCTATGATGGCTAATTTCATATGCCAACTTGGCTTGGTTATAACATCTACTTATTCAGTCAAATAAGAAGTTATTTGCCTGGTTGTTTAGCCAGTCTAGAAATTGCTGTGCAAGTGCTTTTTAGATATGATTAACATTTATAATCAATAGACTTTGAGTAAAACAAAGATTACTCTATAATTGGATGGGCCTCATTCAATTAGTTGAAAGCCTTGGAGCAAAGATTGAGAAGGAAAAGTTCTGCCTCAAGACGGCAGTATCAACTTTTACCTCAATTTCCACCTTGCTGGCCTGCCTTACAGATTTTGGCTTTGTCAGCCCCACAGTTGTGTGAGCCAATTCCTTAAATCTCATTCTCTTTGTATATGTCCTATTGGTTTTGTTTCTCAGGAGAACCCTGGCTAATACAGTCTTTAATTAAATTTGAGTCTTCAGCTTGGAAGGTAGGAAGTCTCTCAGTTGTCTCAGAGTAAGTTACTTGCTGTACCAAACAATCTCCAAATCTCAGTGGGTTGACACAATAAAAATTTTATTTCCTCCATATCTTGATCCAACAGAGTATTGGGAGGTTGGTCCTTTCCATGGTGATTAGGGAACTGGGCTTCTAGTCAGTTTTTCTGCCAACTTCCAGGGTTTCTGATGTCCATCCCCAATCCTCTGCTCTGGCTGGGAGAGGAGGGAAGTGAGTGGGTTAGAGGTCAGCCTGTGGGGCACACTTTTCTCCTATATTCCACTGTTCATAGCTGCAAGGACACTGGGTGTGTAGTCTTCCTGGAAAAGTCCAGAAAGGAGAGGAGAAGCACATGTATTGGAGAGCACTGACTTTCTCAGTTACAGCCTTATAGCTGTCAACATGGCTTATCATGTCAACATGATAAGGGGAGTGGTAGGAAAAAAATCAGCAGAATAAATGGATGTTGTTTTTGAATGGAAACACAAAATGTTTCTATATGTTTATTTTTAAAGTTAATTCATGGATCTTAATTTTAATGTATAGATACACAATTCCAATAAAAATAATTCTAGGATTCTTGCCCTAGAATTTACCAAACTTTTCCCAAAAACTAATCTGGAAAAATAATGGTACATACAACCAGAGACAGCTTTGAGCAAGAAGATCGGGTAAGGTGGGGAATCTGTTTCCATTAGATATTAGACAAGGCTATAAAATAATACCTTGCAACTGAGATACCATTTAATATCAACTGATAATGGCCAGTGCTGGTGACCTGCTAGAAAAATGAATAAGCTCAGATGGGGTTGGTGGTATTGTTCTTCGGTACAACTCTTTCAGAAAGCAGTGTAAGGAGACCTCTCTCTACATATATGTATCAGGAACCATAAAAACATTCCTACTCCTTGACCCAGAAATATTGACCCTAGGACTTTATTTCAAGGAAAGAACTCAGCTTAAAAAAAAAAAAAAGTATTTGTAAGGATATATTCATTATATTAAGTCTCAATAGGAAAAATAAAATCGGTGCTAAGTTTGCAAATACCTAGTAATTATCTTTAATAAGAGTCCTCCTCTTTTTATAAATACCCAATGTCTCACCAGCCACTGGTAGGGTAAGAACTGAAAAATAGAATTTTGCTTTAAATTGGCGAGGAAGAGCTGAGGCAGAACATGGATGTAACTGAATATCTGCTCACCGCTGTGGAATCATATCATCTTTGTAGATCTAACCATGCTTCTTTCTCTCTTCCTACTCTTAAAGCACACTATGGTCATTATTAAGGCAATTTTCCTAACTCTTAAAAAGCTTTAATCCTGCTTGCCTTTGGAGATTCTCTGGGGGAACAGAAAAAAGGAAAGATTAAAGTAAAACCCAGCCTCAATAATGTTTGCCGCTGGCAAACAAAGGTGCCCCAAGACGGAAACCAGGTGAGGATTTGATAAATTTACGCTGTGATTTGTGTATATGCATAAGACTCTGACAGGGAAAGAATAGTCTGGCTTCTTCTTGTAAGTCACGGACATCTTTGTTGGTTTACCCTTTGGCCTAGGATGTTTGAGGTAGAATTCTTGGGCCCTTTTGCTGGGAGGAATAAGGCTCTGGGCCCCATTCTGTCCTCCTCCTCATTTTTTGATTGAGCAGAAGTTAGTGTGTAGAAGGTAGCGGGGGAGGATTCCAAGTGCATTTGGATATCTCTTTGTCTGTGGGATATCTGTGCTAGTAAATCCACTGGGTGCTACTAGCTGAGCGAAAGGAGCAGAAGGTAGGGTGGGACAGCCCACCTGTTGTCTTTGTCTTGCTGATGAATGCAAGCCTTCCCTAGAGGCATCTGTCTTTTCTTCAGCCCTCTCCAGAGCTACTGCTGGAAAACAAACCCCTCAAATCTCCTAAGCTTCTTTGAGGAGTCAACCCAGCTATCTAATCTATTTTTTTTTTAAGGTCTTTGGGTAGAAGACACAAGTGGGAACAGATTTACCAAGAGAAATGGCAATAGAGACAGAAATCATAAGAACAAACAATAATTACAGGATTGCCAAAGACACAGTAACAACTCTTTCCCAACGCCTCCCACTGTCCTGGCCACACTCCCTGATTCCTGGGCCCTGAGGCCCGGGCTCATGACTACTGCGGTCCCTGCAACTAAGTACTGGGCCTGCTCCCTGGTGGTTCCAAGGGCCTAGCCTGAAGTCCTGGGCATGCACCCCCACGGTGGTGGTGGGAACTTTAAATAAACACAGCCCAGGGGAAGAAGGAGGAGAATAAGAAGCCTGTGTTCTCACACAGCACACAACAAGTCTCCTTGTGGCTCTAGCACAGGGAGCTCCCCTTCCAGCTGTCCCAAACATTTTCTCTTCCAAGAAAGCACTTTACAAATGATACTTCAGACAACAGGAACAGTTTTGAGTCACCAACCACATAGCAAGCTAGAGGTTTGGGAAAGTCTCTCAGTGCTGGGTCAAGGCAGGCAGCAACTTAGTGGCTGGAACATGGTGTTCCTGTGGTCTCCAGGTGTGATCCAGATGCTGGCTTTCCTCTTCTTAGGGTAGTGCTAGTGTGGGCAGTGGGTCCTGGCTGCTCAGGCAGCCGGGGATCTGTGTGGATTTCTTAGCTTTGCAGGTTAGCTGGACATTCTTTGTTCTCTCTCATCCTCTCTCCCATTTTTAATCTCGCTCTTTCTCTCTCTCTCCCCTTCCATATTATTTTCATTAATTGAGCATTTACTATGCACGGAATTCTGTGCTGGACATTTAGGAGGCTGCAAAGAAGTAAAAGGCATACTTTCACCCTCCAAGTAGCTGAGAGCCTGGTTTTGGAGACTGTAACTTGAGCTAGGAGTAGAGTACTTGGTTCCAGAACTTCTCTGTGATAGATCAGTGGTATTGGTATGACCTTGGGCAAGTCACTGAACATTTTTTTTTAGTTCAGTTTCCCCATCTGTGAAATAAGGGGTCATACGAGGTTATCCCATTATTTTCTAAACTGTTGAGTTTTTATAGTGTCAAATAAGTAATTTGTTCACTTCATGGAGGAAAGTGGCATTGCAGAGTTCTTAGAGAAAGCTTTATAGAAGAGATGGGACTTGAGTCCCAAAGGACGCATAGGGCATACTAGCAAGGAGAAAATGACCTGCAAATCCAAGGGACTAGAGCTATTTGGGAAGAAGAAGCCATGAGGAAGTTCTGGGCTAGGATGGATGTGGGAGGAATTGAAAAGAAGGAGCAGATGAGGCAAATGTAAAAAATAGATCTTGGATATAGGGAAATGAGAGAGAAAAACCACTGAGTATCTTCTTGATTTTAAACACAAACGATTTCAAACCAGAAGACAATAAAGTGAGTTTGTCTAATGGGGGAGATGCTGAGTTCCGTTTCAGATATGTTGAATTTGAGATGGGGCTAGGATGTCCATTGGAAATGTCTGGGGTGCAGTTGAAAGTGTGTAACCAACCTTTAGTTAAAGGTCATGAGTGACCTTCAAAGATTGGGGAATTTTTTGGTGAGAGGTTTGTGCCGAAGTGATGAGCCTGGATGAGAGCTCTGACAAAATATGAGAAAAGAGCCAGCAGAGGGTGAAAGGATGAGATGTGGGGACTCCCCACCATTCAAAGAGAAGCCAGCAAAGGAGACAGAGGAACAATCAGAGACAGAAGGAGAGCTAGGGCAGCAAGGAGGGAGACAGTTTCCAGGCAGGTGGGTGTCCAAGACTTGAAGGACACCTGAGAAAATGCTGCCGGGATGGCAAACAGATGGTCACTGTCGAGCTTTCCTGATTTTGTTATTGGTTCTTCTCTCTCATGGAAATGTCAAATGGGACATTTAGGGAAGTTTGGTGGAATTTGTTTCTCTAAGGATCTTTTTGCTCGTTCATTTATTTTTAAGAGAAAACCTGGAGGAAATTGAGTTGGAGTATAAGAAATCCTTATTTTAAAATATTAATGCTAAAATAAATAAATAAATAAATAAATAAATAAATAAATAAATATCAGTGCTAGATTTATAATTAATTTAGTGCAGTGACTACTTCATTCCTCAAACATTAATATCTAAGTTGAGACTGAAATGTGTAAAGTATCTTAACATTTTGGGAGAGGGCATGTCACAGTATGATCCTTCTCCCCTGAAAAAATACACAAAATAAGATATTATTCTTCTCTTCAGAAAAATATACAAAATAAAGTATGATCATTCTCAGAAAAATATATAAAAATTAACATACAAATTTAGGTGCAGTTTCCCTAAAACCCCTATGGGGTCATGTACCCAAGTGAAGAACTCTCACATATGGTCCAGCTCCTGATGTTATGTAACCTCTCTGTGCCCATTTTTCTTATTTGTAAAATAAAGACAATCGTTTGTATAATGAAGATTAAATGAGCAAACACACAGGGCTCAGAATAAAACATAACACATGGTGAGCACTTGATGATTATCTCTTATGGTTATGATTCTTATTATATGACATTTCCTCAACTAAATGACTCTTCTCTGGACAAAGCCCTTTTTCCCTAAAGCATTCACTTACTCAAACACTCATTCACATATTCACTCATTCATTCACTCATTCACTCACTCATTTCCTTTCTTTCTCACTTTCTATTAACTTGTCCGAGGGTCTAGAGAATTAAAGAAGACTCAAGCTGCAAACCTCATCATCAGTGACCTGTAAACAGACATTTAGTTTCCCCCCAAATTTCAAAGTTGAGGTTTCAAGTAAGAAAAGAGCAAAGAAATAAGTTGGGAGCAAACACAGTGTGTCTACCGATAAAATTTGAGAAGAAGATGAGTTTGATGTGTGCGGAGTGTAAGGTGTTTGGAATCCACTGGTTTGGAGTTGATGAGAGTGGAATTAAATCTTTGTGAGATGGAATGGTAGCATCACCCTCTGCCATTGTTAAAATTTGGGTTTATTTAAAAAAGCAATAATACAAGGAACCAAGGGGACTGTCCGTTAGGTGCTTTGACAGGACTCTGATTTTACTTCTATTGTAGCATCCTGAAGCTTATTGCCATCATTGGCCTACATTAGACGGTGAGCTACCAGAAGGCAGGGAGTCTCTCTCATTCATTTTTGTGCCTAATACTGACTAATTGGTTGCACGATTGTATTTAAAGGGAAAAAGATCTTTTCCCATTTGTTCCCATTTTAACAGAATACATTTACGTAGAACTCATTAAGGCAAAATTACCAGTGATTATCTGTTCATTAAGATGTTTACCTGGCAGGGGCGCCTGGGTGGCGCAGTCGGTTAAGCGCCCGACTTCAGCCAGGTCACGATCTCGCGGTCCGTGAGTTCGAGCCCCGCGTCGGGCTCTGGGCTGATGGCTTAGAGCCTGGAGCCTGTTTCCGATTCTGTGTCTCCCTCTCTCTTCCCCTCACCCGATCATGCTCTGTCTCTGTCCCAAAAATAAATAAACGTTGAAAAAAAAAAAAAAAAAGATGTCTACCTGGCAAACACCTTGTTAATCTATGATTTGTATTGTTCTGAAAAGTATTAAGATAACTTTAAACATATTGAATAATTCAGAGGTTTCACCCACTCTGAATGACCTTACCAATTAGATTAAATTAGCATGATATTCATATTTACTGTCTTAGAAAAGCCTGTATCTTAGAAAAAGGAAGTGGGAAAAAGCCTAAGAATTCACTTACCTTTAGGTGTCTTTAGGGTTAAGAAGGGGCTTCATTAAACATTGTTTTTAATTAAAATTTCTTTGAAATAGTTTTATGTACCACTTGAGTCCCATTATGTATTTTTTACATTAGGGCTGAACAAGCTTCTGAATATAAAATCAAACTGGGATTTGCTCTTGAACACTCTGAAGGGAAAAACAGATGTTTTTTTCACGATTGTCTCTGGGTTTATTAGGAAAATGTACTTTGAGTTAAAACATTTTTTATAAGAACTGAAGACAAGGTGCCCCATTTTACTGGATAAGGTAGAATGTGGGACAAAACCCAAACTTCTTGGTCTGACTTTTAAGGATACCTGGTGTCCAAGCTCAACCTACTTTTCTAGTCTATCTTTCCATGTCTCCCTAACCATACCTGTATTCCACCCAGACACGTCTACTTACATTTCCCCAAACTCATGTGCTTCCCAGCCTCTTACCTCTACCTCTCACAGCCCTCTGAATTCCCCCCACAATCCCAGGATTTCACATTCAGAGAAAATTCTATCATCCTCTGGGAAGTATTCTCTCTCTCTCTAGATCCCATGTGGAAATGGTTCTTCCACCCACACTTCTTTTTAAATCAATGGTTATTGAGTGATTACTCCAGGCTAGTCACTGGGCTAAGAATTTTGCAGGCATTACCATAGCAAGCCTATGAGGTAGGTAATGTTATCAGCACCACTTTACAGATAGAGGAATAAGGTTTGAGTGGCTATTTAATTTTCTCAAGATCATTATAACAGGGAGATGGCAGAGTCAAGACGTGAATTCATTTCCATCTGATTTTAGAATCTGAGTTCTCACCCATCATATTATTCTGCCTCCCCTGACTCTCCCCTAGCACTCTTTTATTTCACAATTTTGTTACTGAAATAGACTTCCTTTTAATTAAAAATATATTTTGGTATTTTTCATGTTTATCCTGCACGTTTCTCTATTTTCTTTTTTTTTATGTTTATGTACTTATATTTTGAGAGAGGAGTGGAGGGAGGGGCAAAGAGAGAGGGAGAGAGAGAATCTCAAGCAGGGTCTGTGCTTTCAGAACAGAGCCCAACTAAGTACTCGATCTCACAAACTGGGAGATCATGACTTGAGCTGAAACCAAGAGTAGGACGCTTAACCAACTGAGCCACCCAGGCGCTGCAACTTTTCTATTTTCAACTGGACCATGAAGCCCTTGGAGGGCAAAGATTGTGTTTTCTTAGTATTTCCCTTCAGTTTCTAGCATGGTGTCTTTTGCATAATTAGTAAGTACTTCCTGAAGAATTAAAAGTAAAATAAATTGAGTAGAACAAAATGGACTTCCCAAATCTTGAAAGTTAGAGTTAGCTCACAATTTAGGCTATCTGTCCTCATAGAGGTTATAGACTGAATTTTTGTGTCACATGTTGAAGCCCTAACCCCAAATATGATGGCATTTGGAGATGGGGCCTTTGAGAAATAATTAGGGTTAAATGAGATCATGAGGGTAGGATCCTCATGGTGGGATTAGTGGCCTCATAAGAAGAGGAAGATAGAGGAGAAAGAGATATCACTCTCATTGCCATGTGAGGACACAGTGAGAAGGTGGATGTCTATAAGCCAGGAAGAGATCTCTCACTAGGAACCAATTGGTGGGCACCTTAATCTTGGACTTTTAGCCTGCAGAACTATGAGAAAATGAATGTTATTTAAGCCCCACCCCAGTCTCTGGTGCTTTGTTAAACAGCCTGAGTAGACTAAGGTACAAAGGCATATTAGAAATGAGAGGTCTTTAAAAAATTTATGGGGTGTCAGGATGAAAGGAAAACACCAAAGGGGCACCTAGAGAGAGAGAGAGGTTTGCAGAAGCCTCAATGTATGCCTAGCTCCTATATAGTAGGTGTTCTCTGTGTGAGCAGTCCAAGCCTGGTGTTGCATCCAGAAAAAATAACACATTTGATATCTAATGCTGACTAACAATAAAAATCTTTATTTCAGTCTCAAATAATTGGAAAGGGGATCACAGTGCCTTCTCTTTACCCAGGTAGTTCTTTCAGAGACCTGATCAGAGAGTGTCTGCCTTTCTTAACTTCCTGGCTACATGCTCACACTTGGCTTCTGGTTCTTCTTGCTTCCTTCCCTTCTCCCAGTGCAGTCTGTCCTCAGGCGGCACCCAATACCGCTGGCCTTGTGTATAAACACAACTCACTTAGAAGGCAGGAGTGTGTTGGAGGTGGAGGATGTGGTCATAGTTGTAGCAGAGTGAGATTATTCTAGAAATTCTGGTGAAAGCAATTGGGGAAGATTTGGGAAGCAACTTGGCTTTTGGGCACTCTAATGAGTTCAAGAATGCATGAGCACCTTACAGTGGCTGCGAAAAAGAGTATGTGAACCACATAATGGTCTATGTGATATGCTGTGGTGGCAAAGATGAGAAGGCACAGGCGAGTCATTTTGCTGTGACAGTGGTGAAGTTATTACTATTATTATTGCTTTCCTTTTTAAGGAATAGCTTTTAACACTGGCTGGTATTTAAAAAACATTTAAAATTGTCCAACGGTTCTATGTAGTCTTGCTCTTTAACAGTTAAGAGGTATATATGGTTGAGTGTAAAATGGATAGCATGAAATGGTGCTAAGGTGTGGGTTCAGAGCCCTGCCCTACCTCTTAGTGTGAAAATACCCAAAGCTATTCAGCATTTACTAGGCACTGTTCCTGGTTTATCTGCACCATCTCCTTTGATTCCTTCAATAAACTTAATGAAGACACAAGGACTATGAAGAACTCTCATTTTACAAAGGAGGAAGTTGAGGCAGAGAGAGGATAAATTATATACTCCAGGTTAAAGAAGATAAATGGCAGGACCAGGAATTGAACCCACACAGATTGTTTCTAGAATGTGTACTTTTAATCACTCCTGTCTATAGCTTCAGGTGGAGGGAACACAGTCTGTACTCTTCTCTGGCAAAGGTCCAGAGCAGAGGATATGCCAGTCACCATGGGGTGACCATATTCTAGGAGCTAGTTTGGAAGCCCCAATTTTTGAGTTGCAATGATTATACGTTTGGCACTTCCTTAATTTCCAAATGCATTTATATAGGAGGTAGACTGATCATTTTGACTGAGAGAGCAGTACAAGAGAGGGTAGCAAGGCATATATGAAAAAAGGGATCCTAGCATCAATCCTTATGGACCTAGGATGGGTGAGGGAGGGTATGTGAAGTTACAAACCACCCCTCAATCTCAGTAGCTCAATGGAATATGTTGTATTTTTCATGCTACATGTGCAATGAAGGCCAGCACGGTGCTCGATAATCACTCGGAACTTCAGAATGACAGAGCTCCTTCTTGATAAGTACTTACAAGATTGCTGTAGTAGGTGAAGACAAAGGGGTGAAGAGTGTCCACCTGAAAGTGACTTGCATCACTTCTGTTAATATTTCATTGGATAAAGTAAGTCATATGGCCAAGCCTCATTTCAAGGTGGGGGAGTATAATCATACAATCTTTCTAGAAGAAGAACCAGGAATAGTTGATGAACAGCACCCAGACTAACCCAGAGCCTGGAGAGGCTCAAGAGTGTAGATCCTGATTCAGTACTCGCAGAGCATAATGCAGTTTCCAGACTCAAGGGAGAGGCACAAATGGAATTTCCACGTTCTTTCCCCCTCAACAGTTGCTCATTCCAATTGCTTATTCCAGAAAATACACTGAGATGCCCAGAGAAAACATCATCATTTTTAAGTATTATCATAAAAAAGGTATTTCCTACTCATCTGATTATGTGAACCAAGAGCAATTAATTATGTGGTTGTGTGGTATCATGGGAAACAAACTCTGTCCAAGCTTGGTAAGAACAAGCTTTATGGCTGTTTTCATCTCCAGAATAGTCTACATGCAAGAACTCTTATTCATAATCTACAGTTCATAAAATTTTATCAAGTGCCAACATTAAAACCTAATTTGCTTGTTTCCCTTTAAGTATCATTGTGTGTATGTCTGTGTGTGTGTCTGTGTGTGTGTTTCTCTCCAAAGTTAAGAATCCTTTTTAGGCTGATAAGAAAGCTTTTATTTTCCAATTTGATTAATGAGTGCTTTTTCTTTGGAATTGAAAACAAAGTTACTTGAGATACTTTCTGAAGCTTCCTCACTTGTCATAAAAGTATTAAGGTAACAGTTTTCAAATTAATTATCTCCCTTTTCTTTCCCTTCCTTTCTCTTCTCCTCCCTATCCTTTCTCGCCTCATCCCCTTGCCTCCTCTTACCTTCTCCTTCTCGCCTTCTCTTTCTCCCTCCCTCCCTTCCTATGTAATTCTCATTTTACCAGCTGCACACCCACCTTCTATCTGATCAATTCCTACCAATCCCTAAGGTCAATGGCTAACATTACTGCTTGGGTGAACCTTCCTTGTCCTTGAATGCCAGTTTTGTCCTTGGAATGAACTTCTATAGTATCAGGTACTCCCTCTCCAGAACACTTACGAAAATGTATTTCTATGATTATTTGTGGAGTTATTTGTTTCATATCTTTCCCCCAATAAAACTGCAGGCTCCATGAACGCAGGCACCAGGATTCTCATGTTCATCACTGTGGCTGTAACACAACACCTGAGCCATGACAGGTGCTCAACAACTCTTTGGATATCTATTTAGTCAGCAATGCTATTACTTTCCCCCATCCCTATATTTGGGTGGATGGCTTGATGGCTTTTTTGGGGTTGAGAGGTACAGGCCAACTCAGATGGGAATGAACTGACAGGGGAGAACCCCTGTAAAAATGAGAACAGCAGCAACAAAAATACCTGCTCGACACCAACCTGCTTTCTCTAAGTGTTGATATTTTGTGGATAGTGGTCAAGTGACATTTTAGATCAATGCAAGCTTATTGCTTCAAAACTCTGAAGTTTCAAAGTGCTATTGATGGAATAGTACATGGAGGGAAAAGAGGGAGAAAACTCCCTTTTTTTCTACCCGTTACGTAAGGTCCTTTTCTGCCTGCCAACATGCCTGCCAACATGCCTGATATGATAGACTGAAAGCACCATTTTCTTGGTAAAACAAACACAGACTTCTCTTTAAAAACACCTTTTGATACTTTATGAGTAGGGCTGGTATATGTAACCGATCAAGACCAACATATGGCTTATTATGACATTTAGCTGATTAAAATAGTCTAGACATAAACTTGAGATTTCAGAAATGTTTAAGTTAAGTAAGAAATACATTTTAATGTACAGTAGATGTGTACTTAGTGCTAGGCCACCTGTATCCCTACAGGAATTACAGAGCAGGAAGTACTTTTGACTCAAGAAGTGTGTCTGAAAATTAAGGTTGTAAATTAACAACAGCTTGTCTATTAGATTATTTCAGCCATAAAGGACTCAGTATGTTTCAAAATGCTCATGATTTTCAATACATTTCTGTGGCTCAATTTAATAAAGAGGGATGCTGGGAATGGCTTTGGCTTGAAGGTCTGCAAAAGCACATTTTTAGAAAATCCCAGAGAATAAATAGTAGCTGCTAGTTAGGCTGTGGTAAAACACACCTGTGGCTAATGGAAAAGGAAAAGTTTGAGCCGCCCCTTGGCACCGGCCTCTGGGCCCACACCAGGGGGAGAGCTGTGGCTTAGTGGTCTGTGCCCAGCCTCTGCCACGGGGCCAGGAGCGCCAGGCTTCTCCTCCAGCCTCCAAGACCTTGGGTATAGCCGCCACTCACGCTGGTTTTGTTTTCCTGGTTTGTAACTGGTGAATAATGAGGCCTAATTCACATACGAGGTGCCTGCAAGGCTTAATTAATTGGCTAATGTCTGGGGCCAAACACTTTGAAGTGCAGCCTCTTATGATTAGTTGTAGGGCAATGCTTAAGCTTGGGTTAGGTTGTGATTATGATGAGTTTTTCTGTCATCGTGAACCCCTTCTGGGCATGTAGGAGGTGGGTGAGGTCAGGGGAAGACATGGGGGTATGTTGGTCAGACACGCTTCTTTAGCTCTCTGAGAGAGAGATTGAAGAAGAAAAAGGGAAGGAAGAGAAGGAGGAGGAGGAGGAGGGAGGGAGGGAAAAGAAAAGAAGGGAAGAGAAGAGAGTGGACACTTCTGAGGTCTCTGAGGGCATAGTTCCCAGGTGGTCTATGAGTGTCTGGGATTGACTGGGATGACAGCAGGGAAGAGCACAACGTGGTAATTTTGCCTTTCTCCTGCAGCCAAACTGTTGAGCTGGCAAGACGACATGGAGCCCACGGTGACCTGAAGCCCATTTGCCGTATTTGTCTTGCCAAGATTTTAATTCTGTCTGTGTATGTGAACTCTGTTGACCCTTTCCTCTCTGAAGCACTCAGTGGCTTGGACACAGGTATGGCAGCCAAGAGAATGGGTTCCTTCTCCCGGTTTGTGATTTACAGTGTGATTCTAAGTGGGGTACTTTGTTCACCTCCTTGGTTTCCTCATTTGAAGAACGAGGAGTAAATGAGCCAAGATGTAGCAGTTAGCTTTTGCTGCATGACAAACCACCCCAAAGCCTTGTGGCTTAAAACGACAAACATTTATTTAACTCACAGTTCGGTGGGTTGGCATTTGGGACTGAACTCCTCTGGGTGGTTTTGATGGTTGGGACTGGGCTTTGCTGACCTGAGCTGGGCTTGCTCATGTGTCTGCGGTCAGCTGGTAGGGCAGCTGGGGCCAATTGGTTTATGATGGCCACGCCTGGACGATGGGATGACTGGAGCCTTTCTTCACGGGTTCACGCATTCTCCAGCAGGCTAGCCCAGGCTGACTCATGCGGTGGTCAAAGGTTCTAAAAGAGTGGAAACTGCAAGGTCTTTGAAGGCCTAGGGACAGAACTGGCATGATCGAGTCACACACCAGCCCAGATTGGAGGGTGGGGAAATAGACTATTCTCCTTGATGGGAGCAGCTGCAGAGCATTGTGGCCAATGTTTCCTTTAAACTCCTATACCAAGGTACCTTTCAGCCCCCAATTAACAATTACCAGAAGTCAGGACTAATAAAACAGCATCTATTTTTTTGAGTTCAGCTTTAAGAATCTGAGGTTACAAGTCCTGGCTGGCTGTTTTGAATTCATTATGTGACTTTAAATAAGTTTTTCAACCTTTTTGTTGATTTTAAATTGCTGTACTAGGCTCCTTTTGCTTATATATTACTAGGAAAGCAATCAATGAAGAATTTTAGAGAGAAATTTAGGTATCCACAAGGATTGGTGAATAAAGGGCATTTGGTAAATAATACTTAACACAAAAATTAATACATGTATTAATACTTAGGTCCTTTAAACTTTTCTTTGCAATACAAATTTTTTCTCACTGTAGAAATTTAGAAAAGGAGTATAAAGAGATGAAAATGGAAGTCATATTTTACTCCATCATCAGAGGTAATAGTGTATAATTATTTATTCTTTGGTATAGTTCCATCAAGAATTTTTCCAGTAGGTATGTAGTCTGCTGCAAACATAGGATCATACTGTCATACTGTTGTTATAATCTTCTCTTTCACTTTGATAAATATACGATAGTACTTCGTTTTTGGTGACTGTGTGGTGTTCTAGCGTGCACATGTGCCACAGTTTAGAGAACCACCCCCCCCCCATTGTTAGGCATTTAAATATTATTTTGCTTTTAAAAGTTATTTTAAAAAACATCATATAAACATTTCACTGCTAAACTCTTTGAATATATTTGTGGCATAATAAGGAATATATTTGGTCTTTGTCCCTGGTTTCTGGCATGGGACTCCTAAAACGCTTACACTTTCCTGAGTGACCGGAGTATGTTTCATCATTCATAAGGAGTTCTTCAGGGTGTACCTGAGTATATGCTAATTAAGTGACATAGGGTGGGGATCCTACATAGCTTTATGATGGGGCTGGTCCGGAGGAAGACAAAGTGATGAGAAGATTGGAATTTTTAGTCCTGCCCATTAACCCCTGGAAAGGGTAAGGTGGGGGGTGGGGCTCCAGATGAAACTCTATAAAACTCTTGAACAATGGTATTTAATGAGCATTTGGGTTAGTGAGTGGATTCATGTGCCGGGGGTAGAACACCCTAGTTCCAGAGGAATAGAGACTCCTGTACTCCAGACCCTTTGGGGCCTTGCCCCTATGTACCTTTTCACTTGGCTGTTCACCTGTATCCTTTATAATATCTTTTGTAACAAACTGGTAATCTAATAAATAAACTGTTTTTCCTGAGTTGTGTGAGCTGCTTTGGCAAATTAATCGAATCAGAGGAGTGGGGCATGGGGATCCCTGATTTATAGCCAGTTGGTCAGAAACAGAGGTAAAAACCTGGACTCCTGATTGGCATCTGAAGTGCGGGTGGGAACAGTCTTGTGGGACTAAGCCCTTTAAGCTGTGAAATCTGATGCTGACTGCAGGTAGGTAGTGTCAAAATTCAATTTGTAGGTTATCTGGTTAGTATTTGCTGAGACTTGGAGAATTGCTTGGTGCTTCTGGAAAACACTCCACCACTCTTAAATATTTCCATAGAACATATTTGTGGAAGTGGTGCTGCCATGTCAAAGGGTAGGCATAATTTAAAGACTTTTCATTCATTCTAAGAAACTCAAAAAAAGCTCAACCATTTGCTTGTGCATTACTTACTGATAAGGCCCACGTTCTTCGTTCTTTTGAATCCTTCTTCGATTACTCTATATCTCATTGGAAGTTATACGACTCCCAAGATAAACAAACTGCAGAACTGGAAAGAATCTCAAAGATCATTAAGTCTAATCCCATAGGCAAAGCTCAGATGCTAGCACCTTCTCTCTGTATTCACTTAAAGGTATTGGATTTAAAGAAACACAACACACGTAACATTAAGGTGTATCTGAGAAACATCAGTCCCACTTAGAGCTGTTGAGCATGACAGAGTTTCTGTTCTCTCCAGGACAAGGGAAAGAGGGAGAACAGACTTCTAGATGGTCCTGGTTTCCAAAAAGGAGCAAAACAACTCCTACAACTCAGTTGCTCATGCCCCTCAGCACAGCAGGCTGAAACAGTTAGCAAGATGTCTGCTCAGTGCTGGGCTTTTGAGAGAAACTACAAATGTAGAGTTGGGGCATTCTCCTATCAGAAGAGAAATGATGAAAAATAAACACATCTAGAACAAGCATAAGAAACAGATTAATTTCACCAGATTATTTTTGCCATTCTTTACAAATTTAGAAGCTAGAACAACTAGCCCTTCTTCTTTTTCTTTTAATGTTTATTTGTGAGATAGAGACACAGATGCAAGTGGAGGAGGGGCAGAGAGAGAGGGAGACACAGATTCCAAAGCAGGCTCTAGGCTCTGAGCTGTCAGCACAGAGCCCGATGCGGGGCTTGAACTTGGGAACTGTGGGATCATGACCTGAACTGAAGTCGGACGCTTAACCCACTGAGCCACTCAGGTGCCCCACAACTAGCCCTTCTTAATTCCCTCCAGCATTCAGAATTCTAATTCTTATCTTTGGACTGGCATGCAGTTCAAGCTCAGGAAGTGGATTTATAACAACAAAACAAAACACAGAGCCATCTTGCAGTCCTACTTTTTCCTTGCACCCTGCTTCTTCTTCCATAGGGAAGATAGAGTCCAAACTGGTAGTGGTACCTATTCACGCTCCACAAATATATGAGATTGCCCGTTTTCTGCCAAGTCTAAGTGACAGGTTCATGCCTGACATTTATTCATTCCCTCCAGTAATCAGATCATTTTGACTGGGCCAAGCTGGTCAGCCCAACTCCTTCTTCCCTTACAATGAGTTCTTTTCTAGAAGACTCTCATTCAACATACCTTCCTGATAGGACACACTAAAGTAGATCTGAATTGTGCTTGGTGGACATGGCTTTGGCTAAGCCTTCTAATGCTCACTTTATGAAAAACACAACATTTACCAAATTTCTGGTGATTTGGCTCCACTCTGTTTTCTCAGAAATCCCAGTAGCGTTCACTCAAGTGTTCTCTTGGTTTCCTCATGAAATTCATTGGAGCATGGAGACTTCAGTCACTCAGCATAGCAACTTACTTTATTAATGATCTCCCCCCTTTTTTAAATACAGAAGATATAAACATCACCATAACCACAGAGTTTTCATGTTTCTTACTATCTGATGACACTGTCTCTCCCATTCAGCAGGCTTGAGCCTCCATTGTTCCTGTACCTTCCTTGAATGTGATAAAAAACAAACCAACCTTTTTCGTTTTCTTCCTAAACATTTGTTTCTAGGTTTAGTTCATTCTGACTATGTTCTCTGGCAGTGTTATTATAAGATCATTAATCACAACAACAACAATAATAGCAGCACAATAATGGTATTTCTTTGTTCTCAGGGTCCTCATAGCTTGTTTACACAGATCTGTCAAAGTTGGCAGAAAATGTCTTCCAAGACTTCAAGATAGATGATGAAGACATGGGGAAAAAAACTTAACAATACTGTGGTGAAAAACCCTTTGAAGTAAGGGCAATTTTACTTGTAAAGAATGGCTGGCAAATATCTTGTTTTAAGGGGAGGATGGATTTATTTATTTATTTATTTATTTATTTATTTATTTACAAAGACATTAAATTTTTTTAATGTTTATTTATTTTTGAGTGAGAGAAACAGAGTCTGAGCAGGGGAGGGACAGAGAGAGAGGGAGACACAGAATCTGAAGCAGGCTCCAGGTTCCGAGCTGTCAGCACAGAGCCTGATGTGGGGCTCGAACTCAGGAGCTGTGAGATCATGACCTGAGCAGAAGTTGGCTTTGGCTAATGCCTAACTGACTGAGCCACCCGGACCCAGGTGCCCCTTAAGGGGGGAATTTGGAGAATGTATATATGCTTTTGAAACCTTCCCATCATGGTCTTGCTCAAACATCCTTTCCTCTGGAGAGTGTTCCCTGATGCTTCACTCTGAATGCTCTTTCTCTTCTCTGACCTCTTAAGGAACGTTGTTGTTTTTCTTACATGGTGATCACCCCTTTGTACTGTGTTTCAAGATTTTTTTCTTTTCTGAACATGTCTTAGAAACTTTGCTATATTGTCAGTTCTTTGGCTCATCTGCCTTTCTATCTGTAGCTCTAGCACAGGGTCTGGCACACAACGGCGCTGAATCAATGCTTGTTGAACGAAAGAACAGAACTGGAAAGGAAGGACTACTTGCAAGGACAACATACTCAGAGGGAAGCTCTCCAGAATATACATAGGTGTACATAGGAGACAAACACTGGAACCAAAGAAATGAGAAGGAAGCTATAAGGATCTTAAGTCTTGAAAGTCGCAGGTTTACACATTCTCAGTTGTTTTGCAGTCATTTCAGTTTGATTTAATCTACTGTCATGTGTTAAACATCATTGTGATCTGGCACTGTGTGAAGATGTTGTATCAATAGCGATGCTATTGGCTGGGAATGACTGGGGGCACTCACTTGGGCCTGTATTACTTGTGACAAGCCCCATTTTGCCAATGTTGTGGCTGGAGCAGCCCTTATGGTTCTTATTATATGATTGCAGGACACACCTCAGCAACAACCTTCAGGGAATTTTGCAGAACAAGATTTATTATTCACAGGTTCTGGAGGTTACATGGCATACCCAAGCGCCACACGAGCATGGTCATGGATAGAGAGAGAATATGTGGACCTGAGGCTCTGCCTTTATTAGCTGTCTGAGTGGGGGTGTCTAGGGTTTAGCAGGTTCTTTCTTTATTGGAGAATTGGAAACATAAGAGTAGGAATTAAGGGAGTGGAGAGGGAGAAACCAGGTCAGTCAAGTGGTCAGTTACCTAGGTTTCTCCAGGGCATTCTAAAAGGGGAATTCATGTGTGGAGGTAGCCTGTTCCTTTACCTAGTTGATTTGCTACTAGCTATGTGGTATAGCTGGCAGTAAGTTTCTTTGAAATGAATATCTTTGAAATGGATGCCTCAGCAATCAAAAAGCTTAAGTCAGGCACTTATACTATACACTAGGGGTATATAAAAATAAGTAAATTCTGCATCTGTGCTCGTAGAACCCACAGTCCAGCAGAGTGGACAAATGTGTAACAAATAATTATAGGGCATCATAATTAGCTCTACACAATATATGCAAGGCTTAGAAGTAGTATAGAGGGAGGCATGACTGCAATGGGAGTAGCAGGGGGTCTCGAAAGTTCCAGACTCATCTCCTTGAGTTTTCTGGAAGTTTTCCAGGTGGACAAGGGAATATAGGTTGTGTATGTGTGGAAAACTTGTTCTGGGCACAGTTAACCGAGTTAAAGAATCATAGATCATAGATCATAGATCAGCATGGGGTGTTTGGGGAAACACAAATGGTTGTTGGACCACAGAGTACACATTGAAGAATATCAAAAGTTGAAGGTTGGGAAGAAGGGAGGTATGGAAACAGGAAAGTTGGACCAGGACTTTCCAAATTGTGCTTTTTCTAAAGCAAGAATTTAACTTCTACAAGCTGATCTGATCCGCTGTCTTTCCCCCATATTGTGCTCTAGGGAAATATTCAAAAATCAATTTGTCCATCTTTTCCCAACATAAAAGTTCCCTGAGAATACGAATTTCACCTGTAGCATGTGCTGCCATGTGAATTGTCAACTTGTTTAGTGGTCCTTGTGAAAGGACTGAACTTTATATAAGTTCTATAGACAAAATGACAGCTCAGACAAAAAACAACTTTGGTATTAAAACGGAATGTGTACAATTAGTGGGAATGTAAAATGGGGCCACCACTATGGAAAACAGTATGGAGGTTCCTCAAAGAATTAAAAAAAATATAACTACCAGGTCATGTAGCAATCCTGGGTATATCTGAAAGAACTGGAATCAGGATCCCAAAGTGATATCTGCCCTCCCTTGTTGACTGTAGCATTAGTCACAATAGCTAAGAGGTGGAAACAACCTAAATGTCCATCAACAGATGAATAGATAAAGAAAATGTGGTAAATTCATACACTGGGGGTATTATTCAGCCTTAAAAAAGAAGGAAAGCTTGTCTTAACCAGCAACATGGATTAACATGGAGATCATTATACTAAGTGAAATAAGCCAGTCACAGAAGGATAAATATAGCATGGGCCCACTTATATGAAGTATCTGAAATAATCAAACTCGTAGAAATAGAGAGTAGGTTGGTGGTTACCAGAAGTTGAGGGGAGAAAACAATGGGGAGTTGTTCAATGGTGGATTGTGCACTGAAAACTTTGTTAAGAGAGTAGATCTCAAGGTGAAGGGTTTTTGTTTGTTTGTTTGTTTGTTTGTTTGTTTTTACCACACATACAAAAAAAGAAAGAACAGAATAGAAAGGGTAAAAAAAAGAAAGAAAATAGAAGGAAAGGAAGGGCATGAACTCTACAGACAGGCAGAACCAGTTTAAATCCTGCCTTTGTCAAATATTAGATATCCAATTTACTGAAGGTTATTTATTCTGAGTTTTCTTGTTTGAAACTAAGGGGATAAGAGTATCTGGGGATAACAGGTTCTGTTTTGCAGCCCTCAATGGGAGGATGAAACAGCTATGGTGCTAAACTCTATGATATGTTAGGAAATGCTAGTTTTCTTTGAAAATGCCTTTTTCTGTACCAAGGGAGGTAATAATTGCTAACTTTCTGAAGCATTTTTTAAAAAGTACTTGTCTGCTAAGAAGGTACCAGTTCCTATAAGTTTCTGCATTTTTGTAGTTTTAAGTCAAATAGATAATTCAAGACATTTGTTACTGAATTAGGTGTCCTAGAGAGAAAAGTAGAAAGTAACCTAAATGGTGGGAAATAGAGTCTGGCAGAGAAAATGTTGCTGACTTTCCCATGCATCCATGCATCCATGCATCCATGCATCCATCCATCCATGCATCCATCCATCTATCCATCCATCCATCCATGCATCCATGCATCCATCCATCTATCCATCTATCCATCCATCCATCCAGTAGGGAGATATACACACACATACACACATAGCTGTTTTTCTCTTTTTTCTTTGCTGGAAGTTTCTTCTTTATGTTAGATGTGATTTTTGAAAGGCTGAGAAAAAGACTTTTGGCAAGAGCGATAGCCGGGGGGCTCTTGCAGGGGTGCAGAGCTGACCCCATGCAGTGGGAGAGAAAGAGTTTCTGACAGCAGTTGTGGTGAGGTTTGTCCTGACTCCCCACTCTCTGGCTTTGAAATGCTGGGCATGTCACTTAAACTCTCTGAGCCTCAGTTTTCTCATACATCTGCAGCTGGGCAATCTATCTACCGGTAGTGTTGTGGAAAGGACTGAGTTAATGTGTAAGTGAGAGAGGTTGGCACAAGGTAGACATTCAACAAATGGTCTGTGTGTTTGGATAAATGTCTATCTGTCTATCTATCTAACTGCTATGAGATTTGGAAAAAAAAACCCCTTAGGTCCAGCCTATATACACAATTATTTGTCACCAAAAAATTCTAAGTGCCATCAGGAGGTTGGTGGCAGTATTTGCTTTTAAGATGATCATCGAATTTATCCAGAATATGCTTATGTTAATTTTACCATTATTCTTGAAAGGAAAGCAAACAAAACTTAAAATTTCTCATAGTGCTCAAAGGCCCCTGAAAATATATTCCTCAGCCCATGAGGAGTCAGTGATTTGTATATGAGAACACTGAACTAAATTATTTAAAATTCCTCTTTTAGTATTAAAACTGTACCTTTTTCCCTCAAAGGATTGGGGTGCTGGGGAAGACAGAAACAAAGAGAACAAAGTTAGTAGGGAAAGAGCACTGTAAAAATACATATTCACTGTCATATATGTTATCTTGTTTAACTCTTAGGACAATCCTCTGAGGGAGGTGTTATATTTGGATCTTAAACATGAGGAAACTGGGGTATACGCAGATGAAATGACTTGCCTTAGGCTAAAGCAAAAGAACTCGTATTTTAACGTAGGTGTACAATTGATCTGTCTATAATCGCACTGTTGCATCTGGGAAAGAAAATTACATTGTAATCATTCATTCATATGTTCAAGCAGCAAGCATTTGTTGAGAATCTACCACAAAGAGGCACTGAGAGATCTCCAGGCAATACCACGGACTTTATATTCTAACTTCCAGAATGTAAAGTGAATGGAGGCTTTTGGAATTGTGTGGGGTGGTATTCCCACACCAGTGCATTTTGCCTTTATGAAATAGAAAGACAGGATTGATTTATGGTGAAAGATGGGCGATGAAGAATCTGTGAAGGCAGGTAACAGCCATTTTATCCAGGTCTGCCAAATGTCATCTATAAAAGTACTGTCTCCACAATGCTGCTCTGAACATTGAGGATCCCGTGTGCTTGCCCTCCAGGATCCCCTCTGTAGAGAGCAGTGCCTCGGTAGGGGGGAGTGGCTTCCACCTGCCCTGAGCCCAGCGTGTCTGACTGTGATGGGAGCTGGCGAATTCTTCTTGGACTCCGGGTACCTGGCCACGGAAATTGTTCCAGAGAAGACAACCGCAGTCTCTCAACCCCACTTCCTGCCACAGGGATTAGCAGGGGGTGGCCATGTGACCCGAGCCCAACCAGAGTCATTCTCTGGGATTTTTTTCAGCTCAAAACTAAAAGAATAAGGGCCTTTTCTCTATGTGAGCCCAAAGCTGCCAGTAGCCCTGCTTCCTGCCTCCTGAGCAAGCCAGATGGAAGAGACAAAGCCAACAAGCAGAGAGAAGTAGAAACAAGACGTGAAGAAAAGCCTGATGGATTGAGGCTCTGGGGACCCCGGAGCTGCTCCTGTCCCTGCCTTTCCCAAGCTTCATGTGTGGGGACTACTGGGCATCCTCCAACAATTCCCTTCTCCTGCAAAAGCTGGTTTGAGTTTCAGTTTTGCTACTTGCACCCAAAAGAATCTGGACTAGTGTGTATAGCACTTGGAAACTGGGGAGCAGCAAAGCTAGGGTGTTTGGTGAGCTTCCTTACCCTCCTCTTGTAGGTCTGAATCCAGGAGGGCGAGACAGAGGGAGGAGGGTCAAACAGTGGGAGGAGGACAAGACGGAGGCAGGCAAGCCTTGTCTCCAGCTGTCCTTTCCTCTCCTCCTCAGGCACCTGACAAGACCTACACTTGTGAGGTGGGAACTCTGCCCATGCTCTTTGAGGAACCTTGAACAACAGGTTGGGGATAATTGAGGACTCAGGAGGGAAAAATAAAGGAGCAAAGCAGTTCAGCCACTGGGCCTTTCACCTCTGGTCCCTCCTTTGAGGTTTCTCCAATATCAGCCGCTCCCTTATAATAATATACCAGTTTACACATTTAGCACTTCTTGGGTGCCAGGCACTGCTCCAAGTTCTTTCTGCGCCCACCGAGCCCAGTATTATATTTAACCTCATCTTACAGATGAGGAAACCAGGGCACAGAACGGTTCAGGAGATTTTCCAAGATGGGGTCACGTTAAAAGCCTAGATGTTTGGCTCCAAAGCTCCTGCTAGCAACCTCATTTAGCAAGCCTGGACTTTGAGACCATTTCTATTCTTTCCACCTCCCTGTGCCAGGGCACTTATTGCCAATGTATTTAGTGTGTGGTTGATACCACCAGATCCTTTTATTTTTCTTTTTATTTGTTTCCTGTCCTCAACTTGACCCTGTGAAGCGACTGGCCATGGCTTTTATCTTTAAGTCACCGTAACCCCAGCAAAAAACTGCTCAATGTGGAGAGCCAGGGTGGCTCAGTCGGTTAAGCGTCCAACTTCAGCCCAGATCATGATCCCTCACTTGGTGGGTTGGAGCCCTGCATTGGCCCTGGAGCCTGCTTCAGATTCTGTGTCTCCCTCTCTCTCTGCCACTTCCCTGCTTTCATTCTGTCACTGTGTCTGCCCCAAGTAAATAAATATTTTAAAAAATGCTCAACGTAGTGGCTGTGAATGATCGTGGTATCAAATCCTGTTTTCTTAAATATCAGAGAGCTCTCAGGGCGCCTGAGTGCCTCAGTCAGTGAAGTGTCCAATTTCAGTTTAGGTCATGATCTTGTGATTTGTGAGTTCAAGCCTTGCATCGGGCTCTGTGCTGATGGCTCAGAGCCTGGAGCCTGCTTTGGATTCTGTGTCTCCCTCTCTCTCTGTCCCTCTCCCATTTGCTTTCTCTCTCTCTCTCTCTCTCTCTCTCTCTCTCTCTCTCTCTCATACACACACACACACACACACACACACACACACACACACACATAAATAAATAAATAAACATTAAAAAAATCAGACAGCTCTAGACCTGAATACAGTAATACCTTATACAAGTTTTAGGGAAGGAAGAATGAAGAAGAAATTGGGTTTCCTTCTCCTTTCAGGTGTCTTCTTGAAACTGTAAGAAATTTTCAAAATAGTCCCCTGCTTCCTCCCCATAACCCCTTCTCTGCTTGTTCAGTGTTTCCCTACAAAGGATGTCCCATTTAAGAAATAGCATTAGGGGTGCCTGGGTGGCTTAGTCCTTTCAGCGTCTGACTCTTGGTTTCAGGCTCAGGTCATGATCTCACAGTTCATGGGGTCAAGCCCTGTGTTGGTCTCTGTGCTGACAGCACAGAGTCTGCTTAGGATTCTCTCTCTCCCTCCCTCTCTGCCCTCCCCCACTGGTGCTCTGTGTCTCAAAATAAATAAATAAACTTAAAAAAAAAAAGTAAAAATTGCATTGTTGTATGTTCCGCCTTCTCAGGATGCAATTAGTCAGGGCCTGCCAGCTCTGGGGCTTGCTATGGATAATTTCAGTGTAGGGCCTTCTGTTTGTTTGCACTTTGGGATCAGAAAATAAGTTAAAAATGTTTGCCCTTAAAAACATGTTAGAGATTTAACCACTGGTTTGAGATGTTATCTGCTGAGTTTGAGCCCCAAACACATTTTATACCTGAGTTAAATCTCTAAAAAGAGAGTGGATAATTGAAGCACTGACTTGAGGTTGTCTCTGATGATAGGCAGACAGGCGAGGCCCTCTGAGCAAGGCAAACTTCCAGAGCACCGAGAAAGCAAGGGGCAGGGGAATAGTGGAAAATTTGAAAAAACATTCCTTCAGGCACATCTGTCCACGCCCTCAGCTGCATGAAGGAGTGGTAAGGAGCAGTTTCCTTTTTTTTTTTTTCTTTCCCTTTGAGTCTGTACTCCTTTTAAAATCTTAATCTGAAAATTATACTATTCAAAATAAAATTCAGAAATCTGAATCACCAAATCACCAAAACAGCAACACAGAGACGTGATTGATGAGGGACCCACAGGCCTATGTTTCGGTTGCAAAATTTAATTCTAGGACTTTATTTTTGTGTTTTTTGTTTTTTTATAACTGTGTTTTTACTTCTTTTTCTTTCTCGTCGCTTTCCCCCCTTCAAAACTAAATTATATCTTAGGCTTTGGAAATAGCTTCAAAGCAAAAGCCTGCGTTTTTAAAAATAACTCCACCTTCTCTGAAGGTGGGGTGTTCGAGTTTATTTCAGGTTTTGGGGCAGGACGCACCTCCAGGCCACAACGAGGGATGATGTCCAACTGCCTTGGCAATTCTATTCCACCCTTTTGTCCTTTCACAGATGTCCACTAGGACCCCAAACTCTACTTTCCGCTCACTGCCAAAGGACCATGTATTTCTGGTATCGAAAAGGGCATGCCGACTGCCAGCCCGAGCGTGGCGTCCCCTGCCTCCGCCTGCTTTCTTCAGCCTTGATGTTTTTGCTCTCAACGGACATCTCTACGACAGACACTTGCTTCTCCCCTTGGGACTGCGTAACAGGTTGGTAGACTCCTGCCTTGCTCCCTGCCCTGAAGTCCGCCCCTCCTTGCTTTCCTGGTGCCCACTGGAATGTATTTTGTGAGCCAGGCCAGCAGAAGCGCCAGCCGGCACCCCAAGCCTGGCAGCCGGCCAGAGGGGCTGAAGCAGACACTAGGTTTCTTGTCAGCCACTTCACACAGAGGGAAGGACAGCAACCACGAACCCCCAAACGAGACTGTCCAAACAAACAAACAAGCCCCAATACAAACGCCAATGAAAGAAACCACGCACACTCTGAAAGACACAAAGCCAAAACTCAAGCATGCTATTTTCTGGGGCTTTCACCAGCCTGATGTGTCCCAGGGAGCCGATGGGGCGGTTGGGTGGTTTTGAGATTCCTGTGGTCTGAACACACACCCTCCTCATCACCAAGATGTGCCTGGAAAAAAGTGGTCACGGTACAGGCCTCTGATTTATTTCCTGATAAAATAACCTTTACTCTCTGAGGCTGAACTTGCCATCCCAGCTTTCAGAGAACCAGTCTTTATTCCCGTCCACCAAAGCCTTCTGCAAATTAGGTCATTCTGTCTGTGGTCCTGGAGTCTCAGCTCCCGCCCACGCGGCCAACACTACAGTGTTTCCCTGGCTCTGCCAAATGTCGACGTGGAGGACGGTCACAGGCAAGTTATAGAATTTCTTTAAGTGGAAGGAATTAGTTGACATTTGGAGCCAATAATAAAACCTTGTTTAGCATTGGAAAATGAGAGATTCTGATATGGCACCTCCTTCCTGCCCAGCTCCCGCCCTTTATTTTTTTTTCCCTTCTCAATATTTTACATCTTATTGGAAGCCTGTCCCAAATTATCTTGAAGCCTCAGAAGATGGCCTGAGTTGGCTGGACCTCATGGTGCATTCCTCATATCTCTGTCATGTTAACACTCTCCATTAAATTAGTGCTACTTACTTTCTCATTTTAGGCACATTCCACATCTCACGGAGGGGCGGAGATGGAAATGCCACTTGGGTCATGAGAACATGAATAATCTCTTGCCTTTGTTGTGTCCATTTCACTGAATGTAAGTAAGGATGTTAAGTGTTGCTCTCGGGCAAGACATACGGAAAGACTCCAGCACGTTGCCAGTGCATAAGAAGCCCTTAAAAATGCCAGTTTCTGTCCCCCTTTCCTAATTGCTTAAGCTATTGTCTATCAGTTATGGGGGGAAAAAGTCCTATGTATAATCTCCTATGACCTTCTAGGGAGGGTAGATCTTTGTGCTAGAGGACTCTTTGCTACGTGTTCGTGTCTTATGATGTATACCATATTGGTAAAGCCAGATTGCTCTAGAAGGGAGGAAACATATCTTGTGGTAAAGGTTCTGGGACCAGAAAAGACATCTATAGTGTGGTATACCACAGAAACTTAGGAAAGGTGGCATGTTGAATGTATGAAGCTGTGGGCTTTGGGGTACATGATATAAACTCTTCACCCCTACATCGCTCCCTGCCCCCCTCCCATGAATTCTGCAGTATAATTTATATTATTCACTAATATTCTTAGTGTGAGTGGGTTACTTGGCAGAATATGAAGTCCTGTGTATTTGTGCATCAGGATGAAGACAGGGTCAGCCTCAGCAGAACTGATATTTTCCTATTTGCTGTCTCTTCCCTGGCTGTCTCTGCCACCTCGTTCCCTGTTCAACTCCATCTCTCGCCTCCTCTCCCTTTTTCTTTGCTGATTTAGTGGTTCTGGGTCATTAAGCTGTGTGTTCTTTGTGCCACAAGCCTTCTAAAGAGAATATAAAGTAGGATCCCACGGAATGTAAACTCATGTATCATGGACAACTGCCATTGTATTTCTTAACTGGAGGGTGAATAACTGAGAAGAAAGAAGCAGCTGGAAAGGAGAAATGCCGTAAGTCAGAGTTTTATTTTGTTTGTTTCTTCTCAACTGCTTTTGGAAGGGAATTGTCTTTTGGAGAAGATGGTCGAGTGATAGGGTGATGTGTTCTACAATGGAGTTATTCATAGGTTGAGGTCAAATCCCAGTAAAGTATTACTACATTGGAGAAGGTACAGACTTCAAACAACTCGTTGCCCCATTATGTGTCCCTGGCTCTATCTTCCACTCACCTGAGTACCCAGACACTCCCCCAGTCCTGCCGTCCCTGAGGACTGAGTGAGGTTGGGGCTCTAATGAGATCTCCCTATGGCTTTGGATGGTACTAGACAGAACCAGCTCTGGTACCTGGAAGCGTGGAGAAAGGGAGCCCAGAGGAGGAAGGAGATGAAAGACCACTTTTGTGGCTTGTAATTTGGTCTCAGGCATTGTTAACTAATATCACTGGCTGCACCACTGATAGCCTGTGGGAGCTGTCTTTGGAATGAGTCAGGCCAGCATTGGAAAATCTGGGGTCAAAATCCAAGGTCTTTTTTTAATAGCTGTGTGATCCTGCATCAGGACTTCAACTCTCAGAACCTTAGCTTCATGTCATGTATGTTTTCAATGAACAGTTACCATGGCATATTTCATGTAAAAGCATCTATATTTCATAAATGAGCATAATTTATACCACAGTAATATTGCAAGTTTTAACTATGTTGGTATGAAAGGGACTATATGATAACAAATTACTATTATAACTTTGTCACCAAAAATATCAGTAAATAATTTTCAGAGCTTTATTAAAGCTGGAAATCCATATTTTTTCTATGAAGAAAGACTTATTGGCCAATGTTAGAAAATTGCTACCTCTGAATTTTTTTTAAATAAAACATGTATTAAAGAGCATGGTAATTACTATGTGCCAAAAGTCTGGATACAGTATACTATGAATAAGAGAAATTGCTCAAAATTCATTGGAGTAGCAAAATCTCAACAAAGTCTTTTTTTCTCAGTGTAAACAACTCTAGCATTTGGGCTGAATCTTTGTTCATTTTTCTCTATGGAGACATAGTTAATGAGAGTGCTGGGAACTGAGGCTTCAACCAGGTTTGATGTTAACCCCACGAGGCTAATTTTGTATTTGGTGGGTCATTTCTTTAGGGCCAGAATCTTGGGCATATGTTGGAACCAAAGATACCACTTTTAGAGACAGACTCAATGCTCCCAGAAAACTGGCTTATGGGTGCATTTAGCACTTGTCCATGGAAAGATGGGATGGGTAAGAAGATTGTAGCTGCTTCAGGGCCGACTTCTGGGTCCTGTCTGAGTTCAGAGACAGAAGACATTTTTGGTTTGAACTAGCTGGTTTTTCCCATACTTGTCTACATGTATTCCCTGTCTTTACTCCATGCTCTCTGCATAAACGAACTCCTAGCTGCATAGTCCGAGTCCAAACTATCCAACCATAGTGTTCAAGACCTATCATGTCTGTCTGTAATCCACATTTTCTCTTTCCTGCATCTCTCTGATTGACCTCACAATGCACACTTTGATCACAACAAATTATATTTCTTTCCCTTACAGGAAGCCATTTATATTTTCTTTTTAAAAAATGTTTATTTATTTATTTTGAGAGAGAGAAAGCATGAGCAGGAGAAGGGGCAGAGAGAGAGGGGGGAGAGAGAATCCCAAGCAGGCTCTGTACTGTTAGCGTGGAGTCTGACGGGGGCTTGGTCCTTTGAACCGTGAGATCATGACCTCAGCCAAAATCAAGAGTTGGGTGCTCACCTGACTGAGCCACCTATGTTCCCCATATATATTTTCATCTCAACATCTTTACTTATGCTATGTTCATTGTTTGGAATGTTCTCCATCCATTTTCACCTTCTCTGCTGATTAATTCTATGCATCATTCTCTCTCTCTCTCTCTCTCCCCACCCTCCACCATCCAAATGATAAAAATCTAAAAAGTCTCCCTTGGACCCCTCCCAGTCAGTTAGTAACCCTCCTTACCCACCTCAGGCATCCCCTATCCCGACTTTTATCACTATACATTAGTTTTACCTATTCTGAACTTCATATGATAGGATTATATAGTATACACTCATTTGTGTCTGACATTTTTCACTCAACATTATGTCTATGAAATTAATCTATGTTGCTTCATTCATCCATGGGGTTTGTTACTTTTTATTCCTAAGTAGTATTCCATTGTATAAATATACCTCAATTTATTTATATTTTCTACTTTTTATGGCATTTGGATTGTTTCTGAGCTTTGGCTCTTAAAAATAAAGCAGCTGTGAAAATCCTTACACATGGATGTGCTTTAGTGGCCATAAACACTTATTTGTGCAGAGGCTACATCCAGGAGAGAGATGCTGGGTCAAGGATCATTGTATATATTTAGCTCTAGTAGATTCTACAACACTTGTTCCCAAGTGGATGTACCAATTCCCACTCCCAGTTGCTCCACATTCTTGCTAATCCTTGGTATGATCAGTCGTCTATTACAGATTAACCATTTGGGGAGTGTGTTGTGGTAGCTTACTGTGGTCTTAATTAGCTTTTCTTTCCCCTGATGACTGATAAAGCTGAGCACCTTTTCTTACATATGTTGGCTATTTTGACATTCTCTTTGTGAAGTGTGTATTCATGTCTTTTTAGGTCTTAGACTCTGAACTATAGAAGCCAGGTAATATCTACTCATCAGAGTTGGGTCCATCCTGTTCCAAGTCTAGATTTCTTTAGTGTCCAAATTCCACAGACCATCTTCTACATATATTATGATATTTAGATCAGGTTCACTTTTTGTGTTGGGATCTTTATTACTACCATCAGTTAATTCTCAGTCTCTTGGCCTACCATTGCTCAAAGTTGGTGTTTTGAGAACAAGAGCTTTATCAAGTCAATTCTGTTGAAAGAAGACTTCTTTCTTCTAGTTTTCTCTGCTTAATGCTAATGCTACTTATTTCTTTTCCAGCAGTGGCCTCTCCCTTGAGGCTTGTAGTTAATCATCTCTCTTTGTGGTCTCCCTGGTAGCTGATCAAGGATTTTACTCTTTAGCTACTTGACTTTCAATATCATGTAAGCCATTGCCTATAAGTAGTCAGTGCTCAATAATTGTTGACTTACATTCAACTGGGATTTGAGTAGTGTGGGATGTTATCTGTATGGGAGTTTTCTTGATAGGTCTGCCTTCATGAGAGAACTTTAGGGCAAGCCATGGACCTTTGTGACTATGACTCAAACAGTAGTAGGAGCTGTCTTGATCCAAAATATGCAAAATATTTCCAGCTCCTGACTGGCTTGATAGTTCACCACCATTAGAATATAGTCTTTGAGTGAAGTCGCTGCCTTCAGACATCTCTTATCAGATAATTTCTATGTTATCTAGAAGAATACAAACTCAGTGGCATCCATGAACATTTTAGTAAGGGTTCACTTATTAGTTATCTGGCACCAGAAAGAAGGCCCCTAAAGAAAGGGACAAAGAAGTGAGTCTGGATGTGGAGGCAAGGTTTCACACCAGGAGAAATGCTGGAGGGGATAGATGTGTGCAGTCGTCAGCCAGGGGCACCATAATCATGGGACCCTATTAATTCCTTCTTAGAGTCAGGAAACCTGAATGCAAGTCACCAGTTGCTATGTTTTGCTATGCAACTTTAGATAAGTTACTTCACTTCTCTGCAACTTAGTTTTCTCATCTGTAAAATGGAGATATCTCCTCAGTTTACCTCACAGGGTGGTTGTGAGGACCAAATGAAAGGAAGTATGTGAAAGTGCCAGTCTAAAAGACTAATCACACATGTTGTGTGTATTTTAAAAGTAATAATTTTTATTGGAGTGTGGTGCAAAGCAGAGAGGCGTTGGAGACAAATCGCTCACTTTACAATTACACTCTGGGCTGTGGCTCTGAATACAAAGACTGGCCGATGAACCCTTGTCTATACTGAGCATCTTATATTCTCAAGCAAATAGTAGCAGAAAGGTTCAAATGTATGTGCATAATGGTAAAAATGAACTCATTAGTGAAAGATGATTATTTTTATTAAAAATAAATATAATGTATGAGGTGGCTTGCTTTTTTTCTAGGATGTTAAACAATAGTTTGGGTGATTATTTTTCTTCCATGAGTTTGATAAAATTCATTTGTTTTGGCATGGGGCAGACCAAGAACAAACTGCATGCGCCTCAGGCTCACGAATTCGATTGGTCTTGGGTTGTTTTACTTTTCCACTTTATTCTTCTTCTACTTGGTTGAGACACGGTTGATCTCTGGAGAACAGGGGCCCTATTGAAACAAGCCAGACCTGCATCACTAGCCTGGTTCATTTTATATCAACCAGACGAAATGTAATTGAGTGAATGAAGGAAGCCTACAAACTTCAACTGAAGATATCTATCTTTTTTTGATTATTTGAAAATGCATCTTGCTTTTGTTAAGAAGAAAGAGCTATGCTGATTTCCCAGGTGCAGGCAGAATCCTACAATGTTTGATCTGGAAGAGACTATACAAATCATTAGTCCAACCCCCTCACCTTATATTTAGAGAAACCAAGACATAAGAAGATTTAATAACTTGCTTCAGGTTGTATTGTTAGTGGCAGAACTGTACCTGGAAGTCAGGTTTTCTGCCCTCAGTCAGAGGCAGAGGAGAAAGGGTGTGGTAGCACAGAACATTTTTATTGAACAATTGCCTCCTTATAGACTCACAGACAAAAGATTATTTACTGGTTTTCATAATAATGGCTTGTACTTAAAACAATATTTTTTTTAGCATTTATTTATTTTTTGAGAGACAGAGACAGAGTGTGAGCGGGAAAGGGGCAGGGAGAAGGGAGTCACAGATTCTGAAGCAGGGTCCAGGCTCTGAGCTGTCAGCACAGAGCCCAATGGGGGCTTGCTTGAACTCATGAACCATTAGATCATGACCTGAGCCAAAGTCGGATGCTTAACCCACTGAGCCACCCAGGTGCCCCAGGGCTTGTACTTTTAAAAAGACAAGAATCTAGGGGCAACTGGGTGGCTCAGTCGGTTAAGTGTCTGACTTTGGATCGGGTCATAGTCTCACAGTTTGTGAGTCTGAGGCCTGCATCAGGCTGTCTGCTGTCAGTGTAGAGTCTGCTTTGAATCCTTTGTCCCCCTCTCTCTCTGCTCCTCCCCCACTCGCTTGTGTGCTCTGGCTCTCACTTTCTCTCTCTCTCAAAAATAAATAAACATTAAAAGAAATGACAAGAATCTAGAAAACTTAATTCTTTGAGACTAGTCCCATCCCACACCTTTGGAGAGGAAGGAATGCATCATTTTTTGGCATAGTTCCTGGTCCATAGTGGGCACTGAGCCAGCACTTGCCCAGTTCTTGGTCTGTGATCACCCAGGCTGATGGTGATGCCTACAACAAACACTTATCTCAGAGTCCCTGGGGTGATGGTTAAGAACACCGATCCCTGGGTTGTACCCCAGTTCCACTGAGTCACAATTTCAGCAGTTTCGCCTAGAAATATGCATTAGTAACACCTTTTTAAGTGTTGTTTTAGTGTTTTAACATTTGAAATCATTGCCGAGATGTTCTTCCTCATAGCTTCCTAATGCTTTAGACCGAAGGATTCCAGATGGACACATGGTCATAAAATATTTCAATTTTTGTTTACATGTTTTAATCTAAAAATTAAAAAGGGAGGTAAGCATTCCTTGCATTTAGTACATGGGTTGACACTGTGGTCTCAGTGCCCAAGTGAGACTGGGAACTCCCCGATGCAGAAAGCTGACAATGCTGGCTTATCTGCTCCCAGCGTATTGTCACAGAATGCATTGGAATGCTAAGTTAATCAAAGTGTTTAATTTTATAAAAGTGTATGTACACACACGCATTTATTTAAAAAAGGACGTTTACACACGTGATGATTAATTTTATGTATCAATGTTGGGCTAGGCTATGGTGCTGCATTGTTTGGTCAAACACCAGGTTAGATGTTGCTATGGGGGTAATTTTGTAGATGTGATCAATATTTAAATCAGGAGACTTTGAATAAAGCAGATTGCCCTCCATAATGTGGGTGAGCTTTATCTGATCAATAGAGGACCTTAAGAATAAAGGCTGATGTTTTCCAAAGAAGGAATTCTCCTCAAGACTGCAGCATAGACACCTGCATGAGTTTCTAGCCTGATGGCCTAGAGAATTTGGACTCAACACTGCAATATCAACTCTTATCTGAATGTCCAGACTGCTGGCCTGTTCTACGAATTTTGAACTTGCCAACCCTCACAATGACATGAGCCAATTCCCTAAAATAAATCTCTCTTTAAATATACTTTATTGGTTCTGTTTCTATGGAAAACCTTGACGAATACCACACAGTAGAAATTTATCATTTTGTATTGAGGTGGGGAGTGACCATCTTTTGCACTGCACAGAGTTTCAACAATGATCCTATTCCAAATTTTTTGAGTTCTCAAACTTAAAGTCGCTAATTTTAATTTCTTTTATGAAGTCACAAGTATTTCGGGTTGAGATCAAATAGTCCTCCTTACAATGCTACCTAAAGATATTTTTGAAAATATATCTAATCTGTCTCTTCACATGTGATATTTTAAAAGTAAGTAAGAAATAGGTTTTTTTCAAAATAAAATCTTTCTATAGAAAATAATTTTAAAGATACAATTTTGAAACTATATTGTGAGTGTGTGCTTTTGTCTCCCAAAATGATACATGTTATGTCTACAAAAATTTTATATCTGTGTATTAAAAAACTCAATCAGAGTTTTCTAACCTGTTCAAATGTCCAGTGGGTTTTTAGAGTTACAGTGGGTTTGTACCCCACTTGTGAAACAAAAATACAGCATTTTCCAATTAGTCTACAAATGAAAATGAGTGGCATAAGGGAAGATAGACACTTAACCAGCTGAATTTCAACCAAAACTTTTGCATAATAATACTTAATAAATAAACATGGCTCCATAAGTAAAGCCAGTGATGTGTTTTTTTCCACGGGAATATGTATATCTGTGGTAGGCATCCATGTCAGTTCTGAATGCCCACAAAATTAAGTACCCAAATACAGAGATCTGAAAAACATGTCCTTGAATTCTGGTACCCCCCTAAGATTTGCAAAAGTAATGCCAGACACTTAGTCTTTCTGTTTGTAGTAAAATATTATTAATAATAATTCAGTTATTTTGTTTCATTATTAAAATATACAGTATTAAAATATTTCTTTAATGCCTGCTTTTGTTAGATTTTTAAAAATTCTGCAGCTTATTTGTATAGTAGTGCAAGGACATAGCTTTATAAGTAAATATGAACATGTTGAAGTTGAGTGCTCTAAATCTGCTTATGTTTGGGGTAAGTAATTAAAGAAGTTTGGAGTCCAATGTTTAGATTCTTGAAGAGTAAATGAAGCATGCCCCCCTGTGGTGAGGGGACTGGTCAGAGGCATAAGCCACAGCTTTAGGGCAGGACTTGCACTACTTCAGGACAGGAAGTAAGGAAACAATCTATGCCCAATGGAAAATCCCAAGGGGGTAAAGTGAGGCTGAGGGCAATTATGCCAACTGGAGTAGGTCCAGGAGGCTAATACCTCTCCTCTTGTAGAAATACCATGGGATTCAGAGGGGAGGAGGGAAAAAGAAGAACTTGGAAGCCCATCAGGAAATACAGGAAATTTAATTTTAAAATTAGAGAAAGTTTTCATTTAATGGGATTTAGGAGAACATTGGGTAAGTACTGTTCAAAAATGTAAAAATGTGTACAGAATGGCAGCCTGCCAACAGCCTATAGTCAGTACTGTCCCCTCCCCCTTATCTAGAATGGCTCTTTGTCTTTTTTTCCCCTGAAATATTAAACTGTTTGGCTGGTCAATCCATTTTAGAAGACGTTTTCATATGAGAAAGATACAACATGATGGTGTGATTTTTTTCTTCTTCAGGAGGGTTTAAACTACTGAGATCTGGTTAGGGATTGTAGTAAAAGATTCCCTTCCTCAGTTAACCAGGTTGTTTAGTACTGAAAAAGAAACTGTGAGGCACAAACTAGATAGGAATGGAGCCAGTGTGTGTGTGTGTGTGTGTGTGTGTGTGTGTGTGTGTGTGTGTGTTTTAATAATGACAATTACTGCCTATGAATAGACTTGGTAAGGCAGATGTGTGCAGTGCCTTTCTTCAGAGGAAAAATAGGGAGGGATAAAGTTTTCAAAGAGTATATTGAATTTTGGTGCATAATTCTCTCCTTCCTCTTGGCAAATATTTTATTATCATGCAGGGAGAGGAGATGGGGAGAGGAACAGATTATGCAGGGCACTGTGGATAGCAGGTCCCTTGCAGAATCTCTGTGGGTTTGAATAAAGCAATCGAAGGGATGGGGACGACTTTTTTAATGCCTGTCCTGATATTCAGCAGATGGTGTTCCTCAAGTCAAAGTTTGTACCTCTTCAAGGCTTTTGTTCCCCCCAAGTCTGTCTTTGGCTCTTTCCTCAGTCAGGACTGGAAGAGGGGAAGCCACACTCTGAATCCTAGAAGTCCATAGACAGGCTGCCTTTTCCTAGAGTGTGGTCTGGGGATGAAGAAGGTGTCTATGAACACTAGTCATGTCCTGGAGGGGTGAGGTGGTTGGTGGAAAAATCAAGTGTGTAATTAGGTCTCTTTCTCTCATAGCCCATAGGTAATTATCAATGAATCCCTTACCTCAGCTTCAGAATATATCCAGAATCCAGCCACTTTTCAACCTTCGTTTATTATGCCCATGGATAAGCCACCACCACTTGCCCCTGGATTACTGCAGAGTCCCTCACCTGGTCTCTCTGCTTCCATTCTGCCTGGTAGAGACTATTCTAGGCACACAGAGTGAAACTCTAGGTCAGATCCTGTCCCTCCTCAGTGGCTCCTCACTGCACTCAGAGTAAAAGCCCAAATCCTTTAAAAGTCTTGAGAATCCTACAGGACCTGGCCCTATCTTCCTTCTCATACCATCTCCCTTGAGCGCTTCATTCCAGCCACACAGGGCTCCTGGCTCTGTCTCAAACATGCCAAGCAGAGATTTTACTCCTTGGGTTCCTTCTGCTTGGAAGGTTCTTTCACAGCATATCTATACAAATTGCTCTGTGTCCCTCACCCTCTTCAGACCTCTGCTGACCAGATCTTCTGCCTAAATATTCTGCCTATGAATAGACTTGCTATATCAGATGTAACATTGGAATACTGTATTTTATTGTCCATTCTAGAACTACTTGACATACACGGGTATTTATGTTTGTGTAGTACAGAGTCGCCTGCCAGGGAAGCTCCTATTGAATTCATTCCTATCAGGACTGCCAGTGCTACCTCTTGCCAAGTTTGTTTTTTGGTTTAGGTTAGAATTGTACTTGAATGCTATAAAACTGCATTTTATTTATTTTAAAAAGAAGGCTGCAACATTCCTTCAGTCCAGGGTGGATTTAGGGCAGTTATTTTGAATAAGTGAGGGTTTTCTGTATAGGTTCTTGGGGAGATATTGAGTGATTGGGGTTTGGCAAATCTCCAGGATATCAGTTGCTATGGACTAGATTGTGTCCCCTCATAATTCATATGCTGAGCCCCTAACTCCCAATGTAATTGCATTTGGAGATAGAGTATTTGGAAGTCTAAGGATGGGATTTAAATCTGATAGGATTGGTGCCTTTTAAGAAGAAAAAGTTTTCTCTCTGCCCATGTGCATGCACCAAGGAAAGGCTATGTGAGTATATAAAGAGAAGAAGGCTGTCTGCAAACCAGAGAGGGCTTTCCAGAAGCCAAATCATCTGACTCCTTGATTTTAGACTTCCCAGGCTCTAGATTGTGAAAAATAAATGTCTCTTGTTTAAGCCACCCAGTCTATAGTATTTCATAATGGCAGCCTGAGCTAACCAAGACACTCGTCCAACAGTGCAAAATGGTCAGATTATCTTGACAAAGTTCTAGATGCCATTTGACCACCCAGAGATAGTATTACCAACACTGTCACTTCTACCTTTGAGGCTTGGGCATCCTTTCAGGACTAGGGGAGGACAAAAGAGGTGATGTGAAATGATTTTATAGAGGAGGATACATTTTCTCTTCATGAAAGGACTATATATTTGTTTTAGAAAATTTAATACAGCAGAGAATGAGAAGGAAAGAAAAAAGACTATTATTTTCTGAGACAGCCATTGTTAACATTTTATTGTATTTCTTTCCAGTCTTTTTTCCATGTATACTCAGTGATTCTAAGTTTCTTTGGCATTTCTGCTTTCTTCTCAGAATCCTAGCACAGTGTAACTACTCATTGAACATCCCACCTTCCTGCTATAATTGCTTCAAATTGTAGTTTTACCCCCTTTTGACTTACACCAATTATTGGTATTGTTTTGTTATTGTTTACAGTCAGTAATAATTATGGTTACAGCCAATAGTTAATTTCACTTATCAATATTAATACATCTTTTTACGTGTGTTCATTCTTTTTTTGTTGTTTCTTTTTTTCGTGTTCTTCCTATGGGTTCATCTTTCTCTTTGTTAAAATGAATTCTTTGGTAGTTGTTTTAGAGAGTATCTGTGGGGCATATGCATTCTTGGTCATTTATGGTTAGAAAAATATTTATTTTGCTATCACAGTAGAATGAGTGATTAACTGGGTATAAAATTCTAGATTGATACATACTTTCCCTTGACACTTTGTAGGTACCACCGCCCTGTCTTTTGCCATCCATGGCTGTGGCTTAGAAATCCTGTCGAGGACTACTTCTTGGTCATTTGTGTGTAATCTGTGTCTTCTCTCTGGCCCTTTTTGAGGTTATTTCTTTATCCTCCATTTCCTACCAATATGGGCTTATTTTTATTCATCAGAAGGCATTGTTCTCTGAGAACTCACATCTCTCTTTCACTTTGAAGTGGTCAGCAAGTATCATTTTGGATATTGCTTCTTTGTCAGTTCCTCCATTCTGTACTTTGTAGATTCCCACTTGTTAAATACCAGAGACTCTCATTCTCTTTCCATATTTCTTAGCTGTGTAATTTTTATTTATTTATTTATTTGTTTGTTTGTTTATTATTTTTTAAGGCCCAGTGTGCAGCTCATTGCAGGGCTTGAACTCAGGACCCTGAGATCAAGAGTCAGGCACCTAACTGGCTGAGCCACCCAGGTGCCCCAGCTGTCCTAATTTTTAAAGTAATTTTGTCTTTCTGTGTCATATTCAGGGTGACTTCCTCACCTCAGGGTGACTATCTTTGAAATAATGAATTCTCTCCTCAACTGGGAACAGTCCAGAATTTATCCTGTTGTGGCATTTTTTTTTAATTGTGTTTTTCAATGTTTATTTATTTTTGGGACAGAGAGAGACAGAGCATGAACTGGGGAGGGGCAGAGAGAGAGGGAGACACAGAATTGGAAACAGCCTCCAGGCTCTGAGCCATCAGCCCAGAGCCTGACGCGGGGCTTGAACTCACGGACCGTGAGATCGTGACCTGGCTGAAGTCGGACGCGTAACTGACTGCGCCACCCAGGCGCCCCTCCTGTTGTGGCATTTTAATTTCAATAACCATAATGTATTTTTCAGACTTAATTGATAATTTTTCATAGCCTCTTGTTCTTGTTTGACTTCTGCTTGCTTATTAATTCCTTGTACTTTGTAATGGACATGACAACTTCATTTATCCTCCTTAATGTACTTAATTTAAAAGACTTCATCTGATATTTTTATAAAATAAGTTTCAAATCAGAGTAAATTTGTGTTCAAGTTGTTTATACTTTGGCTTTTTTTCTTTTTTTGGTTTGTTTCCCCATGCATTTGAAATTTTTATTTCTATACTCACTTTGAGTGGAGGGGTTTTAATTTTGTTTGTTTTTCTCTAGTGGTTTTGGATATCCTTCATCTAGCTCTCTGGGTCTCCAAGTCAGAGCCAGGCCCAGGAAAGCCAACGGTAGGGATTCTTGCCTCAGGGTATATTGTGGGTAGAACTGTGTCCCCCAGGAAGATATGTTGAAATTCTATCCCTGGTACCTATGAATGTGACCTTGTTTGGAAATAGGGTTTTTACAGGTGTAATTGAGGTAAGCTAAAATCATCTTGGGTTAGGATGGGCCTTAACGCAGTGGCTGATATCTTTATTAGAGAAAGGAGAAGGAGATTTGGACACAGAGCCACACTCTGTGGCAATTATATGAAGATGGAGGTAGAAATTGGAGTTATGCTGGCATAAGCCAAGGAACACCCGCAGGCACCAGAAGCAAGACAAGGTAAGGACACATTCTTCCCTAGAGCCTTCAGAGGGACCATGGCCCTGTTGACATGTTGAGTTTGGATATCTGGCCTCCAGAACTGTGAGAGAATAAATTTCTGTTGTTTTAAGCCATCTGGTTTGTGATACCTTAAAATTATTTTTTAATGTTTGTTTATTTATTTTAGAGAAAGAGTGAGCACGAGCAGGGGAGGGGTAGAGAGAGAGGGGGACAGAGGATCTGAAGTGGGCTCTGAGCTGACAGCAGAGAACCCAATGCAGGGCTTGAGCCCATCAACCATGAGATCATGACCTGAGCCAAAATCAAGAGTTGGATGCTTAACTGACTAGGCCACCCAGATGCCCCAGGTTTGTGATACTTAAAAACAAAATTTTTATTATTGAAGTATAGTTGGCATTCAATGTTACATTAGTTTCAGGCATACAGCATAGTGATTTGAGAATTCTACACATTATGCAATGCTTACCACGGTAAGTGTGGTCATCATGTTATGTTATTACAACATTATTGACTGCATTCCTTATGTTGTACTTTTCATCCCTGTGACTTATTTATTTTATAACTGGTAGTCTGTATTTCTTAATCCCCTACACCTATTTTGCCCACCCCCCATCCCCTTTCCCTTAGCAACAACCAGTTTTTGTTCTCTGTATACAGAGTCGGTTTCTATTTTCATTCACTTGTTTGTTTGTGGTTTGTGATACTTTGTTATGGCAGCCCTAAGAGCCTAATAATACAGGGTGATACTGGGATCTTGTGGATCCATCACAGAGAGAGGGTAGCTTGAGTTGGTGCCTGGTTCCACTTGCCTTCCTGAACTCAATGTCTGTTGAGAGGCACTTGCTGCAGAGGTTGGGCTGAGCTATTTTTATTTTTGTGCTTCTTCTCGAGTGAAGAGGCTGATAGAAGCCACTCTAACTTGAAGCAGTGATCCTGGCTTGTGACCCCATCTCCTTGTATTCTGAGTGAGACACACACTTAGCTGTTGCTGCCATGATTGAACCCAGAGCCCACTGGTTCTGAGATTTCAGTCCTGTCTAGATTTTGCATTTCTGTCCCATCAGTAGTCCATGAACGTACTTATGGTTGAACCACCTATATCTTTTGGTTTTCCTTTATTATATTTTATCAATGATTTTGTACATTTAGAGCACAGGGGATGAAGGATAGGACTTTTGGCAGCATCCTGACCAGAAGACTACAGTCTCTAATAAGTGGCTTTTGTTCATTAGTAGACTGTATGTAGTTGCTTTTTTTTCTACTTGACAAAAGTGACATTAGTATTGTTCCATGCTATTATAAACTCTTTATGAACATAATGTCTAATGGCTGTGTAGTATTCCATCAAATGGAAGTGGAGTAGTTCTTTAAGGAGACACTTTACAGTGATAAAAACCTTTTCCATGAAATATCTTAATTTACAGCTTGAAGAATCATTTAAAGCATCTTAAGGTAGAGGTGTTGGAATGCCGCGGGGGTCCCCTTTCATGTTTCAGTTGGAGTAGAAGCAGTAAAGTTCAGTGACTGACCTAAGAGAGCATCACTCTACTTGTGTTCTAAATTTCTTCAGCAAGGAGCAGTTAAAAGAGGTTTTGCAATCCACTGAGCGGTGTAAGTGGTTTCCATGGAATTTCATTTGGTTTCTGAATATAGCCTCAGGTTATATGCTGTGAAGAAAGTTTTGACATTTTAAATGATTGTAACTTGAAATCAAAAACATTTTCCATCGGAGATGAGAAACAGGCAACAAACAAACTGTGTTCTTCCATAATAGCTAGGATTCAGTTTTTGATACTCAGAGCTTTCTCCTGAGATTCTAATAGGGAGCCCTTGTAGGACTCCCTTGCTTCTTCTTGAAAGTGACACTGAAAGCATTGTGTTTGGGAGAGAAATGTGAGTTTCTACTCATTTCACAACAGCATCTGTCTTAGAAATGTGTGGGGCTAACAGCATTCTGAACTCATCTCATAGAAAGAATAAAAGAGAACTCAAGAAATGTTACACCACCAGAGGGGCTTATTGAGAGCTGTGCTTTTATCCATTGGTTGAAAAAAAAAATAATTAAAGTATCTCATATGATGGTATTGCAAAGGTCGAAGGGCTTTAGCTGTACTTAGTCTAGCTTTTATTTGATTTGTGAATCTCTTCTACAACATTCCCAAGAAGTGGTTATTGAACTTGTGCTTGAATATCTTCAGTTATAGGGAAACGTTACTTATAAGAGCAGCTTATTCCATTTTTGGACACAGTAATTGCTAGAAAATTCTTAATTTTGAGCAAAAAGCAGTCTTTTCATTTGTTCTAATTTCCTGTCTGGAGCTACAGAATAAATCTAGAATTTCTTTCATTTAGCAACCCTTTGATTATGTGAAGGCATTTGATATGGGCTCCTTGGTTCTTTTCTTCAGGTAGTACATCTCAGTTCCTTCAAATATTTCTCATATTTCTTTACCTTCAGCTAAAGAGATGATCCAGCTTGACTCTGGATCTGAGGTCACAGATGGTGTCTTAAAACACAATGGGAAGCCAGCCATGCCAAAGTCATGCAAAGGCCAGTGAGTAACAAAATAAAACCCATAAACAGAGATCATTAATTAGGAGGAGTTGGTGCCAGGAAGTTGCTGTAGAAGAAAGGTGAAATCTGAAAAATAATTTAGCAGAAGATTAGAGTCTAATACTTAGGGTGATGGCAAATAATGGAGTAAATTCCAGAAAAGGGGACTGGTTAGGTCAAAGGGTAAGAGTCAGAGTCCAAGAGACTCCACAGAATCAGGGTAGAGGGGAGCTTTCTGGAGGCTAGACAAGATATTATCATTCAGGAGAACAACTCTACCTTTTGTTACTTGCCTGGCCTGCTTTTTAGTGGGAACAGATGTGGCCTTTGATAGTATGAAATGAATTTGTGGTTCTTCATGATCCTATTCTCTCTCCAAAGTATTTGAGTCTAGGTCATTTGATTCGCATCTAGTGGGCAGCTTGCAGAAGAGAAAAACATTGGCCTGCTGCAAAATCCTGTCATATATGCTGGGAGTTTATTGAAGAACAACTAGATATCTTTTTAAATTTTTTTTAAGTAGGCTTCATGCCAAGTGCAGAGCCCAACATGGGTCTTAAACTCACAACTGTGAGACCAAGACCTGAGCTGAGATCAAGAGTGAGATAGTTAACCTACTGAACCACCCAGGTGCCCCTAAATATCATTTTAAACAGCGGCTCACGTCTACCAGCTCCTTCTACCCCTAGCTGTATCATAAACAAAGATCCTAAAGAATTGTGGTCTGAAAAAATCTGAAACTATTGCCTTTCAATTTAAAAAAAAAAGAAAAAAAAATTTTTTAACATTTATTCATCTTTGAGAGACAGAGAGGGACAGAGCATGAGCAGGGAAGGGGCAGAGAAAGGGGGACACAGAATCCAAAGCAGGTTCCAGGCTCTGAGCTATCAGCACAGAGCCCGACGCAGGGCTCGAACTCATGAACTACGAGATTAGGAGCCAAAGTCGGACGCTCAACCGACTGAGCCACCCAGGCGCCCCTATTGTCTTTCAATTTTAAGTAGAACTTTCTTCTGGTCAAAGCCTCATTTTTTCTTTTTTTTTTTTCTTTTTTTTTCTATTTTTTTTTTAATGAAATTTATTGACAAATTGGTTTCCATACAACACCCAGTGCTCATCCCAAAAGGTGCCCTCCTCAATACCCATCACCCACCCTCTCCTCCCTCCCACCCCCCATCAACCCTCAGTTTGTTCTCAGTTTTTAACAGTCTCTTATGCTTTGGCTCTCTCCCATTCTAACCTCTTTTTTTTTTTTCCTTCCCCTCCCCCATGGGTTCCTGTTAAGTTTCTCAGGATCCACATAAGAGTGAAACCATATGGTATCTGTCTTTCTCTGTATAAAGCCTCATTTTTTCTAATTCAGCTCAATTTCCTTCAAATTGAGTCATATAGATTTAGGCTACTATTGAAACTTCTCTCGATATCCATTCTTTTGGGTGGAACTTGCTCAGATCATGAACTAAGGAATGTGAATTTGCAATTTTACTGTACTTAGTTAGACCTTTTGCTAGGAAGTCAAGCAGCTCTGGGCTAAAATTCTGGCTGTGCCACTTCTAGTCATAGAACTGGCCTGGGCGAGTTTCTGAATCTGAGTCTCAGTTTGTTCCTCTGTAAAACAAGGATAATCATGATTTATTTGATTTAAGTGATGTGATGGGTGTAATGCGTTTACACAATATCTGGCACAGAACACATACTTTGTACATGTAGATCTTAAAGTCCAGTCAAGGCACAAAGGTTAAACTTAACAACTGATATTTGACAAATAGTAAGTGAGTAAATATCTCTTGTGGCCAGCACCCATGGTGAAAGCTATATATCTATTGATATAGAGAAGACAAAAATGTCTTCTATAATATTGTGAACATTATTTATCCAGGTTGAGGGGCCAGTCAATACACGTGAACTGACCTCTTTCTGTAATTTACATGTTAATAATAGCATCATTTACAGAGGATTCTAAGTGATTGGGACTGTGCTGAATACATACAAAGGTTATCTTCTTTAATTTTCACAACATACCTATGAGATTGGTATTATTCTTTTTTGAAGAAGAAAGTAAGTACAATGGAATTAAGTGACTTTCCCCAGAGGATACAGCTGGAAAAGCAGCTGGGTTTGCATTTGAATCCAGGTACAACTTCAAAATCTCCTTTAAACCCAATGGAGAGGGACTGTGGGAAAGATTTGAGGCTTTTGTGTGGGTTGCCCATTCCCAAGAGAGTGTTCCCAAGAGACCAGATATTCCCCCGGGTCTGAGACATCCAGTGTTGGGATCCAGAGTAAGCAAATGGCGAGAGCCAGGAGGACATGGGTATGACTGGGAGGGGCAGAAATGGCAGAGTTGGTGCAGAATGGCCTGGAGACAGGTGGGAAAGAGTTTGTGAGTGTCCAGGATACCTCTTCACTCCAGTATGAAAGGAGGACCCACATCAGCCAGGTGTCTAGAGGAGGTGTTCCTGTAAGATCTGAGCCACCAACATGTGAACTCCATGAAGGTGGAGACTTTGTCTTGTTCATGCTATGAGCCATGCTTGGTCTCTAGTGGGTGCCCAATAAACAACTATTGCATCTATGAATGAATGAACAATTAAAATATTTACTCTAAGACCATGATTCTGAAATGGAGGAAGTGACTGGCCCCAGGACAAAAGGACTACACATGCTGCTTGCCCACAGTGGTAGGCACCCACTTAATACTGTTGAGGAAGATAAAGAAGCAAGGAGTGGTGCCTACTGTGGCTTTAAACAGAAACATAACACAGGTATGATGTTTATTGTCTCCTTTTAAACTTCATTTTGTAAGACAGGCTCTGATAAGGTTGTTTATTTTCTATTGGATCCTTGGCCTCCACAGTTGGGAAACCAAAACCAAAAAACAATCCCTTAATTTAAATTTAAATCTTTTAAATGGGAGCAGTGTTCTTTACCAAAGCCGGAAATGATTCAATCAAATTGTCCAAAAGAGGACACAAAACAGCTAAACCTATTGAAATGTGGATCTTTACTGGGGATTTCTGCATTGGTACAAACCATAGTTCAGAAACCCAGATGTGTCAAATTGCATTAAGAAGAGTCAAGTTCGTGAGGCACCTGGGTGGCTCAGTTGGTTGAGCATCCATCCAGCTCTTGATTTCAGCTCAGGTCATGATCTCATGGTTCATGGGCCCGAGCCCTGTGTCGGGCTCTGTGCTGGCAGCACAGAGCCTGCTTGGGATTCTCTCTTTCTCTCCCTCCCTGCCCCTCCCCTGCTTGCTCTCTTTCTCTCTCAAAAAATAAACAAACATTAAAAAATTAAAGAAAAAAGAAGGGTCAAGTTCCATGTTAATTTCCAAGGGTTTCTCTTCCTCTAGGCTACTTAACATCAGCCACCATCTCTTAAACAGCATTTGTTTTTCACGTCTCCTTGGTCTGTCAATATTTCATCTGTCAACATGCATCAGTTTGGTGGGTTTGGAGTGAGGTGGGTGGGGAAACGGGAGATAGAGGGATGGAAAAAGTCATTTTTGAATGGAAGAGCTTGTCGGCCAGTTTATATCACCTTTTACCTTCTCACTTTCGACCTGGGGTCTTATCTTTAATATCAAATGGCTTCTTCATGAGGAGGACGTTAATACCTCAAATGTATATTATAAATAGAAGAATCTTTAAAAATCCATTTTATTGTGTTTCTTAGTAACAAAAACCCTTTCTTTATTTTTTCATGCCCAGCACACAATCAACGGAGCAGACAATGTAAAAAATTTTGTTAAAAAGTTGTCCCAGGACATCATAAGGTGGGGCAGCCTGTGACTGGCATATATTTAACTAGAATATTAATGAAGGGAAAAGCCTCAGTATTATTGTGGTTAACACAGTTTTTTAAAACTTCACAGCACAAAACAATATGTTTTATATTACTGCTTACCCCCTTGAAGGAAACGGTTGTTTTAAGGGGACATCGTGAGACCAATCTCCTTATGTGCCACCATGGAGGCTCACATATCTTCTAGAAATCTGAAATGCTTTAAACACATCCAGATATTTTCACAGTGAGAATTTCCATGTGCAGTGTTGCCAAGCCCTGCTCTAGTCACAGAATGAGATTAATTATTTACCAGAGGGCTCTGTTAATTACTAAAACAAATAATTTACCACCTCTTTTGGATAGGCATGGCAGTATGTGATTATGGATATTTTGTCACCTACAGTTTTAGATGTTACTTTTTCCTTCTCTAAAAGTCAGCAGGGGTCTGAACATTCTTCTTCACTGACAGTCCCTCTGCCCAATTCATTAGCTGGAGTCGGGGACGAGGTGATTCTTGTGGGGCTGGAACAGTAGGGGATGCACTTGGTGTCCTGTCCACACCTCCTTGTCATTCACCTGTGCACCTCTGCTCACTGGGCCACCAGTGGCTCTCTGCTTCAGGACTTTTTTTCCTGGCTGTGAAGTGCTCTCAGGGTCTCTGGGGCAAATCGGAAGTTCTATTGAGTGGATGCCTTGAAGTCACCTCAATCACTGAAGGATAAAGTTTAGATGGATAAAAGCCATAAGCTTCCTTGCTCCTCAGGATAACTCAGTGTGGGAACTCCTACTCTCTCCCAGTGTTCCCTGGAGGGATTGAGCTCCAGGTACTAACTGGTTATGCAAAGCCCCCTTTATGCTTCTTCCTTGCCTGCAAAAGTTTCCAGCTCCGGAGGGGGGTGATTCCAGGGCTCACCTCCCAACCAGCAACCCACACTTGAATCTCAGAATCTGTCTCCTCAGAAAAAGTTTCTGAACTGATTTTGGGATTCAAGCAGAATGCATCTGAGTTCTATTGAACCAGCTCTAGCTTGTCACGAAGAAGCTCTATGCCTCGTTGCTTTTCTTGTTTTCACTAGACTTTATTATTTTTTTTAGAGCATTTTTAGGTTCACAGCAAACTTGCACTGAATGTACAGAGTTCTTGTATACCCTGTGCCCCACATGCAGTGTCCCCCACTATAAGTATCTCACATCAGAGTGGTACTTTGGTTACAACCAACGAAACTACATTGACGCGTCCTCATGTCCCAAAGTCCATAGTTTACCTGAGAGTTCCCTCTTGGTGTTTCTCATTCATTGTATGGGTTTGGACAAATGTATAATGACATGCATTCACCGTTCTCTGTGCTTTCCCCTAAGGACTGAACGCTTGCTTATAAAAAAAAAAAAGAAAAAAAAATCCCTCTAAATTAATATTTAAATTTCACTCCCGTAGCTTTCTGTCCTGAGCGGCTGCCGCATGGGAGTGCCTGGCGATTATTTGCTGCATTTCATCTGCATCGCAGCCTCGGGAAAGCCACCCCTTAGCAGGTTGTTGGGGGGCGGGGGGCTGCGCACACCTAAATGTGTAGGTATTGTCACATGCCTTGGGATCTTTAGTTGAAACGGACTATGTAAATATTATCTATTATTATTACTAATTATTACCCCCAGCTGTAACGGTGATAAAGCGTGCGCAGTGAGTCCCAGATGTGAGCCTCCTGGGCCCCTGTGTTCAACGGTGGCGTGAACTGCAGTGAACTTGTCTTGTCAGACCACGTCTCCACACAGAGAACAAAATCCCTGTTGCTCAGAGATGGTGGCCTGTCGTGCTCTACTGCAACGCAATCCTCATTTGCACTTCGGAGGAGTACCCTGCCCCCCGCCCCGCCTTTTCTTTTTTAAAATGTAGAATGGAATAATCAGCTATAGTTCTTGGTGGGAGGTCCCCTGTGTTCTGCCCTAGATTTTCAATCTGGCTGTCAGGCCAAGCTGAATTGTAGATGGAAGAGGGTTTTTTTGTTTGTTTGTTTGTTTTTTGTTTTTTGAGTGTGTGTGTGTGTGTGTGTGTGTGTGTGTGTTTCAGGGGGAGGGAGGCTCGGCAATTTTCTTTCTTAACTTTTTCTTGTTTTTCCCTTTCCTTTCTCCCTGCTCTTTTTTATCCCCTCTAAATCACAGTGCTTAACAGCTGCGCAGTTTCAGAAACTGTACATGCTCCCTGCTGGGCTACAAGCAGCAGCTTATCTGCCTGCCCTGAAGGGGAAAGTGACAGTTTGGGACCCAGGAGCCTGAGCTAGCTGCAAGGCTGAAGGCCCCCTAGCTTAATATCTCGGCAAGGTTTAGGGGAGGTTTAGATTCCCAATCCGTATGCTATCTGTGAGTATTGGAAGCATTGTGGAGTTACGGATATCTTATTTCCTCTTATTCTATTTATTTATTTATTTACTTTTTTTTAGAGAGAGAGAGAGAGGGTGCAAATGAGCTGGGGGGGGGCAGAGAGAGACAGAGAGAGAGAGAGGGGCAAGGCTCCCCTGAAGCAGGGCTTGAACTCATGAACAGTGAAATAGTGACCTGAGCCAAAGTCAGATGTTTAACAACTGAGCCACCCAGATTCTCTCCTCTTAAAAGTCCCTCTTTGTTTTATTTAAAATGATTCTGTGGGGCGCCTGGGTGGCTCAGTCGGTTAAACGTCCGACTTTGCCTCAGGTCATGATCTCACAGTTTGTGGGTTCCAGCCCGGTGTCGGGCTCTGTGCTGACAGCTCAGAGCCTGGAGCCTGCTTCGGGTTCTGTGTCCATGCTCTGTCTCTCTCTCTCAAAAATAAATAAACATTAAAAAAAATTTAAAATGATTCTGATCTGGTGATACTGTGTTCGTTGGTTAATTCACCTTCCCAACCACCTGCATCTTGCACTGGCTACAAAGCGCCGCCCCGCCCCCTCCAGCACCCTGCCTGACACTGAGAGAATGCTCAGCTAATCTTTGTGTTGGATGAGCAAATGAATGAGCTAGAAGGCATCCTAGGTATGGCTTGCCCCACTGTTCTCATCCTGTAGATGAGAAACACTAACACTCAGTGAGGAAAATGACTTCTTAAAAGTTGCAGGGCTAAGATACAATGAGAAACCACAAGGGAAGAGCTTTAAAACTATACCAGGCCATGGAAATACAAAGTGTATTGTTTTTTCTTCTGGTGGTAAACTGGGCAAGATGTCAGTGTGCTCATGTGGGAACAGGCTGGAACCTCGGCGAGTTACCCCTCCAGAGTGACGTCTGATGTACCCCTCAGGCCCTGCGACAGTTTTTATCAAGTCTATCAGACTGCCCTGACCACCTTCATGGGATTTTACCGGGCTCATTTCCAGGGCAGGAGGGAGGCACCTCCAATTTGTTTTTCAGCCCAATTTCCCATTCGACTTCCTTCCTAGCCAGCTGCATGTCCTATTAGCTGTCTTTCAAACAACGGCACCTTCAAATGGCTGCTGACTTCCAGGCAGTTATGTTTTTATTGACTGCCTCCCTATCTGAAGCGGGGCTAATGTGTTCTGGACGAATACTGGTTTCTATGAAATACAGTTGGAGAAGTGGTCACCAGTCTCTGGGGCGGAGCTATAGGCATGAAAGGATATTTTTAAAAGTCTGGGGGCTGAATGTGTGCAAACAGGAGGAGTGGTTTCAGTAAGGCTACTTTATTGGAGTGAGGTGGGGTCTTGTGATTCAGATTAAGGACCAGGTGCCAAGGCTTAGAATGCCAATTATGGAAGGAAAAATGCATTAGCCATTACTTCAGTCTGGCAGACTCTAGACAGACATATAATAACGACATTGCTGTACCCGTAAGCCAGTTACATGCTGAGGAAGTCAGCTCAGTTTTGGGAACCCATTCTTCTCTGAAGGGGGATTTTTTTTCCTCTTCTGCAGTGTTTGCCACCAATGAAATGTTAACAAATGCTTTTTAAAAAGCCCAGTATCTGTGGTCAAATACATTTTTCAAAGGGAAGTTTCAAAGCAGTTAAACAGGTTAAGATGGGACCTTTCTTAGTCTTTGCTTAGTCTTAGCGTTCTTTGGGAATGTCCGAGAGCAGCTATGGTTTGTTGAGTATCCCAACCTTATTAAACCATGGAGAACACTTTTTGGAAAAAGTGTGTCAGAAGATTCTAATTTTGAGAAATGTACCTTTGGAAACAACCTTTTGGTGTTTTCCCAGGGTTCAACCATTTGTGATTTGAATGTCTCGTTGGCTTCCTTGGATAAATTTTTCCTGCCTTAAAAAAATTTTTTTTTCCTGCCCTGAGAATTGAATTTTCATGAAACCTTTTCCACCATGCTTGTCTTCTTGGCATTTATCAGAATGAATAGTTCCCTAATCGTTATTGGCACGGTAATTTTAGATACATCTAAATATTATTTGGAACTTGAAGAAATGAGCACCCAGATAGGTCAAGTAGTCTATCCAAAATCACATCGTTATTTTGTTTCTTTTTCCTCTCTGAATACAAGAGCTTCTTCAGTGAAGATCTTCCCAATTTCCCTCCTCAGGCCATTCAGAGCATCTTGGTTGAAAATGCTTCTTCCCATTTTAGGACAGAGCAGGTCTGACTCAGAGACCTGAGTGCCTTTGTGTAAACTCAGTGAAAGTGATGCTCATTCCTGAGAAATTTTTAATCTTAACGTGGAGTTCTGAGAAGATGTTTTTGTTGGTTTGTTTAGTGTTAATTCCTTTTGCATCTTGAGCAATGAAGAAACTGAAATGCCAAAGAGGGAGAGGAAGAGGAGGAGAAAGAGGAGGAGGAAGAAGAAGGCGAGGAGGAGGAGGAGGAGGAAATCACAGAAAAGCTGGGTTGCTATGAATAACGAACCCACTTTTTCCATAGCCCAATTGCTGGGACTTGAAGACCAGGTAAGTTTTCACCTGCATGATGGAAAATGCTAGACTGAAAAAGGAGTTCTGTCTTCCCCTCCTGCTTCGTGGGAGGCCCTTGTTTCCTGGCAGAGGGAGGAAGAGCCAGAAATATTGGCTTTTCGACTTTACTATCGGCAGTTGTGTTGGGACGCTATGCTGTGTTTTGGTTTGATTTTCAGATGAGTGATTGCCATACCTCTAAGAGGGTCAGAGGGAAAAATGCTCACAGGCAGGGGTAAGGACAGATCTGACATAGTTGTCACTACTTCCCCAGGAAGACCCAAAGGGCTTGAAGTCCATCAAAACAGGAATTCCCAAAGTGCATCAGCAGGAAATATCTGAGGACAACATTTTCCTTGGGGAATTTGGTTATAAAAGACTATTGAGTGGATGACAGGACTCAGCCTGGCAGAAATCTATCATAGAGTTTTATTCAACTGAAATGGCTTGTCAATGCCTTCTCCCATTGTTCAGAAATGCAAACTGACTCGGGTGTGTAACATGTAATACAGAAGTAGGCACACATGTTGGATGCATATGCCTTACACCATTAACTAGTTCAATTTTGTAATCCCAGCACTTGGCACAATGGCTTGCATGAAGTAGGAGCTTAATGATATTTATTGAATGAAAAAAATGACTAAAGTTATGAAAGTTCTGATGTTGCAATGTCCTGGTTTAGAGATGGCTAAATCAGCCCGAGGCCTTTGAACCTCTCCTTTCGTCTCAGTCTCCTGCTAAAAATCTGATAATTAACTGTCCTTTTGTTGTTCAATATAGGAATCTGGCAACCTTACTGTCTTTGCAATTATAAAGATAAACTTGATGTTCCAGAGTGACTGAGGACAATAGGGAGACCACAACAGCCTCTTCTGTGTGACAGAGAAGCAGCTCCAGGGAAGGACGCTGCTGGCTGAACTTGCAGCAACTGTTTGATAAACTAGTTATTGGAGACACTGCAGCCCAGTTGCCTGCGGGAGAAACTCATCTGTGATGTGGTTTTGAGAACATCCTGGTTTTTCATGGTGTTTCCTCGTCTGAATTCCAATAGCACCTTCTTCTCTTTTGTTTTGTTTTGTTTTGTTTTGTTTTGTTTCGTTTTGTTTTGTTTTTACCTCATCTTGCTTGGGAAGAATGAAAGGCTCAGGGTTGGGATTACTGGATTCAAGTTGGGTTGCTGCCCCCTTACTGTTGAGTGACCTCAGGAAATTCACTGGATGGCACTGAACTTCAGGGCTCTCTCTTGATAATGTCACATTTTTCTAAGGATTAAACAAAATAATAAATGAGGAAATGTTATAAAAGCACAAAGCAACTTGCAAATTACGGTAGCATCTCATTTTATACTTACTTTTAGGTATTTCCACCAGTCTGCTCATTCTTTAAAAACAGGAGGCTATAGATGATCAATTTTTCTTTCTATGTCACAGTATCCAGCAGGTGGACTTACATAAAATAATTGAAGTATTGAATCAGTACCCTGATAGAGTTAACAAATCAACAAGCCTTAAACGGAGAGCAAATGCTCTTTGCCAGCTCTGAGAAACTTATGGTAATAAGGAGGAGCCCTTAAGAGATTAAGGAGGCTCAGGACACGCAGAGGTGGAGGAGAGAGTAATATAGAAGAGATATGGTGAGATAGATATATATATATATACACACACACACATATATATACATATATATACATAAATATATCATATACATATTTACGTATTTATATTACATATTTACATATTTATATTTATATTTATATTTGTAGTAATAGAGAGGAAGTCATATCAGAAGTTTGGGAAGGCAACTGCCATCTTTTCCTACAGAGCCATGTAGAAGAGAAATAACCGGGAGGCCCAATGGAAGTGCTCTTGAGAACTTGAGTGCCTTCTTTCATGATAGCCAAGCAGGCATCTAAACTGATCATAAACAACAGGGCTGGCTCGGAAACCCCAGGCTTAAAAGCCAGCAGCAGCAAATGAAAGGAATAACCTGAAGATTTGAAGGAACCAAATGCTTGATCTCCATTTAAGTTTGAAGGAGAATTCTAGGTCCATTGGCTAAGGTAAGATCTTATATTCTTTCCAGCTAGGGATAAAGTAGGGATAAAGGGGACAACAAGAGAGTCGAGGAAGCTCCCATCCCCCCTTTTTTTTTCTTGGCTGAGCTCCAACTGTATTTGAAAGCCAAATATGTCTTTGGAAGATCTGGTGATCTTGGACAACTGTAAAGCCATACAAATGTGTTTTTAGTTTAAATGAGGTTCAACATGATCTGTGACAGGGTCGGTTGCTGAAGTGTTCCTTCTATCTCTTAGGGCAAATGAGGAATGGTTTAATCTTTGATGGCAGTCACTCCATGAAGCTGTGGACTAGGCATTACTCCCTCTGTTAAAGCGTGCCCTGGCCCTGTCTGTCTGCCCAGACTTTTCCTCTTTCTCTCGCGTCTTCTCTCTGTATCTGCTGTATGATCCTTTGTGTCGGAGGTTGGCACCTCTGCCTGGGAGTTCTCTCACTGTGGGTTTGGGTGTGGTTTGCAAAGACAAAGATGAACATTCCTGCTGGCTGTCTCCCAAGTGATTCTTCCAGTGGCAGCAGAATAACACCTGTGGGAAAGTCATTGAAGGCTAAACAGGACCCAGAGGGAATACGTCTGTCTCAATACCTCCTTGCCCAAGTTTTTGTTCCCCTCTAGGCTTCTCTGTATCCACCATTCTCACAAGATAATCACACTCCTAGGTGGTCCCAAAGGCTAACCTTCTTTGACATTAAGCCACTTAAATTGCCGTCATTTGCTATGTTGTTTCTGCATCCGTTTGTGTGTGAAGCTAACATTTTCTATCTTCAATTATAAGTTCACAGCCATGAGGATCACCTTTGATTTGATTGGGCCTGTCATAATGAGCATCTTGAGGAGAGTGACAAAGGCATATTCATGATTGTATCCATGGGACCTAGGATGGAGTTACTGCTCTGGTACTACACATGGATGTTGCTCAATAAAGATTTGGAGGATAGGAAATTGAATAATGCCAGGCTTATGTATGTGCCAGGAAAGTAAAATATAATGGTCATGAATCATGGATGCGTTCATTAATGACCCAGATAAAAATTCACAGTGGTCACATGAGTACAGGGCTAGTGATGACCTAAGATGAGTTTCTGCTTTGCTTTTGACCACCTTATCATTGACAGGACCTACATTTCAACTGGTAGCAAATGTAGCATCTTTATTTATATTGTGATCTATAAGTTCTTTGAAGAAAGAAAAGACTTGAGCAGCCAAAAGCAGACTTGCAATAGTTTATGTCTTTGGGAGATCAAGGAGGCTGTCCAGAAGTCAATGTGAAGCCGTGAAACTGTGTTGGGCAACCTTTTCCATAGTTTCTTTGCTGGCTCAATAGTTCCCTCTTCAGCTGTGTGTGTCCCCTTAATAAATCTGTCTTTTCCCCTAATAAATCTGCTCATTATGTTGTGTACACATAGTTCTTTTTATTTCTGACTGGCTCAGTTACTCCTCAGAACATTGTATAATTTCTATTGTGAATTGTTATTGCTTTGAGAGACAGGTTGGGACTCATTTGCATGTATACCCTCTTTCAGGTAGTGCCACCATGAGATCACACCCCTAATTCATGACTAAGATTTTTTTTAATGTTTATTTATTTATTTTGAGGGGGGCAGGGAGAGCATGTGTACATGCACATGCTGGGGAGGGGCAGAAAAAGAGGGAGAGAGAGAGAATCCTAAGCAGGCTCCATGGTGTCAGCACAGAAACCTAAGCTGAAATCAAGAGTTGGACATTTAACCAACTGAACTACCCAGGTGCCCCACTAAGGTTTTTAAAAGATCAGTGTCATCAAGCGGAGATGTGCTTCACCCTGACCCATGGACTCTGCTCATTTTTACACAATAATTTACGAAACAATTGAAGGAGCAGGAGAATGGGAATTATGCAAATCCTGACCCCTTTCTCTGTGTCCAGAGATGGCATAGATGGATTGAACCAGAAATTCTTGTTTATAGTGATGGGCACAAACAGAGATGAAAAGAGTAACATTGTAAGGAAATACTTTCTAAGGTTATTCTAGGCATGGATTACTGCATACCAATTAATACTGAAGAAGTTATAGCTCACGAATGTCTACATTTTGATCAGCTTGAAATGACCAGGTTAAACCAAACAGTTCAGTTTAACTGAACTGAGCCCCTACTATAAACCTAGAATATTTACTAGGCGCTAGGTATGCACAACTGGATGCCACAGGCTCAGTCTTCAAAGAACCCTTCAGAAGTTTTGTTCACAGGAATGAGGAATGCTGCGTTTTACTCTTCACAAGGCTCTGAAAGAATGTAGATTTCAGACCAAATGTATAGCACAGGTGCTATACTTCTTCCTATTACTATTCTTCATTATTAATCTGTATCGTTTTCACATTGGTGTTCTCACAGTCCCCATTGGTATCTGCAAAACTGTTTACGTGGTCAATCTCAAATGTATTGATTTACCTGAAGGCTATTCCTTTTTCAGGGGCATACGTATGTAAATAGTTTTCAAGCAGGTTTAGAGAAAAGAAAAAAATATGTAAAAACTCTAATTATTACAGTGCCAGATTCAGCAAGAATTTTCTTTTACATTTTTACCTGTTGCTGTGAATCTCTATCTTCTCTTTTCCCCTACCTTGAATTTTCCTCTCTCTTGGGTTCAGCTCAAATCTCAACTTTCTTAAATGACCCACACCCTTCTCCAGGTCCTCAAATACTGGTTTATCTGACTCTATTTTGGCACTTAACATGTATTTTATTGTTATTATCTCTCATCTCTGTTCTTCAGTTAGCCCTATAGCAACTCAAAATGTAGCCACATTGCTTGTTCTTTTGTGTTCTTTGAGCATCTAGACTAGAACCTCATATATAATGAGCAGCTAATAGCTCCTATTTGTTAATTGATTTTCCTTTTTCCTACGTGAGGTGTTCGTTGCCCATATTAATTAATGCCCAAGGCAAAACATGTGAGAGCTACATGTGCTGGTCTAAGAAAAATAAAAATCAAAGCAAACCCTTGAAATCTGAGAGCCTAAAACCTCATCTTGATAAGGGAAAGAACAGTTTTATGAACTCAGGCATCGTTTAGGATTTTGGCTTCTCCTTCGTGAATTGGCACTGTACCACACCACAGCAAAGTTTGTTTTCTCCTTAGGACCCTGTGCGGGGGCACAATGCCACTCTCCAATGGCCTACTTTTGTCATTTTTCATGTTTGGCAATTGAAACTGATGCAAAATAAAATGTTATTTGCGAAAGAGTTAAAAACAAAATGACCACTGGAAAAGCATTCTTCTTTGAATAGAGAACATCTCTGTACTGCTTGTTTGGTTTTAACATCCAGATTGGCAAATTACTGGTTTATCAGTGCTTGGCTGTTCACTAGCAGCATCTTATTGGAACAATTAAAATGGTACAGAAAAGTCGTGGCAGTGGAGCTGAAGCTGGGAGTTTCCTGGGAACTATTTAAGATACTTGGCAGTTTATGCCAAACAGGCCTAGGCCATATGTAGGCAAATAATCATGCATTAAATAAAATTTCAAATCTCTAAGTAATCTCTCTTGGACATCTTTTTTCTTTTGTTTCCCAAAACACAAAATGAAAGAGCCAGTGCCACTGAGCATAAATCATCTAAAGTTGCTCAGGGGTGACATAATGCGGGTCAAGGTCCTGGAAAGATAAAGTCTAAGAGAGCAGGACTCTCAAGCTTGCCCAACTTCCTCCATGCTGCTAGCCCATGGAAACTACTTCCTCTGGTTCTGATATGTACCCTAAGTGTATAGCTCCCAAGACCTAAACCTGTATCTATATTTGACAACCTACAGAAAACCTTCTTCTTTAGGGTGGTGGAGAAAGAAAGCAATAGGTAAATCTGATCAACCCTTTAAGCACAAGACCCTCTGTCTAAACCTTTACAATGAGAGTCCTTTTAGAGTTGTAAATCAGTAAAGTAGAATTCTAGTACTGCTCCTTTTGCAAGGGAAAAATGCTCTCATGGAACCAGAGGCTTTGGAATTTATTTGTGGCCACAGAGATAATCCTTTTCATAGAAAGAACGAACTAGCAAATAATTCCCAGCCTTGAGCATGCTTATCTCTTGCTGAATCCCCCCCTTTTTTCCCAAGTTAAATAGTGTTTTTTGAGAAATGCATATGTTTCCCGAGTGATTCTCTCCTTGTGCCTTTTTTTTTTTTTTTTTTTGGAGTTTTGAAGTTCAAGGTGCTTGTTGGAAGGAGGCTTGGGTTATTTCCAAACTCATCCAAGTTATGGAGCAAAGATATCAGCCCAGGTTAAACTGCATTTTCTTGCCCACAAATTCACATTTGCATCTGTATCTTAGCCAGTCTTCGTTTCTTGGAAAGCATTTTTCACACATGCTGAGCCTTGGTGGGAAAATATAAACTCCTGGCTTTGAAGGGTGCCATGTATGCAAATGTAAAAATGTGGTAGGATAAAATAGATCTCCCAACTGGGCCAAGGTTGGCTTTATAATTTCTCATTTCATTTGGCATCCATGGCTTTCACTATTCTGAAAATCAAGTACAGAGCTGGGTGGGGTTTACGTAGCTAATCTTACCAATGTAGATATACAGTCTGAATCATCCAGACCTCTAACTTCCATTTTAGTTCAAAGGGGCTTTGAGACTCAGTGTTCCTTTCATTTTGCCTGTCAGGGTGCAGCTTGACAGTTTCCAATGGGCTACTCTTTCCTTGCTACAGGGGGATAAAGGTTCTTTCAAGACTAAAGGAGTAGGAATCTAGAAGTTAGGTGCAAAGCTGTGGAAATGGTTTGGGGAACATTCTTTTCTTATCCAATGTAACCGAACTACTGAACGTGTGGAAAAATGAAAATAACTCTTATTAAATGGTATAATCTAGTCAGGTATTTTCAAAAGACAAAAATGACACTGGGAAACTTTGCATTCTAGGCCGTTCTGTCAGGAAGTTCTAACAAAGGACTGAAACTCATGGGCATAGCCATGGGAAATCACAATGAAATAATGAAGTGTCACCAAAGTTCACTTAAGTAACACAAAGTGAACCAACGAAACCGGTGAGCCAGTTTTGAGATGAGAAATTATTTTCATTCCACTGGAATAATTTTTCCACCCATTTACTGTGACCCTCTAAAATGTCTATGGATTTCAGGCTTTCTATATTGCATTTGAATTCTCAAAATTGGGCAGTAAGTGTTGATCTAGGTACTGGAGCTCAGAGAATTGTAGAACCTGTTCATTTTACCAGCACTGTGTGGGCAAAGCAGGTGTGTTTTCATGGAATCTATATTCTGGAGCTAATGACATAACTAAGGGAACGTTGTGCCTGGCCTGTGGTATATGCTCAATGCTGCAATTATTAGTATGTTTTAGAAAAACACTTTGTCATCCAGGAGCACATGGTCAAGTAAAGAAAGCAGAAAAGAGACATGAAACTATTATGAATGACACAAGGCAGCATGTGATAAGGTATCTGTATGTACAGTATAGTCAGCCAGACTGAGCCTTCGTGGTCCAGGAAAGGGAGACAGCAGGATGGACTTTGGCGGTGGAAGAGGTCTCATGGAGCAGAAAGGACCTGAGCTAGGACTGAGGTTAGGGAGGGGCAGGCGAACAGAAGGAAAATGGGAGAACGAGAATAATCAACTGACATGGCAATGTTGAGGAGCAATGAGGCCAAAAGTTTGTAAGGTAGTGGACTAGATTTTCTCTGCATGCACCAGATCCCTGAAACAAATATTTTCCTCCCTTGGTTAGTCATATTGCCCCCCCTTTTTTTTCTTTGAATAGGAAAATGGGCTTAGTTTATCACCGTAGAGGAGGCTGAGGTACCAACTTGCCTGTTTTAAATGGAGTGGCTTTCCTGGCCACACAAACTACAAAGTAGATTCAGAAGGAGATTCTTTGGTGTAGATTTCCCAGAATATCTGACCATTGTCTGGGTCATGGAATTGACATTCCAAGTGCAAGTTAGATCATTTCCATTCATGGACATAAGTTAAATGCTACTCCTTTAGGTAATTCGTTTGAAAAATGCTGGTTCTTGAGAACACATTCTTTCTTTCATAGGGCAAATGTTATGCACCCACAGCATAGGGCAGGATACCATAAAAGATATTTGCTCAGAGTTTAATTATCGTACACAAGTCTCCAGCAGAGTGATTTCAAAGCCTTTTTGAATGACTGAATATTCACTTTTCTGTGCCCACAGCTGTCTATTCTTATGCTTTATGGAGGCCTTCCATTTTTGTATTTGTCGAAGATATAAAACCACATCTCAAAACCCATGTAAAAATACTATAAAAAGCATACATGATTAATAGAACATTTTCTACATTAACTGTCTTAACCAATTCTATTAAAAGAAATTTTAAAGAATATCTCCCCCCTTTTTTCTCCTTCCAAGTTTTAGGGGGTGTTCCAAATATGGAAGCCTTCTGTCAGAATTCCCTCAGATTGACAGGGTGGCTTTATGATCATGATATAAAAAGACAGAGGTTTCTCCTTTTTCCTCCCAAATTGTTGTTTTAAGTATTTTACAACTAAAAATATGCTTAAGAGCTTGGTACCCTTATGATTATAGAAGTAACATACTTTATCTAAGACCGTATCCACTAAAAAAAAAAAAACTTCAGGAAATAATCAGGGTGACTTTGTTGCTACACCAACTCACTGCTTGGGGTTCTCCTTTTTCAGTGGCTGCACCATGTCTGGGGATCACCTCCTCTCTCGTGTAATGTTTTCCTCCACTGTCCCAACTGCTGACCCTTTTGTAGACTTCATTTCACTTATGATAAATTGAAATGACAACTTAACCAAGGCAGTGATGGTCAAGTTTCAAGACACAATCTAACATGTTGAGGAGAAACAATCACCAGAGTTCAAGCACTTGTAAGAAGCCCAAGATGAAAGAGTCTTGTTTTTTTGGCAAGCCCCATAGATGTTCTGCAATGACGAATGATATGACTGTTATCTTGACACCATACTCTCCCATGTTGAAACTGTTTATGAGAAACAAACATCATATGAAAAACAGATTGCCAGACACTAAGTAAATCACTATAAAGGGTAGTGAGTCAAGTATTGCCAGTTTTACCCACATTGTCATTGTTATGATGTAACACATTCCTTGAGGCTGATATTGTATCCAAATTTGGGCACAGAAACGTCCTCTTGATCAGTTGGCTGAGATTCTGTACCCTATAATATGTCACACACAGTGACACACACACACACACACATACACACACGGATTTGGACACACACCCAACCTGAATTAGGCACAAAGGATAGTCCAGAAAGGATGGAATATTAAAAAGGTGTGCAGAGATTATACAAACTGTAAATTTCAGCCCTTGCCCAGGCAATAAACCCAGTAATCCTCTAAGCTCTGCTAGCAATGATTAATAAACAGTTGGTGTGCTAAACATATGGAAAAATCATCCCATCTGGACCATTTAAAACTAGGACATAGACTTTATCTTTGTTTATTTCATCCTTAGCTAAAAGGCTTATTATGAATTGCAATAATCCAAGAAGCCAACCATGGAAGACAGACAAACTCTTTAGATAAAACCAAAAAAGCAAGTTCTGTAACCGAGGACCAGATGTATTTTTGGGTTTAGCCCTTGTACATATTTAGCCGAGCTTTTCAAGTGGTGAAGATTTGCATGTTTGTTTTGCAATACTAATGAATATGTTTTTGATTTACATTTTAGAAAATGGAAACTTTTATCTTCTTGGGGCTTTGTAACTTAATGACTTCCAGAGGGTGGTTTGTGTCCTCTTTTAACCCTTCACCACGAGAAACGTATCTCTTTCAGAAGCCCAGTGCTCTATCTTGCTAAATAAAACCCCTAAGATAATGTGGTTCTTCTGTCTTTTGTTGCCGGAATGGCAAGGGTTGAAGAGCTTTTGACTTTCAATCTAGTGAAAACATATGTAAATGGCAAATTATTTTTAAACTAGCTTTAATGTGAATCTTGGGGGTATAAAGAATGACTCCACAGATGATATTTATATTAGATGAATAAGGACAACTCTTTTGGAAAAACATTGAGAAGTAAGATCTTGAGTATTGGTTCAATTTCCTTGGAGATAAAGATTGTTTTAGGAGGATGAGGAAAATGTCTTCCTGAGTTTTTTACTGTTGGAAGATATCCTTAGGAGTTCTTTCTTCCTTAAAGTTTCTTTGAAGATGTTACGTGGAAAAATAAGTAAACACATTTCTCCCCCAAGACTTCCTTTGCTTATAATTTGGATTGGACAAGGACCTTATCAGAAATGGAACAATTTGTCCTTGAGGGATAACAGAGTATTTTAGAATAAGAGATAACTAGAGCTTTGAACTCTCATTATTTGACAAATTGGTCCGAAGAGATAGCTTTTCTTTCAAATTCTTCAGTAGTTTTTTAAAAATAGAATGCGATAGAATAATAAATATGCCCTTAAAAGCTTGTGTTGGGGCCATTAAATATTTTAAATGTTTAACTTTCTGGGACAAACAAGTAAAGGTGTAACATCACACTGAGCGTGAAATGGGGGATGTTGAACGTTATTTTTACAGTGATTAACTGCATTGAGGTTCAATGAAAATGTGCCAGTGAGGACGGAGTAGTTGTTTGATAAGGAACTGATGGTGTTTTTATTATGTAATATTGGAAAGGCTTATGATCAAGAGTCCCTAAGCCTGAGTCTTCACATGGGAAATCATTTCACCCCTAGAGAATATTTTTCCCACCCAGACTCTATTAATAACTAGTTTTAACTTTCCAGAACAGTTTCATAGTGTTGTATTAAAATTGGATACATATTTGCTATGAGTTCTCGGTTAGCAGGCATTTTCTAACCCAATTTCCTTAAACCAAAAAAGGTTGAAATGTGGTGTGAGAATTCCTTATTTTCCCTTAAAAATTCCTCCAAAATTTTCAGTTCCAGTTTATTTTAGGTCCTAGAGAAAAACTACCTAAATTTAAAAAATTGTTTTATTTATTTTGAGAGAGAGAAAAGCAGGAGAGAGGGAGAGAGAGAATCCCAAGTGAGCACTGTGCTACCAGCAGGGATTCATCTCACTCAGGGCTTGATCTCAGGACCCGTGAGATTATGACCTGAGCCGAAATCAAGAGTTGGATGCTTAACCGACTGAGCCACCCAGGTGCCTGCTACCTAAACTTATTTTAAAAATAGATACTTTTTCTTATTGCTCAGAACCCAAGTCTAGAAGAACACTTCCTTTATTGTGATATTAACTTATTAGATCTTGGTTTTAAATTGTTTATTAATAATTTAGTTTTATTTTTAATTTTTTCATGTTTATTTTTGAGAGAAAGAAAGACTGTGAGTGGGGGGAGGGGCAGAGAGAGAGGGAGACAGAATCCAAAGCAGGCTCCAGGCTCTGAGCTGTCAGCACAGAGCTCAACACGGGGCTTGAATCCACAAACGGTGAAATCATGACCTGAGCCGAAGTCTGATCCTCAACTGACTGGCCACCCAGGCGCCCCAATAATTTAGTTCTTAATTTATCCTTCCTCTTCATTTATGATAAAGAGGAAGGGAATGGGTAACTAATTAATTGTGTGAGTGCTATATGCCAGAAAGTTTGTCCCTATTATTTTATCTTCATAAAAGGCCTATAGGTAGATCTTATTACAGGGAGAGAACATCAAAGCTTAGAGAAGCTAACTAATCTGTGTAAGGTCATAGAATCCAGTTGATATTGAGCTAGAATTCAAACTGAATTCTTTGCTTTGCCTAACGTCATGCAATTTTAACCCTCCATGTATCTGAGTCACTAATCGCAAATCTTTTTTCTGTTGTTAGTGGTGTTCCTTAAAATTAATATGACCAGCATATCAGGCACCTTGAGTAATGTAAATCTGGGCATCGAAAACCAGCTACTGTGGGATTGCCAGACAAACACTTCAAGAGCGGCTGGTGACAGTTGGGGAAGAATAGAAGGAGACATTGCATAGCTTGGAATAGAACAGTGGGAGCTTTGGCCAATTGTTCTTAGCTGTTGCAGAGGGTCCTTTTAGACTCTGATGGGAGTTATAGACCCTCTCCCCAGAAAATTGCACACACACACACACACACACAGACATTTGCTAAAAATTTTAGGAATTTGCAGACTCACTAAAGCTGCTCAGATTGATAGATCCTATGCTGAGTCCTTGGCAGTAGTCCTGGCTATCCTAGAGCATTGTTCATGGACCAGCAGCATCAGCAATTTCTGATAGCTCTTACTAAGACAAGAATCTCAGGCCCACCTCAGACCTACCAAATTAGAATCTGCATTTTACAAAATCTCCAGGTGATTCCCAAGTACATTGAAGTTTGAGAAACGTTGGTCTAGGTAAGCAACAGTCAGGTAAGAATGAGGGTAGCATCTTTTTTAATGAGGGGTGTTGAAGAGGTTAGAGGGTAAAGGTAGGGAATATTGTGGTTGAGCAGGAAGACTGAGGACAGTACAAGGTCTCATATTCATCAGGAAGTGGGGAGATGGCTGGAGGCCGGCCATTCGATTGTTAACTGTGGACATTTCTCATCTTTGGTCATGATGAAGGGGATAAGTGGCATAGGTCGTCTGATTCTTCTCAACAACCTATACTTCCTGGGTTTCAAATGACTGAAGCAGTTTTCACACAACTGTCACGCAAAAGTCTTAGTTGAAACAAATGACAGTAGATGGGAAGTGATGAAATTGTAGATTTGACTGTTACGTAGTCACTTAAGCTATTCAATATTGCATTTGTTTTTTCCCTCTTGAATCAGTAAGGTTAATGGATGGGTTTCACATCATGTGGTAAAGTGGTTTGGACTATCATCTTTTAATTAGGTATTTTAGATTAATGTCCACACACTCATCACAGCTTCTGATTCATGCCCATTAGCCCTGGTAGGCAGTTGCAGGAAGTAGCTGAGCAAGATGTCTTGTATATTGCAGCTGTTTAGAGTGTTTTCTAACAGGATTGGAACATCAATATGTTTATAGGGACTGACCCTGGCAAGGTTCTCCCTGGGACTGGCATCATCAGGATTCTTTTTTTAAATTTTTTTTTTTCAACGTTTATTTATTTTTGGGACAGAGAGAGACAGAGCATGAACGGGGGAGGGGCAGAGAGAGAGGGAGACACAGAATCGGAAACAGGCTCCAGGCTCTGAGCCATCAGCCCAGAGCCTGACGCGGGGCTCGAACTCCCGGACCGCGAGATCGTGACCTGGCTGAAGTCGGACGCTTAACCGACTGCGCCACCCAGGTGCCCCAGGCATCATCAGGATTCTTAATGAGAACTCATGTCACCCCACCCAAAATTAGAATTTGAGTCATATAGATGGTGGCCATACAGTTTTTCTTTCTCACTTTTTAAGCGGCTTTTAAAGTATGTGCAGCCCTTAGCAAGTATTAATTAACTGTTTTAACCTGAAGACCCCTTTGTGATATGATATCCTACAGCACATGAATGGTTCCAATGTTCTCTTATGGGCACTTGTTGGGTAAGAAAAGGACTTGGACCCATGAGATAGTATGACTAAGCAAGGTAAAATATCTCTGGTTAAATATTTCCAGGGAAAATGGATTTCTGGAGAAGACACGCCAGTGTTTTCAGTAGCAAAGCAATTTAGTCATTTAACATATATCCATTGAGAACTGGCTCTTCTGCAGGTCTTGTGCAGTGAAGGACGTGCAGTTGCGACAAAGACATGTTCCCTACCCTTCAAGAATTCCAGTCAGGTGGAGTGAGTGTTATGATAGGGGAGGCCAGAGTGCCCTAGAAGAAGGATATCCTGAACCAAATTTGTTGGGACAGCAAAGGCTTCCCAGGAAGAAGTAAAGGAAGAATGAAGAAATTTCGAAGCTCATATTTGAATGGGTAATGAGGTGGAAGTGTGCCCAGGTAGAGGGAATGGGATGTACGAGGGCTCAGAGGTGAGAGGAAGGATGACACTATCAGACCATAATGGTGTCTTGCCTGGGGATCTGGAATATAACTTTGGAGCTTAAAGAGGTCTTTCAGGTCATCTAGGCTAAGCCACCCAAGGTGCCTTAACACTCTTTGTTTCTTGAGCACCTCCTGTGATGGAAAGCTTCCCAAGAATGTCTATTGTTCTTTTAGCACCTCTAATGAAGTCCTTCCACAGGAGGAAGAGAAATCCACCTTCTGCTTCCCATCGCTGGTCCTCGTTCTGTGCTTTTTGACAATTTGTAGCTTCTCCAGTGGTTAACAGTCACTGGCCAGTGCCCCCCACCCCTCCATCTCTTTGGCAACAAAATGCTGAAGGAGACAAGGCAGAGTCAAGTTGGACAAGTCATACCAGCAGCAAATACTTGTACTTCATGCATTAAAAACTTACAATATCCCTAAACTGCAATTTTATATAAGCTCTCAGTCAATCACATTTCATGGGGGAGGTGAGGAGGCCAAATATTTGGCTTAAGGAGCTCACATTATTAAGATTATATTAAGGATTCAATTTTGTGCAAGCCTTCCTGTAAATTTCCCCTTCTCATCCACCCAGTCTCATACCATGCCACTGTTGAGTTGGCTTGAATTGTCAGCACACCTGTACTTTTTAATGATTATGGCTAACCCTCAGTGCCAGCTGGAGAGAAAGGTCACATTTCATGGTGCTGTAATTGGAGAAGTGTTTCTTAAGAATAGAGGTAGCAAAGCCTTGCTGGAAAGTTTGAGAACATAGATGTATTCAGAAGCCACTACCTTTGGTAGTGAATCATTTCTTAAATAACCGATTGGACCTTGATTTTTTATTGTGGCTGCTCCCTTATACAGCTAGAGGATTAAGTTAGCAGGCAGAATTAGATATGTATAGAACCCCAAGTAGAAAGTGAGTTGGAAGAGAGGAAAGAGTTGCAGGTAATTGGGTCCAGTGTGTAATATGGGATCCATAACACACTTTCACACCTTCACATATGAAAGGATGATTTTCCTCAGCAAGTGGCCCTGAATCATCTCTATTAGTTAAAGCCGTGTTTGCCGTTCTAATAATAAAAAAGTAACTCTTACTTCTGTAGCCAGCCTGTTCCTTAGTGTAGTCTGTTGATGGGATGCAGACACTGGTAAGCATTGTTATAGTGCCTTTTAGACTTAAAAAAGAGTCTCTCTCTATATACAATGCTTAAGTTATACAAATGAACTTGGTTTGAAAAGAGATGAAGTGACATCTCAAAGATGAAAAATGCATAGCATCTGAGTTTAGAAAATGTTAGTTTCATTTGCGGCAACACAGTGAAAATATCCAAGATCTAATCTTAAAATAAAACTTGGCTCTAAGAGACATGTGTAATAAATTAGCAGATTAAAGTTGTTTACACCTTTGGCGTTTTTAATCTCATATTTCTGCTTTAAATAGCTTTCTTGGCAATTACATTCTAGTTTTTTTTCACCATGTAATTCTAAAAGTTGCCTATTGGACACATTTTCAATATTTATCTTTACCATTTCTTTCTCACTCTCTGACTTGGAGATGATTATTGGTTAATGATAGTTGATAAAAAACTCTATGTTTGATTTACTTTTTAAAAAATGTTTATTCAGTTTTTTTTTTTTGAGAGACAGAGAGCTTGAGGGAGGGTAGGGCAGAGAGAGAGGGGAGACACAGAATCTGAAGCAGCCTCCAGGCTGTCAGTGCAGAGCCTGATGCCGGGGCCTGAACTCACAAACCATGAGATCATGACCTGAGCCAAAGTCAGCCACTTAACCGACTGAGCCACCCAGGCTCCCCTGATTTACTTTTTATATGAATATAGTAGGTGCTACCTTGATACTCTGAAGTAATAAATATTTAAATTAATTCAGCACATTTATTTTTTTAACTGATTAATCTATTTTTAATTCAACACATTTAAAGAAGTATTTATTTGGGTCTCTAGTGAGCTAGATATGGTGCTACATCATATGGAAGGTATCAAACTGAGGGACACATTCTCCAGGCCCTCAGGGGCCTTACAATCTTGTAGACAATTTAGGACAAATACTCAGATGAGTAAAGTATGATGGAAGGACCATGAATGAAATTCAGAGAGAGCACTGTGAATTCAAAGGAGGGAAATGTAACATTATTACATGCTAAAAATTTAAGAGATTTTCTTCATATTCAGGTATCTCCATCAGATACTTTCTTAAGGAGACTTTTTTGACCTCTCCTAAAATGGGTATGCTTTCCTTGTTCTTAAAGATCTCTAGATGTTTCCTTAAAAAAAAAAAACATATTTATTGAGGTATATTTCGCATACTATAGTATCCACACATGTGGATACACCCATCTGTATGTTTCCTTGTATGTGTGTATTTGTGTGTGTGAGGTGTATGTACAAGTGTGCATGCACGTGTGTGCACTGGACTAATCTAAATCTGGGCTTTCTGGAACACACTACTCTCCCTGCAGCCTCCCCTACTGGAAGCTCTGCTCCTCCCTCACCCCTTGCACACTGGGTGCATTTGGGTGTCTTCCTAGTTCACCATTTCCATTTCCAGGCCATTCATTCTCCCTCCCTCTTGCCTAAAACCCTGCAGCTTTGACTCTCTTGTCATTAGACAACCCCAGCCACCGCCCTCTTTGTTGCAGTCTTCTGTAGACCCCTCAGATCACTCCTGTGATCTGTTGAAGACTTTCACCCTGGCTCACTGTCATGTTCTACTTTCTTCATCCTCCCTTGTATTATTTTAAAAAATGTTTATTTATTTTTGAGAGGGAGAGATAGAGCAGGGGAGGGACAGAGAGACAGGGGGACGGATGATCTGAAGCGGGCTCTGTGCTGACAGGCAACAGCCTGATGTGGGGCTCAAACTCACAACTGCAAGATCACAACCTAGGACAAAGTCAGATGCTTAACTGACTGAACCACCCAGGCATCCCATCCTCCCTTGTTTTATTTATTTATTTATTTATTTATTTATTTATTTATTTATTTATTTATTTAAAAAAATGTTTCTCTTTCAGAGAGAAAGAGACAGAGCATGAATGAGGGAGGGGCAGAGAGAGGAGACACAGAATTAGAAGTAGGCTCCAGGCTCTGAGCTGTCAGCACAGAGCCCAGTGTGGGACTTGAACTTGTGAATGGTGAGATCATGACCTGAGCCGGTCAGGTACTTAACTGACTGAGCTACCCAGGCATCTCTCCATCCTCTCTTGTTTCAATATCTAAATGGTACTTCCAATATCCTGGTTCCTCTATTCCTTGAACTCCTTCCCTCCAGTGATTTCATTCTACACTGATTTTCCTAACCCACTACCCCAACCCCTCCTTCCCAGGGTTATACTAGACATCATGCGACCCACCCATAATTTCAATTTCAATGACCTCACCATCTGACCCCATTACTTCATCTATTGAACTTGGTTCTTCTAACAGTCTGACACCATCACCCCTTGAACTCTCTGGGATCTGCAACCTATTGAGCCTCTTACCTTTTCCGTTTCCCTCCCTCCTAATACCCCCCCCCCCAATTCATTCTACAACCCATCCATCCTATCACCTTTTCCCTCACCCTCCCTTCTAATCACATGCCTCCCTTCTCAACCAAAACAGTACATTCATTACAACCATTACCTTGCTCTCCCTCTCAATTCTCTTGCCCCTTTTCCTTATACTGATGTGGCAAAACCCCAAACTTGCTTAAATAGAACTCTGCCAGTTCTATGCCTGTACCCATGCATTGATGTGGCTGGAAAATACACACATGAACATAGTGGCCACGAACCTTATGTGAATATCTAATGCTTCCGAGAAATCATACCACATTTCTTCATTTATTCATCCTGCTGTTCTGACAACTATTTTATACCTTTCCTTTTCTTTTAAAACCTCTAATACCTCTATGTCACCAGAGATGGCTTTGTCACTGAAAACACAGAAACAAAAGGTAACTTCCCACAGACAAGACCACATTCACTTGCCTCCCAGCACCTGTTGTGATCCATTCTCCCTTTACTAACATTCTCCTGTTACTACAGAGAGGAAATGTCCATGCTCCTATCTAAGGACAGCCACTCCATGTGTGTGCTGAATTCTATTTCCTCCAACTACTCAAAGATATTGCCTCTGCAATTCTCTTTCTCATATCAATAATTTCTCTGCTCTCCTAGGTTACCATCCCCAGCATATAAATATACAGTTATTTCTCTGAAAAAATCCTTCATCATGTCAAATAAACTGTTTTCCTCAATGTTGCCACATTGCTAAATCCATCGGTCAACTTTCAGTGGCTACGCTTGACCCATCAGAAATGTTGGACACAGTGATCACTTCCTTCTCCTTGAAACTGTTTTTTTCACTTGGCTTCCAGGATACTCATATTCCAGGTCTTTTGATGTCATCACATTTGATGTCCTCCTGTTTCCTTTGCAGATTCCTCTGCATGTCCCCAACATCTAGCGGGCTTAGCTCGTGGCTCTCTTAACTTCCCTGCACCCACACTCTTGGTGCTCTCATTTAATTTTATGACTCTACATATTACCAATATACTGACAGCACTTAAATTTATATTTGCAACTCCAACCTGTCTATGAGCTCCAGATTTGTATGTCCAAAAGACTCCTGGGCATCTCTCCTTGGATGTCTAATAGACACCTCAAGTGGAACATCCCTACAAGTGCACTTCTGATCCCTCCTCCCCAAAGTGCTCCACCTTCAGGGTCTTCGATCTTGACCAATGACAGTTCCATCCCCCAAGTTGCTCAGGCCAAAATACTTGGAGTCATCTTTAACTCTCATGCCCCACATCCATTCTGTCAGCAAATATCATTGACTCTTCCTTCAAAATATATTGAGACTCTTGATACTTTTTCCGCCTTCCCCTCTGAAGGTGATGGTCCAGGCCATGATCATCTTTTATAGACATTGTTGCAATAAACTTCTAAGTGAACTCTCCACTTCCACTTTTGCCTCCCTTTAGTCTCTGCTTAAAAATACCATTTAGGCGCACCTGGATGGCTCAGTCGGTTAAGCATCCAGCTCTTGATTTCAGCTCCGGTCATGATCTCACGGTTCATGGGTTCAAGCCTTGCGTTGGTCTCTGCACCGACAGTGTGGAGCTTGCTTGGGATTCTCTCTTTCCCTCTCTCTCTCTGTCTCTCCCCTGCACCTACTCTCTCTCTCTCTCAAAAATAAATAAACTTAAAAAAAAAAAAAGAAAACACCACTCAGATTCCTTTAAATTTTAAGATGATGTTATTCTTGTTCAAAAAAAACTCCAGTGGCTCTGCATCTGATGCAAAAGAAAGGCCAAGGTCCTTATAGTGACCCACAAGACCTTACCCAAACTGTCCACTCCTGTTCCACATTGAGCTCTCTGCATGCTACTTTTCTGCCCCTACTCTCTCCTGGTCAGCCACAGCCCAGCACTCTGGATATCCTCCTGGCTCAAGACCTTTATTCCTGTATTCTATCTACCTAGGAATATTTCTTTCCTTCACTTGCTTCCTTACTTCTTTCAAATCTTTGCTCAAACATCACCTTCTAAATGAAGTCTTCCTTGACCGCTAAGGTGAAGCCTATGTGGTCACATGAAAGTCTGACTATCTTGTAGGTGCCCTCTCCAGAGATGTGATTGTCAAAGCCTACCTCCCCTGTTAAACTTCTCCTTCCCCATCATTTCTCAGGGGACTATTCAAAGGAAACCAGATAGAACTGAAAGACTGACTTCCTGAGTTGAGGGAAAGAAGATGTGGGATCCGACAGGAGGACAGAAGGGGATGAAGTGACTCAGGCAGGCATAGGGAGAGGGGAGGAGAGCAGGTCCAAAAGGAGGGGGTTTGCTTCTCTGGAGACTGGCTGATGTATGTGAGTGGGCTCCTGTTTAAAAGATCAACCCAAGCCTTCCTTTCAACTCAGAGCATACCCCTACATCTCTGGGCATGCAAGATTTGTCATGCTTTCATGAGCTTTTCCTTACAGTTGTAAAAGAAAGCATCTTCAGGGATGGTGGGGGGAAGGGACGGCAGTGTAATTCATTTTTGCAACACGCTCTGAAATTCTTGCGTGAAAGGTGCTAAGCATGCAAACTGTTAGATTTTATTTTTAAATTGTGCAAGCTATATATTTTCTCCATTAAATGTTCACTTGCCAGTTTTTCCCTTTCTGCCTGAAAATAATTAAACCAAATCTTATATCATCCAATTACTAAGATAAATTTGAAATGTAAAAATAATGATTTCTTGTTTATGTGAAATACCTCCAATCATTTAGAGGATAATATCACTCATAACGCTTTCCATATCTTCATTCCCAATATAAGTACCGTTCAGTTATAGACCATTATTTCTGAATCAATAACAGAACAGAATTGTAGAGTGTTGACAGTGTCCTCTCTCCCCCAACCTGTCCTTCTCAGTTGCTTGACCTCTTCTAAATTTTTTGTTTTTTGTTTTTTTTTTCCAAGCTACCATTTATTTTATTATTTTTTTTTACATTTTTTAAATTTATTTTATTTTTTTTTTAATTTATGAAATTTATTGACAAATTGGTTTCCATACAACACCCAGTGCTCATCCCAAAAGGTGCCCTCCTCAATACCCATCACCCACCCTCTCCTCCCTCCCACCCCCCATCAACCCTCAGTTTGTTCTCAGTTTTTAACAGTCTCTTATGCTTTGGCTCTCTCCCATTCTAACCTCTTTTTTTTTTTTTCCTTCCCCTCCCCCATGGGTTCCCGTTAAGTTTCTCAGGATCCACATAAGAGTGAAACCATATGGTATCTGTCTTTCTCTGTATGGCTTATTTCACTTAGCATCACACTCTCCAGTTCCATCCACGTTGCTACAAAAGGCCATATTTCATTTTTTCTCATTGCCACGTAATATTCCATTGTGTATATAAACCACAATTTCTTTATCCATTCATCAGTTGATGGACATTTAGGCTCTTTCCATAATTTGGCTATTGTTGAGAGTGCTGCTATGAACATTGGGGTACAAGTGGCCCTATGCATCAGTACTCCTGTATCCCTTGGGTAAATTCCTAGCAGTGCTATTGCTGGGTCATAGGGTAGGTCTATTTTTAATTTTCTGAGGAACCTCCACACTGCTTTCCAGAGCGGCTGCACCAATTTGCATTCCCACCAACAGTGCAAGAGGGTTCCCGTTTCTCCACATCCTCTCCAGCATCTATAGTCTCCTGATTTGTTCATTTTGGCCACTCTGACTGGCGTGAGGTGATACCTGAGTGTGGTTTTGATTTGTATTTCCCTGATAAGGAGCGACGCTGAACATCTTTTCATGTGCCTGTTGGCCATCCGGATGTCTTCTTTAGAGAAGTGTCTATCCATGTTTTCTGCCCATTTCTTCACTGGGTTATTTGTTTTTTGGGTGTGGAGTTTGGTGAGCTCTTTATAGATTTTGGATACTAGCCCTTTGTCCGATATGTCATTTGCGAATATCTTTTCCCATTCCGTTGGTTGCCTTTTAGTTTTGTTGGTTGTTTCCTTTGCTGTGCAGAAGCTTTTTATCTTCATAAGGTCCCAGTAATTCACTTTTGCTTTTAATTCCCTTGCCTTTGGGGATGTGTCGAGTAAGAGATTGCTACGGCTGAGGTCAGAGAGGTCTTTTCCTGCTTTCTCCTCTAAGGTTTTGATGGTTTCCTGTCTCACATTTAGGTCCTTTATCCATTTTGAGTTTATTTTTGTGAATGGTGTGAGAAAGTGGTCTAGTTTCAACCTTCTGCATGTTGCTGTCCAGTTCTCCCAGCACCATTTGTTAAAGAGGCTGTCTTTTTTCCATTGGATGTTCTTTCCTGCTTTGTCAAAGATGAGTTGGCCATACGTTTGTGGGTCTAGTTCTGGGGTTTCTATTCTATTCCATTGGTCTATGTGTCTGTTTTGGTGCCAATACCATGCTGTCTTGATGATGACAGCTTTGTAGTAGAGGCTAAAGTCTGGGATTGTGATGCCTCCTGCTTTGGTCTTCTTCTTCAAAATTCCTTTGGCTATTCGGGGCCTTTTGTGGTTCCATATGAATTTTAGGATTGCTTGTTCTAGTTTCGAGAAGAATGCTGGTGCAATTTTGATTGGGATTGCATTGAATGTGTAGATAGCTTTGGGTAGTATTGACATTTTGACAATATTTATTTTTCCAATCCATGAGCAGGGAATGTCTTTCCATTTCTTTAAATCTTCTTCAATTTCCTTCATAAGCTTTCTATAGTTTTCAGCATACAGATCCTTTACATCTTTGGTTAGATTTATTCCTAGGTATTTTATGCTTCTTGGTGCAATTGTGAATGGGATCAGTTTCTTTATTTGTCTTTCTGTTGCTTCATTGTTAGTGTATAAGAATGCAACTGATTTCTGTACATTGATTTTGTATCCTGCAACTTTGCTGAATTCCTGTATCAGTTCTAGCAGACTTTTGGTGGAGTCTATCAGATTTTCCATGTATAATATCATGTCATCTGCAAAAAGCGAAAGCTTGACTTCATCTTTGCCAATTTTGATGCCTTTGATTTCCTTTTGTTGTCTGATTGCTGATGCTAGAACTTCCAGCACTATGTTAAACAGCAGCGGTGAGAGTGGGCATCCTTGTCGTGTTCCTGATCTCAGGGAAAAAGCTCTCAGTTTTTCCCCGTTGAGGATGATGTTAGCTGTGGGCTTTTCATAAATGGCTTTTATGATCTTTAAGTATGTTCCTTCTATCCCGACTTTCTCAAGGGTTTTTATTAAGAAAGGGTGCTGGATTTTGTCGAAGGCCTTTTCTGCATCGATTGACAGGATCATATGGTTCTTCTCTTTTTTTTTGTTAATGTGATGTATCATGTTGATTGATTTGCGAATGTTGAACCAGCCCTGCATCCCAGGAATGAATCCCACTTGATCATGGTGAATAATTCTTTTTATATGCCGTTGAATTCGATTTGCTAGTATCTTATTGAGAATTTTTGCATCCATATTCATCAGGGATATTGGCCTGTAGTTCTCTTTTTTTCCTGGGTCTCTGTCTGGTTTAGGAATCAAAGTAATACTGGCTTCATAGAATGAGTCTGGAAGTTTTCCTTCCCTTTCTATTTCTTGGAATAGCTTGAGAAGGATAGGTATTATCTCTGCTTTAAACGTCTGGTAGAACTCCCCTGGGAAGCCATCTGGTCCTGGACTCTTATTTGTTGGGAGATTTTTGATAACCGATTCAATTTCTTCGCTGGTTATGGGTCTGTTCAAGCTTTCTATTTCCTCCTGATTGAGTTTTGGAAAAGTGTGGGTGTTCAGGAATTTGTCCATTTCTTCCAGGTTGTCCAATTTGTTGGCATATAATTTTTCATAGTATTCCCTGATAATTGTTTGTATCTCTGAGGGATTGGTTGTAATAATTCCACTTTCATTCATGATTTTATCTATTTGGGTCATCTCCCTTTTCTTTTTGAGAAGCCTGGCTAGAGGTTTGTCAATTTTGTTTATGTTTTCAAAAAACCAACTCTTGGTTTCGTTGATCTGCTCTACAGTTTTTTTAGATTCTATATTGTTTATTTCTGCTCTGATCTTTATTATTTCTCTTCTTCTGCTGGGTTTAGGCTGCCTTTGCTGTTCTGCTTCTAGTTCCTTTAGGTGTGCTGTTAGATTTTGTATTTGGGATTTTTCTTGTTTCTTGAGATAGGCCTGGATTGCAATGTATTTTCCTCTCAGGACTGCCTTTGCTGCGTCCCAAAGCGTTTGGATTGTTGTATTTTCATTTTCGTTTGTTTCCATATATTTTTTAATTTCTTCTCTAATTGCCTGGTTGACCCACTCATTCGTTAGTAGGGTGTCTTTAACCTCCATGCTTTTGGAGGTTTTCCAGACTTTTTCCTGTGGTTGATTTCAAGCTTCATAGCATTGTGGTCTGAAAGTAAGCATGGTATAATTTCAATTCTTGTAAACTTATGAAGGGCTGTTTTGTGACCCAGTATATGATCTATCTTGGAGAATGTTCCATGTGCACTCGAGAAGAAAGTATATTCTGTTGCTTTGGGATGCAGAGTTCTAAATATATCTGTCAAGTCCATCTGATCCAATGTCTCATTCAGGGCCCTTGTTTCTTTATTGACCGTGTGTCTAGATGATCTATCCATTTCTGTAAGTGGGGTGTTAAAGTCCCCTGCAATTACCACACTCTTCTCAATAAGGTTGCTTATGTTTAGGAGTAATTGTTTTATATATTTGGGGGCTCCGGTATTCGGCGCATAGACATTTATAATTGTTAGCTCTTCCTGATGGATAGACCCTGTAACTATTATATAATGTCCTTCTTCATCTCTTGTTACAGCCTTTAATTTAAAGTCTAGTTTGTCTGATATAAGTATGGCTACTCCAGCTTTCTTTTGGCTTCCAGTAGCATGATAAATAGTTCTCCATCCCCTCACTCTCAATCTAAAGGTGTCCTCAGGTCTAAAATGAGTCTCTTGTAGACAGCAAATAGATGGGTCTTGTTTTTTTATCCATTCTGATACCCTATGTCTTTTGGTTGGCGCATTTAATCCATTTACATTCAGTGTTATTATAGAAAGATACGGGTTTAGAGTCATTGTGATGTCTGTATGTTTTATGCTTGTAGTGATGTCTCTGGGACTTTGTCTCACAGGGTCCCCCTTAGGATCTCTTGTAGGGCTGGTTTAGTGGTGACAAATTCCTTAAGTTTTTGTTTGTTTGGGAAGACCTTTATCTCTCCTTCTATTCTAAATGACAGACTTGCTGGATAAAGGATTCTTGGCTGCATATTTTTTCTGTCTAGCACCCTGAAAATCTCGTGCCAATTCTTTCTGGCCTGCCAAGTTTCAAAAGAGAGATCAGTCACGAGTCTTATAGGTCTCCCTTTATATGTGAGGGCACGTTTACCCCTTGCTGCTTTCAGAATCTTCTCTTTATCCTTGTATTTTGCCAGTTTCACTATGATATGTCGTGCAGAAGATCGATTCAAGTGACGTCTGAAGGGAGTTCTCTGTGCCTCTTGGATTTCAATGCCTTTTTCCTTCCCCCGTTCAGGGAAGTTCTCAGCTATGATTTCTTCAAGTACCCCTTCAGCCCCTTTCCCTCTCTCTTCCTCCTCTGGGATACCAATTATGCGTATATTATTTCTTTTTAGTATATCACTTAGTTCTCTAATTTTCCCCTCATACTCCTGGATTTTTTTATCTCTCTTTTTCTCAGCTTCCTCTTTTTCCATAATTTTATCTTCTAGTTCACCTATTCTCTCCTCTGCCTCTTCAAGCCGAGCTGTGGTGGTTTCCATTTTGTTATGCATTTCGTTTAAAGCATTTTTCAGCTCCTCGTGACTGTTCCTTAGTCCCTTGATCTCTGTAGCAAGAGATTCTCTGCTGTCCTGTATACTGTTTTCAAGCCCAGGGATTAATTTTATGACTATTATTCTAAATTCACTTTCTGTTATATTATTTAAGTCCTTTTTGATCAGCTCATTAGCTGTTGTTATTTCCTGGAGATTCTTCTGAGGGGAATTCTTCTGCTTGGTCATTTTGGATAGTTCCTGGCGTGGTGAGGACCTGCAGGGCACTTCCTCTGTGCTGTGGTATATAACTGGAGTTGGCGGGCGGGGCCGCAGTCAGACCTGATGTCTGCCCCCAGCCCACCGCTGGGGCCACAGTCAGACTGGTGTGTGCCTTCTCTTCCCCTCTCCTAGGGGTGGGATTCACTGTGGGGTGGTGTGGCTCGTCTGGGCTACTTGCACCCTGCCAGGCTTGTGATGCTGGGGATCTGGCGTATTAGCTGGGGTGGGTAGGCAAGGTGCTCGGGGGCAGGAGGGGCAGGCTTAGATCGCTTCTTCTTAGGTGATCCACTTCAGGAGGGGCCCTGTGGCAGCGGGAGGGAGTCAGATCCACTGCCGGAGGTTTGGCTCCGCAGACGCGCAGAGTTGGGTGTTTGCGCCGAGGGAGCAAGTTCCCTGGCAGGAACCGGTTCTCTTTGGGATTTTGGCTGGGGGATGGGCGGGGGAGATGGCGCTGGCGAGCGCCTTTGTTCCCCACCAAACTGAGCTCTGTTGTCAGGGGGCTCAGCAGCTCTCCCTCCCTTTGTCCTCCAGCCTTCCCGCTTTCCGAGCAGAGCTGTTAACTTATGACCTCCCAGACGCTAAGTCGCGCTTGTTGTGGGAACACAGTCCGTCAGGCCCCTCCGCTTTTGCCAGCCAGACTCTGGGGCTCTGCTTGGCCGGCGAGCCGCCCCTCCGCCCCGGCTCCCTCCCACCAGTCCGTGGAGCGCGCACCGCCTTGCCGCCCTTCCTACTCTCTTCCGTTGGCCTCTCGTCTGTGTTTGGCTCCGGCGACTCTGTTCTGCTAATCCTCTGGCGGTTTTCTGGGTTATTTAGGCAGGTGTAGATGGAATCTAAGTGATCAGCAGGACGTGCAGTGAGCCCAGCGTCCTCCTAAGCCGCCATCTTGCCGGGAACTCTCAAGCTACCATTCTAAATTTTTTGAATGTTTGTTTATTTTTGAGACAGATACAGTGGGGAGAAGGGAGTGAGGAAGACACAGAATCCAAAGCAGGCTCCAGGTTCTGAGTTGTCAGCATAGAGCTCACAAACCAAAGCTCAAGCTCACAAACCAAGACATCATGACCTGAGCTGAAGTTGGACACTTATCCAACTGAGCCACCCAGGTCCCCCTGCTTGACCTTTTCTAAAGTCAGAATGTCTCTGCCTCTACCTTCTTTATATCATCTTAATATATTTTAATTAAAAAGAATAATCTTCCATTGGTGGGAAAAATAGTTCCCCCTTGCAACACTTATGGCCCCCTTTCCCTATTAAGAAGCCCCCATGGAATCAGTCCTGTGGTTTCTTGACAATTTTTTCTTGTTCAGTCATCCATTGGACTGTACCCAAAGCGTGGTCACCTTTGAAGACCAGGATGAAACTGGGCGTTTAGAAGCATGGGCTTTGCTCTGGGACAGACCTGGCTTCCAGTCTATTGCTGTTATTTGCTATGTGGAGGGTCTTGGGAAAGTTACTTAATTGCTTTGAACCTCAGTTTCCTCTGCTGTCGAATAGAGATACATGCTTTACAGAGTTGCTTAAGGATTCGTGCAGTTCAGCTGAAGATCCCTGGGAAAACACCCGCGGTCAAACAAGTTGGATTTGTTATCCATTGCAGTGGAGAAGAACATACATCGTATAGCAAGTATAGGATGTTTCATAAAGAAGGCATTAGAAAGAACCTGTTCTAGAATTTGGGCTTTGGGCTGGTGATGCAGGGAAGGGTTTGCTCTAGATTAGATACCGTCAGAAAGCAGAGGCAATTCTATGGTTGTGTGTCTCAGTTAAGCTTATCTGCAGGGAGTGGAACCAGCCTGAGTATAAAGCTGTCCTTGGTGACCACATAGCAGGCATTCATTTGGGGAGAGAGGAGGTGTTTGGTATTTTCACACGGCACAGTGGCTTTGCTTGTGTCTGTGTTTGGACAAATTTATCAGGTGGCTTTGCTTTGTGTCATTTCATCATGGTCTCAGAGCAACATTGTCTTAGGTTGGTATTTTGTGAGGTGGTGAGATATGGTCTCCTAATAGGAGGCTCACAAGGCCTGGCTGGGAGTGCCAGGCCAGCTTCTGAATGTTGGGGGCTGCATTTTTTTTCCTCTCTGTAAAATATAAACCCTTGGCCTAGCATCTTAGCCCTTGAGGATTCAACACATCATGGCCCTTTCCATCGTAAAAATCTAAATTACACGCTCAGCCTTCCCAATTCCTGAATAAACATTTCCAATTCCTTCAGCTGAGCCTCAGGGTACTGGAGGGTAGTAAAGATAGCTGGTATTTCTTTAAACCTTATGCGAACATCATGCTAAACACTTTAAATAGATGATCATGTGTAATTTTTACCACAGGCTGATGAGAGAGGTATTATTATTTTTCATAGTCCACAGATGAAGAGACTGGTGTTTAGGGAGATGAAGAGACTCCCCGCCAAGGTCGCACACACCTGAGAATACCGAGGGAAGGACGGATTCACTCCCAGGGGTCATTCTTCAGAACCCAGATCCTGAAGTGTTACGTGATGTCGCCTTCTGTTTCCTGACTCCTCGCGAGTGCTCTAATCCAGAGCTCCACCAGCACCACTCACCCGTCTTATCCCTCATCTGAATTACAATTAACATGTGTTCCTTGCACTTATTTTACAACAAACCCTTTATAGTATCCATTAGCTGATAGCAGCAAAGCATGCAGCTTTAATTCAAGACAGCCGGATTGTGCCTTCAGCATTAATTGCAAGACAGATCTGGTCTGGTTTTAAATTGGAAATTTTTTAATCTTCTCTTTGGACCGGAGGAGAATGGTGATCCTAGATTGTGAATTCAAAACACATTATGGTCCCTCTGCTCCTTTTTTTAAAAAACGAGTTTACAATGTTCAAGCATAATAGTTTTTGGACTTCTCACAAAATGGCAACACAAGGCAATATGTACCAGGCTTAAATTGGCATTTGCTCGGCCTTATTATAATGTTGTTGTATCAACATTCAGTTGATGAGGATTCAAGTCTCTGGCATTCACAGTTCCATGCATTATGTCTGCCTGTTAGAGTTCTTTGTGGATTTAGAGTCTCTGCTATAGAATGGAGGTGAAAGAAGAGAATGAAAATATTTATAGTTAGCCTCCTCTCTGTGCAAGGGATTGTCCCAGGTGCATTTATGTTCTCTCACTTATTCTTCAGAGAAGCCTGGAGAAGGAGAGAAGCGTTTGTGTTGCAGGCCATATCATCTCAACCTTGGTTACTGCATTATTAGCTTTCTAATGGTGCTTCTTTGCTTTCACTTTTGCCCTCTTCTGGTGGAGTCTAAAGCTTGAATTACCTTTTTTTTTTTTTTAATTTTTTTAACGTTTATTTATTTTTGAGAGAGACAGAGACAGAGTGCAAGCAGGGGAGGAGCAGAGAGAGAGGGAGACACAGAATCTGAAGCAGCCTGCAGGCTCCGAGCTGTCAGCACAGAGCCCGATGCGGGGCCCGAACTCACGAACAGTGAGATCATGACCTGAGCCGAAGTCGGATGCCCAACCGACTGAGCCACCCATGCTCCCCTGAATTATCTTTTAAAATTGCGATTCAAAGCTCATCACTTCCCTACTTGAACACTCCCTATGGCTTTCCACTGCACTTGGAATAAAATCCAAGTTCCTTGCCATGGTCTACTAGCCTAGTCTGTAGGACTTCTCTCCTGCTCCTCTGACTTTATCTCAGCCACTCTCCCCCTTCCTCACTGTTCTGCAGTCATACTCACATTCTTTCCCGTCTTTAACTCCTCAAGTGTGTTCTTACTGCAGGAACTTTGAGCTTGCTGTTTTCTCTGCCTGGAACCCTCTGCCCCCCATTCTTTCTTTGGCAGATCCTCCTTGCTCTTCACTTTTCAGTACAAATGCTTTTTTTGTTGTTGTTGTAAGGGAAACCTGCCTCTGATTATAGAATTTACAGTAGTTTCCCATTTTCAACCAGCCATTCTCCGATTCACTGCTGTGTTTTTCTTCATAGCAATTCCCACTCTCTAAAATTATGTTGTTCATTCACCTGATCATTGTCTGTGTCTCTGGCTGTCGGAAGAAGTTTCCATGACAGCAAGAACCTTGTCTGTCTTGTTTGTCACTGTATTGCTGGAGCGTAGTTTGGTGTTGATTGAATGATTGAACATGCATTTTTACAGATAAGGAAACTGAACAACCACAATAATAATCCTAATAATAGCAACTGCAGCCACTGTTTATTGAATGCCTTCAAAGCGCCAGACATTAGGCAAGGAACTTGAAAAATATTATTTCACCTCTTTAGTTAATCTTCAGAGCCACCCTCTGAGGTAGGTACATTTTTCTACACTTCACGGAGAAAAGTGTTGTAACGTGGTCAAGCTCATTCATTCCTAGAGAGAAACTTGCTTCACTGATTTTACTGTTCTTTTCATTGTAGACAATGAGAGAACAAGGTTGTGTCAGGAGCACTTGTAACGTAGGAAATTTTCCTTTTCAATGGAAAGAGAGGCAAAACCCACTTTTGATATGATAGAAATGTTGTAGCACATAGAAATGGCAAGTCTCAGAAAGCGTTTTATACAAAGGAACCAAACGTGCTTCAAGCCAAGTGGGCAGAGGCCTGGGCGGAGGAGCAGGGCCTTGTGTGTGAAGCCTGGCCCAAGCAGGTTCTACGCTGGTGATGGATGAGGCGGTGCAAGGCTATGGTGAAGCAAGGCCCTGCCGAGCCGTGTGTGTGGGCATCTGAGAGTGATGGAAACCCGTCCACTGCTTTATCAAGGGCCAGCCACCATCTTTGGATGAGCAGAGAGCGTGGTCAGACTAGACTGACCTAGGGGGACTATTTCCAAAGTTCTTCATAAGCAGTTCCCAGACATTGCAGTTCTTTTTTCCTCAGGAAAGTGGGACTATTTCAAGGTTCTCAGAAAAAGAAATGTTGACTGTTGACCTGTTGGGTCCCAGTGAGACCCTGTTGGCTTCTGCCAGAACTTCAGGTCCCCTAAACCCCATCCTGAGCCCCAGAACCTGGTCCTATCCCACTCTTTGGACTCAGACTGATGTGGGCCTGAATCTTTCCAGAGTTCTGTGCTCATCCTGGCTGGCTTCAGGCTCACTCTTGTGGATCCTCTAAAGATACAAATCTTCTTGTTAGAGGCAGTTGGGCAGTTTGACCCCTGGCTTGCATAAGGACATGTTGCACCACATATGGGTTCAGGGAAAGGGTAGAAAGGAGAAGGACAGGTAAGAACAGATTGTTTTCATAAAAATGTGTCGGCTTTCAGTGTGCCCATTAAAATTGTCAGTATGTTACTGACTTTTTAAATCACTTAGGATACTTGGAATTGTTCACCTCAGGAATTGTGTAGTGGCCTAAAATAGAGAAGTTAGTGTCTTGTTCTACATGGGCTGTGATAGAATCCCTGAGTGGCTGGGTGGCTTACAAATAGCAGGTGTTAATTTCTTACAGCTCTGGAGGTGGAAAGTCAGAGATCAAGGCCCCGGCACGTTCAGTGTCTGGGGAAGGCCTGCTTCCTGGTTCACAGAGGGCTGTCCTCTCACTATATTCTCACATGGTGAAAGTAGGTCAGGGAGCACTGTCACATCTCTAATAAGGGCACTAATGCCATTGATGATGGCTCCATCCTCATGTCCTAATCACCCCCTCCATCCAAATATTATCCCGTTGAGAATTAGGTTTTAACAAATGAATCTGGGGTGGAGGGACACAAACATCCAGTGTATAGAAATTATTTACCAAGAACATGAAGGAGCCAAAAGCATTGGTGAGAGAGCAGGAATCTTGACTCCTTTTCTGGTCATGTCCAGGAATGTGATGGTTTGTGCAACAACCAGCCGGGGAGATGATGTAGTGACATGTTACAGTATTAACATCATTGAAATAACCACATTATTTTAAACCCAGTCCAATTGTTTTAGGCACTTTGACATCATCTGTAACTTAAAAAAGTGAAATCTTTCAGAATGGCTACCACTTTTGGGGTAATAGGGACAACGTAGGCTTTGTGTCAATTATTATAATATTACTGTAACATCAGTATTTTTATTTCCATTTAAAGATGAGGACATTGAGACTCTGCCACAGTTATGTGATTTGTTAAGGGCAGACTTGGAATTCAATAGAGGTTGGTCCAAAGACGAAGCTTGTATTCTAGATCTTGTACTCTAAAGCTTTCCTCTTTGAACCATTTTCCATAATCCAGCCTTTTGATTCCTCTCAGTGCCTTAACATAATTGTACATTATGGATTGATTTTAGTTTTTCATGAGTTGTCTTATCTAAGTTGTCTTATCTTATCTAAAATTTCTTAATGTTAGCACTACTGACATTTTGCACCAGGCAAATATTTGTTGTGTGGGGATGGCCTTTGTATTGTAGGATGTTTAATAGCATCTCTGGATTCAACCTACCAGATGCAATCAACATCTCCCCCAACCCAACTGTGAAAATAAAAAGTGGTCTTAGACATTGCTGAAGGTCTTTGGAGGCAAATTTCCCCACTTGAGAACCAGTACTCTACAAAATTAAACTGAAAGCTTCTTGGAGGACAAAATCTCTAACCATATCTCAACCGCCCCTCCCCCCCCCCAAAAAAAAAACAAACCAGAAACAGAAACAAAACAAACAAAAGCAACAATCCTAAAGAGGCCTATGTCACTGAGGTCATTCAGTAAACACCAAAAATCCCATTCCAACTCAAAGTTTCCCAGCTCTGTTACTGTATCATTGTGGGATTCGGAGAAAATTACTTAACTTGATAATTCTCTGTTTCCTCATCTGTAAACCAGGGGTAATAACGTTTCCAAGCTCCCTGTTTTGAGAGTTAAATGAAACAATGTCTGAAAAGCACTTAGCATAGTACCTGGACCCTGGAAGACACTGAAGTAATAAAAATATTTTTATTTAAAAAGTTAATATTCTGTTTCTTGTTCATGCCTGGCACAGAGTAAGTGCTTAAAATTCTTAATAAATGAATGACTGAAATGATTAGTTGTCATAGCTGCCTGCAAGAGTTATGAAACACAAAGAGTCAAGGAGATCTATTGCCAACAGTGTTATTCATTCAGGAAAACCCAATATCACAGTGGTACTCTTGCTTTAAAATCACTTATGCCTTTGTTGGCTTCCATGATCAGTAATGAATTTTAAGTATGGTAGCAAATGCCTATTTTATTGGGGCTCACAGGAAGGGAACATGCACAGAAATCAACCAGATGACTCCATCTTCAAGACTGCTGGGGCCACTCACTGCAGATTTGATCACAGAAGTCCTCTCTACAAGTTGGGGGAATGTGCTGTTGGTTCTTAGAGAGTGAGCTGTTCTGGAATGAAACCAAAATGGCCAGGAGAAAGCTAAAAACTTCAGGCAACCCTCTTGTCACTTCGTTTTCTCCAAAAACAATTTTTTAAACATCATGCTTAACATAGGCTGATTAAGTTGACTCCAACGATGCTGTTGTGGTAGATACAACTTAAATTCTCTGTTGGGGACATTAGACCTATGGAAAATGTGCCTTGAGTCTTTTATGAATCAGAGATGGAGTTTCATATTCTGAAATGAAAAGAAGTACATCAGCTAGAGGCTCTGGGACAATATGAGGGTAGGACTAAAGTTGATGAAATGGGGAATCAGGTTTCCAGAAGATAATAGAGCTAAGGCTTTGGAATCATACAAACCTGACCTAAATCCAGGCTTTTACACTTACTAGCATTAAGACTTTGGTCAGTTTATTTAATCTGTGTGTGTGTGTGTGTGTGTGTGTGTGTGTGTGTGTGTAATGGTAATGATAACAATCCTTAATTCACAAAGCTGTTGAAAAGATTATGGTCATGTAGGTAAACTGCTCAGCATGGTACCTGATGCCAAGTTAGTACTCAAGAAATACTGGCTGTTATTTTTGGATATTCCATTGACATCAGACCAATACCTTCATTTTTCTGGGTCTGTTTATGCTGTTGACGTATGAGAGAATTAGACTTTATTTTTATTACTTTTTAAAAATAAGGTTATTTTTTTTAAGTTTATTTATTTTTGAGAAAGAGAGTGCAAGCAGGGGAGGGGCAGAGAGAGGGGGGGAGAGAGAGAGAGAGAGACAAAGGATCTAAAGAGGGCTCTGTGCTGACAGCAGAGAGCCTAATGTGGGGCTCGAACTCCTGAACCATACGATCATGACCTGAGCAGAAGTCAGACACTTAACTGACTGAGCCACTCAGGTGCCCTGAGAGTTAGACTTTATCAATCTTTTCCAAAGAGCCTTAGAGTCTTGTTGGGTGATAGTAAGAGAAATTAAGACATAGGATGCTTGTTGGGTTGGCACAGTGTGTATATGTATATGTGTGTGTGCATGCATGCATGTACGTATGTGTGTGCACGTGTGTGCGCATGCATGTGTGGTTATATGCACATGTGTGTGGATGAGGGGAAATGGTCTTTCTAACCTCTTGATTTAGCCAGAGGACCCCATACTTTGGGATTTTTCCACATATTTGAATGAGGGGTTCTGCTGCTAATAAATACATGCTAAAATCACAGGATTATATGATTTTTTTATATCTTAGTTTAAAAATTGTAATAAACCTATATATGTATATGTATATTCATTTAGTGCAGATATATATAGCATGTGTATTTGTTTTTATGTCTAAGCCTCAAAATTTTAATAATCATATATAAATACACATATATCCACTTAATGTGTACATACATAGCATATATATATGTATAGTGTGTGTGTGTATATACACATATAGTATGTGTGTGTATAGGTATCTCTGTGTGTGTGTGTGTGTGTGTGTGTGTATGCAGCTAACATTTACTGAATGCTCTCTATGTGCCTCAAACTGTACTAGGAACTTTCTGTGGAGTATCTTATTTTTTCTGCACAATACCTCAAGGAAATAGATACTGTTAGTATCCCCATTTTACAACTGGACCGAGGCTTAGCAAGATTAAGTCATTTGTTCAATGTCACACAGCTAATAGGGAAGTTCAGGCTAGATTTGACAGAATTCAGAGTCTGTATTTCTCTCTCCTCTTTTAACTAATTCTCTGTTCATCTGCGGTTACATTGCTGCTCTCATCTTAAAATTCGGAGTGGATTCAGTAATTTAAAAAGTAAACGAAATCTACTAAATCCTTATCCTTACCCATCTTGTCTATTTTGGCACAATATTTAAATCCAGAGCTGCTTGTACTGGTTCAGATTGGATGGAGCTGATTTCTACATTAGCTACGTTTGTGTGTTTATCCCAGTTTTCCAGTGTAATCCAGTCACTTAGCAAATAGTCATGGAATAGCTATCGTGGGCCAGGTACTGGGCTGGGTACTGAAAGCATGCTAGTATGAAAACCATGTGCTAGTTATAAAATAATGGCTTTCAGACATTTCAAACTTTTTTTTTTTTTTAAGCAGTGGGATTTAAGGAAAAAAATAACAAATTCTGCCCTGGGATCCAGTATATAAGGTCAATGAAAGTAGGGGTGCAGGGGTAGTCGGAGCACAGGCAGGATGCTGGAGGACTGCTTTCAGGGTCCTGTAACTGTCCAGTTACAGTCCCCAGGCATCCGTGTGAAGCCCTGGGGCAATCTGGAACAGAGCCTAAAACCACAGACCTACAGCTAAGAGTGGGCTTGCCATGCTCAGATCCTGGCTGTCATCAGGCACTTCCTGGGTCTGCTCTGGTGACCAGGGATACACAGATGATGGTCATATGCAGTCCCTACCACTGATGGGTTTGCCTTTTTTTTTTTTTTTTTTACAAATGAAAAATAATCATCTCAACACAATACCTGTGTCCCAATGCATGTCATTTTTCAACATCTTGATCTGAGGTCAGTTATGCTTCAAGATAGTTATGGAATTGCCTTCAAAATTCTTTTTAAAGAAACTCTGCTTTTTTATTTTATATTCACACCTTAAATTAAAAACATTTCCTTAGTGCTGGATATTTGCCACACCAGATCCATACTCACATCAGTGTTCTTTAATAAAAAAAAAAAGATCGTATGGGTATCTTTACTTCTTTATTTCTGGTGAATATGTCATCACGAGTAATGTCTCTCACACTAATTAACACTTGTATGTGTACATGAGGTGTGTAAGTGACATACTGCACCCCCATCTGAGTGCAGACTTGTCCAAGATTGCACTCACATAACCCTCATAGCAGTCCTATGTGGTGAGTACTGATAATGTCTCTATTTTACAGACTTTTCTAATGCACCAAAAAGTTGTGTAACATGCTGAAAGTTACAAGCTGGTAACAGGGCCATCAGAGTATGACTGTAGGAAGGTTGATTCATAGACTCATGCTTATCTACTCTGCATTCTCTGCAATGGCCAAGAACTGTCCAAACCACAGCCACAGTTTTTGGTCCTTGGATGTGTCATAAGTCACCAGCTGGGGCAAAATTAATATGCAAATAATAGAACAGTTGATCAATATTATCAGGTTGATTCTTACAACGTATCTCCCAGAAATGAAATTATGGGATTCCTTACAACAATCCTGAAAGGCAAATACCAATGAAATAATTGAATGTAACTGAGATGCCAAAAAGTATTTCAAAAAGTGACTTTCTCTGGGAGGTCTTCCCTGTCCACGCTGCTGAAAATTTCCACCCCTACCAACCTATGGGCTTTCATATCTCACTTCTCAAATTTATGTTTTATGTTTTCTCCTTAGTACTTGCTGCTCACTAACTTTGCATTTTACTTCTCGTATCTTGTTTGTGGTCTGTGACCCACAGTAGGCGTCAGACTCTTCGAGGGCAGGAAGTGTGTCTGTTTTGATCTCCGCTATATCTCTGGCACCTAAAGGAGTGCCTGGTGCACAGTAGTTTCTCAATTAATATTTGCTGAAAGAATGAGTAAGTGAATCATGACAGTTCTATGTAGGACTCAGCCATAGCGTATTTCATTTAGCCTAAACTCTCTCCTGCTGGAGATGTATGATCAGAATATGGTGAGACACAGCGACATAAAATGGGACATCAAACAGAGAATTCCAGGAACCAAGTGCAAATTTCACTTCTGCCCCTGAGGCTGTGTGACCTTCAGGGGCCATTTAGTCCCTCAGGCTCAGTTTCCACAAATGTAAGGTGAAGATGGTTGATACCTGATTGTTATGGGAATGAAGTTATTTAAAACACTTGCCAAAAGTATGTGCTTAATTAATATAAGCTGGATCTGAAGCAAAACCCTTACAAGAGTATTAAAAGCTTCTCTCTTAGAAAACATTGATTTTTAGCTGAGGGATAAAAGCTAAAGGCAGTGTGACATTTTTATTCTCCTGAGGGGGCCCTAAAACATTTTAGCAATTTCCCTTCTGGCAAATGCCTGAATAAAAACCGGCTGCTTGGCACGCCCGCCTGCCCCATTTACTCAGGCCCACGGGAGCCTGGAGCCCTGGGGAATCTAGGAGCGTGCAGGTGCCTTGTGGGGGCTTCCACAACCCGAGGAGGCCAGAAGCATAGCCGAATGTCAGTGGGCCTAGGTAGTGCCCTAGATTGAGTCAGCTGTGGGTGGGTTGTGCGCTTAGCGAGTGCAGATTAAGGCTGCATTTAACGACAGATTTTTATGCCGCCTGTACATGCAATGCTAGTATTAAAAATGGAAACCCAAATGAAATCAATCCAGAAAGTTGATGATGTTCAAGGTACAGAAATATAATGGTACATAATATCCCATGTTTTCCAATGAATCTTTATATTTCATTCCTTTGTACAGTGCCAGTGATTAGTTATGAATTACGGAGAATAATCAAGGAGGACTGTTCTTGGTGAAAGGCTCTATGAACCAAAAAATGACAGTGGTGGGAAGAGGGATCAGGTCTGAGGTGGAGCTGAGAAAGTGGTTTTGTCATCTGTGCATGGGGGCGCCATGAGTCTTTCTAGTTGTGATAAGATGAATGAAGGGACTCCATTAACCCCCACAGGCTGGATTAATAGAATAAATTTGATTTCCTTTGATTCTAGAGGAATAGATGGCTGTAAACTGTCTCTCAGGACTGTTTATTAACATCACTTTGACGAAGGGCTTTCAAATAATAAAGGTGACGATGGGAAGACTGACACAGTTAAGGACGACGTAAGGAAGTGTTCTATTTTAAAGAAAGTGTCTATAAAGACATTTAAAAATAAACTCAGCAGTGTGTCTTTAAGATGCCTTTATATAATGCGATGTAAAAGAGCCAGGACTGAAATTGCAAATAAACCGAGACAGTTATTCAAGGATTGTTTTGCCCCATAGAATTTTTCTTGTAAATGTTATGAGAACAATAGCTGAACAAGGAAGGTACAATTCCAGTCCTCCCTGAGAAGGCTGTAGGTTGATGACCATCACTGGTTTGTGGGTGTGGGCCTGGGGCAGGTAGAGAAGAGGTGGGTAGAAGGAAAGTGTTTCTATAGGCGTTGATAAATCTAGATCCCACCTATTCTTGTCACTGGGCGACCTTGGTCAAATGTCTTCACTGCTCTGGGCTTCAGGGTCGTCTTCTATAAGATGCTTACATTTTACCTATCCACGTGTCACAAAGACTTTGGTGAAATTCAAATAAGTACTGTTTATGAAAGACACTGAAAAGGTGTAAAGTGAGATACAAACACAGGGGAGTACAATTCTGTTCAAATGGTTTGGACTCCAATCATTTCTTGACTCTTGCTACAACTCTCAGGTACTGTTTATTCAAGTAGAACCACAGACAGGAGGAGAGACAAGACAGAACAGGGACCTGAGCCATTGGAGCCTGAGATGGGCACTGAAGCCTGGCCAGGACTGAGCTGACAGCATCCAAGAAGAAAAGAAACAGGATGAAGAGTGTGGTGTGGTATCACCAACAGCTCCACAGTGGATTATTCCTTCTTTAAGCATTTGTTTATATCATTTGAAACACTTCTGCTTTTGTGGATGATGAGTTATCTTAAGTTGTAAGGTTAAATACTAGCACGCATGTATGCTCTTTCTTTTTTTTTTTTTGTTTTCTATTTTTATTTTTTGGGACAGAGAGAGACAGAGCATGAATGGGGGAGGGGCAGAGAGAGAGGGAGACACAGAATCGGAAGCAGGCTCCAGGCTCTGAGCCATCAGCCCAGAGCCTGACGCGGGGCTTGAACTCACGGACCGCGAGATCGTGACCTGGCTGAAGTCGGACGCTTAACCGACTGCGCCACCCAGGCGCCCCAAGTATGCTCTTTCTAGAGCAATAATATAAAAAAGGGAACAGGGAAGGAAGTAAAAGTGACTGCATATGATATTATGGACCAGGCATTTGCATGGCAAATCTGTTTATTTAGCTCTCATTAACACTCATCTACCTGAGGAGTATCTGGCTGGCTCAGTCAGAAGAGCAGGTGACTCTTGATATCAGGGTCATGAGTTCAAGCCCCACATTGGGTGTAGAAATTACTTAAATAAATAAACTTAAAAAAAAAAGTCATCCATCTGAAAGGACCAGCCAATGACAGAGCAGAGGGAAGTGTCCTTTCTGTGAGAGAGGCTGGTCCCACCATGCTCCTGGACACATGAAGCTGCCGCATAGGGACAAGGGACCAGCCAAAGTGCAGAGTGGTTTTGTACTCCCCAGGCCTGGAACCTTCACCCAGAGGTTGCTGAACCATGCCCATGGCCATGTGTACATTGACCAAAGCTTCTAAGTATCTCTATAAAACAAAATCATTGCTATTTTATGACATGGAAACATTAACAGAAGTACTTTTTGAATAGATAACAACTAAGGTATCATTTAGGATACGTAAGTGGAGATAAAACTAAAAAAAAAAGTAAGGATAATAAATTCTGGATAGTGATTTCCTCACACGGGAGAGAAGGGGAATAAAATAGGGAGAGGATACTTAAATGTAAGTTATTATTCATGGTCTAGTTCTGTAGTTGGGTGTTGGGATCAAGGGAATTTGTGTATGGTTAGAATAAACCAATAATAAAAGAAGATGAAATAGAGTCTTGCATGAAACAAGGATGATGGCATGTGTGAACTGAAGATTAGGATTAATGCAATTCTGTGTATCTTATTATTAGAAAAAGAAATGAAGAAATAAAGAAATGAGTGAATAGAAGAAAATCCAATGGAATGAATGAGTAGATGAATGCTCTCTGTACATTGTGCTCTCTTGTAGCACAATAGTTTTTTTTATTCTAGTGGCTGATCTCATGACAACGCTCTTTCCTGCTGTAATTTATTTGGGGCAGGTGAAATCAGATTTATGGAGATACTAGAATGAGGAAGGACATTGTGATTAAATAATAGGACAGTCTCAACTATTCTGAAAATGTGTTAGTCAGCATTGAAACGATGACCAATCCTTGGCTCGCCTTTCAGTGTCCAGAACTCAGCTGCTGATGGCAATGGATGTTGGCAATAAATCATGCCATCTGAAGACATGGACGTCAGCTGCATTTCCAGATTTCTTCCAATATTAATTTCTTAATGCAGTAGGCATACATTTAGCTCCTGCAAGGAGGCAGATACTGTCTTAACTTTTTTTATAAAGCTGGCCTGACCCAGATTTTTACCTGTAGGACTGTTATCTTTAGTCCCATTGGAGTAACATATATATAAACAGTTTATATCTGCTAAGATGGAACATCATAAACCAGGTGAAGGTATATGACAAAAGTTTGGAGAGGAACGAGGAGCAGCAGGGACCAGGGAAGTTTTCAACGGGTGATATGCCGGCAGAATGAGTGAGTTTTCTAGGGATTTAATCCATCTAGTCTCATTTTCATGACTTATATTAGTTCCTTCAGATAAGGTTTGTGTTAGGAAGTTGGGAGAATTTTAGGGAACCAGAAAAATCTGATCCCCACTTCTCTGATCAAAGAGGAGAATAAGTTGCACCTGGGTGCCTCTGTCAGTTGAACTACCGACTCTGGATTTCAGCTCAGATCATGATCCCAGGGTGGTGCCTTCTTAAGATTCCCTCTCTCTCCCTCTCTCTCTCTCTCTCTCTGTCTCTCTCTCTCTCTCTCTCTCTCTCTCTCTCTGTCTCTCTCTCTCCTTCTGCCCCTCTCCCCCACTTACACTCTCTTTCTCTGTCTCTGTCTCTCTCTCTCTCTCTCTCAAAAAAAAAAAAAAAAGAATCATAACTGTTAAGAAGTAATTTCCTTCTACTGTAAATTTACACTGATTAGTTGCTACTTCTTTTTCCTTCTGTGGCTCATTTTCCTCCCTTCCCTGCCCCAATTCTCTCCTCCACCTCTCTCTCCCTCCTCCTTCTCTTCATTCTTCCTTTTTCTTCCTCTATTCTTAAGGATCAAATAGACTAGTTGTGAAACTGAGACTGATCCATGATTCTTTTGAGAGTCTCAAGAAAGTGAATCAACTTTGCATGAATTTTAAAAGGGATTTTTCAAGCAAAACCATGAAGAACTTGGCTGAATTATCTAATTTTAATATTTTGGCACATTACACAATCAAATAAAGGTCTCATTTTCATATACACAGAGTCTCTCTATATAAAATTCTACTTGTCTGTATATAGACACACATATGTGTATATCTATAAATGTACGTGTAAAACTGAAACTTTATTCTGGCAAGTAGTAGTATGCATAATATACTATAAGAGCAGTATTGCAATGCCAGCTAATGTTTATTCTTGAACAAATCTCTACAAAAGTAGCTAGTTATCTCTGTGGGTTAAAAAAAAAAAACATTGAAATGTGTTCAAGATGACCGAAACAATCATGCATTAGAGAAGAAGGGAGCCCAAAGAACAAATACATAAAAGATAGAAATAGTCACTTTGGTTCCTTAGTTTATAGTTTTGAAATACCTAGCAGCTTATAGTTTATTAACTTTGGGAAGAGTCGGGGATGAATTTCGCAGTTATCTGATAGAGCAGCTTTTGTGACTTCTCTACAAAGTGAAGAAACATTCATTTGATATATTACTCATTGTTGATTTTACTAAAGCATTTGTTTATCTAATCTTCACAGAATAGTTTCCATTTAAACAGTAAAAAAACTTGAAGGGTTTTAGTCATGATTGAATCTTTTGTTCTGTCTTGTAAATGTTACCTTATTTAAAAGTCACTAACTTCATCACTTCCTTTTGACAAAAGTCTCTTCTTTAGTCCAATGGGTGACCAATGAAACAAGCATTATTAGAATTATAAACTGCACCAAAAATGTTAGCTAGAATAATTCTACCTTTGGTGATAAGTGGTAATTTTAGTTCTGATTTCTTTATAACATATCTGTTAAAGAATATGAACAGATTATGATCAACATGATACTTGATAAGTCTGAAGTACAGTTTTTCTCCACATGGGGAGAAATCACTATTTTTTGAGGATTGAAGTGTTATGAACTCAGGGACCCCTTATTAAGATTTGTGAACATTAGGGGTTAAGGAGGACTATTCTAGAAACAGGTTTGTGAGGGGTTCCTAACCAAGCAAGATTTAGGAATCAGCCATCCTCAGAGCCCCACGTTAGTTTGGATCAATCCTTGTCCGGTTTTAGAGTCATCTGGTCAGGCGCCATGGTCAGACTAGCAGTGGAGGGGAGTCTGGGAGATGGCACTTGCTGTCCACTCGACTGACATGACTAGGTCCCCTACACCATCCCTGGCTTCAGAACTTACAAGGAGTTTCTTCATATGGGTGAGTTCCTCCTTTGCACAGATGTTCTACATGCTGCACTTTGCCCTAAGAATGGATTACAAGAAGAAAAATACTTGGGTTGAGTGTTTTCCCACACATTACTAGTGCATTTTAAAAAATCCTCTGAATGATAAGGATCTTGCAGAAGGAAATTACTTTTCTACAGAGTAAAGCCAATAGGTAGGTGGCACAGCTTCATTATAGGAAACAAATTGGGTTGCCCTCGGTTATGGAGTACAGAGAGAACATGGCAGTTTCACTAACACTCTTGTATTATAATGTGCAAGCCCGGAACTGTGGTGAAGACAGGAGATGATTCGGGGCATGAACAAGGCTCACCACAACTTGGAGCTTGCTGATGATAGCTTCATTTAGGTTTCAAAGCCAGAGATGAGTTCCAGCCACAGCTGCCTGGCTCTGCTCCTGAGTCCTATGGAGTGAAAACAGGTCAGCCGCCACTCTTACCAGTGAACAGATGGCTCAGAACTAGGAAGAAGGTTTGGCAGTGATGAAATGTGCAGGGAGAAACCAGCAAAAGGGTGGATCGGTGATCCACACGGATTGGTGAAGACTGGGAAGAAGATGAAGGTAACTCATTCACTCACTCGGCAAACCTTCATTAAGCTGTTTGTAAGATATGAGAGGCAGGTAAGTGCTGGGGGTTCAGAGATAAAGGATATGGATCTAGCCCTTTTGGAGATCCATCTGGGAGCTTTGATGGTAGAAGCAAGGAGGTTGAGGAGAGACTGAGAAATATCAAAGATGACAACATAATATGGATATGGGCTGTCCTAGGGCTTTTTAGAGTGATATAGAAGATGAAAGTCAGTGGGTAAATCAAAGCTGTTTTCCAAAAAGGATGATGTCTAAACTGACTTCAGCTGAAGACAGAGGAAGGGCGATAGTGGTAGAGTCTGGGGACGAAAAAACATGGGCAGAGCATTTCAGAAGGATCATCGTGAAAAAAACAGGGAAGCATATGCATGGGAGGGGTGTGTGGTGGAGAAAGGAAATGTTCAAGCTAGGTGACTGGAGAGGGAGACCCAGAGTAGGAGCGTTTTAAGGAGAGGATTCAAGGAAAAAGGGCACAGTACAGGTGTACTGTAATTAGAGAGTTAGATTCCTAATTACATAGCAAATAAATACTTCTGTGAGTTGATTCTTAAAAGAATGACTAGAGCTTTGTTCCTAAACATTGGCTGCTCACTAGAATCGGCTGGGGCGGGGGTGGCTTTAAAAACACGGGTGCCTGGGTCTCCTCCCTTCCCCTTCTGTAACTGCCCCAGAGATCCAGATCCAAGTAACCTTGAATGAAGTCTGGGAATTAGACTAAAAACTCCCCAAGCAATTCTGTATAGTCATGGTTAAGAACAAGAATGAACTTTGTGCCTTAGTTTTGTGGTAAAATGAGTAAAATATTGCCTAACTCACAGTTAACAGAATAATCTTTAGAATAATAAAAGGGTTAGTTGGTGTGGTGCACGGAGATCAACCAGGGGTGATTTTTCCTCCAAGGGGACATTTGGCAGCGTGTGAAGATGTTTTTGATTGTCACGACTAAGGAGGGGGTGCTAATGGCATCAAGTGGGCAGAGGGCAGGGGTGCTGCTAAACATCCTACACCCCCCCCTTCCCCCGCAACAAAGAATTAGCCAGCCCTAAATAGCAATAGTGCCAAGGTTGAGAAAGCCTTAGTTTGCAGGTAGACAAGTCTCTCAAGCTGGATTGCCTGGGTTCAGATCCCAGCTCCATCACAAAGCAGCTATCTACCCTTCTGAAAGGTGCTACTCAACTTCTTTGTGTCTTAGTGTTGTCATAAGTTCAACAAAAATATTACTTAACTCATAGGGATTGGATAGTTAATTCATGTGAAGGCAGAGATGTCCCTGGCTAGTCCCCTACTCTTATTTAGGAAGTAAGAAATTAATACCCTGTAAATCTCAAGCCAAAATTTTGGAATTCCCCTTGCCTAGATCCATGGGTTTGGGGGCTTTAATGCAAGGAACAGTAGAAGTAATAATAGCCCCTGTTTATTGAGAGATCACTACATTTTAAGCAATACGTGAAGTATTTTCTATACATAATATCATTTAATCTTTACAATAACCCATATGATGTAAGTACCACGAATCCCATTTTACAGACACAAAATTGAAGTGCAAAAAGTTGTGGAACTTGCCCAAATTTACACAGAAAGCAGAGGGGGGTCTGTTTGGCTGCAAAGTCTGGTCACTTAACACGATATTATACAGAAAGCCAAAACCGTGGTATACGGGAAACACCAGAAAGGAATTGATCAGTCTATCAGGTGTTTTGGCTCATTCCTGCCTGGGTTTTCACTTCTGATCAGCTCTAGCCCCACCCGATTTTTCCCAGATCCTGAGTTGCCATGGAAGCTGCCATTACAGTATTCTTTGTGGGCAGGGATCTTCAAACAGACACGTGCACATTTATTTAAACATTATATACATATTCCACTGGATTACTTATGTAAAAGCTAACACATATTTTAAAAGAAAAAGATAAAATAAACATACATGTTCTAATGTTTTCTTACTGCATCACCCCCTAAGGTGAATGGATCCATTCTGGAGACCACCATTCTAGACAGTTCCTATGCTCCTGTTTTCTGTATCAAGAACTCCTTTCTCTTTTATTTTAACAAAGGTAAGTTTACATTTATTTTCTATGTAGTATGGCCTTGGAAACTAAGTGAAAAAGGGCAAAGGAAAACATAAAATCTCTTAGCCTGGCTTAACCAAAACCCAGCCACAGCTAACGTGGCTGGGTAGTTTACAGGATTCCAGTACACTATTTCTTTTCTGCATCTCAGACTCTGAGAGATAGGGTGGCGATGGGGAAAAACTACAGGTGGTGTTGGGATCTTATCTGCTGCACTAGCTGCACTTGTCTATAACAGGCTTACTTTGGGATAATACTCATGGGCTCTGCAAATGTTTTGAGGTCTATACTTTTCTATTTGTTTTCTTTACTCTTGGTTTCCTGCTAAGAGCCCCTTTTGAAAGAGTCCAAGATAGTCTTGCTGAAACTAATAGGAAAGGGGATTTCTTATACCATGACTGGCTGGGGATAAGCAGAAGGTCAGAGACATCAGCTGTGCTGATAGCTGCAGCCATATTGACTTAGGGTCCCAGGAATTGTAGCTAGAATTGGAGCCATCACAAACAGGAAAAACCCAAGTGAAAAAGTGAAGTGAGCTGAGGTAGCAACAAGGTTTTCTCTCTCTCGGGTTTCTATTACTTTGTCAGAAATCCTCAATTCATCCTTTTTTTCATCTGTTTTCATATGCAACTTTCAAATATTAGGCCCCATAATTCCTGGAAAGCATCAGGCTGGAAAGATAGAAATTTGGATTTCAATTCTAAGAAAGCAGTTTTGTTGTTGTTGATATGGTAATTGAAGAAACTTGATAGTTTTTCATTCTTGGGAAGTTAAGAATATATCAACAAAGCTGAGAATCAGAAAATTCTAAAGCAATAGTTATTAAAATGAACTGAATAAAGATATTTATGAAATCAGACAGGCAGTTAAGAGGGAGTAAAATGATTAGTTCTCTGCATGTGTAGCCATCTTTTATATCTGAGGATGAAGAAGCAGATGGTCTTGTTATCAGTTTGCATATTTGCCTGAAAAAAAAGCAAACAGCACAGGTGTAGGATCCACATTCCTTTCCACATGGCACACATGTGAGAGTCTGGCTCTGGGTTTGTGATTATAGATGTTGCTTGCTTATAGAGCCTGACATCATTTCCTGACATTCCAGAGTGCACTGAATCTCTGAGCAAGAAACTGACCTGTTTCTGGTGACCACACTCTAAATCCATTTATCCAAGAAACTGATGTCTCCTTTGGAGGGAGATCTCTAATGATTCTTTGACTTTATTTACTCAGATTTAATTAGTATGATTACCACTGCCAGGCACTGTGCAAGGGACCTGCTTATGAAAAATTTGATCATGAACCCAGGTCAGAGCTTTTGGATCCCAGGTGAAAGAGACATAATAATAATTGCAATTCTTACCTCATGGAATTGTCACAGCTATGTTGACATCCTATAGAGGTACTTGGAATGGACACTAAATAGCTGTCTGGTGTGGGTCTGCTTCTTGAGAGATTCAGCTTGCTTCCTCAACTTTCGAAAATAGAGTTATATGTATCTGGGAAAATCTTTGGCTATAACTACAGCTTTTTTGGTGAAGGCAAAAAGGCATATAACCTTGATTATTACATCTGTATATCTGCAAGGTGGTCCATGATTTCTTGTATATCATGTGTGAATGCTTTCAGAAAAGAGTTTTATCAGAAGGCTGCTTATAATTACAACTTTAACTCAGGTGTCACCAGCACGGAGATACCTGAGATTTGGGAACGGTGACCATCTATGGGCCCCTTTGGAGGGCCAGTACACAAAATGGCTGCTCCAAAGTCAAATCCAACCTGCTGATGTGTTTTGCTTGACAAATAGTGTCTGTGTATTGTGTTTTGAGGGTTTGTAGACAGAACAAACATTCCTGGTTTTATCACTCACTCTTATCTTATTCCTGCTTGATTCTTATCTTATCTTATCTTATTCCTGCTTGATTCACATGTTTACATTAGTTGACTGGCCTACAGGTCTTCAGCTTACTCAGCTCTGACAGGCATGAGAGGGAAAAAGACGAGTAAGAACAAATAGAGATAGTAAAAGAAAGGGCTAGAACTGCATAGAAGGCAAAGGATGGGAAACACCTGGCAGAGGACTTGGTCTGGAGCGGACGTCCACTAAAAATAACATGGGGGCATAAGAGACAGGGAGAAGAAGGAGCTAGAGGAAGAAGTTACTGATCTCTGTTAGGTATGCCATCTCAGGCATCCTATACAATAAACATAAAACATAAAAACATAAAAATTTCCCACCAAGGGGTATTCTTACAATAAGGTTATAGTAAAGAAAGGTGATCAGTACTAGCCAAAGAGTGGGGTCTCAAGCCTAGGGCTATGTGACTCCAAAGCCAGACTTTTCCCACTTTCCTACCACACTGGTTGTCATAATGGTTTTTATTTCTGTTTTTGTACCAAGTCCAATTCTAGAGAAAATTAAAATAGTTATTGGTCACATTCTTTTTCACCTAAACTTAAAATAGTTTTATCATGTACTATAGAAAAAAAGTATATTATTGCAACTTAAATTATCCATTTTATTGAATAAAGGATTGCCAGTGAGGAAATCGGAATTACTTTAAGTCACTAAGAATATTAACCCTTCAAATGTAGAAATATAGGCCAAAGAGCAGATTCAGGTGAGTTTGAGTGAGGTTGCTCAACATATACAACATGAGGCTAAAAATTACAGATAGAATCAATAGCATATTCCTGAATCTTAGCCTAAAGACTAAGCTAACGACGCAACAGAAGAGACATGTTGATGCTTCGATTGCAGAAATATCTTCTCAGTAAAGCCACTAAAGGAATATTAAGAGTAGAAAAACATGGTCTATGATAGATCTAACCTAGGTTGCCAGGGAAAGGGAGAGAATGGGGGAGTTAGTTAATCACATAGCAAAGGATCAATGTAGGGGAAAGGAGATCTTACAAACAAAGCAGGAAAGAAATAAAAGAGAGAGAAAGTGAGAAAATAAGTCCCATTAATAAATCCATAGGATGATAAAATTAATTATGTCTGAAATCACAAAGATACAGAACTTTTAATGTGTGGTTAACAAGGCACTGTCATAAAGGAAAATATAAATAATTAGGAAATAATTAAGAGCCTGTAAAACTAGTTCTTGATAAAAGGTAGTTAAAGACCACTTGGCATGTTTGGACATATGTAAAACAGGAATGTGTGTTTCTCTTAAGATGTTGGTGACAACAGTAGTTAACAGTAGTTGTTGGTCTCTGAGGACTATTATGAAAATCCATAAGAAGTGGAAAGTGGTAACAAATTTGTTTTACTGGTGGGCTTTATAGTAGTAAAGGAACTCATGAGAAGCCTGTTTTAGATCAAGCATTTCTTGATAAGTTAAATGACCGGAGTAACCCACTTGTCTGGGTAGTCTCTGTTTGCCCTTCCAGATCAACTTGGTCTGTGCCCCGGAGGGCTGACCTGTATCAATGGCGTCAACAAGGTTCCCCTGCCCTCTGACTTTTACTTGCATTTGGCCAATGGAGGCAGTAGCAAGAGAGAAGAGGGCAGAAGAAGAGTGTGGTCAGGAAGTTAATTCTCTGGCCACCTCCCTACTGGGTTGTTAGAGTCTTGCTTCTCTACCAAGGGCCACAGTTCCTGTGTATACACTTTCCTATAGCTCTGGATGAGTGCATGGAACCATCCAAGGATGGCAATAGCTCTTAGTGTTTGATAGCTAAGATAGCGGGCTTCACATTGATTCTTCCTGCATCTTTGTGTCTTGTCCCTTTATAAAAACTCTCCTTAAATTTCCTATTTGAGTGTGCCCTCTGTTTCCTTACTGCTAAATCACTGAACTTCAAGTTTGACCTTTGTGTAGTGGGTCGGGTCAGGCTTCTTTATGGAATTCTTTGAAGGGCCTACAGAAAGGATTTTAAGTAACTTTTCAAATGATTACAAATTGCTCTAATAGAATATTATAAATAAAGTTAGCAGTGAAAATGAAAATGTGGAAATTGCTTTGGATGAACGGGAAGAAAAGCCATGTGGGTGTTTACATTAGAGAGTCTGTAGAATGGGCAGTTGCAGGGAAGCCTGCAGGTGTCTGATGGCAGAATTTGCCTGGTCTTTTTAGTTCTGCTCTGTAGACTAATGTTGGGTTGGCTAAGACAGGCTCGGTGTTAGGCTTCTAGGCCATGCCATGGGTGCAAGATAGAAGGTGAGATTCTGGATGAAAAAAGCACTAGTTACTGCAAATGGTTCATGCTGCTTCTTGTAAAATTGTGCCACGTCCCTTGCACACAGGGAAAGTCTTACTTTGGAAATAATTTTTCATCTGAATGCATACCTAGAAAAGGCCTTAAAATTATGTATCAGCATCAGGTCAACACACTCAAGTTAACACCTTGTCAAAGCTGTTGGTTGGGGAAGAGAGTTCATTTTCACATGGTATGGACAATTGTAACTTCCGATTGTCTTTAGTTGCTTTCATTTGGCAAGATTCCAAAATACTTTCCATATGCAGTCAGAGTAGAGGGGGAATCACAAGTCTTTGGAGATGAAACATCTTCAGAAATGAGGATGGCTGCTTCAAGGGAAGGGGATCTGGTAGCAGGTGCACAATAGGCAATGAATGAGGGGAAGGTCCCCTCCTTCCCCAACCTTCTGAAAACCATAGAAGGAATTGGAAACAGCACCATTTTTTTTTTTGAGAGAGAGAGGGTGCAAGTGAGTGAGAGAGAGAATTGGTAGAGAATGAGAGAGAATCCCAGGTGGGGCAGAGGGAGACAGAGAGAGAGACAGAGAGACAGAGAGAGAAGAGAAGTGGGGCTTATGGTTTTTTTGCCCAGAGTGGGGCTCATGCTCACCCGAAGTGGGGCTCAGGCTAACCTCATGTGGGACTCGAACTCAGTCATGAGATCATGACTGAGCTGAAGTCAGATGCTTAAGGACTGAGCCACCCAGGTGCCTGGAGGCAGCATCTTATAAATACTTAACCAGTCCTTTCCAGAGCACAGGGACAACACTTCCATTCAGTGCTTTTGGCCACTAGGGAAGAACCATGTGAATTGCTGCTTCTGGCCCTACCCCTGTTCCCTTGGCCCCAAGGAATACCTCAATTCTGTCCATTCCCATTACAACACAGGGCAGCTTGGATTTTGTTTACATACTGGCCCATGTTTAATATGCTGAGCTTGGTACAAAGCTATCACTAGGAATCATTAAATATAAAATATCAATTTCCCAAGTTAAAAGGCAGCCATAAAAAGGAAAATCCAGTTGTGTTTTGAATGTGCCAGCAGTTGCCTCCCCAGGCAGAGAATTTCAGTTTCAAGAACTTCCAATCTATATGTTTTAGTTATTGCAACATGTAGAAAGGCTCTTGGAGAACCAATAAATACATCAGTGCTATGAGATGGGTTGAGTCATTCAAGGCCTCATTAGCTCCCGCCATGTTTCACACAACAGGGAGGCCAGTAGGCTGACATTAAAATTCTAGGGCTCTTTCTGAAAGAGTCATAGTAAGATATATCCCATGGGATCCTTGAATTCAGTGCCTCCCTCAAGGGAATGGCAGGTAGACGACCAAGAGAAAATTTGCAAAGGTGTTTTTTTTTATATCTTATAAATACAAACTATATGAATAAAAGCATTGACTGTGTGAACAATACAACCTTGTATATATAGCTCCCCACCTCTCTGTTCTCCCCTTTTTTTTCTTCTCCTGGAGAAACAAGGGCGTAAAAAGGCAGAGAAATTGCTGGTTCTTGAACAGAAATAGTGTTAGATGCAGCATTCCCTTCTCGGAGGCAGTGTTATCTCCAAGTCTTTCCAAGTATAGCAGGCTCGACAGAATGCTGCTCAAAAATGAACAGTCTGTATGCAGGCAATGCTTTAGCTATAATCCTCTATTTAGTAGGAAAATAAGAAATTGCTTTTGCATGATTTGGTAGCCTCTGCCATAATATCGTATTACTGAAAAACATGCTATAGTTTCCTTTTCATAGCCCCAAATTGTCTTGTTTAACAATTTAAGGAGGAATTTAAACTAGGTCTTAACTCAAACTTAAAACAAATATTAACCTAGTTATGATTTAAAGCCAAATAATCTGTCCTAATGCATTTCCCTTGTGGGGAGGTACAGGGCAATTTAAAGAGATCTTACAAAAATAATAAATTCTACCTAAGGGAAACGGAAATCTACAATTCTTTTAACAGTGATTCACATTTCCAAGGAGCTGAGACAGGGGAGTCTCAAGTTGGCAGACTCCATCGACTGCCTGACCTGACATGGGTAGAAAGAAGCCACTCCACAGGGTATATTTCTAGTTTTGATGTAATCTGAGATTTTTTTTTTTTTTTTTTGTCTTTAAACAATAAGCGAATCAAGTCACGGCCGAATGGATGTAATGCTCTGGTATTTTAATGTATTACAATTTATGGCAGTATTTACTTCAGTCCTTGGCTTGCTGACACTAAAATTATCTTAAACAGGAATTATAACATAAAATTAGATTAGATATACTTCAACAAGTTTATCTCTAACAATAAATATATACAAATTCTGAAATGAAGTACCCTGCAATTTTCAGCCAGCGCTTAAAGTAATTACACATTCTGTGGTGATAACACATTTCGTTTTTTATTGTGCCACAAGCTGGTGAGATACCTCTACCGCGCATGTTAATGCTAATTAGCAGATAAAGTGTAAATCTGAGGGAGCCTCAAATTCTGTTGCTTTGCCAGTTTTCTCTTGATTGGAAATTGCAGGCCGAATTTCCTCTCATTCTGACTTGGCCTATTCAGGCATCGCCTGAGATGTCTTTCTTCGGTGCATTTTAATCCATCAGATCTGTTCGTCATTGAATGCCTCACTGTTTGTTTTTAATTCTGCAGACTCAAACAGTTTCCTCTATAACTGCCTTTTATAATCAGTCATAGGAGAATTTCAACTCCGCAGAACAATAGGTGGGGGTGACATGTTTACGCCACGCTCCCTCATCCCTGTCGAAGAGGTGTTTTTGTTTAGCTGCTAATAAAGTGGCATTTTGAAATGTGTTCCTGAAATGGGAGGGAGGGAGGGAGGCAGGGGGGAGGTATGCTCTGTAGCAAGCTTTGTTTCCACAGATGCATCTGGAGTCCTTGGACTGGGGAACACACCCAATGACGCTCGTTACAACGAGCCTTCAGAGGGATTGGGGTGGGGGAGACTGTCCACTCTGTCCTCTGGGGTCACAAGCTCCAGGATTTCAGAACTTTAATTCTACTCTGTTGACTCTAAGCACAGCTTCAGGCACATCTCGTGACCTCTTTGCTGTAGCCCGATTCTACCTTTGAGGTCAATGAGAGATCATGTAGGAGGAGGTTTTGCTTTGAGCGATTGAGCTTAATTTGAATTTACATTCTGGGCCTATAGCAAATATCTTTGGGTTTCATAAATGCAGATGTACTCAAGACCCTTCCGCACTCCTTTCTTTATTTCCACCTGCCTTTTTGGTTTCTACCTCTACCAGCAGTTAGTTACACAACAAAAAATCTCTCCTGCCAGCCCCATCCTCCCTTGTCATCAGTTCTGTCTATGCTTGCTAAATCCCTTTTCTCTTGAATTCTTGACTGACCGTGTATGAACCGCTAGGACCCTGAAGAGTCATCAGCTGGCTATAGAGAAGAATCAAAAGGCTTGGAAAGAAAAGTAGTTCAGGAACATTTGGAATTCACTTGTGTGTGTGGAAGAGTACTGCTTCTTTCACATCCTGATAGCAATGGGTGAGGAATATCAAAGTGCTGTGATTGCTTAAGAAATTAGCTATGAAGTTAAATATTTATGCGTGAGGATGAAAATGAATTGGTTGCACCATGACGTTCGTATCAGTAGCTCAGGCTGCCATAACAAAATGCCGTGTGGCTTAAATAGCTGAAATTTGTTTTCTCACAGTTGTGGACGCTGGGAAGTCCAAGACCAAAGTGCCTGTGGGTTTGGTGTCTGGTGAGGGCTTTCATCCTGGCTTGGAGCCAGCCACCTTCTTGCTGCTGTTCTCATATGATAGAAGGAGGAAGGGGAAAGAGAGTGGGAGAGGAAGAAGGAGAGGGAGGGAGAAAGTACTCTTTCCTGTCTCTGTTAAAGGACACTAATCCTATCAGATCAGGGTGCCATGCTTAAGATTTCATTTCACCTTAATTATCTCTGTAAAGGCCTTACTACAAATATAGTCACACTGGGGGGTTGGGGCTTCAACATATAAATCTGGAGGTGGGGGACACAAACGTTCAGTCCAAAACAATGTGTCTTTAGGCACCAATGGCACACAAGAAGAGAGATAGTGATGTGGATTCTGAATATAAAAAAAATGTCATTATAGAAGATATCACAAATATAGCTAAGGAAAAAGAAATTATCTTTAGAAAACTTGCCACCCAAAGAATATCTGCTAATACTTTGGCGAATATCCTTCTAGAATTTTCCTATGCAAGCATATGCACACACACACACACACACACACACACACACACACTATATTCTGTTTTTCAAATATGGATTCATATTGTGTTTGTATTTTAGAAATCTGCTTTTTTTCCTCTACCAATATATCTTGAATATTTTTCCATGTCATTAAATGTTCTTTTATAAACATGTGTTTCCATTTTTTTATGAAAAAAAAAAAAAGCGGTTTCTGCTGCAGAATTTCATGGTCAACTTGTTTAAATTTATGGCAAGAACATTTTTAATTGAAAGTGTATCAGAACGACATGCCCAGTCCTGGAGAGCAAGTGGAGCAGCAGGGAAGCACAGCGGTGTAATCCGAGGACCCGCAAATACACAGAGGGCAAATCACTGAACAAATCAATACTCGAAGACGTGGAAAAGTCACCGTGCCCCAGTTTCAAGCAAAATTCATTCTGTCTCTCGGAGACATTATTTGCAACAAGCCTGGAACTCAATAAAGTTTGTGTTCACTGATGTGATATGAAGTTGATTTAATAACCAAGGGCCCTGCAATTTACTCAGCTGGCATAGAAAAAGTCAGTCTTGTGGTATAACAAACGTGTGACTCTATTGGATTATGCAGGAAAAGTAGCAATCAGGTGCTGTTTAAATACTTGCAGGGATTAGTTGCCATCTCTTAAAATCAGTTTCAGAAAAACACCTTGTAAATGTACTTTCTGAACAGCCCTTGCGTGTTTGATGCAAGAATGCTAATTTGGTGATGGGCCATAAAGTGACTGGCAGGAATATAAAAGACAAAGGGAACAGACAAATTGAAGCTAAAGATATCCATTGGTTAAGGAAGTGTGACTAGAGTAATTAAAATGTAGGAGAAAGAAGAAACCAAAGGTGAAGGAAGAACTGACTCTGGTTAGTATAATTTAGAAAGGATGATTCCATATGGGGTATCCAGTCATGTGTCTGGAATATTGTATTCATCTCTCAGGGGTCAAATACTTTAGGGACCATGACAAATGATGCGCTTGCAGTGGAGACAAGAAGACATGATGGTGAAGAGTCTGAAAACCATGGTATATTAAGAACATTTGAAGAGCTATGGACATTTACTGGGAAAAAAGAACTATATAGTCAGCTACATTTATTTCATTTGAGGTCTGATGAAGTACATGCATACATTTCTTCTGTGCTACAACAGATGGCTCAGCTAGGACCACGGAAGGAAAACTTTTCTAACAGACATTTCTCACAGTGGTCTCACACTGGCTGGCTGACCATTCCGGGGTGTTTGAGGCATGTCTGTGTTTGTAGTGCACTGCAGGAGATCTCTAACGTTCCTGTCAGTGCAGGTGTCCAGGCCTCACCTTTGTGCATATTACATAAAAGCTTTTTGGTGGAGATGGATAATAATTCACCAAAAGTTTGTGTTCTTGCATGATATGGAGCTGTTGCTGGGGGGAAACTGCTCAGCCAGTGACTGTTTTCTACTCCCCTTCTGCTGTGGCCACATGATACCTCTCACCCACGGAACCAGACTGGCAGGGAGGGGACTCACTTCTGCGTGGGGCTTTTAAGATACAGGCTGAAATTCTTCTTTCTCCATTTCCCTGTCTGCAGTTGGGTGCAGAATCCCCTGAGAGGCCTTGGGGATGGTGAACTACTGATGGAGGGAGCAGGTCCTCTAATTACCAATCATTGAGTAAAACTCCCGACCCATCAGTAACACCAGCTTTGGACTGTTATATGAGAAATCAGCTTTTAAGGTGTTAAGCTGTTAAAATGTAGGGGTTTATTTGTTACAGAAGCTAACCTAAAGCTTTCACCTGGGCTGATTCTGGGTGGTCCTCTGTACAAAGAAGGATAGAGAAAATAGATGAGAGCTTCAAATAAAACAATAGAGGATAAGCGAAGGGATTGTATCTGGACAACTGGACATGAAGCACTTCACTTTGCCTAGAACCAGAGGGAGGCAAGGAAGAAAAATAATAGTAATGATAATAATTATTATTACCAGCTAACATGCATCAACACCATACTTGGTACATAATATTTCATCCTCACAATAACACTATGAGGTAGCCAGTAGTTTCCCTGTGATAAAAATGAGTAAACTGAGATTCAGAGAGGTTAAGTAACTCAGCCAAGGTCACACAGCAAATATATAGATAGACCAGGATTTGAATGGAGTCCTTATAAGGGCATCGTTAAGTTCTAAGCTGGTGACTCGGAAGAAGGTAAAACTTTTAAAATCCTTGGTCATACTGTAAGCAAGAACCTTTCTGTTTTGCAATGATACTGGAACTTTAGGCCACAGTGTATTTTGCCCCATCTCTTCTGATAAGATAAGATTACTTGCTTTCTTGATTTTCCTGAAATTTGGCTCTTGCAGAGTCTCAAGACAACAAGAAATGCAGCCTCAATTAGAGCTCCACAATGCACTCTAGAAGGGAACTCATCTGGATTCCCTTCACTGCGTAGAAAGTGTAGCTCTCAGCCAGAAACACTGCCTCTGACTGCCAAGGATCCCACACAGCATCCAAAATATTCAGTCCACAGACTCTCCACTATTTATCTTAAATCAGCAAGAGAAGCTTTCTCTGTGTGTTGCGTTGTCATGACCTACACAACTGGTTTATGTCCTTGGTACCATTAACCTCTGATCTAGCTTTGGCTTCAAGAACTTAGATGAAAGAAGCCCTTTTTTACCTGTATTTAGCTGGCTGTGGATTCTCATCTCAGATGTACAGGTCGTGCCATTTGGTTGTTTCATTCCTGGGTTGTACTAGGCACTGGAGGCATTCATAAGAAGTTATTGCTGAAATGAACTGAATTTTCTTGGTCTGACACTAGGTTCTAGGGGAGGCTTAGGAACCTACACATTTAATAAGATTCTCATGGACACTAGAATTTGAAAATAAATGCTTTAGAGGATTGTAGAAAACATGTTTCTATAAAGTCTGAGTCTTTCTGCTTAAACACATTGTGATATTTTCTGAGCATCTGTCCAATGATTAAGCAAATGCTTCTATTACATTTTGCATGTCTAGAGATCTCTCCTAGGACCTGGAGATAAAGCACCCTCCTGAAGCCTCCAGTCTAGTTTGGGAGACAAAGTCAACATTATGGTGCAATGTAGTAAATGATGGCTATGTTTAGTTCTGAGAGATCTAGTAAATTACTATGCTGTGATACACTGACTTCCTGGTTAAATTTTCCATTAAAATGGTAAGTATTATCTAAGGAATCTTTGTAGGGTTTCTCAACCTTGGCTGCCATTAGCATCATCTGGTGAATAAAGGCAGTCTTGATGCTTGGGCCACATCCGGACCAATTAAGTCCAAGTGTCTAGTTTGGGATCAGTGCTTTGCTCCAGGTTTTAGTTTCAATTTTAATCTTAGCAGGATGCTTCTCTCCTACGCCTTTCCAAGTATCTTTGGGTGCAAGGAGAATGTGTATTTCCCAGAGACATCCATCATCGGTGGAGCAGAGTTTCCATTCAGATCTGATAGAAGGCCACATACTTGGCTTTCCAACCGGGATTCAAGGTCCAACTCTTTAATTAGGCGTCCCCCACGTCTGCTATTGTATCTCACTGTAATTATAACAAGTTGGCATGGCTTGCATTTGAGCAAACCTGTGAGTGATGTGGACCTGCTTCCTGACATTAAATTAGAAAAATAAATTTGCTGAGAGTGGAATGGAGGGGCTACCAGAGAGCCCTCTACCAAATAGTCTATCTTTAGAAACATCACCTCCTATCTGTTTGTATAAAGCATTTCAGGAAGTATTGGGGCTGGGATGATGAGAGAGGTGTAAAGCAATTCTACCAGCCACCCACAGGTAAGATGTTAATTACACTGGGTGAGAGCCCAATACCAGTTGAACACGAATACGGGTGATTTTCCAGTGAAAAAAAAATCTTTTCCGTCCTGGGGGTTATGCTGCTGACCCGTGACAGTGATTTACTAGCAGAGCCATTTAGCATATACTAGATTTCTTCTTTGCCTAGGACTTTCTCAAAGACCAGGCTTAGCCTAGTGACAGGATCTCTGGCTCGGAAATGCAGGGCTCTAACGTTCTCCATTGTTTGTGTGTTTCTCCAGATGCCAGTCCGCTGCGGCCTGGGTGGTCCAAGCTTGCGTTGCAGGCAGCTGCAGAGGCTCCAGCAGGCTGGAAGCCTCTGACGCAACCTTCCTTGTGAGGACTGATTGGCCAAGAGCTGGCAGGCAGCCACGGGTGGGTTTTTTTTTTTTTTTTTTCCCTTTGCAGTGTTTGCACTTTTATGTCTAAGCTGCTACCTTTGCTGAGCTGAATGGAGGCAAAGTGTTTGAGCTTTATTTTCAAAGCCGAGAAATGTTGGTGAGAAGAAAGTGGTATCCCACTTCTCGTGTGGGTCTCCAGTAGAAGATGATGGAAGTTTGTTTTTTTGGTGAGCGTTTATAGATTCAGGTATCTCAGAGTTTTGTGATTTTCTTGGTTCTACTTTAAACTTCTTAAAGCATCATTGATTAAAATAAAGAATGATACAAGGAGGCAGTGTGCTACTCTTTTTTTGCATTCTCCCACATTGCTAATAGAAGACTCAAACATAAATAGTACCTGATCTAAGGTGATCCCCACTTTGATTTCAGAGACAAACCAAACTTATTACATCAATGTTTTATCTTTATGTGTTTCCACTATCCACTGAGAATATTTGGGCTTGAACGAGGGAATGGAAGAAATTGCTTTTTGTTGAGTGCCATCTATGTTCTAGGCTGGACTTTCAACAGCTTGAACCATCTGGCCCTCACAATAGCCCTCTAAGGCAGGCATGCTTGGTATTCTGATTTTACAACAGAGGACACTCAAACTCAGAGACATTAAGCAACTTGGCCAAGGTTACAATATAGGGACTCCAAAATCCATGCTTTACCACTGCCATCATATGCCTCCCTGGCCCAATCTGATCATGCAGCAGCTAATTCACAAGGCCCACTGCTCCAACCAAGAAGCTATTTAATAATTTACTGTCTATCTCATGCATCACTATGTTCCCAGTGTGGGGACTAGAGTCTGATATTTATACACTAGATGCTCAGTAAATATTTTCTAAACAAGTGAACACTTTGCTTTTAACCTGAACTCTCACAGTGGTGTTCTTGACACACGTAAGCTTTAATTCCAGTTATGGTACTCTTTTGTTTTTTGTTTCATTTTGTTTTTGTTTGTTTTGGTGTGGAGCTTAGAATCCTCTTCTATACTTTCTAAATGATGCTTAGAAGGAAATAAGAGACCCCATTGTCTGGTTCTAGCTGGTATAGTGAATGTCAGCGGATTAAGCCCTTTCTATTGCCCTGAGGAAATCAACCACGGGACGAATACCGGTGGGGGAAAATGCAGTTTGTGTCTTACCTGATTTGGAAATCTTTTTTTGACATTCAGAGGCAAACTGGTGAAGTCTTGGCATCATCATATCCGGTGAGCTCTGTTCAAATTTAAGACTTATTTAAAAAGACACTGCTTGCACTAGAAATGCCCATGTGTATGCATATGACACCAAGTTTCTCAGGATGCCATGTTTCCTGTCTCATTTTATGGAAATGTAGTATACCAGAGATCTCAAGGGCTGAGAAATGTGTGATGGGATTGGATACCAAAATTATATCAAACCACTGGCATTTTAGTGCTTACTTGTGTCCACATGGATTTACTTAGTAGAAAATGGGAGGTGGGAGAGCAATTTATTTTTTTTTATAATTAAAAAAAATTTTTTTTAATGCTTTTATTTATTTTTTAGACAGAGAGAGACAGAGTATGAGCAGGGGAGGGGCAGAGAGAGAGGGAGACACAGAATCTGAAGCAGTCTCCAGGCTCTGAGCTGTCAGCACAGAGCCCGACGCGGGGCTTGAACTCACAGACTGTGAGATTATGACCTGAGCTGAAGTCAGACGCTTAACTGACTGAGCCACCGAGGCGCCCCAGGGAGAGCAATTTAAATTATCAGTGCTTTTTAAGAAGTAAAATAATCAATCTCTTTGTAGAGTATTTTTCTTTTGACTAGTCTTATAAAACATGAAAAGGTTATTATTGTAAAGTTACTTTTGCAATTCATTAGGGCTACTTCATCTAATCGCTTCTTATAAACAATTTTTTGCAAGAATACTTAGGAGATTATATAGAAAGAGCACATTAATAATAATACCAAACAACAGATCTTTTTTTAAAATACCAGTCTTTGGTACAAAAAAGGACTTTATCTGTATTATCTCAGAAATGGGTGTTATTAATCTTTGGTGTGAATACTGAAGCTCTGAGAGGTTTAAGATAACACGGCCAGCGGGTAGTAGTAATTGGCTATTCACCCAAGTTTATCTGAGAACTAAGTTCGTGGTAGGCCCTTATGTACTGGCGACACTATTTCCTGGTGATACAGTGAAAGCTTTTTGATTACTGTGGTTCCTTTACTATTGTCCTTTCTAAGGTATAATAATGCATCTGGCAGATATTCTTCTCTAAGTATTAATTAGTTTGTGTAGTTACTAGTTGAATTGCTTGGTCTCTGTGTCCCGAAGGAGGCCATTTAGGTGAGGATGCCCTATTGTATTTTGGCAGAGGGCAGCCAGATCCAGGAATCCAAACATCACTTTGTACGAGTCTGATTAGATTTTGGGGCCAAGAGGCAATGCAGGTCTTATATTCAGGCTGGGAAATTATGGTAACCAGAACCATATACATATAAGAGGATGTCCTCATTTATAACTAAAGATGTCACTTGCGAATGTTCTACAGAGAATATTCCCCCTCTCTCTCCCTCTCATCCTCTCTCTCTCTCTCTGTTCGGTCCAACTTGGAAACAAATTTCAGCTTCAGATGTGGAATAAAATGGTGAAGAAGAGACAGAAGTCCTTCTGCCACCAGATAGGGAGGGATTTCCCCCACACCAGGCAATTCTCTCCGATGCCAAGTGGGCGTCCTACAAGTCTGTTCCATTCGGACACCAACTGGAGTTAGCACAGACCCCGCAGGTAAAGGCTCAGTCACACAAAACTGCGCCCCACTTCCGATGCCAATCGCCACGACAGCGGTTTCATTTTCGGCACTTTCAGTTGCCCGCCTCTTTCAAGGCCAGGAAGCAGAGGGCCCTCCTTGCGATGAATCGTCAGAAGGTCAATTGCAGGCTAACGTTACGTCACGACGCACGCCGCGTTCCCCTCCCTTCATCTCGCCTTCTTGGCGTTTTTATCACCTCACCCCGGCGCGGCTCGAGGAAAGTGAGTACGGGACAAAAAGAGGGTTTGCAAGAGAGCAGAGCCACCACGGCCACACAGCTCCTGTTGCGGGACGGGCGTGCCGAGCTTTGTTGCACTTTGCAGAGAGCACAGCGCGTTCTTCCCCAGTGGGAGGTGTGCGGCCACCCGCTATGGCGCACGTGTCCTGGCCCCGGTTTCCCAAGGGTGTTTGCTCACTTCGTGTCCTCCGTGTTGCATTTGGGTAATTCTCGCAACATTTTGAACTATTTCGTTATTGTTATGTTTGCTGTGGTGGTCTGTGATCCGTGAATGTGACTCGCAGAAAGCCCAGATGATTGTTAGCGTTTTGAGTAATATTTTTAAATTAAGGTATGTAAAAACACAACTTTTTAAAAAAAATTTTAAACAGAGAGAGAGTGTGAGCAGGGGAGAGGGGGGGGGGGGAGAGAGGGAGAGAGAGAGAGAGAGAGAGAGAGAGAGAGAGAGAGAGAGAGAGTCTTAAGCAGGCTCCATGCTTAGTGCACGACCCTGGGGTCATGACCTGAGCTGAAATCAAGAGTTGGACGCTCAACTGACTGAGCTGAACCACCCAGGCGCCCCCCAAACACATTTTTAAAAGACCTAATACGATTGCACACTTAATAGACTATAAAATAGTGCAAACATAACTTTCATACGGGCTGGGAAACCAAAAAATTCATTTGACTTGCCTCATTGCGGTATTTGCTTTATTGTGGTAGTCTGGAACTGAGCCTGCAGAATTGCTGCGGTATGCCTGTGTATTAGTACACTTGTTTTATTTTATTATTAGTTATTATTGTTAATCTCTCACTGTGCCTAATTTATAAATTAAACTTTATAGTAGGTACGTATGTGTAGGAAAAAACATTGTATATATAGGGCTCTGTAGTATCCCCAGTTTCAGGCACCCACTGGAGGTCTTGGGACTTAGCCCCTGTGGATAAGAGGGGACTATTGCAGCAGAGCCCCAGGTTACCCAGAACAGCTGTCCTACTTAGCTGCAAATTGGAGGTTCCCATGACTTGCCCCCCCCCCCCGCTTTAATTTGATTATTCGCTACCAAAGTCACAGAAACACTTTCCTTCCGTGTATCAGTTTATTGTATAATAAAGGACACAGATGAACAGCCAGATGAAGAGATTCATAGGGTGAGATCTGGAAGGGTTCTCAGCCCAGGAACTTCTATCCTATGAAGATGGGGTGGGCCGTCCTCCCAGTACCTGGATATGTTCACCAGTCAGAAGCTCCTCGAACCCCCGTGCTATTGGGATTTTCACGGAGGCTTCCTTGTGTAGGCATTTCCAGCTCCTCTCCCCTCTCTGAAGAATGGGGCTGGGGCTGAAAGCTCAAGTTCCTAATCAGAGCTTGGTCTTTCTGGTGACCAGCCCGCATCCAGGAGTCCAGCAAGAGTCACCTCATTAGGACAAAAGCCACAACTATCACCGAGGAAATCACAAGAGATTTAGAAGGTCTGCCCCAGGACCTGGGGTCAAAAATGAAATGTTAGAACAAAAGGTTCTCCTAGCACCTCTGTTTATAAGGGTTTTAAGAGCTCTGTGTCATGAACTGAAGGGTGGCAGAGATGATTTCACTTTGGGCCAGACATTTCTTAAATTTTTTAAAAACGATGGAACGCCAGTGGTTCCTTTCTGACACCTACCTTGGCACACACCTTACTTTGGGCCTGTAATGACTCTAGGTCATGCATTACAAAAAGGCTTCTTTAGCAGTTAGAGGAGCTGCTTTAGTAACCTCATTGTTTCCTGTGTGTTTTATAACTTAGTTTAATACTATATTAAGGATGCTTTATTTATTTTAGTATGCCAAGATGCGTTTTTTACTCCAGGCCCAAATATCCATTTTAGGGTTATTTTATGCACCTGGGGGGGCCATACATTTAAAAGTGTTCAATAGAATTTCATTAATTTTGATTTCTTAAAAGTTGAGTAAGTAATTCTTCTGCAGTTTCCAGACTTAAAGTAGTATTTAAAAATGATAAGTTCATTTTTCTAAATGTGCTTCATAATTTGGACCTTTTCTAGTTCCTACATGGTTCTTTTCCTTTCCCCCTCCTTCATTTAAGTTAATCTAATTTATTTTATATGTGCTTTGATGACAGATAAATATATGTTAAAAGAGATTATTATTATATTATTACCCCATGCATTTTATTACTGTTTACCATTATTAATAATAATCACCAATATTTATAATAGAAGATATAGTTTGCAAGTGCTTTTGCCTGCAACATTATTATTTCCATTTAACAGATTGGGAAATGGCGCTAAGTGAGACATGACTAGTAAGTAGCAGGGTGGTAATGTCAAGCTGGATCTCACAACTCCAGAATATTTTTTCCCCAATATTCCACAATACTTTTTTTCTTTTAACTTTTTTTAAGTGTATTCATTTTTGAGAGACAGAGACAGAGCATGAGCGGGGAAGGGACAGAGAAAGAGGGAGACACAGAATCCGAAGCAGCTCCAGGCTCTGAGCTGTCAGCACAGAGCCCAATGTGGGGCTCGAAATCACGGAGCGCAAGATCATGACCTGAGCTGAAGTCGGACGCTCAACCGACTGAGCCACCCACGCACCCCTCCACAATACTTTTTTGAGAGTTAGACTGTATTTATGTATAGGTAAAAATAGGTGAAACTTCTGGAGAATTGTGAGTTCAAGATCACTGATTTATCTGAGACTCTCTCTTTAATCAAAATGTAACATGCATTTTTGGGTTCATATTGCATATGGTGTTAAGTAGACATATATCTTTTTTTTTTAAAGTTTATTTATTTTTGACAGAGAGAGAGAGAGAGACAGCCAGCCAGCATGAGTTGGGGAGGGGCAGAGAGAGGGAGACACAGAATCTGAAGCAGGCTCCAGGCTCTGAGCTGTCAGCACAGAACCCCATGCGGGGCTTGAACTCCCAGACCGCGAGATCATGACCTGAGCTGAAGTCGGATGCTCAACCGGCTGAGCCACCCAGGCGCCCCTAGACATGTATTTTCTTTAAGAGTTATGACCTTGTCTCTCTAGACTTAAGATTAAGCACTTCTTAATTTCTATTCCCCCTTCCTTTTGTTTTCATATAGCAAGGATCAGAGGAATTGTAGTGTGTGACTTCCTGTGATCTTGAGCAATTTTCATAACTTTTCTGAACTTGTTTTCCTCATGTGGTATAATACTACAATGAGTGGCTGTAAGGATGATACAACATATAAAATTTGATGGACTGTGCCATACAAATGACATGTAATGTTATTATTGCATGCAGATTGTATATGATTTATGGGGTAGATTTATAAGAATTATGAGATTAACAATTTTTATGTTCATCATGGAGCAATTCATTGTGTCCCTCCAGGATCAAATGTCACTCCAGAGCTTTTGCTCATTGGATTAAAGGGATAAGAGAGGACATCCAGTGAGCTGTTCAGTTAGTTGACTAATACCTTAAAAACTGCCAACCATCTTTTAGTTCAAATGGAGAAACTGAGCTCAGAGAAGCAGTAAATGATTTAAAGTCACAGAGCAAGTTAAATGAGAGAAAACGAATAAACTTAGGTCTTCTGATTCCACATCGATGGGCAACATCCTTAGTGGAATGAACAGGGATCTGGAAATCACATGGCACTAACTGTGTATCTCAGTTCAGAGATAACTCAATTAACATGTTTATTTTCAGGCATTTCACACCTATTCCCAGGATGGGGACTCACAAGTGTCCTACGTGTAAGGTTGTTTCTTTCTTTCGTTCGTTCTTTTTTTTCTTTTTAAGTTTATTTATTTATTTTGAGAGAGACAGAGACAGTGTGAGTTGGGGAGGGCCAGAGAGAGAGGGAGACAGAGAATCCCAAGCAGGCTGTGCACTGTCACTGCAGATCCTGATGTGGGGCTTGATCCCTGCACCGTGAGATCATGACTTGAGCTGAACCCAAGAGTTGGACGGTTAGCAGACTGAGCTACCCACGTGCCCCATAAGGTTGTTTCCTTAGAGACTAATACAACTTTCTGGTTATCTTAACCTGGACATTCTGGTCCACTCTTATCTGATATAAATCCTTCCTGATAACTGCCTCATTCGCAGGGTTTCAATTACTCCTTGCTCTCCCGGAAGAGAAGTAGTTCCTCATATAAAGGGCTTCTCTAAACCCAGACACCAACCATCTGAAGGAGGTGAAAGCAATGTTAGCACCTTTCTCTTCATATTTAGGATAAAACAGTGGTTTCACATAGAATTCATAAAATTAGCATGAAATAAATATTTGGATTCATCCATCAGTGTTTGCCCATGCATTGAAACTGTTTACGTAGGTGACTGAGGGATTTGACGCAAATAGCTTTAGGGATCACAGTACAGAAACTCTCGTGCATGATTAGCAGTCTTCAATGTTTTAGACAAACAAGTAGAAAATAATGCTAATTTGTTTCTGTTTACTCTGAGACCAAATCAAGAAAAGTCATGAGCAAGGAGTGATTCATTTAGCAGCATTCAGGAGTGGATACTATTTCATTAAAGTTGTAGAACACTTTTTCCTTGTTGCAGTATGTGTTTGTATTTGGGAGGGGGCTCTTTGCAGCAATCTTGGAAGCTGGTTCTTAGTTACTGGCACACTTCCCTCCTTTGATAATGACGATGAATGTTCATTCATGACAGCAGCCTGTCATTGGTTTTAGAGTTCTCATAAGATGTACATTTGGTACTATGTGTCTTTAACAGGATTGAATCCAAGAGGCATACAGGGTAAAGGTAATAAACTTCTAAAATCATGATTATTAGGAATGGTTTCATTCAGTCTTTTAGATGGTTCTAAAAAGGTTTTTCTGTGACAGGTGAAATTCCAGTCAACTGAAAAGGTGATCTTTTAACTCAGGTACTATGGGACATATCTTAAAGTTTTTTTTTTCTTCTTCCATGTGAGTCTGCATAGAGGAGAAACATCTCTATAGAAAACATTTCAAATGACAGGTTTTTATGGTCTAGACATTCCAGAATTTCATAAGATTTACAAGGCTCCAGTAAAATGTGGTAGAAAAACTCATAAAACTCCAGTGGCTTGAAATGAAACATTTCCACGAAGTGGAAATCAACCTGCTTTGATTAAAACACAGTTCAAAGGGAAGTAAGCCCATGTGATGCAACAGAGTTAGTTAAAATAGTGCTTTTTCGACATCCTCTGCCACTCTCCCCCATTTCCTTCTCATCAGTAAAAATGGCATACAAAGAAGCTACTGATTTATTTATTGGAATAATTAGAAGTTATTTATTTATTTGTTATTGTGATGATCCAGAGACTGTTTGTTCTTAACTGGTATATTAGGAAAGGATATTGCTTCCCTGAAATTGTATCTTGTTACACACACATGCACATACATGTGCATGCTTTAGACTTTCACTTGGAAGAGAAGCACTGTATAGATCTCATTCTAATTTAGGGAAGACTAATTTATGTCCAGTTTAAGCGTAGTTTCAGTGTTGGATCATGGCATGTTTTTAGTCAAGCTGAATCCTTTCCTGTTGAATTTATTGTGTCCTGTGAGTTTGGAACTCAGGCATAAGGGATGCTTAGTTTTGGTTCTTCTCGGTCAGAGCCTTATAAAATTTCTTCTGAGGGATGGATATGTATGTGTGGATGGTGGAAATGGCAGTGAGATGTACACCTTTTTGTCTTCATGTGTGTTCCCTTAGTTGATTTTTTAATTTTTATTTCAACAGAGAGGATCACCATGGCTAAGGGTCTGAATAGAGAAAGATGCCATCAGGAGATTTAGTAGGTTGAGAAGGAAGCTTGTCAGTACATTTATGGTTGTCAGGCTCTTGGAATTTGTTGCACAGTAATAAAAATTTCAAGAAATTATGGTGTGCCAGAATGCCAATTATTTAAGCAACTACATATAGTAAGTAGATTCCTCTTAAACACTAGCCTGTCAAATCAATCCATCATCTCCAGGTTGCTTATGAGCCCTGAATGAGAGCACAGAGGTATGCACGGTCTACACTATGGTTCTTAAACTTTAGTGTGTATTAGAATCACCTAGCAGGCTTATAAAACATATGTCTCTGGGTCTTATCCCCAGAGTTTCTGATTTAGTAGGTCAGGAGAGGAGCCCAATAATTTGCATTTTTTTTCTTTAAAAAATTTTTTTTAACGTTTGTTTTGAGAGGGAGAGAGGGAGAAAGAGAGAGCGCACATGGGCAAACCGGGGAGGGACAGAGAGAGGGAGACACAGAATCAGAAGCAGGCTTCAGGCTCTGAGCTGTCAGCACAGAGCCCGATGCAGGACTTAAACTCATGAGCTGTGAGATCATGCCCTGAGATAAAGTCAGATGTTTAACCAACTGAGCTACCCAGGTGCCCTGAGAATTTGCATTTCTAACAGATTTCCAGGAGATGCTGATGCTGTGGTCTGGAGGTCCACTTTAAGGACTACTGTTCTAGAGTAGTAATGTACTGCTTAAGTTGTATTACAGCTTTGTGAATTATTTCACCTTTGTCATAGAATATAATTTCCCAGTGATGAGGATACTTGTGTCCACCCAATGTAATTATTTTTCACCCCAGACAATACTTGAAAAACATAAACTGTTATTAACCAATACCCTTTCTACATCAACCACAAGACAATATTATTGAGTTGTGCTACTTGCTAGGTACATCACAGCATCATCGAGATGATCATAACTTGAATAATTATTAGGTCCCAATTATGCTCTTCTGAGCACATTCCTTAGGTGTTTTGCCATGGTTGGTAATTGGATTTCCTAGGTAGAGGTTTGAGAATCTGCCTTTTCTCATTTGCAGACAGCTTCCAAAACATCTCCTTAAGATAGGGCTATTTTGGGGCGCCTGGGTGGCGCAGTCGGTTAAGCGTCCGACTTCAGCCAGGTCACGATCTCGCGGTCCGGGAGTTCGAGCCCCGCGTCGGGTCCTGGGCGGATGGCTCGGAGCCTGGAGCCTGTTTCCGATTCTGTGTCTCCCTCTCTCTCTGCCCCTCCCCCGTTCATGCTCTGTCTCTCTCTGTCCCAGAAATAAAAAATAAAAAACGTTGAAAAAAAAAAAAAAAAAGATAGGGCTATTTTTCTGATAGGCAGTGTCTTTTACCATAAGTTCTTTCACTTGCTTAATTCCAGAGGGTGGCATTTTTTCTGATTTTTGTCCCCAAATCAAATGGGGTGCACTGTTTATAGTTTCTCATGTGCAGTTATGACAAGTAATGTCATCTATCTCACATATATTTAGAGCTTTTTATGTATCAGAAGTTACTCTAGATACCTTGCATGCATTAACTTACGTCATCTTCACCACAACCATATGAGGAGTGTGATTTTATTATCCCTACCTTAAAGATGAGAAAAATGAAGCCAAAGAGAGGGGAAGCAGTTTGCCCAAGGTCATGATAATACACAGGCCATCCAGGATTTGAACCCCAGGGTTAGATATTTGTCCATTGGTTGCTGTTAGTCCCTTCAGTATGGGTGGTGAGGAGAGGATCTTTTTCCCAGTCATGTTTCTATAGGGTAAGGCCTTCATCGCCACTGTGCGGGTTGGTCCTATACAAAGGAGCCAGGACAAGAGGCTGAGAGCAACTGAAATTGAGCTGTTCTCAGTTGACCAAGCCATGTCTACACTGGTGTGGACTCTACAAACTGAAATGTGCCTTCTCCAATGTCATACAAAGGCTCTGTATAGGTTAGTGCTAGTTAGAAGAGAACTTTTACTTTGCTTTCCTGGGAGGGAAAAGTACAGGAAAAGCATTTTGGGTCTCTTTCTGGCCTCCTTTTCTCTGTAGAAGCCATTTCGGTGCATCCTTGCTGGTATCCAGCTGTTCCTGTGACCAGGGTGGTGGTGATAAAGTTAAATTCAGGGTGTCTGTATGGGTGGTGGAATTAGAAAGCCTAATTGTGGCCTCAAATCTAAGCAAAGTGTCTTTGGTGGGGTTCACTAGCAGAAGAGCTGGGGGCAGGGATTTAAGTAAATGCGGTTTATTGAGAGAGTGATCAGGAAAACACGTAAGGGAGGAGAGAAGCAGAATAGGGAAAGGGAAGGAGCTGAGCAAGGCAAGATATGGCCTCAGGTCAGGTTCACCTTTATCACAGGGAGAGGGCCCAGCACATAGAAACCACAGCAAAGTTGCTTCTCCTTGAGACAAGAGGGTTGGGGTGGGGTGGAGAGAGGGAGTGATGGACTTGTAACTTCTCAGGTGAAGTGATCCCATCAGCTGAGGACAACTCTTGGGCGGTCATCTATGAGATGTTCAGCAGTCAACACACACAGCAGCTGAGGGTGTGTGCACTGAGCCCTAAAGGGCGTCTGGTGTGGTGCCAAGTTCTGTTTTCAAATTTAGTTTTAATGGAAACAAATATTTTTATCTTTCATTTGACTCATATATCTACTCTTCACTTGTGGGAAAAGAGATGTGATTATCACTCTAAAACCCCAGCAGTAGGTGACCAAGCTTTACTCTGCATTAATACCAGCTTGAGATAGTTTATTTATAGAATAATCACACATTTACTTAAGCTTTTCATTATAGCACTGTAGGACTGAGTTTGTCTAGAAGAAGGAAATGAAAATAATAATATGTTTGCTTTGGTTATTTTTTTCTTTCTAATAAATGAAGGGTATGACTTCTAGTTGTATATTGTAAAAAAGAAAACAAGAGAAGTCAAAGTAAACATATAAATGGTACTTTTGGCTAATGTTGACATTGCTCCAGCCATGAAGCTTCCATGAAGCCTTCGTAACATATTGGAGAATATCCAGGCTTTGGAGAAGGACAGAAATAGTTTCAAATGGAGATTGTGCCTCAGTAAACTGCTTCAGTTTGAGTAAATCACTTAATCTCCCTGAGATTCATTCTCTTCATTCGTTAGATTGTCGGCAGACTCAAGATATATCTAAAGCTTCTCTTACAAGTGCCTGACACATAGTAGGTGCACAAAACATTGAAAGCACTCATTCAGTAAAGATTTATTGCCTGTGCTATTTTATTTTGTTTTATTTATTTTCTAAATGTTTATTTATTTTTGAGAGAGACGGAGACAGAATGTGGGTGGGTTAGGGGCAGAGAGAGAGGGAGACACAGAATCCGAAGCAGGCTCCAGGCTCCGAGCTGTCAGCACAGAGCCCGATGTGGGGCTCGAGCTCATGAGCTGTGAGATCATGGCTAGAGCTGAAGTCGGATGCCCAACCGACTGAGCCACCCAGGCGCCTGTGCTATTTTGATATATGCTGAATAAGGCACTAGGCACTGGGACTATCAGTGTGAATATAGCCCAGTTCTTCACCCCCAAGAACACTGTAATGAGTAAATCATTACAGTGTCAAGTGGGACAAAAGAGGCGTAGCTTTGAGAGACCATATGAGGAAATAATTGCCCCTGGAGTGGGGAAGCCCAGAAAATCTTTGCAGGGAAGAAAAGAATGGAGTTGGATTTCACAAGATGGGAACAAGCTTTATAAAGGGTAGAGGGAACTATACAAGGCATGGACACATGGAAAGCTTTGCAGTATTTAAACGCTTTGTAAAAGGCGAAAGATTTATGCAATCTGAAGAGAAATCAGAGTATCAAACACCACGTAAAGCCTCATCAGCAAAGAAAAGTACAGTAAGGGGTGTCTCAAAGCCCTGCTTTGGCCAATCTGATATTCATACCTGTTGCTACACATGAATGTCCACACTCCATTTTAGTCCTATAAACTTTTGAACTGAATGATTTTGTATGACCTCACTTTCCTATCCCACAAACATGATTTCTGTAGGTATCAATAAACCCTCAGTAAATGATGAAGACTATGATTAATGCAGTGTATTGGAAGCTGTAGAGATGTGTCAAAATATTGATTATGTATATTTTGTTTACTTAGCATTTACTAAGATACAACTTAAATGCAGTGGAGACCTAACATTTCCGTGAATATGATATTGAATCTTTTTAAAGAAAAGACATTTTTTGTATATTAAATAGTTATTCCTAATATATCTATACAAGTCAATACTTCCAGTTTGGGGACAGTTTAACCTGAGAGTATTATGGATTTTAGATCTTTTAATTACTAAGGAGGAACAAATATGTATTGACCACTTACCACGTGCTAGATACATTATAGTATTGTTTGAGCTTTACAACATGCTTGGAAGATAAAAGCAGTCACTACTGTTTGCCTATCTGCCCTCTACAGTACTCCTTACTAACAAAACTCTGGTTTGTTCAGATGTGTGGTGGCCATGGGCGATGAGTGATTCAATCATAGTATCATGTCCTACCAGTGTCATGATACCTCTTGGTTTAGAGGTGGACATGTGACCCAGTTCTGGCCAGTAGGACCTGAGGAGACATCTGCTGGGGGCTTCTTGGTAAGATTTTCCCCTTGGTGAAAAGGCAAAGCTGTTGCACAAGAGGAAGTGCTTCTCAGCTCCTTCCAGCTTTGGGCATTTTTATGTGAGAATATAATTCCTGGAACCATTGTAGCCATCTTGAGATCATGAGTGGGGAATCAAGACAATTGCAGAGAAACCAACTTAGTATCTGAATAGTTGAGTTACAGAATCAACTCTGGAACTATCTCTGGACCACATAGTGTATTAGCAAAATAAGCCACAATTGTTTGAGTCAGTTGTACTCAGGCATTCAGTTACTTGCAGCCAAAAGCATCCTAATTATATATTCCTGTTAGGTCATTGAAGTATAGGGGGTCCAAATCATTTATTCAAGATCTTTCTGATATTGAGCAGGGAAGAAAAACCAGGTCTGTGGGAATCCAAAGCCCTGTCTCTGTGTCCTATAAAAAACAAGTTTTCTCTTCCTCACATATTGGACATTATTTCATGCATTCCTCCTCCTGCTAGGAATTTTCATAAGCTTCCAAGTCAAGTACCAGGGTAACACAGCAGCTCAAAAACATGAATGTTCCATCAACCAACTGTACTCTATATTGTTTAATGGTTACCATTTATTGACAGTTTGACATTTGGTCTGTGGTAAGCACTTTACATGCATTATTTTATTCTCTCAATAACCTAATTAGGTGAGTTGTTTTGAACGAGGAAAATGCATTTCTGAAAGGTTAAACAACATGTCCCAACTCACACAACTCATAAGAGCAGAGCCAGGATTCAAACCCACTTTTACTAGTGTTTTTAACCACTGTGCTATACTTTGCATATCCCTTTAATCCTATTCTACCATAAGCCATGTCTGAAAATCCTGAGAAGGAAAAAAAATAGTTTCCCAGTTTCTTTTCTACTTTTACAAGGCAACCACACTGCCAATAGAAGTTTCTGCAATAATACATTTTACTTTTGCCAAGACAAAAAAGGAATTAACTTAATGTGGTGCCCAGCTGTTTGCCAATAAATTATTATATCTTAGGTTGGAAGAGATTGTAGAATCCATCTTGTCCAGCTCTTCCTTCCCAGATTGGCCTCCTCAAACAGAGGTTATTCAACCTTTGGGTAGAAATTCCACTGATCCTGCAATGGCTTACTTTGACAGCTTCAGTTGTGAGAGAATTTTTCCTTTTTATTGATTTTCTTTTTTTGTAATATTCATTTTAGAGTTTCTAGGTCAATTGTCTGTACAAGTGTAAGCTTTGACATCACAGAGATCTAATGTGGAATATCATTTATTCTTGCTTAGTTCTACTTTTGCTCATTATTAAAATGGGGAAGAGAATGTCTAATAATGTGGGGTCAAAATAAAGTTTACAGGAGAAGCTCACGTTACTAGTATGCATTTCCAAGGCCATGTGAGTAGACTGGTTAATTGCTACTTTAAGGGTAGAATGTTTGAAGCAGTGACCTTATAGGCCATTGGGCAGGAGGTAGCTTGTCTGTCCTTTTCTCAGGTGCCCTGTTGTGCCCAAGGGCCAATAATTACATGGTAGAATGTCATATTTTAAGAATATGCCATAGGTGTACCTCATTAGAAACTGCATGTGTGGCTGTTGCCTTCAGAAGAGGGCTGCAGACATGGCAATAAGAGAGTAAAAGAATCTTGTCTGGTATTCACACCTAGTTTGGTATGTGAGTACTCAATAAATGCTAATTCCTTTGACTTACTTCTTACTCCACTTGCAAACCTTTCAAGTTCTTACAGACAGCTCCTAGTCAATTCACTTCAGCAAATACCCACTGAGTGCTTACTGTTTGTATCAATTTTCTAACTCTGCGGCAACTACCCCAAGGTTGGGATTGCATCTTCCAGTTCTTTTGTCTTGACCTGTAGCCCTTAGATAATGGTGGAGGACACGCCTTCAGAGTTTGACAGTCACCCCAATCGATTCTAATACACCACCACATTGAGATTTTTGTTCTTCAATGAGGGAAGCAAAATTATGTCATTTAGTTATTTTTTGGTTCCCACAGTTTTGATAACCTTCGCTGGATGGTGAATGGTTGTGACTTTTATATTCAATAAAGGTTGCACTGGGGAGTTTGGAGGATCAGATCATGCAAACGAGATGTGACTGACTCCCTGTTGTTTTATATCTCTTGTTGTTCCAGTTGGGTCCAGTGCCCTAGGCTGGCTGAGCCTTTAGTCTAGTTATCCTCAAAGTTCAGTGTACATAAGGATCTCCTGGGGAGCATTTTGCAGTCCTAGACCTCATCTCCCAAGGATTCTGATTCATATGGAGCCTTAGAATTGACTTTTTAAAATGATAATCCCCAGATAAGATCATCATTTGGAGAAGTATGCAAGTAGGGAACATTTAAGAATCCTCAAGTTATCAACATAAAAGTAAACTTACTGTTGGTTCGGCAATGGCTACTGTCTTGGATTAAGACTGGGAATTTATTTCTTCTTTGGGAGAAAATATTTGCCTTTTGCCCCAGTGTTGGACCTTGTCTAATAACCACTCCATCCCACACCTCTCAAAAACTGGGGACTTGGTGCTGAATCCCAATCCGTTATGACTGGGTCCATGTTCTCTGTACTTATTTAAGATAGTAGCTTCTGGACCCAGAATAAGGTAAGGGCGGGGATTGATTAGATGAAGATGACAGAGGAAGAATGTCTGATTTGGTAGGGTGTCTCTGCTGTGACAAAGTTAATCTGGAAACAAAGTAATTCAGCCATTGGCACCATCCCTAAAATTGTCATCCTTGGATTTTTCTTCATTACTCATACTGCCTTTTGGGTTCCTAACTCATTTTGTCCTTGTTTTGGGTTTCTTGACTCTGGATTTTGAATCCATAAACTCCCAATTCTGACCCTTTGGCCTGACTCTGCACCACTTCTAGATTATGATGGAAGTCTAATATTCTATCATGTGTTTCCACTGATAACTGACAGAATGATAATTAAGGTGATAATAATATTAATAAATGTCTACAGAGTACATTTTATACACTTTACATTTATTATGTCATTTAATCCTTACAGCAAACAGCAAACATATAAATAAGAACAGGTCCTATTCTTATCTCCTGTTTTAAATACAGAAACTAAGCCACAAATAGGTTAGAGTTATACAGGTAGTAAGTGGCAGAGCCCAGAATGGAGATGCAGGCTGCCTGACTCCTGGAGCTGTGCTTTCATCAAGTGCGTTTCATTTCTGGGTTCCATCTCTACTGTGCCCTCCACTGCTCACCAAAGAAAAAGGCTCCTTTTCCTTTAATGTATGATAACTTAGGATATGGGGGACTAAAGTTCCCCCAAATTCCTCTTTGGAATTTTGGATATTTTCCCCCAAGAGAGCATTTTGAAACCCTGACATTCCCTGTTATCTCTCCTGCCTAATGAGATCATCTCAATGATTCTGGGGGGCTAGTTGCATTTATCAGTGGCGCCTTTGTTGCTCAATTTCCATTTTTGCTCTTGAAGATACAATAATAGATTTATGCCTGATGGACTGTGATGTGGTTTGCATCTAAGAGAAAAACAATTCTTTCCAAAAAAATACCATATCCCCAAATGATTTCATAATTGCAAACAGTGTTGACGAGCTCTTTGGCTTAAATAAGTTTATAACATATTTGCTGTGTTTTTGTGTAGATATGTTTTGATGTGCTTGCTAAGGAAAAATAATTAAAACCCCTCTGCCATTTCTAATTGAGAAGAAAGAAATGCAACCCATTAGTTGATGTCTACCATAATAAGATTTTTTTTCTCCCTCATTTCATTCCAGATTTGTTTCAAGGATTAACTTGCGTTAAATAGTTTCAGGTCTGAACGTCAGCCATGTTTCTCATTATTGGAGATCAAAATGGCTTAATTCCCTTTGTGTGTTGGTGCCACTAAAGCACAAGGGAATCTTAAAACTACAAACTTCTGATAGAAGCACCACATTTTCCTAGTCAATCTGCCCAGCAGAGCTTGTGTTTTTTTCTGCACTAATGGCTGGAACAATGCTTTGTGCTGACAAGTCTCAGGGTTCTGGTGTCATGCATACGCTGGGCAAGACACTCTGTATCTTCAAATATGTTGTTGTGAACTTTACTTTCTAATGTTCCTTGAATCAACTGTTGTGTTTGATCTTTAAGTAGAACGTGGCCATCCGTTTGTAGGGATGGTAAGTATTATCATCTAGGTTAATCCAGAGGCCTCTGCATTTAAAGAGATCTGATTTTAAAATCTGATTCCATACTAGTAAACTGGGCAAATTTTGAAAACTTCCCTCATCTGTAAAATGGGCTAATGGTAGTACTTATTTATTGGCTGTTGAAAGGTGTACAAGAGATAAGGCATGTTAAGTGCTCAGTTAGTTCTATTGTATGTTACCCTATTGTGTTGAAAGGCAAAAAATTGGTTTCAAAGGCTTCTGGAAATTGTTTCCAGCTCTAGCATTTCATTGTGATGTTGCTAGATTGGTTATCTGGTTGATTCAGGCTAAACAATTAGACACGAAAGGAGAATTGTTGGGTCACAGGGCAGAAGGACTGTAAATAGCAAACTCTTCTCTGCTCAAGATGTGAACCAATTGAGAGACCAGAATGTCACTCTTATGGCAAATGAAACTGAAAGTGAAAACGGGGGCCTGTGTCTATGGCTTCCTCACAGAGAACCCCCGCAGTGGCCAGGTTGATGCTTCCAACTGGCCTGGGGCCCTGGCCTCATTCTCCAGGAGCAGAGGACACGTATTCCCTTCTGACAGCTTGCTCTCAAGAGGACATGACAGAGCCAACTCCACTGCCAGTCAAGGAAGAGGGAAGGGAGTGAGGGGGTAGAGAGGTGCCAGGAGAATAGTGCCATTGATCACCCTCTGGCTGAAAGCAGACATCAGGAATGGGAATGAGTGTTCCCCCCGACAGGTCTGTCTACTTCAGTGTCTATAGAGTTCAGGAGACGAGTGGCCCAGGTTTCATTCTTTGAAGATATAATTTGTGGAAAGAGAGTCAAACATTTTGGAGACATTTTACTTGTAGGTTAAACTGGTTCATATCAGTGAGCTTAGTCTTATCTTCTAAATCCACAGAGTCCTGGGAACTTAGTATTCATGGACAAAGGTAGGAATTGAGTAAAAGATCTTCCCTCAACCGTCCTTCCCCAACTACTTACACAGTTCATGACCCCAACAGTGAATCTTAAATAAATTGCTTCAGAGTCTTCATACTGAAGTAACTGATGGGATGGAATTAGCTGCCATACCGTTGATAATGAAATTAAGAATAAAGGTTCAATTTCAGTAGGCTTTAGCTTTCAATAGAGGTAAATTGTTTTGTTATAAGACTTGGCACCCTTGCCTTTGTCCAGCTGTTTAACAAATGTTCGTCCCTGGTCACCAATGGAACCAGACTAAAGGGTGTAGATAGCTGAGTGTGAGCCATAATTACTACTGTTAAAACAACTCAAAGCACATGTCCTACTGACAGGGGTGTGGAGATGGCAGGCAGTATTTGCACAATGCAGACGGTCTGAGGTATGTTTTCAAGTTGTGCTTTGCAGGAGGCCTTAGCCACACACACATTGTCAGACTTTTAGAATCTTAGTTTATGCATGAAAGTGGGGTCCTGCATATACCAATTCCTCCTTTTCTGTGGCATCACTTGGAGGAGGGTCTTCTCAGGATCAGGAGCCCTTCCCTCTGTGCTGAGGCTCTTCTTTTACTACTCTTATTGCAGCGCTGTTATCATTGCTTTTTAATTTTTTTTAACCTGTTTTGACCTTTTTCACCAGGCAGGGCAGTCTGTAGGAACAGGGTTAAGGCTGTCTTATTCGTAGTTGTGCCATAGCACTAAGCACAATGTTAGACCCTGGGAGGGAATCATCAAATATCTTGTTGAATTGAACTGAATGAGTTTGATTCCTAAGGCAGGCAGGGTAGTGCAGCATTCTGGGCTGAGTTCTGGTTTTGTTCAGACGACACCTCCTAAGTCACATGACCTTGCTTTTATTCTAGACACAATCTGCAGACTCAAATGGAGTTTTCAAGGGCCTCCAAGATCCCTGAGAAGTTAATCATACTAACCTTTTTGTTTGGCCTAGTTCCATTGCCAATACACAGGAATACCCAGACTCAGAGCTCTCAATTCCCCAATGTAAAGAGTCTGATTACATCTACTCCTGGAGCGCTTTGCTGTGTCAATTTCTATGACTGGTTCCTAGTCTTTTAGGGAGGACCAAAACTAGACTCGGGCACAAAATTTACGGGGGCACCTTTACTGCTTCACTCTCTTCACCTAGTCTTGGCCCTGGAAAAGACAGAACCAATAGGAAATCTCTGGCTATGAGATGATATTCACCATTTGATTTTGTTTTTCCTTTTCTAATTTGAGGGGAGGTGGTATGGGCTGCAGGTAGTACTGAAAGGTAAATGTATAAACATAATCATGAAAAAAGGAAGCAGTTGTCAAATCTGAAGTGTCTATATGAAAAAAGATTTAGCAGGGGAAATGTTGCATATTTAATGACTGAAAAACAAAAGGCTGAAATAAATAAAATTTAATAACATTCAGCAATATGGCTACAGTATTTATTTCTCAGATGAATTTGTATGGCTCCATTTTAATTTGCTTTGTCTTTTATTGGAATTGATTTTTAAAAGGCTTTTTCTTAAATTGTTCTGGATTTCCGTTAAGCAGTACAGAATGCTGCTATATGCAAAGTTACTTTAAATGAGAGCAAATGTGTATGAAATCAGCAAACTCTCCAACTGTGTTGTTCTTCCCTACTGGAAGAGCTTTCTTCATTTACATAGGAGAACATGAAGCCAGGAAAAGGGAAAATACAAACATGAAATCTCCAAGAGCCTTTTGGAAACACAGCAGAAAAACACAACACTTAAGCAGGGAAGCCAAGTGGTTTTTGAGTTTGCTGTGAAGCGGCAGCTTTAGGGAGAGAATGACCTTCTGGGAAAGGTCCAGTGGCTCTGGCGGGAAGATTAGGGGCTGCTGTTTTGCAGGCTGTGGATGAGAGAGAAGGGGAAAAGATTGTGTAATTGTAGCAAAGCATCTTGAAACTTTTCAGTTTCATTTGTTTCCAAACAGGAAAACAAAGTGCTGAAGAAGCCTTACAGAAAAGGGGGAAGCCTCAGGCAGTTTTTTTTCCTATGGAGGCACAGCTGTGGCTGTATCACAGCATTTCCCAAGTGTTTTCTTTGGGATCTTTTTACCTGGCGTCAACCGTGTACCACAAAAACAGAAAACAGCTGCTTGATAGGAGCCAAATCACCATCAAAATGCTGACTTATTGTACCACAGGGTGGATCTGATATGCTTGTAAGGGACCCTCCCTCCTTCCCTCTCATCACACAAGTTCTGGAGGTTACGGATGCAGGCAAGCTTTCCGGCTGTGCTGATTGTTGGAAGGTGCAGAATCTTGCCTCACAGAGTCTGAAATGAGATGCAAGTGGACCCAGGACCAGACACCAAATTTCTATTCCTCCTGTCCCCCTCCAGCGAGACACAGAAATGATACCACTTTGCTTCCAAGGAGTCATCTCAGGGCTGGTTGCACATTAAAAACATCTAGGGAGCTTTAAAAAATACTGATGCCAAGCCCCCACTTCAGTCCTATTAAATTAGATGCCCTAAGGGTGGAAACCATGTATCCAAATTTTCTTAGAGCTCCCCAGGTGATGGTAATGTGCAGCCAGGGTCCAGAAGTCCTGACTCAGAGCTCTTGTTCCCACAGGCAGCCCTTCTCTTTTCTCTGGGTAGACTTTCCACCCAAATAGCTCTCTGATCTCCATGGGTGGAAGCTAAGACTGCCTTTCAGTGTAATTCAGTTCAATTACATACAGTTCAATTCAATACATGTTTATTCAACTGCTTCTCCACTTTTCATTTCTGATTGTGTCTCCCATGAGAGTGATGAGAGCCATGTTTCTCAAATAGGAGAGCAGAGATACTTGAATTTATCTCATTTTTTGAGAAATGTATTTAAAAAAAACCTGTTAAATAAATGCAGATAACAAATTTCTAAAAATTATGCATTGAATTGACACATCAAGCTTTTTTCTGACACTCAGAGTTCTGAACAGATATATGTTGGTATATATGTAAAACATCCATCTTTTAATGTGTTCATTTATCCAGTGCATGTTATTAAGCATTGATGAGCTGGGATACATAAGACAGAGTGCTTAGGTTTTGAAGAGTTCCCAGGGTAGTGGGAGACATGAAATGTGAACAAGAAATTAAAGTTCTGTGAACTGGTAAAGCTAAAAGGGGCTTGTATAAAAGGATGTTTCAGATACATTCAGAAGAAGAAATTGTGCCTGGCAAGACAGAAAGGCTTACAGAGGAAATATACAGAAGCTGTTCTCCACGAAGCTTTTCAGGCAATGAGAGGAGCACGTGTAGTCTATGTAGGTGAGAAGTAAATGTTTGGCTGAAATGAGGGAACATGGTGGGAGTGGGAACAGGGAAGGAACTTGAAGGCTCCCAACTGTCTTTAGAGCTTTATCTGTTGGACCAGTGTTTCTAAAGCACTCTTGACTCATGGCTGACCCAAATTCATGAATTTGCAGCTAACTCTGGGTGTACAAAGATTGAGAGAACATGCTGGGTGGGATGAGACAATAGCTGGCCTGCTTCTGGGATGTGATGGAGAAGCCAGTGAGGAGGAGGAGCTAAGAATTTAGGATCTAGAATTGGATTGACCTAGGATTTCACACACTAACTGTGGAACCTTGAGCAAGTTCCAGAACCCCTTTCCCTAACTGTTAGAAGTGAAGATATTCCATAGGTTATGTAAGCCTCATAGGGCTTTTTTTTTTTTTTAATTTGTTTTTGTTTTTAGTGAAGGCTCATTGTATTAGGTATTATGTAAAGTGCTTAACAGACTGCCTGAACATGGGAAGTGTGAATAAAATGTAGCCCTCCCAGTTGAGATACTTTATTTTCTCTTTGTAGTTTCCTTTAGTTTTTATTTGCATGTATTTGTGTTTGCCATTGTACCTGGCATTCTTCCTGATACATACTCTAAGACCATCATACTGATGATTATGAGAAGTGCATGATTTTGGACATACAATATAAAATGATTTTTAGGAAGTAGTTAACTAAATCACCATCAAGGAACAATACAGTTCTAGAAAGTTCTCTGATAGGCTTTGTCTCTATGGGTTAATTCTGAAGTCCTCTTTGTCTCTGCTTCCAAAATTAAAACCACCAAAAAAATTACTAGGCAGAGTCCATCTGCAACATCTAATCTGATCTCTCCATGGCTTGCTCATTATCCTTACTTTATATCATAAGACTTGGTGAGGAGGGTGATATTTGAGAAAGGCCTTGAAGAATGCATGGATTTTCTTTATGGCTGAGAATAGGCGTTCAGGTGGTGAGATTAATACAAGTAATGGTATACAAATATATTTAGGAATAAAAAGTAGTAAAATAGTTGTTTTATTGGAACACAGGTTGCATGTATAGGAAACATAGAGGAATAAACCTAAAAATTTAGGCTGAATCTATAAGGGTCTCCCTTGTAGATTCTGTATTGAGAATGAAAGTTTAGAAAATTTGTGTACATCCTATAAAATAGCTGACATGTCTTTGAAAAACACTTGGCTCCAAATTTTCTTTAAAATCATTTTCCCTCTCCTTTTATTCTGTTATTTTTATTTCTGTTTGTGTTTATTTTTTCCCTTGTGTCTTATTGAGGACATTTGTGGTAAGGTCCCAATCTTGTCTAACTAAGAGTTCATTTGCTTCTGATGCCTTGTTCTTGCACCACCTAAAGTCACAATCTGTTCCTGGAAGAGTGTACTCATGAACAATACCCAATTGTGATGTGAAAAAGGGAGGGCTAGAACATCAGTTGGGGAATGAACGGCTGGCATGGAAGAAGTCTGACCAGGCACAGATCCTGTTTCTGTACATATGTCCTTAATAAGAATGAAGGGGTAGGGGGTAAATTATGCTAGAAGGGAGCAGAGTCATTTTTGAATAGCTAGTTTTCTAAGGGAGTACATATGATGTCAGCAATTAATTAAGGCCCTAAATTCTGTTTTTCTATAAAAATCCTATTTTAGTTGCGGTATCTTTGACGCATCTGCTGGCATAAGCAGGATATATGCCACAAATAAATATTCAAAAATATCTCTTTCTTGTAGAACTTGGAAACAGAAATTCTGAAATTGAAGGAAAGCTATATAGCATCAGAAGGATCCCCAGATCCTTTGTAAGATGGAGGTCAATGAAGTCCATGCTAAATCCAGGCACCCCCTGGGTGTGGGCCCTGAGGAGTTTGATGTGGGAGGGAAGACCCCAACCGGAATCAGGTCCAGGATTTATAACTGGACAATTTCAAACCCATGTTGGATGATCTTTCAATGCTAAGGGTATGTATGAAAGAAATGGTAAACAATGCCAAAAGTGAAGAATTTATTCCAACCCAAATAATGAGAGTAAGAACTTTATAGTTTCAAGATATTGGTAACAGAGGGTAGAAGGTTGACAGAACCAGATATTGCAAAGTCCTATTTCCCAACTTTACCTTAAATGAGGATGAGTGGGTTGTAATTAGAACCCTGGTGGCTTCTTTCAAAATAATGTAATGTACATCTAGAATGATAGGTTATTTCAGCTGAGAGGGACTTGATTGCTCATTGAGTCCAACTTCTAATATTTTATGAGCAAATAGATGTCCAGTGATCTCTTAGCCAATTTCTATCGTAGCCAGAGGCAGAATTATGGCCTTGTAAGAGTTTTGTCTGGGTTATTTTAATGCCCAAACCTCTGTTTATACATAAATCCCAAAAGCATCCTAAAACTTAGCTGGGTGAGCCCCAAGGTAGGAGTAAGGAGGAATGGGCATGTTACATGACCACTGTGGAAAATATGACATGTCAGTGTAAACTACCAGGAAGAGCAAGTAGCCAAAAATCACAAAGAGAGTCCAAGTAGTTCAGTGGCCAATTCAATCCAGTTTTTTTGGTAAGCTTCAAGATCTGGGAGAAACAAAACTGGGATTTTTGTTTGGAAATGTAGAATATAGTTGAGAATTTCCTCAAAAGCAGAGGAGGGAGATCCTTCTAAGTCAAGGCAATAGGAATGAAGGGAAAAGAGCTCAGATGTTCAGGAAGTGAGAGTATCAGAAGAAAGATAGGGAAGCAAGTCCAAAGGCTAGCCAGCTGCTTTGGTTGTGGTGGTGGTGCTGGTGGTAAGAGAAGGTTTGAGAAACCATACTTAAGACTCTCAGGAAGAAGAGGAATAGACAGAGCCATCTGGGGGTGAGGTGGGTTGCAGAAACAAGAGGCTGTCTCTATGACAATACTGACAAAGCATCCCAACTTCATCCCTCAGCCATGCCCACTGCTGGGATATGAACTTGCTAATGGCATATAAACCCAATGATTTCTTATTGATTCCATGGGAAGAAAAAAAAATCAGATTATTACAGGTCAGAGTTCTTTTTATAAAGTAACCCCCCCAAAATGTCCATAAAAGACTTTTGTTTAATGAGGGAGACACATCAAGGAAATATAGAGCTGGACAATTTTTTTTTTCTATTAAAAATGGCATTTAGGCATGCCTGGGTGGCTCAGTTGGTTAAGTGTCCAACTTCGGCTCAGATCATGATTTCACAGTTTGTGGGTTCGAGCCCTGCCTCGGGCTCTGTGCTGACAGCTCAGAGCCTGGAACCTGCTTCAGATTCTGTGTCTTCCACTCTCTCTGCCCCTCCCCTGCTCGTACTCTGTTTCTCTCAAAAATAAATAAACATTAAAAAATTGAAAAAAATCTCTGCAGAAAATATTTAAAACGAAGAGCCAGATTTCTAGCATGCTGGCTTTTGTGAAAACGTTATCTATTCAAGTTCTAGCCTCTGCATGGTTGTAGAAAGAGAGACTGAGAATTCTCAATGGTTAGTACTATTGACAGTGATAAGTGGCAGTAGCAAGAGTGGTATGGGTCAGCATGGCATGTAGACAAGTGTGAGGCATAGAAGGTGATCACTAGATTCTGTAGACCAAGGATGTAAGAGTAAAGTCTGACCTGGATTCAAAGAGTTGCCTCTACTTCATGCTAAGGGTTCATTCATACTTTAGTGAAGGCTAATTTTAAGATGAAAACGTACGTATACTGTATTGTTTTTCTGAAGTATTTGTTAGTATCATTAAACACACAACATGTAACATAGTTAATTGGTTAATAAATAATAGTTTATTTCTTAAATAGGTTCACTCCCCCCCCCCACCTCAGTGAACACTTTGTGTTGTCTACATAAAACCTTGAGTTATAAGAACCCCCATCAAAGGACCATTAGAAAGGTCCTTGGAACCAGGTGGATCAAACTGGTCTTGGTCGTTTAGTTGCAGATGCCCACTGTGGGCAGACTGTGGAAGCTGCCTTCTTACCAGGGATGTGCTAGAACAAGGTCAGGGACGTTTGAAAAAAAAAAAAATCTTGCAATGACACTTTTCTACCACTAGATGATATGCATGTATAAGCAAGATAAAAATCCTCCTACTTTCCTGTCTTCATCAGTGGCCACAGTGATAATAGGTAAGTCGAGGTATTTGGAATTCAGTTATAGATATTACTAGAAAAGATACGCAAAGTGAGAAAATGCAGAACTGTCATTATTGATTGGGATAACACGTGTGAGAATAATAAATGTATTGAACGCTTATCCTTTAAGTCTGGGGCCATCAAACTACTGTCTGTGGGCCATACCCAGCTTACCACCTCTTTTGTAAATAAAGTTTTATTGGAACACAGCCACAGTCATTCGTCTGTGCCTAATTTTGCTCAACAGTGACAGAGGTGAATACAGACAGAGACTGTATGACCTGTAAAGCTTAAAATATATTGTTTTTTTAACAGAAAAATTTCTAATGCCTGGTCTAAATACATATGGTCATACTAGCTCATTTTATCCTTAGAACGGTATGGTTGTGGGTATGTATTATTATTTGTTTTACAGATAAAGAAAGTGATTAAGGACCTAGTGAATCCTGGCACATATATTAAATGATTATGGCAGGCATACCTGACAAAGGCTGTAACTATAGGTATACCACATGCTTGATACTGTTTGGTTTGTGTACCAAGTTGAATGACACTTGGCTTCAAAGTTGTGGGGATCCTAGAAAGAAGAAATTAAAATTATTGCAAGGTCAGGCTGGCCTCTGTGATCTATAGGTAGAAATATAGCTGGGGGAAGGGGGGTGCCTGGGTGACTAAGTCAGTTCGGTGTCTGACTTCGGCTCGGGTCATGATCCAGGTTCATGAGTTTGAGCCCTGTGTTGGGCTCTGTGCTGACAGCTCAGAGCCTGGAGTCTGCTTTAGAGTCTGTGTCTCCCTCTCTCTTTGCCCTTCCCCTGCTTGCGCTCTCTCTCTCTCAAAAATAAATATTAAAAAATTAAAAAAAAAAGAAATATAGCTTGGATAGAGTAGCTGCTCCTGAGTACTTCTTCCAAAGTGACACTTATTCAGGACATATTTTAAGAAACTATTTTGACACAGTAATTCATAAGACTGAAGATTATTCATCAGATGGAACTGTTTACATTGTGATTGAAACATCAGTGGTCAAGTGGAGAGACACAGAAATAGTCAAAGGAAGGCTTCTTTTTAAATATCCTAGTTTTCCACAATCAAAGGAAGTCTTTGCTCCTCCACTCTTGGAACCTGCGTATGTGTACCTCAGCCCTCAGGATATCTGCTGGAGATGGTGGAAGTCGGGAGTGGGGCTGGGGAGCAGGGTGGCATTCAGCTTTGCAATTTCCTAGACTCCTAGTCACCGTCAGGGATGTCTTTTCCAGTGATTTATGATGAGCAGCGATGTACAGGGATAGCCCTTGGTGGTTTAATCCACACTTGTGACTGTTGGTCTTTTTTCTTTTTTACTGAAAAGTTTGGGTAACTAACTTCCTCAGTGTCCTAGATCATGAGGAGAGATGGAAGAATCAGGAACCGGGTCCCTAGACAGCTTAATTCTTTGTTCCACATGAATTGATGGGGCCATATTGCCTAGGTTTTTCAAGGGTTTTCCACATGGACACTCCTACCCCCACTTTCCTTTGCACCAGGAGACTTTCCCTGTTTGATTCTTCCACATTTTGATGTCCTCCTTCCTGAGGATACTCCATTGTCCTTACCAAAAAGGAAGCCCTTGGTAGACTTTCCTTCCACTCAACCTTTTTTGACTCTAAGAAAGGGGGAGGTGCTATGTCTGATGTCTCCTTGGGGTGATGTCGAGGTGTGAGTAGTGGAGACTTAGGGTGGAGGAGCAGGAAGGAGAAACTCTGGGACCTTGCAGAGGGATGTGGGGAAAGAGCCAGGGCTTCTATTTCAGGGAGTTACTGTTTTCTCATGAAGAATTTGATATAAGCAAAGCTTCCTATGGTAAGAATTAATTTTGTTCTAAAGATCATACTATCTGGATTACATGAGAAATTTATTTTCCTTCTAATAAAATGGTTTGGGACACAGCCCCCCCCCCCGACCTTTTTCTTGTGAAATAAAAATCCCAGTTTCATGACACCAATGGAGCACTTGGCCCACATTTCAGTATAGAATGAATGTCCCAAATCCAGCTCCCTTTTCCTTAACACGTAGGTATGTATGTACATATGTTTGTATCTATGTATTGTATTTATGCATTTACAGCTGAATTTTTTGTGGGACAGGCTATGTGGGATAGTGTCAAGCTGAAAAATTGGTAAAGATAAAATGGGCTATTGGAACGTAAGAAGGGGGAAAGACTGGGGAGATCAGAAATGGTTTTGTTAAAGTAAGTGAGTTAGGTTTTAAGGTAATTTGGGTATGTAAAGGAAGGGACCCTTGAGGCTAAGAGATGGAGAATCAAAAGTGTGAGCTTGACAGTGGGCACTTTAAGAGAAGATACTTCTGGTGAAGGCTAAATTTAGGAGTTTAAGAATATCAAGTTAAAGTTCAAGCTGGATCTCACACTCCCAGAGAGAACCAGAAGACTTTTGACTAGAGACATATCACTGGCCATAAACTCTGCAAGTACAAGACCATCATGTTTGTCTTCTCTTTTCTGCACTCAGCTAAGTGACCATTGACATGCAGTCAGGGTCCAAGCAATTTCAAATGAATAAATGCACAGAAGCTACATTTCAGTAAGAGTACTCTGGGGACCAGGTGTAGGATGAATTGGAGAGGAAAGACAGAAGATAGAGCAAAAATAGGGGTGAGTTTAAAGACAACCACATTAGTTTCCTTTACCAAATATACCATGTGAAATGATCAAATTTTATGTCTCCTTGCTAGTACCACAAGTATAGTTGGAAATAGCTGAACATGAACCAATCATTGCACCAGGAGTTGTAACCAGAAATAGGAAATGTTTCATAAAAATCTGTTTGTTTCACTTTGACTAGTGGCCATGTCTTACCATGCCTGGTTTAGGATATTCCATGATGCAGCATGATGAAAAAAACAATCAGAAAAATAGAGTTTGTGTTTGCCTCGTCACAGTCTTTTTCTGATTGGTGTGAGGAATAGCTTATTTAATAAATATTATTTCTTTTAATTCATACCATCTTCAGCCCTGTATCTGAGAATTAAATAATTTTTTAAAATTCACTTTTTTAAATAAATGGAAGCCAGGTAAGAGTAAAGGGTTAAATCTGAGTTATCAGAATGGATTTTCTTCAATTCTTAATTCTTTATTCTGCCCGGGTACTTGGTTGATATGTTCAGCTAGAAGGACTCGCTTTCAAAATCTCTGTGTTATTGGGTTGAGAAAGAAGGGCTGAAGTCTATCCCCAGTTACGTCAAGTGGTGTCAAATTTGGCTTGCCATTCTTACTTCCTGTTGACTCCAAGAGAGAGGCTGCAGTTGGCGTCTCACAGTGAAAAACACGAAGCTCTGAGACCAGTCTGAATTACTAATCACTACATGTCCTGTTCAGTGTAACCACTTTCCAAGCGATTAAATGAACCGCCAGGTCAGTGACTCAGCTTCCGAGGGGGTAGCCAGCAGTCCAGGCTGATCTGCACATCCTGGTTTTAATTCCCAAGGTTTGATCCAGAACTGCCTCGGAAAGATGATTTCCCTTTGGAACTTGCCTCTCCAGGGACAGAAAGATGGACACAGATGATGAAGCATATAGTCTACTGGAGAAGGGCCATCTCACCATGAGTCCTTTGAGGGAAAGAGTTGCAAGAATGTCATCTTTCATCAGCTGGTGTCACTGTTTGGAACCAGTCACAAGTCATTGGGTGTGGCAGGGCGAAGTTGTCTGAATTTTGAAAGGAGAAAATATATTGAGTAGGAAACATTAACTTTTTTCTTTTTTGGCTTAGCTGTCAGTAGATACAGTATTCCGTGTTTATTTCAGTAACTTCCGAAGGTTCTTGAAGATGGCACCATTTTATAGTATATTTGGTGGGTTTTCTATGTGATTAGCTGAACTTTGCTGCTTTTTCTAAGCTTCATGTTCAGTTACCATAAAAAGCAGCACGTAGTCATTGGTGGAAATAGGGGTGGGAGTGTAAGGGCCACAAGGGAATGCAATTCCAGGAACTCCCAGTCTCATATGCAAATTAGATTAAACTGTTCTGTGGCCAGGGCTCCCAGAGCAAATAATTCCCATTCCCACCTCTTAGCATTGTCTCTTGTGGGAATAAAGAAATCACTTTCAATTTGTGTCAGCTACTGTCTTGTTTTAAAAAAGTACATTATATGCCTATTATATGCCTGTTTGTCCACCTTACTTAAGAGAACTCCTTACCCGGTAACCTTTTTAAATACCTAAAAAAAGAAAAAGATTTTGATATCCTCGGAAGAAAACACTGTAAGCACATCAAAGTCTTATTTTGTCAGTAAGAAGTTGAGTCTTTTGAATGGCTGGTGCCACCACATCCTTCAGGCAGTTTTCATACTTGGCATAAAACTTTTAGACATTTCTCATATTCCCTTTGTTTTGATTAGTTAGTGCATGATAACTTGACAACACTTAAATGTGAAAGCTTGAGAAAGGGAGGGTGTCGGGGAGGGAAGAAGCCCTCCAGCCAGCAATTCTTTCTTTAAAATTGTTTTTCACATGAATATTTCTCAAACACATTGACTGAAGGTGAACTTGAAGAATACATCCCAAACCACAGCCTCGATTCTCTGAATGTGACCATTTCAGGGCTCTCTGGAAACAACGTGTGAGGGTGTGCACGTCAGAACGCAAACATGTAAATCACTTGTTTCCCAGGACACTTCAAGTGCTGCTGCTTTATCCGCACAGATGTGCTGTGGGCCTTGCAGATAGCATCTGTTGGTTCTATTTATGGGGGAAGAAAGCATGTATTTGTGAGCTCAGCATGAGCACAGCTTTCTTTGTGGATATTTTATTTCATTAGAATGAAAAGTTTTTTGTATTTTGTGGGTGCTTGGGTGGCTCAGTCAGTGGAGCATCTGACTCTTGATTTTGGCTTGATCATGATCCCAGGGTGGTAGGATCAAGCACCATGTCAGGCTCCGTGCTGAGCGTGGAGTCTGCCTAGGATTCTCTCTCTCTCTGCTTCTGCCCCTCTCCCCTCCCTCCCCACTCTCTCTCTAAAATTAAGTGTTTATTATTATTAGTAGTAATAGTTTTTGCATTTTGGAACTACAGAATTTGAGTAGTTGGCAGTTCCAGGCAGTTCTAATTCCTTTTTGTGTTCATTTCTCATTGGCTCCCCCTGTTAATCCCAAATTTTAAGAGTTAAAATCAGAACTGGAGAGATGAAGTCACTTGCACAAGAATATATGGCGTTTATTACTAGTTTCACTTGTCATTATTGGTCGGTCTATCTATTTATCTCAAGGACCTATTATATTCCAGGCCACTCTTGAACATTCTGGAACCTGGTGGTGAAAAAAAATGCCAGTTTCTGCCTTTGTGTATTTTATAGTTTACTAGGGAAAGACACAACAATGAAAATAGTCATACACAAATATACAACTTCATATCTGACAAGTGCTACATGATGCCTTAAGAGCCTAACATAGGCCATTTTGAGTTGGTCATAGAGGTAACAGAAGATTTCCTTGAGGAAAGAATGCCTAAGCAGTGATCTGAAGGGCGAGTAAAACCCAACAAGACCTATCAAGGAGGGAAGAGTCTTTCTGGCAGAGGGAAGGGCATGGGAGAAGACCCTGTGATGGATAGGAGCATGAAAGTGTGAGAAACTTTCTGGTTGGTCTAATATACTGAGTGGTGGAAGAGAGGAAAATGGAGGAGAGGGGAGATATATTCAAGAGGTTCTCAGAATGTAAAAATGACAGGATATGGGGAGTAAGGGAAGAAGTGGGAACAAAGATGACTCCAGGCTTCTGAATGGGAAAATAACTGAATAGTGGTGCCATTCACAGAGATGGAATGCTAGAAGGTGGGGAAGAGGGGAGGATGGTAAGTTTATTTTAGGAAGTATTGGCGTTAGATGTTAAATTATAGGTGGACTCTTGGGTCTGACCCTCAAAGGCAAGGTTTGGGCTGGAGAGAAAATATTTGTGAATGAATTGCTTATAGTTTTGATACTAATACGATCTATTCCTCTTCAGTGTCTTTCCAGAATGACATCTCTGTAAGTAGGGATGAGTCCAGTGGTCTTGGACAGCAAGCTAAGTGAACTGTTGAACAACTGACTCTGCATGGCAGGAATTTGAAGGACCTTTAGGAGGCAGTTCAGGTCTCATGTGGATGAATTAGGGAGCTGTATAATTTGCAGGATATCGAAAGGTACCTCTGTATGCAAGTATCTGTATTCTTCCTCTTGACCTGCCAGAGGCCTAAAATTACTGGCCATTGCGTTGCTCTTTTACTGATTCTCATTTTATTTGGGTGAGAATGATAAAGTTTTGGTGTGTGAACGTAAGGTGAAAGTTGTATACTATAGACTTCTCACTCAAAATGAGTCTGCTTTACAAAATCTCTAGACATACAGCCTCATCTTAAACAATGTCTGTGATGGTGAATCCATGATTTGAAAAGGCAGTGCAGATTTTAGTTCTGTTCCATAAATTCTTCCTTTTATTGGATTTTCCCATCCAGGATGATATGAAGCACTTCTGCTTCCTCTTCCACATAGCGGACAATTGACTAGTGTTAATCCATAAAGCATCACTGTTCTCAACTAAGCTGCCACAGAGATGAATGGTTTAGATTCAATTGTGATTGAAATCATTGAAGCCCTTGGGCATATATCACCTCACTTAGAGTTCACAGTGACCCTTTGAGATATGTATTATTATTCCACAAAGAGATGAAGAAACTGAATCTCAGGTTAAATGACTTACCCAGTGACGTGTCACATGAGTAAAGAGCAGAGCTAGGATTTGAATCCAGGAATTTTGAGTCCCAGTCCCAGTCCAAGCTACCTTGAGGACCTGGGTTAGGGCTCTGAGCTGACTTCTAGAAGGAACACTTCAGTAGGGACCATCGAGTGCTCAGCTGCTAGCAGTGAGGTAGAGCTTTCCCACCTGGACCTTTTGCACCAAATGATGCCTGCCATCTTGTCTTGCTCAGCAGATATTATTAAAAAAAGTAATTACAGATGTTCAAACTGGTGTGAAGAAGGCAGGACGGGAGCTGTCTACTTTTCTACTTTCTTTACTGCACCCTTTAGCCCCTGGATTTCACCTATCTGCATGGCCCGCAGGTAGGCACAGGCTACCTGCGTAGCCTACCTATAAGGCACTTGTGCTTATAACTTTGTATCCCTTTAAGAACTGGACAGAACTCTTAATTTTCAAGTTTTTTTCAGATTTCACTGCCTGTTAGTTAAAAGAAAACTTGAGCATGTATCCCAAATATTTTGTCTGTATATTTTTAGATTCAATACAAATATTCATGTAGATTACTGTATTTTAAAATATATTAAATATAAATTTAACTGACCATGAAATAATAAATGGAAATCCTAATATTTTCTTTTCTCACCTCAATGAATCATCTTCATGGACCATCTCCTTATGCTCCCACTGGAGGGACCACTGAAATGGAGTAGGGGAACAGGGGCAGGAGAGGAGCCTAGTGTGACAGGCCATGACTAGTTGGATGGAGTACAACACCTGGGGATGTATGGACACATGTTAGATGTGCTGACGTTGTGCCTTCCTCTTTGTGTTGCCCAGCTTCAGCTCAGTTCTGAGGCACACACGCTGCTAAGATCTCTCTGGAGTCACAGCGAGTGAAGGGCTCATTGCTTTGGTCTGCATTGTTTGTCCTTGGTTTTAATTGCCACTTGTGTCCTGAGCTATGTGGCAATAGGACTAATAGCTAACATTTGTTGACTGCTTACTATGTGCCACTGTGCTAAGAGATTTATTCACATTACCTCATTATCCTTATTACAACTCTGAAATTTTGCTATCCTTGTTTTACAAATGGGAAAACTGAGGTGTGGAAAGCTGTGACTTACCCACGGGTGTAGGGCTTGTTAGTGACACAGCTGGGATTTGAACCCAAGTTTGTCCTCCACCAAATCACTCATTCTTGACTTATATTTTCTACTGGTAGGATTAGTGCTTAAGTTACTGATAGTGATCTGGGTGGATTTTTACATCACTAGAAGTGACTCAAAGGGTAAGGATCACTGGCTGCACGGACCAAAAGGTTGGGTTCACAGGAGGTGTGGATATATGAGAGGAAACAGCCAGGTATATAGAAATACAAATGTGCCAGTGCAGTTGAAAATGAAACTCTCCAAGAAAATCTGGGTTCTTCTTTATTTCTAGATAATTTGGTCTCATTGTAACCCATAGCTCCAGGAACAAAAATGTGTTGATACTTTTCTCGATGAGACTGTTGGAGGCAGCAGTTGTTACATAAGGCATCTGAGTTCCATTATAGGCTGTACGTGTTTCAACCTGGCATTCCAGTGCTTGAACATGACACAGAGATGTCAGGGGATCCTGGAGTTCTCGTCAGTAACTGCCAGAGTGCTTCAGCCTACTGGAGTCAGACAGACCTGGGTTTGAATCCTCACTTTGCTATATATTAGCTATGAGAACTCTGGAAAGTTGTCTAAGCTTTTCAGGTCGGTTTCTTCGTCTTTAAAGTGGAGATAATGATACCTTCTTCAAAGTGGGATTGTTGGGATTAAATCCTCTACCATATGTAGAGTGCTACACACAGTGCTTGGTGCATAGTAGTGCTCAAAATTTGGCATCAGTTATTGTTGTCTGTGACCCTGCTTTCTCTAAAAGGAGGCACTGATTGATTATTTATGGCATAAACCCATGTCCTCTGCTGCATTGGTTATGTCCTATATGTCCCATTTGTAAATAAGGAGGAACCTTTTCCTAAATCCTCTCAGTATCTTGCTTCCACAGAAAAACAAATCTGTTTCCACAAAAGAAGAACAAGAACTGGGGACATTGGAAGTTTATGGGCTAGTGAAGGCGGCTCCAAGAAGAAAAGAATTCTAGTGATCAGCGACACCCTCCTGAGGGGGCCCAGATGCAGGCCAGATGCTGAAAATCTGTAGAGACACGTTAGGCTCAATGAAATGACTGTTATGCCATGACTTTCATCCATGTGGGCATAAAGAATATTGACTGATCTCACTAAGATTATTAGGAGTGACTTCAGGGTTCTGGAAACATGGAGGCTGGGACTCAAGGGGTGGTCTTGACAATCCTCCCAATTGAGCAAAAAGAGTATCTGTAGATGACAGCCTGCCCTAGTGATGGATGCCTACTTCACATGCCTTGCCTCGTGCTACCCCCAGATGGGCGCGCGGCAAAAACCACTGGAGATGCTTCAATGGGGAGTGATTTGAGATTTCTGCCTAAGCAGAAATCATCTCTAGTGACTTTTGTGTGGTGTTATTAAAGTTATTTTGATGGGATCCTAAATACAGTGGTTATTCCTATAATCACTTTTCTTCAGTCAGCCTGTCTGGTTGGTCTCTTTTCTGGCTGGACTTTCAACACATACCACCTTTTGATAAGCATGTTTTATTCGTCTAAATGTAAAAGGATGGTGAAAATTTCTCTTTTTATGACTGGTACATTAATATAACTCTTTTTAAATAAGGGCCAAATGCGAGAGCTGAACTCTGGACACAGAAAACATGGCGTTGATTGTTGCTGCTTTTCTGCCTTCGGTTTCCCCCTTCTGGTTCCTAGTCAGTTCTTTTCCACTGCAGCCAGAGTGACATTTCTACCTTCCTCCCTACTAAACTTAATTTTCTATTGCTCCCATAACTAGTTACCATAGACTTGGTGGCTTACACCAACACAAATTTACTAGGTCACAAGTCTGCCATGGGTCTCAGTGGGCTAAAATCAGGCTGTTTGGCAGGGCTGTGTTCCTTTCTGGAAGCTCTTAGGGAGAAACCTCTCCCTTGGTCTTTGCAGCTCTTGGAGGCTGTCTGTGTTCTGTAGCTCATAATCCTTCTTCGTCTTCAGAGGAGCAATGTTGCATCTCTGTGACTGTGCTTCCACAGTGCCACCTTCCTCTCCCCACAGCTGGGAAAGGGTCTCTGTTTTTAAGGACCCATGTGGTTAGACTGGATCCATGTAGATAATCCAGGATAATCTTCCCACCTCAAGGTCTTTAACGTAATCACACTTGCAGGTCACCACTTTTGTCAGGTAAGGTGACATGTCACATACTACAAGTTCCTGGGATTGGGATGTGATATTTTGGGGTGGCTGTTATTCTGCCTGCCACATCTACTGACCTGCTTTTTAAACCCATCATTTCTCTACTGCACAGTGGCAACTGCTTCGTAAATGGTTTCTCTTTGCGCACCCTTGTTCCACCACTTTCACCTTTTGTTATTTATTCTCCCCTTCCCTCTGATATAACCACACTGGCATCTTTTTTTTTTCTTTGAACACACCAAGCACACTTCTGCCTAGGGCTTTTGCACTTCTGTTCTCTCTGCCTGAATTTCTTTTCACTCAGATATTCTCATGACTGCCTCCCTCAGGACTTTTTGAATGTCACCTCTTCAGGGAGGTCTTTTCCTGAACCATTTATACGATTGGGCGCCTTTTCCTTGCATTTTCATTTATCCATCCCTTTGTCTCTCCTTCTTATGACAGAGGACATGTTTGGTTGTGTCTAGTCTCTTTCTCTCTTTCCTTTTTCCCTCTTTATTTCTCTTTCATTTTAAAAGATAGTTTCACTGATTATATAATTCTGGGTTGGCAGCCCCCCCCCCCAATATTTTAAAGACACATCCGCATTGTTTTCTGGGTTGCATTGTTTGTCATGAGAAGTCTTGTTATTTTTGGTTTTCTTCCTTTTTATGTAACTTTATGCATTTATGGTTTTCTCTTTGATAACGGTTTTCAGAGATTCAGTTATCATTTGTGTTGACGCAGTTCTTTTTGCATTTCTTTTGTTTGAGTTTACTCAGGTTCTTCAATCTCTGGGTTTACAGTTTCATCAAATTCAGCTATTATTTCTTCAGATATTTTTGTTGTCTCCTCCGTCTTCTGAGACTTCAATTATGAACACATTAGTTCATTTGATGTTGTCTCACAGCTCACCAATTCTCTGTTTATTCCTTTTTTGCCATGGTATCCTTTCTGTGTTTCATTGCATCTACTACTTCTGCTGTGTCTAATCTGTTGGTAATCCTACCCAGGGTTAGTTTTCATTTTGACACTATGTTTTCATTCCTACAAATCTGATTTGTATCTTTTCATACTTTCCACATCATCTCATCTTCAATAGACTTTTCTCTACTTTTTTTTAGTATATGAAGTATATTTACTATGGCTGATTAGTTCCCTTTTACTAATTCTATCATTTGTGTCATTTCTGGGTCTGTTGCTACTGATTGACATTTATCCTCATCATGAGCCATATTTTCCTCTCTTTGCATGTGTGATAATTTTTGATTCATTGTAGATATTGTCAATTTTATATTGTGTAGTTGTTAGGTTTTTTATTTATTTAAATAATTTTGGACTTCTTTTCTAGGACACAGTTACTTATTGGCAGTTTTGTTAAGGGAAATCTATAACAGCCTTTAGTCTAGGGTTAATTTGGTCCTACTCCTGAGGCAATATTCTTCTGAGGACCCTGTTCAATACCTTGTGTGATGGGAGTTCTTTGTACCCTGTTTGGTGAGGGTAGCAACTCCTCTTCACCCTGTATTTTCCTTGAGGATTGTTGTCCCTGCTTCTTTCTGATGGTTCTTTCTTTGGCCTTTGTAGTTTTCTCACATGTATGTGCTAATCAGTAGTTACCTAAAGATTCCACAGTAACCCTCTGAATATATCCAGAGCTTTTCCAGTAAAGATTTCTCCTCTCTAGTACTCTGCTCCAAAATTTTATCCACCTTGGGCTCTTTGAATCCAGAACTCTATCTACTCATTTCAGGGAGACTGTTAAGCTCTGTTTGGGTCCTCAATCTCTATGCTGTGGTCAGGAAGTGCTACCCGGGTGTTAAGCACTTGTAGGTATTGATTTCCCTTCTCCCAGACATTACTGTCCTATAATGCCAGTTGTCCAAAACTATTGTTTCACCTATTTTATTGGAATTTCAATTGTTTAAGGTGAGAGGTTAAATTCAGTTCTTGTTACTCCTTCTTGCCCAGGCATAGAACTTTGTTCACTGATTTTGAGGTCTATTTGTATCAGAACTGTGTTTTCACAAACCCCTGGCTCTGTGCTCTAACTCTGATCCCTACCTCTGGCCCTGCCAAGATCTACTGCTGTCTTCACCATCTTTTTCTTGGTATTTGAATTTAGATTTTTCTCCCCAGATTCTAATTTGGCTTACCTTTCTGACCCTTTATTTCCAGTCAGTTCAGTTGAGGGTCCACGTCATTGTTCTAGATCCTGGATCTTCATTCTGATTTCTTTAGTAAGCCTTGAACCCTTTGCTGTGAATGGAATCCGGACAATTATCCATTTTTTAAAAATGCGTAATAATTTGATAGTTGGAAATAAAAACTTATTTTGATTTTTATTCTTTGATGACTAATGAGGCTGAATTTTTTTCCCAAACTTATACTATTTACATTTCTTTCACCATCAGTAGACACTATCCATTTTCAATTTTTGATTGCTTTTCTCTGTCCCAGAGACTCCACATTGAAAACTAGCTCCTACTGTAGTTTGGATAAATTTGTGGGACAATTGGTCATGCCAAAATTCCAATGCTTTCTCTCTCTCTAACAAATGGGGAACTCCTTTCAGATGAAGGAATTTTTTGCATTGAAATCTTCTTGGAGAGGTGTGTGTTTTAGTTTGAAATATTCAATGCTAGGAAAACATATCAATTATTGATTTTTTTTCCCATCACTTTTTTTCCCCCATCACTTTACCACACAAATTCAAATGCCAGGAACAATTCCCAATCACTGAATTTGAGTCTTTAAATTAATTTTAGTTCCAAAGGTAAATTGGCAACTATGTCTAAGTGAAAGAGAGATGAAAGTATATCATGTAATGCATCCAACATTTTAAAGAGTGATTAATGAATGATTTGCTATTAAAACCTTTTGGGGAGAACTGATGAGTGAACTGAGGAGAACTGGGAACTTTACAGACTGTAGTTTTACAATTCAGGCTTGGCCTAAATTTTATCTGAGTGATGTGAGTGGATTTATTGGTGTAGAACAAGTCATTGGATTATCATTACTCAAAGCTGCCCTTGATTATACTACATATGAACACCATCATCATTATAATGACTTTTACATTTGCTATCATATTAGTCAGTCTCTAACTTTTTTCTTACACAATGATTTGAATTCCTGATAGATTTTGATCGTATCCATAGCCCACAATTTAACAATCTCTTTCATAAACCCTCAAAATTATATCTTCCCCTTTTAATGTCTCCACAAAATGAAATTATCTTCTGAGATAACAGTTGGAGTAACGCAGTCTTCCTAGCTTGAATGCTGGCTTCATGTTAATGTCAAGATTTGGCAATTTGCAATTTTCTCCACCATCTAACAGAGTCTGCTTCCCAAGTGATGCCTTGTTTTCACTGATATTTTATAGGTTGGCGCTTTTTTGAGGGGGAGAAAAGGGTTTCAGTACATAACCCACCTTTTTTGCTCTTCCAGTTATAAAGTTGGATCCAGGCATAAGATAGACAAACATCAATGAATTGTGTCAGTGCTATCACTGATAAAACAAGTTGGAGCATGTGACATTTATTTTTTTGGCCAAGGGAATTTGCTGATACTTCAACCCTGAATAGACAGACTTTACATCCACTGCCCCTTCTGTCTCTGACACAGCAGGAAAAATGCAGGTTTTCCCAGATGGAAACCCCTTACATTTGCTCAGGAAGGTACTTAGGAAGAGAAGAGAAAGGAAGGATCTCAGAGAAGCATGCTAGTCCTATCTCTGGGCTACTGATTACCATGGGTTACTTAACCTCAATATAGCCTGTTTCCTTATCTGAGAAACAAGGACAATACTACCTGCTCTTTTTACCTGCTGGGTGTAAAAATTCAATAAAGTAATACAAATGAATGTGCTTTATGAAGCACATTCCTAAGTGTGTTTCCAGTGGCCAATTGTTGCTAAACGACAAAAACTTGCTTAGAGGTTATAATAGTAATGTAAGTAATAACAGCCACCCTTTATGTATTCCTTTTCATATCAGGCCACTGTGCTAGGGGCTTTACGTGTATTTTCTCCATATTTTCTTAACACATATTCTCTTTAAATGCTTACTCTATTTTCTGTATCAACTCTCCATAAAAATTAGAACTGTATCCAGGTTATTCTTATCCTGAGTTTACAACTTGAGAGAATTGTTTGTTTTCCTCTCAAATACATGTTAAGTTTTTCACTTCAACTCTTTGCAAAGCTTCGCAAGAATCTGTTGTTTTTGCTTCTTGGGAAAGGACATCTTAACGACCCTAGTTATCCTGCACAAGAGAAAAGGGGGACAGATCTTTAAGTCTTCTCAACACTAGGACATTCTCTGAAAACAAACGCCAATAAAGGGAGCAAACAGTGCATTCAGGGAGCAAGCAGGCTGGAGGAGAGATGTCCTGTGTGTCAACATATGCTTGGTAAACACAAAGAAAAATTGTTCCCCTCCCATCTAGCTCCTTTGATGTTTCTTTTTGCTCTTCCTGCATCCCCACCCACAGTGGTCCTGGTTCTAGTATATGTGCTGCCCAAGCGAGCACATGGTCCTGGTTCTAGGAAACCGGAGGCAGGGGAAGCACTGAGCCTGGCACCATACCCAGCTTCCGGCTGCTCTCCCTATGTGTCTTCTCCGCTTGCTTCTGCTCCTGCCCTGATCTCTTTTCAGACTGGGGGCCCAGGTTACACTGCACAGAAGGGCAGGACGACCTCTTCCTTCTTCTCCACTGTGCTTGGGGGAATTAAATACAGTAGATGCGCTCCGTTTTGGCTTTGCCTCATTAAGAGGTCTCTATGGATTAATTCCTAAGAGATCGAATCTCGTTACTTTACTGTGGCAAAGTGAAATTAGTGTGAAGTAACAAGGAGCCAGATTAATGTGACCCCAGGAAATAATCCATAAAAAACTTATGAGGCCTTTAGCAGGCTGTAAATTGGATTTCAGACAGGGTGAGGGGAGGGGAAGAATCATGTTAAAAACAATCAGTTGGTAATGAATAGAGCTAATATTTTAGCACTTCGAAATAGAAGAAAATACCAAAGTAAATAACTCTGAGAACCCAATGGCAATATTTTCTAACATGTGTAAATAATTGAAGTTGTGATTATAATCCTAACTGAATTTTTCTTGCTTTATGGCTGCTGGGAAGTGTATTGTTCATTAAGCATCATAGAGCTCTAAATCAAAAGAACAAAGGAGAAGAGGAAGGCAGAAGAAAGAGATGGAAAAGAAAAATGTCTTGTCTGGGGTGATCAGTTGTCCAGTTCAGTGTGTAGGCAGGAGAGAAAACAAACAACTCATTAGGTCCATTTCTGTGATAAGGAAACTGAAAGAGGGGGTGGAATGGTCTGGAAGCTGATAGGATACTGATTTCTTTTTAAACTTTTTTTTTTTTTTTTTTTTTTTTTTTTTTTTTTTTAGGAGTGGCAGGAAGGGAGAAGTGACAAGTGCTTGGCATTTGTAACAGCAATCCTGTGTCATCATATGGTTAAGAAAGGATGCCATGGATATTTCACAGAAATGGAAAAGCATTGTAAAAATCCTAAAATTCACATGGAGTCACAAAAGATTCCAAATTGCTGAAGCAATCTTTAGCAAGAAGATCAAAGCTGGAGGTGTCACAATTCCTGCTTTCAAACCATATTACAAAGCTATAGTAATCAAAACAGTATGGTATTAACATAAAAACAGACATATCAATGGAACAGAGTAGAGAACCCAGAAATAAACCCACATATATACTATCAAGTAATTTTCAACGAGGGCAGCAAGAATACACAAGGAGGAAAGGACAGTCTCTTCAATTAATGATGTCGGGAAGATGGAATTATCCATATGCAAAATAATAAAATTGGACTCTTGTTTCACATTGAGCAAAAATCAACTGAAAATGGATTAAAGACTTGAAGGCGAGACCTGAAACTGTAAAACTTTAGGGAATAAGCTCCTTGACATTGGTCTTGGAAATAATTTTTCAGGTATGACACTAAAAGCATAGGCAACAAAAGTAAAAATGAACAAGTGGGATTACATCAGACAAAAGCAAAGGAAACAACACAATGGGAATTTAACCTACAGAATGGGATGAAATATTTGCAAACCATATATCTGATAAGGGGTTAATATCCAAAATATATGAGGGACTCCTACAACTCACCTGTCAAAGGACCTGAATAAACATTTCTCCAAAGAAGACCTACAAATGGCTAACAGGTATTTGAAAAGGTGCTCAACATCACGAGTCAACAAGGAAGCATCAATAAAAACCACAGTGAGCTATCATCTTATACCTGTTAAGATGGCTATTATTAAAAAAATGACAGATAACAAAATGCTGGCGAGGTTGTAGAGAAAAGGGAACTTTGGTACACTGTGGATGGGACTCACAAAGGCGAAGGATAAAGTACTTGCCCTGTAGGCTCCCTGGAACCTGAATGAACTGCAGACAGGAGCGGTCAGTGCCACCAGTTAATCCAACAAGAGTCTGGGGCAGGAGATGGGAGGTAGGTTTCCAGTGTCTAAAGGGAATTAAAATCTCAGGCCTATCTGCTCAGCTTTACCTGTCTAGACAGTTATTTTTCATGTTAAATGAGAATTTATACCTTCCCTAGGTTATTCATTTAGTGCAATTTTAATATAATCCTAATTTTTGGTGAAACTTAAGAAAATGTCTCTGAAATTACCTGGAATAATTAACAGGTAAGTATAGCTAATGTGATTTTGAAAAACAAAGGTAATGAGGATATTTATTCTGAAAGTTAATAAAACATTATAAAAGTGTAATAAGTAAAGCAATCTGGTGTTTGGACAGGTAGATAGAAAAATAGATTGTAATGTAGTATTCAAATCCAAACTATAGAATATATGAAAACTTAATATGTGGTAAAGCAGATAACCATAATGAGAGGGAGAGAAGTTACTTAGTTATTTTATTGTTTGGGGAAAGTTGATTAATCATTTAGAAAAAAAGTTGAGATTCTCATCGCTTAGGTAGCAACATTTCTAGAAAGCGTGTGTGTGTGTGTACATATACATGTTCTGGATTGACTTGTGTTCTCCAAAAAGATAAAAGTTTGGTTCAACAGCTCTGGGAAACTAACACTGTATATATTTACCTGCATATATGCATGTATATAATTATAATATTTTCAACAGTTGATCTGGACACTGAAGTGCTAAAACTAGCTAATATAATTTGACAAGGAAGCTTGTGTGGCACTTGCCTTTACAGGTTTTAAAACATTTTATAAAGCAATGATAATTAAAGCAAAGAGACCAATAGGTCATTAGAATGGAGTGGGGAATGTAATATATAAAATATATGGGAGGCAACTAAGGATATGGGCGAGCAACTCAGTTCTTCCCAATGTGGATCTGCTTAGGCTTCCTTAGAATGTGGTGTCTGGGTTCTAGGAATGAGCATACTGAGAACACAAGGTGGATGTGTATGACATTTGTATGACCTAGTCTCAGAAGTCATACAGTGTCATTTCTGATATACTCTATTGGTCAAGGTGGTCACAAGGACCTGCCTGGGCTCAAGGGGATGGGGCATAGACTTCACCTGTTGATGGGAGAATGGCAAAGTTCTAAGAAAGCATGTGGAATGGGAGATTGGAAAGCATACTGTTATTGCCATAGGAAAATAGTCTGCCACAATTTGGACATGGGAAGTCCTTGCCTTCTCCATATATAAACTGTGTTGGGTATATAATTGGCTTTGCTTCCTGGGTTTCTTGGATTTGTTCTCATATTTGCACGTTTCTGACCTCTCCCTTTGGCCTCACTTTTACTATCATTTATTGGGGCACAATTGCTGGACACTGGTGATAATTTTATTTTGTGGGACCTTTTGGGAAAAAATCTGAACTTGATTTCCATCAGGGTTAAAGTGATTGTAGAATTGTTCTAAACATAGCAACACAATGATTCAAATGTAAGACACAGAAAATACTGGGTTTTTGATAGTTTTAGATGATACAAATTTGGGGAATTGTCAAAGGAATTGTGAGCATGCCACATAGCCACACATGCAGGCTTCTAGATGTTTCCAGTTATGGAATGGCCACAAGAATTTTGAGTTCTCTCCACATTGTTTTGGGGGTTCAAGGCAGGCCCTACCCTACAAAACCTAATTCATAGGCCATGTTAAATCTGTGGACTAGACATACTGTATTGACAATGCTATGACTTCAGCTTTGAGAAATTCCTTTTGTTCCTTGTACCAGGACTCCCTTTTTGTCTCCCCCACCCCAGTCCCTACATTCAGCCAACTATAGCATCGATGGTGGTTGTCAGATAATGTCAAAGAATAAAAGATAAGTTTGCTTTATAGATTCTGAAGAAACTCTACTGACTTAAAACTCAACCGTATCATGGGAATCAGCTAGACCACATAGTGTCTCAAGTTAAGTTCAAAGGAGCAAACTTGGACAAAACTTTATGTAAAGTAAAAATTTTCACTGCTTCCACATCACCATAGAAACCACATCCTGTAACAAGTAGCTGCTGTTATCAGAAATGAACTTGGAAAAGTAACCTTTACCCCAAAATGGAGTTCTGATGTTTCATACAAGTGATTTCATAGCCCATGATACCCATGGGCTAATTAGCACTTGAAAGCAGTCATTTGGATGAAGGTCAGCAAGTTATTGATATCAGAGATACTGCTCTGTACTCTTTATGTCTTAATACCGGTAAATAATGTCAACCCAGTCAATGTGGAGATGGTATAGAATTTCAGCTTTATTTTATCTATGCTCTAATCAAAAATAAATGAAAGTAAAGGAACTATAGTATTTTAGAGAATGAGAGAACCATTATCCAAAAGGGGAAATGTGTGTGTGTGTGGCAAGGTGGATGCTAGCATATTCTCAGGCCTAACACAGTGCCTGCACATACAAATGATCAGCATAAATTTGTTGAATAACAAAATGAAGGAAAGAATTGGGATTGTATCAGTAAAAGAAGATAGAAAAAGTATGTGGAATGATGGATGCCTTAGAATTGAGCCATTGCTACATTGAGCATTAAGATGTTCATTATCGTGTTGTATTTTTCACTAGGGCTATGGTTTTTCTTTTGAGGGAAGGGCCAGTTTGAAATCCTTAGCTTGCATTCATTGTATTGAATAGATCTCAATGAGCTCTATAAAGACTATAAATTTTGATGTGGCTTAACTTCAAGTAATTATTTTTTTGGTTTCATAGCATCTGGACAACATTTTAGATTTTGTTCTTTTTTGCATCTGATGCTTCAATGGCTGATTTCAGGTGGGGTTAGCAAACAAATTTTGGAAACAAGTGCAGGAAGTTATTGAGATTGTATTTTGACTCACTTCTAAACAGAGGGTGGGGAAATGCAATTGCAAGAATAATAAAAGTGATGAAAAAAGTCCTTGTGTAGTGCTTTCCCAAGGCATTTGGTACAACTTTGAAGATATTAATTAATGCTTGTTAAAGTCCTATGGGGTAGGAAGGGGGCAAGGATTATTAACTTGTTTTATAGGGGAAATGAAGCAAGAGAGCTTTAATAAACTCTGTCGTATCAAGCAGCAATTATGGAAAAGAAAAAGGGTCAAGCCTCAAACTCCTTTTTCTCAGGGCCTTGCTCACCAAAGCACAAGTGTGATTGCTCTCGCATTGCGGCCTTGAGTGAATTTCAGCAAGCCTCATTCGTATCTCTCCTACCTTCACAAATTGTTCCTCAGATCAGGTGTTCTGAGTCCTTATTTACACTGTTCAAACCTCAGCCCTTTACTTCCCTCCCTCTCAGCAGATGAAATTACCTCCTATTCACAGAGATCCTTGAAGCCATATACGGTGAACTCTCAACTTCCCTTCTCTCTGACTCAAAATTTATTTTTATCTTCATCCATTTTCTGCTCATTCCTCTTCCTTGTTTCAGAGTCTCATAGCCTTGAAAAGTGGAGTCTGTCTATCCCTCTTCTGAATTCCACGCATGATAGCCTTCTGGCGGGGGTGAGGGACTTTCTGCCACCTGCCACTTGCTCCCTCATATCTTAATCTTTCCTTAGGTCTTTCCTGTCAAGCTAAAACCAGGCTCAAAACTCTCCTTCCCTAAAAAGACTTTTCCTTGGCCCCACTTTTGTTTCATGCAACTTCCCTATCTCTCTCTTTTCCTGTGATTGCTAAATTTATGAAAAGAGTGGTCTGTGTCTGTTCTTACAGGCTCTTAGTAAAGATCATTTGGACTGCTCTTGTTTTCCTGAGAGGCAGCAGAAGCGTTGGAACCAGACTGCCTGGGTTCAGTTCCAATGAGAGCAAGACTGGCCTTATCACTACTCTGCTGTTCTCTGGAAAAAAAGTGATTACTGCTTTCATACTGTCCTTTCAAGCACTGATTTACACCCTGCTGCAGTTTACATCAGCTCTGCTGGGGGAGACATCTCATTTGCTTTTATTTTTCCAATTGGACCTCATGTCTGACACAAAGTCTTGTCTTTCCTATGAAATTCAGTTGAGCTTGTATACCGTTAAGTAGAATAACTTCCAGTTTTGAAATTTAGATTTTTCTTCTAATAAAATGAGGAGAACAAGAAGAACAACCACCACAAACTGAAAAATCTATTTACACATAATGGCTGGCTACCATTCACAGCTCTTCAGCTTTTTCTATTAAAAATCTCTGTACACACAGAACCAAATGATCGCTCAGGTCTGTGGGGAAGTGATTTTTGTTCGACTTTAAGATAAGGATAAAGCAGTATTGCTTCACCAGTTACCTGAAAGGCTTATGAGCAGTTTTTTTATACTTGGTTTAAAGTCGCTGATTTGATAGATAGGAGAGGTCTAAATATATCATGGAGATTGTTCTAGAATAAGGAATGTGCTCTGATTGAGGGGAGAGAGAAGTAAAAACAAAGGGTTAATAACAGTTCGTGGTAGTAGTTCTTTGGGTAAATAAAGCACCATTATGTTAACATGAAATTTCATGACAGTTTTTTTTTTTAATTTTTTTTTTCAACGTTTATTTATTTTTGGGACAGAGAGAGACAGAGCATGAACGGGGGAGGGGCAGAGAGAGAGGGAGACACAGAATCGGAAACAGGCCCCAGGCTCTGAGCCATCAGCCCAGAGCCTGACGCGGGGCTCGAACTCACGGACCGCGAGATCGTGATCTGGCTGAAGTCGGACGCTTAACCGACTGCGCCACCCAGGCGCCCCTCATGACAGTTTTAACAAGAGACTGCTGACCTAAAGATACAGAGAAACCCAAGAGAGCCTCAGCTGCTTCCTCTAGCTGGTGACTACCAGATAGACATTCATTCATTCAACAAACGTTTCTGGAATACTTTCTAAACGAGACACTTGGAAGCAGGAGTGAATAATACAGCTGTTGTTCTGAAGGAGAGCACCGTCTAGAGCATGAGACAGATAAACAAAAAGAGTGTGTGTGATAAATGCAGTGGTTCAGGTTTCCCTGAGGGTGTGATGAAATGGTATAGACTCAAAGAGTCAGGCAAGCATCCCAGTGAGGTACTGACCGAGCAGCTCTCGGGAGGACGCAGCCCAGCGTGGAGGAGTAGGAGTGGAAAGGCATTCAGGGAGAGATAGAGTCGGGAAATTTGGGGAGCTAAGAAGAGTGGGGGGTGCAAAATAGGGTGGGAAAAGTAGGTCAAGTCTGGATCAAAAATTAAATGATGTTGAAATAATACCCGTGGCAATAAAATTGGGGGTGAAAAAATACAGATAAAGAACCAAGCACTACAAATAAAATGCTCTGGCTAGGAATGAGAAATGTAAACCATGACTTAAAATCCCCTCGGAAGAGGACTGTAAACCAAACTGTGTATGGGTCTGAGTGACCTTGACCAAGCTCAGTAATTCCAAGTGCCCAAAACTCTTTACGCGGTCTCTAAGACTCCAGATCTCAGTCCTGATCACAAACATGCCATGTTCTTATATTTCAAGGGAAACCCACTTTTCACCTGTGTTTATTTTTATCTTCGTGCTTTGTGCCCTGCTGCAGGGCAGTGAGGACTAGAGGTGCCTATTGAAGTGTAAGTTTGGTTTGCTCTCTAGATATTCCTTCTAGTCACAAGGATAGATGTGTAATGCCCTAGGCTGTGTTTGCTTTGTAGATAGAAGTCTGGAGTGGCTGTATTTCTACCTTTCCCCTCAAAATTTTCCTACAGATGTTATAGCTAGTGGAAGTGATGCTTGATGCTTTCATGATCTCACGTAGCTCAATTTTGTAAATGAATTTTCGTAAGTTTTATATGGAAATAGGCAGTTTTTATAAAGAAAACTACTACTTTCCCAATTTTACAGGTATGGAGTAACTTCTCATACAATTCTGGACAAATAACTTTAATCATGGCAGTGAAAATGAAAAGAAAAATAGAGATATTGAGATGGTTGGTTTTTTATTTTTTTCCTGTGGTGTATTTGCTCTGTTGAAAGATAGACTTAAGAGCAAAACTGAGGGGAGTAAGTATTTATTCAGCTCTTGTTATGTTCAATTTGTTTTCACATAGGTTACTTTATATATGTTACATATCTGGTGAGGCAGGAAGTGTTACTATCTCCATTTTCTAGAGGAAGAATAAAAAAGATTAAATAGTTTATAGAATAGCAGAGAATTAGTAAAAGAGTTGTGAGTCTAGGTCTTACCTATCCAATGCTAAAGATTTAACTTTTCCTACTGCATCAAGTTGTAAAAGTTTGGGGGCTACTTAGGCTCACAGGACCCTATCCTTCCTCTTTGTCAATAAAAAAGTTACACTTTTCGTTGAAGTAAAATATACAACAGAAAAATGCACAGGTACTTTAGGGGTATAGTTCGATGGAGGTTTCACAGACTGGGCACATCCATGAACTAGCTCCCAGATCAAGACACAAAGGATCATCAACATCCCCAAGTGTTCCTCATATTCCTGTCCAGTCACAGACTCCCACCTCCTGAGTAACCACTATCCTGACTTCTGTCATACACTAATTTTGCCTCTTTCTGTATTTATTACACCTAGACTCATGTCATCTGTTTCTGCCTTCTTTCACTCAATATTATGTTCATGAGATTCATTTATAATACTGCAAGTCATTGAGGAATTTCATTCTCACTGACATATAGTGTTCCAGTATATGAATAAACCACAATTATCCATTCTTTAGTAGCTAGGAAGTTGAATAGTTGTTTTTGGTAGACAGAATAATGGTTGCCAAGATGTCCACATCTTAATCCTTATGAATATGTTACCTTACATGGTAACCTGACATGGCAAGAGGTATTATCCAGGTAGGTCCAATGTAATTGAAAGACTCCTTATAAGAGAGAGGCAGGACAGTCAAAGTCAGAGAGGAGATGTTATGATGGAAACAAAGGTTGGAGGGATGCATTTTGAAGATACAACGTAAGGATGGCAGGTGGCCTCTAGGAGCTGGAAAAGGCAAAGGGACAGATTCACACTTAGCTCCTCCAGAGGGAATGTAGCTATGCTGACATCTTGATTTTAGCCCTAGGACACATGTGGAATCCTGACCTGCAGGATGGTAAGATAGCGTGTTGGGGTGTAACCCATGAGGTTTGTGGTAATTTGTTACAGCAGCAATAGTAAACTAATACAGGGCTATTATGGGTAGAGCCATTAGGAGCATTCTAGTACCTGTATTTCGGTGAACATACAAACATATTGCTTTAGAATATATATCCCTGGGGAGGAGATTGCTGAATCACAGGATATGCATGTGTCAGCTTTAGTTGATATTATCAAATATGTCTCCAAAGTGGTTATACTTATGTATACTCTGCACTAGAGTGATGAGAATTTTGGTTACTTTACATCTTTGTTGACATTTGAAATTTTCTTTCCTCATTTTAGAAATTCTGGGGGTGTGTAGTGGTATCTCTTTGTGGTTTTAATTTGCTTTTCCCTGATGAGTAATGAGGTTGAATGCTCCTTCCTGTATTTATTCACCATTTGAATTTTTTGTGAAGTGTTTGTTCAAGTCTTCTGCCCATTTTTTCCCCTCCCAATTGGGTTATCTGTCAGTCTTGATTATTTTGACTATAGAATTCCATTCAGCTCTGCTTTCCAGAAACTGTACTAGTGCTTCAAAATGAGTTTTCTCTCTTCTTCCCCATTTTTCTAACTCTCGTTCTTCAATTTTCCCCAAAGAAATACATCATAAGCTGATTCGGACCTAGTCATGACTTACTATTGGAAGTTTGTGATTATGTCCTTTAGAGCTTTGCAATTATTTTTTAAAAGAGGATATTCGGTCTGATTTCTTGACAGCACTGGCATCTTCGCAACCTCTCCTTATCTAGGTCTGTAAGGTAAGGCCTGGCCACTCCACATTTAGACATCTCGGGGCTTTCCACCAAAAAACAAAGTCTACTTACCACACAGCTACTCTTCCCTGTAGCCAAATCTGATGGTTAACGTGTAGTTGGAAAGCTCAGTGGCTTATGGAGTTCGGGCTTGGTGGGAGACACCAACATAACTGTAGTTCTTTAGTTTCCTCCTGATATTGGTGACTTGTGACCTCTCTCTTTTTCTTTGTCAGTCTTGGTAGAGGTTTACCAATCTCATTGATCTTTTAAATGGCCAGTTCTTAGTTTCATTTATTTTCTCAATTGGCTTTCTGTTTTCAGTTCCATTGACATGCTGTTACTTTCATTAATTCCCTTATTCTTTGCTTTCAGTTGTTTTAAGGTGGAAGCTTGGATTTTTTACTTATGATCTTTATTCTTTTGTAACATAAGATTTTAATGCTACACATTTCTAAGCACTGCTTTAGCTACATCACACAAATTATGATATGTTGTATTTGCATTTTTGCTCAGTTCAAAATATTTCCTAATATTTTTCTAATTTTCCTTTAGTCTCCTTTTTTGACCCATGGGTTGCTTAGAAATTTAGTTTTTATTTCCAAGTGTATGGTGACTTTCTTGTAGTTCTATAATTAATTTCTAGTTTAATTCAGTTATGATCTGAGGACATACTTTATATGGTTCCAATTCATTTAAGTTTGTTAAGGTTTGTTTTTGGCCCAGAGTGTTTTCTATCTTTGTAAATGTTCCATGTGAACTTGGAAAAAAATGTCTGTTTTTTCAAGATGTTTTTGGATAGATTATCTGCTGCTTTTAGGTGAAGCTCTGTATACAACTAGATCTACTTGATTAATGGTGTAATTCAGTTGCTATCCGTGCTGATTTTCTTCCTTCTAGTTTTGCTTACTACAGAGAGAGCAGTGTTTAAGTCTCCAGGTATACCTGGGACTTGTCTATTTCTCCTTTGAGTTCTGTCAGTTTTTGCTTCATGTATTTTGAAGTTTTGTTGTTATATGCATACACATTTAGAATTGTTACATCTTTTTGGTGAATTAACACTTTTATCATTATGTAATGTCTTTTCAATTGCATAGTTTAATTGAATTTTTTAATTGGTGTATGTAATCTGAGAAAAATATGTCTAGGGCATTATGGATTTTTGAATGTAGACTTAGTCCTGATTATATCATGCCTATTTATTTATTTATTTATTTATGTATAAATGTTTATTTATTTACTTTTGAGAGAGAGTGACAGAGCACATAAGCAGGAGAGGAGCAGAGAGAGAGAGAGAGGGAGGCAGAGAGAGAGAGAGAGAGAGAGAGAGAGCCTGAAACAGGCTCCAGGCTCTAAGCTGTCAGCTCAGAGCCCAACATCGGGGTTGAATCCATGAACTGTGAAATCATGACTTGAGCTGAAGTCGAACACTTAAGCTACTGAGCCACCCAGGCACCCTTATTTATTATTTTTTAATTAAAAAAAATTTTAGGGGCACCTGGGTGGCTCAGTTGGTTGGGTGTCCGACTTCAGCTCAGGTCATGATCTCACAGCTTGTGAGTTCAAGCCCCGCATCGGGCTCTGTGCTGACCAGCTCAGAGCCGGAGCCTTCTTCAGATTCTGTGTGTGTGTGTCTCTCTCTCTACCCTCCTCTGCTCATTCTTTGTCTCTCCCTGTCTTGAAAGTAAATAGACATAAAAAAAATTGAAAAAAAATTTTTTATTTTATTTTGGGAGAGCATGAGCTGGGGAGGGACCAAGAGGGAGGGAGAGAAAGAATCCCAAGCAGGCTCTGACCCCATGAACTGTGAGATCATGACTTGAGCCAAAATCAAGAGTTGAACACTTAACCAACTGAGCCACCCAACTGCCCCTGTGTTCTTTCTGCAAAGCTGCTTTGTAAAGGTCTGGACTCTGAATGTTAGTTGAACCAATATCACCTGTTTGACTATATCTTAAACAGAAAAGTTAGAAGAGCTGGTCACTGAGAAACTTTTAGTCCAGTGAAGTCACAGACATTTGCTGGGGCCCGTGAGTAGCTACATTTTCTCTAAAACTGTGTGGTGGGAATTGTCTGTTTTTAAAAGACTTAATTTTAGTTCATGGATTCCAAGTGAATGAAGTTAGCTTCCAGGATCCTTGTCCAAGGGCTTCATCTGCTTTGGTTGTCCTTCAACCCTGCTGGTGAGAAGACTGGTACAGTTTCTGGAAGAGAGAGGATATCTACCTGTGACACAGAAGGCCAAAAAAGATGAGCGGAGAGAAACAGGATATTGTGGGAGCGAGGGAAACCACAGCCTAAGAAAGAGTCTTTCCTTTCCCTAGCAGCTTTAAGTTTTGGTCACTCAGTTCTACTGCACTTCTGCTAGGCCGATAATCTGATGGAATGTGGCAAATACAAGTTTCTAGCCTGTTTTCCCTAACCCATGGCTCAGCAATGGAAACCACACGGTGCCAGTCGTCCCTGAAACAACCACTCCTTATTCCTAGTCTGCACTGAAGCAGGATATGACCATCCTGGAGAGCAACATGGAGATGCAGCAAGAGGTTAAGAAGATAGGAGAAGGGAGAGAAGTCCCTGAAAACATTTCTCTTGCTTCTTCTTCTATTTGTCAAGTTAATTATGCTTCACCTAAAATAATAGATGGTCACCAAATTGAATACCACCCCAAAACTCATTCTCAGCATTAAACTACCATGGATTAACTGCTGAAATTGTGAGCTTTAGTTTATAGCATCAGCATAGCCCTTGAATGAATTATGGACTTGTATTCACTCCAGAACAATCTATTACCCTCCCACATAACAGAAAATGCCATTTATTGCAATTTGTACAAACTATAAATCAAGACATTATTACTTAGAGGCATGTGAGCTGTGGCCATACTGCATACTCCTGCATTTGTAATGGTGTGTGTGTTGGGGGTGGGGGAGGAATAGATATAGATTAAAAAATTCCCAGGGGATTTAAATGGTAGCTGCTATATCTCCTTATGTTGTGAAGTGGCATCTCTGTTCAAGTGTTCCTTCAGTTGTGAAACAGGTATTGACCAGTCTCAAATAATCAGCCTTTGAATGTGGTTTTAAATTGGAGGAATTGATTGTGCACACTCTAGAAGGTTGTAGAATCCTCTTTCAGAGATTCCAACCCTGGCTGTACACTGGAACCATCCGGGAGGTAGGGCAGACTTTTGGAAAACACCGATGCCTACACGAAAATCCCAAAGGTTACAATAAAAATTTTTGAGTGGCACCCTGATGCCAGAATTTTTAGAAAGCCTTCCAGATAATTTTAATGTGTAGCCAAAGTTAATAACTTCTGCTCTACAGAATAGGGAGAGGAAGAAACAGAAAATGGAAAGGGAGGGTAGTTACTGGCTGTAATTTTCTCAAATCAAAATGGAAATGCATCTTTGGGATTTCAGATAGAAGCAAATCCATGGGATGCTGCTTACAGTATTTCTGTGAACACTCTGAGGAGTGGAAAAAAAGATAAAATTAAGTGTGTCTGAGAAGAAGTAAGTGCTTAATAAATCCTTATTTCCTTCCTTTAAAATGCAGATACCTAATAGAGACCTACGTGTGCAAATAAGCACCTACCAGTCTTGCGTAAAGCTTTGTTGCCTTGCTTTGGTCTTTCATGCAGTGCTTCTCGAACCTTTTTATATAATGGTACACTGAGAAAATGATGTTTGATTTGCACACTGGAGTAAATACCAGAGGCTGCAGCCCAGTTACCCCGAGTTCTGAGGTGTTGACATCTGGTGGGAAAAAGGCTGTGACTTTTTGTCCCCGGAAGACTGCAGAGTTTGCAAGAGTTGCTGGATATTTCTTTTTTTAAAATTTTTATTTTTTAAATTTACATCCAAGTTAGTTAGCATATAGTGCAACAAAGATTTCAGGAATAGATTCCTTAGTGCCCCTTACCCATTTAGCCCATCTCCCCTCTCCACAACCCCTCCAGTAACCCCCTGTTTGTTCTCCATATTTAAGAGTCTCTTATGTTTTGTCCCCCTCCCTGTTTTTATATTATTTTTGTTTCCCTTCCCTTATGTTCATCTGTTTTGTCTCTTAAAGTCCTCATATGAGTGAAGTCATATGATATTTGTCTTTGACTAATTTCACTTAGCATAATACCCACCAGTTCCATCCATGTAGTTGCAAATGGAAAGATTTTATTCTTTTTGATTGTCGAGTAATACTCCATTGTATATATACACCACATCTTCTTTATCCGTTCATCCATTGATAGACATTTGGGCTCTTTCCATACTTTGGCTATTGTTGAAAGTGCTGCTGTAAACATTGGGGTGCTTATGTCCCTTTCAAACGGCACACCTGTATCCTTTGGATAAATACCTAGTAGTGCAATTGCTGGGTCCTAGGGTAGTTCTATTTTTAGTTTTTTGAGGAACCTCCATATTGTTTTCCAGAGTGGCTGCACCAGCTTGCATTCCCACCAACAATGCAAAAGAGATCCTCTTTCTCCTCATCCTCGCCAACATCTGTTGTTGCCTGAGTTGTTAATGTTAGCCATTCTGACAGGTGTGAGGTGATATCTCATTGTGGTTTTGATTTGTATTTCCCTGATGATGAGTGATGTTGAGCATTTTTTCATATGTTGGTTGGCCATCTGGATGTCTTCTTTGGAGAAGTGGCTATTCATGTCTTTTGCCCATTTCTTCACTGGATTATTTGTTTTTTTGGGTGTAGAGTTTGATTAGTTCTTTATAGATTTTGGATACTAACCCTTTATCTGATATGTCATTTGCAAATATCTTCTCCCATTCCGTCGGTTGCCCTTTAGTTTTGCTGATTGTTTCCTTTGCTGTGCAGAAGCTTTTTATTTTGATGAGGTCCCAGTAGTTCATTTTTGCTTTTGTTTCCCTTACCTCTGGAGATGTGTTGAGTAAGAAGTTGCTGTGGCCAAGATCAAAGACGTTTTTGCCTGCTTTCCCCTTGAGGATTTTGATGGCTTCCTGTCTTACATTGAGGTCTTTCATCCATTTTGAGTTTATTTTTGTGTCTGGTGTAAGAAAGTGGTCCAGGCTCATTCTTCTGCATGTCTCTGTCCAGTTTTCCCAGCACCACTTGCTGAAGAGACTGTCATTATTCCATTGGGTATTCTTTCTTGCTTTGTCAAAGATTAGTTGGCCATATGTTTGTGGGTCCATTTCTGGGTTCTCTATTCTGTGCCATTGATCTGAGTTCTGCCATTGTCTGTTCTTGTGCCAGTACCATATTGTCTTGATGATTATAACTTTGTAATATGTCTTGAAGTCCGGGACTGTGATGCCTCCTGCTTTGGTTTTTCTTTTTCGAGATTGCTTTGACTATTTAGGGTCTTTCCTGGTTCCATACAAATTTTAGGATTGTTTGTTCTAGCTCTGTGAAGAATGCTGGTGTTATTTTGATAGGGATTGCATTGAATATGTAGATTGCTTTGGGTAGTATTGACATTTTAACAATATGCATTCTTCCTATTCAGGAGCAGGGAATCTTTTTCCATTTTTTTGTGTCTTCTTCAATTTCTTTCATAAGGTTTTTATAGTTTTCAGTGTATAGATTTTTCACCTCTTTGGTTAGATTTATTCCTAGGTGTTTTATGGGTTTTGGTGTAATTATAAATGGGATCAATTCCTTGATTTCTCTTTCTGTTGCTTCATTGTTGGTGAATAGGAATGCAACCGATTTCTGTGCATTGATTTTATATCCTGCAACTTTGCTGAATTCATGAATCAGTTCTAGCAGTTTTTTGGTGGAATCTTTTGGGTTTTCCGTATAGAGTATCATGTCATCTGTGAAGAGTGAAAGTTTGACCTCCTCCTGGCCGATTTGGATGCCTTTTATTTTTTTGTGTTGTCTGATTGCAGAAGCTAAGACTTCCAATACTATGTTGAATAACAGTGGCAAGAGTGTTCCTGACCTTAGGAGGAAAGCTCTCAGTTTTTCCCCATTGAGGATCTTAGTGTTGAGTCATTCATATATGGCTTTTATGATCTCCAGGTATGATCCTTCTATCCCTACTTTCCTGAGGGTTTTTATCAAGAAAGGATGCTGTATTTTGTCAAATGTGTTCTCTGCATCTATTGAGAGGATCATAGAGTTCTTGTCCTTTCTTTTACTGATGTGATGAATCATGTTGATTGTGAGTTGCTGGATATTTCTTGACTAAAGTGTACCCTTTGAGGCTATTTTCATTTTACCTACAGCATCAACAAGGCACTGGAAGTTGGTGAGATCGCTGCCAACATCATAAGGTAATAATAAGAGCTACAATTTGTCAAATGAATCCATGAGCAACTCCTATGCTAAAGTGATTCTGATACCTCAGCTCCTTCAATTCTTTTGACCACCTAGTAAGGTAGGCAAATTTATTCCCATTTCCCATTTTCCCAATGAGGAACTTAAGATCCAAGGGGTAAGTGATTTGCTACCCCCACTTCTCCTGACCATCATTCTGTGACACTTTAACTACATCATCTCCATTCCATTCGCTCTCCATATCTAATTATTCCTTCCTGGATTTGACTGTGGCAGGGCCTTTTAAGGAGTATTCTACCCCAGAGTTTGGCTATGTGGAACCCTCCTCCTTTTCATTTGTGATTTAAAACCTGCCTCTATGATGACCTTCCCTGACCACCATATTGGTCTCCTCTGCCTTGGAGTCCTGTGGCACTTAGAGTCTGCTATGTTGCACTCACACTTTCTGTTCCATGTGGTTAGTACATTTGTGTGTGTGTTCATGCATGTGTGTGTGTGTGTGTGTGTGTGTGTGTGTGTGTATGCTTTATTTGCCCAAAGAGCTTACAACGCTTGGGAGCAGGTCTGTGTCTCATGCTTCTGTTTCTCCACAAATGCCTTAATTCATTACTAGTACCTATTGAGCCCTATTATGATTGTTCTTCAGGAGTTTTTAACAAATCTTTTTCCCCTTGAGGAGTGGAATAAAACAGGGTAAGCGGTGACCTGTAGTGGAAAAGGTGACATTTTGAGGCAAGGCAGACCTGGGTTTTAGTTCTGACTCTGCCATTCACTGCTTGCATGGCAAGTCATATAGTTCCGAGATTGTCTGTTTTTTTCATTTGTAAAGTGGCACTATAGTATTACCTTGCAGAGACTGGATCATTTGCCTCCATGGAACAACATTAGTAAGGTTTATTAGTGAATGAACCAAAGCATTATCTTCTTCTTTGTGACTTCACTTCATGTCCTTCTCTCTTAATCACCAACAACTGAAGTGCTGGTTTAATTTATCATCCAATCATCCAGAGACACTTTTGAGAGTGAAAGGGCTGCTGCTGACAATTAAACTAGAACAGGGATAAATTGGGACTTTTCTGGACCAACCAGGTTGTATGGCTATACTTCCTCTTGATTGCACTTCTTTGTTCACCTAACTTCCCTACCAGATTGTGTTCTCTCCAGGGCCCACCGTGTCTCACTCATCTCTAGACTCCCAGCATCCTATGGAGGGTCTAGGACATACCGGGTGCTTAGATGTTTGGTGAATGAAGGAACTCATGAATTGACTAGTTGGGGACACATTGGGTGACCTTGAGCCGCTCAGATGAGCTCTTGGTGCCTCTGAAAAATGAGCAGTAGACCAATGATTTCAAGGTCCTTCCAACTTCCCAGCATATGACTCCTCCCACTGTGGGCAGTTTCCGCTTATACCCTGTCCTCTTGGATGACTGAGATGTGCTCTGTGAGTACCAGAGGAAAACCCTGGTCCTGAGCTGGAGCTGGTGAGATGGCTCCAGGGAAAGATCTCTTCACGTCTGTAGGAGTCTGAATGGTAGAAGGGAGAAAGAAATTAAGAAAACCATGTTTGTGCCTTTCTAATTTATGGTGAGACAGAGAGGTAGAGCGCCTGGAGAGGAGGCTCAACAGTGCCAAGGTCATACAATAAATTGGTGATTGGGATAGGAAGAGCCTCAGACGACTATTTACTAAGGGAAATCTTTCAACCTGAGCTGAGGGAGCTGAGCCTGTGGAGTTCCTCAGCACAAGCACAGGGCGGTATTTTTGTCAGCAGCAGCCCTTTCAGGGAACCATAACTGCAGTCATATTGAATCATGAACTAGATTAGCCACATTAGAGGTTTAGCTACAATATATTTCAAAGTTAAAACACAGGCTGTGGCAGTGGTATCAAAACCTATAATTTCTGATGCAAATGAACGGCATGAAAAATGGCCCCTGGCTACTGGGATAGACAGAGGAATATGTGAGTGAAATAACATGGCAGTTATGTCAAAATTGGAAGAATAACTGTATTCCAGAATAGTAAATTATTATCACGGCCTGACTGGTAGAGTAACCCATAAGGTAAGAGAATGTGTTTTTTGGTACCTGTATAAAATTACATTGTCAATTTTGTTTAGTCCCTCTTTAAAACCTGAGCATTCATTTTGAAAATATGTGTGGAACATAAGGTGACATTTGGAAAAAAAGCATAATTTTCAAAGAATACTGATCCCATTAGTTCTTATATTACAGATGTCGATGAATTTAACTTTTATAGTGTTGCTAACACATGGAAGGCATAAAATGGACTTTCAGCTACCTAGGCTTTTCAACAACATCTTGGGGAAGTACCTGAGCTTTATAAAATGTTTTTGGGGGTCATACTGTGGCATCAGGTTTCATGGGCACAAGCCCATGGAATCAGAAATCTCTACCTTTAAGTGCTAGGGCCATTTCTTATTGGCTGAATGACATTATGCAACCTACCTAATTGTACTCAGCCTAACTTTGCTTATCTATAGATAGATAGATGGGGATAATAATACTTTCTTTATTAGGGACTCATTAGAAATGATAATATGGGGAAAGTTTTAGTAAATATCAATCTTCATATATCTAAACACTCTCTAAAGAACAGCTGATATTACTGTGAAAGCAAATATAGTGGCTTCAGTGTTTTGTTTACATTTTTGACTTTTGTACATGTTTGTATCGACTCTGATAGTGGGTTCTGTGTATAGTGAGTCAACGAATCTTTCTAAAGTTACACTTTTTAAAGTTTTTAACCAATTAAATTGTAGAATCCTCTCAATCTGATGGAAAATATAGATATATTTCATCTTTATTAGAATATCATTTATTAAACATTAGATATTGAAATACAAAATATATAAATATCATTTATTAAATGTTATATTCAGAGTTACCACAAATTAGGTATACGCACTCACACACATAAGCATACACACAGTAAGCAAATTTATGTATTTTGATTAATTGCATATCTATTCCAGACAACAACAAACCAAGGTGGCAATAATGTGGTTGAGAACAAGCCTTTGGAGTTAGGCAAACCTGGGCTAAATTTGTGGCTTTTTTTTTTCTTGCTAGCTGTGTGACCTTAGACTCAGCTTCTATGTGCCCCATCTAGGAAATGAAATTAATATCTATTATAGAATTTTAGGGATTAAACAAGGTAATGCATATAAATGTTTGGCATGGTACCTATCAAATGGTACAGTCTACATAAATATTGTCTGTTATTAAAAAGTTATCTAGGGTTTAAAACTATAATTTGATCAGAGTGAAGAAATATTCACAGGGTTATTCCATACCAAGACGTCATGTAAATTTCCAAATAGTTCTTACAAGATGGTTAGAAGAATGGATCTAATTTCTGTGTAGACAATGGGATCTTTTTGGTCATTTTCATGACTGAATGGGGTTATTCACTTGCTGTTTGAATGCATTTCTTAGCTCCCCAAAACTCTTGCAGAAAGAAAAGCAAAATTGAACATTGTACATGGTTAACTTAATATTATATTTGGAAGAAGAAAGGCTCTTTTAAAAAATATGTTATTTTGGCTACCAACAAGTAGATGTGGTCTTGTGTTAATGTTATAAGTAAACTTGTTTGATTCAGTGCATTACAGTGTTCTAAGCATTTTTCACAACCATTATTCCAGCAAGAAAGTGTGGATATGATAAAGAAGTGAAGCTGATATTGATAAATGTAAGGAAAGCTAGTAAAAATGTTATGGTCTGAGTGAACATTTTTGTAGACCTGTTTATCTATGTATATCTATATGTTTACTACCTCTGTTTATCTATCTATCTGTCTATCTACCTACCTACCTACCTACCTACCTACCTACCTATCCATCTATCTGTTGTTTGTTATTTGAGGATTTGAAAATGGTCATCTAATAATTTTGGTTATAGGTCTCATTTCTTTTGTTAAAAACAGTCAAATTCAACAATTTGCACTGGCTTTCCCCCATGGTGACTATAATGCATTATCATAATTCAAGTCATATTCTGTCAACTCTCTGGTTTCAGGGAGCCCATACACTTCAAATTTATTTCCAAGGTCACGAAGCCATCCCTTATGGCAAGTGCAAAATGCCTTTGATGTGGTGGGTGCAACATCTGTGCAGACAGACACAGTTAACTTATGCAGTGCTTTGATTTCACATTTTGGTTGAGAGGTAAGGTCTTTTGAACCCAAGTACATTTAAAACAATCTTTTTAATGTTTATTTATTTCTGAGACAGAGAGACAGAGCATGCGTTGGGGAGGGGCAGAGAGAGAGGGAGACACAGAATCCGAAGCAGCTCCAGGCTCTGAACTGTCAGCATAGAGCCCAATGAGGGGCTCGAACTCACAGACCACGAGATCATGACCTGAGCCGAAGTTGGACCCTCAACCAACTGAGCCACCCAGGCGCCTCTGAACCCAAGTACATTTAAAGTTAAGTCATATTAAACAGCTAGGCAAATGGGCCTTGTTAGTTGGGGAGATAGCATCCTGGTTATAAAGTCTGTCCTGGAACACCTAACAAGGAAAAAGAAAGAGTCGTGTGCTGTTATCACCATCATCTTGGGTTACATGCCAGCAGTAACTCAGAATCAGCTCTTGAAATGCAACATGTTGAACATTAAACTTCTGAACTCCAAAATCTGCCTTTTCTCTTGGTTTTCCCAACTCAGTTAATGGCATCAATGTCTACTCAGGTGACTGTGCCAGAGCCCTCGTGTTATTCTTAATCCATTTCCTTCCCTCATCTTCATTTCTGTATCTAATGATGACCATGACTACTGAATCCTAAAGTTGCTCACATGTGTCTAGCACTGCTTTTTCCTCTTCTCTTACTTGATAATCACTACAGTTTCCTGATTTCCTTCCTGACATAGGCTCACCCCACTCCAACCCTCCATTCTGTGGCCATGATGAAATCATTTTTATTATTTTTATTTTTTTTATGTTAGAAAGAGTGAGAGTGCTAATGGGGAAGAGAGGGAGAGAGGGAGGGAGGGAGGCAGAGAGAGAGAGAATGAGAGAGAGAGAGAGAGAGAGAGAGAATCTTAAGCATGCTCCATGATCAGCATGGAGGCACATGTGGGGCTCAAACCCATGATCCTGGCATCATGACCTGAGCTGAAATCAAGAGTCGGTTGTTCAGCTGACTGAGCCACTTAGGCGCCCTGCCATGATGAAATCTTTAAGCTACTTTCTTTCCTGCACCAGTTTCTGCAAAGGATTTCTCATGTGAATTCCAATTTCTATTTTCTTGTTGACATCACCTGCTGACTGTAAACTCTCAGAGCAGGGAATAATTCTAGTACCTAGCAGAGTGGCACATAATCACTGTTCAAAGAATATCTGTTAAATCAATATATGATTTTAAATCTGCTCCTCCCTTTCCCTACAATTCAACACTAGATCTTGATATAGGTTTATCTATATATCTGAGTCTGTGTTGGGCATAGGAAAGGTTCTTGTATAGAAATGCCATTGGAAACCTAGATTATTGTGATTTAATGAAATATTATTAAGAGATATTGGAGCATGAAGTTCCATCTCTCGTCTGCAGGTAGTGGAAGTGGAGCAGAACTGATGTACAGCTTCTTGTAGGGTACAAGCCAGGGAAAGAAGTATGGGGAAAGCAGGCACAGTGGAAAGAATGTTTTGTGCACAGATTTCTTTCCTCTCTTCAGTTTATAGATCTTTTCTGAATGGTGGTATTTAGTTGGGTGATAAGAAAATTCATTTGTCATGTATGCAAGTAATTTTCAAGGGCTGTCATTTGGGCAAGGCTGAGCAGGCACCCGTGAGACCACACAGGAGCATGGTTCCTGCTCTAAAATATTTGGGAAGATTGAGAAGATGAGATTTTGAATAAAAGTATCAATTAGAAAAAGAGCCAAAACGGGAGTTATTTAGATAGTGATGATAATTGAGGTGAGAAGTGCTGAATAGATGCAGGGCAAAAGAAGTATAAATTCTCAGTCACTTCTCTTCCATTGGCCTCCATAAAGTGAAAGTTCACACCAGAAAGAGTGTGAAATTGGAGACACATGAGTTTGTCTCTGTCATATCCTTGAACAGAGCTGTGGGACATTGAGAAAGCTGCTTAGTCACTCTGATACTAATTTTTCTTATTTAAAAAAGTGGGGATAAGACATATTTTATGAGGTTATCATTACATAAGATCACATGTGAATTAAGATGACTCATGCAAAATTGCCTAACATTATAACTATTTGTTTAAATGTCAGGGCTCAGAATACACAGGAATTATTACATGCATAAGGGTAGAGGAAAAATTTAGAGAAAAGGCAAGTTTTTGTTTGTTTTTAGTTTAGTTTTAGGGGGGGAGAGAGAGCAAGAGTGAGCGAGCAGAGGACAGGCAGAGAGAGAATCCCAAGCAGGCTCTGTACTGTCAGCACAGAGCCCGACGTGGGGCTCAAACTTATGGACTGTGAGCCAAAATCGAGAGTCAGATGCTTGACTGAGCCACCCAAGTGCCTGAGAAGAGCCAAGTTTTTAAAGGAAGATTCAAGTATGCAATAGTTTTGCCCAGGATCTGGGAGGTAACATTATGTACAAATAATATAAGCAGGATGGGGCCATCACATAAAAGGACTGGGAGGTGTTTGTGGGGGCAACCAGGCATATGCCAAATCAGGCACTACCATGGCTGGCCAGGAAGGAAACATGTTTATGTGGGATTCTAAGATAACCTCCCATTGATCCATGCCCTTGTATCCCCTCCTCTTGAGTGTTGATGTGACTTGCAAATATGATAGAATTTCTGTTTCATAATTATGTGGTGATATATGGGGAAAGGATTTTACAGACATAATTAAGGTCAACTAATCAGTTGACTATGAGTAGATCAGAAGGGAAAATATCCTGGGTGGGACCGACCTAACCAGGTAAGCCCTATTTATAAGAGACAAAAAGCAGCAGTAGAATCTCCAACAGTTCTTGAAGAAATAGGTCATTGCCTTTTGAGATGAGCGGTCCATATGACAAGAAACTGAGAGTGGCCTTTAGGAGTTAAGAGTGGTCCCTGTCTGACAGCCAGCAAGAAAATAAGGACCTTGGTTACACAGTCGCAATGAAATGAATTTTGCCAGTAGCAGTGAGCTTGGAGGAGGATCCCAATTCACACATGAAACCATAACTTTGGAAAACACCTTGATTTCAGCCTGGTGAGACCCTCAGCACCTGGCTAATCTGTACCTGGACTGCTGACCTAAGAATATGTGTGATAATAAATTTGTGTTTTTAGCTGCTAATTTTGTTCTGCAACACTAGAAAATGACCATACTTAGTCTTCTTTTTCTACTCCAGGCAGAAGTAGTTGTTTCGTCCTTTAGGTTCTTATAGGCTTCTGGTCTCTCCTTAATGAGAGCCCCAGTCACCTTATTTTGTAATGCTGGATTATGGCTGTGTCTTTCCATGAACTCTTTATAAGGAAGTGAGCTCTTTATGGAAGCTAGGTGTAGTGGAAGAAAATCAGATTCCTTTAGAATCAAGGAGATCTAGGTTCTGTTCTTGGTTCCACCGATTAATCATTGTATAATTTCAGCAGCCTGTTGAACTTCTCTAAACATCAGTTCTCATTTACAAAATGGCAGTAACACTACTAGATCAGTGGTTCTCACAGGGGAGCAATTTTGCAACCCCCAAGGGACATTTGGTAATGCCTGAAGATATTTTGGTTATCCCAACTCAAGGTGGGGATACTACTCACATCTAGTGGGTAGAGGCCAAGGATGGTGCTAAATATAATGTGCAGGACAGGCCCCATTACAAGGAGTTATTTGGCCCAAAGTATCAAAAAGGCTGATGTTGAGAAATCCTTTAATAGACTAATAAAATTGTTATGAAGAATGTGAAATGGTCTGCATAGTGCTTTATATTCTGTGGGAAAGGTCAAAATTCCCTGTTGAAAGGACTCTTTAAATTATTTGGAAAAATTTCTATAAACTACACATGTGCTTCTACTTTTCGTACATGATCCTGAATTTGTCTTCTTGTCTATTTCTCACCACCCCTAAAATCACTGCACACATTAAGAGATATTACAAATGGGAGTTTCTTGTGTAAGAAATAGCATGCAGCCAAGAAGTAGTTTGAGAACCACTGGCTATAAAACATAGTGGATGCTGGAGTGCCTGGGTGGCTCAGTCTGTTGAGCGTCTGACTGGCTCAGGTCACGATCTTGCATTTGTTGGTTTGAGCCGTGTTTGTTGGTTTGGTCTGACAGCTCAGATCCTGGAGCCTGTTTCGGATTCTTTATCTCCCTCTCTCTCTGCTCCTCCCCTCCTCGTGCCCTCTCTCTCTCTCTCTCTCTCTCTCTCTCTCTCTCTGTGTCTCTCTCAAAATAAACATTAAAAAAATTAAGATACAGTGGATGTTGAATGGTTCCCTTTTTCCTTTCTGAGGCATATGATTTATATCTCATCATTAGCACATATCTACAAGCCTAACCTATATCAGGAATATTTTCAGTACCTAACTAACTGCTTGAATAGATGAATGCCCTTCTTTGGTGGGGGGGAGTTTATTTATTTTTGAGAGGCAGAGAGAGAGAGGGAGACAGAATCCCAAGCAGGTTTGTGCTGTCAGTACAGTCCCATGAACCGTGAGATCATGACCTGAACCAAAATCAAGAGTCAGGCTTAACCAACTGAGCCACCCAGGGGTCCCGATTGTTTAAAGAAAAAAAAAAAATATATATATATGTATATATAGGGGCGCCTGGGTGGCGCAGTCGGTTAAGCGTCCGACTTCAGCCAGGTCACGATCTCGCGGTCCGTGAGTCCGAGCCCCGCGTCGGGCTCTGGGCTGATGGCTCAGAGCCTGGAGCCTGTTTCCGATTCTGTGTCTCCCTCTCTCTCTGCCCCTCCCCCGTTCATGCACTGTCTCTCTCTGTCCCAAAAATAAATAAAAACATTGAAAAAAAATTAAAAAAATATATTTTAATATTTTATTACACTTATTTATTTTTGAGAGACAGAGTGAGATAGAGCGCGATTGGGGGAGGGGCAGAGAGAGGAGACACAGAATCCAAAGCAGGCTCCAGTCTCTGTGCATTCTGTCAGCACAGAGCCTGACGCGGGGCTCGAACCCACGAATCATGAGATCATGACCTGAGCCGAAGTCGGACGCTCAACTGACTGAGCCACCCAGGCACCCCTAAAAAATATATTTTGTAATTTATTACTTCTCTGGCATTTTGGTCCTATTATGTTGTAGTTTGAAAATTAAACCTTATGGTAAAAATGGACAGAGAATAAACTTGCAATTGGAAACTAACTGTGTTACATTGAGCTATTGATAGAACATTTCTGAACCTCTCGTAAGGAGATGTAATAACATCTGTCCCATCAGATTGCAAGGATTAAAGGAAAGCTGATAAACCACTCCCATCTTTCAAGATTCAGTCCAGATTTCAGCTCCTTTGGAAAAACTTGGTGACTCCCATAGTGCTACCGTTCTGTGCAAGGAATTTCATCTCTGTGTCAATGATTGTACATATTTATGGTATGTTTATTTGTACTTCTGTTACCTCTGCTTGAGAGATGTGTGGGTCATTTTCTAATTAAACTTTAAAATTTTGAGATAATTATAAATTCACATCTTATAAGAAATAAGATAAAATCCCACGTGTTGTTTACACAGTTCCCTCAAAGGTAATATCTCACAACACTGTAGTACCAAATTACAACCAGGATATTGACAGCAGCAGCCAAGAGGAAAACATTTCCATCACCACAAAGATCCCTCATGTTGCCCTTTTATAGCAACAACCACAACCCTCCCACCCTACTTACTTCTTTACTTCCTCGTGACCATAAATCTGTTCATTTCTATAATGTGCCATTTCAAGAATGATATATAAATGGAATCATAGCGAATATAAGCTTTTGGCTTTGGCTTTTTTCATTGAGTATAATCCTCTGGAGGTTTGTCCAGATTCCTATGTGTGTAAATACTTTATTGTTTTTTATTCCTGACTGGTATTCCACAATATGAATATACTAGAGTTTAGCTATTTGTCCATTGAAGGGCATATGGATTGTTTCCAGTTTGGAGCTATTGTGAATGGAATTGATATAAACATTAGTGTGTAGAATTTTGAGTGAATATAAATCATCTTTTCTTCGGGACAGATGCTCAAGAGTGTTACTGCTGTCATATGATAGTGGCACGTTTAGTATTTAAGAAACTGCCAAATTATTTTCCAAAGTGGATGTATCATTTTATATCCATGCCAGCAACATATAAATGATCTAGTCTCTCCTCATACTTCCCAGCATCTGGTGTTCTCACTATTTTTTATTTTAACCATTCTAATAAGTATGTAGTGATATTTCTTTGTTGTTTTAATTATCGCTTCCCTAATGTGCCATGATGTCAGGTGTCATTTTATGTGCTATATGACATCTGTGTATTTTCTTTAGTAACATATCTCTTCATATCTTTTGCCCATTTTCTAATTGGATTGTTTATTTACTTTGAGTTTTGGGAGTTCTTTTTCTAGTCTCCATTTTGGTCCTTTCTCAGTTTGTGGCTTATCTTTTCATTTTCTTCATGGGGTCTTTCAAAGAGCAAAAGTTTAAATTTTAATAAAACCTAGTTTATATGAATGTTTCCTTTCATGATTTATGCTTTTATTGTCTAGTCTAAGAACATTTTTCCCTAGCCTCAGATCCTGAAGATTTTCTCCTGTATTTTTTTCTAAAAGTTTCATAGTTTTACATTTTATACTTATATTTGTTATCCATTCTGAATTAATTTATAAAGTGTTAGATTTACTTTGAGTTTCTTTTCCTTTTTTTTTTTTTTGGCTATGGATATTTAACTGTTCTGATGCCATTTGCTGAAAAGGTTTTTCCTTAGTAAGTTGCTTTTACACCTTTGTCAAAAATCACTTGGGCATATTTGTATGGGTCTATTTTTGAGTTACATATTCTGTTCCACTGAACTATGTATCCCATTGATAATATCACAGGCTCGATTATTCTTTCTTTATAATAGGTTTTGATACTGGGTAGATGGTTACATCACACTATGTTTTTATTTTTTTTTTAATTTAACAATTCTGTTTTCTTTGCTTTTCCACATAATTTTAGAATAATCTTGTCCATATCTACAAAATATCTTGCTGAGATATTAGGAGGAATTTTATCAAACCTATATTGTCTTTTAGGGAGAATTACATCTTTACTGTGTTGTCTTCTAATGCATTCATATTGTTGTATCTTCATTTATTTAGATCTTCCTTAGTTTATTTCATTAGCATTTCATCACTTTTAGCATATAAGTTTTATACATGCTTTGTTAGATTTATAACTAAGAATTTAATTTTTAAGTGATTATAAGTATATTCTTATTTTCAGTTTTCATGTCTTTGTTGCTAGTATATACATATAAAATGAATGTTTTTATGTTTATCTTGTATCTTGCTACCTTGCTGAAGTTACTTATTAGTTTATATGAGGTTTTTTTTAGGTAGATTTATTGTGGTTTTCTATGTAGATAATGATGCGATTTGCAAGTAGGGGCAGGTTTATTTTTCTCTTCTGATTACTCTGCATTTTCTTTTCTTATTATATTGGTTAGAACCAACAGCAGTATATTGAATAAAAGCAGTGAAAGCAGCCATTCTTGGCTTGTTCTTTATCTTAGGGGGAGACATTCAGAATGCTACTATTAAGTATGATGTTAGCTGTAAGCATTTTTGTAGATGCACTTTATCAGATTGAGGAATTGCTCCCCAGTCTTATTTTTCTGAGAGTTTTTGTCATGATCCAATGTTGAATTTTATCAAAGGCCTTTTCTGCATCAATTGATATGATCATGTAATTTTTCCCCTTTAGCCAATATATAGTGGATGGTATTGATTGTTTTTCAAATATTGAAATAGCCTTGTATCTTGGAATAAATTGTACTTGGTCATGGTATATAACTCTTTTTATATGTTGCTAAGTTCTCCATTTGCTAATATTTTGTTCCGAATTTTTGCATCTGTTTTCATTAGGAATATTTTTATTATCTTCCACTGATTTTGATATCAGGATAATATTAGCTTTGCAAAATGAATTGAGAAGTGTTCTATTCTGTTTTCTGGAAGGGATTTCATTGTGTTTTAAGTCCGCTTTAATGTTTGGCATATATTTCAGTGAAAGCTTCTGGAATTGATTTCTTTTTTGGAAACTTTAAATTATGAATTTAATTTCCTTGGTAGGTATAGGGTGATTTTATATTATTTCATATGGATGAGGTGTGGTCATTTGTGTTTTTCAAAGAGTTGGTCAATTTTATCTAAGTTGTCACATTTAGGTGTGTAGAATTTATAGTATTCCCTTATTATCCTTTTGTTGTATGCAGATTTTGCAGTTAGTGCCTTTTTTTTCATTCTTGAGATTGCTAATTTTCGTTCTCTCTCTCTCTCTCTCTCTCTCAATCTGTCATTGCTCCCTAAGGAGGTTGGAAGTCCAAACTCTCCACTTGGTTTTTATTGACACTTTGACAGGGATCTAATGGGGACGAAATCCCTAGCCCCCTATTCTGCTCTCTGTCATACGCCTTGGCAAGAGGGTGGTTGTGAGCAATGGGGTGCCTTGTTACAGCCATGTGAGGGTAGAAATCTAGGCTTCCTCCTTGACCTTTGTTGCCATGGGTGGAGGTGGGACCACTTTTTTTTTTTTTGAAGTGTTTGGGTAGAATAGAAAGGTTATTGTCTAAAAGTTTTCTGTCTTACTGGAATTTCCCTTTGTCTAGAGGGAACAAGTTTTTGATTTTTTTTTTCTGAATCTTTTGTTATTTCCACATTGAAAACCTCTTCAGCTCTAAGTCTTGGGTATATGAGGAAAAATAAAAACCCAAGGAATTCACCACTTCCTTGTGTTCTGAGGTCTCTGGCTGGTCTGCTTTATTCCTTCTGCTTTACAAAGTCTTTCATGTTTGTTATATATATATATATATATATATATATATATATATATATATATATAATGCCCAGGGCTTTTAACTCTTCTTAGTGGGAGAAGTACTAAAAGTATATCCATCTTCTTGGAAACAGAAATTAAACAGTATTTTTATTATTTTTATTTTAACCTGCAGCACCTGCTTGGGGGTATTTAATGAGGGTTGAAAGAGATAGTGATGGAGAAATTATTTTAAACTGTAAAGCAGAAAATAAATGTAAAAGATTATTGTCTTTCCATCATTTTATTATTTTTTAATAGTATGGAAACTAGGAAAACTACTTTTTACTAACGATAGTGGTTTTGAGATTGTTTTTGTTATGTTTTCTCTTTTGACTATGGAGTTAATGCTTGTGAAGTGGAATAGTCATGGTGAGGCAGCACAAAAGGAAACAGATTCCATTAACATACATGAGCTGATACCATAAAGACCAATATCCTCTTCAAATTGCTTGGTAAACAGGAAGTATAAGAAAAATATGTCTAAGTGAGCACTGTTTCTTTTGAATTAAGGCAAGCAGAGTGTACAGTCCCTATTTCATTAGTTAATCTGTCAGAGACTTGGTCATTGTGAGGAAAGTATGTCACTGAGGGATGGACAGTTGTGTGACCTAGGAACTAATTTAACATGTCAAAACATCACGTAGCTGAAACATCTACTGAGAATTGCTACTCCTTTGAGAAGAGAAACAGAGCAAATTTAATATTGGGGAGTAATAAATGCTTACCTGAATGGTTGTCTGTAAAGCAAATTTTGGAAAATTGAATTGAACTTTTCCATTTGGTTCCATTATATATTTATATATAATAAAAACCCCCAGAGATAAATTCTCAGCAAATATAGTAGTCACATGTAATAGACTAAAACTTTGCTTGCAGAGAAGCCTTCCCTGGCCATATATTGCATATCCCTCTCTTACAACATCTATCCCGTAGAATCCCAAGAAATATCTGGTTCTACGGCCTTGTTTCTATTCCAAGTTAAATATGCCCTTGGAAAATCTGAGCATTCATTTTTATGAAACCAATTTTCTTTTTGAAGAGCTTTCTTGACAGCATATTCTTGAATTGAAGTATTTGAAGTGCTGTAAAATGATTTTATGCTGTTAAATGTTTTGGTTTAATATTGGTGACTCAATTTTTTTTCTGGTTTTCTATACTGTTCACAGAACCACTCAAAATAGGTATGTTTCTTCAGTTCTTTCCTACCTTTTATTGTCCATGTATTCCACCTTCTTCCTCTTTGGTGAGTTAGTGGGCTTTTTTCTAGAAAATTCACAGTCCTATTCCCTTTGATATACCCTGAATTTCACCATTTACAAATGGATCTTCACTGTAAGGAAGGTGTCACAGGCTTATTGATTATCACCATACTTCAAGGTGCAGTCTTGGATCCTCTTCTTGGCTTCAATGAAACTAGCTAAATGGCCATGATTCAGAGCATCAGGCAGTCATAAATCAGCGGCATGAAGTAAGCGCAGCCAGTTTCAGAAGTTAATACTTCAGCTCATGTGAATCAATACATTGTCTAACTGGCTAGCTACTATTATTCTCCCTGCCTAGAATTTTCTTCACACTTTGTTCATCTAGCTTAAATGTCACTTTCATAGGGAAGTCATTGCTTAGGTTAGGTCATTTTTCTTCTAATGTGTTCATAGCATTTATTATTTTATTTACTCAATCAATAAATATTTATTAGGTATCTATTATGTACTAGGAATGATTCTAAGCTTTGTATATCTCAGGAGATTCATGTTCCTCTTTTAATAATTATTCAAGACCTTATTCACTTATCATCTATTGAGCACCTACTATTTGGTAGGCTTTGTGCTATGTACATTCCCATGCATTGTGAACATTTTTGCTTTTAGTTGCTTCTTTACATAGATTGTGAAGTTCTGACCAGACTTTTAACTCCCAGAAGGCAGGAACAGTGTTTTATTATGTTGATGTTGTATCTTTAATAGTGCCTGGTTTGTAGTAGGTGCTCAGAATATATTTGATGGATGAACGAATGGATGAAAACACAGGCAGGTCTGACTTTGGTAGTAGAGAAGGTTCTGTGTGTCATCGCATGTGAAAGGTTTTCTCTGCCTGTGGTGTCTGACACGTTGATTCTATCACAAGCAATTCCAGCCAAATTGACTCTCCTCAGGCATAGAGATGTTTTCTCTCAATCAGATTATGTGCCATTTACCATATTCTACTTGATGCCAAAGTATGCTCCCCTGATGAGCATGACATTTTATTTGCATGCACATAAGCAAGTCATAGTGTTTAATTTAGAAGTGCAACCCCGCTAAGAATGCATTTGTTTGTATTTATTTAAAAGCTTTGTTTGGATGGGCACATGGGGGTGATCTAGGATATGGAAGCCTGAAAAAGCTGATGAAAACTGGCTCTCCCTTGAAGAATGCATTTTGGATAAAAAAAAAAAATGTGACCTTTAATGACCTTTGGTCCTCTTTTTATTCTTGTTCCAGAACATTCTATGAGTAGAAACTCCTAGACCTCTTCGGTTCTTTTATGTTGATTTTATAGACTGATCATATATGCCTTTGGTGTTTGAGATGAGTGTTCTGGTGTTTAGGTAGAGTATGTTTAAAGGGAGTTGGTTGGTGGTTGGGAGGGTATATTCGAGCAGAGGTTCCAAGGATTGACTTGTCTAGATTTCAAACAGTTGAGGAATAACTATCACTCCTTCACGTCAGCTTCAGCTATCACCGATCAATCAATCAATCAATCCATCAAGGTAATATCATGCTGTCTCAAGGGACTGGGCTAATTTTTTTTATGATTTTCTCAAAAATGTCATAAATGTGGTGGATGGAGCAAGAGGTTCCATTTTGCCTCCATCCAGAGTGAGGAAGCCCACCTTAGATTGTTGTGTTACAGGTGCCCCTTTGTTGGTAGAAGATTTAGAAACGAAAAGAAAACAAGGAGAAATCAATTTGTTTCTCATATCCGATGATGTTGCATGGTGTTTCTATTTAATAGATGAGAGTACACCTTGTACATTTCTTATGTAGAGAGACTTGCTTGGGATAGGTAATGAAACAGGAAACCCAGAGCAAACACTGAGGGAAGGAAATGGTTACTTTAGCACCGTCTCAAGCACCTCTTGCCTTCATTTCAAGGCAGTCAACAAAAAAGTCAGCCTCCTTCTCCTGTAGGATATCTGTTTATATTTCAGTTAACCAGGAAAAGGGGAATTTTTCTGAAGTTTGGTTTTGATTGAAGATTTGTAATTTAAATGGAAGCTACTGCTTTCAGGATTAAGAGCATTATAAAGAAATTTCTCATAGGTTTTCATTCTATAAAGTTTATAATGGTTTATACTCACACAAAATATCAACCTATATCCCTGTAGGTTTGTGCTTTTTCCTGTTTTTATTTTTTTATTTTTTTGTTTTTGCTTTTTCCTTTTTTATGCCAACTTCCTCATTGCAGGAAACACCTGAATTCAACCACAGTATTGGGGGTGAAAACAGACATATATTCACATACACCCATGGACTCTTGAGAATAATTTTCTTCTTTTATTACTATAGAAAGTGATTTATAACCAAACCAAGGAAAACCTCAAGTCACTGGTGTGGTGAGATTTATTATTACTATCCAAAGTCAAGTAGGTTGGAAGGGTTATATTTGGTTCCTAGGTTCATCCAAATCACAGTGGTTTGGAAATCATCTTAAACTTGAATTTTTTTTCATTTTTTCCACTTAAACTGGCATCTTATATTCACTTTCATCAATAGGAGTTAAGGTAATTTTAGGAGAGCTTTTGGTTTATAGCTTTGTAGCCTAATTTAATGCTATGAGATTGGCTCACATAACTCCACATGCAGTGCTCTCACCATGTTCTAACTTTTCCCACTCTGCTGTTAACATGTGTATGTTTTGCATCCAGTGTTTGTCCCTCAGGAAATATGAAGAAAGTTGGTTGGCATTAATATTAGAAGACAATAATTATAATATCTTGGTTTTGTATAGTGCTCTAGTTTGCAAGGCACTTTCACATGATTAAATCATTTGATCCTTAAAACAGTCTTTTGAAGTCAGCAAGGAGGATATTATTATCTCCACATTAGAGAGGAAACAGTCTCAGAGGGGTTAAGTGGTTTGTCTGTCATGATTAGTAAGAAGAAGAAGCAGGATAGGAGAGCGTGAGGTCATGGCCCATAGCCGCCCACTAACCACTGTGCCCCTCAACTTTGTTTTGGACCAGAACCCAAGGAATAAGATTTTCTCTGAATGAACTAAAATAAGGTTGTTTTCTTTTTTCTTTTCTTTTCTTTTCTTTTCTTTTCTTTTCTTTTCTTTTCTTTTCTTTTCTTTTCTTTTCTTTTCTTTTCTTTTCCTTTCTTTCTTTCTTTCTTTCTTTCTTTCTTTCTTTCTTTCTTTCTTTCTTTCTTTCTTTCTTTCTTTCTTTCTTTCCTCTTTCTTCTTTTTTATATTGCATAGCACCAAAACAAAGCATTTACTCTTGAAACTACCTCAAAAATACTTAGAAAGCAATAAAATAGCAAGATGCTCTCAATAGGTACTTAGAATTTTAAGGGCATACCTTTAAGGAGTGTTAATGAGAAGAGTTTACTGTGGAAGGCAAGTTTGAAAATTATCACTTATGCGTGTTTTGAGTCCTCTGAGAAGCAGACACCAAGACAGGATTAGACAGACAGGAGACTGGAGAAAAGGGTGCGAGGGGAAAAGGGCAGGCGAGGAGCTGGAGGAGGTGGGAGGAACTTCAGGGCACCATGCAGGTCTGCCCCCTGGGAAGGAGGGAGGGAAGGCAGAGAGAAAGGTGGGTAGGAAGAGTCTCAGACTGCAGCCCAGTTATAAGAAGGTTTGCATTGAGGATGAGGGGAAGCCCTTGAGCCAGACTCTCCTGTAGAGGGGTCCTCTACCTCACAGGATGGGGTCTGTGTTAGCAGACCTAAAGGGCTCAGCCTGTGGAGTAGCCTGTGGGAAGCATGGTCTCAGCATGAATGTGGTGGCTGCTTTCAGAGCCTAGCAGCTGGGACAGGTCAGTCAATTACATTCCCCACAGCAGGGGACCTGAGTGGCATGCTTTCCTGACTACCACGTATATGTCATGGTACCACATTCGTTTTCCACTTCCTTGAGAGTAAAGAGCACATGAAAACAATAGCAAATATTCTTAGCAAAATGCTGGAGTGCCAGAAGTAAAATTGAAAGTTTAGGCATCATCATTAACAAACTGACCTCTAATATAAAGGATATGCTAGGATTCTAGAAGACTTAGATTTTGGTTTTTCAAAGGTTTTGTTAGCAATCTTCTTGATAACCAAACTCTATGCTCTGTGATGGCTAGATTGGTAAACTATTTTTGTATTCCTAACACAAGCAGATTGCCTGGTCCATAGTAAATGTTCAGTAAATTGCTGTTGAACAAATGTGTGACCAAAGTTAAAAAAAAAACAACCAAACACATAATTATTTCTGAATTTTTTCATTTCTTTGGTATTTGAATGACTTCCAAGGGTATTTCTTTATTAAGCTTATTAACAGCAGACTCTAATTTCCTGAAGTCAGGGGGAAACTAGAGACTCTAGAAAAAATCATAAAAGTCAACCTTTTCTAGTCTAATGATTTTGCATCTGAGGACTTGGGCAGCTGACTTGGCCTTGTACATTCCTTCTCTCTGCACACTAGTCTGCAGATGGAAAAGCTTATTTGTCTAAAGGGGATTTTCTTTTTCTTAGCATTCTTGTTTAGGGAGTCAAGAGGCGCTAGGGATGGGGAAGAGAAGTAAATGGAAACTATGGGTACAGAGGTGAGGCTATTCCACATTTGTAAAATCAGTAGAAATTCAGTACTTAAATGATTTGTTCATGAGTTTCAGGTTCTGTTAAGGGATATTAATATGGCATTCCAGTGCATATTTCTGTTATTAAGACCTCAAATATCCCAGGCCTTTTGGATACGTTGGATTTTTCCTGTCCATCATATCCAACTAGTTAGGAAATACTGCCAATTCCTCTGTCACATTATCTATTAAGATCCTTCCTTCCATTTTAGGAAACATTACTTAAGTGCCCCGAACTACTATGAATGTCCCTGATGGGTTTGCTTACCTCCAAGAGCTCTTGGCCTTGTGAATATGTGTCGTGTCCACTTAGGCTTCAGTCTCAGATCAGCCTCTGCCCAGCAGTGAACTTTAATGCAAATCATTGACCCTCTTTCAGCCTCTATTGTCCCACTGGTAAATGGGAATAATAGATCCTACCCCAGGGGCTGAGGTGGACTCGAAGTGAGATGATACATGGAAAGCACCTATTACCACACCTATGGCATAGAAGTTTCTCTCTGCCACCAGGGAGCCCAGGTGGCATCCCTGATACCATTGTCTGGCTTATCTTCTGTCTTTGACACTTATCTTTGTCTGGCTTATCTTCTGCAAAGATTATTTCACTCCAGTCTTCAAGTTAGCTGTCCAGACTGGCTGCTGTTTCTTCAGACATCTCCAATGGTATGAGGTCAAGGAACCACAGAACAAATTTCAAGTTTATCAGTCTGCCATTTAGTGTCCTCTGTTAAGTTACTCTTTCCCTAAGTTCCTGATGGTATCTTCTATTATTTTCTTAAGGAAAACCTCCTGTTCCAATTGAGCTGGTTTACTTATTTTCCCTCTTATTCCACATATGGACATACCTGTGAACCTTAGTCACACCTTTGAAGGTACCTTTGAAGGACTGAATTTCCCCTTTTTTCAAACATCCCAACTCACAATCCACAGTGATCCTAGTTCCATCATGTACCATGTGATCCAGGGGACTGACCTCTTTGGGCCTCTCTTCCTTATCTACACTATGAAGGTGAATAATACCTACTCACAGCATTGAAGAGAGGATTATATGAGGTAAGAAATGTAAAGCACCTACCTGGCAGATAGCAGGGGCTTGCGGAATATTAACTACTATTATTTGGCCTGTTTTGCTTCTGAACTCCTCTGCACCTCTGTCTATGCACTGGTGACCACCTGTGGCTCCAAACCCAAACCTGGTGGCTGCTCAGTATGTGCACATGTATTTTCACTATGTTCTTGTACTGAAAGGACAACTTTTAACACAAGTCCTAAATGATGTTAAAATTAGGTCTGCTGTTGATTTGGGAATTTGGATAGTTTTCAAAACATCCTTATCTATCTTTTTTGGAATATTTTCTGTCTTTCCAAATGGATCTTTTTTAAGGTTTTATTTTTAAGTAATCTCCACACCCAACGTGGAGCTCTAACTCACAACTCTGAGATCAAGAGTCGCATGGTCCACTGACAGAGCCTACCAGGCTCCCATCCAAATGAATTTTTTAACATATGAGGACCGAGATAGTGCTTTTTGTTAGTGTCAAAGACAGAGCTTTTTGTTTTTTAAGGTATACTTTACAGTAAAATTTACCCTTTTTGGCATGTAGTTTTATGAGTTTGGACACATATGTGGCGTTTAATCACCACCATATCAAGAAATAGAATGCTTCTAACCCCTCCCCCGACTATTCTTCTGTGGTCCTTTATAGTCAGCCTCTTCTCCAACATCCAGCCTCTGGCCACTGGTAATCACTGATCCATTCTGTGTCCCTTTAATTTTGCCTTTTTCAGAATGTCATGTAAACAGAATGATTTGGTATATAGCCTTTTGAGTCTGGTTTCTTTTACTTAGCATAATTCATCTGGGATTCACCTATGTTATTGCATGTGTTGCTAGTTTGTTCCTTTTGATTGGTGAGTAGTGTTCCACTGTGTGGATGTAGCATGGTTTGCTTCTCCATTTTCCTGCTGAAGGACATTGGGTTGTTTCTAGTTTTTGGAAACTAAGAATAAAGTTCCTATAAACATTTGTGTACAGGTTTGTGTATGATTACAAGTTTCTATTTCACTTGTGTCAATAACTAGGAATGATATTCCTGGTTCATATGGTAAGTGTTATGTTTAACTGTATGGGAAACTGCTAAACCATATTCCATAGTGGCTTTACCACTTTCCCTCCTACCAGCAGGATATGAGAATTTAGTTCCTCCACATCCTCACCAGCATTGGGTATGAAGAGAGTACTTTTCACATAATAAGCACTGAATGTTTTTAAAGTAATTTCACTCAGTAGTGCTTACACTCATTCCATTGCTCTTGCTATGACCACTCTCTCAACAACCTGTCTCATGAGTTAACTAACTTCTGAGTGTGACTCAATTTCTCTCTGGAAGCCAGAGCACCTTTTCATTAAAAACAAAATATTGGGTTTGGCAGTTGAAGAGGCCACACAGGTTTTATGCCTCATTAAAACAAAACTCAAAAACCAAACACAATAGGCAGGAGGATGGGGATTAATAATTTAGGATCTTCAATTTCTAGGGAGTGAAGAAATCTTCTGTATTTGTTCAGTTGAAATGGGACCCTGCTTTAGCTCACTCTCCCTCTAGCCATGCTTTTCTCTGGTTGCCTGATTAGACCATTCAGTGTTTCCATAAGTGTTTGTGTATGGTACTTTTTTTTTTTTTTCCTGAAGCCAACTAACTGCAGTGAGGGGGGAGGGTGGGCAGAGATAAGTAATGAGGCACCAACTAGGTGCTAACAAAGGGCTATAGCAAAGAGGAGAGAATGTGGAAATGTGATAATGAAGAGCGTCTAATTAGGTTTCATGGGAAGCAGAATTTTTAAGAAGGCCTGCACTAAAAAGAACATTAAAAGCAGCAGAGCTTTGAATGTACGAGAGTTAACACCAATCTTCTGGAGTGGGTTGGAAAGGCTAGCGAGGGAAAGCACTGGTGATTTACCTATGTTCGTAGTCGTGAGCTAATCATAAACAACTTCATGGAAACCAGCAACCACTTCCTTGAGGATAGGTGATAGCTTGGCCCAAGATGTAGATGGAAAATTAAAAACAAGGAAAAAATGAAAACGAAAACAAACGAAAACTGCCTTTTCTGTCTATACCGTAAACTCCTTGAATAATCTTGAACGATTTTCACCAGGTTTTTGTTTGCCAATCTTTTATCTGTGAAAGTAGCTGAGATGTATTTATGGATTGCTTTGTTTTAAAAGCAAAAGACACTTTTAAAAAAAGATTCTAAGACTATAACCATTTAAATATGATTGGAATGGAAAAAGGCCAAATGGTGTAGCAGGTAGAACTTCCAAATGGGGATTAGAACCTGGGTAGTAGACCTGAATTTGCTGCCAACCAATGAGATCTTGGAAAATACTTACTAATCTTCCTGAATCTCATTTCCTTAGGAATAAGATCAAGGTATTTGAGTGGGAAACTTTTCAGATCCTTTCTAGCTTTAAGATCCCATCTTTCTAAAGAGTAAGCAGAATGCAAGTGACCAAATGCTCAATTTTCTTTCGGAAATATTTTTCTGTGGTTTTTGGCTAGAGAGATAGGAGGTAATCCTAGTTTTCATGGCTTAAGGTGAGGTGAATCCTCTTATAAGAGCTGTCCTGTTAGGGGCGCCTGAGTGTCTCAGTCAGTTAAGTGGCTGACTTTGGCACAGATCGTGATCTCACGTTTCTTGGGATTGAGCCCTGCATCGGGCTCTGTGCTGACAGTTCGGAGTCTGGCGCCTGCTTTGGACTCTGTGTCTCCCCCTCTCTCTGCCCCTCCCCCCAGTCACACTCTGTCTCTCTCTCTCTCCTTCAGAAATAAACATTAAAAAAAGTTTTTTAAAAAAGAACTGTCCCTTTAAATTGTTTGAAAACTCTGATGTATGTTTCATGGACATACGGAGTTGTGAATCACCATAATTATTTTCTAAAGAAATCTCAGGTATCTATTGTCTGTAGGCAGATCAGCTAGGGAAAACCACAACACAACCATCTTGAGATTTAACTGGAATGCTATGCTAAAACTATTTTCCATTTTCATTACAACTGTCATAAGAATAGATGTACATAATAGCAATTTTAGTTTCTTCTGTTCCTCATTGCCTCGTATGTTCTGTGAATTACCAGGGTATATGGTATTTCCCATATGCTCTGATTGAATTTACTGCTCCTTCTAGTTAGGTTTTTACTAACCTGTGAAAGAGAAGGATGTAACAAGAAACTGAATCTCATGATGTGGAAAAGGTGAAAATGCTACTGGATTTAGGGATAAAGAAGGAGTGTCAGAATGCATCGATGACGGAATTGCATTAATTGCTGTTGCTCTCTGAGTCTTCTCTTTCCCTGTGTTTAGATAACAGCTAAAGAGACAAGGGTCTAGGGTCTTGAGACCCTTGAGACAAGGGTCTCAAGAGCAGCAGCTAAGTCTCCTGCATTGAGACTTCATGAATGGGACTTCGATAACTGGATGAGGAGCCTCTCTTTTGTTAGCAGAAGTACCTTAATGCTAGTAGTCAGGGTCTGTTACATTGACCTCACAGCCAGATGTGTACTAAGATGGAGAGGAAGACAGAGCAACTCATCCCCATTTAGGGAGTGCTTCATGCTTGAATGACCACGTCATGATCTATTCACTGAGTTGCAGACATTAAATAAATTTTTATTTACAACATATTAGATGCTGTAGGTAGGCAGATCAAACCCATCTTTAATTAAGCGATATATCCTTTTACCAAACAACATTGGCAAAACTAAATGACTCAGATTGTATGAAGATTACACATTTTCTTTTTCACCTTGAGGCATTATTTTTTGGGTATAGTGATAGGCAAATTATAAGAAAAGTATTGATTTGGATTATGGCAGGGTGCGGTACTAGCCACAGGCTTGGCATTTTTGAAATATTTATTGAATAGGACCTTTCTTGATAGGTTCCATTACTTTTCAAAAGAGATCTTAGACATTTTCATTTTTCCTGATCTACTAACAATGTAGTGGAAAGAATCCTGATCTCCTAGCTGTCACTACCTGGTTAGTGATTTGGGTTCATCATTTTGATTTACTCAGAACTTATTTTTATCATCTGCAATGGAGTAAACAAACTATGTCCTACAGGCCAGATCTAGCCTGCCACTTGCTTTTGTAAATAAAGTTTTATTAGAACATAGCTACCCTCATATGTTTACATACTGTTTATGGTTGCTGTCACCTATAATGGTCAAGTTGAGTAGCTGTGACAGAGACTGTATGGCAAGCAAAGCCTACGATATTTACTATCTGGCTCTTTGCAGAAAAGAAGTTATGGATCTCTGATCTACAGTGTAAGAGAGATAAGTCACTAGATTTCAAACATTTTTTTTTAACTGGCGAGACTAACTTTTTAAAGTAAATCTTATGCAGAACTCCAATATACAAAACAGACAAAAACAAAGTTTCTGTGGTGGAAGAAGTAGCTGGGATTGAAGGGATCCATCCAATTTGGCTCTCCCTGTCTCCTAAGTTATTGTCAAAGACCCCCAGGGCTCCAGTGTGAAAACCCTTTGAAGAAGTCCTCTCCAAGGTATTTTACAATTCTGGAACTACATATACAGGTTCTTATTTTTTAACATATGTGGAAAAGTAGAATTAAGTGATAGATTTGCCTCTTGTTTCCAATCTTCCATTCTTAGGTTGTGGCAAGGCTTCATTTGTCTTTAAGCCAATTTCAATTGATAGTACTGTGGTGATTCTATAACATGATGTATGCTGTGTGGCAAGTCTTTAAAGTCTTCATGTTTCTTGGAAAACTTTTGTATACTGATAAAAGAGAAACTAAAGTTACACTTTTAAAGCAGAGCCCAAGGGTAGAATCTATCAGAGTATAATGTCTCAACTGCTACATGAGAGTTTTACTTTCAAAGCATGGACCAATGGGTAAATTGTTTATTTCCATAGACTTTAAGCCAGCTTTTCTGATGATGGAGGCAGCAAAGGAATTGGATGTGGTCTAACAGCATAATAAAATCCAATTCAGTTACTGTTTATGGAGTGCCCACAGGGTGTGGGCTATTGTGTTAGACAAGATAAAAACCTCTGTGATGCTCATTTTCTCTTCAGTGCATTTCTAAGGCCTGTTTTGCCTTCCCAAATAAGCTGGAAGCTTTCAGTTCATTGGAGAATGTCCTCAGTGAAGGGTTATGTTCTTGTCCCGTGACTTTTTCGTGCGTAAAGGTACAAAAGTATTAGTGAGGTAGTGTCATAGACTTTAAGTCTGGAGTTCTGTCTTGTCCAGCAAGAGAGTGGACCCATAATTAAATACAAGAGAGGCTAATGTCCAGGAGGAGACAAGAGCCCCAAGTAAGGGTCCTTGCTTCGCGTTTATTAGGATCAGAAGACTTACAAACGTGATAGATGTGCAGAAAGAGACAGTGAAGCAGTGATCATTAACTCGTGTGTGATAGAAAGGGGGATTTCGAAGATATGTGGTGTTAGGGGTTTGAATCAATAGAAAACAGAATCCCGGTGCCCCCAGCAGATGGCTGTTTATGGTAGGCACCAGGTGCCGTGTCTGTTTATCTTAACTTGCCTAGGGGATAAGACAGATAGAGCATGCTACCTCAGGGTCAATAAGGCACCTTTCTTTTGTTAATTAGCTCTGGGCAATTTCACCCCGCTGCTGCTCTGTGGTCTGTCATCCTGTTTACCTGTTCTTGGATGCTTTCGTCCTGTGGAAGCAACTTTCTCCTTTAAGTGCTTTCGCTGGGGGTGCTTTTGCCCTGTTTACCTATTCTTGGGTGCTTTCGTCTTAAGCCTTATTAACCCATTGGTGCAAGCTCAGGGAATTTCTAAACTTATTCCCCACAAGGTAGGATGAAGGTAGAGGAAAGGAATGAGTAGCTATGGGTTATCTGATAATAGCTATGGGTTATCTAATAACTTTTTTTGTAAAATGTTCTCTTTTATTTCTCAAAACTATGTAGGGGGCAGGTCTTAAATTATATAAATGTAAAAACAATAGCTTCCCAAAGTTCCACAACAAATAAGTAACAGAGCTGAGATTCTAAATCTGGATGCTTAGAAGTAAAAAATTGTAGTGTTTGTTAGCTCTGGTTCAGATACTTAAAATACCATGTATACTCATGTAACTAGGAATAAATACATCCACAACCACATAAAGGCTGGAATTGTCATTCCAAATGCATAGGACAGCATTACTTTGCATAATCAGTGCCCTATATGACTTGGGAAATTATCTTGCTCTTTAGTCCAGACAGATAATAGGGAGTTGTTTTAGGAGGAGATCAAGAATGAGAATATATCCTTCCAGGAGTCTATAAACATTTTCTGCAAAGAGCCAGACAGTAAGTATTTTAGGCTTTGTGGGCCACATGATCTCTGTTGCGACTACCTAACTCTGCCTTTCCAGTACCAAAGTAGCCACAGCCAAATGTAAACAAATGAACATGGCTGTGTTCCAATGAAACTTTATTTATGGACAGAATTTCATACAATTTTCACATCATCAAATTATTTAGATTTTTAAAAACTATTTAAAAAATGTAAAAATGATTATTAGCTCGCAGGCAGTGTCAAAACAGGGGCAAGTTGGACTTGGACTGTGGGGCATTGTTTGCCCATCTCTGCTTTAAACCAAGGCTTCACAAACACTCTAAAAATCAACTAAAGAACTTGTTGAAATGGTTTCCCACGCTTCATCTCTAAAGGTTCTGATTCAGTTGAGGCCTAGAATATGTATTTTTCAAAAACTCTGTAGATTATTTTTTTGGCAACGTCAGGTTTCCAAATGAAAATAGAAGGCATGCTAAAATTAGGATAACTTAGAGTTTTATTTCTGTGAGAACTAATTAGAAAGATGTGGGTGCAGTATAGGAGAGCCATAAGGGAAATGCAGGAACTCCGGGTTAGCAGCGGAAGCTCTGTCAACACCAGGCCTGAAGGGTATGGAAGGCAAGGGTCACTAGAATCGAGAAGGAGACAATTGCTGAAGTCTACCTAAATTTCTGTGGTGTTGAGGGAGGCATCATCCAAGCAACTTTGTAGGGAGGGAGCTGGAAGAATAATGGGCCAACTTTACTTATTTTCCCTTCCCTGATTTCCTGGAAAGGGTCCCCTTAATCAAAGCTAACCAGAAAACGGGAACACTGGAGCCCCATTTGTGTGATCCGTGCTGGCCAGCCTTGTAGCACAGAACAGGCTGGAGAAAACAGGAGTAAATCTGAAGGGTCAAACAAGATACCTTGAAGAGTGGCATAGGCATTTTTAAGAATTTTAGTCTTTGTCTCTCCTCCTATTCCCTGGATGATACATTTCATCCTAACTCCTGATTGCCCACAGCCGAAAGCAGTAACGGCAGATGATAGCTGATTATGCCCATTTCTTTGGCTGGTTGCCAAGCATTTGGACGTATAATTTTGTCACATGTTCTGATGAGTATATGAGGGTTCAGGGGACATTTGTGGTGTATTTTAGCTCCACAAAAGCCCTAAAGTTAACTCACACAAGAAGTTGGTTGAATGGTTTGGGTCAGAGACCACAGATCCAAATGTCAGCGTAGGTCTTAGCCTCTGATTTCCCTTTTATTGATGTGCTTGGGAGAAGAGATGTGAACCTTCTAAAGCTTGGGCATAGGGGACAGAAGAGGGAAAACAAAGAAGACCTTGGGAGTCTCTTGAGCCTGAGGTTCAGACTTCACCTATCTTGGTGTAGAGGATTGTCAAAAGTACCCATTAGTTACAAAAACCATTTATTGTTTAAGTGACAGGTAGTTGAGATTGGAAAAAGTTAATCTAATGGTCGGGGTTGGGGGGGGGATTGATTCCAAATAATAACATATGTTGTAATATACTGTGATATGTATTGATATATTGAAACCTCAGATCTTACCAGAGGGGCTGAAAGATAGGTGAGACCAATGATTTGGAGCGGAGATACTTGACATACAATAATGATAACTGGGGAAAGTCTTCTGGATTTGGTTATTAAAAGGTCACTAATGGTCATCAGTAGCACAGTTTCAGTGGGCTCAAGGCTAAGAAGCAAGACTTGTATGGTTTAAGGAGAAAGAGGAAGAAATGCAGGTTCCTAGGCCCACAGGCTTGAAGGGGTCTCATTGGAATGTACATGCCAACAGCCTGAGCAGCTCTCACTTGACAAGGTGGTCATGAAAGGAGAGGGCAGGTTAATTTACAATTTAAAAAGGGCATGAGCATTTTGGAAACTTTCAAATTTTTAGAATTTAAACTTAGTGGTTACCATCCCTGGAGAATCTGCTCACTGCAAAATATGTCTGTTGAAAAGTATTACTCCAACTTACCTTTTTTCTTTTTTTAACTTTTTAAAATGTTTGTTTATTTTTGAGAGAGAGAGAGAGAGCACGCGAGCACATGAGTGGGGGAGGAGCAGAGAGAGAAGGAGACACAGAATCCGAAGCAGGCTCCAGGCTCTGAGCTGTCAGCACAGAGCCCGACACAGGGCTCGAACTCACCAGCCATGAGATCATGACCTGAGCCGAAGTCGGACACTTAACCTACTGAGCCACCCAGGGGCCTCTCCATCCTACCTTTTAAGAACCTCTTCTTTTCAAAGAACATGATTCCATAGCTGATAAGTATTTTGCATGCCAGGAAGGGCTGAGCATAAACATTATCAAAAGGTGCAAGTACTTTTCTACTACTGGTTTTATGTTTGTTTGGTGCACTTGAAAGAACCACACAAACTCAGTTCATTCATTTTATGGCAAAATTCTGTTTCTTAATTCTTTTATCTTCCCTATATATGCCCATATATGGAAAGACTGTCCAGTCTACTTAAGACTAAGAAGAAGGGGGAAATAAATATAAGCTAAAGGTTGAATGCTAGATCTCTTGAGTTGATTTTGGTTCTTACGGGTTGAGGAGCTCAAAGGCAAGAGCAAAGAGAACATTTCTTTGAGAAGGCGCCACTGTGGTCTAGGACATTTCACATATCCATTTGGCTTTTGCTATTTGCATAATAACCATCCATTTATTTTCCCATTTGTCTAAATTTACACATTCATATGGTTTACTTTATACACAAGAAGACATCACTCCCCCTTACCCCCCATCAGTATGAAGCAATAAAGAAAATCTGTTTGCCAAATGAAAAATTTAAGAGATTTTCAAAAGGCACATTAATGAATTGGTGGTAGCTCTGGAAAAAAAAAAAGAATGGCAATAATTTTCAAATTAGTAAGTTTCTTCTTTGTTCTTCTCCAGAAGATTTTGAATGGATTGTCCTAACCTCAAGCCAGAAAGCCCACTTTTCTCTTTAATATCCTGATTATCTCATAAGTCTGTGATTCATTACTTTTTCTGCTGTTCTATCCTTATATTTTCAGACAGAGCCACTTCCATGGGAAATTCAGGATAGAATTCCAGTATTTCAAAAGGAGTCCACATACAAAGTTTGGAAAACCAATGTTGCAAAGAGCTTTTTTCCTATTATCTTCTTCAGTGACACCGAAGCAGGGCTTGAGAAATTATTAGGCATTTTCCACTTGGAGATTCTTAGATAATAAGATAAAAATATATAGTTGGAATGGCAGTGAACGGAAAAAAATAAAGTAACTAACTGATCAATCACTGGAGTAGCTAATTACCCAAAAATAAGTTTCCATTTGCTTTGATGAATTCTCTCTGGCTCTGGCTATCTGATTAATTACAGTGTATAAATCGAAACTAGCTCCTCAGAGGTGAGAAGCCACTAGAAATGCTCTTATAAAATGTTCAATGAATTCTATCTGTTCCTTAAATCATGAATTGCTACTTAATCCCAGGTTACTTTTATTCAGCAACATAGAAAGGAATGACATAATAACCCCTGAAAATTGCTGAGCCTGCTTTTTTAAAAAGTATACATATAGAATAAAATATCTTTCCCAAAGATATCATTAAAACTAAAGATCTTGACTCTGTTGCTGGATTTAGTTTTAAGAATATTCCCTGCCTCAATCCTCAGCATTCTGTTTGGTTACCATTTTGTCATTGTCACTTTTCATGCCTATAACCTAGTTTTTTCCTCAAATTATTGTGTCATTTTCTTTTATTTCTGTAAGTTACTATTAAAATATCAGACTTTTCTAAATATCCTATGATTTGATCACCTTATAACTATAATTGTGTCTCAAACTGAGGATTGGGCGAGGACAGCAGGGGTAGGAATTGTGAGAAAAAGGTATTAGAAAGGGTTGCCTTATCTCTTTAGTTTTCTTCTTCTTTTTAAGTATATTTTATGAGTAGTAGATGAGACACAAAAGGGAGCAGGAAGTGCAGGAGGAACTGCGATGCACTTTTCATCTTTACAAAAAAGCATTCTAGTGAATAATTTCAAACACAACAAAAGACAAAACAAGAAACCCTGGAATTATGTTCTGGTTTTCTATTTCTGTTCTTCCTACATTCTTCATTGTGCTCTCCCTCTCTGCAAATGCTTTTCCAGACTCTGGTCGCCTTTTTTTTTTAAGCTTATTTATTTATTTTGAGAGACAGCGATAATGAGGGAGAGGCAGAGAGATTGAGGGAGAGAGAGAATCCCAAGTGGGCTTCACGCTGTCAGTGCAGAGCTGGAGGTGGGGCTCAAACTCACCAACCATGAGATCATGACCTGAGCCAAAACCAAGAGTCGGACGCTTAACCGACTGAGTCACCCAGGAGCCCCCAGACTCTCGTCACTTTTAAAACACGAGGATGTGGAATGAAATGCCTACAAGACAAGACAGGAGCCCTGAGTAAAGGACCAGCTGAATGGGACTGTCGAGTTCTGGAGCCTACCCGCCATCTAGAGGGAGTGGCTAGCGATTTAGGAGGGATGTGTGCCCAGTGTTCCCAGATCTCTGTATTTTGCAAGTCTAGAAATTTGGATTTTCATGTGAAATATCTTGAATTTTCAATGTTGGAGACTAATTCAGTTAAAGGAAAGGACTGCACACGTGCAGGCCAGATTGACTCTTCGGGCCACCACTTTGCAACCTCTGACAAACAGAGTATTACAGGCTTTGGATAGATCCCTGCTCCGGGGACTTCAACACTACTAAGAAAGGAGAAACTGCTGTACATATGCTTTGATTTTAGTAGAAGGAGAGAATGAAACTGACAGAAACTCATAAGTACATATATTTGCATGAAAGAGAGACCCAACTCTAGGTCATTGTCTTTGCGAGGAAGACAAATGTGGAATTATATACCTATTTAGTTTTTTCTCGTAGGAGCTACTTTTCAAAGTCTAATTAGCTCATAGAAATATTTTCTGATTTCACAGAAGCCTTTGATTCATACATTTTTTTTTGTTTTATATCAAGGAGCTAAGATGAGTTAAATATACTTTCATCTATTTTTAGCATATATATTTAAGTGAGACATCAATCTTTAAATATGTACTTGTCTTTGAAAATTGTACCATGTGTAAGTCTTGGCTAATGTGGTTATTAATGGAGCTAGACTTCTTTGTTTCTGTTCGCAATTTATACTTTTTTAGTTGATTAAAAAGGGTAGAGTGGTTAAGAGCACCAGCTTCTTGGTGCACAGAAACTCAAGAACCAATGAGGGCAGCTTTGGAGTGAGAAAAGCTTGAGTTTGAATCTCCCCTTTTTCCTTCCCACAACATGTCCTTGATCGAAGTACCCAACATATCTAAGCTTCAGTAGTACTATTCACAGCACTCGTAGTATGCTCTGTGTACTTCGAAGCCACTAGATGGACGGAGACCTGGTGAGCTGGTTGTGATGAAGGCTTTGTTTCAGGAGCAACTAACAATGTGGGGTAGTAGATAGAGCCAGATAATGGAAGCTCTTGATTACCTGTGAGAAGCTGGGAGTCTGGGGTCCAAGTTTGGAGTCTAGGGTGAAGAACAAGAGCATTTGAGCAGGGGGCATCCTAAAAAGGGAGCGCTTGAGCACAGGGATGGAGCTGCAGCTTGTAGCACGGCCCAGACTTGGGTAGCTATTGTAGTAATCCATGGAAGAGGGGAGATCAGTCTGAATTCGATCGTGGTAGTGGAAACAAAAAGGGAGAAATGAGTTTAAAAGATAATCACTAGATGTAACTTTCAAATGAATAGACTCAATCTGAAATTCTGAGGTTTTTGGAAAAGCTACACTGCAGCAAACTGAAGAGTTTTAGGATTATTTTTAAAGTAATTTAAGGTTGTCATGAGAGACAAGAGCGCTAAGGACTGAGAACTTAGTAAGGTCTAACAATTAGGAATTGGGAAGGGAAAATATACTAGAGGAAATGGAGAAGAAATAAGGAATATGAAGAAGGAATAGAATATCCTAATAAGTTCTTTTTTGTTTAAATATTTCAAGCTATTTTTGCATCCCTTATATAGCTTCAATACTATTGATAATGATAATTTATATCCCACGTATCTCCTAGGAATGAAACAGATTTCCTCTCCTTGTGTTTTCCATTTTTATATGTCACCTTAGGGTTTGTCTCTCCTAAGAGGCTTTCATCACTTGGTTTCACTATTCTGTGCCTGCCTCTGAGTTGATGTGGGGTTATGGAGATGAACAAGATGTAAGACATCGCAATCTGGTGTAAAATATGATACTGCATTTCCTGGCCCATTTTGTGTGTGTCTCATATCAGCAAGGAGACAGAGCCCATTTCATTTTCTTCTTAACGAGTTGTATGATTTTCATTTTGTTAAACATAAGACTGTCAGCGTTTGCAGGGCTGGGGCCTTCTTCTGTTGTTGCTTCTATATAATAAAATCTTATATTATACCTTATGATCTTATCTCATGAAATATGAAATTGAACTGTGTGACTAGGTTTTTGCTAAATTTTAAATAGTAGATATTTATTTTCCAAGCCTGCCATACTTAGTAGAAGCTAAAATAAGGGGTGATGTCAAAATTTGCAAAGGATTGATTCATGCTTTCTGGTCATTTAAATTTTTATTTAACATAAGGTAATTGATTAACTTATTTGCTCCCTCACTTACTCTGGTCTCTGGTCACTTTAAATTTTTTTTTTTTCAACGTTTATTTATTTTTGGGACAGAGAGAGACAGAGCATGAACGGGGGAGGGGCAGAGAGAGAGGGAGACACAGAATCGGAAACAGGCTCCAGGCTCTGAGCCATCAGCCCAGAGCCCGACGCGGGGCTCGAACTCCCGGACCGCGAGATCGTGACCTAGCTGAAGTCGGACGCTTAACCGACTGCGCCACCCAGGCGCCCCATCTGGTCACTTTAAATATGGCTAGCGTAGGCCATTCCTTCCTCTGGCTTTCTTCCACATTTGTTTTCCATCACTCAGTCAGTAGTTTGGGAAGTAAGACTTTATAGCATTTCTTTCCCTTCTATATCCTCTTTACTCTGCTCTAATATGTTTCTCTCCCAGTCGCCTCATTTTCAAATGTATTTTTGTTGTTGGTCTTGTTCTATTTTGATATCCTTTCTAGTGCCTTGATGCTTGCTTTCCTTACCTTCTCCCCTTTGGTATGATTGAATTTAATCTCCTGGAGGGCAGAGGCTGTTTCTTTGTGGCCCCACATCCTGAGGTAGCACAGTGCTTCTCATAAAACAGATGGCAGTAGATACATCGCACACAAATATTTAGGATCTTTTTTGAGTATGAGTCGCCATGTTAGATGCTGGGATACAAATTCAAATAAGATGTTGTCTCTATTCTCCATGAGCTAAAGTCCAGTAAAGAGGTGGGCAAATAAATCAACAATTGTATAAGAAATGGCAAGAGCTTCTAGAGGCCTGCACAGGTTGAAATTAGGGACATCTTCCCAGAAGGGGGAAGCCCTTGCTGAATTTTGAAGGATGTATAGGTGTAATGAGAGGCAATAAGACCTGATCTTAGATTGTGTTAGCAGATGAAGAGATGACAGGATGAGGGTAGGAGAAGATAGATTCTGTAGGAATTCCAACTGATGGAATGTGGGGAGATGGAGAAGGAAAGGGTCAAGGATGTCCCCTATATTTCCACTTTGGACTACTGGGTAGAAGGTGGTATCTGTTCAGTAGTGTAAGTATTAATGGAAAAGGAATAAGTTTAGAAGGAAGGTGGACAATGATGATGCCAAGAATAGCATTGTTTCTTTATCTCTACTCTTATATAGTCCTTTTTTTCTTCCTAGTGGCAGAATATTTAACTAGAAAGGACTCAATCTTGGATCGTGATGAAAACGTGGCCATCCATCTGTACATTCCTCTTCTTTTACATCTTATACATTGGGGGAAGGAGAGCTGTGTTGAGGGGAGGAGCAAGTGGATGAGGGACCCAGATCTCCTTTAAGGAAGGACTTGTTGCCTCAGTCCTCAGTCACGTGGAATGACTAAGCATGACAGATATGTAAAGATCTAGGCATTTCATGCTGCGGGAGATGTTATGATGGCAAAATATCTGCTTGAGAGCTCCCTGCTAGGTTGACTGAGGCTTTGTGGGATCTACCACATAATTCGATTTCCTCCTTTGCTCCATCCTGTTTCGTCGCCTTCCCTCCCCAAGTGTGATCTCTGATAAAAATTCTGCACTCCAAACTACTTTACTGTCTGCTTTTGGAGAAGCCAACCTATAACACAGATGCTGCCAGGCAGATTTTTCAGAACTTTCAACATCCCTGGGATTGCCCAAGCTCTCTTTCCTCTTTGAGTTCCAGAAGGGAGGGGTCAAGGAATGTACCCTAGAATATAGTGGAGTAAGGGGCTGCAGTTATATCCTAGTTGTTATTAGCCTAATATGATGAGGTGAGGTTGCTTTAGCTTGGGAAGAAATGAATCTGAGAAAACAAGTGAGCAGTTAATTTTATGATTGGATTAAGGGTACTTCCAATCTCCAAAAGGGGTTTAGTTAAAAACCAACATATTGCAGCAATTGACCTAAATGGGAGCCTCCTTCATATAAAGAATATCAAAGAAACCATGGGAAAGTTTGAAGCAAGTTTAGTTGCTGTGAACCGGAACACTTTAATCTCTTATTAAATGAATGCAGTGTGATAATAATATAATGATACCTTGCATTTAGATTGCATATTTATTTTCCCCAAGACATTCCTAAAGCACTTTAGTGCAATGCCTTTTTCCCCCTTATTGCTGACTTTCCTCAAGTGGGGGAAGGAAGAATAGAGATAATTGAATCTTTAATAGCTAATGTCCCATTTTTTAATTCAACTGCTTTCCCAATACACCTGTATTAGAGCTATGAGATAGTACTGAAATGATTTTACTTCCTGTCCCTTTGACAGTCTAGGGGAGGTTGTCAGAATAAGAAATGAGATGGTTTGTATGAATAGAGAAATGAGGGTTGTGGGGATAAGGAATCTGGCTACTGAACAATCTACAGACAGAATAATTTACCCCTTGATCATCAAAAATTGTTACTGATTCCTAAGCTTTTATCATAATTATTAAAAAGCTCTAATTATTGATATTTGTGTATCTTAGTGGTATGCTTAGCAGGTATTCTGCTAAACATTTTATATATACTATTTATTCCTCACAATAATCCTGGGTGGTATTTTTCCCCTTATTTCATAGAAGCAAAAACTCAGGTTCTGAGTGGTTGAATAAGAGGTCCAAGGTTACAGCTGGTAAAGGACAGTGCTGGGATTTAAAACTAGGAGATAATTTCACTCCAAAGGTGGAACTTCTAGCTGTATGGCTTACTGCTTCCATAATGTGGAAGTCCCTTATCTGCAATTGCTGCACTGACTCTGTAGTCAGAACAATGGTGTGTGTGTGTGTGTGTGTGTGTGTGTGTGTGTGTGTGTGGTGGGACAGGGTTTGTGGGGGAGTCTCCTGAAATAGCCCTTAAGAGAACAGCTTGCTGCATGTGCTTAAAACAAAACAGCTTCACCAATCAAGCCTCAGGCTTCTATCAAATATTCCATCTTCCCAAACTCCCCCTTCATGGAAATCTTTGGCTTTTCCAGTACAACTCAGGGAAGAGGATTTGACATCTTCAAGGATGACATCAAAAAATAAAGGAATAACAAACAATAAACATTGCACAACTATGCTAATTCATGCCCCAAAGGGAAGACAACAGGAAAAACCTAGAGTTTGCCAAATGGAAAAACAACTAAGCTGGTAGAGACAGAAATGTTAATTCAGACTTCAAGATGATAAAAGACTTGTTATAAACAATGGGGATTGGAAAAAAATGTTGTACTCAGCCAAATCCCTCAGATATATGTAAGCAACTAACTCCCACTGAGATAGATGGACGCCTCAGTTCCTTCATTTTAATGAAGACTGTTAGACTTCGCATGTTCACAGGCTCTCTGTGTTCAAGTCCTTTTCTGGTTGGTACTGATGAAGCAATAAAAACAGTCAAATGCTTACACTGCAGTCAGGGCAAGAAGTAGGCTCAAAATGGAAAACGCATGGCTCAGTTTGCCCTGGTTCATTACATCCTGCTTAGCCCGGAGGTAGGGGAGTATGGGCGCCTACGTAGAATAGCTGACCTTATTTTTGAATTCATGATAGGCCGTTATTATTATATGTTTGTTCAATATTGTTATCTTAGGAGCAATCTTCCCTAAATTGCTACCTTCTACATCTGATATTATTTAGAACAATGTACAATTAGCCGCATTTTTGCATGAAGAACTTTTCTTCAAAGCAAACATGATAAACTTTGGTAGTATCGTATTCCTACAAACAATGCTTGATTGAGGCAGCTTAATTTAGTAATTTATTTATCAGCTTAAATGATCCCAGTCGTCTTCGCACATGTCAACATCCATTTGTTTTTGTGCATATATTGGGGTCAAAATCAGCCTCTCATTCATAGGAATATTTATCTATACCCACAGATGCATCTGAGTCTGCATTTGATATCGCCTCATGCTAATCCATAAGGAAAATTTTCCTCTCTAATTAAATTGCTTTTATATTCTTACTGGGAGATATGTTAATTTGTATTGTTCCCATGTAATTCCGTTTGTTTATTTTTGCCTCTCCAACCAGATTTTGAACTCTTAAGAGTAGAGAACAAGGTTTCTATTTCTTTCATAACCTTGTTCCTTTCCCCTAGCCAATTACCAATAGATGCTTTTTAAACCTTGCACCCTGAGGAAGTAGATATTAAATAAATATTTGCTGGATGACTTTGTAGATTTGTGTATTCAGACAGACAGGGAAATACCCTTAGAGAGAGAGCCTAGTTCCAAGTATGTGAAGTTTTAAAAACCAATAAAAATGAAAAAGCGGTTTGAAGCTTTGAAGGACTTGGATTGCCAAGCAAGGTTCCTCTGGCAGTTCCTCAGGCTTGATCACCACCTCCCCTGAGAGATGTAGTCATCAGATGAAGCAAAGTTAGCAGCATGTGTAGAGGTGGGACATACACTGGTGAGTCCATAAAATAGGTGTTTCCCTGTGACTTTCTCCTCAAAGCATCTCATGGTTTCACTTCTGATATTTCATTTATGCCTATTTCCCATTTCTTCCTCCATTACTTTTTTACCACCATCTTTCCCACTATCATGTTACCATATTACTGTAAATCTGTTTCAAGGGTGTCATTTTGTAGAATGTGCCTTAGGGAGAAAGTACTTTTCCCTAGCCCAACCTTAGTCTCCCTACAGTTTTGTCTTTCCCCTGGAATTATGAAAAGTGCACTTAGAATGTATAGGCCACATATCTCCCACTTCTTGTCAAAGTAACCCATGTTATCCCCCCAACCCCTTCCTGTTCTTAAGTGACTTCTGGGCTGGCCCATTGGAAACTAGTAGAGAAAAAAAAATCATGGGTACCGCGAGCCTTTGCTGATTGATTATTTCATACTTGTGAAACAATTTTCTGTACCAATTATGTTTTTGCAGATGACAGAAGCCATTTAGTCTAATGACCATAATAATTAATTTTCATTATGAAGCAGATTGGTTAATGATGCTAAAGCCTAGATTTCATTATGGAATTAAAACACAAAACTTGCTCACACTCCCAGAACGTAACTTTCAAGTTTGTTAAATCAGGGAGTAAATGCAATCATTGCTTTTCTTATAGGGTCAACTGAGGCAAAGTTAGGATGAAAGTGTAAAGGGCTGTAGCAGAGATTTTTTTGCTTCGCTTTTTGCATTGTGAAATCAGCTGTGCGTCTCAAAAAGGAGTCCTTGACCAGCAGCAGCTGCATCACTGGGCAACTTGTTAGAAATGCAAATTCGTAGACGTGGCCCTAGCTCTAGACTGCTGAACCTGGAGACTCTGGGGGTGGGGCCCAACCATCTGCATTTTCATAAGCCTTTCAGATGGTTTTGAAGCAGGCTAAAGTTTGAGAAACACTGGTTTGGAGAACATAGGAATAAACAGGCTTCCTTGTCATTTTTAGTGTTCCTTCCTTAAAGTGTTGGGGACTATAGGTCTCTCCAGTATACGAAACTCAACAACAACAACAAAAAATCCAAGAGCAATATTTGATATACTAGTGTTTATTGCCTACCATTTGGAATGTTAGACAAACATTCCAAAAGCTGGGATTCAGACAGAGATCTGTAATTTGAGGTCAAGGCACTCTTCTAACCACTATACCATCTAGTGGGTGGAATTCACTAGGTCCAAGATCCCAGTGAAATTGTAGGCAATTTTAAATGTATTTATTCACTTTTTAAACAATTATTAGCAGAGCAGCACTTTGTTTGGATCAAGATCTGTTCTAGGTGCTAGGGGTTTTAGTAATAATCAAAAAGGCAGAATCTTTGCTAATATTCTGGAGTGGAGAGGCAAGCTGCAAACGAATAAACAAACCTATAATGCCACGTGGCATGACATGCCATGAAGATAAATGAGAGGTGATAAGGGGAGAGAGAATGACGGCATGAGGGACTGCTATTTGAGATAGTTGAGCAGAGAAGTTCTCCAAGATGAGCGGACATTTCAGCAGTGTAGGAGAAAGGCAAGCAGATATCTGGGGAGAACATTTTAGGCAAAGTAAACAGAAAATGGTATGCAACTGGTAGGTTTATAATCCACCTTTCAAGGAAAGTACAAAATTTGGCTCAGGTCATGAAGCCTAAATATACTTGGCTGATTCCCTTATGCTGTATTCTCTCCCACTATATCTTTTCAGTGGATAGTTACCCGAAAAAAACCTGTGTTACTATATGCTTGATGGTAAGACCTGTGGTTGACATTTGATGGTTTGATGGTGTATTATGCCCCAGGCTGGGGCTTTTGTTTGAACTGACCAGCTGCAGTGGTTCTTTTGGTCATATGGCTGACTCCATCACTTCCAATGAAGGTCATGGTGATATAACTCTTGGTGCTGTTCAGAGAGGGATGGGGGAAGAGACAGAGCTTCTCTGTTGTAGCTGTCATTCTTGGTGACATAATTTTTGAACTGACATTGATTGACCATTTGCTATGTTTTAAGCACTGAGATAAGTGAATTACCCAGATTGCATTCTTTTAAAACTCATTTTTGTTTTTGGTGTTGATTGGGACATACTAGTATGTGAGTTCCACAAGGGCAGCATTTTATCTTTCTTTTCACTGAATTTTCCTGGAGCACTGCTTGTTCATAGTAGGTACATAATAAATATTTGTTCAATGTAAGGATGAAGGAATTTCTGTAAGTCACAAGGCAACATGGAGACTTGAATCCAATCTATGTAATTCCAAAGCTTTAACTAATTTGTTACACTGTGAGTTAGCCTGGAATGGAATGATGAGGAAAAGATGGAATTATGAGGGTTGAACATAAGAAAAGCAGCAGTGTGGAAGAAGCCACTCATCTGGGGCACCTGGGTGGCTCATTCAGTTGAGTGAATGGCTCAGGTCATGATCTCATGGTTCGTGAGTTCAAGCCCCACGTTGGGCTTGCCGCTCTCAGCACGGAGCCCACTTCAGATCCTCTGTCTCCCTTGCTCTGCCCCTCCCCTGCTTGCACTCTCTCAAAAATTAAAAATTAAAAACAACAGAAAAAAAGAAGCAACTCATCTGAAGCTATTAATTAAGCAAAAATAGTGGGTCTCCACTCCATGACTGAACTTGTCTTAGACTTTCTTGAGGCTAACAGAAGGCTGTAACAATGCCAGTTCTCTGCCCTCTAAAAGAGCAGACTGGCAAGACTAACTCTCATGGAATAATTAGTCAGCAATACGATAAATTAAGTGGGATGGCATCTCATTTCATACTGTCCACTCTAGAGCTTGTCATCCTTGGAATCACAAACATGAAACTTGTAAATTACAGCATTATGTTAGAAACTGAAATTATATCAATATGAGAATGACCCTCATGCTAGTTTTAATTAGTTTCAGTTAATCCAAATTACCAACATTTCTAATTTGCTGAAGCATAGTGTTCAAATGCAGTGTAATGCTTTGAATGGGTAGGAGGGTTCTCCTCTCTTCTCCTTTCCTCTCTCCACCCTCCCTCCTCTTCCTTTCTCTCTTCCTCCTTCTCTTTCTGTTTGCTTTCTTTCCTTTTCATCTCCTTCCCTCCCCTTCCTCCTCCTTTCCTTCTCTCCCCCTCTTCCTCATCCTTCTTTCTTAGATTTATTTTTCCATTTCCAAGTTTGTGATTATAACCTTGTAACTTTTATGTGGATTATGAAGACGTAATGATACCCACTTTACACATGAGAAAACTAAGTCATTGCAGACATTATGTAATTTGTGAATTTTGGGGTGAAAATGGAAAAGAAAAAGCATTTCATAACTTCAACTACCTTGTGCTTTTTGATATGTCCACAGATCCCAAAGCAAAATTTCAGGTTCAACCATGGGCACTGGTATACAGTGTATAATGAATAATGATACATTTATTAAAGGTAAATGAATATGAAGGGTAGCTTGAAAGCCCTTTCTGACTTATTATTTTAACTTGAGTAGTTCACATCACTTTTCATCTATATTATATGAATAATAATGGATCCTCCTATATCAGGGATGTAAAACCCTTTTATAAAGAGAGAATTATATTTTAAATACTTGTTTTCTGTGGGATTAGATGGCCTTGGATTTGACCAAACATCGAGAAGTCCTGTCTTTGGGTATCATTTCTTGCCTACACTTGAGTAAGAGTTATTAGGTTGGTTCTGTTTTTTTTGCCAGTAGGTGGTACTAGCAATTTGTATAGTGTTCGTGAACCTGTCCTCATAGGGGAAAAAAAGGCACGCTTGGGTTTTTTGAGGAGATAAACTCTTCAGACTCTGTGGTCAATGAGGAGCCTTCAGCTGGAAGCATTTCCTTAGGCTCTATGGTCTACCTACCAGGGATACAATCTCTAAATGGTTAAAATGTAATTATTTGAAGAGTTTTAGTTTTACAAAAGAAGAAATAAAAAATAAACAGTAGGGAGCTGACATCATATTCCCCCCCCCCCCCCCCCCCGCCCAAGTAATTGGATTACCAATGACTTCTGATCATATGATAGCCAGTGCTAACTCATTTTCTGGGGAGCATGCTATTAGATCAGATGGTAACTTTTTGCAAAAGATGTTCTAATAATGAAGCTGTGTTTGCAAGACATTCAGCAGAACAGGTTTATTGCTTCTCATATCATAATGGTTGTCATTGTCTTGATTCTAATAATGCTAAAGTATTTTAGAAGCAGGTAGTTCTTGTTGGAGATAATGTCCCTGTATAGTTTTTTTGGGGAAAAAAGCCCAGTTAAACAGCTGAGATACCCAAAATGGACCATTTAAGGTTCAGAGTACTTTCCAAATGTGTTTTAATATGAAGCATATGAGAGAACCTTGTTAATTTATAGGAAGGTGGTTGCAACACTAAGTCCAATTAAAATGAATGGTAACATTAATGTGAAGGGGAGCTAGTGTCATCACCATCTCTTATTTTCCTCAACTGCCACCCTCCACAAAACAATAAGAAATGAAACATGACCACAGACAATCCTACTGTTACTTAGTTTGTAGACAGGATGGGACAAAGTGGTGGAATTCCGAGCTGAGGACCTCACTGTAGTTCTCAACTCTTGCAGCCTGGAGGACCGAGTTGGACGGGAGCCTTTGGCCATGAAAACTGTCCTCAAGTCTATTTCAATGACTGTATATAAAACCCCAAGTGAGATAGGAATGCATAGAACTGCTGGAGTTTTCATTAGTTACTCTTTAAACCCAGCTGTATTTTGCCTTTTTCTTCTTCATGCATTAATAGAGTTAAGGATTATTTGCTTAGTGCTTGTAAAATTTTCAGTTTTGGTCCAGACTAGGATAATACTCCTCTTTTGGGTTTTCTCCTGCTGGTGGGTGGGCAGGCAAGGGGCATCCTTATTTGCCTATCTGGCAGCACTATTGTGAGTTATATTTATTGACTGGAAACTTGGCAAGACTAATATTTTTTCTCAGTAATAAGACACTACCCTCAATTTTTACTTACAAGATTCCACGGCAACCAGGTGGAACATACATCATTAGCTTACTGAATAATGAATATATTTTAAACCATGACTTAAAGCTGTTCATTTATAGTGTATTAAACCAAAGAAAAGTTTTAATGCAAGCCCAGTTTTATGCAGTAGAATTAACTAAACCAAAATGAGTCTTCTTTTTTTTTTCTTCTTTGGTCAACTTTATTGAAACTCATTCAACTTTCCAAGAACTAAAAATTAGCTTCCTGTCTTGACTGTTTGGAATTACTTACTGTCATCTGTTTCAGACGTTAAAGGATGTGATTTAATATCAGCAATAAGGCCTCTTTTCCTCATTTGGCAGGTGTTAATTATTTAAACACTACTCATTTTAATTTGTTTCCAACACTCTTTTGAGTGATTTGCTTTACAGGTTTCATTATGTGCATTTCTTGAAAAAAAAAAATCAAAAGGAAGACAAGTTGAAGCCCTGGAACCGCATTGGCATAATCTATGTATTGATAGGTGGGGCAAGGCAAGGTTGTATTTCATGTATTATGATCTTCATGATCTCTGCTGATGGAATATAATATACAATACATCATTTTTATCTTCTTTGTAATAAAAAGTTGCTCTAGACACAAAGCCTCGGGTCCCTGCATGCTAATGAACTTGACTGACTGACTGGAGAAAGCCTTTGCATTTCCTGATCTGTCAATTAGGAATGAGCCAGGCAACTAGAATAATTGAAAATAGAGGACAGACATTTTCCCCAATGAAACCATTCCTTTCTTGAATTTGGGGTATCATCCTTTTTGTCAATTCTTGCTGCTTTGTTCCCTCCAGCTAAACTGGCTTCTGCTCCGTGATGAGTCTTGTTTATAAAAAGCTGTGGGCTTGCGTTTCCCCCAGGTTAGGTGCTTGTCAGAGCCTCCTCTGCTCAGATGGTATGGCCCTGTGTGTGCTCATATGGAAAATCAGCTTTGCACTGGACAGAAATGCTGGTGTCACTTAAGTCAGGCACTAGCCTGAGTGCTTGATAGAAAACTTTTTCAGAAGACTAACATCTAAATTTGAAAAGCAGAGGGATACGGACAAAAGAGAAAGCTTTCACAATCCCTCTGGGAGAGGAGAAACTGACAACCCCATTTTTTTTTTCAGTAGTACACAGCAAAGTAATTTCATCTCAGTGTGAAATGGAAAAGGTGGGTGTTTGTTTAGATTGAGGCCATTTGGTAATGATTTTAACACTCATTGGAATCTCTTAGCCAAAGTATTCCAGGGACAAAGTCTGTAATGAACACTTACCCTCCCAATTAAAGTTTCAGTCCCAATGAAAATGTTACCTGATATTCTCCTTCTCCTATTTTAAGTTTTTCAGTCTTTGCTCTGTTTTTGCCTTCATGATTGGTGGCCTCCTCGCTCATCCTTTTTCCAGTGAAATTATTCTTCCTTTGGCAGCCAGCAACAGAGCCAAACAGGCTGATCTTCCAGCTTGAGAATCAGGTTCATCAAACTCACTGGCCTTTTAGATCTGAGGGCTGGATGAATGGACTGAACTTCTGGGTGAAACAGCTTTATTTCCTCCACTGAGTGGAGGAGGGAGTCATTAAGTCTTTATACATAAAATGTTAATAAACGAAAGCCTTAAGTATTTCAAACATGACTCAGTTATCTAAGTTAGCTGTTATTCAGTTTGCTGTTTTCCAAATCTCCGAGGCCACTTTCGGTTTGGGGCTAGAGGGATGCCTGTGGTTGAAGTGGTGGCAAAAGTATGTAATGTGAAATGCACTTTGTAATGAAGAGCACAATAGCCTTGCTTGTCATTCTTCTCCATGTGTCGACAGAGCCTGCGAAGATAACATGTGTGGCTTCGTTGGAAATCATCACAAGAATGGGCGGAGGGCTCATGTAGATGAAAAATAGATGAGAACTAAGACCTTTGAAAACATTTCAGCGTTTCTTCTTCTGTTCATTCATTTGTTCAACAAATGTTAACTGAATGTATATTCTGTATTACAGGGGAAATTCAATGTTTCAACAATCCAGTGGATCGGACAAAACTGTGAACAGAGAATATTAATCAGTGTGTCACATGAACCAAATAGCAGTGTTCTAGATGAGCTGAGAGCAGAGAGACGCCTACATCCTGGGGAGTTTAGGAAGGCTTCCCAGAGGAGGTAGTATTTGAGTTGGGTGTTGAAATAGTGAGTAGGTGTTCATCACGTAGAAAGGGGGATGGGTTGGGGAAGCAGGTGGTAGAGGGTATTCCAGGCAGAGAGGAGTAAGGGAGTATGGGATAGCACTGGTGCACATGTCAGAGAACACTCAGGATTTGGAGACATGTCAGGATGGGCTCACACTGTGCAGGGCCACGCTAGGAAGTTTAATCTCTTTGGCAAAAGCAAGTGATCCTCTAAAAGGCTTTAAGCTGGGAAGGGTCAGCGTTACAGTTACGTTTTAGATGATCACTCTGATGACTGAAAGGCAGACATTTTCAGCAAGGGAAGGAGAATGAAATTGGAAGACGACTGAGGAGAATTGAAAGAAACACAGGTGAGGGGTAGGTTCTGAGCTAAGCTAAGCACTCACAGAGGGTATTATGTAGAAAACTGGAAGAGTCTAAACCTCATCCTACTTGTGAGCTAACAAGTTAGTCTGCCACAGTTGAACATACAAATACTGGCAGAAGACATAAACCTTGAAGTTAGAGACAGATGCTTTGTTACCTACAGCAAAAACAGCAGCTAGAACAGCAAGCAGTGTCAGTCCCTGTGCCCCAGTCCTCACAGGGTGACTCCATAAGGGTAGGGTGTTACCTATGTGTGTAAATGGGGTGTACCCCAGGAGAAGACCCCAAATTTTAGTACCCTCTGATCTTTTACAGGATCACTAGCATAGCTTCCCATCTTTCCTCCAGAGAGAGAGATTATTTATTACCTGGCATGTAAGCCAGTCTCTTCTGTGTGAAAGGGGCAAGCCATCTCTAGGTTTATAACCCTGGGATGTAAATAAATGTCTCTGAAAAGATGCATCTCTAAATCTCTCCAGAGGGATATACTGTCTCGAGCTTTCTAAGCTGTCTGCTATTTAAACATGTTCTTTGCTCAGAAGGCCCATTGTGTGAACATGGGAAATTCATGGAGGTTCATTATCAGTGCAGAGATGGAGAGGAAGGGCTAAATAAATAAAATTTGTGAAGGAGAATTGTCAAAGAACTATATAAAACAAAACCCTGGAAGCTGATTAGATGGGGCGGAGGTTGGGGAAGGAGGCTGAAGGAGGCCTCAGGTGTGACCAAAGTTTCTGATTTGGTAGATTTGATGGTAGGTGGGTAGTAAGAGAAGGGGAGCCTTTTTTTTTTTGGTGATGGAATGGGGGTGCAGATGCAAGGCACGAGTTAACAGGTTAGAGGTTGGTTTGCATAAATCGACTATACCTGAAGATATTTGGGGTTCTTCGAGAAGTGGCTAATTTTTTGTGTGTCATTAGTGGTTGCACAAATAATAGGGAAGAAAAATACAAACAGTAAGCAAAGAAAGCCAGAATTCCACATCTCATGTGGACTTAGATTTGTTAGTTTGTTTTGTTTTTGGAGAGTGGCAGTGGCATCCTATTAGACAAAAAAGAAGTAAGAGCTATGTATTACTTAACCCTCATTTTGGGAAATGGGCTTCAAGGGGAACTTGAACTTGCCTAGAGTAGAGCTCCAAAAATACTTTCCATCTTCCAAATTGCCACCGAGCAATTACTCCTACAAAGCAGACCCGTGACAGGCTCTGGACATGTGAGAAGTAAAATGGCATAGAGGGGGAAGTGCCCAGCTCTTTAAGATCTTCTAATGAGCTGCTGTGATGGCAGAGACTGGGAATCCTGGAATGCATTTTTCATTTTTATGGGAATAGCAAGGTGTGGTGGAAAGGACATTGGACCGGGAGTTGGAAGGTCAGGGTAGCTGCATCATTGACTAGTCATAGAAGCCTGAGGGATTGCTAGGCTACCTGAGCCCTCCATTCATCTTTTAAGTCGGGAGAAGACTGCTGTTCATCAGTGCTTTGATCATCAAGTGAAGAATATTTCATAAACTGTGATGATCTTGCAGGGATAAATTGTTGCATGCCTTTGCCTTTGAATCTGAATTCTACAAACATTCAGTGAAGGTGCTTAATACATATTAGGATTTGAAGCAAAAGATGTTATTGCTGGTTTTTTTCTCCTTTTCTTTCTCTGTCTATGAGACCACTGTCTTTTCCTTTTCCATAGCTTGTGGGATGGGTAACCATCTGTAGCTTTTTATGTGTGTATGTGCCTTCTTTGATTATGTACAGAGCATTCTACAAAGTTTGTACCTAAATCAATATAAGGCAAATAGAAACTTGCATTGTAAATAGATAAGAAAGTATCTTGTCATCCCTTCACTGGGCTTAAAACATGAGAGCTTTTTGGGGAAAAAAATTAGTGTTTTTTTTTTTCTTCTGATTGAGGTTTATTTTTAGTGGAAGCTTTCTTTTTCCTTGGCATCTATGGTATTTAAAATACAATTTTATTACCCATGGTATCAAATAACTGTATATTATCCAATGTGCAGAAGGTACTGTGTCTGGATTGTTATGAAAATGTCAATTATGATTGCATCACTTTAGGGCTGGACATTTAATCTGAGAAAATAAACTAAGCATGTACGCATGTTCTGCATTTCAGGGCTTGGGTTCTAACTTCTTTTCTGGTGTATAACTACTGGCTGCTGAATACACGAGACTCTACTTGATTCTAATGTAATATATGAAACCCTTGTTACAACTTGTCTTCAAAAGTTCACATGCTTTTCCTCTTTAGTCAGTTTAAAACATTACAAGCTACACTTTATCTTTAATTATTGCTCTTTTATATACTAATTGCGCAGGCCAAGCTGGGTGAGTTTAGAATTTTGGTACTGCTTGGCCTTCTGAATCCATGCATTTTATTTCAGGCTTAAGCACCTAATTAAGGTGGGACACTGAAGAGAGTCCAGTTTGGCTTCCCAGGTACAAGAAACGAGATGTAAGATTGCTCCATTCCGATGTCTGGCGAGTCCAAGAAGAGTGAGGGAAAGGTTGAGGAGAGGAGAAAGATTACTTTTCAGAGAAGTATGGGGACACATAATATTAGCGTTACAAGGGATCTAAGTGACCCTTTAATCCAGAGGGACAAAGAAGTGAATTAACTGGACTTGTGAAAGCAGTTTGTTTATTGGGACAAAGTTGGGCAAGAATCCTGTTCCCAGTTGAATCTTGAACCATCTCTGCTCCTCAGGTCGTGCTTCTCCTACCTGAAGTTTGAGAAAGAGGTCCGAAGAGAGAAGAGCCAAGGGGCAGGAGAAATGTCGACTTAGGGGAGAGGTGTTAATGGAATTTAGCTCAGATTTCATTTCATGGAAAAGAGATCAGTCAGTGTTATGAGCTACTAAATGTGACTAGATTGCTTAAGAGCTCGCGAAGATTTACAAACTCCTCGGGTTATTTCCTCTGAATTGCAGTAGGTTTTTATACAGTCCTTCCAGTTTAAGGCACATTGGGTTGAATAACAGATCGGTTATTTTGAACTGTTTTGTTTCACACCTGTTAAGAGCTAATAAATTGCAGTTCTTTTCTTTGCAAAACATTATCCAAATAATTTAGATGTTGCCCTGCCTTGGACATTACCAACAAATTCTTTGCACTTGGGACTTAAAACAGCAACTTGACTAGTCGCTAGAGTTGGGAGAATAATCACCCCAGTTCAGAACACCTGGAATCCTCATCAGTTCTTGGGAAACACTGCCACCATTGTCCTTTGGGTGATGTGAGCTAATTGTAGCATTACTGTGCAATAGCCCTTTATTTGGGACTAATAAAACCATAACCTCATTGGAAAGTATGGTGCTTACCCATTGGACTCTTGTATACGCTCAGTAATGTCTGCATTAAAAAAAGAAGAGAAATAGAACCCCTCTTCTGCTAATAGAAGAAAACATATCTATTTATACTTAAGGGCACTAGCTAGAATATTTCTTGAGCAAGATTATGCAGTGTGTGTGTGTGTGTGTGTGTGTGTGTGTGTGTGTGTGTGTGTGTTTGTGGATAGGGGTGAGTAGGCATGTAGTTCTGTCAAGATAAACAAAGCCCGGAGGGCCTGGAACCTGGAAGGGTGGTGGTGCCGATGTGCATGGGGTAGTGTGTTTGGTTGTAGTGAGGACAGCTTGTCTCCTCATTTCAACATATTAGGCAGGAGACAGCACAGCTGAGTTTCCCCAAATGGCTAGTGCTATAGCCTATCTTTTTCAATGTCACTGGATTGATCGATCATTAAGATGTCTCATGTTTTTAAAAAGAGACAGCTTACTGACAAGCAGAATGGGCATTTAAAAAAATCTTAACAGGGAAAGAAGCCAGACAGACTGAAAGAAAACTATTTAAAGTATTGTTTTGGAAAACATTACTACCTTTGGCTAATCTTTTAATTCTGATAAGTCACCAACGATTACGTTGGTGGGCAAGTCTCATTTCCTTGATAAAGCCTCCCCTGACCCCATGATGGGATCTCTTTTGCCTCTGCTGTCCAGTGGCATCTATTGTCTGTATCACTCATTTGCCAGTGAATCTCGTCTTGTTTTGATCTGACTTTTGCTCATCATTTAAACCTTTTGCTTCAGTTTGACTTTGTCTTTGCTGGTTAGAAACTCAAGATTAGTTGGAGATAAGACCATTCTCTTATGTGTCTTGTTTTTTCTTAGTGTTGCATGGCCAACATAGGGTGTGTGCTAAAAAATGTATCTGTTGACTTGATTTACTATAGAGTAACTTCAGTAGAGTAAGAAGCAATTTTACTCTTTTCTGAAGCAGTAAACAGCCATTATTTTGTTATTGTAAGGTTGCCTAAGGCCAGGTTTTCAGACTAAAAGTGAGTGTGAGCCATCTATCAAGGAAATAGAATTATTTAGCACAATAAAAATTTTGGTGTACATTTGGCCTAGAAGGAAATTTTTCGTCTCTCTATATGGCCCAAATTCTTCAAATAAGGACATATTCCTTATTCTTTGTGTTTATGTTCCTGGTTATCAGGGAAATCCAAGTCTAATCTAAAAAGGGGGGTAAATGTACTCTAAATGTAGACTAATGGTGAGTGAAATGCCAGGATGATTTTGAGAGTGTTTCTTAGAAAAATATCAGTAAACATTCCAACTTGAGTCCAGGGTTGCAAGGCTTAGATCTGGGGGTGAAGTCTCACACTCAGCTCTGTAAATGATTAAGATTACAGGTTGCTACAAGCATCAACATCCTGCGTGCAGAAATGTTTCTGCTCACAAGGTTTACTACAGTGTGGAAAGTGCCATCCAGTGCCTCTCATGACCCTGGGAAGTTTCAGGAATTCTTAATCAGTTGATTTCATGTTTTCAGGCTAATTCCATTTCCTATTCTGAAGACTGAAAGAAAAACATCAGTGCTTAAAAAAACAGTTTAGGATTCTTGCTTTTATCTTGAAGAATGTGATTATTAATGGCTATTTTAGAAGTGCTTTTAAATTTGGAGGCATCTTCCCCCCTCCTTATTCATGAATCCTGAAGCTGCAACCAGTAAGCCGTCTCCCCTTTCTTCTACTCTTCCTTCTTGCTATTTCAGACCCTCAGGCAAGCTTTTCATCCTCCTCCTGTATGCCACAAAATAGAGGAGCTAGTTGGAGGCCTGCAGCTTTTTGTGTGTGTCAAAGGAAGGGATCCAGACCTCTTTAATGTAACAGCACCCATTGGTCAATCCATCTCACTCCTTTCCATAACCATCAGCCCTCCCCCCAAAGTCCCTTGGCACCCTTTGCCTTGAAGCCAAGGCCCAAGGAGATCAGACAGCCTCTCTTGCCTTGCCAAGCATCACTCAGCCTCAGCTGAAGTAATGTTTACATATATGATCATTCCATGCCATTTAAAATATGTAATGGATACTGTGAAAACAATAGGCATATTCAAGCTTCAGTGCTGTGCACAAATGAGAGAAATATTCCAATACTCATATCAGAGCCTAATAGGTATAATTTTGCTCATGATAGAGTAATGTGCAGCAGCTTTCCCCAGACTGCTGGGTAAAACAAAGAAGTGGTTGTCAACCTTTTCAGAATCAGATGTTAATGATATTTCGTGTCTTTGTTGAGTCTGTGGAAAGCAGCTACTGCACCTAGAAGGGAAATGACTTCCATACCAACCGCCCTCAGCCAAAGTCATTCGGACTGGGAAAGCTGGACCGAGGCCATATTTACATTTTGGAGAGAGGTGTGAAAGAAGATTTCAAGACAGAATGGACTGAGCTGCCTCCCACTTGCCTTACCCTATGTTCAGTCTTATCTATGCTATGAGGGGTCTTATTATTTCCAACATATATAAGGGGAAAATGTAATGTAAACAAAGGGCCGACGTGTTTTGGCAAAGGAGGGAAGTGTTTTCTGCATTTCGTGTATTTTTGGAAACCTCTGAAATCCCAAAGTCATACATCTTCCAAGGTTAAGAGGGGGGTTTATTCCAGCATCGCCTATGCTCAGCAGCATGGGGGGCAGGGACTTTGCTGCATCTTTTGTAGCAAGCAGCTAACTCTTCGGTTTTCTTCTCAAGCTGGTTAAGAGCTGCAGCCATCAAATAGTTTGCTTTCCGCATCTTCCTCAACCCTCCTTTTATACATTACATTGTGTCTTCACTTCAACAAAATTCTATTTCCATTTGTTTTAAGAAAAGGTCTGAATTCTAATTCAAGTCCTCCCAAAGAGTAGGGCCCCTTAGCACTATGTTGATGAAGCTGCTGGGAATTAGGCCACTGTTTTGACCAGATACATGTAATTTTGATCCTAAATCTTTTTGACCAGATACATATAATTTAAACGTAAATCTTTAGACACTGTACAACTAACACTCTTCTCACAGGTACAGAGATGAGGGTTGGATGGATCCACACCATTCTTAGGGAAACACAAAGTCAACTAGGATTGTAAAAAGCAGAAGCTATACCACAGTCACACTTAATATTATACTTTGATTGAAATCCCATTTTCAGAATGATTGTAGTATGTCTTTAAATAAAGACCTTCCCAGAGTTGTACAAATGAAAATCAGGGGATATTTCTCTTGTCATGCGTGCTCACTTACGAAGTCTATGTCAACTCATCTCTGTAACTGTGAAAATTTTATTTTATAATTAAATTAGAGGCAACATGTCTGCCAATATGGAACCTCTTGTGTTTATACATGTACTCATGTAAGAGTCCCACAGAAGTTCTGAAATACTTTATAGACGTAATTGTGATTGTATGATGTGTTGATTAAGACATTTTCCAGATTTGATCAATTACAGGGACTTTGGCACAACTAATTCAATCATTTCAGTTATTTTGAAGTCTGTTTCTGATTGCCATAGCTTAGTGTCTTGCTGTTCAAAGTATTGTTTGTGGACCAGATTGGCAGCATTTGAAACTTGCACAAATGTGGAATCTTGGGCTCCAAATAAGACTTACTGGATCAAGTGCCGGGGCTTCTGGTCTGCCAGTGATACTTGAATAGTAAGGACCTGGTAGATTCTAAGTTAGGTGTTCAGGTCATTTTGAAGTTTACAGAGCTTTGGAAGTATGCATGCCTTTTTTTTTGTCGTCAGGAGGGAATTATTTTATCTATGATTGAATAACGTAGTAACATCCTTTAAGTTATGTGGTTTCCCACAGAACCTGCTTTAGGGGCATCTGGGGGACGCAGTCGGTTAAGTGTCCAACTGGCTCAGGTCTTGATTTCGTGGTTCATGGGTTCAAGCCTAGCTTTGGGCTCTGTGCTGACAGCTCAGAGCATGGAGCCTGCTTCGGATTCTATGTCTCCCTCGTTCTCTGCCCCTCCCCCGCTCATGCTCTGTCTCCCTCTGTCTCTCAAAAATGAATAAAAATGTTAAAAAAATCCAAAGAACCTTTTTTTATTTTTTTAATGTTTATTTATTTTGAGAGAGAGAGTGAGAGAGCGAGCACATGTGCAGGCATGCACAAGTGGGGTGGAGGCAGGGAGAGAGGGAGAGAGGGAGAGAGAATCCCAAGCAGGCTCATGCCATCAGCGTGGAGCCCTACACAGGGCTCCATCCCATGAGCAGTGAGATTATGACCTGAGCAGATACCAAGAGTCACATGCTTACTGACTGAACCATCCAGGTGCCCCAGAACATGCTTTATTTTTTAGAAGTATGCTTTTGGCAGAATCTGACTAATTAATTTATTAATTTATGAATTCCTAAGGGTGACTTTTGGATAGAATATGCAAATAGTTGTATATTTACAATCAAGTATCTCAATCATGTAGATGAAATACTTAAGTATCATTGGAAATCTAAAATAATTTAAAAACAATAATAATAGTAATAGGTAATATTCATACAGCAGTATGTGCTAGGCTCTCTTCTAAGCACTTTACATATGTGAACTCATTGTACCTTCTTGACAATCCTATGAGATGTCTTATGATAATGGCCACTTTACAGATGAGGAAACTGAGACATAGAGAAATAGTGACTTGCCCAAGTTCACATAGCTAAAAAGTGGAGGAGTTGGGATTGGTTTGATTGCCTTTTACAAATACTAGATGGTGATTAAGCAAAGAATTCCAGGTTGGATGTTTTTTTGTTTTAGAGCCCAGTACATTCTCTTGTTTTACATATGAAGGAAGTGAGGGGCAAAAAAGCCATGGGGCTTTCATTACATTACAGATAAATATATGGCAATTGGCATATCTTAGCCCCCTTGTAGCTTACACATTAGGACTTCATAATCTCCCTGGCAGATAGGCAGATATTCTGGTGTCAAACCAATGATGACATTTTGCTTTACTACTTCAAGGAAAGAGGCCGACATAAGTACAGATGATAGTGCCCATAAATTGGTCGCTTCTTATGTGGCAGAATTGTGCTTTCTCCTTTTTATGCATCTACTAAACCCTGTCCAGATGTGTACTGTTGCACCAATTACTCTGATTTGCATTATTTGTTGACATGACTGCTCCACACTGAGGCTTGAGAGCTATGGCCATGTTTTATTCTTTATAAACCTAATATTACCATGGACTATGATGCACAGTAAGCTCTTAGTAAACCCTTGTCATGTGGACCAATGACTACTCCTTACCACTACAGATATGCTATGGAAATGGGTGTGAGGCTTGGCTGGCTCATATAGGAAAGGAAGGAACTAAGACCAAGTTGAACATGGAGAGGCAGGGAGTACAGTTTCATGGGCCATTGGTTGCTTTGGTAGTGCTTTGTGCATGTGAGAACGCAGTTCAGTGTTTTGGCCTGATTATTTCTTTCCTGTATCTCTTCATGTGCATATTTTCTGGCTTTCTATGTAAATTCTCAAAGGCAGCAACTCCTTTTCTTTACTTCTTTTGTACAGTACCTGGTTTTATACCACACACAGAGAAGAACTGGTGAATGCTTGCGGGGATAGTAATGAAATTGTTAATCTGCACCATGGAGAATTTATATTATCCTTTCCTGGGAAAATATTCTCCTTGAAGAATTTCATTTGTTTAGCTAGGTAGATGAATCTGCTGGTCAGAGTCTTGGAATAGTTAAAACATGGATGTTTTAATTTTTACTAGCCTATGGTTTTAAAATACAGTCACACTTGGGGCTCCTGGGTGGCTCCATTGGTTAAATGGCCAACTCTTGATTTCAGCTCAGGTCATGATCTCATAGTCATGGGATCAAGCCCTTTGTTGGGCTTTGTGCCGAACATGGAGCCTGCTTGGGATTCTCTCATTCTCCTTCTGCCCCTCTCCTGCACTCACTCTCTCTCTCTCTCTCAAATAAATAAACATTAAAAAAAATACTTTTAATGATCAAAGGAGCCCTTACTAGTCCAGAGAGTCCATAATCAGAGCATTTCTCAGTTATTTAGGGGAGTCCCCAAAGAATTGGCCCATATATCCCCAGAAAACCAGAAAACCAGTCAACTGTAGTTATCACTTGGCTCCTCTCCCCCCCGACCTGCCCCATTCTGACTAGTATTTATCCACAACTTCTGTCTTCCAAGCCCTTGCATGAAATGTCATGGAATTGCTACTGTAAAATGTATAAGGAAAGGTCAAGAAAAGTCATTTGAAGAAGAATGAGTCTGGTCCAATCAGATATATTTTTAAATATTAAGCTATTTTTAGATGATCCACATGTATTTAAAAGAAATAATTCAGTGAGTTCTCATGTAACCTTATCGAGTTTCTCTCAATGGTAACTTCTTGCAAAACTATAGTACATTATCACAACCAAGATATTGATATTTATATTGATACAGTCAAGGTAAAGAACATTTTTATCCCCACAAAGGTCTGTCATGTTGCTCTTTTATAGCCACATCCACTGACCTCTACTCACCAACTCCCACCCTCTCCTGAACTCCTGGCAACCATTAATCTGTTGTCTGTTTGTATATATATGTTTTCAAATTATAAATTGTATATAGTCTGTAACCTTGTGAGATTGGCCTGTTTCACTCAGTACACTTCTCAGGAGATACATAGAGGTTGTTGTGTGTATAAATACTTTATTCCTTTTTTATTGCTGTGTAGTATTCCATGATACGGACCTACTACAGTTTAACTATTCACACATTGAAGAATATCTGGGTTGTTTCTAATTTTTGGCTATTACAAATAAAGCTGCTATGAAATTTGTGTACAGGTTTTTATGTGGACGTAAGTTTCATTTCTCTGGGATAAATGCTAAGGAGTATAGTTGCTGGGTCATATTATAGTTACAGGTTTTTGTTTTTGTTTTTTAAAGAAAGTATCTTCTATAGTAGATATTTCACTATATATAGGATTCTGGGATAATGGTTCTTTTAATTCAGCAGTGGAAAATAATTTTGGTGATTTCCTTTTCATTTCCATGGTTTCTGAGGAGAAATATATTATTGTTAGCATCCCCCCATTACTGGTATGGTATTTCTCTCTCAACACATTTAAGATTTATTCTTTTTTAGTTTTCATAAATTTGACTATGATGTGCCTTGATGTGAATTTGTTGGGATTTATCCTGTTAATATTTACTAATTTCTTGAATCTGTAGATTTATGTCTTTTGCCAAATTTGGGGAAGTTTTAGTCATTATTTCTTTGAGTACTTTTTTTAGCCCCACACCCTCCTTCTCCTTTTTTTCTGGGACTCTGAGGGTGTGAATGTTAAAGCAGTTCCTTGAGACTCTGTTAATTTTTTTCATTCTATTTCCTCTCTCTTTTTTTTTTTTTTTCAGATTGGGTAATTTCTGTTGTTCTGTGTTCCAATTCAATGATTATTTCCTTTGTCTCTTCCATCCTCCCCTTGAGTTTATCTATTCAGTTTTTTTATTTTGGTTCTTGTATTTTTCAATTCTTTTTAAAAAATTTTTTTTTCAACGTTTATTTATTTTTGGGACAGAGAGAGACAGAGCATGAACGGGGGAGGGGCAGAGAGAGAGGGAGACACAGAATCGGAAACAGGCTCCAGGCTCTGAGCCACCAGCCCAGAGCCCGATGCGGGGCCCGAACTCACGGACCGCGAGATCGTGACCTGGCTGAAGTCGGACGCTTAACCGACTGCGCCACCCAGGCGCCCCGTATTTTTCAATTCTTAAACTTCTCTTTGGTTCCTTTTAAATCAGCTACGTCTTTACTGAGACTTTCTGTTTTTTATTTGTTTCAAGTGTATATTCATACTTGTGCATTGAAGCATTTTTATGATGGATGCTTTACAAAACTTTTTCAGATAATTCTAACATCCCTGTCATCTCAGTGTTGGCATCTAATGATTGTCTTTTTTTAATTTTTTTTTATTACTTTTTTAAATTCCAGTGGATACACTCCTGATTGTTGATTTGTAATCTTAGGCTGAAACCCAAGTTTCAGATACTGTGTTATGTGAGACTGAATCTTATTTAAACCTTCGATATTAACTGGCTCATTCTGACACACCCCTCCAGCAGGGGAAGGGAGAGGAGATGCCACCTCTTTCATGATATGCAAGGGTAGAGATCACGTTCCCCACTGACATTCATTAACACTTGAGCAGGGAGGGAGAGTCTTCTAGATACTACTAAAAGGAATTGAAAGTTCCAGCTCTATGCTAGAGCTCCATTAACTCCTTGTCTGGCAGGGGTAAGAGTGATTTGTTGTTGCTTGCTGCATGGTTTCCACTGATACATCTGGGGGTGCCAGTGGCCTCATTACCAGTGGGTGGTAGTGAAAGTTCTGATTCTGCTTACTCCTTCTCTGGCACCATTCCAGTGGAAAAGAGGTGGGGTGCCTTCTTACTCTCAAGTTGGAATGGAAGTCTAAATCTCTGCGAGGGCTTTGCTGGCTTGGGTTGGGGTTGTGGCCATAGTTTTTTTTTTTTTTTTCCCCTATGGTGTTTGGCAAAAGTAAAATGATTATAGTCTAAAAGTTTTGTTATTTTCTAGGCTGCCCCTTCCTGGTCCTTTGGCCGGATATAACAGGCTTTGTTGGGACTCCTCTTCTCTTCTCTTCCATCTGAAATTGTTGGTGTTTCTAGAGTGTCACTGTCTTAAGTGACACTCCAAATCTGGAATATATGAAGCAAAAAAAAAAAAAAAGTTCAGGGAGCTCACCACTATGTAATTTCAAAGTCCCTAGCCAGTCTGCTTTCTTTTTTCTTCCACTGTTTTCTTATATTATTTTCATATATAATGTTCTATGATTGTTATTTGCATTAGTGGAAAGATTAGAAAAAAAATTTACCTACTTTATCCTTTTAGAAGCAAATTTGCTCTATCAGAGATTAACAATTATTATAAAGATACAGAAAAGTTAGCAAATTTTTTATTCAACCCAATGATTTTAGGTGAATAGGCTTCTGGCCAGTTAATGTTTGGTGAGTTACCCTAGAACTAATATATCAATGGATAGAAACAACTACTAGGGAAAACTAGGTGGAAGGATTTGTCTTCAGAATGGAGCTGTGCTCTGATATCCTTTGGGCAATTCTTTTCGAGCAGTCATAGAAAACTGAAAGAGCAGTAAGAATACTTCACTGTTTTTCATATCAATTTCCTATTATAAAATACTTTTAAAATATCTGATACGTATAAATGATTCCTATTAATACACCAGGTATCTCTTTGTGAGGAATAACCATAGTTTATTAGTTTAACAATTTTAAGAGTAACTAATTAAGACCAACTATAGGTTCTTGGATGGGTCCATGGGAACAAGAGGGTTCACATAATCAACTAACACTGATTTACTAAGCAAACTGAATTGCTGAGATTTCCTTTCAAGAGTAACCAAACAATTTGTGGTGTTGACCTTTCACTTTCAAGGGCTGCTGCTTAGATTTTTACTGTAACACCAGATAACTCATCCTTCCTCAAATAATGTCATACCCTAGGTTGCAAAGCAGTGACCCATCAACTGCATTCAGTGCACTGATATGCGTATTTCATAGCATGGAATGTTAAACATTTTTAAGAAAACCCTCAACTCAATAGATTTTAGGTAATAAAAAGGGTTTTTGTCTTATCCTGAAAAAAAATATTGAGTAATCTAGAGATGGTTGACCCACACTTTGTTGGGCAGTGTAGTTCTGAACTGAGAACTGACTAATTCTGACTACTCTTATTTATGTTATCTCTCAGTTTTTAAATGAATGAATGAGTCTGAATACTTTTCACAGAATATCTTTGAGGGAAGTACATTCCTATAGCTACAGTAATATAAGTGAAGAATATCCTGTGAGATGTCCTGAATTATATCCAAAGATGTGTTCTTACTTAAAATAAATATGTTGCCTATGTTTTGAGGCTTACAGTGCAAGAACTAGAACCTGGCATCAACTTATTATACTTACTTGTCTTATCTTTCTTGGTGTATTTTATATTTCAGCTATATAAACTATGTTTCATTAAATAAGAATATAAGCTATGTTCCATTAAATGAGCTTGTAGATTAGACTCACATCCTAAAAAAGTTAATATTTGTTGGGCACTATGTGGTAAGCACTGTGCTAAGTGATCGTCAACACTTACCTCACATTGTCTCCTCAAATACCTAATTTTCACATTGGGCAGAAGGAGACTAATGAAAATTAATTTATTTGTCCAAAATTTATACACAGAAAACCAAGAGGTGATGTACACTCATATCTGTCTACTTAGAAACCCATAAACTTCTTTGAACACCTTGTTCTTGTATTTCTCTTAATTTACTCCTCCATTTTTCTTTACTTTGTTTATAAATTTTCCTTTATTGGTGCTACATGCCGGTTACCCTTTTCCATGAAATCAGCTTTTTTGAGTGAAGACTGTTTTTCTTATAGAGAAAATTGTATAGTAGAAGTTGAGGATATTTTCTGACAGATTTTACGTTTCTTTCTTTTTTTCTACCATTGTCTTCCCCAAAGCTCCCTATACATTTAATTCCTTAAATCCTGTGAGTTTGAACACTTCTGTTCTCTGTCATCACTGCAGTGTCTCAGAAAAGAATCTCATTCCATATGCTTTCAGGCACTCAAGGAACCAAAACATGAAAACCTGGAATTTGTCATTACCCATTTGGCCTCTGGTCCATCAAATCCAGTAGCTTGCCTCCAGGAGAGATCAGTTCTTGACTCCTCAAAAGAATCTCTTCTCTCTATTATGTATTTGGTTAATTGGAAAATGCTGTTTTTTAGGTAAAAGATCCTGCATCATTTGGATAGCAACCAAGCCAGCCATATGGGAAGGAAAATAATCTAGTGAGTTGCAAAATAAGAAATCATGGTCCATGTGTTCCTTCTGATGGCTTTCTTTGGGATATGAGGTACTATCTTTTTGTGTTTCAGTTTATAGCTGTTAAATGGGGATATCCTTGGCTCTGTTACTAAGATTTGAGAATATAATGAATATGCATATAATAACTAAATCTTTTTACCAAGAAAAGGAACTCTTTTAGAGAATTCCCTTTCCTGACCACCAAAGAATGTTATCAACTGACCTGGCACTCTTCACAAAGTTAGTGATTTCACCTCTTCTCATTTCATGCACTAGTCCATTTGTGAAAATGTGTTGAGTACTTTAAAATATTAGATGACAGCTTTGCTGTAGAAGTAAACTGGCCAACAAAAGCCTATGACAATGTTTCCTGTATTTGCTCTTCTATTCCTATTCCTTGTCTAAAACCAATGACTTCCTGGAGAACAAAACACACTACTCATAAATAAGGCAGAGATAATGACAAGGTCAGAATGCTCATTTCAGCTACATTGAGAATAAGAATTCTGTTTATCTATGCATTGCTGTAGCAAATCTTTTTTCTAGAGAACGAAACACCAGGAAAGAGGTATACATTCTTTATTTAACACCGGCCAGCAAAAGAGGAGAGGGTCTGGAAGAGTGTCTGGTATCAGACCAGGTGGTCAAGAGAACCATTTGATAAGTGGATGTGTTGTCAAGAAATCTTGTCCTCCCCAAGGAGTAAAAAGAAAATGGCGTCAGGCTTTCATGAGAAGCGGAGCATGCTTAACTGGGACTGCGAACAGTGCACTCGCTGAACTGGGGACTCACATATGTATAAACAAATCAGGTTGAATGAGTTCAAAAAAAGTGTTTATTTCTTTTTGGAAACTACAGGAATTTTAAACTGTAGTTGTCATTCAAATTGTGTAGGTGCTTCAAAGTGGTGATGTCAATGAATTCATTCAAATTGTTTTCCTAGAATGAGTCAACTTTAAGAAATGTGAGAGATTTCATAACCACCAAGCAGTCTTTGTAAATCCATCTTGTTACTTATGTGAGGGTCCTGTGAAAATACAGTGTGAAATTCACTCCCCTGGAGAATAGGATAAATCTTTCTGGAACGATTTAAGTAGGATCATGTCTAGATGCAAGGGAATTAATAGTTTGTTTTGTTTTGTTTTTTAGCTTCCTAGGGCCTTTGTATTTCTGTGAAACACCACAGATAGTGAGTAGATACAAAACACTTTACTCTTGTGATAGTCTTTTCTTTACATCTTCACATCTTCTACACATCTTCAGAGAATCTCTATTACTGTACTTAGGAATTTGACCAGAAAATAGACAAAGATGAAAATGTCCTCTGGAGAAATTGCCACACAAAAAGCATAGCTGAACCCCTGGTTATACCTTGTGGGTAAAGCACTCATAAGATCCAGGTGCATTTATTTAAGGATAAGATTTCATAGCTGTTCTGGAGCTAATTATTACTTAGAAGTCTATCCTTGTTTACGATTTATAGATTTATTATTTTGCCAAAGTTCAAAATCTTGTCACAAAAGACCAATCAGTAAAAAAAAAGTTTGACTGAATTTGCTGGTCATGGAGTAGCAGTAAGAAGTATAATGTTAGCTACAAAAAGAAAAATATCTATGAAAAGCTGAAAAGAAATGATTTTGTAGTCTCTCTTGCACAAAACATGGGGTGTACAGTTTTTGGACCCTCTTTATCTCATGCTGAAACAACCTTTGACCTACAGTCATAGCTTTGTCAATTATTTGTACTTTTCATAATTCAGCAAAACTTTATTTGGGTTTATCTTTTTTCTTTGACATTAACTAGTACTTTACTTGATTAAGGTAAACATTCCAAATATGTTTGTAATGCGAAAAAATAACATGGAAGAAGTTTGAAATGAACCAATAAGCATCACCAACATATTCTTATAAATTTGTCAACGTTACAAGCAAAATAGAACTTTGACTTCTCTCCTGAAACATCTGTGACCCAATTTAAGGAAATTCAACAGGTTAGTTCGTGTACCTGATAAGTTTGCATAGCATCTTTGATACTTTTATGGAAACCTCCCCAACATTCTTCTATTAGGTCAATAAGCCACTAAGCCCATCTTTCCAAGAGGGGTAAGATATACAGGAAGACCCAGGAAATGGGTTTTGTATATTGATTCAGTTACTGTTGTGAGGTTACAAATACAGCATGAAGGCTATTGAGGCCATTTTGCTTAGCATGTGAGCAACCATTGGAAGGGTTAATGAATAGCCACAATTTTAAAGATCACATTTATGTGATTTAATCACCTTTAAATACCTAAAGAAAAATTAAGAGATCCGGTCCATCTCATGAGGTGCTCCATATAATAAAACATTATGGCAGACTTAGAGGTATTGGATTTTATAGTGTCTTTATACTAAACATACCACATCGATCATTTCTAACTGATAACGCTTTAATTAGTCAGGTTATTTAAATGTGAAATGGTGACCTAATGGAGTTTTATGCTTGATAATAGCCAGGAGGAAGAGAACATATGAATAACAGGATCCCTGTTCTATTGGTAGATGATAAGCAAGTCGGTATCTTTACATTTTAAAAAATTTTAGGGGCGCCTGGGTGGCGCAGTCGGTTGAGCGTCCGACTTCAGCCAGGTCATGATCTCGCGGTCCGTGAGTTCGAGCCCCGCGTCAGGCTCTGGGCTGATGGCTCAGAGCCTGGAGCCTGTTTCTGATTCTGTGTCTCCCTCTCTCTCTGCCCCTCCCCCGTTCATGCCCTGTCTCTCTCTGTCCCAAAAATAAATAAACGTTGAAAAAAAAATTAAAAAAAATTTTAATAAAGTAGCAAAACTTTATTTGGGTTTATCTTTTTTCCTTGACATTAATTAGTACTTTACTCAATTAAGGTAAACATTCTAAATATGTTTGTAATGTGAAGAAATAACATGGAAGAAATTTGAAATGTATCAGATTGATAAGTTTATCTGAAACAACCATGAAGTACTATATTAATATATTAAACTAGCATTAGAAATTAATTCATTAAAAAAGAAACTAATTTATTCTATGCTCGTGAGGATATAATAAAACTGCTATCTTCACATAAAGGTAGCAAGATGACACAACTTCTCAAAGGAAATTTGAAAATATGTGTTTCTAACTAATTCTATTGCTGGAATATTATCTTAAGGACATAGTCAAAAATACAGGACGAAAAGCTCTGTCCACTAGTATATGCATAGCAGCATTATTTATACTAGTAAGTAATTGGAAATAAATTAAATGTCCAACAGTAAGGTAGTTTATATTATAGTATGTTACATGGCTATTAAACTCATACTTATGGGGTCTATTTAACAGCATGAAAAATGCTTATGTCCTAATGTTAAGTGAAAAATTTATAGAAAACTATGTACATACTATTATTATAAATATATGTTAATTATATGTGTGTTTGTTTAAAAAAGATTTGAAACCAAGTAAAAAAAATTATGTACAAGGAAACAAGCCTGAAGGAAATATATGTAATTATGTATTTGGTGGTTATTGTTCTATTTTTCTTTTGTAATGTGTTTTAATTGTTTTTATGATAAAAAATTATAACTAAAAAGTAAATCCTACTGCATACAAAACTTCACTCCCCACCCCATAGACAGAATGTAGATAAATTATGGAACTAGAAGAAGAAGAAAATAAAAGGAGGTCAAGTTGAAAGTTAATAACAAAGTAGTGGATAAAGAAATATGTGAGCATAAGGGGAACATTCCTGTGGGAGGTCAAGCAAATATGAACAGATACCTAGACGGCCTTGAAATTCACTGTTCACAAGTGAAATTTGGAGATCAGTTGCATAGGGAAATTGTAAAAAAAAAAAAAAAGCAACTAAAATTCAGCCACATGGTAAATGGAGAGATGAGGGACAATGCATTTTGCTGAGTGCTGAGTAGCAAGGCAGGTTATCAACACTAAAGACTTGGGTCAGAGCCAGAAGTTATCCCAAAGGAACTTGGCTAAGCAGGAGCCTATTCAAAGAATTGAAGATAGAAGGCTATTTAAACAAGTTGTAAACTATTGAGCTGAAGTGGTGGCCACTTGTGAATGGAACATTCATATTCCACCATGATAACTTTGAAAGAGGAGTGGTCTCCAAAAAATAGCAAGCTATCTTTGAGATATTGTTGGCAGTAAACAAAACAAGGGGTTGCAAAAAGCGTGTGCTTTTTGAGACTTCATATGATGGTTACTTGTTCTGGAGTTTCCAACTTTCATCTATCTACCAAATGTGTCTGTATGTCATTAATAAAGAAACACTTTTATGTATGCATATAGAGGGAAGTGTTTGTGGAAGTAAAAGGGTTAGTGGATTTAAGGATAAATGTTGTATTCTGAAGGGTAATCGTTTGGTCATAGTGTAGACTCTATGCCCTGATGATATGAGTGTGTAATCAAATTATGCTACCTGTTAATGTTTTTGTACTGGCATACTCAAAAGTAGTCTACACTTGACTCCATTTTCTCACCTTACATTTGTTGTTGACTGCTCTTTAATTCCTTGGAATTTGGATTCCATTTTCATCACTTCATTAGTGTTTTTTAAAATCTTTCCTTACTTACAAGTAGCCATTGGCTTTTCCTTTTTCCCTCTGCATATTTCCATATACACACACCTTTGGCTTTGTTTCATACCAGTTGGCCTTTTTTCCTAACTGGATAAAAATGGCTAACATTTAGTGAGCATTTACTCTGTGCCAGGTATTGCACTAAGAATATCAATAGATGTTACTTTGAATTCTTTTCCAGTCCAGGTTGGAGTAAGGGGTCCTCTGATGTTGGGCTGGGATAGTTACCTTGATTCACTTCTCCCTTGAAATCATTTCCAGGTATAGTATAATAATAATAATAATAATAAGAAGAAGAAGAACAGAGGAGCTTGCTTTCACAAAGAAAGTCATATCAGTTAAGTAGACTTTCTCTTTACTATAAAACCAATTTGGAAATTATACGAGAAAGGAGCATCTTTACAAAGGAGATGCCTTTGAGTGTTAGTAGCATTTGCCTCTTTGTTTCTTTCCCAGCTCAGTGTTAAGTGGACATCTGACAAGGGAATATTTTTGGCCCTCATATCCAGTTATCTGTCCCCCTGGTAATAGTAACCAAGGAATTATCTTTGTGTTGTGTAGATCTGAGTAAAAAGTGCCACGAAGAGCGCTTGCTATTGCATCGATATAGAGAAATTTATTATAGGAATGCAAATATCATACATATGGAAGGTTTGAAAATTAAAACAAAAAAATAGTAGAGGTCTCTTTGTATCCAACTCAGTGAGTCCAAAGTTTGAATTGGAAAACAGTAGATGCAGGAGAGGTGAAATGGCATTTCACCCAAAGGCACATTCCGGGAGGATGTTTTAACTCAGCCTCTCATTTGCTGCCCTTCCTTGCCTCTGTGTTTTTGCATTGTCCCTTCTTTCTGCCTTTTCTTCTCCCTCCTCCCATTTCCCTGTGGTTACAAACTGCTGTTGAAGTCCAGCATAGGTAGGGTGCTGTGACAATGGCAGAGAGAGAGAGAAGAGAGGCACTGTTTCTATTCAAACTCTCTATATCTTTCCTCATTCTTTCTTTCAGCAAGCATCCCACATGAACTGTGGAGAACACACACACACACACACACACACACACACACACACACACACACACATTCTGTGCCAGAGCAGATCTCCTGAAAACTGCTGCCAAGTGGCTGCTGCCCAAGAGACTGCAGAATTTCTGGCACTAGGCAGAATCGATGACTGCAGCCAAGTGATTGTTGCTGAACTTACCTGTGTCGAAAGGTCAGCCTTGCGGTGCTAAGGCTGGGCACAGTCACTGAAGGCAAATTGGATTGTGAATGGAGGCCCTGAGGCATGTTCTGCACTTTGCAACTGGTCTGGCAGGCTCCTCCACCTCCTGAGTCTGCCACAGGCATGGGAAACACCTGGGCAGTGAAAAAGACAGGTAAGGCAGCTTCGCCAAGGTACAGTATCAGGTACCTTTGTTTTGCCCAGAAAACTGTACAATGATGGCCACGCTCTTAGCAAGTGATTCTCCAATACACTGCATTGTGATGAAGTTCCAGATCTTTGCATGAGCCATTTACCTCAACACTTCAACTCTACAATCGTGTGTTATTTGAGTGGATCCTACACTGATTTTTAACTTACATAGAAATGTTAACCAATTCAAGACAACACTAATGAGTCAGAGCACAGCTTGGACATTGTTCTGCATACATATTCGTCTGTGTTTGTGTGCGCGTGTGTGTGTGTGTGTGTGTATGTGTGTGTGTTCATGGATTTAAAAAAGAACCATGGATTATCAAAAGAATACCTCAAAGTGTAAGAACCAAAGTTATTTAACCATTGGTCACTTTTGTTCCTCTCTTCTTCCAAATGAAAAATAGGTAAAAGAAAAAAAATACCATCTAATTTGTAAGAGGGTCAGAGGGATGGATGAAATAATAACTTCTTTATGAGTGAAATGCATCTTCAACTTCCTGTGACTGCCTCCGTGCCCAGGGGGCTATCTCTTCCTCCTTCCTACCTGCTGCTATGGAAGATGAGTCTACCCCCTTCATTCTGCCATCTAAGTCTAACCCTTTTACCTTCCTTGTCACTCACCCTTTCACCTCTTCAGGAACTGTATTCTATTGCACGCCTCCTCTCCTGGTAACTTCAACTAACTTCCTCCCGTTAGTATTTAAATGTGATCTAGTCTTTCTTTCTTACCTTTTAGGAAAACCTTCCTCAATTGTACGGTACCTTTCAACTCCCCTGTATCTTTCACTACCAAACTCATTAGAGTCTGATCTATACCTGTCATCTTTATACTGCTTCCCATTCTCTCCTCAGCACACTGAAGTCTGGTGTCCACCATCACCATCTGACTTTTTTATTTTAATTTTAATTCTTTGCTTATTCGATCAGTCAGCACCACTTGATCCTATTGACTATTTGCTCCATTAGAGGTGTTTCTTCCCTTGGTTTCAGTGACACCACACTCTAGTTGGTGACTTCTGCTTCTCTCAAGAAGTCCTTCCTGCTGTGTCTTTGTGGCATGCAGAAAGGTAATTCAGGATGATTCTCACTGATCTAATATAAATATTTTAATCTTATTTTTATAATAGCTAATATATCAGTTAAAATCTATGGGATTCCAATAAAGTTTTGATCATCAATTTCAAAGTCACTGTATTAACATTACTTTATAGTGGTATAAGCACCTAGGATCATCTATCATTTGACTCCAGATCTATTCTTGCCTCTCTTTTTCCCATGAAAGTGCTAAATACTTCATGAGGGCTATCGTCTTTATTTTAATGGGATTCTTTACAGTATCACCCATAATTTCATCTTGCAGCTATTACAGCAGTGTCAGTATGAAGTATTCATGTTACTCTCAGCTTACATTTAGTGAGCAACTGCTATGTGCTAGATATTTCACATTTGTAATGATCTCAACTCTATTCCAGTAAAAGGTGTAATATAGAAACAATAACAATTAATTATTCGAGTCCAGAACAAGTCTGCAGAATTAGATATACTTATGTCCCAATATTAAATTAACAAAGATAAGATTCACACCAAGTCTACCTAATACCCAAAACGTATTTTCTTTTCATTGTACATACTTACATTCTTCGCTATAACCCAATGTTCTGGTTCAGAACACTACAATTTAAGATTGTCTAAATAGTTACGTGATAGCTTCTTATCTGGTCCTTTCTACTCTAATACATGACTTTCAAAACATTGAAGCCCCTCAAACCCCAACCTTTTTGGAATGACCAGAAACATTTCTCAGATTTCTTTTATAAAATTTTCATTTCCCCTGTATTGGTTGTTGGTTGTTGACTTTGACAAGGCTTGCTACACTGTCAAGTAAATTTCAAAAAATTACTCTAAAAAGACAGCACACACTCTGATTGTCCATGTGAGGGCTTGGCACAGGGATGAGACAGAAAGGAGTGACATGTGGAACTATAAGAGAACAAATAGAACTAATTGGCTACAGGGCAACTAATTGGCTGGTGGAGGGGGAGTGATTTTGCTCCCCTTCTCCCAGGGGATATTTCACAGTCTGGAGACATTTTTGGTTGTTACAGCTTGGGGAGTGGGCACTGTTACTGGCAACTAGTGGAGAGAGGCTGGGGATACTGCCAAAAATTGTACAATGCACAGAACGGTTCTAGCCTCGCTCTCCCGCAACAATGAATTTTCAAGCTCAAAGTGTCAGTAGTGCAGAGGTCAAAGAGACCCTGCTGTAGAAAACAGGAGAAAAGAAAGAAAAAAAGGAGACTTTGCAATTTTGAGTCTCTGTGACAACAGACATGGAGATTTCAACCAGAACAATTAGAAGCCCAGAAGTTTTGCTGCATTATTGGATAAGGGGATGAATCATTTCTACCAGCTTGAGCTTGCAGTTAATGTGAGAGACACAGCTGGCAGAACCAGGAGGCAGAAACCTTGTTAAACTAAAGCAAGAGGAAGAGGAAATGTGGATAGAGAAGTAATTCACCTTGGGGTGATAGTTGAGACCACAGAAGTGGTTGAAATGTTCACAGACATGTGGGAAAAGAAGAGTAAAGGCATTTTACTGGGACTTTAAAAACATACATCCTTCATATAAATGGTGTATTTTTAAGTGATATACAGTAAGAATTATTCCTGCTATGCCCATCTGTTTCAACATGAGGAATCAAAATTTGAATACCAGCCTTTCTAAAATAAAGGTTTCTGGACAGATTTAGTTTTACTTGTGTTAATAGTTTGTTTCTTCTACATTAATATCACACTTTCCCTTTGAAGCAGAGGTTATCAAATTTAATATTTATTTTTGCTTAGGGTTTACATGTTAAGATGATAATGTGGCAATGGTAAGAGTAGTTGAAGATATTTTGCTGTAACTCCAGATCAGAAGAAGGATGTATGTAAAGAGAGGTGTAGCCTAGCTCTTTTTTTTTTTTCCAGTCTGTCTGCTTTCTGGCTTGGTTTCAAAGCACTTAATAGTTTCAGCTTATACTTGCTAAACATGGAAACATTGAAACACCACACCCTTGTGTTGCTTATAATGAATAGTGTCTTTAGCACAAACGTATTTTTATCAAAGCACCTAGAGACAGCCTGCCACACCTGTCATGTTATTACTCAGCCATACTCTCTGGCTGCCCAGTCTTATTGTGGAGAAGTTGTGGGGGGTAAGGAGCTGCTAAGTTAAGTAACCTGCAGCTGAATAATTTTAACAAGCCGGGCTGAGGATCATTCCACTGCATCTCTTTCTTCCTCCAAAGCAAGACCCATAATCAAATTAAGAAGTTCTTATTTATGGATACTTGTAACTTCACTTATCTGATCCTAGAAAACTCCTAGGTTGTTTAGAAATATTGCTACTGAAGAATAAAATGTTGCCAGATAAGACACCCACTGGTTCTGTAGGAAGGATGAGTTGGCAACATCTGGGCCCTCCAAGGCCTTCAGGCACAGTGAGATTTGGAGTTTCCCGGATTGGAGGAACCAGTTTGCTTCCTCTTAACTCCCTTATAAAAATTTCTTGACTTTATTGGTTGTGTCTTATGAAGATTCATGGCTTCATCTGCTCTGTCTTTTGAATAATATTTACAGCTTCGTTAGCCATAGCCTTAAAAAAAATCTTAACCTTATTATTCAAATAGATGTCTCATCATGCTGAATAACGCATGACCTACACATGCTAAGAATAAACTGGATGGTGCCATGAAATCTTCCACCCACGTAACTGGAAATGCATGGAATGCAAAACTGTATCTCAACTGCAGTGCTCTGTGCAGAAATGGCTTTTCATGTTGGTAGAGGAAACCACCTATTCATACTTCATTAGAAGGGTCTGGAAGTGTCTGTGTGGCAATTTCTCCCTCAGGCCTGCTTTCGTATCTGAAATTCTTAACATTACATACAATTCTTTGTCTAAGACATCATTTCAGTAAAAACACCTATAAAGTGCATAGAAATATTCTAGAAGGGTAGGAACATTGAGTCAGTTGAAACACAGATAGGTTTTTCCTAATTTGAGCCCTCTTTCTTGGAAAGTAGAGCTCTGACAAAATAGAAGGAGAATATTTGATCAAGGTAAGAAATCAGCAATATTCAAGTATTACTAATGGGGCCTATTGTAGTGGCAGTAGGTAGACAAGGCTGGAAAAAGCTGAGGCATGAGGCAAGGATCCATTGAGGCAAGCATGCTGCCTGAGGAAGCAGAGCATGCCCTTTGGGCTGTGGCCATTAGAAACCTATCCTTGAGACACAGAGATGGGTCATTTCTAGTAACAGCAACAGGAACAATAAATCAGTAACAGTTAACTTCAAGTATTCTTTATTGGGTTCTAGGACCTTGGCTATATATTTCACATTAGTTATCTTATTTAATTCTTACAACAACTGCAGATGAATAAACAGACTCAGAAAGGGTAAAACCTACCCAGGGATGAAGTTAAGAAAGTGGGAATAATTGGGATTATAAATGAGGTTGTTCTGGTTCCAAATTCATGATATTAGCCGGCATTCATATTGCATCTTTATGATCTTTCCCCTTGTTTTCTCTCCCTCTTGTCATCCCTTCAAACTTATCCTTGCCATATGCTGTTTTCCCCGCCTAGGATGTCTCTGCCTTCTTTTCTACCTACTGGAATGTTTTTTTAATTTCTTGAGAAATAAGTGAAATGGTGAAATATCACCTCTTTTAAAAATTTTTTCTTTAATGTATGATCTGTTGCATTCATATTGTAAGTAACCAGGAAGATAAGGCTCTATTCCCCACCAGATTGTAAGATAACTTTTTTTTTATTATAATGTTTGCAGAACAGAGTCTAACTTTGCTCATTGAACACAATAGATAACCATTAGACATTTGTTGAGTGAGTAAATTCAGTCACAGGTATCCTGTAAAATTAGAGAATAAGAAATTTTCATCCTAAAGTTAACAACAAAGGATTAATTATGTTTTCTAGAGTTGATTTTAGAAGGCAGAAAATAACTTAGTACTTTCAAGAATATTTTCATTTTTTAATGAACTAAAATTTTCATTAGCTGTCCGGACAATTGTTATAAAGGTCACTAATTTGCTTGTGATTGGATAATTGAATTTTGTTGTATATCTTCAAGTGACATAAGAATGGAAAAAACTATATACATACATACACATATAGTTTTTCCATAGTTTATACCTTTGAGGGCCCATAATTGCAAACTTCTGCCAAAGGCGAATATATGCACTGTAAAAATGAGGAAAACAAAATACGTGCCAATTTATTTATTATTCAGTGCATTTATGAATAAATGATATAAGTGGGTGTTAGGAGATATAAATATGTATGCTACAGATAGAAAAATACCTTATAAGTAACTTTAAAAGAGACATATAAAGGTGCTGTAAGTGTGGGAAACACATCACATATGGCCCTAAAGACATAATGCGAAACATCAGAGGAACACGTGGTTGCTTTTTGTGGTCCTAGGAAACCAGAGATGTGTATTTATCCATTTGTAAATTTTTGTGTGTGTGCCTTGATGATAGCAAGTTCTTTACAAAATTAAAACAAGATAGATAAGTCCCTCCACCTACTTACACTTTTTAAAAATAGAAATTGTTTGTTTTATATATCCCAATATTAAATATAAATTGGAAATGTAAATACTTCTGAAATGGAGAAAAATTTATAGGAGAGCTATCTTGTCCCTGCAGTTTCCTCTTCCTCTTAGCCAGTGGGACGTATTTTAGTAACTTTGTTAAGCCAAATCAAACTGAGTGTGTGTATGTGTGTGGGTGTATGTATGTGAGTGTATCTCTCCTTACTCTTTGTAATTTAAGAACCGAAAGTAGCTGATAACTCCACTGGCAGCTTAGGATATGAATATCAAAATAGTGCATTTATTATATACACTATTCTCTGGTTCTAGACTGAACATAATCCATCCACCCATTCATTTACTTCATGCACAATAATTGAGAACCAACAGCTTTTCAGGCTGGAGTACAGAAAAGAATGTGCCATAGACTCAGTCTTGAGGACTTAGTCCGGAGGAATAGGCATACTTATAAACCAAAAATGTGACAAATACATATATTTTTAATGTTCTATTTGAAGATCTGATGCTGTTTTAACCTTGGATTCTGGATGAAGGATACTTAAAACGTTTGCCCAAGAAGAACCACCCAATACAGATTGCTGTGTACCACACAATTCTTAGCTGTGTGATAAGTTTTTAAATGTTAAGGGCAGGTAGCACCAGCAAATGACCCGAGCTTCAGGGCTCTGACCTCAGTTTTAGCCACTCATGAATCCATTGGGAGTCATGCCGTGGGGGCTTCCTGTCCTAACTGACATCTGTCATCTGAAGAGCATTTTATTTCTGGTCTAGATTTGGCCTAGCAGAGAGCAGCAGATAGGGTAAGAAACTGAATCCATTTCCCATGATATCTGAAGGTAAAGCCCTTGAAAGTCCTGGCTACGCACCATCATAGGCACAGAGAAGAGAAAAGTTACTTTGTCCTTTTCCCTCTCTTTATCTGCTCAATTTATAGGGCATTATTGCTTAATGATTATGCCTTGAAGCTAGGCTTTCCGTGTTTATCACTTAGTTCTATCATTTGCTGTCTGTGTGACTTCAGGCAAGTTATTTAACTAGTGCCCATTTCCTCGACTGTAAGTGTAAAATAACAACACCTGCTAATAAGATTGTTGTGTAGATGTAGTTAATGAATGCATGCAAAGCAATTAGAGCAGCACCTGACATATAGGCAGTGCTATTGTTACATTACCAAGTTTTTATGACACTTGTTTTTGCTGGGCCCCAGAAGGCAACAGACTCCTTCTCAATATAATACTCCAGACAACCACTGTCTCTGGATTGGAGTTGCACATGAGGTAAAATTAATTTGTTAGCATTATCCTATGGAGGTATAAAGATCTTTCTACTATTATAAGAAAAGTCCTCTGAAAACCAGCTCTAAGCAGTCTTACAGGACATTGTTCTTATTAACCTGCCAACTGGTCCTTTTATAGAAAGCATCTCATAACTCAAGGGAACTATCCCTGCCAGAGGTATTTGCATTTTAACAGACTTACTAAAAATATACATGGCTTCACAATCCTGAGGTATAGTGTTTTGATGGTGAAATTCCAGGTATCATAATCAATAGTGAGGGAGCGCAGATCTCCCACAATGAATTGAGATACTCAGGGGGCCTGAGGCTGACCCAGTTTAGTTGCATCCTCTGGCTATCTGCAGGAGAAAATCTTCTCTGCAGAAAAGTTTCCCCAGTTCTCAATGAAGGACTAAAGGACTCCTACAAATAAGACTAAGAAATGAGCTCCTAATAAAAAATCCTTGCCTATCTGAGGAAGCCACTTTGACTTAAAGTTCTAGGACTAACAGACAATAGATTTAGAACCTTGAGATACTTGAATTTTTTCAGATACGGAGTATACATGTAGAATATCACATAAAATGTTACATGCAATAACTATATAATAATTAAAGACATAAAGGATGCAGAAGTTACCAGTCAATAGAAATGTATTAAGAAAGAACAAGGAAAAATGGAAAAGGAAAAACTCTAAATATGTAAAACACTGTTGACAGAATGATAAAACTCAACTATTACAGGTAGCATATTAGAACCAAGCTTAGAATGAAAAGGTCTGACACAGAGAATGGAAAAGAGGTGATATGTAAAGAGAGATAGTTGGATGTGAATTTTCCAGACCTGACGAAAAAAACATGTGAATTCTCAGATTTTGGAAGAGTAATGCAGCCTAAACAGGATAAACAAAAAGAAATTCACACCTTGTTGTGCAATTGCAGAACATCAAAGACAAAAAAACCTTAAAAGCACCCAGAGAGAAAGAACAATTAAACGGAAACAGTAAGTGGAGTGACAGTGTCTTTCTCAGCTGCTTCTAGTAGAAGCAGTTCCGCATAATGGAATAATGGAGTAATGTTCCCAAAGAGTTGAAAGGAAGTAACTTAAGAACCATTCATCTGTATACTTAGCAAAACTATTATTCAAGAACGAGGGTGCAGTAAAGACACTTTCATAAAAATAGAAGCTGAAGACAAAATTTACTACTGAAATTCACCAAAATCACTGCTTTAAGGAACTTTTTTTTTTAACGTTTATTTTTTTTCTAAGACAGAGAGCATGAACGGGGGAGGGGCAGAGAGAGAGAGACACAGAATTGGAAGCAGGCTCCAGGCTCTGAGCCATCAGCCCAGAGCCCGATGCGGGGCTCGAACTCACGGAGCACGAGATCGTGACCTGAGCTGAAGTCGGACGCTTAACTGACTGAGCCACCCAGGCGCCCCTTTAAGGAACTTTTAAAACAATGCTTCCCACACTTTTTGGTCTTTGGGACCCTTTTACTCTCTTGAAAATTTTTGAGAGCCCCAAAGAGCTTTTGTATATGTGGGTTGTATCTATCAATATTTACGTATGAAGATTTAAAAGGAGAAATTAAAAATAGTAGTTATCAATTCACTTAACAATAAGTTTAAAAGCTACTGTATGCTGACATAAATGTAACATACTTTTTATGAAAATAATATATTTTCAAAAAATAATGAGAAGAATGGCATTATTATACATTTTTCCATCTCTCTTTAATATCTGGCTTAATAAGAGACAGATTCTTGTATCTTCTTCTCATGCCATGTAGCTCCTGGAAGATCCCACTGACAGAGTAGAGTGAAAATGGCAAATAATTTTTAGTGTTTTTATGGAAATACTTATGACCTCATGGATCCGTTGATAGGGTCACAGTTACATACTGAGATCTCTGCCCCATAACTTTTTGAGAGCTAATGTCTAAAATATGTCCTACAAGAAGAAAGTACATGAGACTATAGGGAGATATGAGATACAAGAAGTAATTTTAGTAAGAATAAAGTGGCAAAATATGCAAATTTGCAGATAAATATGTGTGACTACAGTAAGAATGATGCATTTAATTGATAGAGTACATATGAGCATGGATAATAAATGTTTAGAATGAAGAACAGATAGTAATATAAACATAATACTAGTAATAGCAGACGTTATGTATCGACAACTAGTGTGTCAGATCCTATGCTGAGCACAGTCGTTTAATCCTGACAGTAAACTTGTAACATAACTACTCTTATGATCATTCTTTTTGTAGTTGAGAAAATTGGGGCCCACAAAAGTAAAGTTACTTGTCTAGGGTAACAAAGTCAGTAAATGATGGGCCTGAGATGCTAAACCTTGCGATCTGACTCCAGGCACTGCAGTGGAATCAAATGATGTCTAAAGTTAGAAAATAAAAATGTAGAGGTGGAGAGTAATTTTGCTAAGGGGATAAATAAATTAATATCTAATGGCTGCCTTGTATATGCTTAGCTGAAGCATAGATATTATGGAGAATTTGAAGTCTCCATTCTAGTGGGGTCTGCAATCTTGTGGGCATAAAAAGTTTTAGGCACATGAGAAATGTATACATTATAAGACAAAATCATGTTTTCAGACCTATAGACATTTCTGGATAATGACATTGTATAGAAGTATGGGGGCAGAGCATGAAGGAAAAGGATCTGAGGTTGTGTTAGAGGGTGAGTGGAATATGGATCAACCAAGAGGTGGTAGGAGCGTCTCAGTGGACATTTGAGCAATGGGAAAAAGAATAGACAATGAAAAGTGCTTTAATATTGTACAAACCACATTTGAAAGATGATAAGTCTGTCATGTATAATATATGAGAGTTATTATGGATGTTTCCAAACTTCATGTCAGTGGTGTCCTGTGAGCCCCGTGGCCTTCATCTTTAGGCAGATAACAGACCTGTTATAACAGTCTCCTGACTGTGTGGTCTTCTGCAGCGTTTTCCTCTTCTTTTTATCAATTCTCTTTATATTCATCTGGTCACCAAATTTTCATGTGTGTCTTTGAGTTGTTTTATGTTGCTGAAAAACGCTTGATGTTGCTGTATCCAGGAAATAAATCCAGTGTGGTGAGGGAAGAAACACTCTCAAGACCTGGAATAACAAGACCTTTTTTTGGCTGCTCTATTGACTACACATGACCTGAATCAGCTCTTTATTCTTCAGTCTTTTCATCTCTGACCTGGGGAGGGCAGCCACATTACTGCTAGACAATGTTGAAAAACACTGACTCATTCTGATAAAGGAGGATTGCTAGAAATCATTGACTAAAATCTTAAAACTTTTCATTGCTATTTTAATTTAAGCAACACTGTGCCATACGTTGTGTTTTAATTACTAGCTAGGTTTCTAAATGTAGACTGTAATTTGATAAAATATCTGTAATGTAGGCAAGCTACTATAGCTAAATACCCTTGCCATTTGCTGATACATATTGTATGTATACATGGGCACCATATGCACACATATGGCGACTTGCTATATGGCTGTAAGACTTGGACCTGTATTTGTATCAGTTCCATTTGTGGAGGTTCAGAATAGTGTTTATAGGAGAAGGAAAGAGAAAAATGGGACTGTCTTTGACAAGAATCAAAATCTGAAAACTTTCCTCCTCAACCATCCTAAGCACATGCATTCCACTCCTGACTTTGATAGTAATAATAGTTAATATGGATATAGCACTTCACAGTTTATGAAACATTCATGCATAGGTTTCACTGTGATTGTGGGGCACCTAACTGTGGGAACAAAGCCAGTGTAACGCCATCATGTGAGTAATGGGGAGGAGGTGTGGATTGGGTCTGTGAGCTATGCAGCATCTACATTGCAGGGCAAGTATTTGGTGATGAGGAGTTGGCCTTTATTATGTATGCAAAGGGAAGCCACTGAAAGGTTTTAAGCAAGAGAGTGACATGAATTAATTTACATTTTAGAAAATCTCCCAGATTGCCACATGGAAATGGATTGTGGGTGGATAAGGGTGAATGCATAGAGACCAGTTAGGAAGCTACTAAAGTAGCCTCCCTGAGAAGTGGTGGTGGCTTGTGCGTATTCACCTTGGAGCTAACGAAGCTTTATCTTCAGGGCCCCTTGCTTCAAAAGCTACTTCTTAGGCTGGGGAAGAGCCTGAGCAATGTATTCGTGACATCGTGTGTCTGGTGATATTAGTCAAAATAAGACATTTTAGCTGTTGAGACAACTGTTTCTTTCCATTCTGACCTTCTGTCCACCGTATTTTCACTTGGATGGGGTGATATTAGAGTGGCTATAGGCATTTTTAGGATCTTGTCAAGGGGAAGTTGAGTTGGGCATATGTCATTTTAACTACAGTTTGGAAAGGTGTTTTGGAATGGTCCCATCTTACAAATGAAGCATGCTTCTTTGATAATCTTTACGTTTATTGGGGAACCAAAGAAATACAGATTAAAAACTAATAATAAGAAACAAAAGTGATAAAGATGAACCACAAAATCCCTAGAAATTATTCTGACATGTAGAAGCAAATTGTGTAACCCTCAAATTTTCAAATTTCATTAATCCATTAAGAGATAAATTTTGAGTAGAAGTAATTGATAGTTCACTGATTGTTTGATAACCCAGTTAATGAAGAGGAGTGAATCACGTGGGCTTATTGGGAAAAGATGTAAATTTCTTGCTGTTTTGATAAAAGGAAGGGAACATGAAACGAATGCTATACCATTCCCAATGAGAACATCAACAAACTGCATAATGAGTTTTGCTGATTCTAAGAGTATTTAAGATGAGTCACTAAATATATAGAAAACTTGAAATGCTCTGAACTTTTAGAGCTCATCTACAGAAGAAACCATAAAAATTTGACAAAAGTCTGAAACATGTACATAGAGCTACAATAACACGCGGTGATGCTGACATAAAACTGCTAAGCTCTCAGCAGCTATCCTCACCTTGTTGGAAGAAAGACTGAATTATCTATTGTCTTCACCAAAAACTATTTTATAAAACTGTTGTCGTATGAAGAGGTGATCAAAGAGTATGCAGCCATTTGTGTAGGAAAAATTATAGCGATGTGTGAACATCTCAACTAATAAAGATAGTATGTCGTTTTTCCAGGTTTTTAAATAAACTTTGTAGTATTTTTCAGCTTAAAAAATGCGCACGTGTGTGTGATTTTCTTTTCCTCATTAAAAAAAATAATATTCTTCTTTAACTTAATTTTGTATGTGTAGCTCTTTAAATATGGCCTCTCAAATTCAACAAGCCTCAGGTTCTGCCAAACCTGGCTCTGCCCTTCAACCTGGGTTGTGGCTGAGCAGATGGTGAAAAGTGGAGATATTTAGGATGTATTTTGGAGGTAAAATAAATTCTCCTATGGTTATCTTTTCGAAGGGCTAGAGCCCCTTTCTGAGGGTGAGTGAGTTAAAACTGAGAAAAAATGTAATTCGTTTAGAGTGCTACAACTTGGAACTGACTAACTAGGATGGAATCTAGATATGTTAGGTTCAAGTGCCTTTGTCATTGTCATATTTGAAGCTTCGGTTTTCGTAGGGTGGTTTAGAGGATTCAATTAGTTGATGCCAACAAAATGCTTCATGTGGTGTCCAGCACACTGTTGAGTGTGCTGATATGTATTGCTATTATTAAGGTGTTAAGGGGTTTATTCTTTAGGTGCACGTGTTTTTGTTGTTTTAAATTGGGTGTTATTTATTTTTTTGTCTGCTTGCCAATCTCTCTGAGGGAGACAGCCCGCTCTGCTGTAAGTTTCCATTTTTGTTCAGTGGATAAAGGAGTCTCTCTTCTTTGCTCTCTACGTGTCACTTTTCAGCAAGGCAGCGCCCGTAACTAGGAGTGGCTGCTCCTAAGCAGCAGAGCCCTTCAGCTGATCAGCCTATGGAGCTTCAGCAGCTGATCATGCCTCAGAGCTGCTTGGGGAAACCTGTACATGGGACAGAAAGTGTACGTGCTTCAGTAGGGATGTTGGTGGTATCCTCATGTTTTGTTTTGTTTTATTATTTTAATCTTACTTATTTTTGAGGGGAGAGAAAGAGAGAGAGAGAGAGAGAGAGAGAGAGAGAGAGAGAGAGAGAGAATGAGCAGGGGAGAGAATGAGCAGGGAGAGAATGAAGCAGGCTCCAGGCTCTGAGCTGTCAGCACAGAGCCCGATGCGGGGCTCGAATTCGTGAACCTTGAGATCATGACCTGAGCCAAAGTCAGGCACTTATCTGACTGAGCCACCCAGGTGCCACAGTGGTACCCTCATGTTTTAAGAGGTGGGAGAATGGAGTCATGCATTTCCTGATGATACAGAGCAGGGGAAGTCTTTAGGGCTCCAGTACTTTTCTAAAATAATCAGATCTAGCTAGTTTAGAATATTTTAGGCAGATTTAAGATAAGGAATGAGATGGGATGAGTCTAATTGTTACAGATTCTACATAGCAGAACATTCTCTAAGTGATTTGCTATTGAAACTTGTTTCTGGGGCGCCTGGGTGGCGCAGTCGGTTAAGCGTCCGACTTCAGCCAGGTCACGATCTCGAGGTCCGTGAGTTCGAGCCCCGCGTCAGGCTCTGGGCTGATGGCTCAGAGCCTGGAGCCTACTTCCGATTCTGTGTCTCCCTCTCTCTCTGTGTCTCCCTCTCTCTCTGCCCCTCCCCCATTCATGCTCTGTCTCTCTCTGTCCCAAAAATAAATAAACGTTGAAAAAAAATTAAAAAAAAAAAACTTGTTTCAATGACTAACAACTCTTAAGGTCTCTTTGGACTTCTCAATTACTTCTGTAGAACTTACTTTGTCACAGTTAACGAGGAAGAATAACATTTATCTCTTTGAGAACCACAATTTCATTCAGGTTTTTATTTTCTACATGTTATGATAATGAGTTCCTGCTTTATCATCCAATATGCTGATAGGCCCTCTCTTTTTCATTTTTAGTTTTAATTCTAAGATCAGAGACCTGAAGGCTTTCAGATATACAGGTACATGTTTAAATGCATGCACAAGTTGTTTTTGCTGGGAGAGAATGAGAGCTCTAAAATTGGGTGTTTTTGTAATGTTCCTTTCCATCTTCATGTAACAAAGACTATTGCTTCTGTTCTCCCAGGCTACCACACCCTTAATTGGTCATCATAAATCCTGTGGGCTTTCAGCAGTTTGCCAGGAGAGAGAGCAGTTACTTTTGTTTGTTCTTTCATTTGCTGGTATTCTGCTTGTTGGACTTCTAAATTAGCAGAGTGCCTGATAGAGATTTCAGTTTTAATTTGAATTCTGCACTTTAATTACGTGTTTTCCACCTGCTCAAATAGGGGCTGGGACAACTTCTTTTTCTTTTCTTTAGCAGATCCACATTCCACGACCAGAGCTTTAGAACTTTCTGGGAAATAATGCAAACCGATTGTGACTTCTTTCTTTCTGTCCCCAGTGTGGCACTTGAAATTATGTAAGGTATGGGTCAGTGAGAGAGAGAGGAAGTCTGACCGGAAAGAGAGATGGTTCAGAATTGAAGAAAGATTCAATTAGGATTGAGATTTGGGGGCAAAACCCCATTTAGTGAGTTTCTCTTCTCTATGAAAATTTGCTTAAAATACAGGATGAGATCAAACAGCCTGATTTTCATAGCATTAAAGGTTAAATGTTTCTCATTTGAATTTTACGATAGGTAAGCAAGGTATCTTCAGAATAGTATGGTAAACTGTTGTCTTCAGGCTGAAGGACATTCATTTTACAGACCACTTTTTGCATGAACCTTTTATTTCTTGTAACAGAAAAGAATAATTCCTACTCTGAATTTCTAATGAGATTATGTTTTCCCTTCTCCCCAGGCCCCTTTCTAAATATGTATACACACACGTACGAAAACATGATTCATGCATGCCGTTACAAATATGCTTATATTTACATAAACAAAATATTTAACTTTTTTTCTTTGGTATGATGTCAATGTTTTGTTGCTGCTACAATTGAGTGAAAGCCCCAACGGGGTCAGGAAGTGAGGTCACTTTTCTTTCTTTATCCAGAATGTGCAGACCCTCTGGTAGCTCTGTCTGCATTCTCTGTTCTGCTTTGTGAAGATGTTAGGAAAATCAGACGTGGACAGCCCAGGGGTAGATGTCTTCCCTTCCACTGTGATAGACTTGGTTCAGTGTAATCCCTGTAGGTCACCGTGGAAGTGACTGCAGGGTATCCTGGAGCAACTTCTCAAGCCTTGCATCCCTGACTCTGTGGAAAACAGTGTAAGTTTTTTTTTTTTTTTCTCTCACTGCTCTTCATCTGATCAGATGCCCAGTGCTAGATGAATAGTTTAATCTCTTTACCCCAATAGGAAGAGGAAGGAATGGCCTAATTATTGTATAATTCATCACTTATTGTGCTTTGGCTGTCGCCCTCCTCCCCCTCTTAGTCACCTCCTCAGGACCAGCTTCTCCTAAACTATTCTATCCAAACATTTTGAGTCTTGACCTACTTATTGAAGAACATGCCCAGAAATTTGATCCTGTAATTTGATCCTATACTTCTTTATACTTCTTTATAGTAGCTCTTTAGAGTAGAGGCAGTAAGTGGTGGCCCTTGATTAAGCATTGAGGGCTTTTTGTTGTTGTTTAAATGAACAAATAAATATTTCACTGGGACATCATTGGTATCTTGATTTGGTTTCAAAGTGAATGCAGCTACATGCCTCGAGTGACTGCTTTTAAACAATTAGGTCCTGTCTCCACCTTAACATTTTGTTCATTAGTCACTGTTGAACCTTTGTCCTTACTTGTCAGTATCTGAAAAAACATGGACTTTAGCTCACAATGTCTACTCATTCTCTCCAACACTGTGATAAGAGTTTCCTCACTCATGGCCAACCTGTCAGAATGGAAACTCTGTATCACAGGTGGGATTGGGAAATCTCACTCAAGCTCTGTCCCTGTGACTCTAGTCAGTATGAAAATGGAAAGTGGTGATCTGGATGGTTATAAATGATGGGAATTTTTCAAACATCTGGATATTTTCATCTTTTAGATTAGTAGACCCCAAGTTCTTAAATTCATAGTCCAATAAAAAATTTGACAACCTTACTTTTATCAGGTTGAAAAAAGTAACAAGCTGTACTTCCTTTTGCCATCATTTCATGAAAGGAAGGCCATATAAATACCAGAAAAGGAAAGGTCATAATCTCAGATTACAAAAGTGAATCCACTGTTTCACTGAAAACATGCCATCTCTTGTTCATTTCATACCAGACCCTGTGAGAACTCTGTGTTGGGACTGAACACGGGACCTGCTTTGGGGACATAGGTCAGCATTTGTTTGGATGCCTGATATTTTGACAATACAGACCACAGATGCCTATCACTGTAGGAGTTTTCCTTATGTGTTTTTCCTTCTTATGGGCATGCTGAGGTGGTTGCTTTATATCTCAAGAGTTCTCCCTAATGGGTATGGCTTCCTATAGATGGCTTTTAACTTCACGTTGTTTCTCTGGTAAGATAACTCAGCTATGCTTGTGGGCTTAGTGAAGATTACTCATTCTGAAACAGGATCAGCCTTACCCTTCTACAGAGTAGGCAGTGGCTTGTGTGGCATGATTTGTGAGGTGCTGAGAAAGCTTGAAAGTAATTCTTCCACTCTGTTGCCACACAGCTTGAAATCAAAATGTGCGGATATTTATTCCTTTGGGCTCCTCAAAGGTCCTTCTGTGTCCTCTTCTTTATTTACACTCTGTCCTTAAGTCATGTCCATCACCCTAAAAGCTTTAAATACTTTATAAAATGTACCTAATAGGACTTTGTTTTTATTCAGGTACAGTGAGGCCAACAGATCAGGAGACAAATGTCATCGAACGGTGGTTTGTTACTCATAGCTCCCAAGAGGAAGGCCTGCCATGTTTCACAGGGCCACATGGGGAAGCACCAGGGTCTGCCGGGAAGCAGAAAGGGCAAGGGGAAAGCATGCACAGGAGGTGGTTTTCATAGGAAGGAGGGTGAGGCGGTGTCAGCAAGCGAAGCAGGTTTAGGATGGGATAGCGGAAATAGCTGAGGTGAGCTCTGGCTGGGGGGATGGCCCTTCCTTGTCTGGTGCCCGGCAGTGGGCTGGTTAGGACAGGGGAGTGCTGGTTTGATAGTGAGAGCCTGATAAAGGAGGTGGGTGGGGTGTGAGCTCTGGATTAGCTGGTTTGCCTATGAAAGGCACGCTCTTAGGGAGACTTTGCCATCCGTAGGAATTCCCGAGCCCTGGGAGGGGCACAGGCTTCAGATGGCACAGCATCAAGAATACAGAAAATAAGAAAAACATAGTTAATACACGAATCCCCGAATTGGTGTCTGCTTCCCAGACCTCCCTCTCATGCATATTCATCTCTCCAGCTGCTCTTGGCACCATCACTTAGATGCCTCAGGGCATTTCAGAATTAACCTGCCTAAAATGAAGCACCACTCTATCCGCAAACCTGGTCCTCCCCCTTTGCGCATCTCAGTAAATACTACCTCCAGAAATAAAGCTGGAAACCTGGGCAGCACCTTTCTTTTCCTTGTTCCTATGTTCAGCCCACTCCTTTCAGTACTTCCTCCAGAGCAGATCCTATGTTTATCCACCTCTCCGTCTAGCCGCTCCTGCCATGTGAGTCCAGATCAATACTTCTTATCTGATGTTCCAACTCCCAGTCTTCTCTGTGTGGGGAAGGCACAACAGATGACAAACCAACAGTTATTTAACAACCAAAAAAAGAGTCAACAAATGAATATAGAAGCTATAAAATTAGAAATACTCTTCTCTTCTTCCATTTTCTCAATTCCCCCATCATCACGGCCCTGCAGCACAGGACAGGGTCTATAATCCTGACATATGCTAGAGTAAACTTGTAAAAAATATTAAGCAGAGCATATCACTGCCTTACTTAAAAGTCTTTAGGGCTGTAAGGTTTCAAACATGCTCAGAATCCAGCCCACTTCCTTACCATGAGCTAGAAAATCCTGCATGACATGACCACAGTCTGGCATATTCTGACTTCATTTCGTGCCATCTTCATCCTCACTCACTGTGTTTCATAGCCTTTTTGAGTTTCGAGAACATTCTAAACTCTTTCCTGCTGCAGGAACTTGGCAGTTGCTGATAACCTCTATCTGAAAGTTGTTTCCTAGGCTTTGTGTGCCTCTGGCTTCTTGTTTTTTACATATCAGCTTAACAGTTATTTTTTCAATGCTTATTTGTTTATTTTGAGAGAGAGAGAGCGAGAGAGAGAGAGAGAGAGCATGAGCCTGTGCCTGCATGAGTTGGGAAGGGGAAGAGGGAGAGGGAGAGAGAGAATCCCAAGCAGGTTCCACGCTGTCAGTGCAGAGCCTGACACAAGGCTCCATCTCACAAACCATGAGACCATGACCTGAACTGAAATCAAGAGTCAGACGTTTAACCTACTGGAACGCCCAGGTGCCTCAACAATTATTTCTTTAAAGAACACTTCTCTGATCACCCTCTCTAACCGCAACTCCCTCCTCACCACTCTCCATACCATGTATAACATCAAGTTGTTTATTTTATAATATTATACTGATGTTTGGTTATCTCGTCTTTGTTAGTTTGTTATTTACGGGGTCTTCTCTGCTTGAATGTAAGCTCCAGGAGGTCTGGCCATCACTTGCCTCCTCACCATTATAGCTCCTTGCTTATAATAGGTGCTTGATAAGTATTTTTTAGATGAGTGAATTATTTAGACAATGCCTTTTCACCTGATTTTTTTCAACTTTATTGAAATATAATTGGCATAAATAGCACTGTAAATGTGAGATGCATAGCATGATGACTTGATATAGGTATATATTGTGAAATGATTACCACAGTAAGGTCAGTTAGCACACCCATCACCTCACATAATGCTATTTGTGTGCGTGTATATGTGTGTGTGTGTGTGTGTGTGTGTGTACTGAGAACATTTAAGATTTGCTCTCTTAGCAACTTTCAAGCATATAATACAGTACTGGTAACTATACTCACCATGCTGTACATCACCTCCCCAGAACTCATTCGTCTTACTACTGGAAGTCTCTACACTGTGACCAACATCTCTCCGTCTCCCCTACCTCCCACCTCCTGGAAACCACCATCCTACTCTATGAGATCATTCTTTTCAACTTCAAGGCACAACTCCTAAGATATGACAGCCTAGTGAAAGTTAACTTACCACTATGGAACAAACTCAGGGAGAAGGGGGCAGAGAAAAAGATCATGTCTAGATTTATATAAAAGGCACGTGGAGAAATGGTGTCCAAATGAATGATTTGTGGATCTTAAGTTTTAATTTGTTTCATTTTTTTAAGCTATCATTTCTTAAGAACTTACTGAGTGCCAGTCTGTGCCAGCTATGTTTTAAAAATTATCTTATTTATTCATCACAATAACCCGAAAAAAGTATTATCCCTCTGTATTCAGTATTATTATTCTGGCATTACAGATAAGGTTTATGAGGGGGGGATTTGTAGGATGACAACAATTTTTATTTGGTTTTCAGTTTTGTGTTGTTTAATAGCACTCCATACAAATAGGAGAGAGAGTCTGTGGGCTCTGAAGCCACATTGGATTAGGTGTTCATTCCATGACACCATTACTATGTATGTGACCTTGAATATATTTCTTAACCTCCTTAAAAATTATCTTTTTATATAAATAATGGGAAAACATTAGTGCCTACCCGGAGTTGTGGTGATCATTAATTTAGATTAGATGATGTTGGAAATGATTGTAGCACAGTGTCTGGCACATAGAAAATGCTCTGAAAATAGTAGCTGTTATGATCATCCCCAATTTTGTAGCATTTAGGAGTACTGCATATAAAAGGAAGTATAGTGTCCTTGGTTTAAGGGAACAAGACGTCCCAGTTTAAGAATGTTATAAAACTAGCAGAAATTTCTATACTTAAATGTCTTTGAAGAAGCCTGTGATACATGTAATGATTATATTTGTGTTAAAATGAAATAAAAAAGCTGATAAAATATCACATAAAACATACACAGTATGGCTCAAAATGCAATTTCTGAGTTTATAATGAATACATTAATAACAGTCAATGGATCAACCTCATTCGCAATCACATTTAAAGAAAAAGATTCTTCCTGATTTCTGTTTTGTTTCTGAGCTTGTTATAGTGTTCTGTTATTAGAGTTGAAAAAGCTTTGAATTATGCTCTCTCCTCTCTTCATTCTTCCCCACCTCCTGCCACTGTCCAGGTCATAGAAAATTGCTCTTAATAATCTGAGAGCAATTTCCTCAGTCTTTGTCCAAACTTGTTTTATGGGAACTCGAGTGATGTGGCTGCTTCCTCTCTTTCGGAACCTGGCTCCATGGCCCGGTAGCTTGCGCAGTCAGCAGAGATTACCCGACACAGTGCCTTCATTTTCTCTTTCATAATACATCCTATTACTCTTAGCTAACACCTTTTGCATTATCCAAAGTAATTCACTTCTTTCCTTGATGTTTGCACCCTTCAGGTATTAGTGCACTGTTATCATGACCCCCCTTTAATTGTCACTTAGTCAGGTTTTACATATTTAGTTCTTTTCATCTTTCCCCATAAGTCCATCCCCCTAGGCCTATAATCACTTTGTTACTCTTCTTTGAGTCCTTTCCAGTTTGTCTGCCTCTTTCTGGAAATGAGGCTTCCAGAAATGACTGCATCATAACACATATATTCCCCACAGGGCTCTGTGGAGTCACAGAGCTGCTTGGTCGGAGAAATGATACCATGTTGAGCCAACCTCAAAATGAGATGGTGTTGCATTTCACTTTACATTTGCTTGTGCACATGACCGATCTCCTTGCCTAGGTTTCAAGTTCCTTGAGAGAAAGAACTATGCACAATGTCCTTTTTTGGAGTGGATAAGTAGGATAAGTACTGTCCACCTTAGAGGCACTTTGGAATCACGTGATGATCTGTTAAAAAAAATGCTAATGCCTGACTCTCATCCCCAGGTATCCTGATTTAGCTAGTATGGGATGTGAGTTGTCCATCAGAATTTTTTAAGGCTCCCCAGGTGATTCTAATGCACAGCAAAATTTGAGAACCACTGCCTTAAATAACAGGTGCTTAGTAAACATTTGACAGGTGAATGAATAAATCAACATGTATTACTTATCTTTTCCTCAACTAATATCTCAAAGTGTCTCCACGAGTAATAGACTCCTGGCTTTCTGCCACTGGTATTTATCTGTGCTTTATACTTTATATAGATACTTCAAACTTTTCCAGGTCGCCACTCATGATTTTTTTTTTTTTTGGCCAGAATTTCTAGAAGCTGTAGAGAAATTGTATCACATGCTTGACATGTCGGTTTTCTGACAGACTTCTTAGTTTAATGATGCTCTCATGTTTAAGTATCTTATTCTGTATCCTTCCACGTGCTTGGGAATGAAGTAAATCAGAATTTCCCTTCCCCTTTTTGTTTCCATTCTTTCATTTTTATAGCACTTGTCAACCCAATGAAGACCTACTTTATTTATTTATTTACTTAAACATTTATTTATTTTTGAGACAGAGAGAGACAGAGCATGAACAGGGGAGGGTCAGAGAGAGAGGGAGACACAGAACCTGAAACAGGCTCCAGGCTCTGAGCTGTCAGCACAGAGCCCGACGTGGGGCGCGAACTCACGGACTGCGAGATCATGACCTGAGCTGAAGTTGGCCGCTTAACCGACTGAGCCACGCAGGTGCCCCGAAGACCTACTTTATTTAAATGACTGCAGGCTTTTGCAGTGCTTTTTCCTGGCAGATTTTGATTCAAGAGCAGCATTTCTATCCAGGTGAGATAATGTAATTCATAGTCAAGAAAATTTCAAGATACAGTTTAGCATATTTGTAAGTATCATGTCATTCAGTAGTGGATTTTTAAAGCAGTTTTTAGTAGAGTTTTAGAGAAGTTTTAACTTTATGAAAAAGTGGAACAGAAAGTACAGAATTCTCATAGATTGTGTGTGTATGTGTGTGTATGTTTCATCTGGGATTGAGGCTCAACATTATATACAGGGAAGTGTCTTTTGAATCTTTGTTTTGAGGGGCACCTGGGGGCTCAGTTGGTTAAGCATCTGACTTAGGCTCAGGTCATGATCTCATGGTTTGTGGGTTTGAGCCCTGCATCAGGCTCCATGCTGACAGCTCAGAGCCTGGAGTCTGCTTTGGATTCTGTGTCTCCCTCGCTCTCTGCCCCTCCCCTGCTCACACTCTGTCTCTCTTTCTCTCAAAAATAAACATGAATCTGTTTTTTTGAATTTAATGTTTTAAAGTGAATGTTGCATAGGGAATTATTAAACTTGCTGACAAGAATGTGAAGCTGTGTCGTGCTGGGCTTTTAATCATAATCATAAGAACAATGGGGTTTATGTTGCGTGGTTTGGAGTTTATTCTTCTTTGCATGGACCTTCAATTGTTTTCACCTTTAGTGCAATCAGAGGGAACACAGCCAAAATCCAGCTCCCACACAGTACCACACCAAACCCACATTCTTGAGAGGCCTTCCTTCTAGTGATGGCCAAGACACTGAAAGACAAGTCTCTAGAATGTGAGGCAGCGTGAATGTCCCCAAAGGGGCAGTTTGTTGGAATAAGCACTTGACCTTCAGTGATGATACATTGTCTTTAGTGTGTAGAAATTCTTTACTTGAGGCTTGCACAAGATGGAAAGGCCCACAGGTAGTTCTCATGCATGATTTCTTTGTCTTCTGTACCCTGCTTTTACCAAACACGGACAGTCTAAAAAATCAAAGAAAACTGTATACTTATTAATTGTTTCAGCCAGTTATGTTTGAGGTGGGAGGAAGGTCCGAGCTTTAATTAACCCCAGTAATGAACAGAAAAGAGAGTAGCAAGTCCAAAGAGTGTCTTACTTAGTTTCCCGTAGTATCAGATAAATGATTTTCAGAGGTTAAGTCTCCAAGTCAATTGTCCAATGACCTTCACTTTATAAAAGGGAAATAATGTAGTATGTGATAATGACTTCCTTATTAAAACCTGTGAAGCCATATTCGGTAACATTCTTGTGCCTAAAATTCAGTTTTTCTAACATTTCTCTTAATCTGTCAGGTATATATACATGCTTTTACCAAACCACAAAAGACAGTGAAAGCACCATATGCCTGTCTCCAAAGAATAACTGTTGAATCCTCCACCACTATGGTAAACTGTGGACAGTGACAAACTTTTCAAAGATGTTTACAAAGAAAGCATCATAGAAACCTCTCAGAGGCCTTTAATTAATATAAAATTTGTTAATAATCAGAAATAGACTGGTCTAAAATATTTTTGTTCAAAAATCAGTAGAGTGCAGCACAGCAAAATCTCAGGTTTGGGCAACTGGGACATAGTAGTTAGCTGTGTGATACAGAAAGTCAAAAATTGTTTGGGAAAGGACTTTTGGGTTGCATTTTCTAGGAACTTCTCCAGTCCTGACAAAAAGCAAGGGGAGTTGATTAAATTTTGCTTATTAACCCACTGTAAGTAGTTTATATTCGTGGGTGTTTTTGTTTTTGTTTTTGTTTTTTTTTAGAGAGAGAGTGTGAGTTGGGGAGAGGAGTGGCAGAATCTTAAGCAGGCTCCGCACTCAGCACAGAGCCTGATGTAGGGCTTGATCTCAAGATCCTGAGATCATGTCATGAGCCAAAATCAAGAGTCGGATGCTCAACCAACTGAACCACCCAGGAGCCCCTAGATATATATATTTTTAAGTTTTTATTTAAATTTCAGTTAGTTAACGTTCAGTGTAATATTAGTTTCACGTGTACAATTCAGTGACTCATCAGTTACAGGCAACACTTGGTGCTCATCATGACAAGTGCCGTCCTTAATCCCTATTCCCTCCCCCACTCCCTTCTCGAGTAACTTCCCCTCAGTTTGTTCTCTAAATTAAGGGTCTGTTTCTTTGTTTGCCTCTCTCTCTGTTTTTCCCTATGCTCCTTTGTTTTGTTTCTTAAATTCCACATATATTTGTTATCTTTTAAGGGATGGTGTAGGGACTGCCTGCGTTGGCTGGGGAATGCCTACTAAAATGTAAATCCCTAGGCCTGACTCTAAACCCATGGTAGCAGGATCTCTGTGGGTGGGGCCAGAAAGCTGAATTTTTAACTGGATCCCTAGGAGATTCTTCCATACCCTGGAATAAAGTATTTGCAGAGTACTGACTAGGATGGGTCAGAAAGTGTTGAGCATTTTATGCTCTCATTTTGCTTTGCTAATCATAAATTGAAACAGAAAATGTAAGCTAGAACTATAGAAATTCAGGCGGTGAGTTCTCCTATGCTAACAATTTATCTTTAAATAAGTGGATACAGAAAGATCTCAAATTCTTTGCTTTAATATTTTAGCTCTTGAGCTAGCATGGATCCCAGACAGTGAAAAAGAAACATGAATTAAAGGAAAGTAATCTGAATATAATCAATTCTCTAATCGGAAAATAGAGTGGGATTAAGATCAGGTGAACTTTGTAGTGAAAGTTGTATCATAATTGTAGTTTACTATATATACTTATGCTTAAACTAACAATCCAGTTCTGTCATTTTAGTTTCAGTTATTCTTAATTTATCTTGCCTACTCTCTTTTTTAAAGATCTGGTTCAAAAGCGTTTCAAATATTGTTAGGAAAAGATACTGCAATCAAGTGTACTTAACTGACTTTTATTTTTCAGAGTTCCAGTTCCTAGAGGGGTCAGAACAAGAAAGTAGCACTCCTGTAGAATTTGCTTGAACAAGATCTATTCTTGCCCTGCTGTCTTATACATTACAGTAAAAATACAAAGAAAGCAGACAAAATTGTAGAGGGTTGTTTATTCTCACTGAAGAAACAAAAAGGTTCCAAACAACTCAAATGTATCAATTATCAGAGGCTATATACTCATTTCAAACATCCTGCATTGATTGAAACAGTTCTGGAATTTCAAGTTTTTATGTTTTTATTTTTGTTTTTTTGCTAAGACCAAACTATATTCTTTTGAACATCCTATGGATGGCAAAATTTCATAATTTGAGAGTGGCTTTGATTTGGGGGAATGATATGGTCATCTGGCCACTTTTTTTTTAACTGATCAGAGCTAAGTTGAAACTGTAATTGTATTGAAATTGATTTTCCTCTGTGATTCCTAAATGGGCTCCAAAGGTAATTCCAAGAGCAAAATTCTACTAATATTTTCAGCAGAAACGGTATTACTACAATTGACAAGGAATTTGTTGTGATATAGGTGAAATAATTTTGGGCTTGGGGTTGTTAAAAAACAAAATTTCAACTGAGTAAATTTAAAAATCTAATTGGTTTTATTCAGTGATTCATGAATTGGGCAGCATCCCATCTAGCAAATAGGAGCTCCAGTGGTTGTACAAAATGGAAGTCTTCTATGGGCAGATGGGGGAAGAGATAAGGAAGGAGTGGGCTACTGTATCTTCCTTTGGGGATGGAAGAGTCTATGGGGCAGATTACCTCACTGGTGTGGACCAGAAAATGCCAAAATGACTGGTTAATATTACATTCCTGGAGAAGTTTGAAACTACAATAGGTAGATATTAAGCCTTGGTTTGATGATGTGGACTTAGCACAAGTGACTCCATTTTGGATTTGTTGTTTATTTTGAACAAAATGTAAAAACCTATTTTAAGTCATAGCTCTGCAACTATTGTTTGTGAAACCTTAAGCAACTTGCTTGCTTGACGTTTCATTTTTTCATCTTTAAAATGTTGATTAAATCAACTTACCACACAGGATTACAGTAACAAATAATACGTGAGAAATGCTTTATAAATATATTGTGGATAAGCATACCTATTTCTGAGTGGTTTTAAAGAATTTTGTTTGTATGAATAAGTTTTATTTTTAACAGAGGTTCATATTTTGGTGGTATTACTTATTAGTAATTATGTTTATTTAAATAAATATTATTCTTTACAGTAAATTTCCAAAAATTTGCCTTTGTCAGGATATTGGTCTTTTCTAGAAGACATTGAAAAGCAATGAAACCATATTTTAAAATATAGAATCCTCACTCATACTTTTTTTACACAAGTAAATTCAAATCACTGACATTTTAATACTCAAGAGTTTGAGGAGCCAATGCTTATAATATAGGAATTGAGAAAATATTTAAATGAGAAATATGAATATTTTTGATGAAAATACTGGCCATATTTATCCTTTTATTCTAACTTGAAGAATAATTAATAAGGCAAATTGTAATGACCTTAACTTTTATTATTTATCATTCATTTTTGAAAAATGCTTTCCATGTATAATGGAAAAGTGACATTATTCGTAATTATAATCAATCAAAAATCTTTAAGACATTTTAATTTTCTTTTCCAATACATTTTTTAAAAAATAAGTGGGATAAAGTTTAATTGACTGATTAATTTGGCTTTTTGCTTCTTCTTTCTTTCCCCATCACATTAAAGTTTTCAAATCCAGTGAATAGAAAGAGGGAGGCCATGAGATTTATTTTCTCCCCAAGTAAAAGGCTTAGCCATGAATAATTTCAGATGCCACTTTGTGATATCAAAAATATTTTAAGTGTTAAATATAATTTTGAAAGCCTTAGTTGTTTCTCTTAATTTTTCCATATTTAATTTTGATATTGAATGTCAGGTCAAACTTCTGTGTGAGAGGTCAAGTTACAAGGTTAATCTCTTAACCTCCATCAATAAGGGCTTTTTTAGAAGGATCCTTTGTCACCAGGGCAACAAGGGGTATATACTTGAGTAAGGTAATGACAGAAAACACATAAATAGAGTAGAGGAAGAGAATCAGGCCATACGTAAGGATAATGTCATATAGGTAACAACTCAAACTATTTCAAATTCACATGAACACTTGTCTTCTGAAGATTAATTTTTCATTAAAATTTTTTTCAGCCTTGGCCATAAAACCTCTCATTTTTCAGAATTTGCTTTGTTAGTCACATAGTCTCCTACACTTATCTCACAAGAACCATAGTAGACTCTATGTGGAATCTGTGCTTGTATTCAAAGTCAACATAGAATGTCTCCAAAATACTATTATCTTTAAAGGAAGGAAATAATCATTTTGTACCAGACATTTAAGGAGATCCATATTTTTTCTATACAATCAAACACCAAGAATGAGAAAGTAGAATTTTCTTGTTTAAGAAATCACTTCAAAAATAAGAAAATGGGCCAAAAAAGGCCTGCTATGTTAAACCTTAAAGTTTAAATTATAAAACACATTTTTAGTTCTTCTCCAGATAGAAATTTGCTATATATTTCATATTCTCATTAATTTGAGTTCCTTTTTAAGATTTTTTATTTCAGAGAAGGGGTCATATTATCATATTATCTTTTTTTCCTCCTGATGCCTAGCACAGTTCCTTGATCAAAATAGACATGCTATAAATGTTTGTTCTTTATTTGAACACACATATGCGTGAAGCATTGAGAAGGCACCAGGGAAATTTCCTGTCCCCCAAACCCAACCAAACAGCATTTTCTCTCAACTCTGGGATAAAAATGTGTTCTTATGGCTTTGTCAGACTACATTTTAGCTATCGGTTAAGAATTGTCTTCATAATACAGCAAATGAATGTTCATTGAGTACTTCGTGTGCACCACTGCTGTGCTAAGCCCCTCATGCATATTGTCTTCTTAATCCTCACTAATATTTGAAATATAAAGCACCCTTGATACTCCCATTATTCAGAAGGTAAGGTGAAGATCGGAATATTCTGTCCAAGGTTACTCCTTGAGGTAGTCAGAGTCTGTGTTGTCTCTATAAACTTTCTCCCAACTTAGCATTGGCAGGATGTTCAGTGAGAGCCCAGGATAACAAGTGCTAAAGGTACTAATCTCCACAGTTTTGTTTAAGCCACCTCCAATCTCTCCGCACCCCATCCCATCCCATCCCATCCCATCCCATCCCATCCCATCCCATCCACAAGATGGGAACTGTTGGTGGAAATACTCATCCTTGCCTTGGATTTCCTGCCCTCCTGGAAGCCTCACCCTGCAGCTTCTCTCCTTCAGTTCTTTACCCTGGACTTGTGTTCCAGGATCTTTGCTTAGCTGGTTTCACGAAGGCAGCTGCACACAGTAGTGATGGCAGAGACCCCCCTGTGATTGATGCTACTCTGTGTAGTTACAGAACTCTAGAACGCTCATTTATATCAGACTGGGAGACTTTGATCTCTGTGTAGATCTACTGAGTGGACTTCCCACTCCCTTCTTCTCTTCTGTGACTCTCCCTGCTGTTCTAAAACTCTTTTTTACCTTAGCTCTTTCCGCTACTCTTTTTTCTTCTCCCTGTTTTTACTCCTATTCAAGCTTGATGCCACTACTTCTCTGAACGTTTCCTATCGTGAACATGAGGCTTCTCCCACTACCCCTGGTCTGATGGGCAATTTAATACAGCAGCAATGTTCAGGCATGGAACAGTTTAGATGGTACCCGACAGGGGGATGGTAGCACACAGCATGCGGTGCTCACCTGCATCAAACAGCTAAATTACCTGCAGTACAGCGACTGCTTTGTTTATGGAACAGCAGATATTATCTTCACTTTCCTAGCAGTCTGTGTTTGCCAGTGCCTTCCTCAGTATCTCAGAAGTAAAAATTCCCACTAGACTGAACCCTTGGAAGGGAACCCAGATTTTCAAACCTGATTTTTAAATGATTCTGTTTGACTGCTTGCACTGCACAGTTAAAACACAGACCTTTCAGGAAAATAAACTTCATGAATATTCACTTACCCCTTGCAGATTTAAATGCCTCATTGAGCTGCTATGCACTTCACTTTTAGAAAAACAAATGGAAATTGGTTGATGCATTTTATCAAGTTAGACAAGTTCCTTGTCTTTTTTTTCTCTTCTTTCTCTCTCTTTCTTTCTTTCTTTCTTTCTTTCTTTCTTTCTTTCTTTCTTTCTTTCTTTCCCTTTCTTTCTTTCTTTCTTTCTTTCTTTCTTTCTCTTTCTTTCTTTCTTTCTTTCTTTCTTTCTTTCTTTCTTTCTTTCTTTCTTTAACTTCTTATCCTATGTCTCTAGTTCCCTTTATTTCTTGCTTGCTCTGGCATTCTTCCTGGAATCAGAGGCAAATTCGAAATGGTTCTAAATTTAGGTTTTCATATTCAGCAATGCCAGATACTGTATTTTTGCATAGATGAGGTAGAACAAAAGTCTCTAAAAGTCACCTGGGGAGTTAGCACTATCTCATATAAAACCTGAGCATCAGGTCCACGTCAGCAATATCTGTTACTGTCACATTGCCATGGAGATTCATCATGCCCCCACCTCCTCCAGGATTTTTACCTGGAAGGAATAGGTTAAAAAGAACATCACAAACAAGTCTGAAGGAATCAAGACATGGCTGGAAGGTGGGCACATGGAAAATTCTCTCTTTATATTGATAGCAGGAGGGTGGGGGATTTGAGTTTACTGCATGGTTGGAAGCCTCAAGATCTTTCTAGTACAGATTCTCCTGAGTTATTGCCTGGTAGGAATACTTTTCCTTCACCTTGCCCTACAATTCCTCTTGCCATTCAGTCACCCCTGGGGGAGATACCCAAGTGCTAAGGAATTGATCTTGGCAGAGATTCCCAAATCAGGTTTTAGGGAATACCTGTGACTTATGAGATGGGAGCAACAATACCTCTAACACATGGGTCTTACACATTTTACTCTTGTCCATCTGTGGTCAGTCTTCCCATGAGCCTGGGTGGTTCCACTTATAACTTCAGTCAGATTATGTCTTGCCCAGATGTGATTCTAAAGTTGTTCCCATATCCACAAAGGCCTTCATGCTCTGGTTCCTGGCTTTCTCTGTGATCCATTTCCTTTACTCTTCTGTATGCTCACTCAATTCCAGCCTCATGGGACTCTCAAACCTGCAAGCATGCTTCTAGCACAGTGACTTTGCAACTGACATTATCTTAGACTGGAACACTACATTCTCTCATTTCACTCAGGTCTAGGTCTTTGTGCAAATGACATCTCCTCAGAAAGGCTTTCTCCAGCCACTGTGTCTAAAATAAGACTCATCTGTCATTCTTTGTTCTCTTATTCCAGAGGTTTCAAACTCATTTGCCTGTTACCCACAGTAAGAAATACATTTTGTATCATGACTCCATATGATGTATACAGTTGAATGCAACAAAAATTCATAAAACAATACCTATGTTTACTATGGGAGATGCACTCCAGTATATCCTATTCCATTCCAATTTGACTCCATTTCATCCCATTCCATTCTAATTATTTCATTAAAAATAATTCTGGCTACATCCCCTCAAGTTGATCTTACTGCCAACTGAATGCTTACAAACTACTGCTGTGTTATAAATACTGCCTTACTCTGCTTTATAACAGTTTCATAGCAGTTATATTCTATATACTGTTTGTTATCTACTTTTTTGCTAGACTGTATGCTCCACAAAGTACACAAAGAATGAAGACTTCAGCAGGTTTTATCACTGTTGTATGCATAGTGCTGAGGAGAATACAACAGGCACCCAGTAACTGTTTGTTGAATGACTGAGTGCATGTGTTAAGTGTTTCTTGGGGAAAAAAAGGTATTGTTTTCAAATAACGTGGGGAAATTCTGTCTATTCTGCATCCTTCCTGAAGAATCATAATATCCAGTAGAATATTCAAAGCTCCAATATGTTCTCTAGTAAAGAAACTGTTTGCTTTTGTTAACCCCAGGATTCAGAAACTTAATGGATTCCCTCAAGCTCTTCTGTATAATACATGTTTAATGCATTATGGGACATCAGTGACACTCAGGTCACAGTTCACACAAAAAAATCTAAGCAAATATGCTAGTAACTGATATTGAGCACAGGCTACATTGGGGTCCTGGAGTCATCACTTTCTCTCCCAAATGGAGGCATTAATAATTTAGTTACTAGAAGGTGGAAACACCTAAGGATCCTGAGGAAAGGTCTAAGTTTGAACTTCAGGAATAGGGCACTTGGGTGAGTTGGAATAGCAGTGGCTATATTCCAATCTGGAGGAGATGTTTAGGTAATTTTACAACTGGGACGGTTGTTTTGTCAATACCTTTGAACACGAAGCCTGAGTAAATAATTACTCCACTTTATTTCTAATTTTTTAGTTATAGATCCATAGTTGGGGGTAATGATCCTCAGTGACATGGCCAACAGATCAGGGGAGGGAGCAGAAGACCAACATCACTTCTTTTTTCTCTTGGTCTAGAGGAGATCAGCAGAGAGAAGCTCCTTGAGTAGCAGGAGGAAGAGGCAGGGAGCCATGAGAGGCTGCTTTGGCTACTGTTGTTCATACCATTTGTTTTTTAAGAGGGGACATTTACATGGGTTGAATCTTTGGGTGATGAGAAATTGGCCCCTAAATACATGTTAAATCACTAAGGTAAGAGGTCCCTAAATTCAGTACTTTAGTTCTGGAAACAGCATCTCAACTTTTATGATTGTGATTTTTTATTCTTTCTTAATCAATCCTTGGTTCTACTTCCTTCCTTTCCCTCCTCAAAGATGTAAGCCAAGCAGCAGGGTTGTTTGTCTGCTGTTACTTTTTGCCCAGTTCTGTGGGCCATGAGATAGCTCTACACATCTTTCTGTCATGTGAGCCTGATGGGACACCGATTTTATTTGCTGTGTTTCTGCAACTGCATGTTACTATAAGAGCATGATCTCCTGATTATGTTCATTTCTAAGAGGGAGATTTGGGCAGCATCATAACACTTTAGATTATAGTTTTAAGGCAGAAAAATGTTTCGACACTCTTGCTAAACAGTTCATCAGTTATTAAGAAAGATGATTACTATGAATGTCCTCAAGTAATGACTTACTGCCTTCATTCACTTCATCTAATGTGAAATGAAAGGCACAGGGAAGCACAACTATAGGCAGGACGTTCCTTCAAAGGTGACACACTTAATATTAAAAATGTGGGATGCACATTGTCTTTATGGATGGGAATATTAGCCCTGTGGTGACCCTAGTGTCTGAGGATGTCTAAAGGAGTGCTGGAAGATTAATGCCTCAAACAAACCTAGAGAAAAAGAACAATATGCAAGAAAAGTTGCAAACACTTGGAGCCTTCCTCAGTGGAACAATGTCACGTGAGTCTCTAATGGAAAGTGCCTCAAAGGCATCCAGGACCCAGCAGGAATTCCTACTACCATCAAGCTCAAAGATTAACAGCATGTGTGCATCAGTAAGACGGACAGCCAGAGTAAAAATGTAATTCTGGTACTGTGCTACATCCTCTGGTGACTATCTCTGTGGTTTTCTCTTTGCTGAGAGCCCCTTCGTTAAAAGGCACAGAGTTCTTCAAAGACCCTTGCCTTTCCAGCACCTCGTGAAACTAGCCTTTGATATGACATTATCCTGAGCTTACTCTCATTTTGCCACTTGTTGGCTGTGCAGCTTTTAAAGAGTTACTTAACCTTTCTCTGCTATTGTCCCTATATTCCTGAAATGAAAATAATGATTTCCAAGTACCAGGCTTGCTGTGGTCACTAAATCCCCAAACGGCAAGCCTTTGAGCTTAACGTTTTATGTTCAAATCTCAGCTTAGGTGCTTGTTAACTGTGTATGATGTTGGCTGTCAGTCTCCAACACTCTCATCATATGCATGTCATGGGGTTGTTGTGAAGATAAAATAGAATATTTCATGGATAGTTCTTAGCCCTGCAACTTTTCCAGAGAAGGCCCTCCGTAAATATCAGCCATTATTAGCACAAAGAATATTAAAGTGCTTGGTTCATAATAGGTGTAGCATAAATTTTAGTTCTCCCATCTGTAACATATTCCTGTTCAGGGCTTTACTTATTTCATTATTGCTGGCTAATGAAAACTTCTCTGACTAGGGATGTTCTTATGGATGTTAATTTTGCAATTTTCCCCTCAAAACTTTGTGAATCTTATTCTGTGGGAGACTCATAGGTCAGAGTCATTTTGGGATAAGGGACTCTTTGTCTCAGATATCCTTGCAAGAAAGAGAGGATGGGCCATGGCGATTTTATCAGCAGTAAAAGATAATTGTCACAAAGATTTGGGAGGTGTGACAGGAAGGAGCACAGACTGTGGGATCAGTTGAGAGGGGTTGAATCCCAGTCCAAACACCCCTTTCCAGCTGTATCAGCCTTAGGCTAGTTTAGCTGCTGCTGTTGCTGCTGCTTGCTTGCTTTCTCTCTCTCTCTCTCTCTCTCTCTCTCTCTCTCTTTCTCTCTCTTTCTTTCTTCTTCTTCTTCTTCTTCTTCTTCTTCTTCTTCTTCTTCTTCCTTCTTCCTTCTATCTTCTTTCTTCCTTCTTTTCCTTCTTGTCTTCGTCTTCGTCTTCGTCTTTTTTTAAAAACTGTTGGGGCTTCCTGGAGAACTATAGAGAAGATAATGCCTGTATGAAAGACTGATCAAATGAAATCACTGATGTGAAAAGTGCTTGTGTTTTGCAAACTATAAAGCCCCATACAAAGTCATTTGAAGACATAAAAATCAGGGAATTATTTCTATTACTTTAAGCTTCCAGAATAGAATGATTTTGGAAATAAAAGAGGAAATCGACAACATTGGTTTAATGCACGTTTTGGTAGCACAGCAAATGTTTTGCTTGTTTAAAAGTTTTCCCCAGAAAATAAAAGCAAGGATCAGAAGAAATTAGAATTCAAATTTGGTTATGTCTAAAATTGCTTCTTTACTTAAAAATAAAATATATATTATAATACATTGCATTTTAAAGACAGATCATGGGCAGGTATATGGAATTTAGTGCAATTCCAACATTCCAGTTAGATCATAACATAAAACTTGAGGTGCACAGAACCAGATGGTGAGGAATGACATTTGGCATGGATTATTCCCTGTTCTGTGATTATATCATGATTATGGAAAAACATAGCTAAATACACCTCTCTGCTTAATATTTCATTCCTTAGGTTGAAGGTATATAAAATTCATTGTTAATACATGGGCTTTGGAAGTCAGGTAGACATTTTCATACATGCCAAGTATTTTCAGGATTCCATCTCCTGGGTACACAGTAAGATTCCAATTCCTGCTTCCTTTGCATTTGCACATGTGACTCCTTCTGGCCAATGAGATGTGAGCAGAAGAGATTCTGTTACTTCTGGGCTATAGCATTTGAACTGCTGCCTAAGACCCTCAGATCTCCATTTTCTTTCTTGTAAAGTGACGGGCAACATCGAAAATTTTGGTTGCTCTGTTAGCTGGGACCCTGAGTGATCAAGAAAAGCAGAGCCCTCCTGCTGAGGTGCAATGCACATCTAATGTAAGGCCAAAGACATCTCTGTAATTTTAAGCTACTGGGAATTGGGAAGACATAACCTTGCCTAGCCTGACAGAGAGACAGACAAATCCATGTTTTGATCTTACCTCTAACACATACTGTGTGCCTCTGGATATATAACTTAACCTTTCTAAGGCTCCCATTTCCTTATCTATATTATCATCTCATTGGGAGATTCTAGTAATGCTAAATTCATAGGGTTGTTTTGAGAATTAAATAGAGCAGTGTAGATAAAGTACTTAGGATAGAAGCTGGCATATGGCAGGCATTAACAAATGTATTTATTATTATTACTATTTTATTAGAGTCCTAAGATCTTAGTATTTGAATGCAATTTAGATACCATCTACTCCAACATGCTTTCTTTTTCATCACCTGCAGAGGGTTACAGTTAGGGTCCTTGACTACTAAAGCAAGGTTCTTAATATGTATTACATGGCTGCCTCTGAAATTGCATGGTAAACTTGTGCAAACAAGGTTCCTGGCTTCCATCAGCTTCTCAGTGGAGCTCATGGCTAACTGAATGTTGAACATTGCCTCTATAAGGTCTCAGCTGATTCTAAAGTTTTGTAATTCTGAATGCCTTGCTTAAGTCAAGATTTGTCCATGTGATCCTTCTGGTATCCCTAATTATAAAAGGACAAAAAATAAGTGAATCTGGCCTGACCTATTGCACATTGCCCATTCCCTTTCCTAATGGCCCTGGATGTAAGTTTTCTGGGTCAGGAGGCAACTTTCCCCTAGAGAGCAGCTGTATGACTACTGCACTGTAGAGCATTGCCTCATAGGCATCTTCCAGCATGGGCTCTTGTGAGGCAGTCAGGATTACAGCATGCTGGGAGAACTGGGGGCAACAGTATCTGGTAATAAACAGGAAGCAGAACCTGACCCTCTTAGAAGAGGTGGCATTAGGGAGGGGTAGACAATTATGAGACATATCCCAGTGGTGGCTGCATAACTGTGATTCATTTCTGGACTGGGATATAATTCAAGATGGGAAGTAAGAAGTGGTTATGGAGAAGTGTGCTCAACAATGATGTAGGAGTAGTCAAGGCTGGGGGGACGAATGGTCCAACCACTTCGGGGAATTGGGGCTGGAAGGAAAGAAGGTGCAGTAACTAGATAAGGTTTGTGATAGATTCCCTCCAAAATGACAACAGGCAAATGGACTAAAGACTTAGTCCTGTTGGTTTTAGGGGGTGGGCGGGTAGAATGGTCTTTACGTTGCTGGATGAAGATTACCTGTATTTGGAGAAAGCTAGTGCTGGAGCAGAGCTGGATGCCATCATGTGTAAGCATTCTCTTAATTAGACTTGTCACCTTCTTATTCCAAAAATATTTTCTAAACATGAATTAGACGCCAAGCACTATGTTAGTTGCTTTGGATCCAGAGGAGTGAACAGCGATTACCCGTGTTAACAAGAAGTCACATTCTACTTGGGGAATACAAACAAACTTATAGGGCAGATAATGGGATTAAATAATTCTATTTTCTGACTGTCATCAGATAACATTACCTGATTTGCTCCCAGATAGGAGTGTTCCCTATTCCCTTGTCCCCCACGCTGCAGGATAGCTGTTAACATATTTTCATAAGGATGTTTTTGCAAGTATGGGACTTCCTTTATTCTTCCCTGTCTAAGCCACTCTATTTATAAGCTCCTGTTCCCATCACTCCCAACCTTTAAAAAAAAATAATTTCTAAACTCACTAAAGAAAACCAGAAAAAAACAACAACACTGTTTTCTTTAGATGTCTCCACCTTCATTCACTTCCACTTGAAAACATAAGTGATTATGTTGCCACAATTTTCCTCTTTTTTTAAGACTCTTTCACTTATCCCTCGTGGGCCTTCTTTCCTTTGAGAATGTGAACCCAGGAAATTATTCTCAAGTTTTCTCTGGTCATTTTAAAATCAACACTCCTTAAAGCTAAGGCCCATACTGATTGCTGTTCATATTAAACACTCAGTCAGAGTACCCTCATTCTGCCTTGTTCTTGCATGATGCCTTATTGTTTTCCTGAGTTTTATCATATTTATGGCTTCTTAGGTAGGCTGTTCTACAAAGGAATCACTTGAGATCTAAGATACTGTACCGCTTGGCTTTATTTCACTGGCAACAGTGTCATGTATTACAAGATCAAAATATACAGCTCTAGTGACCTGCCCCAATTTCTGGTTATCTGTGCTTATAAATATCCACTTCTCTTTGACACTGTGGAACATGGCGTTTTTGAGAATACATCCATGGGACTCCAGCAGTGAATATGCAAAAGGAAAAATGAAGGACTTATTGCAATATGCACCAACTTTGGCGGTAGAAGTAAGGCAGGCAAACTGGCAGGGTCCATAGCAAGAACTATTATCGGTTCAGTAAATAGTCTCATCCAAATAATTAGTAACACATTCTCATGATCACTTCCCAAATGGCCAAGGCATTTGGTTTTCTAACACAGGATTCCGAAGGCTCTGATATATGTGCTCTGTGATATATGTGCACAAATTTTCCTCTCTTCCTACCTCATCTTTGAACTTCTATACACAGAGAATTGATCCTTTACTCTTTTTGTCTCTGTTTTTGCTGTTTGACTTACAGCTTCCTTTCATCTTTTCACCAACCTTGACACGTCTCCTCTCTCATTCTGGGATTTTAAGTATCTTTGTTATGTAGTTTTGCTGGTTAGACCTACATCTTTATGCAACTTTGTGACTCTTCAACAAAAGCTCTCAGTTTTATACAAAGATGGAAGTCACATCAGGTTCAGTGAAAAACCACTGGAACCTTGTGGGCCTTGAGGTTTGAAGGGACTTCGAACCTTTTGGGGATTGTGTGCATGTGTGCGTGTGTGTGTGTGTGTGTGTGTGTGTGTGTGTGTGTGTGACTTGCTGAAAGGTCTCTATTTCTAGGGGAGAAAGCTTTTCTTCACAAAAGCTCAAAAGACTGGGACATCAAATAACTCTTACAAAACATTTTGATGAGTTAAGTGTAAATGAATCAGAAACATATGGATTGAATTTCCCTTAAAATACACATGGGTTTAAAAATTAAGGGGAAAAGTGCTTGGCAAAATTCTCTTTGGGTTTGGCCAAGTCTGATTCCTTTGAAAACTAGTTCAAGACATGATGCCAATCTCGAAATGCTTCTGGGTCCACACATCTCTGGTTCAAAGTGCTCTCTTCCTCAGAATCCTCTATTTCCCTGCTTTGTTCACTGTTGTCATCAGGACTATCCCCTTTAGTAATCCTAATCAGTACGATACCTAAGAATAGAAAGTTCGTATGAAAATCTTCTCCGATGCAGAAACTGCTAGTGACCAGATCTTTGCAGAGTGCATTGAATGGGCACATTGTGATTCATTTACTTCCCGATTTATTGAGTATCTGTTACATACTAGGCACCTACAGAACACAGACAAATCAAGTATTATCTCCCTAGTTAGAAAACTCATAATCTGCAAGTAAACCAGACGTTCATTATGATAGGAGACGATGAATGTCGTATGGGCTGGAGTCCTGCTGGCTCTCTCTGCCTTTTTGTTCTTTTCAGGCCCTTGATGTATTGGATGATGCCCAACCATATAGGGGAAAGCAATTTGCTTTACTTAGTCTATAGATTAAATTGCTAATATCTTCTGGAAACATCCTGACAGATATACCTAGAAATAATATTTAGCCAGATATTTAGGCAGCCTGTGGCCTAGTCTAGTTGACACATAAAATAAACCATCATAGAGGTTGAGTTTTGTTCACTAGACAAAGTGAAGCCACTGAAGATGTTTGAGCAAGAATGTAACAAAATTCAAGTAATGTTTTATGAAAGTTAGGTGACTTTGTGAAAAATGAATCAGAAATGGGAGAGTTTGGGGATCAGGTAACCAGAAGGCACTTAGAAGCCTTGATTTATATAGCTTGATGTCTTGATTTGCCTATTTTGCATAATAGTTATTGATTTCCTGACGATAGATGACATTTTAGTTTTGTACCCCCTAATGTGGTTGTATATCTGTTTTTAGTTAAATCAAAATTGGTGATTGTATCATCAGGATTTGTAAATATTGTTGACTGCTGAGCCAAATAGTGTATCAGGATTTCATCTTTTTCTTATAAAACATTTGTTTTTCTTGGAGTTTCTAATTGGGTCAATTTTTTTTTTTTACTTGCATAATTTGCTAGACACACATTTTGATTATTTTCAAATGTTCATCATATCAATTGTTCTATCAAATTCCCCTTTTTACTAGGGTCTTCTCTTCCAGACTCCTTAATCTTCCATCTCCAGCCTGGACTGTTTCTCTTTTATGGCTTTACCCTGAGAATTTGGTTCTGATTCTTCTGCAATGGATTTTTGCTTTCTCTTTCTTGGATTCATACTTCCTTCTTTCCCTTTATTTCATTGCTAAAGGACATTCCTTCATAGGCTTACCAAAAAAGAGAACATGTTTGAATAATTTTCTGTTTACTTGCATTTATTCATTCTAATCTGCAATTGGCTGATGGCTTGGTTGGCCTAAACTGCTTCGTTAATAATTTCCATTTCTCTCTGGCTTTTGAAGGCAGCATTACCAATGATGGCCTTCATATTCTTGACCCTTTGTATTATATCTGAATCTTTCTTTTTTGGAAGCTTCTCAGGTATGCTCTTTTAGCCTCAGTGTGCTGATATTTCATAGTGATGGGCAATGGTATAGGTGTTTTTCATTCATTGTGCTGGGCATCCAAATAAGTCTCTTTTTGGTCTAGAGATTTGCATTCCTCAATTTTGTGACATTTCTATGTAATTTTCCTGTGATAATTTTCCTCTTTTTGTTTTTTCAGATTGTCTTGGAATTCATATTAATTGGATATTAGATCTCTTCCACTAATCCTTAAACTCATTTTCCCCTAGATTTTCATTTTATCTGAAATTTTGGAAAATTTTTTTCACTTCATCTACTTTTTGCTTTTCAATTTTTAATGGTATTTTTCATTTTCAATGGTATTTTCAAGAGCTGTTTCTTTCTGAATTGTTCATTTCTCATAGTAGTCTCTTCTTGTGTTAGAAAAAAAGTCTCCTATCTCTGATACTATTAATTAAAATCCTTTTGAAGTTTTTTTTTTCCTTGTCCCCTGAGTTATTTCCTCTATGTCCCCTCCTTTTTTAATGTGGGAGTCTTTTCTTAAGTGTTAGCTGATCCATTCATATGTTAAGACTAAAACCTTTTAAATTGTGTTTAAATTGTGTATCTGTACAGTGGGATACTCCTCAGAAATAAAAAGAATAACAGTGATGAATCTTAATAGCACTATGTTAAGTGAAAGAAGTGGGACCATGAAATTCCATTGACAGGAAATTTTTGAAAAGGCAAAACTCTAGTGACAAAAGCAGTTAAAAGTTGCCAGGATCTAGGGACTGGAGGAGAAATTTGACTGCAAAGGAATTTGAGGGAAATTTGGGGGTGATGGAAATGTTCTATATTTTTATTATGGTAGTGGTCGTATTACCATATGGAACAGTCAAAACTCATAAAATTTTACACATAAAGTTGGTGAATTTCACTATATGATATCACAATAAAACTGATTTGATAAAAACTAAATTTGTGATTCTTTTTTGAGGAGGTTGGTTGACTTGGAGTCTTTGAATTGAGCTTCCTGTATGGAAAACCATCTATTTCATGGGTAGTATCCTACAAATAGCAGTATGTGGAAGTCTTCACTTCTATTGAATGTCTTTAGAACAACAAGACAATTGACTGGGGTTCTGTATATGAGCTGGGGTCCTTGCACTCCACACAACAGAGTTTAAAGTTCTTTTACCTATTTTAATTATCACTTTTCATTGTATCTGTTACATCTAAGTCCATAGTTGGTATGTTTCTATTTCTAAAGTAAGCCATTTAGAAGCACATCTATCTTGAATCTTGAGATACATATCTGAATTTATATGTAATTGAGATTTTCCATGAAGGAACAAAAAAGGGAAAGAAATGAAAACTGAATAAACTGCATCTGTCTTTTTATTTACAATTTCTATGAGCTGTGGAATTGGGGTTTGAGATAAGTTTCTCTGTTGATATTTAAGATCCATGAGATGCATAAAACGAGGCACTGGTAGTATCTAAGAAAACACTTGCCTATGTCACAGTAACCCTCCCCCCAACACACTGGGCTATTATTTTAAAAAATATTTGTAAAAATTGGAAAATATTTCAAAAATACAAAAAGCACAATATATAATACAGGAAGCACCTATGCTTGACGCAATTTTAAATTATATTATCATTTTACCATTTTCTCTTCAGAATTTTCATAAGAAATAGAAATATTTTAGATATTGTTATTCTCCCTGCCTCATTAATCTCTCCCATTTCCCTTCCAGAAACAACTGTCGTCTTGATGTTGGCATGGCATTCTTGCATATTTTGTTACTTCAGAATAAATGATTAAAGATGTAAATAACGTATCTGTCTTTTTTTTGAGTTTGAAAAATTTACATGAGGACAATCATACTATGAAATCTTTTGTCACTTGATTTTTTTCATTCAACTTTGTTTTTGAGTTTTATTCATAGCGATATACAGAACTACTTCATTCATCCTAATAGTTGTAAAACATTCTATAGAAAGAATAAATCAGAGTTTACTTATTCATTTCCCTCAGAGGACCACTGGGTAAGTTATACATTTTTGTGATTACATGTAGTGCTTTAATGGACTTTCTTCGCATTTGTCTTCAGGAGCACAGATGTGGGGACTTTCATACACTAGTGTGCATTAGAACTAGCTAAGGTGGTGGTGACAACACAGATGTTCGGGCCTTACCCCCAGAGTTCCCGATTCAACAGGTGCAGGTGAATCCAAAAATTTGGATTTTTAACAAATTTCCAGTTAATATTGGTGCTGGTGTTAGGGCCACACTTTGAGAACCATTGCTCTAGGGTTGACCTATAGGTGAAATTTTTGAACATTGGATATCTATATAGTTTCCACTTTGCTAGAGATTTCCAAACTGCTAGGGATTTCTAAACATACAGTATTTGCATCAATATATACCTCCACTATCAATCTATGCATCCCTATTCCTCATTATCTTGACAAAACTTGGTGTTATGTCTTTAAAATTGTTTTCAATACAAATGATATCTGTTTTATGTTTTTCTGATTAATAGTGAGATTGAGACTAATTTCTTACATTTAATGTTCATTCCTTTTTCTTTTCTATGAATTCTATATCCTTTGCCTCCCCCCCATTGAGTTGACTGATTTGTTTATTTCTTTATTTTATTGCTTTGTAGAATTTCTTAATATTTTCTGAGTACTAATCTTTTATTTGATAATGAGCTGCAAATCTCTTCCTTTAATCTTCTATTCTGTGATTTCTCTCATTTACTGTATTTTTGATGGAGAAAAGTTTGAGATATTAATGGGGTCACTGTCAGTATTTTCCTTTGTGATTTGTGCTTTTATATTTCCTATTCTGATGCTATAAACATATATCATTTTTTGTAAACTTAAGACTTTTATTTTCACTTTTCACATGTAGTTTTTAATATATTTGGGATTAATTATATGTATCGAATAAGGTAGGAAGCTAATTTTTCCCCACATGGGAAATCAGTCACTTTCTCTGTCATAACCAAGTTTCTATTCATTTTTGCATTTGTTCCCAAACTCCTTTGTCCATTCTATTAATCTTTTGTCTATTGCAGAGCCAATACTATACTTTTTAATTACTTGAAATTTGAAATGTTTAGAAAATATGGGAGTTTTTTCCACTGTATTCCTCTTCTTTAAAATAAACTTATTTCTTTTTAGTTCTTCTGACAGGGTTCAATTTGTCAAGTTGGGTGAAAAATTTGGTTTATGTTTTCCAGTTGGTTCTATCTCTTTATTTGGCATTGAAGTATTTCTCTGTAATAACATGTGCTTATTTGAACTTGATTTCTCTTTTACAAAAATTTGAGGTGGACTTTTTAAAAAAGGACCATAATGCAATAGAAATAATTGTATGTGCGTGTGTGTGTGTGTGTGTGTGTGCGCGCATGTTTGAGGGTAGAAATGAGAATAGTGTGCCAACCGTAAAAGTCATAAAACTGTTGGATTCATATAAAAGTATATTCAAACCTTTCTAGTGAGGATGAAGAGGGATGTGTGATAAATATGTGACTCCTCTGATAGAAGAAACACACAAGCTTGTGGTAGAAAAAAATTGTATTCTAATACCAAACACTGTCAGAAAGTCTTGCATAGAGCATTTCATAGGGAATAGTGAAAAACGGTGTCCTCGATAATAATTTATTAGCAAGTACAAAAATGTATTTCTAATGGTGGTAGTCAATACAATGTTAATTTTATACAAAATTGATAGCAACTAGCTAATGTGATGTATTCTACCCCTTCCCATGGTCCAACTTCATTCAGGAATAGAAATGAGAATAAAGAGATCTTCAGGTAGATTTTTCTCTAACTTTGTAGTTGGCAGATTAAGGCTCTTGGGTCCAGTCCACCCTTGCCACCTGTTTTTGCAAATAAAGTTTTATTGGAACGTAGCCACACTCATTTGTCTGCATATTTTCTGTGGCTGCTTTCCTGCTACCAGTTGCAGAGTTGAGTAGTTGTGATAAAGACCATATGGCCCACAAAGCTGAAGGTATTTACTGTCTGGCCCTTTCTAGAAAATGTTTGCCATCCCCTGCTCCAAATTATTATTTCTTAAATCATTAGCTTTATATTTATTCTAGGCATATTTTTAAATCCTACCCTTCATTTTTATAGCATCTGTGAGTATAAGTAAAGATGTAATGGACACAGTGGTCAAGGTCAGGCACTTTGCCAAGATGATTTGTTAATGTCTTTATTCAGGAAGAGAATGTAATCTCACCCTGTACACTCTTTGTACCCAGGAACTTCATCACCCAAAGGGAAGCACAAAGATATCCTGCATTCTGAATTAGGAGATTTCCTATTTGCCTCAGCAACATATTCCTTCCTTTTGCTCTGCTCGGAAGGTGGTTCAGCCTCTTGCCATCCACCCCTCACTTAGTCATGTAGTCTTGATAGTGCTTCCTGGACTGTCACTGAGCAGACCATAGGAGTCCTGAGATAGCATCTTTCTCCTCATCTGGATTCAAGTTCTAGTCCGTCTTAATGATTGCGGCAACTTCGTTTCCCCTTAGACCCAGTACTAAATTCCTCTGAGCTCCCTCATGTTAAGTTATCTTTGTTAAAATTTTTTTCGTAAGGACTGGTTAACTGAACTGCCACAACTCACAACTGGTAATATGTTCCAGTGGAAAAAGCACAGAATTTAGAGCCAGAAGTCCTGTTTTTGAATTCCTAACCTTGATACTTAACAGATGAATGACCTTGGGCAGGTCACTTAAACTCTGAGACTCAGTTTTCTCATCTGCAAAACAAAGATACTAATAATGCTTGTCATCTCTGCCTGTTAGGATCAATGTTAGAAACAAATGAGATATGTGAAAATAATTTGTAAACTACAAAATAATACACACATGCTCATTATTATCACCAATTCTCGAAGGTTCCCTCAGTGGTTTTTCCTAATCTTCAAAGGCTTTTCAGTTGGGTTCAGGAACCAGTCCATTAATTCTCCATTGTGGGTCTGTTTGCCAAAGGGTCTAATCATTGCATTAGCAGCTGTCTTCTCTGGAAACATGCTGCTCCTTCAGGCACAGCCACTCTCTGCAGATCACTGTTCTAGAACCTGAATGTCTCAAAGCTGAGCTGTAGAGTTTGCCAATTTGAGGGTGGAGTCAGGGAGAGAATGTTCCTTTTGCTGCTCATGAATTCTATGGCATCTCATGGCCCTGGACCCCAAAGCAATCCTGATTATGCTGAGTCGCACATACACTTTGATGAACACCTTCTTTAATTTCTTGACTAATTCCTTTTTTTTTGTCTGACTCAAAACCAGAGGATAGAGCAAAAGTGGGAAATGGAATGTAAGTGCCCCTAAACGAATTTTGCCCATCTCTCCTCTTAGGATCCAGATCTGTGCCCTGAATTCCTTCTTTCATGAGGTTTTTCTTTCTCCACTGCTTTACCTCACCTCAGTCCTCACACCATTTAGGAGGAGGACTTGGCTATTGGATTCATCCCATTTCAGGACATGAATAGTGTCACTTAAGAGTGGATAGGGTCAGTCTTTATTAAAAAATATCACATGTGAGGTCCTTTATTCTTCATTTTTCTTTCTTTAGATATTCTTTCAAGCATATGTATTATTTTTTCTTTCATTTCCAGTATCATGGAGACAACCCAAGAATGGTCAGATTGCAAAATTTGGATTGAGTCAGGGGTGGTAGAGACTTTCATTAGCTATTAGGGCAAGCTGTCCATCTCAACCCAGCCTTACTAGAACTTTGCATTGAACGTTGGACTAAACTTAAAATTAGATATATATAAAAAAAATGAAACATTTTTGCTCTTTGCTATTGCTTCCTTGTGGATATTTCCTCCAGAGCTCTCAGAGAGAAGGTGTAACTCAGATTCCTTTATACCATCAATAATTCACACAGTTTACATCCATGAACTCACAAATAAATTCCAGGAGTGGTCACTGGCCCACTGTTTTCTGCAAATGGCTAATCTCTGCATCCTGAGTTAAGCGCAACTGGGACACTGTGTTATAAACTGTAATCTAAATTTTCTTCAATTTTGAACTAACTGCTTTTTACAGAAAGGAAAAATGAGGATTACAAAAAAAAAAAAACATGGCCATGATATGTCTGCCAGATAAAACATAATTTGCTTTATTTTTCCCCTTTGCACCATTAAGAGATTTATTGTCTCCTATTTATTTTCAGCACTTTTCTTCATTTCTGGGAAGTCTGACCTGCCTGAATCATTATTGCATCTGAACAGAGTTTTGCAGACAGATTTCCAGTAATGGGCTCAAATAATGGGCTCTATTTGGCATTTCAGTGGCCCTTTAATGGCATGAGAAGGGCAGTGCTTCTCGCATGTTTCCTGAGAAGCAAACATGAGTGGCCCCCGGGGCCTAGTGGCAAAATCTGAAGCAGACCGCCACAAATTAAAAAATTCTTTGTAGTCATATATTATGGAAAATTTGCATTTCATATATTTGTGTTTCCTTATACATAAAAGTGTCTAAATGCTTTAACTGACATTTCAGGCCGATGTACCATTTTTATCCTGGCATACTTCTGCTAGTTTTTGTTCACTGTTAGTAGCTAGATGCATCTCCAGTCTGAGATTTGGAAGTAGAGCAACTGGATTTGAATCTTGATTCTACCACTTCTAGACACCTAAACCTGGGCAAGTTACTTATCCTTTTTGAGTGTAGATCTTCATCTGTAGAACAGGCTGTTGTGATGTTTGAATCTGCAATTGGAGATCCCTTTCTGTTGATAATTGTTCAGTGTTGAGAGGGAAGGGCTGATTAGAACCAATGGGGAGGTATGAATCCTAGAGCAGTTTGAGATGATTAAGGGAAGGCATTTTCATGAAATTTAACCGCTCTCATTTTGTAAAAGTTTCACTTTATCATATTAGTTCCTTGGGGATGTTTATAGTGTTTCTCATCATAGATGTGCCAATGTTAGGAACAATTCTCCCAGAAAATTTTGAGACAGCTGCCAGCTTCAGGCTCCCAGACTCACCCCTAGTGAACCTCAGTTCAACAAATACTTATCAAGGAACTTTTCTGCATCCATCACTTCCCAGGTACTCTGAGTCATATTAACAAATTGTGAGCTATGGTCTATACTCTTGAGGACTGGAGGTCTCATTAGAGGAAACCCACAAAGCAGCTATACAAATTCATCAGTAATGCTATAAGAATATGTAAGAATATAATATATAAGAATAGTACACATTTTTCAAGACTCTGCCAACCTCTTCTAGTTTCAAAACAATCTTGAAAGATAGAAATCATTATTTCTGTTTTACTGATCTGGAAATCAGGGTTCTAGCTCAAGACTGTATAACATGTGCTACAGTAGATCTAACAATGTCATATGTCAGCCACCCGAGTTATTCCGTGTAAATGGGCTTTTCCCACATGATTCTTTAATTGGAATATTTTGGGTCAAAAGGAGGTTAAGAGTGATAACCTCTCAGTTTCTAGAAGCAAAGCTGATATGAGATTTATTCAGCACTTACTACATTGATCAACGAGGCTCACTGCTGTAAAAAACCTTACATTTCAATACCAGGGCTTATATTCTTTCTGAATCCCCTCTCCCATTTTTAGCATAATGCCTGATACGTAGCCAGCTAGACAGAAGCTATTACTGCTCACTAGTATCCAGTGCCACTTCACTTTCTTCATTTTCCTTTGCAGTTAGATCAATTTGTGACTATTCAGGCCAATGGAGTGACTGAGATGGTTAGAATATGAAACATCTTTCCCACTCTTTCTTCTTCCTGTGTGTCAGCCTGATGATGCGGAATGACCCTGGAACCACAAGATGGCAGAGCCACAAGATGGGGGATACCTGGGTCTCTCTGAGTCACTGCTTGAGGAAAGCTTCCAGGAAAGCCATCTCAGCAGGGACATCCACATTGGGCTTTGTATAAGCAAAAAATAACTTTTTATGGGTTAGGACACTAACATTTTTTGCATTGTTTGTTATAGTAGCTAGCCTGCATGACCAGTACAAAAAGAAGATACTGAATAAATACCTGCTGTGTGAGAGATATTCATGTGTTTCACATTAAAATCCCTTGGGAATTTTTTTTTTTAAATCCGGAGTGCCCAGGTTACAGACCAATTTAATTAGAGTAACTTTTGGGTAGTATTCAGGCATCAATCTTCTTTTTCCCTTTTTTTTTTAAACGTTCTTGGTGATTCCATTCTACAGCCAAAGTTGAAAACCAGTGTGCTGTATTAGTGCTATTCTAAAAAGCGTGGTCTGTAGATCTTGTTCAAAAAGCCAGTTCTTGTATGTCCAGATTTGTGGAATCAGATTGTCTTGGAGTTTTGTGTTTTAGTGAGCTCTCTGGAGGGAATTCTTAGAAAGATTAAAGCTGAGAAAAACTGTGTTAGAACACCCTCTCTAGTGATTCTCAAAGTATGGTCCTCTGACTACAATCAGAGTTGCTTGGAAATATTTTTTAAAGGCAGGTTTCAAGGCCCAGCCCCAGGCCTACTAAGTTAGAATCTCATAATGGAAGTGCCTGGATATCTACATCCCTAAAGAATTTTCTAGATAATTCTTGGCTCATCAGAATTCACACTCATCAGTTTACTGAAACCAGTGCCCTTCCTTAGAATCATATACATTCTTTCCCACAGTTCCTCTTCACCAACTACCAAGTCCCTCTGAGTTCTGCTCAGAAGATGGAGGATGGGAAGGATGATAATTTTCTATTTTTAACCTTATATGTAGTTTCCTCTTATAGTTGCTTAAGTAGAGAACTCTAATACTTGCTTTCAAGTGTTGGTTTATAGATCATTATGTATTAAATGTGGATGTTCTGGAGAAGAGAACCTTTCAACTTAAATGATAAGAAATGATGCTGGCTGAAAGCCAAACCTGAAAATTAGGACTCTCTAAAATAATAAGTCAACATATGGTTCAGTTGGTGGAGCTCTTATGTCTATTGATCTATTCAGGAATTTTATGTACCGTGTAAGAAAAGCTGCCATGGCACTAATCTAGACGCTACATAGAGAGAAGTCAAAAGAGACATGGAAAGGAATATGCAGAAGCAAGAGGATGATTGGAAAAAGGCTAAGTCATTTAAGTGCGTTGGGCAAGGCCTGGCTGGGGAGTATACTTTAGTATATACTTTTAGTATACAGTTTAGTCCTGGCTGATGTCTTTGCAGTTTTTGAAGAGAGAGATTGCATAATAGACCTTTTTGATTAAAGATAATCAAAATCTCATTCTTTACCAATTTCCTTTCCCTTTCCCTTGCCCTCTGAATACTTGGAGTTAGGTCTATGCTGGGTTTTGGAAGGGCATGATTTACATGGCTGCTATAAGAAGCTGATTCTAAAAGCTATGGACATCATACATAGCCTTTGTGCATGCTGTTTGTTTTGCCCCTATTTCATATTGTCCTTATGCCTTACTTTCTGTCTCTCATAGGAATTTGTTGGACACTAATTCTGAGCTGGAGAGCTAGAAGTGCGAATGGGAAGGTTTTTGGCCTGGCGCTAAGGAAGGTTACTGCTAAAACAACCCTTGAACAACCCAGGCTTGAACTGTGAGGGTCCACTTACATGTGGATTTTTTGTGATAGATACAGTACAATACCATAAACATATTTTTCTTCTGTATGATTTTCTTAACATTTTTTTTTCTCTAATATACATCTAACATAGAAAATCTGGGTTAATTGACTGTTCATGTTATGAATAAGACTTCTGGTCAACAATAGGCTATTAGTAGTTAAGTTTTTGTGAGTCAAAAGTTATATGTGAATTTTCAACTGTGGGAAAGTGGGTTGGTACCCCTAATCTCCTTGTTGTTCAAGGGTCAGCTTATATGTGCAGGCGTTCCAGGAGGAAGGGCTCTGTGCTTTGGATGTGGGCAGGAGGAGAGCCTGGGCTGAGGAGGGAGATGAACAGATCCATTCCTCATTTCTCTGTGAACTGTGGGGGACAGAGCCAGCTCACCACTTTCATTAGAACTGTCCTAACCCCACTCTTTTGCAAGTGGGAACGAGGGATGTGAGGAGCGAGAAATCCTGTATATTAGGAATGATCTGGGTATATTCAGACAAAACTTCATGTAGTGGAAGAGACCATGGTTTGCATGTTTGATGGGACAGAGCCCTGGGGCTCAGTTTCACCTGAAGATACCTTAGTCTGCCATCTAGAAGCATACTGCACCATGAGTAGGGTATCAGTGAGCTAAAATCCTGGCACACACTTGGCCATAGGGCTCTAGGTTCTAGGAGGTGACCGCAAATCTCAGAAAGTGACTGAAACACAACAATTTGAAATACTCAGGTGGTTAGGCAAACGGGTTCCTAGTCGCTATGTTACAATTTATAATTTCCAGTCCCCAAGAGGAGACATGAGAAGGCAATGTAGCATGGTAACTGAAAGCTTGGAATTTGGAGTCAGGGGCCCTAAATTTATACTCTCACTTTATCACTATATCAACTGTTTGGCTTTGGACTTAGTAGAGTCCCTTCAAGTTGAATAAACAAATAATCAGTACTCCCCTTGATGATAGTTGTAGTTCATGGATAGGTAAAAATGGAAGGCAGTGGTATAGAGAAAATATGTCTGGGATGCTCTGGTGGTTATAGGAACAATGACCAAGGCAGAGGCCCAATTTTCCATAACTGATAGAACTATAACGCATAAAAGAGGCATAAATTCAGTTATCCTACACAGGCACCCAACCAGGGGCAAGGTGGCAGCTAGTGTAATTTGTTGCTGGTCCACGGCAATGTGTTTGGGGACATTGACACATCCTTCTTCAGGGAAGCATTGAGTACCAGTGAGTCATCATGAAAAGTGCATAGAGTTTGGACTTAGGTTTATTTTATTTTATTTTAATTAATTAATTAATTAATTTTTAAAGTTTATTTATTTTGAGAGACAGAGAGTGTATGGAGAAGGGGCAGAGAAAGAGGGAGAGAGCACACAGCCCAACACAGGGCTCCATCCCATGAACCGTGGGATCATGACCTGAGCCCAAATCAAGAATCGGCTGCTCAACCAAATGAGCCACCCAGGTGCCCTTGGATGTAGGTTTAAAGCCAATCTCGATATTCTACCAACTGTGTGATAGGTTCAAGTTAACTTAATTTGTAGAACAGGGATGGGAGGAGGTGAAGATCCTTACCTTTCAGAGCTAGAGCAAAGAATAGAGACAGGAGCCTAGAAAGTGCCTGGTAAATGGTTGAAAGTCAGACAGGGGCAGTCATTGAACACAGGTAAAGCTGAGCCTACACAAGGCACTTCATTGCTCAAACCTTAGGGAGAGAAGAGATATAGCAGCCTGAGAGGCAAGGAGGGTTGCTTTTACTACTTGGGAGTAACTAAAAGTTAAGCATTACTTTTGCTTTCCAGATTTCGCAGTACATGTAGCAAAAATGGTCAATTACTATATACTTCTCCCTTGAATATGCAAACAGCCTCGATTCACACAATGGTGAAAGCTACTTGCAGTTCTGACTATGCTTCCCTCTGTTTTCTACCACTTCAAGAGCTGTTCTTCATCTGCACTGCCTCCCGAGTTCAGTTCCCAGTATATCCTATTAAGGGCACTCTACTAAAGAGCACTTTTCTTTTCTTTCTTTCTTTTTTTATCCCCCCAGCTGACACAGAGGCTTAACAGATTAATTCATTAGTCCTTAATACCTTCTCCTTCTAAGGCCTGGTTCAAGTCAGTGCTCTTTGATTAGCACTATCTTTTCCAGTACTGTGCTGAGCTGTTTTGCATCTCAGTTCTTCTGGCATTTGTTCCTGAGAGGGAGGTGAAAAGATTAAAGGGAAAAAAAAGGACTTGTAAAGTTTGCAAGATCACATCATCTAGTGATAAACCTTTCTTTACATGCCGTGTTTTCTGACTGGGCAAATATAAATGATCAATTTCCTACACAAGCAATTTATTTAAGAAGGGAAATATATATGTATGTATATAAATACCACTGCTGGTGTGTGCTAAAGAATATGGTTTATTTCAGCAATAGGTTCTTGAACTTAGTAGTTTTACAGAATTATTGGTGTAATAAACCCCATCGGTTTGTTACAGCATTAACTGTCCCCTGTTTACTTCAAGCTGTTAATCAATACACCAGCCAGTAGTTGCTGGAAACTTGTAGTATTTTGAGGATTACTCCAAATATTTTTAGTTACAATTTCATTCTTGCTTTTCTTTGTTCTTATTTTTTGGCTGTATTTACCAGAGAGGTAGGAATCTGTAAGCTGATCAGATGTGCTCTCAGATGCAAAGTGCCACTGGGATTTAATAGGTGAGAGATTTACCTAGAGAAAACATTTCTTTAAATCAACCAGCCAGAAAAATAATATCCTTCTTAATAATGAAGAAGGAAAAGTGAAATGTGAATGTCTTGTATAGGAGGTCTGCTGCATAGTTTCCTTCCTGGGTACCTAGTTTGTAAATGCCATTGATACGATAAATGGTGAATGGATGATGATAAAACCAGCCTTCAGCCAATCTCCGATTATTCGTAGTACAGTTTGAAGGCATGCCATTTCTAGGAAGTATTCCCCAAAGACATGATCCTCTGAACCATGGAAGTTTTTCATGTTTTAATGTTTGCTTTTTTAATATGTGAATATTTGGCTCTGTTTCTTTCCATGCACTTGGCATGGTCTCTGTTAGAATAACATGTAGTTGATGCTTAGCTTGGGGTCATGATGACTATCAAGCTCCAAAGCAACAGGGCAAGTAAAAAGGCTTTGCAGCTGCTGCTTGCCAGAGAAGAGTGCCAGACGCAGGAACTTCATGTCTGGGAGCAGCAAGCGTGAGGGGCATTGTTAGTTGCGGGGAAATTTCTCCTTGAAGAAAGCTTTGGTTTGTGCACATGAGCTAGATCTGTGCTATGGTGTTCTCTCTCTAAATCTAGTGGGTAATTATGGCCAACTAATCTTTGCCAAAGCAGGAAAGATGGAAAAAAGACAGTCTCTTTAACAAATGGTGCTGGGAGAACTGGACAGCAACATGCAGAAGATTGAAACTAGACCACTTTCTCATACCATTCACAAAAATAAACTCAAAATGGATAAAGGACCTGAATGTGAGACAGGAAACCATCAAAACCCTAGAGGAGAAAGCAGGAAAAGACCTCTCTGACCTCAGCTGTAGCAATTTCTTACTCGACACATCCCCAAAGGCAAGGGAATTAAAAGCAAAAATGAACTACTGGGACCTTATGAAGATAAAAAACTTCTGCACAGCAAAGGAAACAACCAACAAAACTAAAAGGCAACCAACAGAATGGGAAAAGATATTTGCAAATGACATATCAGACAAAGGGCTAGTATCCAAAATCTATAAAGAGCTCACCAAACTCCACACTCGAAAAACAAATAACCCAGTGAAGAAATGGGCAGAAAACATGAATAGACACTTCTCTAAAGAAGACGTCCGGGTGGCCAACAGGCACATGAAAAGATGCTCAACGTCGCTCCTCATCAGGGAAATACAAATCAAAACCACACTCAGATATCACCTCACGCCAGTCAGAGTGGCCAAAATGAACAAATCAGGAGACGATAGATGCTGGAGAGGATGTGGAGAAACGGGAACCCTCTTGCACTGTTGGTGGGAATGCAAATTGGTGCAGCCACTCTGGAAAACAGTGTGGAGGTTCCTCAGAAAATGAAAAATAGACCTACCCTATGACCCAGCAATAGCACTGCTAGGAATTTATCCAAGGGATACAGGAGTACTGATGCATAGGGGCACTTGTATCCCAATGTTTATAGCAGCACTCTCAACAATAGCCAAATTATGGAAAGAGCCTAAATGTCCATCAACTGATGAATGGATAAAGAAATTGTGGTTTATATACACAGTGGAGTACTACATGGCAATGAGGAAGAATGAAATATGGCCCTTTGTAGCAACATGGATGGAACTAGAGAGTGTTAATGCTAAGTGAAATAAGCCATACAGAGAAAGACAGATACCATATGTTTTCACTCTTATGTGGATCCTGAGAAACTTAACAGAAACCCATGGGGGAGGGGAAGGAAAGAAAAAAAAAAAGAGGTTAGAGTGGGAGAGAGCCAAAGCATAAGAGACTCTTAAAAACTGAGAACAAACTGAGGGTTGATGGGGGGTGGGAGGGAGGGGAGGGTGGGTGATGGGTATTGAGGAAGGCACCTTTTGGGATGAGCACTGGGTGTTGTATGGAAACCAATTTGACAATAAACTTCATATATTGAAAAAAAATAAATCTAGTGGGTAATTAAGTACTGTTCTAGCTGCGGTTTGTTCCTGCTTCCTCTGCCTCTTTATTTCAGAGCTTAATTCACAATCTCTTAAGTGGAGGAGGTGACATAGGACAGCTCATTTCTTGCCAGATTGGTAACTGAAGTGTTACCTCTTTGAGTAATAATAACACTTGGTTTGGAAATGGTCCAGTTGATATTTCTTGGTATTGATGGTCTCCACTTCCAGGGGGATTTAGGGAGCTACTGTAGTTTAAAAAAGAAAATCAAACAAGAACAGCTCTATCATGCATTTGTGGATCCCAAAATTGAAACTGAAGATAGCAAAATGATCCTTTTTATTGTTTTCTAAGTTAACCTTTCTTTCTTCTTCATTCTTAGATTCAATGGTCCCAGAATAGCTATGTCTAAGGTCTTTTAGAATACAAATTTTCATTTGTCTTAACTGGTCATTTAACTAAAAACATTAAATAAATATTATTAATAATAAATTAATGAGGAATAAGTACTAAGAGACCGAACTAAATTGCTGTTAGAGCTTTTCTTCCCCAGGCTTTCCAATTCAGAGTTAATGTTGTCAGTAGGAGATAAGATGAATAATAAAAGATGGGGGCGCCTGGGTGGCGCAGTGGGTTAAGCGTCCGACTTCAGCCAGGTCACGATCTCGCGGTCCGTGAGTTTGAGCCCCGCGTCAGGCTCTGGGCTGATGGCTCAGAGCCTGGAGCCTGTTTCTGATTCTGTGTCTCCCTCTCTCTCTGCCCCTCCCCCGTTCATGCTCTGTCTCTCTCTGTCCCAAAAATAAATAAATAAATAAATAAATAAATAAATAAATAAATAAATAAATAAAAAACGTTGAATAATAAAAGATGGATACCAGGCACTTAAGAAACCCACATAAATATGAAATATAATGCTTATAAAAGTATAGCATATCCACAGCTGGGGGGCAAAAGAGTGGTGGGGGGAAGTGAAAGTCACATTTAATATCTTCAGTTTAGGGATTTAATATATTTTGAAGCAAATGCCTCAGTGTACTTCCCGGGGATAGAATGCGCACCCAACTCCAGAGGCCTAAAGGAAATGGCAGATTGTCAAGGACGTGGTGAACAGTTCTTGAAGCTGAGGTTCTCTGTGTTGCCAGAGTTTGTTTCTTCAAGGGATCACCAACGCAATGTACTTTTTGCAACCTTTTGCTTGCCATGTCTCGGTTTCTCCATCTATAAATACATTACACCTAATCTGTGGGGTGCTGAGTGTGATAATTCCATAGCCACATCTTTGCCATATTCATTTCATGAGTTAATTAGGAACTGCCTAGTATTTACATTATTCAATCCTAAAGACCAAGATTAAGTGTTAGCCTTTCCATTCATCATCTTACTCTACAATCATCCTTGAGATCTTTCCTTTTCTACTTAGCATGTGTTTTCTTACAATGGTGGTATAACCCTTAACTGTCTCTTAGAGTACCAAAAGTGGTTTGTCCATGTAGCATCTCCTTTGTCTCTTTCTGTTTCTGTTAACTGGTTAACCTAGAGTCTGTATTTATTGAATTTATATTTTGGACTCTGAGAATCTGAGATAAGCTTAGGTGCATCCTTTTAAAATCAACCAGAGTTGATTAAACTTGGCTGAGATCTTCAGCCTTTTACAAGAGTGTTAAATGCATTTGAATAAGTCTGCCAAAAAATATGTCGTTAATTATTCTGAGCATACGAGGTTTACTTTCTTATGCAAATTTCAACAATAAGCAGACATACAAAGTAGGTGTGCACATTTAGAAGAATATTTTTTATTTAAAGTCTATTTTGATCATTGCCCCTAATGGTTAATAGTAAAGACAACTTAAGGGAAGGTTTGGAAAAACATTTTTAATCTTTCCTTAATCACAAATACTGCTGACTGATATGTTGGATTATGCTGCAGCCTGCTTTATTGTTTAGCTTCTTCTGTTTTCACCTTTAGCTATTTATTTTTAATATCTAATCCTCTTTTCCTACTTGTTCAGTTTCAATCAAGGATTTTCTTTTTCTTGAAAGAGCCTCCCAACTAGGAAAAGTCCTTTGACTTGATTAGCAAGAAATTAAAACAACGAACTGAAATTAAATGTCCACTCTCAAACTTGCGTTTAATTAAATTTTCTCACTTACTTGTAGGTTGACTATATTTTGGGTCTCTTACAGAATTCTTATCAATAAGACTATTTTTCCTTTTCTCCCGGGCCTGTGTTTTTTACCTGTCTTGTGTGTGTGAATGTGCTGTTGTTTCCTTTGCATCAATAGTATTTTATTTTCTTTGCTTGTGTTCCCCTCTGGCACCCTTCACTTTATCCCTCGTACTACATAAATCAACTTTTTACTATATTGTCTATCAAGACCCTGCTAATGTTTTTTATTTCTGTTTCTACTTGTAGAATGTATAATTTGACTACTTGACATTTTTCCTTCTATCTCAAGTGGATTATACATATAAATGAAAGTCTGGATTTGGGTTTTCTTTTTTCATTAAAGTACACATAAGCTTTGTAAAAATTCCAGTATGTTTTAAATGTGCTTTCCACAACTGTTAGAAACGAGCTTCTTTCAGCCTGTTCAGATTAAATTAACTTTTCACTGACTCCTTGTTTCAGACTGACTTTGCTTTTAATAAAAGCATCAAATGAAACTAGAAATACAAACCAACTATACTCTGTAAGGGAAACAATAGAATCATAAAAAAAATAGTCATCAAGATGTCAGTTAGATATGTTTGGGGAGATTGGGAGGAAGTAGTGATAGTTCCCCTTATCCTATAGAAAAATTCAACTCCCCAAGAATCTTACAACATGAGAAAATATTTTGAAAATGAATTTTAACAGGAGTTACTAGAAATTGAACATTCAACACTCTAATTGAAAAGCTCAACATAGATTAGTTAGGTCCTTCCTTCCAAATACATAAATTCTATTGTGGATTAATTTGGTTGCCACTGTTGGAAAGTGAATCTGTTGAGCATGGACAAAGTGAAGCCCTGCTGTAGAGACTCACGTGTCCGTGTGTTTTAATGCCAATAACATGAAGCCAGAAGACCATCCATGGAATCAGGGAGACATAAGGAACAGACGACAAAGTTACAAATGATAGACTGGAAATATAGTCTTATATTCCCCTGAATGCTTTGAGGAATATTCTCTAAATTTTATAAACTGGCCCATGATAACTCGTTTTAGTATCCTTAAAAGACAGAAAAATGGTCAGCTGAAATCAACATTTAATCCGAGCAACTCAGATATTTATCTCAGTTAGGCTGCTTATCCAAATGGGACTCAGTCCCATGTGGGAATAAATCTTTAAAACCAATTCATGATAGAAGTTACAAGTATCTCAAGATACACTAGTCTCCAGACCTATTCCTTTGCAGTTTCCTACATTTCAGAAAATGCCACCTCAGCTTCTCTAGTTGTTCCTGCCCAAATTCTTGATGTTAATCCTGAACTCCACTCTTCCTCTTCCGTCTCATATTCAATCTATTAGAAAATCCTCTTTTTTCTCCGTCACAAATGACATCTGATATTTTTATATTTCACAATTTTCCCCACTACTTGGGAAGTTTAGTCCACGCCATCATCATTGCTTACTTGGATATTTGCAACAGCTTCTTTACTGCTATGCCACCTCTATACTTGCCCCTTTATTCTCAAACCAGAAATCAGAACAGTGGTTAAAAATAATTCAGATTATGTCTTTCTTCAGCTCAGATCATTCCAATTGTTTCCAATCTTACTTAGAGTAAAAGTCAAAGTCTTTGCAAGGCCTATACGGCCCTCATTGCCTCCTCTACCACTGCTTCTCTAATCTGTTTCCTGTGAATCTCTCCCTCATTCTCTCTGCTGTATTTACTCTGGCCTTCTTATTGTTTCTTTAAAATACCCAGCATGATCTACTTCAGGACCCATGCCATTCTGTCCTCTGTGCCCTAGGTTTCACATTGAGAAAAAGCTACCAATTCTGTCAGTTAGTTCTAATAGTATAGCAAACTACCCCAAACTCATTGGCTTAAGATATCAAGCATTTATTACTATTGTTCACAGCCCTGTAGGTCAGCTGGGTATCAACTGACTCGGGCTAATCTGGGCTAGGCATGCAGTTCATCTGCAAGTTGGGTGTGATCTCTGCTTTAGACTGGGCTTAACTGGGTCAATTCTAGTCCTCTTTAGTCCTTTTCACACTAATGGCAAACATGTAAGAAGGTGAGTAGGTGTAAGACTATGTAAGTATTTGCTGTGAACTATTGTCATCTTCTTAGGATAATGTTCTTTGGATGATTACTAGATCTTATTTGGAAAAATGGCTCACCTGGAAAAATTAGCAAAGTGGCAGCAAGCTGGAGCCTAAGTGAATGGTCACCACCAATGGTTTTTCTTGCTGAGTGACCAAAACACTTTTAAGAAGTCCTTTTCTCATCTATACTGCACTGAACTACAATTGGACGTTTTTTTTTTTTTAATTTTTTTTAACGTTTATTTATTTTTGAGACAGAGACAGAGCATGAACGGGGGAGGGTCAGAGAGAGAGGGAGACACAGAATCCGAAACAGGCCCCAGGCTCCCAGCTGTTAGCACAGAGCCCGACACGGGGCTCGAACCCACGGACCGCGAGATCATGACCTGAGCTGAAGTCGGCCGCTTAACTGACTGAGCCACCCAGGTGCCCCCAATTGGACGTTTAAAAAAAATGTTTCCTTATTTTTTTGAGTGGGGGAGGGGCAGAGAGAGAGCAGGAAGAGGATCCAAAGTGGGCTCCACACTGACAGCACAGAGCCCTATGCAAGGCTTGAACTCATGAACTGTGAGATCATGACATGGCTGACGTCAGACACTTAACCGACTGAGCCACCCAGAGACATTTTTAAACCTTGAATAAAAGTTTTTCACTAACATCTTAGTGTTGTGATAATGCAGACTTTTTAAGAAATGAAAGCAAAAATTTATCCACAAAATTTGTGGTATGGGACAGAAAAGAGGATGGCAAAGAAAGGACTCAAAACAGAAAAGGGAGATTAGTTAGGGAGCAAAGTTTGGAAGGAGAGGTTAGAGAGATGTAAGCTGTCAGCTTTCTGTTTATACCTACATGAAATTCTCAGGAATTTGAAAGATCACATTGGTCTTCTTGCCATATGATTGATGGGAGCCCTAGTCATGTTTTTGGGTGTTAAAGGAATGGCTAATCCCAGAAGCTTCAGGGATTGGGGACATCAAATTTCACATACAGCTTTAAAACATTGCCTCTTTTCAGAGTTGAGATGGGAAAATTTCGACGACTCTCCTAAGATATATTTTTTACTGATAACTGTTCTTGTCTAATTTGGGGGAGGGTTTCTACCCAAATAAAACCCTTTTCTTAATATAACTATCCATATATTTTCCTTGTTTGGTCTCTGATTTTATTGCTTGTATGATATTAATTTTTTGGCCTTCATATCTTGAATTTAATGATGCATTTAATGAAGGGCTCAATAATTCCTTGTGCTAGCAGTTTATTTATATTCATTTATAGTTGCTGCAATTGTCCATTTATGGTTGGTACTGACCATGGATAAGGACACACCATTGAATTCTCTGGGTTGTGAACATACTCTTTCCTGTCCCAAATGGAAAGCAGCAACTTTAGCTTCTCATAGTAACGAGGGACAATCATCTTGCCCACATAAATAGCTCTTTTTTTTTTTTTATCAGCTGTCTACCTAGATGATGAACCCAAAATGACCAGAGGGTTCTCAAAGGATCAGGTTAAATGAAGCCCCTGCTTTATTCTCTACTAAAAGGATTTCCCACTGGGAATTTGGACTTCTAAAGAATAGAATCTATAGAACCAATAGAACCCACAGAATCCAATAGAACCATTCTGCAAGTGAAGCCATGGAAGTAAAGGTGAGTGAAAGCAATCCCACTTCCACTGCTTGGTTCTCATGCCCATACTTTGTCACTCCTGGGATGGAGCACAATGTGTGGCCTGATGTTTTGGTTCCTACACTGTATCCTACAGGACATTGGCCCAAATTCACAGGTTGTGTGACTCTTAAGCTGAACTTTTTATAGGTTGTTTATCTTTCTATTAAGTTGCCTTCTTTCTGGATGCTCTGGTAAACTGTAAGCATGACTTCAGTCCCTTGTTCTTATGTTATGAGAGATCCTGAGTTGGCAAACCAAGTATTCCATAAGCCTTCAGGCAGTCATGTTGCCAGAGTCACTTTGCAATGTAAGTAAACTTACAAGCAATACATGTAAATTCTAATAAGTATTAATTGTCATCCCCTCTGGAATGAGTCTGGTATAATCAGTGTTCTACCAACTGCCTATTAATCTCCTTGAGGGATGCTGCCATATTGAATGTGCAGCTGTTGAGCTGTTGAGCATTCATCAACAGCAGTACCTAAATTCGTTTTGGTATGGATTTTGGTACGGTATAGTCTTCCATTCTTGCCACCATGGATATTCTGTTCATGGACTGGTTGCATTAACATTGGCGTGGAAGTAGAGAGAGGTCCTATGACTTCCACAGGTATTCTAGTTATTGACTGTTCCTTTATAGTGGACATTCATTAGTGGTCATTTTCAGAAGACAAAGTATCCTCATTCCATGTGCCCTTTAACATAGGTTCATCTAAATGCTTTTTCCCCCAAATTTCCTTACCTCACAAATGATCAAATCGTATTCTTTCCAGGTCCCTTGTAGATTAGCTAAGTGATTTGTCATTGCCCTAAATTCATATGTTTCTGTACATGTTAAGCCACTATTACTGTCATAAAAGGAGGACAACAAACAACTTGCAACTCTGCTAGCTGAAAGGATTTCCCTTCATTCTGTCTTCCAGGGCCACCCTAGAGATTGTTGTAGTGCAATGACAGTCTGGTTTAGTTCAGCATTAATAGACTGTGATCCACACCTGAGTTTTTGTTCTTCCTGGATTAGCTAGTTTCAGGGAATCACCCGTAAGTCTCTAGGTTTAAACTAAGAGACAGGTTTCACTGCAATGCAAGTAGGTGATATGAGAATCTAGATTACCTGTTTATGTAACTTATTTGTGCTTTTTGTATCTGCTCATATCCTATCCCATCATGCAATGGACTCAGTGTGCCCACCTGAACTTAAGACTCATTAGATCTAGTGATACCCAGTCCCTGATACTAGCTCCAGTTACACAGTCATGTAGAGGCTAAAGGTCAGTCCTCACTACAGTCTAGAAAAATTCTAGGATCTGCCTTTAAAATGGCAAGCATTTTGTTACTGCTGATGGTATGGCCTTGTGGGAGAATCCTTGGGGTCTGCATGACACTTGCATTAGGACCTGTCAGAGATTCTGTACAGCATCCTAATCTCCTATATATACCTCTAGCCCATCAGTTTTCTGGGCTAAATGTCTTCAGTGGCAAGATAATTTCCATGATACCTTGGGCCTTTCTTGCTCTTGGTCATGCTTAAGCCCTGACAGCCTTTTGAGTCACCTGATAAATAGCTGTCTTCTTGCTTTTTCATATCATAATAGCTCCACTCCAGAGGTCAGGGAACCATCCTGAGGATGCTGCCAGGTGTTAAGGATTTTTATTCCAATTATGTACCCAGGGACCAGGCACATAAATGTAGCTTCAATCCAGTTATGACTCATTCCATTCCAGTGCCAATGCTGCCATGTAAACCAGTGTTTTACCTTCTACACCTCTTCACTGGTGAACATCTTATAGTATTGATGCTACAGCATGCCACAGGTCACTATCAAAGAAGCCCTATTGCTATCTGCTGAGGGAGCGAAGTCCCATTTCTTCTTTTGATACCCTATTTCTGAATTCTATCCCGATGTCTAATTTTCTAGGGCCATTTGTCAAAACAATGATTCTAGCCTGAGTAATCCAAAAAGCAGAGCAGGATGAAAGGTTTATATGTAATTGGTTTCTTTTCATAAGGGATTCCTCAGAATGAATTTGGGGAATGGGTTGATTGATGTGGGGAAGGAAAGACGGAAAGGAAACCAATCTAAGACCATCCTACCAAGCTGATCATTCCTGTGGGTATCTGGGCCTTGGTCTCCTGAGGGATCTTCTGAGAAACAGTGGAACATGCTGAGGCATCATTTATCAGAAAGGCTGATAGGTGTTGGAAGTGATTCCTGTTTTGGAGAGAAAATTTTGTGAGCAATATTGGAGAGATATTGATTGAATAACAGGATACTTGGGTGGACTTGACATAATCTGAAAGATTGAAGTCAATCCTAAAGAAGGTAATCAGTGGCAGGTATTAAGACTCTGTAGTATCAAAAAGTTTCTAAATTATATATTTGAAAGTATAATCTGTATATTCACCCAAGTTGGCTGATCAATTCGGTGAATAACTGAATTCAGAATTAGGATCAAGAAAGTCCCACTTCTCTATATTTCTTATTTATATCTCTCTGCCTCTTTACATTTTAGAGCAATACTGTCCAATAGAAATATCATGTGACCTGAATAAGTAATTTCAAATTTCCTAGTAGGTATGTTAAAAAAATTAAAAACTTAGGGTGCCTGGGTGGCTCAGTTGGTTGAGCATCCGACTTCGGCTCAGGTCATGATCTTGTGGTTCGTGAATTCGAGCTCCACGTTGGGCTCTGTGCTAAAAGCTCAGAGCCTGGAGCCTGCTTTGGATTCTATGTCTCCCTCTCTCTCTGCCCCTCCCCCGCTCATGTTCTGTCTCTGTCTCTCAAAAAATGAATAAGTGCTAAAAAAATTTTTTTTAAAAAAAGATTTAAAAACTTAATTTAAAAATTAATTTAAATAATATACGTTACTACAAATATATCCAAAATATGATTTCAACATAGAACCGATATAAAAATTATGAATGAGATATTTTACATTATTTTGTTACTAAATCTTCAAAATTTAGACTTAGAACGCATCTCAACTTGTACAGGATGAATTTCCTGTGCTCAATAGTCACATATGCTAGTGGATAATATGTTGAACAGAATACTCGAGAATGTTCTTTATCTGTTCTTAGCCTGGGTAATTTCTACTCACCTTCAAGGCACACATTAAATATCACTTCTTTTGAGGAGTCTTCACAGTGTTCTCTTTTTATTTTCCTCCCTTAATGATTTCTACAATAATAACAATAGCAATAGCAAAAGCTTATGCATCCCTCATATATGTTATCAGTGTACCTTGTATTTATACCAATTATAGTAGTTATTTAAAAAAATTATTAAATTATCCATCACTACCACTAGACTCTGAGTTCCTGAAAAGCAAAAACACTTGTCTATCATCTTTATAACCCAGAATCTAATATTTTTTAAAAAATTAAACAATTAACTGAAGTTAATATAACAAGTGAAATTAATATATTTAAATAGAATGAATGTGGGCTCCTAAAACCAACCCTATAAATATAGGATGGGAGGAATATGGTTTAGATGCAGTCTACTTGAATAAAATTTAAGGGCCTTAGATTTAATGATTAGTTCAATAGGGGCAAATATTAGTTTTTTATTGATGTAAGGTTTAAGGACTCAGTTTTCAACCTTGTTACATGAGCAAATAACTTATAACAGAGTCTAAACCTATTCTAACATCAAAGAGGTATTTTAAAATGTTCAAGTGACCAAACAAATGAAGTGAAGTAAGAATAAATCACCCGGGCAGGTAGGAGATTTTTCTTTTGGCAAGGTATTCAGATACAAGCTGGATAGCAGCTAGGAAATGTTGTAATGGGGGTAGATGGTGAGAATAGATGTACTCTATGCTTCCTTCCAAGCCATGAATTCTTCTTTTCAATAATCCTATTCACTTTAAAGAAAAACAGCATTGCTTTTACTCAAGTCAGTGTTGACAGTGTACATAGCTAGTTATATATCAGTCATAAGAAACTCTCCAATCAAAACAATAATGTCATTTTCCCTTGAGTAATTCTCACCAAGTTTCTGGTTTTGGAAGATTCAGTTGGTTAAAGAAAGTTCATAATCAGTGTTTTCAGAATACATTTTGGGACATGAAGCAAACCTCACACCAACAATGCATTATTACTCATTTATTTTTAGCAATTACTCATGGAACAACACAGGTGCCCAGAATTTCCTGGGCATATAAACATGAAACCTCTGCCTCCTAGAGCTTCCAGTCTAGATCGAGACAAACACAAAACAGGAAACTTGAGCTTTACCACAAGAAGATGAATGGGCATCATTGATACCTTCGTGTGTGATTTCTTCCAGACAATAATGTTTTATTTATTCAGGAAGCTTCAACTAAAAAGCAGCTCAGGGCATATTTTAGTCTTCTAGAAAATAGAACAATCCGTATCACTGCAGTTGCGTTCAATATATGGAATTTGCTTTGAGAATTAGGAGTGGTTCTTTTGCCTTCATCTTCATTATAATTAATCAAGAATTTTGTTCTGAGTGCTTTCTATGTTCCAGGCACAAGGGATATGCAGATGATTAAGACATGGTTCTTGCCCTGAATAGAGCTCACATCTAGGAAGAGCAAGCTATGCTAACATGAAAAGCTGATTAGACACCAGCCACAGTGCTAGTGGAAAGAATATGAGCTTTGGTTTCAGGCAGAGCTCAGCTTGAAACCTGGCTCCACTACCCATTAGCTATTTGACCTTGGTCAGTTTTCTCAAATTTTCTGAGCCTATGTTCCATTAACGATATGATACCCCCTAACTAGCATGTTTGTTGTAAGAATTGAATACTATCTGGTAGAGAAAACAAAATACATAAATTCAATTTTTGTCTTAGGTGATAAATGGGTAGACTAGGTTAGGGATTAGCAAACTTTTTCTATACAGGGAGAGAGAGAAATATCTTAAGCATTGCAGTCTATACGGTCTATCACAATTACTTAAGTTTACTGTTGTAGCATGAAAAGAAATCTATAGATGACATGTAAAAGAATGACCATGGCTGAGTTCTAATGAAGTTTTATTTAGGAAAACAGGTGTGTAGGTCTATAAATGCATTGACCCTGCATGAGATATAAGGGCTGTAAGAGTTTAAAGAGATCATGATTATCAAAGAACTGGGAGAGTATCTTTCAAGAGGGAAGGGGAATGTTTAATTTTGTTTGTTTTGATTTTACTTTTTATCCAAGTTAAACATGCACAAACTATAAAGAGTCAAATTGTTTTGCAAGATTTACTATGAAAAAACTTCAGCTCCTCTATTCCCCGGTCCAAGAGCCAGTCATTTTCATCTCCTTCAGCTGATTCTTCTAGTATTTACTTTGAACTCTCTAAATAACATGGGTCTATATTCCTCTTAATTGTTGTTTTAATTTCAGGTGATATCAATGGACTTCCCATCGTGGACAATAGAGATTCCATGTTTTTCCCCCACCCAACTCCCACCACATAAGCACCCTTCTGGTTACCCACCCTGCCTCCCAACATAGTTATATTCTAATTTCGTTTGTATCATTATTCACTATTTACATGATTATGGATATGTGTGTGATTGACATCGGAATTACAAAGTAAACCATGGTTACTTAACCTTTGTTGTATAACATTTTGTTTTCCCTGGATTTAAGAATTTCTTTTTGTTGATTTCTTAATTTCCTTTACATTGTACTTATCTCTAATTCATCCTCAACCTCTTTAGCAATTCTCTAATTATCTCCATAAGTTGTTCACATGCATCAGATGCTCTAACAATTTTATCTCATTAAAGAAGAATCACCCAGAGCAGTTCTTAGGCTTGCACAGTCAGAATTACTTGGAGGGCTCATCACAACACAGATTCCTTGGCCCCAGCCTCAAAGATTCACACGTTCTGGGAAAGGGCTGGTGAACTTTCGTTTAGAACTAGTTTCCAGGTGGTGCTGATGTTGATGCGCATACCACATTATGATTAGCACTGGGATGTACTAGCCAGGGGCCTTCTGCCCTGCTACAATCTGGACTGGGTGCCTTCTACATCAGGTGTGGCCACTGATCCTGATGTTGCCTTTCACCGTCATTTTGGGGATTTTAATGGCTTTTCTCCTGTGTTGCTTTTGAAAAATCCAAAGCCATGCTGAAGCCTGATCCTGTGTATGTCACCTTCAGATAATAGTGCCTAATATTGTCAAATCAGCTGATCATATGTTTGTGTATTATTTTACATTCCTTCTTTGTGAGCTTAGTTTAGGAAACAACAATGTCTTAATCATCTTCATATCTCACAAGCCTGTCTCACAAGCCTGGAACATAGGGAACACTCAAAACAAAGTACTTGTCTGATGATTTTCTCCCCAGATTTTTATAAAAATTTCTCTTTGTTCTCAGTACTCTGAGGAAGCTGTTAACAAGTAGCTCCATCTACAGAAAACAGATTTACTTAATTTTTGTATCTTCCTTCTGACTCATAAAGGCTTCCTTATTCACCAATATGCATCTTTTCTCTCTAAAACTTGCTTTTCTGTGTGCTGAATTGTTAAGGGTATAGGTAGTCGATATGTACTAATTGACTGCTTTGATAGATCTGCATTCTTTTGAGAGACCTGGCCTCACACCTTCTATTCTACAGGGGATTCCTATAAGGTGTTTGTTTTCTCCCAAGAGATCGGTTCAAGTTTGTTTGAAAATGATACAGGAAATCAAATCCTCAGTCTTATTAACCATAGGTACTCTGAATGCCACAGTTTCCCATGATAAAATATAGTTATCTGCTGGGAACTATATAGTGAGGCAATTTGCATGTAGGGCAAAAATAAAATAAAACAAAAATGTTATAAAATAATTCTTTTTTTTCTATAATAATTAATGGCAAGATCCTCAGGTACTACAGGGATCACTATGAGTTGCATAAAGGAATTCTATCGTATATCCATTCACAGCAATCTCAAAGTTATTTGTCGCATCCAAATCCATAATAATAATAAAAAATATCAGCAAATTAATTGAATACAACATCAACGTTAAGATTTCATCCAGGGAACAAGTTACTATACTTGCTTTCCTTTTCATGTGCAGCTTATGTATGGACCATTTCAAGCCCACTTTGCATATAGGATGATAACCTCATATGTACCTGTGAGTGAGGGAGCAGACCTGTGCACAGAAGGTAACTAGGGCAAGACAAATGATAAACATGATGATAGAACTGATTATATTCCTCAAATGGGAGATAAACCTATGGGTGCAAATGTCATATCTTGAATAGATGAACTATCATTCCATCATCCATCACTGCCAATTTTTTCTGTTTTATCTGGATTGTATTGGAGTAGACTACATCTTAGGAGTTATATAGCAGTTTCTTAAAGATGAAATTCTATGTTGCAACAGGCCAAATGTGTTTGCTGTAGGCCCATCTGTCTCAGTAGTTCTCATTCACACACTCGCTATTTAAGGCTATTTATTGCATATAAATACCCAAAGCACAAATAACAGGCAGGAATGTTTTAGACAAACCCATGACATATATCAAAGTATTAAAAGAGAAGCAAAAAGGGGACAAAACTCTCTGTTGAGTGTCAGTAACAGGTCCTTCATCACTTACCCACTTATTTAGTTGATGCAGTTCTCTCTTAAATCAAGGTATTGGTATGATGAAATGGAGATAAATCTGACGATGATATTCTTTCCAATAGGGCAAGCCACTCTCCTTTAGAAAGTATAAAATCCAAACCTATCCACAGTTCATCTGTATAAGAACTGAAAACACAGAATCATAGGATATGAGGATTGGAAAGGACCTCACAATTCAATGACTATGGATCTCTTATTGATGTTTGAGACCCCTTTAAAACATTGAGACTTACAATTTTCCCAGCATTTGGTTGAGTGTTTCTTGTGGTGGAGGGACCTTCCCAAGACTATGCTATATTGTATATGCTCTGTTTGGACTGTTTGATCATTTACACATTCATGTTGGTTAAACCATTTGATCATTCATGCCATTCATATTTATTAAGTGCTTACCATATTCCAGGGATTGTTCTAGGAACTGGGATCCATATTGTTCTTGTACTTTTCAGTACTCCTTTATTTATAAGTACAAAACTCAGTCCAGTCAACACAAATGTACTATTTAAGCAAAAGGGAGGATTAAAAAAATCTCATATTAGTGAAAAATCCAAGAGTAGATCTGATTTTGATGTGACTGGATTCAGTAGCTCAGATGACTTCATGAGGAGATTTTTCTTCATTTCTGTTCTCTCTTTTCCTCTATGTTGAGCCCATTCGTAGGCAGGCTCTCTGCCTTGTGATGGTAAAATTGCTGACACAGGTCTAGGATCTCAATCTTCCTGTAACTTCTCTCCAGTCTACCATCTGAAACCAGAGGAAGGATAATTCTTCCTTCATGTGATGAACTTCAACTATATCACCTCCCCTGAGACTTTTCTTCTTCAAAGTGATTTCACCATGCTTTTCACCTGTTTATAGAGATTATGTAGCTCTTTATGTCTAATACTTACTGAACATTTCTTGAATGGGCAAATGAGTGAATGTATGAACAGAAATCTTAACATCATTTGGTGAAAACTGAGGGATATGCCAAAATAGAGGAAAGCAGAAATCGGCAGTAGAGAGAGAGAGAGAGAGGCAGAATAATGATTGCATAATTGGAGGACCTGTATCAAGCTGTGCCAGCTGATACAAGTTCAGTGTTTGGGATTTTTATGTGTATAAGCCCATACATTCCTTTTTATGCTTGAACCAGTTTGAGTAGGGTTCTTGTCACATGAAACCAAAACATCCTCCATAACACATTTGATTACTTTGGATGTAGTCTCTACCCATTTAGTGCTTAGGAATACAACAATTAACACATTTTTATTCTGTTAATTGAGAGAATACAGGTCTTAACAGAATTAGGCACTTCTGGAAGCTCAGTCCATGGTCAGCTAGACTAGAGAGAACAATGGAAAGAACCTGGTCTTTGGAACCAAAGCAGGGGGATTTGCATTTAATTCCATCACTTATTTACTATGACCTTGGGCACATAACCTTCTATCTCCAGATTTGTTTTTGAAAAAAAACCCATGACTTTATGCATCATATTGATAATCTGAGTTTCTTGTGAATAATCTGTGAATATGATGAGATCATATTATAGCATATTAATAGCACTGCCCTCTTGCATTCATTCACTTACCAAGAAATTTTAATACCCAGAAAGAAGCCTTCAGGAACTGCTTGAGGTCCTCCTGGGATACAGTATGTGAGCTTACAGAGAAGTCCCTTTATGGATTCTGAGACACCCCAAATGGACCAAAGATAAGAAATGACCAGTGGTGAGATAAGCAAGAACCATATATTATCTTTTGTGTTACTGTTCATTGGAGGAAAGCTCAATCTGTACAGTTTAGGCTGAAATATTTTACAGAAATGTTATTAATCAGATAATTTAATCTTTGTTATACCTCTCTTTCCTGGACAACAATAATTAGCTTGCCTTTACTGGGTACTTATCGTGTGTCAAGCACTATAAATTAGTCCTTTACATCAATTAGGTAATTCACCCTCCTGTCAATCTACATGGTATTATTATATAGTATTAACCAAATTTCATAGATGAGGGCTCAGAAAGGTTAAGTAACTTGTCCAAGGTCACATAAATAATAAGTGGCAGAGGGGCGCCTGGGTGGCGCGGTCGGTTAAGCGTCTGACTTCAGCCAGGTCACGATCTCGTGGTCCGTGAGTTCGAGCCCCGTGTCGGACTCTGGGCTGATGGCTCGGAGCCTGGAGCCTGTTTCTGATTCTGTGTCTCCCTCTCTCTCTGCCCCTCCCCCGTTCATGCTCTGTCTCTCTCTGTCCCAAAAATAAATAAAAAACGTGGAAAAAAAATTTTTAATAAGTGGCAGAGTTGGAATATAGTCCAGGCATCCCAGAGCTTGTGCTCTCAACCTCTGTATCATATCTCCTTCTAGGATCGATAATGCGATTTCGTGGGGTTTGTTTTGGCTGGATTTGATAGCAAGGTATTGTGGACATCAACTCACATCGTCTCCTTTCAGAGACTGCAGCTTTGTTTCTTGGTCAAGATGGTCAGGTCAAACTCCTTTAGGACATGCTCTCTTCAAGGAGAATCCTTGGGAACACATGCAAAGAGATTCCTAGGGAAGGAGAGTGTTGTGATGAGTCCTACCTGTTGATTACACATGATCTGGCATGTCTAAATCTCATCTCAGAGTCCAGATGGAGCCCTTGCTAAGCAATTTATTCAAAATAGGGAAGAAACGTGTATCAGTATGTACATTGTGCCCAGTTAAGCCTCTTGTCAAACCTGTCAATAAAAAGAATAAAAGAAGTATCTTCTTATTAATTGGGTTTTTAGAAGTGTCACCCATTTACTTGTAATTCTAGTAATTTCTGGTTTTGATCACTGTTCTCCTGAGTGTGAACACAGGCCAAACCTTTCTGACTAATGCTAGGATTAACCAGTTCATCTTGGTATTTATATGAATGGAAATGTATTATGTGTAGATATTTACTAGTGCATAGAAACAGAGCTGAAAGATAATGGAGGTTTTGCTTCCTCCCTCAGCATGCCATTCTACATCTATTTAAATCATACTACCCTACAAAGTCTTACCACATCAACGAGAAGTCTGCTCTAACTCTCCTAGCTTCTGGCCATTTCTCTCTCTAATCTTAGAATGACTGTAGCCCTTGTAGACTAAGCCAGGGTTTCTCAATCTCAGTACTGTTAATATCTGGTCTGGATGATTCTTTGTTAAGAGGGCCTGTTCTGCGCTTTGAAGGACGTTTAGCTGCACCTCTGGTTTCTATCCACTAGATGCCAGTAGCATACCCCTTGCCCCACCCTGTGCCCCCTCTTCCCCCTGTTGTGACAATCCAAATGTTCTGGGGTAGCAAAATGGCTGCCATTTGAGATCATTGGCCGATATCAAACAATTTAGTTTAAAATGTTTTGCCATGTAATTCTCTAGTTGTCCTTTTTGTTCATATTTCCTCAACAAGATGGCAGATCTCTGAGGCAAAAATCGTGCCTAATAATATGCCTTCTGTCTTCCAAACATGAAGACAAAGAGAAAAGGAAAGTCAACTAGTGTCTGTTGAGAACTTTTCCAAGTGCTTTCCATATGCCATTTCATCAATTCATTCTATTAACATTTATTGAGTGTCTACTTATTATATAATACTTGAGAAGCAACATTCCAATCCTGGCTCATCTGCTTAGTGTGACCTTGGTAATTTACTTAATCTGTCAGTGCGTCAGTTTCTTTGCCTATAAAATAGGACAGTAATATCACCCATCCCATGGGTTGTGAGGCTTACATGGGTTGAAATGTATAAAACATTTAGAACAGGATCTGGCACATATAAATATCTGCTGAGTATTAGTTATCACTATTAATCAGTATGTGCCAATTCTGATTCTTGGTGCTGAGGAATGAGCAATGGACAAGAAGCCTTGTTCTCCTGAAGCTTGTAATATGTTCTCAGATAAGCCTCATTAAAGGGGTAAGCAATATCATTGCCCCATCTCACAGGGGCCAAGGGCAGTTCAGTGAGAGGAAGTAATTTGCCCAAGGTCACATAACTTTTAGGTCTCAGGGCCAAGATAAGAACTCAGCTCTCTCTGGCAACAAGGCCATACTGAATACTTAATAGGTTCTCAGCATACTTGCTGATGTCTAGACCGAAAAGGAAATTATTTTCCCTTTCCTTTTGTTCTTTTTCCTCCTTTTGTATTCCTCTTTCTTTTCTAAAGACCAGTAAAACTTCTCTTTCAAGTTTTATATGTACATTTTGCTTCCCTTTTTATATCTGGGTATTTATTTTGCTTGTGACCGCTGCGCTATCCTTGCAGATGAACCAATCCTAGTCTTTAGATACATGAAATTTCATTGAAAATGAAATGTCCACAGTGATTCATCTTTGCAGCAAATGGGTAATGTGTACTTTGGGGTTTAAAAATAGAGATGAGTCAAGAAAATCATATGTTTCCTGATTTAAAAAAAAAAGCTTTTCAAAGATTTGGGTGCCTGTCTACCCCTTACCATCATATTAAACATGATGACCATAATTGGGGCACACATCCAAAGAGAACCTAAAATAAATCATTCCTTTCCAGTTTTAACATTTAGAAGTACTATTTATCAAAATAATAATTTCAGCTATTTCTAGCCACATTTCACATTAGCTCAGGGACTCCGGTGTCTCAATATATACCATTCGGGGTCTCTCACCACATGGAATGTGATGGGGGATTGGATGATCCTGCAATGCTCTTCCTTGCTCTCTCTGTCTCTCTGGACATGGATGACTGAGGCATGAGGGTCCTGGACAAGGGCTGCTTTCTTGCTAAATGACTCTTACGTTATTATTTTCTCAGGGCTCTGCCCCTGTGTGTTTACGTGCGCCACCTCATAGTGGGCGTGGCAGGTGACCAGCAGGAGGCTGGTTAGGCAGCAATCTGGAAACTTGCAGGAAAATCCCTGTGTCTTGCACCTCACAGATCACTGCTTCGGCAGCTTGGCCATCCCGTCTGCTGTCACAAGCTCCTTGTCCTCAGCTCACACTGATGGCAATGAGATGCTGATTTTCAGGTTGATTTGCAACAGTTGCCCCCTTTTAATGAAATCTTATCGAAGTTCATCCTGAATGAACACACTGGGCAAAAACTTGGCTCTTTTTCAGTGAAGGGAAAAGAGATGAAGTTTTTAGAGGATTTCTTGAACTAAAAAAATATGCTATATGTGTATTTGCAATTGGATTCTTGTCTGAAGAAAGGCTCCATGCCCAGTGACCTCACTTGTCTACTTTGTGAACAAAAATCACATCCAAACAAGAAGAGAAGGAAGCGGGGAAAGAAGGAAGAAAGGACGAAAGAAGACTGCATGAAGGGCACTAACGATGGACCAAAGAGCAGTTGCATCACCGGGGGACTTCTGCCGCCTCTCAGGACTGGCCTTCACTCACACTAGCGACTTTGAAAGGTCCTCTTGGTTCTATGTGTGTCCCTGTCTCCTCTCCTTTCGCTTCCTGCCAGGTTTTGAAAGCCACACCTTACTCCCAAATCATACTTCCAAGTCAAGGTTCCCAGATCAGCTCTCCCTTCCCTTCCAAGATCAACGCCTGGCATAGTTGAGCAGCTGTGTCATACACTGCAACATGGCAGCTACCACGCGACTCTGTGGTTCAGTTGTACACTTATTATCATCCCATGGTATAAATTCTTGAAGGTAGTCTGTCAGCTGCTAAAACTGTCTAGAGAAGAGACAGGCAGTCTTGTCCTTACTCTGCTCCACCTCACATGGAGAAAACATAATCTTGTCTCTGTCTTTACCCTGCCAAACCCCCATATGTATTTGGCACATTTCATATGTTTAGTATCAGTTAACAATGTGAATGATCCTGGATTCCATACTTCACACACACCCCATTTAAATACATTAAGACAAAAAACAAATTTTTCAACTGTGAGCACTCAGTTCTGTGAGAAATATACTAATATTTAGGGGAGCAGAAACTTCAAAAGGGTGATTTAGAGATGATACGACCTTGCTTTGCTTCAGGAGAAAGTGGACGCCGTTGGAGGAGGTTCTAGAGATTGGCAGTGAGCAAGACTGCCACTTGGAGCAGCAACAAACATCTCTCACTGACCCTGAATCTGCTCTTTGTTTTCCTGTCACTGTGTTTTTGATGTGGCCTTCGTCTGTTATATTCTCTTGCCCGTTGGAGATTCAGCAGATCTGATCCTTTTTCTCTGAGAGGTTCTCCTCAGAGTTGGGGTCTTTCCCTTCGCTAAACCACACCACTGCATTTTGGGCTTCTTCTGTGGTAATCGTGGGGCTCTTCTCTGGGTTTTTGTGTACCTGACGTATTTGCCTTGAGTTAAGGACTGGGTCTCTCTTGCCTCGCGGGGAATCACGTTGCTTAGCACAACATTGAGTTCATGGCTGCTCAATAAATGTTTATGGAATGAATGGAATGAGTGACTTGACATTATCTTTTAAATGCGAGAGAGCAGGATGTAGGTAAGGAACACAAATATTGACACTCAGAAGATTTGGATTCAAGTTTATGCTCTGCCTTGTACCAGTTCTATGAATTATGGCAGGGGAAGATCATTTAAATCTTTCCTCAGAAAAACTGAGGTTAGTAATGCTTATCTGTGACCTCCCTCAGATTATTATAAATCACAAGAGTTGATGCACGTATTGTAGTTTTTGAATTGTACCTTGTGAAGAAATTTGGGTTAATACTTAAGTTAATACTTAATGCTCAGTAGGTCTCCCTGAATTCCAGTTTTCTCTTCTTCTTTATCACTGTAATGCTAACAAGAATTTTGTCTTTGGTATAAGAAAGTACTATGGGTCTACCAACCAACAAGTGCATGCTGGATCTGTGAATAGATGGACCGATGCCTGTTTTCCAGCTCTGGCTCACAACTCCACTGTGGTCATTGAGACAGGATGTCAGAGTAGAAGTTAGGTTTATGGGTGCATGCGGTGACTCTGTTAAAGAAGATTTTAAAAACTGATATGTGTAAATAGGGATAGAACTTGCAATGTTGGACTTAAAATGTAATGAGTTTTTGCATAGTCATGTAGTCCCATAATTCTACTGGGACCTCAATATGGATTAATCAATCATCAAACCCATGAAAGAATCCCTTTTTGTGATTGCTAAAGTATTGATGGTATTTTCTGGTTTGGAAAAGACTAAGTACAGCTTTTCTACAGAGTGTTTTTGTGAAGTAAGGAATAATTGAGTAAGTGCTAAAAATAATTGTTGAATGAATGAACTCGCAATTAGCCACAGCACCAGGGCCCTCTCTTCATCACTGGGAAGAATATTCTCTGGCATCCTTTTTCAAGAGTAATCCTACTGGTAACCTCTAAGTTGAAATGGGAAGGGGGAGAACTCAGAAGTATTTTCACAGGATATATATACCCAGGACTTTTCAGTATACAACAGGTCTTATCAGTACTGTTATATTTTATAATATTTGCAGCAGTGATTTTTTTTTAATTTAGTTTAAAAATAGAAACCCAAATACAGACGACAGGGGAAAAACTCTCCATTGCATCACTATGAGCATTTTTATAAGATTTTTTTTTTCTTTTGTCATCCTGATATCTTTGAAAATGCTCTCTTCTCTACTTATGGGGAAAAAATACACCTACTAATCGCCTGGAGGGATTATGCAATGTGCTTTGCACACTCTCCATGGCCTCAGGTAACAATGTAAATGAACCTTATTAGAAATTTTTTTTCACTGTGCATGTGAGAAAATTATTTTTAAATGAGTTTTTTTTTTCTTTTCGATTCAGTAAAACCGCTCTGCTGGAATGAAGACGAGCCTCATGAGAAGGAATTAGGGCACGTTACAATTCAGCTGTTTGAGTCAGATGTAAAAAGAAAAAAAAATTGGCATTTCCGAGGTTGGAAAAAGCTAGGTCTTCCTTCTCAGGAATCACAAAAATAACTGCTGAAAACCCTCACACTTTCCAAGAGAAACTTCTTTAAAAGTTATGTGTATCTAAAAATAGGGGCATTATAATGGAAATCGGTGTGCATGCGTGTAAAGTCGCAGAGCAGCATAAGAGGCCTTGACTCAAAGCTCAGGGTTTGTGATTTTAAATTTGTCGGCAGGATTTAAATCTACTGGCCAGAAGAGCATTTAACCCTGGGGAGCTACCTGTGTTCTTTACCTGTAAGATGGAGATCTCAAAGCAGTCTCGGTGAAACGAACTTCAGGTTTATCATTGGATTTTGAAGAAAAAATCCACTACCTACACAAGAGAATGATGGTAATTGTTTTAAAGGACTGTCCAAAACTTGGCTGTTGACTGTAGTGGCTTGGAACAATGTAGTGTGTTCTTGGGGTGGCAGACATCAACTTTGAGAGCACTTGTTTCAAGACCCGAGATCTTAATTGTGATTGGATCTTGAGAAAGACCCTAAGCCAACAAAGAACATATGAGCAGACACTCTTCTAAAATACACTGGTTCCAAGCAGGTGGGAGAGGAAGTACAGAGAGTAACAATTTTTAGTGCGTAGAGGGTTTCCTTTTAGGGTGATTAAAAATCTTTAGGAATAGGGGTACCTGGGTTAAGCATCCAACTGTTAACTTTCAGCTCAGGTCATGATCTCACGGTTCGTAGGTTCAAGCCCTGCATTGGCCTTTGAACTGACAGTGCAGAGCCTCCTTGGGATTCTTTCCCTCTCTCTGCCCACCGCCCGCCCCCCCCCCCACCATCTCTCTCTCTCAAAATAAATAAATAAAAATTTGAAAAAAATATTTAAAAAGATCTTTTGGAACCAGGTAGAGGTGGTGGTTGCACATTATTGTGAGTGCACTAAGTACCACAGAATTGTTCACTTTGGAAAGGTTAATTTTATGTTACGTGAATTTCACCTCAATAGAAGAAAAGTACATTAATAATTCAAGATAAAAGGTGCTCGCTCCCTCAGTGCAAGCATTCTTGCATCATTGCTGGCAGATATGTAGGGGGGTTTTTGTTAATGATTTTGGATGGAATAGCTGCTACTTATAATTCCTTTTTTTTCAACAAGAAAGCATTAATAGCCTTCATTGAAAAAGTTATGTGGCTACAATAGAAGTGACATGTACACATTTAGAAGAGGAGTCATTATTTTGACAAGCTGAGTTTTTTTAATGAACTAATATAATAATTGTTTTCTGGCTGATTTTAATTCGCAGAAGTGGGACTTAGTGGAAAGAGGGCACAAATGGGTGAGTTAGGGCATTATTGCATGGAGGTTGAAACTTGACCTTAGTTGTATTGATGACACACAGCCCTTCTGCGGCATCTTGACTCTTCCACATTTCAAAGAGCACTTGGTTGAAAGGAATGTGGACTCAGAAAGAATTTAGCATGACTGAAAATTGATAAAAGAGAGCTCAGATTCCTTGCCCTACATGCTAGGACATAATCACCCTGCTCTAGAATGCCCTTTTCCTGGAGCGCCACCAGCCTTTTTCATTTTCCAGTTCCCCTCCTTTCTCAGACTTACCCCCAAGCCCTCAAGTGAAATTGCTAATCTCCTTCTGGAGCCTCGTGCCCCCGTTGTCCTTGCGTGCTCAGGTGAAAGAATTCCACATGCGAAATGTCGAAATGTCATACCAGGTCAGGACCAGTGAAGGACCCAATTTCTGCAAATACATCGCTTGTTTCTAATCTGATGATGAGAGGCTCACACCCAGAACTCTCAGTTGTTTCTCTCCAGGTGGAGCTCCAGACTCTTGGGTGCCAGATGATTAAGCCCTGCTTCTCGCAGGGGTTGGAAGCAGCTGCTCCCGTATCAAACCTCTTTTTCTCTCAGCCAGTTGCGGCAGAGTCTACACCCAGCTGTGATTCGAGGTGCTTGCTGGCAGCTCTCATCTCCACCGACAACCTTTCATCTCGATTCTCTATAAACTTTTCTTAATATCTGCTTGTTAAACCTGACAGAATGGCATTAGAACAAAGCTAACCTGGCTGCTGAAATGCTGGCAGCATCATGTGTCAGGCCTTTTTGCTTCTTCCTTTGATAAAGTTTTGCCCAGCTATTATTGCAGAGGCCTCGCTGGATGGTTCTGAGGCCTTGGAGCAGAAAGGCACCAACTGCTGCAGAGAGCTCAAAGGCTGATGTGGTCCTGGGGCGTACCCAGAGTTGAGTCATGTATTTCTTCCCCCAAATCATTCCCAGTGAATACCAAATCAAAACTCCTCATCTCAGCTTATGTAAGTACTTTTCAGACCTTTTGAAATAAAACTTTTAAATTTGGTTGTTCTACTTAAAAATCCCAGAAGCAAGACAGATCTAGGCAGTTGAATAAAATGGTCTTGAGGACAGTTGCTTTCCAGGGGTCTCAGAGTAAGTTAGATCTTCTTATAAAGAAAAAGCAAAAAGCAAAAACAACCTCATTTGTGGTAGGATATGAAGTCTGTGTCCCTCCTTGACATCTAGCTGGTGCTTGAATTGACATGATCAGAGATTAGAGTGCTATCTGGACTGTTGGAAGGGCGAGGCTTGCAGATTCATATTGCTATGAAGGGCCCACCCTGCCTTCAGACTGGTTAAGAGCGCTTTCCAAGACCAGGGCCTGCCCACTGCAACTGACTCCAGCTCTGAGGCTTTCTCTTTGGGAATGGCTTTCCACCCGAGGTCTTCATACAGATCTGTGAAGAGTCATACAAATCCATGGAAACTGCCTGCTAACACTTAACTAGGACACTCCTTGCCAGAAGAGTAGGTGCTCAAAAAAGGGTTTTTGCCATTTGACTTGGAAGTACAGTTGACAGGTTAGAGGGAATGGTAAGTCAAATGTGTTCTTCCCTGAAGAGAGTATCAATAATTTAGCTTGCCAGATTTAGCCTTTAAACTCCAGGCCAGCTTTCACCCCACCCACCCCAATTCCCACCACTTGCCAAGAAAGGATTATATGGTAATGTTTATAGGATCTTCATTAGCATAGTCTTCTCTCTTTTCTTTAGAGCTGAGTTTTTCACATTCACTTATTTTGACCTATGTGAAGGCAAATATTAGATTTGAAATATTCTTTGTGATCGTCCCTGCCTCCCTCCATAGAACCTAACTGGCCTAGGTTGCGTGAAACCTTTGTGAATGCCATTGACGTTACATCCCTGGCTGTGGGCATCATTTGGAGCTAAAAACTCAGAATGCTGTTTTTATCTCCTTAAGTGCTTCTTCATATATGATATACAATTGCAAGGAAGAAAAAGATGTTTTCTCAGAACCATGGGTCAACACTTTAATGCTATGGCATAATACTAGTTAAACTTAGTTGATGTCAGTTTCAAGTTCAAGAACAAACAAATGAGATGCCTGGTTCTTTGCTCCCCCACACCCATACTCTCCTCCTTACAAGCTATGCCAGGGAGAATTCCCATCCCCAGACTCTTCTCCTTATAAGGTGTGGTTTCTGCCATTAAGAAGTCTGCTTGGACATGGAAGACTTCAAGCACTAAATTATGTCTCCTGCTCCCTGCTCCCTGGCAGCAGCTGTGCCAAGGTCCAAAAGGAAACTAGGTAGGTGTGTCCTAATAGGAGACAGTGTTCCTCCTCTAATTGCTGTAAAAGCTTTTGAAGCCATTGTCTGGCGGATCTAAGGAGATTGATCCTGGAGGTGTGAGCTCAGACTGCAAGTCAGGAGCTCAGAGTTGTAATTCTTGGGTTGGCAATGACTCACTGTAGGGCCTGCGGCAAACTCACTCATTTTCCCTATGCACCAATTTATTCATCTACACAACCTAGGGATATTAACACACAATTTCCTGATGGGATATTATATGGTTCAGGCATTAATAATCATGGCAAATAAGTTTGATGGCAAGCACCCCCAGAGGTTTTACCTGATCGAAGGAAGCCACTATGGATTTTTAGTAGGCTTTGTTGGTTTTGTTTCTAAGTCTGGACTTCCCTTTTTGGAGGTCTTTAAATCTACAGTAAGGAAATTCAAGTTCCCTTGAAGTTTCGTCCTAATCCTGGTAAGCACAGATGATTTCCTTTAGGACTGTGTCACATGGTGGTTTTGCAAGAGATCTTCTCACCTACCACAGAGACCACCCCCTGCTGCCCCTCAGGACCACATGCCGTGCAGGATGGGAACCAACTTCTGTGGTGGGGACTACGTTGTCTCAGAGCCCATCTGTCTGAAAGCCTTCTCGCGGTCTTGGCAGGGCTATTGCGTCAACCAAGAAGCGTCGTAAAGACATCCTCCTTTGTTGATGGTCCTCTTCCATGTCTGATGAAACAGCCCTTTTGGGGATTAAAAAACTCAAAGTGAAAAACAATGTGTCAATACATGGAAGTAAAATGGATGTGTTAGCATTAATTTGTTACATTCTACATGTGCCCCTCTGAAGAAGTGGTGTTTATATTCAGGGCCAGATGCAGGCTTCCGGTATGGTAAAGTAAGAAAGGACCCAAGAGAAACGGATCCAGCAGCCATCACGTGGCATCCATCTCAGCCAGATCCTCCCGTCCTTTGCTCACTTACTTCTCTCTGTGGAAAGGAGTGCAATTCCTAAGTGTCCCAGTCTCTGGGTGGACTGGCCTCTGCTCTTTGTCTTCCATATTTCAGGTCTCTAGAGTCCTGAAGCATATTTCTGTCTCATCTACTTAACTCTGCTGTTAAATCTCTGCCACCATGCCTGTCTCTTCAGCTCACCAGATTTCACACTCATTTGCCAGTGGCTGCGAAAGGAAATGACAGCAGAATTTCTCATGGACTTGGCTCCCATCCAGCGTGGAAAACTTACTGAGTTGATGTCTCCCAGAGCCCGTCTCTAACTCAGGTGTCCCCGTTTCATTGGGCTCAGCAGATTTCCTACATCTGTGGTGTATGACATTGTAAAGAGTTCAATCTGGACTCTTTTCCCCCTTATGTGTCCCCATTCCTTGTTTAAGCCAAGGAGCCTCCCCACAGGTTTGAGACTGAAAAAGTGCAGATTGTCTCAGTCCTGCTTTTAGCAGTGCCCTGTGGAATAAGACACTCCTGCTCAATGTTCCCTCTACTGCTTTTAAGGTGTGAACAGACAAGCAGGATCCACGAGCTGACAACCATGCTGTGTGAGCACCAGAGATGGTGAGCAGAGCTCTGCTAGTGGCTTAGGGCGCTGGGAGGAAAGAAGGGAATGCAGGCATTTCGTGCTCATTCATTCATTTACTCACCCTTTCGTGCACCCAGCAAGTAGTTACTGAGTTCTCTTGTGCCGTGCAGCGGGTTGGCCGTTGAGATATTGTGGCCGACACTTACAGAATGACTACTATAGGGCAGGCCGGGTGCTACATGTGAATCTTCCACAATGCTGAGGGAAGTACTGTGGTTATCTCTGCTGTAAGGGGAGGAAATTGGCACTTAGAAGTGTTAAGTAATGTCACACAGTCAGCAAGTGGTGGAGCCAGCGTTCGGATGCAGATAGTGTCACTCAAAGTCTTGAATTCTTAAACAGCTACACCACACTGCTTGAATGCAGGACTCTTCACTACACATTGTGGGGGATACCAAGACAAGTAGGACACAATTCCTCTTCTCTGGGAGCTAATGGTAGCAGAGGGAACAGATATTTGTTGTGCTGCAACTTACATCATTTGGACACTTCACTTCAGCGTGCCTCAGTTTTCTCCCCCTTAAAATAAATGAGATAATGTTTTCTATTTCTTAGAGTTATTTTGAGGATTAAATATAGTAAGATATGTAAAACACTTAGGGTAATGCTTGGACCATCCAAGAATTATTATTCATTATTGTTTCTACTATCACCTATTAATATTCACCATGAATATATAACAGCATTCACTGTGCAGCTACTATATACCAGATACTATGGTAATCACTTAGTGATCTGTAGTGAACAGGATATATAGTCGATGTCCACCTTTTATTCTTTCACTGGAGTGAACGTAGCCCAAAGAATAATTCTAACATCAAGGAAATGAGAGAGCCCTGTAAGACAATACTCTCTCCTTCTTAAGACAAAGAACACAATGTTGAGATAACCCTTCACTCCACTCTAACTCCCCCAAGAACAAAGAGTATCTCAGATTATTGGCTTAAGGAGAAGGGAGCAGAGAAAATGCTATATTTGATATAGGGAAAGTTGTTTGAGAGCAGCCAGTGGGGGGAAGGGAAACAGAGCAGCAGACAGCTCGTGTGTTCCCCAGGCCACTGCATCTCCCCAGTTCTCCAGTGGGTCACTCCAAAGATGTCCTGAAAGCTCACTGTTCTGTGTGGTTGGGAATAAGGGCAAGGTAGAAGTCACTGAGGCTCTCAGGGAAGGGCAACCCAGCCCTATCATTTTGCGTTGTGTATCAATTGACTAAAGGGTAGACATTAATTTTCTCTGGCCTTTCAATACAGAAGATGTGTATGAACAAGGGGGACACGACAGGACCTGTTTAGGAAGAAATGAGGGAGGGGGGCGTCTTTGCTATGTTCTAGGAACATGCGATGTACAGGGATACAAATACAAGAAGGAACAGTCTCTGTTCTAAGGGAATGTGACTCTTTTCCTTCCCTGCCATGTTCAGCCCAGAGATACACTTATTCTCCTCCTTGGCCTTACAGGTAATATTGCCATGACATTATCTGGTTCTCCCCCATCCAAAAAATTCAGTTATCTGAAGACTGAGACTTACGTAACTGCTTTGATTGAGAAAGAAGAAATGTTTTTGAGCAGGAGAGGAGTGGGATTTGCAAGCTTCTTTGAAGATCTTGTAACTGATTTTTCTGTGTCACTGGTGGTGAGAATCCTGGAGTGTGACTAAATTGCCCCCAAATGATGAGATGACCACTATTCTTACTGCATCCCCATAGTGAGAAGTCCCTTTGGTTTCTGCAAAGAGCAGCTGAGGATCCAGCGCCGCCAGAGTCTGAAACAACACTGCCATCACCGGCATGTCCGGCCTCTTTCTCCTCACATCCCATTCACCCTGAAAATGGGCTTCCTTCCTTTTAAGATTGCAAAATAATAGGGTGTACCCCTCCCCCCTTTCCAAGCAAGAGCACCGTTTTTACCTCCCACAGATTTTTTTGTTTCGAATTGTTCATTCTTGGCAGTGATATTCTTAAACCAGGGAAGAATGAGGAAATTTCACTGTCTTGGTGAAATTACCTCATTTAGGAATAATTGGTATTCACAGAAGAGATGCACATTTTCATCCACCTAGTAATGAACAAATTAACAAGACACCTACTGAGTTGTGTTAACAAAATTACCAAATGTAAAAGGAACTAATTACTATCCACTTCATCCAGACAAACTCAAAACTGCATTCGTAATGGGCTTTGTGGCTGACTTGATGTAACTGTGGAGAAAGGAAATGAACAGGTGCCTGGTGATCAAAGACTCTGTGCTTGGTGATTGTTTTGGAAGTGGTCCCTGCTTCTTGAGAAGGCTGAGACTACTTCTAGAGACCTTTCTTCCTTGCTAGTGGAGATGTGTACAACATGCACACTTTCTTTATGGAGATAACTGATGGTTATCCATAAAATAGCAACCAAAGCCTACAGAGATGAATTTTTTAGAAATAGTAATTTTCTGTGAAGAGATGTAGCCAGCAAGCTGTCTCTGTGTTTATTGGTTCACCTAGAGAAATTCACAAGGAACCCCTGGCCTGGTGCCTGGAAGAATTTAGGCTTGGGAAGATTTCTGATGAAAATGAAAGTAGGGCTCTCATTTAATACTGGAATTTTGGTATCTGCTCATATTGAAGACTTTTCTCCAGGTGTTTGAAATAGGCTGGTGGCAGTTTTACAGACTAGACAATTCAACTGATCAATGAATTAAGTTTAATTACATATGATAAATGTATATATATTTTTAGAATTTATAATATTGCTCTAAAGGAATTTGAAGTAACTTTTGGACTATTTAGTTTCAACTAAATATCTCAGCATTTGAAGTGTCAAGAAAAAGAAAATAAAGGTTATTATAGATGTTAAGATGAGGTAGAGGAATAAAAGAAGGCTTTAGTTTCTTCACGTATTCATTCGTCCATTCATCCATTCAATAAGTATTATTGATTGGCTATTGTGTGCCAATAAAGTTCTAAATGCTGGGGATAAAACAAGAAATAAGACAAGTAAAATCTTTGCACTCAAGTAGCATACATTCTGGAGAATAAGAGAGAAAAAAGAAACAAAAGAAACAAAAAGATTTCAGAGAATGAGAAATAGCATGCAGTAAAAGAAACAGACGATGTGAGAGAGTAATAGGATGGGGGATGGGACAACAACATGTGGTAGAGTGGTCAGGGAAGAGTTGGAGATGTGTTCTTCCAGTCAACCCAGTTTTCACTAGCCTAGATTTCATACCAGAACCAGTCCTTACCAAGCATAGATTTTTGGTTAGATTTTCTGCACTCTATCATTTTTCATGGCTCAGTTACATGTATCTAAGTGCTGATTGTCTGCACTTATTTCTGCACTGTGTAGCAAATTTCTCTCCCCCTGTGTGAGGAGAGGGCACTCTTCATTTGCTTCTGGGAAACCAGTGGGGTAACTGTTTTGCTAAATGACAACAGATTGAGCGGATCCCAGCATTAAGGCAAACATATCTGAGCAATTAGCTCAGAGTAACTGTGGGTAGAAACAGGATCTGGAGTTCTAGGAAGAAATCTCTCAATTGGAGTTCTCATCACATAAACACACACACTCGGGGAAGGGATACGGTGGACCCGTATGTAGGTGGGGTTCAAGCCCTCTGCACTCAGAGTTAGGGCTCAGTGAATGTTGGTTGTATGCATTAGTAAGTGAATAAGTGATTGAAGGAATAAGTGGAATAAATCTATAGCTCTTGGAAATGATCTCAGACATGGGTTTATAGAGTCAAAATATGCCAGTGGAAAAGCCAGCACTGCACACACACGTGCACATGTGTTCACACACATCTTACATTAATAAGTTTCGCAAAGCAAAGCTGTGAAAAGACACAGGGGGCCTTCTCTAGATTGGTCTGACATAGAGGGTTTTATATTAACATTTTTCTCCAGGGGCAGATGCATTTGAGACTTATGTCAAAGATTTTAACAACCTACTTCTGAAAAAATGTAAAATTTCTTTTTTTATAGCTGGGGCCATCTCAAACTAAGGCCAATATGGGAATATTAGGTTTTCTTTTTTTGATTAAGCATAGAGATGAAAACAGGACAAGGGGGGGGGTATCATCAAAATTAGAGAACGAGTTAGCAATTTGGTGACCATTGTGAGGCAATGGGAAGAACAAGAGACCAGGATCAAAAGAGCTGGCTGGTGGTTTTGGATGAGTTAATTAACCTCCCCGAACTGCCATTTTTAAAATACAGGTAGTGCTTCATATCAATTTTCAAAGTATGGTCAGTTGAGAGTAGAACATACTACATCTTCATACTTGTCTTGCAGAAGTTCATGATAACATTGCATTTAAAGAGTTTGAAAGTGGGGTGCCTGGGTGACTCGGGTGAGCGCCCAACTTTGGCTCAGGTCATGATCTCGCGGTTCATGAGTTCAAGCCCCACATCAGGCCCTGTGCAGACAGCTCAGAGCCTGGAGCCTGCTTCAGACTCTGTGTCTCCCTCTCTCTCTGCCCCTCCCCCACTCACACTCTGTGTCTCTCTCTCTCAAAAATAAATAAATGCTAAAAAAATTTAAAAAAATAAAGGGTCTGAAAGTCTTTTAATAGAGACACCTGCTTCACTTTGTTTAAAAGAACATGTTCAACACTTTTTCCTTTTGATCACTGTTGACATATTATGGAATTATCTTTCCAACAAATGTAATCTTAGGATGCTGTTCAAGACTCTCTGATACCTGTTTGTATCAGGTATCGCTACACGCACTACATACATACTGCATATCCACATCTCCTTTCCGAGTAGAATAGGTCAATTTCTTCCCCATTCCTCCTACTTTACTGAACCACCATGGTTGAAGCTCACTCTAAGGTCAATTCATCTCTTTTTTAAAGCTCTTGTAAGAGAAATTTACCCTCATTAAATCTCTTGGAAGCAGCCACAATTTTCTAAATGTTCTGAAGAATAGTTCTTTCCAAATGCAAAATCAGGTTTTTAGGTAAAAGCCACAGGCATTGAGGCTCTTATTGCTTCTTTTTGCTTCTTTTTCTGAAATGGAGTTACCTTATCTTGGATTATTCTTTTTATGTATATATAGAAGGATGTAAGTCTAAGGGATGTGTGTAAATAGATGCCATCTGCTAGCTGCAGAACCCAGCTGAGGATGGTGTAGCTTTTTGTGGCTTTCCCTGAGTTCTGTTGGATTTGTGATCTCTACAGGAATAGAATTGCTTTCACCTTCTTCCTCATCTTTTTCAGAGTTGGTCACCACTGAATTTTCAGTCCTAAACACAATGGCTGATACAGAGTTGACAGGCATTCAATAAAACCAACTGTGGAGTAAATGAGTGAGGCTGAGGGGGAGGGAAAGAAGGAAGGAAAGGAGGGAGGGAGGGAAGAAGGAAGGAAGGAAGGAAGGAAGGAAGGAAGGAAGGAAGGAAGGAAAGGAAGGAAAGGAAAAGAAGACATGGTTTTTTATATTCCTTTATTATAATTTGAGTACTTCATGCCTGTTTTCCCTGTTTTACGTTGTGTTATGCTATACCGTGGAAGGTTTCTGCCATCACCCTAGTGAATGCTTGTTTTACTTCCAATTATCCTATAGCATCTGCTTTTTAAGCCGGTGGTGGCCACTTGTTACCGGAGACACTTTGGAAGTAGCTAAAGGCCAATCAATAACATGCTGATACTTTTGGAGAGATTCTGCTCCAAAAACACAATTGTTGGAAATTTTATTCTGTCATTTGGCTTGAAGCACAGCATGTAGTTGTCACAAGGGGACATTTGCTCTGGGGGTGAGTGTGACATTGATAGGATCTAATTTCACACCCAATACAACAGGTTGAAGAGCATCACTTCTTTGCAAACCTTGAGTTTTGTCTGCTGCTTGGTGCCTTTTTGTTGCCAGACTCTATTTCCTAGTTTGCTCTGCCAAAACTGGCAGGCTAGCAGCTTTTCAAAAAAATTAGGCAGAAGATAGAATTTTCTGTAGCATATGATGAAAGATGGGAAAAAAAATGAAAGTACTAAAATGTCTTTATACAAATGCAAGGACTATAGGAGGTTGGCAAGAAGATAACTGTGTATCTGAGTGAAGGAGGCTATGACTACAATTTAGATAAACAAAATCTGCTGAGATCATGTTCATTGCTAAGATGCCATCCTTGAAAGATAAATACCTCGAGGGACTGGATAAAGAAAAAAAAGTTGAAGAGGTGCCATCTACATCAAAGTGCTTTTACAAATATCAGTGGGGCTCATACTTGGTGCTTAGCATCGAGACTGGTACTACAGTTGAATTGTGGCTTATGAGACATAAAAGCTGTACAGTACTATTGCCTGTTACCAAGATGCTTCCAGCTTTGTGGGAGATGCTATATTCTTCAAAAAATGTCTAACACCAGGCTTTATTTCTCAGATTTAAAACTATTTGGATGCATTTATATATCAAATACATCAATTGAGGATACAAAAATGCAAAGAAAAGCTGTAGTTTCAGCTCTAAGGGATTTCGCAAACTGTAGGAAGATACGCAGACAACCCTCACCCAAGGCAGAATGTGCTACTTACCAAATGAATTGTACCCATCAATTTACTAGGAGTTCAGTGGAGGGAAGTGTCACTTCTTCCTCACACAATCAAGGGAAGTCCTTTTGTGGAAAGTAGCATTTGGACTGGGCTTTGGACAGTTGGTAGAATTTCTGGAAGAGGAGATATGACTGCAGAATTAATGGCAAAAAGACGTGAAAGAGCAAAGGTGAGAGAACAGAAAACACTGTTTCTGAAAAGTTTGCGTCTTTGCTCATTTCTCTGTCTCAGCTGTTGGCACCTTCATCTTTACCGGGCCGGGGATTGGTGAATCACTGATGATTTCTAATTTTCCTTCTCTCTTTAAATCTAAGAAGTCATTGAGCCCTACTGATTTCATTCCTCATACTGGCAAACTTGACCCTCATCCTCCATTATCACTGAATTGGCCTTAGTGAGAATGTTATCACCTTGTTACTTAGTGTAGATGCCTTTCCATACTCTCCTTGTTTCCAGCTCGTACCATCATAATCAACCCTTTATAGGGCTTCCTACCACAGAGGTTGTTCTATGACTCTAATCTCACAATGTCACTCCTGCTTCAAATCTTTCACTGATGCTCCGTTACCTACAGGATGAAGTCCAAACTCCTTAGTATGGCATGTATGTCCTCTTTGAATCGGTCCCTGGCTGCCTCTTCAGCTTCCGCTTCCACCTTTCCCTTCCCAATGGTCTTTTCCTGGTAGGTAGTGGGAAATTATCATCATTCTTTTAGAACTAAATTATATGATAAAAGAGAAAGATTAAGTTAGTATTTCCTTGCAGGAAATATTAAAGAGTGAAATGATTACATACCTAACGTGAAGTCAATAGACCTGGACTTGAATTCTAGATTTGCCACCTAATGGCTGTGTGACTTTGGGCAATGAACATAACTGCTATAAATCTTACAAGTTCCTAGTGAGGATTAAACCCAATGATGCAGGCAAAGTACTTAAAAATTCAAAATTGCTAGAACACAGTACACTTGTACACGTTTAAAAAATGGTAGTTTATTGTCTTTTTCTCTTCCTCTCCTACCTTCCTCTCTTTTCTCCCACTTCTCTTCCTTTCTTCTCTCCCCTTTCTTTCCTTCTGTCCCTCATTTCTTCCTTTCTCCCCCTTCCCCTACTTTCCTTCTTTCTTTTTCTTACTTTTTCTCCTTTTCTTGGAAATTTAGAAGAAATAGAAGCCAGAATCAATGTGTGAAAATGAATTTTTGAAATAGATCCATGTCTGAGTGGGATATATTACAAAACCTCAGGACATCATGGAAAAACACAATCAAAAGTAAAACTGCATGAATGATCCACAACATGGATGCAAAAAGAATGGAAATATCTTTATATCAGATAGTTGTTTACTGTCACTCTAAAGTATAATTAAATATTACTCTTTTTAAAAAAATTTTTAATGTTTATTTTTGAGAGAGAGAGAGAGAGAGGGAAGAGAGAAGGAGACACAGAATCTGAAGCAGGCTGCAGGCCCTGAACTGTTAGCACAGAGCCTGATGCAGGGCTTGGAACCCATGAATCATGACATAATGATCTGAACTGAAGTCTGACACTTACCCGACTGAGCCATCCAGGCGACCCTAAATATTACTTTTTATTTACTAAATAAATATGAGTGTTGGGGGTTGTTTCTGTCAAAATTAGCATACCAACGGGACATTTATTAAGATTCTAATTTTCTGAACATAGAGCTCATGGACCATCATGTTTGTGGGTCACAATGTTTATAATGCCTAGGGCCCATGCACTTTCCAAGTACTTGAAAAAAAAGGAAATTGCATCTTAGAAACTAATACATCCATGCAAGAAAGAATTAAATTTCCAGTAGAATCTAATGCATGGAAAGTTAGCATAATTGAAGTTTGGGGAAGAATTGATACAAAAATTGTGAGATTGTGGTGTTTTAGATATTTTCAACAGTGCCTAGACAAAGTGTAAGAATGCAAAGAAATAAGGTAAATATATAGGTAATGAATTGAATGATTGACCATCCAGGCAGAATCTGTTTTGGAGAATATGCATAGACCTAGACTTCTAAAAGGAGAGAGAGAGAGAGAGACAGAGAGAGAGACAAAGTATAAATTCATTCTTACAATAGCCCCATGAGGCATATACCATTTTGTTTGTTGCAGTTTGTAAAGATCATTGCTTATCATTCTCTTTTATTGCATATGTCTTTTAAAAACTATTCTCAATATATGTTCATTGTAGTTAATTTGTTGCAACAGGTATCCATTACTTTTTAAGTTTTAGGGTGGAAATTTTAGATGAAGAAATATGAGCCATGCAAAAAGTAGAAAAACTTAATTTATGTATTAGGAGATAGGTACTCTGGTTAAATAAAATAGTTGCAGTTCCTCTCAAAATGAATGAAGGAAGGGGCGGCTAGGTGGCTCAGTCGGTTGAGCCTCCAACTTCGGCTCAGGTCATACTCTCATGGGTTGGTGAGTTTGAGCGCCACATTGGGTTCTGTGCAGACAACTCAGAACCTGGAACCTGCTTCAGATTCTGTCTCCCTCCCTGTCTGTCCCTCCCCTGCTCAGGCTCTGTCTTTCTCTCAAAAATAAATAAACAACAACAACAAAAATGAATGAAGGAAAATGTAAGGTGTCTTAGATGAAGAAATGTTCTAAATTATCCTTAGTGAAAAAATTTATCTGAATAGGATAAAAGGTACATATTTAAAATAAGTGCAGAAAAGATGCAAGGACCGAATGAGCACATTTTAGTGAAGTTAGGTTAAGTGTTATTTTAAGGAGGAAGAAATTTTCTAAGAAAATACATTCTTAAAGTCAAACAAGAAAGGCCATGGCAATATGATGAATATAAAATGGCAAAATTCCTGAGCATTTATATTTCTAATTTTATTTAAACAAGAAAAGTGCAGATAAGAAAGTCTACAATTAGAAATTAATGAAGACCTTTTGGGAAAAGGAAAAAGTAATTGGCAAAAATTCTCAGCCAAGGCTTGAAATATGGAAACTTAAGAAACCACATGAATCCAAGGGTGAAAGGGAATTGGTATCACTTATAAAGCTACTTATAATTACTTGTGAAACATGCCAGAGGATTAGAAGCTTTCTAAGATGAGTGGGGAATGCAGAAGTAGTTCTCTTAACACTGATCTTTCCCAGTAGGTGTGGCATTAATGCTTAGTAAAAAGGAGAGATGATGATGTACACGTTCAAACAGGTGCAAATCCTTCAGGCGTCAGTGTGATGGAAACTACCCTCTGGAAGTAAATAAGGCATTTGTTGAAGAAAACTGTATGGGTTAGTTTTTTTAAGTCTTTAGAGTCTTACAGTAAATAATAATAATAATAATAATAATAATATAATAGCCAGCATCTATTGACTATGTACTGTGTGCCAGGGTACTGTTTTCTAAGCACTACTCATATATATGTTTATTTAATTTTCAAATAGTCCTTCGAGGCATATGAAGTCTGACTAAATGGTACAAAAGAGTTCATTCATTCAGCAACTGTTTATCTCCCACCTTGTTTGTGTGACACCATGCATTACATATCTGATATTGATGAAAGAAGACAAAACTTCTACTTTTTTGAGATTGGAATCTACTTCTAAATATTGGGGCTAGTGCCAGTAGAGCTTAATGTAATGGCCAGCTGCACATTGCTTAGAATGTACCCCTGACATAACACAGACATCTGTCAGGCTTCTGTTTCAGTCATTAAGTCTTATTATCTTATGGGAGGCTATTGCTGATCTTTGAGTTGAAACATTCTCCAGTGAGCTCAAGAATCTTAAAGCCAGAAAATTAAGATGAGATCCAAGACATGGATGTAGTTCTCTTATTTCCTCATGGATCTTGGTGGGCACACTAGGAAGAGCCCTTCGGGGGTATAATATACTGAAATGGCCAGTTTTGGAGTCTAACTGTTTAGGTTTGAATTCCAATTACTATCGAGGTGACTTTGAACAAGTTACTTAATCTCTCTGTAAATGAGGGAAAATAGTAAGCACCATCTCAGAGAGTTGTTATAAAAACTACATGAGATGTCACAGATACAGAGCAAATGTGGCATGAATGTTAGTGATGACTTAATGATGTCATTAATGGTGATAATAATGATGGTGACAATGATAAAAAACAACAACAAGGAATATAGAATGGAGTAGTTTGTCTGTTGTTAGCACACACATTTTCTCTCTTCTTCCTTCCCTAAAGCCAACGGCTTGATATGCAGGATCTCTATACTACACAATTTTCAACTTGTTCCAGTTCATTGTGCCTATCATCTTTGACCAGAGGTAATAATGTTAAAAAGGAATAAGGATCACTGCTATCCATTGAGTCCATTATGGCCCAGCCACTGCCCTCCATCCAAATCATTCATTAAATGTGTTTAATCCTCTCAACAACTCTACCAAGGAACTGAGATTCAGACATCTTAACAAGTATCTAGAAACAGATGAAAGCAAGAATTTGAAATCTTGTCTGACTCAAAGTCCATGTGTTTTCATTTTACGTTGCAGTAGAATGCTGAAAAGATATAACTACATAATAATTTATTAAGTGCACAGTGGGTGCTAGATGTGATAAATCAGAATATTAGACTCCACTGTCCCTCTCTACAGGGACAGAGTGATAGAAGATGCGAATGCACCAATGAGTAAAAATGTAAAATTTATATACATGTAAAGTAATCTTTTCCCCTTTTCTTTTGATATGTTATTCATTTTTTAAAAAATGATACTAAATTTAAAGGTCTGGTACACTGCATGTTATTTATTAAATCTTAAGGTGTCTAGATATCAATTTTTTATTAATTGACATATTCCCTTCCTCCCTCCATGGGAAAACTTCAGTGTGGAGTATCTTATTATTGAATCGGTGAAGTCTGTTGAGTTTCCTATTCCCAAATTAGTGAAATCTAGAGAACCTTAAAGAAATATAGGAAAGGTTAAGATGCTTCCTCAGATATTTCTACATTAAATGTGGATTACAAATACACATTCAGTTTGAGAGAATATCTATTGGAATTCTCAAGAATCATTCTTATTTTTCACCACAGGCCAGGGGAAGAGGACTATAAATAAAACTGAAAAATTATCTGAAATAAGAAAATAAACAATTTATTTTAAATAATTTCAAATTTATATCTCATTATGGTTTTGATTTGCATTTCCTTGATGATTAGTGACACTGAGCATCTTTTTGTGTGTTTGTTGCCATTTGTATGTCTTCTTTGGAAAAATGTCTCTTCAGGTCCTCTGCCCATTTTTTTTGTCTGCCCCTTTTTAATTAGATTATTATTATTTTTTTTTGGTATTGAGTTGTAGAAGTTCTTTACATATTTTAGATACTAACCTTTTATCAGATAATCATTTGCAAACATCTTCTCCCATTCAGTAGGTTGTCTTTTTGTTTTGTTGATGGTTTCCTTCTCTATGCAAAAGATTTTTTTGATGTAGTCTCAATAGTTTAATTTTTCTTTTGTTTCCATTGCCTAAGGAGACATATCTAGAAAAATGTTTCTACAGCTAATCTCAAGGAAATTACTACCTATGTTTTCTTCTAGGAGTTTTATGGTTTCAAGTCTCACATTTAGGTCTTTAATTCATTTTGAGTTTATTTTTTGTGGTTGGTATAAGAAAGTGGTTCCTTTGTTTTACCTTACACCTGTCAGAATGGCTAAAATAAAAAATGCAAGAAATAACAAGTGATGGTGAGGATGTGGAGAAAAAGGAACCCTCACGCACTGTTGGTGGAAACGAAGACTGGTGTAGCCACTGTGGAAAACAGTATGGAGGTTTCTCAAAAAATCAAAAATAGAAATATCATATGATCCAGCAATTCCACTACTGGATATTTATCCAAAGAAAATGAAACCACTAATTCAAAAAGGTATATGCACCCCTATGTTTACTGAAGCATTGTAATAATACAATAGCCAAGATAGAAGAAGGATTCAGTGTCCATCCATAGATGAATGGATACAGAAGATGTGGTACATATATACAACGGAATATTACTCAGCCATAAAAAGAGTGAGATGTTGCATTTACAACAACATGGATGGACCTAGATGGTAGAATGCTAAGTGAAATGAGTCAGTCAGAGAAAGACAAATACCATATAATTTCATTCATAAGTGAAACTTATGAAACAAAACAAAAGAACAAACAAACCAAAAAAAGAGACAGATAAAAACCAGACTTCTAAATACAGAGCACGGACTGATGGTTAGCACAGGGGAGGTAGGTGGGGGGATGGGTGAACTAGGTGATGATGATTAGGAGTACACTTGTCCTGATGGGCACTGAGTAATGTATAGAATTGCTGAATCATATTATATACTGAAACTAATATAACACTGTATGTTAATTGTACTTCAATAAAAAAGAAAAATTAATAATTTCAAGTTTATAGAAGAGTATAAGAAATTTGAAAAGGTTTCCATATTTTCTTTGCCCAGATTCCCCAGCTGTTATTTAATTATTTGCTCCGTCACCTTTCTCTCTCTCTGTCTCTGTTGCTGTCACTCCCTCCTCAGTACAATCACACACACACATACACATACACACACGCATGCACACACAGAGTATATATCTTTAGTAACATTGGTATTCTGAACCATTTGAGAGTATATTGAAAACACAAAGCCCTAATAATTCTAAAACCTCCAGTGCATATTTCCCCAAAGTCAAGGATGCTCTACTACATAAGTATCATACAAACCTCCAAATCAGGAAGTCAATGCTCATATGATACTACCATCTAATCAACAGATTCAATCAAATTTGGCAATTGTCCCAATATAATTCTGCCTTTCTTGTGCAGGATCCCATTCAGGAACACTCACTGCATTTTGTTCTCATATCTCTTTGTTCTCCAAACTGGAACAGTTCTATGGTCTTTCCCAATTTTATGTCCTCGGTTGATTCTTAAAGAGTACAATTCTTAAACTTCTTAAGTTGTTTCCTCATGATCAGACTCAGGTCATGCTCTCCTGGCAGAAACACTACAGGAAAGATGATTTTTTTTTTCCAGTACATCATATCAGGGGCACAGAATATTGATCCACCACATCTCTGCTGATGTTAAGTTTGATCATCTGGCCATAGTGATATCTGGCAGATTTCCCCATTGTAATGTCATCCTCCTTTATAATTGACTAGTATTTTGTAAGAAGATATTCAGAGAGTACACACTATTCTGGCCTCAACCATCCTCCAACCTGCCTGAATAAATTGCCACTATGGTGCCTACTTAATGGCAATTTTCTACCTCCATAATTTCTTCTACACTTATTAGTTGGTGTTTTATTTTAAGAAACAATTTTTGCTTTTCTTGCATTTATTTGTATTAGTATGGACTCATAGATTCCAACTTAATTTAATTGGTTGTATTTTATTATTATTTTGATTTTCATTATTATTTTGATGCTCAACCCCTTCCTCATATGGCCAGTGGCAGTCTCTTCCTGTGTCTTTTTGACATCTTGCCATCATTCTTTGAGCATTTCCTCACTTCTTTTATTTTTTTTATTTTTTAAAAAAAATTGTTTTTTCAACATTTATTTATTTTTGGGACAGAGAGAGACAGAGCATGAACGGGGGAGGGGCAGAGAGAGAGGGAGACACAGAATCAGAAACAAGCTCCAGGCTCTGAGCCATCAGCCCAGAGCCCGACGCGGGGCTCGAACTCACGGACCGCGAGATCGTGACCTGGCTGAGGTCGGACGCTTAACCGACTGCGCCACCCAGGCGCCCCAGAGCATTTCCTCACTTCTTGATTGCTGGATGTTTCAGGTTCATTTTGTACTTTCCCTGCCTTAGCTCTGAAATCATTAATTTCCCAGAGAACCCAGATTCATTTTTGTGGAGAAGAATATTTAGAAACCAAGATATGGGTATTTAGTGTGACCAGTGCTACTAAAGTATTGTTAATTCCTGGCTCTCTTAGTGGATAGGGCTAGAGATGTACACACAAATATACAGCTGTGTAATTCAGATGCACACTTAACCCTGTAAGTATATATATATATATATATATATATATATATATATATATATGCGCAAATATATATACATGTGTATTGGGGAGTGGGGAAGCAAAGAAATGGAAAAAGAAGAAGGGGAAAGGAAGAAAAATGTTAAACAGGATTTTAGAAAATAAGTAATGACCAATTTGTGTGTTTGGGTCATATACTTGTGACCAAATTTGAATTGCACAGAGGGAAAGACATTAAGGAAGTAATAGGGGCAAAAACATGATCTTTTACTATAAGGGCTATTATAAAGGGAAAGAAATATCAGGAAGAGGACTTTTTGGTGTATAGAGAAAAAAATCCTTTTGGATAACACCTAGGACTGAATATACACATTGGACAAAATTCTTTAAAGGGATGAGAATGTTGACTGTTAACTTGGATTTTCCAAACTTTGAAAGTAGTCATGTGCCCAGTTTGAGTAACTCTTTAGAAAGAATTCACCAATTTTTTAATTGGATGCAGTTGATGGGTATATCTTATGGGAGAGATATATTAAATCTCCATGAAATATGGTGGCAGTATTAATCCATAGCAGAAGTCAGTGCTTTCTAGTGTTCTTATCTAGGTGACATAGGTCATGGCAAGTTAGAAATGGCTAAAAGATTAATTCCAGGGTATAAAGGTAAAGTCATGCAGAGGAAGCCATATGGACTGCCAGGAAAAGGCCCCATAACAAAAATATTAATAATAACACAACAACAACTGTTTTGTGTTGCATGTGTTTTTAGAAAGATGTATGCAAATGTAAACAAAACACATTAATTTATTTTCTCTAAAGCATAAACAAACACTGCCTTGTTTGGCAGAATCTGCAAAATGCATATTGCTCCCTTTGGCTTTTTTCTTTGCTACAATAGAAGTGTGTTTTGTATTAAATCCATTGTTACTAGGAAATTAATCCCAAAATATGCCAGTGTGGCTTTCCATAGTATTGAGAATCCCTATTTCTCATGAAAAAATGCAGCCTCAGCTAAACACAAAGGCCCCCAGAAATTTAAAAAAAAAGATGAAAGTTTTCCCTTTAAGTTGAATGCAATGGTTGTGTAAGAAGATGCTGGAGGGGCAGAGTTCTTTGAGCATCATAACCTTCTGGGGAGCTGTTGGTTAACAAGGGTATCAAACTGCAAATGTATCTGTGAGACATACAATGAGGCATCACAAAACAGTAGTTTGCTTACAAACTTGTAGGATGAAGAAACATGGGGACTCTGAGCTTATCTAGGGAAGTCTCTAAAAATAAATCCTCCTCGACACACCTATATTGGTTTCTTTTATTAAAAAGAGTAAATGAATCAGCTGATAAAGGGAGTATGGATGACATAATCAATCTTGACTTTAGCCGAAGAGTTGATGAAGTGTTTACAAGAACTGGAGTAATCATTAAGTCTGAATGTGCCAAGGCAGTCACCTGCTGAATGGCCTTGATGACAGAGTTGTGAAGACAGAGTGAAGAAGCACAGGCTCCAGGGGAGGGTCTTCATGTGACCAGGCCATGACTCACTTTACGTTGACTTCAAATCCAAACGCTGTTAGAGCTTCTATCTTTAGGCGTCCTTGGGCAGAGTTTCAACATAAATGTTTTTGGATGCTTCTCTATTACAAGTGAGGCTGCAGCTAAAGTTAAGGAGAATTGCAGCTATTGTCTGGAGAACAAAGCCTGAAACATCCAAACTTTTATTATTGAGAAGTTGCCATGCATTTGGCCTAAATTGTTGAAACTGGCCAGTTGTGCTTATGGAGTTCTGAGGACACTTGTCATCCTTTCCCTGTGTAAGACTGTAAGTTCCATGAGGGCAGAGGGGCTTTGTTTATTTTTCTTACTGAAGTACTCTTGTTTTGAGAAAGGCATCTGGCACAAAATAGGGGCTCAACAAGATTTGTTGACTGAATGGCTTATCATCACAAACACCAATTGAATGCTTATTATTTATTTGGTATTGACCTATGTGCCACTTCCCTTTTCTGTATGACAAAGGCAGAGATAAAAGGCAGTGGAAACTCAACAGTGTGGTGGTGCCTCCTTGGACAAGTACATAGGATTTCTGCCTGTTCTCCACAGTGAGTAGTGGGTAGGATAAAAATCCTTCTGCTATCATTCCCTCTGCTCATGTGGGGCCATATCTCCTTGCATAGTAGGGTCTGACACCTGCCTTAGCAAATTTAACTTGCTAGAATTATTGATGGTTGCAGCCTTAGCCTGCACATTACCCCTCATGCTGTGCACACTCCTAAAATCCTGTAATGGGAAATAGGAGCTTCAGTGACTCAGGACCACAAATTGATGGACCTTACAAATAATTCTGGGCTGCATAACACAGAGCCAAAATGATTGGAAATTGTGCAACAAGGTAAATAATCCAAACAGACCTGAAGACTCGCAAGAAGGATTTCAGAGGTTATGGTTGCAGAAATCTTCCAAATGAAAGAGAAAAGAAACTCATCTTTCATTGATGATGTGGAAAATAGGAAGAACAGTCAAAACTGAAAATGAGCTAGTGTTCCTGTTAGAGAAGAACAAGAAGATAGATTTTTTTTAACCAGACTGCTGTAATGTTCTTGGGTTGTTTGTTTGCCCTTGAACCAAAATATTCCCTCAAATGAGAAAAACTATAAAGGAAATACTATAGTCCTGGGGTGCTGTGTTATTTATGCCCTAATAGGAATACAATACCAACAGCAAGCCAGAAAGAACTCAGATCACAAACATCAGAATTTCATTGTCCAAGTATTTCCAGACAATATCTTGGCATTTACCAAATTCTGAATTTTGGTGTGAATTAAGGGAAAAAATTAGTAGAAGGAAGTCTCCCTTTGGAGGCCCCTCTGTTATGTGATACCAGATTTGATTCTTCTTTAGCACCTTTTATGTTGAACATCTTGAAGGATCTTGCAAATGCTGCTTAATTAATTCTTCACAACAGTCCTGTAGGTTAGTAATATGGCCTTAAAAATCTCAAGTTGAATGAGCTGAGGAATCAAGTAGAAATGCATCTCATTACCTGAGAGAGAAGCTTTTCTATTACCAATTCCCTTAGAAAGTGTTTGGAAAAAAACAACAACTAGGAAATCCCTAAAATTTTATAGTCAGGTTGGAAAAAAAAGTTGATATCATTCTTGTTGTGTTTAAACTTGTAGGAGAATAAGCTTGGGACGTAATTTTTAAGAACCATAGAACTCTTCTTCTGTTCTTGATAAACTCATCTGTGAATCTCTTTTTTATATTAGCTTTTCTTCTCCTGATCATTTATTTACATGTCTTTGACCAAAAATAAAAAAAGTCTGGTAATTTAATATATTCTGTTGTGTGGCGACATCTGATGCCATGGGGTTAAAATCTGGACTTAACTTCTTGGAGAAGGAAAAGTTGTGTTCACCGGGCTGGGCTCCAATCAGGATTTTTTTTTTCTTTTTGTGGCCATGTGTGCTTTGTCCATCTACAGGATTTTAGACCCAAGTAAGTAAACATGGTTTGGAATAATTTATGTGGAGCATGTTTGGTAAATGACTGAAATTCACTCCAGATTGGAGAGATTCCTTAGGAAGACAACAGCCACTCCCTGCCTTGCAGTCACTACAATGAGCCCTGCATAGGGGCAAAACCCTTTTGCCGTCACACATTCCATTGATCTGGGGCCACAGGCCCCAGTGTGGCAGTGGGCACTGGTTAAGTTAAGATTGTTGAGGCTTGCTAAGGGAGTTTAACCTCAGACCCAGGTATAGATTTTTTCTTAAAATTCTCAGGCCCTCATTTGTGGGCATGTGCAAGTTCTGGAATATACAGGGGTCACTGATTGACCTATGCTTGACACTTGTCACATGAAGTGGTAACATTTGAAAATATGGTCAAATGTGCTTACTATGTCTGAGAAATAATGGTCATCATGTTGTCCTGAATAGTAGTTCACAGAGGGAAAAAATGATGTTTGAGTGGTTCTTTCTTCTGCGTTCTCTGTCCCCTCTCTCATTATCTCTGTTTCTGTCTCTCTGTCTCTGTCTCACACACACACACACACACACGCATGTGCACATATGTACACACAGACACACATTTTCATTTAGGCCCCAATCTTGAAATGCTGCAAAATCCCATCAGAAGGAATCCCTTCCATGAGGATGGAAACCAAGCAAACCTGCTTTAGAAACCAGCCTTTGGTTTCGGTTGTCTCTTTCCAACCTCAGCCATTCTTTGAAAGCCTGCAGCTGTGCCTCTCCATCTTAATCCTTACTTCAGTTGGGATCTCCAGAAAATCAGGCAGAAGACCTTACACCAGCCTAGAGGACTTTCATAGAATCTGGAAGCCTTGATTGTAGAACAAACCATGAAGACTTTCGTGACCCCGATTTTATAATTATCTTCATATTTATATTTTTGTTAAAACCCTTGAAAACTACCTTTTCACTTACATGGAGAGTTGACTTTTTTTTTTTTTTTTGCCAGTGCTTAAATATTTCAGCCCTACGTAGGAAAGATTAAAGAGTTAAGTATATGATAACGCTACAGATAGTTTAATTTAAACTCACTAATGTGAGTGGATAAGCTCTTTATATTTACAATAATTTCTGTCAAAGTTTCCAGTTCCTCTGGGTAGCATGCTAGAGTTTATCCACCAAAACCTTGTTATATCAGTTTTAAACCAAGTACTTGGGCGATTATTTTAAGAGAATACAAGGAGTGTAACTCACAAAGTCAGTTGTCTTAGTTAAATTCATTTGCATTTTATTTGTCCTATTTTCTTTGTTCTTTCTTATGAACTGTTTTATTTTCACTCTGATGTGTACAATTAATTCCATTGTCCAAATTTCTTTGAGTAAGACCAGCCAGTATTTGAGTAATACCAGTTTTGTATTATGCTCTACAAAAACATTTGTCACTGGCCCCAAAATATCTTGTTTTATTCCAAGACAACACAGATAGCAAACATGTCTTCCCTCAGTCAGTGGTAGTGTTTTAAAACACCCAAGCTGAGGCTGCCTGTGGGTCTGACATGCTTTGAAGGTGTAGTAGCCAGCTCTGCTAAAGCTGGTAAAACAAAAAATATCCCCAAAGACCCAATCAGCTCAGTTCTTCTCTTCTAAGTCCTAAGGGTGAAACCAACACATTCTGAAACCAACGTGGTAAGACTGCACATCTTCCATGACTCCCCAGCAGGGAGCACATGCTTTCTGCCATCAACACTCACAAAGGGAAGGCACAGGTCAGAGACTAGAGAATATTTCTACTTTCACTAGACTAATGCTTAGGAAATAAAGGACCTCAGCCCTTTCCACAATAAGAGGAACTACAGTATCAAGTGTACAGACTTTGAAAGAGAAATTACCCTTGGTTCAAATTGTAGTTCTGGCACTTTCTATCTTGTATGATGAATGAGTTATTTAATCTTTCCATCCCTCAGTTTCCCCATTCCTAAAATGAGGATAATTATAGGACCTCCTCCACAACATTGTTCTGAGGATCAAATAAGTGGGTACAGAACATAGAAGGGAGCCTGGCATGCACATTTTCTAAAAAATATAAAGAAATATAGATATAGGAGTATTCACTAGTGTCTTTCCAGATAGTTTGAAGTTTTGTCCAAGTTTTGATTTTGATAAAAACTCTGATTGTGCAATGCTTAATAGGTCTATAAATTCCCGTGCAACTTATTTTGTCTTATAGTCCTATAGTATCTTCTAGCAATATCTTTTACCTGCCTCACTTGTAATTCAGCTAAAATTTAACAGAGACACATCCTAATAGAAGAGTCTCATAGAGTATTATAGATCGCTAGAACATTTTCAGATTTTGCTCCCTTTGAAGTCTGATAAAAGATTTTATTGTAGTTACTGACTATAAATACACCACATTTTGCATTCTGCAAGGTCAATGCATAAAGCACAAACATTGATGCCAACAATAAAGGAGAATGTTCCTATTTCCTTTTACGTTAAAAAAAATTCCTCAATACCCTTCCCAAGTTACCTTGACAACTGCTACATATTATTATTTAAAATGCCTAGTTCTGAATCTCTCAATTATGCAGTTCACCATGCAGCTTCAGACATACTAACACAAAATAAAGGGAAAAACACAGGTTCCCCTGATACTGTCTGAATGCGAGAATAGTTTCTGATTGCTTTCCTTTTGTGGTTGGATTTTATTTTAGTGACCAACTGGAAATATATCATGCTTCGCATTACTTTTTAGGGTCAACATAAACACAAAAGATACCAGAAATGTTCCCTTAAAACTTTATTTCCTAGCAACCAAGTCTGAATTTTAGCACAGCATCTTCAGTAATTAGGAGCCAAAGTAGTGACTGTCACTTAAATTCTAAATTTGAAATTGGCCACAGTTGAAAGGGCAGTAATAATAGTGGTCACGGGGTATTGAGAAAGGTTATAACCAGTATTCACTATCAAAATGTTTCTGGAGGAAAGAAAGAAAATTCAGTGGAACATAAATATAAACCAAATTTTTTTTCTGGAAATGGCATTTGTTACTTTATCAATATGACAAAACAAAACAAAAAATAAATTTCTCTTAAGTATTATGCCTTTTTCTGATTGAAAAGATCTTGGGCAAGAACTTAAGACAAAAATACTGGTGGTTTACTGATCCTATTCTAAATGAGCTTGATGAATAACAAGTTATTAACATGTCTGTTAAAATGCTGAACACAGTGCTCTCTTACCGAGTTTTAAACTAGTTTTTTCTCCCATTTTTCTGTGGAAAAAAATGACAGCTTTATTTATTAGATTACGATGATAATGATAGCATAATAATAATAATAGCACTAACTACCACTGAGTCCTTATTGTATATTAAACATTGTGGTAAGTTGTTTGTCAACAAATTTGATTCTCAGATCAATTCTGTAGTGAAGTACTATTATTCCAGTTTTATAGATGTGAAACTGAGACTTTGGGTTATTAAGTGACTTAAAGATTGGAGGGTCAGACACACGACAATGCTGGAATCAGGATTTGACTGGCTCTAGAGACTCTTCATCTTAAATTCTCTTTCTCTCTCCACACACATGCTTAAGAGATATTATACTATCATGAATACATGCATGCTTAAGAGGCACTAAATTCACATCCTCTTGATTTTTTTTAAATAAAATTTAATTATACTCAGACCACATTTTATCCACGTTTACATATACCCTCAGAAAGAGCAAAACGTGGATTCTGGATGCAAAAAGTTCATTCATTCATTATCATTCATTCTCTAAGTTGTGTTTAAAATTCTCACTCAACTGGCCAGATTCAACATGTGTTGGGCTTGAAACTAATTGCTCATCATGCCTCTGTCTCCTCCAGATGTTGAACCAGCTGATAAATATACATGGAATTTGATAGGGATCAATATATTACAGTTGTTTCAGATAGCTTGGGACCAAGGCCAAATACTGGTTTCTTACTCTTTCACCTTGAGTAGAACTTACCTGGTCACAGAGCAGCAGGGCAATGACAATCCTGCCAGGTAGAGGCAGAGCACACTGGGTAGGGGATCATGTTGAAGAGGTGGGGCTGCAATATCAAGCCAGGTCTACATCCCGGTTCCTCAGCCTCCCTGAGGTGCCTTCCTTACAAAGGAAATGAGAGGTGAAAGCCTGAGCAGCAGTTCTTTTAAAGAAAGCCAGAACTCCGCTTTAAGGGATAAGCAGGATCCTTGGGGGGAGTGAAAACATCTTCCCTAACAAAAAACAGATTAAAATGCTATATTCTTACTAGAGTCAGAAGTTTGCAATTGTTTGTTTCACTAGGATATAGTTTGCATTACAATTCTTTGTAAAAGTTCTGGAGTCAGACAGGAGTTTAAATGCTGTCTCTTCTATTTCCCAGCTCAGGCAAATAAATACCACAAAGTCTCAGTTTCTTCTTGCTACTCCTCAGAGTTGCTGTCGATGTGAAGATTAATGAGACCATTCATGGAATACAGTATTTTTGACATTGATGCACAATCAATAGTCAATACATATGTGCTATTATTTATTAATAGTAATTTATTATTTCATTAATTTATTTATTAATAAAATATTATTTTGGAAACATGAGTCATGCTGAATCAAATTCAACTTCATCTAGCATATTTTGAATTTCTACTTTGTAAAAGACTTAATGTTACTTTATGTAATCTTTCTCAAACCTTGAGTGCCATGATTTGTTATTTCTAATCTCAGTAGATGAACTGGAAGTTTGGAGAGACTAAATACCTCATTTATATTCACCTGGCTAATAAGCAGCTGGGATTCAAACTCATTTCTTCTAACTCGATTTAGTTGCACTATCCAATATCATCCAACTTCGATCATGTTTCAACTTCTCAGTCCCTGAGTCAGTTTTGTAAAAGAAATATGGCATACCGTAAGGAATGGCTCATAAAAATCCTTGTGACTTAGGAACATACTTCTGAATAAGCACAAATTCAAAGTATTTTTTCCACTCAGGATATGCCTATGATCCTATACCAACAACTTTATTGCTTCCAGGGACACAGGTAACTAAGATAGTCTTTATCTTTGATGACCTTGATGACCTAGATTAAATGGGCAATGATAAATATTCTAACCTTGCCATGAAACCAACCATAAATGCCACTTCTTTCTCCAAGATTTTCCTAATTCTACAAAATTAGAATATTCAAGGGAAACCTTACTTCTCCTAAGATTTTACTTATATACAAATATATGAGTAATATCTCTCTATCTAGACGTGAAATCTGTAAGGTCAAGGGATTGGTGCTGTTATCTCCAGCCTGCTCTAACACTCATAGAATGGTTTCATTCTCTCTAATTTGACCTTCCCCAAATACTTGCTGAATTGAATTTAATATAGGAGACTTCTTTCATTACATATTTAGAACCAAGTAGATAACTATAAAAAATACAATACTAATTCAACACAAAGTTGGGTTAACACAGTCTAAATTAACTTATCAAACTAGGAAGGAAGTGACTTTGACAAATAAAATGTTTCATCTGAGATAAAATATTCAACAAATGAAAATTATTACAGTTTGGGGAATTAACTATGACTTTCTTTTCTCCTAAGGTCTTTGTCTGAAGCCATCTCAATTTTGTATCTGTGCAGGGAGTGCATTCATCATGGAACTGTTGATAGGTTTAACTATGGGGAATGGGATGGTGATCTCAGTCACTCCCATTGGGAATGAGATTGCTTCATGAAAGCTGAAGTGAAAATGGGATGATGTTGGATTGTGAGGGAGAGGAGCCAATAAAGCAAGTCAAGAGTACTGCTCCCCAGATTCCATCAGGTCCAGCTGCTTTGATAACACCAGGGGAAAGCTGTAACCCTCAGACTTGATGGGGAATTCAGATGGAAGCAGCACCTTTTAGGACTGTGAATAAGTTTTTGAAATAGGGAGATTTATTTATGCTCTAATGATACATGCTTTCTGAGTGGTGAAAATATATGCTGTAGCACTCATTTTCATTATAGCTTTCAAAAGGATGCTCACATATGGAGTAGTTATGTAATAGATCATTTTGCGTACCTCTTACTGCAAGAGAATCAGAAGGCACATCCCAAGTGCTCATTTTAAAATGATAGATGGGATTATCTTTTAATTGGGTGAATGACTGTCTCTCAAGTATCTTTGTAGCCATGGTGACCAGTACCCTGTACATGAGCATTACATACATATTTTTTATGGTATTTGTATTAATTGATTTGTTCCTGTATTTGCACAATCACTGTAATACCAGCCTAATTTTATTTTTTAAGTTTTTTATTTGAGTATAATTGATACACAATGTTACATTAGTTTCAGGTGTGAAAGATAGTGATTTGATATCTCTATATGTTATGCTATGTTCACCACAAGTGTAGCTACCATCAGTCACCATACAATATGATTCCAATATCATTGACTATATACTCTGTGTTGTACCTTTTATTCCCATGACTTATTTATTCCATGATTGAAAACCTATATCTCCCATTCTCCTTCATGTATTTTGCCCATCCCCTCACCTTCTTTCCCTCTGGCAACCATCAGTTTGTTTCTGTATTTACAGATCTGATTCTGCCTTTTGTTTGTTTGTTTGTTTTGTTTTTCATATTCCACGTGAGTGAAATAATGTTATTTGTCTTTCTCAATCTGACTTATTTTACTTAGCCTAATACCCTATAGGCCCACCCATACTGTCACAAATGGCAAGATCTCATCCTCTTTGATAGCTGCGTAATATTCCATTATATATATACATACTGCATCTTCTTTTTCCCTTCAACTATCAATAATACTTAGGTTGTTTCCACATCTTGGCTATTGTAAATAATTCTGCAATAAACATAGGGGTGTATATATCTTTTCAATTTAGTATTTTTGCTTTCTTTGGGTAAATACCCAGTATTAGATCATATGGCACTTCTATTTTGAATTTTTAAGAATCTTAGGGGCGCCTGGGTGGCGCAGTCGGTTAGGCGTCCGACTTCAGCCAGGTCACGATCTTGCGGTCTGTGAGTTCGAGCCCCGCGTCGGGCTCTGGGCTGATGGCTCAGAGCCTGGAGCCTGTTTCTGATTCTGTGTCTCCCTCTCTCTGCCCTTCCCCCGTTCATGCTCTGTCTCTCTCTGTCCCAAAAATAAAATAAACGTTGAAAAAAAAAAAAAAAAAGAATCTGCCACGCTGTTTGCCACAGTGACTGTACCAATTTATAGTCCCACCAGCAGTGCATAAGGGTTCCTTTTTCTCCACATCCTTGTAAACACTTGTTATTTATTGTCTTTCTCACTTTAGCCATTCTGACAAGTGTGAGGTGATATCTCATTGTGGTTTTGGTTTGCATTCCCCCAATGATTAGTGATGCTGAACATCTTTTTATGTGTCTGTTGGCCACCTGTACAATCTTCTTTAGAAATATTTCTATTCATGTGCTCTACCCATTTTTTAATGGGATTATTTGTTTTTTGGGTGTTGAGTTTTAGAAATTCTTTATATGTTTTGGGTGCTAACCCTTTATCAGACATGTCTTTTGCAAATATCTTCTCCCATTCTGTAGGTTGCCTTTTAGTTTTGTTGATGATTTCCTTTGCTGTGCAGAAGCTTTTTAGTTTCATGTAGTCCCAATAATTTACTTTTGCTTTTGTTTCCCTTGCCTCAGGAGACATATGTATACATACATACATACACATACATACATACATATGTATATACACACACATTCTAGTTTCCAGCTAGATGCAATGTATTGCTTATCTAGGGAGCAGACAGTGGGGTGGGATGCAACATAGTTCTCTGTTTCTCATTGGGCCTAGTCCAAATGTTTTCATCAATTACATTTTTCAATCCATTCCACTGACCATGTAATCCAGGATAATTTGTCCAAGAAGTTATGGCAATATATTTGCTGTCAGTCTTAATTTTAAGATTTTCCTTTTTATGTTTTGCCCTTTTTTAAAAATTATAACAATTATATTATTGAGAAATCTGGAGGTGTTTCAATGGAATGCTAGCAGATGGCATTTTAAAATCAGAAATATCTTGTGAGGTTTCAAAAAATAACTGGGGTCACCCTTCCCTGAGAAGTTAAAAGCAAATGACCCAGTCCTATTCATGTGTGTACATTTCATTTTTAAATATATAGTATAACATAATAATAATATCTTATACTTTTTTTGTTTCTTCCTGCAAATTTAGAATCTCACTTTACTTGAAATGTATAGTACCAGAACAGTTTTTAAATATTTGTCATGTCCTTTTAAAATGTTTCAAAATTTATATTTTGGTACCAGTTAATAATGATGACTCTTTATGGTCTTTCTGCAGGGGTGTCTGGGTGGCTCAGTCAGTTAAGTATTTGACTCTTGATTTCGTCTCGGGACATGATCTCACAGTTCATGAATTTGAGCCCCTCATCGGGCTCTGCACTGAGAGTGTGGAGCCTACATGGGATTCTCTGTCTCTCTTTCTCTGTTCCTCTTCAGCTTGTGTACTCTCTCTCTCAAAATAAATAAATAAACTTAAAAAAATAAAGTCTTTCTACAAGCAATCTGTATCAGATTTTCTGAAGATAATTGAGCAAAGTATGTACTGTTTACTGTGTTTTTTTTCTTTCTAAAGATAATTGAGCAAAATATATACTGTTTTTTTAAATTCCTCTAAAAAACATTGGTTACATGTTTGGACTATAATCAAGGAAACCACCAGTCACACAGCAGTCACAAATTGTAACAGCAGACGAAATATCTACAAGGGAATGGGGCGGCTGGATGGCTCAGTCGGTTAAGCATCCTACTTGGGCTCAGGTCATGATCTCGCAGGTTGTGAGTTTGAGTCCTGTGTAGGGCTCTGTGCTGTCTCTCTCTCTCTCTCAAAAATAAATAAACAATAAAAAAATTTCTTTAAATACATAATAGGCAATACATGTACAAAGTGGAAGTGTACGAAGAGGAAATACATGCCAACGGAGGAGATAGTGTATGCACAGATTCTCTAGAAAAGGAGGAGAAAGAGAATGACAAAATGCAGGGAGCATTAGCTTTGTGGAGTTTGAAGACCTGATCCTTCATGCCTCCTGTCTCTGACCCTTACTTTCTCAATCTTTGAAATGAGTTTATTATAATATTTATCCCAAATAGTTATCACAATGAAAATATATCATAAAATGCCTTATAATGAAATGTTATAAAAATGTCAAAATGAAATACAATACTACAATATGGATGAACCTTGAAAATATTCTGCTAGGTAGAAAAAGCCAGACACAGAAGGGTAAATGTTGTATGATTTCACTTGTTTTTATCTTTTAACTTTTGATTTAAATTCCAGTCCATATACAGTGTAATATTAGATTCAGGTATACAATATAGTGATTCAGCAATTCCATACATCGTGTAGTGCTAATCACAAGTGCACTCCTTCATCCCCATCACCTATTTAGCCCATCCCCCAACCTACCTCCCCTTTGGTAACCATTAATTCTCTCTAGTGAAGAGTCTGTTTCTTGGTTTTTCTCTCTCTCTCTCTTTTTTCCCCTATGCTCATTTGTTTAGTTTCTTAAATTCCACATATGGGAAATCATATGAAATCATATGGTATTTGTCTTTCTTTGATCAACTTATTTCATTTAGCATAATACTCTCTAGCTCAATCCATATTGTTGCAAATGACAAGATTTCATTCTTTTTTGTGACCAAGTAATATTTCATATATATACACATACCATCTTCTTTATCCATTCATCAATGGACACTTAAGCACATTTCCATAATTTGGCTATTGTAGATAATGCTGATATAAACATCAAGGTGCATGTATCCCTTTGAATTAGTATTTTTGTATTTTTGGGTAAATACCTGGTAGTGCAATTGCTGGATTGTAAGGTAGTTCTATTTTTAACTTAAAAAAATTTTTTTAATGTTTTTATTTATTTTTGAGACAGAGAGAGACAGAGCATGAGCAGAGGGAGGGGCAGAGAGAAAGGGAGACATGGAATCTAAAGCAGGCTTTAAGCTCTGAGCTGTCAGCACAGAGCCCAACGCGGGGCTCAAAGTCACGGAGTGTGAAATCATGACCTGAGCTGAAGTTGGATGCTTAACTGACTGAGCCACCCAGGCACCCCTATTTTTAACTTTTTGAGGAATCTCCATACTGTTTACCAGAGTGGCTGCGCCAGTTTGCATTCCCACCAGCCTTGCAAGAGTGTTCCCCATTCTTCACATCCTGGCCAACGCCTTTTGTTTCTTGCGTTGTTGATTTTAGCCATTCTGACGTGTGAAGTGGTAACTCATTGTGTTTACATCTCCCTGATAATAAGTGATGTTGAGTATCTTTTCATGTGTCTATTGGCCATCTGTACGCCTTCTTTGGAAAAATGTCTATTCATATCTTCTGTTCATTTTTTAATTGTAATATTTCTTGGGGGCTGTTGAGTTGTATAAATTCTTTATATATTTTGGATACTAACCCTTCGTCACATACGTCATTTGCAAATATCTTCTCCCATTCCATAGGTTGGCTTTTAGTTTTGTAGATTATTACCTTTGCTGTGCAGATGTTTTTTATTTTGAGGTAGTCCTAATAGTTTATTTTTGCTTTTGTTTCCCTTGCCTCCAGAGACATATATAGAAAGAAGTCACTACAGCCAATCTCAAAGAGGTTACTTGCCTGAATTCTCTTCTAGGATTTTTGTGGTTTCAGGGTCTCACATTTAGGTTTTTATCCTATTTTGATTTTATTTTTGTGTATGGTGTAAGAAAGTGGCCGATTTCATTCTTTGGCATGTTGCTGACTGGTTTTCCCAACACCATTTGTTGAAGATACATTCTTTTTCCCATTGGATATTCTTTCCTGCTTTGTTGAAGATTAATTGACCATATAATTGTGGGTTCATTTCTGGGTTTTCAATTCTGTTCTATTGATCTGTGTGTCTATTTTTGTGCCGGTACCATTTTGTTTTGATTACTACAGCTTTGAAATATAACTTGAAGTCCAGAATTGTGATGCCTGCAGCTTTGTTTTTCTTTTCAAAGGTGGCTTTGGCTATTCTGGGTCTTTTGTGGTTCCATACACATTTTAGGATTGTTTGTTCTAGCTGTGTGAAAAATGCTGTTGGTATTTTGATAAGGATTGCATTAAATGTGTAGATTGCTTTGAGTGGTATAAATATTTTAACAATATTTGTTCTTCCAATCCATGAGTATGAAATGTCTTTCTATTTCTTTATGTCATCTTCAATTTCTTTCACCAGTTTTATAGTTTTCAGAGTACAGGCCTTTCACTTCTTTGGCTAGTTTTATCCCTAGGAATCTTATTGCTTTTAGTGCAATTGTAGATGGGATTGTTTTCTTAATTTCCCTTTCTGTTGCTTCATTATTAGTGTATAGAAATGCAAATGATTTCTGTACTTTAATTTTGTATCCTGCAACTTTCCTGAATTCGTTTATCTGTTCTAGCAGGTTTTTTTGATGGAGTTTTTCAGGTTTTCTATATATAGTATCATGTCATCTACAAATAGTGAAAGTTTTACTTGTTCCTTACCAATTTGGATTCCTTTTATTTCTTATTGCTGTCTGATTGCTGTGGCTAGGACTTCCAGTACTATGTGGAGTAAAAGTGATGAGAGTGGACATTTCTGTCTTGTTCCTGACCATAAAGAATAAGCTCTGTTTTTCCCCATTTAGGATAATAGTAGCTGTGGGTTTTTCAAAATGGCCTTTATTATGCTGAGGTATGTTCCCTCTAAACCTACTTTGTTGAGGGTTTTTATCATGAATGATGTTGTACTTTGTCAAATGTTTTTTCTGCATTTATTGAAATAATCATATTGTTCTTATCCGTTCCTTATTAATGTGATGTATCATATTGATTGATTTGTAAAAATAGAACCACTCTTGCAACCCAGGAATAAATCCCTCTTGATCATGGTGAATGATTCTTTTAATGTATTTTTGAATTCAGTTTGTTGGTATTTTACTGAGAATTTTTGCATCAGGGATATTGACCTGTACTACTTTTTTTTTTAGTGGTGTTTTACCTTATTTTGGTATCAGGGTAATGTTGGCCTCATAGAATGAATTTGGAAGTTTTCTTTCTTTTTTCTATTTTTTGGACTAGTTTGAGAAGAATAGTATTAACTCTTCTTTAAATGTTTGGTGGAATTTGTTTGTGAAGCCATCTGGTCCTGGACTTTTGTTGGGAGTTTGTTTGATTACTGATTCAATTTACTGATTGGTTATTGATCTGTTCAAATTTTGTATTTCTTCCTGTTTCAGTTTTGGTACTTTATATGTTTCTAGGAATCTATCCATTTCTTCCAGGTTGTCCATTTTGTTGGCATGTAGTTTTTTTTATAATATTCTCTTATAATTTTTGTATTTCTGTGGTGTTGGTTGTTATTTCTCCTCTCTCATTTGTGATTTTATTTAATTGGGTCCTTTCTCTTTTCTTTTTGGTAAGTTTATCAATTTTATTGATTTTTTTAAAAAAAGCAGCTCCTGGTTTCATTGATCTGTTCTATTATTTTTTTAGTTACTGTATATATGATGCCACTTGTATGAAATATCTAGAATAGGCAAAATTGTAGGGACAGAAAGTAGATTAGAATTTACTAGGGTCTTAGGGGAAAAGGAAATGGGAAGCAACTGCTTAATGTTTATAAAATCTCTGGTGTGATTTTTAAAAATTGGATATAGAAATTGGTAACGGATAAATGGTTAAACGACACTGAATGTAATTAATGTCATTTGACGTTACACTTAAAAATAGCTAAAATGGGGGGGTGCCTGAGTGGCTTGGTCAGTTAAGTGTCTGACTTCGGCTCAGGTCATGATCTCATGGCCACTGACTTCCACCCCTGAATTGGGCTCTGTGATGACAACTCAGAGCCTGGAGCCTGCTTCAGATTCTGTGTATCTCTCCCTCTCTCTCTCTCTGTTCCTCCCCCTCTGGTGCTGTCCCTCCCTGTCTCTCTGTCTCTCTGTCTGCTCAAAAATAAACAAACATTTAAAAAACAGTTTTTTTTTAAGTTTAAAATGGTTAACATGGAAATTTTTGTATCTATTTTAACATTTTTTTTTGTTACTTTACATGTACTCTTTAAATCAATTGTGATACAACCTTGTTTAAAAAACTAACTGTTGAGGGCATCTGGATGGCTCAGTCGTTTGAGCGTCCAACCTCGGCTCAGGTCATGATCTCACAGTTCATGAGTTTGAGTCCCATGTCGGGCTCTGTGCTGACAGGTTGGCGCCTGGAGCCTATTTCAGACTCTGTGTCTTCCTCTCTCTCTCTCTCTCTCTGCCCCTCCCCCTCTCACAGTCTGTCTCTCTCTTTCTCTCAAAAATAAATAAAACATGAAAAAAAAATTAAAAAAATAATTGTTGGGGCACCTGGGTGGCTTAGTCAGTTGAGCATCTGACTTCAGCTCAAGTCATGATCTCATGGTTCCTGAGTTCAGGCCCCACATTGGGCTTGCTGCTGTCAGTGCAGAACCTGCTTTGGATCTTCTGTCCCTCTCTCTCTCTCTGCCCCTCTCCCGCTCATGCTCTCTCTTTCTTAAAAATGAATAAACATTTAAAAAAAAAAGAAGGAAACTAATTGTTAAGTTTAGGCTGGCATTACAGTGATTATGTGATTTGTTGCACTTAGCATAACTCCTCTTAAATTAGTACCTCCATTCCTACATCCAATTGGTGATTTTTAACTCCTTAAAAACAACAAGGTATAAACTGGATGTGCATCTGTTGGGTGGGGCTCTTGGGGCAAGTGTCACTGGTGATGACTAATTGCTTCATGGAATTTAAGGAAAAACAAGAGTCAGAAAAAGCAGTGGGAGCACTAATCTGTGATTCTAGTTTTTATATATTCCATCTGCTCAGAGAGTTAGAGGCAGCAGAGGCTCTAAGCTTCACTGGATCAAGACTGCTAAACATCAACAGTTGCACATACTAACCTCCTAATAGGATTTAAGAAAGCAGGATCTTTCTATGGAAAATGTAGAGAAATCTCTATCTATCTATCTTTCTATCATTTCTCTATTACCTACCTACCTACCTACCTATCTAAAACAGATGGAAATAAAGATGTTATAAGCCACAAAGGAAAGGGATACAGTAATACAAGGAAGTTTATCAAGAAAACTTAAAATGTGGTAACAGTATTTACATCCTAATGGATGCAGTAAAGAGCAGAACTGACAATGTGGAAAATGAATTAGTGATGTGGAGAATAAACTTGAGAATTTTCCCAAAAGAGCAGAGAATAAAATGATAAAAATGGAGAGTTAGAGAAAAAAGAATAGGAAAAAAAATGGTGAGCTCAAATAGCATGAAAGGTAGATTCAACCTAAAGATTGTTTCCCTAAGGAAGATAATAGAACAATTGAAATGGTAACAATAAGAAAAGTTATAACCAAATAACATTTCCAGGAACTGAAATAATTCCTAATCATGGAGTTTGACAAATCTCATTTTATTTTAAATGAAATCAAGGAAAAGAAACCACATCAAAATGCATTCAGATAAAGCTTTTTTGAAATATCTTGATAAGAGAAATTTGCTATAATAATATAAGTAGAAGAGAAGGAATTCGAGCTGATTTTGGACATTACCTCCATACCTAAGACACAAAGCAAAGGTTATATAAATTTGAGGAAGAATAGTTGTGCTTTAAAATTGGGAACACAAAATGAGATAATTTATTTGTAATGTAAACAGAAGGACTTTTTCAACTGTGTGAGGCTAAGAATTTAGATATTACTTAGGCAGCTTGATTTAAAATGTTATTTGATATTGTAGTCCAGATGACCCAGAAAGAATCAAAACAAAACACCCAACAAAAAGGAAGTCAAAGTGTAAAGGAGCTAGGGAAACATTATTTAAAATATAGGTTTCTGGATATTTTTTATACACTTAGCTCATACATGAATAAAAATAATTATCAAAAGAGAAACCTTATGGTATAAATATTAAATATTAAAAATTGAGGTATAAAATCTTAGGTTATATAAAAAAGTTGAGAGACAGAGTAGTTAGTATATAAGATGGGCAATAAAAGAAATGTAGGGAGGAATTACTCAGTACTCTTTACATCTGATTTTGCTCATTCAGGAAATACTTGTTGAAAAATGTTCTCAAAAAATTCAAAAAGAATTATTAGTAGCACTTAAAAAGAAGTAATTATGTCCAACCCACCAGAAAATATTAGAAAAAACACAAGATGGTCACACTGTTTTTTAGGAAATAAGTTCATAAGGAGAAAGAAACACATCAAATACTAAGAGCAGTTGACTCTGTGTGTGAACCTGTTATCTTTACATTCTTTTTGTTTAAACTTTTCAGCATTTTCTAAATTTTATTTAAGAGCATTTATTACATTTTTAATTAGAAAAGTCAATAAACAATGTTCGCAATAGTTTTAAAAGGCAACCTCAGAGAGAAAGGAAGAACTTTCTAAGCAGAGGGCATGAGTTGAGAAGAGCTTGGTCTTTTCAAGGACGTGCATAAAAGCTGGCGTGTCTGGATGGAAGAAAGCTGGAGAGAGTGGCGCTAGAAGAAGCCATGGTGCCACAGCCAAATCATATAAGACATAGAAGGCCACCTTGAAGATTTTGCTTTTGATGTTAAAAAAAAAGCTGTTGAAAATGCACAGTGAGATTTGTGTTTAAAAAGATCATTATTCCATTGTTTGCGCTTGGTTCAGAAACACCAGGTTTGTGTCAATCAGGATGCTGATCATTCCTTTTTTTTTTTTAAGTTTATTTATTTCATTTTTGAGAGAGAGAGAGAGAGAATGAGCAGGGGAGGGGCAGAGACAGAGGGAGAGAGAGAATCCCAAGCAGGCTCTACACTGTCAGTGTGGAGCCCCACATGGCGCTCGATATCACAACCATGACAACTTGACCTGAGCTGAAATCAAGACTCTGACACCTGACCGACTGAGCCACCCAGATGCCCCTGCTGATCATTTCTTTCTTGATCATGTAGATGCATCTTTAAAAAGCAGCCAAAGCAGTATTATGATGACTCTGATCCCCAGAAAATAAAGGGTAATGTGTGTGTGTGTGTGTGTTTGCATACATGTGTGGTGAAGCATGTAGGAAGGGAGGTGGTATCAAACGTTTAAAAGACAAGACTTGAAAAGTATTTGTAAAATATTAGATAGCAAACTTCCTTTGTCTATAGAATGTTAATTCTACCTAACCATAAGTTCCAGTGCCATTATTTCACCTTCCTTCTCCTGTAGTTTAAAAAAAAATGGCTATTTGCATCAGAGTTATATAGACTACAATTATATGGCCCAATCATTTGGAGTAGTTTATTTATTTCTGTAATGACAACTTTTGTGTGGGCTCTTCATTTTCAGAGCTATATATACATAGTGGTGTGACTTGGATAAGCAAACTGAAAAGGAACAGAAAAAGCAACAGAAGGCACAGTTCTTACATCTCTTCTGGGCACCTTGTTTCCACTCTGGTATCCTTGGAGTGCTGGGATGTTATTCTCAGAGGTGAATAATTTACAAGATCAAAATGGATTACTTTCTATGTTTTACTGTATTTGGTTTCATTTTCCCTTGTATTCCAAAAATGGCTTGTAGGTAAATCATCATTTCCATGGCTAAATAATAGCAAATTGCTACCAAAGCCCATTCCTATCACTGGCAACATAGCCCCAGGGTTTCACAACTCAATCAGCTATCTCTAAATCAACAGAACTCAGTTCCAGAGGAGAGCGATCTGGGAAGCTTTTCTTTTCAATTCTCTCATATGTTTTGTTTTAGCTTAATGTGTTTGTCTGGATACTTAGACACCATGGTGATAGGCGTCATAGAAATAAATAGAAATAGACAGAAAAGAGCTAAAAAATAAAATGAAAACTTGGGAAGACTAGGAATGACACTTGTATCTGAGCACTCTTTTTTTTTTTTTCAGAACTCAGTGAGGGGGAAATTAAAAAGGGACTTTGTGTCAGACAGAGGAGTTAGTGAATAATTTTTCTAACAGTGTTATTTTGCTGACACTAGACTAAGGGAGCTCATTAGCATGCTGAGACTATTTAACTCTAAAAAATAGTACTCTAGCTTTCGCTTTGCTGGATATTCCTTCCATCTCAGCTCAGCATTAAAACAGTGGTAAGCCAGTCAAAACTGGACAGTGTGATAATGGTGGAAACAGAAGAGTCTTTGGAGTTAGAAAGAGAGCAGTGTTTGAATTTTGGCACCAACCTTTATTACCTATGTTATTAATCTTCCATTAGGCTTAATCTTCTTATCTCTAAAATGTTCATATTAATACCTACCTCAAACATTTGTGGCAGGTCAAAATACCAAATTAAAGCTAGTTTCATAGTTCTGGCTACATAAAAGCCGCTTAATAAAGGTTCATTCTGTTCCCCACTGTCTACATCCTTAGAGTTGTTTGGTTTCATTTAGTAAAAGGAGTGCCCAGAAAGAAGGAATAAGACACCCAACCTGCTCGGTGTCTGCTGAATGATGGTTGTCTTACAAACTTAAGAATTTCTGTTGGCTATTACCCTGTCCACTATGTATCTCTTCAAGGCCAAAACCAAGGCCAACACCAGTTTCTATGCTAAGAGGTCCAGAGTGAGAATCTTCCCGTTTGATTTTCACAGATGCAGCCTGGAATGTCTGTATGAAAACACATAATTAGAATGGATGCATCACATCAGTTAGTTTGGGGGAAAGCAGCGTTCAAGAGCTTAGAAATAAAAGAGGCACACAATGCTCACCAGTAAAACAAAAAACAAAAGAAATGCCTGGAGAGGATCCAGTCAAAGGTTTAGACCTGATATTTGAGGTAAGGGTTGGATATGTGCTTCTCCTTGATGTTAAACATGAGTCCAGAACTGTGTGGCATTGCCTGCTTTTGTGGTTATAGAAATAACCAATAAAATATTAAATTGTTTTCATTATTCTAGCTCTGAGTAATACTGAATCCCTACAGAGTGGTGAGTAATAAACTTATTTCTTCTTTCTTATTAGTCTACTATGCTCTCACTGGCCAGGGTGGGAGAAGAGGACTGGGAGAATTTCTAAGGAAGGTTCAGAAATCCCACAGCAATACAGTTCTGTCTCTCTTCGTAGCCAATACAGCAGAAAGAGGTCTTTCATTTTGTGTGTGTTTACTCAAAAACATGGAAGGGTATTTTTCCCTGACATTATCACAAATGACTTAAATCAAAACTCTAGATTCCGTGGAGGAAAAATGATAGATGGAAATTGGGTATAACCATTTCCTGAACCCTCTTGTAAATGCTGAGCTTTTCCCCAGAAAGCTAGCATCAATTCAGAATCCAGCATGGCAAAGAAGTAGTTTTCACTGCTTTTTTTTTCCTTTATACTTCTTGCATCTTTTGAGCATCTTGTATCACTACGTTGCCTAATATTTTTGTTGAGAAAGCAAACAAATTTAGATGTCCTGTTTTAACTTTGTGTATAAACTTAAATCTAAATCCTCAAATATCATGTCTTCTTATTCCTAATCAAAATAAAGCTCTGGGAGTAATTGGTGGGAACAGCATGCAAGTAAATGGAATGTCAGAAAAGTCTTTTCTGTAAGCTTGGGCTGATGCCGTTAGCCCCAGGGAAGAAGTAGCCTATTCCAGAATGAGAAGGCATGTGGCCATACAGATTCCTGGTACTGATGTCCAAAACCAAACTGAATGCATAATGACAACAGTTTGCATCTTTGGATGAGCTAAAGCTGCTTTCTAAACATTAGGCAAATTTTCTTGGTTGAAAAGAAAGAATCCAACTTGGGAGAACTCCATCAGTCAACTTATATGTATTGACTGCCTACAGTGCGATTTTTGTGCTGTTCTCAGGAATGTGGAGGTTGTCAAAGGAAAATAGGATGGTTTTGCCCAAAGCAACCTAAAAACTAGTTAGGAAAATAGAACAAATATCCATGAAAAATTAGAGAATAATCAAATGCTAATGTATGTGCTGCTGACTTTAAATGTAATAGGAATTCTTAGAAGGGGAGGATCAATGTATGCAGAAAGAATTGGGAAAGTTTTCTTGGAAGAGACGGAGCTGAGATTTTTAAGAAGGGATATGAAGGAGGAAACACATCAAAGACCAAGGAAACAGTATGTACTCCTATTGGGCTATAATGCATGTGGCAGGGAGGGGCTAGTGAAATGCATGGTAGGAGGGAGTTGAAATAAAGATGGAAATGTAGGGTGAGGTTAGACTGTTTGAATTTGATGTGGCAAGAAAGAGAAAGCTACAAAAGGAATGAGCTGATAAAAAGTATACTTTTCTGAAAATATTCTAGCAACTGAGTTTAGAATGAAGTTAATTTGATAGTGATCTTTAAAAGACTTTAATAAAGATGAGAAACTATTCTCTTCTAAAAGTAAGTGAACTTAGGGGTAAAGATTCAAATATTCAAGCTTGATTATTAAAGCTCTGGTTCCTCAGGATCAGAAAAACATTATAGCGTGTAGTATCATAACCTTTGAATAGTAAAGGTTTCGTTTTGATCCCTGGCTCTGTACTTCGTACATGTTTGACCTTGTCCGAGTAACAAAATTTCTCTAATAAGGTTCCTTACTAGTTGTGGTAGGCAGAATTAGAAGATGACCCTCAATGACCCTTACCCTTGTATAGTTTCTTCCTGTTGAGTGTGGACAGAACCTGTGAATAGAATGAAGAGTCACTCCGATGATTATGTTACATTGCATGACAAAGGAGATTTTACAGATGTAATTAAGGTTATCATCAGTTGACCTTGAGTTAATCAAAAGTGAAATCATGCAGATGGGCTTGACCTAATCACCTTAACTCTTGAAATACGGAGTTACAAGTCAGAGACAGAGAGATCAGAGAGATTGAACCTGTGAGACTGGTTCTCCTGCTGGCCTCCATGAGTTCTACAGTTTCAAGGACATGAGCTTGGAAGAGGACGTTAAGCCTCAGATGACCACAGTTCGTGCTAATACCTGGGTTGCAGCTTTAGGAGACACTGAGGAGAGAACTCAGCCTCACTCAGCCCAGAGTCCTGATTTATATAGTAAGTATTGTTTTAAGCCACTAAGTTTGTGGCAATTTGTTACACAGCAATAGAACACCAATGCGCTGGTGAATACAGATAATGAGAATACTCAGTCATGTTAAGAGAATTCAATGAAACAGTAGTGATACTGAATATAAAATGTCTAGTGCTGTGCCTGGCATATAGTAGGTACAATTAAATATTAGCTATTATTATTATTCTTAATTGTTTTTTATCATTAAATTATGAGTATCAATGGAATTAGCAGAAATATATTCTAAAACTAACAGAGGTATCTTAAAGGAATGAGTGATGGTCAGTAGACAGATAGTAATAATGGTGTTTCTGAGCCCCTTGGGTGTACCTACTGGTCAGACTGATTAACCACTTCTCTTCCTCCTGCTAGCAAGGTGTTAATTATTCCACTTGGTAAACTCTAGCTGGGCGTTGTAGTCGAAACAATTGACTTGAATCAAGAAAATCCTGGTGAGAATGTAAAAAAAAAGAGGATAATTCAAAAAATTATTTGGAAATAGAACCAAATGGAGTTAGTAATTTTTTAGATATAGAGGTAGGAGGCATGCAGAAATTAGGATGACTTTCATATTTGGATGTTGGCTGATTGTGCGGTCATTGGTGCTCTTTACCAAGACAGAAAATTCAGAAAAAGGAAGAGACTAAGGAGAGGCATGCCACATGTCAGGTGCCTATGGGACAGCCAGGTGGAGATGTCCATGAAACAATTGCAAATATTGGTCTGGAATGCAAGTATACTCAGCAGTATAGATTCAGGAGTGCAAAAGACATTTGATAATTGCCTATCCAGCATTAATTGCCCCTTCCTCCCTTTGTAACAGTACTCTAGTGGCCACCTCTTCCTCATTCAGTCCATGTCTTTTGGAAGAAGTTGACAGTACTTCATTCTCTAGGAGTAGGACCTGATTAACCTAACTGGTTAACTCTAACTGGTACAAAGAGTTAAGAATTGTAAAAGCTCTGATATTTTATTCTACTTTCAAATTAACAAGTTAGCTTGCCACAGTTTCATGGATCATGGATGGTGATAGAAGATACGAAACTCCTGGATCCAAATGAACGACAGTTTATTACTCACAGCAATAGCAATAGCCAGAGTATCACTGTGGTTTGTACTACTTCACATTTCCACAGGGTGATTCCACAGGGTGATTCCACAGGGTGAAAATGTCACCTATTACCCCATGGGTTGCATTATTGGAGTGGAAATCTGATCATAGGGAACCCCAGCCTCATAACAGGCAATAAGCATGCTGCCTTTTTTTCAGGAGGAGACACTATGTGTACGTTTCAAAGTTGTTCTCTATTAAGATGGTAGTTTCAGACAAAGGACAATCAGTGCCTTACTTCACAGAACATGAAAGAATATGAGACCCATGGAGAATGTTTTCCCAGTAGGAATCATCAGCATTAAGATGATATCACTCAGGTTGAATATATAGAGTATATACACAGTCTAGGAAATGAAACCCGGGAGCCAGTAACATTTTTGGAGTAGATGGATAAAGAGAGCCTATTAGGAAAACAGAGAAAGGGCAGCCAGAGAGGAAGGAGGAAAGCCAGAAACCAATGGAGAAACCAATGGTTTCATGAGACAGGAATGGTTGCCAGTGCCAAATGTTACAGAGAGGCCAAGTAAGATGTACCAGATGGTTTTGGCAATTAGAGAATGGCTTCAGCAAGTGGGGGTAGAGTTCAGATTGCAGTGAGTTGAGAAATGAGGAGGTGGAGGCAGTGAGAAGAGAAGCTACTTTCAGTAAGTTTGGCTCATTGAGAGGCTGACACTCTGCCAGGCACATTAAAGGAAGAATGACAACATAAGGGTTAGTTTCTTTCTTTCTTTCTTTTTTCTTTCCCCCAAAGGTTTCATTTCCCTTTATGAAAGAAAGCACATCGTGACTCTACATATGGCTCTAAGTGTCATCTATAAGGATGCATAACACGACACTCAATCGAGGTAAACCTATGTTTCACACTCCTCAGCATTCAGGTACAGAATGACGATATGAGGCAGACTATAGAAATTATTTCCTACCATTTGGATACAGTCTAGGTTGTGGAAAAGGTGGTGGGGTCAAACTGATTTACATTCAAATATAGATTCCATACATTATTAGCTGTGGGATTGTTAGCCTGGACCTAAGTTTCTTCATCTTTAAATTTTTTTTAACGTTTATTTATTTTTGAGACAGAGAGAGACAGAGCATGAACAGGGGAGGGGCAGAGAGAGAGGGAGACACAGAATCTGAAACAGGCTCCAGGCTCCGAGCTGTCAGCACAGAGCCCGACGCGGGGCTCGAACTCACGGACTGTGAGATCATGACCTGAGCCGAAGTCGGTCGCTCAACTGACCAAGCCACCCAGGTGCCCCTCTTCATCTTTAAAACAGAGTTGATAATAAATAAGTGTGGGGTTGTTAAGATCATGTAAAGTACCGGGCACTGGAACTGCCACATATGGTGTAATTATTTTGAAAAGTAGAACCCCGTAAACTACTTTGAGGGCAAGGACCAACAGCTCGATAGAATTCGTTATAGTAGCCGTTGTAGAGGGAGTAGTGACAGTTTGGGACTTGAGATTTAACTCATGTGCTGCCATTTCCCCCTGGGCAGTACATAGGGGAGGGAAAAACAAATCCTTGCCACTGGCCTTCTCTATACCATTACCACCCTCAGGCAAACTTGTGAGCCAGCCCTGTGAGGCTTGGGTATCAGTGATTTTAGCTTCAGCTTTCATAAGAAAATTACTTCAGGTTTTAAATTCATTAGACAAACTATGTTCTTTTTCACCTTGGATAAATCATCCTTCATTCAGAGAGAACATTTGTAGCTATATTACCAAAAGTAGAATAGTAATGCTTGCTGTGCTAGTTTTATGTGTTCCTGCAATGTGTTGTTGTTTTTTTTCCCTCTCAGGCCAGTGAGAAGATGGGGAACCAAATTGACAATTTAGAACCCTTTATGTAGGCACTGGATTCACTTGTTTGCTGTTTAACATATCAAAGTGATTCTATTAAATTGAAATTAAATGCATTGTTATGGGGCATTTATGATATCTCATTTAAAGAATTGCTGTGAATCCTTTAGAGAGGCTGATTTGCAACCACTAGCCTGTGTCATGAATGTGACCTCCAGTATGGTACTTAGCAACTAATTAAGCTAAAAAGACAAATATGAGGCTCTAACATTTTTTTAATTTAAAAGCTTCTAAATATAATTGTGGCCACAATGCTACTAAAGCACGGTAGAGCAGTCTGTATCTTAAACCTCTAAATCTCATTGCCATAGTTAATTTTGTAAATAAAAAGATCTGTGCTGGAGGTAAGGAGATACATTATTTGTTTGGTGTTTTAACACAAGAATGGTACTGGCTGTCTTTGCGGTTCAATAATGTTTTACTGTGATTTTTCAGGTGAATTATTAATTTACTTATGTCAGTAATTTTGTCCAAATATGATTTAGACTTTAAAAGGTTCAACTTGAAACACGTTGCCAACTATAATTTAAAATCTCATTTTATTTCTGCCTCATGATCTTTAAAGATGATAGAATTAGAAATCTTGCAGTTTTAAATCTTTCTGAGTTACTTGTGGAGGCTCTGTTACTACTCATCAATCTGAAATGTATCAGGTTTTCAGGTCACTGTTTCATTGGAGAGGAATCTTGAGTTAGGTATTAGCAATCATGTCTTCAACGCCTGGCTGCTTCCTCAGGTTGTATATGCTCTTGAGTTAGTCCCTTAGACTCTGAGCAATGAAATGGGGACTATGGTTCCATCTGTATCTACTAGAAGTGCCACAGTTAGTATCAGAACCAAGGACTACAGGAGCAGAAAGGAAGGAGGGTGAACACCTCATCCAATGGCTTCATCTATCTTACAGATGAGCACACTGGCATCCAGAAGTAATGAATCACCCATGGCCTCCCTTAGGGGGGCGGGGAAAGGATTTGCTAATGTATTTGGGCTCCAAGTTCAGTGCAAATGCTACTCTGTTGAAGATATCTATGCAGTATCTAAGATTATATTAAAATCAAAGCACAGTATCTCTTTGAAAAAAAATGGGAGAGTAATTAAATCATTTAGAATTTTTGTCAACTTCTTTGCTCCAATGTCGGGTATTTAGAAACACTAAGGTTTTAATCGATTCTTCATTTGGATGTTTGCTGTCACTTAGAATCAGTATATGGTGTATAAAGGGACAAATAATAAAGTGTTTAATAAACTAATAGCCAGAGCAAGTAAATCAGGATGACGTCTTTATTGGGTTTTTAAAAATCCCATTAGCATGATCAAAGTTTTAAATAACCCTCTTAAAACTTAGTTCATTTCTTAACACTAAGACTGTTTTTGAAGAAAAGAAATTCCCTCAGCGTTCTCCACAACATATACTGCAAAGTCTTCTTAAGGGTGATCAAGAGTTGATGAGGTAACATGTCCCAGATTCCAAGTCTTCCAATGACTGAGGTTCACCTACTTCTCCTGAGAAAGCCAACGTCAACAGGACTGCATTCGCAGAACACATGATATCTGTATTATTTAGGAATTACTTATTTTAACACAGTGAATGGGCAACAGAAAGTTAAATATTAAACAATATTTAAATTAGAACATAAATATAACATGCATTATTCAGCACTGAGATAAGCTGATATTCAGATCAAACAGAAGGTCACTGCTCCTTGGTGACTGTCCTCTGAAATTCAGGCAATACCAGTTCTTTATAATGAAGTCAGCTCTTTGCAGAAGCAATTTGCATCCGGATAGGGAAAAGGGACACATCATCTGTTTTCAGGATAAGCACTTTGTGCTGGTTTGGTCCCTTTCTATGTGCAAGGTGATGATTAACAATGCTGCCTCCACATATGCATATTCAGAGTTGGCTTTTTCTGGGAATTTCCCTCATCGAGGGGACCACAGAGGCATCTCCCACTTGGCTCCCAAATCATGACCTCTCCACGGTGCCAGTGCAAATAGATCAGGAATTTGCTTCCTCTTATCTGACCTCTCCTATTCTGCTTTGCCCTTGCTTGACTAGGAGTCAGATCCCTAATCGAAATTAATAGCCTGTCCTGAAGTTAGGCATGTTGACACTGTTCAGCAGAGGTGGGAGCCCGGGAGGTACAATCTTCATGGCTTACTGCTCACAGTTTTCAATCAGTTTCTAAACCTACCCCAGGTGTACAGTACTTCCTCTCAGCTCTGATTGATTGAGTGCCATGCATTTGTTTGCAGCTCTCTGTGCCCTACTTTGTTAACAATGCTAGCTGGAATGATTAAGGTGATTATTGCCAGTCTTTGTGACTTTAGTAGTTAGATTAACTTGAAGACATGGAATTAAGTTATTTCTTCTCAAGGGTGCTTAGGTAGATGGGTTTCAGAAAATAAATTATAGGCTACAGAACTTTTGCTCTATAGAATGATATCCTCAGTGAATTTGAATATTAGAGCCCAGGAGTGCCTCCCCTAAAAATTGCATTAGTTGTAGGAATCCCCAAAAGAAGTTGATATTGTGTGGCCAGTATCATGTCTTTGGAATTGGTTTTTTTTTTTCCCCTCTTTCTCTCCTCCTACAGGAGCAATTATGTGAATTGCTTGTCCCCCAGGGGTAACAGGAGAGGTGAATCACTTCTTTCTCTCCTCTTCCCCACAGAGATGATGAAGCATTTGCCAACTCCCAGCTCTGTTAAGCCCAGAAACTTTGGGGAACTTGCCAGCTTGACAGTATACTTACTACCACTTCCCCTTAATTTGAATATTGATTGAAAAGATAAAGACCAGTAATCAAGAAGAGCTTACATTTATAAAGCATTTTTTTTCCAGTTTACAAAAGACTTTCATTTTGGCACTTTTTTTTTCAATTCACAATATCCTTATGGAATGGGTTTATTATTTATCAACAAATGTTTACTTATTGAGCTACTGAGCAATAAGGTGCTAGGAGTAGAGTCAACACCCTGATAGCATTTTCATTCTGGTAAGAAAGAATGGTATTAATCAAGAATTACACTTAAGGGGCACCTGAGTGGCTCAGTTGGTTAAGCATCTAGCTTCAGCTCAGGTCATGATCTCACCATTCGTGAGTTTGAGCCCCACCTTGGTCTCTGTGCTAACAGCTCGTAGCCTGGAGCCTACTTCAGATTCTGTCTCTGTCTCTCTCTGCCCCTCCCGCACTCATGCTCTGTCTCTCTTAAAAATAAATAAGCACTGAAAAAAAAAAAAGGATTATACTTAAGAAATAACGTGAACTGTGAAAGAAAATCGCACATTATACACGAAGGGGAACCACATATAACCTGGAGGGAGGATATCAAGAAAGAGAGAGAATATAAGATCCAAAGAGATTAAGTGTGGGGTAGAACATCACCATGGACTCCCTTTATTGATTCATAACCAGACTTCCTGAGCACAAAAGCTAATAAAAAATATGGCATGATGATGGGGTTTCTTTCTTTCATGATAATATTTTTAATTGGTACAAATTGCTGAAGAAAAAAAGTATACCAATTCACAAAATAATCTGCAGAGATGAATTTGTTGTAATGAGATTGCATTTTCAAGTTTTCCTTAGAAACTCAGAATGACAGTACAGAGAAGTAGTTTCATTTGGGTTGTGATTTAAGTGGAATTTTTAAGTTAGGATTAGGTATCTTGAGGTACAGTGATAGAACATTCAATTACATTTAGTGATAATGCTATTGTAGAAAATTTTCTGATAGTACTTTTTGTGTATTTAGACTGATTCCAAATAACACAACCATTTCATACTGAACTCGCGAGGAAAATTTGAGCATTTAAAATTGTCTCAAGCAGAAGACCCATAGCCTATGCAGTTCCCTGATTTGTTCCCCTGATGCTGGCAGCCAATGTGTGTGTGTGTGTGTGTGTGTATTTATGTTGTAATCTTTTTTTGTCTGAAGCAGAAGGAAAGAGACTAATGAACAAGGGTATAGGAACCTGACTGAGTATATCTAAATCCTACTCTCAGTGCTCTCTGGCTTTGTGAACCTGGACAAGATTATTCATCTCTTTGAGTCTGCATTTGCAAAAGTGTTAATCATTGGTTATTACAATGATTAAGTCATAGATGCATTTAAAAACTTAGTTTATTCTCTGTCTCAGTGATTTAAAGATCAAAAGGGAAAGCATTTCCCCATACCATATCAGTTTTATAGTAACCTCTAATGAATTTAGCATTCATTAATTTATCTGAACTATTTTTTACCAAGTCCTTGGCTGAGCTACCCTGGGACTAATGAGTCATACAAAATCATTACTAGATGTGGCCTATTTCTGTCAGGCAACATTTTAAGAGTAAAATTGTGTGCAAAGATGAGATGAGCAGCCAGTTGAGGGCGTTTGGTTGAAGAAGATTTGTGTCCCTTGTTCAAGGTCTTTGCTCCATCCTCACAAGTCATCAGGGAATAAGGAAGCAGTTGTGATGAATCCTATCCTTTGTGTCACTCCCTAAGAGACAACAGGAACCTATAGAAAGAAGATGGGAGACTCTGAAGGGTATTCATGTCTGATTTCACCCTATTTTCTCCCACCAGACCTTCTGCTCACCTCAAGTGAGCCCTATCTCCATCATTGGCTCTGTCTCATGTTATATAAATTGACTGATTATACCTTGCACTGAAACCAAAGAAGTCACATGTCCATCAGTTCTTCTTCTCTGAGGAACCAGATCCTGAGGACCCTCTCATCTTGAATTCTAATCCATTAGAATTCTAATGGCCACTGATCTTCCTTTACTGCTGATGTTTAGCATCTTGGCCTTTTCAGTCACAGAGTTGAAATGGTACAATGGAAGGAGCTTTGGGTTTAGACCCAGAAGACAGTTTTGCCAGAATTACACTAGGGGAAAATTATTTTACTTCTCCGAGTCCAGATTATTTTTCCTTTTCAGTTTTAGTGACTTTTTTTTTTTAATGTAAGCTTTATGCCCATCATGGGACTTGACCTCATGACCTCAAGATCAAGGGTCCCATGCTCTACTGACTGAGCCAGCTAGGTACCCCCTTCTCATTTTTAATATGGAGATAATATTTTGCACCTCCTAAGATTGTATTGAGGATTAATTGAGTTAGAGCTGTGTATTTGTGTGTAGGTGTTCCTCAACATTTGACTGGGTCTTAAGTGACCTCCCAATATAATCAGATGTTCCCAGGTTAACTACTGCGTATTATCTCATCTTATGAAATTTTGTGTTATTTCCTTTTAAAATCATTATCTTAAAATAACTCTTATTAAATAATATTTTACAATAACATGAGTAGGAATGTTTTAAAAGTCAACCAGAGGTGGTTTTGCTGAAATCCTTCCTCATTTCCTCATACTTCTAATTGATTTTTTCCCTAATCAAATGTCTTTTTTTTAATAGCAGATTTTTAAGGCCATAAGTGTTCCATACAGAAACTGACCAATTATTTTTACTGTACCTTTCATAATAAATAAGGAGCTGGTAGAATTTCCCTTGGTTTGTAATGGGAAACACTGAGCTGTCAAGTTTTTTAGTGGTAGATTGTGCCTATATGAAAAATGATTATTTAAAAGTGGGATTATTCACCAAGAATTTATACATTCACAAAAAAGATGTCATATTTAAAAGAGTGGCTTTATAAAATCCTAACCTTATTCCAAACTGTATTGCTTTTTGATCTCTTCTGGATTTTTTTTTTTCTTTTCAAAAAGAAAAATTTTTAACCTGCACAACAAAATTGTAATGCTTTATGGTCACATGCCAAGTTTAGTAAAACAGATGAATAAGTGAGCAGTGTTACTCTTACAGACCATTTACTACCATTGGCTTGTTACGATTTTGATGATTCTAAAAGATCAAATTCAATTTCAAAAGACAATGGTTTGCCAGTATCAACAGAATCCAAAAGAACATGTAAGGGACAGTACTAAAGTGGACATTCCAGAACTATTTTGAGCAATGGCATCATTTGTGGAATGAGTGCCTAGTTTCGAAATTAGTTACCCTGAAGTGGACACTCATGGGATTTTATGAATCATGGTGTTCTTGTTGTCTCATAAAGATTAATCACTTTAAAGTTACAGCTCACGTAACAGTTGATTTCCAATTTCAAGAAAAGACTCAATCAATCATGTAATTGATCATTTTAGAGAACTGAGCTCCAAGGAGTCTTGAAGAATTCATCAAGCCTTATTCTTAAGAGTGGTTGGAGGTAGTGATGGAGAACTGGTACTGAAAACGGCTTGTAGCACCTTCCCAATCAGATTTCACCAAAGCAGTCCCACTTTTACTTACTGCTTAGTTTGAGTTATTGGGCCTCAGTAAGAAATATTCATTTTAATATAAAATTTCATGCTTTAAAAATTTGAAGACTGAATGAGTTTTAACATTACCCCATTTAAAGAGTTCCAAATGTCATTGAATGCCTGAATGAGAGTCTTTATAGAAATCACTTTAAATTGGTTGTTAATCCTCCACATGGAAGAAAAATAAGAATTATTTCATACCCTAAAATTAAGTACAATGTAACAATAACACAGATGAGTCTCTATACTTATTGATTAGCATCTCAATGGGTTAGAATAAGATAGTCAACTACCTGACTTTCAATTTGACTAAGAACTGTTGACAGATTGGTAACCAAGTAGTAAATGACCACTAACTAAATACAAATAGCAATAAGAGCTTTATATTAGGCACGTAATTGGAGATCTTTTACATCAGATTTCCCTGTTGTAGATATTGGCATATCTCTCAGCTTTTCATATGGTGTTTTGTCGTTTTGTTTGTTTGTTTCTGTTTTTGGTCATCTTTGTCAGAAAATGGAGAAGCATCATCTTACAGCCCATCAACAGTAAAAGCCATAATTTCTAGGGCTACCATCTAGCTACCAGCCCCATCGGAGTCTGGTCTTCGCTCTATACATTTATAAGGAAATCCAACATAATGACAGCAGCGTTGGGCATAGTGGCAGCAGTATATTTGGTGTTTACAGCAAAAGAAAGTCAAAGTTTGTTTGTTCAATGTTTGCTTTATTGCCCCATAAATTGAAATAGTTGGTTAGCATCAGAATCTGTTTTACACAGGTAGCCATAGTTCAGTCTCCTCTCCCCTTTTCCTTACACCCCACCCCCTTCCTGGGTGAGTGAGTCTTATTAACTAACTCTAACATGAAAGGCTTGGGGACAATAGGCCATATGTATTTGCATCCATTTGGCAGTGGCTTACACATCATTGTACTTGGTAAAAAGAATGAAGGATTTGGAGAGAGAAATATCTTGGTTCAAATCTCAACCATCTATCTTATAGAGTCAGTGTGAGGATTAAGTATCATTAAAGACAGACTAAAATATTGATTTAACTGGTATTGTTATTTGTTAGCAAAAAATCGTATCGGGGCACCTGGGTGGCTCAGTCAGTTGAGCGTCCGACTTCGGCTCAGGTCATGATGTTGTGGTTCACGGGTTTGAGCCTTGCATTGGGCTCTGTGTTGACAGCTCAGAGCCTGGAACCTGCTTCATGGATTCTGTCTCCCTCTCTCTCTGCCCCTCCCTGGCTCATACTCTGTCTCTTTCTCTCTCTCAAAAATAAGTAAAACATTAAAAAAATCTTATCAAACACTCAGGAGCATGGCATAATATATGTGAAATCTAAGTACATGTAGCAGTACTTGTATGTATGGGCTTTTAAACAAGCTACTTGAATGTCATGCTGACAAAACCTATGATTCCTAGTACTTGTTTTAGTTACTAGACTATTTTGCTGCTTGTGACTTGCACAGAAAGTCCTTGGAGAAGGAGGGTGAATGGAGATTATGAAGGGCCAGTGCCAGAATAACTTCTCACTGTCTCACAACATTATGTAGTTTCCTTTTTGCCTAAAACAACAGATTACGCAACAAAGTTATTTATGAAAACTCAATTGATAGATGCCCTCTCCCTCATTTGACAGTCTTGAACATTTTCTTGTTCTCACTTTACCAACAACTGTTAGGTTCACCAACAAATGCAAACTAGCCTGAATGCAGGATGTCACCCTGCTGGGTTTATTTAATGCAAATATAGATCCATCTACAAGTATCTTTTATCTAAACCTATGCCTAGTATCAATCTGGTCTTCCAAAAGATCAACAAGATGAGATATATTTCTAATACCTTACGTTTATCTGACGTGCTAAAGATACAACCCGGTGCTGAAATAGAAAAACATTTTGTCACTTTCAGTTGGTGGTTTCTTTTCCCTACTCTGTGATGCTTCAGTTTTAAGGCTTATTTTATAAGTTCTGTTTGGACACTACGTTAACCCTCAGGCCACAGAGTGTTGGCAAACAGTTAATTTCGTCTTTCCCATTGGCATAGCTGCCGTTCACAGCAGTTCTCCCTCCCTCTCTTTTGTTTAAATTGGCTGCAGTGTTTCTTGCTTAAGGGATTTACCAGAATGTGGCCATACCTGGGACTGAGCTAAACTCAGGATAAAGAACTGGAATGGGAAGGCTATAAACTGACCACTGGATGGGTAACATCATTCTTTCAACTATTCAGAAAAACACATGCACACCATGAGCCCTGACGTTCAGAGGTGGAAAATGAAGTGAACATATGGTAAAGTTAAAAATTAATATTAATAAATGGAAAAGCTATTTCCCTAACAGACATTTCATTTTAAGATTGTCCTCTACTGGAATGATTTATTTGCCTCTCTAATCTACTTGAAATGGGCAACAGGCCGAAAATGGTAAAGAACATTCAAAACAGAAGCAAGAAAGGAATGACTATTGTATCTAAGAAGTGTATAGATTCAGATCCTTGTTTGAAGGATATTTACACAGTTTGCTAAAGAAAATTGGATTTTTCCTTCTTCTAGGTCCCAGATTGAATAGCATAAGAAAAATGCTTAGTAATTTAAGCCTTTATTGTAGCTTATGGCTTTACTTGCATATTTATTGTCAAAATGAGCTTGTGATGGAAAGGGAAACAGACCTGGCTTGTGGAAAAACAAGGTAAACCAAGGCAATTCTGCAAGTATCTAAGAGAGTTACAAGACTGTGTCCAATGCAGCACTTGTAAACTTACCAATAAATACTATAACTAGACCAATGTAGACTCTTTTCTATATTTGGAAGACATCTTATAATGGTATGAATCTGAAAACGGTGATGGAATTATTGATTCAGTGGTGGTTAAGTTATAGAATTTCAGCCTTTACCGAATCCATCGAAAGTATCCCTCGGTCCCCTACTCTCCATCTGTCTCCTTTTACATCATTATAAACAAATATTTCAAACAAGGCTGATAATTGCCCTTTAGTAACTTAGTTTTTCTTGTCCTAGGGTTTTCTGTTTGATAGTCTATTGGCTAGTAGCCAAAACTGATCAAGTGCTATGACAATGAAACTGCAAAAGTAAGCAGGCTCTGATCACGATTCGTTAAAGATAGTTGTGTAAATGTAACATTGGCAGTACATGCTGGCTATAAATTTAGGCTATCACTAATTAATTTAAATAACAAACATGTTTATTTGCACCTTTTGAGGTAGGCCAGCAATACACAAAGTATGGTCCAGGCCCTAGGAGTCCCCAAGATCCTTTTAAGGGATCTAAGTCAAAACGATATTCATAATAATACTAAGAGTGATGTTCATTTTTTGCTCTCCCACAGCTGTGCAGTGGAGTTTTCCAGAGACTGCCTAAGATTTAATGGCATCATCTTTCTGATGGCTAATAATACGTGTGCTTGTGGATTCTTGTGTTTAAAACTTTCTGTTTTAATTTTGGGTACAGCAAATAATTATGGATAACTATAATCCACATAAACAAAATCTCTGCAGAGTTCTTCAATAATTTAAAATATATATAGGGGTTCCAAAATCAAATACTTAGGACATTTGTGTGTTAAGCAACATAATAGTAAAAAATGGGTAAGATGGAGATATTACCTAGGCTGCTGCTTAGTTTTTTTCTATATAGTAGCTGAGACAGGAAGAAATTCTTTTTTTTTTTTTTTTTTTAAATTTGTTTTTCAACGTTTATTTATTTTTGGGACAGAGAGAGACAGAACACAAATGGGGGAGGGGCAGAGAGAGAGGGAGACACAGAATCGGAAACAGGCTCCAGGCTCTGAGCCATCAGCCCAGAGCCTGACGCGGGGCTCGAACTCACGGACCGCGAGATCGTGACCTGGCTGAAGTCGGACGCTTAACCGACTGCGCCACCCAGGCGCCCCTATTTTTTTTTTAATTTATTTTGAGAGGTTGGGGGCAGGGGAAGAGCATACATGCACATGTAAGCGGGAGAGAGGCAGAGAGCAAGGGAGAGAGAGAATCCAGCACAGAGCCCAACATGGGGCTCAAACCCGTGAACACTGAAATCATGACCTGAGCCAAAGCAAGAATCAGATTCTGAGCCACCTGGGTGCCCCAAGACAGGAAGAAATTCTTTTTTTTTTTTTTTTTTTTTGAGAGAGAGAGAGAGAGAGCACAAGTGATTGAGGGGCAGAGATAGGGAGAGAGAAAAAAATCCCACGAGGGGCAGAGAGACAGAGGGGGAGAGAGAGAAGGAGAGAGAGTCCCACACAGGCTCCACACTGTCAGCACAGTGGGGGCTTGAGCTTACCCGAACTGGGGCTCAAACTCACAAACTGTGAAAGCATGAACTGAGCCAAAGTTGGATGCTTAACCAACTGAGCTACCCTGGTGTCCCAGGGAGAAATTCTCAAGTCTGTTATTTCCACTTGATCCGTTCAGCCTATTCTTCATCATTCAGGTTTGACAGCTGTCAAAGATAGAGCTAAATTCTATCTTCACTCAATGCTTTAGAATCAACAGTTCAATGTAAATGAAAGTGTTGTCCCTGGGATGCCTAATGCTGAATTCGTATCTCTCAAGAGTTGTATGAGGAGGAAGTGTCCACGGTAGCATTTATGAGAACATGTTACTTGATGGTGTTGACAACTGGCTGGTTGGAGATAGGGAGATAAATGCTCTCTTACTCCTGTGGCATGTACTCTGATAGAAAACCAGCAGAGCGGGGTGCCTGGGTAGTTCAGTTGGATTAGCATCTGACCCTTGATTTACGCTCAGGTTATGATCTCCCAGTTTGTGAGTTCGAGCCCTGCCCTGAGTGAGGCTCAGCATTGACAGTGCAGAGCCTGCTTGGGATTCTCTCCCTTTTTCTCTGCCCTTCCCCTGCGCTGGCGCTCTCTCTCTCTCTCTCTCTCTCTCTCTCTCTCTCTCTCTGTCTCTCTCTGTTCCTCTCTCACAATAAATAAATAAACTTATAAAGAAAACCAGCAGAGGAATCAAGGAAGTGTATAGCTTACCATGGTTGTGGAATTTAAAAACTGGTGATTTCAGAAGAAAAGACATAAACATACAGACCTAATGAAGGAGTTTTTTTTAATTGGTAAGCATTGGGGTCTTAAAGTATATTTTAAGAACATATTGAATATATTCAATATACAGAATATATATTGTAAAGAAACTTAAATCTTTAATTTAAGGCCTCAGTTATATCTTGCTTTCAACAAGCATTTATCTGACATCTACTGTATATGCTTGGCATTTCGAATGCACAAATAAACATTATATGGCCCCTCAGAGAGCACACAATTTGTAATCCCAATTGCAAAGTGATACAGAAACAGAGGTGGGAGTCTTTTATTCTGCCCAGCATTGCTAAAGAAGACATCACAGAGAATGCATAATAGGTGTGGAAGATGAGAATAGTATTTCAGGTGTAGGCAGTATCATGCATGAAGACAGAGATGCATTAGAATTCTTGGTATGCATAGGGACCAACAGCCTATTTAATTCGGTCATATGGGTAGTGGCAGGAAATGGGTTAGAAATTTAGCTTGGGATCATAATGTAAAGAGATTTGTAGGCCATTTTAAGTAAGTTTGAATGTGATTTGGTCATCCACAAGAATTGCACACCCAGAGGTCTGCAGGGGCCAGGCAAATAAAGTGATAGTAGGGTAGGATATAAGCCCCACTCTTTTGTTGTTTTGCTTTCTAATTTTGAAACGTAGTTTTCTTTGTCTTTATTACAGTGATGTGTTGCAGCTCTTATGAAACGCAATGGTTGATTCTTAACCTTGAGTTCAGTGGTTTTATGTTGGTTACTTCAAATCTAGCACAGTGGAAGTATTGATACCATGGAAATTGGCAAATGTGATGAATCAAAGTATTTTCTTTTCTCTCTCTTTTTTTTTGGTTTTTGTTTTTTGCTGTTTACCAGCACACTGTTTTCCACTTGATGAATGTGGAGAGGAGTATTTCTCCACCTTTCTAAAATTAAACAAGCAGTGCAGTAAGTGGTAACTGACAAGTGCAAATTTGAGAAGACCGTGTGGACTATGGTGAACAACAGTGTGAATGCCCTACCTTAAAGAGAATAGCAACCTCTCCATTCCAGTGTAGGTACAGAAAAGGGCCCAGTATTTTCAGACATCTCCATTTAACAAGGAAAGACCGAAACCTGCATATATTGAGATAAACTCTCCTGATTTTTCAGTATTAGAAACTAATTCAATAACAGTAGTAATAATTACCCATAAGCTAAATTTTAATCTGTCTTTGCTGGAGGTATGGAGAAATCATTGAAAGTTCTTAAGCAGAGTGACATGATGGGTTTTCATTTCAGAAAAAACAAGTCTGGAGGATATATGGAGGACAGATTGAAAAGAACAGAGGCTAACAACTTTCATGGGGTGCTTCAGTCATGGGGATGGTGAAGAGAGATTCTGTGGCATCTGGGAGAGCCATCTTGAGGTCAAAGTCAAGGATTCCATCCCTACATAAACCAGTTACATTGCTCTTTTCCAGCAATGGCCTATACATTTCATCCTGACAAACTTTTACCATAGGCACACTGAGATTTAGTCAACACGGTGATTGAGGACCAGTTTTTTGCAGGGAAATTCTCAAAGCAGACACCCAAAATGGTGTTGGGTCAGTAGATTTATCTTCATAAAGGACAGCATTGATACTGGTTCCATTGCTCGGGAACCTTTGGAAACAGCAGAGCAGATGCTAGTGTGAAAGATGTTACCTAGATCAAGTTCATTGACATATTTGTTTTTCAGATTTAAACCCGGATATTGGCAGATGAGTTTATCTGTGCTGCATACCTGATGACTATATTTCAACAGAATGAAAGATTTAAAACAAAACAAAAGTGCTTTTGAGTGCTCTGCAAAGTCAATGCAAATGGGGCCTTTGGCAAGGATGTCCTCAGAAAGATGTCCAAATTCCCCCTCATTTCTTCCTTCCTTACTGGTTTGGGTAAATAAAATATTTATGATTTAGTAATAAAAACCTGCCAAATACTAAGCTCTTTCATATGTCCACAAGGTGTGGGAATCTTCAGAAAGACTGAAAATACCAAGACTTAGCCAAAGCCCTTAAATGGGATTGTGCCACTCTTGAGTTCCCTCCTGATGTTCTCAGTTTCAAAGAAGCCTTATTTGATTGAAACAGCACAGTTAAGGGCATATGCAGTCTTCTGTTGTGTTTTCTTTTGGAAAATATCTAGACTATGTTCTTGCAAAGAAAATCTCCATATTAAAAATTATTTGATGTTTTGTTTTCAAATTTATGACTGAATTCTGTTGACTTACATGTTCAATTTGATTAGCCATATTGGGTTTTTTAAATTATAAATATACATATGTATATGGCAGCTGCATTGCACTGCTAGAATTCTTTGTCATTACTGTTAATTCTGGTCTTAACTCTTTCTCCGCTGAACACTAGGAGATTCATACCAACTGCAAGGCACTTCATGCTTCTCTGGACTCCAGCCTCACCCAGCCTTTCAAGCTCACAAACACTTATTTCCATGCCTTGGTTTTTTTGCTATGTAAATTGGGACAATGTAGTTGTTGCCTGATGCTGCTGTTGTGAAAATTAGTTGAGAAAATGCACATAAAATGGTTGGCAGAGTGTCTGGCACATAGAAAATATTAAAAAATGTTGTCTATGTCAGTATCCACTGAAAGCATTATACTCATGATTGCATTTTTGTTATAGAGGATACACGGAAGACAAGGTCTAGAAGGGTCCTGGCCTTCCATGCTTTCTCCATACCCTCTCCCTGTATACTCAGAATAACTTACCTTCCTAGCACAATAGTATGTTCACCAACCAGGAAGCTCTTCCAAGCCTTGATGTTCAGAGCCTTTATTATATATGCAAGATTGATTAAATCATTGGCCATGTGAATAAACTCAGTCTCCAGCCATCACCTCCTTGGCGAGCAAAGATTGGTGAGGCCCAAAGTTTCAACCTTCTATTTACATGGTTGGTCTCTCTGGTAACCAGTCCCCATTTTGAAGCCATTTATGGGCCTACCATGTGTCACTTTGCTAATATAACAAAGATGATCCTATCACTCTGGAAATTCCAAGGGTTTTTGAAGCTCTGGAACCAGGAACAAACACCAGATATATTCCTTATTATAAAGAGAGAAAAGTGAAATTTTACAATTCATTGTACTTTCAGCCTAAATAAACATACTCAATCAATCTCCCACTACGGACCCCAAGCAGTACTTCGCTTGTCTTCTAACTTTAGGTGAGTTCCCAGGCCCAAAATATATATCATGATCTGCCTTCTGTACTCAAGATTGATAAGCTCAGTTTTCCAGGAGACTAACCATCAGTCCCCAGATTCTTGTTCACTGATCCTTCTGTGAGGACTGTTAGATTCTCTTGGGAATGGAACACATGGTTGACTGTTTAGATAGCTCATGGTTCTTCAGACACATGTAGATTAGGATCCCTTCGGCAGATCTTGCTATGTAGGTGGGATTTCTGTAGCAGCCCACTTCAATTCTCCATGTTGAGCCATCTTACAGAGCTTCTAAGTAGGACACTGTTGTTTAGAGGTGCAGGTAGACCACTAGGCACATATCAAGATACCTACCAGGGAAAATTGACTCAAATCTTAGGGGCTTAGGTGGACTGCTATATACCAATGTGTTCATCCAATTATCCTGTTACAGGATAGTAGACACTCATTTGTCACTTTTCAAAATGTATGTTGTCTTCTTTCTCCCATGGGGCTAGAAAAAAATAAATCCACTTTCAGTTTCTGATATCATGTGCTAATTTCTCTAATCCTGGAAAAACTGGTCACTTTTTTAGAAAATCAGCCTCCCAAAGGAATTTTGATTTCTTTGGAATTTGCAATCTAGTTGCAAGTTCTTTTATTCATTTGCACCAATTCATATTTAGTGACGTGTGAAATTTCCAAGTACATCAGATGCCATTTGCTAAATAAACAGTATTCTCTAACTCCAGAAAAATCAGTAGCCTCATATGTTTGAGCACTTAACTTCAGAAACCCTTTGTTTACTTTGACCTTCCATAGGATCAGGCTGACATATGGATGCCTAATCAAGTACTGAAAACATGCATAAATAACAGAGACTTTACATGTGTAATATTCATAAACTTCCAGTTTGTTTTTCAAGTTTCTTACACTGAAACATCTAATAAAGGTCATTTAGGACATACTTTAAATTTTAACACTTCAGCTTTAGTTCTTGAAATGATTTTGGGAAATCATACAAAAGGCATTATATAACTCTGGGGTGATGTAAACAGATGTTTTATATATTTGCATAATTCTGTCATATATTTGTGTAACTCTAGAGTTAACGGAATTATCCTATGAAATTTCAGAAACATTTGTGCAATTCTTTTCTTTATTTCTATTTTTTCTTCTTGCTTTTTAAAAGTCAAGAAATTTGAGTGTTTTAAAAAAACCAAATTTTCAACACTGAGGTCAGAGTTGTATAACACCAAACACAACTGGAGACATAAAATATATTAGGAATGAACACTTAAGAAATTTCCTGGAGTGGCTAAATCACAGAACTATAAAATCTCTGGATTGGAAGAGTCTCCAGAGCCTTTTACTAAATACAGAAACTTCTATAGCAAGATCAAACCAACCTCAAACTTCTATTTGTCTCTGATAGGAAGGATGGCAACTAAACACATTAGAATATATTTTTAAATATCATTTAGGGTAGAAGTGTATTATTAATTTTAGTTTTGCCTAGCTGAAAAGCCCTTTACTCATAGACTAGAGTATTTTCATTAATATATATATATTTTTTAATGACTTTTTGTTTGGAGAAATGGTGCTTTTCCTATTTGTTTTTGTTTTTATTTTGTTTTTGCATTTAAGTTGGCTGCCCTTATCAAATATGGCTTTGATGAGTTTTGAAACTGTTTTAAAGAAAAATGGTACCTGTAATCATTCACTATTTATTCCTATGTAGAAAGAATCAAGTTTGCACAAAATTTTAAATCTGACATTTTTAGGACATGACATGAATTCAAAATAAAGGCAATAGATGAATTTAATGTTAAGAATAAAATAGTACTTGTATCAAGACTGCTATTTATATACACTTTTTTAAGAAACACTGTAAAAACGTCATGTATGTAGGGCAGATTTATCCAATAATAAAGCATGAACATAGAGATTTGGAAGACTCTATACAGTGATCACAGTGATATATATAGAGAGAAAGAAAAGTGTCTCCCCATGAGTTTAATTTCACTCCATTTCATTTTATATGTAACTATTTCATCTTATTATGTGCTTAGCATGTTGTTAGGTGCTGTAGAAATTAAAATATAACTCCAATGATAGGTTCTAGCAATTATTGACCATCTACTATGAACCAATCCACTGCTAAGTGCATCACATAAATGTCTTATTTTTCCCACTTTAGGCAATTGAGAACCAGTGAGATTAAACCACATGACCGGGGCAAATAGTTGTGACAGATCATGTTTCTAACTCAGGTTTGTCAGATTGTGAAACACTCTGCGTATTATTGTATAAGACACTGCCTCTGTTCAAAAGAGGCTCAAAGTCCTGTTGGTGCCATTATAGTCACACATGAAGCCGTCAGAATTGCATTCAGATCAGGTACCAATTTAAATGGTATTGATGAGCACGCTAGCTCACTGAAGAGTCCTCTCTTCAATGAAGACTTTTTATGTTTAACTTCCATTTATCTCTCAAATTCTCTTTTTAAAATCATATGATCTCCATAAGTTACTTTTAATTAAAATTCTTAGTGTAAAATATTTGACATTACAGAATGGCACAAGTCTGTTTTGTGGTTATCTTTTTTTAAAATTTTATTTATTTATTTAATTTATTTATTTATTGAAAGAGACTGAGGAGAGGAGAGGAAGGGAGAGAGAGAGAGAGAGAGAGAGAGAGAGAGAGAGAGAGAGAGAGAGAATCTCAAGCAAGCTCAGTGCAGAGCCTGACTAAGGCTTGATCTCATGACCCTTGGGTGATGACCTGAGCTAAAATCAAAAGTTGGATGTTCAACTGATAGAGCCACCTAGGCACCCCTGTTTTATGGTTATCTTATAGTCTTCTGATTTTACTTCCATCCCAGTATGTTTATGGAACAACAGAGAGTGTTTTATCTACCAGAAGTTTTGCAGGGGAAAAGTAGTCAAAGCAACAGAATAATTGTATTTATCAAGGCAACAAAGAGACCTGGAGTTGCAAGGTTTTCTTAGGGTGACATGGATAGTTTGGAGGATGAGAGAGGAAATTATAGAAGTTACTTCTGGCCAGGAGGAAAAGTGGCAAAGTGATGGCAAAGAGAAGAAAGTGAACAGGAAAGGAAGATGGGGTAGAGAGCTTGCAGGTATGCATAAAGGAAGAGTTTGCCTAGCTCCTGTCCTTACTGGGAGCTGTGGGCAAAGGGAGAAGTGTTGATGAGGAATGTTAGTAAACGCTGCTGTGCCATGAGTGCTCAACATATCTGTGTTAGTATCTTTCAGGACAATAAGATTGTGTGTGTGTGTGTGTGTGTGTGTGTGTGTGTGTGTGTGTAAGAGACATTTATTTGAAGGAATTGGCTCACACCATTGTGGGGCTGGTAGTCTGAAGGGCAGGGTAGCAGAGACTCAGAGAAGCATTGATGTTGTGGTCCTGTGTCCAAAGGCAGTCTGAAGGCAGAAGTCCTTTTTCCTTGGGGTACCTTAGTCTTTTTCTCCTAAGGCTTCAACAGATTGGATGAGTCTCACCCATATTATGGAGAGTAATCTGCTTTACTCAGAGTCTACTGATTTAAATGTTAATATCATTTTAAAAGTTGCATTCATAGCCACACCTAGAATGGCATTTCACCAAATATCTGACAACTATGGCCTAGACCGGTGGCCATAAAATGAACCCTGAAGTCAACTTTCAGATACTCTTTGCATAAAGTTCCTTTAGAATTTGATTTATGTCAGGCACAATTCTAGGTGCTGGTGTTAAGGAAGTATATAAGAGAGATGAGGGCCTGATATTAAGGTGCTTACATTCTCAAAAAACAATTTGTCATAAATTAGCCGGAATTCCGGTTGTGAGAAGGGCAATGAAGGAAACCAAGGCAACATGATGGAATTTATGGACATGCTGTAAGGGGCTATAACCTTGGTCACTTATCTGACTGTGACCCAGAAGACATGCATTGTGTATTCCAATCCAGTGGGAGACTTATATTTCACTGAAGCAAATGTGTCATAAAACTATTTTTCTCTTCGTGTGTGTGTGTGTGTGTGTGTGTGTATGTAACACACTCCAGTTACAATTACTCATTTATTTCCCTTCCTCATGGGTCAGCATACTCAGTGCTTTATCTGGAGTGGTGAGAGGTCTCTCTGAGGGGGTGACATCTGAGGTGAGATTGAAGCCTAAGGATACAATATGAGCAGGATGGTTCAGGTGGCTGGAGCTTATCAGCGGGAGAGAAGACAGCCAGGTGAGATTGAGGGCTGGGCTGGAGCTGGATTGCAAAGACTTACTTTTATTGTATGTACAATGAGGGGCAATGATATGCTGTTGAAAGGTAAGTGACATCATTTATTTTTTTAAATGATTGTTCTGGCTGCTCTGTGGAGAAGAGCTTATAGCAGGACAAGAATGGAAGCTGAGAGGCAAGGTCCAAGTGAGAAGGTGATACTAGGGGTGATCGTGAGAAGTGAACAAATGCAAATATTGTAGCAAATTAAATGTTTTCAAGTTAGACACTTTGGGAAGGGGAAGAAAGGGAGGTTTTTAACAGTTGGATTATGGGCATGTGGGTGGCCCAGCCGACTGAGCATCTGACTCTTGATTTTGGCCCAGGTCATGATCTCTGTCTTCATTTCAGCTCAGGTCATGATCTCACAGTTTGTGAGTTCGAGCCCCTTGTCGGGCTCTGCACTGACAGTGTGAAGCCTGCTTGGGATTCTGTCTCTGCCTCTTTCTCTGCCCCTCACTTGCTCTCTGTCTCTCTCAAAATAAATAAACTTTCAAAAAAAGACATTGGATTATATGTATTTAATTCAATTATATCTTTTGTCACTCACAAATGATAATTGAGGTTCAAGTATTAATGAGCTATTCAAAGTTCTCTTTTTCCCTCAAAACCCAAGTCCTAAATCATAAAAGACCTAAATACCTTTTTTTAAAAAATGTTTATTTATTTTTGAGACAGAGAGACAGAGCTTGAGTGGGGGAGGGGCAGAGAGAGAGGGAGACACAGAATCCAAATGAAGCGGCTCCAGGCTCTGAGCTGTCAGCACAGAGCCCGACTTGGGGCTCAAACACACAAACTGTGAGATCATGTGAGATCATGACCTGAGCCGAAGTCGGACGCTTAACCGACTGAGCCACCCAGGCGCCCCAAGACCTAAATGCCTTTTTAAAAATAAAGTAAGTTAAGGCTTTTTAGGGACATTCAGACTAGCAAGTGAAGGGAGATGTTTGGATGGGCAGAGATTTGGGGACTTCTTGTCAAGTCAATGACCACGTACTCAATGTATGTAATGCTGGCATTGCTGATGATGTACCATTAAGGAAATTGGGAAAAAACTTTCATTTTTATAAATATTTTTGACCATTTTAATTTGGGAGGTCTTCATTTTCTCCTTTTCTCTTGAAAAGTCATTACATTAGACCAGTTTCTCAGTATCAATGGAGAAAGACAAAACCCAGTATAAAATCATTCTCGTGTTGAAATGGTTATCTAGAAAGAAGCCTTTCTGCTTACATGATCATTAAGCTAGTGTTTAGTATAGATGACCGGGTGTGTATGTCTGTGGTTGCATAGACATTACATTGGGAAATGAGAGAGAAATTCGAGTTTTCTGCAAATACTGCAAAATGAGCTTTTCTTATTGTTTAAAAGGCCAAGTGTTGTAAAATGATTTAGGAAACGTGAAATGTAAGGATCTCTATAATTACTGTCCCCAGCCCACTGCCTTGCATCCATCAGTAGATTATTGAAACAGCCTCCTAGCTGACCTCTCCACCGTAAGTGTCTCTGAATCCATTCTTGGCACAACTGGCAAGGTTCTCTTCCAAGAAAACAAAACACCTGGTCCTTGCCTTCAGGATAAATTCCAAACATCTTAGGAGAAGAGAACCAATATCTATTAAAAACACTGAGTGTGGGACAGGCTTAGGCCTAAATGGTTTATGTATACTATTGGCCTTTAGAATGAACCCTGAACCCAATCTTCAGACAGTATTTCATATACCTTCACCTGTGGTCTCTAATTACAGGACAGCATCACACTGCATTGACAATTACATCTTTTCAGATGGTGAGACTCAGAGCTCTTTGAGTAAAAGGATGATGTTTACTTGTTTTTGTTTTCCACTGTGATTAGCACAGTAGCTGGGAGATAGTAGGAACTGAGTAAATTAAAGAAGATTGTTGTTTGTTGAAATGAATTGTTTCTTTGCTTTTAGAGAGGGAGAAATACCTTACAGGGGAGGAGAGGGGCAGAAAGAGGGAGAAAGAGAATCTCTGCTTAGCACAGAGCCAGACATGGGGCTCGAACCCACGACGCTGGGATTATGACTTGAGGGGAAATCGAGAGTCAGATGCTTAACTGATTGAGACCCCCAGGCACCCCTGAAAGATGTTTATACTACATTTTACAGACTCCTCCTCATGTATTAAGAGTGGCCCTTTGGGAAGCTTTAAAAGTAGTAGTTGCTAACCGCTTCACCCCTGCTCAGTGTTCTAGATGTTTGTTCTTCAGCTTACTAGCTGTGTGAATATGAACAAGTGTCCTTAAATCAAGTAACTTGTCCAAATTTTGTCTGTTTTCTGTGTTTATGAAACGGGTAGCAATAATGATAAAGTTGCAGAGGTCTTATAAATATTAAATTAGGTAGTGTATGTAAAGCATCTAGTACTGTGTTTCACTAACATCAGTGTGCCTAGTACATGGTAGATAATATTGTGATTGCTCTTTTTTAAAGAATAAATCAATATTTTAGTGCTTCATAAATTTATTGAGGACTAAAGTGATTCTGGCACAAAGACATTGGAAACTTTTTTTAGGGGGGTGCCTGGTGGCTCAGTCGGTTAAGCGTCTGACCTCAGCTCAGGTCATGATCTTTCAGTCTGTAAGTTTAAGCCCCATGTCGGGCTCTGTACTGACAGCTTGGAGCCAGGAGCCTGCCTCAGATTCTGTGTCTCCTTCTCTCTGTGTCCCTCCCCAACTCCATGCTCTGTCTCTGTCTCTCAAAAATGAATACATGTTAAAAAAAATTTTTTTAAAGAAAACTTTCTTTAAAAGAATTAGAGTATAGCTACAATTAGTATCCACTAATGTATTCAGAGTCTGCAAGAAATTACGTTGGGCTTTAGAGAAATCAGGGGGTTAAAAAAGCAAATAATATTTTAAACTTAATTTGCAAACAGAGCAGAATCTAACCATTACTATTCATGGCTGTTGCATTGGAAAATCTGGAACTTTTTTTTCCAACTGATAGATTTTTCTAAATTTATATGTAAGGTTGCCTCTGAGATCACATTATTTTAATGGTTGTCATTATTATTATTCATTTAAATACAGAGGAGTTTAGTTTGAAGAGAAGCTATAACCTTTCTTTATTTTAATTCACATTCTGTACAGGAAAACCATGACTTGCAGGTTCAAAGGAGAAAGCCTTTAAAAGGGCTTGTAAAAGGCCTCATAGTCTTCTTGGACATCAAATAGCTCAGCAAAACAGCATTATGATGATTTAAATGTAAATGAATTAGAAACATATGGATCACATTCCCTTGGAAATACACATGGGTTTGGAAATTAAGGGGGAACTGCCTGACAAAATGCACTGCACTTCACTTAGCACAAAATGTTTGAATAATGGGTTGAATTTTTTGCCAAATCTTGAAGGCCATGGGTTCGTCCTATGGATATTTTCACAAACCCTGTGGGTCTTGAGGTTCCTTGGCTTTAAGAATTGTGTTACCTGTCAAGATCAACTCCTGTCACCATCGCTTCTGTCCCTGTTGTTCTTTGCCACGCACATGAGCGTGCAGTTATGAAAGGAAAATCAGTTTCAAGAGCATGGAAAGAATGGAGTTCAGGGGGAGGATGTTGTTGGATTTTCTCTCTTCCCCCTTGTTCTTTTCTGTTTCTTCTTTTTTTTTCCCAACACTTCTTTCCCTTTACTTTTTCCATCTTTGTATTTCTTCGTTATTTTGTTATCTCTTTTTCCCTCTCCCCAATTTTTTTCTTTCTCTCTCAAGTGGGAGAATGAATGGGTAAGAACAGGATGCTTATAAGGGAAAGCTTGTGGTAGCATAGAGTAATGAATTATCTGTGGTCTCATTATGTCTTTTCTTGAGGATTGCCCCCGTAAGTTCCACCAGAAAACAGAAAAGTCTGAGACTCTTCCTCAGTGAATCACTTGGCTTTTACTGTGGCACAAGAGGAAATGTTTGGACTTATTATATTGTGTTTTAAACATTTTAGAGTCTCATGAAAGTGGCGTCAGCCTGCTTTAGCTTATTTTAGAAAGTAATTTATCATTATTAATATTGATTCCAGGGATAATTAATTAATTTCCATAAAATGAGTTGACACATGGAATATCAGAGACTTAAGACTAATACGTTGCTGTCCAGCCTGGGTGAAAGCAGGTGTCACGGTAACAGGATCTGGCTTTTGTGTGTGTGTTACAAAATATACTGCCTCTTGATAAGCAGCTACAGAATTGATAGTTAAATCTATCCGCATGGATTTGCTTCCCATATGGAACTAATTGCCTCTGGAATAGCTAAAGCCAAAAGATCTCTACGATTTCAAAAGCTTCTCTTATCTTTCCTCTCGTATGGTTGTTGACAGGAGCGAAACACATCTATCCTCATTTATTATATTGGTCTCATCAAGTGAGGACGTGTTGATGGGGGACTGTTACAGAACCAGATGGTCCAAGTTGGTCTTTTATGTTTCAAGCATTTCCCCTCCTAGGTTTTAAAAGTCCAAACAAAGGCTGTCCTGCACTGGGGCTGATCCCCTAGAATCTCTCTTCTTAAAAGACCTAGTCCAGTCTCTTGCTGGTGCTGAATAGGACTGAGTACCAGAGCATTGCGTTTCTGTGAGCTTTAATCCTGTCTCATGAGGCCTGACTCACTTTATCTCCTTTGGTATGACTGGAGACTAACTGAGGGATAATAAGCTTTTCTGACTGTCTGGACCCTGACATAAGGCCCTTGTCTCTCATTTCTCAATTGGCCACCATAGTACTACCTCCCCTACTTGCCCCAAATGCATAGGTCAGAGACCTCTACGGTCAAAGTCTTGACAACTAGCAGTATTTTACTCTCTCTCTCTCTCTCTCTCTCTCTCTCTCTCTCCGTCTCTGCTAAGAAGGGTAGGGTTTGACCTGCCATTTCTTCTCAAAACCACTGGGGAAATTAGTGTAAAGATAAATAGATAGCCATCATCACCATTGTTCTCATTGTCTTGTCATCCTCTTAGTTCACATTTCTAGAACATGTATCTGTGCCGGGAATAAGCATTTTTGATGCATGAACCCATTTAATGCTCTCAACCATCTTAGGGAGGAAAGGCTATTATCATCCCATACTATAGAGAAGGAGAACAAAGTACAGGCAGATTAACTGTCCTGCAGCATCTTCAAGTCAAGAACATGTGTACCAAATTTGATAAAGGCCAAAGGGCAGGGAAATACATAATGAAGCGGGCCTTCACCTACACTTGAATCTTCAACCCTCTTTCCCCTTTTCTCAGAATAGGTGGAAAGACGTTGAGAAATGGAATTTTAGCCATAAGAGCCCGAAATCACAGACGTGGGAAATGCTGCTTAAAGAGAGAAGTGAAGAATTTTGTCTCTGGTGCTCCTCTGGCTGTGCTGCTTTGGAAAAGTGATTTATGCTCTCTATGGTGCAGTGTTCTTATCTCTGAAATGGAGATAATAGGGTACCCTCATGTTAGGATTGTTGTAGAGATTAATACATGATTGTTAGAAGTGTCTGTCACCAAGTCAGTCCTATAAAGATATGCCAGCTGTGATGTTACTATTCCACCGAAGAATGTCCCCAAATGCTAGGCAATGCGTTGTTCACATGTAAGAAAAAAATGGGCTAGTGGATCATTCTGGACTGTATATTCAGTTGTCTAATGGATACTTCCCCATTAGTAGCCCACCTTATACTCAGTGCATCCAAACCAATTTTTTTTTTTCATCAAACCTACCAATTTTTCTGCTTTTCCAGTTTTGGTTGGTGGCACCAGCATATTCCAGTGTAGGGGTCAAAGTGAGAGACCTGGGGTGGGCCTTTATTCTCCCAACAGAGCATACATCTCTCACCAGACCAGTCATTAAATCCTCTTGATTCTACTTCCAGAATGTCTTTCAAATCCATCCCCCTTGGTCGATGGCCACCAACCTGACTGATATCAATTCAATAGCCATCAAGCAATCTTTCCTATTACCCTTCTCTCCTTTATTCTGAAGTATGGAATTTTAACATTGAAATATATATATAAAACTCCAGTGATGTTATTCTTATGAATGGCTGCCCATTTATAAAGGATGAATCTCAAGCCCTTGATGTCTACAATAGTTCTGTTTGCTTTAAATACACTATGCATGTATTTCCATACCACTGGGTCAACAGTCATACTTCGTCTTGTATTTGAAAGATGTTTCTGAGAGGAGACTAAATCTCTCTAAGCTTTAGACCCTTAAGTCTCTCAGCCACACACACAACCCTCCCCATGCTGAAATAACTGTACATAGTAGATCAGAAAAACATTATTAGGAGAATAAAGTCAGACATGGTCTAAAGCATTTAGCACAGTGTTTGACCTTGCAGTGTGACCTTGGGCAATTTATTTAACTTCTCTGTGCCTTATTAATACCTTCATAAAGTAAGGAGAGTACATACAGCAAAGAAATATCATGAGAATTGAAGTAACCAGTATGTGTAAAATGCTTAGGGCAGTGTTTACTATTCCTGTCTGATTTTTCTTATTATTCCTTTAACTCAGTTATAAAATGCCATTGATGTTAATTTGTGTTACAGACTGAGAAGGGTTTTGGGGGGATTTATTATAGTTTATAATGTACATTTTATACATTCCAAGAATACTGTTGCATTAAAATAGCATATGTAAAGGCAGAACCCAAATGTCATCACATCATGAAGACATTCCCCATACTCTCTGTCTTGCAGTGGACTGACCTATTCTTATCTCCCGCTTCCTTAGCAGTTTGCCGATATTTCTGTTATAGCACTTTGCTGAGTGATACAAGAATCATCCGCATATGTGTTTGTGTCTTCCACTAGAATGTGAGCCAGGAGTTTGTCCCTTGTTCGCTTTGTATTTCTTCTCAACCCCGATTATCCGCTTTGCCACCCTGAGATGCCACTTCTGTGCCTGGCAACCAGCAGGCATTCAATAAACGTTGACTGAATGCATTCTGAATTGGGTAATGAGGCATTGTCCCACCTTTGTGGCGGCCTTCATAAATACCTAGGGTTTCATTTGGGTCTGTGGCCATGTTGGATGAGCTTCAGAGACCAGAGTGTTGTCGCAGCAGCAGGGGCTCCACACATTTGGCTCCTAGAACATTTTGACAAGAAAAATGTCTGCATTTCAAGATACCTGAGGGCTTATTCCTGTTTTTCTCAAACACAGTCAGGCTTTCATGTGGTCTTACACTTGCTTATTGATACCCAGTATTTTTCTTGTTGGGCCAAATGTGGCAACACATTATTTATTTGACACTGTGGTAATCCATTCAGTTGGATGGAAAAGAACATATTAGTCAAATGAAACTGATGTCTGGTAGCCATGCATACTCACCCAAATAATCTGCCCCTGGACCCTGTTCATGGGCCGGTTCTCCAGCTGCTTGATGCCAAGCCATATTCTCGCTCAGGGATTTATTTTCCCTGGCCCTGCTGGGATACTAAAACCAACTTTCCGATTCAGCCTTAGCCTCAGCCTCCAGCCCCTGGACAATAGCAATACTGTGTGATGACTACCGAGGACAGACTAAGAGGGATGACTGTTTTAACAGCACTTTATGACTCCTCAAGCTGGCCTGGAAACATCACCACAAGGAGAAAAAGGTATTCGCCAAAGAGAGGGGATGTCTCTGTAGTCAGAATCTGAGCTGGAATCAAAACCACAGACAGAAATAGGGCTGAGGTCCTACAGCGTAAATTCCAGGAACTGGGAAGGAAGCTTGAGGACATGGCCATTGGGCTTTCAGAAATGTGCTAATTGTGCAACATTCACAACCAACAAGAGAGAATGATAAAATAACAATAAAAATGAATGACTAAATCTGTGAACTCATGATTTGGGGAACAATCCTCAAAAACTGTAGTAAGGAAGGGGAAAAAAAGCATTCATTAGCATCAGTCTTATTATCTTTTTCTGTTTTTCTGTGTTCTTCCTTCTCAGTCCCTCTTTCTCTCCCTCCTTCCTTCTTGTAGAATAGAGAAGCACAGTGAGTCTGCAGAGTGTTTATGGGAGCCATGTGTCCTTTGTGATATCCCCATCTCTGACTAAAATACAAAAGATTGAAAAAAATAAAGTAAAATACAAAAGATTAGCATGTATACCCAGAAGTTAATTGATCTAATTCATCTTTCAATTTGAGTGTCCAAAAAGGTCAACTCCAGTTTTGAGTCTTGCCTCTGAACTACAAGTAGCATCTGAAATTCATTTCTAAAATGGCCCAGTGAAAAAGCAGGATCATGGTAGAAAAATTCTCACTTCTTATGAGCCAACAAGAAATATCTAGGCATTAGCTAAGGGTCAGCAAGTGACTTTTTCAACCTGTGTTTGGCAGCAATGTTAATATTTAGGATTTCTTGCTTAGTCAGGTCAAGTCCAAGAGGATGTCCTAACGAATATGTGTGGGGAGTTCTGCCATGCCAGAGCAGGCTGCCAAAAGTTTTGTATTCGTGCAAACCCAAAGGGCCTCCTGAAAGAAGCACTGTCAGACTTACCATTATTTCCCAGAACCACGACTCCTAAACAATGAGGAAAAAGGCTGTCTCAGTCCTTGGAGATTCCAACCTTATATGGCAAGGAACTCATTCTGGGATTAAAAAAAAAGTATATATATATATATATATATATATATATATATATATACACACACACACACACACCTACACACACACACACACACACATACATACACACACACACACACATACACACACACACATATATACACACACACACGCATATACACACACACACATACCATACCATATATATCTCATGTCATATATCAAAGACAATAAATTGGCTGTTAACTTTTTAAAAGTTGTGTTAAGGAGGATTCAGGGGCTCTATGAAGACCCAGTAGGAAAGGGTACCATAGTCAATAAGCAATATCTGTCATTTCTGATGTGGGTGCTTGGGTTTCATATTGCCCCATTGGGGGAAAGAAAAGGACTTTGGGATGTGATGCTATGTGGGGCCACTCAGTTAGGATTGGCTCAGTCTGGGAAACCCCAACTTTTGTAGGAGTGTAGTCTGTAAAAAAAAAAACAGCAAATGTAATCATAGTGATAGTAATAATAGTATGTAGTGTAGTAATATGTAGTATTGTATGTATTAGTATGTATATATGTGTATCATAGTAATGTGTTAGTATATATATAAATAATGCATATATAATGTATAATGTATATGTCTGTATATATATTATTTATATGATAGTAATGTAAAAAAATTGAAAGAAGACCTTTTTGGGGAGCCTACAAAGAAAGTGTAAAGCCAGTGGGAGAGATCTCTGCCCATTTTTGTGGGAACACTGTCCTAAGAAACCTAAGCAAGTCAATTCTTGGCTTAAATAAGAGGGAACTGAGCCATACATATGTTAGAATTAGATATAACAGCAGAGACAGAAATAAGTCACCCAAAAGATGCATCAGAGGCCACCACTGAAAATTTCGACTTAACATGATAAAGTCAGCTCAGGAGATTGTTTGAGCTACCCAAGTTTGCTCAGATCAGTATTTATCCTCTGTCTAATATATTTTTGTTTGTTCCTGACATTTATACCTGCACTGTGTAATGTAGTGGCCTCTAGCTACATGTGGATTTTTAAATTTAAACTTTTTTAAGTTAAATAAAATTAGAAATTCTCAGTCATACTAGCCACACTGCAAGGGTTGCATACATACATGGGGCTGATGGCCCCTCTATTGGACAGCACAGATACAGACTGTTTACATCATCTGGACAGTTCTGGTGGACAGTGATAATCTAGACCATGGGAAAGAAAAGGAGTCCTGGCTTATAGAAGTGCCTTCATAGGACTGAGAAGAGAGTAGTTTGTCCTACTTATTCAGAATCATTCCTCCTTTCTGCCGTTGCTTTTTTGGGCCATTTCTTGCCCAGTCCCAATGATGGACACATGCAGTTAATACTGAGTTGATGTGGACCTGCTGCTTCTGTGTTAGGTATTTGATGAGGACGTTAAATATACCATTAGCAAAGGTGATTTGGAGGATTGCCCCTGGTTTTCTTAGATATCAGGAGCACTAAATCTGGCACAAATTTGTGATCAGATACAATTCTCGGTGCTGATCTCTCTTAATCTCTGTTCTTCATAATAACCCTTCAAGGTGGGCATTTCCATTCATTTTTAACAAATGAGCATATTAAAATGTTAAGAAACTTAACAAAGACACACAACTAGGAAGTGGCAAAGCAGTGAGGTAAACATTAATCTTTCTGACTATAATTCTGGGTGTTTTCTATTATAGCACATTGCTTACTAGGAAGATAAAACAAATATGTACAGAGATCATTAGAATTAAAGGTAGAAATGCTAAGTGCCACAAGGACAGATTCATTGCTGAGGGTTCCAATTTTTTTTCCTGATGACACCTCTACCTGACTTTGTAGATGGGTCAAATGTTCTGCTTGCCTATTTAAAATATGCCATTTTGCCACCTAATTGGTAGATGAATAATCGTCCAAAGTGTTCCATGTAGTACTCATGAGTCCCTTATCCTACATTAACAGTAATATTGGTGGTAAGGAATCTTCTAAATAGGCAGGCTCTGAATTGCATGAAAACTGTTCCTGGTAACTGTCATGAGATTTGAAGATACTAAAATCTGCAATGATCCAACATCAGCACCAGGATGCTAACCTATCCGGTGTTGTTAGGCAGGAAGCATTGTTCCAAAGAGAGGATTGGGTTTTCTGTGCTTCTTAGAGATTTTCTAGTCTCCTTTATTTCTTCCTTTGCCCAGCAAGATCTTCTAATTTTCCTGTGGCAGGACCCCAAGCTATTGTGACAACAAAGCTGTTTGCTGATGAAAGGAGTAGAGGTTAATTGCCGTGAGAAGCCCTTTTTTCATCTTACCTTCCATGTTGCTTTGCAGGTATGTAAGAGCTAGTATATGTGAACATTGGCAATCTCACAGAGAAGCCTCTCCTATGCCTGATAACATAAAATCCTGAACAAACTCTGTTTCTCTCTGATATTTAATGTCACCTAGAGTTAGTTGGGATAAGAGGTGTAGAGAAGAGAAAATTCTTGAATTTACACCGAGACTTGAATTTATCCTTGAACTTTACACTGACAATGAGAATTTCAAAGTTGATTCACCAGATTTGAGCAGCTCACCTAACTTACTACCATGGCTTTGGAGTTTCTGTCTTGAAAATTGCTGAAGTCCCATTGTGCTGTATCACGTTAAAAACACGAGTGACCTAATGTCATTGTTTTGTGAGATTACACACCCCTACCTTTGAATTTTATTTGTTTACTTTGGTTTTAATCTAAAAACATTCTTTGAAACTGTACTCCCAGGCTGGAACATGTGCTTGAAAAATCTTCCTTTTCCTTCTTTTCTAGAAGTTACACAAGCAAAGAAGAGATTGTTTCATTTTGAAAAACATATTTGCCTTATTTTGGTTATGGTTTCCCTTTTTATTTTCTATCATCTTTGGAAACTTGATGAAGCATGGAGAGGGTGTTCGATTCCTGAACAGTGTCATCAGAACTTTGCATTTATAGTCGTATTGTCCAAGAAGCAAAAACAAGAGAAAAAAGAATGAGTAAGATTGCCTGTTCCAGGCTAACTGAAATTCAGTAGTTTTATCATTCAGGTAACACAAATTATTGCCTCTCCGGTACTTTTTGCCCTGAATGTATTCATCATTTCCCATTTGCTGACAAAGACCAAACTTCCAAGTATTTGAAAATAATTATTGAAATAGCAGTAAGTTTTCCACTTTGCCTATAGAGGTAATAATCTTTCATATATTTTAATACATAACCAATGAAATCTTGAAACAAAATTTCACAGTTCATCTGTTTGTTTAAGGGGAGGCTGTGAAGCAGTATTTAAAAACATCTTTCTTTTTGCAGCCCCTTTAGAGGTTATCAATCAAGTGAAGCATAAAATTTAAAAATATTAGGATATAATATCTCCCATATAGCATATTTTCAGGGAAAGTTTTATGTTTTTTTCTTGACTGACAGATGTTAAACTTTGATCTGTCAGAGAGAGACTATACCTCTCTTAACTTCAGTGATACTTGTATAATAGTATCCATAAATAACACTTTGAGTAGTTCCTATTTTGTGTTGTAAACAAAATTTCAAAGTAATTATATGAACAAAATAACCTCTTAGGTATTAATGTCCTTGTTAAATTATTCTCTATTTTTAAAAAATTCCATATACATCCTCAGTATTTGGGCCATTTTCAAAAACCTCTGTTTTTATTTATAAAACATTTGTTCATAATATTGTAATTAGAAACATACCCACTGGAGCCTTTCTTTTAAAACTCTTTCCTTTTTTTTTTTTTTAATTCTTTCAGCGCAGAGAAAACTTTCCACCACCTCTTTTTCTTTAAACTGGACGATTTAAGGGACTCCTCTTTCCATGTGATCCGTGTTGCTTATCCCAGAGAAATGTTTGTGTTTCTTTTACCAATCACACAGAATTGGCTCTTTCATGTAATTTTTCACATCTCACAGTCAGTAACCTTGTAGAGAAGCACACAGGCCTATGCAGCTGCTGTCACTGAGGTAGTTTCATTTTTAATCTCTAGCACATCTCTTCCCCAATGTGTCCCACTGTTTCCATTTAGATCAAAACAAAAAATCATATTATTGTACAAAGGAACACATCAGTGTGTTCAACTGGTTCTCCGCTGTCACTCAATTCTAAGGCAAGTCTGGGTTAAAAAAATCTATGGGTTTTTGAAGGTCATTTCCATAAGTGCATTTTGATGTTATCACTAGCTTTGTAGGCGTAAAACTGAAATCTCCATTCTCTTTCCCAGTCTTTCTCTAATCCTAACTTCACAGTTTCTACTGCTAGTGCTAATGTTCTTGGTTTCCAAGCTTTAAACTGAACAATCAACTTTGATTTACAAGTCTGATTCTTTCCATGTCTAGATAATCTCTATTTTTACCTTTTGACTGTCTTCTTGCTTTGACTTCTAACTCCATATGCCCCTGCTACGCAGATACTTACAACACCAGGTAGGTACCTTGTCAATATCTTTCTATGTACTTGCTTTGCCTTTAATTCATTTTTCACCCCACCCCAGTCCATCCCACCAGTCATTTGCATGCAAAGCTGTCTGGTACATCTTTCTAAACTGTCACCATCCTGTTTCTCCTCTCTCATTCTGAGCCCTTTAGTAATAACTTCAACTCCAAACCCATTGGTCAGGTTTCTCTTCAGACTTCATTTCATATTCATCTTATATAGTATTAACACTAGTGGTCTTAATCTATTTGGGCTACTACAACAAAAATACCATAAACTATGTGGTTTATGAAGAACAAACATTGATTTCTCATAGTTCTGGAGGCTGGGAAGTTCAAGATCATGATGCCTGCAGATTTGGTGCCTGGTGAGGGCCCATTGGCTAGATGGGCTCTTTTTACTGTAACCTCACACAGCAGAAGGGGCAAGACAGCTCTCTTGAGCCTCTTTTATAAGGGCACTAATCCCATCCATGAAGGTTCTGCCTCACGACCTAATCACCTCTCAAAGGCCCCCTCTCTTCACATCACTTTGGAGGGTTAGGATTTCAATGTGTGAATTTGGGGGGCTGGCACATGAACATTCAGACAATAGCACTACTACTTATAGAAGACTTTTGAGTCTTTTCAATCTGCCAAGTACTGAGCTACACAATCTAATTTTATCCTTGCCACAACCAAGTGGGTATTATGTCCATTTTTTACATGAGGAAGTAGAAACTCAGGCAGATTTGAATAGCTCCCAAAGGTTATATGGTCCTAGAGATAGGGCTTAACCAAAGCCATGTTTGTAACCAACATTCATAATGCCTCCCACAAATATTTGCCTTTAAGCAAATTATTACATTATATTTTCTTAAGTGTGCCTTAAAGGGTTTTTTGCCATTGTTCTTTTTTATTTTTTCATGCCATTGTACCTGGAATGCCCTTCCTTCTGTCAAGTGAGATGTCTTGTATTTTTCAAAGCCTATCATAAACCCTATTTCCTTTTTATTTTATTTTTCAATTTAATTATTTTATATTATGTCATTTTATTTTTTACAGTATTCTATTAGTTTTGGGTGTACAATATAGTGATTCAAGAATTACATACATCACCTGATGCTTATCACAAGTACACTCTGTAATCCCCATCACCTATTTCACCCATCCCCCCCCCCATCTCCCCTCTAGTAACCGTCAGTTTGTTCTCTGTAATTAAGAGTTTGTTTCTTGGTTTCCCCCACGCACACCCATTTTCCCTTTTCTCATTTGTTTTGTTTCTTAAATTCCACATATGAGTGTTTGTCTTTCTCTGACTGACTTATTTCACTTAGCATTATACTCTCTGGCTTCATCCATGTCATTGCAAATGGCAAGGTCTCATTCTTTTTCATGGTTGAATGATATTCCATTGTGTGTGTGTGTGCATATGTGTGTGTGTGTGTGTGTGTGTGTGTGTACCCCTTCTTTATCCATTCATCAGTGGATGGACACTTGGGCTGTTTCCATAATCTGACTATTGTAAATAATGCTGCTATAATGCATGTATCCCTTTCCACTTCCTTTTTAAAGTCTTATCTAACCACCCTATACTAAAGGCAGACATGAAATTCCTGGACACATACTTCAATTTGCTGATTAATTTTCGACTGCTCTATTGCAAATTTATTGTTGTCTCATGCTAGTATTGATACTTTTTGTTTGAATTTATTTATTTTTTTTGCATGCTCTTATGTTGTAGTATTTACCCAGGCTTTTTATCTTCAGTAGCTTGGCCTCCCTACAGTTTCTTACACATAGTAAATGATAAATAAATATTTGATTATTTTATTGTTTAAGAAATTCAGTCAGAGTGGTTGCCCAAACTGGTTGATCTTACTGTATTGATCAATTCAGTCATGGTCCTAAAGTCGGTTGTTTTATAAAAAACACCATGGCCTTGACATACTGTGACTTCATATGCAATTTAGACATTCATCCAAGAGAAAAGTTATATTGAGTAATAAAATTTGGGGCATAAAAGTTAATTCTAAAATTCATAGTTTTATGGTAATATCAGGTTTGTTAAAAGTCAATGAGAATAAAATCATATATAGAAAAAAGTTTTCAAAAAACTCTTTTGTGAAGAGGAAGTCAACAAATATTAAACCATTCTTGACGGGCAAAAGAGTAATTTTCTGTGTATTGTTCATAGTCTGAATTTAATATATAATGTACAGTAAATCCAAATTGCAAGAAGAAAGCTAATAACTTCTCCCACTTTACCCCCAACATATTCAGCTTTTAAATCTCTAGCCTACTCTCAATTCCTTAAAGATTCTGAGTCCAAACCATCACCCGGTGTAGAAAACTTCTAGAAACATCCTTGCCAAGTTGCGATCCTTTCATAGCACTATTCAACTTTTATTTGAAGACTTTCAGTTAACAGGACACTCAGCGCTTTTGAGTAAGTCCAGCCCAGTGTTAGGCATTTATAATTCCTAAATAGTTCTTTCTGACAATAATCCTTAATCTTCCTCTCTATAACATTGCCCCGTTTTACTTTATTCTGAACAATGATGTTTTAGGTTAGATTAGATAAAGTAAAACAAAAACAAAAACAAAAACAAAACCTTCTGGATTTTTCCCAGTGCCACTCCAAATTATTTGAAAATAATTGCTCTGTTTCTTCCTATTGCCCCCCCTCTTCTGTCTCCTCCCTTCAAGGCAAAAATCTCCAGTTCATTCAGCTAGTAGTCATTCGACTTCGTTTCCAGATGTCTCACCATCCAGGACTTTCTCCTCTGGATAGTCTCCTCCATCACAAGAATACAATAAGCCAGATGTGGCCTGAGGAGGGCAAAAAACCCTGAAACTATAACTTCTCATGCTTTAGAAATGGTATTTCTGTCATTGCAGCCTAAGTTTGCATTAGCTTTTAAAACAGTAGCGTTATACTCATGGCTTTTATTGAACTTGTGGTCTAAAGCCCCAGGCCTTTTATTTTTCCCTAGGAAATGCAGTCAAGTCATGTATTTCTCATCCTGTCCTTATGTAATTGATTTTTTTTAAAAAAAAAAATGATGTGTAAGGATTTTCTTTTATGCTTTTTTGCCTTTTATCATGTTGGTCCCCCAGAAGTGCATGATGGGACAACTGAGAGAAAACCACAAGATTCTTGGCTGCTCTAGATGCTGAGAATCTGGAAAGGCTCTAGTGAATTACAATAGGAGTTCCACTCAATAAACCCCAAACCCTATGGATATTAAAAACATAAAAACAAGCAAACCCAGAAGAAAGCCCCCAAAGCCTCTTGCTGCTGGGAGCTGCATTTTACCTTCAGTAATACCAAAATGAGAAGACAAGAAGGGAAAATACCTAAATCCTCAATAATTGAGACCTCCTACTAGGACACTGCTTTTTAGTCCAGGAAACTTCCTGCCTTCATGCAGTTATTAAGAGACCTAGAATATGGTGACATATTTAAAATATGGTGTTTCCGTGTCTCCTCTGCTCTGAGCCAATTAGTATACATTCAAAAGTTTCCCCTTTCCTCCATTAGGACATAAATTACCTTTTGCCTCCAAGCACTCTGGAACTTCAACCACTTACAACTACTTGTACTATCCAAAGCCTTGTCTCCTAGAAGCATTTCTCTCTCCACTGGAGAAAGGTAAAACAAAACAAAACAAAACAAAACAAAACAAAACAAAACAAAACAAAACGTCTTTCTCTTCCAAGTGTCCACATCATTGATGAAGTAGCCTTTCCACCAAAAATTATGTTAGTTTCCATATCCACAGCCCCTTATTTCTTCCCTATGTTTCCCTCTCTTCTCATGATTTTATGGCTTGCTTTGCTCATTATCGCATCCTTCTCTGGAGGCCTGTCTAGCATGGGAATGCCAGGAAGGTTTAGAAACTCTCCATCCAACTCTGATAATCAATTTTATCAGATGGTTGGGGTCTGAAGAGGGTACAATATGTAAGTTCCTTTACATTTAGGCAAGATAATCTTTGTGGTACAATTCTTGTTCTAAAGTTCCCCATGGGATGACACTGAGGCTAGAATTCTGTAAACACCTCTGCCCAGCTTCATCTCCTGCCTATCCAGATTTTTCTCACTGAGAGTGCTCCCACTTCAAATCATTTGCACACAATCTCCATCTCAGGCTATGCTTCTTGGTAAAACAAACTGAGCCTTTGGAATCATGGCACACTGGAAAAGCAGATTCAATTTAATTCAACAAATATTTACAGAAGAATATCTAAAAGGCTGAATGTCTTCATTAGACTAGAAGCTTTTTGAGGGCAGGGATGAGGTCTAATTGACCTTTTCTCCCCAGCAGCTAGCACTGTGCCATGCTTAACATATATAACATAATATATATTCTTTTATGGAGGCACTGTGATGAGTAAGATGTTGCCCCAGTAAAAATTAAGTTTATCATTTTAGTGGGAAACAAATATGCCCAAACCCATTATAAAACAAGTTTGAATGTAGAACATACATAAAAAGCCAAATGCAAAATGTTATGGGGCATTGAGGAGCAAAAGAGAAATGTTAGTTGAAAGTAAGGCACAGGGGCGCCTGGGTGGCGCAGTCGGTTAAGCGTCCGACTTCAGCCAGGTCACGATCTCGCGGTCCGTGAGTTCGAGCCCCGCGTCGGGCTCTGGGCTGATGGCTCAGAGCCTGGAGCCTGTTTCCGATTCTGTGTCTCCCTCTCTCTCTGCCCCTCCCCCATTCATGCTCTGTCTCTCTCTGTCTCAAAAACAAATAAACGTTGAAAAAAAAATTAAAAAAAAAAAAAAGAAAGTAAGGCACAGATTGGGGAAGATTCCATGAAGCTGAATGAAAGATGCAAATGATTTTAATGGGAGAAAAGAAAAGAATTATTGCCAGAAGCTATCCAGTAACTTCTAGACAGCATACCTTATGCTGAGTTCTTTATATGTATTATTTTATTTAACATTTACAAAATATTTCTAGTGTGGAAATTATTATTTGCTGTGTTTTACCAAGGAGATTTTGAGACATAAAATAATGTATAAATCCACCCAGCTAACAAGTAATGGAGCCTACATTTAAGCCCATTCCCTCAGGGAAGGATATTCCAAGTAGACGGAATGTAATAAACACAGGTAAAGAATCAGAAAAGTAGTCTACCAAAATGAGCTTGAGTACATACAATAGAATAAGAGCCTAGAAATTGAGATCAGATTATAGGAAACTTGGAATACAACATGAAGAAATTAGACTTTAGTCTACAAACCATGGGGGAACGTCAGAAGGAGATTTAATAGGAACATTGAGTGATAATACTTAAGAAAATAACCTCAGAAGGAGGAGAAAAGATGAACACAAGTGCTTTAATGGAATGTGGACACATCAACAAGTTTAAATTTATTCACGTTCCTTTCTGGCCCCTTTCTACCTGGTTTTTACTGGATCTGGTCCAGTAGTTCTTAAATTTATAAATAATTTTGTTAGGAGCCTTGATTTCCTACACTTTTGATATTATGACACTCTCTAATTTGACTGTATTATCTGGGCTACTTTCTCTTCTTCCTCTTCTAAAAATCCATATGGCATCTATTCATTTATTTTGGTAACCAGTATAAAACTCTCTTGAAAAATGGTAAGCAAGTAAGGCTTTGCATAACATTAAGCAAAATATTTTGCTGATTTTCTTCCCCTGTCTCTGTGGAAATCTCATTCTAGATAACCTAGAAATTGTACCTTGTTTCTGGTCTGACCTTTGCTAAACTCCTCCAAATAGGTCTGTAACTGCTTAGTTCTCTTTCCTCTTCTTCCTTCTTCCAGTCTTTCAATCCAGTGTTTTCTGACTCTTCCTGTTTTCCTCTTCATTTGTTATCTAGAACCTTGGAAAAGAATACTGAAATAAGAAGGTGAAGAAATCTCAAAAAGTTATAAATTTTATCTCTGTCTCTCTCTCTTTTGCTTGCTCTCATTTATTTTGCAATAAGTATTGTAGTATTTATAACCCACCTCTTCTTTCAATTGGAGAGATTGGCAATTGAAGAGATTGGCAATTGGAGAGATTTGCTTTTGCAGAAGGCACAGTTTCTATTGAGCCTCACATGGCAAGGATCAAAGACTGAATGAAATGATAAACTTTTGTTGTTCCTTATTAAGAGCCTATTGAAGCCTTATTAAGGTTTCACCGTAGACACAGTCACTTAGGACCACTGCATTCCTGAATTTCTTGTTTTAGAAATTAAATGTTGTTAATTTAAAAGGAACTAAAAGCATCCCAAGTAAGACTTGATGCCTGTCATAAATACCTCCAATGGAAGAATCAGCTTCCATTTTCCGTGTGTGGGCAGACTCACACTGCATCCCAGACAGTTGTCAGATTGTCAATGACTGTGATAAGACTTTCTGATTTCCCAGCTGAGAAGACTTGAAAGAAATTGTAATGGGACAGCCTCTTTCTGTGATGAGGAGGCCTACAGGGAAATTTTTATTAATTTTCTGCGTCTTGATTATTTAGCCAGCCACCTGATGTTCCTGTCATGTAGTAAATCCAGAAAATTACTATTTGCTCAAATTTCCACTGCTTCAATTTATGTGGAGGTGCAAGACAGTTGTTTCCTGAGTCTGGAGTATTTCTGATTACCAGGGACAGATTCTGTTTGATTTCAAGTCCACCGAGGCACATTTCTAACCTGCCTTTTTTTGTTTGTTTGCTTTTTCTTCATCGTTTCACTTAATGTATTGACCAAACTTTATGAGTTAGAAAAACAGATAAGGCCACAGTTAGCATTTATTTCTAATATAGAGAAATGGAGTCTGATGATCCAAACGGTGTGTGTGAGGCTACAGAAGAAAGTAGAGCCAGATCTTGGAAAACAATGCAAATAATCTTCTTGCCTGGGATTGGATTTGCTATTATTTGTTGCCTTGTGACCTTAAATCTTATAGTTAATTTTGCTGTATGGATTAGAAAGAGCTGTACAGACTCATTGTCTGTAAGTTTGTTGCTTTAGAGCTAATCAGCCTTAAACATAATTTTGTTTATTCAGGCAATTGTCCTTTGATTGGGTTAACCTTACTCTAATCCACATGCAGCCAGTTTTTAGCAAACAAAAATGAGCAGGACTCTCTAACTTTAGTATTTGTTTTTAATTTGTAATTTCCAGAGTACATCGTTGGTGTTTTTGTTTTATTATTTATTGGTTTTATTTTGTTAATGTTGTCGTGGCCACACAACCTGTGGTTACTGGTAGGGTTGCCCAAAAAAGTACAAAACATCCAGTTGAATTTAAATTTCAGATAACCATGCATAAATTTTAGTATAAGTATATCCCCCAAATGGCAGGGGAGATGCTAATACTAGAAAATTGTTCATGGTTTATCCAAAATCCAAATTTTAGTGTCCTGTATTTTTATTTGCTAAATATAGCAACGGTATTTACTGGGAGAATTATAATTTCATGTAATTTCATTTTTTTTCAATAAATCCATTTTATTTAGCTCTCATGTAAGTTTTTATACAAATTAATTACCAAGTTAGGGGAAAATCTTATTTTAAGCTGTATTCTAGTTTGTGATTCTGATAATATGGACAGTATAATTGAAGCTTCTTTAGAAACACATTACAATTATCTATTTACCTGTGTGTATCCTCCATTAATTTGTGACATCAAAAAGAGAGGGACCATACTTCATTCATTTTTGTATTACATAATGTTGGCATGTAGAAGGAGCTCAATGAACATTTCTTGAATAGACTGCATAATTACCAAATGGTAGGCTGGCACAGCAGCAAAAGTGTATGTGTGTGTGTGTGTGTGTGTGTGTGTGTGTGTGTGTGTGTGAGATTGAAGAGTGCCTAACATGTAATGAATGCTGACTTTGTACTAGCACTCTGCTAAGAGCACAGTGCCAAAAACTTAGTTGTTACCTCCTTCTTATAGAGAAGCCTTTCACTAGAGAGTGGTTCAAAACTAGTTGAAGTCTATATCCAAGAGTGCATAAATCAATTTATGCATCAGCTAGATACTGCATTCTCCCTCTAGAGACTCTAAAAAAGAGGGTAAGCTAGTAGAAATTCTTCATAGAGTCCATGTTGGTTTGCTTATGCTTATGTTACCAAATATTCATTTCTGAAGGTCAGTTTGTAATAGTGTTAGCCATATAGCTATTGTTGTAGCTATACATTCCATACATTCTTTTAGAATTCATCACTCCTCTGTTGAGAAGCTGAATGTCCTCTCTCCAAACCTATGTCTGCCTCAACCAATAGCATCTGACTTAAGTGACAATTTGTGATTTACCATGCAAATGCCATGAATTTCTATCTTACTTTCTTGGGACTCTTGCTCTTACAACCAGACATCATGCTGTTAGTAAGCCTAATCAGCCTGTGGAGAGGCCCACATGTAGATGAACTTATGTCCGTCACACTGCCCCATCTGAATTCCCAGCTGACAGCCAGTCCTAACTTGCCAGTCACGTGAAGGAGTCATCTTGAACCTGGATCTTCCAGCCTCCAGTTGAGCCTTCTCAGCTGATACCATGTGACATAGAAACGGGCCCCATCCAAATTGCAGATTCATGAACAAAACAGATAATTGTTGGTGCTTTAAGCCAGTAAATTCTGCAGTAGTTTGTTATGTAACAATAGATGACAAATAAAGATTTTGGCATCTGGAAGTATGGTGTTTGCTATAACAAAGACCGAAAATATTTGGCTTTGGCTTCAAGACCAAATAGCAGGCAGAAGCGCTAAGGACCTTCAACAGGTTATGAGTGAACCTACGAGCCTCGAGGAGAGAGTTAAGAGAAGCAGAAGTGGCCTAAAGGAGACTGATAGAAAGAAACTAAGGAGAATGTTATTGGAAGTTTAACAGAAGTTTAACACTACGTAACCTTTGTCACGTAGTGGCACAAATTCTGGCAATTTGATAGCCTGTAGTAACTTGGAAAATAGCAAAGAAACTCAATGATACAGCCGAAGATTTCCAAGAAGAATACAGAAAATGTCACCTGGCTTCATCTCACTGCTGGTGATAAAATGTAAGGAAAGAGAAATTAGCTAAAGACTAAACCATTGGACATAAACTCAGGACTTGGTGTGTTTGAAGAAAAACTGTTTTGTTTTTTTTTTTTTAAATTTTTTTTTTCAACGTTTATTTTATTTTTGGGACAGAGAGAGACAGAGCATGAACGGGGGAGGGGCAGAGAGAGAGGGAGACACAGAATCGGAAACAGGCTCCAGGCTCCAGGCTCCGAGCCATCAGCCCAGAGCCTGACGCGGGGCTCGAACTCACGGAGTGCGAGATCGTGACCTGGCTGAAGTTGGACGCTTAACCGACTGCGCCACCCAGGCACCCCGAAAAACTGTTTTCTTATGTAACCTCCTTAGTCAATGAGTTCCAAGTTCTAGTCAACAAGTTCTAAATTAAGGAGGACTTCAGGCCCAAGTTTCAATCAAGGGTAGGACTATAAAATCCTTTGATAAGACCTCAGAAGTGTATAAATATTGCACCTTATAGACACTTTCAGGTAGAAAACAGACTCCTTAAGGACCTTAAGTGTATAATTGACAAATTCTGTCCTTTTACCAACAAGGTAAAATTTAAGATTTCTAAGAATCTTAAATATCCTGTCCCACAAGTCTCCCAGGGAGCACTAGGTAGAGAAGGAACTAACTCCAAAAGATTTATGGATTTATAGATAGGACTTAACTCATATGGGTTTTATGAATTGACACATAGGAAACCCACAATATTTTTTAAAGACTTATATTGGCTTGGTCTGAAAAACACAGAGGCAGTATAGAATGAAAAGAAGCCTTTGTCTTTGAAATTTCTATGTTTAGTAAATAGGCAGAATGCTAACACAAGCAAGTTTTTATAGAAAAGAAAATATGACTCATAAGGTAGAATCAAGAACCCAGAAGGTGTAGCCAGAAGGTATGAAGAATAACTCCCAAAGAGTTGAACTGAGTTCCAATCAAGGAACTGGCAACACATAATTGGTCGGATATCAGAATTGCAAAGGACCCATATATGCAGTATGAAGATCCTATCATAGTATGTTGGGTATGAAAAGGGCAGATAAACTGTCTCTTTAATTTGCAGCTTTGGGGGTGAGAAGAATGGTAATTAAAAAGCTCTGCCTGAGGATGTTGTGCCTGAGGAGCTTGATCCACACTTGGATCTGGTTTAGCTCATGAGATATTGGGCCTCTAGCCTAAGCCTAATGCCCTAAGATGAGACTGGGGGTTTCTTTGGGAAAGAGAGGTGAGTGTGGGAAAATTATAAATTGTGGCCAAGTGGGAGACTGTGGCATACTGCATTTTCCAGAGATAACTACAACATCTGTTGTATCATGTGCTATTTTAGAGCCTTTTCATTCCATCATTAAAAGTGGACCCCATGGCCCCTTCCCTTGAACTTAGGCTTTTGCAACTAACATGACCAGTGAAGTACAAAGAAACTGGCACTATGCAACATTCAAGGATAAGTCACAGAGATACCATTTTTTGTGGGATGCTTATTCATGGACATAACCACAATGCTGTGCAGGGGTCTGTGTGGTTCATGGATGAAAGTAGGTTTTCTGGTACCAAGTCATGCCTTTCCAGCTAATGCTGTTTGGAGCAAAAACAAGTTAATTTCACTGAACCCTGCCCAAATTGCAGATTCATGAACAAAACAAAATATATATTTTATTTTTTGCTTTAAGTTGCTAAATTTTGAGTTGGTTTTTTATGCAGCAATAGAAAAATAATATACCAGATTATAAGTTTTATGAACTCTGAGGTGTTTCCGGTGTCTTTTTAGTAACACATTTATCAGACATCTCTTAGAGATCTGCTTACATTTGGGAAAATGTTATGTATTCATATTTTAAATTCCTTTAATTTTTTGTAAAGTATCACATGCAAAATTTTTTAAAAGTCACATAGTGCCAAAAGGCTTTTAATACAAACTAACATTTACTGCCTCCCTCTCTCTTGCTCATCTCATTTAACTTCTCAGTTCAGTGTCTTTTAATGTTCAAATTGGGCACTTAAAAACTAATTGGTTAGCACTGTGGGCTTAAAGGACAGTCAGGTAGCCCACAACTTTTTAATTGTGTATTTTTCTCTGGGCTAGTTGGTTTAGTCAGTAGGGGATCCTACAGCCTTGTCTGAAGGGCATGTTGCTCTCCTGGAGCTGGAGTCTGTCATTGAGTACTTTCACTTTATTCTTTTGTTTTCAGTATTGAATTTAAATGGCAACCTTGTTTCTGGGTTCAAGAGGCCAGAGCTTCTCTTGTTCAATTACTATTGAGCCGAGGTTTCCAAACATTAGCATATATCAAAATCACCTGGAAGTCTTGCTAAACCACAGATAACTGGCCCTCACCTCCAGAGCTTCTGATTCAGTAGGTCTGCAGTGAGGCTGGAGAATGTTTACTCCTTGTAGTTCCCAGATCTGAGGCCTGGAGGCCACAGTTTGAGAAGCACTGCTCTAGAGCATAATCCTGTGGTTTTGCATGGAGGTGAGTGAGACATCTCTAAGTGCACAGCATCGTGGTCTAACTTCTAAGGCTTTTAGACAGTCCTGTTTCACCATCTCAGACTTGACGCTTGAACTCAACCGTGGTCTCTAATTCCTTAGACTTCCTAGGATTCTTTAGGGAAAAATAAGCAAACTTCTACTTTGACTTAGCCTCCTCTCCCTCTCTGTAGCCTCCTGCAGGATTATTGGAATGATTGACTTGCCCTCCATTAGATCATTTATCATTTCTCTTCTCTCTCCCACCTACATTTTGTATCTTTACATTCTTAAGATAGGGTAACTAATGGCTTTATTTTCATTGATGGCAAAGTCTGCGCATCTTGTCTTTTCCTATTTGTTATTTTGGGGTGTTATTTTGAAGGGAATAAGCAAAAGAAAATTCTTACATTATTTTGGTGGAGTGTTATTTTGAGTACAATAACAAGAAGAAGCATTCATATTCCCATCATTTTGGAACAGATGAGTACATCCATGATATTTTGATTCTTGCTAGTTTTAGTCCTGGAGGGCATTTTTGTGAGAACCATGTATTATCTGGAGTAGCATCATTTGCAAACTGGAAATCCATGGTATATAGTAACTTTTGGTTAATCAAGATAGTCAGTTGACCTGAACAAAATAATTACAGTTGCCTGAGAACTAGTTTGTATTTAAGAAGCCCTTAGACTTTGCACTGAAAATTATAGCTAAAATAGTGATTTTGCCCTTCTGTTTTTCTCACATCAATTTTTATCTTATTTTGCCAGAATATTTATTTGGTTAATTGTCATTAATTCCAAATTTCAAAATGTGAAATGCTGTCTCAAATATCTGGAGCTGTGCTATCTAATGTGGTTGCCACTAACAATATATGACTTTAAATTTCAATTAAGTAAAATTTAAATGTAGTTCTTCAGTCATATTAGCTTCATTTTTGTTAATCACACATAGCTAGTGGCTACTGTAATAGCTCAGATATGGAACATTTCCATCATTACAGAAAGTTCTGTTGGACAGCACAAGTGCAAAGTCTCCTTTCTTTACAGAAGGAGAAAAAAAAAGGAAAGAGAAGAATGACTTTGATTTTGAATGAAAACACTCTTTTGTCAGTCTTATACATTTTACTTGGGAGCTTTTGTTTGAAAATATCAGTGTCTTCAATATGTCCAAAATGGTCAAACACCACATTTTTGGCTTGATAGTGGTAATGTGGAAGATGGAAATGATTTACTCCAAAGTGCTGGGTGGATTTGTGTTAAATCATTCACATGTTGTTAAGGTGGAGATATACTCCTGGGACAGGAGGCTCACCTCCCGCCCCAGCCCACCCCACCCATTTCCCTACCTGGTTAGCGTCAGGAGGAGATGTGTTGAAAGGCTGAGCCACCGCAGGTACGCCTTGTCAGCTGGGACTCCAGCTCAGTTTCTCAGATCAACGCAGTGTGTGGCTTGTATGCAAAGAGCTGACTTTCAGCTGGGAAGTGTGTGCATCAAGACTAAATGGCTGGTTCCAAGGCAGAGCAACACATTCATGGATTCTGGCTTGTATATGTGTATATGTGTTGACCTTTGGATCTGGTTTAATTGTTTATTGGTCAAATAAACATTACAGGCTATTTATTTGGTCCCAACGGGGAGCTATTATCTCAGGCAAAGGATGATAAACATGTTTATATTTCTATGGCTAATTTTTAAAACGTTTTTTTAAAAAGTATACTTAGTCCTGCCAATGAAATTGAAGCATTTTTAAGAATTATTTGCTCAATGAAAAATATATACATAAAAACAAAACTGACTTCTTGAAGTATCACACAAAAAATATTCTTTGGAAATCAATAGAGGAAACCAGAGGGAGAAAGATAATAGAAGTGTTGATTTAGGTGTCAGATACATAATTAACTATATTAATTATTTTATTAATTATATTAATGAAATTTAGTTGTCAGATATTTCAACTTTCTCTTTCCAGGCACCTGGAGAAATTATCTTAGAACATTTTTTTAAAATAGCTGCAGCTTTTTTTTTTTTTGTGGTAACTATAGAAAATAGCTCAGATACCCAAATTATATTCCTTACCATTGAGTTGGTTGGAAAACTGGTGATATTTATCTGGATTTGTGAATGTAACCTGAGACAAAGTTAGGTGTTAACTATGATGTGTGAATGGATAGAAAAGCTTTCCTGCTAAATATCTCTAAGACAGTGTGTCTTCTCCCTCCCTCCCACTCCTCCCATTTGCTTGTGGACACTCTTCGGTGAGTGGGATGATCAGACTGCTTAGATTTAGGGTAAAAACAAACAAGCTGGTAAGACCCATTCAAAATTAATTGGAAGTTATAATTATAGATGCAGGTAAGCAACAAATCTACAAGATATATATCATGGCAGAATTACCTCTATATCTAGTAAGGATATATTATATCTTTTGTTTGTAGAGCCCTGTAGTAATAGACAAATAACAACAAAAGAAGTATAATAATGATCATTATTAAATACCTGATATGTACTAGACACAGTGTCAGATATTATATATATAATGTATTGCCCTTACAACTTATTCCTATTTTATAGGAAAGAAAATTGAAATTTGTTTTTAACCCTTTTCCCAATATCAGCTAGAAAGTAATGGTATCCAGGACTCAAGTATGTCTGATTCTAGGACATTTTTTTAAATCATTGTGCCAGGCATTCACTAGTGGAATAGAATTTAGGGGTGTCAGGATTATGGGTCCTGAAATACTGTGTGGGTTAGAAGTTAAACAGGTTTAAACAATATTAGTTTTTTAAATTTTCAAGAAAAACAAATTTTCTAGGAAATACAGTGAATCTCTGATATATTCCAAGCATCTACTGTGAGTGTTCAGTGAGTTCCTATTGAATTAATAAATTAAATGTTTAGGGTCATTGTATAACTGTTGTAACGTGGGGTATACTGGGAGGTCTTTAGGCTGATGTATGAATATTTTTACTTGCACGAGACACATAGCCTAGTGCACATAATTACTGTATAAATCAGAATTGTGTATTTTATACATATGTATATATAAAGTTATCGTCACTCATTATATTAGCTGTAAATTGGTGATTTTTAGAAACTTTCTGGAAGGCAATGTGTATTGCATTGAAAGACAATTGTACCTCTAATTAGTAAAGACTACTAAATTTAGGGATTGATATTGTTGAATTAAAGCAAATCCATTGATATAAGGCTATAGTAGCTATTTCAAATATCCTTATTGCTTCAGGATGGTCTTTGGTTAAACTGTACATGTTAGAAGCTTCGGGGATCAAGATTATGTATCTCCATGATTAAAAATTCTGAAACCACTGAAGTATTTTAACTGTTAGTTTGGGTACTAAATTAATTTCCTTTTGCTGTTTTAACCATTTACCACCAATTTAGTGGTTTAAAACAACATAAATTTATTATTTCACAGTACTGGGTATCAGAAGTCTAAAATGGATCTCACTGGGATAAATCAGGGTATGGCAAGGTTGTGTTGATTTCTGGAGGCTCTAGGGAAAATCCATTTTCTTGCCTTTTCCAGTTTCTGGAGGTGCCCACATTACATTCCTTGCCCTGGAGCCCCTTTCATCTTCAAAGCTAATAATGACCAGTGGATTTTTTTTCACATTGTTTCACCTTGACACTGACTCTTCTATCTCCCCCTTCCACCTTTAAAGACCCTTATTACTATATTGAGCCTACTTGGATAATCCAGGATAATTTCACCACTTTAAGGTTAGCTGATTTGTGAACTTAATTTCATCTTCTACCTTAATTTCCCTCTACCATGTAACTTACCATAGCCACATGTTCTAGGAATTGGGGTATGGGCATCTATGGAGGGCCAGTATTCTGCCTACCACAGGGAGAAGCAAGAACATGGAGGTATTAAGTAACAGACTTGCATGTAGCTCTCAACTCTGTATCAGCTATTTGATCTTGGGCAAGTTACTTAACTTCCTTGAGTTGCCTGGATGGCAAAATTGAGTTAATAACTGCTACTACCCAGGGTTGTATTGAAGATGCTGTAAGTGTCAGAGAATTCAGGAGTCTTTAACCTGTGAAAGAGAATTCTCTTGTTTGTCATCCTATTAAATATGAAAAAAAAAACTTCTCAAAGCATATTGTAGGTTATAACATTTTTAGATATCCTTTATTCTTTTCAAGGGAAAAGGGTGACATTCATCCATTTAACACCTTCTTTATAGCACATTACCCAGTCCTGTCTAAAAAGTGATCACTGATTAAAGGCTTCTTATCTGTCTTTTTTGTTCATCAGTTCACCATAAAGATACCACATTATGGCACAGTTCTTAAAGAAACAAGATTAATGAACTTGTAACAGTTAGAGAAAAATTGATGGATAAATTGTGCTGACCAGGAATACAATTAAAGTTCAAGAAAGAGATAGATCTGTAAAGAATGATCTAATTGCTGGAAACCTTAATGCAACTTACAGAGCATCGAAATAGATTTTCAGATAAAAGGAACAAAATTAGCAAAAAATAAAAAAATAATGGATGAGACACAGACGATGTATGTGGGGGAAATGAAGAGAGCTATCTAAAAGAATAGAATCCATGACTGTTAAAGTCCTAGTGCTGTGTAACTTGGAATATGGAAATGTGTCATATAGGGATTTGAAAGCCGAACAAAAAGGGTTAGAAGAAAAAGAAGGACACTTCTTTGATTAGGAAGTGATTGAGATGAGCTTGTAGAAAGTAAGACAAACATGGAGTTGAGTAATAATCTCCCCTCCCCACCCAAATATAAATAACAATTGATATTGACCAACACATGAGTTATCAGAACTAAGTTTCTCTCTCTCTCTCTCTCTCTCTCTCTCTCTCTCTCTCTCTCTCTCTCAAGCATTTCTGCTTATAACAAAAACTTTCAGGGAAAGAAAATATGACCCACTGATAGACTAAGAGGTGTTCTGAGAGATACTAATTTTTATATAAGTAATTATGAAAGAGTGTAAAGAGAAGAAAAGGGAAATATTTATTAAACAAAAGAAAGCAAAATTATGTATTTGAGAGAAGTTTGTTGTTTGTAATCTCATGTGGTCTATATTTGTTAGTTTTATTTATTTATTTTTATTTGAGAGGGAGAGAGAGAAGAGAATGAGAGAGAGGGAAGGGCAGAGGCAGAGGGGGAGAGAGAGAGAGAGAGAGAGAGAGAGAGAGAGAGAGAGAGAGAGAGAGAATCCCAAGGATTCTCCAGGCTTAGCATGGAGCCCGATGCAGGGCTTGACTCCACAATCTTGGGATTATGACCTGAATCGAAATCAAGAGTTAGACACTCAACAACTGAGCCACCCAGGTGCCTCTATATTTGTAAGTTTTAATTTAATGATAATTCTGAAAAGAGTATGTGTTTTTAGAATTTTGGTGACCTTTGTAAAAATAATAGTCTTCAAAAAACTCCAAATTTCTTCATCTTTAATATTGGACTCGTACTCTGTACCTAACAGGAGTTTTGTGAGGATTAATATAGATAACTCACTTTCATCAGTGACCGTAGTTTCTAAACAAATCTGGGCAGCAAAAAGGAACTCACTGGAAGGATATGGAGCAGGAGGGTGAATGAAGGCAAATCCAGAGATGTAGGGAGAAAGAACCAAAGCACATGTATTCAAGTTGCTACCATTGGGATATCTCATTTCTACATGATTTGTGTCCTTGAATTATTTTGTTCAGGATCTAAGTTCCCAGGGGAAACAAAATGTCTGATGAGCTCAACGTCAGTCAAAATGGCACTGGACAAAATTAAACAGGCAGGGAAGGCTTTATTTAAGGCTATTGCAATAGGGGAGAGAGGCCATAGTTCAACCTGAAGTCAACTCTGTTGAAACAAAGGGGAATAAGGTTTTTAAGAGGTGAGGTGAGGAGTAGATGGTGGGCCATTTGTATTTACTAATTGGTTTTACCCAAAAGAAAACTTTCTTGTATCTTTATAACAGGAGTTAATTTATTACTTGGAAGAAGTCTCCCCCCAGATTTAGTCTCTTACCCTACCACAAAGACTGAGACATGGGGGTACAATCTTCCTTGATGAGTACATGTCAAAGGGATGGCTCCCAGATCCTTGAGAAAGAGTCTAGGGTTGTAAACTGGCAAGAAGCTTTAAAAAGATTTCCATCTCACAGCATCAGGGAAAGAAGTCATAATTACAAGCTTAATAAGGAAAATTCTCTAAAAAAAGGGAAACATTAAGTTCATTTTGGTCACAAATATAGGCCATGAACCTATCTTGGTTGTAGTGATGAGAAGAAATGTGTGGCAAGACATCTTGATTTATATTCCCATCAAAACCACATGTTATGGGGAAAAGAGATATTTTCACAGAAAAAGTGAGCTAGAACCACAAAAATAAATAAATAAAATAATGGGAAAGGAATGGTGGGCAGGACATTACAGCTAACTGAAATCTGCCTAGCACCATGTAACGCTTGAGTGATTTAAAACTTATTTAGAAGAAATAAATCCACTCAAAATAATTAGCAAACGATTCGAAGGCAAAACAGAAGTAAGGGGAAATCCCATAAAATTGTGTTACCCTATGAACAGTCCTCAGCATAGCATAGCATAGCATTCAGAAGAAATAAAATCCTACTACTGCAGACAATCTTAAATCTTGGCTGTGGCCCTTTAAATTTGCCAAGGAGAGGATTATATTGCGTGATGCACACCAATAGATCTTTTTTTTTTTAATTTTTTTTCAACATTTTTAATTTATTTTTGGGACAGAGAGAGACAGAGCATGAACAGGGGAGGGGCAGAGAGAGAGGGAGACACAGAATCAGAAACAGGGCTCCAGGCTCTGAGCCATCAGCCCAGAGCCTGACGCGGGGCTCGAACTCACGGGCCGCGAGATCGTGACCTGGCCGAAGTCGGACGCTTAACCGACTGCGCCACCCAGGCGCCCCTCACACCAATAGATCTTTTTTTTTTTTTTTTTTTTTTTTTTTTCAGGTTTTCTTTTTTTTTTTTTTTTTTTTTTTTTCTGAAATTTATTGACAAATTGGTTTCCATACAACACCCAGTGCTCATCCCAAAAGGTGCCCTCCTCAATACCCATCACCCACCCTCTCCTCCCTCCCACCCCCCATCAACCCTCAGTTTGTTCTCAGTTTTTAACAGTCTCTTATGCTTTGGCTCTCTCCCATTCTAACCTCTTTTTTTTTTTTTTTCCTTCCCCTCCCCCATGGGTTCCTGTTAAGTTTCTCAGGATCCACATAAGAGTGAGACCATATGGTATCTGTCTTTCTCTGTATGGCTTATTTCACTTAGCATCACACTCTCCAGTTCCATCCACGTTGCTACAAAAGGCCATATTTCATTTTTTCTCATTGCCACGTAATATTCCATTGTGTATATAAACCACAATTTCTTTATCCATTCATCAGTTGATGGACATTTAGGCTCTTTCCATAATTTGGCTATTGTTGAGAGTGCTGCTATGAACATTGGGGTACAAGTGGCCCTATGCATCAGTGCTCCTGTATCCCTTGGATAAATTCCTAGCAGTGCTATTGCTGGGTCATAGGGTAGGTCTATTTTTAATTTTCTGAGGAACCTCCACACTGCTTTCCAGAGCGGCTGCGCCAATTTGCATTCCCACCAACAGTGCAAGAGGGTTCCCGTTTCTCCACATCCTCTCCAGCATCTATAGTCTCCGGATTTGTTCATTTTGGCCACTCTGACTGGCGTGAGGTGATACCTGAGTGTGGTTTTGATTTGTATTTCCCTGATAAGGAGCGACGCTGAACATCTTTTCATGTGCCTGTTGGCCATCCGGATGTCTTCTTTAGAGAAGTGTCTATTCATGTTTTCTGCCCATTTCTTCACTGGGTTATTTGTTTTTCGGGTGTGGAGTTTGGTGAGCTCTTTATAGATTTTGGATATTAGCCCTTTGTCCGATATGTCATTTGCGAATATCTTTTCCCATTCCGTTGGTTGCCTTTTAGTTTTGTTGGTTGTTTCCTTTGCTGTGCAGAAGCTTTTTATCTTCATAAGGTCCCAGTAATTCACTTTTGCTTTTAATTCCCTTGCCTTTGGGGATGTGTCGAGTAAGAGATTGCTACGGCTGAGGTCAGAGAGGTCTTTTCCTGCTTTCTCCTCTAAGGTTTTGATGGTTTCCTGTCTCACATTTAGGTCCTTTATCCATTTTGAGTTTATTTTTGTGAATGGTGTGAGAAAGTGGTCTAGTTTCAACCTTCTGCATGTTGCTGTCCAGTTCTCCCAGCACCATTTGTTAAAGAGGCTGTCTTTTTTCCATTGGATGTTCTTTCCTGCTTTGTCAAAGATGAGTTGGCCATACGTTTGTGGGTCTAGTTCTGGGGTTTCTATTCTATTCCATTGGTCTATGTGTCTGTTTTGGTGCCAATACCATGCTGTCTTGATGATGACAGCTTTGTAGTAGAGGCTAAAGTCTGGGATTGTGATGCCTCCTGCTTTGGTCTTCTTCTTCAAAATTCCTTTGGCTATTCGGGGCCTTTTGTGGTTCCATATGAATTTTAGGATTGCTTGTTCTAGTTTCGAGAAGAATGCTGGTGCAATTTTGATTGGAATTGCATTGAATGTGTAGATAGCTTTGGGTAGTATTGACATTTTGACAATATTTATTTTTCCAATCCATGAGCAGGGAATGTCTTTCCATTTCTTTAAATCTTCTTCAATTTCCTTCAGAAGCTTTCTATAGTTTTCAGCATACAGATCCTTTACATCTTTGGTTAGATTTATTCCTAGGTATTTTATGCTTCTTGGTGCAATTGTGAATGGGATCCGTTTCTTTATTTGTCTTTCTGTTGCTTCATTGTTAGTGTATAAGAATGCAACTGATTTCTGTACATTGATTTTGTAGCCTGCAACTTTGCTGAATTCCTGTATCAGTTCTAGCAGACTTTTGGTGGAGTCTATCGGATTTTCCATGTATAATATCATGTCATCTGCAAAAAGCGAAAGCTTGACTTCATCTTTGCCAATTTTGATGCCTTTGATTTCCTTTTGTTGTCTGATTGCTGATGCTAGAACTTCCAGCACTATGTTAAACAGCAGTGGTGAGAGTGGGCATCCTTGTCGTGTTCCTGATCTCAGGGAAAAAGCTTTCAGTTTTTCCCCGTTGAGGATGATGTTAGCTGTGGACCAATAGATCTTAAAAAGACTTTTGTATTCATCAGTCTCCCTCAGGGTGGTTCCTTCTCTGTCCCCAAAGTTTCCCCAAACTGCTCTTGTTAATATTTGCCCCCTATCCCACTCTCCCTCTCATTTCCAGATCTGTTTCTCTCCAGAGTTCTTTTTGCTTCTCCTCATGAAGATATTTCAGGCCTTCCTGCCTTCTCCAGTCTGTTTGGTCATCGTTTATTCTAATGAACAAGCAAGGCTGCCTCTTTCAGAGCAGGCACATTCGGCTGTGGATACTTGTCCCTTTTATGGTTCCATCTCACAAATCTGAGAGACTGTCATACAGATAGTAAAAATATTTGTTGAGGAAAGTCAATGTGAGGAGTTATATCTTGTTCATTATATCTTCTCAGTACCTACTTAACACAGCGTCCAGCTCAGAGTTACTATTTATTAGTTTTACTTTTTTGAGCTGTTGAGAAATAGAATTTCAAGGTTTTAAGGAATCTAATTCTTCAGCAGGAACAGACAGGAAGTATCCTACAAATGTGTTTGGCAGCTGTCAGTGCTCAAGTGTCACGGAAAGCTGTCCAGAATAGTGATGGAGAATGAAAGCAATTACTGGGGTACGTTTAGTAGTACCCTTACTCTCTAGTCTCCCAGCTGGGATGGGATACTCAAGGATCTGGCAGGAGAAGAGAAGAAAGAAGAATGAAAGTGGAAGAAAGGAGGTTTGAACATGGCCACCATTGGCACCATCATCATCCCAGATGTTCCTCATGTCTCAGGTACCAGACCAGGTCATTGGATTCCAGACTGTCTGGGTAAATCCCAGATGTGTGGTAGCATGTGCTAATGTGCCCTCTCTATACCTTTATGTACCCATAAAAACTGGTAGAATAACAATACCATCTTGTTTCAAAAGAGTATTGAGTGGTTTAGCTAACTAAGTTTAAATGGCAATCTAATTACAGTGTTTCTTTATAGTAAAACTCTCTTAACATGTTTTTCAAGAGACCAGATACTAAAACCCTTTCCACAGGTTCAAAGAAAACCCCTATATTGGGAAATGGAGAAACACAAAGAGTGAACATAAAATGTTAAAGGTTTGCAAAGAGAAATTTCCTAACAACTCCTTAAGATCTTTGTGTGCTACATAAATATAGAAGATTGTCTTCAAAGTACATATATACAATATAAAACTCTGATAACTAAGAGCTGAGTGGCAGGATGCTGTCTTTCTGGAGCACTACAAATACCCCTCGGAGGATAAGAACTGCAAGATCAATGTGGAACACATTACCGTGGCAGCAATGTAAAAGAACCATGGCTGGGAGCCACTGTTTCACTTTTCCAGTAGTTGTTAGAAGCTTTTGTGTGTTGCCGTCCCTGCATCAAAAGCCTGAAATCTATGAGCTCTAATGATAGATTTACACTGGGATTCAAGGGACAGCCAAAATGCAACAATGTTCTCAGGTTGCTAATCACAGATGTTAATTTAATACAATGAGAGCCAAGATCAAGATTTTAAGTGTTTAAGGCCCCTAGCTAGAGCCCATAGGACTAGTTAACACAGTTCCAATTTTGTTCACATTCAGGCTCAGGAAACTGTGTCTCATCCATTTGGAAACATCACCTTGGAAACATTAAATAAAGAGCAGGAAACCATATACCAGCTGAAGAAAAGAACCAGTTCTTAGGCAAGGTCTATGTAAAGGTGTCATCTGACTTAGTGAGATCCACAAACTCACTGGAGAAGGGGCTCAGATAATCTGCAGGCTAATGTTAAGATGAGAGACAAAGGGACTCAGTTTCCAGCCTATGCTATGAGTCAGTATGATTCCACTTTTGCATAAATTAATCACAGAACTATAATATAATTTCCTGCTAGGGTTCCAAATTTAGAACCCGATTCTGCCTTCTAGTCTGTACTACAGATCTTTCTAATGCAAGTCAAGTATTGAAAGGAGCTGACAGCACTAACCTCAGCCCAAAATGTTTGATCTGCTTCTTGTCTCTCATCTTAAAAGCATTGCTCTCCGATTTTCTCTCTCTTGCCTGCTTAGTGGTAGATCTCCCAAAAGACATGTAGTTTGGGTGGCTTTGGCAAAATGCTTTTATGCTTTCCATCTTACACGATAGCTTGAAATTTTTAGATCTGGTTTCAGTTTAAAGGGCACGAATTACAAAAAAAAAAGCCAGAAGGAATTATTTTGATTCTCTCAGACTTCATCATACATATCAACAGACATCTAAGGAAGAAGAGTCCACTTTCTTGATCATTTTTCTAAATAAATATTTTAAATGTAAAAATCTGTCTTACAAAACGAACTTGAAAATTGCTAGCTATGTCTGAAGGGGCTGAACCTAAATCTTAGACATTTTTTTTTTAATAATGCTTCATTATTTCTTTAGGACAAGATCAAGGCCTCATGATCTCAAATGTGTCTCAAGATGTTCTCCACATCTCCACTACTGCAATTCTTCTTTAGGATTTTATTATTATTGTTTGCTGGGGCTATGACAATAGCTTCCTTATGAATTCTCTAGAATCTGACAGCACTATCTTCCATGCTACCAGTAGAGTGCTTTTTTTTTTTTTTTTTTTTTTTTTTTTTTAATGCAAGAATCTAATCATGTCCTGTCCTGTTGCAAACCTTCTGGCAAATCTCTATCCTTCCCAGAATGCATTCTGAGTACTTGGGGTGGCACGCATAATTTTGGGGTGCTTTCCTTGCCCATTTTCTTACCTCTCCCACTGCCTACAAATATAGCTCCTGTCATCGGCTTTGCCTCCAAGCTATTGCCTCTTGTGCCTGAAACACCTCTGATGGAGGTAGAATTCCATTTTGCCAGATCTCAGCTAACTTGCAGATCCCTCAGGATCTATCTCAGTAAATCACCTGTTCACATTCAGTGAAAAAAATGGTAAAGGTTAGTGGATGAATATTTAGATCAGTTATAATTAATATGAACAACCTGTTTTTTGTATTGAGCTGTACTTTAATTCTTCCTTTACACTAAGCATCTGGTCAACACTTAATTTTTGCATCATTTTGGACAGATAAATGGGGTGAAATGGCACAAAACTGTGACAAATTGCAGACACTGAGATAAAGGCCAAAATAATAACAAAAAATAAAAGGAAGAAGGACAACTCTAATACCCTAAGAATTCTCAGAGAAATGAGGGTGACCTTGGGATTTTTTTATAGTACATGGGATGAAAATACAAGCCTTGCTAGCTGAAAGGTAGAGTAACCCCTAAAGTGGTAGGCTTGTGGATACATCATGGCAGACATTTGACTTACATACCGATCTATCAACTCATTGGCCACCTTTCATTTAGCTGTGATTATCTTTATTTGACATTTGCAGAGAGGAGGCTTATGGAAACTTTACCTTTTCTCCTGCTAGTTAGTAGTAGTTATTGAAAAGAGCAGCTCTTCATGTTGAGGCCATTGTTTTTGGAAATGTCAAAATTCTTTGTGTTGACTCCATGAAGTCTTTCTATTTAAACCCAGAGGCCATGTATTCTCTCCCTGTCCTAGATATGACCCCCTCATGTTCCCAATTTCCCCATATTAGGGGAATGTCTGATTCTGAAATTTTCTTCTTAGCCAGAATGAGACCAATCTAAAAAATTTCTTATATGATTTTCTTCTGAGAGAAATGATGTAAAATAATGTTTATTTTTGCTGTTTTGTTTTTTGATTGATTTTTAATACTGTAAATAGACACCCCTAGACACCACTGTTAGGGTTAGTTGGTATAAGGTTTTTGGAAGAATATTATAGTATGCTAAAGCATTTCCATTCTGTTGAGTTTATCTTAATTAGAAATTAGGAATTTCCACAACAGTTATCTAATAAGTTTGTTCTTTGCATGTTGATTTCAATAGTGAGCACTGTAAATAACCTAAATATTAAAATAGGAGATTAGTGCAATCAATTTTGACACATCTATACAGTGGCAAAATTTGTAACTATTTTTAAGTGATGTTCATTCAATGGCAGAAAAATTCTGAAATGACATATGGTAATAAAGAATATGAAATTCTTTATTGCTTGTTGACGATGTTCATGTCCTTGTTATTTACTTATGTGGATGTGTATTTTTTTATTTTTTCAAAAGGAATCTGTTAGTTACCTGAAAATATCTAAAATTTGCCTGAGCCATCTAGAAGAAAAAGATTCATGGTGAGGCTGGGCGGTAGGAGCACAGGCAGTTAAAAGCAGACCTCGGATTGGGAAGGGCTGATTTTGTTTCCCTGTTGGCTTTTTCATCTACATTCATATTCACAAGACATGACACCATTAGGCCAGATTTATACATCATAACATGAAGTGGAAAATAAGCAAATAACTAATTAATCTGTTCTATAAAGACCAAGAAGAGAGGAAGTGGTTTACCCAAAGCCTCTTCAGTACTGATAAGAGTTTTCATGAGTAGGGTGCTAATCTATAATGCTGTCTTTGCTCAGCTTTATGTTCTTTATATAACAAGAGTTTATTTTTTTATAGTCACCAAATTGAAGATTTGCAATCATCTGCTTATACATGGCTTGTGGAAATTTTGCTCTGTCACAGTTTATTAAAAATGCATACTAAATATCTTGCCCAAATGTTGCATCAGTATAAGAAGACTAATAATAATACTTAAGATCTAAGGATTTTATGAAGTTTGGAGAATTAAAGTTGAGTTTAAAGCATTTGTAAGCATTGCACTATATGAACGTGATATTTTGCAAACTAAACATTTGACCATCATATGCAAAGTTACTGTCTACTCTCACATGAAATGCCAAGACTTCAAAAACAAGAATTCCACTAAAAGAATAGATGACACACATCCTGTTGTATCATTGGATAAACCTGACTGATAATATGGAATAGCTCATGGTGGTAAAGACTATAAAGGATGCATGGCTGAAGCTACTATTGGAATTTTTCTAGCAACTATTAGAAACTTCTGTGTACGAGAAATCACTCCATTTAAAAAAAAAATCTTGAAGTTTGAATCTTAATGATAGCTTCTGTCAAAGAGATTTAAAATTGGAACACTCTTTTAAAGTGGCCAATGAGTGAATCTTGGTTGTGAAATATAATATCAGATCAAATTTATTGGAAAATGGCAAGTACTCCATTCTACCTCAAGTTGCATAACCTTGATCTCAGGAAACTAGCAAATGAACTTTTTTCTTGTATGGAGAAAAGAACATACATACACACAGAGCTCAGCTCTATGTGACATTTTGACAGAGTACAAACATAGCATGTTTTATGTCCAAATCTGCATTTAACCCCAGTTTATTAATTTAAGCAAATATAGTAAAGGATCTAAGCATATAATGTCTTGGCAAAACTTAAAATGGAATATCTGGGTCAAAACCTCATAAATATATTTCATCTGATTTCACACCCATGAAACACTGGTTCAGAAAACACACACAATCACGAGAGATCAGCTCTGCCTTCAAGATTAAGTTTTTGGCAGTTGCTAATAAAGAAAACTGTGGTGCCCCTGGCTTGTAGCATGCTTACTGGAAAAAAAAAAACAAAAAACAAAAAACGTTGAGTACAAAGAGAAAGGGTGCAAATATATTTTGTATTGTCTGCTTCTGTTTCTTTAGAACTCTGAGCACATATTACTTTTTGTTTGTTTGTTTGTTTGTTTGTTTTGGCCTAGCATTCTTAGAGATTTACAAAAAAAGTTTTCTTACTGCTGGAGCCTTGTGTTTGTTACCTTGGCTGATGGCAAGGGAAAGGGATGAAAGATAGGAAGACTAATTTTTAAAAAAAATAAATCTTCTTTTGGGAGTGACTTATTATTTGGAACTTTTAAGATCAACTTGTGATAAGTGATAAGGTGGTCATATAAACAATGTAAAGTCAGGGACACTTTGCTGTTCAAGAAGGTTTGTTTGCTATTTATTTCCCTATTATATAATCTTGAAATAAACACAACGAACTGCAAAAGATAAAATAATGGTTGTAATACTGCACGTGGAAAAACATTCATGAGAACTAAGGTCTCTGTTGTAAATCATTACCCCAAATATTTCACTGTAGAGAAGACAAGACTCATGTGAATAGTTCCATCTTAAAACCTCACAGAAAGGGTGTCAGATATTCCTTTGATATAAAATGTTTGTTTATTTCTCGATGTCCCAATGATTGGCAGAATTTCTTTCTCATGTTTACAAAATAATGGAAATTGATATATGCCAAAACTTATCCAAATTTTACTTACCTTTTAGTCTTTTTGTACTCTTTAGGTTCTGACTTCCTCCCTGATCTACCACAATCAATGCAAACAAACTTACAGTTAGACCAGAGAAGGGAACATTTCTATTCCCACACTTGGAAAAGGGAAGCATTTGTTGTTTCTACCCACTCCCTCCTCCTCAAATTTGTCATATAGTTTTTTGTTTTGTTTTGTTTTATTTTTTAAGATTGGGTGAGGGTATGTGTGTGTTAAGTTAGGGAAATCTTAAAAGGAGGCATCTGGTTACTCTAAGATCAAAACCAAATCTTTCTTTGGTCTCACGTGAAGAACTATGCAGTTTGGGACTCACTGTTTTTAATTCAATTACAGTCCCCTTTTATTTATTTTTTTCCTAAATCGAAGGCAGAGTACAATATAAGACAGGGGAAAAAAATAACAAAGGGAAGATCATACTCTGTAGACTCTCAAGACATTTCCTTAGGCTTCAAATCAAGTCCTACTCTAGCTACATGCCAACAGCTGAAGTCAATTTCACCGTTACTGGGAATGGGATTCTTTGTTACTAGGGTCTTCATCCTCAACTGCTACATCTGATGCTTATAGGCTCCCTCCAAGTAGTTTAAGTTGTCAAATGCCCCTGCAGCAACCCAAACTAATTGATCTAGACTCTAGGCAGAATCTAAATCCTTATTTACTTCCTCATTCGTTTGTTTCCCCAAAGAGTCTAATCTTTTATTTGCTCTCAACCACCTGACTCCATTTAGGTTGACAATAGGTACTTTCCTCCCTGCAAGACTTTTAAAGCCTTTCTAACATCTTCCTCAGAGGAATGTGCATAAGGTGTACTCCTTGAACAGGTTTCATTTTATTTTTAAAGACAAAGCTACAAAATCCTAATCATCCGTACTAAACCCTTGCTACTTTCTTGGTTTTGTTTGTTTGTTTTTTTTCCTTCTCCCTTCTCTTCCTTTTCTGGGAACAGAACCCACTTACAAGGATGTATGCAGACACAAGGGATTTTATTCAAAAAGATTGATTACTTACTATTCTCTGGACCTAGGGTTTCCAAACTTTTTTGACTTCATAAGGAAAAACATTTGGCATCCTATAATGGATATTTATTTTTATGCTACACGCATGTACTTCTATATTAAAATACTATAAAACATTCATAAAAATAGACTGGAAACTGATATTACATGTGTATATATACACATATATTACACATGTGTAATATATATTACATATATATTACACATGTGTAATATATATTACATATATATGCGTATATATATGTATATAATATAACAAATTCTAGTCTTTGTTGGTACGTATCCTTCAAGTAAGGACACACTACTGTGGTAAATAATGCTTTAGTCAAGCAGTGTTTAAACTCTAGCACTTAGAAACTTTTTTCAAATACATATTCCTAAGCCTATCACAGAGCTTCTGAGTCTGGAGATCTGGGACAGCACCCGTGAATTTCCATAAAGCTTCCAGATGATGGGTCACATTTTGAATAATACACCTCTGATCTATAGAACAATTTCTTGATCAGTTCATTCCAGGTCTAGGTTCATTTTTAATGTAGTCTTTTATAGAGACCCAAAATGCAGGATTTGAATCCATATGGCCCAGATCGTATATATCAACCACCATGATTATTTGTCCTTTTCCCTCTTCCTTTGAGAATTATTTTTATATATCTAAATAAATCTGCATTAAAACTTTCCTAACTCAGACCAACTGAAGGAAAGCCCATCTGAATTCAGTGAAAGGTGCTTCTTGAAATGCAACTTTACTTCTCTTTACCCTAAAAATACTAGAGGCAACTGCTGTGGAAGGGTTATCTGGAAATAACGTACAGATTTATGAATTAGATTAAAGTATGATGAATAGCATAATATTTAAATTCAATTTGATGCCTTCCAAGTAATTTGAAAATATTTTGACCTTAGTAAGTTGAACATTCTGTGAAATATTGTTTACATTTCCTGGAAACTTGCTCATACAATCAATTTGCTTAGCAAACTTTTAGGTCAAGGATAATGCAAAGAAAAATGAAGGCCTCAGTTGTGCAGAGATTCCCAGTACATCCTAGGCTAGTGAAATTTTATACTATTTTTGATAAAGTGAACATACCGCCATAAAATCTAGTAGAAGAGCATTTCTGCACTAAAAATCATCTACTTGATTATCCATTCATTCATTTATTCAACATAGTATTATATACCTATAATAAGCTGGAGACTGTGCAATGCAATTGCAATATAGCCATCCCTTAGCAAAGAACGATACAAATACATGTAAAATTATAACTATTAAGTGAGCTGCAAGGAAAGGTAAATGATGCTATGAAAGTGCCATGGGGGAATGACTTGATTGTTACAGGGAAAAGTGTGCATAGTTTCTTTCTAACCTAGTGGCTTGCTCTGACATATTTGCTCTATGAGTATTTGAAAGGTGTTCAGTACATGATCAAAGGACAGACCGCCAGATTCAACAGACTTGCAGTGGTTATTTAAGACCCCTGGACATATTAGTTCCTCACTGGTTTCAGAAGACCAGCGGAATGAATAATATGGCAAGAGGATAGGCTAAGAGAATGGCTGGAAACTTTGGGCCAGCAATTGAGGGGTTGTGTTTAGTTTAATTATTAAATAAAATAATAAAGAATGGGGTTGAATAACTTCCTTGCCAGGCAGATCCTGAGTCTCATGGCTGTTATTGCCAGATCTGCCAATTTTTTTTCTGAGTGACTATGCCCTGCCAATTTCCCAAGTAAGCAAATTGTCCTTGCCATTTTGAAAGGTCCACTGTTCTCAACATCCTTCTCCTCGTCCTCATACTGATGAAGTCCTTATCCTACACACAAACAACCTCTTAAGGATCCTTCAGGTTTTAGCCTGCTAGGTGCACAGAAGACATTATAACCCTTAATTTAATAACAGAGTAACATTTTCATACTAATCAGAGACTTGCTGGCTTTAATTACTGCACATTATTTTGTGGGAAGGAAAAAAAAACACTCAAATTTTAAAATAAGATGTTAGCAGGAGTGTGATAAGTGTTTCGTTCTTAGCTGCTGGTCTACTAATAAAATAGGTTTGTGGTGTGTATCCTGACCATATTTTCATTTGCATTTTAAGCCAGACCTTAGTACAGGACTTCTTCTGTTGAAATAGATATTTGTTGAAGTAGATTATCTTTTCCCACCTTCTTGCAAGAAGAAAAATATATTAACGTTGCTCTTCTTAAGGAAACCACCTTTAAAAAAGTTATTTGCGGAATGTGGTTTATCCTATAAATTGTGTCTGATTCCTAAGCCTAGCTCACTCTGTTAGGATGACTCAGCAGGTTCAGTAGCATCTGTCTGATAGAGATTAGCAAGTTTTATTCAAAACAAAGAAAATATAATAAAATATAATCTAAACCCTGGTTAATGAACAAGCAGACGTTGGTTTCCCCTGAAATTTCTCCTTTCTTTCAGTACAGTTTGGAAAGGTAAAAAGTGACATTTTCTTTGTGGAAAACTTACTAGAAAAAAAACGTACTAACTTTGAAGTGTGTGCATCTGCTAAATTGTTCCTCATGTGACCACTGTTCTGCTGTCACATCGTTTAGCTAATTTTTCTGATTTAATTCTAAAAAGAATAAAACTTTATGGTTAGTGATTTTCCCCTGATACATTTTTAACATATCTATAAGAATTTTTCATAGATATCTAAACTTTTACAGATTTTCATCAATGGAGCCATTTTTTACTCTTCAAACCACATGCCAATGAATACTGTGGCTCAGGATTCCAAAACTTTTAATGTGGGTGATGCTACCCTGTAGTACTTAAAAATGAACCATGAATGCTAATTATTTGAGCAAGGTTGTAATGTAAGAAGGAAAAATGGTGATGCTTTATATTTGTTGATCTCCTTTGGACAATTGCTATACCATAACTGGTGACTGAACTTTTAAATATTTTAACTCAACACCTAATTATGTACTTTATTATGTTTGGAACTTAGAAATTCTACCTAAAAGAAAAATGAACATGGATCTACTATTTTCTCAGACCTGTGGTGAAATATAGAGACAGGAAAAAAGTATCATTGATGAAACAATCTATAAACCCACAGAAAGTGTTAAACCTCCAGTAGTTGGAGAAACAAATATTAAGTTATACAAAGGATATGAATGATAACCATGATTAAAATTTACCGAATGCTTGAAGTACTACTAAACATAGGTCATTAGCCTGGCATTGCTGGTGTATCAGGTGTATGTTAGATTATGTGTTTCATGTGCAAGTAAGGGTGTTCTTGAAAGGACATCTGTAATCCCTTTGATTACCAGGATCAATTCTGCTGACCTAAATGACCAGGAAGATACTACTTCTTCTCTTTATAGTTCCAGGCTTGTTTCTCCTAAGACTGGATATTTGACAGCCTCATCTGATAAAGGAAAATTATTTTTCAGTCAACAGAAGCAAACATTTACTCTCCTAATAGGGTATAGGACTCTAAAATTTTTATTGAGGCACCCTCTTGGAAAAGTTTGGATTTGGAATTAAAAGGGACTCCTTTCTTCTTTATTTCTGACTGTCTATATAGAAAATGAGGCCATTGCTGAGAGACCACGTAAAAGCAGTGATTTCAGATAGGTTACCTCTCCGAACAAGGACTTCTTTCTTGTCCTTGTTATGATTTTGAAACTTACAATTGGACCAAACCCATTTGTCCTATCAGTTCAGTGTACAATGATGCATGACTTTCCTCCCATGTGTTAAGTAGAAGGTTCAAGACTGCAGTTCTAGGATGGACCCTGGCATGAAAACTCCTAAAGCACTGTAATAGACAGGAAAGGGAGTGGGGAAACAGACATTACCTAGGAACTGCATGAGGGGAGCCATTTTTAATCTGAGTATGTATATGAAAATGTATATTCTTAAAAAATAATAACTACTTAGTTGTTTACTCTTAACACTAGATTGCACTTTGTTCTCTCACCAAAGTATATCTCAGTTTATGTCCTCATGACACTAACATGATCCACATGATTGAATTGAGTTTTTAAAGTTTTCAGCCAGTTTTGACTTCCTCTAGATATCAATTATGCTACCACATACTGTAGGAGAGCAATTATAGAACCATTTAGTAAAGAAAATTTCTGGTCAGAGCTTCTCCACAAATACCGATAAGCGTCCTAAGAAGAGGGTTGATTTAGGCATGCATGGGTGGCTCAGTGGGTTAAGCTTCTCACTCTTGGTTTAGGCTCAGGTCATGATCTCATGGTTCACGAGTTTGAGCCCCACATCAGTTTCTGTGCTGACAGTGCAGAGCCTGCTTGGATTCTCTCTCTGTCCTGACCACTCTCTTTCTCTGTCTCTCTCTCTCTCAAAAATAAATAAACTTAAAAAAAAAAAAGGAGGATGCATTTAAGTCTCTGTCCATTAAAGAAACAAACTCTAGGTAGTAGGCTGACCTAGACGATTTTATTAATGTGATTTCATAAGCACATTTTGTCAATTCAGACAACAGACACAATCTAGGTGTCCTCATTTCATCCATGTATATAAAACAGAGGCTTATATGATAATTTGCAGCTGTTAATCATTTTACACTTGACAATGAACCTGGAAAAATCAACTTTTTATTCTCAATTGAAAAGTCAACTTACCTCCCTAAAGGGTCTGTTCTATCTTACTTTCTGAAGTGTGTCCATAACACTTAAGATTTGGGGAGCTTCTTAAACTTTAGATTTAATTGTAAAATTCATCATACAATCGATGAAATATTGAAGTTTTGTCTTTAATTATGATTTTGGCTCTATATACATAAGACACTTATGTATTGAAATGCAAAGTACATTTCAAGTCTTCAAAAACTGTAGTAGGATTGCTAGTTAGGTTTGTGGCCTCAAAAATCAGTCTCGATATTTATGATGAGTTTGATTGATTTTTAGTTTAAATAAAAGATTCCATTTGAAAATGATCAAAAAAGCCAACCTTCATGGAACTAAATTATTCCTTATGGAGAACTCAAATATAATTATTGAGAATGAATATCTTTTTAAAGTTAGTTTCATAGAGCTTTACAAAGATACACACATGAATAGAGGTCACCATCTCTAAATTTTTCAGCTAACTCCTAGTATCTACCGTGTCAAAATGTCTCCCCAGAAAAATACTAATTTGTGTAACTCCCACTGATAGCCCAATGATGGTCTGAGGAGACTCCAAATTAATATATAACAAAAGAGTATAAACCTATAGCTCTAACCCCTAATTAAAATAACAGCAAATTTAGTTTATTACAATGTGATTTTATTTTACCATGAAATGTATAACAGGTTTATGGAGGAATCTACTCATTGGGATGTAAATATGAAATGGTTTAAATTTTCTCCTATATCTGTCTGCATACTGGACACTTAGAAAAGCTTGGCTGCTCCATTTAAACTTTTCTTTGTAATTTTGGGTACAAATCAGTCTCATACAGTAATACTCAGTTCTCTTTATTTCAAAATATTTCATTAAAACAATGTCAAGCTTAATTTAATTCTTCTCTCCTCCCACAGTGTCCCTACTTGAAGAAAAGGAGGGAATGTGGTCTTATACCTCATCCTTCTTTCTCTTAGAAGAGACTCCTTTAACAAGTATCTTTTCAAGTAGTTCCATAGAAATCAATGTGGTACTTTCTTATTCTCTCTGAGGACCACGAAGTGCTGAAATAGTATGCAATTTGCTCTATTTTTATCTTATGCTACACTATGGTCCTTTCAAACTTAGCTGGAAGGGGCTAGCCAATAAACCTCGGCAGGAAATAGGTAAGAATTTTTACATTCAGTTTATCTCCCAATTTCTGGGAATATATGTGGAGTCTCTCCCTATTTTCCATTGTGGGAATGGAAGATCTAAGAACAATGATGTGCTATGCTCCTAATTTCTCAGATTGCTCTTCAAGAACTGCTTCTCTGTGTTCCGCTCTGGGGCTCCATTGAATAAGATCCTCACTGTTCAGCCAGGGAATAACATGCCGGTGCCCTTCCTTGTAGGAGCTTCTATTCTTTGAGTGACTCTTTCAGAGTCTTGCTCATTTGGCCTTCATACAACTCACCCCTTTTTCAGTTTTCTCAGTGTTTGCTGGAGTATTGACTTGGACAGGAGCAGAAGAGTATGTCCTCAGAAGCAACGGCCCTCCCTAACTCTCTGACCTTAGTATATGGGGGTACTTAAAGACTTTTTTCTTACCTTTGGTATTTAACTATAATTCCTAGACAATACAGAAAATCCCAGTCAAGCATAAAAGAAAAACTGTTTTTGGAGAATAACAGAAACTTAAGTGTATGTAGACATAAATCGAATCCATCAACTGAAAACATGTTATAGCTAATTGTTTTTGTGAAATTCTTGTTGCTTTTTTGTTGTTGTTCTCTGAAAGGAATTTTTGCCTGCCTCTACTATTAGAAAGATGTTTTCCTATGTATCTTAGCTTTTATATTTAGCTCTCTCAGTCCTCTCAAATTAGATAGGTGATGTTTTTTCTTTCTTGTGGATCCACAGTTGTTTCAACACCATTTTTTGAAAAGATTACTCTTTCTCCATTGAATCACTTTGGTGCCTTTGTCAAATATCAGCTGATCCTATAAGTAAGGACCTATTTCCAAAATTTCCTTTCTATTTTATTAATGATGCATTTGTCTCTCGTTGTGTCACTGTCTTGATTAATGTAGTTTTATGGTAACTTAAAATCAGATCATCTGTCTGAGAACTTGTCAAATTTATTATTCTACTGATTCCTTGGGATATTATACATAAACAACCATGTCTTCTACAAATTAAAAAAAATCTCTCTCTCTTTTTAAATTGGAGGTCTTCCCCATACCCCACACTTTTTTTCCCCCATTGCACTGACATTGATTATGGCCTACAAATGTTGGCTATAAGTGAAAAGACCAGACTGTTCACAGTCTTCGATATTTCATCATTAATATAATGTTAACTCTAGGTTATTTTAAATGCTGTATCAAATTGAGGATGTTCATGTCTATTCTTAATTACAAAGGTTTTTATCATAAAAGCTGGGTGAATTTTGTCCTAAAAATTTCTTAGCTTAATTCCACAAATTTTTGTGTTTTTGTTATTCAGCTAAGGTATTTTTAATTTTTCTTGTGATTTCTTCTTTAAGCTATGGGCCACTTTAGTTGTATATTGCTTATTATAAACACTTGGGGATTTTCTTGATAACATATTGTTATAATTGATTTTTAATTTTATTCTGTTTTGGCCAAAGAATCTATTCTATAAGATTCTAATCCTTTAAATTTTATGATCCAGGATGTGTTTTCTGTTGGTGACTAATACATGTATACATGTATATTCTGCTAGTTATCATTAGGTCAGATTGATTGATAATGTTAAAAACATCTATTTTTTGTTTTTTGTCTACTTTTTAAAAATCATTTACTGAAAAAGCAGTATTAAAGTCTTCAAGTATTGTCATGGATTTGTATAGTTTTCCCTTTTGTTATGTCAGTTTGTGCATCATGTAATTTAATGCCTTCTATCAGATGTAAACACATTTAGAATTGTATTATCTTCTTAATAAATTGATCCTTTATTATTATGAGATTACCTTTAATATGTATGGTAGTTTTGCTTTGAATAGTTTCTCTTTTGATATTATTATTGCGACATAAGCTTTCATTCTTACTAGTTGCATAGTATACCATTTTCTACCTCTATTTCCAGCCTGTTTGTGTCTCTCTATTTAATGTGTACCTCTTATAAACATCACGTAGTTTGTTCTAGTGTTTTTGAGCTGATTTGACAATATTTTCCTTTTCATTGGAATCTTTAGCCCATTTACATTTATTATAGATATTCATATTGCTTTTGTGTATCATTTGGAATCTTTTTTGTAACATAAATTATTGTATTTTCTGTTCTTATTTCCTTCTTCTTTTGAGTTAACCAAGGATGTATTTCTATCTTTTTTATTGGCGTTTACCTATATGCATTTGTATTGCAGGGGGAAAGAGAGAGGGTGAGGGAAACAGGGAGGGAGATTTTTTTATTTTAACAGATTAAGATATGTTGAAGATATATATTAGAGAAGTCCCAAAAGAGGGGAAATCTTCTCATTTTATAAAATGATAGAACATCCTGGAGGGAGTTTGGAAGATGTGAGAAGGAAAGGAGATAGAGGAAGTTGACTGGAGTGGAAAGAGGAAGAAGCTTGGTTAGAAGAGACTGAGAGCAGAAAGGAAAAGAGGAACGAGAATGAGAGGGACCCATCTTCCCTGGAAAATGGATCAGCTGGCTTTTTTCCCCTCTATTTGTAGCTATTAAAAGACAGTCTTTATTTATAGATTGTTTAGATTGGAAATCTGGGTTTTATATAATCTCTTTGAGGCTTAATGTTCACATCAATAAAGTGTTGTTTATTGTACCTAATTCATATGGTTATTTAGAAAATTAAATGAGTTAATAGCTGTAGAGGACTTGAATAATGCCTGGTATGTGGAGACCACTGCATAAGCTTTAGGTTTAATTATTATTTTTACTTCATTATTCTTTTTGCTGGAAGGAGAGAGAGAGAGAGAAAGGGAAGGAGGGAGAGAAAGAGAGAGGGAGAGAAGACGTGAGATTAGGTGCATACGTTGTGGAAAAATTCGGTAATCCCCTTGTTTCCTCTATATTTGAAATCTGTTTGTTATTTTCATTCAGTAAACGACAAGAATAAATCTCTTTGTTGAAGTTCCATATTGTTTTAAGCCAGCAGAACTCGGAGAGCACAGCTTCTCACATTCTACATTGACAAAATATACTCGATCCATTCTGGAAGAGATTAGGAATACACATTAAGGTAATCTCAAGGTTAAGAAGTTATGGAAAACTGGCATGCACTAAATAATTTATGATGGGTTAGGAATTTTGAAAATGAGGTAATTCTGTGATACTTGATGATAGCTTTTTATGGTTTTTCTCATGGATTAGCTGAGAAACAAGCATAAGCATGGAATATTTGACACAATTTATAACTTGTAGAACCAATCAACATGAAATGAAACTGACAATATTTAAAACTGCTCATTATAAATATGCTATTAACTAAAAATGAAGAAATCAACTCTTATTCACAAAATGTAGGTTTGCAAAATTTGGTGTGGAAAATAATTGATTTCATAAAAATAACCACCACAAAACAAATTTCAGATTAGCTAAATTTATGACCATAAAAGTTTGATTTAGACAAAATAAGTTTTTGTTGACCAACTGAAACTTCTTTATAAAAACATAGTGCATTGTATTAATCCCAGTGATATTAATTTAAGTCAATAGTAGACTTATGTGTAATGTATAAAAAATTTATTGAGAAATTAAATTGATTTAATATAATTTGCTGCAGAAAATGTGTTCTTGATTAAAAATTCAACCCTGTTATAATTTTGATTTAAAAGTTTATATTCATAAATGTGGAGTCAAACTATTGTGGTGTTAAAATAATGGGGTCAAAATCTCCTGGACTCTCCTCATCTATAAAAAAAGGATAATGTAGTTGTGTTTTCATCACAAAGATTTTATGAAGTGGTTCTCAAACTGTAATGTATATTAGAGTCACCTGGAGGGGCCTGTAATTTGGGGAATTAGGGAATTTCTATTTCCAACAAATTTCCAGGCAATTCTCATACTTCTAGTCTGGGGACCACACTTTGGGTTTCCCTTCTCTATGCCATTTTTGTGAACATTGGCTTTTGTACTGTCTTCTGACAGCCAGCACCTACTTCTCTTTGTAAAAGACTAGCCTCAAGTATCAGCACCCTGCTTTGGCTCTCTCAGAGCCAGGAATGCCTAGGAATTTATATCTCCCCACCCTACCCTAGATAGTCCTTAACCACTGCTACAGGTGCCAGAGTATAAATACTACAGATCTCTGAGCAAGACTGCACTGAATTGTGCCTACACTGTCTTTAGGTGTGCCCTGTGGGACAGAGTCAAAGTTATTTTTATTGGACACTTGGCAAGAGAAGTTTGAGTGGAGTGTTGGGGACCAAAGCTTGTCTGGAGTGAGTTCAAGGGAGATTGGGTGGCGACAAAATGAGAAAGTTATGAACAACTCACACAGGACATTTGGCTATAAAAGGGACCAGAGAGAGAAATCAAGCACTGCTCTGGGAAAAAGTTGGAGTAGAAAGAGCTTTTTTTTTTTTTTTAAATTAAAGATAAGAGCTATTGTTGCATGTTTGCATGTAGATAGGAATGCTTCAGTAAAGGGAGATAAACTGAGGAGAGAGAGAGAGGTTTATAGTCAGAGAAGCAAAGTCCTGGAGTACATGAGAGGGAATGAATTTGATACACAGGTGGATGGGTCAATGTATTCTCCATTATTTATGGCAGTGTCTTCTGTCATCTCTCATATTTCATTAGCCCCAAACCTCCACCAAGTCTCTCTTCCTAACATTGTTCCAAACTGCCTGCCATTTCTCTGCATTCCAACTATCACAGCCTTAGTTGAGGCACTCCATAATTTGTCTCCTTAACTTTTACATAGGCTCTTGCTTCCAGCCTTGACTCTTTCCAATCAATTCTTCTATGCTACCATCAGCCATTTTTGTAAGATACAAATTTGAGCATCTCCCACTCCAGTTTAAAATCCTTCATCTACTCTCCTACTGGATGAAATTTTGAACTCTATTGGCTCAATGCACAAAGCCTTTGATGGCCTTTCCCCTGCCTATGTATCCAGTGTCTTCCTTGGCACTCACCTTACAGCCCTTTGCAATCATGTAATAATGAGCTTCATGTAGTTTCTCTAAATGTGCCACACACTCATATATCTCTGTCTTCATACTTTCTGTTCTTTTTTTCTCAAAATGTTCCTCTTCCACTTGCCTGTCTGGCCAATTCCTGTCTACTCTTCGTATTTCAGTGTAAACATTACTCTTCCCACTAATTAAATGAATACAATTATGGTTGAATGAATAATCACTATTAATCATGGCACCTAGACCAAATGCTCAATTTTCTGTGGTGACACCACATGTTCCAATTTTGGACTTGAAAACTTTGCCTCAGAGATTTGTAGGTGACTATGTCATGCCGGGGTATGCATCCGACTTCATTCAGTTTACCAGCGGTCAATTTACATTGAAAAGTAAACACAAAATTATATTGAGGAAGCACTCCCCTTTGACTTTCTGCCAACAGGTAAAATCCATGGGCTCAGCAATTCTTGGAAAGACATTACCTTTGCAAATGGGCCTGCTTCCCCTGGCGTTCAGGGGAAAAGAGAGTAATCACTAGAGAGGAGGGGGTTAGTGTAATGCCCGAACACATTTGAAATTCAGATTATGAGGGAGGGTAGAGATTTTGCTATAATTTCTACTAATGACTTATTTTGGTAAGCAATGAGCATGGAAAGTTCTACCTGTTCATACTAGCAGTTGTCTTATGTGAGATCTGGAATAGTAATTATCATGGCAAAAACAAAGTGCTGTGTCACTTGAAAGAGCAGAGTCAGAAAAGCTCTTGAGATCCCTTTGGTTCAAATGATGTGCACTTTAAGATTCTGCTAAGGATCTTGGGATGGAGGTTGGGGGCATTCAGGACTATTGCCCTCCAGACGGGACGATAATGGAGCTTTAAAAGCTATAAAAAGCTGGAGCATAGCTCTGGAGGTAACTAGAGAATCAGAAAAGCACGCAAAAAGTTGAGCAAACAAGACCAGAGAAGGGGCATGTTGGGAAAGCACCCAGACCACTGCAAAACTCGCCAACTGCCACCCGAAGTGACAACTATAATATGTGAACTTGTAAATGTCACAGGGGGAAAACAGTTATGATTTATTTGAAAACCTTTGCAGGAGGGCCTTTTGCCAAGTGGTAACATTTTTGTAAAAATTTATGAAGCACCCTCTGTCATGATTGTACTTTCCTGAAGAAGAAAAATTTGTTTTTGTTTTTGTTTGTTTTTTAGAGTTTGTCAGGTTTGGTTTTTCAGCGTCTTTGCCTTAAATGGTTAGCCGTGACTGCCACTTTAAGAAATGTTTTTGCTGTTACTGCTCCATTTTAATCTTTCACTTTGTATTAACAAAATCAAAACCAGCACAATTAGATACCTCCTGATTCTGATTTGTTTTAATACTAAGAGAATGTTTGAAATGGCACAAGCAGTGGGGGAAATACTTCAAGCCGTGGTGGCTGCAACATTGGAGTTCTAGAGGCAAACATCAAAAGATAGCTTGAAAGACAGACCAAAAACATTTAAACCAATAATTCTTTACATTTGTGTTTTTATTTTATTGTAGTCTTCACAATGAAAGCAAGAGGATCGGGAAGAGGAATAAAGATGCTGGTAAGCTCATTTTAGTCATGCAATTTAAAATGAAATCAAAAGGACTTTCTCCTTTACTTTTAAAATCGACAATCAAACCATATATCTGTAACGCACAAACATTAGTGACTAGAATATACGTGCAGCAGTCAGTGCCCAACTGTCTCATTTTGTTACAATAAATGAAAAAGAAAATGAGCAAGACTTAAGCAGGATTATAATTAATCTACATTGATCCAAACACCCTCGTCTTCTGTTTATATATTGGACATCCTGGACATGATTGAAACACTCGAAACAAAACCAAGGAGAGAGATCTGCAAGTGATAGTAATTTGGCCACAGAGGGAGATAAATGAGTAAGTGGGTCTTTGAAACATCACAGCGGTCAGAATTAGCAAGAAATGGTTGCAGTCGCACACATGTGGATTGCAGTATCAGAGCTATGGAACATCTAATGACTCGAGTACTCATTCCTTTTATTATTACTATTATTTTTAAGTCTCCTAGCAATAACATTTCGTAGCCTAGAAATGTTACCTTTGTTCTTATTTCATTCTGAGTCTGGTACTTAAGCAGGGATTCTACTGTGTTACACAGCCCTGGTGCCTTCGAGGGGGAATTTGTTGACGTGAAATGTGGGTGGCTACGGTGTATTAGCTTTTTCTCTCACTATTCATTTAGGTAGATTTTCAGTTCATTGAAACACAGTAAATGCTGGTTTCCTATAAAAGGCTCTTAGATTCCTTTTATGGAAAGAGAGAGAAAAAAAAAGAGAGAGACAGAATAACCTTTGGGCCTGCTGAGAAATTTTGGATTTCTGTTCTCTGGGTGATAAAATAGTGAATTGAATTGATGTATCAAACATCAGCCACCCCATCCTCCTTCCCTTCATCACGTCTCAGTTTGTCAGTTCTAGGTCCTCTGCTCCCCATCTTCAGATATATGGGGGCAAGGAGGGGGCAGAAAGAGAACTTAAAAGAACAGAGTCCATTAGGAGACATGTTGCCTTAGTGTCACTGAATTCACAGTGTTATATACCCAAAGACACTTTCCTTTATACTATGTATATACGGTAGAGAGAATCAAGAATTGCGCTACCAAAGCTCATATTATTCTGCCAAGGTATCAAAGGAGGCACCTGAATTTTCAGAGATATAAAAGAAATGTTGTTACACCCTTCTCCTTCACCCCCTGCCCCTACCATCACCCTCACCCCACCCCCTTCTCCCTCACCCCCAGCCCCTACCATTCAATCAATATTTGAACAAGGCAGCTGGAAATTTCTGGGTAAAGGGAATAATTTTTCTGTTTCATATTATTAAATCCAGAATCTTTTCATTTGAATTTTATTAAAAGACTGGAGTGAGCATTTCCTTTAAAAGGTTCCAGAATGGGCCAGTTTGAATGTCAAAACCTTTCTCTGCTTATCAAGCATTTAACCATGATAAAGAAAGGATCCCTTTTAAGTCCCTGGGCCAGCATACCTCAGTGACACACAGTAACTTCAAATAGCAGGAAAGTAATCTTTCAGCTCCACTGAGACAAAGTTTCCACGAGAGAGGATGGGATTATAAACTACTGATAGCAGCTCTGGGCTAGTTGGGAGAGAGAGAATAACTAACAGTAGAAGCATATGACCGCAAAGAAGGCTAGCTGTTTCTACAGGAGGAAAGACTAGCTAGAAAGCGTTTGGCTCAAAGTTTTTAAAGGTTAAATTACTGTGGTGCCTTTTCCGTCCTGTAACTTTATGAATTTTGATATATTGCTCAAGAGATTTTCTATCATTAATGCTAGCCTGACCATACAGTTTAGGGTGGGGTGGTGTCTACTTCCTAATACAGGGGGGGTTAAATCAATCATGCTTTTAAAAATCATTTCCTGGGAATGCACACGTATCACCTTTTATCCAGTGTGTTTGTGAAAATGATTATTGTCACGAAAGCATTTGATTTCTGACCAAGCAAAGCAAGGTGTATAGAGCTTAGCAGCCACTAAAATTAGACAGTGCTGGAATTTCACAGGCTTAGAAATTTAAATACTTTTAAATATCATACAGCTTTTGTTCTAAAATGTCATGTCTCCTCAATGATGCAGTGAAATACAGAGAAAGCCTTAAAACTCAGCCTTAAGTTATCTTCTATGTATTTTTATTTAAATGTTGAATACTATCATTTGCAAGGGCTACAATAACAAAAGCTACAATCACAGGGGCTTGCTATGTGCCCAGTCCTGTGCTTTGCACTTTGTATACTTTATTAAACAGTTGCATTTGGTAGCTATTACTGTACCCATTTTACAAATAAGCAGCTGAGAGTTGCAGTCTTGGAGCAACTTGCACAACCTAAACGATTCAAACTCTAAGCTCTGATCCATCTTTGCTCTTTTGCCAGAATTGCACTTCTTAAAAGAGTTTCACTCACTTTATAGCTACCAGAGTCACCTTAATCATCCTCGAGAGAACGTCATCTCCCCTAGCACTAACCCCCCCCCCCCCCATTTGTCTTGATTTGCTTAGCCATGAAGAACTCAAACAGAAATGCCAAGAAAACAGTGTCTAGGTCATTTATTGGCAGCTATGGTTTTGGTTTACTGCTTCCTGCTACTCAGCCCTTCCGCTTCTCCAAAGACAGCCAGTGGGTTCTGGCACTTACTCTTCTTTCCTAGTTGCTCTGATGCTCTGTGATTGAAACTAGCAGCTCCATGGTGACCGGGAAAAACAAACGAGCCCCATAGCCCATACCAGCCCTGGGAGCACTTACTGAACAGATTTTGAAAAGGAGTGAACTCCGTTTAGCTCCAGAGTTCCATCTGGAAATTGGCACTGATAGTGATATTAGCAGCATGTCCTGCCTGCCTTCCACCCAAGGATTCTGCAGCACCAGGCAAATGTTCAATCATTCTGGACTTCTCTCAGAAACATGTGAGCATTATGATATTATGATACTTATTTTAATGACGGGGACTCCCAGGCTCACGGGGAGAAGTTATGATGCACCAATTCCCATCTCGGGGTCAGTTAACTACAGAGCAGAATTGGAAGGGCATTCTTGCTTCAAAAATATACCCAGTTAACGAGAGTTTCAAGAATCTAGGTTTGGTTTAAGAGAATTTTAAAGCCACAGCTAGAAGAACAAGGAAATATGAAAGCTTGTCTAGAATACTATATTAATTTTGATCCTACTCAACCAAGAAAAGTGATGCCTCATAATAGAAATACCAGTGAATCTTATTTTTATTTAACAGTACCTTTCCTTGGAAGCACATGGACACTAAACACAACTGTGCAAAGCCTTCTGAGCTTTCTCAGAGAGGTTTTGAATAAATTGCTCTGGAGGTATATTTGCAAGGGAATGAGCTAGGATCCCTCTAGATATAGATTGATCACTCAATCCGTCAGTCGATTGGTAGAGCTACATTTCTAAGAATAAACAAGGAGTTGTGAGATATTGAGAGACCCATCACTCTATTGTCCTGATACTATTTTATGAAGTTAATCTTTATTTTTCTTTTAGTTTTCTAGAGATAAGTTCAGGCTTTGAGATCAGGGATTTTTCCTAGGCTCTAGAACGCTTCCCCAGTAGCCTGGCTTGAGGTAGGCAGAAAGATTAATTGATCTTGTGACTCTTTTGGGAACTAGCCATAAAAGACTGACTTCTAGAAGATGGGGAAGAAGTAAATAATAAATATTTTGCTTTTTGAGTATCTAATAACTAATTGAAGAAAATCAAATGAAACATTAAGGATTTCTTTTACCTTGAAATAAATATTCATATTTAGTATCAAAACAGGACCAAAATTTAAGATTTTCCCCAGGTTCAACTGAAATTGTTTTCTTCTTCCTGTCATTAAATTAGAGCTCCCCAAAATGCAAGAAACTCATGCACTTAGTGAAATGGTTTCAAAACATTTTTCATTAAAGTGCTGCATCCTAAAAAATTTTTCAAGACCACACCCCTAATGTTTGAATATTTATAAAGTACATTCAGAATAATAGAAAAATTGAAGAGATGACAAACATTTTAAGATAAATTTTATTTTACTTAGTAGTGGTGCATTGTTAATAGATGTCAATTTCCAAAAGACAATTTCTTCTGCTGATGCCTTCTTATCAGCCGTTACTGTTTTAATGACTTAGTGTGGCACACAAGGAGTTCATCTAAAGAATAGAGAACATGCCAGTGCTGGCATTTTCTTATTTTCTTAAACTTCTGTGTTTTTGATGCCATATTCAATTCATGGTTTCTTTGTAGGAATTCTTTCAAGGCACTTGTTTATTTTATGAGTTCTTTTTGAAAATGACATTCCATAATTCATAAATAATCATAGTACACAGAGGGCAAACAAGGCAGATACCACATCAATCCTTCCACACTGTGGGCACCCCATTTTGTCCCAGGAGACACAGGGTGATTTTTTTTTGTTCCTATGAAGTAAATGAATAGCAATAGAGAGATCAATTAAAAGCATGAGTGTCCATCTGTACTTTGAATGTGGGTAAGGCTTAATTTCTTTTCGTAAAATTAGGTTTTATGTATACACACACACACACACACACACACACACACACACACACACACTGATGTAACTACATATGTTTTCATCCCACATCTCAACAGTTAGTAACATTCACATGCGCTCTGAGTTGCAGACATTCCGCTTTGGAGACCACTCCCCAAGTTTAAGGATAGTAAAGGCATCAGCAGTAACATATATAAAACAAACAGTACTGTTTAACAGGCACTTGCTACGTGCCAAGAACTGAGCTAGGCAATTATATACATTCACTTCTTACAATTTCCCCAGGCATTGGTTTTATTACTGAGGCTTAAAAAGAGAATAATTAGGCCCAGAATGGTTGAGTGATTTACCTAATGTCACACAGTACTTAGTGTCTGAGCAGGACCAAAATATCTTGTAATCCATGAGACTATATTTGTTCTGAGAAACAGTACTTAGCTGAGAATAGGCCTCTTCCCTACACAGAATTCTCTTCAATGGAGGGCCATCTTTTTGTGATTTCTGAGTGAGGAATCCTGACCCTTCTAAATCTGCCCAACTACCTGTTGCAGTTGAAATTCCCTTAATGCAGGTTAAACTTTTACTTTCACAATTAAAAAATGGTAACATCCAGACTGACTCATGTACACTACCATGTGAATGAGAGATACCTGATCCCATCTTCCACTAAGAACAGAGGAAATGCAGGACCAGAGGCTTTTGGGTACTAACAGCTGGAGGAAGTGCTCGAGAGCCTAAAAGAACACAAAATGGAAGATTTGGATGCTTGAATACAATCTGTGCCTGTTTCCCACTTTTGCCTCAAGCCAGATCTGCAAAGCAAATATGTTGCAAATTCTGTGTCCTTTTATATCCGTTTTCTTGTCCTGTGTTATTTGTCTTTCTGTGTAAACCTCTGGTCACCTTGGACCCTTGACTCTTATTTCTTTTATCAAAAGGGCATCAGCCTGCTAGCTTCTGTGGTTCTGTGGTTTCTCCACTGTGTTTTCATCAAATTCCTCTTGCCCTTTTTGTCCCCTTGTCATCTGGGTGCATGGGAAGGTTTCTTCTAATTTTAGATCCAAATTAATTTGCATTTCCCACAAATCTGATATTTGTCTCACTTCTCTTATAAATTATTTACACTGGGAAGGCTGAATCATGAAACTGAAACTAAAAATAATGTTACTTTCATGTGTTGATTTTTAAATGGAGGCATAGATTATATTTTACTCCCCACATATTTTTTTTTTCCCACCATTTGCTTTTGCCGATACGACTGCCTATTATGGTAAGAGAGAGTACAGCATTTTTCACATTCATCTCCCAGTCAGACTTTTTTCATTCAACAAATAGTTTTCAAAGGATCTACTGTGGGCCATTACCTGGTAGACTCAGCAGGGGTTGTATAAGAGAAAAGCAAAACTTGCTGCAGTCTAGAACTTTTCTAGAGGCCATAGGAAAGCCTATTACAAAAGCAAAGTTCACTGAGTGCCCTAGGTGGGGACAAAGTGCTTGGTTTCTGGGGAGGGAACAGTCACATTTGATTGGGACAGTCGGGTGATATACTAGAGGCACTTCCTGTCATGACTGCTTAGCTCTCGCAAACCCCCCAGAACACAAACGACCACCATTTTCCACATGCTAACCCTTGACCCTTTGTCTTAGAAAGTTGGTCGAAACAAAGGTGGGTACTTGATCCACGGCAGAGCCATGAACATCGTTTTTTTTTTTTTTTTTTTTCCAAATTCTGTTATTTCAAACTGAGCAGCAAAAGATAGGAGTTGTTTGAAGGGGAGCCATACTGTCAATCCTGGAGTTAAGTACCCAGGCTATCATACCAGGTTGAGTTCAGTGCCTTGCTCTGCCGCTGACCAGAAGTGGAATCTTGGGAAATTTATTTAACCTCTCATCTTTAGTTTTTTTAATTTGGAAAACAGGAAAAATTATGTGAACTTTCTCAAATAGCTGGTATAAAATGTAGATAAGGGAATTCATTTAAAGTGTGATATATATTCAATAGATTTTAGATTTTAAGGTTATTATGGCTGTCATTGTTATCATTAAGGAGCTATCTTCTGAACATCGTGGACAGGGCAGATAGGTCCCTGAACCTCTCCCCCTTCATCAAGGATTGGTTAATCATCAACTCCTTTCAAGGTCTCTCAATAGTTTTCTCCATGAAAAAAAAAAAAAAAGAAAAAAAAAGACTAACTTCTTTTGCTGAAGTTATTCTGGATTGATTTTTGTTGTTGTTGTTGCTACTTGAAACTAAAAACAAAAATTCTAGATCTTCTAAGGTAGTGGAATATATCTTGAATTTTCCTTTAAAAATTTTTTTTTGGCCATGGCTATTGTTTATTCCTTGTGGCCATTTTCAGGGTATTAAAATTTTTTAAAATTCAATTTTATCCACATTTTGGGTGTATATCCACATCCATTAGCAAAATGTGTTAACTTTATAAACTTTGTGACACAGATGGCAAAATAAAATAAAAAACAAAAACAGACAGATGGCTACAGATTACCTAAATTTGTAACAGAAACTTATGCATGTGTATGTGATTATACATATATGTGTGTGCGTGTGTGTGTATAAATATATATATATATTTATACTATATATATAGTGACCACATTCTATAAATCATTCAAAATTAGAAGTTTCCTTGTGTTGTACTTCATGGAAGCCTTATGTTATTCACAAAGGAAAATACCTATGATGTTCAGAGTGATCCACATATGACTGCCTTTGAAAAGTGGTCAGGTGGTATGGCTATGGGAGGAAAAATAGCAGATAAAAAATAGTTGATTTATATACACACACCTGACATGTGCACAAATCGTCAAATGAAATAAACCTCATAGTTATTCTATGGAATTGTATTGAAATCAGTGATTATTATGCTCAGGATTTTTGTCCTAGAAAAGACACCTTCAGCAGTTACATTAGTTACACAGAATCCTACAGAGAGAAGCAGTACTCTGGTTGAATGTATATGAAATAACTGAACCAACCACTTGTTATTTTAATTAGGTATTACTATATCCTTCATATCCTTCATAAAAGTATCATTCCTTCATAATTATGAAATTCCTTTATGAAGTAGTCCAGGACTGTCTTTATCATATGCTAGCCCACAGTTTTATTTTTTTCTTATTCATTTATTTGTCTAGATCTGGCTTCAGGTTTTATCAAAAACAATGATAACCAAAACACAATAAGAAGTTAAAAGCATGGAGTTTACATTTATCACGAGATAATTCTTATTGGACAAATACTCCTGAAGAGAGATTGCATTTTAAGAATCCTGGTTGTTTAGAAAACAAACAGGAGCACCTGGGTGGCTCAGTCGGTTAAATGTCCAACTTCAGCTCAGGTCATGATCTCATGATTTGTGAGTTCAAGCCCCACTTGGGCTCTGTGCTGACAGCTCAGAGTCTGGAATCTGCTTCAGATTCCGTGTCTCCCCCTCTCTCTGTCCCTCTCATGCTCATGCTCTCTCGCTGTCTCTCAATGATAAGTAAATGTTAAAACAAAAAACAGCAACAACAAAAACAAAACCAAGGTCAACCATTATAGTTGTGGTTGTACTCTTTTTGTGGCAATGGAAAAAAAAAACCAACTTAAGAGTAGTTAGGGGTGCCTGGGTGGCTCAATCGGTTAAGGGTCTGACTCAATTTCAGCTCAGGTCATGATCTCACATTTGTGAGTTCAAGTCCCGCATCAGACTCTGTACTGGTGGCACAGAGCCTGCTTGGGATTCTGTCTTCTTCTCTCTCTGCCCCTCCCCTGCTTGCTCTCTATTTCCCTCAAAATAAATAAAAATAAATTTTAAAAAAAGAGTAGTTAAAAATGAGATTTATTGGTATTAATGATTTTAAAGCCCATATGGCTGCCAATTGGATTGAGCTCCAATTGGATTGAGGTGGTGAACACAGTAACCAAGGTCACCTCCTACCTCTGCTCTGCTGTCTCACCTGCCAGAGTTACCCTGACTCCATGCAGTTATTCTGGCCCCCTGGGGTTCTTGATGCATGGACCACAGTGAGATGTTGTCTGAAAAAGGGTTGGGCAGAGACAAAGGCTAAGGACTGAAATACTGTGACAGAGATCAATGACTTAAACCTTAAGTTTCCTTTTTCCATTCCTTTTTTTTTTTTTGCTTCCATATACACGTGGAGATTATGCAATAAAAATAGCCGCCATTTGTCAAATGCTTATTCAGTCCCCAGCATGATGCTAGATCTGTGGGGCACATGTGGGAGTTAATGAAGATGAATAGGTGATGTGTGGTATTAAAGGAATTCAAGTGGAGAAGCCAGAAGGTCAATGCTTCCTCTGGATCTGGAGCATTCACCCTAGGAAGGCCAGTGAAGATTATTCAGAACTCTGAGTTGTTGGATGTGTCCCTATCACTCTGTGTCTACAACTCACCCTCTCTTCTCCAGCCTTTTCCCAGGAAACTCAAGCCACATCCTTCTTAATGTAGCCACAGTTTCCATAGAAATTCCAGATGGAGAAACCGTTAAGTATAAATTGAGCAAAATAATAATTAACATTTTAAATTCCCATCTGAAAAAGGAAAGTTTATTGATGGTAATCTCTCTATATAATGTCAGAGTTCATCAGATCACATAGCTTTTAATTAGTCTACAATTTTCAACACTTCATGTTTTGTTATTAAGCCAGTGAGATATATTATTAAAAACAGAAATTTATTACATACTGGCCAAATACTCAACTTGTTGCTTTCAAAGTTCTACAAGTTATGTGTAACTAAAAGAAAATAAATTCTTCCATAATGCATTTTAAATGGAATGTTAGAACAATGTCAACAAAGATGAAGTAGCATGTTGCTGCTAAAAAATAAAAATATTTTCACTCTGTAAGGATGTGGTTACCCTGGAATACACAAAGTCCCATCCTAGACAATAAACTTACTCATAAAGAAAATTTAGAGAGAGATCTTTTACTCCATGGGATAAAAAAATTCAGATTTAAATGACTGCAACCAAAGGAAGTTTCTTCAAGTTAGCCAAACTCAAAGCATTTGGCTCACAAGATGGATTAGTTTTCTAAAGGAAACCACTTTTCTTTATATGGGATTCCTTTTGCATACACATTCAGAGCTTAAAAGGAACAATTTTGACTATATGAACCCATCAGTAGCATTTTCTCTGAATATGTCTTTTTTTTAAATTTTAGTTTTTTAAATGTTTATTTATTTCTGAGACAGACAGAGCATGAGTGGGGGAGGCGCAGAGAGAGGGAGACACAGAATCCGAAGCAGGCTCCAGACTCTGAGCTGTCAGCCCAGAGCCGACGAGGGGCTCGAACTCAGGAACCATGAGATCATGACCTGAGCCGAAGTCAGCCGCTCAACCGATTGAGCCACCCAGGCGCCCCTCTGAATATATCTTTATGCTGGAAAAAACCTTAACGCCTCCCCCCACCTAAGGAATGTAGAACTACATTAAAATTAAAAAATTTTGATTTAGGACCGTCAGCCTTTTTTGATAAAACTGTCAAATATTTCTTACCTAAAAACAGCAATGTGATATATGAGGAATATGAAAGCCAGACCAAGTGCAACCTTGGCTATGCAGAAATTTAAATATTTAGCACCATTACACGGTTATAATCTGTCTAGCTGGTATACTGTCCTATACATTAGGGCCTCTTGGGTTGGACTGCATGCTTACAAAGCATGAAACTGGAAGACTGGCTTTCCTGTGAGGAAGTGTTGACTCACTGAGGTATAGATGTACTATATGGCCAGAGAGACTGAGGGAACCTAAGCCATATTTTAACCTCATAGGATAAAAAAAATATATTAGAAGATTCAAATATTCATGAATTTCCTAAATTTATTTCCTGGTCATAAGTTTCAAGTGTTAGAGTATCTGAATAATTCCATTTATAACTTAATCTGGAGTAATTCTGTATTCTTCCCCATCACTCCCCGAACCCCTCACCTCCCACCCCCAACAGACCAACTGCAGGAGAGGCTCTGATTTGCTATAAGTACAATACTGATCATAATGAAACACATGAAGGGCTTGTTGACTATCCTTTATTTTTACGCTGTGTAATACTGAGGGTGCACTAACCATGTGTCAGATGAACTTTGTTGTAGTTTCTATTTGGATATAAAATAAAAATTGTTCATGCATGCTCTGACTTTCTGGTTCCTCACTTGAGTAGCTCTGTTAATGGGTGGCCACTTTAATAAATTAGAAGAACTAACGTAACTTAAATATTAGTTGGCCTGATGTTCTGAACTTCATAGCATTAGAATGCAAGCTTTCACAGGGTAGACATTTTTGCCTGCTTTGTTTCTTGCATGTCCTCAAAAGTGTACAGTGCCTAGCACATAGTAGGTGCTCAATAAATCCAGGTTGAATGAATGACTAAATTTGTTTTTGCAAGATCCACATGGAGAAGAATTATGAGGTGGTGCTAGGAAAGTGTATTCCCTAAAGGTCATTTATAAAATATACCAAATTGAAGATAAAACAAGGGTTTCATTTCATTTACCAAACCTGGCTGATTAATAGTGACTTTCTTGGACCCTATGTTGAGAAGAATTCCGTGGCTCATCCAAGCTCAGTGGGAAAGAGTGCCATAATTAGTTGATGGCGTCTGCTGTCTGGGAAGGGTGGTTCACGTGACAAATATTTGCTGCCCCTGCAATACTTTCCCACCTTGCTGGGTGTATGCTATTCAGACTTTGCCATTTTTAGGATGGCCTCTCATCTGACTGAATGAATACCATTTATTATAGATATGTGTTGATCCTAAAGGTTTATACAGGTGTTAATTCAATTTCCTTCTCTCTGTAAGATTCTATCATGTTTACATATTGCCAGAACAAAAATCTCTTTCTAAGAAATCCTATCTGCTGTAGAAACCTACTTTCTACTGAGTGTGCAAAGGAGCCTAAGATTATGTTCTATTCTGTCAGTTCCAGGAGAATATTAATGTCACACTCTCTCACCTGTAACAGAGTTCTAGGGCTCCCACCTCATGTTAGCATAATTTCAAGGTTCGAGGGTAGTTGTCCAAGTGTGTTGAAACCCACTTTCTTACAATGCATTTTCTCTATTTTTGCTTTCGCCAGAAGGAACAAAATTTGATTTTTGTCAGCTGTCAGATAGACCAAGATGTTAGGGGGGGGAAAGAAGGTCTTCATACTTTCAATTCTTGTAACAAAAACAAGTGATTAGGCCGTTGGTTGTCTGCCTGGGGAGAGGTTTATGTTTCTAATATTGCATAGCACACTTCTCTATAAGCAGATTGGAAACAGTGCTAGGGTCAACAGGAAGGTTGGCAATTATACTTAATTCAGATGGAGCCAATAAGCTATTGGCACCTTGGGAACAGCCGGCTGAAAATCCTAACTCCTTTATAAGCGTGCTATCAAGTGATTCTAACAGGCTTTATTGGCATTTCTAGACATATTGTGGGATGTGCTGCTGTTAAATTCTCAGGTCATGTTTGTGAGTGTGCAACACTGATGCGACCCATGGATTCCACTGCACAACTAGTTCTGCCAACACAGCTTTGACCTGCGAAGTGATTCAGACTATTCAGTCACAGGGTTGAGTCTCCTCTAAGTTAGAAAACTACCACTTAGGCAAAATATGGCAGATCGCAGAGTGGTTTGTAGCCATCTTAGCCTGTAAATTCAAACCAATATATATGTATTTTTTATCAGAATTAGATCAGTCCTGCCAGCTCAGTTTTCCTTTAGCAAATGTTATTTCTGTGACACCCTAGTGTTTTTATTTCCACTGACATTGACTCAGACTATATAAAGCTATAGTACATCTGCACACTTCAGATATGAAGAATATTTTTCCTTTTTTAGGACCTAAATTTAATTTGTGTTTTAATTATACCACGTATAAGTATGGTTTCAGTCTCCAGAATGGCTTCTCTCCCTTTACCACCCACAAGAGCAAAACTGGCCTGTGGGAAATTTAATGGATCCAACTGGTGAAAAGATTAACATGGGAACGAAGGCAGCTTGATCTACTCCCTGGTTTGTATTTGCAACAGCTCATAATGTTTATCTCACAAAAATGGGCTCCCCAGATCCCGCCAATCAGATATATTGACTGCGAAACTCATGCCTTTTATGGTCCTAGTAAGGTAGCCCCAGACACTGGGGCTCGTGTTGTGTAAGTAGACTCCTTATGGGTCTACCTGAGTTCAGATGTTGTTTTATTGGCATCAGAAGCGTGATCCTCATTCTGCTCTGCTCTTACAGGTAAAAGCAGCACCCAACTAACTTTCCCAGTTGTTACTGATATGCTGCTATATGTTTCAGAATCATCTGGGGTGCTTGTTGGAAACACAAATTCTTGATCCTTACTATACCCCAGTACTGAATTACAGGTCCATGACTGCTATCTTTAGTCCAGCTGCCTCGGCCCATAACTGTAGAAAGCCCAAAGAGGAAGATGAAGCTTCTCCTTTACCTGATATAAACCACCACTGGATCTTGCTTTCGACTTGAGATTGACATTCGGCCTTCATGAACAGATATAGCTAAATAACCTATTAAAAGTTATTTCCGTTTTTTTTTTTTTAAGAAAAGCAGACTTCCACACTCAGTGCCTCATTTGGATGTGTCTGGAGTCTTGGAAGCTTGACTACCCTATGTTGTCCTACAGATGGACCTTGAGAGCTTGTTAGGAGGTTCTAGCATGGGAGCTCAGCTACTAGTATGTCCTTGACTGAAGAACAGTCCTCCTCCATCAGGGAAGGTCGTCCTCTTTGACGTAGTGCACAGCTATGGGAGGGACACATGTGGAGTGGTGAGGGAGGAAGGAGACACCTGCCTAGCCAGTCAGATTAGCTGAATCGACCCTGGCCATCAATGGGGTGACAAATGCTGCAGCCAGATCGCCCTCACATCCTTAAAAAATATTTACAATCAAGTTGCTACATAGCCACTTCCTGGAGTTTGTTGAGTACCCTATTTCCACACCAGCTTCTCCCCTGGAATCCCTCTGGCCAGTCTTCAACCCACACTCCAGCAACCAAAGGGTTAACGCCAGGCACAACAGCTTTCTCCTCACTCAGCTTTTCTGTCTGTGTGCCCCTGTGGCAGACTTTATTCCCATGGCTATAACAATTACATCTTTGGTGTCTAATCATCAATTCTCATCTTCTGGTCGTGCCTTCTTCTGGGCTTAGCCATCAGCTCCACATATCTAACTGTCTGCCTGGTGGGCGTTTCAGTGGCATGTCCATAGCTAACAAAACCACATCTGTGTCAAAAAACAAATTCATCATCTTTCTGTCTAAATTCAGCTCCTCCTCCCAGCTTCCATCCTGATCGCTGATTCTTATTCATTCTGCCACCATTTGCCCAGTCAACTAAGCGTGAAACTGAGTCATCCCTGACTTTTTGCTCTCTCCATTCAATTAGTCATCCAATTGGTTGAATTTTACTCTAAAATTTATCTTGCAGACATCATTTCCTTTCCATTCCCACTGCCACCACTTTACTGCAAACTCATTGCCTCACTTTTAGATAAACAGTAATTTCCTTATCCCAGTCTTTTGCTTTATGCCACCCCCAGATGAATCCTCTTAAAACATCATTTTGATCATGGCAAGTCTCTCTTCAAATGCCCTCAACTGGTCACTTCCCTTGAAGAAAAAGTCACTTGTCTTAGACTGGCACATAAAACTTGTATAACTCCCAAAAAAATTGTTTTAGCCCTCTCCAGCCTAACTTTCTGTGGCAGATCTTTTATTAGATATTGTATGATTTAACTATAATCCTTACTGTTCATATAATAAATTAAAGTCTAGCAGGGAAGTACTCAAGTGATGAAGCCAGGGTAACAACCCAGTTTCCCTGACTCCTTCCACTACCTCACATTCTTGCCAAGCCTTCCATAGAAACTCCAGACCTAGCTTTGTCAAATATCCACTTTGATTTTTACCCTTACTGTGTTTGTCTTACTGATGCTGCATTGACCTTTCACTTCCCTTCCCCTCATTGTTTTTCTCAAGACTTGTTCTGATTCAATTCTGCCTTACTCCTTCTTTCTCTCAGTATACCAGGGGCCTCATATCACTTAGTTGTCCAGGTGAAATTAGATTTGTGTGTTTTGTATATCACCTGTAGCCACAATACTTCCTCATAGCTGAAGACTTTACTTCCTATTTTTTTGAAACGCATAGGAACAGTCATGAAAGGACTTCTATATTAGAGTGGTTCTCAATCTGGGATGCACCTAGAATCTGCTGCATACCAAAAGAACAAAAACGATAGGGAGCAATAGTTAGTCTGGAACCCAAACCAATTAAATAATAAGCTCAGGGTGTTGAGTAGAGGAGAAACTAGATATAAATATTGTAAAATATTAATGAGAACCACTGTTCCACAAATGCCTATCACCACATTTATCTACTTGTCTGTATCTATTCTAATATGCTCTGCTTCTCTTTGGATGAACTCTGTGCTTATAGTTGAGGTCATCCCTTCCACTTATACAGAAGATTCATCCTCTCTCATCTACTCATGGATATCACTTCAATATCTATCCATACTCCCACATTTTTATTAACATGCAAATATGCCATGTTTTCTCCTATTTGGAAAAATAGTAAGTGAACTAACTAAAACTCTCTTGACACTCACATTCTCCCACCTATCACCCTATTTTTCTGCTCTCCTTTACCATAAAACTCCTCCACACCCCTATTTGAGAATTATTCTTTTCATTGTCTGCAGTGATTTTCTGTTAATTCATATGATAATTTTCAGTCCTTACCTGAATTAACAGCAGTATTTAATTCAGTTGATCCAAGCTGATTGCCTGGATACTCTTGCTGTCCTTGGATTACAAACCCCTCATTCGTTGCTAGGCTTCTTCTTACCTTATTGGTTGTTCCTTTTCAGTCCCCACTGGTCCTTGCTCCTCATCTCCCCGTGTCTAAATATTGGAGTACACTGGAGACCAGTCTTGGATTTTTGTGCCTCTTTATTCCTTTGGTGACCTCATCCATTTCTATTTTAAACTTTTCTGTAATTCAACTGAAATAAAATAAACTGCATATGTTTAAAGTATACGATCAGTTTTGACATATGTATACACTTTGAAATGAGCACCATTATGATCCAGATTACAAACATTTCCATACCCCCTCATGAATGTCTTTATTTCCCTTTGTAATCTTTGCTTTCTTTCACTCCAATCCACAGGTAACCATTGATTTGATTTCTGTCACTGGAGATTAGTCTGTATTTTCTAGAATTTTATATAAATGGAATCATATGATATATACTTCTTTTTTTTAAACTGGCTTCTTTTATTCAATATAATGATTTGGGGATTCATCAGTATTATTGCGTATACCAATAGTTTGTTGCCATTTTCCTGCCATGTGATATTCCATTGTATGGATATGCCACAATTTAACTGATACCCATTTAACTGTTGTTAGACCTTTGGGTTGTTTCTGGTTTGAGGCTATTACAAATAAGGCTGCTGTGAACATTTGTTTACAAGTCTTTGTCTGAACCTGTGTTTTCATTTCTTTCAAGTAAATTCTTAGAAGTGGAATGATTGGGTATACTTAATTTTTGAAGAAACTGCCCAACTGTTTTCAAAATGTTAGTACCATTTTATATTCCCATTAGAATGTATAAGAGTTCCAGTTACTTACATCTATGTGAAGAAATTATATTAAGGCAGCCTATGCCCTGAGATCTAAATCTGGTTTGCCACTTGTGTTTAAAAAAAAAAAAAAATTAATGTTTATTTATTTTTGAGAGAGACAGAGCATGAGCAGGGGAGGGAAGGAGCATGAGCAGGGGAGAAGGAAAACCAGAATCCAAAGCAGGCTCCAGGCTCTGAGCTGTCAGCACAGAGCCCGATGCAGGGCTTGAACCCACAAACGGTGAAATCATGACCTGAGCTGAAGTGGGACGTTTAACTGACTTAGCCACCCAGGGGCCCTGCCACTTGTTTTTTTAAGTAATAAAGCTATGCGCATTTGTTTAGTTATCATCTATGGTTGCTTTCATACTATGACTGCTGAGTTGAACAGTTTTGGCAAAGACCATATGGCCAGTTAAGCCTAAAATATCTGGGATCTTTATACAAAAATGTTTGCTGACCCCTGCTTTATATCGTCTTTTTTTTTCTTTTAACTATTCTAGTGGGTTATAGTGGTTTCTAATTGTGGTTTTAATTTGTATTTCCCTGGTGACTGAGATTGAACATCTTTCATGTGCTTATTTGCCATTCACTTAGTTTCTTTTGTGAATCTCTTTAAAAAATATTTTTCCCATTTGCGTTTTTTGTCACTTGGTTTTGTTGATTTCTTATTGAAGTATTAGAGTTTCCCGTGTACTCATGAAATAAGCCCTTTGTCTGATATATATGATGTGAAATTTTTTTGCCATTTGGTGGCTGGCATTTTAATTTCTTACTGACGTTTTTCATAGGATAAAGCTTTTAGTTTTAAGGAAGTCCAATTTATTAATTTTCTTCTTTATGGTTAATGTTTTTTTTTATTTCTATCTAAAAAAATCTTTAACTGTGCTAAGTTTACAAAGATTATATCCTATGTTTTTGTCTTTGTTTTATCTGTTTAGGCATTACTTTAGGCCTGATGTTCATTCAGAGTACATTTTTGCCTATGATGTGAGGTAAGGGTCAATTTTTACTTTTTTCCATATGGATATCCAGTTGATACAGCAAGATTTGTTGAAAAGTCTTTCCTTTCACAATTTCATTGACTTAGCAACTGTGTCAAAATGTAATAGACATATGTGTTTTTCTCAACTCTATTCCATTCAATTGATATATATATCTGTCTCTTGGTCATTACCAAACTGCCCTGATTATGGTAGGTTTGTAATAAGCCTTGAAATCAAGTGGCTTTTTTTCCCCCCTCAAATGGCTTTACTATCCTATGTCCTTTGGATTTCCATATATATCTTGGAATATTTTGTAATTTCTTTTTTTAGAAAAAAAAATCATGCTGGGGTTCTGACTGGTATTGTATTGACTCCACATGCCAGTTTTGGAAGCATAGCCATCCTAATTTTGAATCTTCTAATTCATAAGCACAGTATGTATTTCCATTTATTTAGGCCATCTTTAATTTCTCCCAGCAATATTTTTTGCTTGTTTGTTTGTTTAATGTAAATATCATGGAATTTTTTTATTAGCCTTATTGCTAAGTAGACAGCATAACAGTATTTTTTGACATTGCTATAAATTGTATTAGTTTTGAAATTTCATTTTTCAGTTGTTTATTGCAAATATGTAAGAATGGAATTTATTTTTGCATATTGTGTCTTATGAATTTCATGGTCATGTACATGTTCTAGTTTTGGTTTTAAAGATTCCTTGGGATTTTCTCTTTAAAAAAGTCATATCATCTACAGATAAAGTTTTACTTCTTAGTTTCTGATCTTTATTATTTGAATTTCCTTTTCTTGTTTTCTTGTACTGGCTAGGACTGCCAGTACAGTGTTGGTTAGAAGTGATAAAGTGAGCATCTATGCTTTGTTCTTGATATGAGGGAGGAAAATATTTAATTTTTTTACCATTAGCTGTGACATTAGCTGTGTGTTTTTTGTAGCTTCTCTTTAATAAGAGAATTTTCCCTGGTATTCCTGGTTTGCTTAGAGTTTGTTCATGAATAAATGTTAAATTTTGTCAACTACTTTTTCTACATCTATTGAAAATATTTTATTTGCCCTTTATTTCCTTGATATGGTGAATTACACCAATTGATTCTCAAATACGAAATAATCTTGCATTCCTGAAATAGATTCTGCTTGATTACAGTCATTTCAGTTTTTGCACTTGTATGTAATGTGGCATTTTTCCTTAGCTGCTTTCAACATTTATTTCTTTATCTTTGATTTTCAACAGTTCAATTATGATGTATCCAGGCATAGCTTTCTTTGAGTTGATACTGTTTGAGATTTGGTAAAGTTTTTGAATCTGTAAATTTATGTATTTTACTGAATTGGGGAGCGTTCAGCCATTATTTCTTCAAATACTTATTTTTCTGCCATCTTTTTTTCCTTTCTTTATGGGACTACATCACTCATGTTAGATCAGTAAATATTATTACACAGATCCCTTTGGTTCTGCTTATTTTTGTTTACCTCTGTACGTTTTGCTTCTCCAACTTTGAGACCTTTCCATATGCCGCCTGCTTTTGTGTACATTTTATTGTCCTCAGGTGGCTATTTGTACCATTTTTTCCAAAATTTTTTATTTGTAATTGGAGGAAAGGTTGATTTCTAGTATATTTTTGTTGCCATAGCAGAATCAGACCTCCATTATCCAGTTTTATGGCTTTAAACACCATCCTGTATCTGATGACTTCCAAATGAATTGGATAGATCCAATCAGACCTCTTCCCTTCACGCCAGGTATTGTATCCAACCATCTGTCTGACATCTCTAACTTTAATGTCTAATAAGCATTTTAAATAAATTTGCCTAAGGTGGGGGCGCCCGAGTGGCTCAGTTGGTTAAGCAACCACCTCTTGATTTCGGCTCAGGTCATATTTCTAGGGTTGTGAGATACTGCCCTAGGCCCACACTCAGTGTGGAACCTGCTTGAGATGCTCTCTTTCTCTCTCTTTCTCTGCCCCTTCCCTGCTTGTCTGCTCACATGTGCTATCTCTCTCTCTCTGTCTCAAAAAAAATTTTTTTTTCAATAAATTTGTCTAAGAGTGAGGCCCTGATCCACCTGAATTCCTAAAACTTGCTCCTTCATCTTTTCAATTTCTTTGGATTCATCCTTAACATTTTCTTCTCGTGCCACATCTGAACCATTGGCAAATCCTGTTGTCTGTATTTTCAAAATATTTAAGTATTTCCATCACTCTCTCCTTACTAACCAGCTTTACTCTTGCCATTACCATATCTCACCTGCATTATTACAATTGTAGTCAGACTGATTTCTTGCTCATAAATGTTGAATTAATGGTCCACCAGCCCTAGATGCCTGAGACATTTGCACAATATTTAATTGTTAGGACTTGCCTTACAATATTGACAAGTAAATGATTGAAAAGGTGAACATCATTTTCAGCTAATTGGATCTGTGGTTATAAATCAGGAAGGTAAAAATCCACAAATCTTACTAAAATGGGTGGGACTCTCTCCTAGGGCTCAGCCTAAGTAATTGCTGAATTAAAAAATTCTTTAGCAAAGATGTATTCATATAAATCACACATTGTATTAGCTTTACTTACAACTGGGCCACACCCAAACACTGGGAGTGTGTGTATCCCTAAGCGGTAAAATCATATCATCAGAGTCTCGTTATCAAGTTTCCTTCAACTTTGTATGGTGTTTGAGAGGCCTTGAACTGTCTGATTGATTAGTGGATTTATTAGAGACACTTCAGGAAAATATTTACCAAAATTAGCAATCAGAAGTTATAAGAATCATTTACGGAATTTTCTGAGCTTGGATATGTCCATTTTCCTACTTTATCCCTCTTCACCCTCACCAGCATTCTGGCATGTTCCCCAGAGGGTATGTATCAATCTCTGAGAGACAGAAACATTTGGAAAACTTACCCAAATAATTTTTGTAACTGCAGAACCCTTTTTCCTCTACCCTGACTAAATTGAGTCCTATTGGTGATAACGCTGATTTTTTTATGGCTCTTATTAAACTGTTCAAACCTATATACATACACACATATTTTTACAGCACCTCTTCTAGAGGAACTCTTTCTCTCCAATTCCTCTTCCTATTTTGTCCTGCTACTATTTCCTACCACTTTTTTAAACTAACTCATTTTGTCAAAACAAACTGAGTCCAAGTCTTTAGGCAGCCCATCCATATTTCAGTCAGCAACTTTTAGGATCCAAATTAGGTGTAATTTTGTCTCCTCTAGAAGTTTAAACACTCCAGTGACTCAGTTAGTTTAAGGCTTTTGTTGTACTAGATTATCCCACATAAAGACTGTATTGTAACTAAATCAACAAAGACTTCTTTGAAGTTTTTTGTGGGGGAATTTGATGGGAAACCATAACTCTTCCATTACTAGGAAGAGTTCTATATAATGAAGCTTCTCCCAAAATCTATTATAATATCACTTTGTTCTAGTTACAGAACTTTTCTCATTTCTTTACCACTTAGCTATTCTAGGCCTATAACTTCCAGAAAGACCAATGTCAGAAGTTCCAAAGTACTGTCTCTGTTTATAAGACCTGTATCCACACAAGTTCCATATAGTTGTTCCAAAGTATTTGAATTCTATTTTCATATCTATAAATAAGCTCAAGCTAATAAGCATCTGTGAGAGGTCAGGAACAAAGAAAAGCAGTAAAAAAAATATTATGGGTACCTTAGCTAATCCCTCCATTTTTATTGAAAATAAGAAGATTGTAGAACTGGGGATTGGAATCAAAGATGAATCATCATTTGGGGCTGGTTTCTTGAGATGGTACATTTGTGGATTCTTCCATTCTGAAACCTACAAATCATTTTGAACCTTTATCTAGATATAGTCTATGTTATAGTAATTAAATGTACTTTTAATAGATAATTAAAGGCAAAAAGCATAGCTACTGAAAACAATTCAGTCAAATACTCTTGCTTTATTTAAGGTCAAGTACTTAAAAATAATATGATATACAGTTCCATTTAAGTAGGATGAAATAAAGGGTATATTATAATCAAGATTTTATGTGCCTAATGTTTGTTGTTTAATATATTTAAATCAGAGGTTTGACTTTATATATACATATCTTTTTAAATCGATATTTTGAAATACTATCTTAGAACTGAGATTACCGTGCAGATCTCTGAATATTTATAAAAAATAGCATAAATTAGGCACGCTGTCTAGTTTTTATATTATCTTTGAATGTTTCATAAAGTAATTTTATTGAAATATTGGTATTTTGTTTAGTGATGACAATGGAGATGCGTAAATGGAATCAGTTTCATTTTGGAGACAGAATTACAAGATTCGCAATGGATTATATCTAGATATCTAGAAGGAGAGGATAGAGAGGGTTTATAAAGAGTAACTATTTAGGTTCTGGCCTGAATATTCGGGTGGATGTTGATGCCATTTCATTAGGTGAGAAGAACAAGGAAGAACAGTTTAATACCAGGAAAGGTAGAGAATAATAAAGCTGAAGAAAGGTCAAGAAATGAATTTGCATATAATGATTTTAGTGATCAGGCTATTTACCACTCATCATGTACGTACTAAGCATTTAACATCCATCATATTTTTCAGAGGTGTCAATAATTCTGTGAACTTGATGGTGTTCATCTTATAAAAGAGGACATTAGGGCTTAGAAACATAAAATAGTTTGCCTAATACTAGTAAATGGTGAAGCAGGATTCACATTCAAATTTCATTTACAACAAAACCCATCCTCCTTATGATTAAGATGTTACAGATATTACACTACAAAAAGGGTAATGTATTTCTCACTTACATTATTTTAGTTTAGAGGTCATGAAGATAAACATAGTAATGAATTTATGTAAAAGTAAAACAAGGAAAAGAAGGATTTTCATGGTAATTCTGGGAAGGGAGTTACCACTAACAACTATTTCAAAACATAAAGAAAATTTGATTGATGTCAGTTGTAGATCCTCTGTTACAACTAGCGAAAACAACAATAAAAATGAGAACATAAAGTCAAAATATCTTGGCCACCATTTGATTAGATCAACATACATGGTTATGCTTTATGATTATTCACCAACAATTAATTTTAATATATCACTTAATGAGACGCCTTGGTGGCTCAGTTGGTTAAGCATCTCAATCTTGATGTTGGCTCAGGTCATGATCCCAGGTCATGGGATTGCGTCCTGCATCGGGCTTTGCACTGAGCATAAAGCCTGCTTAAGATTCTCTCTCTCTTACTCTCTCTCTCTCTCTCTCTCTCTCTCTCTCCTCCTTCCTCCCTCCCTCCATCCTTCCCTCCCACTCTCTGCTCCTTTCCCGTTTGTGTGCTCTCTCTCTAAAAAATAATAATAATAAATAATATGTCACTTAACAAAGTTCTAAGTGTTTTGAGTACATTTCTGAAATATTCAGAAAATAATTATTTCAAAATTCACTGGATTAGTCATAAAGCTAGATTGACAGATCTATGGCCAACAGATTTGACATTATGCTCTTTGCTAAAATTAATAAACAAATTTGCTGAAACTAATAAAACAACATGGAACACTGAAAAGCATTTTGACCTGTTGAAATGATAGACCTGAGTTTGCTCCTGAATCTATTAATTGTGGGCTGTGAGACTTTGAACAATTAGCTTAAACTCTTTGAATCTCTACTCAATTATGAAATAAGATAACTTTTGCAGGTACCTGTGAGGATTTGAGAGAAAATGTGTACAGTGAATGGCAACTTAATTATAATTAATTCTTATTTTTGTGACAACAGTGATCATGATGGTGTGATATTGATAATGACAATGATGCTAATAATGATAACTATTCTTATATCTCAGTAGAAATGTGGTTAGGAGCATGCACTCTAGTAGAGTCTTTCATTCACAACTCATTTTGGCTACTTACAGATCATCTATAAAATGGTAGTAATAGCTCATACTTCACAGGATTCTTGTAAAGATAATGTGACTTAATTAATACACAGCAGTTAGCATTGTACCTGGCATTTAGAACGTATCTAATAAATGTTGCTATTGGTATTTTGTGTGATATCAGAGTAGGCATTATGTTAACAATAATAAATCTTAATAGACTTAGTAAAACTCTGTAAATAAAAAAAAACTCTGTAAACAATAAATGATAAATTTCTGAAAGAAAGATCTTAGAATTACCTCTTAAACACACCTCACCTACCTTGGTGAATCTGCCTCAATTTCTATGACAGCAACGAATGATGTTTTCATATTTCTTAGTTTCCACATTTGCTTTTATTTATCTTTAATGAATTTAAGGAATGCATGTGAAAGTGCTTTTAATGTCATAAAGGACAAAGTAAATATAAAATATCATTCAAGCAATATTAATAATTACAAAACATTCTAAAACCTATGTACTATTTTTCTGTATTCTATTTACTGCTTACCAACCTATTTATCCATCATTTTTTCATCTTTAAAAGCACTCCCTTGTAGTGTCATTTTGTACTTAGAATAATGCAATAAAATTAGTAGGCAATTGATATTATCCCTGTTATGTAAATAAAAGATGGGGCATAAGAGATTAATTAAAACACCCACATATAGGAAATTTATTTCATGGCAGAATATCATCTGCAAATCAAGATCTCTAACTTACCTTTTATTAGAATGAACCTGCTTAAATCTGTATTTTACATCTACTTTGAGTCTTCCATCATAGTCTATTCATTCACTCATCCATTTATTTAATTCTTCTATTCTTTTATTCACTCTGTTCATTCAACAAATATATGCTGATGCCACTCAGAATACCCAAACCATCACAGATACAGAAACACTTAGAAGAACAATGGAGTAGAAATCAGAAAACCTGGGATCAATACCTGACTCTACCATTAATTCCCTGTCTGATATGAGTCTTCTCCATATGGGTGGCACACCAGCATCTTCTAGTTTAAATGACCTCTCTTCCTTTGTGAAACCTTCTGAGATCATCCTATACTGTATAAACAGTTTTTCTGTGCTTCCATAGCATGTTGTTCCTATTTCTGATCTCATTTACCGCCTATTTAATACTGCCTTGCATAATAGTATTTGCCCTGAATGAGTTAGATTTTCACAATAGAGAATTAAGAGAGTGGGAGAGGAATAAGCAGGAAGAAGAAAAGACAAACCAGGTAAGAGAATGACATGAGTTATTATATGGAATTGGAATCCTATACGGCAAGACTTTGTCTAGTTGCAACAGAGCCCTACTCCGATTGGCAAAATATCATCTTGTGGTTGCAAAAAGCAGAGACTTACTCAAGTTTTCTTAAGTACTTAAGTGATATCAAGATTATTCTAAGATAGGTGGTGTGTAAGCATAATAATGGCCCCTCCTTAGATGTTCACATCCTAACCAGCAGAAACTGTGAACGTGTGATATTGCATAGCAAAGGGAAATTAAGGCTACCTCCTTGACTAGGGCAATCAAAGAATAGTTAAGTGGAGTAAGGTTGCTAATCAGTTGATCTTGAGATGGAGGGGTGGCTCTGGATTTTCTGCATGAGCTCAATGTACTCACAGGGTCTTTGTAAGTAAAAGAAGGAGGCAGAAGAGTCATTGTCACAGGGTGCCTGGGTGGCTTAGTCGGTTGAGCATCTGACTCTTGACCTTGGCTCAGATCATGATCTCACAGTTCATGAGTTCAAGCACTGTGTTGGGCTCCTTGCTGACAGCACAGTACCTGCTTGGGATTCCCTCTCTCCCTCTCTCTGCCCCTCTCCCTCTCCTTCTTTCTCAAACTAATTAAATAAACATTAAGAAAAACAATAAGAGTCATTGTCAGAGTCACAGAGTTTTGAAGATGCTACACTGCTGACTTTGAAGAAGTAGGAAGGGGCCATAAGCCAAAGAATGTGGGCTGGGAAAGTCAAGGAAACGATTTTTCTCTAAAGCCTATGGAATGGACACAGCTCTGCTGGCACTTTGATTTTACTCCACTGCGACCCATTTTGGACTGTAAGATAATAAATTTGTGTTGTTTTAACCCACTAAATTGGCAATAGTTTGTTATAGTAGCAATACGAAATTAATACAGGTAATAATAAGACTACAAGTATCTAAGACATATATCCAAGTTTTGTTTTGTTTTGATGTTTATTTATTTTTTTTTAATTTTTTTTCAATGTTTATTTATTTTTGGGACAGAGAGAGACAGAGCACGAATGGGGGAGGGGCAGAGAGAGAGGGAGACACAGAATCGGAAACAGGCTCCAGGCTCTGAGCCATCAGCCCAGAGCCTGACGCGGGGCTCGAACTCAAGGACCGCGAGATCGTGACCTGGCTGAAGTTGGACGCTTAACCGACTGCGCCACCCAGGCGCCCCTGTTTATTTATTTTTAAGATAGAGTGGGGGGATGGGCAGAGAGGAAGGGGGACAGAGGATCGAAGTGGACTCTGTGCTGACAGCAGAGAGCCCAATGTGAAGCTTGAATTCACCAACCATGGGATCATGATCTAAGCCTAAGTTGGACACTTAACTGACTGAGCCACCCAGGTGCCCCCATATATCCTAGTTTTATAGAAATCCAAGGACACTGGTATGAACTTGTCTCACAGGAAGACTAATCTTCCTGGGGCTTGAGTGTGGAACAATTTCTGCAGTGACCAAAACATCCTTTGAGATACAGCCTTGCCCTAGGTTTCAATTTATCTATAGATTTTACTATAGGAGGATTTTGTTGACACTTCCTCTTGCAGTTTTTCAATAACACGAGTCAGCCTTTCTGTGTTTTTGCTTTTCTCTCTGTGTCTTTCCAGTTCTAATCACAGTGCCAACCAGCTACCTCACCCTTTGCTCTACTTACTCACTGATCGTGTTGGCTACAGGCCTTTGCTGTCCGCCTGCCTTAGTGTGTTCTCAATTTTTGGGCTTCCCTACCAGTAATTCTCTTTCCATATGTCTATTACCAAGTGAAAGAATTGTATTGATTTAATTAATCAATATTGACCTTACAGGTCAGAGATCTGATAGCAGGCAATTTTAGTAGATGCTGGCCAGACTGTATTGGCTGCTTTTGTATCAGGTGTCTACTGTTGGTACAATAACCTGGGCAGATGGGGAAGTGCCATGAATTATAAAACATAGCCATTGATGGAGCTTACCCAATAGAGACTCTGTGTGAGTGTGTGTGTGTGTGTGTGTGTGTGTGTGTGTGTAACAAAGCAAAAAAGACCCTCTTTTTTTCAATACAGAGAGTTAAAAGTATGGGTTCTGGAATGAAACACCCTGTATCCAGATCTTGGCGCAGCTATGAGACTGAGGACAAGTTGCTTAAGTACTCTAAGTCCACATTTCTACATTTATAGAAAGGAGATAGGGTACTATCTACATCATAATTGTTGTGAGGATTAAATGAAATAATCCAATTAAGATGCTGGGCGGATGATAAGTCCTCAGCAAATTCCAGATGCTATTGTTATTGTTTTTATGGCATCATCGTTCTTAGGAGGATTAAATGACAAGTTTATGTTCTTTACTGCTGCATATGAAAAGGCCTTGTCTCCTGAGTAGAGCAGATGATTGATCCTTGGAGATGGGAGATGGTATCTTATATTGCTTTGGAATCACTCAAAGAAAGTCATGCAATTTCTTTGTTAATAGATGTTATACAACTTATTCCCTTATTCAGTCAATATTCACTGAGCATCTATTATGTACCAGAATCTGTTGTTAGACCCAGAGATACAAAGATTAATTAGATAACAGTATTTGGCCTAAAGGGATGTCCCAGTGTTCAAGATGATAGGAAGAAAAAGAAAAGGGATCATGGAGACATAAGGAAGGTCGACTCAGTGAGCACAAGACTTGTTGACACTTGAGCCTTGCTGAGAAGAAGAATGGGAAGCAACAGAGATGTAGTGACCTTACAGATAATTAGATCCAGTTCTCTCATGAATCTTTCCTTCAAGGAACCCTTGGTCCACTTTCCCACAGTGAACCTAGAAGTATGTGAGCCCTTAGATTGGTTTAGAAGCAATCCCCTGAGTTCCCCTGTGGGAATCTGTCAGAGCTCAGTGCATGATACCTTAGTAAATGTCTACTCACTTAGAGATTCTAGCATGGTTCATCCTGCCATTGACCAAAATTATGAACATCAGGCCAGCATCCAATACTTTGAAATCTCTGAGATCAAATTTGACACATTATTGTCTTTTCTGTGAGAAAGACATAAATCATAAATATTTCCCAAGTCTGAAGCAATCTATACATAACCATTGTGGCTTTCCTCAGTTAAGCACACGTGCATTATAGCATAACCATTCTTTATTCTGTCTCCAAAGTGTCAGCCTATCATGCTCCCAAAGAGTTCATAATAATCTAATAGATTTTTTTGTCAATTGTGTAAAGTCCCCCATCATTCTTTTGAAAATGTATTTTTCAAAAGCAAGGCATTATCATATTTAAGAATATTTTATATTATCTGTTAATTAAAATTGTCCGAATGATATAAACTTTCACAAAACCTTAGCGTTTATTTGCAGACCAAATTATTTAAGATGTCAGGTACCATACCTCCTATAACCTCACATAAGTGCTTTGCTCCCATAGCATCCTGTGCATTCCTTTATTATTGTACTGACAACACTATAAACAATAATGTGTTTTAGTTTCATCCAGGAAATTGTGCACCCTTTGACAGAAGAATCTCTCTCACTTTGTTTCTCTCTTCCTATATTTTCTATATATTTAGTAAGCAAAGTCTTTGTATTCCTAGTCCCTAATGGGATCTAGCATCAAGTAGGGTTTCCATAAGTGCTTGCTAAATTAAAAAGAATTAGTCTTATTCAGTCATTCATTCGACAAATATCTGTATGTACCTATTATGCCTGGTCCTGGTCAATGTAGTAGGGTACATTAGTTGGTAAGAAATATTTAATCACTGTCTTTATGGAACTTAGGTCTAGCAACTTATTTTTAATAAATCCTTATAAGAATAGTTCCATTTTACAAATAAGTCTGGCTCATATGGTTTCCTTTGAGTGGTGAATAAGCCATGAATTCAGAAATTTTCTATTCATATAATGTTTCCAATCAAATCAAGTTAATAATAGTTATTTCAAAAGTGGCTTCCAATTCTTGCAAGGTTACTTGTAATTCTTTGGAGCTTCATGTCTGCTATTTTTAATGGCTTTCTGCCCAAAGCAGCTTAGCCTAATTGGGAAGGGATGTGTTCTTTTTTTGATAAGGGAATAAGTCTCATGAATGATAATGGGAGTTATGTGTGAACATGAAGAAAAACTTGACTCTTAATACTGTGGGTTGCATAACAGCTTTTCAGAGACTGCTTCTATGATTGATTGTCTCTCCCTAAATGCTTCCATCTATCAGTATGATTTGAGGAAAGGGTTGCTTTTTTTATTCTGGATAAGTCTCTCAAAACAAAGACCAACTAATTATTTGAAAATTCCAAAACACACTTTAGGATAGTGTTACGGAGTGAAAACACTTCCATTTGGATATCCCATAGGAGCTGCCATTCATTAATGTTTAAAACAGATGCTTCAGTGAGCAACATATTTAATTAAATCCAAACCTGTTGTTATTATTCCAGAAAATATTATTATTAGCACAAGTTCCAAATGGAACTCACAGCAACTTCTGGTTGGAGTTTGGGAAAGATATTTTAATTTTTTAAAGAATTTACTTGACGTAGAAATCACTGCAGTAATCTAGATACATTTTTTTTTTTCAACTCAAGTCCGTGATCGTTGTGAGAGTTAGTTAATTGCTTAGAATCATTGCTACTTTGATAGAGTGACTGAGCAGAGCAGCTGACCGGACAGGCCACATACATCATCATAAAATGTTGGAATGCGCACACGAAGTATCTGTCTGTGCTTCTTAAAAAGGACAAATAAAAAGAAAAAAAGTCTTCAAATTTTATAACACGGACTTAAAAGATTGGCAGATGTGTCACTAATTATATAATTGCTGTCTTATGTGGTTCTAATAAAATTATTTGAGCCCAAAAAATGTCTAGCAGTGAATTATTTAATATAATACACAGTTATAACAAAAATAATTAGTATTTACTTTAAACTCTAAATTGTCAACAAAAAACCTCAAGTGATTATTTTCATAGTGCTGCATAATGAAATAAATGTGTAATTAGTGACAGATGGGACTTTTAAAACATAGGAAAAAAATCATATCACCTGTTTTGATTTTTTTTTTACATGAGTGAAGTTAGAATTTGTGAAATTGAGGTACAAAGAGAATTAAAAGAATTAACTCTCTAACTTAATGCAGTAGTCCTTGTTCATGTTGCCCAGGGTCCTATGAATTTTCTTTACAATGTGTTTGGTTATGAAGCCGAAGATAGGTTTGAGCCGTGTCATGCCCACTGTTTCACACTGTTTTCAGTGAACAACATTAGAATCCCTTAGATCATAGAAGTACCATTTTATTTGAGGCCAAATTTTAATAGTAGGATGAAATTTTAGGCGAAGTTACCAGCACTTGTTTTGTATGAAAACTTTTCTAGTCTTTCCAATGTTTTGTTTTTTTTTCTGTGCAAAATGAAGACCAGTATCTTTCTGTGGCCTACAAGATGGCCTGAAGAATGGCTAAAATAATCAAGATGGTCTCATCTTGTCAGTCTATAAACTTGCTATGGTTCTGTTGATTATGTTACTGTACTGAATATGAATGTTTATATACTTCTCATCAGCACCCACTTACCAGTGGCTATGCATTTTTATCATCTTATTTCTGGTGTTAACTAGATTATGATGTGCTCTACCAAAGAGATCTTATTTTCATTTTCTCTGCCTCCTTTTTCCACCTTTTCCTGGCCTCATGACTTTGGAATTCATCCCAGCCCTTGCTTATCAAGGATAAGGATAAGGATGACCCATCTTTATCAATTTAGGTGCCATGGCAATGATCATAATAACATGAGTCCTGATTTTTATGGGTTTTCTTTTATACTTTAAGTCTTTTAAAGAAATGCACTATGGAACTACATCCCAAACATGTAGTTGGAAATACAAACTTACACTGCAGAGCTGTAAACTTTTGGGAGACTTGGCTCACCTCTCATTTGTTTTCTATCTCTAAAACCAGGCCTAGTGGCAAATTAATAGGTGCTCAGCAGGTTTTTTAAATTTTTTATTAACCTGTGTCATAGATCACGGTGGGTGGGGGTGGGGGGGTGGGGGGGATGGGGGGGTGGGAATAAGAAGATGATCTCATACTACAGGTTAAGAAATGTAAATATATGAGAAATTTCAGGTATTTGAAATGATCCAATAAGCAACATTCCTTTTCTGACTAAATTTGGAACCAACTGAGAGATATAGAGGAATCAGATGAATATCAAAATATCAGTCTTACTATTGAGAAACATTATTTAAAAGGAAAAAAAAAGTTACTTCTGTGGCTAAATGGATTTGCTAACACTCTAGTGATGTAAACTTATACCACTAATTGCAGTCCATTTCCACAGGGACAGGCCTCTTTCGGCATGGGAATTAGCAGGCCAGAAATGTCCTTCTCTACAAGTATGTAGAACCTCAAGTCCCAGAAGGAGCCAGGCCATCCGTCTCCAGTCTGTTCTACCAAACTCACCTACTAGATAAATGAATCAGTGCTCCTTCTCTGGAGAATAGAGATATGGAGAAAGTTTGGAGGTAATGCGTAAAGGAGATTTCTCCACTTGGAAACCTGAGTAATGGGACATAAGAATTTCCCACGAAGTTCTCTTTGTTTTTGTTTCTTGAACATAGAGGTTTGGCTTCCCTATCAAAGTAATCAATCTATTAAGAGGAGTCAGGAAAATGGCAATGTAATTGTTATCTTTGTCATTGATAAAAGCTAGTCTGCAGAAAATAACTTAGATTTGTGGTCTTAAGTACTCTCCTAAACCAAACTTTCTCCAAAACTGCACACTCTCCCATAGAGCAAGTGTCTTACCACGTGGCAGAATAGCAGCTCAGAATGCACCCTCTCCCAAGTCAGGAGAGGATTCAGAAGGTGCTGACTTTGTCAAGACCAGTTTTTTAGTCAAAGTTCAGCAGAGAGATAAGTGAATCACCCCTTCTCTCTTAGTAGTAAGTGAGAGAGGGCAGAGATTAGCCAGAAGTCTTACTCTGGTTTACATTCTGCCACAAGAAAAAATAAGGAGTAGGACATGTTTGCAGGAAGGAGCCAAATAAAAGTTTTAAGCATGATCACAATTGGTTTGAAGAACGTGACTCTGAAGAATGTATTCTGAACAGACAGGTCTAAAGCCTGGGAGTAACACATAGTGACTGAAATCTCAGGATTAGATGACTCAGGAAGAGTATGCGGAGAAAGAAGTGAATAAAATAGAGCAGAAAATGAATCCCCAAGAAATGCAAATGTTTACCAGATAGCTGGAGAAAGAGGAGCCCAAAGAAGCTGAGAAAAAGCAGCCAGGAGAGTTTGAAGAAAAAAACTAGAAGGGAATTGCACAAAGGAAGGAGTGGCCACTAGTGTGAAACCTTCAATGGTCAAATAAGATAAGGACTGGCACTTCTCCCTGGGGTTGAGCAATGTGGAGGGAATTGAGAACATCTGTAAGAGTGTTTCCAGAATAATTGGATCAGAAGCCACATTGCCTTGAATTGAGAAGTACTTGGGTGTTGAGAAAGTAGAAATGTTTTCTAGAAACTTGACTACAATTGAAAAAGTTAATTTGAAAGTTAGATGGGCACTTCAAGCCCAATTGGCCACAGTCCTAAGCCACATTCCCTAACAGTGCAAGCACTAATTGAAATGATTATACTCTGCCTGACTTCTGTATCTATCTCTCAATTACCTCCAAAGTGTGGTGGGGTCTGGGCCGTGGGGGAACAGTAGTGTTATTTATTAGGCACTTCCAAACTCAAACAACAAAGGGATGTTGAATATTTCAAATATAGGCTGAAATCATTTGTGTATGGGGAAGAAGATGTTGAGGAAGAGCAGGGTTCCAGCCTGAAGGTTTCTCTTTTCTTTGAAGTGGGAGGCAAGATCAGCTAGTGATAGGGCAGGAGGGAAGCAGTGGGCAGGAGGCTAAAGGGACATGATAGAGGTTCAGAGGAGATTCTGTGTGAAACGGGAATGAGCACTGACCAAGAACAAATAGGTGATTGTAAGTGCCTAATTAAAGTTATTTTCTAATAGTGAATTTTTAGTGGACTCCATGTACATAAATTGGGGAGTGATTCCAAATTCAGTCAGCTTCCCAAGAAGAAAATAATTCTGCAATTGTGACTCTTGGCTTCTGGGAAGCTAGTTATTCTTGGTTCCTTTACCATTATAACACTATTCTCAATCCTCCTGTTCTCTAATTTTAATGTTGATGTGCCCTAGGGACTCATCATTGACCTTCTTTTATGCCTCCACAGTCTCTCTTTAATAGGTTTTCTTTGTTCCCATGGCCTCAACCTAAATGTAAACAAACAGCATCAAAACTTAAACTTAGCATTCTGACCACACTGGTCAGTTGTCACAAAGCACCAGAAATTCAACAGTTTAAATGACAAAGCTCCCAGAAACCCTGCTCTTGCACCATCTCAGTTACCCTGACCTTGTTCATCTTCTTTATCTCTCATAGCTCTGAGTGCCCTAGTACGTCATGTGAGAGGGCTTTCTAAGCCAGGGCAAAACAATAATTAGCAAGATCTGCCTGGCATTCTGAAGTCAAATGTACATGATTCACAGTTACTCACTGAGTGGATGATCTATGTCACTGTTACTCTCCTAATTGTGTTTATCTAGATATAGTCTATCCAACATAATAGCAGCTAGCCACATGTGGCTACTAAGCATTTGAAATGTGGCTAATAGCCATGTGGGATGTGCTGAAAAGCAAGTACATGCCAAATTCCAAAGACTTAATACTGAAAAATAATGTAAAAAATCTCATTAATAACTTTATGTTGATTAAATGTCAAAATAATATTTTAATTTTAACTCTTTCTGTATACTTTTTATGCAGCTATTAGAAAATAGAAAATTAGATTTATTTCTCACTATTTCTCTGTACAGGATTGGTCTGGAGGTAACTACTTATTCTGTATTCTGATTAAATTCATTTATACAGCCACATTTTGTTGAAATTATACTGGATGTGTATAATGCTTTTCGATAATCTATCCTTTGAAGCTTTTTCTTATAGCAGGTAAATTTGTTGACATATAGTTTTGAGACCTCCCTCCAAAGCAAGTGTACTTACTAGATACTTTCTTGGTTAGGGAATCAGCGGTTGACTTAGGCTTAGCCAACCAGATGCTTAGCCAAATCCCTAGATTTGGAACTGGAATTTGGGGAGGTGAAGAAGCTTGGAACATGAGGTCTTCATTACATTATTAGAAGGCAGCCACAGCGACACTCAATTTTCATTGTCTGTCGCAGGCCGTTGCATAAGCTGAGGTGACCATTCCTTAGAAACTCTGTAGCAGGGCTCACTGGACTCATTTCTCACTAGATTTTGTTTCTGGCTGTTAGTTTCTCTTCTTCCTGCTTGTTTTCTAAGCCTAGTCTCACAGCCTTCTGTGAACTACCCAGAGTTGGTTCTATCAATCCCACTTCTTGAATAATCCTGAGTAGATTTTGGTACTCAATAACAAATGCTGACCTATTCTGCTCACTGTATTCCTGAAAGACGAATAAGCTAGAGAAAAAAGATAGGAAAGTTGGCAGAAGACTACTCAACACAAACAAAGACACCGAGGCTAGAAATGCCATACCATGAGGAACCACAAGATATTAGAATTAGAAGTCTAGCAGATAAAGTGCAACATGCCAAGGTAGGGAAGCTGTCAAGGATAAAAGCATGAGGATATTGGATACTATACTAGGAGGTTATTCTGTGGGTGATAATGACCACTAGAATATGTTAAGCAGAGAAATAGCAAGGTCATATTTGCAATAAAGATAGATTACTCCATCAGTTAGGAATGATTTGGTTGCAGACAAAGAAAATCTGATTAATAGAAGTTTAATCCTTAAGGACACATGCGGCATCCCTTACAAAAAGCCTAAATGCAGTCCGTATACGGCAATATTGTCTTCAAAGTCCAAACTATTGACATTGTTCTCCCCATTTACTTTCCTCTGTGTGCTGGTGTTTCCTCAGGTTGATGTTTCATGGTCACAAATTGGTCACTCCATGTATCGTGTACTTACCCCAGACATCTAAATCAATAAGAAAGGGACAAGCCACTATTCCCAAGCTGTTATGTCTTTTGTCAGGGAATAAAGCCATTCCCGAAATTCTTTATCTGATGTCCCCTTATTATTTCACTGGAGAAAATCAGATCACCTAACCACTCCCAGCTAGAAGGGAGGCTGAGAAAATGAACATTTGGTAAGGAAAAACAAACAGAAAAACCCCTATGTATCATTTAGGAAAAAGTTACACATGGGTAATTTAAAAGTTAAAATGGGTAATTTAAAGAGAATTTAACAAAAGAACTATTTACAAAGAGATCATCAAAGAGTTGAGAAACTACAGAAACAGTACATTCACTGGGGGCTTTTAAGAGGAAGGGGCTACACTCTTTGTCCTAAGTGACAAATGGAGGAAGTAGCTACTGAAACTGAAGACAAAGACAGTTGTGTGGTGAGAAACAACTGATGGGAGTTGTAGTCTTTGGTCACATGATATAGCCAGTACACAGTGACTTCATGAGGAAGGAACTAGAAAAGAAAATACCCCAGCCTTACTCATTTCCCCTTGTCTGACCACCAGGTAGCTCATTGGCTAAATCCAACTCAAAGCCAGATGACAGAAGAGTCCATTAATATTGTCCATTGAGATCAACCTCATAGAGAACAGTGTGAGGAAGTAGGGATTTGGATAGATAGATGGAAAGTCTTCAGTACAAGGTTGTCTTGCCTGTATTAATCTTCTGGATATGGACCCATAGCTCCTAGAACAGACTGAGGTGCTGCTAAAGGCGAGAAGGGAAATATTTGTGGTTCATGCAACGAACACAGTCTGCCATTTTGACTCTTGGGACAGCTTAGAGAGGGATATAAGATGGGAAGTTTATCACAACACTCCCTTGCAAGAGATGATAGGAGCCAGTGACTGTTACTTGACATAATTGTCTAAGGAGGATTTCATGTGACATTATAATCCTAATTACTTCTTGGTTAGGATATGCCTTTACAAATTTAACATATTTGCTAGACTTAGAGAATTGACATACACTTCAGATGAGTACATTTTCATCCATCTTAAATTTTGTAAAATTTGAAATTTGAAAATGCATTGCAAAAGATCTCAAATCACACAGATTGTATTAACTGGTAGAAAGGACAGTGAACTGGAAATAAAGTTAAGTGGGTATTACTCAGGGAGAATGCAGTTGTTTAACAGGGCAAGTGTCTGAAGTGTACTTTTGTCATCTGGAAGGCTGGGCCATTATATTAGACTGATCTCCTCGTTAATCTGCATACCTTCAGCTTCTAATTCAATACCTGCCTTTCTCCTGTTCCCCTATCCTCATCTTTAATGTCTGAAAGTCACTGATTTATACTCTATTTCTAAAATTTTGTTATTTGAAAATGTTATGTAAATGAAACCATACCATGTAACATTTTAGAACGTTGTTTGTTTGTTTCACTTAGCTTAAGTCCCTGGAGATCCATTCAATGTGTGCGTATCAATAGTTCACTCCTTTTGATTGCTGAGTCGCGTTTTTGTAGGTATCTTTTTCAGTCACATTACTCTTCCATCAATTATGCTTTTTAACTAAGTGCATTGAGTATTTGTGAGCCAGTGGCTTAGGTGAATTATCATATGCTCACCTAAATCCTTTTTATTCAAAGTCATGGTGGGCAGATCAGCAACCTCAACTTCAGGTGAGGCTTGTTAAAATGTGGGCTCTCAGGTCTCACTCTAGACCTCCAGAATTACAATGTGCAGTTGAACGAGGCTTTCAGGTGACTTGTATGAGCAATAAACTGAGAGGAGCACTGATCTATATCACACTGAAGACATTAAACCAATGCTTATTTGACGGTAGTTGTCCTGCAGATTATAAAGTTAGGTCTCTACTATACCCCTTAGAAGTGATTTCATGTCTTTTCTCTGAGATTTTAAACCCCCACTTAAAAAAAATTAACTGGATTAATTCCCCCCATGCTTCATCAGACATATTACCAGTCTGTGTGAAAATATTCTCCGCCTTAGCCAATCTGGCAAATCCACTGGAGAAAACTGGGAACTGGCTCATGGCCATTCTATGTGCAGAGCGCCACCATTTTCACTACAGAAAGCCCCATTGTCTAGAAATAATAGTGAGGTTTTGCCCACAGCAGAAATCTGCATTCAATCCTGCTGTCTCAGGAGTGGAATTTCGCCTGAAGCCAAATTCTCAAGTCTTCTTAATTTTGGTGAAGATATGTGTTTTTGCAAGTGCAAATTCATGAAATTAAAGTTGGACTTTTCCTAGCTTTCCTCTATCCAGTGTTTTATGACAGGAAGGACCTTTGAGTATTTTCTCAAAATAGCAAATGCCAGCAAAGCTAAGTGAAGTTTGCTATTAAGCTCACCACCCAAGTCTTTGTGAAAGGTTGGCCTGGAAACATAAGGATATCACTGTGAATTTTGATAAACGTCCAGAGTGTTCCAGTCAGGTGTAGCCAGTGGACCCAAAGTAACATCACACTGGAGAGACTATTGCACCTGAATCCATGAGATGCCTTTGCCTCTGGTCCTCTTGGTAATATTCTTAGCTTCTGCTTTCTTGTGTCAATTATAGATGCGGCATTCAAGATAAATAAAAGGGCCCAGGGAACTGTGAAGACTGCCAAGTAGTCTGATTTAAAAAAAAATAAAAGATTTCTATTAAAGATGTGTAAAGTGGCTCCAGTGAGAAAAATGCATGCTGAAATGATTGCAAATAAACCAAGTGGCATGTACTACAGTTTCATTATTGCAAGAAACAATTCAATTGAAAAGGTTACTTTGACTATTGTTTTAGTTGGAACGATGTTTGTTTTCATATTCCCAGTTGCTAAATGCAGACAGTCAGAATTTCTAACAATAGCTACAGTATGTGGCTGTAACGGCAGTGTTCTTGCCTGACGTAGGTAGCGTCAAAATAGTTTCAATCCCAAAGGTAATTATCCTCTTCCATCCCACTCACTGTGTATAGTGCTCTGATGGACTCATGAGTCAAGATAGAGTGCATTTCAATACATTGTGCTATTTAAACTGGAAGTGTGTTTTAAAACTGCACAATGTTGGATGGGCAAAGAGGTGTTAGCAAAGAGATGAGAAATAAGTTTTATTTTGAAAACCTTAGTTTGTCTATTGGCCTGTAGCAAATTTCCATCATGTTAATTTCGTAAGTTTTTAAGCTAGAGCCAACTAAAGCTGAACAATCATTGTTTTCATACAGTTATTAAGAAAATGCCCTTGTCTTACTAAAGGGAAACAAATGAGTTAAATGAATTAAATGAAGAAAGTAAGTGTCTTGGGATTAAGAAACCATCTCTATATAGTATTCAATATAGAATTTCAATATATAGGTTTTTTTTGTATCTAGGATTCATTTCCATTGCTCTTCTAAAGAAATTTCTTTAAGCCACTGATGTTAGTGAAGGAAACATCCCAATCCAGTTTTGAGTGTTTTTTCCCCTGATACATTCTTGAATCCCGATATTCTAGAACTATTTGGAATGGTTCTTGGCTTTCTCCTGAATCACATCTGGGAAAGGTCACATGTTTCCTGTGTGTATCCTCATACTGCTTGTAACTTTCAAAAAAAAAAAAAAAACTAAAAGTTTACCTTTTGTGTGGCTGGATTTTATGCATTTTAAACTATTACTTCAAGGGTATTATTTTATTGACAGAGAGGAGGAGTGAACTGACCAAGTTACCACTAAGGATGGATGCTGAACAGCTGGCTGATGCCGTCCACATTTCTCAAATTCTCGCACGTTATAGAGCTTCCAAATTGCTCTTAAACAGTAATTAACATGAAAGTTAAGTCCACAGATCCCGAACAATTTACTTTTTTTTTTTTTACAGGCTAAAAATATTTAAGGTGAATTTTATTTTTTTTTATTGTTAGCTATTTGATCGTTGTGACTTTCCTATAAAAGAAGAGCAAAGTACCTTAAGAGTACTTTTCAGTGAGTACTTTATTTTATAAGACCAAAGTCATCAAGAGGAGTTCAGTGTTACAGTCAATCCCTAGAGCCATTTCCATAAAATCTGAAGATGAGCATTCCATCAAGTCTTTAAAACTAACCCCCCTCCACCTTGCTTATTTTTTTAGTTTATTTATTTATTGAGAGAGAGAGAGAGAGCATGTGCAAGTGGGGGAGGGGCAGAGAGAGAGGGAAAGAGAGAATCCAAAACAGGCTTTATACTGTCAGTGTGGAGCCTGATGAGGGGCTCAAACTCACAAATGGTGAGATCATGACCTGAGTTGAAACCAAGAGTCAGATGCTTAACCGACTTAGCCACCCACGTGCCCCTCCGTATTGCTTATTTACATATTATTGGGCATCATTCTCAACCCAGATTATTCTACATCGCACATCTATTGAGGCAGGTGACTTCTCTTCTTGGTGTCTCTGGAAGTGGTTAGGAAGGTCTTCAGCAACTGCAGCATACTCTCTTGCTGCTTTGCCACTCATTTTGATGATTTCAGACTTGGATGGGTCTTGAGCTTGAGGAATGGAATAAGATTCCTGATGGTAGGTTGACCAGAAAGACTTCTTCCTCTATCAGGTTTTATATTCTCACATTCCTACATTCTTCCTTAATTAATGATACAGATCTTAAGCCAATCAAACACATTGTTTCTCGTTTTTTTCAAGTTTATTAATTTATTTTGAGAGAGAGAGAGGAAAGAGGGGCAGAGAGGGGGAGGGAGAGAGAATCCTAAAAAGCCCAACTTGGGGCTTGATCTCACAAACTACGATATCATGACCTGAGCCGAAATCAAAAGTTGGAGGCTTAAAGGACTGAGCCACCCAGGCATCCCAATTCTCAGTTTTTTCCTATTACTTTTTCTTGAGGAAAAAGTCAGTTGCACAGACTTATTATTGTCAGTTGCGCAGAAACAGGACATTTCAAGGCTTAAGTGATTCATTCTCTGTTATTTGTAATTGTCCTTTTTTCTTATATGACCTTTCAACGTGTATTTCATCATTGTTTAATTTTTTTTGTTGATTTCTATTTCAACATTCATATATTTATTTTCACTTGCAATTTAAATATTGTTGAGACAATTATCAGTGAAAGACCATTTAGGAAAATAGGATCCATACCAAGAAAATGAATTGAGAGTATATAATATGGAGATTAGTTACAAAGATGATAGAGGATCAGTCAGACAAATAGGGGACAATGAGGCAGTCCAGAGATGAACAACATCTGAAAATAAAATTCCTTGAGATGGGGCAACAAAGGAAAGAGAGTTATTTTCAGAATCTTAGTAGAGTCTGGGATCACAAAGATGCAAATCCAAGAGAATCAGGAAAGAAATACCCCACATTCTTCTCCTTTCCTGCCTTTCAAACTCTTGTCAGTGTCTACCATCATCAGGACCTACATGAAGCTACTGGGAAGGAAAGCCTGAGAACTGTAATCATAAAGGGTCAGTCACCTTTGGTACTGAAGAACAGTGGAGGAAGGAATGGGGCAGGGGGGACCCGAGATTCCACAGGCAGATGATTTTGTTGGTTGTTGGCAGAAGTAATGTGCTTTGATTCTAGAGTATAGTTTTGTTGGCATTTATGCAACTGTGCATGTCTCAATTTTATACATGGTGAAATGCAGTGTCCTTGTAGGAATTAGAAATAAATTTATTTTCTGGAACAAAAAGTACTGTGAACCAATATGAATGGAAAAGATTAGCCACATGTAAGAGTTACACCTGCCCTATGATAAGTTTTGTAAATGTGGGTCAGAGGAGAATTGGGAAACACCCAAGGTTAAATTAAGGTGCCTGGGTTATATCTGATTACTGAAATGTGATGGGCTTTGAAAGAAAACATCCATCTAGTTAGCATTTATATGTACAAATAATATGCTGTTAAGAAAAGGTTTTCTACATGATGTCCAGAAAAGAATTATAAGATTTTGTCACTGTGCTTTCAACACTGGCTGAAGAAGAGGGCATGTTGACTAAGTATTTGATCTGTAATCTTTTGCATTCAAAACTGTCAATTTGTTTCATGTATGTAGTATCATGAGACAGTGCCCCTGACTCTGGCCAATTCTGGATGCAATGACCAAGACCAAATATATCCTAAGATGCGTTTGATACACTATAAAATGCAGACTTATTACAATCAGACATGCCTGGCTTTAACACCATTTTCTTTTACTTATCAGTTGGAAATCTGGGCACAATGGCCTAATCTGACCAAATTTGGGAATTTATCTCAGCAAAATAGAAAGAATAATGTATTCCTTGTAAGAACATCTTGAACTACATGTGCAGTAGATTGATGTGAGTTCTTGCTGTTGCCTGTCTTGATTTTAATGGAGATAGGTATATAAGATCATCACAGTTTTTAGCCATAACAGTGAAAGTGATCTTGCCAATTCCTTGAGGAGTATGCCCTGTCTCCATCTGGAAACCAAGCATACTAATACTCATATACTTTACTTACTATATTGACATTAGTCAATTATAGAAGACATTGGTCATTATTGATGGCTTCCCAGAATTTAACATTCTTATCCTACTTAGAAAATGCATACATATTGAGGAAACCAGTGTTTAATGTCCTATAGAAGCTGAAAGTGCTATGTTAGCTTACTCAGGCTCTTTTAGAGATAATGTGCAAGCATGTGACCTAGGTTCTACTAGTTGCACTAACTCAGTAGTTTCAGGGATCATGAGGAACTCTCTCAGCATTGCTATCAGAAAGCATCTCAAACTCCTGGGTCACAATGGCAGAGGAGTGGGGCAGTGGCACTGTACTGTGCCAGTGAGCCTAGAGCGGGCGAGGTGTAGTATTTTCTGGTTAGAGAGGGTGGCCATGTTTTCCTTATCATACTGGTTCTCCTATGTGATTTGGGACATCATTCCTGGCTATATGGCCCTAACATCACTGTCTAGCAATTCATTCTAGCAGCTCATGATTTTTTAAATAAGCTATTCTGAATAAAAATGTTACAGTTGGTTTCTAGCTAAGAACACTCGCTGATATAATATGTTTATGTTTTGGTTCCCTGCTTCATTGAAATGCTGAGAGTAGAGTCTTGTCTTATTCATCTTTGTATACCCACTGTTCAGCAGTATCTGGAATAGAGTAGGAGCCAGAATTGGACTGAATTGAGCTTCACTTGTTCTTTCCCATGCTCACCAAGTAGATTTCTATATAATATTTCTTGCAGATTTGCTTCCAGAAGGGAACAATACATTGAGAAACTGAAATAACACTGCAAAGCAGATCCAAATACTCCTACTACTCTTTGTAAAGAATTCAGTGACAATTCAGTGACATTCTAGTTAGAATCTGATAGCTATGCTTAGCATGAATCAGTCCCCAGAAGTCTATTCCTTAGAGTGGCAATGACAAAATCATATTTCTGAGGCTGTAAAACTAAGGTCATCCTTAATCTATGGAATGGCCACTTTGTAAGGTATCACTTAAATCACCAGCCAACCTAGCTTCATAAAATTTCCAAATTAGAAAATCTATAACTTAAGCAATACCCTCTGTATCTGCTACATTCCCCAGTATTTTTCACCCATTTTCCTTTTCACCATATTTCCCTTTTCACTTTTACCACTCTTTGGCAGAAATAAAGCTGGATAGTTGGAAAGATAAAGACATATTTATCTTTCAATTGCATAACAAAATACTGTGCTGTTGCAAACATTCGGACTATCCTATTGCTTTGACCGTAACAGCACTTGGCTGCCAGCAAAGTTTTAAAGGCAGCAGAAAGGAATAGGAAGGCAGTTATTGATTGCACTCCGAAGTACAGCAAAAAACTTTGTGTGCATATCTGCATGTGAGTGCGTTAAGCACAGAGGAAAGAAGAATAGATTATTTGAAATTACTACTTGGGACTAAAACTTACTTTGAATTTCTGAATGAAACTTGAGACCTTGTTCAGAATCTTTACTCAAAAGAGTTTTGTATGTTTACTCAAAGTTATAGACACTTCTAAGCTCACCAAGTCTTTTTATCCATATTTCACCTTCCCATGTCCTATGAACAATTAATCACATGGAAAACACTTTACAGTTTGCAAAACTTTCACATGCATTGGCTAATGTGAGTTTTGTATAATAGCCCCATACAACAGTAAGAGGTAAATTTGTGGGTGGGCAATACAAGGAGCTGAAATTTTATAACGTTTCTCCTACCCCTTTATTCTCATGGTGACCCAGTGATGGACATGAGACTCATTATAACATTCATTCATAGCTTTATATTTTCCTCTGTCCATTTGGAAGTATTCTTAAGGTTTCTGAGAAGAAATTGATTCTTTGGTTTTATGTGTATCAACTGCAGCATGTTCAGGATGAGTCTCTCCATTTGAGAGGAAGATTTTAATTATTTTCACTTCCACTAAAACGTGTGACTACCACTAAACTTTACTAGAGTCATGAGATATAGCTGCTAAGTTGCTTTCTCTTCCAAGATAAGTTTTTAATATGTTCCAGGACAGATAGCGACGAACATGAGTCTTTAAAAATAGCCCGTATGCCAGGCTATTCTTAAACCACAAAAGAAAGTTTCTGTAGGTGTAATACAAAGTGGAGATTTTCTCTATTCTACTGTCAGATGAGCGTCTGAGAAAGCAATAAATTGCTGAATAATAGTTAAGTAAGCTGTTAGAAAATGTGATAAAAAGTCTTAAATCCAACAGGTGTAGTTACGTAAATAATGTCTATTTTAATGGATCTGCACTTTAGTTATAAAATCTAGACACTTGGGTTATAAAATTGTGTAATTGGTACTTAGAATGTGAGGATAGGAGATAATTACTAATACGTATTGAGAATCTTGTAATCTGACAGTGTGACAGGTCCTTTACACCTTTTATTAAAAATTAATTCTGACTCCAACAATCAGAGTAAATATGAGATGAGGAAAAAGAAATATTTAGCCATATGCCAAATGCCACACACATATCAGTAAATGGCTGCATTATAAAAAAGGAGCTGATGAAATTTAAAACGATAGTTAGGGGCACCTGGGTGGCTCAGTCGGTTAAGCGTCCGACTTCAGCTCAGGTCATGATCTCGCGGTCTGTGAGTTCGAGCCCCGCGTCGGGCTCTGTGCTGACAGCTCAGAGCCTGGAGCCTGTTTCAGATTCTGTGTCTCCCTCTCTCTCTGCCCCTCCCCCACTTGTGCTCTGTCTCTCTCTCTCTCTCTCTCTCTCTCTCTCTCTCTCTCTCTCTCTCAAAAATAAATAAAATGTAAAAAGATATTTTTTTTAAATGATACTTGGTAAAATGTTGTTGCTGGTCATGGGAGACTCCTTGTCTATTTCCTAATTGAATAACTGCAAATAATTGGGTTATGTATGCCAGTGCCTAGGTAACATAGCCTACTAAATGGTATGACAAATGTCCAGTAACCAGAAGCCTAGAAATGACCCTCTTCTTTCATGATCTTGGGCAAAATTTGTGGCTTCTGTTTTGGCCTTTCTGTAATTTTTTTTTTTTTTTTTTTTTTTTTTACTTAGTGAAATAGGAATCTTCTCTAAAAAAGGGATTATTTGTGAAAAAATATTAAATCTCTGGCTGCATGTTAACTTAGAAAAGGGAGCCAACTTCACTATTATTTGACTTTGGAAAACCCTGGGACTTATAATAAGAAACCAACTAACCTAATTTCAAACTACATTTCAGTCATTGCAGCTTTGAATATCTCAAATCTTATAAAGGTGATGAAAATGAGGATAAGGCTGGTTGGACATAGGAGACACTCCAAAGAAATTCTGTATGGAATGAAAGTCATTTGGACATAGAGCAAAGAAAAATTGAATCTCTGATATTAAAATATCAAATTATTAATATTTTAAGGATAACTTTAAACGTATAACCCACCTGAAGGTAATAAAAAGTAAATGTAACCTTGTTATGACTGTCCCTAAGAGCGTATACATATGTTGTATATGGGTTATGGCCAATAGAGAAATTCAGAGATTAGATTTGTGAACAGGATTCTGTTCATATTTAATAGAGAAGCTAATAAATTTGTAAAATTAAATCCATATCTTGTAGGTATCTAGCAGACATATTAAATAAACCTATATCTTTACTATAAGACATGTCTTATGCAATATTTAAAAAATAGTTTATGATATGAATAGCTTGGAGACAAAACAATACTAAAATCGCTAGCATTAAGAAGATAAATGTAAATCGAATTTAACTATGTATGAACATTCTGTGTGTACAACATTAAATAGTGTCTCATATCTCTTTCTGTAGTTAAATAGGCAGAGAGAAGTTTATTGGCATATGTGGTTGTGACAGTAGAAGCAAAAGGATCTAGAAGGAGGGAGTCCGTTGCCTATAAGGAAGAAAATAGGACTGTAAGGTATCTTTTAAATATTGATCTTCTGACCTGCCTTTAAGAACTCCAGCCTTAAATTATGGAAAGAGAAAGAACCATTTCCATTAAGGTCTCCATAATATACTAGAGTGAAAATTAATGCTGTTATGATGCCCAACAGGAGTTTCTTCCTTCAACTGTTAAGTATCTTGGTAATTTGAGTTCTCCAGGAAATGCAAAACACAACATGGCAGACTCCCAGAAATTAAAGGATGGGATTTTGTGTGAAGCTGGATGCTTTGTGTTAAAAGTGAGGAGAGGAGTAGTCCCCATAAACTTGGGAAGTCTGGGGAGACACAAATTAAATTAGAAAGCTTAAGATAGAATCCTGTCTTTAAAGAGGTTATTACTTACTAGAAGAAGACAAACATGAAAAGATGAGAATAAGTTCAATCCACCTTTTAATTAATAAAATTATGTTTTGGGTATTTGCTATTCATCACCAGATTTGAACGAATGTATAAGATGATTTGCCTTAAAATGAAGTGTGTGTGAAATTCACCTTTGTTAACCCAATGTGCATTGCTGAAGCAGGTGGTCAAGAGTTTTTGCAAGTGTTGACTTGAGGTGAAGCTGCTTCACACATAGGAAACTCTTTGTACTTGTGCAAAAGGGTGCAAATAGAGATTTGTTCATTTAAAATCGTTGACTCTCCCAAAGTTGAGAACAGAAATAATGAATTATAAAAACCTTTACATTTCTTTTCTGCCAGTAGTTCCCAATTCTGGGTATATATCAGCATCATATAGAAAACTTTTAAAAGTGCATATTCCCAGATTGCACTGTCATAGAATCTAAATTATGAGGTGTAGTTGGGCATAAGTGTTTTTGTAAAAATTCCTGAAAGTTATTTCAATATCCTTCCAGGTTTGCGAACCATTATTATACAGCATAGACAAGACATGGGAAATCAGGGAAGGGAAAAATCCATAGAGGCTGGACTTTGCAGGTAATTCGCCTTTGAAGAACAGAGACCTGGATATAGTAGGAGGAGGAAGGATGAGATCTGAGCCAGGGATGAAATCCTAAACTATATAGAAAGAAGAGTGCATTAGGTTAGTACTAACAGGTGTAAGAAGCCAACCTCCAAATTCTGGCCTAAAGCAGTAGAAGTGTATTTTTCCTTCAAGTAATGATCCACTGAAGGTGTTCCTGTTTGGCTGGGAGTTCTTCACATGGTAGATCAGAGAGTTTCAGGGCCATCTATGTTCTAATTTCATCATCTCTGAGGACTTTATCATATTTTATACAGGTATACCTTGGGGATGTTTGAAAGTTCGGTACTAGACCGTCACAATAATGCAAATATCACAACGAAGCAAGTCAAATGAATTTTTTGGTTTTCTAGGGCATATAAAAGCTATCTTTACCCCATACTGTAGTCTATTCAGTATGGTACTCTGTAGAAAACCCAAAAAGACTCCACCAAAAAAATTGCTAGAACTAATACATGAATTCAGAAAAATTACAGGATATAAAATCAACATACAGAAATCTGTTGCATTTCTATACACCCATAAAAAGCAGCAGAAAAAGAAATCAAGGAATCTATTCCATTTACAATAACACCAAAACTGTAAGTTACCGAGGAATAAACATAACCAAAGAAGTAAAATATCTGTACTCTGAAAACCATAGAACACTCATGAAAGAAATTGAAGAGGACACAAAGAAATAGAAAAGCATCCCATGCTTACAGACCATAAGAACAAACATTGTTAAAATATCTATACAACCCAAGGCAATCTACACATTTAATGCAATCCCTATCAAAATACCACCAGCATTATTCACAGAGCCAGAACAAATAACCCTAAAATTTGTATGGAACCACAAAAGACCCTGAATAGCCAAAGCAATCCTGAAAGAGAAAAGCAAAGCTGGAGGCATCACAATTCCAGACTTCAAGCTATATTGCAAAGCTGTAATCACCAAGACAGTATAGCGCTGGCACAAAAACAGACACATAGATCAATGGAACAGAATAGGAAACCCAAAAATAGACCCACAACTATGTATATGGTCAACTAATCTTCAACAAGGCAGGAAAAATATCCAATAGAAAAAAAGTCTCTTCAATAAATGATGTTGGGAAAACTAGACAGCAATATGCAGAAGAATGAAACTGGACCACTTTCTTATACCATACACAAAATAAATTCAAAGGGAATGAAAGACCTCTAAGTGTGAGACAGGAAACCATCAAAATCCTAGAGGAGAACACAGGCAGCAACCTCTTTGACCTCGATTGGAACAATTTCTTACTAGACATGTTGCCAGAGGCAAGGGAAACAAAAACAAAAATGAACTATTGGGACTTCATCAAGATAAAAAGCTTCTGCACAGCGAAGGAAACAATCAACACAACTAAAGACAGCCTACAGAATGGGAGAAGATATTTTCAAACAACATAGCTGATAAAGGGTTAGTATCCAAAATCTATAAAGAACTGATCAAACTCAACACTCAAAAAGCAAATAATCCAGTTAAGAAGTGGGCAGAAGATATAAATAGGCATTTTTCCAAAGAAGACATCCAGATGGCCTACATGAAAAGAGGCTCAACATCACTCCTCATTGGGGAAATACAAATCAAAACCACAATGAGATACTACCTCACACCTGTCATAATGGCTAAAATTAACAATACAAGAAACAACACGTGCTGGCAAGGATGGAGAGAAAGGGGAATTCTCTTGGACAGTTGATGGGAATGCAAACTGGTACCACTATTCTAGAAAACAGTATGTAGGTTCCTCAAAAAGTTAAAAATAGAACTACCCTATGATCCAGCAATTGCACTACTAGGTATTTACCTAAAAGATGCAGAAATACAGAAATGAAGGGGTACATGCATCCCAATGTTTATAGAAGCATAACCAACAATAGCCAAACTATGGAGAGAACCCAAATGTCCATTGGTTGTTGGATGGATAAAGAAGATGTGGTGTATATATATACAATGGAATATTACTCAGCCATCAAAAAGAATGATCCTTGCCATTTGCAATGATGTGTTTGGAGCTACAGTGTATTATGCTAAGCAAAATAAGTCAGTCAGAGGAAGACAAATGCCATATGATTTTGCTCATATATTAAATTGAAGAAGCAAAACAGATGAGCATATGGGAGTGGGGGGGAGAGAGAGAGAGAGAAACAAACCATGAGAGGCTCTTAACGATAGAGAACAAACTGAGGGTTAATGGAGGGAGGTGGGTGGGAGATGGGGAAGGAGGGAACTTGCAATGAGCACTGGGTATTGTAAGTGATGAATCACTGAATTCTACTCCTGAAACCAATATTACACTGTATGTCAACTAACTAGAATTTAAGTAAAAATCTGAAAAGAAAAAAAAATTTTAAAAGTATGCAATAACATTATACCATAAAAATGCATACATCTTAATTAAAAATACTTTATTGTTAAAAACTGCTACTCATCTTCTGAGCTTTCAATGAGTCAGAATCTTTTTGCTGGTGGAGGGTCTTGCTTTGATGTGGATGGCTACTGACTGATCATGGTAGTGGTGGCTGAAGGTTGTGGTGACTGGCAATTTCTTACAATACGACAACAATGAAATTGCCATCAATTGACTCTTCCATCATGGATGATATCTTTATAGCATGTGATTTTGTTTAATAGCATTATACCCACAGTAGAACTTGTTTGAAAATTGAAGTCATTCCTCTCAAACCCTGCCACTACTTTAGCAAAGAAATTTATGTAATCTAAATCTTTTCATTTCAACATTCTTCACAGTCTTTCCCAGGAGTAGATTCCACCTTAAGAAACCATTTTCTTTGCTCATCCTAAGAAGCAACTCCTCACCCATTGAGGTTTTATCACAAGATTGCAGCAATTTGGTCCCATCTTCAGACCTCTCTTCCAATTCTAGTTTTGCTGTTTCTACCACATCTCCTGTTATTTCTTCCGCTGAAGTCTGGCCAAAGTCGAAATCATCCACGAGGGTTGGAATCAACTTCTTTCATGCTACTGTTAATGTTGATATTTGATTTCTTCTTATGAATCACAAATGTCCTTAATGTCATCTAGCATCATCTTTCCCACAAGGTTTTTTGATTTACTTTGCCCAATTCATTAGGGAAGTCACTATCTATGGCAGCTAAAGCCTTATGAAGTATATTTTTTAAATAATAAGATTTGAAAATTTAAATTACTCCTTGATTCATGGGATGCAGAATGATTTGTTGTCTTAGCAGGCATGAAACCTACATTAAACTCATTGTACATCTCCACCAGAGTTCTTGGATAACCAGATGCATTGTAAATGAGTAGTAACATTTTGAAAGGAATCTTTTTTCCTGAGCAGCAGGTCTCAACAGTGGGTTTAAAATATTCACTCAACCATGCTGTAAACAGATGTGCTGTCACACAGGTTTTTTTTCCCATTTATAGAGCACAGGAAGAGTAGATATAGCATAATTCTTTAGGGCCCTAGGATTTTTGGAATTGTAAATGAGCATTGGCTTCAAGTTAAAGTCATCAGCTGCATTAGCCCCTAATAAGAGAATCAGCTAGTCCTTTGAGGCTTTGAATCCTGGCGTTGACTTCTCCTCTATGGCTATGAAAGGCCCAGGTGGCATCTTCTTCTAATATAAGGGTGTATTGTCTACATTGAAGGTTGTTTATTGTAACCACTTTCATTGATTATCTCAGCTAGATCTTCTGAATAACTTGCTGCAGCTTCTGTAATACTTGCTGCTTCACCTTGCACTTTTGTGTCATAGCCTAATAAACAAACATTTACTAGCTTCCAGTTTTCTTCTACAGCTTCCTCACCTCTCTCAGCCGCCATCATCCTGAAGAGAGTTAGGGCCTTGTTCTAGATTAAGGTTTGGCTTAAGGGAATGTTGTGGCTGGTTTGATCTTTTATCCAGACTGCTAAAACTTTCTCCGTATCAGCAATAAAGCTGTTTCCCGTTCTTATCGTTTGTGTGTCCACTGGATTAGCACTCCTTCAAGAACTCTTCTTTTGCATTCACAGCTTAGCAGGCTGATTCAAGAGGTCTCACTTTCAGGCTGTATCAGTTTTTGACATGCCTTCCTCACTAAGTTTAATCACTTCTAGCTTTTGATTTAAAGTGAGAGACAGGCCATTCTTCCTTTCACTTGAACACTTAGAGGCCACTGTAGGGTTATTCATTGGCCTAATTTCAATATTGTTGTGTTTCACAGAATAGGGAGGCCTAAGGAGAGGGAGAGAGAGAGGGAAATGGCCACGTAGGAGGAGGAGTCAAATACATACAACATTTAACGATTAAGTTTGCCGTCTTCTAACGGAGGCAGTTCATGGTGCTTCAAAACAATTACAATAGGAACATCAAAGATCACTGATCACAGATCACTATAACAAATATAATGATGATGAAAAAGTTATAAATATTGCAAAGATTACCAAAATGTGGCACAGAGACATGAAGGGAGCAAATCTTGGTGGAGAAATGGTTCCAATAGACTTGCTCAATGCAGGGTTGCCACAAACCTTCAAGTTGTTCAAACAAACAATCCCCACAGCATCTGCAAAGCACAATAAAATGATGTATGTTTGTATATAGCCAGTGAACAGAAAGTCCACCTGCTTCTTAAAACCCCTGACCTGGAAGAGATCCCTATTATTTTTTCTTCTGTTGTTGAAAAATAGTGACGTGACCATCCCTAAGTTCAAGGGGAGGGAAAACCTACTAATCCTGGTCCGTGCCTGGGTAGCTGTCTCTCAATTAGCATGACAGTGTGGTATAAATTTGTGTGGACAGTAAACTACTTCTGTGACAGTGGACAACAAATCCTAAATAACAATTAATTCTCTTAGTGTGATTCCCCTTCAGATATTAACCCTAGTTTTGTGCATTTCATATTTTTGTGCTAATTTATATTTCTATATGACCACTCTTCTCATTTTCTACTTTCCTTGATGCATGAGATGGAATTTATTGTCGGTGTGCTTTTGAACATTCACTGACTTCATGACACCCCCATTATGAATTTGAATATGTGAAGATGGCTCCTGTAAGTGATTAATCAATAGGCACAGTGCCATCCTGGGTCACCTCATCCTCATGAAAGAGACTGAGCAGCTGAAGTAAAAGAGGATGGTACCTGGGCACTTTTGATTTGTTTATTGTCATTTTTCCATTATAAATAGAAAAAGATAATACAACCAGAAGGAATTTAGCTAAGCAAATATTCATTGTTTATGTGACACCTGTCATGAGAATCAAGTAACATTCATGAAAATGGCCAAATGAGGGCCCTTCCAAAAGGAAAGATGTGAGGAAAACAGTCTTTAAACCTAGAGAGGAAAGGAGAAGAGAGGATAAAACTGGGAGTTCAAGCCCCCTGAAAATTTAAATTTTGTAAGATAAGTAGGTGTGTGAAGAAGCTAAAAGTAATTTTATTTCTTTTGTTACACATTTGATTTGTGTTAAGAACAATTGGTACTCTCACATAATTAAAGCAGTTCTGACATTTTGGTGTGTTTCATTGTTGGGCTATGCACAGAATGTTCCTACTGTCTTTGTTAATGTATTTTGAATAAAGATGGGTTTTATATTCACTCTGACCTTGTGATACTACCTTGAGCTGCACACTACTTACTGTATAAAAAGATAAAAGAACTTTACAATGATCAGCTTGGCTATTAATGAAAAAATTGCTTATTGCCAAAGGGAAATGCATTTTGCACTACTCTAAATTGAATGACAGTTTATCCTGTTAAAATTATTTTTGTAGGGGCAATGTGGCCTCAAGAAAAATCTGTTATCTTGTGATTCTTGTAGGTAGGAGCATATTACTCATGATTTGAAAATGCTTTGGGGAAATAAAATTAGTGGCATTTGTCAATATTAATCTAATCTTCTCTTGATTACACTCTCTAAAAAGGAAAGACATGGGTATGTGATTTTTTTTTTAAGAATACTTAAAATTTTTAAATAGCATCGATTTGGTTTTGGAATGTATTGCATTTTTTTTCTTCCAAGAATGCTTCCTGTCCTATGCATGTTTTGTTCAGGATTAAATTAAAGTAATAGTTAATTATTCTTGTATTCACAGCATAACAATTCAGCAACTTTACATAAAATCTCCAGAATACAGCCAAGAAAATTTAAGTCCTTAAGTGGCCAAGATTGATGTCATAAAGTCCATGTTCGGATACTTCCTCATCTGAGACCATCACAGACCCTCAATCAGGGTTTATTTAAGTCTAATTCATCAATAGTTATAACTACTGTGAGGATAGAGGAAGTTGATTAGACAAGACAAAGAGATTTCCAAAAAGGTTTTCAGAAACATACAGAAACACCCTGGCCCTGGAAAGTTAAATCTTCATTTATTCAACAAATATTCATAGACTGGGCACTGCTGTCAGCATGGGGTTTAGAGCAAGGAACAAGAAAGCCATGGTGTCTTCCTTACTTGAATTTCATTCAAATGGAGAAGACAGACAATAAACAAGTAAACGAATAAGTGTGTGAATTCAGTGGCAAGAAGTGGTTTAAAAAAATCAGGGAAAGGGGTTAGATCGTTACTAGGTGATGTTATTTTATATAAAGTCATCAAGAAATATCTTTCTCCTAAGAATTATTTGAGCAGGAACCACTCCATGTGGTGATCTTAAAGGAAATCTTTCCAGAAAGAAAAAGCAGCTAGTGTAAACGTATTGAGGCTGCCCTTTCCAGGACAGTGGGGTCAGAAGTCCCCAACGTTCCCACTTGGGTCTTCCAAAGGTCTGAGACATTTTGTGCCTGCTGTGGTTGCAGCATATAGAGGTGGGGAGCAATTGGAAGATACAAAATCATAGGAATTCTCAGGTAAGGCCAGGTAGCTACACACAGAACCAAAGAGTAGGAAGGAATCATAACGTGAAACCAAATGGAAGAGACTGTGGCAAGCTAATGAGATGGCACACTCAGTGCTCAGAGAGAGTTGTACTTTTGCTTATGTGTAAATGCTTCTTAGAAAGGGATGCTGCCTCTGCCTTAGAAGTCCTTGGAGTTAGGATAATGGGCCCTAAAACTATTCTTGTAAATCATTCAACAATTGTTGTTCCTAAAGACTCTGAACCATCAAGAGAAGATTAAATCAGGTTGAGTATGCACTGTGTGAAAAGTAGGGAAGTTTAAAAAAATTATTTTTACATTTATTTATTTTTTGAGAGACATAGAGCACAAGTTGGGGAGGGGCAGAGAGAGGAGGAGACACAGAATCTGAAGCAGGCTCCAGGCTCCGAGCTGCCAGCACAGAGCCCGACATGGGGCTTGAACTCACAAACCATGATCATGACCTGAGCTGAAGTCGGAGCTTAACTGACTGAGCCACCCAGGCGCCCTGAAAAGGCGCCAGGGAAGTTTTATTTATTACTATTATTAATAGTCATCCTCTGAAGAATAACCAATTTCCTGAAAAATCTCCATTGCCTGGGGGTTGTGATATCTGTGATTATACAGCTATTTGTGTTCTTGGGACCTAAGTGTGGTGAGAGGGGCAGGGGGAGAGAGGAGTCTGTTGAAAGTAAAGTGGAAAAAAAATTTTTTTAATTATTGTTAACTGAAGACTATACCCCAATTTCCTTAGTTTTTACCTGATGTCCTTTTTTCTGTCCCAGGATCCTTTCCAGAATATTATATCACGTTTATCTGTCATATATCCTTAGGGTTCTCTTGACAATGACAGTTACTCAGACTGACTTTGTTTTTGAAGACCTTGACAGTTTTGAGGAGTACTGGTCATGTATTTTTAAGGCACCTTGTTTTGGAATTGGTCTGATACTTTCCTTACAATCAGACTGGAGTTATGGAATTTGGGGAGGAAAACCACAGAGATAAGGTGCCATTCTCATTAAACCCTATCAAAGGAGCATACTGTCAACCTAACATCACTGTCCATGTTCATCTTGATCATCTAACTGGGATAGTACTTGTCAGATTTCTCCATTTTTAAGTTACTCTATTTCCTCTTTTACATATTTCCTCTTTGGCAGGAAGTTACTATGTGTAACCCACGTGTCAGGGGTGGCAAATCATATTCCACCTCCACCTTCTTAAGGGTGGGGTATCTACATAAATTATTTGGAATTATTCTGCAAGGAATATTTGTCTATTCTCTTTCTTATTTATTTATTCAATGACTTCCTTATATCGCTATTGACTGTTGGTTATTTATTTCACACTTAAATTTATAATCCAATATCATTTTATTTATATGTTCAAATTTTTCTAGCTTTGGCCATTAAGAACTCTTTTATGAGGCTGTGTCCTTTCAACATAGCTCTGTCAATTAAAAGAAAAAAATTTGGGCACTTTCTTAATTTCTGGTAGTACAAATACTTCAGGCTTATTATGAATATTTTGTATGTCAGACCTAGAATTTGTTATTTCGCCAAGGATCCCTGGTTCCTTTTATATGAGAATGGTATTAGAAACTAAGATCTGAGCAATACGTGTGCTCCTTGGCTACTGAGATATTCTTGGTACAAGGCCCTCTCAGTTGATAGAGCGACATAATATATGGGTGTGTATTAATTAACCTGTATATATACACACATTTATAAATAGTTCATTTGTAGCCATCTGTATCTATATTAAGTTAAACATGTATTTCACACTGATGTCTCCAACCCTAATCCATCACCAAATCGATCATTCCAGCCTTCTCCTTTCATGCATCTGTAACTCCCTCCCGACTCCCAACTGTGAGAAAAACCTGGCTCCTGCTATCTGCCATCCATCTACTTAATGTTCAATTCCAATATACATTTGTAGTGTTTTCAAAATTTTCAAATTCATACTCCATTGGGACACGGATTTAGCAACATGAGTCTTACTCCATTCATTTCTTAAGTTTATTAGGTTAAGACCTTTTCCCCCTTCAAAGAGATTATTTCATTCATTTATAATACAGTTGAGTAATTTTGCCACATTCTGCATTCTAGTTTTGAATCCCCCAAGTTCTAAATTATATATGTTTTAAATTTTATTTCATACTTCAATTTCAATAATCCAGTATCATTTTATTTATATTGTTGCTAACATACATTAAGGTTTACTGTTTGTACTGTGAAGTTCCACAGATTTTGACAAATAGATACAGTATCATACAGAATGGTTTTATTGTCTTGAAGAAAGTCTCTTGTGCTTTACTATTCAAGTTTCTTTCCACTTGCTGAATGCCTTAATACCACTGATCTTTCGTATCATATTTCTAATTTGCCCTTTCCAGAACATCATAGAGAATCATATGGCTTCTTTCAGTCTTTCATACTGAATTCTTTCACTGAGAAATATATATTTGAGAGTATCCATATTTTTAATGACTTTGATAGCTCATTCCTTGTTTATCACAGAAAAATATTCCATTGTTGGGATGCTCAAGTTTGTTAACCATTCACCTGTTCCAGGACATCTTGGTTGTCCAGTTTTTTTGTGATTATGAATAAAGTTGCTCCAAATATTCACATTCAGGTTTTTATGTGGATAGAGGTTTTCAAATCACTTGGATAGATACCTAGGGTTGCAATTACCAGATTGCATAGTAAGATTATGTTCACCTTGTAAAGCTGCCTGTCTTCCGAAGTGACTATACCATTTTGCATTCCCAGCAGCAGTGAGTGAGAGTTTCTGATGCTCACCTCCTCACCACCAACTGGTGCAGTCACTTTTTCTTAGATTTCAGCCATTCTAATAGGGGTGTATTTTTATGTTGTTTAAATTTGCGTTTTTAATAACAAATAATATTGAAAATCTTTTCATATGCTAATTTACCATCTATGTACCTTCTTTTGGGGAAATGTCTCTTCAAGTGTTTTACCCGTTTTTCCCCTCTCTGAGCTGCATGTTTATTTAGTGTTGATTGTAGGTTCTTTGTGCATTTTAGCTTTAAAAGTACTTGTACAGGGGCGCTGGGTGGCTCAGTCGGTTAGGCGTCCGACCTCAGCTCAGGTCACGATCTCACGGTTCGTGGGTTCAAGCCCCATGTCGGGCTCTGTGTTGACAGCTCAGAGCCTGGAGCCTGCTTCGGATTCTGTGTCTCCCTCTCTCTCTGCCCTTCCCACACTCTCTCTCTCTCTCTCTCAAGAATAAATAAATATTAAAAAGTTTAAAAATACTTGTACATACCATAGGACTCACTCAAAAATTAAAATGCACTGATCAAACAACTCATTAACTTTCTGTGTTAGTATACACAAAAAGACGGTTTGTGATTTTGTTAGTTGTTCTTCCTTACCACTCAAACATTAACTTAGTATTTTGGTTAATGCCTATTGCAATCATAAATAACTTTGATATTTAAACTTTGAGTTGTCTTCCTCCTGTCTCCTTTCGTGTAAACTCCATTGAGACCCATCTTTATTTTGTTGCATTTCCTTTTAAAAAATGTTTATTTACTGGGGCCCCTGGGTGGCTCAGTTGATTAAGCCTCTGACTTCGGCTCAGGTCATGATCTCCCAGCATGTGGGTTTGAGCCCCACGTCTGGCTCTAGGCTGACAGCTCAGAGCCTGGAGCATGCTTGGGATTCTGTGTCTCCATCTCTCTCTGCCCCTCCCCTGCTTGCTCTCTTCCTCTCTCTCAAAAATAAATAAACATTAAAACATAAAATAAAATAAAAAAATAAAAAATACGTATTTATTCTGAGAGAGAGAGAGCATGAACAGGGGAGGGGCTGAGAGAGAGCGAGAGTGAGAATCCCAAGCAGGCTCCACGCTGTCAGCCCCAATGTGGGGCTTGAACCCATGAACCATGAGATCGTGACCTTATCCAAAATCAAGAGACAGAAGCTTAACCAACTGAGCCACCCAGGCACCCCATGTTGCACTCCCTATTTTTAATCAAGACAATGATAGTCACTCAGTAAATGTTGGTTGAATAAATGAATGAATGAATCTGAAAATGAAATAGTGATTACATGAGTAGAGAAATAGTTTAACATATTCACTAATTTTATCACTTACATAGAGATGTTCAGACATCATATGGAAACACCACTACCAGAAACTTATCAGGCTGCCTGTTTCCAGGTAAACAAATGCTATTTAGGGGATTTTAAAGGACACTATTTGTTTCAATAGGCAATGCACAATGGAATCTAATTTAACTATGCAACTTGAGACTATGGGCTTAAACAGAACTTTTCTTTTTATATCTTCATGTGTGTATTCCTAAAGACACAACTTATTTAATATGATGTGCAAAATATTTAAGTAATGTCTATTCCATTCTTCAAACAAAGAAAATATTTGGAAACGTAGTTAGCATGAAGGTTATTGAAAGAAGTATTTACCTGAACCAACTTTCTAGTAAATATCATCTTGCTGTTGTTGCTTTGTTCAGATACACTTACGTGCTTTGGATGATGGCTGAAATTACCTACAACAAACCTGGAATCATCTTGTTTAAAGAAATTTACAATACATGCTACAATTTCCAAATCAAGAAAGAGAACATAGTTTTGATAGAAAGGAACAAATACAAATATACTATGAATTCAAATAGCTGACTTATCTTCATGGAAAAAATACACAGTGAGATCAGAAGATAACATGGGCAGTCATCTATGTTTTATTTATCTGCTAGAATGCACAGTTGAGTAGTAAGCTATGAAGTAACTGAAAACTCCACCCAATACTTACTTAGTAAAATGCCTTAGCAGGTTTTACATTGTATGAATTTATATACCACTCTACCAATTGCGGGCAACTGGACTTCTTGGCTCCCTTCACACATCTCATAGCATTTCACCTGAGCAGATTCAACTGATATTATTTAGAGAAGGACCACAAACTGGTTTTGAAAGATTAGAAATTTCAACTTTACTGTGCTTCCGTATAGTACATTCATATGAAAAGGTATTGAGAATAACACAGAAATATGTGACTTATTGACACAGCAAATATGCAACATGAATGGGTCTGCTAGTAATTGCATATTGACAAGACACTCTTTGTGTGATGAAAAGGATTTTGCCTCTCTTCAGTGTATTTGCTTGAGAGTGCCATGTGATGTTGACATACCGTATGTCTCTGTGTTCCAAAATTGTTTTAATCACTTAGTGTGTTCTTCCATGATGTGAAAGCTACTATCTCACCCAAACCCATTATACAAATTAGCAGGCTTTGTTCTTTTCGTGTTTTGCTGGTAGGCATTAACATGGACACTATGAACATATTGGAGCTGGAAGTAATGAAGTGAAATTGCTCACATCATTACTTTAAATTGAAATGCAGACAGTTCATCTGCTTTATGGAAGTCATGAGATTCTTTTACCTGAAAGGTTAAAAACATTGAATATCAAAATTTAAACAACTACAAAAATCTACATTTTAAAGCTGCATTTGTTCCCTCAGACACTTACCTGTATGATAGTTTTTGAAAATCCCTTATATTCGTCTCTAGTTGCTTCAGATCCTAATTGGAGCCTCTGTCTGGAAAACCAGCATTTTGAATTGGAAAGCATATCCTCTTGGAATAAAGGTTGTATTCCTTTTTATTGTCTTGTGTTACTATAAATTAACTTTTTATTTAGCTCATTATTAAAGGCAAAATAGGTATGCATCATTAGCTAAGCGCTAATGATCTTGAATTAGGGGAGAAAATTGGAACTAACCAACTTTCTACAGTCAAACTAATTTTATTTAAAGAAAGCTTCTTATGGTGCTACATAGGTGAATACTTTAAAAGATCATTTCTTAATAATACTAACTTTTAAAATCTGCTTCAGTGTAAGAGGATGTTCAGAGAAAATATGGCATTTTATAACACAAGCTATTTTAAAGCAGATGGGCTGTGTCAATCTCCAAGACAGTTTCTGCACTTGTTCCTATAGAAATCATAAATGTGCCAGAAACTGTGGGGATGTCATGCTAGCAAAATATGATAAAACGTGGGCCATTTTTCATTTTCTGAGAATATAATAATAGTAATAACTGTGCTTTATAAGCTCTTTCCTACTAATCACATATGCAGAGTTGGTAGTCAGCTCTTGAGTCCTTTTGAGTGTGAGCTTTTGAAATTATTACCCACTTACAGAATCATAGTCATATACTAAATCTAATATCTTCGTTTCATATATTGTGAAACTGAGGCTCGGCTGGTGATTGAAAAGAGGTAATCTTTCAATCCCACCTTTCCCACCGGCCAGCCTCACATTCCAAGATTTGGCTTTGCTGTGTTATCACTAGAGGTGAACTTCCCATTCTCCTGTCCAAATCCAGTCATTCCACTTGTGTGTCAGATTTTATCTCCTCTTTTTTACCCATGGGAAGCAGTACAGCCATTCTCACCTTCCTTTCTGACATCATTAATCTTTTCTCTTTACTGGCCATTCCTAATTATCTCATCTTTGAAAAAAAAAAAAAGGAAATAAAAGGCTCTTCCTCAAAATTCTCTTTACTTGATTTTCAGACCACCATATGCTGTCCCTACCCCCTTGCTTATTGCTCTATTACAGTCTGGATCATTCTCTGTCTCCTTGACCACTTAAATGTCAGAGGTCTACAGAGCTTGGGCTTTGGTCCTTTTGTATCCTACCCTCACTGTCCTGGTACTCTTAACTGGTATTAAATCTTTAAAGATCAGGAGTGCCTGGGTGGCCCAGTCACTGACTCTTGATCTCAGCTCAGGTTATGATCTCACGGTTTGTGAGACTGAGCCCCATGTTTGGCTCTGTGCTGACAGTGCAGAGCTTGTTTGGGATTCTCTCTCTCCCTCTCTGTCTACCCCTCCCCTGCTTGCACGCACATGCTTTCTCTCTCTCTCTAAATATATAAACTTAAAAAATTAAAATAAAGATCATTTTTGTGGTGATAACTTCCAAATTTACATCTCCCAGCTACTTCTCTATTGAAATCTGTTCTCACATATCCAACTGACTACTCATCGTCTCCAGTTGGATGTCTAATAAATGTCCCAAATACAACAGTCTGTAACTAGACTCTTATTTTTGTTTTTGGGGGCCTTTTTCTTTTTCCTAAAAGCTGTTCCACCATAGTCTTCCCTATATCAATAGATGGTAGCTTCATTCTTCCAGATGCCCAGGACAAAAACTTGGAATTGCTTTTGACTCCTGTTTCTCTCACATACCACAACCAATCCATCAGAAACTGTGGCTTCACTTTCAAAATATATCCATAATTCAAGCATATATCTCAATTACACTGCTGCTATCCCAGTCCAAGTCTTTATCATCTCTCACCTTGACCTTGGCAGGTGCTTTCTGACAGGTTGTGCCAGGTCTAGGGACTTGCATTCAGGGAATCTATCCTTCTTACAGCAGCCAGAGTGGTTCTTTAGATACATGCATTATCATGTCATTCCTCTACTAAAAATTCTTCAGTAATGTCTCATTTCTCGGAGTCTGTGTACATATATACATAAGTAAAGATATGATTAAATTTTAGGACAGTCAGTTCAAAAGTCCAAAGTATTGTGGAAGGGGATGGGCAGTCATCTAACTTAGTTTTGGAAGGGCACTGTATGCTTCATAGGTAACATCCATGGTATGAACTGAAGGATGAATAGGCATTATCCTAGAGACTGGATGGTGGGGGGAGGGGTCAGCATAGAAAACACTCAACATTCTGAGCTTGTCAAACACTTTTTGAAATACAAATAGTTTACATCTATATATTTATTTAATTTTCTTTATAAGCCTTCCAAGTAAGTAGTGTTATTATTCTTATTTTACAGATGATGACAGTGATGTACATCCAGCTATTAGTAGAGCAAAGATTCAAGTTCACTCAGTTCCTCTTCAAGGTTCAGGCACCAACTAGTGTAATTGTAGAAGTTAGCAAGACCTAGATCTTAGAGATCCTCAGAGTCCTAGTTAAAATTAGACTTTGTCCTAAGAGTCATAGGAGATATTTTTCATACTTTGGGCTGATCAGTAAATTAAGAAAATGAACTGGATAGGAATAAATTGTGCAGTACTACCTTCAGTTTAATACACTGCCTAGATTAAAATAAATCCAAACTCCTTTAGTGGACTCATGAGGTCTCTTATAAATTTCAGCTGCTTGGCCTCCTTTGAAGCCATTTTTCTCTTCTCCCCCCAGCCCTTACCTTTGCATCTCGCCTCAGTTGTGCTCTAAACACTCCATGGACCTCTTCCCAGAAAAGTGTGCCTGCACCCCAAAACTGCATACATTTTAACAGTTTGACAAATGGAAGGCCTCCAGCCTGGTTAAGAGTTCAAACTCCAAATACCCACGACAACTTGTTGTTTCCTGACCCACCAGTTCTGATTAGCTCTTTGATCTCTTTCCTCTTTCTAAAAAAGAAAAACCAAATCTTTTTCCCACATAGAAACCAACTACCAGTTACTTAGTGCTCAGTTTAATTATCATAGATCTGGAAAATTTCCTCTAATTCTTATCTTTCTTATCAAATGGGTACAGATAAACAGCCATATGTTATTCAGAATGGGCTCAGTTATGCTATACTATCAAAGCCCCTGAACTTGAGGCTTTACACATCAGAGAGTTCCTTCTATGTAAAGGCCACTGTGAGGCAGTTCTGGTGACTCCAGTGATCAGACTACTTCCATCTCATTATGCAAAAATCTCAACGTGAGGCTTCTAATTTGCCATAACAGAGAAAAAGAGGTGCGGAATGAACTTCCGGTTCAAAAATGCTTCTGCCTGGACCTGGAACGTGTCATTTCTGCCTTCGTTTCATTAGCCAGAACTTGTAATATTGCTTTGACTGTGAGGGGTATAGAGAATATATGGAGCAGTTGACAGTGCTTCTACAGGTAATAGTTAAAAATGAGGTAGTGATTAGTCTGTTTTCTATCTCTTGTCTCATTATATGATAGCTATGGGTTTACATATCTGTTTCTTCATCCGAACTATGAGCTCCTGGAGGACTTTTTTCTAACTCCTAGATCAATTAAGGTTGACACATTTCACTTCCACGAATGTTGTTGAGTTGTATTTATTAGACATGGTTTGTGTTATAGTCCAGGTTCTCAGGAAAGAGATACTGAGAAGTTTGTTAGGAAGTGCACTTGGGATCAGCAACTATGGGAGAGTGAAGACAGCACCACTAGGCAGAGGGAGAGGTTGAGCTCTGACACAAGTTCAGTGGAGATTTCCAACTGACTCCACTGGACCTCTAACACTGAGATGGCCCCAGTTTGGAGCACCTACGTAGCTCAGTTGGTTGAGTGCCTGACTTTGGCTCAGGTCATGATCTCATGGTCCATGGGTTCAAGCCCCACACCGGGCTCTGTACTGACAGCTTAGAACCTGGAGCCTATTTCAGATTCTGTGTCTCCCTCTCTCTCTGCCCCTCCCAGCTTTCACTCTCTCTCTCTCTCTCTCTCAAAAATAAACATTAAAAATTATTTAAAATATTAGAATTGCCCCAGTTTGAGCCTATGAGTCCAGTTTTACATGCCAGCGTCAGCCAATCACTGGATGTTGGCTGGCACAGGGAAGGGATATGCCTCCTCATGGAAGATCACATATTATATTATTTTACAATGGTAATGAAACAGGAATCCTCTCTGATAGCCTAACGCACTCATGTTGTTTAAAAGTGGAAATTACTGTACTTGACAATTTGGGGCTTAAGAGTTTTGTGACTTTCAGTCCATTCACTTTGTTATAAGTCAAATTCTATTATAATTTTTTTTAACCATACATTCAGGACTCAATACAAAATTGGGTTCCTAAACGGTATAGACTAATGCCACATTTTCATCTTAACATGTATTTACATCCACAACTACCTGGTTGTGTGGGTAAGTTAAGCTTCTGAGTTGAGAACAGGTTTCACTGTTTTTTATCTATTCAAAAATAGCTCATATGAACTAATGTTTAAATAGAATTTACATAAAAATATGTTATGCCAAAATCGAGCCAGAATAATCGTTAGCTTTTTAATAAGTTCCAATAAATGAGAATGAGTAAGGATTGACATAGCATTTAAGCAGACAGTACTGATTTTATGAATGCCATGCAAATATTTTTTTTCAAAACCACATGGTTTATTTAACTCTACTCCATGTTTTCTTTTTTTTTTTACTATCTTGAAAATGGAGATTTTTTTAAAAGTTTGAAATGAAATAATATGTGATGGATAAGATATAGACACTTCAAAACATCTCAGACTGGATTTGTCTTACCAATATGTTTAATGTCCTTTTCTTTGAATATTCACAGGTAGAAAGCAGCTGTATTGCAGGTACACAATTGTCTGCTATGGTCAGTTAGTTTGAAGGTAGTGAAACAAAAAAACACCAAAAAGATAGGTCCTTCTAATAAGGTTGCTTACAGTGTTTTAAGAGACACATATTTGAATATAAGAGTTTACTATTGTGTGATACTGTAATGGGTATAGATTCAGAGTATCCCAGAAACACATTACAGGGAACAAAAATTCTATATGTGAGAGTGTTGAAAAGATGAAGTAATTTGTCTACATAGCAAAACATTTAAAAATTTTAGTGACTGGGGCGCCTGGGTGGCGCAGTCGGTTAAGCGTCCGACTTCAGCCAGGTCACGATCTCGCGGCCCGTGAGTTCGAGCCCCGCGTCAGGCTCTGGGCTGATGGCTCAGAGCCTGGAGCCTGTTTCCGATTCTGTGTCTCCCTCTCTCTCTGCCCCTCCCCCGTTCATGCTCTGTCTCTCTCTGTCCCAAAAATAAATAAAACGTTGAAAAAAAAATTAAAAAAAAATTTTTAGTGACTTACAACAGCAAACAGTAGCTTTCATGCTCATAGTTCTGCAAGTTAACTATAGTTCAGCTGATCTTGGCTTGCCATGTCTGGGCCAGGCTGGACTCCAGGCTTCTGTAAGGGTCGTATCTGCCCCATGTGTCTTCATCTTAGACCTGGCTGAAGACGAGTGATGACTGAGGTGTGCTCTTCTGGCAAATCACACACATGCAGGAGGCTAAGCCAAATTATATACATATGTTTAAAGATGTGCTCACATATGGGGCGCCTGGGTGGCTCAGTTGTTTAAGTATCCAACTCTTGATCTTGGCTCAGGTCATGATCTCACAGTTCACAAGACTGAGATCTGCATCAGGCTCTGCAGTGACAGCGCAGAACCTGTTTGAGATTCTTCTGTCCCTTTCTTTATGACCCTCCCCCCATGCAAGCATGCATGCATACATGCTCTCATTCTCTCTCTCTCTCTCTCTCTCTCTCTCTCAAAGTAAATAAATTTTTAAAAAAATTGAAAAATTGGGGCACCTGGGTGCCTCAGTGGGTTAAACATTCGATTCTTGGTTTCAGCTCAGGTCAGGATCTCATGGTTTTGTGGGTTGGAGCCTTGCATTGGGCTCTGTGCTGACAGTGCATAGACTACTTGGGGGATTCTCTTTCTTTCCATCTCTGCCCCTCCCCTACTCATTGTCTCTCTCTCTTTCTTTCTCAAAATAAATAAACTTTAAAAAATAAAAAAAAAAATAAAGGTGCTGCTTACATCTAGTGGCCAAGCTCAACATTGATGGGCCAAGGAAATATACCCCACCCACACCAGTGAGAAGTACTCTAAAGTCACATGAGCAATCCAAGGATGCAAATTCTCTGATGGATGTATGATTGAAGATCCAGGACCAACAGACCAATCTATCACGAACAGATTCCAAGGGGATGACATAGCTGAGTCTTGAAGGATGAATAGGAGTTTACTAATAAAAGTCACATTGAATCCAACTTAACATTCTACTCTGCTACTTTTCCTACAACTTTAAGTTATCTGTTTGGAAAGTGTGTAATTGCTTTATTCTTTCCAAATAGCCACACTCTACAACTATCTGAAATTTGTTCATTCTCAATGTCATTGTCAAATTCACTTATCTAACCTCTAACATTGGTCAGCCTCTACATAAGCTCCCCTCCTATTGTTCAAAGCTCTTTTATTCACTGTCTGCAAAGACCGCTAGTACCTTTCAGACTGCCGTATCGATCTAATGCCTCCATCTGTTGCTCTCCAGCATTCTCTCCCATTATTCTCAGATCTTCAGAACAACTAGTGTCCCTGATACTTGCTCTGATTTTTTTTCTTGGATACTTGTCATGATTTTTTTTTTTACAGGATACTTCTGCCACTTTTTCATTATTAATCTCCTCTATAAATCTGTTCTCTTTTTGTTTTTATATAATAAATAATTGTATTTATTTTATTTATGCATAACCAAAATATCTCTCCACCCTTGAATATATAAAACATCTTAAGTTGACTCTCCAAGAATCCCCTGAATTGACTTACAGATGAAACTCTTGATTCAGTGTGTCAGTTTTTTTTAATATACTGAACTGTAGATAATACTGAATCTGAGAGATGATAATAAAATGAGATTGCTTCCCTTTTTTTGTACGTTTGTTGGGTTTTCTATAATTATTTATAGTCATAGCTCTGTCACTGGATTATTTGAAAACAAATCAGTGCTATTGCTTGTTCCATATCCAGTCCTACTTTTCTCTGAAGAAAGTGATCTTTATTGGAAAAGAGTGCCTAGTTGAAACGAACAACTCTCTTGAAAGTAAGGAGTTAACAGGATTTGTAACAAAAAGTAGTGTTAAAAAGAGATGAGAGTCTGTGGACTTGAGATCAGCAACCAGAAAATCATTGAGATTCATGAATGTAAAAGAAATCCTTGCATTGCCAAGGAAAAATTAAAAATTGTTGTCGAGTTCAGACAAACTATTAATGCATATGTAATGTGGAGGCACAGAACTCCTGGTAAGAACTAGCCTTAGGCAAGATTTCATTTTCAAACAGAGAATACTTTATATTATGATTATACAAATGAATGTTGTCTAAATATTTTTGTTAATTGCAGAATATTTCACGATAATAAGGATCATCAAGTGTTGAAAATGTAGTGATTCATTTGACATTGAAAAAAAAAGGAAGTACATGCATTTTAGGCATAAAAATTAAGGCTGTTCTGGGTTTGAACTACATTCACACCTTGGAAATCAGCAGAAATCAAGGTCCTTCACCTTATAGAGGGTAGGGAAAGAATTTCCCTAAATATTTTGCAGCACAACTGGAAGGAAACCAGGACTCTAATTCTCTTTCTTCTTCACCAGTGTATACTCAGTGCCTTACACAAAGCTTTGCATATAAAATGTTGATTAAATATATCATAAGCAAATAGATATTTAATGAGTAGCCATGAAATAGAAGTATGTTGAGCACTGGAGTGGATAAGAAGGAGAAAGAGTACACAAAGTGTTATCCATTCAGTTAGTATTTGATAATGCAGTTTTAAATGCTGGGATATGCTATCAAGAATGAGACAGGAAAATTCCCTTACCTCAGGGATTTTATATTCTAATTGGGTGAGACAGAAAAACAACAACAACAACAACAGCAAAAAGCAAAAAGAAACAAATAATTGAATATTAGATCATCTGCATCTAGAGTTATAAAGCAAATAAGGAAGCTAAAGATAAATAGGGGGATTCCTATTCTATGTGGGCTGACCAAGGGACAACTTTCTGGAAAGGTACCACTTGAGGTGAGACCTCTGTAGTGAAGAGACAGCTATTTGAGGAGCCACTGGGGAAAGTGGTTCAGACATAAGAAAGAGCAAGTTCAAGCTCACTGTGACAGGAAAAAGCTCTGTGGTTTGAGGAACAAGAAGGAGGCTTGGTGTGACTCAGGATATGGAATGTAGTAATGAAAGGGGGAGTCAGGGACTAGAATATTAAAGCCTTGTTCTCAAGGCAAGGACTTTGCATTTTATTTAAAATACAATGGAAATCTACCAGAGAAATTTTAGGAGAAGGAGGAGGTTATATGGTTTAATTTGTAATTTCAGAAGTCACTCTGACCGCCTTGTTGAGAAAGACTCACAGAGGGGGATAGCTTAGACCTAACAGTCATTAGGAGTTGATTGCCCATAACCAAAGCCAGAGATGATGGTGGTTTGGGCTCGGTAACAGTGGAAATAGATTTTAGCCATATTTTATAGATAGAACTGACAAGATCTCACAAATAGATTGGATGTGGATGAGGAGGAAACTGAGTAATCAAGAATCATTCTGATGTTTTGGAGCTGTAGCTCCAAATGGTGGATGAGGGGTCATTTTATGAGATGGGAGAGATTCCCAACTAAGAGACAAACTGGTTTTGTTGTAGACAAGCAAAAAAAAAATGGTTAGCGAAAGGTTACAGCCTAGCTGGCAAAGAACACACATACACACACACACACACACATACACACACACACACACACACACACACACACGGTGCTGCAGACAAGTTAAAAAGTAGCTAAATAAATTATAAGACACTGAAGGAACACAAAGGAGGGAGCTATTAATTATCACTGAGTGAATCATTTCACATGTTTGACTGTATGTTTCAGTATATCTAACTTGCAATGATGTAGATACGAAAGACACTTGATTATTTCACATTGCATGCCATCTGGATGTACATCTTTAGTCCAGCCACTCAATAATATCAGAAAAGTCAATTAGTACTTTTTTGGCTTTTCTTTTATGGTTTCAAAATGGCTTCAATAGCTCTAAATCATGTTCTTACATGACAGAACCTCAGCTAAGAAGAAAGAGGATTGGGGTGGGGGCAGGAAAGAAGCCCAGTTCTCACTGGCTTTTTCCTTTAATCAGGAAAATTTTTCCTACAAGCCCTCTAGCTGATACCTATTATATCTAATTGGTCTGAGCTGGGCCACGTACTCATCTCTAGATCAAACACTGATAAAGGAAAATTAAATTTCCAATATTAATTGAGATCAGTGAAACTTGAGCTTTTGAGTCTGGGGTCTTTGCTGCCTAAAAGTATAAGGATTCTGCAAGCAAAAAAAAAAAAAAAGGACTATTTGCCACACTGTGAGAAGAGATCCAAGGGTTGTTTTTCAACTGGGCCTTCAATGATAAAAGGCAAAATTGTATTTGCAGGTTTACTCTGTTTTAGGCTAAGCAGAATGCCTGGCACATAGTAAGCATTCTATAAATATACATTATTAAGTGGATAATTAATATCTGTGGAATAAATCATAACATAAATGAATAATACCTCTTATGCAAGAGGTCAGAGAAGTAAACTAACTTGCCTAAGCTAATTCCATAATAGTTGTTAGGGTGACATTCACTCAGATCGCTCTTGTCCCAAGGCTGAACTATGCTCATTGAGGTACGTTGATATTCACTAAAGTCTAATGATACAATTGACCTCACAACTCTAAAAGGAAGCTAAATCTAGGGTCTGAGCAAAGGGGAAATTCTTAAAGAGAGTCAAGAAATTCTAGGAAACTAGCCATTAATTTTTTTTTTTACTTCCTTTAACTCCTCTAACTTAATTCCTTTGTTTGCCATTGGCAGAGCACTTCAGTAGCCCACCTCTAAAACTACCAAAACTGCAAAAAAAAAAAAAAATGTGTATCTTTCTTGATCCTCCACAATCTCTTAACCTGCACTCCAATGTCATCATGATCTCTAGTTCATGATCTCTAGTTTGTCCCATCACATTTTTATATTTTCTCCAATAAAACTGGGACCTGTGGTCATTCTGTTAATTATTGTGTCACACGCAAACCTACTTCCCTCACGGACCCTGTGGATCAATTATAACCTCGTGTCAATCCAACTTCCTGTCTCATTTCTTCCTCTGACAGAGCCACTGAAAATGTCTAAGAAAATCCCAAATATATATTGCCCTGGTCCACTAGAAGTGAATGTTTCCTATCTCATTGCACCATTTTATTCAGCAATTTATTTGTTTGTATCCCGTAACTAGTGCTTATTACTTCCTAGAGTAGCTCGTTTATATCTTTTTTTTTCTCTCAAGTCCCCTTCCTTAGGACTTTTTCAAAAATATTCTATTTCTTCTTCTTGGACTATGGTAAAATTGTCCTTTGCCAGCTCTTGGTAAATTTGCCATTTAGACATTTAGCATGCGACTTGGTTGGTCAATGAAATATGAGTAGAAGTAACATGTCACTACCTATGGAAGTTTTTAGAGCCATCCACCATGCATCCTTTCCCTTATTTTAGTGATCACTAAAGTATGTGTCTCTCCTTATTCTAAAGTATGTGTCAGGATCCAGCCTTCATAAATTCAGACCCTGAAGAACTTGGATAATTTCTGTTCTCCCAGTATTCTATGCTTCTCATGAAGAAGCAACAAATCTTTGTTGTGTTGTCATTAAGAGTTTGGATTTGTTTGTTACCACAGCATAATTCAGCCCATCCTGACTGATATAGGCACTTTGGAGAATTTCACATAATCCTCTCCTTGAAATTTCTCCTTTGAGTTCTACCATTCCATTATCTCCCCATCCTCAGGCTATAATTTTTATTCCTAATTCTTAGTCTTCATGATAATTTCCCCCTTTTTCTGCTCAACCTCCGTATTCTTTTGCTTTTGTTCAACCAGCCAGGGTCAGCATCTTTAACTTCTATCTAAAACTTGATAACTCTAATGTCTGTAACTCTAATAAAGTCTCCCCTCCACCAATATTCAGCTCCACATGTCCAAATACTATATAGACATTTTCACCTGGACATTTTCCTCAGCTTCAGTTTTTCTCTAACTGTTCTCACTAAAGCAGTTCTTTCTGCCGAATTCCATCTCTTTGTAAATGTTGCTTCACTCATGTACTGAACCAGAAATCTGGAAATAATCATAGTTTTAGTCTTCCAAGTCACTCCAAATAGCCTGTGATTATATAAATTCTACACCTGAAATAGTTCTTGTCTTCTTCTTCTTTGCCTGTTCTCCTATGGGAGTGCATCATCTGAAGTAAGCCATGACAATTTCAATAGCCTTCTGAAGCTGTCAGAGTTATATTTATAAAATATTAGTTAGATCAAATAACTCTCATATTTAAAAAATGACTCTGAAACTTTATTACCAGTGGCACAGACACTATATTCCTAGCATAGCATAAGAAGTCCATCAAAGACCATTCAAGTCCAGAATCACCTTCCTCTATTCCTCTTGCACATTCCAATCAAATTTGTACAACTAGAGATTTATTTCTTTGTTCATTTGTTTATGACATTTCCTCATCTGAATTGCCCTTTCCTTCTTCTTCCTGAATGATCACCACTGAAGTCTTTCTTTAGCAGCTCTTCCTCTGACAAAATGAATTATTTCCCTTCTGTGTTTCAATGATAAACTGTACATAACATTTACTGAGCAGTTGCTGCCTGCACTAGTTTCCTAGGGCTGATGAAACAAATTACCACAAATTTGATGCAACAGAAATTTATTCTGTCATACTTCTAGAGTCTAGGAGTTTGCAATAAGGTATCAGCAGAGCCATACTTACCCTGAGGCTCTAGACAAGAATCTTTCCTTGCTTCTTGGTAGCTTCTGGTGGTTGCCAGCAATCGTTGGTATTCCTAGGTTTACGGATGCATCACTTCAATCACATGGCTTTCCTCCCTGTGTGCCTCTTCTGTGTCTCTGCACCCATATCTCCCTCTCTTTTCTTTTGTGAAGATAACACCCATTGCATTTAGGTCCCATGATAATCCAGTATGACCTGGTTTTAATTGGATTACATCTGCAAAGACCATATTTCTAAATATGGTTTCATCCACAGGTATCAGAGGTTCAGATTTGAATACATATTTGATTGAGGGGAGAGAACACAATTAAATGCACTACCCACGTTTTAGCATTGTGCTGAGTGCTTGTAATACGTGAAGTCAAAACATATGAAAATGCCACTTTTGTATATCAAAGAGAGCTGATTTCTGACAACTTCATAGGGTTCAACCCAATATTAACACATTGAGTTTTCACATCTCTATCAGGTAATTCTAGTTTTAGTCCCATTTTAAGGGGAGGATACCAAGGAAGTTAATTACCTTGTTCAAGGTATATAATTTTTAAGTGACAGAGCCAACAGTCAAACCTATAGAGCCTAACTCCAGCATCCATTCTCTTACCCATTATAATATGTCACTTCTCTCTGGTCATATTAAATCTTATTGCACACAACTCTATTATATCACTTATCACATAACTTATATTTATGTTCCCCTTTTATTCTGTGAGCTGCCTTAGGAAGTTCTTTTCACTATGTATTCCCAACATTAAATATAGTACATGTCACTAGATAGAAAACAAATGTTCTTTAAAAAAAAACATAAATGAATAAATGGTCTGAAAATGTACTCTCCTAAAGAGGAAAGAGAGGGTACTTGGGAATATTAACATTTCTTGCCTCTCCCCAGCCATTGCATGTTACTAGGGACCATACAGTAGAGACTGAGAAGCTACTGGGAATTTAGTCTTGGTCTCATGTGACAAAATAACGTCTTCTCATCCTCATCTTAAAACCACCCTTGTCTCATTCTTAGCTCCAGTTCTTCTATTATGAGTACTCCTCTCACCCTGCTTTATATTTAAATTACACTTAAGTCCAGGTTAAGCCAAAATAAATCAATTGTTTTCACCCAGATGTGCAGAATTACTGAGCTTTAGCATCTATAACTGTTTTTCTTTCATTTTTTTTAAATGTCAGTATGTACTTTTTGATTTCAAAGTAAATGTAAGTGGTTTTTCTAATTAAAGAAAAATCAACTAGAAGAAGTGTATTAATGTGTGATTATTTAAAAAAAGGAGTTCTACTCCGGGATGTAATAAGCTGGGGCAGTGTCATTCTCAACTCTAATGAGTAAGAGCCAGATTAACTTCAAATTCACAGCTCTCTTCAATCCCATCAAAGAGCTGAAGTGGTGAGCACACAAGGAGGCCAGAGTCTAAGGAGAGACAAGTCTTACATATATACCTGGGATCCATACAATCAGATATTTCACACAGGCTGAATGTGGGCTGGCTGGAGAGTGTAAAACCCTGGATACTTCAGAAATCGGTAGAAGCCATGCCTTCTTGCAGGCTCTTTGTCCATCAACCCATAAGGAGCTCACAGAAAATATCAAAAGGGACCTACAAAAGTTTTCATTGTGGTGTGAAAGTGGGGGATGAGAACAGCAGTCTTGCAGGAAAGGCAAGAAACCCCATAACAACCTTCCTTCCTGCCTCACTTAGGAAATAAAATGACTGCTCTTCAGTTAGAGGAGCAACAAACAACCTCATCCTAGGGCACTGGGAAAAACTCATTACAACCAGGAAAAGGGTACAGAAAAAGGAACCTGACTCTGGAGGAGGGACAAGAATAAATACTGGGCTCAGAACTATGTGGAGATGGGGTACAGGCACACCTGGAAGACCGCAACCTGAAACTTGGAACATGGTGCCTGAGTAAGGTGAATTTAGTCAGAAAAAGAGAATGTTTCCTTCCCTCCCTATCACTACCATACAACACCATGCTAACCAATTTTGAATACCAAGTGATTACTGCTGGGAGAGGAAAAAGAGCAACAGAAGCATGCAAAGAAATCCTCTCTAAGGCACGCTGCAAAAAAGACCTAAAGCCGAAGGCAGTATAGATATTGTATGGCAAGTCAACTCCCACTATCTATACAGAATATCACTACAGAAACTTGAAGTCTGAGGTGCAGTGAGGGTAATTCTAGCAATGACAATTTTCATACCCAGATTAACCCAAACCCATATACTAAAGACCTTGAACAAGGAAATGTGTCCTCATTTTCAGGAATAAAATCTATCAGCCTTATTCTCTAATGTCCTTGACACAATGACCAACTTTATCTTTAAAAATAAATACACACGGCATACAAAAACAGAAGGAAAAAACATACTTCCAGGAATCAAAGCATAGATCAGAATCAGATTTAGATATGGCACATTCTAGAAATATCTCACAGGGAATTTTTTTTTTTAATTTTTTTTCAACGTTTATTTATTTTTGGGACAGAGAGAGACAGAGCATGAACGGGGGAGGGGCAGAGAGAGAGGGAGACACAGAATCGGAAACAGGCTCCAGGCTCTGAGCCATCAGCCCAGAGCCTGACGCGGGGCTCGAACTCACTGACCGCGAGATCGTGACCTGGCTGAAGTCGGATGCTTAACCGACTGCGCCACCCAGGCGCCCGGGAATTTTAAATTACTATAAATAAAAGGTTAAAGGCTCTAATGTAAAAGGTGGACAACAAGGTGAATAATTTCAGCAGAGAGATGGAAACTATAAAAATAAATGAAATAGAAATGTTGAAAAATGAAAACAAAGCTAAAAAAGGTAATGAAAATGAAGAATACCTTCAGTGGACTCATCTGTAAACTCTGCACAATTAAAGGAAGGAGAAAAGTGAACTTCAATAGAAATGACCCAAACTGAAACAAAGAAAAAAGACTTAGAGGAAGAAGAAAAAACAAACAAGCAAACAGAACATCTAAAAGCAATCATATCAAATGTCCTAACATACGTGTAATTGGAATCCCAGAAAGAGGAGAGATAAATAAAAAGGCAGAAGAAATACATAAAGAATTAATAATAGAGAATTTCCCGAAATTAATGACAGACAGCAAATCACGCATCCAAAAAGAAGAAAAAAAAGTCTCTAGGCATATCATATGTAAATTGTTGGGAACAAAAAGCAAAGAGCAGTCTTGAAGGCAGTGAAAGCAGACAAAGGGAAAAGAAATGTGTAAGAAACGAATAAGAATTAGGGCAGACACCAGGTCAGAAAACAATTGAATGATAAATTTAAAGTGGTGAAAGAAAAATGAACTACCAAACTGGAATTCTATATTCAGAAAAAATTATTCAAGATGAAGAGTAAATAAATCTTTTCTTAGGTAAACAAAACCTGAAGGAATTCATAGCAAGCAGACCTATTCTCCAAACACTGTAAAAGGAAATTCTTCAGGCTAAAGGAAAATGTTATCAGAGAAACTTGGACCTAAACAGTGAAATGGAGAATGCTAGAAGAGAAACAAAAGAAGGTAAAATAAAACTCATTTTGTTTATTTTTAATTAAGATAACGGTCTAAAGCAAAAATAACACCAAAGCATTTTTATTTATGTATATGTAAATTATGTATGTGCAAATTTTGATTGTATGAAAATAGTAGCACAAAGGATGGGAGAGAAGAACTGGAAATATATTGTCATAGATCATACATTGTATTTAAAGCCATATAATATTATTTGAAGGTAGATTATAATTACTTAGAGGTGTTTAATTATAAACCCTAGGATAACCATTGAAATATTTTTAAAAGAGATTTAATTAGTAAATTAATAGAGATAATAAAGTGAAATAATGGAAGAACACTCAATTGACCAAAAAGTAGGGGGAAAATAATTAACAGATAAAACAAATACCAAGCATATCTATAATCATACAAATCTAAGTAGCCTTAAAAACATCCATAAAAGGCAAAAATTGTCAGGACTGGATGAAAAAGCAATACCCAACAAAATTTTGTCGACATGAGATCTACTTTAGTACATTTTTATATTTTAATTCATTTTTAATGGACTAAATTAAAAGGATGCAGAAAAGAATACCATACAAACAAAAGAAAGTTGGAGTAGCTGTGTTAATATGAGACAAATATAGTCATTAAAAGAAGGAATATTATGACAAGGAGAGGATGTTACTTAATGAAAATGAGCCAATTCTCCAGTAATGCATAACATGCTCAATGTATAGGTGATGAATACCAGAACATCAAAATATAAGAGGCAAAAACTCAGGGATTGAAAGCAAAAGTAGAGAACTCCACGAGAGTTGGAAATTTCAACTGTCTTTTCTTAGTAATCAGCATGACAAGTAAATAGTCAATCAATAAGGATATGGAACACCTAACTAGAAATCAAGAACAGAAAAATAGTTGGTAAATCCTCAAATATTTGGAAATTAAACAGCACACTTTTAAATAACTCATAAATCAAAGATGAAGTCTTAAAGGAAATTGAAAAAATATATTGTACTAAAGGAAGTGAAAGCACAACATATCAAAATTTGTAGGTGTAGCTGAAGCAGTACTTAAGGAAATTTACATCAATTCTTTAGAGAGGAACAAAGATTTCAAATCATTAATGTAAGCTTCTACCTTAAGATTCTTGAAAGGGAACAGCCAACTAAACCCAAAACATGCAGAAGGAAGTAATAGACATAAGAGTAGAAATCAGTGAAATTAAAACAGAACAAAAATGGAGGGGAACAAAATCTGTGAAACCGAAAGCTGATTTTTTGAAAAGATCAATAAAATTTAAAAGCTGTAGCCAGACCAAGAAAAAAGGGAAAAGACACAAATTAACCATATCAGGACCAAAAGAGGGAATATCACCAGAGATATTAAGGGGATATTAAAGAATACTGCAAATAACTCTAATAGAATGCCAAAAAGAAAGAAAAGAAAAATTAATATTAAGTGCCGACCAGGACATAGAACAGCAGCATTTTCACACGTTATCGGTGGAAATACAAAATTGCATATGCAATTTGGAAAACAATTTGACAGTTTCTTAAGATGTTAAATATCCATTTGGCACACAGTTCATCAATTCCACTTCTAGGTATCTACTCAAGGGAAATGAAAATTTATGTTCACACACACAAAAATTGTGAATGTGTATAGCTGCTTTATTTCTAGTCTTTAGACATTGGAAACAATCAAAATGTCCTTCAACTAGTTGAAGGACTTAAAAATGGTGCCTGGGTGGCTGAGTCAGTTGAGCATCAGACTCTTGATTTCAGCTCAGCTCATAATTTCACGGTTCCATAAGATTGAGCCCCACATTGAGCTCTGCACTGACAGTGTAGAGCCTGCTTGGGATTCTCTCTCTCCCTCTCTCTGCTCCTTTCCTGCTTATGTGCACTCTCTCTCTCAAATAAATAAGCATCTTTTTTAATGGCAATACATTTGTAAAATGGAGCATTACTCAGCAATAAAGAGGAACTGTTGATTTATGCTGGAATGTGGATGAATTTTAAGTGCATTTGGGTAGGTGGGAAAAGGCTACATAATATGTGATTCCACTTATATCACACTTTGAAACAAGAAACTATGGAAATGGAAAATAGTTTGTTGCCAAGGGTTTAGGGGTACAGAGAGGATTTGACTATAATGAGTCAGCATGAGGGAAACGTGAGGTCATGGAACTTTTGTTCTGTGTGGAACTGTAATATTGGCTATATGACTCTATGCATTTGTCAAAACCCATACATACGTTAGTTTGCTGTGGGGGAGGGGGTGGGTAGCAAAATACCACAGGGTAGGTGCCTTAAACAAGAGAAATTTGTGTCTCACAATCTCAAGGCTAGAGGTCCAAGGTCAAGGTGTTAGCAGATTTGTTTTCTTCTGAGACCTCTTTGGCTTGCAGATTGATGCATTTTCCTGTGTCTTCACATGGTCTTTTCCCTGCACACACCCCTGGTGCCTTTCTGTGTGTCCTCATTTCCTCTTCTTAAAATGATACTAGTCAAATCAGATTAAGCCCCACCCTAATGACATCATTTTAACTTAATTACCTCTTTAAAGGCCTCATCTCCAAATGCAATCATATTCTGAGGTACTGTGTTAGGTCTTCAATACATGGATGGGCGTGAGGAACACGACTTAGCCCAAACACTGTGTAATTCTATACTACAAAGAAAGAATTTTACTTTACGCAAATACAAAAACTAGCCATATATGTCAATTCATTGGTATAGGCAGAATGATTAACATAGATCTGACAAATGAACCTGATGGTTTAAAAAAAATCAGAGCTATAGTGAGAGGATGAGGAATAATGGAACTGTGGATTAATTAGAAATTAGAAATTTGATTTGTTCCTCACAGAAGAATGGGCTAGCAATTCTGTATTTATATGTATCCTAGGGTTTAAGAAGTAGTAAGTATATTGCTGATAATAAAAACCAGATCGCTGACTTTTGGAGAAAGAAGTTACATAAGAAAAGGGCGAAGACTAGAATGATCCCTTTGTTTCTGAACTAGAATTGAGGTCCCAATACGGAGTCATGGATTTATTTCAATAGTCTGGATTTAGCTCTATTCACTGAGACAGACTAGAAGTAATAGTGATAGCCACTAGTAGTGTCTTATCTAGTGTCCAGTCTTGGTTTGGAGATGACATTCTCAAATAAAAGGAGTTAGAGTTCCTTGGAGAACAGGTTGATTCCAGATTTGAGCTAGGGAAAACAGGATAAATCTAGAGTATCTTGTGGTGTCATTAAGTATGGAAGTGCAAAAAGAAAGAAGGAAGGGAGAGAGGGAGGGAAGGGGAGAGAAGAGAAGAAGGTATAGGTATAAAGGAAGAAGGTATAAAGGGCACAGAGGCCAACCTGAAAGTGCTTCCAACAGACAAAGAACTATAGCAAAAATATAAATATTGATATTAGTTTATAACAAAGTATAAAATGAAGAGTCCATACTGAGACAAACAAGAAGAGATTATACTCTCTTACAGAAGAATTTGAAGTAAAGACATGGAAAGGATGAGGGAAATAGAAAACCACTATTAAAAATGCCACAGTAGACCTAGAGGGTATTATGCTAAGTGAAGTAAGTCAGACCGAGAAAGATAACTACCATATGATCTCATTTATATGCAGAATCTAAAAGACAAAACAAATGAATATACAAACAAAAGGCAGAAACAGAGCCATAAATACAGAGGATAAACTGGTGGTTGGCAGAGAGAAGGGTAAGGGGAGATGGGCAAAATGGGTGAAACAGAGTGGGAGACACAGATCCATGTATGGAATGAGTAAGTTACAGGGATAAAAGATACAGCATAGGGGATGTAGTCAATGGTATTACATTCATGCTGATGGTGACAGATGGTAGTTACACTTGTGGCGAGCATACATAGCATAACGTATCAACTTGTTCAATCACTGTGTTGTCCACCTGAAACTAATGTGACATTTTGTGTCAATTATACTTAAATTTTAAAAAGCTACGATACCGATTTCCGTAAGCAAGGTCCAATGACAAATGCTAAAATTAGTGAGCTAAAATTTAAGCAAAAACAAAGTGTTTACATTCTCAAATTCTCAATCCCAAGGCACTATTTACAAAGGGTAAAATAGTAACTTTATAATAGAGACTGTGGCTGAAATCACCTTAACCAAGTGACCAACCTCACCAGTTATAAACCCCCTGATGTAAGTGCCCTGAAAGTAAGTGCAATATAATCAAGACCAACCCAGACCTATCTAAATTGAAGGACATTATGCAAAATAACTGACCAATATTCAGCAAATATATCAAGGTTATTAAAACCAGGACTGAAACTCTGGCAAAGAATGGAGGCATATAAGTAACATGACAAGTAAATGTAATGTGGACTCTTAAATTAGATTATAGAACAGAAAAGAACATTAGTGGAAAAACTGGTCAAATCCAAACAAATTCTGTACTTCAGTTACTATATTTGTACCAAAGTTAATTTCTTAGTTTTTATTAGTATTCTGTGATTATATAAGTTACTAACAAAAGGAACAGCTGGGTGAAGGGTATATGGGAATTTTCCATACTACTTTGGCAACTTTCTGTAAGTCTAAAAAGAAAGTCTAAAATTATCTTATTATCCCCCCCAAAAACAATATTTTTAAAGTTAACATTCACTTTGGACAAAAAACTGATATAGATATGAGCAGATAATTCATAAATCTTGGAATAGATTCTTCTGAGCTGCTAACTCCCTAAGGAATGGGTACAGGGTAATAGCCTAATTTAAGGTATGATCATTTAAAGTGTATAAGAAAGAATTCTCAACAACAAGGTAGAATGAACGCTTGAACAAGTGATCAAGAGCTTGTGAAATCAACGTTCTTGAAGAACTTGAAGGACAAGGTAGAAAATCAGTTGTGTTGGGAGAACGGAAGCTTTATTCTTTAGGGGAAATAAGAATATTCTTGCATGTTCTGTTTCTTCCACATAGAAGCTTTAAGAAATGAGTTCACAGCTCTATTACCTGTGTATTTGCACGTGGATTAATGGACGGCCACATAGTTCTATTAAAATGTATCGTAAGCAAATCCTGAGACTTGGAAACATTCTAAGGAAGCACATCAGGAAATTTGGGTTAGGAATTAAATGAAATGCACAGAGTTTTACATCTTTTTTTCCTTATTCATTATATTTTAAGCTCAAGTGGTTTCCCATCTGGGTTAAGGAATTGCATTGCTGAAATGTTAATATTCTTTCCTGTGGTATTATTTCATTTTAATTCATTTTGAAGAGATGTATGGTCTAACAGACTAGAAAGCCCACTGATTTGACAGAGATAATGTGTAAAACAATCTTCATATTGGTTAGAAGTTACCAATGGCTTAATTTTGATCAGTGGTTTTCTAGTGAGATGATAAAGTTTTAAAATCTTTAATTTTTCCCAGCGTGATTTCATTTAGGATTATGTACTCTGATTCATTTAAGAAAAGTACACCAGGGAACAATATAATTTTGGAGCAGAACTTTGATAAAGAGTCAGGGAGCATTCCATTTCTGATTCAAGGGACAATTCCATAGACTATCTTTCTTCTCTTTCCATTTCTATCTCTTTGTCTCTTTTTCTCTGTTGATTTTCATCTTGGAAGCTTTGCAGCTGAAACACGGGTGGGCGAGTACAGAGTTTTTAGTTTCCTTTTTATGGATTTTTCTACATTGCTTTAAATCTCCACTGATTTGAACAGCCTGACTGATCCTTTTAGTATTGACATCAGGAGAGGAGACAAAGAACTAGGAAAGCACTGAGATGCAAATTATTAAAAATAGGTTTTATTGTATACGGATCTATGTTGATTGATTAATAACAGTAAACACTTTATACTTTCAAACCACTGCATTCTTATTATTTTAATTTATAATATAATAAATCTACGGTTGACTGAATTTTTTATTTTTCATCCAGATAATTTGGCGAGATGTCATTACATGCTTGAGACAGGGGAAGAAATACTTCAGATTGACAGGTATAGAAAATTAGTAAAGAGAAAGGGAGAAATGGTTACTGGTTACTTTTGAAATTTACAATAAGTATATAGTTTGAATTATAACAAACACATATTGACTACTTTCTATGCAGGTAGCACAAAGGAGTCTATGCTGATAAGGTAGACAAAGTTTTACACCTGTTGGAAACTCACAAGATATAAGCAATACTTTCCTTTATGGCCTCTAGATAACATATTATTTTTAAAACCCTGATATTCTATGGCATTTTCCATGATTCTTCTCGTTTCTAGGGGATTATGTTTTCATGGCTCCCTCAGTCTCTATATCCTACATCCAGTCCAGACATAAAACTCAGTCCCCTCAGTAGTCTCTGCCATAGGCTCATTCCTCTGAAATGTTTCATAAGTTGAGTAGAATTTATAACAGATTTGGAGTCATAACAAGTGGTCATATTTTATTTTATGTAGGTCACTCTCGTCTTCTCTTTACCTCTTTTTTCCTGTACTATGCAGACAAATGTATCTCTTCTGACTCCTAGCTTCAGGATTGCACAACCAAACATACTAAGGTGCTTAGCTTACTAAGAGCCTTCTACTTAAAAGCATTATCCTTAGAAGGAAGTTGGAATAACAAAAGGCATATTAATAATAAGTAAAAAATAACAACAAAAATAATGATGATGAGGGGCATCTGGGTGGCTCAGTTGGTTAAGCATCTGACTCTTGATCTCACCTCGGGTCATGATCTCACAGTTTGTGAGATTGGGCTCTGCATCAGGCTCTGTGTTGACATCATGGAGCTGTGTGGGATTCTCTCTCTCCCTCTGCCTCTGCCCCACCCCCACCCCGCTTGCACACACACACACACACACACACACACACACTCTCTCTCTCTCTCTCTCTCTCTCTCAAAATAAATAACATTTTTTAAAAGACTCAGTAATTCACTAAAGAGTACACAAAATAAAAATATGTAAAATGTGACAAAACATAAAACATGGGGAGTGAGGAAAAATGTAGAGTTTTAGAATGAATTCAAATTTCAGTTTTTATCAATTTAAAATAGACTGCTATATATATAGGATACTGTTTGTGAGCCTCATAGTAACCACAAAGCAAAATCCTATAGTAGATACACACAAAGAAAATAAGAAAGGAATCTAAACGTAACACTAAAGAAGGCCATCATACTGCAAGAGAAGAAAGAGAGGAACTGCAAAATAACCAGTAAACAATTAATTATGTGGCAATAAACATATACCTATCAATAAATAGTTAAATGTAAATAGACTAAATTCTCTAATCAAAAGACATACAATGGATAAATGGATTAAAAAAAAGTCCCATCTATTTGTGGCCTACAAGAGACTCACTTCAGATTTAGAAACATACACAGACTGAAAATGAAGGGATAGAAAAAGATGTTCCATGCAAAGAGAAACCAAAAATATCTGGAGTAGCAATACTTTTATCAGGCAAAACCAAATTAAAAAAAAAGACTGTAATAAAAAATAAAGAGGGGCATTACAGAATGATAAAGGGGTCAATCATACAAGAGGATATAACATTGTACATAAGTACTTATACACCCAATATAAGAGCATCTAAATATATAGAGCAGATATTAACAGACCTAAAGGGTCTCCCTAAGTGGGAGAAAATATTTGCAAATCGTATATCCTCTAAAGGGTTAATATCCACTATATATACAGAACTCATAAGCTAAGTAGCAAACAAACAAAAATCCCAGGCCAATTTAAAAATGGGCAGAAGACAGGAAAAGATATTTTTTTCAAAGAAGATATACAGATGGCCAAAAGGTACGTGAAAAGATGCTCAACATCACTAATTATCAGGAAAATGCAAAATTAAAATCACAATAGATACAATCTCACACCTGTTAGAATGGCCATTATCAAAATAACAAGAAATAACGAGTGTTGGTGAAGATGTGGCGAAAAGGAGACCTTCGTGCACTGTGGCTGGGAATGTAAATTCATACAACCACTGTGGTGGTTTCTAGAGGGCTCAAAAAATTAGAGATAGAACTACCAACAAGTCCATTGCTAGGTATCTATGCAAAGAAAACAAAAACACTAATTCTAAAAGACATATGCACCTCCATGTTCATTGCAGCATCATTTACAATAGCCAAGATATGGAAACAACGTAAATGTCTATTGACGGATGAATGGATAAAGAAGATGTGGTAAATATATATACAATGGAAAATTACTCAGCCGTAAAAAAGAATTAAATCTTGTCATTTACAAGCACATAGATGGATCTTGACAGAATTCGGCTAAGTGAAGTAAGTCAGACAAATACCATATGATTTCACTTCGATGTGGTATCTAAAAAACAAAACTCCTAGCTATAGAGAACAGAATGGTGGTTGGAGGTTGGGCAGTAGGAAAAAAGGTGAAGGGAGTCAAGAGGTACAAACATCCAATTATAAAATAAATAAGTCACAGGGATGTAATATATGGCATGGCAACTCTAGTCAATAACATTGTAGTGCACACTTAAAAGTTCCCATGAAGGTAAATTGTAAAAGTTCTCATCACAAGAAAAAATTTTTTTGTAACTTTGTGTAGTGATAAATGGTACTAGACTTGCTGTGTTTATTGTTTTGCAGTGTATACAAATATTAAATCATTATGTTGTATACCTGAAACTATAAACTGACATCAATTATACCTCAGTAAAAAATTTCATTTTCCTGTTGAATTTCAATCACTTGTAAAAATATTATATGAAAAATAATATAGGTAGTGTAACCTCTGAATATCAGTTTAAAGAGAAAATACATAAACTATTCTGTATTCACAGAAAGATTACTCACATCCTGAAATAAATTTATCTCTCTCAATAGTTTAATAAAAACATGACCCAGTCATTTGAGTGGAATACAAAGTAATTTTGTTCATATTTGGATTTCTCATATGTTCACATCCATTCTTTTACCCTCCATTTCTATCAAGTATAAGGCTTTTGATTTTAAATAGCAGGCGCACACACACACACACAAAAGAAATGAGAACAATACAGCTTTTACATCTTTTAGGTGACATGTTCCATAAACCTTAAATTTGATGAAAATTTGTGTAAGTTTATAGTATGGTTATTTGAGTCATTCTAATGAAATAAGACTTGAACTTCAGAAAAGTAAAATCATAGCATATTAGAAGTGTCACTTAGAAAATTTATGTTAAATATATAAATTCAACCAGCTGCCCCAGACATCATGATTTAACATAATGACTGTAGGTTAGACATGAACCACACCTACATAATTTTCCTAGTGATTTGTCTGTATTGGTTCCAATTTGATTTATTTAAGGAATTATTAGGCTTATTTTAAAAGTATTTAGATGTCTAATGTACATGAACAACTCTAGGGAAGGGGTAAGCAAAATATCAGTTTGTACATTCAAAACACAATTTAGTGATAGCTCAAATTATTATGTGACCATAAAACTATGATAAGAAAGATGGGAAAGACAAAATGAAAGGCCAATTGCTTTTCTATTACATGTCACAGTAGGGAATGTTACAAGTATAATTGAGACTGTGTTAAATAATAAAGGAAAGACCGTAATAAAAGCTGAGTAGCTAGAGAGGAAATCAGTTTTTCAGATATTTCAAATACTTGAAATTTTAAAGGAAATTTTAACGGAGATGGGAAGTTGCCTTTATATGTCATTCTCAGTATGGATATCATTTTTGGGGCATCAAAATATGCTACAATATACTCAGCCAAAGTCTATGACCAAAAAGAAATTACTTTAAGAAAGATTACCATTAGGAAGTATCGGTTTTACCTTTAGAACTTGTAATATTTAGATTCACTTTCCTGAAGTATAAAACAATGTTGTTTTAACAAATTATGAAGAAAATAATGTTTCATTTTTTCCCTACTTTTTAGCCAAATTGTTTTTTTAGTGAGGTAATTACTTTTGTTATATCCATGGAGACCATTCTAAACTAGCCTTCATTAAGTATTAAGAAAGCAATGTTTTTTTTTTCCATGAAAGCTATGGGCTCAGTCTGATTATAGGTACCCAAATACTGCTGTTGATTTATACATCTAGGCTCTTACGTGGGTAATACAGATCCAAGCAAGAGGATTGTTAGCCCTTTACAACATAGTTCTACTTGTTGAGGGAAAACTGATTTTTCTATATAATTTTAAATATAAAATTTGAGGATCCTCCAACAAAGTCCCATATCTATGACAAAAAAGGAAAGTGTCTTCATGAAAAGATAAGGAACCTGAGGCTGTTGCAGAGGATGAAAAGTTAAGTATGATACTGCTCACACAGGTCACATACACTTTAACAAAAAAAACATTTTTCTATCCAATAATCCACCATCTTTTCACTCATGTGTTAGCACTACAGCTAGGTGTTGAGTGTATAGACTTTGCAGAGTCTTTGAGATTTGGACTTGTATTCTGGCTTTAGCATTTGCCAGATGTGTGACCTTGGGTAAGACACTTAAAGCTCTAAGACTCAGTTTTAACATCTATAAAGTGGGCTACAAATGCTTTTTCATCAAATTCATTGTAAATATTAAATGAACTAATGTTTACAAATTCATTCTTCATGCTTGACATATTTTTACATGCTCATTCTTTTTTTAAATAGTGGGGCTTTTTTTCAGCATATTAGAAGAGTTTCATTTTTACATGTCTGCTCCAACTCCCAGAAAACAGTAGAAAAATCTAAAGAAAATTCTTAGGAACGTAAGTGCTATTGATCTTCTCCATTCAGCCCTAAGCCTTAGCAAGCCTTTTTCATTAGGACACTTGATTTACTCCACATTTAATGTTAAAGAAAGTTTTTGAAGATATTTGATGGTTCCCATTTGAGTTCTGGCGCCATTTTCCAGTAGAATTCTCATTTACATAATAATATTGAGGTTGTCTCCATATGAAGCCACTGTCACCGAAATGGTAAAAGGGGGTCAAAAGGTACAAACTTCCAGTTATCGACTAAATAAGCCATGGAAATATAAGGTACACCATGGTTACTGTAGCTAATAATATGGTATGTATGTTTGAAAATGGCTAAGTGAATATATCTTAAAAGTACCCATCACATACCAAAGAATTATGTGTGGTGAGGAATGGTAACTAGGCTTCACTGTGATGACCATCTTACAATATATATATAAATACTAAATCACTATGTTGTACACCTGAACCTAATACAATGTTCTATTTCAATTATAGATCAATAAAAAATGTTTTAGTTTAAAAATTTTTTTTGAGGATACTCAGAATATATGCAGCAAGAAAAACATGTTTTTGGAGAGAAAGATTGCCCATTTGCCCTTCCTTTGACTTGTTCTCTATCATAGGATTTGATCTCTAAAAACTGTATTTCCCAGCTTCCTTTGCCAATTGGCTTTAGGATAGATTTTGTCAAATCATTTCAGAAGAGCTGAAGGAGGAGAGAAAGAGGATATTGTCACCCTTTCTTCTCTTTGACGGCACCTCTAGCTGTGGCTACTTCTCCTCCAAGATCCCAGCATGGACCAGGCAGTCTGACTCCTGGCTTTAGTTATACACATCCTCTCACCCTGCCATGGACTTTTCTTCCTCTTTTGTTAATGTCAAGGTTGCCTCATTGATTCATGTTTGCAAACTCTTCTGACACTGTTATGACAAGATCCATATAGTGGCTTCCTGTTAATGAACGCCATGATGGAATTATGGTTTCCTGAGTAAATCCTGAAATTTTGGAGAATGGACTTGCTCTATTGAGCCAGTGATTTCCATACTGGGGCCATGAATAATTATGAAAGAACGAGATTTTAGTGCCATCTATCCTGCCTACTTTGTGACATACCTACTTTGTCACACCTGATTCCTTCATACCATTTACCACTAGCAAATGACCACATTTGTAACATTTTCTAAATGTGGGACAAAAGGGGCACCAAGTAGAGGACCTCCCACTCTTTCTAGGAATTTAACTGGGCTGTCTTGCCTCACTAAACTTTGTCCCTTCAAAATACTTCTTGGTTTTTGATCTGTGGATGATTGTGACAATATTTTTGATTTGGAAATTCTCTGAGTTTTAGTGTTTTGTGTTAAATAATGCTTTCACTTTAGCCATTTTTTAACCTGAGAAATACAGTATCAGCTATTGCATACTGTGCAAATAGTTTCAGTGATTTTAAACACAAGTTTAATTATTACATTCTTTTTCAAAAAAAATTTAAAGTTTATTTTTGAGATAGAGAGAAAGAGCACGCATGCGCACAAGTGGGGGAAGGGCAGAGGGAGGGAGAGAGAATCCCAAGCAGGCTCCTTGCTGTCATCGGGGGAAGCCCAACTTTGGGCTCAATCCCACAAACCATTAGATCATGACCTGAGCTAAAATCAAGTTGGATGCTTAACAAACTGAGCCACCGAGGTGCCCCTAATTATGCACATTCCAAGGGGCTTCACTTAGGCCTTAAAGATTAGCTTTATCAAATAGTTCAATGGACAGTTATCTTCCATCAGTACCCCTCACCCCTTTGATGCCAAGGAAATTTTCTTATTGTGTGAGTCAAAACTTGGCTTAATTCACAAAGGACTTAATTTTACCAAAAATAATTTTGTAACTTGAGATTCTCAATTCTTAAATTTATTGAAACTCATATTGAGAGTGCTAAAAAATATGCCCAGTTATCAGTCACTGGCTAGTTTCTCTGAAGACAAGCTTTCTCAGCTTCACACTCATAAACCTTGTTATTTTCATATGCTATCTCCAACTCTAGATATAGGCTTGCAGTATATTACTTGCAAAACACCTATTAAAACTCCTGTTTTCAGATTTCTGAATATCTTGTTAAAACTTGCACATTTTAAATTCTTTATGACATGCTTACATGCAAACATAATCTTTCTTATCAGAAGTCATAAGACATATGAAGAATCAAATCCTACTATTTAAGATAAAAGAAAGATTTATTTTGTATTGCTCAATTGCTAGTGGCTACCATGAGACTCTTTTAAACATTACTCAGTTGAAAGAATTCCTTAGCATACACATTTTAGACCTTGGGATTTCCTTCCCATTATCCCCCTGTCTTACCCTTTTTTGCCTACAACTCCTTTATGTCTCGTTCCTGCCTTACTTCCCACTTTATTCTGTTAGCTGAGGCTGTTATGTGCGCCTCCCACCTCCACAACAGACATCCAATAATACTCTTTCTTTTGGCTTCCAGTCTGAACAATGGACACTATTCCTGGCTATTTTATGTCTCATTTCTCTGCATATCCCCCTCCCCCACCTTTTTTTTCAGATGAAATGCTGCATCATATCTTTTTTTGTATGAAAAAAATAGATGACTGTTATTTGAAATGTCAGTGAATCCTATTTGGTCTAACTAGAGACTTTGAAGATCAATTCTGTAGCACACAGTAAGCACTTAATAGATGTTAGCCATTACTATTATTATTGCCACATGTTCTTTGCCTTTCTCTAAAATTCCTAAGTGAAGGGGGAAGAAAACCCAAAGGCTTCAAGGGAAAACAGAACATAGGTTTGGACTTAGTGCTCAAGTGTACAGAGAGGCCTTCCAGGATTCTCAAATATAAGATATAGTGGTAGAGTTAGGAAGAAATAAAAGATATAAGACAATATTCATGGTTCACTGCTAGTGAAAACACTTTGGGTGGGAACTTTTGAAATTTGAAACTCTGTAATTTTCCCTTTGTTTTATTTATTTTTATTTTTATTTTTTGTTAAGTTCCTTCCTGTTACTAACAGTAAAAATCAAAAACAGTAGTATATTACTTTTCAGAAACTATATGGAAGGGGAATATTCCTGATTCATTCATTCAGCAAGCAAATGGAATTCAGCTCATAATTTGTACCAGGAAGTATGGCTAGTGGTAAGGATACAAGGGAGGCAACCGCCCTACTATTGTTCCCACAGATTACAGAGAGTAAGTGGAAATGAATCCCCTGGAATCAGGCTGCCAGGGTTCATGTTCTGCCTCTCCCACTTGCTACCAATACAACCTTGGGAAAATTACTGGACTTGCCATGCTTCATCTGTGTAATGGGGATAATAAAGAGCACTTACCACTAGTAGGTTATTAGGAAAATCAAACGAATGAATATGTACGAAATACTTAGAACACTTGTTGCCAAGTGCCAGGTGCTCAGTGAATATTAGCTTTTTAACTAACATTAGAATTGTGCTTCTCAAAGATGGTACACGGATGCTACCTAAGTAATATGTAGACTATTAGTCTTGCAATTATTATTTTGTTTCACTACGGTTATAAATTTTGTGAACTATATATTAGAAGCTTTTCATGAACAGATGCAGTTTCCTGTTTAAATGCATTCATTTATTTATTTATTTATTTATTTATTTATTTATTTATTTATTTTTAAATTTCAGTTTTGTAGTTTTATTTTCATATTTTGAAGCCTACACTTAAAAAAAATTTTTTTTAACATATGAAATTTATTGTCAGATTGGTTTCCATACAACACCCAGTGCTCATCCCAAAAGATGCCCTCTTCAATGCCCATCACCTACCCTTCCCTCCCTCCCACCCCCCCATCAACCCTCAGTTTGTTCTCAGTTTTTAAGAGTCTCTTATGCTTTGTCTCTCTCCCACTCTAACCTCATTTTTTTTTCCTTCCCCTCCCCCATGGGTTTCTGTTAAGTTTCTCAGGATCCACATAAGAGTGAAAACATATGGTATCTGACTTTCTCTGTATGGCTTATTTCACTTAGCATCACACTCTCCAGTTCCATCCATGTTGCTACAAAGGGCCATATTTCATTCTTTCTCATTGCCACATAGTACTCCATTATGTATATGAACCACAATTTCTTTACCCATTCATCAGTTGATGGACATTTAGGCTCTTTCCATAATTTGGCTATTGTTGAGAGTGCTGCTATAAACATTGGGGTACAAGTGCCCCTATGCATCAGTACTCCTGTATCCCTTGGGTAAATTCCTAGCAGTGCTACTGCTGGGTCATAGGGTTGGTCTATTTTTAATTTTATGAGGAACCTCCACACTGTTTTCCAGAGTGGCTGTACCAGTTTGCATTCCCACCAACAGTAAATGCATTCATTTAAGTAAAAAAAAAAAAAGTTGATTAAAAAAAAGTTCTTCAAAGTCTAGGTAAGTAACAAGGACTCCTAGTGCTCTCCCGTATATCTAGGTCACCTCGCCTTTCTGCCACCTGGGAGGACTTTACTTGCCTCCCTCTTGGCATAAGGCAGGGTTAGGCAACTAGTTCTGGTGTGTGGGTTGTGAACAAAAGTTCACATGCCCCAGGTGATGCATTTAACTGCCATGGTGAGACCCTCCAGGATTCTCTGTTAGGGTCCAGAGAGGAGTTTATAGGAGCCAAAACAGAGTAGTTTTGTTAAGCCACTGAAATGTCCCATTTTTGTTACTGGAGCATGAAGTGGTTTATGCATACTTACCCACACATGGTGGTGGAAGAATATGATAAAAATTGTGAAAATTTTGAATGCCATTTGGGGAACACTGTAATAGAAATAGATGCACCCCATTAAAGAATGACAGATTGTTTGGCCTTGTGAGGGGGCAGTTGTCAAATGTTTTGTGGAGAAAATGGTACTTGAATCACTCTTACAGGATGAATAGGGGTTTGGTAGAAATGGGAGTAAAGAGCAATCTGAAATTAGGAAAGGACACATATGGGCACCCAAAGTGATGGAAGTGATGATGAATTCAAAGGACAGTAAGAAGGAGAGTGTGGCTAGACCTTGGGAACAACGGGCTGGGATTGTTGGAGACAAAGGCTGGCATATGAGTCAGCAGACCAGAGTATGAGTCAGGGATAGGGTAGCCCACTCAAATGGTTGAATTAAAGGGAGTTTAATGAAAGTATCATTTCCAGTGGTGTAGGCAGCTTTAAGGCAAACAGAAAGGATAAGGATGTGTCCAACTACCAGCAACAGTGATAAATCTTTACCACTCTTTAGCATGGAGGAACCAAGAGAGGAAGTGGAGGTGCCTAAGCTCAGAGATATGGCCACAAGACAGCAGGAAGGAAGTTTCTACCTGACAGGAGGGAACAGGGAGGGCTAGTGCTCCAATCGCTCTTACCTACTGCCCTTACCTTGTTAACTTCCCTTGGAAAATCCGACCTCTCCAGCAACCGTTTTTTCAAATTATTCTAACTGAATGCTAGAACTATCTTGTGCTCTGCGTAGTGAATTAGACTCTTCATATAATGTATTTCTCTGGAGACACATATAAAACTCAATTTTGAGGTTTTGAATGAAGCTTTAACCTCTCATTCAGCATCTTTGTTTAGAGTTGTATCATCGTTTCTTCTTATTTATATATTTGTTTATTTTGCTTTGCTTTCTGTAAGGTGTATCATTTTTGTTTTCTGTAGCCAACTGTAACATAAAGTTCAAAACATAGAAATAGAAAATCTCTTTTTCTATGGGTATTTAAGAAGCCTATGCATTTCAAAGCTTCATTTACCATTAAATTGATAATTATTTAGTTAGTGGAAGAACAAAAATCTATGGAATGCCGAACATAACCCAAGTGAAAAAAAATTCAGCATTCTCCACATCTGACAAGTTAACTTCTTTTCTATGGAAAATCGACACCTCTAATTAATACCTGATGAGCAAAAATCTGTATAGCCAAAGATTACTAAGTTTATATGCTGTCAAATGGTCAAAAGAATATGACATATGTCAGTTAAAAGTGTCCTTTGGAATAGCTGAACACTTCAGGATTTTTAGTTGTTGTTATTGTAGGTGTTTTAATACATTTATATATACGACAGCGTAGCTGTTAGACTGGATTCGATGTCAAGCAGGCCTGGCTTTGATTCATAGGTGTGCCATTCTCTAGCTCTGTGACCACGGGTAAATATTTAGTTTCTTTGGGCCTCAGTTTACTCATTCTAATATGGAGATATATGAGATAATGGTAGCTACCTCTTTGGGTTATTGTGAAAAGTGGATAAAATCTAGAAAGCAATTAGCATGGTGTCTGACACATAGTTACGTGCTCAATAAATGTAATTTGGCATTATCATTATTAACTCGTATTCAAGCAGCTTTTTCTATATTGAAAAATAGTTGTATCACATTAGCCTGAGACATAATCAGTGGAGTGTCAGCCTCATCGAAGTGTCAGAAACTGATCCGATTGTCCTCGGTGTCACTCGAATCTGTTGACCACGAGCAGCCAGAGCGATGCTTCTGAAACACAATTTGGATCATGTCACTCCCTAGCTCACAACCCTCCAAAAGCTGCCCATCACATCCAGAGCAAAATGGAAAGGTTTTACTCTTGTGACAACCCTGTCCTGAGTACCTCTGCTCTTACTTTCTACCATTCCTCTCCCCTCTCATTTCATTCCGTACAAAATTATACTTATCCCAAGACCTTTGCACTTATCCTTCATCCCTGGAATTCCTCTTTGTCACTCGTTAAGGTTGGCACCCTCAGTCCATTTAGGTGCCTTATTTAAAGAAGACATTCTCAGCCACTCCAATTAAAGCAGTGACTACTAACTTAGAGTGGTTTTAAAATGTTTTCTATCTGTCTCCCATTCTAGCGGGCAGTCCGCATGAGGGCAAGTCTTTGGTGTGTTCACTGTTGTATTCCCAGTTTCCTGTGCTGAGTTTGCCATGTAACAAGTGCTCAGTAAGTATTGTTCATCAAGGGGCACCTGCGTGGCTCAGTCAGTTAAGCATCCGACTTCAGCTCCAGTCATGATCTCGTGATTCGTGGGCTCGAGCCCCACGTCAGGCTCTGCACTGATGTTGCAGTACCTGCTTGGGATTCTCTCTCTGCCCCTCCCCTGCTCGGGCTCTCCCTTTCTCTCGAAATAAATAAACTTAAAAAACAAAGTATTGTGAATCAAAAACTGAAGTGTTCAACTTAGAAAATAACTACGGGGGTACTTATCTGAAATTTATTCACTATTTTAGGCAATTACTTCGTGACTCAAAATGATCAGTATGTGTCACAGTTTTAACCAAAAGAGTATCTTTCTAACTTAATAAACACAATGTTTATTATAAGAGGTGCAAAAGCATTCTCATGGGGAGCTTTCATAGTAAAACTAACAAATCAACACAGAAAAAGTCTCTATGTCAGTATTCGATAATGGTACTTAGTAAAATCAGAGGAATAAAAGCTCACAGTATGACTAAAAATGGTAAGTCTTAAACAAAGCATGAGTCTGTGTGAATGAAAGTGTTGGGTGTCCAAACTGTTCTCATTTGCTTCAAGATGGAACCATAGGTCAATCATTCTTTCTTAGATCAATATGCTATCCTTGTTAGCTGGCTACAGACAGCCTTTTCCCCAAAACTGTTTCCACTTATTTGAGAAGTAATCTTCAGACCCATGTTATTTGTTAAAGAACAAGATGTTCCCATCTAGAATATAAGAACCAGCATCCTTATGGAAATTTCAAACCAAAATGCCGTATTTTCTCTGCTGTTTTTTTATGTGGACATTTGACCAGTCAGTGCCTTCGCAGGTGGAGTCCGGGTTTGTGGTTTGTGCGGCACTGCCGTCCAATTTCATGTCAAACTTTGCTCAGCTCTACCCTCCTGCCACCTCTCCTAACATTTTCTAATTGGGGCTCTCCTTCTGCTTGACCAGCTGGTCACAGAGTCCCCGGTTCATTCACGCTTGGCTCCATTCTCCATTCTGCATCTGCCTAGGTCTGCTTAAAACCTGCCAGGGATCTTTGACTACGTAACAGCAGAATGTCTGAGCTGGCTCCTATGACACGGAGGCCTTCTGGGACACCTCCACATCCTGCTGCTCCCAGCCACTTACGTTTCAAAACCTCTTCCCTATACTAGCCTCCCCTTCTCCCCTTCAACTTTCTCCTGGGCATGAAAGGGTTATGAAAGGTGGCTCAGTCATGTCGCAGCCTAGTATATGACAAAGTATATTACATAGTATATTACAAAGAACACTTGCATTCAGAGGCACCTGAATTTGAAATCCTTTTCCAACTGACTAGGTTTGTGGTCTTAGAGAACTTACCTCGCCCTCTCAGCCTCTGTTCCCTTACTAGACAAAAATGGGGATCACTGTACCTACCTCAGTTACAGAAATACATCAGATGGCTCTAGAGCACGTGGGTCACAGCATGTGGTGGGAGCCGGCAGCCCCCTGTAACAATTATTATGGGCCAGGTCTGGCAGAGAGGATGTTAGTTCTCTTCCCACATCTTGGTGCAGACGGAATTTCATCAGAGAGCCTCTTATCCGGTGGCCTTATCTGCCAAACAAGCCTCCCACCCTCTGGAACAGTTAAAACCCTTTCCAGGAGCTTCCAAGTCCAAATAACTTTAGTGTTTGTTTCCAACCACATGGACTCCTGCAGAGGCCAGTTGGTGGCCATGCTCTGGAAATGAGGCAGAGTTCAGATTTCTACTGCATTTTATGGGCACAAACAGCCCAAACTCAGTAAACACTTCCATTGCCATGTGGAGCAAAGCATCCCGAAGCCTTGAAATGACACATTCCGAAGTCTTAAAAATCCAAAGGGGAAGAAAGAAATAATTTTAAAAATCTGGGGTAATGGTGACAGAGCATGACTAAAACAATAGTCACTGGGCTAGCAGTCCTTGATAACTTCTCTCTCCTGTGGGCGATGATACTAAACCCCCTGGGATTAACTTGAAGACACGTTGCTGTAGCAGGAGAAAAAAAGCAATCCTGATGCCAGCGTAAGTTCCTGAAGACTACTGTTTACAATAAGAACAGCCAGTCCCAGCCATATGTAATCTGAAAGCATCCATTTTGTATGAAGGAGTGTACACAAATTCAGATTAAGATGCTGTTACAAAAAGGGTAAGGGCTTCTTAATCGAACCTGTGGCACAGCAGGTAGATTTATTCTGACAGGGTAATGAATGATATGGCTTTGGTGGGAGTGCCAGTTAAAAGCAATTATCATCAGCTTGACGTGACAGCCTACTGAAATGCCTCCTAGGACTCACCCTTTTTTTCTAAGGCAGATATTTTTGTTTCTGGGCATGGTTCTGATTTGGGAGGTTCCGGGTTGTTTTTCTGTTTAGAAATGCAGATGTAGCCATTGTTTTAGAAAGCCTCCAAGTGGGTCACCCTGATTTATCCTTTTAGGATGGTTCCATTATGAAACGAGTCAGTTGCTTCCTGGAAAGGGACCAATGCAAAGAACAATCCTAAACCCTAATTCACTGCAAACATTTCCCTGAATGCATGGCACTCATTGCTATTTGTTTAAACAAGGACACTGCAGTTATAGCCCAGGAAAGGAAGTAGGAATCAGAATGTACAATGTCAAAGCATCTTTCAAAAGGAAACCTGATCATACATGGTTTGTACTAATTGCATTTGAACTGCGTTACATTGCATCATGTACCTGTTGGTAAGATGGTATTCCTAAATTAAGTAATTGTTAAAGATTGTGTTTTGGGGCCTCATTTCTGGGTATAGTAGACTTCTTTTTCTCAGGAAGCCAGCTGACAACACTAGTAGCCATGCAATTCCTGTCCAGCTCTCTACATGGTTTGGCTGTGGACACTGTGAAATTCCATTCTTCTCCTTAGCCTTATCTCTTTAGTGGGTTGAACCCCACTAATCAGCCGTGTTCCCATACTGTCAACTTGGTTGATGCAGCTGGGCTAGGCAAGGGGATGTGCTGGAGTCAGAAGCAAGCTCCCATCATCCACCAGGGAATGTTTCTTAGAGAGGGAACTATCTTCTGTGAGACACACATTCCTCATCTAGAAAATTAAGCAAATATGAGGCTATGAACCTCAGTTTCCCAGATTGTAAAATGGGACTGATGACACCTGTCTTGCAGAACTGCTATGAGGATTAAATGAGATAACTATGTGGGGCACCTGGGTGGCTCAGTCGGTTAAGCTTCTGACTTCAGCTCAGGTCACGATCTCACAGCTTGTGAGTTTGAGCCCCACGTCGGGCTGTGTATTGACAGCCTGGAGCCTGATTCCGATTCTGTGTCTCCCTCTCTCCGCCCCTCCCCCACTCATTCTCTCTCTCTCTCTCTCTCTCTCTCTCTCTCTCTCTCTCTCTCAAAATAAAATAAACATTACAATTTTTGTTTTTTAAAAATGAGAAAGCTATGGGATGTTCTGGTGCATGGTATGGACCCAGTAAGTTATATTTTTTGTTATTAATGCCTCCAGTTGTTTTCCATTCAATTATTAGTGATTTATATTCATGTTTTTTTTTCTTTCATGACCTTTTATCTAGAGTGTTCTTCAGAATTTACTCATGTACTACTGTAGAACTCTTCTATCTGTGCCTGCCTTGTACATATTTAAGCTCTCTTGCTTACTTTGTATCCTTTCTTCTCTGCAAGTTTCATAAACGGTTTATACCATTTCCCTACCATGGAAGAAATCACACCTGCGTTGCATTTTACTGCAATGACTTGAACTCACCCCGTAAGTTGTTTGACTTTGTCATTTTAATTTGACTTTGTAGGTACCTTGAGACCTAAGGATGTTTTTCCCTTTCTCCCTCCCTCCCTTCCTAACTTTCTTCCTTTCTTCTTTCTTTTTTGGTATTAATTTTTTTAATTTAATACCTATGGCTCAAATACTATTGATTTCTGGTAAATGAAAGTTGAAGTAAAATATCATAACTAAGGATGTCACTTTTGAACTCTTGTAATATTTGTAAAAGAGAGAGATTTTTCTGGAAATGATTTGAACTCTAAAAGCAGGTGAAGTGTAATGTGAAAAATGTATAAATTCTGTAATTGAGGAAAGCCACCCTTTTTTACTCCTTGAGGAGTTACCTAAAATTATACAGAGGAAGACTGCCATTTTGATAGAGCAGTTTGGGTTTGGAACTCTGCACTGCAGCAGGCCAAGAAAGAAAAGAAGGCCATGGACAATATATATGTCACATCTGGTTTTCTTATTAAAAATGTACAGCTCACCATCAGCACTCTTATAAGTCAAATTATGTGTTTTGATTGCTTCTGGGTTTCTTTTATTAGTGTGTTGGCTCGTCCTTTGAATTTTTTTCTGTCTTCATTTCAGTTAATCCGTTTCTGATTTTTATCTTCCCAGAGAACTCGGCTTCTCAATATGGAAGACTTTTGTTTTCTTGAAAATGCAGGGAACTATCATGGTCCAAATTGCCAAATTCTATGCTTGGTTCTGTTTTCTCCGTAAGTGAAAATTCCCACAACCAACTGGCCATCTGATCAGTACTGAGTTCCAAGAAACAAGGACCTCATTTCTCTGCATGTCTGTTTTGAAAGCCTCACAACTATACAAGTATGCAATAAATATTTTAGGAGTTCTATATTGGTTGTGACCACTGATTTTAGAAGAATTAAAAAAGAACTCAGGTGTGGATTTCAGAATTGATCATTTTAATGTTTAAAATTCATATTTTTATGTAGTCATGTATGTTTCATATATACTCAATATTGTAATCTTTTGAATAAAGAATGATTGCCATATCCATAGTGCTACTCTAGGAAAAGGAAAAGGAAGAAAGAATAGCCTTTTTTTTAAAGAAATATACTAGCTTGTCTATGTAGGAAGAAAGGCAATATTCAAAAATAACCATTTTAATAATTAACTGAGGCAAACATTATCAATGGATGGTGAAACCATTGAGCATATTGTTGCTAGGAAACAGTATTCACATGGTCTCGTAGTACCAGCCCCACAGATTACTTACTAAGTAGAAAGAAAGAAAGAAAGAAAGAAAGAAAGAAAGAAAGAAAGAAAGAAGGAAAAGGTTCTTCTATAATGGAAAGATCTGCTAGATATGGCTTCAACCAAGTAACCAAAGTTAGCATCATCAATAATGAGACAACTGACAACATGTGCTTCTTAAGATGATATAATGGGAAATGTACATTATTTACATAGTATCCATGGAAAATTCTTTAATCGAATCCTCAGGAAGCAATTGGACAGACTGTAAGTTGTTTTACCTACCACCTTGCCAAGATTCTTAAAAATGTTCAGTGTTATAAGTTGGAGACAAAAAGATACGACAGTCAAATGTAGTTCATAATCCTTGAATGGATCCTCAATCAGAAAAATTTGGGATACTGGGGAAATTTGAATATGAAATATGTATATTAAATAATATTGTCTCTATTTAAATTTTTTTTGATCTGAGAGTATCCGGTTATGTAGAAGAATGCCCTTATTCTTAGGCAATCCATGCTGAAGTGTTCTTGGGTGAAGTTCATGATGTTCATAAGTAGTTCAAATAGTTCAAAAATGTGTGTGTAAATACCTAGATAGATATATAAATAAATTGGCAAGATGTTAGTTGATAAATCTAGGTCAAGGATCTATATAGCTGTTCATGGTTTTCAAGTCTTCGACAATTAGAATCAGCCAGCTCTGCCTTTTTTTTTTTTTTGTCAGGGAAGATGGTACAAGAAAGCTATCTTTCTGGCAAGAAGAAAGAGCTTTTCTGTATCTCACTGGCTATGTCTCTGGGGAGTGAACAACAACAGCTCGTACTCAGAAAATGACCTCTGGTCCACACACAAATGATCAGAGTGCCAGCGTTTCCTATTCATTTCTCTTCTCCAAAAGTGCTTGGAGAGGTCAGAGGAACAAAGGAATGGAGAAAATGGATCCTGAATCAGAAACTGAATTTTGTCCTACCAGTTCTGCAAAGACCAGAATATGGAGAGACTTGCCTTCCCCCGTAGCTTATAATATATGACACTCAATTTGGCTCCAGCTCTCCATCTCAGAATCTTCAGGCCTTTACAAACTGAAGGGCAGATTGAATTCGGTTTCAAGTTGTGTACAATACTTTTTGTTTGGGAATTGCACAGCACCAGCAAAGGATTAAATAAGGCCGTTGATAGCGTCTGTGCCTGTCCTATTAAGCATGCTGAGAAAACAAAGTCAGAGCAAATAACCTGGAGCAGGACTTTAAGGGCAAGCAGGAAGGCTACAGAATTGTTTCCAACGCTGTAATGTGAATTGGAGAACCAGGCAGCAGGTGCTTTGGCCCCGAGTACATATTTAACCAGGGATCTGAATACAAAGGATATTTTCGAAGACTTCATTAGAAAAAGCTAGTAAACAGCAAAGAATCCTCCTGCATCCCTCAGCTTCCTGGTTTAGCTCCAGCCCAAACTGGAGAGAAACCCATCTCGAGCTTTTGCTCTCAGAGAAGAAAAGAGAAAAAGCAATTAGGGGGATTAGTAGATAAGGTCAGATTTAGCAAGGCCAGTGCTGAAGTTATTATGTTTTTTAAAAAGGCCACTTGATTCAGTCCGCCATATCTAGATTTTTATTTAACCTATAGCTTTATTTAGAGTGTTAGAAAATCTCACAATTTTTGGTCATTTGCCTCTAATACTTCCCCAGGGGTAATTTCTTTAAGCAGCTCATTTTTGTCCTGATTTGAGATTTCAGGGAGATGATTCTTCTTCTTCTTCTTCTTCTTCTTCTTCTTCTTCTTCTTCTTCTTCTCCTTCTTCTTCTTCTTCTTCTTCTCCTTTTTCTTCTTCTTCTTCCCCCCCCCCACCCCCCCCACCCCCCAGGGTAGTCAGTAGTAAATATTAAACATACTGCAGAAAAAGTTATTACAAGCTCAGAAAATAATTTGCTTTAAGCTTTTTATGTTACAAAGAATAGTGCAGTGACAAAATATTGGACATAATAAAAAAATCCAGATTTGGGGTTTTTTCATTGTTTTTTAAAATCTAGTCTAACGCTTTTTTTCTGCCTTGTTTCTTTTAGTATTCATTTCTGAATTCAAGCAGTTTTTAATAAATATATAAGGATATTTAACTTCCCCACACAACATTTCTTATATTTCAATTGTCCTCTTAGGGCCCATATATTGATATTGGAATGGTGTTTTCCCATTTCCTTTCATGGGACTTGTTTCAAAAAAGTTAGGTTCAGATATTCTAGAAGAATCTAGGAACAATTTCATTCTTATTTATAAAATGGCTTCGGAGGGGCACATTAATATAAAACAGAGTGGTAGAGAACACATTTCAGTTACTTCCCAACAGATGTCTGATCCTGTTTCTGAGCTGCTTCTATTGAAAAGGGTCATCTTTTCTTTGCACTTTTTCACTTGATATTTTAGCAATACGTTCAGCAGGGAGGGAACTTCCTGAACGAGACAGAGATGAATTGTTAAATACTGAAATATCCTTCTGTTAGAACACCTTGTCACTCAGGGAGTATGTTCTCAGGCTCTCTGGTCCCTTGATTGACTTTCATAACAGTTATTACATTGTTAGAAGGTTTTGTATCAATATTGACTGCTAGTTTACTTTGGTAAAAGTAAACTAAACTTCTGTGACATGAAGGCATCACATGGGAAATGATGGAATGAAGCTGTGAACAGAGGATTCATGTCATATGAAATCGGTATGGGACATTCCCAGATATTCTGAGCAGCTTTTTGATACGTGGAGAACAACTTTTGTACATGGCTAGATCGGTGCCAGGCAACATGTTTGAAGGCTCTAGGTAACACAGTAGAAACCGATGGCAGCTGCTTCCATAAAGCACAAGCCCAGTGCTCAATGACTATAATTTAATTAATCTTATGTGGCACCAACAAGAGAGCATCAGGGCTCCATCAGTTTAAGATTAGGTTCAAAAACTTATAAATTCAGTTTCTCTTTAATGGTCATTCAGGTTCTATCTGTTATTACAAAAAATACAATAAATATCTGATAAATGATAAAGGTAATATTTAATGTTTAGTGAGTATTTGCTATGAGCTAGGAACATAGGAGATATTTTCATTTATTTACAAAAGTAGAGCAAAACACAACATATTGGAGGAAGGCAGACTTTATTCTGATTCTTAAATACTTTTTCATATTTCACTAATGTATGCATCCTCCTAATTAATCAAAATCTTCTCAGCTCAGAATTGCAGAGTGTCCACTAGGCCATTTTATTTAATTAGCTCATAGAGTTAGCTTTCTGTTCAATTCATAGGCATTTGACAGTATTACAGAATGCCCACTGGTATCATTGTCTTCTTTTGCATTCCAACAAACTGGGAAATACCTCAGTGCCAAGTGAATTAAAGTAAACCTTTGATTTTTTAATTATTTAAATATCTTCATGCTCCCAGGGAAAAATACAGTATAAACAATAGAAGACAGTAATATACCATCTCTCCTTTCTTGGCTGCTCTTTGGGAATATTACATTCTTAAAAGAAGACAGTTTAAAAAATTGCAAACCATTGGATTATCATTAGAATGAGTTTGCACTAAATGTTATAATGTAGGCTATTTCAATGTGGCTATCCCAAAATAGGAAACAAAAAATAATATGTTTATGATTGTTTAAATGCCAGAATGTTCAGGTTTTACTTAAATACAATTTTATTTACACCATTTTTTTTGCTGTATTATAAATGCATAATTCAACTATTCTACAACAGAAAGAAAGCCTTTTAGCTTTTTCTGCCCTCATCTTTGGGTTTAGGATTACTCCTTGAGTGATCACTGCCTACACATGCTATGTGTACATTATGCCGATGTTTCCTAAAGTGCATGTGCTCTTTGGAACGTTAGTTTTTGGAATGCTATTCGGTATTCAACAGAAAAATAGATCCCTTGTCAATTAAGTTCAAGAAATAGTACTCAAACATAATTTAAATGTTTTTATTTTGTATATCGTGTTTGGTTAGTATCTGGTTTACTATGGGACTTCTCTCAGTGGAAGTCCAGTTAAATTCCACTAATTTCAGAAGAAAGGTGTTTTGGATCTTTAATTGATTCTCAATTTGACCAAGAAGAAAGTTTCTTGCCTCAAAGGGCCGGAAAAAGATCATGACAAAATAGGAAGGGCTCCTTCAAAGTCAGTGGCATTATGACCTGGATCAGAGTTAACAATGAGATTATAGATATAAGTATCTGCATGTTTATTGCCTACAGCTGAACTGAGCAAAACATTTTTTCTTCTGATGAGACAACATGATAACAAAGAAAAAAATCTGCTTCATGGTTTATTGCGGGGCAAAGTGCATTTTATGAATCTCCACTTTCCAACCGTGCTTAATAACAATTTTAGAAATAACTTCTTTAATTATGATGGTTAGGGACAGCATGAAAAATATATGAATACATATAATTAAAATATTCCAACAATTGGGCAATTCACAAAATGTCCAATGGCAACTTTGTGATAGATGAATATCAAGAGAATATCTTTTTAAAATTTTAATTCCAGTATAGTTGACATACAGTATTATATTAGTTTCAGAAGAGTGATTCAACAATTCTATACATTATTCAGTGCTCATCATGATAAATATACTCTTAATCCCCTTCACTTATTTCACCTATCCTCCCATCCACCTCCCCTTTGGCAACTCTCAGTTTGTCCTGTATAGCTGAGAGTCTGTTTTTTTGGTTTGTCTCTTTCTTTGCTCGTTTCCTTTATTTCTTAAATTCCACATATGAATGAAGTCATATGGTATTTGTCTTTCTCTGACTGACTTATTTCACTTAGAATTATACTCTCTTTTTCTATCCATGTTGTTGCAAATGGCAAGATTTCATTCTTTTTTATAGCTAATATTTCCTTGTATATGTATACCATATCTTCTTTATCTGTTGATCTATTGATGGGTGTTTTGGCTGCTTTCATAATTTCACTATTATAAATAATGCTGCAATAAACATAGGTGTGCATATATCTTTTCAAATTAGTGTTTCCTTATTCTTCGGGTAAATAAAAAGTAGTGGAATTAGCAGACCATATGGTAATTCTATTTTTAATTTTTTGAGGAACCTCCATACTGATTTCCACACTGGCTGGACCAGTTTGCATTGCCACCAACAGTGTATGAAGGTTCCTTTTTTTTCAACGTCCTCACCAACACTTGTTATTTCTATTTTTTTCTTTTAGCCATTTTGACAGTTGTGAGGTGATATAACATTGTGGTTTTGATTTGTGTTTCCTTGATGATTAGTGATAGAGGGCATCTTTTCATATGTCTGTTGGCCATCTGGATGTCTTCTTTGGAGAAATGTGTGTTCATGTCTTCTGCACATTTTTTTCTTCAGCCCATTTTTATTTGGATTATTTGCTTTTTAGGTGCTGAGTTGTGTAAGTTCTTTATATATTTTGGATATCCATTTATCAGATATGTCATTTCCAAATATCTTCTCCTATTCCGTAGGTAGCTGTTTAGTTTTGTTGATTGTTTCCTTCACTGTGCAAAAGATTTTTATTTTGATGTAGTCCCAATAATTTATTTTATGCTTTTGTTTCCCTTGCCTTAGGATACACATTTAGAAAAAAGTTGCTATGACCAATGTGAGAGAAATTGCTGCCTTTAGGGGGTCAGGTCTCACATACAGGTCATTAATCCATTTTTAGTTGTGTGTGTGTGTGTGTGTGTGTGTGTGTGTGTGTGTGTGTGTATGGTGTAAGAAAGTGGTCCAGTTTCATTCTTTCCCATGTAGGTGTCCAGTTTTCTTAACACCATTTGTTGAAGAGATTGCTTTTTCCCACTGGATATTCTTTCCTGTTTTGTTGAACATGAATTGACCATATAATCATGGGTTTATTTCTGGGCTCTCTGTTCTGTTGATCTGTGTGTCTGTTTTTGTGCTGGTACCATACTGTTTTGATTACTACAGCTTCATAGGGTATCTTGAAATCTGGGATTGTGATACTTACAGTCTTGTTCTTATTTTTTGAGATTGCTTTGACTATTTGGGGTCTTAATTTTAAGATTATTTGTTGCAGTTCTGTGAAAAATGCTGTTGGTGTTTTGATAGGGGTTGCATTAAATGTATAGATGGCTTTAAGTAGTATGGCATTTTCATGATATTTGTTCTTCCAATCCATGAGCATAGAATATCTTTTCATTTCTTTCATCAGTATTTTATAGTTTTCATGGTATAGGTCTTTCACCTCCTTGGTTATGTTTATTCCTAGGTACTTTGTTATTTTTGGTGCAATTGTAGACATGATGATTTTCTTAATTTCTTCTTCTGCTACCTCACTTTTAGTGAATAGCTATGCAGTGGATTTCTGTATATTGATTTTGTACCCTGTGACCTTACTGAATTAATTTGGCAGTTATAGCTTTTTTTTTTTCTGGTGGTGGTCTTTATGGTTTTATATATATAGTATCATGTCATCTGCAAATAGTGAAAGTTTTACTTCTTTGTCAATTTGGATGTCTTTCATTTCTTTTTGTTGTCTGAATGCTGTGGCTAGGACTTCCAGTACTGTGTTGAATAAAAGTGGTGAGAGTGGACATCCATATCTTTTTCCTGATCTTAAAGGAAAAACTCAGTTTTTTCCCATTGACTATGATGTTAATTATGGGGTTTTCATATATGGCTCAAGAGAGTATCTTTGAAGTTAAAATTTGACCCCTGTTTCCTCTCTGACAATAGTTATCCTTGTCAATATATACTGGCATTCATCACTACCAAAATTTTGTTTCTGCTTATTAGACAAAATGGAGTGATTCCAATTAATGGTAATGGGATACAGCAGAACGTTTGAGACTTTGTATGTATAGGAGAATTAAGAAACAAGTAGCACTTTTAAAATGTATTGTAGAAAATGGCAGTAATCTACCCAAGAACTGTCCACATGGCTGCGTACACTCTCAGTATCCCTCCCCTGATCAATTGTTATGTTGGCTGTCATTGACTTTGGCTTTTTTAAATCAAGGACAGTGGAAGTTAAGACTAACACATGAACTTTAACCTTTGGGTTAAAATGCAAAAATTTTGTTTATGAAAAGAGAAAGTATTTATCCATAATCAAAGACCAAAATTAGTATCAGTCCCGAAAGACTTAGCCATAGAATAGGTTTGGTTTTGATGAAAGTGATTTGAACTAATGCCTGAAAGAGTAAAATCAGGTTGTAGCATCAGACCTGGGTACTAAGCAGTACTAAAACATGAAAATAAAAGATTATTGGGATGACAAGGTAAGAAGAAGGGAAAATGGAAATTTTGTAGGTGGAATAGCCAGCTGCCTTGAGTAATTATGCAGTAAGTCTTTTCCTGTGATGTAACAAACTCTTAATCTCTTCATGACATCAAATAGCCAATTCTCTTTCCGTCTCTTACCCGTCTATTCTTCATTACATAAAGGGAGAATCTCAGCTCTTATGATTTTATATCAAACCACAAAACACCTTTTTTTTTCCCTAAGCCATCTTTAAACTTTATTGCCAGAGATAAAGTTGACCTTCTAAGTTGCTTGGTTGTATTATTTTTCTATAAATTGTGAAAAAATATGCATCCAGATTAGAACACATTAGCCTAAAAGTGAGTAGGTTTTCATATTCCACATAACATTATGCTATTGTTACATTTTTCCAATTACATGGCCAGCTAGGTATATATCATATAATATGTATCATATACATTATATGTAAATAATTAAAAAAATTTTTTAACGTTTATTTATTTTTGAGAGACAGAGAGAGACAGAGTGCAAGTGGGGGAGGGGCAGAGAGAGAGGGAGACAGAATCTGGAGCAGGCTCCAGACTCTGAGCTGTCAGCACAGAGCCCGATGTGGGGCTCGAACCCATAGACCACGAGATCATGATCTGAGCTGAAGTCGGCCGCTCAACTGACTGAGCCACCCAGGCGCCCCTGTAAATAATTTTTTAAATGAAAGGACCAAACATCAGAGATCAGTGTCACTCTTAAAACAACGATATTGCTGTTTCTCTGAGAAGCACTGAGAGATAAAACCACTCCATGTGATTTAACACATGAAGCTTATTCTTATTTGAATTATAAGATGAAGCTTCAAACCCTGTTAAGATATTAATACTGTTCATGAGAAATGAAGCAGGACAAGAGCTTAGGTCACAATAGTGTAAAACATATTTAGCAAAAGTAAGACATATTTTCCAAAGCAAAAATCCTTGACAGAACCCCAATGTATGAAAACATTTTTTTTTTGTAAGTTTAAATTTATAACTATTATGTATCACGGTCACTTAAAATAAAGATGTACTAACAAATAAAAATTCTGAAAATTAGTGTCACAGATAGCCAGGTAAACACTATCATAATTCAATATATTGCTACACTTCATTTCTACTGAATTGAGCAAATCCTACGTCACATACATAAGTAGTTACAGTGGCTTCATTGGATAGCACAATAAACATTCTTCTGAGGTTTTCGCAAAGATAAATTTATCTGGCTGCACAAATCAATGTGACAGTAGATATCATCAGCATATTGAAATATGTGTGTCATTTTATTACATGTCTTAACACAGTTAAAATATTCTTAATGAAGTTCAAGGTAACATTTTTGGAATACCCTAAAGGATCTCTTCCAAGTCCATAATAGGGTACACTTGGAATGTCTGGTATGGAGGCTCCCAAGAAGGGTTATTCAGAACTGTTTTATTGAGGATAGGAGGCAAGAACAAAGTGGTATTATGGTCACTTATTATAGAGCTTGTTTAAGTAGCTGTCATCAACACTACCAAATCTCTGGTCTATAACGCAAATACAGCCAAACCATTTCAATTCAAACCTACAGCTGAAGCATACTGAAAAGAGTTAACTCTTAAAATTATGATTATCCTAGTGGTTTAGAATGCCAGTTGTTCATGGCCAAGTGAAGATAGTAGATCCAGCTCATAGAAGTGCTAAGCTAGAGGGCTGAAGAGGAGAGAAGAGAAGGAAGCACAATCGAAAAGAGAGATGAGATCACAGATGCAAGGAGAGAAGGATGGAGTCATCAAGCTAAATCCTACTCATCCTATCAGGATTCAGTTTAGATATGACTACCTCTGAGAAGTCTATGTCAATCCCCTAAAGCTGGATTAGGTTCTCTCGGCCTTGTAGGAGTGAACAGAGATCAGCTGTAGAGTATTCTTTATGTTTGTGTGTTTTTCAAATATTTTCTTTCCTGAGTGCAAGTATGCACCTATGCTGAGGGATTCTGCTTCTTGTCATACACTTACACTTGCCTATACCTAACTCTGAACTATATATTTATGAGGACAGAAATCATACCTACCATATGCATGAAGACCTAACTCATGCTTACCACATTGTTGGTCCCTACCAAACATTTGTGGAATGAATGAACAGTTGAAACAATGATAGTTATTTATTACTACATGGAAGGACAGAGAATGAATGAGAAAGACAGGGTAGACTACTTTGGATAGGAAAAGAATGAAAATAAAATGTCCGAATATATATTAGCAAAGTGCATTTTTCTTTGCACGTTAATTTTTGGTTTTGTCCCATCTGAAGACAGATGTTATGACCAGCTTCAATTTCCTCAGCCTAGCAAGGGGTGAGGATCCGATCACTTCTAGGGTGATTCATCATCAGATATAGCTCTCAGTGGAGGAAGTGGTGATGTTGATGATTAGGCAGAAGGCATTTCCCCCCTAGGAGAGATGTTAGAAGGAGGGCCTTGCAGTCCTGGAAGTGCTGTTTTTCATTGAGATGCAAAGTTGAGATCTTAATCTCTTGGAACATTGTGGTTCCCTGGACTGCTCAGTAAGAGACAGCCAATAAAAATAATAATGTATAGTATCTTGTATGTGTATAGCTGTTTTCAGCTCTTAGAGCACTGGCATATTCATCACCTTATAAGATCTTCACATTGGGTTTGTCAAGGGGATTTGACAATGAGGAAATGAAAGCTCAGAGATAAAAATCCAAGCTCATGTGGCTAAAAAGTAGCAAATTTGGGATGAGAACATGAGGCTTTTCATCCAGGTTCTGTGTGACTAAAGTTTTATAAATTCATTGCTGAAATAATTGCTTGTGGGCAAAATCTCCCAATATACCTTCCTAGGTTTTGGTATAAGACAAGAATATAGAAGCCTTTATGCCTTTTTTTTTTTTTTTTTTTTTTTTGGCTAATTGTGGACAGGAAACCCAGCCAAAAACAAAAAAACAAAAACAACAAAAGAAAAAAAAGAAAGAGAAAGAGAAAAAACAATCTTTTAGTTGAACCTGCTATATGCTCTTGAATTTGCATCAGGAAAAATATACCACTCATTGTCTTAGTTAAGCTAGTGTGGTTCTGAATGGGCAATTGCAGAGTTACACTGTAAAGAAAGTTCCAGGGTTGCATTTTTCTTAGTATAATTTATTGTCAAGGTGGCTAACATACAGTATATACAGTGTGCTCTTGGTTTTGGGGGTAGATTCCGTGATTCATCGCTTACATACAACACCCAGTGCTCACTCCAACAAGTGCCCTCCTCAATGCCAGGGTTGCATTTTAATGAGTGATGAAGTGTGTGTATTGTGTGAAGCACCTTTATTCCAAAGCACTTACTAAGTGCTTTCCCATTCACCCATTCATTCCCTTCCCTTAAGAAAAAAGAAAAATTCTCCTTCAAATCCATTTGTATAATGATAGATGTGGATTTCCTGAACTCTCATCAGATGTTTTAAGGTTCTTTTTAAAGCTTAGAACTATGGAGACACATCTGTCCACCATCAACTCTTATAATCCCAAAATCTTTCTAAATGACCTGAAACAGAAGTTGTGTGTGTGTTTCCAAGTCCCAGATCCCTTTTCTGTTATGTCTGAATCTACCTCTAGCCCTCCATTTTACTTCTCAGGGTATGCTGAAAAACTGACATTTCTTGATCTGGGCCCAGAGAGAATCAGAAAATATTTTCCCCTTGTGTTCCCAATAGGAAGAAGGCAGGATTAGATGGGTTATGTTCTGCACCCAAGGATGTGGACAGGGATGAGCCACAGAAAGCCTGGGTGGTGGCAGCTATATGTGGCAGCTAGAAATAGAACAGGGATTTGTCAGAGAAAGGTCATCTTCCCAACAGGCAAAACATTTCCAACTCCTCCTGCGGGTGGAAGGAACGATGAGGACTTCTAGTCAATGGTTCCTCATCGGTGAGCTGTGCATCGTAAAAAGGAAAGCTTTCAACTCGTATCATAGTTAGACTGTGATTGAAGTTTGTAGATATTGCATATTTTATGTGCTTTTAAACCCCCAAATGGAGGGAGACACTTTTGAAATGTTGCATAGTTTTTTCTACCTTTTTTTTTACCCCTAAATACATGGGTATACTTTTCTAAAAATGTTTATTTACTTGTGTATGTATGTATGTATGTATTTATTTATTTTTAATTTTTTTAAAATATTTATTTTTGAGAGAGAGAGAGATAGAGTGTGAGCAGCAGATGGGTAGAGAGAGAGGGAGACACAGAATACGAAGCAGGCTCCAAACCCTGAGCTGTCAGCACAGAGCCCAACGCAGGGCTCGAACTCACAAGCTGTGAGATCATGACATGAGTCGAAGTCAGACGCCCAACCGACTGAGCCACCCAGGCACCCCTCATGTTTATTTATTGAGAAAGAGAAGGAGAATCCCAAGCAGGCTCTGAACTGTCAGCACAGAACCCAATGCGGGGCTTGATCTCATGAACCATGAGATCATGACCTGAGCCAAAATCAAGAGTCAGAGGCTTAACCAATTGAGCCACCCAGGCACCCCATGCATGGATATGCTTTTTGAAAAATAAATTTATCTGATAAATACTGGACCCAAATTAGGTTTTAGTGGTTATGAAATCTCTCAGTCAATGGTTGTAAAGAGTATTAATATCCTCATGTAGAAAACTGATAACTTTTTAGATATTATCCCTTCACTGGAAGGTTGCAAACCACTGACAAGGAGAAAACCAAGGTCCACCAGCTCAGCTGGCAAGGGCGTGGCACAAGCCCAAATCTCCTGATGCACAGCGTTAGGGTCTCTGCACACCACCAGTGAGACTGAGCCGCTAAAATGTGGGATCTAGTCTAGTTTGTACTTAGTTACATTTTAAAAGTGTATATATAGGGGCGCCTGGCTCGCTTAGTCAGTTAGGCATCTGATTCTTTTTCTCAGGTCATGACCTCATGGTTCGTGAGTTCCAGTCCCTCATGGGATTCTGTCTCCCTCTCTCTCTCTCTGCTCTTCCCCCACTTGCTCTCTCTCAAAATAAATAATAAGGAAGCTTAAATATGTATGTGTGTGTGTGTGTATATATATATATATATATATATATATACCTAGTTTATATTTAAATTATTTTTTTTAAAAAACTAAGGCAAAAATTAGTTACATTCTCAAAAAGTAGATTCCTTCCACAGTGATGTAGGCACTGTTTTTCACACTGTGCTGGGGGCAAGTGAAGAGGTGTAAATGAGTATGATAAAGTGAAGAAAACAGAAACATCTCTTTCACCCTTGCTCGTGCAATTGATTGTACATTAATGATTGCTTGTAGGTTGGTACCAGAATCCCCGTCGTTATATGGTTTGGGGATAGACCACCTTTTGGTGAAAGGGGAGATTGTGTGAGATTTGGAAGGTGGAAGTAAGGCGGAGCCGTTACCCTTGGAAGGTTATGCCCTGAGCCCTGGTGATGGGCAGATTCGGGGCAGAGGGCCAGGTCCACCCTGTCCCTGCCCCACTCTGTTCTCTGTCCAGCTCATCTTCCTGACTGATGATTCTGCTGACAAATAGTGGCCTCAGCTGACAGCATCAGGTAATTGGATTCAGATCCCAGAAGGCAGTAGTAGTTACAGAGCAGGAACTGCTTCCCAGAAGCTGCAGTTTCCATACACATCTTTATGATTCTCTTCATGCTGGTCCCGCGTAGGCGGCCAGATGTATTTGGCTTCTTGGATTTCCCTGCAAGGTCCAAACAGTGTTTCAGGTAGAGTAGTCAATGACTTTTTCTCTGGTTCTCTAACACCTCCCTTCCGGGTCTTTATAGAGGATTTGTCTTCCTGACTGAATTCTGGCTGATAGAGAGTCTAAAACTGAAACAGAAAAATATATGTAAACTAGACAAGATTGACAGTCCACAAAACTGACCCACTGTGAGAGATGATTTGTGAATGTGTTGCCCAATAGGAGCAAGTTAGTTCACCGTCTAGTTTCTATAACCAATTTATTTCTTCAACTAATAACAAAAATATCTATTTCATGAATATTTATTATAACTCAGGCACTGTATACCTATTCTTTCTAATTAGTTTAATAACCCTTCAGTGAAGACATCAACAATTTACAGATAATAGAAACTGAGGCTACAAGTGATTAAGGAATTTGCTTAAGATGAAAACGGCCAGAAAGTTCTGGAATCAGATCTGCCCCATCCCATTCTGCCTTAACATCGTAGTGATGATTCACATGGTACTATCAGCTCTGAGGGGGCAAGCTAGGCATAATGGAATGAAAACCTGAGTTCTTCTGATTATTAGAAGCCACTGATTGTATTTCACCTTGAGCTTCTCTATTTAAAGCCTTCCAGCTATCTGTAGTATTATGTTCTTATTGCTTAAGGTTTAGTATTTTGAGTTAGGGTTTCTTATACTTGCAACCAAAGGCATCTGAACCACCACTTTGTAGGGAAAAAATCTGAATCTGGAAAAGATTGTGATTCACAAAGATTCTCAACAGAGATAATTAATTGGCTTCTTTCTTTCCTTGAATTACAAATTCCTATCCCCACCCAATTCCCTTCGATTTATTGGTCACCAAGCAGGTTTTTTCCTCGAGAATTTATTTTCTCAGATACTTTGACAGTGGGAGGCAATTGTCCTTTATACCTGTTTTATATAATCATTTATAGGAAAAAGCCAAGATACTGCAATAAACCATGATTCACAAATCCATAGTGACTTGAAATAACTATTTTTTTTTCTTTCTTATAAAACATTCAGACATGTGTTGTATATCTATGTGCGGAGTGGGGAGCGATAGAAAAGAACGTAGAGAAAAATCCTTCTACAAACTTAACATCCATCAAAGGAAATAGGAAATTGCTACATTGTACTTCTGGGCTATCACTGAATTTAAAAAATGAAACTAACTTAGCAGTTTCTTTTCAATTTCCAAAAATAATGGAGTGGAGGGGAACAAAAGAAATGAGTTTAGATTCCAGTCAAAACAGCCACAAATCAGTAACAGATTAACAGCATGTCCATTGCTAAGGGCAACATACAGCCCTAGATGATGTAGGGAAGATAGACACATCCTGATTCTTAATCACATCCTAAATTCAGTCTCCAAAGATAAAAATCGTTAATGATATCCATTCACTCCCATCTCCATCTGAAAGGGTAATTTTCGATGCCAAGGGTCCATTTAAAAGACAAAAGAGATTAGGGTGATTTGCTCTTTGTTTTTAATTTAGTTTTTTTTCCTAAATGCCTTTGGGCCTGTTTGACTACACCTGTAAACTCATTTATAATATTTAAACATTATCAAAACACTGAAGAACTAGCTGCCAGTTTCAGAAATGGAGGGGAAAAAAAGAAAGAAAAACACATTTCTGCGGATCACATCAGACTGTCTTTTTAAAAAGATTCTTTTAGATAAACTTTGCAGAAATGAAATTTTAAACTAGCAAAGCTGCAGAGTCAAAGGGTTTTTCAAGTGAGATTACTAACCTAATAAGCTATATTCAGTGACCCACTCAGGCATGAAGAAAAGTGATGATACAGATGCTTATGTGTGATTACATGCAATATTTGCATGCATCCGTAGCTTGTATTGTATATGATCTAAATGCAAAATGTGCAAACAGGGCTATTGTCACCATTCTCAACGACTCACACGTTCTCAGGGATCTTTATTGACCTTTCTGTGTAAGCACAACATATATGAGAAATGACTGGTATAAAAAAAACATCAGAAGAACCAAAAAGGGAACACTTCCTAAAAATGTCTCCAGGAAATACCTTTCAACAGAAATCTGCACTGAGATACTGGTTGAACATGAATATTATACATCCAGTCTGGGCCTAGACAGAAAGTGAATAGAATGCAAGCTGGCATCTGGAGCCCTTCCTGCTCCCCCAGTTACTGCCTTTCTTCCTCTCCTGGATGTCCTCCTCTGCTGCCAGGCTGCCAGGTCTGTAGCTGTCTTTGCTCACTTTCTTCCCCAGCACTCATGAGGATTCCCAGATTGGGATCTGAAGAAGCTATTCCTCCCAGGGCTAAATAAATTTACACCATACTAAGAGGCCCCGAGAGATTACATCAGATCCACAACTCGAGAAGGGGTTGCCCAACATGCATGTGGTTTGAGGAATTATTATGAGTAATTGAGGAGATATTTTTAGTAATGAGTTTGAAGAATGTGTGCTTTACTTACGGCTTATTACCCAGAACCGTGCAATAACAGGATTGACTGAAATAAAAATTCAACATCAGTGGCCATACCAATATTTTTATTGATTTTTTATTTTTATTAAAAAAAACTTTTTAACGATAATTTATCTTTGAGAGAGAGACAGAGACAGAGACAGAGACAGAGCGTGAGAGAGGTAGGGGCAGAGAGAGAGGGAGACACAGAATCCGAAGCAGGCTCCAGGCTCTGAGCTGTCAGCAAAGAGCCCTACCTGGGTCTTGAACTCACAAGCTGTGAGATCATGACCTGAGCTGAAGTTGGACGCTCAGTCGACTGAGCCACCCAGGCACCTCGGCCATACCAATATTTTTAAATGTACAAAATCCACAGGGTGGGTATTTTTGTCTGTTTTATATTCTGGTGTATCCCACGTGTCTAGAACAGTTCTTGGGATGCAGCAGGCCCTTCATAAATATTTGATAAATGACTTGAATAGATGAATGTATGTTTTTATTTTATTTTATTTTATTTTATTATTTTTTGTTCAAGAAACCTTAGTCCAAGGAAAGGAATCTTTAAAACATCAAAACATTCCCTTTTTTCAGGATTTATGAGGTGATGTGGGTTAGTTGGTGATGTCTCAGGGGACAACAGTGTCGAAATAGGCAGTAACAGCAGGACTTCATTCTGGGATAAGTCAGTGACTAGGACCAATGGCCCACTATCTCCTACACCCTCCCAGCATTTTATTTTTTGCCCTGTACCCAAGACCCACGTCTTTCCCCACATTATCCCTAACAACGTTAATGTTTTAGTAGTGATTGGATAACATATTCCAGGTAATTTAGATGGGTTGAACCATATTATAAAGTCATAATCCATTAATTAATCTAAACATTTAGACAAGCTCTTAACAAAGTACAAATTCTAGACTTGCTGTGAATGTCACAGATAAGAGGCTAGATAGTAAATTTTCACGTGACACTATATGATACAGTTAACATCAAATGATGGACATACAGTTAAAACAATGAGTCCCTCAGTACATTCATAACTGAAGAAACCACAGACAAGTATAAACTGTAATGAGCATTCATCTTTAGAGCCATGAATGCAAATATTTTATTTTTCAGGAGGGGGAGAAAGGAAAGGAAAGAGAAGAACGATAAGATAAAGATATGCTTATAAGATTGTGTTTTTAAGATCACCCTTGCCCTTCAGAAAATTCTACTTCTATTATGAGTTTTATGTTTGTCCTGCATTTTATATATCAGGAGCATCCATTCACTATTTCTAGGCAAGGGCCTTCATCTTTCAGACTCCTGGCATCTGCAGTTCTTGACCTAGAATGTATGTGTGCATTTCCCGAGTTACTCATTTATTTGCTCTAGTGTGTTATCCTAAACCTTAATCTAATAAGCCGGCTAAATATGTAGTCAAGAATACTGTGGTTCCCTAAGAAATGATAAAATGAATTCAGCCATACTGGATCTGGCAGCCAGTCAAAATCAGTGACCCTCAGATACAAATCAGTCTCTGTAAGACAGAGGAAGGCAGTTGTTAAGAAGGACAGAAAGACTCCTCAAGGACACTGCTGGGGCTGGAGAGGAATTGGCAGTCAATGGCCAATCAAACTAATATTTTAAAATGACCACAGCCCCCTATGCACACTAGTTAATCGCCCTCACGAACTCTCCTCCCTATTAATAGACTAATAAATGTGAAAGAGGCAAAGAGCAACCTGAAGGGATTGTTTCTATCCAGAGGATAAATGTGCTTTATGATGAGGGCCCAATGGAACATCTGCCAGAACTTTAGCCCGTTTGCATGCATTGGTCACTGGGTATATGGATAAGTCACTATCTGTATAAAAGGGATTAGGAATCCATAGGGTAAATTTGGGAAGGAAAAGCAGAAGCTGTTGGCAGAAAGAGCAATAGTCATATTATTTGAAAAAAAAATCAATAATGAGAAGCCACTTATTCAATCATCAAATATTTACTTGTTCAATAAATATTTGAGCTCCCAGTATAGATCAGGCACAGGGACTGTTGCTCAAGAAAATAGGGACCAGTGCCTGTCCTTAAGGAATATACAGTCTAGGATAGATTCCTGGTGAAAAGGCATTTGGGTGTTTTGTTTATGAAGATTTGAGAGTAGACATATTTACATATTTAATGTAGAGAGTCAAGTTGCCCTAAATGAAGGAAATGGGATGTTTTAAGGATCTTAACTATGGCTTTGAGACTGATTGCTACTAATTACAGCTATGAGGCTTGGGTGTACCATGGAGCAGCTTCTATTTGAATATTTGGTCCTTTTTAAAAGCTGTTTTATTTTACAAGATGCATTTCATAAACTTAAAATCTACCTCTACTTATTTGGGACAGCCTATTCCAGACTCGTGGGACTACGTTATCCTGGCATATGATTTCATGCAAGTTGTAGGTCCTTTGCTAATATCTCCTGTGTAGACAAACCTAAAAAGGCTGCCCTCTTGCTTTAGGGCAGCAATCTACATTACAAAACAGGCACTCTACAGCCAGCCTCAAGAATTTGTATTTGTATCCCTACACCAAAGTCTGGTGCTGCCCCTAAAGGATCATGAGAAGTTTTTAATGTATACGGTGCACTTGAATGTTCACAGAAGTGATCCCGCCAAAAATACCCTGTGCCCCAGAATTGCCTTCTTTCACCCCTAAGAGCCACTGTAAACAAATTTATTCTGTTAATTTTAGAGCAGCTCTATTGTCCTCCCACCCAGTCATAATGGTTCAAAAATGTTGAAGTTCATTCCCAAAGGATTGTAATTCACGGTGGAGACAAATTAAAATATCAGAATAGAATTTTAATTTTTTTCTTTTCACCCGATAAAAGTGTAAAATAACCAGGCCATCTGTTTTCTGGTTCCTGGAATCCTACAGATTCCCCAGAAATGGGGATCTGCAACTCTGGTGTTCTATCTTAAAATAACAAGTAAGTTTCATCTTACATGACAATTCATTCCATCAGTACTGATTGCCTGGAGTGCTGTGCTGAGCAGGTTGTTAAGTGCAGGTAAAAGATCACCATTCCTGATAAGGGAAGTCTCTCATGGGTCTAGTAGTAAGAGGTCGCTGCACTTCTGTCAATATTTATGGACCCAGAGCCTAGGTCTGCCATTTACAGGCTGAATGAACTTCAGTGATTCACTTAACCTCTCAAAATATGCTTTCTCATATCTAAAACAAGGAGGCCAACTAAAATGGTGATTTCCAAATCATGTCCCCAGGCTAGAGGAGGACTCAGATTCACACAGGGACCAGGTCTCAGATAAAGATTCCCTTGGCTTGCCCAGAACATGTTAGTCAGAGTTTCTTCAGAGCCAGGAAACTTTCATTTTAAACAAAGATCATGAATGGTATTGATTCTCCACCAGATTTGACAACCACTGGGTTAGATGAGCTATGGAGTTTTTTTCAGCTCTAAAATCACTTTCCAATTAAAGTCTAGAAAAAAATAGCAAAAGTATAACTGAGTTAGGTAGGTAGTCATAGGAAGTACATCTAGTGGAGAAATTCCTGTGGAATTCCAAAGAACGCAGCAAGAGTTGCAAATAGGAGTCAAGACTGAGGCAGATCCCCCTGCCTAATCCTTTGTGAGGACAGGAGAGTGGTTTCCACTGGAGCCTCTTTGCCCCACAGAGTCAGAATATGCCTCTGATTTGTTGATAATAGTTAAACACATCACATTTTTTTTATGTTTGAAGTCAAAAGGGAACAAAGAACTGAAAACTATTATCCTTGAAAGCTGTTTTCCATAGAAGAAATAACATAAGAAGGGAACATTAAGTAAGATGCCAAGGTAGAAGGTTCACCTTGATTATCTCATTCAAGATCTAACAATCAGATAAAAAAATAGTTTTTGGTAAGATTTAGTGATGGTTTAGTGATGGTAAGATTTAATGAGGGTATGAAAAATGCTGAAGGGAACACTTCTATCCCATTTAATAATAGGAGTGAGGATTCTGACAGAATCTCCATTAGCAATTCCTTTTTAAGGTAACTGAATTTCTTGATTAAGCATGCATTTCTAAATCATATTGACGTTTTAAGGTAGAAACAAATAATGGTGCCAATTCTCTTGGGCACAGGGGAAAAAATTCCTTTTTCTTTCCTACCAACACCACCACATAGCCTATTTTATTTTTTTCCTTTCTTGGTGCACAGAAAGAACCTCATGGTTCAGAAACTGCCTGACTCTAGACATTGCGACTCAGCCACTTACAAAACTTGGTGTAGACACTAATTTTAGGTAATGAAATAATTTTCTCTGTTGATTTGGGCAGCTCACAGCTATATAAGGTTGAGTACACATATGTGCCCCTCTGAGGATGTATATTTGTGTATGCTTGAGAGCTGAGGGGCAGCAGGGTATGGGAGGAACATGTTTTCTCAGACTAAACCAGGCTTGGCAAACTATACCTCCAAATCTGGCACACTGTTTTTGTAAATAAAGTTTTATTAGAACACAGCCATACTCCTTCTTTATATGGTGCCTATGGCTTCTTTCATGTTGCAGTGGCAGAGCTGAGTAGTTGTGGCAGATATTGTATGGCCCACAAAGCCAAAATATTTATCATCTAGTCCTTCACAGAAAACATTTACCTACCACTGAAATACAAATCCCATAATCTAATCAGCATCTTATGCAAAAAGAGAATTCCATGAACATAGCAGCCTGCAGATGACGAATGCATTACAAATAAGAATGGGGGTAAGCAAAAGACACCCCTAGATGTATGAGAGTGTCTAGTGCACGGGTGAGTTCCTCAAAGCCCCTGGCTCTATTAAGAGCATTGAATATCTGAAAAGCTCTTTCTCTGCTCATAAAAGGGGGGGAAAGACCAGCTCCTTGACTTTAAACAAGAAGTTTTAATGTATTTATAATTTAGTTGAAGTTCTGTTCCTTCTTTTTCCCCATCCCTATTCCCCACCACCCTCTAATAAGTTTGCTTCGCAGGAAGGGACTATAGAGTAAAACCTTGAGAGATTATTAGCCAACAGCGAGTCAGGACTTTTGTTTTTTATTTCCCAAGTCATCTCCTTGTAGACATAAGCCATAAAAAAGCATCTGGGATATCCTCAATGAGAAAATTAAGAAAATTCACTTTAGAGGAAGGTTTCAAAACAAAAGCTCATTTATTTTATTTTAAAAATGAATTTTAGTCCCTAATTTTTCCTATTTGCCTCAATTAGGATTACATTTTTTCATTAAAAAATGAAATTTGAAAATCTGTATGTACTATAAAGTCTACTTATATAGAATTACATTGTTCTGATTCAAATACAAAAAACAAACAAATAAATGAATAAAAGCAATACTATACAAAAGGGTGGAACTGTGCTTCAAAGTCCAGCCATGTGGCTTCTTATGGAAGTATAATGAGTTAAAGACGAAATTCTTTTTCTAGTTTGCATACATCTTGCAAAGATTCTGCCCAGTAAAATGGTAATTGGAGTCTATTTTACAATAAATATTGTAATTTTTAATCCTAATATTGTAAGCTATAAAATGTCTTCCATTTCCCTAACATATGTTTTTTGTCCTGTTGCTCAGTCCAAGAGACAGAAAATAAAATAAACACCTTAATGAACAAAATACCAATCCTCCTGAGATGCTGTGCCTATCTTATGGACATAACATGGACCAGGGATTTTGAGGATTCTCCCCAGAGAGTAAAAACCTGCCTCACTTCTCAACCCAGTGTGGTCTGCAGAAGTATTCAGACTGGTTGGTTGCTAAATTGCTGCAAACTCCCGGTAACTTGCTATTTGCAATTATAAGTGTATTTGTGAAGTGCAAGTGGGTTAATTTTCCCCCTTTGAGCTGATAGTAAAGCACTCCAAGATGGCTGGGAAGTTAGGGTGGAGTCCTTTTAGATTCTGGGAGGCTGATCACGAAAATATGGCTCTCCGTTGGTCTTTTTTGTTAATTGCAAAAACATGAGGAGGAACTCCTGTTAAGGAATCATATTAGAAACAAGCTATTTTGAAGAATTCTCCCTAGTGATTACAGACATGTCCTGAGGAGAACTGAGACTTTGGAGGAAAGGCTATTCAGGCATTGGGTGTTTAAGTGGTTGCTTATCTCCAACTTGCCTGGTCAATGTGTGCACTTTTTAAATGACCACTTATTTCTTTTGTCAGTGCAAACATCCTGACTGTTATACATTCCAGTGAGGGAGAAATTCTACAGAGGTCTGGATAAACTCATCACAGCTGTTCTACCATCTGACAACCTGATGGTCATGGGGACCTCAATGCACATGTTGGCGGTAGTGCCCAAATGAAGAAAATTATTGAACCACAGAGGATTAGTTTCTTCCTGCATGGTGAGCAGACCGAGCAAAAACTTGTAATCACACACAGCAGTTTCAATCATAAAAGTTAGAAGAAAAATATCATGGATATGCCACAAGTCAAAAATAATGGCTGCTCACCCATTCTGCCATTATTTTACAGCAGAATGCCAAGAGGTTAGCAATTGGAATGGGTCTAAGACCATCACCCAATAAGCTTCAAATCCTGAGAGAAGAAGGGTGGTTGTCTACTCCCATGAGATTGATATCTGAATAAACTCAATTCATAGAGCATGATGATACCTACAAGGATTTTTGTTAAGGACAGTAGAAGAACCATCATAGAATAGAAGACTCCCTTTGGCAAACCTAACATAAATCATGTTATGCTGTCATTTGCCTATAAATACACCAAACTTCAAACTGTGGTATTTTTCATTCTACAGCATTGCTTTTCATGGTTTCCCAACTCTGAAATATGGTAATTCTGGTCATTCCATGAAATCCCCAACTCATTACCCACACAAAATACAACTGCTGAATCTTGATCATGTTTGAATCTCAACTCAGGTGTCACTCACTCTTTAAAATTTGCTCTTCTCAAACTTACTTGAAATGATCTCTTTTTCCTCAGAAATCTGTAGCACATTCTTGGCAAATGCTAGGGACTTAAAAATACTTATTTTGTTATAGATAATCACGTATATGTTTTAACTGACCTATAAGATTTTTTGCCTTCTTTAGTATCGAGAATGTAATATATTCATTTTTGCTTCCAGCAGCAAAGGTCTTTTATACAGTAAGTTCTCAAGAGTTATTGAATAAAAGGTCCTTTGGCTTGGATCTGAAACTGATTTGGACATCATATTGTGCTTTCTTTGATTACCTGATTTTTAGATATTTAGAGGACCAGTGACCAGAGTATCTATATAGTGGTATTCAAAGATTTCAGCTCTGAATTGTCAAGGAAAAATGTTGGCTATATAGAGTCTCCATGGTAAAAGCTGGTGGTAAATTCATGCCATGCCTCTTTTCAAACATTGGCTTTCTGGGGCGCCTGGGTGGCGCAGTCGGTTAAGCGTCCGACTTCAGCCAGGTCACGATCTCGCGGTCCGTGAGTTCGAGCCCCACGTCGGGCTCTGGGCTGATGGCTCAGAGCCTGGAGCCTGTTTCCAATTCTGTGTCTCCCTCTCTCTCTGCCCCTCCCCCGTTCATGCTCTGTCTCTCTCTGTCCCAAAAAATAAATAAACGTTGAAAAAAAAAATTTAAAAAAAAATTGGCTTTCTACAATACCATGAATTACCTCTCTCTTATCATTTGTGTTGAGAAACAGTTATTTTTATAATGTGAAATTAATATTTAATGATACTCTTTTCCTGGTTTGCTAGTTCATATTGTCCACTTTTCCCAATGCTCCTTTTTGCTTAGACGAAGCCACATCTATCCATTAAAAAATTGAAGTATTTAAACCTCTAAAATGATAATAAAGTCAAGAATAGTAAGAATTCACTTCATAAAAAGGGAAAACTCAAAGCCTAAGATAAGTTCGTGATAATAGTAAATGTAAGAAAAATGATAATGCATGAAAAGAAATGAAATAGGGAGTTCTATGACATCATAACAGGGGTTTAGCCTAGGCTTACAGTGTGAACGGTTAATGAACCTTTTCCAAGTTTCTCCTTCACTGACAATATATATATATTGTCCTCCCATGGAAGGTTCTTTGTAAGTTCATTTATAAAGGCCATATAAAATGTTTTGATCTAACTAGAGATAAATTTTATGTAAAAATAAGGTAAACTCACAGAAGTGTGCTTAAACTAAGCCATCTTTGTCTCAGGTCAAGGTCAGATGCTTAAAAAAAAATGGAACTAAATTTTCAAAACATTAAAACCTGCTCCCTCCATTTGTTCTTTCTTCTGTGCCTGTTTGAGACAATAAGACTTGTTTGCTTTTTAATGTTTCATATGAGATTTAAAGGAACGCGGCTTTCTCTCTTCCAAAGGTACGGAGAGCTTGGATGACTGCTAAAATAAACAGTACCCATTATGTGGCAGGGTCGTAGCATGCTTTTTTTTCTTGGAGCCAAGATTTCAAAGGATACGTTTACTTTAACCTTTGAAGATCTGGGATCTTGACTTTATTAAACTCTCAATATTATATTTTGCTCTGTGGGGTCAACATGATTACCTATTGGGAGAGAGGGGAAAAAAGGCATGGCCACCTTTAGAAAACTCCTAAGTCACAAGACTTATTTTTCACTGGATTGTTAAGAACTTTTCCTTCTCAAGCAAAAGATACAAAGAATCTTTGGGGGAATGTGGGTTATTCTCCAGAGAGAAGGGAGCATCATCCCTGGTGAGGCTCTGCGCTCAAAAATAGCGTCCCCACACCACATCTTGCTCCCATTACTGCTCTCTTCAACTTATGCTGACAGCCAAAGTTCAGGGGTTGCTTTGCTTCCCTTGTAGTTGATGTTAGTTCAACATTTGACTCTAAAGGTGGAGCAAGCACAGAAATTAGTGCACAAGAATAGAAGAAGAACCTTGGCAGCCAAGAATAACATATGTTTTACACTTGGGGCAAGCACATAAATTAAAAATGGAGAAAGTGGGCAAAAGTGAGATAATTGGCTAATATAAATACCTGTCAAACCTGACTTTCTCACAGAGATTCTGAGCTGAGAAACAAATAAAATTGCTCACCACCCCTAACCCACACTCTATGTCTTTAAGAAAACCTCAGGGTCCTTTTATGAGTTTTTGGCTCAAGGAATCTGGCATATAAGTGGGAAGGGATTAAGGACAAGGTTTCCTTAACTATTTTAAGCCAAAAACTTGTGTCTAAGAAGAACTCCAAAAACAGTATCTCTACTTATTTGGAAATAACTGTAGGCAGTTGACGAGACCCTAGAAAGCATGAGCAATTATCTTTCCTTCTTTTGGGGTCCCACAGTTGAATGTGCTACTTGTATTTTATGGATCAGTTTGAGTCGACAACAGTAAATGGTGATAAGATTATGATTAGTTGAGGAGTTTAAGTTCACTTTATGATTGACGCTTAAAATGGAACTGAATAATTAGATGCGGCAAGCAGAGTTTTGATAAATCTATATTCAGTGTTGAAAATGGGTCAAGAGGCTGTATCTGATCTTATCGTCATCAGCACACTTTGAAAATTTTTGTGCTGAATTCTTAGGTGTTGTTGGAAAGCCTGTTTAATCTTTACTTCATTTAGATAGTATAATATACACAGGGTTAAGGGCTAAGCTTCTTTTCTAATTAGACATAGAAAATATGTATTAGGTTTAGGAAAATTATTTCCTCCTCAGATAAGGAACTTATTTTTTTGCATGGTTATAGATTCCAAAACAGCAAAGGTAAGTAAACTGCTCTACATAAAGGGGAACAGAAATGTGATGGTGAAGGTCAGTATTTTGAAAATAAAAGACTGTTGGAAAGAGAAAAGGCCAAAGTATATGGCAGTGACTGGGCCCTGCAAAAAAAGTAAAATAAAAGTGTACACCTAAAACTAATATTACATTGTATGTTAGCTAAGAATTTAAATTAACATTAAAAATAATAATAATAAAAAATAAAAGAGACCAGTGAGAAACTTCCAGAATCACTGGAAATAAAAACCCATTTAATAGGGATGTATAATGGAACATCTCAACCTTCTGTAATAAGTGAGACACATGAAGCCCCTACCACAAATCCCTATGTGAATGCAGAGACAGTTGAAGAGCTCAACAGCAAGAGTTGAGATAAGCCTGAATTAGAGAGTTCAATGGGTAGAGGGTACAGGAAATAGGAATTCTGGGTCACATTAGTTCCCAGGATTTCAAAGAAATCCTGTGTTTTATTTTCCTATTCCAAATGGGATAGGAGTTTTAATTGAATTTTATGTAAATCTAAGGTACTGAGGTCACCTCAGTTCATACTTGGGTTGTTTGAAGTAAGGTACTTAGGTTTTTCTCCCTTAGTTGTCGTGGAACCATTCAAGAGATCTCAGTCATGATGGATATAGGACACATCCCATTTGGTCATTATAGAATCTACACTTAAGTAGCATAAGAGCTCATCAAAATAAATGAGGCTAATACAATAATCAGAAGATCTGTTCAGATCATCTTCATACACTTCATAATTAGCCACAGTTTGGCACTGAAATATTAAAGTAAACTTGGGATATCTTTTATGTATTCCACCTTATTCTGAAGAACATGCTTTCCTAAAGGTTTTCATGTTATTTTGAAATTATTTTAAATGTGCTAAAAAAAATTGGGCTATCCTAAGTAAAGAAATAAAATAAAATTTAGGGGCATTTGGGTGGTTCAATTGGTTAAGTGTCTGACACTTGATTTTGGCTCTGGTCATGATCCTCCCCCCCCCCCCCCCCCCCCCCCCGCCGTCATGAGATTGAGCCTTGCTTTGTGCTCTGCACTAAGATTCTGTCTTCCTCTGCCCCTCTCCCCTATTCATGCTCTCTTTCCCTAAAAGAAATAAAATAAAATAAAATATTAAAGTAGAATGTGTGAGCAATTTTAGCAAACCCTCAGGAATGTCTTTTTCTCCCTGGGGGACAGAAGATCTGGCAACAATATACCTGTGATCCACCACATAAACTTCATAAGGATATTTCCAAGAGGACAGTACCTAGAACTACCTGGTTTCCTTCATGTTCCCTCTATGAGAGGACTTTCAAAGGAGTTCTAGAAAATACCTAATCCTGACAATGCTGTCATTAGTAACAAACTCAAGAGATTATAAGGACCTTTTCTTATGAGAAGCTTGGTAAAAATTTGGTCTGATTTAAATCGGCCAAAAGCAGTATAAAATAGCCAGAAAATTAAGTCACATTCAGAGAATTAAAGAGTATCAGAGATATTTTTTGAAATCTTTATTTTCAATCCATCCTTCCTCAAATTAGCTCGTCTCATAGCCACAAGTGAGGCAAAGAAAACAGCTATAAAAAAAGAAACAAAGAACTCCCCTAATTGTACAAAAATAATTATACATTTAGGTTTATTTTTACCATATTAATTACATTACTAAATAGAGCAACACATACTTTAAGGGATGACATACGTAAGAATGAAAATGTGTCTTGGGCATTTAATTTGAAAACAGTCTTAAGTTATTTCCAAACCAGAGCCAAGATGAATATTTTTTCAGGATTTGGGGGATGGATGATCTAAGGTTTGACTTGACATGGTCCTTTGTGTTGCTTATCAATTAAACACACTCGTAAGGCACAACTTTTTTCATGATAACTATCATAATTATAATTAAATTTTTATGTAATTAGGAGTTAATTTATTTAATGACAATCCCCAAAGCTGTAGGATCTATGAGCAAAAAATATAAATAGGAGGCACCTGGTTGGCTCAGTCAGTAGAGCATGTGACTCTTGATTTCAGGGTTGTGAGTTCGAGCCCCACATTGGCTATAGAGATTGCTTGAAGATAAAATCTTGAAAACACAAAACAAAACATGCTGGGGCACATGGGTGGCTCAGTTGGTTAAGTGTTTCACTTTGGCTCAGGTCATGATATGTTGGTTCATGGATTCAAGCCCCATGTCAGGCTCTGTGCTGACAGCTCAGAGACTGAGCCTGCTTTGAATTCTGTGTTTCCCTCTCTCTGACCCTCCCCTGCTCACACTCTGTCTCTCTCTCTCTCTCTCCCAAGAATAAATAAATATTAAAGAAAATTTTTAAAAAAGAAAAAGAAAACATAAATATATGTTGAATGAATGAATGAATGAATGAAGGCTTGAATGAGCCTTTATTCTTTTAAAGTATTTTAAAACCAAAGACAAGAATTTCTAATTTATTAGACTTAGTATTTTGTTATTTATTAATTTAGTAAATAGAAATTAAATCATGAAGAAAACAAATATAATTCTAAAGATGAAGTTAAATTCAGTGTTTATTTAATTGCTATATACATAAAGTTAAGGGTTTTGTCTGTTTACTTGATAATTTTTTATTCATCAAAACTAGTCATTCTTTCAGATCATTTGGCTCATGGACCATTGTATTTTTTCAAATATTCCATACCCCACACTGTTCTGAACCTCACTGGTTTTTTCAGTGAGTATCTACCATTATACATGAAACATTCCTTAACGGTAACTACCAAATTACTTTAAATTATTTTCCTTGCCAAAAAAAGATATCTTAGTGTACACATTATAAAGTACTTTTCTTGTAAAACATGTAATTAATATTTAATTCCTAGAAATTATCATCAATTACAAAGCCATTTCTTTACACAGTATTTGTTTTGCTAAATACAGTAATGACTTTGAATTTAATTACTGTACTTTGCTATCAAATACTAAGTACTTCCACAAATGACTTGTGAAGGTGCCACTTTTTTTTTTGCAACTGGCAAATATAATTAGTAATGTGAAAAGGAATTTGTTTTTATCTCCATGATTTTATATTTCAGATAAAGGGAGTTTCAAATAGCATAATTCATAGAATTATAAAAATTTACAGTTCTGTAATAATCTTGTGAAAATTGCTTTTAACCATAAATTTCTATTACTTCCTAGAACATAGCTATAAATCCTCTAATACATGTTTTTTGTTTTGTTTTTTTTTCAAAATAAATTATAATATTTACATAATCATTTTAAATACAGTGTGTTCTTCATAAACATCTTTTTTTCAGGAATTTTCCAAGGACAATAGTGCATTAAATGTATGTTACAGAAATACTAAAATCATTTTTACCTGACTTTATCAAACATTATACCACAACAGCAAAAAAACAAAGGCTTTGGATGAAGAAGCAGTGTGGTTTTTGTACCTGAGTAACATCATTGCATCCTGTAGCAAATTTTACCATTTTGTTCAGTAATTACCTTTAAATCTATAATAGGTTTATGTTGCTGCATTGTCTATTAAAAACAGTTGCAGGGAAACTCAATCCATAATAACGTTTTTTTGACAATTATAACCTTAAAACCACAAGAGATATTTTAAAAATTAAAAGTACATTTAGACTGACAAGTGTATCAATGAAATACTTTAAGAATTAGATGACTTAAAATTTTCTCTAAGGAAGTTGGGATGGAAATATGAGTTCAAAGAGAAAAAGAACAATGTAAAATATTTGTTTAAAAAGAGCTCTTTAATGTGACATCTAAAAATGTGTAACAGTGGATATCAATTGGCCATGGTATTTAGATTCTGTGGGTTATCTTTTAAAGTATGGTCTAGCCATTTTATTTGAGGGTGTCAATATTATGACATTTTGGAAACTGCAGCTTTTGCAACTATTTAAACTGAAGATGAACAACTTTAGATGCCAATTTAGAAATGTGTAGAAGAGTTCCATTTAATATATATAAATATTCCCTCATTTAGTAGATGGAACTAAATCCATTTGTCCCCATTGAGGGTGGATTAGACTTAGTGCTTGATTCAAAAGAATAAAGTATAGAAAGGGAAAAATAACAACTTTACAGTGGATAAACCTGACAAAAACTATCTCAACCAATTGGTGAACATTAATATTACCAGCATTGTCATAAGGATATCATGATTTGATATGTACCCCATGATTTGATATGATGAGGAGGGCATCTCACACTGTGATCTTCTTTCTAAAACCCTATAATCCCAAGCTAATCATGAAAAAAAATTTTTTTAATTAGAGTTTTACAGAATACTTACCCATTATTCCTCAATACTATCAAGGTCATGAAAAATAGAAAAGACCGAGAAACTGTCTTAGGCCGAAGGAAACTGGGGAGACTTGAAAACTAAATGCAATCAGCAAGTCTGGATGGTATCCTAGCACAAAAAAGAGGACATTAATGGAAAAATAGGTAAAATCCAGATAGAATCTGGGGTTTAGTTTATTTAAATGTTTAAGAAATTCAAAGGTATTAGAAACTCTTTAAAAGACACAAAGGCAAAAAGTTTAAAGATAATTGACTACATAAAATGTCTTACAGATATGCAAATAGATATGAGGGTTTTTTTTATTACTCAAACATGGCTTTTAATAGAGACACTTTGGAAATAGGTTAAATACCTACCAATATTATAATGAGTAAGTAAATGTTCGTAAAATTGGATAATGAGTACTACACATCAGTTAGCAAGAATGAAATAGACTTGCATCACAACAGAATTAAATCTAGAAAATAAGGAAGTTGTCAAATGATATGTACAGTGTGATGCTGTTTATTTAAAGTTAAAACATGCCTAAAACAATTCTGTGATTTGTGTGTGTGTGGATGCACCTATATTTAAGAAAAAAAATACATACATGGCAATATTACACATCTACTTGGAGTTAGTGGTGAATTCTCAGTAGGGAGGAAAGAGAATACAATTAGGGAGAAGTGTACAAAGGGTTCTAATTTGATATATAACATTTTGTTTATTTTAAAGTAATCAAATATGACAAAGTGTTAAAATATGTTATGATTATAGTATGATTTACATGATTCTAAGTAACTTCAGTTTTTAAAACATAAAACTATAGAAATAAATAAATAAGAGTTCAAGTGAGCTTCAAAGATCAGTCTAATAGGGAGTTACTAACCGTAAATCCCCAGGACTAGGTAGTACTTTAAAGTTCAAATGATAGGCTGGAGTGACCAAACTCGGCATCCATCAGGTAGCTGGCCTTTAGCCATGTCTAGAACAGGAATAGGAATGCAGTTTTACAGATGGTGGCAATGGACTTGATGAGAAAGAATTTCAGTCCAAGAGCAACCAGGGCCCAAGGGATTCACACATAAGCACACACAACCAAAATCTAGCTGTTAGGACTGAGGCTCATGACTAAGACCAAGACAGCAAAAGGTAGGAATTAAAACCAAGTTCAATGGTTTGGCTAAGGGAGTACTTCCTTAGTATTATCCAAAGCAGATATTGCTAACGTGTCACTTTGGTCAAGTTGCTTATCCTTACAGTGTCTAAACTCTTCTGTCTATAAAATGGAGATACAAATAATGCCTACTTTGTGGAGGTTATAAGTATTGGATGAATTATTATTTGTTAGGTGTTAGAACAATGCCTGGTACCTAGTGAAGCGTGATATAAGTGCTTATAAAATAAAAATAAATATCATCATGTCTAATAGAAGTACTTTTCTCTAGCAATGTTGATGTATTCTACTCAAATAAATTAATTGTCTCATTTGGCAGGAACAACATGATCCTATGCCAAAGCTTGAGTTGCCCTACACAGCCTTTTCTCTAAAAAATCCAGAATGTATCTCACTTGTGTGTTGACAAGCACTGAAAAATGAAAAGCTCTTTTTTTTCTTGTCTTTCATGGCAACACTTATTGACCTGTATGTTCTGGATAAGCGTGGTGCTAATAAAGACTGCAGCAGAAAAGGGTGAAAGTTTCAGAAGAGGCAGGTGTGAGTCATTTGCATTTCATCAAGATATAAGCACTTCAGGTTTTACATAAAAATGGAACCACCTATTAATATAATAGAGCAGCTGGTTTAAAGAAATATATATATATATATATATATATATATATTTTTTTTTTTTTTTTTTTCTTCCACCATAGAACGTTTGAAACAACTTGTCTGCAAAAGTATTGTGAATGCTATATTACATATGATCTGGCCAAAATACAAATGCTGTTTTTTTTCCTTAAATTTGGAAGAGTTCCTTTAGTAGCATTATTGCCTAAAACGTCACTAAAAAAAGTATTTCTCTTCCCTACATCAAACAGAAACCTATCGGCTCAGAAAATATTAGAGTTTATTAAGTAATCTATCGTTCTGTGATTGAGACTTTATGCATACTTTCACGTAGTAGAATGCCTCTAACCTTTCATGTACATAGCAGGTCAGAAATATGTAAAACCTGTCTCCTGAGATATTCAGAGAACATTGAGACATTTTTAATACTGTTGAATAATGGTAGAGTTTGAATTCACTAATGTCATTGAAGGAAGTCTAATGAAATAATGCATTCTTTAAAACATATCATTGTTTTGTCTCTTTTTTATCATGATATCATGTAATGTGGATGCAGATGCCACTGCTGGTCAGTTACAGCTTTCACATACAGCACAAATCCATAGCTGAGAGCATCAGGAAATGAGAGTATTTGTTTCTGCAAGGTTGCACTAAGAAAGCCTGCCTTGGATGGGAGTTAAATAGATATGTCACAGGAGTTACAGAAAACAGCTGTGTCTAAAATTTTAGAAAACCACTTTGCTTAATATAGTACATAGAATTATTTAATTTTTATTATTACAATGATGAAGTGCTGAGCAGTAGATTAAATTATTAGATGATTGCTCTCATCTTGCTGTTAGGGAGAGAAGAAGAGAGAAATAAGCCTTGGTACAAAATCCTATTTTGGTTATTTGCAATAATCAAATGACAATAGTGCTTATTCAGTAAGTCTATTACTCATCACCTAATCTGCACTAATCGCTGAATTGATTAACAAGTGACTCATCATCAAACCAACAATCAATTTAATCTGATCAACTTACTCTTTTCACCAAAGAAACTTTCATGAATATTATGTATACAACATCACAACACATGGAGCACAGGAAAAGAATATACCTTTATACCCAGGCTGATAGTGAATATGTATCAAGTTGAACTGGATGAAATTGCCAGATGTGTAGGTCAAAAACAACCAAATATCAGCAACCTTAGTTGTTGGTTCAATCTACTAATTATGGGTTTTAAACAGAAATTATCAGTTTTGCCTTCCAAATGTTTTAAAATATGTAGTTGTGCACTGGAAATAAGAAATTTGAATATTGATGAATAAAATAGAATGATTTATCAACAGAAGACATAATCTGGTATGACCTTTCTAGAAAAAAGCCCATTACCCAAAAGAAAGGAAGATTATATGTAAATCAGAACCGTAGATTGTTCTTTCATTTTTATTACAATTGACCTATACTTGACTCAAAAATCATGTTTAAGTTATAACTCTGCAAAGTAAAAGGAAAATAAGCCAAAAAGTGTCCCCAAAAGGCAAGAAAGATAACTAAGAATATGCAAAATATAACATATATATTTTTTCTTATGGCAAAATTTATCTCTTATTTCAGTAATAGAAATCTATTTGCATTATAAGACTCACATTGTATATTTTAGGTGAATCTAATTAATATTGTACCCACTCCCTGCTATGGAAATGGCACATGACCTGGGGTTGACCACCCAGGGTTCTCCAATAACCCTGACCAGTGGAAGTGCATTGGTGATGGGCATGCTACAGACATTAGGTTACTTTGATATAAAGCCTCTTTGAAAGAGTATCTCCTTTTGGCTGGGATAGCAGGCTATAGGTACAATGTTAGTGTGAACCTGCTGGTGGTGAGAAATCTATTGAGGAAACCACTTTGCCTGAGAGTAAAGCCAATAAGAAAATGAGAGCCCAGATAGAAGGTAGTCTTGGGATGATGTGAGGATCAAGTAGGGGCCAGAGTGCTTTCCTTAATAGGGGATCCTCATGTGTGAGGTATTGGATGAAAGGTGAGGCCGTATCAAGTGTCTCAAGCATTAAGACATGGGGTGGGAAAGAAGGAAATAGAATCTTGAAATTGACTGTGGACAAGGATGCTGAGAAAACACCTGGGTGGGGATCAAAGATGAAGTTGACCTACATTATGATTTTTCTCAGACCAGCCCTGCTTATGCAGCTCACAGGCATTTGCCTGAAAAATATTTATAATCTGAGCTGTCATGGCTTAAGCATGTTCTACAGGGAAGTAAGAGAAACAGTCAGAAAAGCCTGGGGTGTAACTATCAGAAATAGACTGATCATTCTTAACCAAAGGCTTTGAGCTTTATTTCTACACTTTCTATGTCTTAATGGTTGAACTGGCCATGATGCATCTATCCTTTCAGTATTTAGCTGAATTACATTTCTAATATGTAATGTTGATAGAGTTGGAATGGTTGATTCAATGTCAACCATGTCCTAGACTTAGTAGTTAAGATGGGAATGTAAAAAATAAACATCAGGCATTGTAAAAAGCAACTGGAATTACAAATTGAAGGAGAGCATGAACATCAGGTAGAAAAAGACTTGACTGTGAAACAGTCTTACAAAATTACCTTTCAAAATTAGACTCTGAAATTTTTCAGTATGGTGGCCACTGTCATAGTGACAGTACATGCCTAATGGTTAAAACTTTAATGTTGGGACCAAGCTGACCCATCCAGGGTCAGCTCTGTCATTTGATATATTGGGCAAGTTACTCAATCTCTCTGAATCTGTTTCCATGTCCAAATAGTGAAGCTAGTGATACAAACCTTAGAGGGTTGTGTTGAGAACTGAGTGAAATAACAAATATAAAGTGCTTAGCTTTAGAAAGGACTCAATACACTGTGGCTATGACTTTTACCACAGAATTAGAGACACATGAAGATAACACATGATGTAATTTTTGCCTTTATACAATCCTATGTATATTTAATGCAGAAAGTTGTTTCAACATCTTTAGAGATCAGTCGCCCATGATCATAAGTTAGTTAGTATTCAACTTCTCTGAAATCAAGAAATTCTTCCATATGTCAACCAACATTCTTACTAAAATCTAAACATTCCTTTAAGTTTTGTCTTTTCAGAGGGGGAAAAAACTAGTTACTTTCAGTTTGATATATTTAAGCATCGTTATCATTTGCTCCCTTCTCTCTTCAGGTTAAGCAGCCTTGATTTTTAAAAATATTCTTTTAGCTGCCATATCTTTTTGTTTTGTCATTGTTATTACAAAGCCTGTGATGGTGAACCAAATTGTAATGATGCTTTTCTGTCCCCAAGGTCTAGACAGTTGGCCTGTCACTTACTGATGGTTACTAAAGTTGAGGGAATATAGTCTAATGGCATCCATAATAGTTTTGTGAAGTCAGTGCAATAGAAGTAGTAAATATGTACATTTACCCATTTCTTCTGTTCAGAAGAGGCAGCTGTCACAAAACCATAACTGATGAACCAAGTTCCCATCAATAATTAAGGTTTGTGTTAGAAGAAAAAAATATTTGGGCATTAGAGAAAACAGCTAATCAGAGAACACAAGATCAGGAAAAAAATACAAATTAAAATTATTATAAAAGGAAAGCTTTAAGCTTTATCCAATTGAACCACAATGCCATAATGCTCAATCAGAAATTGAGCTAAGTACACCCTTCAGACTACCCATGCCTGATTCAGCAACACTGAAAAATTTATTGATGGCTCTTCTTGGCTTTGGTTTTCCCTTCCCTGTGACAGAGATTCTATTAATGGAAATTGCACATAAGTTTTCTTGACTTTCTTTCTACAGATTTATTCCTATGTCAGCAGGTAAGAATGGCAACTTCTTTTGAATCAAAAACAGCACTAAGAAAATATCATTGCCTTTTCCTTAGATTCTACTGGAATTAGTGTACTGCTACTTTAAAAATTCAGTGCCTAAGAATGAGGCAGTAACTTCTGTCTGGTGGACTAACAAGAATCATGATGTAGGCATATTGTTGGCAATTAGTGCCATGGGGCTTGGTGAGATTATCTGGGAAGTGAGTGTAGATAGAGAAGAAGTTCCTAGGCCTGAATTGTGACTGTTAACAGGTTGGGAAGGCAAGGAAGGATCAACAGGACTGAGAAGGAACTGCTAGGGAGGCAGGAAGAGCCAAGAGAGAATGGTGTCCCAGAAGCCAAGTGAAGAACCCATTTCATGACAGAGAGAATATCGAATGCTGGAAAATTGAGTAAGATGCAGAAAATGGGGGTGTAAGACATCTATATCCTCATTTTCAGTAGTAGGAAGTGAATAGATACTACCTAAAATAACAAGCTTAAACAGCAGTAGTATATACATGTGATTTAGAAATCTGAGGTTAATGCCAAAAGAAATAGATCAAGGTGCTGAAAAGAGTTGCCTCTAGGGAGTGAGGAGGCTTAGGCAGGGGTTGCTGTTTTTATAAGCTGGATGGAATTTGTGGACTCTTTAAATAATGTGCCTACACAACTCTGATTTTTTTAAATGTTAATTAGAAAAAAAAAGACTAATGGGGCGCCTGGGTGGGTCAGCTGGTTAAGCATCAGATTTCAGCTCAGGTCATGGTCGCTCATTCATGGGTTCAAGCCCTGCATCTGGCTCTGTGCTGACAGCTCAGAGCCTGGAGCCTGCTTCAGATTCTGTGTCTCCCTCTCTCTTCCCTCCCTGCTCACACTCTGTCTCTCTCTCTCCCCCCCCCCCCCCTCAAATAATAAACATTAAAAAAAAACCTCATGATCTAGCCAGTGTATCTTCTGGTTTTGGTTAAGCCTGAGGGAGGCAAGTATGTTTGGAGATATATCTATAGATACATATCTATAGATATATCTATATGTATCTATAGATATATATATTAATATGGAGAAATGGTACACGACTCTTCACTGCCATTCTTCTGATAGCATTGGGAAGCACATTGAGTGATAGCTAGGAGAGGGTATTATTTTCAGGCAGCTTTGGCAAAGGATACCCTTAGCTTATCATCACTACAATTTCTCCATTCCAGAACCTTACAAGTTATGGAATAAATCTTTAGTTGTCAACCCTTGAATATCCTCCTTCCTCCATCCTGGGCCTAATCTCTTGGATTCTTAAGCTCTGGCAGGGCAAGAAGGGAGTTGGAAAGGTTATTAAATGTGAAACTCAGGCACAAAAAGTACACAGGTATAATCACCTGAATTGGATGAAAAGGTGGAGAGTGAGACCCAGAAACAAATGAAAAGCCTCTGTTCCAAGGTCAACTGCCAGGTTGACCTGGCAGTAGGAGTGACTAAAGACTATATATGATGGTGTTCAAGTGGTGTTTCTTAATCCCAGCATGCGTCAGGTAAAAAAAAAAAAAAGTCCAGAAGTGAGTGGGATGAGAGGGTCTATTTAAGCCTGCAGATGGTAGTTAAACAACACAATATCCAGGGTGAGTTTGGCAGTGCTTGGCAATGCTGGCCTCGACGTTTCAGGAAGGGCAAGACCAGAATCTAAGCCAGGATTAGAGTAAAGCCAAAACTAGATCTCAGGCTGCTTTGAGGTTCATTATCTCATTTTCTGCGTCGAACAATCAGTCTCACTGGTATGGCCCAGACCTGCTTGTGAATCACTGAGATAAAATGACTCGATACTCTATTTGACATTGACAGCTGGTTCAAACAACACGCCCACGTGTGGGAGCTTGGATTCTTTAGCCCTTCATTTGATCTGGAGGCAGCTGCCATCAGGGTTGTGATTGATTTCCCCGACTTTATTGGCCTTTTTGATTAATTCTTTATATCTCTATCTCTACCATATAATCCTTTGCCTTTTTAGAACCTAGGCCACCATAGTCATTGGTGTGTTTTAGTTCTCAGTAAATGGTAAACCCCTGTGCAACTTTGAGGGATACCTTTGCTATAAATCACAAGATGGCCTCCATCTTCCACAAGCTACACAGAGTTGGAAAAATACTTCATAACTTTGCATTTCTTCTTGCATTTGAATTTGGAGGAGCAGAGTCATCAGTAATTGCGTATCAGAATGAGTGTCTAAAAAACATTTGATGCCATAAAATACGATTCTACTTATCTGGACATTGCAGATTCAGTGGTGAGGCAAATAAAACTTTCTCATCCCTAACCAATGCCATAGTATAAGATCATAAAAGCAGTTTGTGCTAAAACCAGTTCAGTACCAAGCACATTACTGAAGCAGAAGAGATAATACTGCCTTTCAGCTGTGCTGTGAAAGATGATATTTTGAACAGTAAAGGGATAATAAAAAACCATTATTATTACAACTACTACTCACTATTGAAGGAAAGTTGCTGTGGTTTTTAGAAGTTTAAAAAGAGAAGTCTGTATTATTTACATTAAAGTTTCAGTATGACCTTTCTGACAGTGCAGTATGATGTGTGAAAATTTCCATGAATTATCAAACGAGGTTGTGAAGTTTCTTTTCTTTTCTTTTCTTTTCTTTTCTTTTCTTTTCTTTTCTTTTCTTTTCTTTTCTCTTTTCTTTTCTTTTCTCTTCTTTTCTCTTCTTTTCTCTTCTTTCCTCTTTTCTTTCTTTCTTTCTTTCTTTCTTTCTTTCTTTCCTTCCTTCTTTCTTTTTTCATAGTATCATGGCTAGAATAGTTGCGGATGGGTGTGGGTTCCAGAGGTCATGTCTGTTTTACTAGTTTATGCAATGAATGAAAGAGAAGTTTCCTCTCTGATTTTTGGAACTTACCTCTTATCTTCTCCAAGCTTTATGTAGAAGAAAAAAAATAAGGTGATTGAGGAATAGCCTTCATCTGAAAAACAAATATAATGAAAACTCATAAAATAAATAGGTGTGGTTAAGAAACTATACCTGAAAACTTCCCAGTAGAATATCTGATACTCTATGTATGCTCAGTAAATGTACCTTTTCATGTTTTTGTCTTTGTGGGAAGGCAATTGAATGCTACATTCAAGAGCATGGAATTTGGAATCGAACCGGCAGGCATCAATTCCATTTCTTGCTCCACCCCTTACTGTGTGCCGCTGAGCAAGTTACACAATTTTCTTAAGCCCAAATCACCACAAACTCAAAATGGAAGTAATAATCTCTGACGGAGTTGTGAGTGGATTAAAATGAGAACATTTCTGTAAAGCACTTTGTGTACTATTTAGGATATGATGAACACTCATTAAATGATACCTACTTTATTGTTCTCATTTAAGAAAGATTCATTTTCTGTAGGATTGTAAGTTCTGGTATGTCACTGTGAGAGCACACTTGTGGGGATATTTTTTAGGTCGGGCACCACCAAGAATCAGTCGGGAGAAATTCAAGCTTTTGTGTTTTGTACTCTTCAAAGTCGCTTAAAATTTATCCCCAAAGAAACCATGTTCATAAGAGCATAACATAAGTGTTCCAGGCACAAGTTATGAGGTTTCACGATCTGGTTTCCAAACTTACTTTCATAGTGTTCCAGGTGTGTGATTCTGGGCAAATTTCTTGATCTTTATGTACCTCATGTTTCTCATGTGTAAAATGGGATAATACTAGTAATGCTGTAAGTTGATTGGAAGTATTACATAAGGTGAACTTTGAAAAGAACTTAGCACAGTGCCTGGCACAAGGTTGTGTAACCTGTTATAATTACTGGCTGACATGATTTCATTCTCGGGAGCTGCTGTCTTGGAGAGCCTTTCAAAAAGTGTAATTGTTAGAGTTTTTTAAAAGATGGTTAAAAATAGCACATATTTTTCCTCTCAAACTGCTACTGTCATAAAGTATGTTACGCGTTTTTTTAGATCGTCACATTTTAAACTTATATTTCTATATCCTCTCTTCTGTTGCACGTCACTTTACTTTTGACTCTCAGCAACTGCAAACTGAAACTGTCTCCATGTGAAGTTTACCCTCTAATCAAAGTGCCAATTCTCTTCAAAAATCCTCTGTGTGCGAAGTTTAGAATCACAAAAGACTGGAACCCTTTCTGCCTTCTAGATAGTAAAGGAGCATGCTTCAAAAATATTCTTTAAAAGACAATATTGAGATTTACATTATCAAAAATTCAAAGATGCTCTTTTCAAAAGCCAAAACCACCGAGCCTCAGGCCAGTCGTGGTGAGAAGCAGCCAGCAGAGCTGGCCAGGGTGTTACCACGGAGGAGCTGGAGGAGGAATCGCCCCCAAGCGATGGTAGCTCTCAGAAGGGGGCCTGCCCGTCACAATTTAAGCTCTTTGAAGCTGCATTTCCTTCAAGCAATGAGAAGTCTTTGTGGTGATGGGAAACATACATTTATAATTATAGAAGAACATAGCCTACGCTAGACATGGTAGAAAAGAATGCAAGGGTTTGAAGGGAAGTCTCGACACACACACAGCCTTACTCAGGCAGTGTCTTTCCTGAAACGTTGGGTATTTCAGTTTGTATCTGATTGAAATGGCCAGGAGGCAGCATTCCTGCACAGCCTATTCTCTTTCCAGCACCCCATTGGCCCTGGCCCAACCATGCCAAGATGTGTGCTCTCTGTAAACCCAGTTGTGGAGATAAAATGTATAAAAGTCATGAAATGATTTCAAAATGACGTAACTGTATTCACCTATACAGCCTTCAAGGAAGTGAGCAAAATGTAATTGAATGATGCCTATAATATTTTTTTTGACTCCTCTAAGTAAAGCTTGAGCTGATTAGCCCATTCTACCTGAATCATTAGTTTTTACTATAGAATCATTAGTTTTTACTGTAGTTTTTACTAACATCTCAAGTTTACACATTCAAACATCCTAGGATATAGAATAAGAGATATTCATGTTTGATTGATGGGAGGAAAAGTAAAACAAAATAAGCAGAAGCATCAGAATAAATGATACCAAAAAATGTATCAAAACATCAAACTACTTATATTTCTATATTCCTATATAGTAATTATTATAAATAATTTTTTATTTTGAAAACTCAGTGGGGAATGTATAAAAAGATAAACTAAATAATAAAAAGTATAGGGAAACCTTCCACAGTAGACTTTAAATATAAAATCAATGAAAAAAAGAACCCCACAACTTACCCCCAGTGGAAAGACTGAAGAGGAGAAGAAAAAATCCCCCCAAAATTCTTGAGGAGTTTTCTACTGGATGCCATGTTGTGGATAAACTACTAGAGACATACTGTAAGCCGAAAGTCAGCCCCAATCTATTCAACGACAAAAACAGAACCCTACAATTTTATCCTAATAATTGCTCATCAGTACACAATACGGTATAAAAGGAAAAATGTAGGCCTTGGAGTCCGTGAGAATTGAGATGTGCATTCTGGATTATTACTCCCTAGCTTCATGAATTTTAGCAACTACCCAGCCTTCTTGAGCTTTGTAAACTCCTATGTACATACTGAATATAAGAGGTAACACAAAGTATAGGAGAGGTTAAAATATGATGATCCACATAACAAGAGCCTAGCTCAAGTACTAGAATATAATTGGCTCTTCAATGTTAGTACTTTTTTTAAAATGTTGATTTATTTTTGAGAGAGAGAGAGAGAGAGAGAGAGAGAGAGAGAGAGAGACAGGGTGAACAGAGAGGAGCAGAGAGAGAGGGAGACACAGAATCGGAAGCAGGCTCCAAGCTCTGAGCTGTCAGCACAGAGCCTGAAGCGGGGCTCAAACTCACGAACTGTGAGATCATGTCCTGAGCCAAAGTTGGATGTTTAATGGACTGAGCCACCCAGGTGCCCCTATTAGTTCTTATCTTTCTTTCTTTTCTCTCTCTCTCTCTCTCTCTCTCTCTCTCTCTCATTTTTCTTCTAGAAGTTGAATATGCTCCAAAGACAAAGGAGATGACTTTCACTGTGATAGCCAGTGTAGATTCCTTTGAAAGGCCATTCCTTTTAGCCATCTGCTTCTTTATCTCTTCTTTTCATGTGTACATGTGTATTTGCACATGTGTAAACTTGTCTATGCACGTGTAAAGTCAACTTTCTCTGCACTTGCTCTTGCTGGCCATGGGTGAATTTGGGGCAAAGCAGAGTCTATTTTATGCATAAATTGTTCTAAAGTTCAGTAGGTAACTCATTATTTAATCTTGGCTTAATAGCCTACGTAGGTCACGGGAGGTAGAACTTGAAGATAATGAAGCAAATGATTCATTGAATTGACAACATTATTATATTCATATATTTCAGTTTCGTTATGATGAAGTAGATGGCACATTTGACTAGAAATCTTGACGAGATTCTCTCCTTGACAACACTACTGATTTGTCATATGACTATAACGAGGGTGTGTTGATTTTTTATCTTCAAAATAGAGATCACAGAATAGTGGCTTTCTTCCCCACAGCAATTTTGTCATGTATAAATTCTAATTATACTGTAAGTAATTTGGAGGCCCCTCTGATACCAGTTCAAAATAACATTTTGAGCATTTCAAATGTACTGTAAAAACTACCAGTCTCCCTCTGTGTGTACTGCTTTCCTCTAGTAGGTTATTCTGGAAATATGGTGAACATGTCTGTTTTTGAAAAAAAAGAATAACAAAGGCAAAAAAATAGTGCTGACATATAGCCAAAAGCTTGTGTTGGGAGGGAAATACAAGAATAGCGTTTTGGAGGTTGATATGCTTTTATTTAATTATTCCTGAGCTTGGTGCCAGAAACCACTGAAAATAAGTGGCAGTGTCACGTGGTGTTCGGAAGAATTGACAGCAAAAGTAGATATCAAAATCAGCATCATAAAAACACCAGACCATTTGCCAGGTTGTTACCAAGGCTGGTGAAGAAAAACATAGAGCAAAACAACTCACATTGAAAATAATGATTTCTCGGTTGTATTCATTCTCTGATGATACAAATACAGCCAGTACCCACTTGCTTGTAAAGCATACACATTGTATTCTTTGGGGAAAAATAATTATAAAATAAGTATAGGGATCGTGGGTGGGAACTCCCTGGAAATGAGTATCAGTCATGATGAAGAACCAAGAAAACAGACTTGATTGGAATCCCTGTGAGGACAGAGGATCGTAAATTCTTTTCACCATGGTGCCCAGCACAATGCCTGACCTATAATGGGGGATCAATGAAAATCTGTTGAATTAATAAGCAGACTCTTGGTGGTGTTCCTACATAAGTTACAATACATAAAATGAAGGACATTAGTTTGTAAGACTTCACTCTAACATATTCACCCCAATTCTTGTTACCAGAGGAGATGACACATCAAAGCATGATTACTCAATTTCAAACATCTCCCTTCCTCTCTGGTCCATGGTCTTCCCAATACCTCTCCATTGCTGTCTCACACTGGATGGCTTTAGTTGTGCACCATCCTGGAGTTTGGTTTCACTGGCAGTTACTACCCCCTCCAGCCAGAGGGAGAACGTGTGGGCTTCTACTCTATCTGTTTACTGCTTTACAAGGAGTCAAACTGACTGGAAAAGCTTGCTCTTGCACAGCTCTCTCAGAAAAGCAGTCAACAACACTGACCACCATTTACCCAGCATTTACTATGTTCTACACACTCTCCTGAGAGCTGTACACAGTGGCATTTTTAAACCTCGACTCCACAAGTGGGTAGTATTTTTGTCTCATTTTAAAAATCAAAAAATAGAAATACAGAGGGCAAGTAACTTGCTCAATGTCAGTCTCTTCTTAAAAGGCAAAACTGGAATTGAACCAAAGTCTGTTTGATATTAGGTCACTTAAAATCACCCATCTTTTCTATGAGAATCTGTGATGGGCACACTTCTCAGGACAATTCAATCCTCTTCATCTCAATGAGTCTCAGCTTTTCTCTTCTACCTAGCACCCTCTTGACCTATCTGGCCCTCAATTTTTCTTTTATTCCGGAAACCTTCATTATAATAAGAGAAACGCTATTGAATTCATCAAGCTAAAAAAAAAAAAAGATGTGCGTACTCTTTGCTCAGTCACAACTTGATTTATTGCTCACTCTCCCATGAATGTCTCATACTCTAAATTGTCGAGCGTGGTTATTATTGGGCATTTACTCTCTGCCTCGGGCACAGTTAGAAGCAAGGGCACAAATAGCACCAGGACCCCTTGATGACTTTCATCTCCCCCTTTCAGTGGATAGTTGATTTCATTCTCAGACTGGGTCTCTCCATATTACCAGGAATGTGACCACTGGGGAGGGGCTGCCTTTTTTCCTTTAGGTTCATTTGAAAAACTTGACATAACTTTTAGTTGGGCCTGCGTCTGGATCTATCAACACTTGGTCTAGATAGCAATTCTCATCAGGACCACATGGAGTATTGGGAAAGAACTATTTCTTAAGTGAAGGAGGGGGCTAGGCAGATGAATAATAGATCTTCAATCCGGTCTCATCAGGAAGTATGCTTAGATGACAAAAATTTGTAGATACTTCTGATGAAGGGAAAAGGAAAGGTATAAGGAAATTTCATTCTAAGGTCAGTTAGAAAGAAACAGTTTATGTTGTTGTCTACTGCAGTCCCTCCATTTAGGGGAAAAATAGGTACCTGGTGATAAACTTGCTAGGAACAAAGGAGTCTTATAATATTCCTGTAACTCTCATATCAGACTATATGCATTCAGCCCTTAATACATAGAAAGGAAAGAAAAAGAAAAAGAAAAGAAAAAGGAGGAGAGGAAAGGAATAGAAGAGAGGGAGATAAAGGAAGAAAATAGAAAAAAATAACAAAAGAGGGTTAGAAAGAAAGTCCTGTTGTCATTATAAATCCACTGAAATTTGTCAGAAAGTAAAAAACAAAAACAAGTAAGGTGGAGATGTATACATATGGGGAATTTTAATCTACACCTGCCCTTGTAGATTAGATATTATATAATTATAGGTTTTTTTTGTTTTTTGAGATTAAGCTTCATGTCATTTGATAGTGTTTTGGGCTCTTCAAGGGAGTCAATAATAAGTGTTAAATTGGATTACCTACATCCTTTGCATTCTCTCTTTGTTCTAGCTCATCAGCTGGCAAGCAATTGCAAAAGCCCAGCCAGGAACCCACATTCTGAACAGAAGTTGTCTGTATATTCTATATTTACTCTGCTTATTCTTAAGCGTACAAAGTAAGAAATGTCACTTTGAGAAAATGATGTTTTCCAAAGTCCAGAGTTATTTGAACCTATACGAACCTAAAAAAAGTCTTGGGTTGGGCCTATGGTTTGAGGTTTGAATGAAAGCTTGGGTTATTCTTATTTTATCTGCACTAGTTTTCCATCAGTAATTATACTGTTTCTATATCTCTGTCTTTCAAAGCAGGACATTATCATGGGTTTGGATACAGTAAGAACAAACTAACCAAGTTTCCTGTCCATATGTCAAAATGAACCTGGGCTAAACATGTCTACAGGTTCACAACCCTTTAACTACATGTATATTTGGTTCACTTTGGTTGGTTTACATTTCTTAGTTTTAGCAGACCATATTTATATATCATAACAATACCAGTGAGATACCAGGGTCTTTCAAACCCCAATATTATACCAATAGTTAATCACAGGATAAGATCACCAGTGCATTTACTTCAAAATAGAGTATCTTCTGGTTTTTTTCTTGGTGAATGAACTCAACATGTTAATTAAAATCTGTTATACTCGCAGATCTTTCTGAGACAGCCCTGTCTGAGGTGACTACTAAAGTGGGAAATTTATGACACTACATATTGCATTTGCACCTCTGCCTCCCTCCCACAGCCATTAGGACAAGACTGCATAACTGGCTGAAGACAGCCAATCTCTAGGTTAGCCATATAACTATAAACTGTCCTGCTATGGAAGATAGATTTGTTATTAGGTCAATAGATCACTTTCTTGGAAACTTAAATTGGGTAATATGGAGGTAACAATTGTGCTAGCATGGGAGCCAAAGCTTCCAAATAATGCTGTGAGTAAAGTCAGGACCACGATAGTCCTTAGGCATAGTCGGTCAGCAGTACTAACCATTTCCAATGGAGCAGCTATTTTACTCATAGTATCTCATTTCGTTAAATTTAAATTAGTTACTACTTTAATTTTATCTTATAGTTCATATAACTGACATGTAATGAGATGAGGTATGTCCAAACAGTTAACCATTTGCAAAGCTTACATTCAAATTCAGATTTATATCACTTTGTAATCCACAATCCTTATTATTATGTTGTATTATAAGATGGGATTTTAGGAAGCCAAAACAATGAAGAAGCATACGTTGAGAAAAGACACAAAGCAAGGGAGAAAAAACATGCCAGTTGGTAAGGAGAGGAAGTGAAGGTATAGGGTAGAAAGCTTTATTAATTTAATAGTGGGTCACTGTCTTAAGACTTTGGGTTTTACTGCTCCTGTGGTTCCTAAAACTAAAATCTGTATTCTATACTTGTGAGGAAGGATCCTTCTATGGCTTCCGGACAGGGTTGATGGTAAGATTCTGTCCTTTAAATGTCCCTTCAAAGTATTTCTAAGGAATGCAGCCTCCACCCCCGCCATCTTGACCCACCTTCAATGAGGGTGTCCAGCTCTCCTAAGTGAGAAAAGCCCATTTAAACAGAGGACTACCCCCTTAGCAAGGTATACTTATCCACTTATTCTTGTATAAGTTCACTTCTTCATGAGCAAATTAATCACTATGTACAGCACTATGTAATTATAATAATTTCTCTTGTGAAGAAATAGAAGAGAAATATCCCTCTTTTCTGTAGAGAGGATTTGGAGATACTCCACTGTATTTGTGCAGTTTATTCATTCAATTGAAACTGCTTCTCTATTTATACATACACTGGAGTGTAAGAGACTGATGTTGCCGAAAGGAATGTCCTTAAACACACAGGAACATTTCGAATATATTGCAAAGTAAGTTAAATACAAAACAGCATGAATGGTATTAACAAAGTAATATTATTTTGTGATCATATGCTAGAAAAGAGAGATTCTGATGGATCAGTACATGTGTTTGTACTGATCTCTGAAAGAATGACAGAATGTGAAAAGTAAGGATGATGTAGCAAGCTTTTCACACAAATAATATTTATTTATTTTTGGCGTAAAAGTGTCTTTTGTTCTATGAGAAAATGATGACAATTGTTATAATGATTTTTGTCATATGTGAATTTGGAAAAAAGATTGCCAATCTTATTGTTGGTCTCCAGTTTTTATTTATTTAAAAAGTATTTATGTAAAATCCCAAAATTCAGGAGTCACTGGTATAGAAGATGATCATTATTACAAAGTTGGGAAATTTTGGAGATTAAGAAAGAAATGTGTGAGTGAAGAGGGGAAAATAGCTTCCATTAGATTTAGTCTCTGGGAATAATTTTTAAAAATAGAAAATTTGGAGGCTAAGAACTTTTACATTTAAAAGCTTTTTGTTTTGGGGTGCCTGGGTGGCTCAGTTGGTCAGGCGACTGACTTCAGCTCAGGTCATGATCTCATCATTCATGGGTCCAGGCCTTGCGTGGGGCTCTGTGCTGACAGCTCAGAGCCTGGAGCGTGTTTCAGATTCTGTGTCTCCCTCTCTCTCTGTCCCTCCCCTACTAGCTTGCGCGCGTGCTCTCTCTCTCTTTCTCAAAAATAAATAAACATTAAAAAATAAAAAAAAAATGAAAGCTTTTTGTTCTAACACGCCCAAACTTTGGGCTCTGTATCTATAATGAACTATGATTGTTTTTGAGGTTTTCTCATTGTTAATGGTATTTGTATTTATCTATATTCCATGCGAATGAATACGATAAGACAGCACCCATAAAGTAAACTTCTAGAATCATTTTCATTAAAAACACAGAGCTAATCTTACCACAGAATCTCATTGGCAGAATAGGGATATATTGCAACTCACCACAATAAAGTAAATATTTCAACAGGATTAATACCTATTTAAAAATGGAAACTGCTGAACCATGGCAAATAGAAGCCACCAAACATTTGATACATGTTTCAGCCAGGTTCTAGCCAAACCACCAAATTGTACTGTCAAGTTATGCATCAAATAGTTCTTCTCACAGAAGAAGAACTAATCCCAGAATCCAGGAGAGGAGAGGAGAGGAACAGGTTTAGATTTCAAAAGTAGCCCAGTAAGCTTTGTGGTTCTTCTCTGATTAGAAGGGCACTTTCTCCCAGGGTAAAAAGACACTTTTCTACCTGTTTTAAGAGCAGTTGGGTTGGGGCGCCTGGGTGGCGCAGTCGGTTAAGCGTCCGACTTCAGCCAGGTCACGATCTCCCGGTCTGAGAGTTTGAGCCCCGCGTCAGGCTCTGGGCTGATGGCTCGGAGCCTAGAGCCTGTTTCTGATTCTGTGTCTCCCTCTCTCTCTGCCCCTCCCCCGTTCATGCTCTGTCTCTTTCTGTCCCAAAAATAAATAACGTGGAAAAAAAAAAAAAGAGCAGTTGGGTTTCTTTTCTCTTCCGATAGCGGACTCTTGCTCTGCTAATTGCCCATTCTTGTTTATTTGCAATTTTGAGTAGCATCCCTTGTCACCTCTCCTTTTCCTTTTCTCTCTGTTATCTTTCCTCTGAAGTTTCCTTCTACCCTTCCTGTAACAAAGGGAATGTTGGAAATGTCTGATCTTGCTACAAGGACTCTCGCCACACTATCTTTACTGAGGAACAAGGAGCCATCTCAAATGATTCAAAATTCCGTTGGAAAGGCTAACACTTACAGTCTTAGAACTAGATGCTTAACAAATAAAATTCAAGTTCGGCTTTATTCTCAAGGCAGCTTAGTAATTCAGTAGGACTAAATCTGAAATTGAGATAATTCTGTCAGGGTTGACCTAAAATTTATCTCCCACATCCTTAAAGCAGGAGAATTCTATACGAATGACAGTAAATCTGGGTAAGGGGAAGAGAATCATAGAGATAATATTTAATCTTCAGAGAGAACAAATGTCAAGGATCAAAATTTTTTGTATACTGGTCAGTGCCAAACCTGATTACCTCTTCCTTCGAGCAAATGGGAAAGGCATCTTGTTTCTTCTTTAGTTATGATGATTTGGCCATAAGAAAACTGGATTTTCTTTAAATATTCTCTAGTTTGGGTGTACCTGAATCAGGTTAACATTTGCTTTTGTAGATCCAAAGCAAGTTTCACTAAACAAAAGCATTTAATTATTTAATAATTGATTGAGAAATCAATATCTTAAAGAGCTGTCTTGCACTCCTCTGTTCATTGCAGCATTATTCAGAGTAACTAAGATACAGAAACAACCTAAGTGTCCATCGGTGAATGAATGGATAAAAAAAGGGTGGTGTATATATGCAGTGGAACAGTATTCATCCATTAAAAAGAAGGAAACCTTGCCACTTGCAGCAAGACGGATGAAACTGAAGGGCATTATGCTAAGTGAAATAAGCCAGAGAAACAGACAGAGAAGACAGATACTGTATAGTATCACTTACACGTGAAATTTAAAAGAAGAAAAAGAAAAAAACCTGAACTCATAGAAAACAGAGGAGAGTGGCAGTTGTCAGGGGCTAGGAGGCTGGAGGAAATGTGGACAGGTTGGTGAAAGGGTTCACTTTCAGTTAGAAGATGAATAAGTTCTAAGGACCTAACGCACAGGGTGGTGACTATGGTTGCTAATAGTGTAGTTAATAATACTTAAAATTTGTTAAGAGAGTAGATCTTAAGTGTTCTCACCAAAAAAATAATAAAAATAAAATAAAATAAAATAAAATAAAATAAAATAAAATAAAATAAAATAAAAAGGTAACTGTGAGGTGATGGATGTGTTCACTTGATTGTGGTAATCATTTCACAATTTATATGTATATCAAATCATCATAATTTACATATATACAATTTTATTTGTCAGTTATACTTCAGTTAACTAATACATAAATACATAAATAAAAGCTTGAAATAGGTTTTTAAAACATCTGTATATGTCTCAAAAAACACATTTTGATGAACTTTGCAATATACGTGATCTTAGTGAGATTGGAGTATTAAATATAGACAAAATAGTCTTTTCTTCTTCCAAAAGTTTACATATAAGAACTCCTCCTGTCTTTATCCTGAGCATCAGTTCCATCACAAATTTGGGGGACCAGGACTATTTGATCTATTTAAAAAAATTAAAATTAGAAGAGTTGATGAAGTCAGCTTATGTCCTATAGGAAAACTAAGAGAGGAGATGGGCCAATCCACTGTCCTGCTAATTATCCTAATAAAGGAATGGGGGAAACCTGGTCTTTAATGTCTCTCCTAAGAGGCATACAGAATGTTTATTAAAATTCCTCAAAATGTTTCTGTGAGATAACTTCTAGCACAGACCCTCTAAGGTAAAAGAATATTTTATGAACCTGGAAATGTTTGGCTTTGGGGAAGACACTGAAAATCAGGTCTGGTTCTTCAGGCAAATTGGTTTCCTCTGACTTTGGAGTGGAGGGTCAGTTGAATAGAGAAGGCATGTTAAGAAACTAGATGTTTTCTTTGTGGTTATAGTGTTTGGAAAAACCTTGTTCGTACATCATGGACAATGAGGGTCATAAAATAAAGATCGTCATATTGGTCACAAAGGCATTTTTTGAGCCCTGTCATTGTCTTCTGTCCTGTCTGAAAGTAAAGTCTTAACTCTGGTCCGCCTTCTGATGGGATAGAAGCAGCATTGCAACAGGAACCAGACAGCCAATATAAGCAAGGATAGCATTTGACCCTGCACTCTAACTTCCTTTAGGAAACGATTTCTCTGGTCAGTTTAACACTACACGTGACTATTAAAGGGAAGAGTTACATGCTACAGAGGCATGTCCCTATCTTTTAAAAATAAGAGCTAGCAAGTGAATACTAAAAACGAAGTCTTCTTTTCAGGGATCTAGAAAAGATAAATTCTTACTAGGAAAACTTAAAGGTAAGTTTACCTTACTATCAAATTGAAAAAGGAGAATTGAGGTAATACCAAAGAGATAGAAAAATCTTATGTGTCTGAATTAGCTATATTATTTATATATAGTAAAATTTTTGAATGTCTCTACATTTACTTATGGATCACCAATTGATCTCATAGATCTCATGTAAATTTTGGTTTTGATAAACCTTTACTAAGCTTGGGAAATTAATAGAGATGTCGCTATTAATAGAGAGTCGTTCTGGGAAGAAAAGGAACGGTGAGTGAGATGATGGGGGAAACCAGGGGGAAATACCAACAACTTTATTCACCAAATTGTGTGCCACTTCTGCACCATCCGGAATTGGTGAGCAGAATTTACATTCCCGAGCTCCACTGGCAGGGCCATTTGCATGAGAGTAGAGAAAGTTGCTGATGTGTCACTTTCGGTAGGGGAGCCTTCCCTGCCCTCTCACTTCTGCCTCTGGCCTAATACAGATGATCATGATACCTTGGTCCTGCAGAAGATGGTGGAACCAAAAGCAGGAAATGGCTGGTAGGAGAGCCACTTGCTTATCGGGAGCAGGCATTTGGGCTTTACATAAGCAATAAATGAACTTTATTACTATTGGTTACTTTTGAAGAGTACCTAGTTCTTCCCTAATCAATATCTGAAACATCTTTAACTTGAAATGAGAGTTGGCTTGACTCAGGATTGAAAGAGGACATCCAAAATTATTGCCCCTAAAATCAGAGAACATTCTGCCACCAGAATCCATCCCTGCAATAGTGACATTTCTTGCCATCTGTGATTCCCATTCTTATTTCTCTGAAGTTAGTACCACCCAACACTATACTGTGTGTTGTATACAACAAGACAGATAGTTTTGTGCTCTTGAAATATCTAAAGTTTGTTTATATTTTGTATTTTTACAAATAGCAGCATGTAATGTGTTGAAAAATATGATATTCATGGAGCCTTGTCAACACCTTTTATTTTTAATTCCTTAAATTTTTTGTTTTCTATAACTTTACTATATCCTTTGATTCTCCTACTCTGGTAAACTTATAATGAAATTGTGAAAATGAAAAATGGGTTTACTGTTGTCTACTTATAACACATGGCATCAGCTAGGTCAAACTATCAGGCCATTAATGATACAAAAGTCTATAGTTAGGAAGATAGTTATCTAAATTGTGTTTTCTATCAGTGTGTTGTTCTATTTCCACAAAGACTAATCAGAATAATCTGATTCTTAACTAGAGAAGCACTACACATCCTGTAGTACTGAGAAATGATTATACCCTCATAGTCTACTATGGGAATAGAAATGTCTGGATTAGATGATGGATATTGGAAATATCATGCATTTGTAAGTCAAACCAATAGGTCTAACTCTTGAATGTGTTGTCTGAATAGATGGAATCAGTTTGACTTGACAGTAGCCTATTCCCTAATCTTCCCTTCCTTTCTGGAAACATGTGTTCTTTATTTTTCATGCGATCACTTCCCTTGACTGCTTACTTCTAATGAACCACGGCCCTAGGACAGCAATTGCCCAAGGCTTCTGTCCTTTGGCCCATGATTAAAATCACCTCACTTCCTTTTTCCCTCTTCCCAAATGGTCCTCCCCATAAATACTTGTATTATCTCAGAGCCAAATGTTAGGGGGCAAAGTGTTTGATATGGGAGGGGGTTAGGGTGGTACCATGGTTCAGAATCTGCAGTTAGACCCCAGATTTCTTCTTATTAGCTGGATGACATTTGGGTCAGTCTTGAGCCTCAATTTATTCATCCAGAAAATGGGGGATAATAATTCCTAAATTACAGGGAAAGCACTTACCACAGTGATTAAACATAGTAATTCTCGATAAATAGTAGCTATTTTATTATCGTTTTCAGAAGGCTTTGTCTTATAGAAGACCCTTTTCAGAGCCCAAATTAAACTCTTCTTGGTTAATTTTATTAACCATTGTGCTTCTAGCACAATGATAAAGTGAAGTAAAGAATCTTAATTACAATTGGAGAAATTTTATAAGGCAAGAGGATGGGAAAAGGAATAGGTCACATTCTGCTATAATAACTGAATAAAATAATAACTGAAATCACATCTCTAAAACCTGCTCTTTTGTTTCTGGAAGAGAAACTCCTTGGAGCTCAGGTAAGTGCTTCTCAATATCATCATCACTCTGTGATTGGGAAAACTGGTCAGTCTGCCTAGGATACTCCTTGATCCTTCCTGAGCAGGTTAATAGCTACTCACACCTCAACATTTAGCTTAAAGTCATTTCATTCAGCAGGCCTCCAGTGACCTCTTAAAAGCAGGTCAGCTACCCCTCCTGCTGTGGATCCTTCCTTGATGTGGTTCTAAAGCAAATCACACTTTACTGTAATTGTTCTTAGCCTCACACCCCTGACTGTAAGGTCCTCGAGAACAGAGCTTTTGTTTGACATTGTATTCTTCCTGTCTAGTGCAGTTGTTAGCTCAGAGGAGACATTTAAAATATTGGTGAATGACTAAATAAACACATTGAGAGATTGATAAACGCAGGCCGCTGAGGGAGAAATGTATAGGAGAATTGGTTAAAATGAAAAGTAAAAGTAAATTTAAAATATATTGGCATAGTGATGTGAAGACTACAAGGGAACATGTCTGACTCTCTTTCTTTCTTTCTTTCTTTCTTTCTTTCTTTCTTTCTCTCTTTCTTTCTTTCTCTTTCCTTCCTTCTTTCTTTCCTTCCTTCCTTCCTTCCTTCCTTCCTTCCTTCCTTCCTTCCTTCCAGAGTGCAAGGGAACATCATGTTTGACTTTATGTATGTATGTATGTATGTATGATGTATTTACAGAGAGAAAGGGCATGATGGGGGGGAGGGGCAGAGGGAGAGGGAAAGAATATCTTAAGCAGGCTCCAGGCTCAGCACAGAGCCGGATCCCATGCCCCTGGCATCATGACCTGAGCCAAAATCAAGAGCTGTTCACTCAATGGACTGAGCCACTCAGGCACCCTCATCATGTCTGACTTTAAAATATGGAAGGCTATAAATTCATTGTCTTATATTTAGTCAATTATCAAATAGTAGCTGACTGCTTCTGATAGGTTCTGAGTACACAAGGGAGAGAAACGAGCCTCCTGACCTCACAGAGCTCAAAACAAGGTGGAGAAAATACGGATGTCAACAAATGACAATGTGATGTGGTTAGTGCCACAGAGTGGAGAGGGCATTTGGCTAACTCAAGGTTAACAGGTTCCAGAAGGACTTCTCCGACAGCATGACACCTGAGTTAAATCTGAAAGGTGCACACAAAGGGAAGTAAAGAACTAGACAGAGATGACTTCTGCAGACATGTTTCATTTTTATTATGGGTCTCCCAGTCAGCATAAACTGACTGCTTAAGGAAGAGAAATGCATGGCTCACAGAAACGAAGCGTCTGGTGGGTCAAGGGGCTCAAATATTGTCTTCAGACATCTCTGTCTCTGTTTCTGTCTCTGTCTCTATCTTTTCTCCTGGCTCTGCTTTTTGCTTTGTTGACATTTCCTTTCTAGATTTTTACTTAATGAGGCACGGCAGCCATTAGCAGCTACAGATACGTCCTCCAGATAACCGTCTCACAAATCCTAGTAGAATCACATAACTCCACCTTCCTTTTAGCACCAACAAAGCCCTAGAATCTAGTCACATTGGTCTGGCTCATAATATGCCAGTTTCTTAACAAATTAGTGCAGCCAGAGAGACAAACTGCTCTGCCTAGGTGCTTGAATCATCTGTTTACCTCTGGAATCTAGGGTGAGGGCAAGCCCGTCAATCCACATGGCCTGGATGTGGGGAGCTATGTCAATGGAAAAATGTGGGGAGGAGCCAATGCTCCAGGGATGGACATCAGACAGGCAAAAACCAGGTGCTTATTAAACACACACACTCACAGAAAAAAACACATACCGGTGGACCTTAATGACATTTCTTTCATATGTCTGTCTTCCATAACAAACTTATTATTAAATATTTTCATATTCCTGTAAACATATCCTCATATATTATACCACACACTCATAAAAATAAACACAAACATACATGGCAAATCACAAGTTAAAAAAAGTGATAAAAGCTTAACAATAACAATGAAAATTTACCTGTGGAATACCATAAACATCATTATACTTTTGGGGTTTGGTAGAATCTATTCTAGCCAAAGCACTTTATACTTAAAAAATTTTTTTTAATATTTATTTTTGAGAGAGCCCACGCAAGCAGGATAGGGCAAAGAGAGGGAGACAAAGGATCCAAAGTGGGCTGCATGCTGACAGCAGAGAGCCCAACAGGGGCTTGAACCCAAGAACCGTGAGATCACAACCTGAGCAGAAGTTGGACACCCAACTGACTGAGCCACCCAGGTGCCCCGAAGGTGCTTTATGATTACTCACTACCTGCATGACTGCTGGCTCCCTTATGCATGGCCTACAACTGTCATTATCAAGTGTGATAGGCAGGGCTCATCCTCTACATGGCTGTGAGCATTCATTTGTTAGGGATCACTGCATTTTTTGAAAACTGGAAAAGGTCTTAAAGACCATACTGTTTATCCTCATATTCTACAAATAAGAAATGAAGTCCAGAGAGGTTCGATACCATGCAAAATTTACAGACTTAATGATGAGCCAGTTTCCTTAAATAAAACACTAAATTGACACTTCTCCGTAGAAAGGTAATTGCAAACAAGGCCATCTCCCTACTGCTTTCTGCATATGAAAACCAGAAAAAAGTAAAGAACAATGTGCCCCTTTACAGCCAGTATGAAAGCCCTCCAATATAAAACACTTAAAAATATTATAACACACACACGCACACACACACACTTTCCATTATTTGAAAGCAAGAGAAGACTTTATTTTTTATTTTCACCATGATTTAGAAAAAGTTGTGGTCATTTTAAGGATTCTAATTAGTAGCAATTTATGGGTGAGCTTGACCACGTTGGAAAAGAAGAACCAGTCACTTGACTTTTGCCTCTGCAAATTCTTCACAAAATGTGATAAGCTTTTAGTGTGATATATTTCTACTTTAAATACCAGAAGAAAGGGTTGAAAATTAAAATGCATCATCAAGTGTATGTTTCCAATACTAATCAGAATATTCCATGTTACCAACTCAAATAAGGCGTTACATAGAACTATTGTTGTGCATGTGTTCTTAGCCAGTACAGAGAAGATACAGCATGGTAATTTAAATTAATTTCTATTTATTATGACATAAAATGGGAAAATAAAGGGGGAAGAGTGAAAATAATTGCTGTATTGTATAATTGGAAACCAATAACAGAAGGAATATCAGTAAAAATCAAAATAATAAACCATGTATATATTCTCTTGTTTTGTCAACTTATACATATTAAAGTTTTGCTATTTAACAGTGGCTATTACGCTAGCAATAATATTTAACTATTAAAGATATAATAATACATTTTCTTTTTCTTCTGAACATAATTTTGAGCTCAAGAAACTATCAGCAAACACATAAGATAGGCATAGAAAATAATTCTAAAACTGGAATGTAATCTTAGATCTTTTTCTTTTTTCAAAACCCTCTAATTCTTGAATCCCTGGATTATAGTCCATCCTACTAATATTCCTCCCTCTTTCTGGAAGTTGTTTTAATGTTCAGCATTGACTTTAATGGTAGGTGTGACTTGATGTAATAAGTGATCTTATATTTTTATTCTTGGGGCTACCTCACCCTTGCTCAGGAATGAACCATTTTGCTCTGCGATGTGGTTTTAAGAGGTCTTATTCTTCAGTCACTTTTCTTTGACTTGACTTTGCCATGATATCAAAAGAGAAAAAAATCCCCGTAGGCATTCACTGTTATATTTCACTCTAATTACAGAATTCTTCAGCAATATACTCTGAAACTTTAACTTTCTGAAATGGATGTTTTTGGGGTAGATTAAGGTGACAGCTATAACGCTGGGTAGGGCTTTGAAGTGTTTAAAAATTCCTCCCCACAAGATAAGCCTGAAGCTGAATTTCAGCCAAGAGTCTGTAATTGCCTGAAAGTGTGATGTTTTCCATTTGTTTCTTCAGAGTTTTTTCCACTTTATCCACAGAGGCAATGTTTTCCTATTCCAAGCCTCATCTTTTCCACAAAGTTTTCCTACCATAAAGAGAATTTAGTGGATCTATCTCAGAGAAGGCAAATATGTTATGACGGGATCAGCCAACCAATCAGTATCTAATCACCTATTAGATGATTAGATTTATAGTGCTTTTAGAGAAATATGATTGCTACAAGTTAGCCATCACTAGATGAAATGAACCCCCATGAAACTATTAGGAAACAATACTAGCTTAACGTGTTCTTTAAAGCCAAATTGGAAGAAAAGAAACAAAGGATAATTGCATTTGTGTTTTTTAAAAAAAAGTCAACTGAAAGTCAGCTAGAGTTTACAATAATCATTCTTAAAACAACTTTATTAAGATATATTTTTCATATTATACAAACCACCTATTTCAAATGTATAATTTTTAGTCAGTTTACTGAATGGTACAACCATCACCATAAATCAGTTTTAGAACATTTTCATCCCCTCAAGATTCCTCATGATCATTTATGGTTAATCCCTATTCCCACCCCCAGGCAGCCACTAATCTACTTTCTGTTTCCAGAAACTTGCTTTTTCTAGACATGTCATATAAATGGACTCATAAACTATGCAATCTCTTCTGTCCAGCTTCTTTCATCTACTAATGTTTTTGAGATTCATCCATGATGCAGCATCTGTCATTATTTGTTTCTTTTTATTGATGAATAGCACTCCATTGTGTGGAATGATTTTTAATGGCAGTGGTTATAAAACTATGTTTTTTTGCAGTGCCTTAAAAACTATGAAGGTTGATGGATGAATTAAGCCTTGTTTTCCCAAACATCAGTTAACACAAGAGATCCTATGACTAAAAGGGGCTTGAAAATCATTCACCTGGAGGATGCTACATAGTTCATTCATGCAATAATTTACCAAATACTTATTGAGGTCCTATACTCAATAGGACCTGTGCTGCCCACTGAGAAGAGAGTAGGGAATATGGGAGGTCCTTTAGGGGAGATGAACTTTAAACAAATCATTAAACAAATATGCTTTGGTTAAACTTGAGATAAATGCTACTACAAAAAAGTACAGGGTGTTGTAAGAATGAGTAATGGAGGCATCCAGCTTAGTCTGAGACTCAGGAAAGATTTCCCTGTAGGAGTTGTATTTAAGCTGAGATTTGAAGGACAAAATATTTGGACAGGTTTACTAAAAATGAGGAGGAGAGATTTCTGCTCAAAGAACAGACTTGGGAAGGATTAATGTATTTCAGGAACTGAAGGGATGCCAGTGTGGCAGAACTGTGGCGCTGACATAAAGGGGGATGGTATTATGCAAGAGAGGGCTGGGGAAGTAGCAGAGGCCAGGCTGTAGGACTTCATGGTCACTGTAAAGTTTTGGAATTTTATCTTGAGGGCAAAGGATTCCATTGAAGTTTTGGAAGCAAGAGACTGATTAGATTAAATTTGTGTTAAAAAAAAAAAAAAAACTCTGTCGTATGAAGAACACATATTTGAACAGCCATGATATTGTAACAAATTTAGGATAATGACCTCACTATTAAGTTTCACATGTTATTTGTTCCCTGATAACTAAGCGTTCCCATTTCCTAGAATGGTGCCTGCTACATAATAGGGGCTCTTGTGGATATTTATCCAAAAGAATTTAAATCAGGATCTTGAAAAGATATCTGTATTCCAATATTCATTTCCGTATTATTTACAGTAGTGAAAATTTGGAAATAATCTATGCCTATCAGTGAATCAATGCATAAGGAAAATGTGGCATATACATGCACTGGAATATTATTCAGCCTTAAAAAAAAGGAAATCTGGCCATGTGTAACAACATGGATGAATCTGGAGGATATTATTCTAAGTGAAATAAACTAATCACAGAAGGACAAACACTGCACAATTCTTCATATATGAAATAGAGATAGAGATATAGATAGAAACAGAGGTAGATATGTAGATGGATATAGAAAAAGATAGATAGATAGATGGATAGATAGATAGATGGATAGATGGATAGATAGAGATAGAAATAGATGAAAGTAGAGTGGTGGTTGCCAAGGACTGGAAGAGGGGAAATAGGGAATTGCTATTCAGTGGGTACAAAGGTTGAGTTATGCTAACGATCTATTGTTGTACAACGTGTGCCTATAGCTAATGATACTGTATTGTGCACTTAAAATTTGTTAAGAGGGTAGATCTCATGTTAAATGTTCTTCCACAATAAAAAATAATTGTTGAACAAATGAATAAATGATAATAAGCAACATCCCCAAATTTAGAAATAACTTACTTTTCTTATAAATTAGAAGGGATTCTTGATTACTTCAATAATGAACTTGTTTTCATCATTTGCCCACTAATATGTTTTATTGAGTAGGAGAGAAATGAGTGAAGTGGGAGCTAGCATGCCAGAAATAATGAGTAACCTTGAGTTTGGTCAGGGAATGCATACTTCTTCCATCACATGTCATGGCAAGAGAAATGGTGAGGATTTCTGAGTTAACTCATGGTAGATCGACATCACATAGGATAATGCTAACTTCTGTTCAATTAGAAGGGCAAATCTATTCTAACAAAAATCAAACAAAACAAACCAACAAATAGACCACTGATTATTAAAAGATTACAGAGAGTTAAATAGATTTTTCCAGGTGTCAAAGGGATTCTGGTTTCTGAATTTTGTTACTAGTAAAACTGTATGGAGCCATTACATCATGGCTGCTTGACACCTGCTGAGCAACGTCTTCCTTCATCAACCTTGAAATTGGCTCTTTCATCTCCAAACTCTGCAAAATGTAAGAACATTTCCCTCTGCTTTGGACTCTGGTTGCTAAAAACAGATTCAGAAACCCGTTGCTGACATTTTTTTTTTTACCAGGAATGCTAGTTACACTGTCTTCTCAAAGCAGAGAACTAACATCCTGGGATGGTGAACTTATGACAACCTTTATTATTAGTGCCAGTTTTAGAATACCTTAGAAGTCCCTACTTTGAAACATCCGTGAACTGTTTTAGAATTTATTGTGTGAAAAATCTTGGCTACCTACTTGCCTTCATTCATCAAAAACTTAGAATGGATTTATACCAGCCATGAAATGTCTCTTTGGATTTTTACTAATGGATTAATGATGCTAATAAACATTTAGGCAAACAAAGAAAAAATGGTGGGACATTTATTAGACTCACTTCTAAGAACCTGTTAAAAATAAATGGAATCGTTTAATGATTGAATGTACTTGTTTACATTTCAAAGCTGATTAACCTAAATTTAATCTTTGTTTTCTTTCATTAGATGCTGTGGAAGTTGTCTGTCATTACTTTAATTAGATGCATTAATAAGGTTTTAAGACACCTCTGCACAGAACTATATGCAAATTCAGGAGGATGAACCTGAATCTGGTAAGGTAAAAGTCCTATTTCTAATGTGTCAATTGAAGGACGGTTACATTTTTTTTTTAGTCTTTTTTTTATATTCTTTTTAATGTATGTATGTGAGTGTTTACTATAATCAATAAGAAATCTTAATCCATTTTGGTTCTCATTTGGATCTCTATAATGTACTGAAGCTCCCAGGAGAAACTCAAGATCTGTATCTGCATTTCATATAATGAACCTAAACACTGTGGTGCTAAGAATAAAGACAAAAAATTAAGCAAGCATGGATTTGCTCCTACAGGAAAGAAAGAAGACTGCATACATACCCATAACATAAATTCCTTTTTAAGTAGATATTCATGTCTTATTTATCTCAAAGGAACATAAAAGAGAACCTGAAGTTCATTTTAAAATCAGCTGTCTCTTTAGAACTAGATGAGTACTTAGAAGCTCTTGAACTGTAAGCAGTGGTTAGCCCATCTGAGATTTGGAGGGGTGGTGGATTCTTTGGCTTAAAATTTAAGATCGGTGTGAAAACTTTGCACAGCTAGGTTTGCTGTCTGAATGACGTATTTGACCAATCGCTAACTCAAGAATTCATGTATTTACACATAGAAATAACAGAGATCTGTGAAAAGCATTTCAGTATTTAGTGTTTTGAAGCTTGTCTTGAGCCTTGAAGGAGTTCTGACTTTGATTTTATTAGTGATAATTTTAAATGAATTCATGTTGTTTTCTTTCATTTGGGAATCACCTTTTCCTTACACACCTGCCTAACAGAACTTGAACATGAAACTAGGATTTATAAATATGTAGTTGGTAGCATATATCAGCATGAACTATAAGGCTCTTTCTTAAGAAGCATTATATAATAAATGATTACTATTAAAATGGTCTAATTAGTTTTAAGTATTTAACTAGCATTAACAGAGAGATTCAAAACCCAGCCTACCTAGACTGCATATTAACTTATAATGACTTAGGAGTAATCAGCTTTCCCTGATGGCTTCACAAGGAAAAGAGGAAATAAAAATAAAACAGTTTTAGAACCAGGTAACTAATTATACACAGATTATTTGTAAACAGCTTTTCTCCTTTGAACAAAAGAAATAAGCTTAGTTGAACCGAACTGGAGCTCTCACTGCCAAACCCACAACAGAACCATTTTCTTAGAAGAATAGTCCTATATTATGGATGTAGTGATGAGTAAGACACCAAGCTGGGCAGTGATCAAAAAACAAACTGATATTTGCTCTCTAGCTAATTTGAATGGCTGGGCTTTGGGGCAGCTGGGATGGAGTTTGTATCTTTTTTTTTTTTTTTTTTTTTTTGAAAAACAGAGGCCTTTGTCTAAATTCGCAGTGAGATGCTGGATTACAAACAAATGCATTCTTCCCCACCTCCTTTCTAGTAGCTACAGCTTTTCAAGGAAGTCTTTGCTTCTGTCATTCTTTCCTGATTTGAAGGGTTCTTGGAATCCATAATAAATGCAATTGGAGAAATTGTCTGAAAATCTCCGGCTATGTTTCATGTCTTCATTGACAACGGTCTTCATTTCAGAGTTATTTTTGAAGTAAAATCAGACCCGTGTTTTCTTTTGAAACTAATTGCGTATCTTGTGTGTCCATTTTGCTTCTCATTATAATTATATTGAAGTTCTGTAGTAGTCACTAGTGGCTATTGTGTGTCAGGTATTGAGTTAGTACTCGACTCTGACTCTCACTTATTCATCAAAATACCCCTCTAAAGTACATATAATTATCCATATTTTAGAGATAAGAAGACTGACTTGTTGAGGTTAAGAACTTATCCAAGTTAAACAGCAAGGAAGTGGGAAGGCAGAAATGGATCCGTGTCTGCCTCACTCGTGTGCAACATGCTCTTAATCACTGTGCTACAGAAGAGAAAACATTTTCACAATCTTTGCTTCTGAAATAAATAAACAATTGGTTGCTCTAGATGAGAAGGATTCTGAACACAGTGAGGGTTAGTTATATGAAGGCCAAAATGCAGAAGACTGTACCAAGGGGTTAAGTTTGTTCTCCTTGCGTTTTGCCCAGAATCTGCACTGTAATCAACAATCATGTCTACCTTCCTCAAAAATTCGGTTCATGGAGGGGTGTCTGGGTGCTCAATCAGTTGAGCATCTGACTTTGGCTTAGGTCACGATCTCACAGTTTGTGAGTTCGAACCCTGTGTCGGGCTCTGTGCTGACAGCACAGAGCCTGGATCCTGCTTTAGATTCTGTGTTTCCCTCTCTCTCCGCCCCTCCCTCACTCACCCTCTGTCTCTGTCTCTGTCTGCGTGTCTCTGTCTCTCAAAAATAAACATTAGTTTTTTTTATATTAAAAAAATTTGGTTCATGGAGTTCCTTTGCAATGATTATGGATTTATTTATCCATATCCTGGTTCATAAGTGATGTCTTATTCACTCAAAATTCTTCAGTAGAAAAGCTTTTAAAATGAAGCCTTGCCAGAGGTCATCTTTCACATACAGTTGAGTCCACTGGGCACTGAGAGGAGCAAAGTGCACTATGTTGGTCTAGAACAATAGAAGTCTTGTGGGCATATATGCCCGGCTTTGAATTCTGGTTCCTCTGTACTGAACAATGTGCTTAACTCAGATTCAGATTGGTCAGTCTGGAAAATTTTGGGTGAAAATTAAATTCGAGAGAGTGTGTGTATATAATCACCATGGGGTATTTAGTTTCTTCCATCAATCCTATTTCTCTCCTTTTTTCTTCCTCCATATCAATCTTTCCTCTTTATTTTCTCTTTCTGTCTTACTTCCTCCATTCTCATTCTCATTGTGTTTTTCCTTCTTATCATTGATTTGATATGGGGAAAACAGGGAAAATGGTTTCTAAATTCCCTGGAAGTAATTCTATTCTGCTACTTACGATGATCACATCGCATAGCCTGCCTTCAGATGTCATCTCCAATTTTTAAAAATAATGGACATCTAAAAAATGGCCATTAAGGAGAATCCATTGAAAATGGATTCCACATTTCAGGGTAAATATTCCATTTTGTTGATGTTTGACAAAAAAAAAATTGTCACTTTTGTACCCAACAACATTGCATGAAAGCAACTTTCACTAAATATGTGACTTTTTTAGAATGATCATGAGGATTTATTTTGCTAAAATGTTCTATGGCCTCATTAATTTTTCTAAGACATCCCTTAAGTACTAGAATTTTTTTTTAATTATCTAGCTATGACCATTCTTTTTGGTGTTCTCTCTTTCATTTAAAAACTGGTAGGGATGGGGTGTCTGGGTGGCTCAGTTGGTTAAGCATCCGACTCAGGTCATGATCTTGAGGTCCATGAATTAGAGGCTTATGTCAGGCTCTGTGCTGACAGCCCAGGGCCTAGAGCCTGCCTCAGCTTCTGTGTCTTCCTCTCTCTCTGCCCCTCCTCCTCTCTCTGTCTCAAAAATAAACACTAAAAAAACATTTTTAAAAATACCGGGTAGGGATGAATCCAAGTTTTGGGGGCCTCTAAAAATAAGAATACAACATGATGAAAATAAAACGGTTAAAAAGTGAGTATTCAGTTAGAATGAGCAAAGGACTCACAATAACTTACAAGTGAGAAAAATCTGGCAAATATCCCATACATTATAAAATCCAGAAAAATAACAAAATATTTTTGTTAATTCACTGTTTAATGTACATCTATAATAATTTGTCCTACTTTTCTAGCTACTGCTTTATTTTGATTGCCTCTTTATTTGACAATAATTTTATGTTTTCCACAGTGAATAGAAATATATTTTAGGCTTTCCTCTAACATGACTGACTATTTTCTATTACTGATAGTTTATAAGATTTTGTTTCAGCTCCACTACTTGATATTGGTTAATTCAAATACCTTTTAGGGGATATGTTAAATTTTGGAAAAACCTCTGTCAAGGTTTTTGTTCGTTTGTTTATTTGTTTGTTTGTTTTTCATATATAAGCTGTAAGATTTGGAGTGCTTTTCCATAGACCAGCTCTGGCACCAGCCAATTATTTTCTTTTGGGACAGTTTGCCCTGTGTTATTGAAAATCTTAACATGACCCTGATATGCACATCTTATGTGAAATTTCCTCACTTTTATTTTTTTTTTTAATTTTTTTTTTTCAACGTTTATTTATTTTTGGGACAGAGAGAGACAGAGCATGAACGGGGGAGGGGCAGAGAGAGAGGGAGACACAGAATTGGAAACAGGCTCCAGGCTCTGAGCCATCAGCCCAGAGCCCGACGCGGGGCTCGAACTCCCGGACCGCGAGATCGTGACCTGGCTGAAGTCGGACGCTTAACCAACTGCGCCACCCAGGCGCCCCATTTCCTCACTTTTAAATGTTAACATTGAATTCAGGTTTTTAAGAAATACTATGTGGGTAAACAAAATTTGTTTTTGGTCTACACAAAGGAAAGTGAAGACATTACATTTTTATTTAATTTTTATTTCCTATTTATCATTTATTTTATGTATTTTAATTTTTATTTTATTCTTGGCATTTATAGCTCTGTTCTTTCATATGAAGAATTTTTAAGAAGAAATATTATATCACTTTGTACCAATATATAACTTTATAATGCTCACATTGTCATTTTATGTATTTATAATGCTCATATTTTGTTGCCAAAATGGAAATGTAGAGGGACTATGGAGGGGTGAAATATTATTGTATAAATTGAAATATGGCCAATATATTCATGCATAGGTTAGGACACAGTTGGAGAAGACCAGAGTGAAACCCTGTAAAACACACAGCAAGAGCTGGGGTCCTACCTGCCAGTCTCTAAGAACAGTATGAGATTTTCACACCAATTTATGAAAAAATATTATTAGCAAAAAGGAATGCTTTTAATGTGATAAAGAATACTACTGGGGTGCCTGGCTGGCTCAGTCAGTGGATCATGTGATTCTTGATCTCAGAGTTGTAAGTTCAAGTCCCATGTTGTGTATAGAGATTATTCAAAAATAAAATCTTAAAAAAAAAAAAAAGAGTATCTACCAAAAAGTTAACACCAAATCTCATGCTGAGTGGTAAAATATTGAAAGTTTCTTCCTGATATTAGCAAGAAGGTAACAATATTTTCCATCACCTTCCCTAATAAAAATCATATGATAGACTTTCAGTTGGGAGGCCCATTACATTCCTTTTTCCACAATTTTTTTCCAGTTTCTCTTCTGTTTTTTGTTTTTGTTTTTGTTTTTGTTTTTCCTGAGGCTACTAAAAGGACATATTGACTATGACTTTCTACCTCAGGGTTCCAAAAAGCTTTCATTTGAAAAAAAACTTTCTCAACTACCATTGTTATAATGTATGCCTTTTTGATTGGAACTAAGTTCTCCAGTTGTTTTGTTTTTTGTTTGTTTGTTTTTTTAACCTGAATCCTTTCCTCTTTTCTATACCCTCTTAAATTTTAATAATAAAACGTTCTGTTAAGTCCCATACAATTTCATGGGGACTTATTTTACTTATTATTATTACATGGAGTCCATCCATTGCAAGTTCTGTTTCTCTCTCCCTCTCCCTCCGTCTCTCTCAGCTTTTTTTTTTTTTAAATGTTTATTTATTTTTGAGAGAGAGACAGAGCGTGAGTGGGGAAGGGGCAGAGAGAGAGGGAGACACAGAATCCAAAGCAGGCTCCAGGCTCTGAGCAGTCAGCACAGGGGCTCAAACTCACAAACTGTGAGATCATGACCTGAGCCGAAATCGGACGCTTAACCGGCTGAGCCACCCAGGCACCCCTCTCAGCTTTAATAAAGCATGAAGAATGTATGAATGAGAAATGAAATGACTTCTTTCCCTGCAGTACTAGATATCTGCTGCCATGTAACAAATTATCCAAATATGTAGTGGCTAAAAACAACAAACATTTATTAGCTCATAGTTTCTGTGGATCAGGAATTCAGAAGCAGCTTAGCTGGGTGGTTCTTGGGAGAGCACCAGGCAGGGTGTTGGCCTGGACCGCAGTCATCCAAAGATTTGACGATGGCTAAAGGACCTGATTCCAGGTTCACTTCCAGCCACATGGCTGTCAGCAGGCGGCCTCAGTTCCTTAGCACTGGTGGTTGAAGGTCTCTCTTTAACACTTGGCTGCTGGGGTCTTCCAGAGCCTCTGATATAAGAAAGAGGGCAAAAGAGAAAGCAAGCAGAAAGCCACAGGGCCCTTTATGACCAAGTCTTAGAAGTGACATGCATCATCGCTGCTGTATTCCATGGTCACACAGACCAACCTGGTATGATTTAGAGGGAACTACACAAGAAGATGAATACCAGGCTGGCTACTGCACCTGACAAAGGGAATTCCTTTCATATTTCATCTTAAAGGCTCATTTTATCTTGGAAGCAGTTGGTGAAAACTAAAATAGATGAACCTGAAAAGTCTGTTATAATTTAAATCATAACTAGTTAGCTATTTTCATAAATCTTTAACAGTGATTTTCCAATTGGCAAAATAGTGCAATACTTACATTTAAATATATGTCTAAATGTATGTTGCCAATTAAAAAAAAAGTTTAACATGGAAGGATTTGATATTAGATTCCAAGTAACTTTCTTTTACGTTGACATTAAAAGAAAAATGGATGAAGGATTTATATTCCTTCAGAATAAGTGAAATCTGCAGTAGATGGTGTGCAAAATTTTGTCACTTTGCAATCCAAATGAAACAAACGAAATCCAGACTTATTTTGAATGAGTTAAATCAACCTGAGCCTATAGCCCAGCTACTGACTCCACCATAATTAAGTGCTAATCGTATGGGTGTGCTGTTTTGTGAGGCAGTAAACCAGTTTCCTGAGTGGATAAATAAAGAGGTTGGAAGCTGGGGAGCTTAACCTATCAAAGAACTGCAATTTTCTTGTAGAAAAAGAGCAGGCCTACCTGTTTTTGCTATTAGAATAAGAGTGAGAATTCCTAAAAAGTGAAGGAATGGGTCATTTTTTAAATTGGCTAAGGAGTGGGGGTGTTGGTGAATATAGAAAAGTGTTTCATATGCCCATGGTCTCTATGTTGAATGTCTTCTATAGAATTCAACAATAAATATATTTGTCTACTTGTCAAATACTTTATACCTGTAAAACATCTTTTATGCAAGCACTTGAACTCAAAAGTGTTAGAGCTGAAATGAGCTACAGATTTCATCTGGTCTACCACCAATTCCCCATCCCACTCATACCAAGAAATTTACAGATGAGCTAAACAAGATTCCAAGAGGTTAGGTAACTTGTCCAAAGCCACATATCTAATATAGAAGAGTGATTAAAATTCAGACTCTGTGTTCCAGTTGGCTTGAAATTGAATCCTAGTTATGTGCACACTATTTGACCCTGGGAGGTTTAAACTTTGTGCAGTTCAATTTGTTCATCAGTAAGCCAATATTCTCTACCACACTCATAAATTCCACAAATATGAAGCAGGCAATGGGGATAGACTGCAATCAAAGAGTTTTTGTCTATGAAGGAAGTAAAGGCTAGTGCTGTGGGAACACAGATCCTAAATCCAATTTGTCCTAAGTAGTCACATATGAGCTTTGCATGGCAATGGGGGGGGGGTGGTTGCAGAGGAAGACAGTGGTCTAGATAGACAGCTTAGCATGTGTGAAGGTCTAGAGATTATAGTAAGCAAGGCATGGTAAGGAATGGCAACATGATTGAGGCTGGAATACAGATGATGAGCTGGAGAGTTGTAAGGACTGAGAAAATTAACGTAAAGGTTTAGCATAGTGCCTAGCCTACAATAAACACTTGGTAAATGATAGTTGCTGTCACTAATTTTAATACTGTTATTGTTAAACATTAGCACTAAAATTAGAAATCCAAATCCCTAGTTGAAATTACCTCTGATTTCCAAAGTCCCCCCTTTTTTTCTCTATCAATGTGATTTACTATAGTTGTTTTACCAATGACAAATATCCATTGCTTGCTTGCTCTTTACTGGGACCTGTCCTGCTCTAGGCATGGGGAATTCAGCAAAGAAAAAAGAAGGTCTTAACTTTTCCAGAGCTTACCTTATAATGGAGAAAAATGGATGCAAGAAACAGGGAAATAAATAAATGGAATAATTTATATTAGAAAAGTTCAGTGAAGAGAATAGAACTAGAGTGATAATGAGAATGGGATATGACAGAGTGGAGGCGGGGGGTGGGATTCAAAGTGGCCGTGCTACTTCAGCTAAAGGTAATCAGAAAGAACTGTCCAAGAAGATAGCATTTGAGCTGAGACCTGAAAGATGGGATGGAGCCAGGAGGAGAGCATTTCAGGCAGAGACCCAAGTTGGGTCCAGCTAGACTTGAGGAGAGAAGACCTTGCCTGAAATGAGGGGGAGACTGTAGGGAGTTAGAGGGCACAGAGATAGAGCATTTAGAGGATAAGAAAAGGTCCTTTGTGGTAAGGTTATTGGGTTTCATTTTGTGTATGTTGGAGAGCTTTAACTGGAGGCATGATATGATCTGATTTATACTTTACATTAGAGTTTCTCAATTATGGCACTATTTGCATTTCAGGCTAGATAATTCTTTGTTGTAGGGGGCTAACATATGGACCTGTAGGATCTTTACAGCATCCCTGGCCTCTACCCACTTGATGCTAATAGCAACTCCCATGTTGTGTAAGTCACAATTGTCTCCATATGTTGGTGAATGTCTTAAGGGAGGCAAAATTTCTCCCAGTTGAGAACCACCATCTTAAAATGATATCTTTGGTCACTGTGTGGAAAACTGGCTTGAGAAGTGGGGTGGAGAGGAGGGCAAGGTGTAAACAAAGACTACTATGAGGATATGATAGCAATCCAGGCAAGAAAAAAGTAGCTTGATGGTGGAGTAGTAGAGACTGTGAAGGGAGTGAAATGCAGGATATATTTTGGATAGATAGAAAGTATTTCGAAGGAGGTCAAACTGACACAACTTGGGTGGAGTGATGCATCAACCATACATCTTGATCTGTCTGAGAGAGATCTGGCTTATCCCTACTTCCTGGTATAATTATTAATAGCGTCCATTTCCGGTTTCAGGTTTTGTTCATTTGGACAGTAAATGACATGCTAGCCTAATGACAGTTGAGTAACAGTCCCGAGACATCTACTTGTATTTTTCATATTATCTTGTCCATGTAAGGGTCTTAAATTTTCAGTCTTCTCTCATCTGATGAAATAAAGAGAATATACCTATAAATATTTATATAGACTAAGGAATAGAGTAATTTAGAGGAAGATAGAGGGGAAATATATATTCCATCACTTGTAGTATGTTAACATAGCTTTATAGTTTAAATTACCATTAAGTTCTGGGCTTTTCATAGATAGCATCTGGGGAAAAGAGAATGAGGTACATATAATTGTAATGTATATATTTGTTCATTACAGTTAACATGAGAGGGGTTGTTTGTTTTGGTTCTACAACTTACATATAGTTCGAGATTTTTAACAAAATGTGAACTTGTAAAACATTTTTTAAAATTTACCAATTATGTAGATGTATAATTTTCTTAATTTTTCTGTGTAATGACTAATTGGTTGTTGGAGCTCCATGCTTCTTTAAATAAGGTCAAGGACATGTTAGTACTCATGTGGAATGGGAAGCACATTTTGCCAGTAGTATTTTTAAAATAATGAATTTTAGGGGGCCATGAGACAAAGGGGAAGAGAAAGAAAGGCCAAGAGAAAGAAAATGAACATCTCAGCACAAATCCATTTCCATTAGTAGAAACAAATGAACAAGAAAACATGCACCAGGGACCTTATACAGGAAATACGTCATATGCAAGACAGAATGTTACCACAATGTTCAGAAGCACTTCTGGTTTTTTGTTCTTGTTTTTGTTGTTGTTGTTCCATATTGTGTATTAAAGCACTATATGTAATGAAAGTTTCCTAATTTAGTTAAGCCTTATGGAGTTAATATTATCATCCTCATTGTTCAGATAAAACACCTGAAACTCAGAGACCCGGGTGAAGGGTAACCTCACAAAATTCCCATCCAGGTGCCTCTAGCTCCAAAGCCCTTCTTCCTTTCATTTGACTTCCTCATGTCATGCTATTACTGAGGAAAGCTCTGTTTTGCAGTTGGGAAACTAACATTCAGTGTAAGGAGATGATCTGCTCAGGTCTTAATGGACAATTGGTGAAGCCAGTCTTGAATGGAAGTCACCTAATGTTTAGCCCAGTTTATACTGTAGTATTTGGATGCTAAAAATATTAAAATTCAATGAGTTACTCAAGCACTTTCAACAGCCTAACATGGTTTATCAATGATTCATTTTTCTCAAATAGTCTCAGTAAATTAAGAAAAATGTTTTCATCCAAACCAAAGGAAGAGGAATAATGTTCAACTCCAGAGCAGAAATACTGAGGAAGTGCCTATATGCAAATAGTGTATATTCTATATCTGGAAGCACAAGTTGGAGATTTATAGAAAACCTACCATGTTACCTCTACAACTAGTAATCTGGGGAGAGTGGTTATAATTGCATTTAAACATATGGACTTTGGAGTCTGAACAGCCTGAGGTTAAATCCTGGTTTGCCTCTTTCTAACTCTGTAACTATATTTCAGTTTGCTTATCTAAAAAATGAGTATAAAATTATACTTATGTCAAAGGATTCTATTGAGGACTGAATTAAGATTTTGAACAGTAAAGAGTCACTAACTACTAGCCAATACTATTTACTAAGTGTTTCGACAGAAGTCAACTTGACTACCTGGCTTTTCGGTGCCTTTTGATGTTGAAAGGTCTTTTTTAGTAATAGCTTGACAACTTACTTCTGGGTCTTCCCTTTTATGTGTAAGTGAAACAATTACTGTAGACACTTTTGAAATAATCTATACATAAATCTTCCTTTCTCCCTTTAGATATTTGGGGATCTCAGAGAAACTTTAAAACATCTATTGTTATTTTTTTACTTGAAAGCAAATAGCCTATGAAGTTTAGGAGGTAAGGATTTGCCCAAAGTCACATAGAGCCTGGCAGAGCTGATATAGGAACCTGGTTCTTGGCTCCTTGTTCTCCCTTCTCTTTCAACATTACCACGTTAACCCTGTGTAATGCGTCCAGCTTATTCATTTCTCCAATTTAATTTTTGGTTTTGGCAAAATGAAATAGAGCAAATACAACTCTTTTTATTACTGTGGTGGATGGAGTTAAAAGGTAACTCAAATTTAGAATTATCATGTTTTTAGTTTTGGCTAGCCAGCCTTTCCCAAGTTACCTTTAAATACGTCAGAAGCTAAATATATATCAATAGTAGGCTTGCCTAGGGGAGATTTAGTTCATTCTAATTGGCCAAACACTTTCAATTTATTCCTACTAAACAGGCCTTTGATATGGAGAGATTTATAGCTCCTCTTTCTTCTATCTAGAAGATAAATACAGTCTGAGATCAGAAGGGACTTCTTGTAAACCCAAGAAAGTTTCCAGATTGATGGGTTTTTATTTGTCCTAGCTTGTACTGGGCTTTAGCCCTGACCCATTCAGCGTGTTTCAAATATATTTTATTTTACTTTATTTTTACATCTTTCTTTAGGCGACTGACCTGTGTCTCTGTTTGTTTCTTCACTCGTTTGTGTTAACTGTGTATTGTTTAAACTAAAAGATTAAGTGGGGAGTCTGTATTGCTTAATAAATTTGCCAGAAACTGGGTAGGCCAGCTTGCCTCTGTTCACGGAAAGCATGAGTGTTTTACAATTCATTCTGGGAAAACTTATGAACCCATACAAAAGAACTACTTGCTGTATTGGACTTGGGATACCACAAAGGACTATTCAATTAGAGCTTCCATTCAGTCATAACTTAAAACAGTGTTGGGTGAGAATATGCTCATTTGCAAATGGGTATTTGGGTAATAGTCTCTTGATAATCCCTTCTTGATCAGTTCTGTATGTGCCCTATTTTTTAATTTCTTTCTTTATTATTTTGTTTTATTCATAATGTCTAATTATAATTCAGTCCCACACTAACAGAGATCTTTTGAAGAGTCCCTTTTCTCCCCAGGGGTCTTGACCAACACCCATTTCATGTTCAATGTTGCATCTCCATAACTGTTTCTTCGTGTCTCTCCATCTTCCCTTCAATGGTGTGGCCTGGAAAAGTCTCCAGATAATGAATTATTACCTCTCCCAACCCAGTACTTCAGTTCTAACTAATGTGAACTCAAGAAGAAGACAAGCACAGCCACAAACACTCATCTCTGTCTCTACACCTCCATCCCTACTCAGTATAAATTAGTGTATTCTCTACCTTGGCCCCTGAGAGCCTGACTAAAGATGTTATTCATGCATCCAACAAACCAAGAGTACATTTGCTCTGTATACAGCACCGAAAATTCAGAGATGAACAAAACATGATCCATCTGGCATAGGAGACACGTAGCTAGAGGAATCTGGAAGACCCCAGACATTTGTGACATACATCGTCAATGTAGTTGATTTACATGTATTACCTACTTCTTTGCTAAGTGTCATTTCTAGTCACTTCTCAGTGTCTGCTGGGTGAAATGCAGAGAGTGATTCCTGTTGTGATCTCTGACCAAAATGCTAACACAAACCGGATTGCTAAAGATTTCTACATTTACCCTGGGAAAATCATATCACTAGAAATGTTTGTAAGTTCGCCAGACATTTTGCAAATGATACTTACTAATCTTTGTATGAAGTGAGGTCCAATCAGTATAAATGAGGAGAAATATTTAAAGAACTATTAAAACAACCATGGACACAGAGCCTTCATTTGGTGAGACCTAGAGAAAAATAGTAATGAGAAATGTACTGTCTTATTTTCTCATTTATTTTTTGTTCAGTTTCTTGGCAAATAGGAGTTTGTATGTTCCAGGGAAGATGATCTAAGGTAGGACTTTACAAACTATTCCTGGAGACTGAGTAAGGCTCAAGGATTTACTAAGCAATAAGTAAAACTACCTAAGTTCTAGGTATTTTGTGAAATTGAGAGTTGTTTTTCCATGTTAAGTTTTATATGAAAATTTAAATTATTGTTTCTGATTCTAATTCCTTATTCTCTTTATTTAAAGTATATTACTTCAACCAATAAGAGTATATTTTCCCAAGAGAAATCAACAGCCATCCAAAAAATTTAAGAGTTCAAGTGTTGTAACTATTAGGTATAAATAAATCTATCTTACAATAACTAACTATTTTTAAAGAGAAAACAATGTTTCTAATTCTTCAAACATTAGTAAACATTTGTGGTAAATTTTGTAGGATTTACCTAGTATGAATAGGAATTTGAAAATTAACTTAGGTTCTGCTTATGAAATGACCACAAAAATGCTTTCTGAATGTGCTAGTAATCAGAACATTTATTGATGATTCTTAGTAGCAAATGATGGTAACTTGAGTTGATCCAATTTAGGCATAAGAATTTATTGGTTCATCTGATCAAAATGCAGACAGGGCCTATCTAGGTCTTAGGTACAGTTAGGTCCACAGGCAAAAAATTCCTCCCAATTTCAGATTATTCTTTTTGAAAAGTAGGGCAGGAAATGTTTAACATCATGATTATACTGATGATTTTCCAGGTGAATACATATTTCAAAACAGATCAAAGTAGATACTTGAGCCCCCATTGGGTGGTAGAGGGTCAGGATAGTTCCACAAAGTAAATTCAGCCTTTCAGAGGACTGAGAAATTTAATCTACTTTTCCAACAAATGATCTCATTCAGATACACCAATAAAGAATAATGCAGTTAATTAAAAAAAAGGTAGACACTTGAAATATGTGCAGTTAGTGTAAAGTACTTTGATTATATCTCAATACATTTGTCTAAAAAAAGAAAGGAAAATAGAGAAGTTTCCAAAAGGAAAAAAGAAAAGAAAAACAGAAGTTTCCAAACTTACATTCCTCAAATTTGCCCTCCAAAGGGAGTAAGAAGCCCCGCATCCTTTGGCCAAAATCCCAAGTTCTCTTGCTGGTCCAGTTTTGGTTAAGAGCCATTGCTAGCCCATCACTGTGACTAGGAAGTTGAGGTGAGGTCTTTGAGAAGATGGCCATTCCAATTCCATCCATATGGTAGAAAAACATTTCCCCCGCTTCCCACAAAAAAAAAAAAAAAAAAAAGAAAGAAAAAGAAAAAAAAAAGAAGTGCTGTTATGACCAGGAAACATATATATGTGCCCTATATTTGAATCTATGATTTTCATGGGAATAATCTGCAAGTAAATATCAAATCAGCTAGCATCATTGAAGAGATTTTGCTTCGAGGAAGTTTAGCAAAAGTTGTAACTTCTACCTTTTTTTTAATATTAAAGGATTAAGAAACTGTGGGGAGAAGCTCTAAAATATTAGGAAGGTTTTTCAATGAAAAGCTGCCATCCATTTTCTTAGGGCAAGGCATGTTTTTAGGAGAAAGGTAGTGGGACAGGAGAAACATAACATTAACTATGAAAATATATTCTTCTCAAGATTCAGATTTAAAGAATAGTTAGTTGTCACTTCTTCAAGTTCCCAATACCCTTGAATAAATGTTACTGTTTAAGCAACAGGCAAACTTTGCTGGGAAATTAAGGAATGCCAAGTGGCAGAAAACATGGATACATAGCGTTTCCATCTTTCCTTGACCTGATAAATAGCAATAAAATACAGTGAACACTGTAAGGTATTTTTGGGGGGGTGGGGGGTGGTGAGTAATAATCATTTAATTAGTGCAATACCTTTCACTTTCTTTCCACTGTCTTTTCCTTGGGAGGGCTCTGAGTCATTAGCTGGTAAACACAAAGGGAGAAAGGAAAAAATAAGAGAGGAAAACTAATGTTTGTTGATTATGAGACAGACATTTTAAGAGTTTATGGATTGCCATCTTATTTAATGTTAACTACCCTGAGTCTTAGTATCTCCATTTTACAAACAGAAACTGAGGTGTAAAGAATTAATCCAATTACTCATACTGAATCAACATAGTAAATGCTAAATTTCTCAAACTTCAAAGCCTGTATTCTTTATCTTATACCACACTGCCATTTACAGTAAGGAAACAAAAGAGCAGCATGTAGGAGGTACCTGGGTGGTTCATTTAGTTAAGGGTTCAACTCTCGATTTTGGCTCAGGTCATGGTGAGTTTGAGCCTCATTGGGCTCTACGCTGATGGCTCAGAACCTGCTTGGGATTCTCTCTCTCTCTACTCACCCCACCCTCTCTCTCAAAAATAAACAAACATTACAAAATGTTTTTGAAAGAACATTATTTAGGATCCTTCTTTAATTCTGCAAGTGAGGGTGGGAAGCCAACTAGAGATTTTACTGCCCTTTGCTAATCTGGCCATCTGTCCCTTGCCTCTCCCATTTCCTCCTCTAGATAGCCAGGGCTTCAGTAAGCAATCATCAAAATTATGTGAAGTGGGACTCCTAGATTCTCTTTCTTTCTCATGGAACTCTGAGACCACTGATTGCAAAAGGTTCTTTTTTTTTTTTTTTTTTTTTTGACTAGGATGAAATTGACAACTAATATTCCAATGTTTTAAGGTAAAGAGAAATCATTTTTAGTGGGTTTTTGCTGTCTACATTAGTATCATTGAACGTTTTATCTATATGACCACATTGCTTCTGCACAATCATTGAGATAACTGTTATTATCCCAATTTCATGTAAGAAACACAAGACCTAGAGAATGTATGTACTCCTAAATTAATGGATGCAAATTCTGATCAAACACCAAAATGCAGACTCGTTCCTTTTTATATATCTTTTTAAAGATTTTTTATTGTTTATTTTTGAGAGAGAAAATGCGAGTAGGGGAGGGGCAGAGGCAGAGGGAGACAGAGAATCCAAAGCAGGTTCTGCACTGCCAGGGCAAAGTGTGGGGCTCAAACCCACCAACCTTGAAATCATGACCTGAGCTGAAGTTGGACACTCAACCAACTGAGCCACTCAGGCGCCCCTGGACTTGTTCCTTTTAATAAACAGATTATTATTGTTCCTTTTAATAAACAGAGATTAATTGCATGTATTCCACATATGAAGGATTGTATTATCAGAGTGTTGAACGTATAATCTATTCTAAAAGACTCAATTTAACAAATATAAAGGTCCTGATTTATGTCAGTTACTGGGCTAGGTCTTTGGATAAAAAAAGAACTAAGATATTCCTTACTCTTTGGGAGATCATAATCTTTTGTAGAAGGCAGATTGAGAGTAATTTGAATATATCAGAGGGTAACAAAGTTTTAATATAAGAGAGACAAACAAATTAACACCAAAATGTCAATCATGAGAAGCCCTTTTCTTCTTAAAAAAATACACGTGTATATATCTACTTTCCACTTGTGTTTTGATTTTTAGCCTCCTACTGAATAAAGCTGCTCTCTGAATGAGAACCCAAGTTTAGAAAATATCTTTAAATTAGTCATTTCAAGAGTAAAAAGATTTCCATATAAAGCCCTTATAAAACAATTTTGCAACTTTTCTAGGAGTTAAATCTTTTTCCTAAATGTTTTGTCACTTAGAGGGACCTCTGGTTCCATAACACTAATGTTTTTTCAGTATTATATTAACTTACACAGTTTTCTATAATTTTAAACAAAAGCTAAGTCTTAAATGAAAACAAACAAACAAAATACAATGCATTTCAAACAAACAGCTTAACCAGAAATGTCAGCTCTGTGAGACTTGTGACAAGTCTGGTTAGGGCCTTTTAAGAATTGTATAATTGGTTTCAGAATGGAAAAAAAAAATCTTCATTAATACAAACTAGCAAAACTGTTTTTTATGATCCTTCCCTGTTCCAACATGACAACTATAGGCAAAGCTGAGCAGGCTATAGATGGTCCCCATGTAGATTTCCTGGACACTCAAAATCCCTCCTTGGCAGTTTAATTCCACAATTAGAGATTTACCCCTATGGCTGAGGATTTCTTAACTCTTATTAAAATATTAGTATACCAGAGGAAATAATATCTCGAATTTTTCCCATTCAATATTTACTAAAGCTAAGTATATGCCTACCCTTCGATATTACAATTGCTTTAGTAGATGTACAAGCAGTAGAAATATTTTCATATGCTCGCATAACTAAAAAGTTCTGACAGCACTATTTGTAATAGCACCAAGTGAAAACTACTTAAATGGTTATCAATAGAATAGTTGGATAAATAAGTTGTGGTTTACTCTGCAATAGAAAATACAGTGATGAGACTGATGAGCTGAGAGTATTACAACAATATGGGTGAATCTCACAAATGTAATGTTGAAGAAAGAAGCTAGATATGAAAAGATATGCATATGGTTTCCTATGTCTAAAGTTCAAAAAGAGTTCAAAGTTGTCATTGATGTTAGAAGTCAGAAAAATGGTTACTCTTTGTAGGGGTGGGGTAATGCCTCGAAGTGGACAAGGGAGTTGCTTCTAGAGGCTGGTAATGTCCTATTTCTTGATTTGAATTTTTATTATGTATACACGGCCAATTTGAGAAAAAACATTGAGCCATACTTTTTTGATTTGTGCACTTTGTGTGTGTGTGTATGCATATATAATATCTCAATAAAAATACAAAAATAATTTTAGAAAATCACAAAGCTTTATCAGTCACTATAATTTAATACCAATGAATTGAACAATTTTCAAATTTTACTTAGGTGTGTACCAGAATCAGAATGCCTGGATATAAAGTCAGAAATCAGTACAAGAAAAAGGTGATCCAGAGAGGGAAGGCTGTGGGATGCTAGATGTATATACAGGGATATAGTTGAAAAGAGAAAATGGGGCTAGTGATTCTCCTAAAGGGTTCAGTTCACTGTGACTTAGGCTTGATCTCTTAGAGGAAGGCAACTTATTTCAAGGAAGACACTCATTAACTTATGAAAGTGCTTTGTTTCTTTTCTGTGTGTGTGTGTGTGTGTGTGTGAGAGAGAGAGAGAGAGAGAGAGAGAGAGAGAGAGAGAGAGAGAGAGAAGGAGCACAATGCTCTGACTAGGTGAAAATTTCCTTCCCTCCAGTTCATTACATATTCTGTAGGCACTGCATTAAAAATGTCATTTTACTGCTTTTTGGTACAGGTCGGTCTTTCCAAACACAACTCTTCCCAGGACCATAATTAATGTCTTAGTTTCCAATAACTTTATATAAACCCCAAAGTACCCTTATATAATTCTCACATGACTAACCTAAAAAAACAAAATTAAAAAAAAAAAGACACAGGCTTTCCAATCTCCATGCCTCAGTAGAAAGAAGACATCTCCAAGCCTTAGAGACAATTGGATCCATTGGCAAAAATTCTCCCCAATTTTGGGCTATTTCTTTCAGAAAACAAGCACAAAATGTTTAGTAGCATTACTGTAGTGATAATTCTGGTTTGCTTTTAATTCTTATTGTATTAGTTGTCTGTTTTGTGTTGTGTGTTAATGTATACAATGTGTCCTAGTTTAGTTGATTCAACCCTCATGCAGGCAAGGGACATTTGGTAGAAGCAACATACCATGCTTAGCCTGTAAGATGATGAATACAGCCCTTTGATCCCCTAGCAATTAAACATTTCTGTTGCCTCTACCCAACCAATTCTAGCTGAAGGGGAGCAGAAAGATGTAGCTGCTTGTTCACTCAATACAAATACATTTTCTATGTCACTACACAGAACTATTTTTAGATAGTTCTAATGTCACTACATTAGAACTATTTTTAATGAGTAGATTTTATTCCGACTCCCAGATTTGCCTTACTTTGTTTAGCTGCAGCTCTACAGTTGGATATTGAAATCACTTTCACTTTTGCATCCATATAAATATCCACATAGGTGTTTTTTGCAGACATTCCTAACTATTTCCTTAGGGTAAATTTTCAGAAGTATCATTACTGAATCAAGAGATGTGTATCTTAAGGCATTGGGTATGTACCATTAAATTGATTGGGATCATTTTTATCATTCTTCGAGTTTTCCAAAGGGATTAATTTGGCTTTAAAAGAATACCATCAGTCATAAATGAATTCTCAAGTGCTTCTCCATATTGAATCTAAAAAAAGTTAACAAAAACTTTTTTTTAAAGATATAGATTGTGACATAGAAGCACATTATAAAGTAAAAATCCTTAAAGACAAAATAAGTACTAGCTCACCTAGGTGGATTCATAAATGATTGAGCCACTGCATTCAATATGTGTGGCTTAACAATAGTCAAAATTGATCTGTAATTAGCCTATAGTGGCATGCCACAAGAGGCTGTATTCAACAATGTCTAGTCCAATAGTTTTATTAATGTCTTGGTTAAGAGCATGATCTTGTGTGTTTGCATATTGTTTGCATGTTTAGTTGACATTGTTTTGAGAGAGAAACCTAAGCTTTTGAAAGATAAAATTCTAAGGAGACTCAACAGATTAGAATGGTGGATAAAACTTAACATGACATGTAACTGTTATAAATTTACATATTGAGGGAGAATAGGAATATATTAGCATTTGTGAAAATTAATAAGGGATTTTATTTTACCAAAACTACATAAGAGGTCATTATGATATAGATACTGTAGTTATTATGATTTGAGATTTTATTACTAGATATATATTGTCTAGAATGAGGGAGGTGATCCAACAAATCTCCTCTATGTACCTCATATCAAGGACATTGACAGACTAGAATTTATTCCGAGACAAGTGATCATCTTAGCATGGTAACCTAGTTTTATTGGGGGATGAAATCTCTATGCAAAAAGAGTGATAGAAAATGAGAAGAGAGGCAGGGAAAGAGGGAAGGCTTACAGAGCCAACCAGAGCCTCATAAGAAAAACAGCCAGTTGCTCAGTCACTGAAAACAGTGGGATGTTTTCAGTGACACACATACAACAGTTGGTAGGGGAGAGAAATATAAATTTATCTGTGGGCTGTCTCCCACCTCTTGTCTCTATTGGTTTAAAAAATTGTCCTACAAAGCCTTTAAATGTCCTGTATTTCCAACTTGAATTTACCAAGCTCTCTGGGCAGCCACTGAGGAAGCCAGAGACTCCATAGATTTGGTTGCTTTGGTCTTCAGCTCTGGAACTGCTAGAAGGAATCCCTGTTGCAGTGGATGATACCATGAGATATTGTTGAAGCCCAGATCTTGGGGGAAGGGGAAATCTTGGCTGAAAATCTTAGGAGATAAGACAGTGGTGGCAATGATAGGGTTCTGCATTGATCAAATGTCCAAGGCGCAGAAAACAGGCTATGTCAAGTAAAATTGAAAGGCCCATGAAGTGGATCTGATATAATCCACTACTTTATATAATCCACTACTTGAGCCATTCAGGTGCATTTTCACCCTTTGTTAGATGTGTATCCCACATAAGAACTAGATGCTCTCACTTCTTCCCAAGATAGGTTATGCAAGAACATAGCAAGAAGGTAGTGACTGGTAGCAATCTCCTAAAAAGACTTAAAGAAGACTAGCCAACCAAGCCACTGCCCCTCATTGCTATAGCTGCACCTGGGACTCTAATACTTATTGGCACCCTCCTTTATTTATTACCTTTTCTGGATTTCCTCATCCCCAATCAATATTTTACCTGGTCTAGATTGCTTATCAGGTGGAGTGGTGCAAACCTTCATTTTTCAGGGGCTTTCACTTACCCATTCACTGTTGTCATTGGGCATGGAAGTAAGGGTCCCCAGTGAATATTCTGAGTTCTAGACACAATTTTTTTCTTCCCCCATTGTGTAGTAACAAACCTATTATTTAATGATAATCAGAATAGATTATCCCAACCAACAGAATCTCCTGTCTTTGTCCACTGGTTCATTGGGATGAGGTGTAAAGATGGCCAGATGGTAACTGGTAGTCTCAACTTTTACGTCAATAGAACCTTTACTGTGTGCCTTTGTAGAAGTTCGTCCCTAAGAACTGGCTTCCTAACTATAGGAATGGAATGTATCAATTGCACACATGGATCTCCGAGAGTGCTAGTGACAAGGGCTAATTATCTCTTATTTTCACCACTTGGTTCCTGACCCATATGCTTACTTGGCTTATTTGAGACATAGCACCACAAAAAAACATGTTCAATGGGCAGTCATACATGACAAGAGAGGCAAAGTGCAGCTTCTTCTCATCTCCTGCCTATTATTGGTCAGAGTGTCCCACAGGATGTTCATTCCTTCCACTTCTGGGTTTTTTACCAAGCCACTGTAGGCTTCTGGGGAAGCCAAAGTTTCCATGGGACCAGTATGACTGGACCTGGGTCTTGAAGCAATGAAGATAATAAGGAGAATTAGTGTGTGCTATATGAGGAATTTTTGGTAATACTAAAGTCATTAAACTCAAGACCAGAATACTTAACCACCTTCACATATTTAAGATAATCAGTCAGAAAGTTGACAATTATTTGCTGAGGCATTTTATAGAAGGATTTCAATAGTACCTTGAAACTTATGAGACTTGATTCTTAGGACAGTAAAGCTCTATTTATTAGGCAATTTTTCAACAGTTTCAAACAACCTAGAAAACCTAAACAATGCACCGAATATCTTTGGAATATATCCACAGTCAGTTAAATTCATTCCTGTTGAATGAGATTGGATATCTGATTTTTTTCTTTTGGGGACACATAATAAAAAAACAAATTATGAGCAAAAATGTGACTGGGGCCATAGGTTGACAAGTGATGAGTTATGCTAGGCAACCTCAGTCTTAGTATCAGCATCTTGGAACACTCAGCATGGAAGTAACCAACTCCCAAAAACTTCACACTATGAGCCAAAAGCACCATGATGAAAGTAAATTTATGTTTGATTTCCTCTGCTTCCATGTGATAATGAATATTGAAATATATTGTAGAAAAGTCTTTTACCTTATTAGTTACAATGAAATATTTTGTGGAAAGACTCATTCAACTTAGCAATTATTTATAGAGCACTTACTTTGAATGAGTCTCTGTTGTCATATGTGGAGTAGCAGACAGAAAGTTGCCTGAGGTGTACAATAAATATTTGTTAACTGATTGGCATGGTCTACCCAATGGTAATATTCTTTTAAAATAAAGACTAACTTGCAAAGTAAAAAAGGAAATTTTGTGCCTGTAGATGATTTTAAAAGTGCCCTAAAATTGTAAGATCTAATTCTAAAAGTATCTATCACTATTTCATTTATCTAATTCTATAGAACTCATCATATAAGAAATTAGTGGTTTGGGGGCACCTGGGTAGCTCAGTTGCTTAAGTGTCTGACTTTGGCTCAGATCATGATCTCACAGTTCATGAGTTCAAGCCCCATGTCAGTGTCTATGCTGACAGCTCAAAGCCTGGAGTCTGCTTCAGATTCTGTGTCTCCCTCTCTCTGCCCCTCCCCCACTTACACAGTGTCTCTCTCACACTCTCAAAAATAACTAAACATTAAAAAAAAAGAAATTGGTGGCTTAAAAGAACAACTATGTTCTTATCTCTCATGGTTTCTGTGGCTCAGGGATTTGAACAGGGCAGTTTTTTTTTTTTAATGTTTATTTAATTTTGAGAGAGAGAGACAGAGCAGGAGTTGGGGAGGGGCAGAGAGAGAGAGGAAGACACAGAATCTGAAACAGGCTCCAGGCTCTGAGCTGCCAGCATATAGCCTGTCGCCGGGCTCCACGAACTGTGAGATCATGACCTGAGCAGAAGTCAGACACTCAACCAACTGAGCCACCCAGGCGCCCCTGAACAGGGCAGTTTTTACACAAAGTTTCTTATGTAGTTACAGTAACACAGTGGCTAGAACTAGAACAGTGGAGGGGAGGGGGCTGAAGTAGCTGAGAATTGTCTTGGCATCTCTCTCTTCATGGGCCTTTCCATGGGATCCGTTTGCATGTGCTAGTTTGGGCATCCTTCCAGCATGGAGGCCTTAGGATAGTTGGATATTTTACATTGCAACAGAAAACTTTTGTGACAACATAAAAGTCACACAGGGTGTCTTCTGTCATAATCTATTGGTCAAAATCATCACAAAAGCCTACCCAGTTGCAAGAACAGAAGATTGATTCTACTTCTTGATGGGAGGAGTGTTAAAGTCACACTGAGAAGGGAATGTGGGTGTGGGAAATACTGCTACAGCCATCTTCGGAAAAACTAACTACTATACGCTGAAAATGTGAAAACTAGAAATTATCTGCTAAATCATAAGGAGAGTAATGTGTCCGTGAAAGTGGGTTTGCATTGCTGCATACCATAGAGAAACCCTAACACTCCTTTAAAAATTGAAATAGTGCCTTTAAAAATGTGACACTACCCAATGTAATCTACATATTCATTATGTTCATTTAATTCCAGATATTGGGGATTAAAAAGGCAAGGAATAACTACGGCCTGACACCTTTTCACTTTCCCCTTTCTGTTCCCAAGCAGAGAATCAAATAGAGTTCCTTATGGAGAAAATGGAACTTAATCACATATTTTGTTCATGACAAGTCAATCTGAAAAGCAGCAAAGAGCTCTTGGCAACTTTTCATATCATGTAGTCAGAGCAATGACAAGTGCCTCCAACACGGGTGTCCTACTACACTGTAAAATAAATTGTTCATGAACAAAGAATCTGCAAAATGCTGCATCACAAGGCTCTGTGGGGTCCTCGTAGCTGCTGGACTACAAATGCACAAAAGCAATCTCGGAGATTCCTCTGAGGAAACTTACATTTCTTTAAAAAGAAGATAAAGAAGAATTGCTCAACATGTAGGTTATTTGGGAAGGAAAACATCAACAACCATTCTTGGGTCTAACTATCTCCAGAGATTCGATCAATAGATCAAATCAATATCTTGGTTTCAATATGTCCTCTTTCTTCATAACAGGCTTGGTCCTTAGGAAATACTTTCTTTCAGTTTCCCAAATTTGACTGGCGTTTCAGCCTTCTAGCTATTGTGGATTCTTATGGATACAAAAGTAAAAAAAAAAATCATTTCATTAAATGCTACTATTTTTGTGTTCATACAATACCAGGTTTTTAGTGATGGAAAGAAGCTTTCATTTTCTTTTTTATCCATGAATGAAGGGCACACTCTCCAGTTTCAGATGTTATCAGTTTTTCCCTTAGGATCAAAACATAAACCAGCATATTGCTTCATTTAAGGGGAAAAGATGCAAAAAGCACAAAAAAATTGGACAAGTTGATGGACTCATTTTAGACTGCTTATTTCTGTGAGGAAGACAATGTTAACTATGTACAAATATTTTGTAAAGGATATTTTTAAAAGCATAAGTTGTTATTTTGGGGCCATGGCTACCTGTTGTGTAGTGAGAATCTTTGGAACATAATTATTTTGAAAATTTGATTTTTGTTCACTCCAGTAAAGTGAATCTCAGCCTTGATATGGACCAGTAAGTAAAAAATTAATTCCTAATGTAGATTCCTAAAATAAAGCCACTGAAAATCCCAAGTGTCAAAGTGGGAGAATTATGACTTTGTAATGTAGCCATAGCATTAAGGAATGATTCCTAAGGCATTTTCAATCTGCAACACCTTTTAAAAAAATTAGTAAGAAAAATGACCTCGCTTCTAATTCGTTTTCCCAACACTGATGTATTTGACTTAGCAGTGTCTGGATCTAAATTAAGATTAGTCTCTAAAGTACCTTTTGGCGAAGGAAAACTATAATGATTTTATTACTCTTTTTACATGAACCAGGAAAGGGAATTTTACAAGCATGAAAAGGTTCTTAAATAGAGCGGGTAATGGAGGAAAAAGAAAGAATGAAAAGGTAAAATCAAGATCCTTTTCTCATTGCATTGTTTAGCTTCTCACATCACAGATAGTAGTGAGGCTGTTTGCTCACTTGGTTAATCTCATTTTTCCATTATCAATCCACAGGGTGCGTCTTCCACCAGTTTTAAGTTGGAGCTGTAAAATGGACTCTAGAGTAATGTAAGCGAGAGCACACAAAAGGGGCTATTCTCTCATCACTGCCTGTGTGTGTGTTACTCCCATCCATGTCAGCAGGGATTATGAACTCACATGTAGGAAAATGTCTGTTTACAACTGGAGTAGATGCATTACTCTCCCCGTTACCACCATTTCAATTCACTGAAAATGGAATGGATTCGTATGGGGTGTGTTTGTGTTTGCTTCAAAAAGGCATTCTTTTAGAATGGGCCGCTAGTGTTGTAAACCTAATTATGGTTGGGTTTTCTTTTTTCTATATACTAAAGTCATACAGCTGGCTTTCAGTGTTCATTCTTGTTTTTCTTTGCCCCAGCACCTAAACTTAAAAAAAAAAAAAACAAAAAACAGACAAAGCAACTGTTCAACTTTTAGCTCATTTACAATATTTTTTTAAGGTATGCAATATAGTTGAGTGATGTGAACCCCAAAAGATTGCAAATGGAACCCAAAGTACCTTGTTAAGACAAGATGTGTTTGCTGTCCACTTAAGCACTTCTTGTTGCTGGTACTTTTTCCAAAATTATCTGGATCTAAGTGATGTAGCCGGTGGGGTTGTGCCATGGAAATAGCTGTGACCTATATTATTATGCTTCAGATGGATCTTTACTCTGCTTATGGTGCTGATACCCTCCACAGACCTCTGAGTGAGGTCTCTGAGACTCTGACCTCATTCCTTTAAAGCAAATCCTCTTGGTGTAAAACAAAGCAAGCTCTCTTATAACATAGAAGCTGTGGATTTGTAAGCCTGCCTCAAAGATCTCTTACTTTTTAGAAAAAAAAAAGTTGGGATGATTAACATATGCTAATTCTGTTGGACCCTTTCCGTGCTTCAGTTTCTATCAGCACGCCGGGCAATAAGGCTAAAATTATACAGTCAGGGATTGTTTACTTTAAAGCTGCTTGCAAAATATCAGGAGACTTTTCAAAGCATTAGCAACCAATTTAAGAGAAAATGAGTGGTAGAGGGGTCAGGGGGAAATATTTACTTTGGAAGGTCAATTGAATATTTGAACAGAGTAACAGGTTTGGCTTCTAGGGTCAATGTTAATGTATCTAGTTGTCTATTTGATCCTAAATAATTAAGCTGTAGAAGCAGGAGGTCAAAAAAGTTGTTATAGATTAGGTCCCCAGCAGGGACCATGCCTTAATGTAGTTTGAACAAAATAGAAGGCTGTGCAAAATTTGTTGCAAGGGCAGGTCATAGCCTACTGTCCTGGATCCTTTAGTCTGGGCAACTATACAGAGATCAGGGCAGTTACATTCTCTGCAAAGCCCTGTGGACAACATTTGTCCTGTGATCTGTATTTTATCTGTTACTGTCACAAATGATATTGATTCTACAGATGTGATTGCTTTGGGGGAAATGCATAACCTGGTGGCTTCTGGAAGCTGAGTTATCACCAAAGTTTGAGTCACACACACATTTCAACGTGGTTGGCTTTCTTGAAATCGAAGTACAACCCGTAATTATGTTAGTTAATTGCAATTGCTGTACTTGAATTATATTCATAAGTGAGCACTGGCATGTATCAAATTAACTTTTTTTTAAATAGAAAAATTTGTGTCCTTTAAAATGATTGTGTTATCTGCAAGAACATTTATGTTATAAAAATAAGGGGGTGAGAAGTGGGGTAGCGTTGTGCTTTTCCAGTGGTAATTTTACCGTGCTTATAGCAGGAATAATTCTCACAGATGGACGGCTTAGTTTTTCCTTTTACACATCACACTCAATGAATTGAGTGGTCAAAAAATTAATAATGATAAAAATAAACAAAATGCTGTGCTTTTTTTAAATATTAATTTAATTATGTGTCTTTAAATGTACCAGATTCAAAATCTTTTTTATATGATCTAATTTAGAAGTCAACTGTCCAGTCAGAAATTAAATAATTTTTCATCCTCTGACCTCTGATTAAAGTAAACTCAAGCCAAAGTTTTATTTGGTATGCAGATCTGATTTTTAATATTAAAATCATATTTTCTTGGAGGAATTTTCATTCCTATGTCTATGCTCCATACGGGTTCTTTTGCAAACGTTCAGGAAGACATTTAAGATCATTTTCAGATACAAATCTTACATGTACTCACCATGAATCTTGTAGGAAAAAATTATTTTTTTTGCAAATTGATATGTCTCCTCAAGTTTTATATATTATAGAGCTTCAGGATGTAGACAGGATTAATTTGCCAAGTTTTGAGTACTTTGTGGTCAGCAATATCAAACTATGCAAAGTTCCTATTTGTTTTAATACGTGTAATTATGGCGAGATTGGGGTGTATGGTTTTATGTAAACTAGGAAACAAAAATTCTACTGACCTTTGTCAAATTCGGGTGAACAAAAGGAATCATGTAGGGTTGAACTGAATGATCTTAAAATGCTTCATTTTTACCTCCTAGGGATTACTTTCAAAGGTGTTTCTGAGATGTTGATACTTTGGGTCTCATCCTCACTCACAAATATTTTACGTTTTGTAATAGCAGTTATTGTCATCATATACATAATACAGAAAAAAGAATTACCAGCTAGTCTGGGTTTGGTATAATCATGATATAAAATATATTTTACATTTAATAAACATAAATTATGTGTCTAAAGGTTAAGCAACCTATAATTAATAGTAACTTGGCTTGTGATAGCCAGAACACTTCAAAGCAGTCTGTTTCTTATTGACTAATGTATGCGCTCTGGGCAATCCCTCCTCCTCCTGCCCTCCATCGGTGGGGATCTTTTAAGTTTAATAGTATAAAATGTCCACGGAAAGGTTTATTTTTCTTTTTAATAAAATGTCTGTTTGTCATTAAATTTCATGGGTGCTGGATGATTATTCTAATGGGATTTTAACATATGAGAGCAGAGGGGTGTGTGTGTGTGTGTGTGTGTGTGTGTGTGTGTGCACGCGCGCATGTGTGACAGTTTCGCACCCTTCAACTGCCAGATGAGCAAGGGCACAGATGCCTTTTATTATCAGCAGTGAAGAAAACACACATTCCTCCTTGAAGGACAATTTTGTATTTGTAAATGAAAATTATCCCCATGCACTCCGCACTTGGCTCTCCTCATGCCAAGCAGAGGAGAAAAAATAGGTACATTTAAGATATTAAGAAGAAATATATATTTATTACTGCTGAATACTCTCTCCTGTTAAATTGTCAGGATAGAGTGCTTCTGTAATATGAAATATTCCTGTTTGTTTTTAAAGCACTTTAGAATGATTTGCATTAAGACAGGGTATTGAAAGCTTCGAAAACTGGTATCCCCTTGTAGGAAGCCATAAAAAATTTTTTTTTAATCTTTTGCATTTAGAAAGCTTTGAAATGCTTTCTAAAAGAGATTGGAGAACCAGACTAGAATTTATTACAACCATCTTTTTAAAAATGGAAGTCAAGCTGAAAGCGTTCATTTTATTGTTATTCTAGTTGTAGTTGCTGCTGCTGCTGTTTTGATCGAGTACAGTCTTACTGTACCTGGGCCCTTAGGAGACTTGCATCTGCTGAATGTCCTTGTTACCTTTCAGAGCAATGGTTTGATGAGCTATGCTGCAAGCGGGGTTTGGGAGGAGTTCTCGGCTTGCTTGTCTTCCTGTTTTTAGAAACTGTGTCTAAAGGTTTGCATAATTAAAAGTTAGACCAGAAGTGCTCACAGAGCCCAGATCCTTTTCTTTGCTTCAATTCTGCCCAAATAATTCATCTATTACAATTGTTCTTACTAGAACACGAAAAGACTCCCCCCTGATTTTTCTGTTGATCTATTCTAGACAGCTCTGTTTCATCTTTTACTTTTAATTTTTTATTTTGCATAACGTCTTTCTTAAGCTGTTATTTGTAATAATGCTCAAAGTAGGCAGAACGAAGGTACATGTTGTATATGCTAAAATCACCCATATAATCTCTAACACAGTTGTCACATTTGGTCACAGACACATTTGATTTTTTTTTTCTCAAATACTATTTTTTTTCCAGATGATAATCTCTACACATGTCTGAATGATGCCTCACTGCTTAGTGAAGAACTTCAAACAGCATTAAGAGCAAGGCTTCGTTTTCTGTGCATCATCGCGGGGCAAGGGATTATCGTAATCCCCATTTTGTAGATGAACCATTTGAGGTTTAAGTAACTTGGCCAATGCCTGGGAGTAAGTTACACATGAAGCCAGAGTAGAATCCACAGTTTATGATTTTGATCTCAGATGAACCTCTCTGTCTATCAGCAAGTTGAACTTGTTTTCCAGTTTTCTAACGTGAAAGAGCTAGGTGATTTGGTGCGGCTTCTATCTGTAAAAGACAGAACTGAACTCAGAATGTTAGAACATTTCCTGACCCAGTTTTATTCTCCTATAACTACTGATGTAATTAAAAGCTTCTCTTCCAGTGTGCACTTTGGTTTTCTTATTAATCAAAAAAAAAAAAAAAAACAGCTTAAGTTAGACTTTTGCAAGGGCCAAATATACCATTGCCAAAAATTCTATCAGTGGAAGAAGTGCTGAGTATATAGCTTTTTTCTTTCTTGTTGTTTAATTAAATGTATGAATAATAATACCCGCATGGCTGTCCTCCCGAAAAGGTAATATGTGTAGTTTAGAATGCACATAAGAATTTTAAGTGATGGCTTCAGGATCCCTACACTTACTTCTCCACCGATAATGTAAATGCATCATCAGGACCTCAGGATCGCTATGCTGAAATCAGACTCTACTATACTACCCATGTTCATATTGAAAATCTAGCTTTGTTTGCCATGTTGTAGTAAGAGTAAGAATTTATAAGCCTGTGACATAAAATGTGATTTTCTTTTTCATAACGAGGGAAACGTCTATGTTATTGAAAGACTTGAAGAGTTAGTTTAAGCTTTTCATTTAAAAAAAAAAAAGCTCTGAAATTTTATAGGAAAATAGTCTGGGATTTCTGATGTCAGTCACAATAGTTTCCAAATCGTAAAATGGTTTCTGAAACAGAAGACAAATTAACTTTTTAAGTAAAATTACACTAGTTCTGGAAAAAATAAGGTAGCTTCATTTTAATCTACCTGAAAATTAAGATTAGGATTAAAATAAAATGAATACAAGCTTTCTCTTCTGTGTTAGAGCTGGGATGTGACACAGCTGACCTAAAGATTTTCATTTCTAACTAATTACTTGCAACCTTCTGAATAATTTTCCTCTCCGTCTAGAACTTTCCATCGTTAATATCAGGCCAATAGTAACTTTTTTTTATTTTAAAAAATATTTAAGGAGAAATTAATAACACTATTTTGGTGATTCTTAAAAGGGAATTGACATATCTTCTTACATTTAAAATATTATCCAAATAATTCAAAAACACACCCTCAAAATGTCAAACTTGCCTAAAGTCTTTAATTCAACACAGAATTATTGCTCTTTGAAACTTTAAACATATACCTAGTACATTTAGGTGCTAGAAATGTTTTAATACATGGGTTACTCAGTATTTCTATGAATCTCTAATCTGTTGATTTTAGAAACATACACTTGAATACTATACATTCCATATTCCACAGCAGAAGACGTTCCAAATCTAAAAGACAGCACTGCCTAAAGGTAGTGTAATTGGAGAAAATCATAATTGTGTTTCACCAACTTGATTTTTCTCTGATTAAAAAGAAGAACTGTAAAGTTGGAACAGTAAACATTAAAGGCAATTTTACATTGCTAGCTTTGAGCAAATAATGTGGAAATCAGAGTTGAAAAAAGTCTTTAGTAATTCAGGCACATGTAATATTCTTTATGTTATTGTACAACAGCTAAATGAAAGACAGAAGGTAATAGTTGCTAATGTAGTTAAGATTCAAATAAATAGCATAGTGGCTGTATTCCTATTCACATTTTCTGCAAAACTAGTTTGAAACAATGCATATGTCCTATTTAAATAAAGCTCAATCAAGTACCTCGATAACTACACAGAAAGAAGGCAGAAAAAATAATCAGTAATTAAAATGCAAGTTCCAAGGGGGAATACCTTTCAGAAGAAAGCCACAGAAGCACCTGATTATGAAAATGTCAGGCAGTTTTCATAACAGTGAGTGCCATTTGTTAGCAGGTGGAGGTAAAATTTTTATAACAGCTCTTGCCTATCAATAGCTTCATTATAAAGCTGGTAATTTAATGAAAAATTCAAAATAATCATTAAATAATTAAACATTAGAGTAATCTCTCCCTCACTCTGGTAGCCACCATTTTAGTCGCTGCAAATTATATCTTCCTTTAGTGGTTTCTGCTCCCTTAGTTCTTTAGCATTTTTAAAAATTAGTGACTTGTCTAATATGTTTCTGTGAAGCGCTGGAACTAATAGATGGAAGTCATATATATTACTTTAAATATAAAAAAGATACTTCACGTGAATGTATGTGTTATACAACACTGCACTAGCATTCTTAGTAATAGGCATATAACAAAATAGTTCTGTTTTTATAAAAGTGGCCCTTTCCCTCTACCTAGTTTATAAAACACCAGTTTAAGATCTCCATCTGAAGGTGTAAAAGGCAGAAAATAACATTCCCTTTATCATCGTTGTATAACCTTTAAAAAGACGAAACAGAAGGTCTACCTCCTAATTTATTTAGTTGCATTTATCTAGAATATTTTCTGAATAGGAGAGTTTAAAATGTACTCTTCTCTACCTAACAGTTATTTTTATATTTAACCTTTCTTCTCTAAGTAATGACTTTATTACTAGACATCTGTAATTCCATGTTAGTTTACCCTAACCCCAAAATAGATTTCCAAAGTTTTACCCATCAGCCTTAACCTTCCCCCGTTTTTTTCTAGAGAACTTTGCCTTGACTTATCTTAGTGCCTTCCCCCAGAGCCTTCCCCTTTCTCATGTGTGAACCTATTTTTATGCCGTCCCTGCCTACTGCTTCTAATTCTTCTCATTTCAGCATTTGGGGCATTTCTCTAAAGGATTTGTAAGTATCAAATACAGTTAGTGGTCGTCTGTTGTTCATGAGGGGCCACGTGTAAACTTTTTCCCTCAAATCCTTATTGAACATCTATTATGAGAACTTAACTGTGTAAACTGCTTTGATATTTATACCCATGCTCCCGACCACAAACCAATTAGATAGATAGAACCATGGCCGTTGACTGGATGAAGAAGTTAAGATGTACATGTTGAAATTTATATGAGAAGTATCAGTTCTGTAGCCCTCACTCTGTAAAGCGTTGTATTGGATGCTTTCTACGTAGAATCCTGTGGATTCCTCACAGGAACCTGAGACTACAGTTTTCCTTGAGCCCTCTCTTTCCCATCCCATATCCATCAGCTCCCTCAGCAAGTACTGTCTTTTCCGCTTTTGAAATCTATCCAGAACATGACTCTTACTATCCCCACTCTACCAGCCTGCTTTGAGCCACTGAGTGTCTCGCCTGGAGTATTGCAATAGCTTTCTAAGGGACCTCAGAGCTTCTATTCCCTCTATTCACAGTAGCCGGAGTGATCTTGTCAAAACACAGGTCAGATTATATCACTCATTTGCTCCCGGCCCTCTGTTAGCTGTCCATTTTACTCAGAGGAAAAACCACAATTATTTTTCTGCCTTGGTAGATCCCGTATCATCATCCTTTCCGCTAGCCTTCTCCAATACCCCAGGTCTTCTCTCAACTCATGGTCTCTGCTTCCAGGCTTGTCTGATTTTAAACAGATCTTTCCTCATATGTCACCTTGACAAGATAATGCCTAAACTGGGCTCCCCACCTAAAACCCCATCATTTTCCCCACCCCGATTCTTCCTGTTACTCTTAACGCTCTGTTTTTTTCCTACATATCATGTAACAGTATCTAACATACTGTATATTTTGCTACACATTAAAAAAATTTTTTTTAATGTTTATTTATTTTTGAGAGAGAGAGAAAGGCAGAATGCGAGCAGGGGAGGGGCAGAGAGAGGGAGTCACAGAATCGGAAGCAGATCCAGGCTCTGAGCTGCCAGCACAGAGCCTGATGCAGCACTCGAACTTACAAACCGCGAGTTCTCGACCTGAGCTGAAGTCAAACACTTAATTGACCCAGGCGCCCCATATTTTGCTACACATTTTAACATACATTAATCATGTCTGAGCTCTTCCTGTCCTAGTAGAATGGAAACTACATAAAGGCAGGGGTTTTTAAATTCATTTATGGACAAGGATGGTGCCTGGCATGTGGCAGATACTCAATAAATATTTGTTAAATGAATTAATAAATACCTGGATGAGGTAGGTAATGTTCTTACCTGTATTTTAGCAGTAAGTTAAAGATGATGTTTCAAGTGATCGAATTATGTGTCTGAGGTCACAAAACTAGTCTAACTCCAGAGCTGTTCTCTTAAGTACTACTCTATTCAGCCTGTTAAACCGGAACACTAACTCCTGAGATTAATGCTTTTCCCCGCTTTACCATGTGATCTCCTACATGGCATGTCCCTGTAAGACAGGAGTCCAGACAAATAAACAAAAGAGTAAGATAGCATTCTAGCTGTATTGAATATAATGGCTTGTCGAAGGTGGGCACGTGATAAATGTTTGCTGGCGGGCATGAGATAAATTAAAAAATTAGGAATTATCATATTGGTGTTTACAATTTATTTTACATATAAGAGGTATGGTGTTTACCAGCAAATGGCTCCATTACTTTCTAGCTGAGTGACTTTGGGAAGTTTCTTTATTCCTCTGTGCTCCATTTTCCCAATTAGGAGATGGAGGTGGTGATAAGGAATAGGTGAGGTTATGTGTGGTGCTTAAAGGAATGCCTAGCACATAATAAGTGTTCAATGAGTTCCCTCTTGCCATTAGCATTATTATGGTTATTGCTGTTATTTTAGGTTGAATAAAACACAGACTCCCCACTGCTATGGCTCTACATGATCTCACTCAACTTCATTTCTTCTCCTTTCTCCCCATGTGCCCCAGCCACCATATTTTCTTGTTCTTTCTTGCAAAGGTCATTTCCAGTTGAAGGCCCATCACTGCCTTTTCACCAGTGATGTCTCAATGAAATGTCATCTGCTTAGCGTGGCTTCTGCAAATGCCCCAATGAAAGAGGCTTACATCTTTCCTACCAATCTCTCTATCAGTTTTCTTTTCTGGATTTTCTTTCCATATTTGGAGTTACTTAATTTCTCTTTTTTTTTAAGTGTCTGATTGCCAATGGGAATTAAAAAAACAAGAGGGCAATAACCTCATTTCTTTTCTTTACCACATCTCCTTAGTACCTAAAGCAATGCTTAAAACATATATTCTGGGTGCTCAGTAAATATTTGTGGAATTATTGAATGAATCAACAAATGAATGAGTGAATGAATGAGTGAATGAAGAAGAAAGTAAGTCAGCCAGCCAACCTGGTTGAGATTAGGACTTTCATGTGTAGTAGTGTATGAAAACACATCTGACAAAGAACAATCTAGGAGATAAAAAAGAGGGCTTTTAGCTAAAGATAGGGGCAACTCTTGGGCAAAATGGACATTTTGTTTAACTTCAGTTACAAATATTGTATCAAACTCTTTAGACACAGCTCTTCTGTTTCCTCATAGCATTAAAGTGCAGTGTTCAAAATGGTACAGTTGCAGAACATTTTGAGGCTTGGTTCCCATCTGTCTTGAAGGTTATTATTTTGGTACATGGCCCACGTTCCCAGGGTTCTTTTCTCTAATATAGCCAGCATATCATTTGACCCCCTAATTACTAAAGAGAATCTGAATCCCCATGCTTTTGAAGTACCTACAGGTAATGTGAATCATTAGAAGCATATGCCATAAAAACTGAAGACATTTTTCAAATCACTTAAATTATAATAATTAATTTAATATGCTTCATATGTTTAAACTATATTTAGTTTCAAGCCATATGCTTTCTTACATGAAATGGAGTTCCAGATTTTTCTATTGCTTTTAACATACAGTCTCCAGACGGGACTTTGTCCAGCACATCAAGGGTTAACATGCCTACCATGTCTTAGTATCTGAAATAAGTATCAAGAAAGTATTTTGCCTTTCACAACAGAACAGACCCACTTTGAGTAACAGCATATCCTAAGCCAGTTCCTTACACACTGGTGGATGCTGGCTGCATTCAGGCAGGCTGAGCTTTCTGTTCAACGACCTCAGCAGCCACAACTCTGCTAAGAATCCTGATGTCACAGTCTAAGAGATTTTGCTGTCACAGGTTCTCGGGTGTATTCTGCAGACTTCAATTTTTTTTTCTCCTGAAGAATCTGTTTTTCCAAAATAGTTTTAGGTGCAAGTTTTATTCTTTTGTCCTTAGATTGTTCTACTTTCCACCCGCATCCCCCCATTCTTTCAGAGATGAGTTAGCTGTTTTAAAGTTTGTCATTGCTTCTGTCCTCTATTTTGCTTAGCTTACTTTGCAACTGTTAGCATCACAAGGCCATGTAGCAGGTAAACCGTGCCATTGTGGCTTTCAGGGTGAAGCAGATATAAGGGAAAGATTGCTGACAATTTGCACTGTGGCAAATAAAATATTTTATGACATAAATATAACTCAAAGTGGAAATATTCACCAATCGGCACTGTTTCCTGTCCTTAGACTTGAAATGCTTTTCTTTCTTTCTTTCTTTCTTTCTTTCTTTCTTTCTTTCTTTCTTTCTTTCTTTCTTTTTCTTTTAAGAGATTATTTAGTTGTTGGCACACACTAAGAAGTAGATTCATTTTAATTTGCTCCCCCTACTGCTTTCAGCATTTATTGGGTATCTGGGCTGATGATGGGCAGACTACCACTCTGTGACAGACAAGTCCGAATTAAAGGCATTAATTATTAAAACTATTGTGTCAGTTCTCTGACTTTTGTAGACTTACCTGTAACAAAACAGTGGCATCATTTTTGAAAACAATTTTTGATAGAGATGGAATTTTTCCCCCCATCCTGATTCAGGACTCCTAGCGATCATTTTATTTAAGGTAAAGAACCTCTTTGTTTCAATCTGTATAATTTGACTTGCTTCACTGGTGTAGTAACTTGTTCCACTGTCTATTGTCAAACAATTGTGCATAAAATCACTGACATTACTCTAGGGAGATCGTGGCAACCAGAATTTACCACCACCTACGTAGCTAAATTTTGTAAGGTTCTTATTCCAAGTACACGTGAATACTTGTTTTGTTTTGTTTTGTTTTGTTTTGTTTTGTTTTATACAGACAAGTAGTTTTGCCACATGTGTAAATCCCGGGGAATCTAGTTGACAACATATGATATTCCCTATTCAATGTTTGTAAACTCAAATTAGCTGCAGAAAGAGTGATTTCCAGGCCAGTGTGCTATGCTGCTCACCAGCTGCGTGGACAGGGCTGGCTATCTGCTTCTGGACTTGCTTTAGCTAATGTCCACTGGAACATGAGAAGAAACATAAATAATGTTTCTTTTTGCAAAGACTACTTCATTACAGGCCAGCTGTAACCTTAATGATCAACAGCTGTAAGTATGCATCAGCCAAAAGCAGAGAATTAAAGCATAATGGAGATTTAGGAAATAGAAGAATTGACAGGTGTTAGAAAAAAATGCATTATTGCTTGCAGTAACAGAATAGAATATTCTGAACAAATTTTGCAGGAAGACGATTCTAAGTATTAAAAAGAGACTACTAATAATCAGTATTTCTGGCATTAAGAGTTGATCCTTGTTCCTTAAGGCTATATTCACACTTGTAACTCTCATGCAGCGTTTTTACAAATGATATGTCAACCTGGTTGGCAACTGTCAATGCATGGAACATATTTTTTTTTTTATTTTGTTGTCTGTACATTTTGGGGGGAAATGTGCACTTATTACTTTGGAATTATTAAATTTTTTTTTGAAAAATAGTTTCTGATCCATTCTATTCTTGAAGTTTTGTTTACTAATTAATCACACATTTTTTCTGCTCAGAAAATTAAAGTGAAAAACTAGCTTTAAAAGCTCTGATTTTTCTCAAACAAAAGCCAAGTTAATAATTTTATGATACCCTTCAGGATATTGACGAGATCTGCTTCAGCAAATTTGAATATTACTAAACACTTTTATGACACATTTAAAATTTTGCTGGGCATTTTTTTCTGCTGCACTAATTGTTTAATTAAAGAAATCAAGTTCAGAATATCAAGTAATGAAAGCGTTGTTTCCAAGAACTCTGCAATGTTCTCTTTCTGATTTTAAAACTGGGTTCTACCCACAGATTCCCCAACTCACCGGATATTTTAAAAGACAGTTGTGTAGGGGGCCTGGGTGGCTCAGTTGGTTACACCTCCAACTTCAGCTCAGGTCATCATCTCACACTTCTCGGGTTTGGGCCCCACATCGGGCTCTGTGCTGTCAGCTTGGAGCCTGAAGCCTGCTTCGGATTCTATGTCTCCCTCTCTGCCCCTCCCCTGCTCATGGTCTGTCTCTGTCTCTCAAAACTAAACAAATGTTAAAAAAAATTTTTTTTTAAACATAGTTGTTTATAACAACTTTCAAACGCCCATTTGTGTACTCTCTCTAAATTGTTGCCAGTCAGCAAATATTACTGGGGAGTTATTTTATGGATAGCCTATTCAGGTTCTTGCAATAAGCAAAATCTTATCTATCACTTCAAATAGCTCTTTGAAAACAATTATTTAGATGATGGCTCTGGGTATAAAGAATTAACATTTAGGAGGAGTTGGGAGGTAGCATGAAGGATAGCAGGGAAGAAGTCCTTGGTAACCATTTCGCTGTTTGTGTTTATTCTCAGAACCTCCAGGTGATGATTTATATGTATACTCTCCTGTAAAACCACAATTCATTAACTTCCCTGAGACTTGTAGCTTTGGAAATCTAAGTTACATGGAAGCTGCAGCACCTGCTTGAACTTCTCTAGGTTCTTTGCTGGTCTCTTGGCCTCTTTCTGCAGACCATCTCCCAGTAGAAATGCCAGTGCTGCCTTCTGGCACTCCAGTGATGCCATGCCACCATTTTAGCGCCTATTGAAAACACAGCAAACGCTCAGATCTCCAAAGATGCAAAGTGAGCAGACCGCGTGACTAGTCTCTTTACAGTGATTGTGCCAATTATAGCCTTCTACAGAGCTGTGGCCTCCAAAAAAATATCATTCTTCTCCTCTTCATTGAAATTATGCTCTTCTTTTCTTGAAAACCTTTTTCTCTTCACTTAGTTTGGTAACCAAATTTTACCGTAAAATTAATGAAAGGAGGCATACCGAACATATATTAGCATTCATTAAAAGCATATCCATTTACCTCCCCCAACTCTTTCTTGTCTATATAACAAGGCTCATAATGTCTTCCTTGTTCTTGCTATTAAAAAAAGTTTACAATTCATACTGCAAAATATTCTGGTAAAGCCTCTGGCAAATGCATACAGTAAATCAGCGCTGCCCTTGCCGGGGTTTTAATTTGCATGCCTGCGTCTCTGGAAACATTCCGGAGTCTTCTAAGAAAGCATTCCAGTGTCTGCCTCTGTAAGAGTCCATATGGCAAATGCCTCTGAGATCACAGAACTTTTCTTATTTAAGGCCAAACATATCCCCTTTATGTTTGGAGTTCTCAGTAGGAGCCTAACAAAGATTCTAGAAATTATGGGGAGAATAAAGGCCAAGTGGAGTCAAGAGAAGGAAGGAAAGTATATTGGAAGATAAAAACCTATATGTGCTGATTAAGCGGCACTCACATAATGCACATCTTGGAACAAGGCACACTTCTCGCTCTTTGCTTCAGGAAATGAGAATGGAGAGGGCATATATCAGATGATGGAGCTGATTAGCTTAGCAGTTCAATTAAAATGTTTAAATGTTCCCTCTGATACATACTGATTTTACATTTATTTTACTCAGGGGACACCCACCATGAATGTTATTTAAAATGAAAGAGCTTGGGATTTGAAAAGCATTTGATTTTTTTTGAATGGGGCACTTAGAAATGTCATTGAATGTGCAAACAAAACTTCCAAGTATGTGCTCACCCAGCCCAGCCCTAAATGTAAAAGGCAGTCTTGACTCTGGAGAAATAAATCACAGCATCACTTCTGTCTCTGAAATGCAAAATTACAACTCCGAAATCACATTTAGGACCTTGTGCTAACAATGAAGGAACTTTCAGGCAATAATGACAGGGAAGATATTTTAAGTGAGTCTTTGCCCCTAGAGACGTTGGTGGTATCCATTCATTCCATGAGCATTCACCGAGTGCTCACTCTGCTCTGCGTCCCACTATGTGCTGCGGGGAGAGAGACCATTGCACCATAGTTCATCCCCTTAAGAAACCCACAGAGCAGTGGGGGAGACAGACATGTAATAGATGCTTGTAAAAACCGCGACATGACAGAGCTGGCTACAGAGTTAAATTTCTCTTCCCACCACCACCACTAACCTGATGGGGTCAAGGGTCTTGTAAAAAATAACCATTGAACTGAGTCTTAAGACTAGGAGTTAGCCTAAAATAAATTGGTCTGGGATTCGAATGGCAAAGGGACATCATGAATACGGTTTGAAGTGGGGTAAGAAAGAGCCCGGAATGCTCTCTTAACCACACGGAGCTCTGCACAGCTAAGCTATAAAGAATGAGGAATGGAGTGGTGAAGGGCGATGTTTTAGAGGCGAGTAGGCACGGACCAGGTGATGTAGACTCTTGAACGCTTATTAAAGAGCTTAGATTTTTGATTATATGTCTGGGTGTCTCAGACTCCATGATTTTTGTCACAGCTCTGTATCTCTATAAATACATTCTTTAAATGTATCCTTTTCTTTACCGTCAGTAAATGTACTTTGAAAAGAAACTTTATGTATGTCAGTTTCAGAATGATGGATTTATAGGGGAATGACCAGAAGTGTGTTAGCTGACAGCAGAGAGGAGGACAGGAGGTGGAGTAGAGACGGTGACATAAGCCTCAGAGGGAGGTGGATAAGCTCTCCTGGTGGACCCAGGACAGTGCGAACCACACATTTGACCCCTAGGTTTCTGTAGACAGTGGAGCCTCAACTACACAAGCCACAGGGACAGTATTTTCAGGAGAAAACCAGTTTACGGCAAAGGAAAGAGTCCCCTGCCAACATTGGGGAGATACAGTAGAATCTGTTAAAAACAAATGAAGAATTCCAGAGGCAAAGAAGCAAAGCAAGGTGCTCTGCCATGAGGCTTCCAGGAGAAAACATTTATAACAAGAGTGGCATCAGGGGACTGGAGAGGATGGGAATCTGTGGGGAGTGGGTGGTATCATCCAGAGCCCAGGAGAGCAACTCAACTCAAATGGTCAAATGTGTGCCCAGTTGTATCGATGCCAGAACTGGTGGAGCCCCTGGACGCTCAGACTGCTACCAGAGTAGATTTGTAATAATGTTTTTGATTGCCCTTCATCAACCCTCTCCAGGAGGCCAAGCTACAAGGCAAATTAATCCTATTATCAGGACTACAATATTTCCTTGTTTTCTTACAGTTTCCTCAGTAGAAAAATGGGTTCAATCGTACTTCATAAAGTTGAGACGATTATTAAATGAAATAATGCACATGAAGTGCTCCAAAGAGTACGTGCCCCCAAATTTTACCTAGTGTTACGTTGACCTTGAATCACCTGGAATGGAATGTTTCATTCTGTTTTCACTATTGTGTAACAAAGTTTTTGTGGAATGTCTTTATAGAGAAATACTTAGGATATATAGTTTTCTTGGATCATATACAGGATGCTTTAAACATTCCAATATTTTTTTTATTCCAAGCACTAAAATTATCTTTACTTTTGAAAGTTCAAAATCTATGAGACAAGCCATTTCATGACAAATAATTTAGTCTAAGACACAAGATAGGGTATTTTATAGCTCATATACACACCCAAACCTTTTTGCTGAGATGGGGAAAACTCCTATTTGGTATGTTAAATTTATTTTTGCTACCACAGCATTATGACTACCATTTCACCTCTGGGGAAACACTCATTTTTTTTTTTTTTTTTTTACTATTTGCATGGCTTCCTATACAAAGTCCCACCCAAGACCTGTTCTCATATTACTTATATATATGTGAAAGGAATGCTTTCCATCACTCAGAAATACAGTAAAGCCCTCAAATATTTTTCCATGAGCCAGCTCTTAAAGACTTCTTAATGGGAACAAATATTGGAAAGGGAATGAATATTACAGATAGGCAGACAGGATGGAAATTAATGATGACTGATTCAAAGGGTAGTATTAGGGGAGCTATGGGACCAAAAATTAGAAGGATGGATTCTCCAGTCTTCCCCGCCCTCACACTCTACATTTCTTTGCCTCTTTCAAGTCTCTCTGCCATCCATATTCTTGCTATAAAATTATCTGGCCAAATATGCCGGGATGTATAGAATAGAAAGCATTTTCTCATTGCCATCTCTCAGTGCCATTGGCTCTGTGAATGATCACCATGCTCTTAGCTACTTACTGCCTTTGTGGGTCAAGTCAAAGGAGAGATACAGGGACTGGTGGAACAGTAAATTCCACTTGTCTGTGTTTCAAAAAATGCCACTAAGCAACCTGGGTTTCCAGAAATTATTTCTATGCAGATTCTTACAACTCTCCAAATTGGCACCTAAAAAAATAGTAATATGTATTTATTGTCTTTGTTCCCATGCCTTTCTCTTCAGACTTCTGATATCAAATACTTTAAAGCCTTCCCAGGATTTTCTGCCAGGAGGAAAAGTGATCTGATAAATTAATTCATATTGAAATCATTGTGACTTAATTAGTTTATTCTCCCTGCGGTATAAAGTGTTGTTTGAAAAAAGAACGAATCACTAAGAATAAACCTTTAGAGAAATTTCACTGAGAAGGAAATTTCAGCCATCTTTAATTTTCACCCCTCTAACTATCCATAGCATCTTTTTCACTTTCCTATACTTTGTGCCCACATAGTCTTCCACCTATATGTGGATAATCCTAAAGGCAATATCAGGTTAATTTTTCCTTTTCGTTTGCTGCTTGCTGTATGTGAAAATTATACTTAAAGCATTTTTTCTCATAGTTGTATCATAAGTACAGTTATGCCAGATTGTAGGCAAATTGTAACTACTTACTTCAGCTTGATTGATCTTTCCTTATTCCTTCTCTTAAATGCATTTCCTTCAATTGCCTCCTTTATTCGAATCCCATTTTACCTTCTAAGGCAATGAAGGGAAAACAAAAAATGGAAAAGAAAATCCTCATCTGAACTTATTTGTATCTGAAAAAATGACACATTAAAATATGTTTGCTTTGGGGCGCCTGGGTGGCCCAGTTGGTTAGGCGTCTGACTTGAGCTCAGGTCATGATCTCCCTGTTCGTGGATTCAAGCCCCACTCCAGGCTCTGTGCTGCCAGCTCAGATCCTGGAGCCTGCTTCAGATTTTGTGTCTCCCTCTGTCTGCTGCCCCTCCCCTGCTCACGCTCTGTCTCTCTCTCTCAAAAATAAACATTAAAAAGTTTCTTTTTAAGAATACATTTGTTTTAATCTCAGTATTTACAAAGTGAATATTTGTTCACCATTCATAAAGTTTTAGAAATACTTGTTGATGCTGAATATGAAATTCATATCATGGAGAGTTGTAGATAGTACTCTTCATGAAAAAGAGAAAATAGATCTTGGGGGGGGGTGGTGGTTTACCTCATATGGAGAAATAAGAACTTTCAGAAGAGAAATCCATAATCTGTGTTTGCCAAATTATAGCTGCCATGTTGAAAAAAAAAAGTGGAAGTGGCATCTTGCTTTGGCTTAAGCATCAGCTATGTTCTTTTTAAGCTAAATTCTGCACAATGTACACACATGTATTAAAAAACAAAAACAAAAACAAAGATCTTACCAAGTATCCCATGCTTCACAATAATATTAAAGGGTTTTAGTTCCCTAAATGCTTGTCTTATCAGAACCTAGCGTGCATCAGTTATAATGTTAATTTTAAAGGAGTCCAAACTCATGTACTTCAAATTTTTCGAAGTTTGTTTCAAAAGTTTCACGGGATGCAGGGCAGGTATATGTTGGGAACAAGATGGGACACCAGCATCCGAAACCACATGGAAGAACCAATACACAGAGATCCATATGTCCCGTAACAGTTCAACCAAATCATGATTTCTGGGAGCGGGAGGTCTAGAATCTACATTATCATCCAATAAGTGTCCCCAGGTGGTTTTCATGCCTCTATCTTACTCCAAGATAGATCTAGGATCTACCACTTGTCACAACTACCCTCTGCTCTAAACCATCCTCATCTCTTCCTGGATAATCATAATGGTCTCCTAACTTGAGTTCCTGGCCTCTTTTACTTAATTCTCAAAACAGCAGCCATAGTGACCCTGACATAACACAGCTCAGATCATGCCACTCTTCCATTCAACATGTTCCAAAGGCTGCCCATGTTGCTCAGAGTAATATCTTAAAGTCCATGCAGGACCAGTGAGAGGCTCTGCACACCCTAACCCCTCATTATCTGACTGACCAAGTCTCTTATTTCCCTCCTCCACTGATAAATCAGCTACACCTTCATTGGCCTCCTTGCTTCTTTTGTTTCTCTCTTCTTCTGAGCCTTTGAATTGGCTGTTCCTTCTGTTGGGAGTAGCACTGTCCACTAGAACTTTCTTCAGTGATGAAAATGCCCCATGTCTGTCCTGTTCAAGATGGTATTCACACAAGGTTAGCGGCCACTGTATTCGGACAGTACAGGTTAAGATTGTTTCCCCCTTTGATAGCCACATTACTCCTTCCTCTCTTCCCTTGGGGTCTTTAATGTCACCGTACCTAAAATACCAGCACCCACCCTTCTCAGTATTTTCTGTCCCCTTTTCTGATTGACTTTTTCTGCTTCGCATTTATCAGTATTTACTATACTGTATGAGTATTAATTATCTATTTAGTAGCCTGTTTGCCTCACTATCATGTAAAGGTCCACAACACCAGGGAATTTTTTTTTCATATTTTGAATTGTTTTTTGTTTTCTTTTGTTTTCTTTTCATTCACTGTTGCTTCCCCAAGAACCTAGAACAGTATTTGGCACAGAGTAAGTTGCCCAAAAATATTTGCTAAATGAGTGAGTAAATGATAATTAATGAATACTTTGTAAAACAGTCATTATGGCATTTGTGCTGGTGGTAACACTTGGTGGTGGTAGTGGGAGAAATGATAGAATAAGTCAACACCTCTAAAAGTCCCTACTCTTCTGAGTTTTGAAATACCCAAGCCCAAGGAGGAGCTACTATAATTCTGAGCACTAAGTATTACCGACATTGTAAGTTACTGCCCAGGTCTGTGTAATACCAGGGTGGAAATTTTGCCCTAGCTTTCTTTTTTCCCCAAATATTTATTTGCCGGTAAAACAAAAACAAAAACATAACAAAACAAAAACAAACTTTCAGGTTGGTCAAAAAAACAAATTCCCACTACTGAAAGCAAAACAAAACAAAAAAACCTTGCAAATGCAAAGAAATTACTCCTTGATCACTTACTGTTTTAAAATAGCGAACTTAGGGGCGCCTGGGTGGCTTGGTCAGTTAAGCGTCCGACTTCGGCTCAGGTCATGATCTCACGGTCCGTGAGTTCAAGCCCCACGTCAGGCTCTGTGCTGACAGCTCGGAGCCTGGAGCCTGTTTCAGATTCTGTGTCTCCCTCTCTCTCTGCCCCTCCCCTGTTCATGCTCTGTCTCTCTCTGTCTCAAAAATAAATAAACGTTAAAAAAAAATTTTAAAAAAATTAGCGAACTTACTCCCTCATCTGTAGCCACCTAGAAGTTTATTATCCAGTAATGTTACGTTTCCTCATGTTGGGCTATATAAAAGATAGAAGTCAAATTGACAAAAGCATACTTCTCTTACAAAAGTGCATAGGATTTTACTATATCTAATAAAAGCACTGAATAACTTTCAAAAATCCTGAAACAATGCATAAATTAAAATTTCAAAATAAATCCTTTGGCATTAACAGTCTTGGAGGAATGGAAGAACACTAGTGACAAACTACTGATTTCATCTGATGCTGGAACTTATCTTGCTAAGTAAGGATTTATTAGGGACAGAGCTTAAATTTGATTTTACTTAACTGAATATTGAACACAGTATCTTTTTCCTGGTTGGTCTTGGGTGAAATGTCAAAACTGTACTGAATGTGCCCATGAGTCTAATAGGATGTAGGCAACTGCAGGCCTGCACTCGTATCCACCTTCATCCCACCCCACCCCCACCCAGGAAAAAATAAAAAGTCAGACACACGTCATCAGACTATTTTACCATGATTGCCTACAGGTTAAGCACTACCCTCTGAAGCAGATGGTCAATTGCCAATCTAATAGAAGGAATTGCTATTCTTCCTCTCATCCACTGAATATGTTTTTGATACTCCTCATGCCAGCAAATTGCTACAGGTTCAAATAGTGTCCTATGTATCATAGAGAAACTGAATAATTGAGGCTGTCAGACAGCCTCTCTTTGTCCATCCCTTCCCTTTGTGTAGGAAAATTGTTCTACTTTCATATAATTAACATTCAAGAACACAGCACAAGGGAATACTATGATGGGACCTTACAACTCCATCAAAATTAAAATCGTAACAATAGGTAAGATAAAGTGTTAGCAGTAAATGTAGTTTCCAGAGTAAATAATGTCTGTTTTCACTGCTGGGCATATCTCGGCCAGAGGCAGACTCCTTTTTGTTAGCAAAAACAAACAAAAAAACAAACAAACAAACAAAAAATAAAAAAATAACAACAAAAAAGCTAACTTGGATTTTTAATTTAAACTGTCACAAATGTGTACTGCCCGTCACAGCCCTATCATGTGCCATTTTGTGTTGCAACTCAGCTTTGGGAAATCTGTACTTACTAAGAGTGGTGAATACTTGAGGATACAATGTCATTTGTTTCCCATATTGAAACTTAAATATTTTCAGATGCAACAGCCAGCTGTAGTGAGGTGGAATAAGCATAGAACAAGGAAACTGAGTTCAAGGTCAGCTCTGCCACTTACTTTGTCATCTAGGGCAAGTTCGAAGTTAGGTTTCTTCCTCTTCCTACTTTGGATGGCTAATTTAAGGATTAAATGTAAAGTCAATAATGTATCTGGTACATCTTGGATGCTAATAACTTATGGGTATCATTATTATCATTATTAACTTGTGCAAGCAGTATAGTTACAACTAAAAGATATTTAGAAGAATGAATTCCTGGGGAGAAGAAGGGGATCCCCATCAAAGTGTGAACAGCAGTTGTGTTTACATGATAGGGAAGATTTTTTCTACTTTCCATATTTTCCTGCCTTTTCTTTAATGAATTTAATTTCACCGTTAATGAAAACAATTGTTTCAGTTTGCATACTGAAAATTCCTCCTTTGCCTACCAATATGCTCCAGTAGGAAAAGATAATTCAAATTATATACTGGTTCATATGAAATGTGGAGTATCTTTTAAGCATTTTATGTGAGAGAAATGTCTAATTTAATTTGCCAGTATGATTTCCCCCTTAAAAAATTTTAAATCTCTGTGAATCTGAATGAAAACTAGCTCCAACTTATAAATTAACATTTTAAAGGAATTATTTGATGAAGAAATGTTCTGAAGAGTTTATAAATTTTTCTTCTTTGAAATGAGAAGTTCTTTTTTACCAAGACTGAATAAACTTCTATCCTGAAAACCACAAGATTTGAATAGAAATTCTGGGCAAACCATTCTTCCTATTCTACTTCCTGCCTCAAATCATAGCGAGTTAAATTTTTCACAAAGAGCTACTCCCTTTTCAGTGAAACCGTATAGATTCACGCACCTGGAAAAACTCCAGCCAGGGTTTAAGATCACTTCATTTTTCTATGTTTAGGATTCAGGAATAATAACTTTTTTAGTGGGAAACTTTCCATAGTGTATATATGATTTCTTAAATATATATTGTCTTATAACATAGTGGTCCCGGGGAAACTTCCTGCCGAGATTTCCTTTGGCTCTTTTTTGTCATTTTTCCCTATTCATTTCTCCACCCAAACTCCTTTCTCTTTCACCTGGTTTGTTTAGTTAGTTAGTTAGTTAGTTAGGTAGTTAGTTGTTAGTTTTTTTCCTTATGGAAGATGTTAGAGTGTCTTTGAGTTTGAAAGAAAATTTGGAAAATAGAAGGAAATGATGGAATAGAGAAAGGAGAGAGGGAAAGAGGGAACAAAGAAAAAGAAAAAAATCTGTGAGAAAAACTTTTCCTCATTCTTTCTGTTCATGATTATCTCAGCCTTCAATGGCTGGCCAGCACCAAATCACATGTGGACTAAAAAGCCTTAGTACAAAGATTCAGTGAAAATTTTCCAGGAGGTGAGGAAAACTGACAGCCCTGTTTTATCCACACAGCAAAAAGACAAGCAAGGCCTTCTTCAGATGTAAATCTCCTCAACTCCACCATGGATATGAGGTAGTGCTCTACTTTCAAAAGATGCCCCCCTTGGAGCCTCATTCCTCTCTCTGTGGCTTTCAGCAAATGACCAAGTCTGGTTTTGCCAATTTTTCAACCTTTGCCTCATACTAAGAAACCATGCAAGCGCTCTTAGCCCTTCCCCAGAAAGTGGCAAATAGCTCATGAAATACACAGAAGGGGGTGTATTTTCCCTTCACCACCCTATTTATCATATCTTTCCCTAGGACAGAAATCGAAATGTCCCTAGTCACCTTGAGTCCTCTGTGGAATGGAAAAAGCATTGCTAATATTCTCCACAGAACCCTCTGATTTCATTCACAACGTGACATAAGAGCCCAGCGTTGTACTTTTTCGGTCATTAATCCTCCCCCAACATGTAGCAGTCCTTAGGGTGGTTACTTACCAGCTCTCACTGGTGAATATACAGAAAGGAGTAGAAAGGAAAGTTGGCGGGGTCTGTGACAACCGATAGCTGCAACTGGGAATAAAGACCCCGCTCTCCTGACTATTGGGAAGCCATTTCCCCCATGTCAACACACAGCCCATGGGGCAGAGGTAATTTTCCCATTTTATGACCTACTGTACTTGGCATCTGTTCTGGCACTGGAGACTGCGTCTATTTTGGGGATCAGTTGTGTATTCCCAGATTGCCATTTTCCTCTGCCTTTCACTCTGTTAAATATTCTACAGTATATTATCACTTCATTTTACTTCAGTTATTTCCTCTGACAGTGGTGTGGGGCAGTCTGGACTCAGAGTCACTTCCTCTCTCAAACTCAATCTGTCTAAATGTCAAAAAGAAAAAAAAAAGTAGAACTCTTTACAATCCCAGCAATCTGGCATTTCTGAGGAAATATTTGATAGGTGTTGCATTTCTGAAGCTCTATCTGCTGGAGGCAGGGCAGGGAGGGGAGACACGTGGGATTGGAAATACTGTTACATTCATGTTTAGCTTTTTCCAAAAAGTGACATTTTGTGCTTAAAAGCCCCAGTCACAAAAGCAGAGGCTATGCTGACATGAAGACTTGTTTGTTTGTTTGCTTGTGTAGGACAGTACTTCTCCCAACCTCTACTCACCGAGCAAAGATCTGAGACATCTGCCAACAAATGTGGGCAAATGACCTGGTCAACAACTTGATAACACTCACAGAACTGAGAGGCTTCCTATGATTTCTCTCCTCTTCCTTCCTCTCCCCTCCTTGATTCTCTCTTTCTCTCCCCTCCCTTTTTCCCCCCCTCTCTCTTTCCATGCTCAAGTGATTGTCAAATCTAGTGACACAAAAGGACAAATCTCAGAACATGCCTTGTGGAAGGTTTTGCTTCTTGCCTTTTGGCAAAAGGGGTGACGTTGACTGTTTTCAGGCTTTTTCAGACCAGCCTAATTAAAGGCAGCAGGAGTAAAATTAGAGAGGACTTCACTGGGTCAACAGAATTCAGTGATAACATATTACTCTTTGGAGGAGTATCTGAGATTAATGAAATGGTTTACCTAAAAGTACTTCTATTGAGTAACATTCAAGAATGCTCCTGAACTTGGAAGCGGCAGAGGATCTACCAATAATGCTGAATAACACACCACACAGAAACAGGATGTGTCTGTTGCACCACAGATTTCATAACTCTTAGAAGTCAGGGTAGTCTTTTATTCCTTTGGTTGTTTCAGAAAAATGAGAGGGGGTGAGGATAAGTATGGTCTGAAAGCAAGCATGTTGTGAAGGGGAGAGGAGGTCAAGGGATAGAATGTTGGTTGAGAGCCCACAACATTTATCAGGCACAAAGGTAGGGTTTTTAAGAGGCAATAACTCATTTAATTATCAGGCCATCTCTGGGAGATGTTTTTCCTTCCATTTTAAAAGTGGAGAAACTGAGGCTTAGCCAAAAACAACAATTTGCCTAAGATTACAACACTAATAAATAGGAGAGCCAGGATTTTTTTTCCCTTCTTATTACTAAAATCCATGCACTTTCTAGAACTCTGAACTGGGATCTCAAGTTTCTGTTGACCAGGCTTTTCCTTCTCACTCTTCCTCCTCCTCCTCCTCCTGCTACTTTTTCTTTAGAGGGTTGTCTGCTCTCTAAGATTTGCAGCAGATTGTCAACCATCAGAATAATTGCCCACTCATCTGGCTAGAATGCATGGAAGACAAAAGGAAAAATTATTCTGGGTTAGAAAAATCTTTACTAATTTCATTTTTCTATATCCCAAAGACAAAGTTATGTTGGCAAAAAATTTTTGGTAGCCTGATAAATATTTTCAATTCCTTTATAATTTGAAGAAAAATACTGTGAAATATTTTAAAACTTTAAGCTATTTTGCATTTAAGGGCATTATCATCACTATAGTTGTTATTTTTAAGCACTGAAAAAGAAAGAGGCTAGATGAAAATACCAGCCAAAATTATGTATTAGGTTTCAGAAGATTACAAAAGAAAATGTTTTTTTCTGTATTAAAAAAAAAAAAAAAAACCTGTTGCCATGAAAATACCCAGAATCTCCTGAGTTCATTTCATGAGAATTATGAACCTGGTTGTTAATAAGTCATTCAAATATGTTTTGTTTTTTACTATTTTTAAATGTGTATTTATTTTTGAGAGAGAGAGAGAGTGAGAGTGTGAGCAGGGGAAGGGCAGAGAGAGAAGTAGATACAGAATCCGAAGCAGGCTCCAGGCTCTGAGCTGTCAGCACAGAGCCTGACGTGGGGCTCAAACTCACAAACCATGAGATCATGACCTGAGGCTGAAGTCGAATGCTTAACCAATGGAGCCACCCAGGCGTCCCTCAGATATGTTTTTAAATCAATGAAATTCCAACAGGATTTCATATTTTTCAAGTTTGGCAGAGTTTTGATAAAGAATTCAGTCTTTTCCTACCCTTCCAATGTGAGGTTCTTTTCTAGAAGAACTGCCAATAATTCAGTTATCTTTTTGGAAGAAACAGGGTTGTCTGAGACTCTCTGGTTCTCCTGTTTCCTTATGAGTTATTCTTTAACTTGGTAGCAACAAGCCTTTTCCCTTAGACTCATGTGGCAGAGGCAGAGCCCAGATATCCAAGTCTGATTTTTGGCTCTTTCATCCATCCGTCTTTCTCAATGACATGCCTGTTCTCTGGATGTTCTTTTATTGGAGGCATTCTGCATCTGCATGTTCAAGAGACCATAGTTTAGCTTAGGAATGGCAGAGGCAGATGATCATGGGAAGATCTGACCCTTGTATACCATGCACTCTGTGCCAAAAAATATTTCTTAAGGAAGCTCTGATAACAGAGACATTTAGTCCAGTCTGGCCATAACACAAAAGACAAGACAAGAGCAGCTTACACCATTACTTCACCCTCTCACGTTGATTAAAGGTGTCCTCTTTGGACGCTCTTTAGTAACTTCTAACATCACACCTAAACATTTTTTTATTAAAAGAAAAAAAAATGCATGAAGAAACAAAAAGCACTAACACTTCTGACAAAAAAAATTCCAGAAGGCAAATGATAGCTATAGACCCCACTCACTAACATATAGTGAGAGTGTACAAACAGGAAAAAATGTGACTACAGAATGTTGAGTTCTCCCTGACAACATGGCGTGATGTGTTTTGGATAATCTTGGAAGCAGCCATAGGTTATAGACGTGGAAGCTCGATGTATACACACACAGGCACACATACAGTTATAGCTAGCACACACACATAAATGTCATATATGTACACACATATTCTATATACACAATGTCCTATTGTTAAGGCAAACCTATCTAGGAATCAAATAGTGAGATTATTTAGGGAATATATGTACTCTGAAGACACATGGCTCTCTGTCAGATGTCAAGTTGAAGCAATGTTTTCCTAAAGTCGCTGGTAGGAACAATAAAGTTGCTTCATCAAACCATCGTCAGAGAAGATGCCTTGCTCGTCTGTATGCCACATAGCCAAAAAGCAGTAGGATTCTACTTGTAACTCAGGAGTTGTCGCACAAACCAGAGGAGCACGGGCACACCGACATTTTCATTTTAAACCTTTATTTTTTTCAAATTGCATGTTGAAATGAGAGGACTGTCTGAATAGAAATTTATGTTCCTGGTATAATTCTGGTAGATATCATTCCAGTGACATTTTCCATTATATTTTATTTTCACCAATTTTGTAGAATTCCCTAGAAAAGCCACACTGCTTTCATTAACTAGCCTCCAGCAAGAGAAGGAGAAAAGGAGCATGGTTTTCTATCAGATTCATAGAAACTGGTTCCTTTAAGGGAAGAAAGAACCTTGAAGTATTTGCCAAGAATGTAAAATTCCTGGTGTATCTAGAATTCAAGCACCTTCTTGGTGATTCTTGTGTAGAGGAAGAATTTAAAATACAGAACGAAAGATTAAAAAAATTGAATAGTATATATTTCAAGGGAGCTACACTGAGAAACTGAATAGTTACAAATGATCTATAGCAGATCACTTAGTGTTATACCTGGGGACTGTTCCTGACCTCAGATGTTCCCCAAACCTGGTTTGTGTTATTTGGAACTGCAGTCAAACTGAGTTCCACTCACCTCATTTATTTACCAGTATCTGCTAGCTACCACAAACTGTGCTGGGTGCTAGGGATATGGGAACAAGCGTCTGCTCTCACAAAGTTCACATGCTAGGGTAAGCCAAAGCAGGAAAACAAAGTGCTCTGATTGGAAGAGGTAAGTGATAGAAGAGCGTGTGCCGAAAGCACTAAGTCCAGTGGAGTTAAAGGGGGTGGTCAGAAAACACTTTCTGGAAGCATAACTCCCCTGCATAACTTGTAGGACAAATGCAGAAGTGAGGGGTGTCCCAAATCCTAACCAGGAGCACAGATCAGAAAATCTTCAGTAGTTAATGAGCACGGGGGTGTGGCTTCTTGCCAGGGAAAAGGTGAGAGTTGGTCCCAAGTAGTAAACAGGAGTCAGATCTGCCCCTTGCACACCCCAGTCTTTGGATTTTATCCTCAAAGCTTTGAAGGTCTATTGAAGGATTATAAATAAGGCAGTAGGATGGTCAGATCTCTTTTCTTCCTCTAATGATTAAAGTCACGGTGGATAAGTGTGTAAGGTGGCACTAATTCTCCAAGAGGGGAACATATTCATCTTCATCGCCGTCGTTCAGAGCAGAGTCACCAAAGGGGTGAAGGCCCACACTTGGTTTTCATGTCAGGAGCATTTATTATCAGACAGAAAAAAAAAAAAACAATTCTGCTCAGGAATTATTCACGGATGGCTGTGGCAGAATCACATGTAGTCTACATTGTTGGCTTAGATTGCTGTTTGGCCTCATTGATCATTTATCTTTGACCTTGGTTTTTTTTTTTTTTTTTGGTAACAAAGACCAGTTCTGCTTCCTTTGAGTCTTAAGTGACTCAGGACAAATATCTTATCTTTCATGATATCTGAGTAAATCCAAAAGTCAAAATGATTTTTCAGGAAAAATAAAATGTTAATATAAGCCTCCACTTTAATTAAACCTATTGTTTGTTTTGTTAGCAGAACGAACATAATGAACATAGTGACTCACCTTTATCTACTTTTTTTTTTTCCTGTTCGGAAAAGTGAAGGTGGGACACATGTTACTTAAAATGGCTTCAGGCGAAGATGTTTCCACCTTTTGCAGTCTGCCTGCTATTCCTGTAATCAGACACACTAGCATTTCTTTCCTTATCACTGGCAGCCTAAGCAAGTCTTCATTTCTAATATAAATTAATATATAAAATTTGTTTCATGCATACTTGTTTTTCCAAAGCTGTGCAGTGGGCTTGTGCTGGTTTTAGAATGGAATCCTCAACATCTCATTTGCCAGAATGAATCCATGTTCTTAGAGTTCACTAGAAAACTCGGTATCTATTGAAATTTGTAAATTACTCCACGAGGTTGAAACAGAGAAGTGACTTTTCAACGTGCCCCTTTACTAAGAATATCACTTTTTTAGTTATGTTTATTTTCTGTCCCAGAAAATGTATTCTCCTCATTTTTAAGAGAACCCCATAAAGACTTTGCTGAGTCAGAACACTCTGGAAGGACATTTAAGAAAGTAATTGGGCGGTGCCTGGGTGGCTCAGTCAGTTGATCTTCCGACTTCAGCTCAGGTGATGATCTCACGGCTCCTGAGTTTGAGCCCCGTGTTGGGCTCTGTGCTGACAGCTCAGGGCCTAGAGCCTGCTTCAGATTCTGTGTCTCCCTCTCTCTCTGCCCCTCCCCCACACATGCTCTGTCTCTCTCCCTCAAAAATAAATATTAAAAATTTAAAAAAAAAGAAAATAATTGCAAATAAGTGATTATGTTTAAAGATAGAAAGGTATTTCCCAAAAGTCAGATATCCTCAGTAATTCTACTTTCTAATTAGTTTTTCAAACCATTCTCATTTGCATCAGAATACAAAAAATGGGTGGCATATTTGCTTTATGCGCCAAATATGATTTTTTTTTTCTGAATCCTGTTTTTTTCTTTGATTCTGTCTTGTGTGTCTGTACCGCCCTTGTCCTGTTTCTTGGCTTCCTTCACTTCCTTATTGATTGTCTCTTCCCCTTTTCATTGAGTTTTTAATGTCATTGTCCAGTTAGTAAAAATAATTAGAATGTATAAGACTCTATGTTAGGAATTTGGCACATGTTATTTCATTTAATCTCACATTAACCCTGCAAGATGGGAATTACATCTTTTTTTTTTTTTTTCAAAGAGAATGAAGAAAAGTTTAGCAATTTCCTCATGGTTATAAAACATACAGGCTCATCTGAATCCAAAACTGATACACTCTTTCATCATTCAACCTCCCAAAGCATGATCATTTACAACATAACATTTTTGTGATCAGGAATCCTTCATTAATTCATCATATCATATCATATCTGAGTTCCTCTGTTTGACTTTGAAAAACCTTTTCTAATTTGTTTCAGTTGAACTCAATAAACTGTCATTGATGGTAGACTGTGTATCAGGCACTGTTCTGGGCCCTAAATATGACCAGAAGGCTAAGGTGTTTAGCCTACACACAGGCAAGTTCATTTGCTATCACTCCCTGGCCACTTCCCATCTACCTGGTCAAATCAATATTCTGCTTTATCTTCACTCATGCCATGTTCTCTCTCATTGTCTCACACTTATTCTCCATATCCTATCATGAGTTTCCTTTCATGTTTTCAAGTTATATTCTTTTAAGGCCTAACTCAAATCTCACTTCTTCAATGAGACTTGCCTGATCTTTGGTGAAATCATTCGTGCCTACTGGTTTAAGTCTTAATATCTTCTTGTCTCCTATCTGTTCTTTTGATCTATGTCATCAGCAAGATTGTAAGCTGAGTTGAACAGAGGAAACTGAACACCCCTTTTTTCCCCCTGCTTCTTACATTGCACCAAGCCTGCAGTAATTACTGAGTTAATCATCCTGTCTATCCATTAGTTGGGAGAGAAAGCAATAGTGACCTGTTGGAATCTGACTCATAGCCTAGAATTACTGGAACTTTCTCCTTACATTGCTGAGTAGAGAGCCTTGTCCAGTATCATGAATCACAGAATATCTTCAAATGAATTCTCCATCTATGAGAAAATACAACTCTTAAAATATTTTTTAAAAAAAGTATTATAAATCATAAAAGTAGGCCTCATGAAACATGGGCCATGTTCCTGGCTGTAACATTTCCAGACCTTGTATGAGCCAACACACATTGTGTTCACCTATAGAATGAAAATAATTATGTCTAGCTATTAAATTTGATACATGGAAGGCCAAGAATTAAAATTCTTATGACTTAAGTTACTTTAAAACAAATAACCAAAAACAAAAAAATGTCTTGGAACCCTCACTACAATACTGTTTTGAATCAAGCAGTTTTCTCTGTGAAATCTGCTAAGAAGATGGCTTCTGAGATAAAGAAAGCATGTTGCAGTAAGATTCAAGTTCAACAAGCAATGAATGAGTGCCCACCATGGCAAAGCCACATGCAAAGTTTAAGGGGATTATGTTTGAACAAAACAGTCTCCCTGTCTTCTAGGAGTGATGGTTTCACTGCCTCCTATTGACCTTAGGTATTTTGTGATGAGTTGTGTAGGGGCAGGGGGCATTGTGGTGCTTGACAACCCGTGTTGGGGACAGGAGTCTCCACGTGTGCCCACAACACAGATCTCACATAGTGGATTTGAGAAAAGTTTAAGCATGTTAAAATTTTATAAAACAGCTAACAGTAAAATTGTGAGACTGCTAACCTTGATGGAGATACAGCTATTTTCCTTTCCCCTCTCTCTGAACATATTGAAACTCTGGTGCTTTTAAAGTAAAAAAGTTGCTCCTTGACGTACACCCCACTGGCAAAAAAATCAGGTTTCCAGGTAGGTCAGGGAGCATGGTTTTCAGATTTTCTGATAATGCTATCAACTGAAATCTCAGTTCTCAGTACAGAATCAAACATCATTCCAATATCCTGCCAGATTATCTTTCACAGAATAAGAGCGACAGCAATCACATAATTAAGCCTCAGGTTAGAGCTAGATCCTATTCACCTCCAGGAATTTCTCTGTAGGATACGAGAAGACTGGCAAGATAAGCCATTCTTCTCTGGGGAGTAGAGCTCCTGATGTGCCCATGAGCTTTCCCCGTGTTAAACGGCCAAAACCTGCCATTGCCACTAAAGACACGCAAGATGTCCGTCCCTTGTTTCCTGACACAGTGAGTTCAACATGGGAGGTTTTCTTCTGGTTCTAGATGGTCAGAGAAATGAATTTAATTGACTCTAAAAGGGGCCAGAAATAAGGCTTTTTGTGATGGAGTTCTACCGTTTTTGCCTGGTAAGAGGGATTATGCCTTTTCATGTGGCTGCAAAGTAGATGTTATGCTTGAGAAGAAGTTTCAGCCATTTCAAAACATGTCTTTTCTTTCCCAGCGACCCTTGTGCACTCCTCTGTTAAGATTCTGAAATAAGGAAGTTAACAGGCTCAGAGATCCCACTGTTTCCTATTTCTATTTCCAGTAATAGCTCTCAGGGCTACTTTGTCACCAAGACCCACAGAATTGAATGTGATTGCAGCAAAAGGTACTATGAGTAGAAAATGAATTCCTTATGTTGAAAAGAGAAAAGTGTGTGGGTGCTTTAGGCATGAGGTTGCAGACAATGGTGGACTTTTCAACAGTGTATTACAAAGGGATGACTACACTAACAGATGATCAGGCGATTGACATAATTTTTGAAAATAAAAAAGCTGAATTTTCCAATTTATTATGGCTTTTGTGCATTTTCCTTTTAAACTGCTGGTTATATTGCTTATGAAAAATTTACATGCAATCTATCTTGATGTGTTTTGTCAGCAAAATTACTTAAAGAAATATGAATTCATATAAAGTCGACTTACCTCGTAGTTTTCTTCCAGGAATAAAAGTCCTTGGCTCATATCTTAACCAATGATTTTTTTTTAATCCTTATTTATTTATTTTGAGAGAGAGAGAGAGAGAGAGAGAGAGAGAGCACGAGCAGGGGAGGGGCAGGAGAAAGGGAGAGAGAAAATCTCAAACAGGCTCATGTTTTCACCACAGAGCCTGAAGCAGGGCTTGATTTTTTTTTTTAATTTTTTTTTCAATGTTTTTATTTATTTTTGGGACAGAGAGAGACAGAGCATGAACGGGGGAGGGGCAGAGAGAGAGGGAGACACAGAATCGGAAACAGGCTCCAGGCTCTGAGCCATCAGCCCAGAGCCTGACGCGGGGCTCGAACTCACGGACCACGAGATCGTGACCTGGCTGAAGTCGGACGCTTAACCGACTGTGCCACCCAGGCGCCCCAAGCAGGGCTTGATTTGATAAACCGAGAGATCATGACCTGAGATGAAATCAAGAGTCAGACGCTTAACCAACTGAGCCACCAGGCGCCCCTTAACCAATGATTCTTATTTTTTTTAAAAAAGGTACCCAGTTACCTATGGCAACTCAATCAAAATTGAAATAGAGATGTCATTTGAAATTTGCATGCTTAGTGACCTAATAAATCAGAGAAAACCTTTGGGATTTTGGACAATTATCTATCAGAGTTTGCTCTGTGTTTTAGTCCATGACATATATCTAGGCTACTTTGTTTCCCCTTTCTGCCATAACTAAACTTTTCAAAATTTGAAAGCATATTCAATGGAGTTACATGCTACATAATGGTTAAGTTAGAAATTCAACTTGTAAAAGCAATAATTACATGTAGAAAAATTATCAGTTAAAACCTCTTATGCTACACAGAAGTATAATAAAGTGTGTATCGTTTATACAAGCAACTTTATACAATACATGTGCATGTGTAATGTATACTATAAAGTGCGGTATTGGGGCATCTGGGTGACTCAGTTGGTTGAGCGTCCAACTCTTGATTTTGGCTCAGGTCATGATCTCATGGTTCATGAGATCGACCCCCCAAGTCAGGCTCTGCCCTCCCAGTGTGGAGTCTGCTTAGTATTCCCTCACTGCCCCTCACCCTCTCACTCTCTTTCTCTCTCTCTCTCAAAATAAATAAACAAAACTTAAAAAAAAAATTAAGTGCAGTATTTAAAAATGAATGCATTTTTTATAATTGTGGTAAAATACACATAACCATTCTTAAATTTACAATTTTGACCATTTTTAAACATATTGTCCAGTGGCATTAAGTACATTCACATCATTGCACATCCATCACCACCATCCATCTTCAGGGTTTTTCTGTCTCCCCAAAGTGAAACTATGTGCCCTTTAAGCAATAACTCCTCCTATACCCCTCTCCCCCACTCCCAGGCAACCAGCATTCTACTTGCTGTGAATTTGATTATTATAGGTGCCTCATATCCTGGAATCCTATAGTATTTGTTTTATTGTGACTGGCTTCTTTCACTTTCAATTGCTGGCTCATATGGTAGTTCTATTTTTAATTTGCTAGGGAAGCAGTATTCTTTTTTCTGTTAGGAGAGAGCAAGGGAGAGGGGCAAAGGAAAGAGAGAGAAGATGTGGGGCTCCATCCCACAACCTTGGGGTAGTGACCTGAGTCGAAATCAAGAGTTGGATGCTCAACCGACTGAGCCACCCAGGTACCACAAGGAACCACCATTCTGTTTTCCCTAGAGGCTGCAGCATTTTACTTTCCCATCAGCAGTACACAAGGGTTCCAATTTCTCCAATCCTTGTCAACTCTTTTTTTTTCCTCTCCGTTCCCCTCCCCCCCAACCCCCGCTTTGGTAATAGCCATCCAAAGGGGTATAAAGTGGTATTTCATTGTGGTTTTGATTTGAGTTTCCCTAATGATTAGTGATATTGAACATCTTTTTAGGTACTTACTAGTCATTTGTATATGTTCTTTGGAGAGATGCCTTTTCGAGTTCTCCACCACTTTTTAATCAGGTTGTTTGTTTTTGTGTTGTTGAATTGTAGGTAAATACATACATTTTTAATTCCATCGTAAGTTGTAAGATTAAGATTAAGTTGAATGCATGATATGACCCCATTATAATGTATTCTTAGGAAATTTTGATTCAGGAGAACTTAAGATCTATTGACATGTTAAAAAGACAGTCAATGCTTTGACAATATACCTGGTGTTATCAATAGTACAGAACATACAATGGGGAAAGAAGATATAAATTTTTTAATGTTTATTTATTTATTTTTGAGAGAGAGAGAGAGAGAGAGAGAGAGAGAGAGAGAGAGAACAAGCAGGGGAGGGGCAGAGAGAGAGGGAGACACAGAATGGGAAGCAGGTTCCAGGTTCCAAACTGTCAGCACAGAGCCCCATGCGGGGTTCAAACCCACAAACCTTGAGATCATGACCTAAGCCAAAGTCAGACACTCAACTGACTGAACCACCCAGGTGCCCCAGAAAATAAAATATTTAACTAGAAGAAGAAACAGGCAGCAACCACTGGATTGCTCATTTAGGCAAATTTGCCAATCATTGTATTCGTTTTGATGGATAAGTTACAAATTTAGGAAGTGAATGACTCATTTTCCCATTCCTGATGGTTGTGTTACAAAAGATAGTGCATACGCTCACCTGTTTACCAGCGGTGAGCACCTAAACATATAATAGATTGGCTTGGTGAGCCCGCTTCAAAGTTGTTAAGCAAAGCTGACTTCTCAGTTGCTAGGCTGTGCAGAAACAGCCTCAGACTGTATTCATGGAACAGGTCATTGTGACCTCTAGTGTTCTGGCTCCACCTTTGAAATCCCTCCTCTAGCTATGGAAGTTCTGCCAAACCTTCTTGACAGTAAAACCTACAACAGATTAGTCTGCCGCCACCACTGTTGCTACTGGTGGTGCTGTGGTTTCCTCGCTGTGTCCTACTCACCTTTGTCTGGCCCCAACTTGTCCATTAACTTGTTTCTTCTGCCCACCCTGCCTCTGCTTTCCTCACTTCAACACCCCCTTCAGCAGTGCTTGGGATCCCTGCTGTCATCCATCCTGAGCACGTGTGTAAGTCACAGGGACCTGTTGCAGCAGGCACTGTTGGGAGCTGGGCTGTGTTCCAGAAAGTGGTTGTAAGGGCTCCTTCTTAGTTTTTAAGATTAAATGAGGCCCAGGGATGCTGCTGATGAAATTGTTTAGAAAGGTGGATGTGGTGCCTCGGTAGTAGGTCTAGGTCCTACATGAGAAGGGTTGAAGGGACTTGCCTTTCAAGTCTGGGCGGATGCACATTTGCAGAGATGCCCTGAGGACTTTCTACTTTAAACACATGCAGGGCAAATCCCATTTTGAAAACTCCAAGAGGTTGTTTATTTTGCCAACACTATGAAGGTTCTTCACTGATGCACAGATTTTTTTTTTTTAACCACATGGAAGTCATACAAGTTTTTTCATACTTCTTTGTTATATACTTGAAATACTGTCTATCATGCACTTCTTGATCCTTATTCATCTCATGGTTCTTGAGTGCTTAGAATGTAGTAGGCACTGTGCTAAGGAATAGGAAGCAAAGCACCACGGTGGATAAGATTATGTTCTTTGGAGTCATACATGCTTACACTGCAACCCAGCTCTGTGGCTCACTAATGGAACCCAGGGCAAGTATCTTGACCCCATTAGTACTCATTTACCTCACTTGTGAAATGGAGAAAGCTATAGTGCTCTTCATAACATAGAATAACAGCAAGGGTTATCTAGCACAGATGTATGTAAACTACTTAGCACAATGCATGGCACAGAGCAGAAATTTAATACCGTTTGAAATTATACTACTGCTGGTATTCTTGAGTTGAGAGGTAGGATATAAGTTGCTTATCCTCTGGTACATGCTTAGAGACAAGCATGTAATCAATTATAGGATGGTAGGAGTACTATAAGGAAGATATGGAGATAGAAACTCTAATCAGGGGGGAGGGCTAATTAATTCTGCCTGGAAGTAGAGATCTTGGAAGTGTCTGTGAGTGTCTCTCAAAGGACATTTTACTTACGCTGGAACTTAGCAAACAAAAAAGATTTTTATAAATCTTTTAATGTTGTGATTTTTTTTTGTATTTGATGTGTTTCTTGACATGTTACTTCCACCTACACTATCCTTTCTCCCTTCCATTCCAAAGCCCAAATTTTATCAGTCCTTTAATCTGTCAAGACCCCCTTCAAATGTGAAATCTTCCTTGATTCCTTCCCTGATGAGTGAATAGAGATTCCTTGAAGTATAGTTATATGCTGGGGCCTGAAAATAATTTTTCTTATATAGAAATTTATTTTGGCAAGAGAATTACTGTAATGGAATATAACCTGTATTAACATGAGTGCCATCAATCATCCTCTGAGATGAGTATGATAAACATTTCCATTTTTGATCCAATTAAAGCTAGTGGAGCTAGAAAAAACCATATGGACTCCTTTTCTTTTTTTAAGTGGTATAAATTTTCAAGGCATAACTACCCAACTGATTCAGAGACAATAATATGCCAGTAGAGTTTGGATACAATCTGCTGATATAACATAAAGGTCTTAGAACAATAAACAAAACTCATAATATAGAGAACTGATGGCATCAGGATAATTAGATCCATCAGTACATTTAGTAACAACCCAATGAAAGAAAACCACAACCCAGCAAGCTGGAGGCATTTTGCTTGTCCCTTTTTACTAAGTATCCAAATAGATAATATTCAGTGATAATGAAAATAATCAGTAAAGTTCACTGTGTAAATAACCAAGGCAATTATACCTATAATAATTCCAGAAAAAATAAAACCCAGGAGGCAGTACACAACATACACCAGAATTTCTGCCTTCCGCAAAGTAGTGCCCAAACCTTGGTATGAAAATCTAAGTACTGGCTACAACAGAGGCAGGATCATCATTCAGATTTGAAGTGATAAACATGTGCCATCAGGGCTCCAGCAAAAAGGCAAAGGCATGAGAATCTGCTGTATCTAATGTTCACCAGCAGAAAGGAAGATGTGAAAGGGGGCGGAGAGTGGGCTGTTGGGGTTAAAGTAGCTACAAAATGCAGAATTGACATTTTTGCATTGAAAATGAATAATAAACGAATGATAGGTTGGCTTTTACAGAAGTCACAAACTGGCTATCTGATGTATGAATGTGGTCTGTTGGCATGTTTTGTAAAAAAAATTTTAATTAGAAGATTTCACATGAGAGTCCAGATTTCTCTTTTCATTTTAAAATTGGAAACCTCCACCCACAGATGCCTCACCCTCACCTCCTTTAAGACTTGTTCAGTGCATAAAACATGAATATTGAATAAATCTGGCAACTCTGGGCCTGTATTTATCCACATGATAACTGGCATAATTTAAATAAAATCTGCCTTCACTGGATAGTTCCAACACTCTCCAATCTCCCTCAAACCCCCAGTCCTCACACCACAGCATTCTCTTTCTTAGCACACAGTTTAAAAACATCAGCCTCATTCTAACCACACAGAAATCCCACAAGAGTAAACAAGTATACAAAATAAGTTTTAAAATATAATACACAAGGCCCTGTATTAAATGCTTTTATGTGCATTAGTATCTATTTTACAAAAGATAAATTTGAGGTTCAGGTAGGTAAGTAAAGTCAGTTACCTGAAAAAGGAGACTTGAGATTTAGGCCATGATTTATCTGACCTCAAAGCTGTGCTCTTCACTCCTGTGAGCCTTAGGATTTATTAAGACATAACATGAATATTTTTATCTGTGGCAAAGCTGGATTGAAATATCTTTATAAAACCAAGCCTTTAATTTATCCTAAATCTAAGAAAATCAAAGATATGCATTCTGAGAAAAAAAAATATATATATAGTTCAGATTATTCAAGTAACCCTTAATTAGATCAGAAATAACATTTGAGGGGTGCCTGGGTGACTCAGTTGGGTAAGCGCTGAACCTCAGCTTAGGTCATGATCTAGCAGTTCGTCGGTTTGAGCCCTGCATCGGGCTCTGTGCTGACAGCTCAGAGCCTGGAGCCTGCTTCGGATTCTGTGTCTCCCTCTCTCTTTGCCCCTCCCCCACCTCTCTCTCTCTCAAAAATAAATAAACATTAAAAAAATAAAAAATAAAAAAAAAGAAAGAACATTTGAGTTTGGGGTGTGGGGGGGATAAAGACACCAAACTTGTTCTCTGGGGGAATGGGCATCAGTGGAAACACCTGCAGATTCTTCTAGGCCTCAATTGTAAATCTTCTGACCAGTCGCCACTGGAGGCAGTGCAATGGCAGAGGTCAGGCAGAATCGGTAGTTCTTATCCCCACCACGTAAAGAGACTATAGCCGGGTGATTTGCCTGCCGTTCATGATCTGGCTGGTGCTCGCCCGAGAAACAGAGAAAATGTCAAATGTTACAGCCCTGTTTACTCTTTGTGAGTTATGTGACTTGGACACATGTCCTCATTTTTTATTCCTGTTTGACAGAAGCTTGGCTGTCAGGAGATCACAGTTTCCCTCTGGGCCTCATCAGTTGTGAAGAAAGACAGGGGGACAACAATACTTCCTGTGGTCCCGATCTATAAATCCACAGAGTACCCCTCCTTGCCCCCACAACCCCATACTAATATTTTCAGCTTCTGTTCATGCTAGCTTTCCAAAACCGAACCCCAGATAACAGCTCTGACCATCCAAAGGAAATTGTTGAGCCATTCCTCTTTTCATTCAAGAATGGCCTTAGAGATCGTGGACCAAGACAAACAAGACAATGAGCATCCTAAACATTATTTGGCTGTGTTTCAGCCATTATTTGGCTGTACATATTCAAATATAATCAATTGATACTTGGAGAAAACAGCTACCCCTCAAGGCTCTCCAGTTTTCGTCCTCACCATTTCCTTCTCCAGCATGGCCACAGGGAAGAACTGCTTCCTCTCCCTTTCTTGCTTGACTTTTGGACCTCACAATCCCACCTCAGTTTCCTGTCCTCTTATATGAGGAAAATATTCATATATTTGCATCCCCCCCTCCCTTATACACATGATGTTTGTGTGAAAAGAAATAAAGTTATTGTCTTGCTAGTAATTCCTAAACATCGATTTCACTTTGTTTATTTGGTTGGTTTATTGATTAGTTGGAAGGGAATGGGGTTTCTCTAATTCTTTTTTTATTATTATTGTTTTTTTTTTCAAATGTCTCTTAAGCACCATGATGGGGTATATGTTTGTTACCTAAAGAGTTACACAAATCTGGTGAGATATACAAAATTTGCAGGTAGCCCCTGTGTTATTAAATAGTTCAGGTCCTGGCGTGAAATGCCCCAGGCTTAAGCCAGAGGAAGGCGGGCTTGGCAGAACCTGTGATAGAGGACGGCATGGCTAGAAAGGATGTCCACAATACTGTGTTTTGTGCAAACAAATGCCACACTTTGGAATTGTGCTAAGATGCTAAAACACATTAAAATGGAGTTTTAGAAAACGCCTATTTGTTTTTGAGATCACTTAAGTCTATACAGAAACTGTATAGCTCCAAGCATCCTGATTTTAAGGTGATAAGTAAAAAGGGAGGGGAGAGGTAATTTACTATTATTTCTTAATCAAAATGATTAACTGCTTGGTTGGATGCCGCCACAGACTGTCAAATTCAGGTCAAATGCAAAATACCCTGATCTTCTGAGAACACTCACCTATGATACGAGAAATTCCAAGAGAAAAATCACACGTTAGATCTACAGCACTAACACGAGACATATTTAGAGATGTATCAGACCCTTGACGGTATGAAATATTCGTTAATTCACTCATTGGCGGAGAAGTAAATTGACTTTGATATGCACCTTTTCCGCATGATGAATAGAGGAAAGATGGCTTTTCCAACAGAAATATTTTTATGTACAGACTCAGTAGGTCTCCTCATGAAAATTTTCCTCGATTCTGGGGTGTCTGCACCCTCACCGTGTTTGAAGATTGCCGCCGACTTCAGAATTTGTTTTTTGCCCCTCTCTCAGTTACCCTGCATACTGAGATCATGAGGTACACTGCGTGTTGGGAGGGAAAAGTAAATATTGGGTTGCTCTAACTGAGGTCATAGTTTCTCCTGTCTAGACACCACTAGTAACTGGTGCCTTCTGGACCTGCTGTGCTTTCCATGGATTTATAAATGCATGAATTGCTTTGTATTTGGTTGCATAAAACGTACTGCATTTCCAGACGAGTTTCAAAATCGTATTTTAGATCTTTCCGATAAGTCTCTGCTTGAGCCATTTTTCTTCCACTGAGAGCACATGACTCCACATAATGAATTAGAGGACAATAGGATGGCTGTTTTCCATATTTTCAAACTCACTAGACAAATGATTTTTACTTTTTGTAAACTAGCTATATTTGTTATTCCATTGGTGCTCTGTGTCTTTTGCCGGCCACTTTGAGTTTAAATGAAAAAAAGGTAAAGAGAAGGAAAATAAATATTCTCTCATAATAGCATGAGGAAACAATTGCTTGTATAAAAAAATGATTAAAAATTATTTTTTTTCTTTTTTACGTTTTTTTTTCTCCTTGTAGATAGATCATTTTGCTTTGGTTCTTTTATTGCCTTACTGTGTCACAATATATAAGAAAAGTGAAGTATGAGAAAAGACACACTCATACACATATGTTTTTAAAGATAGTCCAGGGAAATAAGTCTTTATGAATAGGCCTGAACAATTCCACGAAGTGTATGACTTTTGATTCCATGTAGGTACTTTCTTAAATTCACCAAATAATCACAAATGCAGATCTGTATGTATATGTCTGCAAACAAAAAATAATTTATAACTTGTTATGCCAATTTCCAAATAAAATTTAGTCTTTTTGTGTGTGCTTGCTAGAGAAAAATATGTGCTCTAAAAAAATACTCTGTGGGCCTCTGAATATTTCAGAACACAGTATATTTTGTCAGCCTTTTTTGTTAGTCTGAGTATAGAATATTTCATAAATTCTAAGTCTCTAATTGATCCACATGACTTAGAGTAGAGAAACACATCATAATATATTCTTTGAAATATAAATCCTAGTTGTGTTTCAGTTATTAATGTTTTTAAATTGAAAATAAGATACGAGGAGCCTACAACAAAACCATTCAAAAGAATACAATCCTCAGAGTTGCTATCAAAAATGTGTAAGTTACATTGATGGTCAAACACTAGTTGTTCTCTGTAGAAATGCCTCAGCAATGATTCTGCTTTGTGGGTTTTGTTTTGGGGGAAAAGCCAAACTACCTCCATGCTACCAGCATCATCACTATCATGATAGTCATATCAAATTTTAGTATTAGTTTATTAACTAAACATTAATACAGAAGCGTATTATCCTTGCCCAAGTTTCAGGAGGGACAATCCCTAATAATGAAAGTACTTCAAGTTGGAATTCTTCTTGATTTGTGCAGTGAGTTTTGCTTTCTTGAAAGAATGAGGTGGTATACTGAGAATCCATGTGTTGTTCCCCATGCTTATCCCTGTAGCTTGACATGTATGCCCACTTTCTTTTCTTGTCCCACTTCTCTTTGCCTTCAGTGTGTCACCTTATGAATTTTCCTATGTCCTCCAATTTCTGTTATAAAACTTCAGGGTTTTCTATAACATTTTGAATTTATTTCTATTACAGGATTGGTTGTATTTTATTACAGTGAGTTACTTCTATGCTTCTTTCCTTCTCTAAATTTGTAAAAAATAGACTTCTAGGACCTTGTCTAGCTAGTCAATAAATATGAATTAGTTAACCAGTTAATGTGTATTTAGTAAATATTTCTAAACCAGTTAGCATTTTGAAAGACAATTCATTTAGCTACATCAGTTTTATAAAAATAAATTACAGCTGAGAAGAAAAGGTTGAATTTTTAAAAATACTATAATGAAAATATCAGTATAAGAGTCAAAGGAAAAAATTGTCTTTTTCTTAGTAGTTAAATTTTCCCCTAAGAAATGGCCATTTTTTTTGTTGGTTAGCTACATTGGGTAAGAGGCAAAATCCTAAGAGCAAGAGAAAGCAGTAATAGCTACTTATTGAGTTTTAAGGAATCAAGTTAATTTAAATGTAAAGCTTTTGTTGTCCTAACTCAGACTAGGCAAGCAAAACTGGGGAAAGGGCTGAATTGTTTCAGAAAATAGAAAGTATTTCAGAGACCGTGAAAAAGAAAAGAAAAACAAGAGAGGAGGAGAAACGAGGGGTTTTTGACATATAGGAAGGGAATCTGGGGGTAAGAACAGGAATGTCTACTATAATACTTAAGTTTTACCATGTAATATGTAATATTGTTGTAATATCTCTTCTTTTTCTCCCCATGAGCATATTGTGGAGTCGAATCTGTCTTTTGAGGAATGAAGTGGAATCATGAATATAGTTTCAAAATTTATTTAAACAGAACCATACGATATCTGTATTTCTACTGATCAATGTAAGAAGCATATTTGATGGTTATGTGGAAGCATGGTAATGCTTTAAATTCTAAAGGAGTAGGAAAAGTAACAAAGAATAATATTAGCAAGTTCAATTGTAAGAAGTATAAAATTTTACATCATAGAAAAAAGGTATAAAATAAAAATACATCAAGAAAATACTTGTAGGACAGGGTTAATTCATTTGTAAGAACTCATAAAAATTCATAAGAAAACATCAAGTCACTAATATGGTAAAAAAGAAAAAAAGATGAAGAGACAGTTGATAATTAGTAAACAAACATATGGGAAAATGCTGAAACTCACTGGTTATTAAAAGAATGTAAACTGAAAAAAATACGTTCCCCTTTCATATCATTAAATTAATAAAATTTTAAAGTAACATTATAACCTCATGTGAATGTGCATGTTTGTAAAATAGTATGCATTCATTTAGTCTTTGCTATTGGCAAGCTTAAACTGAACAATGCACGCAGGAAAAAGATATATATTACTTTATGTTTCAAAAGCCATAAATATGTTTATACTCTTTAAACTGTTTTTTTCTGGAATTTATCACAAGGAAATAATCCAAAAGAGAGAAAATGTCATATGGATAAGTCAGTTCATAATAGAGCAAATTAAAACTCTTGATTTTTAAGAGCAATGATATTTCAAATGCTTTAAAAAATTTTTTTACATCATTCTAGTGATGTACTTGAATTTTTTTTTAAGGATCACCTTTTCTTAAAGTGTTTCTTTTAAGTTTTTAATCAAGATTTTTTATTTTCCTTCTATCAAAAATAAAGATCATTATATTTTATTGTGCAAATTTTGCTCAAAAATAGTGAACAAATACCATAACAATTAGAACTTAGCTTATAATAGCCATTTGTTTTCAGAATTGTCAAGATGTTGAAAAAGACATTAATTGTTATTTCTTGGGCTTTATTCATATATAATATTCTTCTGCTTTTAAATGAAACAAGATTGGTTCTACAGTACATACTGGGACATTATTTCAGATTTCCAATAATATAAAGGTTAGCTAAGTCTTATGTTTAAATAATTTCTTTTTTATGGTCAAAGAATAATACATATTCCCTGTAGAAAATTTAGAAAGATAGAGAAAAGCATGAATAACACTACAAAATACCAGCCTCTCACCTTCCAAAGATAACCATTATTAATGTTTTGACCTCTATTCATTTTATATCCATAAACAAAAATGGAATCATAATGTGTAAAAATGTTTTGTAGACCTTTTTTTTAACTTTCTATAACATGATGTACTTGTGCATTTTATTGAATATTCTACCACATCATATTTTTAATCCCCATTTGTATCTAAACCTGCCTTATTTATTTTAATATCAAGTGGTAAATTAGATCTATTCTTCTAAAAGGGGGACAAAAAAAAAAGTCATGCAAATACTTCATAAAGAGAGAAAAATAATACTAAAAACATTTTAATAAAGGACACTTCTGACTACCCGATTCCTTATAAGTCTGTTTCATGCAGCAGATGTCAAATGTTTTTGTTTTATGGTGATTTTTACCATAGCTCAAAAGTCAATATTCTGCTGTCAGATGTGGGCTTACATGTGAAGAATAGGAAAGGAACTTAACTAGGAAGCACTGAGCTCAGGGAATTGAATTTGCATGTAATTCACTAAGCATACATGTTTACATGACCTTTAGAAAAAGGAATTAAACCAGTTTTTCAGTAGCTCTAGGCAATCCACGTTAAAGAGGCGATTGAATCAAGAATCTAAAATACTCCTTACAAGATAGCCAGGCTAACAGAAAATTACTTTAACTCAAATATATTTCACTATTAAATTCATAGTGACATTAACATGACACGTTTACCCTAATAAGAAACTGGAGATGTGAGTTTAGTTCTAGCTGAGTTGTTACACGAACCATAGACTATCTTACTAAGCACTAAAACAATTCTACCTCTCCCAAAAAGTCAAATGCGGTATTTTCAAATCTCATTTCAAAGCATCCAGATTTTCTTTTGGCAATATCCTGAATCAGTTCCAGATCTGTGATTAATGATAATGGCTAGTATAAAACTGATATAAAATCAGGAAGCCTGGGTTAGGATTCAGCTGCATCAATAAATGTCTATATGATCATAAGCAGGTAACTTAAGCTTTCCGGGACTTAATTTTATCATCTTTAAATAAAAATACTGAGCTATATAATCTTCAAGATTCCATCTAGCTCTAATACTTTGGTATTGTAGCTAGTATCACCTATCCCTTTTGAAAAGATATCAAAGTGATAGCAGTATATTGCAAGGGAAAAATGCATGTTGCAGCCTCAAGGATGGAATAAAATAGTTAAATCTCATCTCGGTCTCAGGCTTCCACCTAACCCTGAAGAACGTATGGCTAAATATTTAGTGAATGAAATGAATGAATACATGAGTGTTCTGCTATAAATATATATATGTACAACAAGAAGGGGATTGGGTTAGTATGCCACTACAGTACTATCTATTGCCAGAGTTGTGTATAGCATATCTATATTGAACTAGCATACAGTTCTACTTTCTTACTATATATTTAACCTACAGTTTGTGTATACAAAAGGTTCTAACTTTAAAAAAAAAAAAAAAGGTAGCAAAAAGAGGAAGTATCAGAGTCCAAACAGAAGAGAGGAGGAAAAAATATTCCAGTTGTTTAAAATTATTCTAGTATTTATCTCTTTTTTAAAAAGAAATTTCTACCTTAATTTCCTTCAGACATGCAAGTGAAAATTTATTTTCGCTGGGAAGAGAGTGAAGAACTGAGAGATGTGATCAGCAGTGAGGGAAGGATCACCATTTTGGGGAGAATTCAGGAAAAATAAGAACAATTAACAAGCTCCAGGGATTTCAGAAAAATTAATGATTAAATGAACTATAGATAGCCTAAGTGCAGTCCAAGGAAGGTAGCAGTGTCTACTCAACAGTATGGGAAGATTTAGCAGTGTTTTTGTTACATAAGATTCAATCCGGTGCACTTGAGTAAGAGTTAGTATTAGGCAAGGCTGAGCAAAGGAACTGAAATTCCTTATAGAAAATCAAATATAAAGAATTTTTAAAAATAACTATGGGTTCATATATATGCTCAGAGAAACAGACTGAGAAAGAGTAGACTTTTGGGGGCATCAAAGGAAATCTTGAATGCTAAGGAAATAAAATTTTAAAGTTTTTTTTTTTTTGGAAGTAAGCAAGAAGAGCCAACTTTGACTGGCTGTTCAATAAATATTTTGACAATTATTAATTAACCACAAAATATGTGCATATAATACTCCAGGCTCTGGGAATGCACTGAGTCCTGCTCTTGTGAGGTTCACATTCTAAAACATAGGTAATTAACAGATAGTTGTACCATATATCAGGTGATGATAAGTTGATGAAGAAAAGTAAAGAAGGATGAGGAAGAGAGTGACGTGGGTCAGTATTGTTTTATATAGGGGTTCAGGGAAATTATTTTTGATAAGGTAACATTTGGGCAGAGACCTGAATGAAATGAAGGAGCATTCCAAGAAAAGTAATGAAAGGAAGTTCAAAGACCTTGGGAAAAGAACATTTTTGACATATCCAGGGATGAGCAAGGAGGTCAGTGTGGAGAATGCAGAATGTACCAGGGCGATAAAAATAGGGGAGAAGTTCAGAAAGAAAAACAGAGGGCAGATCATGTTGAACATGTAAGTCAAGATAAGAAGTTTACATTTTGCTTGGAGTGAAATGAAAAAATTAGGAGGGCTTTGAACAGAAAAAATGTTTGTAACCTTTATTTCAAAAGAATTTTTTTGATTAAAGAGATGACATTGTAGAGGGACAAGGGCCAAAGCAAGGAAACAAGTTAGATTAATAATTAGTCCACCTGGGCAATGGTGGTAGCCTGGGTTGCAGTGGTGAGAATGGAATTTAGAGAAGTGGTTGGAATACACATGCCTGAAAGAGAAAGCCAAAAGGATTTGCTGATGGATTCAGATGTAGGATGACATGGGGTGGGGGGCGGGGGGGGGGAAGGCAAATATGAAGTCTATTATTGCTGCTAAAATATAAGTACTTCAAAGGAAAAGACTTCACCTGTTTTGTTCACTGATATGTTCCAACACATAGAACAGTGCCTGACACATAGTAAGTGCTCAATAAATGTGTGTTAAATAGATAATTTTTGGTCTGAGATATTTGGAAAAATGGATTTTTCATTTACTGAGATGGAGTTACAACATAGTGGGAGCAGGTTGGGGATGAGAATCAGATCTTCAGTTTTGTACATATTAAGTAGAGATATGTAGACATCCACGTAAAAATGTAGGCTAGGTAGTTCAATATACAAGTTGGGACTGGGGTAGTTAATTTGAAATTCTGGCATTTAAATCCATAGAACTGGATAAGGACTGAGCATTTAGATACTCCAGCATTTAAAGGTTGAAGTAATAAGAAAGATCCAGATCCTTCTCATATGGCTGAGAGGGAGGGACTATGAGATGAAGAGCAATGAAAGTTGAAAATGCTAAAATCTAAGCAAAGAAAATGTTTCAGGAATGAAGGCTCAGTTAACTGTGTCAACTATTGCTGAGAGATCAATTAGTACAGGGATGGAGAAACATTGGCTTTATCAACAGTGTCCCTGAGAATAACTATTTAAGTTAGGACAAAAGCCTAACTAGATTAAATTTAATAAATTGTGATAGAAAAGCAAGTGAAATGATATTGAGTTTAGACAACCCGTTCAAATAGTTTTACCTCTGCAAGGACCACAAAAATGGAGAGAGATGAAGAATTAGGATTTTTACAAGATGGGAGATAGTGTAACATTTTTATATGCGTGTTGTCGAAAAAAAGGAAAAAAGCAATGAGGCATTAGCTATAGGGTAACTGCAGGAACATAATCCTTGAAAAGTCAAAAATGGAGGAGATTCAAGGCACAAGAATTGGCCTTAAATTAAAAAAAAAAATAAGCACAGAGAGTTAAAAAAGGAGGCAAAATAAATGGAGAGAGATGTGGGTATATTTGATTTTTTATTTCTTGGAGAATCATGTAGAAGCTTGAAATAATTCTTCATGAAATAAGAATTCATCGGCGCATTCATCAGCTAATAATGAAAAATCCATCAACTAATAATGGAAAGTAGAGAGAGGCTATAGGGAGTTTGAAAAGAGAGTAGGGTGAAGTAGTCTTGGATATAACTAGAAGGGTTATTGTATTACAGGAATGTATAGTAGGGTTGCAGGTAACATTATGAACCGCTTAAATAACATGATAAGTCTCAAGAATTCTGCAACTGACAATCATGAATTTAAAGTGAGAATAGTCAATGGGATTGTGTCTTTCCAGCCATATTCTACAGTTTGGATTCAAGAATTGGGTAGGAGGATGGTTAGATTTAATCAAGGTTGAGAGTTTTCCCCAGAAATTTTGACTAAGAGGGAGAAGTTCAAGAAGTTGGGAGTATGACAAGGGAGTATTTATAATATTGGATGAGGAGATTTGAGCCATCTAAGAAGGAAGGGGAGATCATGGGGGAGGAATAAAAGACAATTAAAAAGCTATAGAGTTGCTAGATCAGAAAGTCTCTGTGGGGTTATTGGATTCAAGGTGCCAGAGACTTACACTAAAATTAAAATGGGTGGTGGTCAGAGAGCTGTATGCTTGAGTTCAAGATGATGGGGTTCAGCTACCACAAAGACTGTGCAAATTGATAACTGACCCAGAATGGAAAACAAGCATATCAAAGGATCTAAAAGGTCTGGTGGTGAAAGAACAGCCAGATCAACACAGAAATCACAGTGACACAAATAAAAGTGTACAGAGATTAAAACAGGTGGTAAAATACTCAAGTAATGAAGTAGAGAGAAAAAAAAAGAGATTCAATGGAGGAATATTGATGTAGCTCAGCCATTAAGAAAAGCTATATAGCCAAGACTTGAGAAGAGGAGGATGCGAGCAATAGGAATCTGCGGACCTTCTTGATAAGATGTCACCATCCATCATCTCAGGTCCTACCACCTTCCATTTCTGGTTATCTCTGTTAAATATAGAAATTCTAGGTAGGGCCTCTGATTGACCAGTTTGGTTAAGGAGTTGATGTACTTTACATCAACAACAGTGTATCAGGACCTCTCCTCGGCCAAGGATGTGGAGGTGCCTAAAAGAAGTGTAGGAATAGATGTTAGGGTGATGTAAGAAACAGCTATCATAGAAGATATTGCCCAGTTTGGGACTAACTAGAGATGGCAAAATGTTTCCCTTGGGACAAAAGAATTGTTATTAAATGTTTGATAAAGCCACAGCAGTTGCTGGGAGTTTTGAGAGCATCAACTCATGAAATAAAATTAGAGAAAAAAACCTACATATTCCCACCTACAATCTTACCAAAGAAGTCTGGTATTACTACTGGCATATTTGACAGATTTCATATTCAGCTTGTATCTATTTGTCTGTAGTGTTTACCTACAGAAGAAAATTCTTAAAACCAAACCAAAGAACCAACACTTTTAACTTAAAAAACAAAGCACTATAATTTATTGAACATTCATTACATTCCTGGTACTGAGTAACAAATGAAGTGGGAAGGTGAGTAGCTGGCATCCCAGTCCACAAGTAACCCTGGAGGGAAGAGAATACCATGAGTAACAATCGATGGCATAGATGATATAGGTACATATACATCTGACATGGTCAAGTGTTGCCCTTGGTGTCATTCATATATATATATAACTATATATATATGACTATATATATAGTCATATATATGTATTGATTATATGTGCATATGTACATATGATTATATGTAACCATACACATATATGTGATACATTAATATATGCTTATTGTAAAAAATGTGGATGTTTACAGATTAAAAAGTGAAAAGTCATTATTCACCATTTCTTGTTCTTCAATATCTTGCTCTCCTCATTACTCTGCCGAACTTTTCACTCTTACTATTTTATAGAGTTAGAAAATTTTACCCATTCAAATGTATCACTCTGTTCCCATGTAAGCCTTTTTAAAATCACTTGATTAAGAAGGCCTGGGGTGCCTGGGTGGCGCAGTTGGTTAGGCGTCCGACTTCAGCCAGGTCACCATCTCGTGGTCCGTGAGTTCGAGCCCCGCGTCAGGCTCTGGGCTGATGGCTCAGAGCCTGGAGCCTGTTTCTGATTCTGTGTCTCCCTCTCTCTCTGCCCCTCCCCCGTTCATGCTCTGTCTCTCTCTGTCCCAAAAATAAATAAACGTTGAAAAAAAAAAAAGAAAAAAAAAAGAAGGCCTTTAACATCTGAAAGTCATAAAAATATTCTCCAATGTAGTCTTCCAAGCTTTTGGCTTTGTTTTGTCATTGCTGTTGTTATTGTTTTAGTGTTTAGATACTTAATGTATTTTTGTGTGTGTGTAATGGAGTATGGACTTAACTCTTATATTTTATGAAATCATTCCATTGTTCCAACAGAATTATAGTCCATCTTTTCACCACCAATTAAAATTTCATCTTTATCATTGTGTTGGGCTTCTGCTGTTTTATCTGGTAGCATTACAGCCAACCATCTTCTACTGACATAGCTCCACCTTCTTTGGGAGGTACTGTCATTTTTTTTTTTCATCCATACAGTTCTCATGAGGCTCCAACAATATAATTCAATCTACTGAGGCAAGAGGAATGGTCAAATCACCCAGTCCAGGTCATTCTGATTGTGTCTGTCTGGAATTTGAATCCTCAGAGCTGACACACCATGACAAAGGACAGTGAGTAGAACCAATGACCAATATTTTGCCAAAGTCAATGATCATTCTTTTCTTCTTACTTGATTTTGCAGTAGCATGTGACCTACTTGCCCACTTCCTCCTTAAATCATTTTCTCTGGTTTTCCACACCACCATATCCATCTTAATTTCCACCTGCCTCAGTGGGTTCCTTGTGCCCACTTTCATCCTCTTTCATTTTTTTATATTTTACCTGGGGCCCTGAACTTGCCCCTTATTCTTGATCCATCCATCTCCTCTTTCTGAAATCAACTTATGTAATTGTTCAGGACTTTATTCTTTGCTTTCACTAGAACATAACTTCTCAAAGGCAAGATTTTGTCTATCTTCACCACTCAATCTGCAGCACCTAATATAGTGTCTGACACATGTTAGTGATCAATAAATGTTTGCTGAACCCAAAAAGGAATATACCTCGTTAAAAAACTATATTTCAAATATATTTAAATCCTCAATATATCTCTCAATATGTACTCCTTGTATGCCTTCTGATTATCAGGTCCTGTGTTAGACACTGGGGCTATAAAATGGCATAGGACACCATCTGTGTACTTGGAAAATGTATGGTCTAGTCAATGGTTACCACAAAGAGAGCAATGCCCCAGACATTATGGGAAAACTTCAGAATTGGGTGGGGAAAATATATGAGAAACTTTTCAAGAAAATATGGACAAGGTGGTCCCTGAAGTCAGAATAGAAAGCAATAGAAGTCTTTTGTACCAAGATAAGAGGTAATGTCTGAGTGAAAGCATCATCTGGAAACACCCAAAGATGGAAGACTCTGATGCTAAATTCAACTCCTTTAGTCTTACATGACCCTATTTTGGCAGCCACTCACTATATTGCTCCAAATGATCTAACTGGGAGAGAGAAAAACTATTTCTAAAAACACCCAAATCGCATAACACTTCATTACTCAAAGTTAACATCTTCAGTCATACTTCAAGTAGTAAATCACCAAAATTATAGCAACAGGCTCGCAATATACTCAGGAACTACAGTACAAGCTGTCCTGACTAAATTTTCATTATGGACTTCAACACTTGATATATGACAATATTCACATATAGAAGTTTGGACTCTCGGTCCTAATAAGTCATTTTAGGGGCAATGAGAAGAGACTACCAACTATCCAGTATGCCAGATGCTGGCAAAGAGCTCTGCATGTCCTTCTCCAGTCAGCTTTATTTTTTAATATTTATTTCTTTTTTCATTTATTTATTTATTTTTGAGAGAGAATGAGCTGGAGAGGCAGAGAGAGGAGAGAGAGAGTATCCCAAGCAGGCTCCACACTTTCAGCATAGAGCTTAATGTGGAGCTTGATCTCACTAATCAGGAGATCATGACCTGAGCTGAAATCAAGAGTCAGAGGCTTAACCCACTGAGCCACCCAGGTGCCTCTCACCAGTCAGCTTTCGGTCCCTTATTTAGGTCCAGGGCAGTTACCCTTTTCATGCTCACTTTCTCTTCAACCTGAGTCTCTGGAGACTCATCCAACTTCTCTCTACTGTGTAAAGCAGCCCCTGTTGTATGCCAAATTGTAGGGAAATAGCCCATTCACAATAGCAACAAGACCTCCACAATATCAGGGGACTAGACTTCAGAAATATGGATGGAAGCCAAACCTAAAGGGAAAAAAATGAAATTATAATAAAGAGAATGAAAAAATATCTGAATATATGGAAACACAGGCCATGTTTATAAATTATAGGACTTAATTAGGTAAATATGTCAATGTTTCGAAAATTTATTTATAGATACTTTAAAATTACTTCAAATCCTAACCAAATTGTCAATGGAATTATTTTTTGGAACTTGAGAATTTAAGTTCATCTGGAAGACTATGCAAAAAGAGCAAATATAATTTTTGAAGAAAATCTTTTAAAAGGGGCATTTGCTTTCCAGCAAACAAAAGCTCCCTAAGTATCACAATAATACAAATTGCTTAAAACTGGTTTTAAAGTAGATGGATGGATCTAAGGAATAGACTAGAGAATACAAAATAAGATGCACATTTGTAGGAATTGGCATATAATTATGTAAGTTAGCTTTCATTGGTTGCAAGCAACAGCAATGAACAGTTTTTAATCTAGAGATTTTCTGAGTAGCTTATAGAATGAGGGCGATTTTAAACAAATAGGCTCCAAGAAATCCAGGAATAAGTGAAGCTCTGGGGGTTTTAGTACTAATCCAAAACATAGCAGACAAAACAACAACAGCGAAAACATCTTGTGGGTTATCTCTAGGTGGTGCCAGTATAGGCCATTGGGGGCCATAATAAGGTCAGTGAAGTGGTGAGAAAAAAAAAACCCACCAAGTTTGTATTGGTTAAAGTGGAATTGGAAGGGGAGAAGAGCAATGATAAATTTAGACAACTATTTGGAGTACACCTGTTGTGAGGCACTACAGAAAAATTGGGCAGTAGCCAAAGGACACATTGGGTCAAGGGAAGTTATTGTTTTTGTTTTGTTTTTAAGATGTATAATATTAAAGTATGTTTGTATGCCAGTTATATAATGAGCCCATTTAGAGAGAGACATTGATAGTGCCTGACAGAAAGTGTACTATTGTTGGAACAAATTCCTTGGGGAGGCAAGATAGAAGTCCAGGTTTTTAATAAGAGAAAGGACATTTCTTTTGTTTTCATAAGAAGAATGTAGAGTGTATGGATTCTGATGCAAAAGCAGTACTGGAATAAAAGCAATAGTGGAATAATAGTGGCAAGATAAGGAAGTGCTATTTTCTTCTGTGAAATATGCAATAAAGTTATCACCTGAGCATGAATCAGCACTAAGATTGGAGACTTTAACAAAAAAGAGGAGGATGAAATAGTCACCCCAGATTGGAAACATGAGACTAAGGGACTTAAATCAATAAGATCTCAAGATAGTGCAGTCATGTACAAAGTGAGTAGAAGTGAGCCCAGTCAGCACAGATATGTGGTTTGTTTTGGTCTGTTTCTCAGTTTTTAGCTTCTCGGCTATGGAAATGAGAGCATGGATAGTTAGATGTAGCAAATAAATAGTTAGACTTGGATGTTTTCCAGACAAGATGAGAGGAGAGTGTTTAAAGGAAACCAAGATTATTTGCAAAGAGATGTTATATGCACAATCACAGACTTAGACTGTGTGAACTGGAGAATGAAGACATGAGGAGAATGATGCTGAGTGAGAAAATGGCACAGTCCATAGGTTGGAGGTATCAATGAGGTCCAAGACTTGCTGGAGGAGGAAGGAGGGAGAAAGCGAGATGGAAAGAGTAACAACGGAGGCCAAAGGGTCGGGTGTTTGACCCAGAGCTTTTGGATTTGCTTCAGTTCTTGATGTCCTTAGGAAAAGGGCAGGGCAACTTGAGTGGGTGGCTGAGATCACTAGAACGAAAAGGTCACTAATTAAGGAGGTCAGAGACATGGGTGGGTCAGAGACTGTGAATGTTCAAATCACCAGTTATAGTAATAGTAGCAGTAGTGCTGCAGGAATCTGTGAACTAGACGTTAATGAAACTGCCCAATGAACGAGAGTGGCACAGGAGGGGTAAATGGAGACGCACTTTAAAGAAATCTTTTGAAGCAAGAAGGAAGGAGCATTGGGGAGTAGCAGTATGGAGGCAGGCGGACACCAGGCGCATTCGGCCTTGAGGGATATAAGATATGGGACAATAATCAAGCTCCACTTAAGAGGGAAATAGTGAAAATAGCATCTTGAATGCATCGCTGTGTTTCAGCGAATGCAACCAAATGAAGGAAGTGTTCATAAAATAAATAGAAGATTGGGCAGTTTCTTGGCAGCAGCCAGGAGTTCCAGAGGGGGTCAGGTGGAAGTGTGCTGGTGGGGAGAGAAGGATTCTGGTTAGCAGCCTAGAGAGAAGTGTGGGAATGAGTGTCATTCTATGACAAGGTATGGAGGGGGAGATTAATGGCATTGGCCTAAAGCACAAGGCAATGAATATCTCAGGGTGGACTGCCCCTCTGGATATGAAGAAATGAAGCGGAATAGAGCATGTAGAGACATTTTTCTTTCATTTTTTTCACTAGAAATTCAGTTTGGGATCCTCAGACTCATGTTATAAATTCACTGTAAACAGCACATAATCTATTAAAAATTATCGTTTTTATTATAAAATATCCATAGTTATAGTTTAAAAAAATCAAAGAGCATAGAGGGTTATAAATTGAAATGTAAATGCCCCCTTTCATTCTAATTCATCCTCAGATGTATTCCCTCAAAGTAACTGTTGTTAACAATTTTTTATATACTATTCCAGAAATATTGAATCCAGAAACACAAATACAATAATATTATGCACACTATTTTTTACTTGCTTTTTTGCTCCTTTAATTTAATGAGATCAGGGGTGCCTGGGTGGCTCAGTCGGTTAAGTGTCTGACTTCGGCTCAGGTCATGATCTCACGGTTCGTGAGTTCAAGTCCCGTGTCAGGCTCTGTGCTGACAGCTAAGGGCCTGGAGCCTGTTTCGGATTCTGTGTCTCCCTCTCTCTCTGTTCCTCCCCTGGTCGCACTCCATCTCTCTCTCTCAAAAATAAATAAAGTTTTAAAAAAATTAAAAAATAATAATTTAATAAGATCATAGATAACTTTCTCTAGCAGTATGCATGTATCTACCTGCCTCATTTATGTAAAGAGTGCAGAGTATTCCGTATGACATGTACTCCATAGAAGGCTATATTTAATATTGCCATACTGACCACCATTATTCCTGAAGACTTAGAACCATCAGGACTAATCCCGAGTAGGAATATCAGTCAAGTATCTTAGCAAAGACCAATGAAGAAGCGACTCAGGGCAAATGAATGCATGAGAAGAGTGGAAGCATTGCCCTTCATCAAGCACCTAACCTGGATCAGTGATTGGCCAAATTGCTCTCCACTGTCACATATTAAGCAAAAGGTCAAAGTCTTGACCAAGGGCAGTGGTACTACCACTATGAAGGAAGCACTTGCACTGATATTAATGAAACAATTTTTGCTGAATTAACTGAGAATGGGAATGATGATTTATCTTAAACCATGGCCATTCATTGATCTCGTAGTGTCCTAGGTAATATACTATTAGCCTTCCCTGTGAGTAATTTCTATTTTTCTTATTTAGCTGAATTTATTTACTTTGTTTACATATTATTTGCAGTGAAAAGCAATAGCAAAAATAAAAACAGACATTTCACAGTGGAAAGTGCAGGATTTAGTAGGTTCTAGAACCATTGTTTCTATAAACTAGTTCTTACAGAGATACTTCTCAATTTATAGAATAGATGCGTTTCTGGAAGCAAAATTGATTTTAAAGTGAAACTTGTTTTCCCATTGAAGTTTATACAAAATGAAAAATATTTTGTATTATAAATTCATCGAATTTTTCTCAGACTTTATTTTTTGTGGGTTCACAGCAAATTTGTGAGCAAGATACAGAGACTTTCAATAAGCATCCCACACCCACACAGGTATAGCCTCCCCCTTATCAACATCCCCCACCAGAGTGGTACATTTGTTATAACTGATGTATCTACATTGACACATTATATCACCTAAAGTCCATAATTTACATTAGAGTTCACTCTTGGTGAAGTACATTCTATGGGTTTGGAAAAATGTGTAATGACATGTATCTGTCATTACATATAGTGTCACAGAGAGTACTTATTTTCTTTGCCGTAAAATCCCCTGTCTCCCTCTACTCATCTGTGTCCTCCCTTCCATGATCCAACCACTGATCTTTTCACTGTCTCCATGGTTTTGCTTTTTCCAGAATGTCATATAGTTAAAATCATACCTTAGGTAGCATTTTTGAGTTAGTTTCTTTCACTTAATAGTAGGCATTTAAGTTTCCTCCATGTCTCTTCTCTTGATAGCTCATTTATCTTTAGGGCTGAATAATATTCCATTGTCTGGATGTATTACAGTTTATGTATTTATTCATCTACTAAAGGACAACTTGGTTGCTTCTAAGTTTGAGCAGTTATAAATAGAGCTACTATAAACATCCACATGAAAGTTTTTTGTTTTGTTTTGTTTTGTTTTTTGTGTGGCTGTAAGTTTTTAACTCCGCTGTGTAAATACCAAGGAGCATGATTGATTGCTGGATCATATGGGAAGAACATGTTTAGTTTTGTAAGAAACCACCAATGGTCTTCCAAAATGGCTGTACCATTTTGCATCCCACCAGCAATGAATTACTATTGCTTCACATACTCGTCAACATTTTTTCTCAAGCAACATCTTTTTTTTTTAAGTTTTTGTTTAAATTCCAGTTAATTAACATAGAGTGTGATATTAGCTTCAGGTGTACGATATACTGATTCAACACTTCCATACCACACCTGGTGCTCATCACAAGTGCACTCCTTAATCCCCATCACTATTTCACCCATCACCCCACCCACTTCCTCTCTGTTAACCATCAGTTTGTTCTCTATGTTAAGAGTCTGTTTCTTGGTTTGCCTCTGTCTCTCTTTTTTTCCCCTTTGCTCATTTGTTTTGTTTCTTAAATTCTACATATTAGTGAAATCGTATGGTATTTGTCTTTCTCTGACTGACTCATTTTTCTTAGCATATTACTTTCTAGCTCCATCCACATTGTTGAGAATGGCAAGATTTCATTCTTTTTATGGCTGAATAACATTCCATTATATATATATACCACATCTTTTTTTTATTGATTTTTCGGTCGATGGATACTTGGGCGTTTCCATAATTTGGCTATTGTAGATAATGTTGCCATAAACATCAGAGTGCACATATCCCTTTACATTAGTATTTTTGTGTTCTTTGGGTGAATAGCTAGTAGTGCAATTGTTGGATCATAGGGTAATTCTACTTTTAACTTTTAAAAAACATCCCATACTGTTTTCAAGAGTGGCTGCACCAGTTTTCATTTCCACCAACACTGCATGAAGGTTCTCCTTTCTCCATATCCTCACCAGCACCTATTGTTTCTTGCGTTGTTGATTTTGGCCATTCTGACAGGTGTGAGATGAAATCTCATTGTAGTTTTGATTTTTATTTTCCTGATGATTAGTGATATTGAGCATCTTTTCATGTGTCTGTTTTCCATCTGGATGTCTTCTTTAGAAAAATGTCTATTCATGTCTTCTGCCCATTTTTAATTGGGTTATTCATTTGGGGGGTATTGGGTTTTATAGTTCTTTATAGATTTTCGATACTAACCCTTTATCAGATGTCATTTGCAAATATCTTCTCCAATTTCATAGGTTGCCTTTTAGTTTTGTTGATTGTTTCCTTCACTGTGCAGAAGCTTTTTGTCTTGATGAAGTCCCATTGGTTTATTTTTGCTTTTGTTTCCCTTGCCTCAGGAGACATATCTAGAAAGAAGTTGCTATGGCCAATGTCAAAGAGGTTACTGCCTATGCTCTCTTCTAGGATTTTTATGGTTTCAGGTCTCATATTTAGGTCTTTGAATTTACTTTTGTGTACAGTGGAAGAAAGTGGTCCAGTTTTGTTCTCATGTTGCTTGTCCAGTTTCCCCAACACCATTTGTTGAAAATACATTTTTTCCCCATCAGATATTCTTTCCTGCTTTGTCAAAAATTAATTGGCCATATAGTTATGGGTTCATTTCTGAGTTTTCTATTCTGTTCCATTGGTCTAAGTGTCTATTTTTGTGCCAGTACTATACTGTTTTCATCACTACGGTTTTGTAATATGACTTGAAGTCCAGAATTGTGATGCCTTTGCTTTTCTTTTTCAAGGTTTATTTGTCTGTTAGGGCTCTTTTGTGGTTCCATACAAATTTTTGGATTGTCTTTCTAGAACTGTGAAAAATGCTGTTGGTATTTTGATAGGGATTGCATTAAATGTGTAGATTGCTTTGGGTAGTATAGACATTTTAACAATACATCTTCTTTCAATCGATGAACATGAAATGTCTTTCCATTTCTTTGTGTCCTCTTCAATTTCTTTCATCAGTGTTTTATAGTTTTCAGAGTACAGGCCTTTCACCTCTTTGGTTAAGTTTATTCATAGATAACTTCCCTGTCAACATTTGATGAATTTTTGTAAGAATCTTTAAAGCAAGCCATTAGTTTTTGGTGCTAGTGTAAAAATTTTGCTAAAGCTTGTAGCAGATCAGCTATTTCCCTACCCTAGGGTATCTCCCTTTTCCCTGTTGGGTTCTTATGATCTTTTTATCATTTCATAGGAATTCTTCTTTAGCTAGAAATCCTTGAAACCCATATTTAGTGTCTATGGCTTGACTTCTTTCCTTCTTACAACAGAATATTTTTCTTGTTTTTGCCTTCCCAGTGTTTAATCACTATTTTGAAAAGATTCTTCAATGTTTCCTTTGATCCTTACCTACCTTCTCTGTAGTGGAACATGTGACCCTGTCCTGGTCAATCAGTGCTCTAAGGCCCCCTAACAATAGTGACTGGGGAGGAGGTAGTTATATGGTTGGCTCAATGAGGAGATCATCTCAGAACCTATGTGAAATCTCCTGGAATGAGGCCTATTTCTTTGGCTTGTAGTATGAGAATGTGCCATTTTGCCACCCTATGAAACCTGATAATGGGGCCAGTGTGAAGCAAGAGAGATCCAGGAGACACAGAGGGTATGATATGATTTGATTCTTTGAACTGCACCTCCTTTCAAACATTTGGGCTGCTATAACAAAATGCCACGGACAGGGTGGCTTATAAACAACAGAAATTTATTTCTCCCAGTTCTGGAGGCTGAAAGTCCAAGATCAGGGTGTCAGCTTGGTCAGGTGAGGTCCCTTTTCTGGGTGGAAGGGGCTTCATAGGGTCTTTAAAAATTTTTTTTTATTTACTTATTTTCAGAGAGAGAGAGAGAGAGAGAGAGAGAGAGAGAGAGCGCACAAGCAGGGGAGGGACAGAGGAAGAGGGAGAGAGAGAGAATCCCAACCAGGCTCTGCACTGTCAGCATGGGGCTCGATGTGAGACTCGAACTCAGAAACCATGAGATCATGATCTGAATGAAATGAAGAGACAGATGGTTAACCAGTTGAGCCATCCAGGCACCCCATGGGGTCTCTTTTATATGAGCACTGATCTTATAAAAGAACTCCCCCAGCATGACTTAAACACCTTGCAAAGGTCCCACCTCCTTTCTTTTATTTTATACCATTCCTCTTTTTTTAAATATGAAATTTATTGTCAAATTGGTTTCCATACAACACCCAGTGCTCATCCCAACAGGTGTCTTCCTCAATACCCATTACCCACCCTCCTGTCCCTTCTACCCCCCATCATCCCTCAGTTTGTTCTCAGTTTTTAAGAGTCTCTTATGTTTTGGCTCCCTCCCTCTCTAACCTTTTTTTTGTCTTCTCCCCCATGGTCTTCTGTTAAGTTTCTCAGGATCTACATAAGAGTGAAAACATATGGTATCTGTCTTTCTCTGTATGACTTATTTCACTTAGCATAACACTAATACTATCACATGAGGCATTAGGATTTTAACATATGAACCTTGGGGGACACAATCATTCAGACATGTGACAGCCTTCCTGAAGATTGTATGGGTACTTTTCTGTTAATGTTAGAAAAATAAATCCTATTTTTATCATCCTCACCATTATTATTATTATTATTATTATTATTATTATTAAGCCACTTTGAGGAGGGCTTTCTGCCACTTGTAACTTAAGTATTCATAACTAATGAGAGGAATATGTGGAAGTTTTTTACCTTCCTTAGCACATACTCACAGAGCCCACTGATAAAGAAGCAATACAGAAAGCCAAGCCTGGACCCTCACAGGCCACATGAACTGTTTACAAAGGATTGTATTGTTAGTACCGTCAGAATTTGTCAAAGAGTTGGGAATTGGGAGGAGAATGTTGGGAGAGACAAGTGTGGCTACAGGGAGATTGAGCTCTAAATAATCCATGTGACAGATGACAAAGGCTTGAACCAAGTGGTAGCAATGGAGATGGAGAGAAGTACATGGACTTGAACTATTTTGTAGGAAGATTTATAGGTCATAAATCATAGGCTTCTCCAGCTCTAACATCTACCATTTATTTGACCAAATGGCACAATTGCTAGTATTAATTCAATATGCTTCCCTGATGTTCTGAAGTTTATTTTCCCCAATTCAAATTTTATGACGCCCTGGACATAGCACTTCAATGTCATGGATCATTCTGGTTTTACCTCCCAATATCAGCCCCTGCTCCTTCCTCACCCTCCTTTCTCCAAATGAGAGACAGAAAATAATAATCAATGAAATTTGTATTCATTCTCATAATAGTCTGACAATGTTATTTCTTAATTGCTGCAATGGATGTTTTATTCAGCAGTGTGTTGAAAGAGATAAGTTAATCCAGCTGCCAGGATGACATGAAGGGAGACATAAAAGTTATTGCTTTGGGTGCTGCTTCGGGCAACCCTCTTTCATTTTTCTTTACTGTCTCCCTATCTGTCGGAAAGGGGAAAAACATCTTTGCTGTTCGCTGATCTCTTGCACTGCCATACACAACTAACCAAGAAATAATATTTTTCTAGGTAATGTACTTTCATGTTTGATTTGATGGAATTTCATGAAGCCTTGACATGATTTTGAAGTTCTCTTTAAAGATCCAATGGCTTTTGCATTTGCTGAACTCTGCCTTACAGAAATGCATTCTTTTAAGCCCCTGAAAAAAATCTGCAATAGCATTTATCGCTTTGCTCCCCCTAAACCTAAATAGGCCGACTGAGTAAAAGCGAGTGGCTTGGTAATATACAGATTTGCCTCACTTTACAGGAAGATACATTCCTGAAAAGTTAATCGGTTTTAAAATAAATCCAATTCTACTTTTAAAACTCCAAGAAGTGAACTATTTCAGGAAACTCACCATCTACTTTTTTTTTTTTTTGTATGAAGCTGTATCTTTTTGTGGTGCAAATATTTGTGACCGAATTTATCTGCTTGACTGTCTAAAATATTTGTATTTGTTGTTTATGAATGGCATATATATGTTTATGAATGGCATATATATAACATATATATGTTTTATATATATATGTTTTATATATACGTTGTTTATGAATGGCATATATATGTTTATGAATGGCATATATATAACATATATATGTTTTATATATATATATATGTTTTATATATACGTTTTAATGTCCAGTAATAATAACGACAAGAATCTTTCTTAGTCAAGCACACAAACTCAGTACTGAAATATAATATTTAATGCCCAAGAAAGGAACATTTCATATATATTTCTGTTCTTTCTAAAAAAAATCTCTGCACTAAATTATCCATGGCAGTGAAAATGTCAATAATATTAATATCAATAATAAGAATAAACAGCTAATCGGGGTATTTCCATGACTATTGTCAAACACAACCACTTATTTTTCACTCTTGTGGTTCTTTGCAGTAAGCACTACTACCATTACACAAATAAAATAATTTAAAACAATTCTTTTATGTATTGTTGTTTTGTAATCTCATTTACTGTCTATCTGAGAGCAGGAATCCAGACTCTGACAACATATCCAAATATATACAGCCCTCATGAAGGTATTGTGTCATTATTTAGATAACACATGTCTAGAATGGAAAGAAAACAGGCATATGGAAAAAAATGTCTTGTGTAGTTACATGTTACAGAAATATGTTTGTCATTTCAAAGGTTTTGGGCATGTTATAGTGAGCAGGGACCAAGGAAGGGCCGCCTATGATTCATGGGAGCCCAGGAAAGAACTTCTGTTTTACCAAGCCCAAGAAACTCCTTCAAAAGAAAAACATGAAGAGTGGTCTCTATGGACTGGAGGGGAAAATAGTTCTCAAGCCTTCCTTAGTGGTATGGAGGTGGGGGTCAAACAGGGATAAAACAAAACTTTAAAACACTAAAGAGTTGATTATTGAAGGTAAACCTTCTGAATAATACTGTCATTCAAGGGTAAAATTTCAGGATTCTGGACTAGAGTTAGCACAATAAAGAAAAACTTAAGGGATAATAAAATCATCCCACTTGTGCGTATCTAATGAGTCTACAAATAATAAGTCTAGCACTCACCCCTTATAAAATAATCATGATTCCCTAACACAAATATTATGGATTTTCTTTCTAATGAGAAGACATGGAGGAAATTTAAGTATCCTCATCCTGAATCCCCCCTTTTTTTCTGATCAGCTTTTTTGGTTGTGTTATACTTGTCCCAAGAACCATTTCCTTTCCTCTCACTGAGCATTTCCCAAGCCCTCTGTCTCTCAGTTGTCCATGCAGGACTCATGGAAATTTAACATTTCATAAATTGGAATTTAAAATAAGAATGAGTATCTGTTAAAAAAGTCATTTTACACAAATAGTATTTATAATGTTTTATCCCATGTAACTTAATGGGTACTCTCCAACAATGCCAGATATTTTTAAATACTTCCGTTTATTCCCTTGAACAAAGATTTTTACACTGCACAAGTCAATACTTTAAGTTTTCTCATATTTTTGGCCATATTCTTTAAAAACTTAAACAGTCATCAATGTATGTTTAAGAGCAAGCACTGCTAACATAGTCAAAAGGCACTGAAGTACTCGGATCGATAGAACATAGTTCTTGCTTCAAGGAACTATGGTCTGGTAGGAAAAATAAGAAAACAAGCAAAGATCAACCATATACACAACATAATATTATAAGTGTTATGATGGCTATAAGCACAGGGTGCAGATAGTCTGTAAAAGGAGTTACATCTAGTCTTTTCCTGTGGAAATTGCTTTTAGACTTAAGAAGGTTATAAGGTTTACCATTATAATATTGGGTAGCAATGATATTCAGCCAGTAATTGGACTTTTTGTTTACATTTGAGGCAAAAAAAAAAAAAGTAAACCTGAAAAGAAAGAGTATGGGTACATCTAATAGGTGGCCCTATTAGCAAATTGTCTTTCTTATTCTTATTCTTATTCTTATTCTTATTCTTATTCTTATTCTTTTATTCTTATTCTTATTCTTATTCTTATTCTTATTCTTATTCTTATTCCTTCAATACTCAAGTGGGATTATTTGCAGAGATAGTGATACTCAGGGACTTCTAAGATATAATAAGCAATATCTAGGATTGTTTCTAAAGAATTATATGGAGATAAGAAAATAATAAATAATGAATGTGGATAGGAATAAGAGTCTGACTTTCATCTAATTAACTTATAATGTGGAGCAAATAGTAACTAGGTATTATACTTAGTACATTCATGTTCATGCTTTTACATATTTATACTATGCCTCATTATACAAATGCTCGAAATGACTTTGGGAATTTCATAAGCAGAGTGAAGAATACTGCTAACACAATGAAGCTGATGTAGTTTTGGATTAGATATGTTTAGAGAGATTCAACGTTTGAGCATGATAGGAAAATTATCAACTAGGAGATAATAGTTGACAGGGAGCCAACCCCCTTAATTATGCAAATAGATTAATATGAAAATATTGGTTTAATTGATTTATACACATACAACAAACAAAGGAGATGATTTTCATGTAACTGGTCTCAGTGACCTAAAAATCCAGAAAATTTAATTTAATTAAACACAGAGTATGTATAAAATATTCACTCTGGGAGAAGGAGGAAAAAAAGTCTCTTAGTTGCTAAGAGTACTAACACAAAATTTACCGAGATTGGAACTTTCAAACTGGGAAAGCTCTAAGGAAACTTTTTTTTAATGTTTTTGTTTATTTTTGAAAGAGAGAGAAAGAGAGAGAGAGAGATGGAGTATGAGCAGGAGAGGGACAGAGAGAAGGAGGCATAGAATTTGAAGCAGGCTCTAGGCTCTGAGCCGTCAGCACAGAGTCCGATGCGGTGTTGGAACTCACAAACCATGCGATCATGACCTGAGCCAAAGTCACAGACTTAACTGACTGAGCCACCCAGGTGCCCCTAGGGAAACTTTCCTTAATCACCCTAGGAGAATAGAATGCTTATAAAACAAATTTCTATTCCTCTTCACTCTTCCTTTTACTCCATCAAATGTCCTGATGTGATATAACTCGTTTTATTAATTGATGTTTTCTTCTATCTTCATCTATAGTACTTACATAGGGTATTTATTTGCCACTAGTGTGAACCACCTTTAAAGACAGCAGAATAAGCTGGTGATACGAGTTCTGCGTATGGTTTGACTTGTTCGAGAACAATCCATGTACTTGATTTGTTAAAGCTGTGATACTATGATCCTTCCAGAATCAACCCTCAGATTTACTAGCCATATAAAAGAGATGCTGTTCCCTCAGCAGGAAAGGCTATCCTAAAGGATGTCTGCCTCTTGGCACCCCTCCCCAAGGAATGCTCTAATGTTAACACACACTTCCCTCAGAGGGAAAGCAATTCAAAGGTAAACAATCAGCTACCTCTCCCAGACATCTGACACATTATGCACAAAGTACCCTCAGTCCTGGAGGCTATTTTGTCAGTCTCAATCTTTAAAGTATATAGCATAACGATTTAAAAGAGCCACCCGACAAGGGCATGGACATGTCTCAACCTTCACTTGGCTACATTTCAAAGAAACCGCACTGGCCATCTGAACAGCTCTGCTTTATATTCTACCAAAAAGACAAACTTCTGAACGAGAAAAAAAAATCTACCAGATGAGAAAACATTATGGCCAGCATGGTTGTGAAACACACAACATACCCAAGCAGTAATGAGCCTGGTTCACGTAACGTGAAAGTCAAGTGTGAGGTTTTGTTTCTGATTTGGGGTTTTTTGTTTGCTTTTTTGTTTTGTTTGTTTAGTGGGTGTTTTTGGTGTTTTTCATAACCTAATTTTTGCATCTGTAAGAGCGGAGTCTGGTTGTGATCGATTTGGGAACACGTGGTGACGTTCCATCAAGCCATTTATCGTTTGGATAGTTTGATCAAGAGTCATAAGCTATACCGACTGAGCCAGCCAGGTGCCCCAAGCCAGGGCCGGGTTTGATCAAGATCTGTCTTTAATAGGCCAATATATCTCATTTTCTTACATTGAAATACAGTTTTGTATTTTAAAATCATTCTTGTAACAAATTAATTTTGAGTGTTACTATCAGTTTGTGCCAATTTATACAACTCCCAAGAAACTGGGTAAAGGTCTAGAAGCTGGTTTCTTCAGTTATTAACAAAAAAAATTATTAGTGGGCTCCTGGGTGGCTCAGCCAGTTAAATGTCCAGCTTTTTATTTCTGCTCGGGTCATGATCCCAGGGTCATGACTAATAAAGTCTGCCCCTCCCCAACTTATATCCCCAACTTATCTCTCTCTCTCTCAAAATAAATAAAATTAAAAATCCTCCCCCCCAAAAAAGAAAAAAAAACTTTATTAGTGTGTCAATAGCATTTTCAGTGATCTCCACTATGTCATTATGGAAAAATACTGTGAGTTTTACCAATTTGAGTTTATTTTTCCACATGGGCATTCTATAGGTTTTTACCTATGACGAAAGTAAATTGTTGGAGTAAATGTGTCTGAATTGAAAGAGGCACATGAAGCTGCACAAGATTCTGATGTTGGTCTCTAGCTCTTTAACAAAGGGGACTCTAGCAACCTTCAGCAAGTATGGCCAAGATGCTTTGGTCCCACTAGGGTCCACTTGCATGTGTCCTACTTAGTTCCTGTCCCATGCTGTTTGGTCCGTGCTACCATCACTGCTTCTTGCCTCAAGGATGAATGTGTAAGTTTTGGGTTTTGCACACGCACTAGCTTAAAAAAACAAAACAAAAAAGTCTTTTAATCTGGTGACTCCATTAACTGATATCAATGGAAAACTCAGCCATCATCAGCATTCTGCAAAGTATTTTGAAAGTAAGCCATTTGATAAGCACTGGCCTCTCTTTGTCTTTGTGAGATCAAGGATTCCTTCCTCCACAGCCGTAAGGGAATCCTCCGCAGTATAGACAATGAACTAGATGCTTCAAACTTATTTTGCCTCGAGGGTTATTTCTTATTTAATGTCTTCATTGAAAAGAGCTTTTCCGTAGGCCCAACACACTGCTCCGAGCCCACAAAGACCATCATTAAAACAAATAATATCACCATTTCTTGATTGGCTGAAAGAGGTGCCTTAGAAAATATGTAGATTTTGAAGTCTTAGACTTGGTTCAAATTACAGTTCCTAGCTTACTGTCTGTGGTATCTTAAACAATGCATGCTTCAGATTTCTGGCCTCCTGTTTAATAGGGATTGCCAAAATAGCTGGCATAGTAAACAATTTTGAAATACATGGCATTGGTGATAGTGACTCTAGAATTGGAAAACTGGCACTAAGTGAAACATAAACTCTGATTACCCAAGAATGAAAGAGGAGATGGAACCTAAGCCCTGCTTAGATTTGTGTATAGCTAAGTTGTCTCACATACAAGCCCATATCCCAGACCAGTGCTGTCACTTAAGGGTGTTAGTCCCCAAGTTCCTAGGGTTGGGTTGGAAGTAGCCATAATTCCTGACACGTATGACTTCCTTTACCCACTGTAGTTCAGATAGCACTTCTCATCTCTTCTACCTGCATTTGTAGCAAGGTGGGGTACACTATGTCTGGGGAAAAAATTGGAGAAGTAGGTACATTTTATCTTTGTGTACCCCTAAGGTTGGGGGAAAGGTCTATTTTAGAGAAGGTGATAAACATCAGATGGTAATTCAAATCTGCAGGAACAAATTAAAAGAACCAGAAATTGTAAGTAAAAGGTTACTATTCCAGTTCTATAAATACATCTATTTCCTCCTTTCTTCTCTTAGCTTTTATATTTTTATAAAACATAAATTATGGAAAGTAATGATTATAGCAATGTATCATTAGATATGTAATATGTATAACAATAATAACATAAAAAGGAAGGAAGAGAAAATTGGAATAACAGTTCTCATCACTGGAATTAAGTTAGTATTAATGTCAAGTTGGTTCTGATACATTAAGTAATCACTATGAAAATAACTTGAAAAAATAGTAAAACATCATTAAAAGAATTTAAATAGTAAAGTATAAAATAAGTTGATACAAAATAACTGATTACGATTTACCTTTGATACTAGATACTGTTTCTTTTTTTAAATGTTATTTATTTTTGAAAGGGTGCAAGTGGGGGGGGGAGGGGAAGAGAGAGGGGAATAGAGGACCCCAAGCAGACTCTGTGCTGACAGCAGCGAGCCCAGTGTGGGGCTTGATCTTACAAACTGAAAGATCATGACCTGGTTTTTTTAAACAATGAGAGTTATATTAGCCATTTTAAATTCCTCATTTTGCTGTTTTCTACCATGTATCTCTGCCTGGTGCCAAGACCGCATCACTGCAATGACTTCTCGATAATAGATGATCCTGACCCAGAAATACCACCTTACTGTCCACCTTGGATTGAGCTGCCTCCGCTTTTGTAACCCCTTTATATGTTCCTCCAACTCATCAATGTTGACCCATAGGTAGGGACATCTCTATGCCCCTACTCAGCAGGAAGAAGCCTGCAGAAGATGAGACCTTCCACCTTCAGCAACCTGGAAGATTTAAGGGTCAAAATTGATCAGTGTGGGTGGATGTGATGAGGGAGTGTGGGGCGGGCTGAGGACAAAGTGCCCCCCCTCCCCACAAGGTGGGATATATGTGATATTCCTCAGGCCCTCCTGGTTGCTCAAGGACAGAGGAAAGGAGAGAAAACAAATGGTTAACTGATAGAGATCTTAGTCATACAGGACTTGGGTCTCCGTCAGTTTACAAATATCTTAGTAAATTACAAGAAAAAGGCAATTTTATCAATAACATAATCTCCAGAAACCTATAGACTCAGTTTCCTGGACCCCCAACACCACCCCTCTACAGTGATATGGATAACAAAGGCAGGAAGGAAATGACAGGTAAAATGAAATGTCTTCATAACCTGCAGCCCATTGACAAACACTTGAGGCAAAAACAGAATACAACATTTCTCCAGGAACGTCCTAAAGTTAATGCCTTACTGGAGGGAAAACAACCTTAGCTTGACAATAGCAAGGCCTCAGGTAACTTAGCAGCCCTCTTTAGCATATCAGAGTCCCTCTAGAGGCCTTTTGACTGTACCTTGCAGTCTCCATTGCATAAAACCAGCCATTCTTAACAACCCGAGCGGAGCTCTTTCTGCCTTAGGGTCCAGTCCCAGTGCTTTAATAAGATCACCTTTTTGCACCAAAGACATATTTTCAAGAATTCTTTCTTGGTCGTTGGCTCCGGACCCCCGACCATCCCTCCAGAACCTCATCATATGGCTCCCAACGTCTGATTCACCTCGCATGTGGCCTCTGTTCATGGTCTCTTCCTTTCAGTACACCTCACATTTTCCCGGTTCTCTGTGTATAGAATAATTTCGTGTTGTTTCTCAGACATTGTGAATGTTATAAAGACACAGAATTTGTATATTATTATAGTCCTCTGAAGAGCATTGACATTTTTGTTTAGCAGTCAGTTTAGTTGATTACACTTAAGTTGCAAGCCTTCACCCTCACCTCTAATGAGGCAAGTTATACCTCAGTTATTTCTGTTGTCCTAACTTGAGGTGTTGGAAGTCTGCTTTGCACAGGTGTGGTTCAGGGCATCAGCAGAGACTTGGACAGAGATGACAAACATTATCTGGGCCACCCTTCCAGGAATCTGTCCTTCCCAGAATTACATCTTTACATTTCTGATGCCATGACCAGATTGAGAATTTTGTCTTCTGGCTTCTCAGACTAGCAGTACAGAGGATTTTCTATCAGATCATCAGGCACAACTCTGAGACAACACTACATTACAGTTCTGAGACTTGAGGCACACTACACTGAGACTACATCACATCTTCAGACAATGAGCAAATATGTTGAATTCTCCCTGTGTTAGTCCCTTCTTCGAAGATTTTGCTCTTCTCTAAAATATGTGATGTGTTTTTTTCCCAACTTAGAATAAAATTCTCTCTTTATCACTGGCTTGCAGCAATTTGATTATGATATTATTAGCATGGTTTTCCTTATATTTATTATGGTTAAGGTCACTGAGATTTTTGAATCTGTGAATTTAAATTTTAATCAAGTCTTGAAAATATCCAGCCATTAATTTGTCAATTTGTTTTTGCTCTTCCCTTTCTGTGGAACTCTAATTACACACTTGTTCCCTAGACTTCTTTATGTTGTCTCACAGCTTAATGATACTAAGTTCTTTTTTTCAGTCGTTCTTTTTTTTTCCTAGCTGTGTTTTATTTTGGATGGTTTTCATTCTTAGATCTTAAGCTCATGAAAAAATTTTTGCAGCATCTGATCTGATTTTAAACCTACTCAGTAAATATCTCATTTGAACTATGGTAATTTTCATTCTTAGGAGGTCTCTTTATTTTTCTATCCTCCTTATCTCTATTTACTATGTTTACTTTCCTTTAACAGTATGACTACAATAGCTTTTTCTATTATAGCATCATTTATTTATTTTTGTAAAGTTTTTATTTAAATAAAAACTTATTTTTATTTTAATAAATTTTTATTTAAATAAAAATATGTTAGTTAACATATAGTGGCTTATGGTAGCTTTTTAATGCTTTTGTCTGCTAATTCTTTCTTCGCTGTTACTTTCTATCTGTTTTCAATGACTGACTTTTGTTACCTAGTTAAGACTCACATAATCTTTCTGGTAATCTTTCATTGGATCCTGAGCACTGTGAACTTACATTGTTATCCTTCTGGATTTTGTTTTTTTTCCTTTTGTAAAAAATATTTTTTTAATGTTTACTTATTTTTGAGAGAGACAGGGCACAAGTGGGGGAGGGACACAGAGAATCTAAAGCAAGCTCCAGGCTCTGAGCTGTCAGCACAGAGCCTGACTCAGGGCTGGAACCCAAGAACCACAAGATCAGACCTGAGCTGAAGTCTTTGGAAGCTTAACCAACTGAGCCACCCAGGCGCCCCTGTTGTTTTGCTTTAATGGTTGCTGGCTTTGTTCTGGTGGACAGTTAAGTACTCACAGCTTGATTTGATCTTTTGAGGTTAATTTCTAAGCTTTGTTTGTGTGGGTCTCAAGTAGCCTTTACTCTTGGGATGTTTTAGTCTCACTACAAGAACCAGCCCTTCTACAGTTTATACCAAATTTTTCAGAAATTTTTTCAGAAATTTCCATTCTGGCTAATGAGAACTTGAATGATTCTTAGTTCACTGTAAGGTCTCAGGACAATTTCATACACAAAATGGTAGACATTATGTTGTACAACTTTATGGATTTCTATTCTACATATATGCACATTTGTATTCAAGAGATTTATGGAACTTATAAAATCATTTCCTTCTCCCCAGAACTGTGCCATATAACTTGCCACTGGTTCAGATTTTCTGACTTCTCAATTTGTAGACTTCTTCTCAACTCAGCAAGACCTCTATTTTGTATGTAGAATTCCCTCTCCCTGCTCCATAATTCATAATGTGACCCCAATCAGAAGTCGAGGATGATCTTAAGTTTTACTTCATTTATTTCCTTTCTTTCAGAGATCAAGTCCTGCACTGCCTGTGCTTCAAAATCTGAAAATTCTTGTTTCTTCTATTTTGTCCAAATTTCTAGTATTTTTCAAAATGGAAGGTTAAAAATGGTCCCTGTCACTCCATTATCTCTTTAGAGTTTTAACTGTTATTTACTCTAGTTGACAAGAGGTAATGTGAGCAAACTTGATGATGTAAAGAGGGGAAATGATATGTGTTGAGAGTCTCCTATGTGCAAAACCTCATATTTAGTCATTAATATCACATCTCATTCAAATTGCAAAGCAGAAAAGATCATTGCTCAAATACATTTATTGACTGATTTACTGGTGTCTTCTACTTACCAGATCATTAACAAAGAACACAAATTCTAAGGATCTTCATGTTTGAATAGGAGTTTACTTTTACATCCATATAATACTGGAAAGAGAAACTTCAAAATATGAATCATCATACCTAATAAATAAGATAGTCAATATTCAATACGTATCCTTGATTGTCTGATAATGACTGAGTTAAGTAATTAATTTTATGTTTTGCCTTTGTTGCTTGTTGTAACTGCAGATACTAGACCTAATTGAATCAAGAGAAAGCAAATTTCTATCTGATAGTCAAACAGAAGACCCATCTGTCTCATGCCCACACATAAAAAAACTTCTTTCGGGTCTCTTTCAAGAGCTTTAACAAGTCTTTTAAGATAGAGGTGAACAAATGTGAACAGTTTCAGCCACACATACAAATATAAAGGTAACACTACCTAACATGTTGGAGTGCTTTAATTTGTTATAAGATCATATTACAAATTGGGACACCTGCTTGGCTTAGTCAGTTATGTGTCCGACCCTTGGTTTTAGCTCAGGTCATGATCTCACGGTGTGTGAGTTCGAGCCCCACGTCGGGTTCTGTGCTGACAGTGCGGAGCCTGCTTGGGATTCTGTGTCTCCCTTTCTCTCTGCCCCTCACCCACTCACGCTGTCTCTGTCTCTCTCAAAAATAAATTAACTTAAAAAAAGATCATATTATACATTTATTGGATAACCATATACTCACATCAAATATTAAGTACGTGATCTTAGGGTGTGATTAAAATATTTCATCTTTAATATATATATCACATGAATTTTGGAATTTTTTAAGATCAATTTATATCAGAGGTTGGCAAACCATGGCTCATAAGCCAGATACAATCCACTCCCTGTCTTTATAATTGAAGCCTTATTGGAACATAGTCACTCCCATTTATTTATATTTCTTTGGATGCTTTCATGCTATAACAGCAGAGTTGAGTACTTGTAGCAGAAGCTGTATGGCCTACACAGTCTAAAATATTTACTAACTGCCCCTTAACAGAAAAAAATGGTCCAGACTTGACTTAACATGTATGTTACAGTAGAAGGAAGAGGTTAGGGAATGGAAAGGAAATAGTGGGGAATGAGCAATCCAGATTGTCTTTTTTGGTCCTCGTTGAAAGAGATGGAAAACAGAGTAGGAAGAGAACAGTGTCCACATGGTCACTATACATATTACTCTTTGGTCCTGTGCCTCACTTAAAATTATAAATGTAAAGACAATTTTTAGCATCTGGAAGAGAATCTAGAGAGCATTTAGACTTTTAGCAAACTCCCTAAATCCTGCTAAATTCTTATTTCGTTCATGTGAAACAGTCTTGTAATATTTTTTTACAGGATTAATATAAGACCAAGATTAAATGAATGACGTATGTGAAAATTTTTCAAAATGCCAATGCCTACCATCAGTAGGTACTCAATATAATTTGTTGCACAGTCTAGTTACCTAGACCCCACTCATTTTATAGATGAGGAAACCAAGGCAGAGAGATTAGAGGGATGGGGCAAGATCACTCTATACGTTTGTAGTGTATGCGTGAATCGATCCACATCTTGCAACATAATTTACACCGGAGTCCCTAGACCTCCTTCTTCCGCTGCTCTCTCCCCCTTGCCTGGCATGGGGCTGAAGAAGATTTCCTCAGCCCTATTCAACCTCCCATCCAGCATATAAGAATAATTGTATACTCATAGACATTGGCTTGAAACACTCACGGTTGGTTTGGTTATGTCTTTTTTTTTTCTTTTTTATATATTTTGTCAGATTTGGGTTTTGAGGGTCTTTTTGTTCTTGGGTTTTGGTGTTTGGGTGGGTTTGTGTGTGTGTGTGTGTGTGTGTGTGTTATTGTCGTTGTTGTTTTGTTTTTTGCTTCTTTAGAATCTGGAGAATGAAAGGAATGGAAAAACATATCCTTTATCACCCACATCTTATATAAGAACATATCGTAATTAAGATCTGAAACCTAAGCAAAGTTAAGTGGATTTTAGCTGAAATATAAATATACATGTATGTATGTATGTGCTTTTATGTGAGTATATGTATATATTGCAAATAGATGCCTAATACTGCTTTACCTTCCTTTAAGTGAATATAGATTGGTGCTGCCCCAAAGTCAATATCAAATCTAAATATGTCTCTTCTCAACATGTTTTTTTAAAAGGCATAAGATCATTTCCTGTGAAATTATGGAATGTATCTCTAGGTATACTTTTAACCATTAGAACCACACAGAAAAATCCAACTGAAATACAAGATAATCCCTTTACAGCCTGCACCAAGGGCCCTTGAAGACTCTGCCAGTGAAAAGGGATATTGTAGTCATTGTATCTTCATTATCTATAACGCCTGTAGTGCCTGGGGCTTGTGTTTGGCACTCAATTGTTTAACAAATGAATATTTTTCTCCCTTGAATTATTCTTTCCTTTCAATCTCTTACCAAAAAAAAAAAAAAAAAGAAAAGAAATACTGAAAAGAAGACTTTAAAAATTACATCTTTCAAGCAAACTCTTTAAAATCTTTATGGAAGTTCAAAAACATTTTAAAGCATTTTAATTTGTTTTGTTCTTTCTGTACTTGATGCCAAAGGCATGATGTTGCCTGCCTCTGCTTGCTTACAGGTAGAGGCAACTTGAATCGGTGTAATGGAGGACGCCAGGAGAGGTAAGAGAAAGCAGGAGATGGAGATACCATTTCAGAACCCGATTGTACATCTCCTTGCGCAGATCTCTTTTCGAGTGGCGTGCGTGGCAGTCTAGCTCCAACTCTCTACTTGTTAGAGTAACAATAATAAAAGAGAGGAATGTCCTAACAGTTGTGGGTGGGTGGACTCAGCCAGACCTGAAGAACCCACAAGTGTTCTCCACTTGAGCCCAATTCTGTCTGAATCACTTTCGTTCCCAGGAGCAGCTGTCTTTCTACTGGGAAAAGATAGCAAGCCTATCAATACTTACTTATTAACAATGGAGGCTTGCCGCTCACTCAGAAATCATTTAGATTCCTATTGTTGGCATTTGTTGATAAGTGTTTACCTATGTAAAATAGTCAGCAGTGAACTAAACCACCTAGGGATCTGCATATGCAGAAATGCTAATGAAAAGAAAATCTAGATTAAAGAGGAATCACCGGTGTGTGGCTGGGTTATGCATGGTTTCATTTTTTAAAGTTTTCATCTTCTGAAATTAAGGGCAAAATAAAGGGCACAAATGAATGCAGCATGTGGGCAAGGCTTAGAAAATTTTTAAATGTAAACAGGGACAAATGGTAATGTCACATCCATAAAGTGGGATTTGGAAGCCAAAGAGTTATCCTTTTTAAGGAAAAGTAAGTTCACTTCTCTTAACTTGGAAGTATTTATTACAAGAATTTTTATTGTTGAACAAATAATATGTATCAGATTTCAATTTAATTAAAAATAAAATATGAGAAAAATTTTGATTTTGCAGAAATATCAGCCATGAACTACCATCCACCAGCCAAATTTTATTTTTCATAATACTTTATGGTCCATGTCTATAAGTATGCAGATTCTTGTCACTAACAATTATGAAATATACATATACTGTATAATTCTTCTGTAATCAATTCACTATGAATCTAAATCTGAACTATTTTGATGAAAAGAAACTTTCTGTATGGTACTTTTAGAGTATTGAAATCTTGGCCATATTTTTCAAAATTTCATTGACAATGGATACTCTCTACCTTTCTATCCTGACACAAAAATGTCTTTACATAGTCATCATTTATTTTGATTTATCAAACATGGTGGGGGGTGGGAAATAAATGAGTATGTTTCTTAAGACCATCTCAAAGGTAGGTGTGGCTGGCATTCCCTGGCATGGATTTTCTAGTAGATGTCATGCCAAGGTCTTAAGACAAAAGTAATTCTATCCAATGTAAATTCTTTGCCAGTTAAGATTGTCTTTTCAAAGAAAGATTTGAATCTACATACATATTAACTATTTCCAGAACAGAAGTACAAGAAGTACAAGTTAAATGATTTACTCTACTTTCTAACACAGAGTGAAAGAAAATGCTGAGTGAGAGTAAGAGGAAAAATACACTGGCATTATAATGGCATGGCTACGAAAGGAAATTTACCTTGTTAACACTGAAAATAGATGGGCAAGGTAGTAGTTACTGAACATTGCATTTTTCCTATATTGTGTTACCCTTTCCTCTATTGTGCACATTACACAGGAAGGGAAAAAAATGTTATTGTGTTGCAGCTGTGTATTCAACTATACTTTTTGTATCAAGTACTTAATTTAGCTAAGTGATGATGTTGAAGAAAACATTTCTCAAACTCTGGTTGGCAAGTTAGAACATCCTCCTCAGAAGCACAAGGATAATATGTTTTCAGTTCATGTATATGATGTTGGAGAATATAGAATTATATTACTGTGTGTAATAGAACATAGAAACCGATTTATTTAAAAGTGAGTATTACTTTGGTAGCACTGCATTTCTTGTTAACGACATCATGATCTTCTCACGGGTTTAGGTTTAGTCCGGCTACAATTGACCGACAGCTATTTGAACTTTCATTTTTTATCCAAGTATGTTGCTCTAAATGTATTTGTGATACTCTTTAAATCACAACAACTGCAATGTAGTTTACAAAGTGTGCTAAGCCAGGGATGGTTCCCTCTCTTGGTCCTTACAATTTGTGTAAGTTACATTTATTACACCATTAACATGACACAATTATCGCTCTAATTAGTTGCAGATGTGACTGGCAATTATGTACGTAGTTTCTCCTCCTTTCAGATCTAGTTTTAACATGTCCCCAAATAATACACTCCCCCCTCCACAAAAAAAAAAAAAAAAATCTGTGAACTTCTTTGATTGGAAAATCCTACCTCAATGTTGTAACACTGTAAAATTCTCACTCCCAATAGGATTAAAATGAAAGAGACAAACTGGACTCATGAATCTGAGTCTTCTCTTTAAGGCCACCAGACCCTGCTTCTTTGTGTTCACGCCCCTAAAAGATTTGCAGGCAGTTATCATGTTCCTACTTAGTTATTGCACAGCCGTGCTATACATACTCTTTTAATCTTTTTGCATGCAGAAAGTTAAACCCTTCTTTCTGATGTTCTCTGAACTCTTTCCAATACTTTTATATATTTTAAAATAGCATTCTAGTGTTGACAATATGTCCATTGTTTTCTATTTTAGAAAGCTTTTCATGGAGCCAGAGTGACATATTGGGTTCTTTAGATAGACTTTATTTCAGAGAGGACATGTAAATAATAGCATAATTATTACAGATTATTGCCAAAGTGACAATGGGGGGATGTAGGGAATCTTGATTTCACTTACTTTTCTACCTTTGTGGGTTATAGGGAAAGATAGTTTTAAAGTCACATTGATTTAATTTTTTTTCTTTAAATGTATGTGAGGATGAGTTCTATGGCATTTAATGAATACCTTCCAAATGTCCCTTGGGTAAGTTTGTTTTTCATCAAGTTTTACAGATGAAAGTCTAGTTTCTAAATGTATGCTTTCACATCCACTTATCTTTGCCTCCTCACATTTAATGCAAACTTGACAATGTCATGGTTTTGCAGTGAAATCAACACACTGTACCTTGTTCCATGAAAAGAATTTGAAATTATTTATCTTACTTGACAGAGAGGGAATTTTTATTTTACTGTGCTTTACACTTTATGAAATGAAACATTTAAGTTTCTCTACTTTCTGCCTCCTTCCTTCCCCAAAGAATTCCGAGTTTTTCCAATAGTGCCAATGTAACACACCATCTCTCGTACCACTTCAATTCCAAATGCGGACTACAGAGCTGTTGGTCCAGTTTCCATGGCTGTGTTTGTTAATCATCCTCAGTAATTTGGTGCAAAGAGAGATGCGTGAGGATAACAAGGAGACGGAGTAGAATCTCTCATGTGAATACAGTGTTAGTGAGTGGGAGGCTGGGACTTTCCTATTCCTGCAAGAACTAATTTCGTGGATATAAAAGACAGTGGCTCTCTAAGCACCCTGCCTGAAGATGCGTAATTATTACTGTCTTCGTTACTACTCCATATTTCCCCAGAAAGAAGGCTGAACTAAAGACCTTAAATCACTAGACAAAACCTCTGTCAATGGAAACAGTTGCCACAGATCTCTGCAATAGGGCACAAACGCCTTACAGTCCTCATCTTTCCAACTCACTATTCTTCAGAGATAGTTCAGTACTATCAGAATAAGATGAACTGCTAATCAAAGTTAAAACCAAAGGCAAGACCAACAGGCAGAGTAGTACTGAATAGTAAGAGAAGAGTAAACAGTTTGAAACAATGTAATTGGAAACTTTAAAAAGGCAGATGGGTTTCCTTGTATGATGGTGCATCAGGGAGAGCGTGCCTACTGACAGTTTCTGTCTAACTCCTATATGCAGACTTGTGCTGCAGGAAAGTAAGGCATTCAAAGTACTATCTGAAGTTTTTGGTTTCATCAAAATATTTTGCTTATGGAGAAATAGTCAACATCTTATATTTTTAAATAACTAATTAAAAAAAGCCTCTAAAAATATTTTGTGGAGTGAAATCTCTTTCCTTCAGGGAGGTGAGCAGGTGAGCATATGAACAAAAGTTATTTAGAATGTTGGGGTGATTTCTCGGGGGTGTCATCTCAGAAGGCAACTTAAAAGTTTCATATGACTGCACAGAAATTTAATTACGAAGTTACAAACATTTCCTCTGGCTTTCTGTTTTGGGGGTTTTGTTTGTTTATTTGTTGTTTGATGAACAGATTCTTTTTTTTAAAAAGCCCATGTTTTTCAGGGAAGGATATTCTTGATTCAATTCTTTCCCTTCTTTTTCTTTTCTTTCTTTTTCCTTTTTTCCTTCTTTCCTTCCTTCCTTCCTTCCTTCCTTCCTTCCTTCCTTCCTTCCTTCCTTCCTTCCCTACTTCCTCCCTTCCCTCATTCCTCCCTCCCTTCCTTCTCTCTTTCTTTCCTTCTCTTCATGTAAGGAAGAAAAGTATCATTTCCTGAACCATTATGAAGTTTGCAAGATATTTGATGTACAACATACCAGAACATGAAATGGACACACATAAAAGTTTCAAGTGTGGGTTCAAAGTGGAGAGGGGCATCCTGTCAAAATGGTCTCTTATCCCACTATCTGTTTGTTTCTCCTTTAAAAATATCAGAGCACTGTTCATGGTCAATTTCAATCCATTTTGCAAGTATAAGTGAACATTGAGAAGCCCATATAGTGAAGCTACAAAGAGCCATGTAGAGGTTAGTTTTCAAACTAAGTGGGAAGGAAATGGGAAATGGGAAAACTCAGGTACCAGAATGTAACTTTTTAAAACACTGCATGGACTAAAGTGTAATCTATGACTTTGACAAGCATTGGAAAAATTAAGTTGTTCTCAAAAGCAAACACAGATCCGACAATCATGTTTCCTTACTGTATGTTCATGTTCTTCTCCCTAAAAATAGACTTTTTGGTGTTTTGTTTCTCTAAAAACCAAAGCATTGCTTTGGAAAGGAAATAAATTTCAATTATGTTTCTGAACTGGGAAAGATTTGAACCTTGTGGGTGAGAACATCTTCAATAGCTTTCATTTTTCAGCCTTATCTCCACTGCAGAGTGAGTTTCTCTCCTTAAAGTCTTTTCTTTCTCACCTGGAACCATGACTGAAGGCGAGTGTAGATCCTTCTGAGCCACGAACAGGAGTGTTTCCTTTTTCCTCTTGTGAAGTCCCACAGGCCATGCCCCGTAGGAACTCTGTCATGGGCATTTCCACTCAGGTTGAGAGAACTCTTTTCTATGCACTCAAGATCAGTAAAGGGGAAGAATTCCAACATCTTAGGGAAGCTGAGTAGAGGGACTGTAAAGAAACAGATTTTTGGTTTTTCTTATCAGCCATTCTCTATAATGGTAACCAATAATAAGAATAGCTAACATTCTCTGGGCGCTTAGAAGGGCCAGGTGCTTGGCCTCACATAGGTTCTATGTAGTGTATTAAGAGCAGGCAGAAGTTGGGAGAACTCATATTTATAAAGTTCTCATTTGTGGGATTTGCTTCTCATCTGCTCTCCCATACTCACAGAGGCAGATTGAGTAATATTTAATATTTAAAGGAAATAGATAATAATATAATAGCACTGTCAAATACAGTAAGCTTCAATGGTATTTTTAAGATGTCCCTTTCTTTACTCAGGTTTGCAAGAACCCAGAGTATGTAAATCAGTTTGAAGAGAAGAGTTTTTCTGCTATCTAAGGGATCAAGTCATATAAGTATTCATTGTAACTCTACCTGATTATAGATTAAAAAATGGTTTTAAAAGAATATTGGTAGAAAATATTTGAGATGTCTTATTCATTGTAATTCTACATGTAGTACCTGACCTCTAAACCCTTCATGGAAATGTTACTTTCATTTTGGTTTTCCTCATTTAGAGGAAAATAATTTTAACACTTTTTGTTTTTTTCCCCAAAGATTCCCAAATGTAAATGTGAACTTTACCCATTATAAAATAGTACACATGGGGCGCCTGGGTGGCACAGTCGGTTAAGCGTCCGACTTCAGCCAGGTCACGATCTCGCGGTCCGTGAGTTCGAGCCCCGCGTCGGGCTCTGGGCTGATGGCTCAGAGCCTGGAGCCTGTTTCCGATTCTGTGTCTCCCTCTCTCTCTGCCCCTCGCCCGTTCATGCTCTGTCTCTCTCTGTCCCAAAAATAAATAAACGTTAAAAAAAAATTAAAAAAAAAATAGTACACATAAAAAAAAAGATGAAGTTTTTCCGACTCTTATGGGTGTATATATTCCTAACTGTAGTAATTTCTCTTGTGAAGCTGATTTGTTGGTCTTAGGAAAATTGATCTCATAGAATCATAGGCTGCCAAAACATCCTTTAATTCCTGTGTGCCTCTCAAAGAGACACCTGTCTAATATATCCTTAACAATTCACAGGGAATGCGACTCCACACCCTTTCTTAGAAATACAATTTATAAGTCTCTAATCCACAAGTTTTATTAAGAAGCTTACCTAAAGAAAGCACTTACAAAAATCCTAGTCTATCCTCCATTGGAGGTTTGGAGTGGAAATATTAAGGTTGCCTGGCTTTTTTCCTTACAAGTATTTGAATATTATTAAATGTCAACTATCAGCCTTCTCTAGGTTATGCGACCAGCATTCTGTGTTGCTCATTCGACCATTTATATTTATTTAGCCCAGAAAAGACTGAAGCATTTTTATAATATAAAACAGAATTTGAAAAGAAATCATACATTATGAAATTACTATTTGTTAGTAGAAATCAGACTGTTGTTGAGTTTATAGGATTTACTTATTCAGCAAACACGTATGGACTATTAATTATGTACCAGGCACTTTGCAAGGCTCGGGGTATAAAAGTCATGACAGTTTTTCTTTTTTTAAATAAGATATTTTTTTTAAGTTTATTTACTTATTTTTGAGAGACAGAGAGAGAGAGAGACAGAGCAGGGGAGGGGCAGAGAGAGAGGGAGACAGAATCCTAATCTGGCTCTGTGCTATCAGCACAGAGCCTGATGTGGGGCTCGAACTCACAGAACTGTGAAATCATGACCTGAGCTGAAATCAAGAGTCAGATGCTTAACCAACTGAGCCAACCAGGCACTCCAAGTCATGAAACTTCTATGGCAAATAATTACTATAGCAAATAAATACTGTAATAGAAGGTTATATCATGTGCTATGAGAACATAAGGAGAGACTTCAGAAGAGTTGAAAATATTTTCACACAGTAAATGCCATTTCAAATTGAGTGGTAGTGCTCCACAAGAAGTGAGCCTCATGTGCAAAGAGTTATTACACAGTATAGTTAATGACAAGTAATTCAATTAGGCTGAAACATAGGATGCATATGTAGATGTTTGGGAGTTGGGACCAGAAGGTTATAAAGAAGCCTAGAGTTGAGGTTATATGCCTTGTAAAACATTTGGGCTTTATCTTGTTGTTTCCATAAGGTATGTATTCATTCAAAAACATCTTTCCACAAACATTTGTTGAGTACCTACTATGTGCCTAGGAGTATGCTAAGCACTGTAGACACAGCAGTGAGCAAAACAAAAATCAGTTGTCAAGCTTTTATATTTTATGGGTGAAGACAGTAATAAATCAAGTAGCCAATCAATATAATTTAAAAATGAAAATAGTGAAGTCTGTAATATCTAGTGTTATTTTAGGCATTGTATGTGTTATAAAGTAAATTAAAATAACATAAGGAGAAAAAAAGTGATGTGCAATGGGAATAGCGTACAGGGGAATTTCTCTAAGAAAGGTAACATTTGAAACAGGGATCGGTGTATCAGTTTGAAGGGACGCAGAGAGTCTTGTGAAAGGATCTGAGTGAAGCATTTCCAGGGCAGAGGGAGGAGCAAGCTCAGCGCCTGTGAGGAATTAATTTCTTAAGTGATAAGAGACATCATTGACATTAAAATAGGAGGAGGGAGGGGCACCTGGGTGGCCCAGTCGGTTGGGCGGCCGACTTCGGCTCAGGTTTCCGTGAGTTCGAGCCCCACGTCGGGCCCTGTGCTGACAGCTCAGAGCCTGGAGCCTGTTTCAGATTCTGTGTCTCCCTCTCTCTGACCCTCCCCCGTTCATGCTCTGTCTCTCTCTGTCTCAAAAATAAATAAACGTTAAAAAAAATTTTTTTTAAAATAGGAGGAGGGATAAAGGATATGTCATTATCCTACATGTTCAGAAAGCCTTGTTATTAACAAGAGGATGAATAAAAATGTATTTTCTTTATTAAGGAAAAATAAAGCTTTCATAACAGAATTAAGATCTTTTCAAATGGTTAACTCTCAATTCCTATTTACAGTATCATTGCCCCCCCATCTAGAATAAGACTTTGGGATACTGGTATTTTCTTTAGAAAGACAAATTTAAATTCTGAACATCCGTCTACATTTTTAGTTCTTAAAGTTTGTGTTGGGACCCAAGTGTATTTGTTAATTGACGGTATGGGTGAATGTTGTCCATTTAGACTAGGGGAAAAGCAGACTTTCACTGAAATTGTTAATGGGAACGATTGCAGGGGGAACTTAGCTTAAATAATGGCAACTCAGAGTTCAGTTGGTTCCTGGGTTTCACATTCTTCTGTTTTTCATATGAAAAATGCTGCTCCTCTGGCTGCTCTTCAAAGTATTTGTTACTAAGTCTAAATGCTAAAATCCAGTTTTACTGAGAGATCGGGAAGGGTTTACGGGTTATTTCTGACAGCACCTTGAAGTTTGCTTCTCTGCTCCAAATTGGATTTAGCTTCAACTTACACTCACGTTCATGCACCTCTGGAGACATGACAAAGGCAAAGGGACTGACTAAAGGGACATCTGGGGCCAAAAAGAGTTACCAAAGGAAGCATCTTTAATTTTCCTGGCTCACAGCAAATTTCAGTGCTAGAGAGTTTCACTTGCCACCTTCTCAGAACTTTCTTAGATAATGAGAACACTTCCTTTCTCCGTCCGGAGAGATTCTTTGTTGTTTTATAATTCACGTGCAGGGGACAATATTTACCGTGTTAAATGTCCTCACATTTGCACTGCATTCGATTTTATGACTAACCTTCTCTTCTGTCACCTGACATTTGCCAATGAATTTCTGTTCATAACTAAAGCCTTAGACAAAGACTTGACAGATCCTCCCTGCAGCAGCACCCTGTCCTAAATAAAACAAGTGATGGTTTCCCATATGTTTTATGAAGCAGCACACAAGCTGTTTAATTACAGTGCGTCTTAGGGGAAGAATCTGAAACTTAAGATTCAGGGAAAATGCCTTATTTTTCTACAGTAAAGCGACACTCCAGGACCCCATGGCTTCCTCATACACAGCTTCCTTGTACTACCATAGGTAAAGGAAGAAAAAGGAAGAGAATCTGGTGTGTTAGAAGTCAATTCATAATGAGTGGGCAGGGAGGCCGCAGTGTAGGCAAGTCAACTCCTGCGTGTCCGTGTTTCATGTGCATTTATTTTGCGTTCAGCCAAACTTTTTCCTCTTCTAGTCTCACTCCAAGGGCAAGCTCTAACTCTAGTCTCGGCACCTGAATTCTGTGTAATGCTGCGAGCGCTGTATCAATAGGATGCAGACAAATCCATATTCATGTTTTATGAGTTGGCTGAGTTTACAATGTCATGCGAGAGTTATAGCCACTGATAGTTAAAAATATTTGCTTTGGGAATGGCAGGGTTGGAAGAACCCAAGTTGTCAATGACGTGGGGCAGAAAAGCACGAGTGGTGGATCCACCAAAGACCACTGGCCCTGCTTCCCACGTCTCACTGCTCTTTGTACTTCCCAGGCTCCTTCAGCCTGGAAAGGAGACGCCTGACTGTCAGGGAAGGAAACTTGTGGTTGAACATAGAACATACTGCATGAGCCATTTTGCTACTCAGAGACTATTTTAGATTAGCCTTTAAGGAATTTTAATTAGATTGAAAAACTAGGAGAGAGTTGGATTTAGGCAGAGTGGGGGACCAAAGCCTCCTGCAAAGAGCTGTTAACCTATTTGACAATAACAGGGAAGAGAAGAAAATTGTGAAACCACTTTTTTTTTTTTTACATTTTCTGCTTAATTGTTGTATACTGAGATTATTTAAAGATTTGTGATGACTCATCAGGTATTTAGCTTGCCCTCTCTCTTTAAAATATATGTATAAAAACCACACTATTTATCCCTTTGTTTCACAAATATATACTTATTATATAATATGCTATGTGCCAAGCGCTATGCTAAGTGTTAGGAATGTAAAGGGAACCCATGTAGACATTGCCCCCATCCTTCTGTAGCTTACAGACACGTGGTTAATTTTTTTTTAATGTTTGTTTATTTTTGAGAAAGAGAGACAGAGTGTGAGTGGGGGAGGGGAAGAAAGAGAGGGGGACACAGAATCTGAAGCAGGCTCCAGACTCTGAGCTGTCAGTATGGAGTCCAGTGTGGGGCTGGAACTCATGAGATGGGTGATCATGATCTGAGCCGAAGTCCGAAACTTAACTGACTGAGCCACCCAGGTGCCCCACATATGGTTAATTATTTAAAGTGACCACTGAGCCACTTGGTGGCTCAGTTGGTTAAGCATCCAACTCTGGATTTCGGCTCAGGTTATGATCTCACAGTTTTGTGGGTTTGAGCCCCAAGTTGGGCTCTGTTCTGGTCCTATGGAGCCAGCTTGAAATTCTCTCTCTCGGTCTGTCTCTGCCCTTTCCCCCTCGCATTCTCTCTGCCTCTGTCAAAATAAATAAATTAACTTAAAAAGTTATTTAGAAATTTAAAAAGGTGACCAAGTACTCTCCTTTTGAGGCTGGAAGGGAGGGTTTTAGGGAAAATTAGGTATATGTTGTGGCAGGGGGGAGAACATGAAAAAAATCCTGTATTATAATGGTGTATTTGAAAAATTATTGAATAGGTAGTTGTGACAAATAGACCTAGAAAATAATATAAAGCAATTAAAGACTATTAGTGAAACAAAGAGGTGTACAAAAACTGAATCACTGTGAAACAAATGACATTTATGTGGCCATGATGATGTAAACACAGATTAACTGAATTAAAACATTGCTGTTAGTACAATAACAAGAATAGGAAGAAAGATGACAGTTGGTATAAGTGATCCAAGTTCTCATTTACCAAAAAGGAATTTAAAAATATCAAAATTTGTATATCAAGATATGACAAATATAGTACTTAAAAATATAGGAATAAATTCCGAAAAGAACATGTAAAGAGTTAAATGTTTTATTGTGTCTTAAGGACAGAACTAAACAGAGAGGCAGGGATATTCCTTTTATTAATAAATCTTTGGGAACAAATTGATTTTTTAGACATGCTTCTGTATTGTGTTGGTTACAATTAAAATTAGGCAATCTTCCTATGACTTCTTTCAGATACTTTTTTTTTTTTTGTGCTTAAACACGATTGAGTCTATAAACTTGCTGGTGTTGAGAAGAGACGTAGAATATAAATCATGAACCCTCTACAGAATATTCCAGGTGGTATTTGCCCTCTTCTATGTCCTGTGCTCTTTATCAATTCAGTCGTTTATAATAAAACCGGAGCAAGGCTATAAGACTTCAATGGCCTTCTTAGCTGTCAAGTGGTTGACAATTATAAATTACTGTTTTAGAAGGAGAAGTGACATGCAGAAGTTCATAAATATTAGATGTGATCTAACTATGTGTACATTCCAACACTAGAAAGGAGACTTCAAGAAGGAAAATGGAGCCGTTGCTATTTCTCCAACTTTTCCAACAGAAATTGTAAATCACCATGTATTTTCAGTGGGGATATTATTGGAATATAGGCAACACTTCCACTGCCCCTCACTAAAACTTTGGTGATAACTTTTGGTAATGAATAAATGTTCAACATTATAGAAAAAAATGCTTGTGGACATAAGCAGATTTGAGAGCTATCCTTCATTTCCTATTCAACCAAACCCACAAAATTACTTCATTCCTCAAAAGCTGTTAAAATGATGCAAAAGGAAACAAATAAACGAAAGGAAACCTGGGTAAAGAGAAAAAGAGATACCGAAGCACAGATAGTCCCCTGTGTCATTTACTGAAAAAAGTAACTTAAATAAAAGATGAAGCAGTTCAGTTTCAGAAGTAAGGCATGTTGCTCAGACTTGGAAGTCCCACAAATCTAAATTCAAATCCCAGGCCCACCTAGAGCAAATTATTTTAATTCACTTAGCCTCAGTTTCCATATCTGCAAAATGGGGAATCAAGTACCATTACAGTTTTGTGAGAACTACAGAAAACGGTGCTTATAAATCGATGGTGACCATGCACAGCAATTTATCTATAAGCATTGGTTTTGTTTTCTTAATTAATGTTTATTATTAATGCCATATCACACTACTGCATGCATAGTACAATTTTCAGTAAAAATGATAGCTCCCACTCCATTAGCATCCTATTTGTACTGTTTTACATGAAGGCCACTAATCCTCAGAAACCCTGCAGGATTTTCACCCATTTGATACGGAGAGAACATAGGCCACAGAGAAAACAAGAAGTTGCTCTAGGTCACACAGTTAACGTACGGCGAAGGTTGAATTTGAATACAGATATGTTTGACTCCAAAACGGAGACACTTTACATTGTTACATCATGTAACATCATGTTAAATCATGCTGTGTATCTATCAGGAGATCAGAATTATTAAATAAATAACAGTACTGCATTCAAAACAGGTAGAAGTCTCATTGAAATCAGAACAAGCTTCTTTTTTTTTTTTAATTTCATTTTTTAAAAGTAATCTCTGTACCCAACGTGGGGCTCCAAGTCATGACCGGGAGATCGAGAGTCACATGCTCTTCTGACTGAGCCAGCCAGGCACCCCGAGAACAAGCTTCTAATGATATTTAATATTAGTAACATTAAAACAACAATGCTTTCTCACAGGGGTAATTTTAAGTCTGTGTCCATTCAAATTAATTAAAGCAGCACCTGTCTACTTAAAAAGAAAAATCAGGGCCAATACATTGAGCTATATATGGGAATTACTTATTTGAACATTAAGATAAAATTTAAAGTCTACTAATGTGAGTTTTTAGCAGTGTAATATATTACACAGGTATGCAGGGCTTCTGACAGCAAAGTAATTTACATACATTATTTTAATAATCCTCATAATTTTTTTCTGCTGGAAAGGTAGGTAGCAATCATTTCTCAGATTTTTTTCAGATAGTGAAACAAAAGCACAGGAAAGGAAAATCTTTTATATCTATCTCTCAATAGATCTCAAATTTTATTTTTAACTTTGGAAGCATTTGCTCTATTTGAGGATGATTGTAATAAAATATGTCTCTATTTAAGTGGAAAATAGTAATGACTAACTTTAGAGGGATATTCTGAGTTATAACAAAGTCGATTTTGTGTTCTTTCTACAACTACAGAAAATATCTAGTGATACTGTGACAACTATTTCAATAAAAGTAACAACTCCTCCAACCAAATATATGTCAGTTTTTGGCATTAACTGGTACATTTTCAATGGACTTGAAATACAGGTGATAGAACCACTGCATAAAAAGCAATTAGCCATCAGATTTCTCATCGACCTCGCCTGTAAAATCCAAGGCAAGAATATCTCTTTGGGATGTTTGTTTGCAATACCAGAACCACAGACCTAAAATAAAACCTCAGACTATAGGGGGCAAAAAAAGTCAGCATAGAACTACCACGGGCGTTATGAGAAAGCTCATCATATGGTTTTTATGAGTTTCCAAACAAACTAGAAAGATGAAAACAAAATGGAAGCGAGGAAACCTGATATCCCTCATTAATCAGTTTCTGTTTGCCTGGTTGGGCCAAGTTGTGCTTTATTGCATCTGTGATGAGCAAATGGCAGCTTAAGAGCACTAATTGGTTGCAGAATTCTCCTATCAGTAGTTTATTTAACAATAAGATTTAAATTAGTTGTCTCTAAATAGTAGATGTTGTTACAGTTTTGATAGACCGATTGTCCTTTTGTTATTTTTGCTTGGGTGGGATACAGAAAATTTTAATTTTATGGGAGAAAAGCTATCATTACTAGTGCCTTCCATCTAAAAGGAAATATAAGAAAGAATGAAATTTTCACAAAAGTCAAATATGGAAATAATGTCAACTGGCTTCTCTATCCCATAAATATTTGATGACCACCTACTATGTGCCAGGCACTTTGGATAAAATGATAGGCAAAGGCAGACATAGACCTGATGCTCATTACAGTTTAGAGAAGGAAACAGACACGTGTCAAATAGTTATATAATAAATGTAAAATTAGAAGTGTGGTAAATGTTATGAAGGTGTGTTATGAGAGTATATAACAAGATTTGACAATTTAGGGAAGTCAGAGAATGCTTTTGCTGAAAATGGCAATGACTACATTATAATCTGAAGGATGAGTAGGAATTCAGCAGACAATAGGAGGAAAAAGCATTTTGAGCAAAGGAAAGCCTATGTCCATGGGCCCTTTGAGTGTTACCTTAATATACATGAAAGATTCATGAAGTTCAGTGTGTCTGCCATCAAGGCAGAGAGGAAAGGTTATACTGTACAATTATATTACATTAATTCATGTGGAAAGCTGTGGTGGAGAATTCTGTTTCCAGGTACAATGGAGTATCAGGGACTAGATTTACCCTCCTGCCTTAAACAATAACAAAAAGGATGAAAATATATAAAACAGTGATTTTTCAGACATTGGTCAATAGGCTATCGCTACAGGAAGGGAAGCAACCTACGTGAGTGCTCTGTGCCCCAGTTTACTGCCTAGAGGGAGTTTCTAGGCTACAACACTAGGAGAGACAACCAAAAAGAACTTGCAGGATCTCTGAGTTGAAAAGACAGATTTGAGAAATTGGGGAAGGCAGGGTACTGAAGAAAAAAGAGCTGCACAGGGGCACCTGGGTGGCTCAGTGGTTAAGTGGATGACTCTTTAATTTAGGCTCATGTCAGGTCATGAGACGGGCCCTGCACTGGGCTCTGTGCTGGGCAAGGAGCCTGCTTTAAGAATCTCTCTCTGTCTGCTCCTCCCTGGCTCACTCTCGCGCCTGCAAGAAAAAAAAGAGAAAGAAAAAGAAAGAAAGAAAGAAAGAAAGAAAGAAAGAAAGAAAGAAAGAAGAAAGGAAAGAAGGAAGGAGGAAAGAATGAATGAAGGAAATAGAGAAAGATGAAAAGAAAAGAAAACAAAAGAAAAAGAAAAGGAAAGAAAAGAAAAAAGAAAGGAAAGGAAAGGAAAGAAAAAGGAGCTGCACAGAAAGGTAATTTGAAAATCTACAGAAATCTGAAGAAACCACCACAGGCCAGGAAGAACCATCAAAGAGAACCAGGCTGAGCCATACTGAAAGATTATACAAAGCTAGGAATACCATTTAAAATAGCACAAAAAATTGAAATGTCTATATACAAATCTAAAGGAATATATTCAGAATCTTTATACTATAAACTACAAAAAAAAACACTGATAAAAAATGTTCAAAGAGCTACATAAGTGGAGAGATGTATATGTTTCATGGTTTGGAAGATACAGTATTGTTAAGATGGCAATTCAGTGATTTATTCAACACTATCCTAATCAAAGTTCCAGAAAAATTTTATCTAGATGTCAGTAAGATCATTTTAAAATTTATACAAAAAGAGAAGGAACTAGAATAACCCAGAAAAAAATCCTGAAAAGGAAGGAAGAGTTGCAGAACTCATGCTCCTTGTTTTCAAGACTTATAAATCTTCAATAAGACAGTGTGATTTTGGTGAAAGAATAGGCACAAAGGTCAATGGAACAGAATAGTGGGCCCAGAAAAGACCATAAAAGTATAGTTTAACTGCAATTTTACAGAGGTTCAAAGGCAATTTTAGCGTAGGAAGGATAGTGTTTTTAACAAACAGTACTGGAGTTGTTGGGCATCCGTTTGTAGAAAAGATAAGTTCAACACCTGCTTCAGACATTATACAAAAACTAACTCAAAATAATCATAAACCTAAATGTAAAACATAACACTGTATGATGTTTTAGGTATGATACCAAATCTAGAAAAGGAAGCATGACCCATTGGTCAAAGAAGAAATCAAAAGGGAAATTAGAAACTATTTTAGACTAACTGAAATGAAAATGAAAACACAACATATTAAATTTTGCAGGATGTGATACTTAAATAGAAATTTGCAGCAGTAACATCTATAATAGAAAATAAAAAAATGTTTCTAACCAATGACCTAAATTGTATCAGAAGTTCTAACCAGTGATATAAGACAAGTAGAAAAGAATTAAAATTGGCTTTATTTTCAGAAGACATTAAGGTCTATGTAGAAAAATCCTAAGGAATATAGCAAAAAACCAAACAAACAAAAAAAAAAAGCTACTAGAACTAGTAACTTAGTTTAGTAAATTTGTAGGATACAAGGTCCATAACCAAAATCAACTGTATTCCTATTATTCTTACAGTAAAACAGTTGCTAAAATAGCAATTAAATCACAGATTCTAATACTGGAATTCATCCCACTTGAAGTCATCTTTTACATGTATTATGTGTTATATATTTATTGTATGTCTGAGTTAGATTAGGTGGTTTTATTTTATTTTATTTTAATTTTACATCCCCATGACTTATTTGTTTTATAACTGGAAGTTTGTAGGTTGAATGATTTTATTTAGACCTGGGTAAGAAAGACTTCTACCTTAGACCCTCTAAAGTTGTATCTTTCCTCCACAGTGTGGAACAAAGAAGGCATACCTCCTAGGGCTCTTGTTCCCACTTTCTAGAGCACACTCTGGGTACTCATGTCAGAACTCCCTGTCCCAAATGGTCACTCAGTGGGCCTCTCCCCTGAGTCTATCTTTCTACATGTGGACCATCCCCTGGTACGAATATTCCAAGGCCAATGGGTTGGCCATGCTGTTGTTTGCTATTGGCTGTTCAGGTATTGGACCTACAGGCTGGAGTGTCTACACACATAGGCACAAAGATCCTCATGGTAGGAAGAGAGAGAGTGAGACAGGAGCCAAGCCAGCTCTTTATATCACATATTATAGGTGTTAACAAGCCTCCAGGTCTTTTGAAAATTCTGCGTTCGAACCTGGACTTCTGTATATTGAGAGGTATATATTTTTAAAAAAAGTTTTTAAACTTATTTACCTATTTTGAGAGAGAGAGAGAGAGAAGGAGAGAGCAGCATGCACGAGGGGCAGGGGCAGACAGAGCGGAAGAGAGAGAGAGTTCCAGGCAGGCTCTGCACTGTCAGCACAGATCCTGACATGGGGCTTGATCTCAAGAACAATGGATCATAACCTGAGCTGAAATCAAGAGCCAGACTCTCAACCAACTGAGCCACACAAACATCCCTGTTGAGAAGTATACTTATTAAGGGATGTGGACCAAACTTATTTTAACCATTTCTTAACCTGAAACTTTTAAATATTTAGATCCATGTCAGGAGACCACCATTTGTTCTAGGTTCTGCAGATATCAGGAGCAAGCCTGTCTTTAAACAATGAAGCTTTAATTGAGTAACTGTATCAAATACTCTACTAAGAGTTCTTGGTGATCTGTCCTCTTCTGACATTTCTAGACCAATGATTGAGATTTCTCACCTATACCATAATCTCAGATTAAGTAATTCATTGCATCCTAGTTAAACAGTTCATTTCTCTTTGTTTCCTTCCATCAACAACTACTGTTCTTCTAAGTCATCTTCTTTAATTGTGGATTATGTGACAGGTGTTGATACAGCACACATTTACTTATTTCTCTGTAGATAGTGTTCCATTTTGTTTCTCAACAGATATCATTCTTCATAAGAGAATTGTGCTATTTTCTCATTTCAATCCTGCCTCAACCATCAGGTTCTCTATGATTGAAAGAACATAGATTTTGTTATAAGGAATGAAAAACAGTTCCAAATTTTAAAATAAGTTCAGACAGATCACATTCTCTAAACTATTTACACCTGTTGCACTGATGGATCATCTGGCTTCTAGCAAATCAATTATAATTTATTTTGTTTATTAAAAATGGCTTAACCAGGAATAAAAACATTTTAACACGCTGAATCCAAGATAACCTGTTCTGTCACATATTATAGGTGTTAACTTCTCAGAAAAGCAATTACTAATAGCTCCTCAGGGGTTCATTTCAAATGTCACTCTTTGCTCTTCTTCTGTCTTCTAGGTGATACTTTTGCTTAACTTTGGCTTTCTTAGGCATTGACAGCCAAAGAAAGCCATCCTAATGAAAAAGTTTGGCTTTCGAGGTGAAATATCCTGTCTCTTGCATTTTACTGAACCTCTTTATAATTGAAAAGTGTAAAAACTTTGAGATGATGTGTCTTGTTTCTTTGTTTTTAGTCTTTGCTTTAATTTGTGTCTGTATATACCATGGTTATGATAGTAAATAACCTAGCTTTATTGATTTATATTAATGTCTATATCAAGCCACAGAAAGCAGCCACTACCCTCATCTCATTTTATCTTTTTAAATTCCTTTACCACGTAGGGTTCGTGTGAAGGGTAGGTAGAGCTGCCAAAAGCAAATCCTTTTGACTATCCCTACAAGCCACACCTTGGATGTGACACAGGGCTTCTTGAGTGATGTAAATTTGCCACTTAGGATCAATTACTTCTGCATTTATGTTTCCTTTGAGACGCAAGGTCGTGTGTAAAAAAAAAAAAGTACATTTAAGAAATGCTAATAATCATCCATAATTTTCTGCCACCAGGCTACAGAAAGAACACTGTGTAGCATAGATATCGTCATCATCATTGTCATTGTCGTCACATCATTAGCATACTATCGTTGCTTTATGAATTATTCGTGAAAGAAACCTGTTTCAAGGAACAAGAATCAGATAGTGATTCATAAAGTGGAGGATTAGGAAGAAAGAATAAATCAACCTGAGGGCTGTAGGATCCATAGTCTGTAAAATATTCAGCCTCCAAACGGTTTTTTGGAAATGAAGAGCCATCCAGTTTTCAGTATTTGAAAGCCAGAGGATTGTGTTTTTAACCATGAAAATCTGTATTGTTCCACCTGGTGAGGGTATATTTTTACTTAAACAGGCCAGCATTTATTTTCAGGAGAGAAAGTGATATATTGTTGCTTCACGCTTCCATATGTGCGCTTCTGTGCCCAGGCACAATCCAGTTGACTGGAAAAGGAGAATGTGACCAACACTTCTACCCCACTATTCCCCCTCTGGCAGAGCTCAAGGCCTTTTGCCAAGGCTCTGGCAGTTTTAAGACTATTTCCTGGCAGCCATTGGCTTTGAGAGGCCATATGACTCTGTTTCTGTCCGTCTGGATTTTGTTCTAAATTTCTTAAGGGCTTGCTTCTGAGCAGCATCCCAGCGGCAGCAGGAGCCCTGGGATTCAGCGAAGCCATGTTAGCCAGGAACTTTGGATCCCTGAGCTGTCCCAGGCTCCTGCCAGCCGCTTGCTTCAGGGCTTCAAAGAAGGGCTCGGCTGGAGTACCCAGGATGCTTTGCAGCGGCTGCCACAGCCCCTCTTTTGAAGCACCATGGTAGCCAACAGAGAGGATTCTGTGTTACGTACAGTATGACCCTGGAGGTGCCAGCCAGCTGCTGTGACTCAGCTAAAAACAGGGAACTCGCTGTAAGAGAGAGGGCGTAAAGGGGAGAGATTACTGAGGGGGAGGGAAGAGAGGAAAAGCAGCAGGAGTTTCTGATGCCCAGAGTTTGTCAAAGGGCTCCAAACACACTTCTGAAAGAGTTTTCTTGATGGGCCAAAGGAAGCCCATCACCGTGAGTCTAAAATCTGCTTGGGCTACATAATGCTTAATGGCCTTCATATCTAATGAAAACAAGCAGCAGAAGGATTAGAGAAAACTAGAAAATAAATGATCTTTCCTCTTACGTACTCCCAAGCGCCCTGAGGAAATGTGTACTAATTGGCCTTCCAGATTTCATTTGTGATCAAACACACTGATGTAAAGACACAGGATCACTTAGTATATGATTTTTTTTTTTTTTGCTTTTTTGCTTTTTGCTTTTTCCTGTGGTGTCTTTATAACAGGAGAGGCTATTGTCTGTGTACACGTAGAACTGATAATCTCAGAAGCAACTCTGAATTCAAATTGTCAAGAAAGCAACACAATATGGGGGAGATTTATTTATGAAATACTCTGTTATGCCATTCTCCTTAGCTCTGGACATTTTTTAAGGAGAAAATTTATGCTCAGCTAAAAGTAGATCTTAAACAAGTGTTCTGAACCTCACGTTCTGAAGCATTTCCTAGGGTCTATTGCTCAGTTCAAATACAGGAATTTATAGGTAGATAGAAACGAAGATGCAATGTGCCCCATGGCTGAAAAAAAACCCTAAAAAGCAAAAAACAAAAAACCAACCAAGGTGGTCTTGAGAAGAGTGTGAGAGACCAGGTATCACAGGAAGATCTGATTAAATCAGCATTTCAAAGCAAAGACGAAGATACCCTGTCCTTTACATCTCAGGTGGAGACAGTGTCTCTGAGGTGATGCAATGATCAGTCTGGTTAGACAGAGAAGAAAATCAAGTTCATGTCTTTTATCCACCAGACTTGAAGTAGTGAGTGAGAAAGAGGCTTGAGGTTAAGATTACTCGAATGATCAAGTTTGCTCATGACAAGCAAGAAGGCAAGTACAACCCATCAGCTTGGGCCTGGGTGTGTCCGATCCTGGCAGAGTTTCTAAGGTGATAAAACCTTGAGCAAGTGGTGACAGCAATCCTCTGGGAAGAAACTCAGTCTCCAGAATTTCCCCAGCGATTTTTTCTGGTTGCTTCAGCTGTCACGAAACATGTTAAATTGATCAGCAACGGAGAAGAGGCTCAACCTCAGGGGCGCCTACCAGGTCTGAGGCTCGGATTTGCTACTTTAGTTTTTGTTTTGCCCGTCAATGACTGCTGGGGAAATAAGCAGACAGGTTTCATTAAGGAAGAGTCACTTTCCTCTCAGATCCCATGCACATATAAGTTTACTCAAACTGGATTCTCAATAAAAACTTAATGGGATTTCTCAGACACATTAGTTTTTAGTGTGGAGTATATATCCTTGATAAGGGGCATAGGCAAAGAAAAGGAAAAGAGAGGTCCATTATTTTCTTTCTCACAGGGGCTCTCTTTTGAAATGCTATTTCCATATAAGAAGGAACTAGTAGCTCCTTAAAAGGCATTCTGGCGAGTGCTTAAAATAAACTGAGATTAAGAGAGAACAAGTTAGAGGTAAAGGAGGGAGGCCTCGTGTTCTGATTAATCTTACAAGATTATGAATAGCTTCAATGGAAAAAGAAAGAAAAATGAAAAGAAAAATGTGATCGGAATATCAGAGAATGGTGTGAGGGAGGAGCATAAGCAGTAGAATTAAGAATTCCTCAACTTCCAAAAGTAAAAGAAAGCATCAGGTGCTATCTTCCCAAATGCCTACCGTCTTGCCCTTGAATACAAAAGCCAGGAGAAGAAACAAAAGTGGGAATGAAAGGCTTGATGATCTGGCTAAAAAACTGGATTGGTTGTAGCCCCAGGTAAGAAGAGGAGGATCAATGGGCTGGATTTCAATACTTATTCACAGAGAGTACGTGACTCATTCATTCCAAGTCCCATTTGACCCCACAGTCGTCTTTGCCTAATTCTGGATATTTGGTGTGTGGTTTACTAGGCAACAGCCTGCCACTCCCAGTAATTCACTTGGGAATTTTAGGACCCTGTACTGAGTTAATACTCCCAGTAATTCACTTGGGAATTTTAGGACCCTGTACTGAGTTGTCCCCCCGCAACCTGTGAATGTGACCAAAGTTCTTTGCAGATATAATGGTGAAGGATATTGAGACGAAGTTGTCCTGGGTTAGGATGGGCCCTAAATCCAATGACAGGTGTCTCTGTGAGGGAAGAAAAGGGGAGAAGACACACAGAGGAGGAAGGCCACGTGAAGACTGAGGCAGAGATGGGAGTTATATGACTATAGGCCAAGGATTGCCGGCAGGGACTGGAAGCTAGCAGAGAGGCAGGAACAGATTCTCCTCAGAGCCTCTGGAAGGAGCCAACCCTGCCAACAGCTTGATTTGAGACTTCTGGCTGCCATAACTGTGAGAGAATACACTTCTGTTGTTCCAAGCCCCCCAGTCTGTGGCGATTTGTTACAGCAGCCCCAGGAAACTAAGACAGACTCTCTTGAAAGTCAGCATTGCAGTACTGGCTATGCCACAGATGAGACAGAGTCACAAAGGCAAAATGCACTTATGTTGGCTGAACTATAATACATGCCTATGTGAATTCCTCCAGAAACTGTAAATAGAAAACGGGTTAGGAAATCAACTCACGTGTCACCTGAGCCAAGCACCACGCTAGGTGATCCATCAATAAATAAAACAGCTCTCTTGCCCTTGGGATGTTGATAGTCCAGCTACACAGAAAAAGGTTTTTACAGGTTAGCAAAATTCCCTAGGGGATCGCAACTCATCTTTGGGGCACCTTGGGAATTACCAGTATTGTTTTTCAATATTGATGAGCCAAGGGATGGTGTGTATTTTCTGGTAGTTCTGTCGTGAGCACTCCACGTACTAGCTGGGGATGTTCTCGGGGAGTGTGCTAATTGGATAAATGAGTAAATGGAGACAACTTCCCTTGCCCAGAAAGTAAGGGCCCAAGGTAAGCTATCAACAGCAGATGGTAAATAGTAGGTGAGATTCCTCAATGCCACCAAGTGCAAAGGAAGCTTTGCAGTCAGCACCAGAATCTCCCTTTATGGGTCTCTTGACTGGCACTCAGCCCTGCTTTCCAGTCTGTGGCTCCTCAACTGCTCTATCAACACTTTAAAGCTACCCTCATTTCTTGGACCCTCACTCAATTAACTGCATTTTGAACGAACATCTGCTCCAAGGTGCCATGCAGCTTCCAATGTTCAATTTGGAAAGAACCCACAAGCACGATGGGGGAGGCACCGCTAGAGGCTCCGCGTCTGGGAAGTCTGCTCTTTTCCCAGCCAGCACTGCTGTTGGTTCTGCCTGCTGGCTTACATGAATTGGTTTTTACATTTCTTAATTTAGACACTGGCAGTATGGAGACTTATTATATATACATATATAGAACATATTTTTTTTTTCTATCTGAAGAGAGCAATGTTTTCCATTGCACAAATACAGATGACTGCCAGTAGCTAGTATGCACACAGAACAGCCCACAACCCACAGATGCATCACTTTGTGACGTGAGAATGGGCACCAGGAGCTCAAGCTCTTTCCCGTGATTGGTTTACAATGTTCATTTGTTTGTTTGTTTGTTTGTTTGTTTGTTTTCATTTGATTAGGAACCAGGATATCAAATAATAATAATTACCCTCATTCTGGAGTAAGAGAGGTAAACTTCTTCTTTCTGGTGTTTCCATATGTTTGAGAAAGCATCCCATTATCAGAATCCCCAATCTGTGCAGCAAATAATGTAGCTGTTAATATAACTACAGTATGTGCCAGGTATTGTGTCAAGCATTTTGTGAACAGTTAGAATTTTAAAGATGGTGATAGTATCAATCTCGTTTTAATAGGTGGGAGACCAGAGGCAGAGAGAGGCTGTTACTTCCCAAATTCACTTATTGTCCCAGATTGGTCTCCCTTGAAACAGATCCAGAAGGAGTCACTTATTTGGGAGCAGACTGGGGCCTCAGCTGAAGTCCGTCCTCACTCTGACCACATAGGGAGTGCCGAGGCACAAAGTGCACCATAGATTTGGTCCCACATTGAAGCAAGGGGAGGTCTTTTGTACCAGGCTGACAGTGTTTGCTTTCCAGGAGAGTTCTTTGCCTTCTGGCCAAGGGCAATTCCCTGGTACACGGGGGCAGTTGTGACCACAGTTTAGCAGCCAACATTCACAGTACGTGGGCTGAGTGCAAGGCTAGGTAAAGGGAATCTTCGTGGGGCGGCCAGAGCAGCCACTGCTAGTTAACAAGTAGAGGAACTTGGCTTCAAATCCTGTGTGACTCTAGGACCAGGCTCTTAATACTGTGCTATATTGTAAACATAAAATTTCTTAACAGGGTTAAGAAGTGCCATGTTTTTTATCAATCTCCAGATTCCAGGGAGTGTGCAGTCTCCTGTTGTTTCTCCCAGAGAAGGTGTCAATAAAATCTCATACATTTTCTTTCATGGTTCAGAGCTCCTCTAAGTGCTGCAGAATAGTGCCCACTCCTGGCCCCAACTCTACTTGCCTTCCCTCTAGCTTACTTACAGCTTGTGCCTCCCACTTCCCTTTGGCCCCCAAGTTCATGATGAAGCACAGAGCCTGGGCAATGGCTGCATTTGTACATGTGTCTCTCTGCTCCTTGCAACCAGCAATAAACAAGAAAGAGTAAGAAGAGAGAAAAACTTGTTAACACCATGCTGTATCTAAACAAGCAATCCCAGATGGCATCCTTTATGCCTTCTGCCTCTGATAAGAAAAGATTGAGCAGGGAAAATAAGCAGCAGCTGACAAGCCATACCCAGCACTAAGACCAACAGGAAGAACAGACACCAGCTCTGTGTTCTGTCCCCAGTCATGGCTCAGCACCCAACCCAAAGGCCTGCTTGCCTGCAAACACCTTCAGCTGTGCATGTTTTCATGGAACCAATAAATTATGGAAGGTTACAGGCCAGAGGAGTTTTCTTGCTTGTACAATACGTGGTTTGCTGATGAAGAACGAGGTGAAGCAGTAAGGTGATTCACTTAGGGGCATTTCATTGTTAAAGAGACAGAAGAAATAAAACTCACAAGAGCCCCTGACTCCTAGTCATGGTTCTTTCCAGAACCCAAGGTTGATTTATTTTTAAATGTACATTATTCTATTTATATTTATATTTATATTTATATTTATATTTATATTTATATGAAACTGGTTCTGAGACTACAATAGCAACTTTATTTGAGCTTAGTCTCTGGTGTCAGACAACCTAGAATTGAGTCCTGGCTCAACTACTTCATAGCTGTGTGTCCTTGAGCAACATTTCCACACTTCGGCTTCCCCATTGGCAAAGTAATAATAATAATTGCACCATGGGGGGTTTGGAAAGTATTCAGTGAGATAGTCCATGTATACAGCTTAGCACAATACCTAACCCACCCTAAACATTCAATGAAATTAATATTTGCCATCATTTGTCTGTTGACTCGGGTTTAAAAAAATTGAATACCTTCTTTGTGTCAGGAACTGTGGTGACTGTGGATAACCAATTGCTTGGGAGATACAAACATCAATACAACATGGTATCCTTTCTCAAAAAACTCAGTCGAGTTGTTTTAAAATGCCACCTTGAAATTAGGTATAGCTTATGACGCTTACGTATTTCAACATGGACATCGTTTACATGAAGTACAAGAAGATGCAAGTTTTAACAGACCACTTGCAAAACCCAAGTCAGCAATCGTGTTCATTAGTAAGAGCATGATGTTGAGATGAATCAATAGATACGTTATAAAATGACATAGGAGTACCCCAGTGTTGTCACTAGACAGTCCGTTTGTGATATCCTAACCAACCAAGCATCTAGGCTAGTTTTTATTCTTACAATTTGATACATGTGAAGTGCTCACAAGTGGTGCTAAAATGATGACTTTTACTGAGAACCCCAGAACCAAAAGACTACCTCTTGGTAGTGTGGCTTTTCATACAAGGACAAACCCAACTGGATTTGACCTTTCCCCTTCCTTATAGTTCCAAAAGATGGCTGAGTACTTCATCTCAGCCAAGACACATTGAGGTTAGACAAAGAAAGAATTTTTCTGATAGTCAAATTCCAGAAAGCAAAGGTTAGGAAGTCATAGATGACACAAATGCGTCCTTTGAAAATGTAAAAATGCAGCAACTCTTTAAAAAGAGCTTATGATAATGGAATGGAAATGAGTCAGAAAATATGTAAATTTAATTCACTTGAAATATATATGTCTTTAAAAATTACGTGATAAATTGCTTTGTCAAACGCTTTTTGTGTGTGATTTACCACCCGCACACCCCCATATTTAAATTCTAGTTTAAGATGCTTTTCTTAACCTCAAATGCATTTTCTGGAGTGACTGGGAAGGTCAAAGGGGAGGCATTCTTCAATACATGAGAAGAAGTGGCAGAGTTCAGTTGTGTATGAAAGGAAGAAAGAAAAATGAGGGTAGTATACTGCAGGCAGAGGTAAAGCAATATAGTATCACAAGAATTTTATTAAATTGGATAGAGAAAAAGGAAACACTTACATACATACTATAATGAGCCTAATGTGACATTTTCCTTAAGAATAGGGATCTCTCCCTATCCAATACCCTAGTCTTCGTAATTAACATAGAGCTTAGCACATTGTCGATTCATGAAATACTTATTGAATAAGTAATTGTATATTTGTCTAAAATCCTAATGCAAACCTTCAGTGTAAGTTGTCACTAGAGCTGAGCCTTAACTAATCCAGATACTAGGAAATGACAGTGCATTTTGGTCAAATGTTGTACATTGAAAACCTGAAAATTAAAACCGATAATATTTGATTGTTTCTAGGAAGAGGTACAGACAGTCCTAGAAGATCAGAGAATCTAGGTGCAGTGGAAGAGGGAAAGAATTAAGGTTAAGACTAATACTAGAGATGGGCCACCTAGGTGGCTCAGTCAGTAAAGTGACTGACTTCAGCTCAGGTCATGATCTCATAGTTCATGAGTTCAAGCCCCACATTGGGCTCTGTGCTGACGGCTCAGAGCCAGGAGTCTGCTTCAGATTCTGTTTCTCCCTCTCTCTTTCTGCTCCTCCCCACCTTGCTTTCTGTCTCTCTCTCTCTCTCAAAAATAAAAATAAACATTAAAAAAACAGTTTAATACTACTATTGGAGAGAAAGAAGTTGAGAAAGTCAAAGTTAAATGTTAAGCTGCCAAAAACTAGGGGAAACACAGTGTTCCAAGACTGAAGGAGAGATGAGAATGGAAAAGTGAGCTCCTGGTTAAGAGACAGATAGATATGGCACCACAATCACTTGTCAAATTGCATTTATTAAATATGTGCCAGTTTTTAAACCAATTATACCTCAATAAAGATAGTTTTTAAAAGTGGAGAGGGCCATGCAGTGGCCCCATCTCTGAGCCTTTCACCTGTATCAAATTATGAGAATTTTTAAAAAAGTGGCAAGGTGCCCAGTCAAGAAAACAGGTGGGGACTCATGGTTCCTGAAACAGAGCAACCTTGAACCTACGAAGGTTTGACTCAGACAGGAAACCATTTATGATGTTCCTGCCGTAGCAGGTATGAATGATGACAAAAGGAGGAAGCCATGCAGGGCCCAGGGCTCAAAGTCGTCTGCAATATGGCAACTCCCTTCCCTGGGCTGTCTCTGACCCAGGATAGCCAAAGCTATTGTGGAAGCACAGTCAGCAGACCCTACAGTGCTCCTTCCAAGTTGACATGTGTTTTTCAAACTACCTGCAAATTCCCCGAATGTAGATAATAACCTGTCACTCAACAGAAATGAAAGTGACTGAGGCCAGGCTTCCCAGTGCCTCTCCTCCTTTCTCCCACTTCTTTCTTTCATCTGCACAATGAACTTTGGAATAAATGAAATGCATTTTCTTCTGCATAATTTATCTCTGTTTGCTTAAGCAGTGATCACACATCTTTGATTTCTGTCACTGAACTTTCAGAGGTCCCAGCATACCATGAGTTTATGATGTCAGACACAGAAACCATTTACAAACATACTTTCTCTCCCTTCTAGAACCAGTTTGCTAAAATAATTTCTCTTGAAAAGGAAATGAGTGTATAATAGATGCTCAGCAAATCTTTTGAAGAGTTTAAGACAAGAAGAGAGTCTCCATACAGCCAGACCAATTGCTTGTCCCATCTAAAGGTTCATTTCCTTTTATAAAATGTTGTAATTGCAATTCAGAGGGGATTCATATACAGTTTCCCCTAGAATTCCACTAGGTAAATGACAATCCATTGTACCCTGTTCTGTGTGCTGTTAGGAAGTTCCTATGATCCAAAGAAATTGATACATGGAGTTTATCATCTTAGATACTAATTTTACTTTCTTTGAGAACATCATCATTATATATGCAAATCTTTAAAATACTTGAAGACATTTACCCAACCAAACAAATCCTCGACCCTCAATCGTTTCTTCTCTGTGTTATAAAACCCAGATTTGCGTTTGTCATGATTTTCCTCTCTCTCAATATTCTGGTTACTCTCTGAGAATATATTTGATTTGTCAGCCTCCTTCTGAAAATGTGCTACCCAGAAATGAGCTCAATTTTCCAGGCCTGACCTAATCAATGTATGGAATTTTATGCACTTTCCTTTCTAGACAACATCATGGATACAACTTGTGATTGCATTAATTCTTCTGGCTGTCAGTTACATTCTGTTATTCTTGACTCACTGAGTTCTCAGTTAGGCTCACTCTTGAGTTTCTTTGTTGTTGTTGTCGTTGTTGTTGTTTCTTTAATACTGACTCCTTGGTAACTAGATTTGCTTTTTAGTAGATTGGCTTGAACAAATGAACAAATGAATGAATACAAGCAAAAATGTAAAAGATCTTAAAAAGATCTTTCTCATTGATAGCGGCTTAGCTATTAGCTGACATTCAAGCAGGAAGAAAATAGAAGACTATTTTTATCGTTAGAATTGATTTTGGGAGGAAGCATATGTCTAGGCTAATACCGAGTTTCAAACTCATTAAAAAAATTATCCAGTTCACATTTATTTGTTGCATCTATAGTGGCTCTGACTTTTAATTTATATCTGACCTCATTTAGATAATTATTTTAGACAAATCACTGTCCTCAACTAGTAATGTTATTCAGGTCACAGAATGTCTTTACAAGCTAAATTCACCATTTGTTGAATGTTTTTAAGAGTTTTTAAGCACCACTGGGAATCTGTAAGTCATTAGAAATTTGGTTGTAAGCCTTGAGTACCATATAAAGTTTGAATCAAATTAGTATAAGGCAAGTGATTCGAAAGTGATTTAGAATTTTCTGACAGGCTTTTGCTTAAAAATAGATTGCTTATTTTGCTTCAAAAAATCATTATCTCATCATTGAAGCATTTTCTCATCTTTGAACTGAGACAAATTTCTTGATAAATGACGATTGGAGAATCAGTATCTTACATTTTTATTTTATATCATATTACTTTTTCTATTTTAGCTTAAAAGAAGGTTGAGGAATCAAAGTGTGGCCTACTTTATTGTCTTTGGTTAAATGAAATGTATTCTAAAATACAAGTTGTCTAAAAATACCAAATCCAAGACTTACCCCTGTAATTAGTTAAGAGGAGTCTACAGAGCCCTGAACACGAGGAGAAGCATTGATATTTCCCCTTCCTGCAGTTCACAGGATGCGTATTTAGATCCAGAGGATAACAAAAAGGGACGGACACAGAGAGATGAGAACATGGGATGAATTCTCACCATCAGATATAACAACCTTTATGTAATTTTGCTAACACCTCCATAATAAGAGTTATATGCAAAATAGTTCCTTTGGTTAACCCGGCTCTCAGAGCTATGAAAAAAAACAGATGTCTTCCTCTCCCCTGGCAACTCACCTCTATGCCTGGAGAGGAATAGTGTTGCATGTTTCAACCTGAAGCCATCACTGCCCTTGAACGTTGTCAGTCACGTGTAGATGACCAAGAGGATGGATCCTCAAGTGAGTACTGGCTACAAGCCTACAATGGCTACAAGGAACATTTTAGAATGATATCACTGTAGAACCACGTGTTAATAAATACATCTGCATCCTTTAATATGTATAAGCTAGAACACTCATATCTACACACGTAGATAATTATACATCTCCGGGTTTAATCTGACAAAATAGGTCTATTGTGTGAGAACAAGCCATAGGAAATCTGCCTGACAGTTACAAGTATCAGGGAAGGCCTAGTGCTACATAATGAATCACTGTTGTTGAATGAAATCGCACAAAACAGCTATTATTTCCCAGATGAAGGTGAGGCTATTCTGGCTCTTTGGGTGATTGTAAATAAATCTTTTGCAATGTCCTGGAACCCGATCAGCCAACAAGAGAAAGAACAGTTGTGAAGCTTCTAAGTCGTTTGACCACAGCCTGAGCTGAGGAGGGAACATATTCTCCTTGAAAGTCTTCTTCCTCACACCTTCCGCATTTTATAGGTCTTGGAACCAAAGCATAACACCGCCCCTACTCCCTTTTTTCCCCTTATAAATGGAACAGAAGTGTTGTCCTCTTTACTGGGAAAAGTTCTCTTAAGTGTTCAAGTTTTCCTTTCATTTGATTGCAAGTAACAGCTAAATCTGGCGCCAACCGGCAGAAGCGGTGTGATCCCAGGCTCTAACAGGAAAAGGTAGTGGGCCAAGTGGTGCAGAGCCTCGGGGACAGAGGAGTGCTACAGTAGATGTTGCAACAGCCCTGTAGTTGGTGAATGGGTGAGCTATGTAGAGAATGCAGCTGAGCCCAGCCACAGAGGCACATTTGTCTCCGGTGGAGTCCTTTGTAGTAAAAGACAAGGTAGATGCTGGCTGTCCCTGGCTCGGGATTTGCATGGAAAGGTTTAAATGTCTATGCAATTCCCTGGGTCAAAATATCTGTAAAAGAGAGAGTGGGGGGAGGGAAAGCGGGCAGGAACAAATGCCCATGCCAGGGTCTGCTATTTAAAAAAAAAAAAAAAAGACAACTCAGAGTAACGTTGGATGGGAAAATAACCCTATACTTGAAAAAGTTTGAATTTTCATGCTTCTATGCTTATATTAACTGAGAATTACACTTCCCAATGCCACAGATCACTGCAAGGCTCAGGGGCACGTGGAAACGCACATGTGCTGTTTACGCTCCTCTGACTCATATGTATCAGACTCTAGACCTGTGCTGCCTAAGACAGTAGCCACCAGCCACATGTAGCTCTTTAAATGTAAATTAATTAAAAGTAAATAAATTAAAAATTCTGTTTCTTTGCCAACACTAACCACATTCAAGTGTTCAATAGCTCCATGTGGCTATGGCTATCATACTGGACAACGCCTTTCAAGCATGGCAGAAAATTCTATCAGACAACACTGTCATAGAAAATTCACAAGATTTATGAGTTTCTCACAGATTTCCATGGATAGGTTTAAAAGGAGCAACACCAGTATGAAACTACCTCAAATGGCACTCTACAGTTAACTTTGTGTGGAAAACTTGATGGTCCGTGAGAAAAAGTTCACTTAAAAAAGATACTTCATCCTCTTTCCTCCTCTGAGAAAATAGTAATGCACATGGAAGTTGTGAGAAAGAAACTCGACTTAGCGAAGAACTTTGCTTGTTGTTGATTAACCCAAGCACTTCCAAAATAACTTGAACCCATAACCTCTATTTACAAGACATCCATTAATTTCCACAGAACTCTGGTTTCACGAGGCACTTCTTGAAGAATTTTGCCATGGAAGTTCAAGCCAAGCCTCTGTAGTCACTTGCCCGCTCTGGATCATAGCAAATGATTAGGATAGTTCCAAACTGGAGGAAATAGACCAGGGTCTAGCCAGTCAGGATTTATGCCTCATGATTTTAGAGTAATCAAGTCGGCAGGTATCAACTGAGAAACTCAAGATGAACGTAAGATGCTTCTCAAATGTTATTTCTCAAGACAACTGATCAGATACACACCACTCTTTCTAAAAGAGATGGTTGATTATCTACCTGAAATCAAGACTATCAGATAATCTACTGTGGCTTTATTTCCTATAATCCTGTGACACAGGGTTCTCTTATTCCATAAGATGTGCCGAGCCAAACTTGTCAGGTGGGATTCCTAGTTGGATTTCTCCGTATATATGCGGGCTAACATTCTTAACCTACTCCGCTGACAGAGACTTCAATTTCTTAAGAAAAATAGAAACATCGTTTCTAAGCAAGCCATAACATCACTGACCCAGCACCAGGTGAGGGGACGGGGGTGGGGGGCAGCGTGTTTCTGGAGGGTGAATTGAAGCTGCCACAGCAGAAATGCTTTACTTTAGTCCGTGGAGCAGAACCAGGATCTGTTCTCACTGCCCCAAACTTCTGTTCTTTTCTCTTAATCCCTCCTCTCATCTTTTCTTTCTTCTCCTTTCTTTTCTTCTCACTTGAGTTGGCTCTGATGGAGTCATTGCAGAAGGGCTCTTTTTTTCCACGGCAGCCTCCTAGAAAAGTATGCTGATGAAAATAAATAGTAGCCTAGTATCTCTTCTCTAAAAAACATCAGAACTTTCCTCCCTTAGAATTTTACACTCTGGAATGTATGCTATGCAATCAGAACAGAAAATTAGAAAGTGAAATTAACCCTATACAGATTTCTGGGTTTTGCTTTTTTCTGTGATGTCTTCTCACCTGAGGGATTTGTGCCTGCTCCAGGATCATAAACTATAATGAGGGTTAATGCAGGAAAAAAAAAAGAAGAAGAAGAAGCAGAAGAAGCAGAAGCAGAAGCAGAAGAAGAAAGGAAGGAAGGAAGGAAGGAAGGAAGGAAGGAAGGAAGGAAGGAAGGAAGGAAGGAAAAAAGGCTTTGCTGCTCACACTAATGTCACTAACATGAAGATTCCTGTTTAGAATAGTGCTCTTCAAGCCTTAGACTAAAGGCTTATTCAAGATGACAGCAAGATTCAGATTAGTAATCTATTTGAGCACTTTAACTATAAAATATAGCATAGATTATATCTTCAAAATTAGTTACATATAGTAAAAGAAAGCTAAGTTAGAAGATTTATGCTCTTTGGCTAAATCTGTCTAACATTTGTATTTGCAATACAAATTGTGAGATCAAAAGGGTAATAACTTTTGATTAGGGATTTTTGCAACAAAACAGATTGTTTGTACGTTACCTATTACTAAAATTCAGGCAGAACCCAAGAGAGGATGTTTGAAAATATCCAATCTCTGTCACTGGAAAGAAATCACAGTTTATAAATAAAAGCCAAGCAAAACTATCGTTTTAAGCAATAATTCAATAAGGTCATTTCCCATTTGTTTTAAAAAATATTAGACAAGTCTAAGTATACGCTGACAGTATAGTTCCTGCATCAACACATTATGAGTGCTTTATTCTGTGGCACTAATTCAATAAAGACTCTATTCCGTGATTTGCAGATTTTTGTACTTTGGCAATATAAGTAGCGCTACAATATAACCGATTCGCAAATCTTACTCATCTGTTGAAGACATGACCTGGATCGCTCTGGAATAAAAGCAAGCATAACAAAACTGTTTTGCTGAGAAAAACCCCATGAGCCAGCAAATATAAAAGAAAGCTGAAAAAGTAAATATGGCGTTGGTTCTAATCCAAAATTATGTGAGTAAATGTCATCGCGATGGATATATTTTCTACTTTTGAGGCTCTCATTGCATGACAGCGAGTCCAAGCATCTTTTATTCACTTAGAAACTAGCTGCAGAATGAGTTTGCTGGGTTCCTTAATTAACTAATTTCAAAATAGCCCTGAATTACACCAGTCTTTTTGCTTCTGCAGTTTGCACCTGCCTTTGCGGTTTGGGTGACTCTAGGCATAGTTTTTCATGGCACAAACCCCTGGAAGGGCATTCTTGTGACAACGGGTTTTCTGGAATCTCGGTATGCCTAGATTCTATGGAGCTATTCTCGCACTCCTGACCCTGCTTTCCATGAAAGCTAGCTCTCTTCAACTTCAAATACCTTCATATGAGCTTTATGTTCCATGAAAGGAACGGAATGGAAAGAAAGCAGGAAATGAGAATTTGATGTTATTTTGTCCTTTGCTTTCTAAAGTTAAAATTTGTAGACTTCACTGAAAAGAGGCTTATACTATTTCAACTACGTATGTCTCTATTTCTATCAATATCTTTCAGATCACACATCATCATTTCAGTGATTCCTCCAAGAAAAGCTTTGTGTAGGTCATAGAATCTCCACTCACCTTTCACACTCTTCAGTCTGGTTCATTTCACTTCCTCCCTGTTGTTAATGTTGGGAAAACACCAAAGCATCAACCTGATTCAACCTGCAACAAGTAATTAGCAGAATGTAAACATGCATACCTATAATGTTAGCCAAAAATGAATAAAAATAAGAGAAAATGCATATTTTCTAGGCCTTGCTGATTTCCTACCTATGGGGTCTTTTCACTGACAAGATTCTTCAGACCAATATTCTTCTGTCGGTTCCAGATGAGGAACTAAGATTGAGGACATCTAATTATTAGAAAGTCCCTGCTGTATTGCCCCCCAGGTTTTGTTTCTTGTTGACCTTCTTTATGTTTTTGTTGTACTTTGTTTACATGACTACAGTTTCTTTCTTCACAGGTCATTACATTTGTTTGTAGTCCTCCAGATAGCTTATACATTTAAAAGGCAGGGATCTTGTTTATCCCGGTCTCCAGCTTCTAGAATAGTATTTGGTACATAGAAGGCACTTATGTTAAATAAATATTAGTGTGCATTTAATGATTCCCAGTAGAGGTTAGCGTATGCACCCACACATGCTCATGTATGAAAGAAACATTCGGATGAATGCTAGTTTATTTTGACTACATACACGTACACATACATCTATTGATCATTTGATTAGTTTTTAGTAGCATATACAGAAAGATGGCAAAGGCAATGTGATGTTTCAATACTATGTCTGTATGAAAATTGAACTTTGACTTACAATTACCAAGAGAAGTTATGATTTATATTCCCTCCCTAAACACAGAAATTTGCTTCCAGAAAAATTTTCCTGTGTCATAACATTGATCTTGTTCCTTATCTGCTTAGAAATCATTGACTCCTCATTGCCTACATATTAAAATCTGGACACATCAGCATTCTTTTGGCTTACACCTTTCCTACTTCGTTCCCCATTATTTCTGTCATTTAGTGATCAATTCCCTTGTTTACTCACAACTCCAACTCTGCACCTGTGCTCCTGCAGTATCACCACCTGGAATATTTTTTTTCCTCTTTTCACGTCCAAATGATACCTATCCCGCCTGGCTCAGGTCAAATGCCGTCACTACCTTCTGGAAGATTTCTTGGTCATCCAGTTTAAAATTAGCTGCTCTCCTCTCAGCATCTATAGCATTTGCATCTCCTCTGAACCCCAATAATGTGTGTTTCTGGCTTATTTATCTTACCAAACCAGCATTTATTGAATAACCACAATAACTGAATGCAGTTGAAATGTCAAGAGTGTGCTTGTAGAGTCAACTCAATCAGGAAAGAAACAGCAAAAGTTGGTTGGGTGTACTCTAAAAGGATGTTTTTAACTTACAGTTTCTCATGGTCAAAAGAACAATTGAGAAGAAGGTAAACCACATAATGAGCCTCTCCAAGGTTACCATCGATCCAATTTACACATAATGTATGCTCTCCATTCACTATCTGTTAACAATCCTGTAGACCCATAGAAAATGTTTAGTCAATTATGACTAACATGCAGGCTCTGTGTAATTATAATTTAAGTTGGATCCTGGTGAAGTCTTTAGTCAGAAGTCCCAGGGCTAGAATTATCTCTTCACTTCATCCATCACCATGATTTTTTAGTGCCAACTTCAAGTACCTTCTGGTGGCACCTCATAGGGATCTGCACTCTCCCAGACATTTCTTTGTTTCAGGGACAGTATTAGAATTTCTAAAAAGCTCACTCTAATATTTTCAATCTCTTTCTCACTTTTTAAACTTGGAATGTTTCCTTTGTGCTAACTACTCCAACTTCCTTAAGCAGTTGCTACGGAAAGAAGAGGCAGAGAAATGGTAGATGTTACATCTGAATCTCTCAGCAATTTGGCCCCTTTGAAACACTTGGTCCTGGTCTCAGTGACTGTCCCCATGCCAGACTGATAAGTTGAAGTAATGCAGCTACAAGGTACACAGGTTTCCAATGTTGGCCTGGAGTTCTATTTCTATGAAGGGAGGATGCGTTAGCTATCCAAAGAGCATGCACATCCCAACTGAAATCCAGGATCCATGTTTTCCAAATGATGCCCTTGGGTACTGCACTGGTCCTTAGCTCAGGCTTCAGAGTACAAGCAGGGTAGACAGGGAAGTGACTTGAAATAATTGCAGGCAAGCCTCAGTAGAGGAAAGCATGATGTAACCACACAAAAGGGCATTGGTGTGAAGCAGGTTGGGCTGCTCAGTCAGTCCCACACTCTTGATTTCTATGCCAGAGGATAGTAAAGCTGCGCAGAATAACTAGGGGGTAATGACCAAACTTTGGTAGCTTTGAAGGTGCATGAGCTGTAGGAAAGCAAAAAAGGAGGAGATGAAAGAACACACCCAGTACATCCAAGCATTTATCCCCAAACTTGCAGGAAGCTTCTATTTCCCCGTAAGACTCACAGGGTACACTTTTGTTGACAATGTTTTTGATCAGCCACCCTAAAGCAAAGCAGGGGCTCCGTAAACACTTGTTGGCACAAACTGCTTCTTCCTCCGTCCATCTTTATTGCACCTACTCAAGGGTGACATTTAATGAGTGACACCCTGCCTAATTTTCTCAATTCTGGGAGGACTATCTTTAACTGACATCACCTATACCTTTACAGACAACAGTGAGTGTGGATCAGCATCTGTAGGTGATGTGGATCCCCTGTGTGACTCCCTCAGAACACACATGCACAACCCCCTGCCGTACACACACGTGCATGTGCATACACACACACACACACACACACACACACACACACACACACACTGGACTATCTTCTGTTGGACAGTGGAGGGAAGCTGTTGGTGACTCCAATGAGATTTAAAGGGGAGAATAATATATTGCTTGCAAAAAGCCAACAGAAATCTTTTTTTTTAAATCTATGTTCACATTGTGTCTCCCATGCAAGTGTCCCCATGCACACCCTAGCCCTATGTTCTGCCTAGTTAACATTCAGTTGTTGTTTATTAACTAGTCTCCTATTAAGGATGACTTCATGCATTATACATCCAGCTGAATTACAAGAAACTTGAAAGTCTTCTCTGCAGGCTTTATATCCCCTCATCACTAATTCCACACAGAGTGGAACTTAATGAATAGTTTTTAGGTTAAAATTATGGCTATGGTCTATTTCCTCAAAATTCTCCTTCTTTCAGAGTGTTTTATTCTTGACTGTTTTATTTTGAGCTGGTGCATGTGCTCTTGTGTGCCAGCAATTACAAAAGATGCCATACCGACAGAGTGTCTCTTTAAACAGTTCTTTCATCCACCCTTTTTGTGGTCACCTCATGGCAACTCATCATATTGAATGGTTATTTACCAATCTTGAGACTGCTTTCAACTTGGTCCAACCAGTAGAATTATATTAGGATGAAACTTGTTTTAGTGCCAGTGGATTAGTTATAGCCCATATCCTAATTAATGATTTTTTATCATTTATGTCTTAGAGGTGTCCTGATAAAAATGAAGGGTGAGAGAGAAGAAGAGAGGGAGAGGAAAAAAAGAAAGAGAGGAAGAAAAGAGTAGGAAAGAATGGGAAGAGGCAAAGAGCAAGAAGGAAATACGTTTGTGATCTAATCATCCTCTTATATTTCATAGCCGAATCTGATTATATACAGAAAGGCCTACCTGAAGAAATGAAGAGAAACTTAAACATCTTCAAAACTTAGTCAATTAATTTTTCAGGCTATTCAACCAACTTAACCTCAAGGATGTTTACTCATTAGAATGAGCAATTTGGTTGGTGGTATTTTCAGTCTACTGGTACATGACTGGAATCATTGTGAAAGATTCTGAATTTCTAGATTAGTGTCAACTTAGAAATCACTAGTTAACAGAATTATGCCACTATTGCTATGAACTAACTTGTATCTTGTAAGACTTGAATAATTAAGTTCTGTCTGGAAGGAAGCAATCATTTTCATCCTTGCATATTTATAACTGTTTTTTGTATGGGATATTTAAAGAGTTGTCTCTGGCATCGCACAGCACCTTTTAGAATTACAAATCTACCAAATATTTTCAAGCACAACACAGACTGTAAGGAACACATCTAAGTCCTGTACCTCCTCTATAAGGCTTACATTCTTTTTTTTTTTTTAAATTTGAGAGAGAGAGTGCAAGCAAGGGGTGGTGGGCAGAGAGAGAGAGAGAGAGGAAGAGAAAAAGAAAGAATCTTAAGCGGGCTCCATGCTCAGTATGGAGCCCAACGCGGGGCTCAATCCCACGACTCTGGGATCATGACCTGAGCCAAATTCAAGAGTCAGACACTCAACTGACTGAGCCACCCAGGTGCCCCTATATGGCTCACATTTTAAATAGCAAGTACACAAACATTTCCCTAATCACTTTCTAAGAACGTTGTTTTCCCTCTTTCTTAGGATTATTTGGCTTTTTATTCTGCTTTGCTTATTTCAATGAATAGAAATTTAACGTAGTTTCAGACTGGTTAGGTATGGACATTAACCATCCTGTCTCTTAATGTTTCAGCAAACATGGGAGGGTCAGGAATTAAGAGTTAGTCATCAAATATTTATCGTCTATCCACCATGTTCATAGTTCTCAGCACAATGATTAAAATTAGATCCAATTCTCCTCTTCCTCCAATTCTCCTCAAGGCTCAGGTCAAGAGCCACCTCTTTCGTGATGCCTTCCTGATTTACTGGTTGCCTTTTACATTTTTTTTTTTCACCATCATGAAATCCCATAGGACATTTTGCTTATGCCATATACGTTGGCCCTTAACTCTTATCTGCCACATATTGTTCCCTGATTACTTTCTTATGTTTAAGATTTCCTCCCCAATGAGAGTATAAAGTCCCTGGGGGATACTTGTAGATGATATTTGACTATAAAGCTATACAAATGATTTGACTCATAAAGAAACCTGAACTTAGACATCCAAGTGAGAGCCATCACTTCCAAGCAGCCACAATGCAATGGTTCACTTGCACTGCAAAGAATTTGCCAAAGTCAAAAATTGCCAAAAACAAAAATCAAAAATACTTGGGGGCCTGCCCTAAGAACCTATGGCCCAGCAGATTCTTTGGAATATTCCCTAAGATGACAAATCTTTGACTTTTGAAGATGGATTTGGGTTTTGAGCGTGGCCAAGAGTCATTTGGAGCCTGGGCTTATGAATCGTTCAGTGATTAAGAAAGGCGTTACACTTTCTAGTGAGGAATAAAGTAAGGCTCTAAAATATGGGCAGATGATTTATTTATAAACCAGCTATGATGGCAACACTGGAGTGACACATGTTTTAAAGAGTGACACTTCATTATTCTAAATGCATTTCTTCCAAAGGTGACTAATCTGTAGGAGATGGTTCTAACTTTAAGTATGATTCCCAGTCATCTGATTAAAAAAGAAAAAAAGTCTTATTGCTTCATATACATACTTCCTAGTCCTCCAGTATCTGTATCTAGCTCAGTGCTAAATACTATATTGGAGACAGAAAATATTACACACTCTGGAGCCAGATTGCCTGGGCTTGAAGTATGCCTTTGCTGCTTTCCAACTGAGTGACCTTAGACAATTTGCTTTACCTCTCTGCATCTTGATTTCCTCTAAATTCTAAATTCTAATTCTAAAATGGTATGGGTTTCTGTGAAGATTAAACAAGCTAACATATCTAAAGTGCCTAGAAGCATGTCTGGCACATAGCAGTCATTACTAGTATTAGCTCCCCAGTTGGAATTAATTAATTAGCATTAACTAGTACATTTATTGTTATTTTAATTTTTAAAATATCTATTTAGTTTTGAGAGAGTGCAAGTTGGGGAGGCGAACAGAGGATCCGAAGCTGGCTGTGCGCTGACAGGCAGACAGCAGTGAGCCTGATGTGGAGCTTGAACTCACAAACCCTGAAATCATGACCTGAACCTGAATCGTGTCAATCGCTCAACCAACTGAGCCACCCTGGTGCCCCCCATTTGTTGTTATTTTAAAATTATAATTTTAACTCAGAATCGAAATTACATTTTTAAAGGTCACTTTCTACAGATGTGATCTTTTCAACTTAAATACTGGAGGACATTCAAATAATGCTGTCTTTATGGCACAATTACTTACTGCCTGTGCCACTAGGTGTGTCCTAGCATTTGAAGCATGGGGACCATCACTGTGACGACACTGCGAGTCAGAAAGTCTTCACATCACACAAGGTAATATCTGGTCTTGGCATAAAGCGGCACGCTATACAAAGTAGTAGCCAGAAAGGAACTTGGAAAGCGGCAAAAGAAAATATCTGGGTTCTGGATGTTGAATGGCTTTGAAACGTCTGGCTGCCCCTTTAATATTCCTCCCAATATTCTGCCATTTAAGACCACAGCTATTAGTTACCCCCACTAAGTAGAAGTGCAGGATACTTCTACTACACATCTCTCCCTTGGCTTACCCCAAGAATGAGCTAGAGGCCATGAGAGAGATATCTCAGCTCTCTGTGTAGGGGTAAATGTTCCTTTCCTCCTTAGACACCAAGGACAAGCAGACTCTCGTTCTCTTTTTCACGGCCTCAGACATCTGACCATGTGAGCAGGAAGACCCTCTGACTCTCCAGAGATGGGGCAGCTGCCCCCGCTTCCTGCCACCTGGAAGTGGGTGGCCTTGAACTGACGACCCATTAGTGTTGCAAACATGTATTGTGTTGAGTCCATCATCCTGTTTAACTTGGCATCACCTATAACCACTCCAACATTTTGTGAATGAGATTACTGCCAAATCGGTGTGCTTCTGATTCAGTTACACTTAACCCATTATCTCTAAGTGCTTTTATGATGTTTGTACCGATGACGAAAACTGCCTTCATGTTTTTTATTTTTTAAAGTAAGACTAAGTTTTTTCTTTCTGTCGAGGAGATTGAAAGCCATGAGACTCTTTCCAAAAAGTTTTCAGGATCTGCAGTGGCATTTTCAGTGGGAAATTGGCAAGGCTTATGTGTGAATGAAGACAAAGAAAGCCAGTGAGCAGTCAAAGCCCTGCGATTGAGCGTCTGCTTGTCCACATGTCAGAAAAGAAATGTGCAAATCTTCCTTCAACTCCTAACAGAGTATGTCTGCCTGAAACTCATGAGGTCTGATGCATTTTAGGAATTTAAACAGAGTAGGAAGGAAAAAAAACCACCTAAGGCATTAATGCAAGCTTGCCTGAAAATGTTATTCCTTTCACAACTGTGTGTAGTCACACCCTTCCTCTGCTCCATCCAACAGAAAATGGAAGATATGACATAGGTTGTGTCTACATAGTGCCAAGCATCTGGGTTAAATTCAGTCTTGGTGTTTTGATCTCATATAGACAGAGGGTTATTTTCTTTTAACACCATCTGCAGGGCTGACTGCTCTATGTCGGTTAGGATAGTATAATCACTAGACTGCGGAGACTTTTACCAGATCATAAAATTTTCACCAGCCTTTCTCTCGGTTACTACTGTGTAACCATCATTTCTAAAATAAAATTAATTAGTCACTTCCTTGTGTATGAAGCTGCTAATGGTTCTTACTGGGAGGCTATTATAGAAGCAGGATCTCTAATAATCTTGATCAGATGAATCGGTTTTGGACAATGTTTGAATGGCTAAACAGTAGATTCTGGAGTGATCAGCCAGGCTTTCCAAGTATCAGTGCTGCTTTGGATTTCTTGACATGCCTCAAAAAATACCAAGAGATTAAAAGTAGTAATGATGGATAGTAGAGAAAATATGGAATTTGGATTAAGATAAATTTGTATCTGAATCCTAGCTCCACCATGTGACATTGCACAAGCTACTTAATCTTCTGAGCTATAATTTTTCTATCTGCAGAATAGGGTTATTGTAAGATAACATAGCAAGTTAGAGTTGTTATATGACTATCAGATTATATGCTAGAGTCTCAAATACTTACAGTAGCCATTAGTATCTTATTCTTATTAAAAATGACAATATCCAAAAGAAAATGGCAATAGCCTCAGTGAAAAGAAAATGCAAATATCCTTAACTCCTTTGATCCGCTTTGAGATGTGAGCTCAAGAGATGCAGATGAGATATGGAGGGAGGAGCACTGAACTAGGGATGACTTTTCAGTCAGTCGGTTTTTTGGAACTTCTTGTGGTGACCTTGGACACGTCAGTTTCCATATTTGGACTTCATATTGTTTATCCTTAATCACAGGCATGTTAGATATGCCGTTTAAGATCCCTTTATGCTGCATGATGAATACATCAAAAGGTCTCAATAGGGCTAGAGCTAATATGGATATGTGATACAATTCCTCCTATATCCCATTTTTTGAATTTGATTGTGCTTAATCAATATTAGTTACTGAAATAGGTCAGTGGTGTTGAGTCTTTGATATAGTTACCATTACTACTAACTTCAGTAATGTATCACATTGATGTTTTCGTTCAATTACTTTTGTTTGTACCAGTGGCATTATTTTAAAATTATCTACTACAACCTTTTGTCTTCACACTGACTTTCTCTATCTGATTTTAATTCAGTAGCTTCACTGATATCCTATGTGAAAAAGTCAATACCACCACTGTCCTCTAGATCTTATGTGGTCCCTTGAAAAGATTGGGGAATAAAGCAATAACTTACTCTGAAGTTTATGCAGATGTGTGTGTGTGAGAGTTTTATGGAATTTGATTCTTTTTCTCAATGTATGTGTGTTTTTCTAATGTTTTGTCTTTTTTTATTTTTTATTTAAAAAGAAAATTTTGATGTTTATTCATTTTTGAAAGACAGAGAGAGACAGAGCACAAGCAGGAGTAGGGCAGAGAGAGAGGGAGACACAGAATCTGAAGCAGGCTCCAGGCTCTGAGCTGTCAGCACAGAGCCAGACATGGGGCTCGAACTCACGAACTGCGAGATCATGACCCGAGCTGAAGTCGGATGCCCAACCGACTGAGCCACCCTGGCGCCCCACTAATGTTTTGTCTTGTGTGTGTTCACAGAAGGCATAAATGATTAGCTTTCATCATTTTTTTTAACAAGGGAGGACACATCCAGTGGGAATGCATTCTGTTTTAAAGGTGGATGATTTACCACATCTGAGTGTCAGAACTTAACTTCAATTGTGTATATTTCCTATCAACTGCTTCCATGGCTTCTGTTGTCAAGTAGTTGATTCTTATGTTTTGGTACCTGTATCACCAAGCTGGGATTTCTTCTCTTCCCTCCAGTGAGTTAGGGGGTGTTTTTACTCTATATTGGAAATGTCCAAACATGTTTTCTCTGACTGTTTTATAATAATTCTCATAAGAGAGGCAACATTTTTGGCTTTTTATTTTAACACATTACTTGTTTTTATCCACCATTGAAAAAAACATATTCTTCCTTACTTTCATCAGCTTTTAACACATATAAGATACTAGATTGAGTGCAATGATATGAAATATGCCACAGAAATCTGGCTAATATTATAGTGACCCTTTTCTTAAGAATGGGCTTTATGTTTGTATGAATGACTAGGATTGAATTTTCTGGTTGCCAATTCAGCATAAGGCATTTGTATGGATTAAGTAGTGAAGCTATGTCTATAAAACAAAGAATTAGTAAAAATCAAACATAAATATATATAATTAAATATAAATTTGAAAGGACTCTCTGTAAGAGTGTCAAAAATGATTCTTGAATATGCATATGCAAAGAATTCTAGTCTCTAGTATCAAGCCCTAAATAAGACACTGAAGGAATATAAAGGTCATCAGGTAGAATTTAGGAGAATTCCCTATCTTAGAAGAGAAGGCAGTCTATTGCCTCCAAGGGAAGTAACAGTGCAAAGTAGAATCCTTCCCAATAGACTAGAATTGGAGACGTTTGGCAACTGAAGATTCGTCTGTTTCTAGCATTTGCAAAATGTGCTGTTCCTAGATTTTCCCTTCCAAGTGTTATTATCACATTTTTTGCAATCATTGAAAGTTTCCAAGATATTGGTATAACCATTTGACTTATGTCTACTTAGTCAAAGAGTAGATCTAGAATATAAGTGACATCATACCATTATATATTTGAATTCGGATTTGTCATCATTAGTTTTCTTTTCCTTCAAGCACACTTCAAGGATTTAAAAGCATCTAATATTTTTCTGTGCTTTCTTATGAATTATGTTTCCATATTCTACTTTCCAATATCATATCTTCATCCTATGCTTTTTATGTTGATTTTCTCTGCACTAACAACATAAACCATATGCATTAGAATAGACTAAGCTCCTGAGAATATTAAGCTCCCAAGAATCAGTAAGGTAACAAAATAGAAGTTTGCCTTTTTCTTATGAAATAGGCCTGGGCAGCAGTTTTAAGTCAACAGTGTCTCTGCTTTATGCACATTCAAGAAGATAATTTAAGACTGATGCTCCATTTTCGACACATGGCTTCCACGCTTGCCATTGTCTTCTCCCTTAGTCTTCAGGAAGCAGAAGGAACATGGTAGCACGTATCACTTCTACTCACATTCCATTGAAGTGACCTCAGTTACATGACCACATCTAACTTCAAGGAAGGCTGAGAAACATAATCCAGCTCTGTGCCTAGGAAGAAGGGGAAAGCTTATATTGGTTCTCCAGATACCAGTGTTAAGCCAACATGTTATTTCCCCCACTCCCCGCTTCACTTTCATATCAGGAATAGCTATTCCTCTCAATCTTCCTTTGCTTTTACATCATTTCTATTTTTCTCCTATGTGTCCTATCACAGCTGCTCAGATCTCATTTAATTTGGATGGCTAAAAATGAAGAAGAAATTCAACACAGGGAATAATAGGAAGCCAACCTTGAGGTGGCTCTCTGGATTAACTGAATCTTTTGCTTGCCATCAATAAACGGGTCTAAAATAACAAACATCTGGATCAAATTGTATAGTTTGTATCCATAAAATTTATGTAAGAAAAAGTTTAACATGGTTCTAATAATGATTAATGCTAAATCTTGATAGCTGGTGAATTGACCACTCAACAAGACCACAAGTGGAGCTATTAACAGAGTTTCTATTTGCATTTAGAGAAAAATTCCTTTTAAATTGTATTTTTAATCCTTTCAATATATTTTTTAAAAGCAATACAATGACACAAAATTTTTTACCCTTGATATATTTGTTAATTGATTATCACAGCCTCTCATGTTACTTAAGGACCTTGGTGATGATACACCATAAATGAGGTCCAAAGTCAAGCATATGGAAATGTCACAGTATGTATTAAGTGCTCGATAAACCTTGGCTGTTATTACTATTATAATCAAACTATTCTTTTCCTATCCTATTACTTGTCTCCTTTTAAGTGGTTGCCAAATAGCTTAACTGAAATTAATGTTGCAGGAGGGAAGCAGGCTTTAAATCAAGAGGAAAGTATCTGCCCCTCTGGTTGTGGGGGAAACATCTCTGAATTATCTCACTTTTAAAATGGAGGAGAATGCCCCTTGCACCTGTCTGGCAGGGATCCTTTGAAATCAAATGTGGTTTTGTGTGTGAAGGGACTCTGAAAACCAGGTGTCCCCACACTTCCTATATTTAGAGCCATATTTAGGAGTTCAGTCAGTTAAGTGTCTGATTTCAGCTTAGGTCATAATCTCGCAGTTCACGGGTTCGAGCCCTGCATCCGGCTCTGTGCTGACAGCTCAGACCTGGATCCTGGTTTGGATTCTGCGTCTCCATCTCTCTCTGTCCCTCCCCTGCTCATTCTCTCTCTCTCTCTCTCTCTCTCTCTCTCTCTCTCTCTCTCTCTCTGTCTCTCTCTCTGTCTCTGTCTCTCTCTCTCTCTCTCTCAAAAATAAGCATTAAAAAAGTTTTAAATAAGATAGAATAAGAAGTCATAAACCAATTAAAATACAAATCTTTATCTCATTTATCAATGTTAATTGTCTTGGAAAAATATTTTCCTCCTTCATTACAGCAGCTCCCCTTTTTTAAAAACAATTCAACCTCATGTCACAAAACATTGTCTATTGGACTGTTCCTTAGTTATGCAGCTGGAATGATAGCTGGCTTCTTAAGAAAGTAAGATTGGAAACTCACTGATGATATTGCAAACATACTGAGAGACTTATTTGGCATTACCCAATTCACTCTTTATTAGTAAACACGTTCCTATCAGGGCTTGTTGATGGAGAGAAGTTTTATTACTGCAACATTTTGCTATACGCAAACTGGGGAGCACACGAGACTTAGGAGAAATATGTAATAGGTTAATTAAAAATTTACTGGATAAATTTATGGTACTATTTCATAAATTGGATCCTCTGATTCCTGATTCTACACATTGGCACAATAATCACATTTATGTCACTAGAAATTTCTCATGAAAACCTGGGTTTCCAATGCATCCATATAAATTTATGATATAACTGCAGTACTTTCCCTCAGGAATTGATAAATGGCTTTACTTTCATGGATACTACTTTCTTCAAGTTGTTCACTGAGCTTAGAAAAACTTCAGGATTGTCACAACTCAAGTCCTCATACTCTGCTGTTGAAAACTCTGCTCATGACTAATAGCCACAGAGATAAAATACAATACACACGACCTCTTGCTTATGAGATGGCTATACATCTCATTAAAGTAGTCGTGTATTGAAACTATTGCTCAGCTGGCCCCCAATGATATGAGAGGAACTGGTAAGAATGAGAATGGCTTGGAAGAATTATACTAAGGACAGGAAAAAAAAATGAATTGGTAATGAAAGGAAATTTGCAAGGGCTTATGACCATAATGCTTGTGTGGTGTTTTCCAACCCAGTGAGATCATTGAAGAAGTCATGATGCACTATGACAAAGCCCTACCCATTCCAGTGCTTTGCCTGTCACTCCATACACATCTTGCATTCAGCCTAAGCCGCCTCCTGTCTAGCCTTCTTGTGGCTTTCTAGCACACTAAGCTGGAATGCCTTTAACTTGGCATTCCCTTTCCTGGAAACCCTTACCTTGTTATTTTGGCTTGCTGCTCACTTCATTCTGGTCTCTATTCTAATGTCTCACCTTGAAAGTTTCTTTGTCTTTACTCCATATGAAATATCCCTCTCCCTATCCTTATTACTCTTTTCTTTTATTACCTTGATACTACTTATTTTCATCTGATATTATCTTTTATTTTTATTGGTTCATTTGTTTATTGTTCATCTCCTCCACTAAAATCTGATCTCCATGGAGACAGAAAGTCATATTCTCTACTCTACCCTCATTATCCATTAATACGTCCTGGTATATAAGAGATGCTCAGTAAGTATGTGTTGAATTGATGAATAGATCAATGAACAAATGACATTTTGAAGGCATAAATTTGAATTCTTAGATTGGCTTACTATCAGAGATTATTTTCTGGTTCTCAAAGTGAGGACAAAACTTTCTCTGCTTTCAAAATACTGTGAACAATCAAGTAGAATTACGTATGTCAAAGAACTTCTAAACTGTCAGGCACTACATAAAGTTAGTGAATGTCACTGCTCAGGCACTGTGGTGTGATGCAAAATTAGCTGAGCCTGAGTTTATGGCCAGTCTCCTAATAGGGACTTTGCCATTTGGAATGGTGTGTGCCTTTGAGCAAGTATGTAACCCTCTGTGTCTCATTTTCTTTCTCTGCTGGGTGAGAATAGAGTGAGATAATATGTATGCATGCATTTGATGATCTGTAAAGTGATACAGGAGTATAACCTAGTATCGCTTGTCTGAATAGAGCAGAACTATTTCCTTCTCCACCCTTATCCCTGGGCTCCTGTGTTCACATGTGCACAGAAGGGAAAAGGTAAGCACCTTATTCTGTTGCTAGGCTGATGCTTTCCCAGAGGTAGAAAGGGAACTTGTTAAATGAGTGAAGGCATAATCCCTAAATAAGTAAACTGAATTTTCATTTTCTATGCTTCAGTTTATATGCTATGATGTTACCACAAGGCCAAAACTTTTTCTATTTCTTGATGACACTTTGTCTCCAAATTTGTTTTAGGCTAGATTATGAGGTTAACCAATTTCCTAGAATTCTTCAGCTGCACAGAGCCTGTGAAGATAGATCCTTGACCACTTTGGTTTGAGTTAAGCCATGCATGAATTTAACCTTCTTCAGATTATTTGCTCGTGCTCAAAGCACTGCATTAATCAGAGAAGGAGGCTTCAGTCTTGAGCTTGTTCTCAGAAACTCTGCTGCATTGTGTTGCCTTTGATGAAAAGCTTAAAAGGCAGAGAACAGGAAATCCACTCTGATTTCATTGTTTGCTTTGAACAGTTCTTTCTTCTTAGGAACAATGCTGTGCCTAAAATGACTAATAATCACTACCATTTATTGAACATTAAATCTGTGCCAGGCACTGCACATAATAGTTTCTATACATCTTTACATTTCATCCTCACACCAATGATCCCAAGGAGGTTTTATTATCCCAATCTACAGAAGAAGAAACTGAGACTAAGAGACTCAGAGAAATGAACAACATTCTCCTGTGGTTACCTTGTGAGAGGAGCAAAGCTGAACCACATCTTCCATTCCCGGGCTTCTACTCTTAACCACTGATGTAGAACCAATAGATGCCAAGGCCTGAGAGGAGTTTGGGAAAGAGTAAGCAGATCATTTAACATTTCCTACAGCGATCTTGGTGACCTCCCAGATTGTAGGCTACCAACTCCATCCGCTGACATTGAAAACCCAACACTTCCATTTCCCACTTGTTGTCTTTTGAATATCATTACTTATTTCATCCTCTGAAATTTGATTACCCATTTTGTACAATAAAAATATGGTTTGTACAATAACAATATATTACCTCAGTATAATGGATTTCAAAAGAGAGATCGTTGTGAAGTATGGACATAGTGTCTAGCATCAGCCTGGGTTTGAGGCAGTATATTTCCTACACGATTCATTAGAGTTATCTATATTTGAAGCTAGAGATGTGGTTCCAACCTGGGCTTTGGAATCAAGCTTGACCAGCCCCAAGCCCTTGATCTATGATTTTGAGAAGTGATGTTCGGTTTCTTCCTCTGTTAAATGAGGATGACAGTTTCTATGTCACAGTTTTGTTTGGGGAGTGAAGTAAGACAGGGGAACCCGAGTGGCTCAGTTGGTTGAGCATCCAGCTTCAGCTCAGGTCAAGATCTCACTGCTTGTGAGTTTGAGCTCTGCGTCAGACTCTGTGCTGACAGCTCAGAGCCTGGAGCCTGCCTCAGATTCTGTGTCTCTCTCTCTCTCTCTTTCCGATATAAATAAACATTAAAAAAAAGTAAGATAATGCATCTTGGATATGAAGTTTAGTTGAAATAAGGTATGTAAAGCAGGTAGTACAGAGCTTAGGATAATGTTCTTGGTAAACATCAACAACATTACTTTTTTATGAAATTGAAATTTTTTTTGAAGAATCAAAGCTATTAGATACATCTTCACAGATAAATGAATGTATATAACTTGTTTATAACCTATGTTTCCAAACAGGATTTGAGATTGCTAGGTCAATATTTTATTCAGTGGCTAGCTGCTAAGTAGAGGATACCTCTTAGCATTTGGGAAGGAAGCTTACTCTTTTCAGCCTAAAATCAACCTACAATTCCCTTTTGGCATTTTTCCCATTACTCTTGAAAATAAAAACCTAAGTATCTGCTCCAGATTAACTAATTACTCTCAATTTCTCAAACATATTAGCATTTCTAGCACTGCTCTCATGCTCAAAAGGCTCTCTCCTTCACCTATTTATTCTTCAAATCCTGAGCAGCCAGATCCAAATCTCCTCTTTTTCCTTTCTCTAAACTCAACTGAGACTAATTGGCCATACTACTCAGTTGGAATTCATCATTTTCCACTTGGTTTTATTCATTAGATTTCCATGTGCTTTTATGTGTCTTCTCTGATCATCTAGACAGTAAGCAAACTGTCCTACAACTTTTTTTTTATGATTCACATTGTGGAATTTCAGTTTCATAAATATTAATTATTAAGTCTTCATATAAAATAGATGACAAGCAGTAGGTAAGGAATTAATTCTCTTTTGTGCCAAAATCCAGGCCCTTGGATTGTGTCTCCCCTCCAGTATTCCATCCTTTGAAAACGTAAAGTGTAGTCAAACAGCAAGGTTTCTTGTCAAGCAATGTTACGTAAGTAAATTTATCTTCATTTAGTTAGTTAGTTAGTTAGTTATTCCTTTTGGAATATCAGCAATTGACTTAATTTACCTAATTAAGGTAAATTAATTTGGCTGTTATGTTATAAACATAATGTTAACAAGATGATCAAATTCTGATGTGCCCCATTTCGTTGATACTGTATTTAATATCATAGTTTATAGGAAGAGCTATAATAGATGTTGATAAGATAATAATTTGGTAACATAACCAGAAATCTACACTTACTCTTCAGCTAGCATATCACTTTGTCCAAGACTAAGTTTTCAACAAAGAAAGACAAAAAAAGGACCAGTGTTAGAATCTTGATAAACCTGTTTTTACACACCCACAGCTGATTTATGAAAAGCCTTAAACTAATATCCTTTCTATCAAGCTTTGAGCTTCCAAGAGCTATTTCAATTATGTTGAGGTTTTCAAAAGTGATCGTTCAATTTTAACATTTTTGGTTGTTTTGATAAATGCTGAGAGCACTATTTATATTTTGATCATGGTGTTTTCAGGTAACTTAATAGGATAATTCAAACATTAATGGATAATTCATCCATTATTTCATATATGTACATAAACCTGCCCTTATTTTCACCTCTAAAAAGGGAAATGTAGTATTTGGGGGATTTCCTGAGATCAAATATTTTGATGTGTTCAAGCCAGGCACTTTAATTACATGAGAAATTTTTGACACACTCTCAATCAATGAACAACGGTTGGGTCTAGACAGAACTTGAGGCAACTGTAGGGGAGCCAGCACATTTCAGACATTAGAAGAGTTGTTTACATAGCTCCAACCTTCTACAAAGACACAAGAACTTTTTCAAGGACCCCTTTTTCAAACCACTACTACCTGAATACAAAACCTGAAACAGCCACCCACGGAATCAAAGAAGGTTTGGAAATTAAGTTAGATATTTTCAGTGGGTCCCTACATTTCTGAAAATCCCTCTTTAGTAACATTCATTTCAGGGGCAACTAGGTGGCTCAGTTGGTTGAGCGTCCAACTCTTGGTTTCAGCTCAGGTCATGATCTCATGGCTCATGGGTTCAAGCCCCGCATCAGGCTCTGCACTAATAGGGCAGAGCCTGCTTGGGATTCTCTCTCTCTCTCTCTCTCTCTCTCTGTCCCTCCCCCTCTTGTGCTGTCTCTGTCTCTCTCTCAAAATAAATAAACAAATAAAATAATAACGTTCCTTGCAATTTGTGTTATAACTTACTGTATTATCAGTCTTTCATGCTGGGCTGTGAACTCCATGAAGAAATAGCTGTGTTTATTTTGCTCTCTCTTCTTCCCCTTGCATCTCCCAGGTAGTTGGCACATGACAAGTCCTTAGAAAATACTTATGGAAGAAAGGACGCAGGAAGGACCAGAGAAAGTAGTGATATGTTGAGTTAGCAGAGCTTGTTTTAGGCAAAGTTTGGTTCAGTGGTTGCTTTCCACTGACCCTGTGTTTGTCCTACTTCAGACTTCCCATTTCTCAGTCCTGCCCTCCCATCCCCAGTGGCACTCCTGTTAATGGGAGCTGCCCTGTACTTATAAACCAAATAGTCCTGTAATTTTATTGAATAAGCCACTCAATATTATACCATCTTTGCAGTCTTTATTCTAAGTCTTTATTCCCTTTATTTATTTATTCCCTTTATTCCCTTCTAGCTTAGAAGGATGGATCATTAATGATGGTACAGAACAGAGGGGGTAGAGCAGAGATTTTCCAGCACCAGAAGACAATAAGTTCAGCTTCCTATAAAGCTGCCTGTACCATGTAGACAAAACTTCTACATTCATTCATTCAATCAGTGAGTCATTTGTCTAACCCATATTCACTTAACCAATACTTACCGAGCACCTGTCGTATGCTAGGCTTAAGTCTAGTCAATGAGATAGTAAACCTGAGAAAAGAAAATAGCAAACTTATAAGGAAGTGACCGCCTTCTTTTGGGGGTTCTCTTTTGTCTTTTTGAACCAAAGTTTGAGAAGTGAGACTAGAAAAGATCAAGATTCACCCACAGTCTGACTTAAAAAGTATGAGCAAACCAAAGGCCATTTGAAACCTTCAGGGAAGTAAGAGCCACTTAAGAAAGGGAGCCAGTTTTCTAGGCAACCTTTGGAAATCTGTCTCTTCTTTGCTGAGTCATCCAATAAACCTGGCTGAGTACTATCTATGGGGCACTGTGCTAGGCCCCAGGACATGCAGATGAAAGGGAGTCCCCTCCCTGAAGAAGGTCACAGTCTAGCAACAGACAAGAACAGGCAAATTAACACTTATAATATGGTGAGATAAGCGCAGGGTACACGTCAGCAGAGGGTACTATGGCAACCCAAAGGAGGGGCACACAAGGAAGCCTGAGGCAACAGGTAAGGCTTCCCAGGGAAGATGACACTGGATGAATGGGAACAGGCCAGCTGAGAGGGTGTGGAGGAGATGGGCTTTTTAAACAAAGAAAATATAAAAGCAAAGTCTCAGAGGCCAGAGAGAGTAAATCACTTAAGGGAATCTACAAATCATTCCCTAAAGTAGGAACTTACTCTGCAGGAGGGAAACCAGCTGAAATAAAGTAACAGTAAGGGCAGATTATGAAGGACCTATTTGGGGGGCCACCAAAGGTATGAGAAAGTTTATGATATGATGGAAGTGGCCTTTGAGAATGTTGCTTCTGGTATGGTGGATTAGAGAGTGTAAAATAGTAGGGGAGGGAGGCAGGGTGTAAAGAGGCAAGTGTTTTTATTTATTTGTGGGTTATGTTTTATACTCAGTGTTGCTCTTGCAAAAGATTTTAGACTCTTAAAAAAAAAGGCATGTAACACAGTGACATAACAAATTATTAAGTAGTGTTAGAAATTGGGCAAAGGGAAAATAAAGATGGGGCAAGAAATGGAACCAGTAGAACACAAAAAGGATACCACACACTCAGAATCAACATCTATGGGGATACAAATTTGGCTCCAGGCTTCCTATGAGCCAATGTTTATTATATGCATAAGATAAACAAGGTGATTGGGATAGTCCTGGCACTAAGATTTAAATCAATATCTCATATAAAAGAAGTCAGGAACAGTCTTATCCTTTGACAGACTATAAAATCCATGAGTATAGGGACTTTTTTTTTTTTTACCGCTATTATCTTCAATGACTTGAAGAGTGACAAGCATATAGGGAGGGTTCAATAAATATTTCCTGAATAAATGGATGGATGAATGGATAAGAATAGGTAAGTAGTTATGAACTAGAGCATTCTCCCTCCAAAACCGAGATAAAGCAGTGCAAAAAGACGACCAGTATAGAATAGATAAATCTATGGGATTCCCCTCCCCGCCCTCCCCCAGCCATTTTGTTCATAAGAGAGAATGTTTCAACCATAGTCATTCCCTGGAAAGAGAAGAGTAAAACCAAACTTTCTGATTATTCTGAAACCTATCAAATTCCACCACCTTGAGAAGGAAAGGAGAGAATCTAGACAATTCTCGGTGTAACTTAATGAGCAGTGTTTTCATGCACAACTTTAGAGTGAACCAAGTAAGAATTTTTGTAGAGGTATTTCTAATAATGATCTAAATTTAGGACAAAAATAACATACCAGAAAGCAACTTAATAAAAGTGAGTTATGTGTTACATACTCAGTTCTCTAATACTCTGGCATAATCCAAGAATAGCTTTTAGAAGATATTTATGAATTTCTTTTTAAAACCTTCATGGATTGCTGTAGAAATATTATTTCTCCCAGCCAAGCCATTTGCCAAGTGTTGACCAGTAGTGACTTCAGAATTATACTCCCTGACAAGTATCTTCAGGGCAGCCATTTGGTGTGTTCATTCCGGTTAAAGCCCTACACCAAACTGTGGTGAGATTGAAAACCTCCAAGAATACTGTAAAGCTCAACTAGGACAGTAGTTGGATGTAAGGAAAGCCCTTTTCTATCCAGAAATAAGCAAAAGGAATAACATCAGGTAAAATCAATATATCACTGAGAAAACACTCACATATGTGGGGTTTTTTTATTTTTTTATTTTATTTATTTATTTATTTTTTATTTTTTTTTTCAACGTTTATTTATTTTTGGGACAGAGAGAGACAGAGCATGAACGGGGGAGGGGCAGAGAGAGAGGGAGACACAGAATCGGAAACAGGCTCCAGGCTCTGAGCCATCAGCCCAGAGCCTGACGCGGGGCTCGAACTCACAGACCGTGAGATTGTGACCTGGCTGAAGTCGGACGCTTAACCGACTGCGCCACCCAGGTGCCCCTGTGGGGTTTTTTTTTAAATGTTGATTTTTTTAATTTATTTTGAGAGAGAGGGAGCAGAGGAAGGGCAGAGAGAGAAGGAGAGAGGATCCCAAGCAGGCTCCACACTCAGTACAGAGCCTGATGTGGGGCTCGATCCCATGAACCATGAGATCATGACCTGAGCTGTGATCAAGAGTCAGACACTTAACTGACTGAGGCACCCAGGCACCTCTCACAAATGTTGTGTTTTAACACAAAATTCTACATCATATGACAGGACAAGAACTATAGTCTGAGAAATTTAAAAGATGGTGTGTCCAATCACTCTCCTAGGTCCTTAAAATATGTTAGTAAAGCACCCAGGGAACACTTAGATTTGAATAATGTGACTTCCATGTATACCTTTGACACTGAGGTAACTATAGAAGTGACTTGTTCAATGGATTTATTAGTAACAAAAAAGTTAAAAGGTGTAAAGTATTATTAAAATGATTACTTTTATTTTAAAATGATGATATGTAACCTCTCTTTAGGGCAAATGTTATTCAGCAAAGCCAGTTTTCTTTTAAGGCCAACCCAGGCCATGATAATAAAACTGTGTCATATGCTTAAAAGAGAATGCTTACCTTTTATTGATACAGAAAATGGACATATCCTGATTACAAAAAAAGAATACAAGATTAGAGCATGAGAAGGAACTTATGAAAATACAGGATCTAGAAGCTTAGGTTTTGTTAGCTTCATGGAAAATCTGCTTCTCATGGAGGGTCCATTCACTAAAAGAAAGAATATAGAATGAGATTTTTCAGTCCAGTGATAAAATAAATTTTAGATATGTCAAGTTCTGGTGAGTCATCAAAATGAAAATGTCCAGTAACTAATTGGATATATAAATCTTATCTTTAAAAGAGAAGTCTGAGTTGGAAATAGATAATTTAAGAGTTTAGCATTTAGATTTAATCTATGGCAATGACTTAGAGGGAAATCTGAACCTAGTTATTAAATATGGAAGGTAATTTTTCTGTGTGAGAGTGTAACAGGCCTTCTTTTTCAACTACTGGTTAGCTCTAAAGTGATACCACAAACATGAGTAATTTATTAAGAGCAGTTTGAAGATCATTACATAAGTAACCTCAGCTCTTGATAAAATGTCAGGCAAAATTTGAGATGACATTCTTAAACTCTGGTTTCATCATCTATAGTCATGAAGTAGAACAAATCAAACGAGGGAAAAGCATTACTGAGAATGAGTAATTAGTGCAATAAAATTTATAAGTTGAAGGAACACTCAGCGACATGAAGATCGAATTAACAAGTTTAAGCAATGGAATGATGTATCATGGCATGTTTCTTACATTCTGCATACTTTGGAAAGACTGATAAACCTTCTCAGACTACTCTGATTTGGGAATTTGGAAAGTCAGAGTGGAGCCAGGAGAAAAAAAAACGTAAAGCAAGGATAGTTTGGTTTTTACATCCCATTTCACCAGCCCTTACAGCCTTTTCTTTCAGCACCTCCCTCACTCAAGTGGTCTTATTGCTGGTCTGCATGCCTCTAGTTCCCCAACCCGCCTCCCATATCTGATAATCTAATGCATGTCAGTAGACTCACTCACACATTAATTTATTGAACAAACATTATTAACTATCTGCTTGTCCTGTGTCTCACAATATAGTGGTCAACAGATAGATGAATAAATAAGTAGGTATAGATAGATTGATCAATGATAGATCGAGGAAGAAAGCAAGCGAGCAAGGAAGGAAGAAGGAAGAAAATTAGACAAGATAGGTGATATGTTAAACAAGAATTTTATTTTGCTTATTTATTTTTAAAATTTTATGTTTACTTATTTTTGAGAGAGAGAGAACTGGGGAGGGGCACAGAAAGAAGGAAAGAGGGAATCCCAAGCAGGCTCTGTGCTGTCAGCACACGGCTCAATATAGGGCTCGATCTCACAACCCGTGAGATCGTGACCTGAGCCAAAATCAGGACACTTAACTGACTGAGTCACCCAAGTGCCCCTATTAAACAAAAATTTTAAAAAGCTGAGATGAGAGGCACCTGGTTGGCTCAGTTTTTTTAAGCATCCAACTCTTGATTTCAGGTCAGGTTATGATCCCAGGGTTGTGGGATCGAGCCCCACATCAGACTCCACACTGGGTGTGGAGCCTGCTTGGGATTCTCTCTTTCTCCCTTTCTCTCTCTGCCTCTTCCCTGTTTGTGCTCTCTCTCTCTCTCTCTCTCTCTCTCTCTCAAAATAAATAAATAAACATTTTTTTAAAAACTGGGAGATAAGAAGGATACCATATTAGATGCAGTTTTTAAAAGTGGGCATATTTGCACTTAGGAAATGACTGGAATAACAGGAAGGAGCCAGTAGTACAATGAACATAAGAACAAACTATTTAGACAGACTAAAGAACAAGTATGTGGCAGATTATATTTTCCAAAGATGGCCAAGACAATATATCCCATCCAATATGCTCTACTTACAGTGTTCCAGTGACATTCTTTCCTTGAATGTGAACAGAACTTTGTGACCATCTCAACCAATGGAGTCTGGTGGAAGTGACGCTAAGTGTCTTTCAAGACTAGGTCATAAAATTGCTATGTAATTCTGTCACGTTCTCTTGGGATGCTTGCTTTTATTACCCAGTTTCTACACTGAGGAAGCCCAAGCCACATGGAGGGAAAGCAGGTGTTCTAGCCAACAGCCGCAAATGAATCCCCAGTCAATAGCCAGTATCAACCACCAGATGTGCATAGACAGGCCACCAGATGTAGCAGGGTCACCCTAGACTTTGGGTCTTTTCAGCCGAAGACCCAGACATCATTGGGCATAAACAAGCTGTCACTGCTGTGTCCTGTACAGAACGGTGATGTGCAGAGTCCATGAACATAATAGGATAGTTATTTTGTGCCACCAACTTTGAAGATGGTTTGTAATGTAGCAGCTGGTAACTGGAACTGAGTGCTAAAGCCCTTAGGTAGGAATGAGCATTGGATATTCAACAAATGCATGGTGGCTACTGTGACTAAACTGCAGAGCCTTGGACGGAGTAATGAGGACTGGAAACCTGGTAGGACAGGTCACATAGGGCCCTTTAAGCCATAATAAGGAGTTTAAATCTTTTTTCTAAGATTCGCCCATTCCTATGAGACAAAAACCTAGAAGTCTGGTGGAGAAAGCACTTTGACCCTGGAGCAAGGTCATATGAGTTCAAGTGACACTTTCCTCATTTATTATATGTGTTTTCTTGGAAAATCTGTTAAATTTTGGAGACTTCAGCTTCATCAGCAAAGTAGGAATGAAAATAAACCTAGTACTTCACAGGGTTGTTGTAAGTCTCAAATGATCTCGTATGTGTAAAATAACTGAAGAAAGCAAAAAAGGCATTCCAGGCTTTAAAAAGTTTGGAAACGCATGATATACAACATTAAATTTTTCGGCAGGAAAATTAAATGAATCAAATTTTCTTTTCAAAATGGACTTTCCATGACTGGTTACATGGGATTATTAGTCTACTTGAAACATATATATCCCATACTTGACTTCAGTTTGATGGTCAAATAAATGTGGTAAATATCTGGTAGATAAATGAAAAATAACACTTGGATATTTTGCTAGGAAAAGAGATGATGATTATTTATATAGAGAGAGGGAAAACAAGAACTAGTAAGCATTTTGAATGTTTTCCTTTGTAAGTCACCATACCTCTCGGTAGCCCAAGGGGTATGGAAGCCAACAGACACTTCATTACCCACTGGGGTTTTGTCCTCGAACCCCCATGAAGAATTTCAGCAATCAAAATTGGATTATTAGAATTCCTTTTGTCTTGACTAGATAGGCTGATACAGATTTGAATCAAAGCCAGCTAAACAGTACTCTTTCCCCAAAGCCAATACCCAGGAAAAGATCCAACCTATAGTTGAATTCTTCCTGCAGGAAACAGCACTGAGCCCAAACCACCTTTCTAGTGTCAGGAGCAAACACAATCAGAGAGAAAGAGCAATGCTGGGGACTGTCTCACAGGTGAGCAGCTAAGGATCCCCCACTGCTCTTCCTAGGTTTGGGAATAACAAACCCATTAACAATAATGATAGTTGCAGTTATAATAGCATTTATTTAATGCTAACTGCTTTACATGCGCTAATACATTCAATATTCACAATAATTCACAGATATTCAAGTAATCACTGATAATATTACTTTTGCCATTTTACAGGTGAGGAGAATGAGGCTTAAAGTGGTTAAGTATCCAGTTCGTCGAGTAGGTAGTGGCACTGAGATTTGAACTCCAGTTCATTCATACACTGAAGCCATGGGCTTGCTATCTAAAATGTACTTTGTTCCTGATTTCCACAGGAGAACCACACTCAGTACACTTCAACTTAGGTACTGCAAAAACTCTTCCTCTTTGGCATTGTCGATCAGTCTGTGTAGTTACTCCTCTTCCTTGGGCTTGGGGTAAAATACCTGGAACTTGACCTCTCCCTGTTGGGGGCAGGGGGTGTAGAGAAGTTGGATAATGAGAAGGAAACTTGGCCAATGGCATTCGAAGTCTGAAAATTAATCAAATTTATCCATGTGAAACTATCCCAGTTTCATCATCATTGGTACAGTTGATATATTCTTTGAAATTCCAAAAAGCATAACCTATTTTTAGGGAAAGATAGGTTATATCAGCATTATTTTATCTCTACATTTATTGAAGCCATAAACAGTACAAGCAATTGTCTATGTGAGATGATTTCATACCTTCCTTTAAAATATCCTCCCTACTCAGTGCCTAGTGCCTGAAATCCCGTCATTAGTGGCTCGTTCCTTGGGTTTGAGCATTGTCCATATAATGTCAGACATTCAGATGATGGAAATTTTTATTTTTCTTCTGGAAGTCTGACTTTGAAGACACAGGCTTCATGAGTCATCTAATTCATTATTTGTGATAATAATGGACATTCTAACCAGTACATGTTCCAACACAGAACTGGGTGCAGAGATCAGATAAAAGGCAAGCAGACAGACCGGCACAAAAGAGCTTTCAAAACCCATTTAATGATCAGTTTCTAAATATTTTACAGCTTCAGGTAGTGCCAAGTTGGGCAGAAAAGAAGACAGTCCGAAGATATTGTAGTGGAGATCTGTTCTTTTAGCTGTGCATATTCCCATGAGTGAGCTCTTTTATCTTTTTCCTCCCTCCCTTCCTCCCTCCTTTCCTTCCTTCCTTCCTTCCTTCCTTCCTTCCTTCCTTCCTTCCTTCCCTCCTTCCCTCCTTCCCTCCTTCCCTTCCACTACTTAGCAATTCCTCTGTGAAGCACTGTCTTCTCTTGCCATTCCTGACATGATACACTCTTGATTTTCCCCCCTACTTCTCTGGCTGCTCCTTTTCGTTTTCCTTTGTCAACTCCTTCTTCTCTATCTGGTGTTCCATGGGCCTCAGCCATGTGTCTTCTTTATTCTCAATCTCCATGTGCTTCTGAAGTACTGTCCTCAACTTCTGTGTCTTTGAATATCATCTCTAAGGGAGAAACTCCCATTTTTCTATTTCTAGGCTGTATTTCTCTTTGGAACTTCAGGCCCATATAAAGGCCAACTTTCTTTAAGTATCTACTTGCATTTTTCTAATGTAACATGTTAAAAAACCAACGCCTTGATCTTCAACATTGCTTTCCCCCAAAAGCTCTTTCTCTGATACTAACCTTGTCAGTAAACGATACCTCTATTCCCCAAGATGCCTGTGCCGGATACTTGCTCTGAAGCCTCCCTTTCCTATAATCCTACCAACAATGATCAGTACCTGTTGTTTCTACACAAGAAATATATTTATAATTCATCTGCTTAAATCAATCTGCACTCCCTGTCTCCTAATCCTAACACACCATATTTTTCACTGATAACCAGCTCCTAACTGGTCTACCCAGTCCAGTGACTGACTGTCTATAGTCAGTTCTCTAATATAACCCTTTCCATTGAATTTAAAACAAAATGAAAAGCCTATAAGGTAACATGTGCTCTTCTCAGTGAAATTTATTCACTCTAAGAAAGAGACAAAGGGGATAAATTGGGTTTTGTTGGGTTTTGTTGTTGTTGTTTGTTCTCTGGGCATTTTTGAGCCTGGATGTGACATGGGGAGCTGTGGTAGCTATTGAGCAAATGTGAAGGAAACAGGCATGAGAGCAAACCTGAATCACTAAATCTGCAGAGTCCAGAGATGGAAAGAAACTAGATTCAAAGCAATAGCACTGAGCTCTGATGAAGCTTCTACCCTACACTCGTTCTAGCCCTAGAATTCTGTTTCTGTGAGATGATAAACATCCTCATTGTTTAAACCAGGTCTTGTGAGGGGTTTTGCTACCATTGCTGAAAGCATCCTAACTGATAGATAGGCCAAGAACTCAGTTTTAACCTAATGCAATGAATCTAAATGCAAGGCCACAGGAAAGAGGAAAGATGCATTATATGTTTAAGAGTTGAAATTAATGGGATTGAGGTATAGAGGAAGGAACTAGCATTGGGGGAAACATGAACACAAATAAGTGAGAGGGAAAATGTGATAATCAAACCAATGGTGCAAATAAAATACTATAGGAACTCAAAGGAAAGAGTTCATTTCTCAAAAATAGGTATTAACAGGGTTCCTGGGTGGCTCAGTCGATTGAGCGTCTGACTTTGGTTTAGGTCATGAACTTGCGTTTCATGAGTTTGAGTCCTGCCTCGGGCTCTGTGCTGACAGCTGAGAGCCTAGAGCCTGCTTCAGATTCTGTGTCTCCCCCTCTCTCTGTTCCTCCCCTGATCACACTCTGTCTCTCTGTCTCTCTCTCAAAAATAAATAAAGAATAAAAAAAAATTAAAAAATAAGTATGAGGAAATGGTTTGTGACATAGAGACATACGGGGTAGAACTTCACATAGAGTTTCATAGGCACCAAGGTGAAGAAATATCTCCAAGGATAAGAAAATTGTGAAGGGCACATTTCAGGTTGGGGAGAGGGAAGAAGACAGGTAATCAATTTATAAGAGAAAAAAAATTAAAGAAGTACCCTGAAGTTTGAGTTTAGAAGTCCAGTAGAGTGTCCACTGTGTGACAGAGGCCTGAAGTTTAAGTTTAATGTGACAGGTGACTATATCCACTGATGGTACCTTATATTTGCTGCTAAAAATATATATATATATATTTTTCAATACATTTCCAAGAAAGATTCTCTTATATAGATGCTACTTCTCTGCTTTATTTTGAATTTCATGGTCTGCTAAAGCAGAGTTAAGAATAAACTAATTTTTAATAAGTTATAATTTTTTCATAGATCATCATTATTTCCTTAGTAAATGAGATAAATACTTATTTAAAGTAAAATTTTAATGATTTCCAAGTTCAAGATGACAATAAATATTATTAATTTTCCCTTACTATTTGATATTAATTTTCTGAAAAATTATGAAGCAGGAAGTTAAAAGCTTATCTTTTAAAAAATAGGATTAATAAGGCTAAGATCATGGAAAAATATGTGATACTTTTCCAAATCATTAATAACAATAAATAATAAAAGTAGATTATTAAAGAGATCAACTAAATTTCGCACTTTTGAGGTTAATAACAGTGAGTTTGGTGCACACTGAATCATATAGGTTATTGCTGCTTGGTTATCTGTGACCTCCAAATTGCACATTTCCTATAGTTTAACCTGATTTCCTAGTGATTAGCCAATTTTTTTTTAATAAAGCTACTCCAATTTTAAAATATGTTGGTGAATTTTTTCTGGTTTTTAGTAGATAATTTTCACTGTAAGAGACTGAGTGCTAGTGATTAAGAGCATGAACTCAGAACCTAGATTGCCTGTGTTAAACCCTGGCTCCAATACCCACACACGCTGGTTTTCAACAGGTCACTTGACTTCTCTGTGTCTTAATTGTTTATTTTGTAAAATGGCTATAAAACTAGTATCTAATTCATAGGATTATTTGTGAGGAATAAGTATGTAATCACATCCAAAGTGTATAGAGCAATGCCTGGCATATACTAAGTCCTCAGCGACTATGAGACGTTGTTTACTACTATTATTATTCTCTTATATTCTATTCATATATTCAACACTCTAAACCTAAGGAATCCGTTATTAGGTCCTATTGACTGAATCTTGTTCTCGGATGTTCTTCCCAGGATAATAAGATAAAAACAACATCAGGGTCACCTGGGTGGCTCAGTTGGTTAAGCGCCCAACTCTTGATTTTGGCTAAGGTCACAATCTCACGGTTCAGTTCGTGAGATCAAGCCCTGCATCCGGCTCTGCATTGACCGTGTGGAGCCTGCTTTCGATTCCCTCTCTCCCACACGCTCTCTGCCCCTCCCCCATTCACCCTCTCTCTCTTTCAAACTAAATAAACATTTTAAAAAATCAGTCACTTGTATTTACTCTATTAAATGTTACTGAATTGGGATTTTCCCATCGCTTTCTTCAAAGGAAAGCATTAAATAACCTCATTCCACCCATGATGACAGAATGCCAAAGCTCATACCATCTGTCCTTCATAAACTGCCGCAGTTCCCAACCACTTTCAACACTAGACAATGCTCATAATAGCCAGGTGAACTTCATTGTTTTGTCATTTCTTTCCCCCTATGATACACTGGAAAAAGAGAATTATATTTCCTTCTTCTTTCTGGGCTCCTTCCCCTTTCTTTTCACCTTTCCAAGTCCTACTTTTCTTAATGAGCCTGACCAAGAAGTCGCTTGCAACTCACATACAATGGCACACTTGCAATAAAGTTTTACGGAAGTACATTAGCATGTGCTAGCACTTCATGTGAGGGAAACTACAGTTTGTACTTGGGAAAGGGTTATGTATTTTTTTATCCAGGTTCTTTTTTTTTTAAAGTTTTAAATAATGGGGGTGCCTGGGTGGCTCAGTCGGTTGAGCATTCGACTTCAGCTCAGGTCATGATCTCGCGGTCTGTGAGTTCAAGTCCCGTGCCGGGCTCTGTGCTGACAGCTCAGAGCCTGGAGCCTTCTTTGGATTCTGTGTCTCCCTCTCTCTCTGCCCTCCCCACTCATACTCTGTCTCTCTCTCTCTCTCTGTCAAAAATAAATAAACATTAAAAAAAATTTTTTTAAGTTTTAAATAATGGAAACTTCTGAAGTTCGTAATAGTCCTTCAATCTAAAGTGCTCAATTAAGGCTTTAAAAAAAAAAACAGGTGAACTTTGTTCTATGTAAGACTTCAACTGATGAAATGAGACCCACCCACATTATGGAGGGCAATCTGCTTTACTCAAAGGTCACATATTTTAATATAAATCTCATTTAATGTAAATCTCAAAAGCACTCTTAGAAAACTTTCAGAATAATGTTTGCTCAAACAGTTGGGCCCCATGGCCCCTCCAAGTTGATACATAACATTAATTGTCATATTCACCCAAAAATATAATCTTATGTGTTGAAGGCCACCTGATCACCTGGTCAGTTCCTCTCAGAGTGACTTTTGCCATGGTTAATTCACTCTTTCTAGGGTTGTGAACCTACCTTACCTGACGAGAAACCTACATTTATAGGCACAGTCAACATGAATTTAGTTCTTTGAATTAGGTTCACATTAAACAAGTTCACAGATTGTATAAATATACTTATGTTTGTGTACACAAAATTCCAACATGTTCCTTGACAATGAAAAAAAATATGAAGCCAAGGAAAATGAGTGAGTCTGCAAATATTTATTGAAGGCTGCTATGTTCCCGACACTATATGGAAGTTGAGAAATATAACAATGAACACCACAAGCTTGACTCCTGCCAAGAGGAGCTTGTGGTCTAACTGACCTGACTACTGTGTTGATCCCGTATGTATCATACTAGTTTTCTATCAATATGCAACAAGTTACCACAAACTTAGTGGCTCAAGAACAATGAGTATTTACTAGCTGTTATTTTGGGGGGTCAGAAATATGGCCTGGTATAGCTGGATTCTCTGCTCAGAGTATCAGGAGGCTCAAATCAGATGTCAGTCAAGCTGAGTTATTTTCTGTAGGCCCTGGGGGAAATTTTGCTTCCAAACTCATTCTTGCTGGCAGAATTTAGTTTCTTCAAGTTATAGGAATGAGGTTCCTGCCTTCTTGTTACTCTCAGACAGGAAGGACTCTCACCTCTTAGAGAGCTCTCACCAGGAACAGTTGTATCTTAAAAGTATGGCATATTGTCGCTGTTTCTCTCATTCTGTCTCTCTCTTTCTCCCCCTGTTGTTGTTGTTGCTGAGAATGCTTCTTGAAGTATAGCAAGATTTCTCAACTTCTACACTATTGATATTTTGGACCAGATAATTCTTTGTTATGGGGGGGGGGGGGGCTGTCCACCGCATTGTGGGATACTTAGCAGCATTTCTGACTTCTCACTAGATGTCGGTAACAGCCCCTTTGCTTCATTTGTGACAACCAAAACTGTCTCCTGCCATTGTCAAAGGTCTCTTGGAAAACAGACAGCCCCCACTGAGAACCACTGCTTCAGGGAAAGCCGATGTTCAGATGACTGCTAAACAAAGAGAGTTACATGAACTAAAGAAGTTTCTCTTACCCAAGGAAGCCTTAATTTTTCTCACTCTATACTACAGGGATAGTCTTGGCAGGGAAATGATAATCCTCACGTCCTCTTAACCGACAGCGGTTTCTTCCCCCAGACACCAGCCCATGGTGCTTCTTGTCCTTTCTGATCACTGTCTATCTCCCAATTCATCCTATCCTGTTTCTGCTTATTAAATGAAGCCACATCCTCCTTCTCTGGGATTGTTTCATGATCATCTTGACTGAAGTTGTAAATGTTTCCTACCTCTTCAATTGCACCATAAAGACCCTCCCACTTGGTTTACTTTGCTTTGCTTTTACTTAACACAATCAGTCATTGTACATGAATTCAGTTTAATTCAAAGGGCAAACGTTTTCAAGTTCTTATAATATCAGACAGGGCAGGTTTCTGATATCTCATATGTAGCATCCATTTCTTTTTTCTATCTTTTTTACTTCCTCTTCCTGTAATTTATATGTTTTTAAACGTATTTGTCTTTTCCTTGCACTAGACAACAGGCTATCTTATTTCATACTGAATGTATGTAGACCTCCACAGTGCCTAGTTGTAGTAGTAATAGTCAATGAATATTTACTGAACGAAAAAAATATGCATGTATGTGTATTTGTGTGTGTGTGTGTAAATACTCACATACATGTATATACGCAGATATTCAGAAAGCATTCTAAAGCTACCTGAACATTTCTTTTAGTACAGAATAGTCTGGCATCCGCTTCAAACCAAGTAAGAGAACTGAAAGTTACACTTAATATGTATTACTGTTGTTTGAGGGGAAAGGACATCTGATGGAAGCCTTTATAGTTAATATCATGGGTGAGAAATGCTGTAATTACTTTAATGTTTGAATTTATAGCAATGGATTTGTTTTGAACACTGGGTTAAATGAGGGCAGCAAGCAATGTCTATCCTAGTCTTTCTTTCCAGTACCTAGCAGGGATTTGTCCTTTTTAACTTTTCTGATGAAAATAAAACAAAATTTAGAAATACATATGGTAAAACCTTGGTTTTCGAGCATAACTCATTCTGGAAAGAGGCTTATAATCCAAAGCACTTGTATATCAAAGCAAATTTTTCCATAAGAAATAATGAAAACTTAGATGATTCATTCCACAACCCAAAAGTATTCGTATAAAAATGATTACAATCTGTAATATAGTGCAAAATAATAAAGAAAATACAAAACATAATGAAAAATACACAAATTAACCTGCACTTACCTTTGAAAATCTTCGTGGCTGGTGTGAGGGAGACAAGGGAGAGGAGGATGCCATGTGTAGGATGGCTTTCACTATCACTAACACAATCACTGCTCTTGGCTCGATGGAATCTTTCTCTGCGTGGGGGTCATAGCATACACTTGCCTGGATGTTGAGTAGAATACAGTATTAATAGAGTACATTTAATTAACAATAATTAAACTCTTGTGGTATACTGTATTTAATGTAACTGGCAATAAGGCAGCAGAGGAAAGTGTCTATATCTGCAGGCAGCCTGACCTAGAAGGAAGGAAAGCATTCCTAAGCTTACTGTTGTATGGAAAAGCAAAAGACTGTCCATGGGTGTTTTGAAGTGACAAAATACACTAGTGCCAGTTGTGGGCACCTTCCAACGTTCTGAAAAGTCACTGATTTCTGCCGAACACCACAGCCTAAGACCGAGCATCCAGGCATAGGAGACAATCACCCACAATCCCACAGTAAGAGAGGGGGAGAGAAAGAGAGAAGAACCATTGGCTCAGTTGTGATCATGCGATGTTCAGCGTCACATACTACTCATATTGCAAGACATCACTTGTTTATCAGGTTAAAATTTATTAGAAATATTTGCTCATCTTACGGAACGCTCACAGTACATGCTACTGTATTTTTAACAAGTGACCCTAATTGCTTGAATATCTTACTTGCAGCAGTTACTGAAGTATAATTGGTGCTCTAGGTGAATTGTAACAAACTCAGTTACTGTGATTAACAAGGACTATACATGATGCATTTTAGACCATAGTGTAAACCTGTAGAAATTGAAGCAAAACTTCTCATCATTTTTTCACTTGTCTCTCAAAAGTCAATCTTTCATCCAAAAGGTAGAACATGTGGTGGCAGTTGTGACCGTGAGACAAGTTACTCATCCTGTCCACACCACAGGGAGTTCATCTGTCACATAAATGATCGTAAGATCTAGCGAACAAGACTGTTGTGCCTCATACACAGAAAGTGATTAACGAGTCATAGCTTTTGCTCTCTGTAGGCAGGCACCTCTTTGTAATTCTTTTTTATTGTGATAAAGACAAAAAAAGAGGAGTTGCCACTTAAATTATGAGACAGTGCTCATCCCAACAAGTGCCCTCCTTAATGCCCATCACCTATTTAGCCCATCCTCCCACCCACCTCCCCTCCAGCAACCCTCAGTTTGTTCTTGATAGTTAAGAGACTTTTATGGTTTGCCTCCCTCTCTTTTTTCCCCCTTCCCCTATGTTCATCTGTTTTGTATCTTAAATTCCACATATGAGTGAAATCATATGGTTTTTGTCTTTCTCTGACTGACTTATTTCACTTCAGCATAATAAACTCTAGCTCCATCCGTGTCGTTGCAAATGGTGGGATTCATTCTTTTGAATGGCTAATAGTTGACAAGCACTGGGTGCTGGATGTAAATAATAAATCACTAAATTCTGCTCCTGAAGCCAGTATTAAGTAACTAGAATTTAAATAAAAACTCGGAGCAGCAACAACAACAAAAGGCACAAACTACCAAAGCTCATTCAAAAAAAAAAAAAATCATGAGCCAATGCTATCTTTCTAGATAGACTGTGAGACACACCCTGATTTCTCAAATGTTAAAATATGAAAAAAGTGAGTTTTATAATCAAAAATCTGTGATGTTGCTTAGAAAGGATATTGTTCACACATTCATGCATTCATTATTGATTCAGCAAACTGTTCCTGAGCACGTACTGAAAAGGATCATGATAAAAGTTAGCTCTGCTTTATTTTAGATTATACAACTATCTACAAACTTTGGAAATAAAGGCAAAAATTCATAAAATGGTACTACTTTTATTGAACAATTTCTTTAAGATTTCACTTATTTTCTCTTTCTGTGAAGAAGTATCCAACTCAGGCTTTTGCTTAGATGTTTAGGACAGAAAGATGGTACAGAATTGATCCTGCACTGAAGGCATTCACAACCTAGGAGGAAGACAGGCAAGGAAACAAATAATGATGATACAGTGGACTTGACTCACTGTCAGGAAAGTGCAGAGAAGGGAGCAGCTTCCGTGCCTGCCCCAATATACACATGAGCAAAGCAGCAAGGTGATTCCCCCATTTTCATAATACGATGATAAGAAGGAAATGAAGGAAAAAAAACAGAACAATGTGTTTTGACCTACTTGAACTAATAAAATTTTAGGATGATGATGGACTAATTACCAGGTTTTCCCGATATTTATTTGTTGACCAGATTAAAAAAGCTATTTAAAAGCAGATATTAACTCAGCAGTACTGCTTTTACACCATTCAAATATTCCATGAGGCATTTTTTTTTCAAGATCTTCCTAGTACTTTGACATCAGTGTCTTTGTCACTAGAGCTGCCTGTTGATGTATCACACTGTTTTTTTGCACACGTTGTCTTCATTCTGTCTAAATTGTTAGACGTATAGCACTTGTTTAATCTATGTATCACCACTGAAAGTTTTATCCAGTCTCAAGTGCCTATGTAAACATTGGAATCATTTTTAAAAAAATTTATCCTTTTGGGGGCACCTGGGTGGCTCAGTCGGTTAAGCATCCGACTCTTGATTTTGGTTCAGGTCATGATCTCAGGGTTTGTGGAATGAAACCCCACATCAGGCTCGAAGCTGACAGTGTGGAGCCCTTGGGAGTCCCTCTCTCTTTCTCTCTATCTGTCCCTGCCCTGCTCACTCTCTCACTCTCTCTCAAAAAAATAAACATTTAAAAATTTATCCGTTTCAAGTATATTTGTGATTTCCATATTATAACCACTCCCTGTATTACATTTCTAAGAGCTACATAAAAGTGCTAAATGCCAGTGACCTACACTAAAATAAATATAATGAAATAAGTATAATGAAAGCTAGCCTTATGCAAAATGAACTTGTTATCTGCATTTGTTATCCACACCCATTACTTTTGTCTCTGTGCCCATTTCCCTCTCTATGGTATATTCATTTTATTCCATACTACTTACCCAGCACTCTCATACACTCCCTTCATCCTCCTGTATCAAACTTCTCTTGGAGAAAGCTAGGAAACCTGTTATGGACATCTATGTAACCCAACAGCAACCATGAGTTAGGTCCTATTATCACTATTTTAGAGACAACAGAACTGCACCTTATAGAAGTTAGATAAGTTTTAGAGTTGGAATTTTAGAAGCAAGTTTATAGGAACACACATCCTTGCTTTGAAACATGACATTATATATGGGTCTAGATCTTTGCTGAGTTTGATGTGCAATATCAAGGAATTTACAATCCATCTGGGGAGGAAACACTAACAGATGGGAAACAAACAGGGAAGAAGTCAAGGGTGTGTGTCCTTCAACAGTAAGCTCATTTCGAGAATAAAGAGATCTTTGAGAGACTGAAGAGTCATGAAAGAAAGACCTTGAAAAATTACTAGAATGTAGATAGCCAATGAACAGAAATGGTGGCAAGCTGGTAGTGGGAAGTGAAAGAGGTACATGGAGGTAGAAATTCTACATAGAAGTTCAGGGTCATAGAGTGACTAAGGTAGAAGTTCATAGGTAGACGTTCAGGGCCATAGAGTGACTAAGACAAGAAGAGGTTCCAGTTATAGGAATTAAGGTCGGATATGGGTCAGGAGTTTATATACGAAAGACTCCAATATCAGATAGAGATCGTACCAGATGTGCTAGTCCTTGTAAGTTACGGTATGCTGTAGGTTGTGGTATGAGGAAAAAGATACATAGCAGAAAACTCATCTGGCAGCCACATACAAAATGGACTAAGTTTGTGATGTGACAGAAGAGAATCCAACTAACAGGCTGTTACAGTAGTCCAGGTGTGGGATGATGACGGCCCGGACTTTTTTCCCCCTTATGTAAAACTCATGGCAACAGCCATGTCTATGAAGCCTTTCAGAGAATAATACAAAAACATGGCCTTGCCAACTTGGAGATTACCAGTTTAACTGGACAGAAGCCATGGACAAGTGAGTCACCAGAGACATTTTAAACAATGCATTCAGTCTCACTTTGTATTCAGCTGCAGTATACCTGGAAGGTAGGGTAAGGCTATTATCAAAAACGGTGCTGAATAATTCTGTGATGCCATAGCCCAGCCATTCTACCTATAAAACTACAGCCTATGACCCAACCACCAAATGGAATTATATGTTGAGAAAAAAGTAATTTACTGTTATACACTAACGTCAGTAGGTTCCACTAATTGAAAAAATGTTGAGCTTATCAAGATCTAGAGAAAACAACAGTTTCTGTGGTCACTCTCAAATTACAGGGAAAACCCCACAATTTGCTGTCACGGACAATGTCTTTAATTTAGGAAAATGGAAGAAAAGAAATTTAATGTTGTGAAGCATTCCAAATGTTTTTGGATTCACATTCTTTTTCTATTTGCTTTTTCAGAATGTTTCTGCGTGTGTGCTCTGTTTACTAATGTGGACAGTGTAATAAAGGCTTCCAGGATAGTGGTACTGCTCCCTATTTGTATTCCACAGGGTAGACAGAATCTACTTTAGAAGCCTATATGGATAAGCACCTGAATTTATTTAGATGCTCCTGGAATTTCAGAGAACCTAGTGCTTCTCTCTGCTTTACCGCTTTAGATCTTATAGAAGAGGCAGAATTTACACTTACCAGAAATCATTGACCAAGGAGGAAAAATAGTTTGGGAGTAATGCCTCCTGAACCATCATCTCCCCAAATATGGGATGTGCACTCTGCTGGTAGGCTGACTATTCTGTGAGAAATGAGATGAAGCCATGTGTGACCTCTGAGGATAGCAATGGGGAGCTGGGGGAGGAGGTGGGGAACCTGAGGACTGTAGCCGCAGAACTTGTTCCATACAGACAAGTGCTGTCCAACAGAAGCGGAATGAGAGCCAGAATGTGAGCTGCCTATGTAATTCTAAATTTTCTTGTACCCACATTTAAAAAGTCAAAACAGGCAAGATTTATTTTAATAGTATATTTCATTTGATCTGATCTCTCCAAATTATTATGTCAACAAGTGATCAATATAAACATTATTTATGCATATCTTATGCCCTGGTTTTTTTTATTGTTTTTTTTTAATTTTTTTTTCAACGTTTATTTATTTTTGGGACAGAGAGAGACAGAGCATGAGCAGGGGAGGGGCAGAGAGAGAGGGAGACACAGAATCGGAAACAGGCTCCAGGCTCTGAGCCATCAGCCCAGAGCCTGACGCAGGGCTCGAACTCACGGACCGCGAGATCGTGACCTGGCTGAAGTCGGACGCTTAACCAACTGCGCCATCCAGGCGCCCCTCTTATGCCCTGTTTTATATGAAATCTGGCATCCATTTTACATCCTCAGCACATCTCGATTTGGACTAGCCACATTGGAATTACTTAATAACTACACGTGGCTAGTGGCTACCCTGGTGTACCCTAACTTTTCACAAAACTGCTTAAACCAGAAAAGGTGTTCTCATTCGGAAATAAGAACGTACTATCACTGAGATGGGCTCATCAAAATTGAAGAAGCAGAAAGAGAAGGAAAGTGAAGAAACTTTTACAATCATTTTAACCTAGAGTTTAAGTTTATTCTCATGAGCAAATTCGCTCCTTGTGTGCATTAGAGACAGAGAGCTTGCAAATGAGGACACAATTGTCAGTGTGAATACTGATCTCTGATGAAGTGTTTACGGGCCTACAACAAAACAAGCAAAGACTACAGTGAGATTTCCATAAAGTCAAATTTATTTAATTTAGAACACTCCCTTTTTTGGGGTGTCAAAATGCCATTACCTTTATTAAATTAGTAGTAGTAAATGATTAATGGATATGTTTTTAATGTCTACTCTGGCAAAATAGATTTTGGCAAGTCTACTTTAAAAATGACTATTTGAAATATGAAAGTCAGGAAAATTAGTCTAGAGACAACTGTTAAAGGGACAAAGACCTATTTTGGGAATCAGGACCAGTGCTCAAGTTCCGTTTCTGCTAATGAAACCTTTATTTTTTATTTATTTTTATTATTTCTTTTTTTTAGAGAGAGAGAGAGCATAAGCAGGGGTGCGTATTTCCACCAGAGGCAAATTATGTGATCCCTGTTTCAGAAACTCCCCCTTGAAAGCCTATGAAAGGAAATGTGCTACATAAATAAATGATCATCAAAGGAAAGATTTGCTTCTAAAATACAACCTGTATGTACATGGTGATGTAGGCATGTAATACCTTCTGAGTCATGCCCACAAAGCTGCCCCATCTCCTGACATGACTAATGCACCTTTCCCCAATCCTTATGTGAAGCTACATTATGGTTTTGGCAGTTAAACTGATTGATATTTGGCTTTATCATTTTAATACTTCTATAAAATACCTGTTTAACCTGTTCTAATCTGTTGGTGTGTAGGAGTTGAAATGGTTTCCAATAAGTGAACTGAAATGCTTCTCTTGATTTATTACCTAAGGTTGGAAGGAAGAGGAATTTAGTTCAATATATAATAGTATTTATTTGAATAGGTTGTATAAAAATATAACTGAAAATCAGCCAGTGTGTCATAGTATTGGTATTTCACTCAAGCAGAAATTTGCCCCTGTAGAAATTTGCATGGCTTTAAGTCTGAATTCTGCCACCTTGCACTAACTGGCATTTTGTAGTACTACCAGTATTAGTCTTACTGCCAAAAAAACCTTTTGAACTGATCTTTTGTTCTTTTTTTTCCAATTATTTTAATGTTTATTTTGAAGAGAGAGAGACAGAGTGCGAGTGGAGGAGGGGCAGAGAGAGAGAGAGAGAGAGAGAGAGAAAGAGAGAGAGAGATACAGAATCCAAAGCAGACTCCAGGCTCTGAACTGTCATCACAGAGCCCGAAGTGGGGCTCAAACCCCCCCAACCACCTGAGCCAAAGTCAGACGCTTAACCAACTGAGCCACCCAAGCACCCCGTGATCTTTTGTTCTTAATTGTTCCAAAAATATGCTAGAGCTCAATTTTCACAAGAGGAATTGGCTTTATCATGTTGGAGGGCGGTAGGCTTACTGTTTTTGTTTGTTTGTTTTGTTTGTTTGAAGTTTATGTGTGGATATTATTTGCGACTCTAGGTTTTTTGAAGGTGTGCCCTACTCTTCATCTCAGAAAAAAAAATGGTCCCCAAATATAATCAGGGGCCACACCCAAAAACAAATTCTAAGTGCTTCAAGCTTCTATGAAGAAAATATAAATGGAAAATACAAATATTAAAAGTGTGGTTTTTTCCAATAAAACCCTCTAAACTCTCACCTTCCTATTCTGATGTTTACCTATTATAGAGCACACTTCCCAATATAGACCTTTAGCTACCAAAGAGATAAATTTAGCCTGATTTCTATTTACCTTATAAATATTTAGACTTTAGATGAGTCAGGTTCAACAATTTTTAAATAAAAAGTTTCTATGATTTCAGAAAGTGTGAAAATTCTGTGTAATAGTTGAGAAATGTTATTTGCTAAAAAACGGGCTGATCACATTATCTCTTTTCTCATTCGAGAGTTAAATGAGCTAGCCTGATCTTCTTACTGAATAAGAATTTTATTATTTGAGAGTTACATGTATGCTTATTATCTGATTAAAATAAGCAGCTAAATTCTAACCTTTTAAAATAAAGATGCAAAAATTCACAGACAAATCAGTTCATATAATTTTTCTGTGCCACACTGAATTTTGGGTTGATAAATGTAATAGATTATATTTATACATACATGGATATTTACTATAAAAATATAGAAATCTACTATTTTCTGGAACTCTAATATTTAATTATTTATTTGTTTGTTTATTTTTTATTTGAGAGAGAGAGAGCACAAGTCAGGGAGAGAGACAGGGGAGAAAGAGAATTTTAAGCAGGCTCCACGCTCAGCACAGAGCTTGACATGGGGCTTGATCCCACGACCCTGGGATCATGACCTGAGCCAAAATCAAGAGTTGGATGCTCAACCAACTGAGCCACCCAGGCGCCCCTGGAACTCTAATATTTAATGTTTCAGCAACAGCAAGGAAGTAAGCCAGATCTTTTTTTTTTTTTTTCTGAGTTACTTGAAGCAATTCCTCTTAATGTATTTATATTAGAACTAAATATATATTTCTAATGTGCCTTCTAAAGTCTGAACAGATGATTTCTTTCATCTGAACTGTTGAAGATAATGAAGCCATTTTTTCAGTAGTAAATCTCTTCTTTGATAGTATTTGTCCACCAGTAATGAGCAAGTTAGACTCGCATTTGTTAAAAAATTCCACTTTCTCTTAAGCATATGAGTTATGTTATTGAATCTGGAATTAATATTACTGAAGTAGTCACATTTAATCCATTGTGGAAACAAGAATAAGAATAAATGTAACTGATCATTTCCTTGGTTCTTCCAAAACTATATTGGCAATACACTTAAAAACTGAGTTGCCGAATACTTAGACACTCAACTGTTCATCCAATAAACATTTATTGAGCAGCTTCCGTTCATGAATTTGTTCCTTTATTTGTCCTGCAAATACTTTTCTGAGTACCTACTATGTATCAGTCATTGTGTTGGACACCCAGAATGTGTCCGGGAAGAAGACCCGGTTGGCTTCTGCCTGCATGGAGCTGGCAGTCTAATATAGGGAGAGTCACCACTGTGAGACAAGTGTGCATGTGATGAATGTCATAAGAGACCAGGGAAAATTGAAATGAGCATTTATAATAGGTGTGCCTGACCTGAAAGGCAAAGACGAAAGATTCTCATAAGGAAGTCACAGGTAAGCTAAGAAGTGAAGAAATATTAAGAATCAATGTTAGGTCACAAGAGTGAAAGAGAGAAGACAGAACATTCCAGATGAGAAACTAGTTAAGCTTCCACCTCCTGAATCCTGAGTGATGGTGGAGCATACAAGAGGTAGAGCAAAGTGAGGAACAGTGTAAGATGAGGGCTCCAAGAGCTAGTCAAGAGGTTGATGGGGCAGGAATCATGTGGGCTTTATATTTGATTCCAAGTCCAACAGGAAGCCAGAGAAAGGTGTTAGGTGGGAGTTTCTGAGAAAAACAATCTTGGAGTATGGAGGACAATGTGAAGGGAGGCAAGCATAGAAATACAGAGAATGTTCTGAGTCATTACAGGAGTCTGAGCAATGGCTTGGACCAGGGACGGGGCTGTGAAGATTGAGGGATGGGATAGATTCTAGATAATTAGAATACAGACTCAGTAGGACCTGGCTATTACCTTAGATATGAGGATAGAGATAGTGTCCTAGGTTTCTGGCTTGGGAAACTGAGAGGATGGTGGATTTTTGAGGAAGCTGGACAAGGAAGACAAATTCAGGGAAAGTCAGATGAACTCACTTTGAGCATGTTGCTTTTAAGGTGCCTGTGAGACACTCAATTGTTGATGACAACTAAGCATTTGAAAACATGATCTGGGGCTCAGAAAAGAGGTCTGAGTTGGAGATATAAATTTCAGATTTGCTTTTATGGATGGTAATTGAAGACATGTGAGTATCTGAGATTGTCTAACGAGAATGTGCATAGAGTGAGAAGGCTAGAAATCACACGACAGAGATCTGAGAAACTCCACTACCTAAGGGTCAAAAAGGAGAGGAGCAACTGAGAAAGGGTAGTCTGGGTCAAAAAAGAAAACCAAGAGAGAAGCCTACAGAAAAGAGAGTTTGGAGGAGAAAATTGATCCACAGTGTTGAATTCTGAGAGGTCAATTCAGGTATATGCTGTATAGGAGAAATTATACTGGGTGCTCTGAGGACTACAAAGATGATAAGGCATAAACCTTCCCCTTAAAGAGCTAACTAACCAGTGGGGTGGGGGGGGGAGGGATGGGCATATAATTAACCTCCAAACAGAGTAGAATACAGACGTGCTTATTGGGTTAGATGCAGGTACTTGGAGAATAAGGAAAAAGTGACATTATTGTCCAAGTACAAATTTGTCTTAAAATGTTTATTTATTTTTAATTTTTTAAACATTTTACTTATTTTTGAGAGACAGAGAGAGACAGAGTGCAAGTGGTGGAGAGGAAGAGAAAGAGGGAGACCCAGAATCCGAAGCAGGTTCCAGGCCCAGAGCTGTCAGCACAGGGCCCGACGCGGGGCTTGAACTCACGCCCGAACCGTGAGATCATGACCTGAGTCGAAGTCAGATGCTTAACTGACTTAGCCACCCAGGCACCCCCTATTTGCTTTATATGTGTCATTTTTCTGGAACAGAGCAGCTGCATATGACAAAGAAGAAATATTTTCCTGTTCAGGAATCAGAGTTTTTGACCCTGGCCCAATAACTCAGGCACATATTAGCTTATTCAGGGAAGAGTTTCAGAATCTGTTTCTTCTGTAGTTGGCTTTGCCCCGTCCCGGTCACTTCATAGAGATCCAGGAATTTGGCCTTAAAAGATTGGACCTTAAGGCAAAGGAAGATATTGTTCTTTCCTCTTCAGGGTGACAAAATAGCCCATCTGTTAAAATGTTCAGCAATAGCTGGGACAAATGTCAGAGACATTTAGTAATTGAAAATTGGAGATAATTTGGACACATCATAATTCAGTTATTACTTCAATCGTGGTTATTTTAAAGTTGTTCTCAAATATTTACACATTTCATATGTATATCTCTTAATATAATATTTAAAGTTCAAATTTAACCTTTCAAAAGAAAGAAATCAAAGTTCTTTTTAGTAAAGTATTATTTTAGCAATTTTCGTTAAACAAGTATCTCTCTTATTAATTTAACATTCGTTTTCATTTGTGTTCACATTTGTTTTAGCAAAATTTCTGGTAGCTAAGCACATTTTGTTTATTTGCTCTTATTGTTGTTTGTTTTATGAATACCTTTTCTATGTGAATAAGATTTTTGTAATCTTCCTTTAATACTTTTTAATATCATACTAGAAAATGCCTCATGCTTAAGAGCAATGGTTACATTTCATTAAAACAATTTAATTTAGAATATTCACTAATTAACTAGAATTTCTCTTTATTTTTATGATGAATTGATGAAGCTTTCCAGACTATAATTAAAATTCCCAATTTAATTCAAATGCTTTGCGAGACTTTGTCTTGACCTTACTTTGATTTTGTCTTATCCTCGGGTGTAGTAGGCAAAAGGCCTTTTGATAACCCTGCTGGTATTTTAAGATGCTCTCCTGGGGTTGCCTGGGTGGCTCAGTCCATTGAGTGCCAGACTTTGGCTCAGGTCATGACTCAGGGTTGGTGACTTTGAGCCCTGCATGGAGCTCACTGCTGTCAGCGTAGAGCTCGCTTCAGATCCTGTCTCCCTCTCTGTGCCCCTCCGCTGCTCGTGCTCTCTCTCTCAAAAATAAATAAACGTTAAAAAAAGTGTTCTTCTGGTCCATAGTCTTCCTCTTCACCTTCTTCAGCATGTCACTAGAGTTATTACAGTAATCTGAAAATATTTAAAGCTTTAAAAGGAACCTAAAAAAAACAGTTTTCTTGAGCATAATGAATTCATATAAACTATACAAATTTCAAACAAATTGGATAAGCCTTTATGTTTATTAATGTATGTAGTGAATCAAGTGGTAGTTCCATACATTGTGATGAGAGAACGCATGTTAGGTGGCATTTAAGTTTCTTTTGACATGAAAAAAAAACAGGAATTAAAATGTTTTTTTTTTTTCTAATATATTCTAGGAGAGTATCCTTTTTGTTTCTCTGGGAAATTTGTTATTGACATTTCAGAGTATCTGTCATGAGAGTTTATATATATCAGCTTTCTTAGTGCTTTTAAGTTTAATCCCTAGCAATTTTGTCATCAACAAATAGCCATATTCATAACAACCCACTTTGGGTTTAATTCACATGTCAGAGATTCAACACATGTGGTTTCCTTTGGGCTACACTGTTTTTGACTCAATATATAAAAAGCTGAAGGAATGCAGGTGCCAGACATTCAGTTTCATTCACAGAAAGATGCTAGAGAGAGCCAGAGGACTGGGGAAGCAGGGCAAAACAGCATGTATGGGATGATCTGATTTTTGCTTAAAAAAAAGGTGGGGGGTGGATTTCTTTCTTCTTTCTATGTGTTTATACATTCATGTGATAGGGCAGTGACGTTGGAGGTGATCTTTTTCAACCATCTCTATATTTTCTTTGCCCTTGAGTTATTTTTACAAAACATAATCTGTTAAAAAATATATATATTATTTTCATTTTAGGGCAAGATGATATACTCACTTACTGGGGCGGTGGCATGGGGATTCTATTCTATCCCAAATTTGAAGATTTAATTATAGGGGCGCCTGGGTGGCGCAGTCGGTTAAGCGTCCGACTTCAGCCAGGTCACGATCTCGCGATCCGTGAGTTCGAGCCCCGCGTCAGGCTCTGGGCTGATGGCTCAGAGCCTGGAGCCTGTTTCAGATTCTGTGTCTCCCTCTCTCTCTGCCCCTCCCCCGTTCATGCTCTGTCTCTCTCTGTCCCAAAAAAATAAATAAAAAACGTTGAAAAAAAAATTAAAAAAAAAAGATTTAATTATAAAGAACAATTTTGAGCAAGATGCAGCCTGTATTATTTTCTTCTTATGTTTGTAACCTTTAAAAAATAACTAACGTAACCCTGAGTTCTATTGTATTTTTGAGTCTTTAAATAAGACACTCAAATCGATTCTGCATATTGGTTTTACAGATTTTACTTTTCAGATTGCAGATTTGAGAGTGCATGCTTTCTTCCACAAATATGAATGAAATTTCTAGAGTATTCATTGGTGTGTGTAGAATATCATTTTCAAAACTAAGCTTTCCCTTCCACACACAGAAATTTTAGAATATTCTTGTCAGAATATCCCTAAAGTAATCTAATGGATTCCGCTCACTCTTTTCCTACTTCTGTGTCTTTTCCTCCACTCTTTCTTATCTTTTTTTCTCACTATTGCTCTTGAGCATTCCTAGGAAACACTTGGATAGAATGGAAAGAAATTCAAGTTAGACAACTTGGACTTGACTCATGTCTCTGCCACTTACCAAGTGAATTACCTTGAGTATCAATTAACCTTTCATGTAATTGTCTCAGCTTCCTCATCTGCAAAGCAGGGATAATAGCACTGCCTTAAATGCCTCATCGCGTGGTTGTAAGGATCAAATTATAGGATATATGTACACTATAAAGTAGTGTACAAGAAAAAGATATTCCTATGATTATTAGTATTATTTTTAGTAGGTTTAGGAAGGCTGTTAATAAAGATCATATATTATGTTTTGGCTGTCTTTATCTCAGACCACAGAAAACAGACCATTGAGAATCTTGAAAATTAAGGTTTTAGAAACATAGATAGAAGGTCACAAATGTCTGGATAATAAAGTAACAGCAAGGTTGGAGGGAAATATGAAATATGTAAATATTAACATAAGTGTGGGTATGAGAAATTGAGTTGCACCCGAACTGTTTCCATGTATATATTCCCCTTTGACTGCGGAAATTGCAGAGACAAGTCTTTTTTAGCTTATCTCGAAAGTCCCACGTTACACAATTTATGACTTTCTCTGTGTCTTAATTTGTAAAAGAGAGTTAATAATATCTAACTACAGGATATTATGTGGGTATTGCTCTGTGGTTTTAAAGAAGGACTTACAACCAGTTGAATAGATCCAATTGAACAAATATCAATTAGTGACTATGTGTAAGATGTTGCACTTGGCAGCGACAGAACCTCCTAAAACATAAGATGTCATCCTTGGAAAAATACACATTCTGAAAGGTAGATGATATAGGTCAATAAATATAATTCCAGGTAAAAAATCCAGGTGCCTATGGGGGTATAAATAAAATGCCATGGCCTTCAAAGGAAGGAGGAATCCACTGTGTCAACGTCCAAAAGTTTTATAGGAAGGTGTGTGATATTGATGTGAGTAGTTTGGGATGAATGTCCTATAGAGTTATCATAGTGGCGCTTGACATGAGCCTCAAAGGATTGTAATAAAGAGAATGAAGGGAGAGTCCATTTATTTACTCATTAGAAATTCACTGTGAGCATATTGTTGGTCATACCTTGTGCAAGGAGATGAGAATATGATGATGAAGAGACCACACATGAGCTCTCAGTAGGGAGTAAGACCAGGGGGAGGTGAACATAAAGCACCCCATTCAGTTTGGTGGGAGATACAAAGAGAGAGGATGGGCTCAAGTGTCCTAGGAATAAGGACATGTTCAAGGGGACACAGCATGACTAGTTGAATATGAAAAGGCATTTTTTCAAGTTCATTTATTTACTTAGAGAGAGAGAGAGAGAGCGCAAGTGGGGGAGGAGCAGAGAGAGAGAGGGAGAGAGAGAGAGAGAGAAAATCCAACCATTCTCTGCACTGTCAATGCGTGGAGCCCAGTATGGGGCTCGAACTCACAAACCAACTGTGAGACCATGACCTGAGCCGAAATCAAGAGTTGAATGCTTAACCGATTGAGCCACCCAGGTTGCCCCCAGAAAGGCATTTTTGAACATAGGGATGAAATATACAGGGACAGGTTTTGAAAGTTTAATCTGACACCAGAGTTCAGAATGGAATGAGGTGATTTTTAATGCCCAGGTACATATTGAGAATTTATGTGGGTGTAAAACATTTTATGCATATTCTTTTCTTTAATCATCACAATGGTACTTAGAGGTAGGTGTTATAATTCCAATTTTAAAGATGAAGCAACTGAAGCTCAGAAAAACAAAATGACTTACTCAAAGCCATGGAGTTGATAAGTGGCTCTACTAGAATTTCAACCTGTGTTGAGTCCCAGGTCTGTGATCTTGAACTCTGCCCTAAACTGAATAGCAGGGAGAAAGGAAGTGAGCAGATAGAACCCAATCGTCACTCTTGACCCTCATCACTGATCGTGTGCTGTCACTCCATCATGTTCACTCATTTTCACAATAGGGATTTGGTGAGAAACCATGTGTTTCATTCAGACATTATTCGTTGATTCATTCCTTCAACAAATCTTTGTTATGTGAAATGTAGTACTAGGGGGTTAGATACAAGATAAAGGAGACAAACATGGAGGCCAAGCGTTTATGGGATATTGTTGAGCCTGGGAGTAGTTTGGTACAGCTGCCTGATAGGGTCATCCTATTGGTGATGACAGAGGTAAGTTCCAGAGAGATAATCAAGGGCTGGATCATGAAGAGCTCCTCACCCTTTTGGAAAAATGAAACATATCCATTACTAGTGGCAGAGTAAATTTAGCCACGTCTTTAAACAGTTGATTACAAATGGTGTGAAATCATCCTACCATTTGATTTCATACCTATGACACTCTGAGAAATTTCATTGAAGGAAATAATTTGAAATGTAGACATACACTTGTGCACAAATGTATTCATTATTGAAGCTTTATTTACATTACTAAATTTTAGAAACACCTAAATGCTTAGAAAAAAAGGGATAATTCAGCCAATTATAGTGCTTCAATATGAGTGTGATATGATTGTGATGTATAACCACTATACTATAAAGTTGTTCCTCATTGTTTGTGGATCCCATATTTTTAAATTGGCCTATTCAGTAACAATTATCTGCAACCCCAAAATCAACACTCACAGCAATTTATAGTCATTCACTAACATGCAGAAAGTAACAAAAAATTTGAGTTACTGGAAATCCATGTTCTCAGCTGAGTTATAAGCAAGGCAGTGTTCTGCCTTTTCACGTATTAAATAACGTGTCTTTAAATAGAAACACACATAACACAAGGTTATGTACTGATCAGTTGGTGAAACTCTTGTGACCAGAGGTTCACAGGAATCTAACCCTGTATCTCCCCTAGGAACAATGCTCCAATATTCTCTAATTCAGTGTTAACAGCAACTTCATAGAACATAATTAGCTCAAATGATGACTGTGTGTGGCATTATTTGTGCATATGTATATATGTATATACAGCATATGTGGGTATATAGACACAGACACACATTATTCAAATATTAACTAATTATATATACCTTTTGCATTATAAATTGTAATTTTCTAATCGTGTTTTGTGATATTTTCCATGGCCTCCTTCCCAGTTCTGAACAAAAGAAAATTGGAAACCCTTACATATGGGATCTGCTTTGTTTTAACAACATACTAATTTCATAAAGAAAGAATAATGCAACTAAATAGTAATGAATTTAGAGATTTAATTCTCCTGGAGATGATCAGGGTGGGTATAGCTAGAAGACTCTTGTTTGAGATTATGTTAGAAGAAACCAAGAGCTGGAGTCATAAGGTCCCCCTGCGAGGAAGGCTGAGACACAGGTCACCTCCTAAGATCAGCCTCCTTTAACCTGACATTCCTCTGGAAATTAGCTCAGTCTTTGCTGATGTCACAAGTTGAGTTGATGAATATCTCAACTCTAAAGTTGTTTGTATCTCTTGGACAAAGTCCATGTGAGAAGGGTGATTTCCCAAAGGGATAATTTGTAGTATTTTAAAGATAGCCAAGAGAAAAATCATTTTTGCTTTGGTGAATGAATATCGAAGGCCTCTAAAAGATTGACAAAAAAATAAAATCAGCCGACTGGGATAAAGCCAAGAAAACACACATAGACACAATTTATGATGGCGGCACGTCAAACCCAAGGCATACTCTATGGCAACAAGAGTAATCAAAGGATTCCTTCAAGCTCCCACCACATGAGCACAGATAGCAGAAGAAGATTCAGTGAGTTCTTCTAGCCATTTGCTTAGGACTCTTTATTCTTGTTTATCTAAGCAGCAAATATTGTAATGTCAGTTACACGGCAGGATCAGGATGGCCTGGTTTGGATTAATAATGAAGAATCTTGACAATGAAACCACACAGTTTAGGAGGAGTTCACAGTAGGTCTGTGCACCATATAGCTCACAGAAATAAAATAAATTGACTTCCTTTTTATCCCCTCTTTTATGGGAGTGCACCAGTTTGGAGGCAGAATTTAAGGAAGCTTCCTTCTGGGAGCAGATATCTAAGGGGGGATTCCCTCTGTCATTTCTATTCAAAGTATTAGCATAATTCCTCAAGCACAGACTCTCTAAGATACCTTGAGTTATTTATTAATATTTAAAGAGGTTATTTGGCATGAGGCATGGAGTATAATTCTTAAAAGGAGCTGACAGCAGAATACATTTGTTAACTAGAAAGACATGTCTAAACTTTGCCAAAAGAAATACTGTATGCAACAAGCACTCTTGATGAGGAGGGTTGTTTTCTCTCTCTCTTTCTTTCTCTCTCTCTCCCTCCCTGTGTGTGTGTGTGTGTGTGTGTGTGTGTGTGAATTTTTTTGTTCTTCAATTTCCACTTACACACCTCATCCCTGGGTCTTGGACCCATACTTGAATGGAATACTAATAATAAGGGAAAGAAATACTTGCAGTGGCCATGAAGTCTTATCATCTATCTGCTCCTGGGGCAATCTTTTCTTCTAGGTTAGAATTTAATAGTAGACCACCCCTACTGTCCTCTCTTCTAACTTGTTTATATTTTGTTCATTTTCTTCATTTTAACGAGGTGATGAATAAATGCACTTTACAAGGAAAAAGGGACTGTCAGGGCTGGAGACTGGAGTCCTCTGTTCATTCATACTCTAGGTAAGGTACAAACAGGCAGAATGCAAATCTGTCTGTCAGGAATCACACATTTGCCCCAGAGCTGGGAGAACACAGTTAAGTGAAGGTAGTTAATTTTTGCTCCCAGCTCGTCCATTTCTGGGCCTCTGCAGAAGGGGAGTTAAAGCACTGGTTACTGATTTGTTTCTTTCCCAGACCATTGATTAATCCACTTTAACTTGTTTCTCCTGCAAGCTTCATAATACCAAGATTTTGTGCAGGCCGTGTAAAGGTTGACGTGTGGCAATAGCAAATAAATATAAATCAATATATTGACTATATTATCAGTTATACTCTGTACAATTGTTTGAAAATGCCCTGCCTGAGAGCTATCCGACCTACCAAGATTAAACATAAAGTATAATGTGTCGGGATTCATGCTTGGCTGACAAAACTATAAAAATAAAAGCAAGGAAATGATTATATAAAAATGAGGACCGAAGTTGAAGAGGGAATGGCCGCAGTTAGCGTGGGGGCCCACGGAAGGGCTCCTGGGTGGCTAGCAAAGTTTAGTATCTTGACCTAGGTGGTGAGTATAATGTAGGCGTTAATTTATAATAATTCACTAAGTGCTTTGAAAAGGTTCAGTAAAGTTTAGGATAGTTGCCGCCATTGGTGGGGAAAAGGGAGGCCCAGAGAGGTGCTTCTCTGTGGTTGGTGTGGGAATGTTTCTCGACCAGAAGACTGGATACATGAGTTTCTCCAGTTTGTGAAGCTTCTTCCAGCTGATTGCTTCTGTACACCCGTCTATTTGGAAACTCTACTTCAAACAAAGTGTAAAAATTCAAAACCATACTTCTTGGGAGACTAAAACGTTTGAGATTTCACCCCATTTCTACCTCCAGTAAAACTCCTAATGATTAAAAAAAAAGTCCCTCCAGTATTCCTGAACCTTTCAGTGGAAAAGTCTAACCAACTACCAACAATACAAACTTTGAGGGGATCAGAGTGGAGGGAGGAATTTTAGAAGGTGGACTTGGAGAAAAACAGTTTATCTAGGGAATGCCATAAGACTTCCCGAGGCTTCAACTTTCTATAAATAGAAAACAACATTGAAAACTTAAGGCAGCAGGTCAAGGTCAAAATAAATATATAGTAGCTCCTCAAACTTTGACCTTGTATGTGTTAGGATAACCAAACAGCACTCAATGAAAGCGTTTTGATTTGTTTTTCAGTTTGCTGATAGAATTTTTCTTGCTACTAGGCTGTAAGGTCCTGTTAGGAGTGAAGCCAACAGAGACATTTTGGTAGCTGAATTAATTTTTTTTCTCATCTGTTGAGGACGCTCTTCCCTGAAAGTCAGAGTCCATTTGGGATGTAATCTAATCTTTTTAATAGCTGATAAACGGAAATGAATAGCTTCTTGGATGCAACAGAGGTGGAGCAGGTTTGAACAGCTGGCACTCTCCTTTCTTTACATGTCCATGCAAAGATAAACAGCTCTTCTAAAATATGGTACTGCTGGAGAATCAAGCAAGCAGATTAGAAACGATGCTCTGATTTTTTTTTTCCTCCAGCATTTTGCCTGATGTTTTTGAAAATAGGTTTGTAAAAACACAGGAATGATTTTGAAAACCCCAATTTAAAAAAAAAAAGACAGCTAGAATGCCATGCTAAAGGTGAAGTTAGTGGATGCAAATACTGTTGGAATGATAATAATAAAGGGTGTGGGAGGACTTTCTCTGGCGTCATGAAAATTAACGTGGGCAGATTGCCTTTAATCGTCACCTAAACTGACAAAAAAAAAAAAAAAAGTCAAGGATTTCTGAGTGACAAGAAGGTGCTCTTTTTCTGAACCAGGATTACCATGTAGTTCCTCAAGAAAAGTCCGGGTGAAGGTAAAGGAAATACAGTTTAGTGTAACATCCCTTAATTATTTACAGATGTTTATGAAACTCCTAATTGTCTCATCTGTTCAGCCAGGGAAAAAGCATAAATGGAAAAGCAGGGATCGTATCCCTCTGTCTGCTATCAATTAAATCATCAAAACAAAATTATCATTCAAATTACAATGTATCATTTCACTTTTAGAATGTATGGGGGAAATCCATCTATGAAACAGAAATCTGTAAACCATCAAAGCAACAAAGCGACATTAAAGTTCAATGAGCAGTTTGTTCATGCATGTTTTAATCTAGTTAAAAAATGGAAACCATGTTCACGTGGTCAAAATAACACTTGCGTCAAAGGAGTCTTTGAGGTTCAATCCAGTGAGACAGGCAAACGATTTTTGTGAAACCCCAAAATATTTTCAAGAGAGAAAGGGCTCCCTAGAGATCTGAATACGGTGGCATTAGTGGAATTTTAATGTGGGAAAGTATCTAGCAATAAGGGAAGCTTGTTAGAGGGGGAAAATATCAAATGTTCAACTTCTAAATGTGTTCTTTTCAATGATTATGTAATTGAGAACTGTTTTTTATTTTCTATTAATACTTACATTCTATTGTTTCCTATCATGCATATGCTTAAACTTGCTTTGTATTAAGTTCTGTGTTATTGTGTCGTGCCATGTTAAAGTAATTATCTGTCTCTGCAAAAGAGATTTATTACCTTCATGAATCTGACCATACACACATCTTAAATAAATTAATGAACTGACAAACAAAGAGCGCCCCATCATTCTAAGTAGCTGACAACATTTAAAAAGCAGTCACATTGCAGTGCAAACGTTTTAAAGAGATGGGCACTTTTGGAGGAATAAAGGAAATTATTTTGTGAGTAGTCTTTTCGGCAAGTATCCTAACTGGATCTAAAAACTTATCAAAGTTTAGTGCCATAGCTGCATTTTTCTAGACTTTTGTTTTGTTAGAGTATCTTGAGTTATTTTCCATCAAAGACGTCGCCCTGGTTTCTGAAGAGGCAGTTCTCTGGATTGGCTTAGTAACTTTATCCAAAACATACTGACTAGTCTGATTTAGTAACTTAAGACCAGGTGTGTGGATTTTATTAAAGATGAAAAGCAAATTATTTATTTATAAGCTTATTTGTGTATTTATGTATATATTTTTTAATAAGTGTTGTATTTTTAATCTGACATATAAATGTTGATTAATACTCAAGACTGCCAAATGATTTCTCACTCCCCTAAAGGATAGAAATAGGGTCCATTTCACCTTGCTTATCCATATTGTTCTCCAGAATTTTAAATAAGTAATTGCAAGAGCAAAATAAAATTGAAAATTCTTGACTGAAGAATTATTTTAACCTGATTTTGCCATAATTGAAATAGAGGCAGATTTACACAGAATTTCCTAGGAGCCAGATTACTGCTACGCTACTTTGCCTTCACACAGCTCGTGAGGGTATTGTTTTCTTATGACATTTTAGGTCAATAAAATGGAAACAAACAAACATTTGGCAAATCACAGGCAGTCTCATTTCTGTGTTTAAGAATCATCCCAAGAAGCAGAAATGGCGTTCACCTCTGGGACTCATGGATCACAAATTTTAAAAAGTTACTAGGACAAGTGTGCTCTGCTAGGTTTTATATCTGAGCAATTCCCAAACATTCATTTTTACAGCTTGACAATTAATTTTTTTCCTCATGACGAAGGCTCTTAGGAAAGATTTAGAAAACTTGATTCCAACATCTAAAGAAAATGTCCCTAAAAACAGTAGTTCCTCCAGCACACGAATGCCTTTACTGTTGTGATTTCCTGAGGATGGCAAAAGTATTTTTAACCTGCCAGACTATGTGTGAGGATTTTAAAATCTAATTTGTGGAACGACTTAATAGATCACACCCACATTTCAGAGACTAGTGTTCTAGTAACAAAATACTGACATTCTCCTGCTGAAGTATACATCCTACCTCTCCCTGACCGCTTCATACAGCTTGAAAGCTTTTGCTTCAATACATTGTCAACGCATTTCTGATGCACTACCAGTGGATTTATGTTGTTTTTCTTTTCCTTAAAATTCAAGATTAAATACTGGACCATTAACTTGAAAAACGAAAAACAGCATTCTATAGATTTGATTTAAAAGGACAATTTGCCTAATGACATTGAAAATATTCATTGCTAAATATACCTGTTACATCTTCCTATGTGTCTGTGACACTAGCTCTTGAAGAATAAATTTCTCATGTTTTCTATGCGTTACAACAGAAGTAAATATTGCTTGCAATTAGGATATACTACCAGAGTTCCTCCCTGGTCCATGTATTTTATCATTATCAATCATACATCCTCATGACCACCCTCATCATCATTGCTGAAATTTTCTAAGTACCTGTTGCGAGCAGCGCCTGATGCTAAGTGCTTTATGCACATCATTCCATTTGTCTTTCTGGCTCTTCCGGGAAAATGTCCTAAACCAGCAACTGAGCAACGATGTCTTAATGGGAAGGTGTCCCTTTGTGGGAGGATTTCACCTAACATGTGTCAACACGTTGAATGTTCCTATTTGAACCAATGGAGAAAATATCTTACTAACTCATTTTCTCTGTTCTTTCTAGTGCCCAGTAAAAAAATAAATGCTGGGGGGGGGGGGGGGCGGTGTGGGGGTGTGTGTGAAAATAACTGCCTTTGGAGAAGGTAGAAGAGTGATCTGTATTTAGAACGGAGGGGATCAGATTATTTTTAAATATGACATTTATTTATTTGCATTATAACCTTCTCCTTACATGTAGAAAAATGCAATTTATTGCGAATGCTATGTATTTGTGGTTTTTTTTTTTTTTTGGCAAATGCTATTTTAAATGAACACTCAACAACTGTAATACTCCCAATAATTTAAACATACACAAAACTGCATATTCTGGGGCCTGTTTTAGAATCGCCATACATTTTCATTCCTGACTATAAGTTGTTTCTTTAAAAAGGAAATACTCCAATGTCAGCAATATTTTCTTTAAACTGTGTGCATTTCTACGTTGATTCTGTTGTGTAACTTTAGGAGAAAGACAGCACCTGAAAAACATTCAAACCTCATTTTATCTTTCATGCCATTTGATACTATTCCATACTTCTAGGAATTCACTTTTGTTTTTTATGTCCTTTCACAGAGGAAATAATGTTGAGTTGAGTTGGGCTTAATTTAACCCTTCTGCAAAAAAAAAAAAAATAGAGCTTTTTAATCCTTCCCAATTCAACTTTTTAAAATGTTGATTTACTATATCTTAGGTAACTTAAAAGTGGCAACTTACAGACAAAATTTTATGACTGAGGATAGTTTCTTTTTGTTGTTGTTACTAAACTCTCCTGATAGAAATCTCAGTACAAATAATTTTCTAAGAATCCTTTTTTTCCTTCTTCCTTGTTTCATTTTTCTCCACTTTTTTGTCTCCTAATGTCACTTCATAAATATTCTTGGATAAAAGGTACCAGGTAGGGGCAAAGACGCTTTCATGAAACTCCTCCACTGGAGTGAGGTGGGTGAACGTTACTTAGTTCACATGTCAGGGAAGAGGGTCATTCTAGAAGTAAGTTGCCTGTGGCGTGAGTGCATACAAACATCCTAACCTCCCTCAGGCAGTTGCCATTTCAACACCCCACGAAGAATGTTTTCCAATAAGTCCAGCTTTGCCAGGACCCTTTCAATGTATAACTTTATTTGAATATCCTTTGGATAGAAAGGAGCATTGTTTTCAGTTTTCAAAGAGCTCGGAATAAATATAAATACTCTGAGTGTCCTTCAACAACATCATAATCCTGACACGTATGAGAATCGAAACTCCATATGAACAACTAATTTTAAAGGGGCTGTCATTAGGAACATGTTTTTCCTTTGTGAAAGTTTAGAGTGGGTCAAACATGCTTATTTGACTCTTACAATAAAGTAAGAATCTTTCAAAGAAAACATGCCATCTACAGAAGGAAAGGGCAAGAAAAGCTTTTTCTTGAAGCCAGAGAAGATCCTTTGGAGGGGGCGGTCCTCACCCATTCAAAAGAATGCAGGTGTGGAGAATTAAAGACTGTTTCACCTAGAAAATTAGAGGCACTAAATCCTTAAATTGTAGGAGCAAATTATATAATGTATTTTTTTTCTATCTCAAAAAAAAAGCGTATTTAAGTCAGAAATTAATGTAAACTACTATTCAGTAGAAACTGGTTTGGTTTATGTTTGTGACACATTTAATCATTCTGCTAAGAATATCACCTATTTGTTACAACAACTGAAAAAGCCCAGAAATGTGTTAACTCAGAGGGAAAATTGGCCATCACAGCTACTTAATAAAGGTCATTTTTCCATAAACTAAGCTATTTACCTTTGTGTTTTCTCATAGAGAGAAGCTTTTCAAACCAGCTGAATTTGCCTACATGCAAACAGCTCTGAGAAGAAAATAGTTATTTTTTGAAAAGGGAAATTCAGTCTGCCTGTAGAGAAGCAAGTGTAGCATATTTTTTTCCTTCTTCTAATCTTTCCACAGGTCATCAATCATGAATTTTCCCTGGTATGTTGCCGAAGCAGGGAGTGAACTGTGCAGCCGGAGACCTACCAATAGGAGGGTCTCGGTACCTGCACATTTTAGTAAGTCATCTAAACACAGCCAGAAGGAAACCCAAACTTTGTTTTTTTTTTACCTCATCTGTGATTGTAGCTGACATCACACGTTTGGGCTGAATGTATTATGTATTTCAAATAAGACTCCCGCATATTAAAAATGAGATGACATAGTTGAAAATTAATGCCATTAATAAATTCATACATTCACAAAATTAAGTTGTGTTCTGGCAGTTGCTGAAAGTTGTATTTTTCAGCCCTTTTTCGAATACGTATCTCAATCCCATTGAATGAACTCTTGCTTTAACTAGTGTGTTTTCCACGTGTTCCTATGTCTTCTCTTTTCACAATATTTGGCATGTGTGAATATGAGTTAGTTCATCAAGGTAGTATCACTTTGGCAGGGAGTGTGATATACTTTTTCATATTTTCAGAAGATAAAAATTCACATATTTATCTAATGTCCATGAGGAAAATGTGCTACAAAGAAAGACAAGACTTAAAAGCAGCTGCTTTCTGATTAATTTCTTAAATCATCCTCTGCCACTGTTTCTGAAAGTGGTCCAATGATTCAAGCTTATGCTGTAGTTTTCCACTAAAACCGTGATGGCATATTTATATTTTGCCTTCAAGAGGCTTATGCCCTTTTAAAGGTGGAAAGTGGAAATTTTAAATATTTTCAGTTTAACTCAGCAAACAATTACTGAAGATTTATTATATGCAAGCACTGTCCTAGACGCTGTGGATCTCGAAAGTGACCAAGAGATTGCCCTTCACCTTAAGGAGCTTATGATACAGAAATGGGAAATAAACACACGGAAAGAAATATGCAGGAACATATAGGGAATACTGTAATCAGGAGGCTTCCTGATGAAAGGGTCACCGAAGATGAGGCTTGTTTTATTGGTGCATTAAAATCTGTGAGATGCTGTGGGATGTGTCCGGAGAGGTTGAGGGGTGCTAGATCTTTCTTTAGAGGACCTTGTGAACCATATGAAGAAGCAAGAATTTTCTCCAGTGCCTGAGAGAGAAGGATGTTAAGCAGCAGACCTGATTAGTTTTCCAGCTCATTCTAGAGCCAATGTAAAGGGAGGCTGTTTGAGAGGACAAATACGGAGGTGACAAGATCAGTGAGAAGATGATTCCAAAGTGTAGTCTGCAGACAGCAGCATGGGCAGAACCTGGGAGCTGAATCTCAGACCCCACCCAACCCTGCTGAATCAGAATTTGTTTTATCAAGTTCCTGTGGTCATTCATGTGTCTATTGAAGTTTGGGAAGCACTGATCTAAGCTGAGTGAGACTAGGCAATGGGTTAGATTTTGAGAGGTATCGAGCCTAGGCCTGAAGGGGTAAAAGGCATTGCAGGGGTCTTGCAGTTGCTAACACAGCAGTGAGCCACAGGCATTAATGTGAATGATCTCATTTGGATTCAAGGACCGGAGACACGTAAGCTGAAACACATTACAAAGCAAATGCAGAGTGAAGAACAGGTGACAAGAGGAAGATATGGGAAATGATACTTTTGATTTTTAGCAAAGCAAACTGTGAGAGAACTGGGAAATTCAGAGGGAAATGTCCATCGGGAGTTTGGATTTACATAGTTGGGTATCTGAGGAAAGGTCGGGGTAGAGATAAAGATATGGGAGCCATCAGTCTATTTTTGGTTATTTAAATCATGATAGGAGAACATGATCACATGGGGAAAATAGGTTGACTTAGAAGAGTAAAGGGATGCAGAATCCCTGAGAACAACACTGGTTGAGAGAAAGAGACTAAGAAAGAGCAGTCGAAGATACCAGAAGACATCCAGGAGCTAAGAGAAGGGAGTTTTAGGAGAGTGAGTTCAACAAATTCCAATGCAGCAGGGTTCCGGAAAGATTTATGTCTGCTAGATTTGGCAATCGTTCCAGTTCGAAAGCTGGAATATTAATTTCTTAAGACTCAAATTCACAGAGTTCTGCTAGCTAGCTCATATTACTTTTATAAGTGAAATAGAAATCATTATTGAGCCTGAGTTGAAAATGCAGTCTATACTGGTGGTTTTACCCAGTATTTCATTTTCTGTCTGGCATTGAAAACTGTATGAGGTTTCAGTGGTATTCCCTAAGATGAGCACCTGAAGAATCCAGGTGCAATGTAGCACGGTAGCCCTAAAATCCCCTGGGGCGTAAGTCATACTCTGAAGGTTAATTTCCTGGCAGATCAGCTGGCCGTGCAGGATTAGTTGTAGGTTGTGTGAGCCTGGGATGGGATTTAGAGTCAGGCAGCTCTGTGGTCAAAATCCATTTATGTCTATTAGTAGCTATGCCATTTTCTCTCAATCTCATTTTGCTCATCTATAAAATGGGACTAACAATGTCTGTGGAGTCACTGAATTATACACGCACACACACACACACACACACACACACATATATATATATATACATATGTGTGTGTATGTGTATGTATGTAGGGTGTGTGTGTGTGTGTGTGTGTGATAGAGAGGAGAGAAATGAACTACGATACGGTAGACTCAATAATCCAGCCTTTCCCACCCCTATATGATCATACTTACCTTGTGACTATTACCAAAAAAGTAAGTATAATTAAAAAGTAACTTACCTCACCTTGAAATTATTTAGAAAATTATAGTTTGGATGATTATTAGGGAAGCCACATACTACTTTGGAAAAATTACAAATATTAACACTTTAGAGATCTGGATGGAAATCAGCTTCATAACTAATTAGCTAAGCAATTGTCATATATCTCACATATATGTAGCACATCCATTATAGATCAAGTTCTTTGGTAGGAAGGACAGAATATAAATTCCATGAGGGAAGGGAGTTTTTTGGTTTCATTAATTGCTATAGCTTAGCACATAGTAAGAACACTCAAATATCTACATTTACCTGAGTTTTTAAGAATTTTATGATGTTTTTAAATGTTTATTCCTTTTTGAGAGAGAGAGAGGCAGAGAGAGAGGGAGACACAGAATCCGAAGCAGGTTCCAGGCTCTGAGCTGTCAGCACAGAGCCGGACGCGGGGCTCGAGCCTATGAACTGTGAGATCATGACCTGAGCCAAAGTCGGACACTTAACTGACTGAGCCACCCAGTAGCCCCTAGAATTTTAAATTTACATTGTAGATCTTAATTATTGTAGATCTCAATCTTCTCATCTGTAAAATGGCATCCAGGGTCCTTTCTTGCTTCAAGACTCTTGTAATTTTACTGTCATTGATGAAATAAAAGAGATAGAAAACTGTGTGTATAAGTCAGTAGGAATAATCAAATTTCCCATATAGCTCATATAAATTTTTATTAGGTTAGTGGGACTAGGCTGCCATTAATAGTCCAGGTAGTAATAGATTTTTACTGATCAGTAGACTCACTGAACATTCAACATTTATTTATGTACACCTTCCACGTGCTGAGCACTGCAAAGTGGTGAACAAAGTTGATACAGGCTTTGCACTCACGGGATATTTGGTTCATATGCTCTTTATTTTCCCGTACCCAGTGGCATTAAATGTGAGATGGCTAGCTGGGATTTAGCCTCCAGTTTGTAACCATGGTACAGAATGAATTAAACTAGTCTATGCTAAAGTTAGTCCCATTCCACTGAATGTTACCAAAAGGCAGCGGTTTGCAAAAGGTGAATTAATACTAGAATCATTTCTTCTTAACAACTGCAGTTGTCTGGGATAAACAAAATAGATGAAAGTCTTCCAGTGTAGCATCAGCAACCTGACCAAGTAGGGAGAAAGTATGCAGGCAAGCAGAGAAGGAAAAAGAGAAGTAAATAAAACCACACAGAGGTAGGATCATAAGGGCGGTGAAAGAGCAAGGGTAACATAAGTCACGTTGACAGCCTCCTTGGACGGAGGCTGATCTAGAAGAATGTCTTTGCAAGCAACGGGTTTAAATCCCATGGGCTGCTGGTGAATGTTTAGTTGTATTTCCTGGTGTCTGGTGATAACCACTTACATACATCCCAGGAAGATATTCATCACTATGTATATAAGCCTTTCCATAATTTATCAGCCCCCCTTTATTTTATAGATGGTGTTTCATTATATGTTTAGAAATACCATCTTCTACCTATCCCTACTGACTATGCTACTATTTGTTTAATTTTGTCACACTACGATAATTTTTAAAAGTGTTCTTAAAAACATTTTTTTTCTAATTTTGAATCATGATTCCACCTTCCTATTTCTACATATTTTCCATTTTTAGAGTAATAATTGTGGAGTAAATGGCATTTAATCTGTATAGATTTTCCCTTTGGAAGATGTTCACGGAAATTCTTTAACCTGAGAAATTAGTATTAATGATATTACTCTTGTTTTTGATATACTGACATGTTGTGTGTTTTCAATTTATCTTTAATTAAGTTTTTCAACTACTTTGTCTGAAAATACACTGTTTTGGCAGATGTTTATATACAAAAATAAAGTCACATTTCTCTGAAACATTAGCACTTTTATGGTGTAACTCAAAATGTTTTTATATGTATGGTTGAAAAAGTGATATAGTGCAAGTGCCTATTTGCATGCATAGCTGCTAATTAATGTTTCCTGAGACTGAATGTACTACATAAATGTGTACATATTGACATGTATTTAGGATAGGCAAACCTGTGCAAATAAATCTATTTAACCATATGTTAAGCAATCAATACATATCGGCTCCTAAATACTAAAAAGGAAAACCCCAAATGCCCTGTTATTAGTTTACAAAGCCTTTTAAGGACCTCAAAACACTCGTTCTTCTTTACCCCTGGATCATTAAATTTGAAGGCCACGTATTTTACGGGGCTGTGTGTCCATAATTGTCTTCATAGAACTTTCACTAAGCCATTATAAAGCCTTCAAAAAGTTTAGGAATATGATTTTTCCTGCCTCACAAGATTTTCTGAAGAGGGAACTTTCAAACATGTAGAGTATAAACCACAAAAAGGAGCATATTTGCTAGTAAAGTTGGAAAACGTAACTTGATTTTGAATCAAGTTTTATTCTTCTGTTTGAAAATAAAGTCTTCTGATTTCTTTAGCTTTAGAAGTAATATCGAAGGAAACCATTTTTAGAGATCCTCACATCATTTGGAAGAAACAATATACAATTTAGATTTCATCATGGGTTTGTCCCACATGCTAGCTCTTTCAATGATTTTCTATTTCAGGGAGCTGCCGATTGCCTTAACTTAGGAGAAATCCCTCGACACCAATTAATATTATTAAGACTTTTCATTATTAATGATCAGAATGCTAAAAATAAAAGTAGGTTTTTGTTGTGTTGTTAATGTTACTATTTGGCTTCAGAATGTGAGCAAGGAAGGGTTAAATTCACTGCGTAGGAAAGATGTTGTAATGTTAACAGGCAGCAAAGAATAAGCAGAACTACTCGACTTCATTTTTTTCCCCCAACTTTTCTATCAAGGAGCATGATCTTCAAACTGGAAAGGTTAGAACAAACATCGTTAAGAGGGAATTGAATTCCAGAATAGATGAGGAGATAGTAGAAAAATACCTAGCACTTCAAATGAGTTCAAGTCTTCTTAGGAATAACATCCCATGGTGCTGAAAGAATTTGCAGATGCCATGATGAAACCAGTGTCAGTAATCTTTAAGAAATAATGGACAACAGGAGAGGTGCCAGGCTAGAGATGTGAAAATATCCCAATTCTCTAAAAGGGGAAAGCAAATTGCATCAACTACATGATAGCCAACTTGTTGTCAGCCCCCAGTCAAATTCAAGATTATGTAATCAGATAGATGGTTTATAAGTAAGTAGGGGGAAAAATGCAGTAATTACTAGAAGTCGTCATGGGTAGCCTAAAAATGAATACAGCAGTTCCCCCTTTATCTGGGGGAAACATTCAGAACCCCCAGTGGATGCCTGAAACCATAGATATACCAAACCCTATATATATATCATGTTTTTTTTCCTGTACATACTTACCTCTTATAAAGTTTAATTTATAAATTAGGCACACTAAGAGGTTAACAACAATAACCAATAATAAAATAGAACAACTGTAACAACATGCTGTAATAAAAGTTATGTGAATGTGGTGTCACTCTCTCTCTATCTCTCTCTCTCCTTCTTTCTCTCTCTCTTTCTCTCTCTCTCTCTCTCATAATATCTTACTGATCTGTACTTACCCTTCTTGTAACGATGTGAGATAGTAAACTCTCTGTGTGATAAGATGCAGTGAGGTGAAGGATGTAGGCATTGTGACATAGCATTAGGCGACTACTGAGCTTCTGACAATAAGTCAGGGGGAGGACTATCTGCTTACAGAGCGTGGGGACAACTGAACCTGTGGAAAGGGACACCACAGATAAGGTGGTGGAGGCACAAATCTATTGCCAAACTAACCTGATTTCTGAATTTCATGATGAATCACTGTTACCTGAAATGGTTGTCAAAAACCATAACATTAACACAAGGTAGGATGGCATTTTAGGTGCTAACTTTATTGACTAGTTTAGGATACATGAAAATTTATGTATCAAGAGCCATGTGAAAAGGACTTGTGGTTTTTCATTGCCAGCACGCTCCATGTTGTATGACAGTTATATAACAACTATGCTAAAAGGGTGACAACATCATCCAGTCTATTAACTTAAGGTGAAGGAAAATAGTATTCCCATTGCAACTCGTTAGAGCTCATCTTGACACTTCTTGTTTCCGATTTGGGGGCACCGACATTTGGAGGATATTGTCAAATGGAAGCCTGTGCGAACAAGAGTGGCAAAGCTGAGGAAGGGCACTTCAATCCCAGTAGCAAACCATTGAGGGACTTAAAACCAAAAGATTCAAAGAGTTGTTTTCAATGATATTAGAAGTACATGGTAATAAATAGATTGTCTCGAGAAGATTCAGAGTCTGTAGGCAGGAACAATTGGTGGATGTTGCAGGAAACCAGGGAAGAGGTTTCTTTCAATTAGAAATACCAAAAATGAATCTGCCTATCTTATGAAGCAATCATTTTCCTGTCTCTGGGAGTGTTCACATAGAGACCAAATAGAACAAAGGGATTTCTACATTGCTTGGGCAACTGGTCAAGTTTTTAGATTCCTTTCAATTCAATGATTATTTGACTCTAAACATTTCTAACTACTATTTAATATTCTTTGGAGAGCCCCACTCCTCCACAAAAAAAGCAAAAGAAAGGAAAACAAAATATCTTAAACGGTCTCTAAATATTTAGAAAACGTTTATTGAATAGTTTTCATTGCCATGAAGAAATGTGTTCAGATGTCATCATACAATAAATCCCAGAAAAAGCTTTATTTTAACTTTCTTCTTTGGCATAGGCACAACGTTTATGTCATCTTAACGATGCATATATATTTTGCCATTTTATCTGATTTGTTGTTATAAAAGAAACATGTTTAAATTGTATACTTACACAAGCTCAGCATCATTTTCTCTTTAGTGATTTAGTTAAATATAGATTCCAAGATCCAGAAGTGAACAACTGGTTGACGATTCTCAGCCTTTTGTGCTAAAAATTTATAACCCAGTAAGTAAAAATTCCCAACCAGAGAAAACTGACTACATCTACAGTTCCGAATAGGATGGAAATAATTTGATGATGTGAAAAATATAACCATGTTTATTCTCAGTTTCCATGAGCTACTCAAATTCAGCCTATGGGGTAAGATATTTCTTCACAAGTGGCATACCTATAAAATTTGGGATTCCTAACTGAGGAAATTCACATGTCAGTTAAAGGTGAAATCTTTGAAATGTATCTTCAAATCAACAAACCATATGCAAAAAAAGAAATGGTCTCTAAAAGAGAGTACCCTCTTAAAAAATGCTAGTACCACGGTGCATATTTCAGAGGGAATGGGGAATTTTAAGATATGGAGGAAGAGTAAGTTATTAGTTAGAAAGATGCAAAGGTTTTCCTTCGAAATTAAAGAGAAATCTGTTCTATTGTGCGTTACAAATCTTGCTCACTATACCATAAGAATTTAATAAACTTAACTATGGACTGATAACATCAAGGAATATTTTTGAACATATGCAAAATATAAGTGATTTAGCTAACATGACTTTACATATTCATTATATAAATTTCACTGCTTGGGAAAGTTGTGGAGAGATGATTTAATCATCATAATGGCGTGCTTATAGGATTACACTAGGGAAAGTTGGATTGTATGCAGTTGGATTTTAAAAAATAATGCTGTACAGAAAACCTCATGTATAATACATCTCATAATAACAAGGATTCAGATATGCCAAAAGCATATCAAGACCCATCCACCCATTCCCACATCCAGGCCTATAAGAATTACATATAGGAAAAAATAATAAATAAAAAATTAAAACTTGGATGTACTGCTTTAGCCTTTAGGTATTTAGGTATTACTCCCGAATCCTATATCCAACATTGTGAAGTATTTATTCATGGTATTAAAGAATGAGAAGAGTTACTGCAGATATAATTCTACAATTAAAGTAAGCAAACAAATATGAACAGGAAAAAAAAATCTTAAGGCCTGAAGACTTGGAAAACGGCAGAATAACATAAGAGCAAATTAGTTTTAGAAAAAAAAACATAGCATTTCTCGGAAGAATGCTAAATGAAATAAAACATAAGGTAATACATTCATATTTCAACAAAGCATTAATTTTCCTTCCCAAATAACACTTGCTGAATTAGTTAAGCATCAAAAAAAAATTATATGGAATAAAAAGAGACCAAAATCCAAAGAACATGCTCAGTGACAGTATATTTTGTTATATAAAGGTATTTAAAGGGATTACAAGTATATTTTCCTTTAGCTTCCTAAAGATTGGATAAGGACATCTGTATTAATGGAGTTTGCAGGTGGATGCCAACATTAAATTAAATTGTCAACACTAAGAAATATGTTAAAATGGGAGTACTCCTAAAGAACTGGAAATGGTGAAAGAAATAACAATATAAATTAAACAAGTATAAAGCAACATATCTGTGGAAAGTAATTAAAAATATGCTATTCTGTGGTGACTCTGAAAGATAATTAAGAATCGTCATAGATCAGTGGTTCCCTTCCTTGGGTCATGACCTAGATTAAGGTTGCTGAGGGTCTGCTGAGGATCTCCAGAGGGTCAGGAAGGATCCTGGGGAGGGGGTGTCTCAGAACTGGATGAATGCAGAATGGCACAGGGGAAAGAGTTGTATTTTGGTTTTCTCCCCTGCCCCCTCCACCCAAGTAAAAGGAAATAGTAGGGAAGAAAAGTGGGGTCCCGGGAGTCTTCCTCTGGGCCGGAGCATCAGGGCTGGCAACCAGTATTTACAGATCAATGTGACTTAAATACCCTCTCTCAGAGCTGGTTGTCTCTGCCACCCTCACTGCCTCCCTGGGACTCAGGGGAGCCAGTGGTTCATGAAATAGTAGATTGCAATAATGCTTGTTATATACTAATTTCAATAAAGCAAATAGGTGGAACTCTTTTAGTAACTCTTTTGGTCTGGCCGGTGAAGACATAATGATGACCGATTTATAGCTTTTGTAAGAGAAAATTGAGAAGCAGGGTAGTTGATGTTAGAAATTGATGGTAAATAGTCGGTTGGTTCCCTAAGAAAAATACTGAGGTCCAAAAAGGAAGCAGTGTTTTCTCTTCTTCTTTTTTTTTTTCTTCTGGGATCCAAATAAGGAAATTTGGGGCAATTTTGATTTTTTTGAATGAGAGCCAAGAACAACTAAAATAATGAAGAAGCTCCAAGGATACGGTGGAGGAGAAAAAAATGTGTCATTTAAGCTGCAAAAAGAGGAGCCTGCAAACAAATGAACGTGGTAGGCAGTTCAGGTGACTGGTAAAAACAACATGGTAACTAAAACCAAAAATTTACCTTGGATATAGAGAACTATTTTCACAAATGAGTATCTAAACATCTAAGCTTGCATAGAGGCTTTTAAAATGATGAACAAAACATTTTATTTCTTTATAAGTTGCAGTTTAATGTGATACTTAGACAGTAACCAGTTCTCAGAAAAGAACCACATCATCACTTGATATTTCTCTAATAGCTAAGATGTCTGTTCCATTTACACTAAAAAGAGAGATAATTTCAACCTGATAATTTTCAGCTCTGAAGTTTCATTTTATGTGCGCATTGCCAACTTGTAGACCCTTTCAGGGGTTTGCACACTGTAATCAGGGCTGCTCTGTTTAACACCCTTTTCCTAGAACAATAAAAACCCTCCATACTTTTTCAACTTGTCACGTTTTCATTGCATTATAGAATTTAAAGAAGCTTTGAAGATGAAAAAGACTGTACACAATGCTTAAGTGTTACTATTATTATGATGATGATGATATGGTCTACAAGATGTACAAGGGCATTTTGGGATGAATGTATTATGAGTCACAAAGTTGCAACTGAAGACAGCTGTTTGATTGCTACTTGAGAGAGTAGAGTTGAACAAGCCTGAATATGGATGATCTCATTTGGCTTTATAAAAAAAAAAAAAACTAAACAGAACACAGGCAGTTAGTTGGATAATATATCTCCAAGGAAAAGAAGAGAGTGCAATTCATCTCTCACTGTGGTATATATCATACTCTTGCTTAAAAACTCCAGATAGGATTTCTGTTTCCAAAAGGTCAGATTATCTTTAGAATGGTGACCTCACTCTTTGGTCACAACATGTAAGCTTGCATTTTATTATTATTTTTTAAACCTTATTTATTGCTTTCTTGTTTTCTTTGTATTTCCCCTCCACTATATTATAATTCTTAGGTGATTGATATTTTCCTTTACCATTTTCTCGTCCTTTGGGAATGAAGAAAAAATTACTTAGAACATTGGCTTGCATTTATGAGCTCCTGTGCTACTATAAGGTATGGAGGAAAAATATGAATTCAAACCTACAACCCACTTGATACAAGATGGAAAGAAATAAAAAGTTAAATAATTATGTAAGATTAAATAAGAAGAAATACCAAGAATATCATGTGTTTAATTACTAAATGAGTCAAATAGACCAAAAGGACTACAGATTTAGGCAAGAAACCACTCACATTGTGTTAACCTAGATTACAAAGGTTGTCACAAAGAAATAGGACTTTTTTTCTAAAGTTATATTGATAGTCAGAAAGGACCAGGAATGACATTTGAAATGAAGGAATGTTGTGAGAAATTCACAGAGATGGAAAGGAAAAGGGTTTTTTGGTGGGATAATATGCTTGGAATAAAGAGCCCCTGAGGAGTTCTCGGAAAAGGGATGGAAAGTCTGCTGGGGAAAGCTTAAGGGCACATGTTGAATCTAGATCAAGAAGATGAAGCTTCATTCTGAAACCCTAGGGTAACAAATATCATATGTTATATCTGATTTATTGATTGATGGATGGATAAATGGATTTATAGAGGTTATCCTAAAATCTGTATTAACAAAGATTATGAATGAACTCTGGAAGGATTTTCAAGGTTCAGTTGAAAGAGCTTTCTGCTTGTAGGCATGAATGTAATGGGGATATAGACGCAGAATGCATGCTGTTCGCCATCTATGAGTTAAGCAATATGGAGTCACTGAAGATGTTGATACAGGAGAACAACTATACTAAAGGATTTTTAAAATATTTCTTTGATAAATACATACATGTAGATTAGAGAAGGAAGACAATGGAGCAAACCAATTAGGTATGAGATGGAGGTTGTAATCTGGGAAAATGGCCATAGGGAAGGAAAAACTAATGAAAATAACACAACCAAGGGAAAAAAATCAATAAACCCTGATGACCGTTGTGCTTATGGGATATGGTTGAGAATAAATCAAAGATGAATACACAGTTTTGACCTCGGGTGATTGAGAGGCTTTGTCTCATAACTTAAAAATGCACTTTGTTGTTGAATATGCTTGTCAGCCTTGTGAAATCTGGATCTGTGGAATATGGGTCATTGAGTAAAGGGATAGCCCACCCTAAGTAATACTCCAAAATGGAGTGGAGGAAATATGGGGGAGCATTTGGTTAGAACATTTTCAGTTTTGAAGTTTCACTTTATGTGTACGTTGCTAACTTGTAGACCCTCTTAGGGCTTTGCACACTGTAATTAGGATTGCCCCTTTGAAGAAAAGAAGACCATATCCAAGAGAGCATTAAGTGATTCATTATAATTGTTCATAATATTTGACCAAATATTTTCTAAAGTGGGTACCTGATTTTCAGTGACTTATATTATGAAAGTAAAGGACGAATACATTATACTTTCTTGACCAAATGTATTATGGGAGATCAAGTGTATAATTCCCTAAAAGGCAAAAACCCTATATATGTTGATAACAATGTAAAAGCTTTATGGAGATCTTGTCCAAATTAGGGTTTCCACTGTAAAGGAAAGCATTTATTTGATTTTTGTCTATAACTAGTTGGAGGCACAACGTGAAAATGAGGTCTTTCATTATCAGATCACACAGCCTTAAATATATAGCCTTTCAAGTCAGGAAGTTTTCTTACTGGGGTATGACTCTTTGACTAAGTTAGACACCAAAATGTAACATTTGGAAAGACTAACAATGAAAAATTGGTCAAGAAAATTCACCAAAAAGAGCAGTGAAATGAATCCTCCTTTTTCAGAATTTATCATTGACTATATCTTATATGTAGCACTATCTCAAGTAAGAACACCTAGGATATAAAAGGTCAAAATTACTAGTCGTATAATATTGTTTTCCCTACAGAAATATTTATTAAAAGACTTATTCATGTGTTTTCACGGTATACTTAAATTTATTTCATTTGTGAGAATTTGTCTTAGGAGCAGTTGTAAGGAAAGCTACTTTTGTTAATTCATATTTTTGTTTAAATTTGCTAACTTTTAAAAAGATATCTGCTAAATTGTGGGAGTAGAGCTATACTACATGATACATAGCTTAAAAGTCAAATCCTGAAGGAGATAACCTACTTCTCCAAATGCTTAACATATCTAAGAATGGCTTGAACTCATATGACATAATCTAACCTAGAAATGGGTAGGGAAAATATCCTAGCACCAGAACTAAATTTGGTTCTGTTACTTTTTTTTTTTTAACTAAGAAACTGTGTGAACTTGAGAAGTTACTAAATTTCTCTGAGTTTTCATTTCCTTAGCTGTGAAGTAAGGAGATGAGATTAGATGCTGTTTCACAGAACTACATTTTATGAGTTTCTATCAGGTGGAATCTGTGTAGGTAACCAAATAGGCTGAAGAGAAACCAATGAACTTTGATTTTGAAACTTATAAACATAAGAAAAGTCTGAAGCTACTCGCTGGCTTCATTCTTTGTTCTCCTACATTTCCCCACTGACTGAAATTCATAGGAGAGAAAATCTGGGAGCAATAGTAAATGCCAACTTGATTATAGAGCCCTGGTAACCCTGAAGGATCCAGGAGAGATGCCCCAGAAAGTGTGAAATTATGTATCCCTGCCCATTTCCTACAAGTGTCTTCAAAAAAGTCTTAGTTCCCATGGGCACTTCAGCCCGTGCTGGTAAAGATATAATCAGTGCCTTATTCCTGAAGATGATTGGGTAATACACATCAGAATGTGAAATGTATGGGCGTCTGGGTGGCTCAGTTGGTGTAGCGTTGAACTCTTGATTTTGGCTCAGGTCATGATCCCAGGATCATGGGATTGAGCCCTATATCAGGCAGCATGGAGCCTGCTTAAAATTCTCTCTCTCCCTCTACCCCTCTCTCCTGCATGCACGTACTTTCTCACTCTCTCTCTCTCTCTCAATCTTTCTCTCTCTCAAAAAATAAATAAATAAATAAAATAAAATGTATATAATCTGTATCTCAGTAACCTCATTTCTTAGAACTTGACTTAAAGAGATAACCAGCTGTGAAAAGGTCTACTTTCAAGAATGTTCATGGCACTCTTTGCAATTGTGAAAACTGGGAACATCCTAAAACAAAAGAGATGGACACTTTACACAGCCATTGAAAATAATGATGTAAATAGAATGGAAACATGAGGACAACATCTTATCAATTATGAAAGGGAAGGGTGCCTGCGTGGCTCCATTGGTTAACCCTCGAACTCTTGATCTCAGGGTCATGAATTCAAGCCCCATGTTGGGCTCTGTGCTGGGTGTGGAGCCTACTTAAAAAAAAAAGAAATTATTCTTTTACTATTCACAGGTTTATTTATTTTTAAATTCAATTTATTTAAACTAAGAAAGAGAAACAAAACCAGTTCATCATTTCTCCCACCTCATACCTCCACCTTTGGGAACCATCAATCTGTTCTCTGTACCTTGTTGTTGTTTTAGATCTTACATATAAGACAGATCATATGATATTTTTCTTTTTTTCTGTCTGACTTATTTCATTTAGTATAATGCCCTCACGGTCCATGCGTGTTTGACAAGTGGCAAGATTTCATTCCTTATAGCCGAATCGTATTCCATTATATATCCATTCATCCATCAGTGGACACTTAGGTTGTTTCCACGTCTTGGCAATTGTAAATAATGCTGCAGTGAACATAGGGATGCATATCTCTTTTCAAATTAGTACTTCTACTTTCTTCTGCTAAATACCAACAGTGTAATAGATGGGTCATATAATAGTTCTATTTTTAATTTTTTAGGAACCTTCATACTGCTTTCCATAGCAGCTGCACCAACTTACATTCTCAACAACAGCGCACAAAGGTTCTCTCTTCTCCACATCCTCACCAACACTTGTTACTTCTTGTCTTTTTGATAATAGCCATTCTAAGAGGTGTGAGGTGATGTCTCATTGTGGTTTTGATTTGCATTTCACTGATGATTAATGATGCAGAACAACTTTTCATGTGTCTCTTGGCCGTCTCTATGTCTTCTTTGGAAAAATGTCTATTTAGATCTGTCAATTTTTAAATTGGATTATTTGTTGGTTTGTGTTTGCAGTTGTCTGTAGGAGTTCTTCACATATTTTGAATATTAACACCTTATCAGATACATGATGTGCAAATATTTTCTCCCATTCAGTTGGTTGCCTTTTCATTTTGTTGATGGTTTCCTTTGCTGTTCAGAAGCTTTTTAGTTTGGTGGAGTCCCACTCGTTTATTTTTTTGCTTTTGTTGCTTTTACTTTTGGTGTCAGATTTAAAAAATCATCACCAAAACCTATGTCAAGGAGCTTACTGTCTATGTTTTCCTCTAGAGTTTTATGGTTTGAGGTCGTTGGTTCAAGTCTTTAATCCATTTTGAGTTTGTTTGTTTGTTTGTTTGTTCATTATTTTGAGCTTATTTTTGTGTATGGTGTGAGTGGTTCAGTTTCATTCTTTTGCTCATAGCTGTCCAGTTTTCCTAACACCATTTATTGAAGAGATGGTCCTTTTCTTCTGTATATTCTTGACTCCTTTGTCATACATTAATTGACCATATACATGTCAATTTTGGGGCCCTCTATTATGTTCCATGGATCTATTTGTCTATATTTATGCCAATACTATGTTGTTTTAATGACTGTAACTTTGTAATATATCTTGAAATCAGGGAGTGCAATACCTCCACCTTAAGATTGCTTTGGCTATTTGGGGTTTTTATGATTCCATACAAATTTTAGGGTAGTTCTATTTCTGTAAAAAGTGCCACTGGAATTTTGATAGGGATTATGCTAAATTTGTAGATTGCTTTGGATAGTGCAGACATTTTTAACAATATTAATTCTTCCAATCTATGAGAACAGAATATTTTTTCATTTATTTGTTTCTTCTTTGATTTCTTTTGTTTAGGGCTACAGACCAACATGCCTTATATACCATTTATGAAAAATTGTGTGTGTGCATGTATGTGTGTGTGTGTGTGTGTACCTGAGTATAAGTGCACTGATGCAGTGTCAGATGTTTTTAATTATTTTGTGGAAACTTTCTATTGCACTTGAATTTTTTAGAATCAGTATGTAGTAATATTTTAAAAATGGGAAAAGGAATATGGAATAATTTTGGCTCCTGATGAGCTGAAAGTGAACATAGAACACCTGAATAACAGCTATGCCAGTGGTGAGCATTCTTTTTGGATCATGGCTAAGTTGTGAAATATTAAAATTTGTAATGACTTTTTTTTTGAAATATTTTAACTATCAGGAATTACAAGATCTGCAACTGTGATTAAGTATTTGTTGTATCATAATCAAAGGATTTTCTTTTTTTCTGATTTATAATCCCTGAAATTATGTTACTATCATGTGTTATTCTTTGAGATAATATCGTTCTAACTTGAAGAGATTTTATCTTTTTAATAGATTTTTTTAAACTTGTTGATCATTTATTTATTTTTGAGAGAGAGAGAGAGAGAGAGAGAGAGAGAGCAAGCATGTGAGGGGCAGAGAGAGAGGGAGAAAGAGTCTGAAGCAGGTTCCAGGCTCTGAGCTGTCAGCACAGAGCCCGACATGAGGCTCGAAGCCACAAACTGTGAGATCATAACCTGAGCCGAAGTCAGACACTTAACTGATGGGCCACCCAGGTGCTCCTAATAGATTTTGTTATTAAGATGTTTTTAAACTAGTATATTTTGTCTTTCCTCGAATGTTCTTGTGGGATACTTATTTTACCTGTTCAACATGTGAAGCCACTCTTCACTTTAGGAATTTTTCTAAGGCATAAAGAGAAACCTCCCTTTATAGAAGATAATCTTGTGAGTTTTTTGCTGCCCTTGAGCTAAGGCACAGCCTTTACCATCAGACGCTCCAGCACCAGACTCTAAGTAAGGAGTTATTACTACAAGATGGAAGTGAGGAGGAATGTTCTTTTTTTCTCGGTGGCAGATACAGTGGTGATGGCTGTATGGGCAAGTTTCTGGGGCACAAGTGCCAGCTGTTCAAATGTCACATTTTGAGCTCAGTGGTGGTAGTAGTGATTTCTTTATCAGTTTAATTCTAAAGATAGGTTGGGTTGTTGTTTCTGGAAGCTAAAATTTGAGTTGGTTTTCCAGCTCAATCTCCCAGAGTTTGTCTGAGCTACCAGGCACACGTGTAATACATTTATTTTCCTCTTAATATCCAGTCAGCTTGTGACTGAGGACTCTGCCTGATGCACTCACACGTCTCTGCTTCCTGTCACCAAACATACACTCACACCTGCATCTTTGTCATTTCTGTGACACAATGAAGGGAGTGTGCCCTCGTCTATCCATGTAGGAGGGCATGTTACTGATGCCATTCGTCACCATCTTACATATTTGGCTTCTTATATTATGCCTTCTCATATCTGCTTTATCAACACTCCCTTTTCACAGGATCTTTCCCTTCCCCATGGCATGTTCATGCATCTGCCAAGGTGTCTTGCCTCACCCATACTTTCAAGTAACTAAGTCTCCAGATCCTTAACTGCCATAGTCCCTAAAAAGGGTTTTGTGTGTGTGTGCACATTACTTCCTTTTCCTCACATTTGACTCCTTCCCCGACTCTCTCCATTATGGTTTCAGTTCTCATCATTCCACTGGAACATAGTGTGGTAAGATCTCCAACAACCTAATTCCATAAAATCCAACTCAGGTGACTCAACCTCATAGCTTACCTTCTTTCTTGAAATATTTTCCTTCTTCTTGGGTTATTTGAACCCTGCCCTGCTTTTCCTTCTTTCACACGAGTTGCTCCTTCCCAATCTCCTTTGTTGGTTGACAAGAAATCTTTGCCTCTCATTGACCTCTCTAGTCTCAGTCCTAGGTTGTCAGCTTTTCTATAATTTTTCCAGAAACAATGTGATCTATTTTTATGGCTTGAAATGTCACTTGTATAGTGATGACAAGTGACAGTATACAAGTGGCATTGTATCTTTCCTTCCCAGATCTCTTTACCATAAGTTCTAGACTTCACATCTCCTCTTGAATGTCACACTCCCCCCACTAAAACACGTTCCTTCCCTCATCTTTTTCATCCCAGTAAATGGCACCACCATCACCCTGTTTCTTCAAGTAACTGGAAGGCATCTTTGCATCTTCCTTTCCTCTTGTTTCTCACATCCGATCTATCAGAAATACCACCAGTTCTGCATGCAGATTATCCCTCATGTCTGCTCACTTCTCTCTACTTCCTTGGGTGCTACCCTAATCTCTTACCAAAGTACTCTAATAGCCCTATAACCGCCCCTGCTTCAATTTTTGGCTCCAATGGCTTTTCCCTATAAGATCATACGTTCTATGACAGAAGCGTTCTTGTTGGTCTTGAGTTTTTTGCTCTTATCGCAGTGCCTTATTCTTAGTAGGTGTTCAGGAAATACTTGTTTAATGAAAAACTTAATCAGTCCATCATCCAATCCATCAATCAATTGATTAGATTAAGTTGGTGTCAGTTGAATACTAACTTATCTGGAAAGCTGAAAAAAATCAGCAGATGGTGATATGAATTAGATTGGGATGCTTTATAAATAAAATTTAAATCCCCATTAGCAAGCTGCCAAGTAAAGAACCTGAATGATAAAATCAAATATTCAAAGTAGGTGGACTGAGAGGTACATTTATGTTAATGACATTTCAATTTTCTCATTTGCAATGGAAATTGCTCTTACTTAAAATAATTCAATACAACCAACTGCTATTAATAAACTGGTTAATTTAACAAATAATTATTGAGCACCTATGATATGGCAGGTACTGTTATGAATGTAGGGTATACAACAGGAAACAAAACAAGAAAACCTGCACCTACGAAATATACAACTTAAGGAGAGAGATAAATCAGATAAGTAAGTAAACTCATATCATACATCGATAAGCATGGTAGATAAAGAATAGAGCAAGAAGGGAGGATGTGAATGTGCAGGAGGATTTAACATTTTAAAGTGAGTGTCCAGGAAAGGTCTCACCGAAGAGCTGACTTTTAAGTCAATATTTGAATGCAGTGAGGGAGAGAGCCATGGGGATACTCATTGGAAAAATATACCAGAGGGAAAAGAAGGTGCAAGGGCCTTGAGGAGGCAATATGTTTTCACATTAGACGAATATCAAGGAGGCCAGTGTCTGGAGTAGCGTGAACAAAGGTGAGGGTAATAGGAAATCGATTGAGAGGTAAAGTAGGGGCTGGTGGTGGGATTCTTTCTGAGTTACAGTGAGGGCTTTGGATGTAATGCAGAATGACGTGAAAAGCCATTAGAGGACTTTGTATACAGGTGTGGCACGTGGTCTGGCTCAAGTTTTAACAGGATCACAAAATATATTTCATAATCATTAGCCAACAAAATTAGTTGAGGGATGCCAATATAAGCCAGGTTCAAAATTATCTTAATTACAGAACTTGTACAAATATGCATTATAGTCATATATTCAAGAATCTGTTGGTTATATGATTTTCTGATATTTTGGCCCAAACAGAAAAAAATAAAGGAAAACCCATTAAAGACAATTAAATAATATTCAAAAGCACTTGCAATAATTATATTTCTTTATTTTAGGAAAATTATATCTAAAAAGAAAGAGATCACTCAGTAAACAGTCTTTATATAATTGACTAATTTTTAGTGAGTGAAAAGATATTTTTAGGCTAGTGACTACATATCATCACTAAGTATAAAATATAATATGAAATAACTTACTTATTATTTCAGGAAAACACTGGGGGCAGACTGCTTGGATTTACATCTTAGTTCTGTCACCCACCAGCCATGTAATCTTGAGCAAGTAAATTCTCTCTCTGTGCCTCAGTTTTCTCATCTCTGAAATGGGAATAATGACAATGTCTCCTTTAAAGAGTTGTTTTAAGAGTAAATGAGACAATAAACATAAAGAACTTAATTAACACATTGCCTGTCAGAGAAAATTTTTTCATGATTATTATTATCACTGTTATTATTTTTTCAGTTGTTGCATTTAAGTGAGAACAGTTACATGAATAGATTTTTGAGGAAACTTTCAGGTCTAACATTATATAACTTTATTTAGACTAGAGTAAAATAATGTTGTTATTTTGCTTTGTCCCACAGTTTTATTTTTTAAAAATAATATTTCATGGGTATGAAATATTCATGAAATATTTCATATTTCAATTGGAAAATATGTACTAGATGGTAACAACAATCCAAATATTTTCCTAATTTAACAGAATTTTTAGATTTGGTATAACATCCAGAGTCAAGATCTCTTACACTTTGGTGTCTTATTCATTGTTACAGAACAACCTTGTTTTAATACGTGCTGTGTTTGCAGGTAAACATAAAACAGAAACCTCCAGAGCCAGGTTGCATAGAGTGCAGTGAGTAATAATGAAGCTCAGTGTAGTAGGTCAGTATTTAATCACTATTAAAACTGATAATAGAAAGGTCAGAAAGATCATTTGCATCTGTCTCCCTAGATCTCCTTCGGCCAATAATCTTTAGATTTCAAAATATACGTAAACATTGTATGCTCACTTAAGCTAACACTAGATGTAAACCTTTTGCACTGGGACTGGTTTTAACCTTGTCCCTCATCATTTTGTGACCACCAGTGACTTTCAATGAAATCTTCATACCCGTGTGTGGGTTTGAATTCCTTGGTCATCTTCATATGGAACCTTTCTAATTCCAAAGGGTTATCCATGTGCTTTGATAAATATTTTACCTACTCCCTTTCTTCTTTCAGTAAGTTTTGAATGGTATTGTACCATTTTGAATGGTATTGCCTTCTATAAATACAGTAAGAGTAATTTGCCAAGTAAAGGACATATATAATTTAAGATTGTTAACTAAAGCCGCTAATTTAAACAAACAATACCCCAGAGCTTAAGGGAGCACAAGGTATTCAAAACACCTTGCTGTTGTTCACAGCAGTTACTGGAATTTGTCTTTTAGATACGATCCCTGCATTTTCAAATCTTTCCTGATACATCTATGTCTTTGCCATCTGAGGGTGAATATGATGTTGAGTATTGTTAAAAATTACACAGAGCCAAGTCTGGCAAGTAAGATGGGTCATCAATCTGTGCAATACCAATTTGGATGAAAGGCATGAAAGTCTATTTGTTAGAATTGCTTATATTTGGCTACAATTATAAATTTTTTAAATTCCATAATAGTATAGTTCTTTGATACCAGTTCATATCGGTTTAAGCCGTAAACAAAGAAAACTAGTGCATGCAGGGATTACAACTGACTTGGGGTGCGGTGTTATTCAGTGGCCCCAGCATCATTGCAGAACCTGGGATCTGTCTCTCCAGGCCTAAGCTCTGTTTTCTCTGCATCCGCTCAAATTTTCTGTGGTGGAGAGACAGCTGCGAGAGCTCCAGCCTCATGGCTTCTCAGGACTGAGTGCGGTGGAATAAAAGATCCGGATTTTCTCTCCATTTGTCCCCTGAGGTCTCCTTGGCTCCAGCTCTGTCAGGTTCCTGAATGTGATGCTCTGATAAGCAAGGCCGGAGTCAGATGCTTGCTTTTCTTGCTGTGAGTCATCGTTATGGATTAAGAACAGGGGCTTGTCTTCCTCCAGAGGGAAACCAGTGGGCTATTGCTAGGGAAGAGAGAATGGATGCTGGTAGCTAAAAAATAGCAAGTGTTAACCACAAGTGGACACACACGCAAACACGCACACGGACTTCAGAATTGCAAGGTTTAATGTCAAGTCAAAACCATAGATTGGAGGGGTGCCTGGGTGGCTCAGTCAGTTAAGTGTCTGATTTAGGCTCAGGTCATGAGCTCACGGCTCATGAGTTCGAACACCACATCGGGCCATCGGGCCCTGTGCTGACAGCTCAGAGCCTGGAGCCTGCTTCAGATGCTGTGTCTCCCTCTCTCTCTGCCCCTCGCCTGCTTGCACTCTGTCTCTCTGTGTCTCAAAAATAAATAAACGTTAAAAAAATTTTTTTTAAAAAAAGAATAGACTTAAAAAAGAAACATAGATTGGAGTCCTAGTTCTGCCACCAAAATAAAAGTATGGTATAGTGAGACTTTAGACCCTTGACCCATTTAATTCTACACTTGACTACGTGTTTGACTTTGGCTATGTTATTGCATATACTTTTGTTTCTTATCTATAAGATGGAGATTATAATGATACCTACTTCATAGAGTATTTGTCCGGATTAAATGAACTCATATATGTGAAATACTTAGAGTCTGGTACATGGCAAGTTCTGTGTAAGTGTTAGCCATTGTGATTACTTTGGTATTTACTTGGGCATTGGCAGTCCTTGACTGTCTAGGTTTCTGTTTCTTTACTTGTAAAATTAGAGGAGGGAAATACATTATAATAAAAAGCCGATGCTTGTTAATAACCATGCGGATGTTTCTCCTCCTCCGATATACTCTTTACTAAGGCATCCTTGAAGCAGGAGACCTGAAGTGCATACAGAGAGGCTAAATTTTACAATGACCTCGGTAGAAGTTATATAACTTTTCTCTAATGATATTCTGAATGAGAAAAGAAACCCATTGCCCAAAATATGGTTAAGGAATGTGTACTTGTTAGAGTAGCTTGTGGTTGAGTCATAAAAAATCTTAATAAAGCAGAATGGCCCTAAGCTCTTACCTCTGCTCTGTCAATAGAATATCGTGCTGGATATGTGATGAAACATTGAGCAAGATTTTAAAGTTTGTCTAATGACATTATAAGTCACAGTGTAATATCCTACTAAGCAGTGCATACTGCCTAGTAGGACAGATCATAGAGTTATCAACTGTAACCAATGCTTGCACCATGAGAACATATTCCATATTTTAATCCATGCAAGTTATTCAGATGTACCCTACAGAATGGGTTGTTTCTAGATGGCTACTTTACATTCAGTTTCACTTTTATGGTCTAAAGGTAGAATTGCCTTTATTCACCTAGTATATCAAGATGAAGTGGTATGTCTCTTTAAATAAAATAAAATTTGTTTTGAAGTACCCCCAAGTGGTCTTGAGATTTTACCTGTCCAAATCTAACATATAGTAACTAGAAACTCATGGCATAATTGAATCAGTATTTGCATTCTTCATGTGTTTTTGTGTTTAGGAGAGATAATAGGAGGTATGTTTTGATTATATTTCCTTGTTTAAAGAGTTTAATATACATGTAAATATATGTGTATGGATTGTGCTATGATATTCTGCATGACGAGTTATATAATTGAACATGAGTAGTTTGGGGATCTTGCCCAGGACTGCTTTTTAAAAAACACATTAAAGAATATTGAGAACAGGGGCGCTCGGGTGGCTCAGTTGGTTGGGCCTCTGACTTCAGCTCAGGTCATGATCTCACGGCTCATGAGTTTGAGCCCCACATGGGGCTCTGTGATGATAGCTGAGAGTCTGGAGCCTGCTTCAGTTTCTGCGTCTCCCTCGCTATTTGCCCCTTCCCCGCTCACATTCTGTCTCTCTCACTCTCTCTGCTTCAAAAGTAAGTAAACATTAAAAACTGTTTTAAAAAAGAAGATTGAGAACAATTAGGTAGTACTGCGTAGAAACTTAGTTTAAGTGAAAAATAGAAAAAAGGTCATTAATATTTTGTAAAACAGCAACCACAATGATCATGTAGTGGTTATCTGTAGTTATTGTCATGCCCTTTATCTACATCTTTGGAAAGTCTGCATAAAATAGCTGTAAGTCTCAGGTATCATGAATCTTCTCAATCTTGAACTTGTGAATTTCTTGGGGCTCAAGAAATTCCCCTTATTCTCAGGAGTCTTACCTTGTTTATCTTACTGAACTTAATTAGCTTTGAACTATGAGTGTCCGTGCTCCTCTTTCAGACAGAGCTATCTCCAGAGTCTAGACTAGAGCAAATTGGAACAAATGCCCAGGGCTCTGCTCTGCTGGGGAAACCCCACAGCTGGGGCTGCTGTAGTGGATTTGTACCTGTGGGCTAGAGAGGAAGGAGAGGGGATGGGAGTTAATACAATAGAGCATGATTATCAAAAACAATTAGCACAATTTATAGAGCATTCTCTACCCCAACTTTTGCTCACCCCATGAACGGGCAGTAACTCCAGTGCCGTCTGCATTACAAACCACTATAAAGGGCCTTACCTTCCATATCTGAACTACCTTATTATTAACATTAATTCATGCCTTCACTCAGTCACCTAAGTAACATACAGGAAGGTCTTTGCATCTTCACATTTGTATTGGATTATTTAGTATTTGTCAGAGCCAAAGGATGGATCTCTCTCACATCTTGGTGAATACAAGAATTACGTGGTGTGTTTATTAAAATTACATTCTCAGGCCTCACCTACAGAAATGCACTTCAGTAGGTGAGGCCTATACATTTGCAGTTTTAGAAAGAACCCAAGATAGTTTAAGAAGCACTTAATTAGATCATAAATTCCACAGGTGGGGAGCATGCCAGCTCATTTACTCTGGGGTACCCAACCCCTAACACAGTGTCTGTCAGATGATAGTTATTCAACATATATTTGTTTAACTTTATTAAATTATATTACAAGGACTATGTTAGACGCTAGGGTACAAAGATGCTTTTATCACAAGTTCTTCTGTATCAGTCAGAGTCTAGGTGGATAACACATGGCACCCTCAAAGAAGAATTGGAAGAGAGTTTAAATGAAGAAGGATCATTTACAAAATCATGGTCAACAGTTAGGGAGAAAGAGATAGTGAAATATCCAGGGTCTACCAGCAGCCAGAGGCATCTGCCGTTAGGCTTAAAATCACAAAGGGATAGGAAGCTTATTTCTGGAATCCTATAAGCATGTAGCCTTGGTAGAGAGGCTGCCTGGACAGGAGGAATCAAGGGAAAAAGTAACCTGTCTGTTTTTCCCATTCTCTGACCTGATGATGTCAGTGGTCAAACCCCTCCAGAAACCAAATGGCAAGAGGGCCCAGGTGATGTAGTGTATCTACATCTACATATCTGCATGGCGAAAAGAGAACGTGGACAGAAGCTTCCTTCCAGAAGCTGACAGTCTAGGGTCTTTCTACATGCTTGTCTAAGTACCAGCCCATTCAAGTTATCTAGATGAACCAAGGATAAATCAATTGTCTGAACACCAACATGGAATGTTAACTAAACCAAAGTTTTCATGTTCCAGATGATCACATGCTCCTAGACACATATACATGTATGCACACATGCTCACATGCTTACACACACACACTTCCGTGGGATTCATAATACATTATGAAACATGATCCCTGTGGGAACCTGCACATTCATCTTTGATAATTTAACATCTGCAAAATTAATAGATATCGATAGATTTAAGCTAAAATGATTTAATATTTTAATGTTAAATAATATAGAGAAAAACACCATTAATGTTCTTATGGCTTCTAAAACTACAAATAATCCCTCCCCATCTAAAATTTCTCAGCTTTAACCTCATTTTCTATACCCCCACAGTTTAATGCCTAGGATTTAGTTAAAGATCATTTAATTCACTATTTTTAGAGCAACATGGAATCATGAACCCAAACTTAATGATAATGAGGACAATATTTCAGTGGAGGACAAACGTCTTCTCTGATACGTTGCCAAAAATATGCTGCGGAGATGAAGACCACCCAGAAGCTTCAACTGGCACATGGTGCATCAGCCCATATGTATTAAAGAAAAAAAAAGAAGAGAAAGAGAGGAAGAAAAGGCCACATGGAACGTTTGAAACTTGGGCTCAATAGTGTGTTTCTAAGTAAAATGTAAAGATGTTACAATCTCCAAATTCGACTGAACAGATGTTACTGAATACCTATGATTCGATGGTCTTCTGCCCTCAAGAATCTTACAGTTTAGTAGGGGTGGGACACGAAGTCAACAAGCAGCATTATGCAAGTCACTATGATGAATCCCCAGCTAGAGACGAAAGTAAGACCGATAGAAGCTTACTTCTTACGTTGCTGATTCTGATGTGGAGTTTGGGGAAGGCTTCATATGAAAGGCAGAATCTGAGTGTGATCTTAGAAGGGACGGTATTTTGCCTGGAGAGTTGGTATGAAAGGCCCTTCAAGGCCTTCCAAGTGCAAGGTGCCAGTAAGTATTAGAACAAACAAACAAACAAAAAAACGTTCTGAAGTGTCAGACAGATGTGGGAATGTCTCTCTTGGTGGGTCAGGAGATGGGCCTGTGTGGAAGAATAGAGTGAAGAATGAGACCAGAAAGTGTTTGGGACTAGATGATAGGAAGACTTGAATGGCCTATAGCACTTTGGTGCTGTTCTTTTGTTAGTTGGGAGTCATGGGATTTTTGTCCTGAGGAATGGAAAATGCAGAAGTTTGATGATCTGATCTGGTAGCTCCTTAGAATAATGAAGAGGGGAGAGAGAGTGAGGAGGGGAAGCTCAATGGGATGTATTGGAAGAGAGAACTTTTTAATTTGGGAAGGGTCCACGTGGATGGAAAGAAAGTCAGTAGGAGTTACAAAAGCCTTTAGAAAATAAACAATAGGAAGACTTGGTAACTGATTGGATGTGGGGCCTGTGGGAGAGGGTATTACCAAAGATGTCAAATGTCTGAGGTTTCTGGTCTGGATGACTCATACCTTTAACAGAGATAGGGTTTGTCTATTTCCTTCCTCCTTCCATGTTGTTTGTCTTTATAGCCTCTTCTTCCTAAATTATGGTATTAGACATATATCATATCATTCAAATTCACACATTTGAATTTCTGGTGGAATATTTCAGTGTGACAAGTAGGCAAAATTGAGTGTTGGGCTTTGTTATATACAACTTGAGAGTTAATTGCATAGTTTGGAGAGTGGATGGGATGAGAGAGTACAGCAAGGGAAGATAATAGAGCAGAGGGTAAAAATATGAAGAACATTAGGAAAATACCCACTCTTCAGAGGCACATGGTGGATCTGGGTTAATTCAGATGAAAATTCTGTCTGTTACTTAAGAGAATGGAGTGAGTCCTGCTATTTCCCATGGTGGTTTGGTTAGAACACACAGCTCTGAGTGATCGATTTCATTACACTTTCAATCCAATGGATAGTGTATGTTTGGATATTCATAAAACCTATTGAAAAAGCAGGAGTTCTTACTATTATTCTGGGGCACCTTTGGCAGAGATGTTGTGTGTGTGTGTGTGCGTGCATGTGTGTGTGCATGCCTGTGTGTGTCTACACCTCGGAAATTTGTTTCCTCTTTTAATTAAATAAAGCCTATGTTTGTTGGCTTTTAGGGTGGGCTGCAGGCCCATCTGTTTAACTAGGCAGTTGCCTGATATTGCAGGGGGGAGGTTTGGCAAGTGTAAGTGTGAATCTGAATACCAGATACAGGCTATTTAAAGCTGAATTTATCTTTAATAAATTCACCCAGAGGTGTTCAGCAGTAGGTAGTTTGGAAAATGATCATAATTTGTGCAGAACAGTCTTTTTTTTTTCTTTTACGCTCGAGTGGTGTGTGATTGGGAGAAGGAATAGACTGAGGCAACTTCATCTTTGCTATGCTCTGTTCCTTTAGGTGCCAGGACAAGGAAGGCAGACTACTTCAACAATTGCTTTTGATATTCTGGAAGGCAAAATGGTCTTCCATTTTACATGACTTAGTCCTAATTTGAGAGCAAATAATACATAAATATTTTCTCGATAGTATGTGTTATAGCAGTAGGCATTTAGGACCAACAGTTGTCAATCTTTGAGGTTTCTGAAAGGGATAGCAATTTATGACGTGCTAGGGTAAACAGTTGGATTACATTTCTGAAATACGTGTTCCATCAGGTAAAATCATTGTGATTACAGGCACTGGAACTGTAAGTTAAAGTTATGTGCTAAAAGGTTGAAAATGTAAAACAAGCACACTTGTGCTTAACTATTAATCCCTCTTTGTATCTCTGCTGAATAAACTACAAGAAAAGGGGAGAAAAGGACGTTTAAATAGTAAAACAGAAAAAGTGCATTATGTAATTTTAATAAACAGTAAGCCCTACTACAGCTCAAGGCACTGTTTCATCAGTGGTCCAGCCATAAGAGAATATTCCAGAATCAAAGACTTATGAAAGATTATAAAGAAGTTATTTTAGTTGGAAGTTATTTCTTTTGTTTGCTTTTTAAAATTTCTCTTAATTTCTTCTTTATTTTCTGATGTATTGTATAAAGGCACAGGTTGTTATATTCACATCCAGGCTCCATTGTTGAGAAACACATTGCAAATAAAAGCAAAAGAAGAGAATAGTTTTAAGAGCTTTGCATATGTTTGACAGCAGAAGATAATAAATGTAAATAAATCTTTAATATTTCCCCTAATTCAGTTTGTGCCATGCAAATGTCAGGACTATAAAAACAAATCAACAAACATTTGAAGAAAAACAATATACATAACTTATTTTATATATTAAAAACAACTGTCAAACAATTATGATCTCATGTATTAGTTGGTTGTTTTGAAATATTCCTACTAGAATTAAAAAAATGCTACGAGGGCCTTTGAGCTTAAACATATTGTGTCAATCAAGAGCATATGTAATGTATCTAAAGCATGAGGTAAAAATTTTCTTCATAAATTATTTCATAAATAAATAAGTAATTTGCTTGAAAAAGTTCACAAAAATAGATGTGCTTTTATTAAGTTCTCTACAGATCTTTTGTGGTTAATGTAAATGGATTGATACAGACAGCATTTTGATCTGCTATACTCTAACTTGAAATACAAAAAGTAACATGAAGAGATTCTTCATGTCTCAGGCAAGCTTCAGCAGAATTGAGTCCGTGAAACTTCATTCATTAGATTTTTAAGTGACCATGAATTTGTTGGCTTCAGTACCTGAAGGGTAACTTTATCCTTTCAATTAAAGGACATAATTCACCCTCAGACCATTGGCTTTAACTTTTTATGTAATATATAATTTTGGGTACACTTAATGGTCAAATGTTGTATTATTACAGGTGGAAAAACACCAGCCATCTCAAGGGTTTTGTGCTTGCAAAGGCATGTAATTTAATTTTTTTGAACCAATTTAATCAATGATTGTTTCATGTGAGTAAATTTACACTCTTAACGATTGCCTTAGATTTGAGGGTGACGGAGAGGAAGATTACTTCCCCCTTTAAAATGCCCTTTAAATCTTGGGGAGCAAAAGGAGATTAGGGGATAATCCTTGTGATATATTGTACTGTTTAACTTTGCTGCTATGATGCCACCGCCTCAGATTTTATCAGTTAGATACCAGCTCCAGCAGTCTTAGGTGGTATTAACCCTTTAAGTACAAACGGTTCTACTATTGAGATGCCTATTTCAAAATTTATTTGATCTCATATTTTTAGTTAGTCATGGCTAAAGAATGTTTCACTCAGATCCTTTTTTTCTCCCTGAATAAAAATGCCTCTCGCTGTGCTGTGCATATTTCCATAAAACTTGGTAAGCTAATTTATGACTTAAAAAAGAAAATAAGGGTCTATATTTAATATATGAATATTTTTTACAGTGGAAATTGGTGGTGGACAGTATTAAATGACTCTAGTGTGGAAATATGCAGGTGGTCATTAGTAGCTGACTATGAGATTTACTCAAGATTTTGATATTAATTTTCCCTGGAAGCAGGACTATACATAAATCTAACTCTGTTCCCAAATTAATTTAAATTGATGATAACATATGAATAACTCCGCATCTGAGGCTCATTGTCTTCTTACTCCTTGAGGGAATATATAGTTTGCCTCATTGTGAAATTGTATTTTGACTACTCTTTTACCTGACTAGTTTCTCTATTGCAAAAGAATTATTGCTTTTGTACTCATAGAGAGTGTATGGGACACACTACCGAATTTTTTTCTGGAAGAAAAGTGCTACAAAAAGGAATCACGTATTTGCCTGAGTAGGTATATTAAGTAGAAATGAAGACTACAGAAAAAGAAGTTTCTAAAAGCACATGCTTAAGTGTTTAATTTTTTTTTATGATTGGCTTTTTCACTTCTGATGTTTCTAAAATATATTTTCATCTTTTAAGAGATGCAAGAATCATTTAGGGGAAAATATTTTGGAGGAAATTACTTCATCTTCATTTCACAGATTCATGATTGTACCTCTAAAGTTCTAATTTTAATCATTTTGTAGTTTGGAGAAGGAAGGATGCTTCTTCTTTTAGCACAAAATTAGCTTAAACTGACTTTCACTAGAGGAAAAACATGCCACTTAAAGTCACCCAACTGAAGAAAATGAAGTCCAAACGCCCAAGAAATGTTTACTTAGTTTTTAACACCTACTATACTTTGAATCCTGTCATGGTACTCTTTTATGCATTGTTGATCTTTAGAAGTTAAAAAAGGAAAAAAGAAGGAAAAAAAAAACCCGCTCAATTCAGTAACTTCGTGTGGAGGGAATTTCACTTAACAATGAGAGTATTTGGAGATGTGAAGTAGTAAAAAGAATGTCATGCTTTAATTCAGAGTTCCTTATCTGCTACTAAACCCCCAAAGATCAGCAGGTATTAATCTTGCAGCATTTGAATAATGTTCCCATTTTATCTATTTTGTAGTACCCCCTTTAAGCACCTATTGAGCTTGCTAGCCTCTCCCCAGCTCAGAAAACCATAGCAACCTCAGTCCGCACTTCTCCAACTCAGGATAGAGTTCAAGTTGTTCTCCTCAGCCCTCTCGCCATCAAATGCATGGGAAACACTGACCACCGACTAGGTGTCCTAAGACTTCTTCCAGTCCTAGAAAAGGGGCGGGGGAAGGGCCGCGAACACACACACACACACACACACACACACACACACACACACAATTCTGCGTCGTTTAATTGGGAGGGAGAAGGGAAAGTAACATCCGAAAAGGTAAAAGCACTTTTAGAGTTCTTTTGATTGTTCATGATAGCATCTCCGGGTGTTCTGGTACCATCGGTTTGGCCGCCACGCACTGGCCCCCACCTGCCCCCCCCCCCCCAAGGTAGGTCCTCGTCTTTATCACATTATTCCTAAAGCTTTCGGTTTTTTCCTCGGTTTCCAGCCCGCACGTTCACACATGGGGGTGGGGGAGGAGGAGGGGGGAGAGGCGGGGCGGGAAGGTAGCCGGGTCCCGGCACCGCGCAGCTCTCATTTGCGGCGCTCCGACTCGGGCGAAGTTCTCGCGCAGCCGGCTCGCCGCGGCCGGGGCCGGTCCCGGCGGGCGGCGGCGGCGGCGGCGGGTGCTCGGAGCCGGGCGGGGCGGGGGCGGCGGCGGCGGCGGCGGCGGCGGCGGCGGCGGCGCGGGGACGCGCGCTGTCTCTTTAAGGGAGCTCGGTCTGGGGTGGCGCTTTCCTCCGCGAAGGCTCCTTTGATATTAATAGTGTTGGTGTCTTGAAACTGACGTAATGCGCGGAGACTGAGGTCCTGACAAGCGATAACATTTCTGATAAAGACCCGATCTCACTGCAATCTCAAGCGTCCTCTTTTTGGTGCTGCTCGTTTCTCCAGACCCCGCGCCCTCTCGATCGCTCTCTCGCCTTCCTATTTTTTTTTTTTTTAAACAAAAAACAACACCCCCTCCCCTCTCCCACCCGGCACCGGGCACATCCTTGCTCTATTTCCTTTCTCTTTCTCTCTCTCCCTCTTTCTCTCTCTCTCTTTTTTTTTATAAAGGGGGGGAGGGAAGGGAAAGGGGGGGAGGCAGGAAAGACCTTTTTCTCCCCCCCCTCCCCCCCAATAATCCAAGATCAACTCTGCAAACAACAGAAGACGGTTCATGGCTCTGGCCGCCGCGCCACCATCTTTCGGGCTGCCGAGGGTGTTCTTGACGATTAATCAACAGGTAAGGAGGGGCCCGGGCGGGCCGCGGGGCGGCGGGGGGCGGCGGGGGGCGCGGGCGCCCCTCGGCCGGGCCCGGGGCGCCGCGACGCGAGTGCTGCGTCCGCGCGTGTGTGCGCAAAATGTGGGCGATCGCGAGCGGGGAGCCCTGGGAATTAAAAGTGACTTTCTTTGAAAAAAAAAAAAAAAAAAAAAAAAAAGCAGAGGGAGAGTGTGCAGAAAGCCAAGCGCAGGCTTCTCGGGTTTCACATGCATTTTCTTTCTTCCTTTTTGCGCGTGTGATTTCTTTCTTTCTTTCTTCTCTTCTGCTCTCTTTCCCCCCCTTGCTCTTCTCCTTTTGGTGGGTCTGAGACAACTGAGTCTTAGAAACGAGCGACTTCAAACTGCAGTAGCCCTTGGAGTCAGGAGGGTCAAGTTCAGCCGCCAGGGAGGAGGAAAAACAAATCCCCATTTGCCAAAAAAAGAAGTTTCAGGCCGGTGCCCCCTCCCCCCTCGCAGTCCCACTCCCCCTCGCTGTCTCTTTCTGGCTGATTTTAATTCTCTCCTACCGGGCGCAGCGGAGGAGCTGGAGGTGGTTGGACCCGAGGGGCCGCCGCCGCCGCCGCCGCCGCCGCCGCCGCCGCTGCAAGTTTTCTGGGGCTCCTGACAAGCTGGGAGCAGACTAGGCACCAGCATGCAGAGTAGTAAGTTGGGCGAACTTGGGAGGGTCGGGAGGGTCTCAGAGAGGGGCCTTCGTGGGGTCCCCAAAGTGGGAAAACAGCACAGGACTGGCGTTGGCTTTGAAGAGTTTGCAAAGCCAGGCTTCAAACTTTTTGCCTTAAAGGCCCAGCTGGGCTGGAGAAGGAGGGTGTCGCATCCCCTGGTGCACCCGCCTTGCGCGGCTCAGGGAAGCTCGGCTGAGGGGTCTGTGCCCTGTCGGTGCCATGTGGCAGGGCCTTTCAGCCCAGGCGTTTCCGTAGGGGCTGAGGAAGGGGCAGACTTCCTCTGCGGTGCGGATGATGCGCCATGTGTCGCGGGTCAGCGGACACTGGACGGTGATTAAGTGCCTGACAGCGGTGGGACATCCAGGGGACGGGCGCTTCGCCTTCTGTCTAGTTCCTGTTTGGGTTCCAGAGAAACGCATCTTTGAAAGGCCAAGGCAAACACCGCTGTCCCTTCAAATAACTCCAGGATTATAGGACCCCATGAATAATTTGAGGGTGAGGCGGAGGTGGGAGCTGTTTGAAGTGCAAAGCTGTTTTTGTGGCTGGGAAGGCTTTTTTGTTAGTACCTGTGTGAGATGGTGGTGTTTCCCCCTTTCCCCAGGGAGGTCAGTAACTGTTTTATGGTCCGAAGACTCTAAAGCAATTTAAGTTAGAAGGCGAGTAGGACTGGTGGGTTTCAGAGGGAATCTTGGGCTGATTAAATTTTAGGTCTTGCTTTACTTCCTCATATCTTTTTAGGCCTCACAGTTGATACTATGAAAGTTTTTGAGTAAGAGCGATGGATCTTAATTGATGAATCAAAATTATGATAGAATGTTCATCCTTATTCTATTTTGGAAAATCACGGCTAGAGTTTTAAGTGAGGTAAGTGAAGTGAGAAGCTTAGCGGAGAAGTTAAATCGCAGAGAAGTTGGGCCGATTCATTGAACTTTTGTAGATTCATTGAACTTTTGTAAATGCACCAGGTGAAGAGGGAAGGGTCCAAGAGGAAAAATAAGTACAAAGAGAACATACAGATAGGGCCGGAGACAAAATTACAAAGAAATGATAATTCTAGGCCTGGTTGTTGGCTAAAATATGATTGTTCAAAGCAAAAATAAAATAGGAACCTTCTAACCACTACTTCAAAGCCCACCAGCTCTTAAGTTAAAACCTATGGATCTTGCTGGCATCGTGTTACTTTCCTGCTGGTTTTAGGAAAAGTTGATCATTTAGAAAAGGCTGCCAGAGTTAAAAATGCAAGGGGCAGCAAAGGAAAGTAATGCGGGCGGCCAGTTCTTGACGTGGACAAAATGAGAATGAAAGTTTCTGAGCTCACTGCTGTGAAGTTTCTTACATGCTGCTCATTTGCTTAGAACGCTTTCTCAGATATTCCACCGCTTAATGTAAAAAAGCAAAGTAGCTCTAAAATGGTGTGGGCTTTTTTTTTTTTTTTTTTTTTTTTGCTTTCCCCAAGTATGCCAGGGCTGTGAATAAATACAGGGTTTGTATGGGAAGATGAAGCGTTTCCTGTAAGTTGTGATGCTGACAGGACAGTCTGGAAATGATACCAACGTTTGGAAGATTTTTTTTTTTTTACCTTTAAGTGAAAGTTTATTAATGACATGCTTAATCTTAACAAGTCAAACATATTGTTCTTAGAGCTTATCTCTCCTCAGATTTCATAACTTCCTTTTAAAGCTATACCCCTGGATGAAAACATCTCTAGATTGAGTTAAATATACCGGGCCACAAACGTGGTAAAGTTTGATGATTATTTTTTAATATGAACAACCTGAAAATAAAACTCCTGACGGGGGGATAAAGTTTTAATGCCCCATTATGACTTGATTTCTCTAAATGCGAGGCATTCCGCAGCTTCATTGATGCACTGTTGGTGGAGTATTGTTTACCATGAGTGAGTTGATGTTTACAGCTTCCCAATATATGTCTTATATGTTAGGATATATTGTGTGTAGAATACTTTTCCCACACATAACAACCGAGTCTGACACTCTCCAAATAAATGGTGGAACATCGCAAGTTCCTTACAAAAAAGTTTGTCACTCCTTTGAATTCTACACGCTGTAAGGGTCTGCTGCTATTTAGATGTTGTCCTTTGTCTGTGAAAGGTAACATTAAAAGTAAAGAGAAGAATGTCATAGCAGTTGTGAGGTCTGAGTTGATTTTAGAGCTCAGCATTCTGATGATTAATATTCTAAACGAGTTAATAAAATTTTTACTTGAAAAGAGGTTAGAATCCATAATCGTGTGCTAATTGTGAGTTACACATGCCTCTTCGACGTTTTCAGTATTATTTTTACTTTTCTTTTAAGTCACATACTCCTCCTGAGTTTACTCTGATTTCCAGAGTATAGGTCCTCCTGTAATACACATAAGGGAATCTTCATTCATAAGGAGAAACTTCAAAACAGGGAAATGAATGCATCTGTGGAAAAGCTGCTTTTAAGATCTTAGTATTTCAATGATGTTTCTATTACTGGTATTATTATTTGGTGAGTGTGTGCGTGTGTGCGTGTGTGTGTGTGTGTGTGTGTGTGTGTGTGTAGAGACAGACAGAAAGAAAGGAAGAACACAGTTTGAAGTTAATAATCTGCACATTCCTATAAAGACATGCCAAAGGGTGTTAAGTTTTAATAAACTATTTTCTTACCTTCTTTGTGGAAGTAAATAAACATTACTGAAATTTTTAGAAAGACTTGTGGCAAATTGTTTTTGAGCTAGAATTTTTTTTGATTTTGAAATCTGTACAAATATTGATAACTGGACTTTAAATGTTTTTTAATAATGCATATAATCTAGAAAAATATTTTTCTTTCACTACCCCTTTTGGTAGCAAATAATAATGTAATAACATTATGCTATTGTGTAGAAAACAAAAATAGACTTTAAGAATGTTATGGGCAGGTGTTTACAATTGATTTAAAGGGAAAATTAGTATTTTTGAAATAAGCGATGCACTTAAAATAAAGTGACTGGTGCACATTAAAACATATTCTTATTAAGATATTCTCTGGTGTGTAAAATGAAGCCATTCATTCAACAGACTGACAACTTTCCACTTGGTATTTGCCTTTGCTTAATTTAGTTTCCGCAGGACAGCTAGTGTGGTAGTCTGCATCTGTTTTTGGCAGGCACAGAAAACTATAAACTGAGACAGTTCTGTCCCAAATAGCTCACAAGTTACAATCAATTTGATAAAAACAGGCAGGTCTTATGGACTTGCTGTCTGTTGTTCATCCTTGGTCAAGCTTTCAGGTAACAGGTTTCTTTCTCTCCCCGTTTTGCTGGTTATAACTACTAATGCCATTGATAACTAATTCTGAGTCTTGTTTACTCATTTATCTACTTTATTTATTATTTAATGAAATTTGGGGAAATTAATGACAGCATATCTAGGCTTGGTTTTATTTTATATGATAACTATGTCTTTTGATATCATCATACAGAAAGTAATGAATTCTTTCTTACTATAATAGGTTTACAATTTATGGAATTGCACAGTCCCCTTAGGTGAAATGTGAAGAAACTTCTAGCCCTTGCCAAGTAGAAATCTCATCTAATTCTCTGAAGTTCCTTGTAATTGTCATGTATAGAGAAGGCTAATGCTCTTCGCAGTGATTCCCCTTGAAAAAAATTAAGCAGAGTTTTTTTAATAATCATCAAAATTATTTATCTCCTACAAGCTTTAACCAGTGGATTAAAGTAAATATGCTAAAATGCCAACTGTTGTTTTATACTACCGTTCAGTAGCAAACAGTGCTGCAGAGGGAATAACCACTTTTAAAATTTTCTCCTCAAGTGTCAGTGGGTCGTAGGCTATTTGTTTATTTGTATAGGATATTTGGTTAATTATATATGACCTTTACTAATAATGTCTTTAATGCTGCTCCTATGGTCAGCTCTAGTATTGTGTTACTGTGCGTTTCAGATGCCTGGGAACCAAACCCACTGGTCTTTCGTTTGGTTCTCTGGTGGGTATCATAACGTAGAACCAGATTTAGTTTAGAAAGAGATCTTTGGGCTTAAAGAGACCTCTTTGCTGAATTTGGGGAAGGACCTATGGATGAAAATAATTTGAATTGTTAAGAGTTCAGGAAGAAGCATGACTTGTCGCCGTAGCTGGAGTAGCTGTTACAGTAGCAAAATGTCTACTTTTTGTCACTCCCCCCCACCCCCCTTTTTTTGTTTTTTGTTTTTTCCAAGAGCACAAATCCAAGTAGCAAAAGCAAAGATGAAATTAGCTATGCACTTCAAATGTGAAGCATCATTGGGAATCATTTTCTGATTCAAAGCTGTAATTAAAATACAAATAATATCAAAATACCCCCAAGAAGACACTAAGGGTACGCCTTTTGTTCCTAAGCATGTTTCATTAAGAATAAGAAAGAAAACTTTTAATTTTTAAAACGTTTCTAGCTCTTTAAAAACCTGCAGTAAATACTTTACAAGTGGCTAGACACCTTCCCTGGTGGTTTAGTTTATACAAGCAGGAAACTTTCTCTCCTACTCTTTCTCTCTTTCTTGTTTTCTTTAAACCAACTGACGTAATGCCAAACTTTGCTTTAAAAGAACAGACAGAAGTAATTGGTAGCTTTTAACTTTTAATAATGTTCTGGATTGGTTTTAGTGGCCAAAATGCCATTTTTTAAAAAAAAAAAAAGTTCAAGTAAGAACGGGCTTGTGGCCTGAGGAAGAAAGGCTCTGTTGATGTAGTTATTTTTATTCTTGTTTTTCAATCTGTTATTAAAAATCTTTCCTGCTGAGCACTGCTGGATTTCTCCAATTGCTCTCTGTGATGGCTGGTGCATTTCAGGTTACCGTAACTTAAACAGTTTTTGGGTTTGGGGGAGAGTGGGTATTTGTGTTGCGTTCTTTCTTTCTTATTTGGAAAAAAAATTGTTTTTGTTTCAATTGACATGAATTAATTAAGATCATCAATGGCGACAGGTCAATGGATGTGTTTATATAAAGAATGCTACACCTGTTAGCAAGAGCCTGAAATGTGGAAGTTTAATTGTGACATTAATCATTTTTATGTGCGGAGGAAGGAAAATAGATGAAACTTTACAAAAATATATTTTTAGATTGAAAGCGTTAATTTTAAGGTTCAGTTTGTTTCGACCGGTGGTTCTTTTATTCTCACAATTTTAGATGATAATATTTTAACCCTATTTATCACACAGTGTTTTTAGTCTCCTTTTTTTTTTTTTTTTAAATTAGTCCTTTACTCTCTTCCTGATCTTACACAGGCAAATAGAACTTTCTCCAGTTAAGGGACATCTTGGTGATGTTGATTGGCATCAGGGCAACTTCAGAAGCTGGCAAGTAGGAAGATCTTTTCAGAGGGCAAAAAGATTTGTGCCAGTTTTTCCTTCCTTGGGGAAAGACACTCCATCCAGAAGTGGGGCCCTCCACCCCATTTGGTGGGGCAGAACGGAGTATCGACATTTCTGGTGTGAATCGTTCGTAAGGTTTAAATCTTATGGGTACTTGTCTTAGACTTGGCTTTTAACCCCAAATTTGTTTTAAGAGTTTTTGTAGTTGAGAGTTGTTGTTGTTGTTACACAGAGCACATTTTAAAAATAATACATATTGAACTTAGGTATCACGGAGATACCTTAAAATGTCTCTTATGTTTTTTTACGCTTATAAAAAGCATTCCTCATATTCAGGGAAGTTGAAGTGCTCTCCGCGTAGACATTTGACAGTTTTGACTTAACCTGACTTACGTCTTTCTCAGTTTTTCTTGTGAGAGCTAAGACTTTAGTCCACATCAGGGGTACTGTTTCTCTGGTAACTACTTCTTTACTTACGGATTTGTCAGGGAAGACCTTAGGAACTGAAGCTAGAAGTTGTTCACGTCAGCATGGTGAGAGTGTCTCAGAGTAAGTCTTACTTTATGTTTCATAGAGTTTTCAAACATAAATTTAAAGTTACTGGTTTCTCTGTGATTGCATTTTTATTTAATGAATGTTGGTTTATTACTTCAAAACTGAGTGAACAGTAATAAAGTGTAGCAAGAAGGAAAAAAGGCGGAGGGTGGTGTTTGGAGCAGCAGTGCTTTGATATCAGCAGTTTGTTTACTGTTCAGTGGTGGGGAGGGGTTGGAGAGGCTTTGTGGGAGATGATAGAAAAAAAATCCATCAATTGCGCATATGATCCCCTCCCCTTAAGGTTTACTTAAACAATATGTTTCAGTTTTGCCTCAAACCATTCCGCACCACTTCTGCTCCCAAGCATCCACCACTATCTGGTTCCTGAGCGGTTAAGGATGACACTTTCTGTTGTACAATGAACTACACTATTGTTTGAACTAAGGTAACATATTTTACTTTATGTAATTTTTTTTTGGTAGTTATTACTAGGATACCTCTAATGTGAGAGGAAGCCTAGCATTGTAAAGGTCTGCAAGTGCTTGAAGTATCCATGATGACTACACTGTGTTTAAATTATTGCTGGTATGTGCATGCTGTTATGGGTGTGTTTTATGTATGGATGTACATGGACTGATAGTACATGGATACACCTTGATGGTAGATTCTAATAATGTGAAACCATTAACTCTGCCCTTTTAACATGAATCTTTTAAGGAGTTACATGACCTACTTCATAAAGTCTAGAAGTTTGAGATGGATATGGAGTCTAACCGTAATGAAGCCATCATTAGCATACTTCTGTCTACTCTGAATTTACTAGGAAATTTTAAAAATGATGGAAAGCTATAAATCAAAATGCCACCTTTCGGTGCATTGTTAAGAAATGCTTTTGAAGAAAAATTTTTTAGAAGTCCCATTTCTGCTGAGAGGAGCAGTTAAGTGACAGTGTTGTTTCTGAATATATCTTTTTATGGGATGGCACTTTATACTTCTGTCCCAAAACGTTATGTAGAAATAATATGGAAAATGTAAAGACTCCGTACTGTGACCCAATGCTTTTTTTTCCCTAGGGTGATGGATTCTGTGCGTCACCTAAATGTGATGCTATTTGCCAGGCTTGCAATACTGGTTTTGAGGGTTGCTCTATGTCCTATTTCGTCAAGCAACACAATACAACAACTTTGGTATCTAGGTAATTGACACAGTCAAAATAGGCTCTGGAAAATGTTCCAAAAACTTCTAAGTCAGAAGCTAACATATATTCAGTTTATTTAACATTTGAATAAACAGTGACTCATTGTCAGCTATTTAAGTCTCCTATAGTAGATAGTGTTAGAAGGAAATATACAAGTGTCCATAGTTCATATTCTGTTTCTTTTTTCCTTTATTTAAAGGGAGCATAGTTCTTCTATTTGCATTTATAATTGCTTTCTCTGTTAATTACTTAGCATTTGTGATAGTAAGTAGTATAGTATTATGAAGAATAATAAATGTATTCACAGTATCTAATGTATATGTTCCAAGCTTTAGAAAACATTAATATTATATTATTAAATTGAGCATTATAATAACCAAGAATAAACCCAGTATGGGATGATAGATACACTACAACTGCTATTTTGACACTAAATATATTTTAGCTGTAGAAAAAATATATGAAAAATATTTCAAAGCCTCAGAGCTTTTTTACTTGTAGAATTTGGATAGAATTTGTGAAACTTTCGTCAACAGATACTTCTAATATAACATGTGCTTCTTGATTAGATCCTACGACATGGCTTTCAGTGAATTCATGTGAAACACTATTGCAATTTTTCCTTATAGAAGTATATATTATGTCTGCGATCAGAGACATCTATAAATAGTGTAAATATATAGGGCAGAAGTTAGTTTGTGGAATCTATTTTCTCCATTTTCTGATACACCTCATGTGCAAAGGGGTCAGGCATTAGTAATCTAGCTTTAGCTTTATTTTTCTCTGAGCTGTGCCCAAGTGCAGCCTGTGAATCTGTGCCTTCATGTGAACTTAGTGCATACATGTACATACACATATCTGTTTTCTCATTCGTATAGAATGTTTTGCCTTACAGGCACTGAATGGAATTGTAACGTATCACATATTTATTTACATGATTTTAGCCTTTGTAATATCCATTTTAATTACTTGATGCATCCCAACACCTTTTTGAAGGTTAATTTAATTATAATTTTGGTTCTGAAATGAGAGCACGATTGGCAAAACAAATTAAAAACCAACTTCTACTTGTGACTTCTCTGTGATGTCATTAACCAGGCATCATCTTTAGCTCTGAAAAATGTAGACGTAGTTACATCAGCCAGTTATTCTCTCAATACTATTAAGTAGTTGAGAACATATAAAAGTTCCTGAAAGAGATTTTGGGTTTTGTTTCAACTTTACTTTATGACGCCATTAAATTTTTTTGAAAGGGAATCTCACTTTAATTTTTAAAAATACCATTCAACTGATGAATTAAGACTGGTTTTACATATATATATACACACACATATATATATAAACATATATATGTGTATATGTATATATATATATGAACAGAAGAGAGATTTAGATACTGTACAATCCATTTATGTGTATATATATATATATATATTTATTTAATCAAGGCTCATGTTACTAATTTTTCTCAGTCCATGTTCGCCTCATTGTTGAATTATTAATAATTCTTTATCAACACTTAGTGGATGTACCTCTGAGGTCCTTTAAAATCGGTATTTACTGTATCTGGAAGCCGAATTTTTATGTTAATAAATCGACTTAATTATGAATTGGAAAAACACAAGTGATTATATTTAGTATCATCTTTAACTTATTATTGGAAGTGTACTCTATTTAAAGATTGCAAATTTTTCACCTCTGTTCTGCAAACTTAGGTAAGTTTTAGAGAATAACTGAGTACAAGTGGCCAGTGTAAGCAATTGCATCCAAATAAGGAGTAATATGAAGCCTTATATTCTGTAACTTACAAACAGATCCTAAGAGTTGTTTCTCCTTTGCATTTACAACAAATTTGTATTACACCATTGAACGTAAGATGTGGTAAATTACTATAAGAAACTCACTGTCATCTAGACCTCAATTTCTGTGAACTGTTTATTTAACTCTCTATCCCATAACTGTTTATCCTGCTTCTAAATGTCCCGTTCTTAAGGCAATTTATGTCCTTGAAAGAGTGTCCTAATTATTTACATTTTACTTTTTCTTTGTCTTCTGATAAACTTTAAGTAAGAAAACCATCACTTGTAAGATTTTAGGCTGACAGTAAAAATCATCATGCACACATTTTATGTACAAATATATGTGCTTGCGTGTTCACTTGGTCAGACGTTTAACTCTTTAGTGTTACACATATTTGTGTGTACTTATGTATTTTTACTTCAGAAGAGTTCAGTACATCATTGTTAATGTTTAAGCATGTGCTTCCATGCTCTTCACACTCCCTGAATAATTCAATATATCATTGGCAATAATAAACATTTAAAGATGAGACCAAAAATGAATAGAAATGGAAAAATGGGGTAGATATGAGTGTAAGTAGGTTTTCCTTCTTTTTGTTTGTGTCATGTTCAGTTTCTATCTAAAAAGATATGTATGGGTATATATACCTATATATATCCATATATATCTATATCTGAACGAACAGAAGAGAGATTTAGATACTATACAATCCATTTAACATAAGTAAGGAACTATTGCAATATGTGACTTTATTTATTTATATATTTTTGTCATAGGAGACTTTTACCTCTGCCTGTGGTACTTGGGAATTTTAGATAAACCCCATTGGGGTCACACTCATCAGTTCCGGCTTTGCATGACATAAAGCATTCCCTAGTTTCTGGTGCACTACTGTGCTGTTTTCCTTCAGGACTGGAAGTCCTGTAAGTTAATTTGGCATTTGAAAGCACTACTAGAATTTTTCCTTTTTGAAAATCCTCTGGATGGCTTTCAGAGGAGTAAGTAGAGAGCACGGGCAGCATGATGTTGTTCATTTCAGGATGCTAAAGAAAGTTATGCTGAGAGCAAGCATGCTTCCTCTGGATTATTCTGCTGTGCGTTATTACCATTTTTTTTTCCTTCTTTGGGATCTAATATTTCAACTTAAGGGGAATAGAGATTTTTACTTTTAGTGGAAAAATATGCCAGCTCTAGGGTTTTTTACCTACATTTCTTTATAATATGTATATTGGGGGGATGTTAAGAAGAGAAACTTGGGTACTATAAAATAATAATATTATTTTGCTGTCTGCAATTGAACAGGCCCTTGCCATTCCATTTCTATGAGGAAATGCATTGAAAAGAATAAAGTTGTGGTATAGTTTTGAAATGACTGGAAGCACCAACTGTGACACATTTCTGGCAAATAGATGAAGACAGTGTTAGTGCCTCCACCAAACTGTGTACTCCAAGTTGACAAATATGAATTTGACCATTTGATCACAGATAATATTTGAAATGCATGTGTCCTGGTTCAGGGAAGGGGGTACTTAAATCATCCTCACCATCAGTATGCTTTAGATTTGCAAGAAATACAATGCCAAGTATCGTGTTGTCAGACCTTCGAGATTTTTAGTAAAGAGTTTTGCTTGTTTATAGAAGCTTACATTCAGCGACATTGAGCACAGACTGCCTAACGTATTTGTGCATTGAGCTCTAGTGAAGTTCAATAGATGATTGTGTTTCCATCAAGATTTAGGGAGCAGTGCACTAGAATAGTAGCCATCTACTAATGATGGTTCTGAGGTTTGGATGGTGTAACTGATTTTTAGGAGCTATGGCATAAATATAATAATAGGTAGAAATATTTAGAGTGATTACCTTTTATAAAAGTTAGTTCTGTCTTTCATGTCTAGGAAAATATAGCAGTGAATGTTTGCTTTTTGTATGTTTTGTCTCCAAGCAGAGGAAACTGACAGTTTTATGTTTTAAGTGCCGAAAGTTGTTCTTGGCTAAGCAGTCCCTGAGTTAATCACTGGGATGTTAACTTGAATTTTTGTCTTTGAAAAGTTTTCGAATTTTAAAGCGAAATACGCTTCCATTATTTCCAAATTGACATCCTGTGTTCTGGATTGGTTTTTAGAGAACTGTTTTCCAAATTCTCTTGGATCGCTTGAAGTCCATTGATTTTGAAATATTTAGTTTAGCTTTTTTTTTTTTTAAGCTTTTCAGAAAGGAGAGGAAAAACTTCATCTTTTTAGGTTTTTTTCTTTATTACAGAACCCTCATTATTTCTCATTAAGTACAAATTAATCTTGCCTTTATTTTGCATACTTTTTTTTTTCCTTCTGTGTTCTTTTCAGAAACTCATTTTGGTGCATCAGAAATTGAGAGAACAGTGATTTCAGCTCCCCCGCCACACCTTTCTGTGATAAGATATTGTGGTCATTGCTAAAGAATCACTACGGAGAAATTCTGTCTTCTGTCATTTGCACAGTTTTCATTTTTACTTGAAAAAAGAGTGATATTTAAAAATCATATATTCTTTGGGGTTAATTGCAAATATTATGAATGCTGTAAAATAACATGACATTTAGTTTTTTTTCTCATTTGCGTCTTAGGCAGTTTGTGTCTAAAAATTTATTGGAAGGAAAAAGAAAAAAGTATTTTAACCAGCTTTGAAATTAATTTAAGATAGTCTTGTGGAATTCTCCAAAATGAATATGAAAATATCAAATACTGTCAATGCACAGGGTTAAAATTAACTTTGTATAAATAGTGGAGACTTTAACCTGACTTATTTTAGTGCAAAAGATGTTTTAGTACAAAGAAGATATTCTCTGGTTTGCCCGTATTTTATTTTATTTTATTTTATTTTTTGCAAGCTGTTTGCTTAAAATGATTGGCATCCTTAAATTATGGTTGTGTGGAAAACAAATAAGGCTGCTACTATAAAGAAACAAGAGCTCTGCACATGCATCTTAAAAACGATTTTAAAATATTTTCGTTTGGAACGAATGCATCGGGCCCCAAAGAAATAGATAGTATCCCTAACACATCGCCCACTCTCTTCTCTCAAAGTGGAATCTACTCGCAGAGAGCGCATTATTTCCACTTGCAGTGGAGTGTATTTCCTAGTATTTTGGTGTCTCTGCTGGTAGAAATGTAGATATTTCAACCAACCACCTCTTTCTTTGGTTCCTGTGATAGGAGGTGAACTTTTGCCAAAACTTTTGGTGCAGTGTAATCAAGACCATGTTGTGGAACTAGGCTAATGTGATGATTTTAAGTCATGTTTAATGTGTTATTTAGAAAAAAATAATTTTTAAAATTACCATTTGTAATGTATTGGAAGAACTGGGATGGTGTTTTTGGATTTAATTCAAAGCCTTGATACTGGCAAGGAAGAGAAAAATTCCATAGATCATTTCTTCTTTTCCTAATGTAGGAGAAAATGGGGTTTATTTGGGTAAATACCTTGGTAGAAATAATTGGTCAACTTTTATTTTGACAAAACATGATCATGTAAAAATATAAGCACATTTGCTGAGCCCAATAATATATGCATTTTGTTTCTTTAGGTTACATCAATAAAGCCATATACAAAGGAAAATGAACAGAAGAATACATTTAATCACCTATCTGAGGTCAGATGTAGAGTGAACTGCGTAGCCTGTGTGAGAATTCTTTTAGTTCTGTGCTTATACTCTGAGACCTGTTCCTCATCTCCTATGCTCATGGGCATATTTCTTCATATGTGCGAGAATGTTCAGTGTTCTGCTTCCCATGTACACATGGAAATGTGGATTTAGGCTTGAGAGTCTTTTAACACTTTTTTTTGTTGAGGAAAAGTAAAGCTGGCTAGTGAAACACTTCTCAATGACTGAACTTCCCTTGAATGGTCCCTCTAAAATCTACGACTCAAGTTCAAATTTTGTTTCTTTGTTTTTCTTTAATTCAGGTAGTATTCAGAGTGATCACAGGATCATATTTTATTTTGAGTAATAGGAGGGATGTGAGCTCCTATCCATTTTACAGAAGGATCTTATTTTACAAAGGAGAAAACGAAGGATTAAGTTAAGTGAATTTCCATAATCATACAGCTACTTACATAAAGGACTGAGCTTAGAATCAGTGTCTGGTCCCTATCTTCATACATATATAAAATGCTACACAGGTTTGAGATTTGTTGAGGAAGTCTGCCTAATACTTGAAATTCACTACTTTTCATTTTTCCTTTTGTAACTGAATTTGAGAATAGAATTAGAATATCATTTATTCATATGCAGTGGGGAACTGATCATGGAATAAATCAGTTGGTACTTTCATATTATTTCTTTACCAATACCTTATGAAGATACAGGAATCAAATGTTTAATCTAGAGGTTATCCTGAAAGTTAAAAGTTACTGCAGAAAATCGAGGCTTAATATTTCTTTCAGACACCTGAACAACAGAAGCCTCTTTAGATTCATGTATATAAAATTCAGTTGGTAAAGAATTAGTTCTAAAATGGTCATTACTAAGGAGTTAGTTTGTATTATTCTTCTCTCTGTAGCTTAAAATACCTCCCAACTTTTATCTAGTTTGAGACCACCTTTAAAAATAAAAATCGTCCATTTGAATTAAGGACTTTTTATCTTCCAAGAAACTGGACTTTTCTTTATTCATAACAGCCATAAGCCCCTTGGCAGGTTGAAAACTATAGACAGCATCTGTGAGATTAGGCCTGAAATGTGCAATTAGTTGTTAAAACGTGGTTGAGAAACCGTTCGTGGCATTTTAATAAACTCCTTAGCATTTATCAAAACAAATTAACAAAAGAATAATAAAGAACTTCATTTATGTTAAATGCTTTTGTTATTAATTTTGTCTTTTGAATGATACATTTCAGGTTTACTGCAGTAAAAATGAAATATATTAAAGTATAAATATAATGCCTTTATTTTTCTTGTAGAATTTCTTTCAAGTTCCATTTTTATCCATGACCCTTCTGTACAATATGAATGCAATTAACAGTTCTTTGTTGGTTATCGTTAAGCTAATTTTAATCATTTACTCCATTGCGTTGGAAAAATTCTGTCGTCTCAGACAACAGATCTCTTGTTTCTTCTTACCTTTCACTTCTAATAGTTAGATAATCTAAAGGTTAGTGCAGATCCCCTCATCACTGAAATTTATGGTTTATAACCTGTGATGACACTCTAATATCCATTTCTGTTGCAAAAAATCGTAGTGGATGCCATGCAGAAAAATGTTGGACCCAAGACATTCCCCAACCTCCTTCAGAAGACAGTTCTGGGAGGCTCTTTGGAAAGCAGAAGGAGGTGTATCAGATCCTGGAAATGACAGGTTTGGTCCAGGGTCTGCACTTGAACCCATTTCATCTTGAGTTGCCAGGTGAAGATACCTGTTGGACTGCCTTTTATTTGTCTGGGTTTGTGTCTTAGCCAGAGGGCAGGCTTGTCTTTTATTTAAATTTGGCTGTTGTGGTTCGCTGTTTCTTTCAGGTGAAAACCCTTTGTAAATGGCTGTTGTGAATAGTATTCTTTTAAAATAAAAAGTTTGCTTATGAACAATGATCACAGTCAGCTAGAAATAATTAAATCAGAGAGTAATGAAATATTTAATATTAAAAGGCAGTTGTTTCTTCTAAAATAGGTTGAGGAACCATCTTCATGATTATGGTGACCATCTCACACAAAATCTCTTTCTTGGTATAGTGAGCATATGATACAGAGAAAGGCTGAAAACTTCCATTATTACATAGCTATCTAGGACTTTTGCCCTCCTCTTCCTCCAGAAATTATCTCTGTTTGAAGTTGATTTTTTTTTTTTAAATCTGTGAATTAGTGTTTAACACCTGATGTTTACTTGATGGAACCATAGGAAACTCATCAATGCTTACCTTGCCTCGTTTTTCTCTTCTTCTCCTTTGACTTTAAAGAGCTTGGAACCTTACCATGTCCTCTTGGCATTGCAGATCAAAATAAATTTTAAATGGCTCTTACTCTGGGCTTTGTTTATCAGAAAGTACTTTTTTGTTGGCTTCTAAAATAGGTCACATCCAGATAAGGTTTAAATAAGATGAATTTTTTGTATTTTTTTTCCTTTCCACTTATTAAGGGATTTTCTTCCCTGATAAATCAGTTTCCATTTAATTTTTACCCGCACCCTGAATCACAGCTTTACTAATATAATCATCTAACGTTTAGTAAACTTCTACTCAGACATTCCTTAAACTGTTCTATACTTGTTCTCACGGCACATACTTGTGAACAAAGACTGCCCTGGATGTTTTATAGAAGGTAGCCACATCACATTTATTTTCTGCTCAATTGCAGTTGTTTTTCTTAGAATCTAGCAAAAGTCCAGTTGTAATTCTGTAGCTAATATACGTGGCTCCTCAGACACAGGGTATGGTTTAAGCACTGGACCGCTTTTAGGTAACAAACAGCCCACAAATAATGAATATAGCTCTCTTGAAAGTGTAGAAAAAGATAAGGTAAAACAAAACAAAAGGCTACTTTTCATTTATTTCCAGATGGATTCCATCTTGTACTTGGCATGGCACAAAGTCAAAATGTTGCACTTTGAGATTTATTAATTAGAATGTTTCTAAGCCAGATATGGAATCTGTTCTCCTTTTTCAGATAAAAGATAAACCTGCCCAGCTATAAAAAGAACTTTAGAGTGGGGAAAATGTCAAAATCTCAAATCTGGATTTTCTTTTCATGTAGACCTCCATTTCTCAACAGGGAAGTCTACCAGGTTCCTCCGTTTGTGGACACTGTTGTATTGAGGACACCAGTGGCCTCATGGCAGCTAAGCCCAATGATCTTTCCATCTGACTGCATCTCTTAAATGAACTGGATGCTTCCAACCCTTCTCTTGAGTTTCTCTCCTGGCTTGGCTTCTGGGGGCACTGTATCCCTGCTACACTTGTTTTTGTCTGTCCTTGACTTTCCTTTTAGTTTCTGCACTTTTCCTTAGTATTATATGTTTTCACCTTTTGATCTGAATGAAATAACTCCAGAGTTTTCACCTCCAGACCTAACTTGGCTTCTAAGTTCCAAGATCAGTAGTCTTCAGACACCATTAGGTACTTGTTTATGTACCTGTTTATGTCATTAGTTTGGCATTCAGGACTCTAAGCTCTGCTCTCAGTTTGTACTATACCATGTGTTCTATCCTCAAATTAGTACTTAATCATAGAACATTCCCAAACCAACCTTCATTCCTGTTCTTCCCTCTATGAGATACTTTTCATCCAACCTTAACTGTATGAATTCTACCTGTTCCTGAGATGTTGACTTTTGTTTTTCTTCCTGAAGCCTTCCGATTTATAGTCATCTATACTTAAACATCCCTGCCGTGTGTTCCCATTTATTTGTGGCTTTGCTATATAGCCCATACCAGAATCTACTTGGCATTGCAAGTCTGAAGAGATTAAGAGGATACCCAACTTATTTCTGTCCTCTTTACAAAGCCTTAGACGCAGTGGTTTCTCAAAAGTGTTGCGTTAAATTGGCACATGGGGGAAGGACACTTTGGCCAGAAGAGAATGAATGACACTTTTAATTGACCAAATTGTGAAATTGGGTTGCTGAGTTTCAGAGAGGTAAAGGATTATCTGATCATTGTATAATTAATAGATGTTTCTTGAAGTTTGCCCTAATAAATTGTTCCCAAAGGATATAACTGCTGGTTACAACTTTAACGTGCTGTGTTTTGCAGTATGCTTTCAAATTCTGTCTTTCATTGATTAACAGCATTGAACCAAGTGTGACGGTGCTGCTAAAACTGAGATGAAGGGAGGACCAAATACATTTGTGAACTATAGAAAATTGAAAACCCACATTGCCTTGTGCTTCGCTGATACTGCATCTGGGGTACTACCAAATAATCAAAGATGCAAGGAGATAAATGATGTGCCCTTAATACGTGAAGGTTAATAACATCAGGTTCTAACGTCATGAGCCAGAAGTGTGTAATTTTAACTTTCACATGTTGAATATTTGTCAGCCTAAATATTGCATCCTGATGTTTGAGGACAGTGGCTTACAAACTAGCTTCATGGTGAAAGTTACATGTAAGTGGTCCAGTGCTTGGATGCTAAGGGGGGATGATTTGCCTTCGGAAGATCTAACAAAGATATTGATGAATGGGGTTTGTCAGGAGCTGAGCAGAACCACAAGTAATAGTGCTTTGGGATGCCCAGGTTTGTGGCAGTGAAGGTTACTGAACTTCTTTTTGCTCTTCTCCATTTTCATGCCTCTTTGAGAAATGTCCCCTAGAGTGATAATAGTGCTGAGACATTTCTCATGTTGAAACCTTGCCTGAGACTTCTTTGTTTGATTTTTAGTAATTTTAATTTCATTTTAAAAGCCAAGGAGCAATTTTGAAGTTTTTTGTTGTTGTTGTTGTTACCTCCTTTTTTTTTTAAATGTGTATTTATTTTGGAGGGAGACAGAGAGAGACAGAGCATAAGCAGGGGGAGGGGCTAAGAGACAGGGAGACACAAAATCCGAAGCAGGCTTCAGGCTCTGAGCTGTCAGCACAGAGCTCAACGCGGGGCTTGAACTCACGAACTTTCAGATCACGACCTGAGCCGAAATCAGATGCTTAACTGACTGAGCCACCCAGGTGTCCCTGTTTTTCTTTCTTTTTTTTTTTTTTTTTTAAAATTTTTTTTTTCAACGTTTATTTATTCTTGGGACAGAGAGAGACAGAGCATGAACGGGGGAGGGGCAGAGAGAGAGGGAGACACAGATACGGAAACAGGCTCCAGGCTCTGAGCCATCAGCCCAGAGCCCGATGCGGGGCTCGAACTCACGGACCGCGAGATCGTGACCTGGCTGAAGTCGGACGCTTAACCGACTACGCCACCCAGGCGCCCCTCTTTTTTTTTTTTTTTAAAGACCATATCCTTGGCCTTCTCGCTGTAGTTTTTTTTTTCTTTTTTAACAACAAAACTTTCTTTTATCAAAGAACTGGGAAGTCCCTTTGATTTAATATATGAATCTGTTAAGCGCTTAAATATTATTTTAAACAGCTCTGGAAAATTGTTAAGGCTTTCTATTATTGTGCATTCCCAAATCTGTGTGGACACAGAAACATGAAGAAGAAATCAAGGAGAGGATCTGTTTCTTTACTTCTAGGACAACTCATTACTTGGAGGACTCTCAATTCTCTGTTTCTTCCCTAATAACAAAACATTCCAAAGCTTGCTAGAAACCTTAGCTAATTGCATTTTTCAGACATACTTTTCTGGTGTCACCTTATGTCTATCAGCATCTTAAAAAAATCCTTTGAAGGAGATAGTTGGATTTTTAAAAGTACCATCTGCCTGAAATTTACAAACTGTTTAAGTGATAGTAGAAAGAGTTTCATTGAAGACTACATTTTGGTTAATAAGTAGGGATTTTAAAATCCTCTGTACTTTTCCACAACTGAAGGGGTGCATACTTTTGGTTGAAAGTGAGTAGGCGAAATGTAGTCATGTTCTTCTGGTGTAGTCTTGGTAGCTTAGAAATCTCTTTATTGCAGTTTCATAATCCCTGACATGACTGTCTAGCTCTCATGTCTGCTAAATGCAGAAATAGAGGAAGGAAATGTATGTTTTGGCCCCATTAAAATGTTCCTTATCGGACTGTATGTAGGAGGAGCGGACCCTGTTGAAGATACCTCTATTGGCCAGCTGGACGGCATGTGCACTGTGCTCGTTTCCTGTCTGCTGAACCTGTGTGGTGCCCTTTAATGATGGGAAGGAGCACATTATTAAATCTGTCAGTTGTTCTCCTTCGTAGTGTTTTCACTTGTGAAAATCAGGGAGCAGAGGGCATGCAAACTTTGCCCAAAGGCTGGATACAGTTTGCATAGAAATGAGCTACGTGTGGTAACAAGTGAATTGGTGGATGCATAGCCAGCACCGATCACTGAACAGAAGTGAGAGCTAGGTGAGCGAGGTTCACAGGGGAAAGGCTGCTTCCCCGGAGGTTAGTCTTCATTAGGGGCCACCCTCAAACGATGGTAAGTGTTCACATCTGTTGAACACTGTGTTAATTAAATGTACTGTCTCCACCTGAGATAGGAATTGCTGTCATCCACAATTCTCAGGGAAGTCGCCTAGCATACAGCAGGTAGCAATAACAGAATCAGGATTTGAACCCAGGCAGTCTGGCTGGAGAGCTAAGGCTTGGTAAGCACTTCTCCTTTCCTTCTCATCTGCTGTGAGCTGGGTTTGGAGCTGTTGTATCTTCCAGGGGTTTCAAAGACTAGGTGACCTTGAGACTGCGCGTTTCAGTCTGTTTTCTTCTTCAGCCCTAATCTTCCTTTGCTCACTTTCAGAGAAATAAAGCCATCATCTTTATATATGACATTTTAAAATCTGGCTTTAGTAATAATTCACGTTCAACTTGTGTTCTTTCCACAGAGGTAGCTGCAATCTTGTGTTTTAAAAAAAAAAAAAAATCTATATTAGTCTAAGTAACTGTCTCTTCTTGGCTCCATTACAGTAAAAAGGCTGTGATCAGCAAACTCTTGTAGGGGGAAGTTGTTGAATGACATGGGGATGTGGTACTGTGTGTTAATCCTCGGGGCTTTGTGTTTCTTAAATTATTTGCACTCCTGGGCAACCCCCCCTGCTCCAAATGGGGTCTTGACAGCGTGGCATTCTTACTTGGCTGCCGTGTGTGGCGAAAACATTAAAAGGAAGGGTCGGTTTGGGTTAGACATACAAACAAACAAAACAAAACCTTTATCATCTTAATAGTAGCTTATTTGTCTGTGTTGGGTTAATAATAATAATAATAAAAGGAATTTCTCTTTTTATGAATGACCTTTAAAGACCCAGCGTATTTTGGTGGTTAGTATAGTCACAGGAGCAAAAACCAAGAGTAAAATTGGTTTTTTTTTTTTCCTTTTATTTTAAGGAGAACTAAAAAATCAGGACCGCAGATCAGTAACAGCAGTAGGATTCCATTTTCTTTTAACTGCTCCTCAAGAAGCTGCAGTCTGAGTGAGCTGTGTCTTGGAAGGAGGCCGCTTGCCGCCTGTGGCCTTTGAAGCTGCGGCGACAGGAGCTTTGTGTGTGTGTCCGTGGCATTCGCGTTCTCCTGAACGCCCCCCCCCCGGCCCCCCACCTCCACGCCGCCTCCTGCTGCAGCCGCCACGCGTGCTCCGCACCCGGCTGTGTACGTGTTGTCGCAGGCCGCCCCGCGCGGCAGCGGTGAGTGCGCTCGTCCCGCGCGCCCCTGCGTGTGGCCGGTGCGCGCCGGGCGCCCCGCGCTCGCAGCCCCGCTCCCCCCAGCGCCCCCGCCGGCCGCCGCCGCGCGCCTCCCTGCTCCCCCCGGTCCGCCTGCGGCGCCCGCCTCCCCGCCCCTCTCCCAGCCCGGCCCGACCTGCCTCCCTCTCCCTCTCTCCAGGAACGCACTCTCCCTACTGTCTTGGCCCCTCTTGGATTTGTCCTTCTCATCGCCTTTCCTTCTGCGTCTGCCAGGATGGGTCTGTCCACACTTCCCCCTCCTGAAATCCTGCCGTTCACCTGCGATCCGTGTGCAACTTGCAGACAGTCGCCGGTTGACAGAGCAGAAGTTCTAGTTTTGCGTTAATTAAGCAACTACTGTATTATTAGCTTTTCAGTCTGTCACATACTTTCTCAGACACTGTTTTCAAGGACCTGCTTCACCAGTATCCGGTCCTTTGGACTATATTTACGCCTTCTTGAGTAGATGGAAGGATTGTGTCTTATGCATTCTCAATCAGAACGCTATGAATAAAATGAACCTAAGAAAGTCATAGGCACGAAGTCCCCATGTATGTTATAATTTAGTAGTTTTTATAAGCACATGAAGCCTTTGTGGAGGCTTCAATTCTATGTTTTGGTGTTCTGGGAGTGAGGACTTTATATTTTTAAGTAACACATCTTGAAACAGTTGCTCTACGTGGATCTGTATAAAATAGTTCTATCCCTCTCGACATTATCAAGCTTATTTTTAAATCAGTTCTTTTTAAGGCCATGCTTTTTACATTCTCTGTATTAATTTCCTTTTCTGGAAACCCGTATTATTAAGGCCGTGTCATGAGATATCAGTATTTTTATTAGAGCTGCTCTTAGATTCCTTACCATAAGAAATTTTTAGCAAAAGGTTTTAACGTTATTGGCTCATGTAATAGAGATCCAGTTGTTTCATTTTTGCCTCCAAGATTCCAGTATGACTAAGGTAAAGAAAATAGTTGATATGCAGAACTGGATCTGAGGGAGCCATTTGAACTCGTAGGGGACGGGGTTTTTATATTGACACCTTGGTTAATTTCCACCCCCCCCCCCAAAAAAAAAAGAAATTTAGATCCTTCTTTTTAACTTGTGACCGATTAACCTCTAGTGTTGCTTTCTATAGGGAGAGTATTTTTAAGTTGATATCGTAAGTTGATTTCATAAGATAGCGTAAAACTGGAGACGTTTTATTGAAAAAAAGGTGATTCTTAAATATAGGAGGTGACTTAACACATAAAGTCTTTTTAGATAATACGTTGAAAAGAAAATTATAATCTTATGATTAAAAACATCAGTAATACTAAGCCCATTATTAGTAAGACCTGTTCTGTCCTCAAATTCTTAACTAAATAATTACACTGTGAATTCAAAGGTACTGAAGTCACAGCATGAGGGGCACTAGCTCTAACACACAAATGATAAAGACTGAGTTCACTATACAGTTTTCTTATTGTTAGAGCACCCATTCCTAGAGTTTAGAAGGTACGTACTTCAGTAGTCATAAACGTGCATCACAATATTTTTTACCCTTTCTGGTTTTGTAGGGTTTTTGTTTGTTCTTTGCATTTTTCTGTGATTTGAGCACTTTGGCCTTTTTCCAAGCTTATTTGTTGTCTGGATATGTAAAGTACAAATTAAAATATAGGAGTTTCAGCCATCCCCGTGCCTTCTGGGACATGTGATTGTCTGGAATAGGCTTATGTCCAGCTGTGTTTAGAAACTCACTAAGTTGTGGCTATGTTTTCCTATCTGTGGTGTGGTTTAGTTGGAATAAAATCAGAATCAGAGTACGTCTGTAACTTCTCTGGTTTACAGTTTTTCCATCTATAGGCTGTGAGCAACACTACCTGGGAACAGATTGTGGGGGTTTAAATCAAATACTGTGTGTAAAACAGGTTTGGTGATTGCCAGAGGGCCGTGTGAATATTTATTATTATAATAATAATTATAATCGTTCCGTTTCTAATCTTCCAAATGTTTGTATATCATTAGCTATGGGAGTGCCCCTTAGACCGTTCAAAATGGTGTTTCTAAGGTTTTATTTTATCTTCTAATGTAAAAATTCTGTTTAGGAGATGCGCAGAGTAGAATTCTAGCTGTCTCCTGTGGTGGGGAAGACTGCCACCAGTTAGTTGTTCCAGAAGAGTGGTCAGAGTCGTTCCCTTGGAAGAATGTATATACCTTAATCCATCTGTTCTTAGGTTTGGATTTCTGTTGTAAGAGCTTTGGTGTTTAAGTCCATTCTTAATTGTCAAAGTTCTTAAAAGAAATGTTGTTGAGGTATTTTTTTCACATTGTACGTTTGCGCCTAGTTGTGTGGGTCATTAGTGACCTGTGCCATCATTTTTATTTTAAAATGCATGTATATTCATTGTTAATTTTAATACATGACTTTTTAAATACGTGACTTTTTGACAGCCAGAGATTTCCTCTGATAGCTCACTTTTTGTAATAATTTCATGAAGTTTCTTCCTCTTCTTTAAAATGAGTGAGTCTTAACAAAATTCTCCTTCAGAATGAAGGTAGCTTTGTCGGTAGCTTGTGGTAACTTCATCAGAACGCATCAGACATCCTTTCTCAGAGGAGTGGTCTCTCACAGATAATATTTGTGATTCTCTCTGGATATTTCAGAATTTATCTTTTTTTCATATATGGGACATGTGCCACATGAGCATAAACACTTGGTGAATAAGAATGACTTGTTACTACTGAGGTCACCCAGTTTTCTACAGGAGAATAATACATAGTCACATGATTTCATAACCCCGGTAGGTTATACACCATGGTGCAGTGATCCTGAGGCATCATTTGCAACCATGTGTCCTAAGTTTTCAAGCTCTGTGTGTGTGCGTGTATGTTTGGTATCTGTATGTGTTCTTTTTTGTTCCTTTTCGAGAAGTAAGCATGCTTTTAGCAATCAAAAACGAAGATCGTAGTTATTTACAAAATGTGTCTATTAAAGAAATGACTATGATTAAAATTAATATAGTTTTGTTTTCATATTAGAAGGTGAAAGTATTTTCTTAACCGTGACACATGAGATGCCATTCATTTTTTTCTAGGGGACATTACATTGAACCATTGGAATTGTTTTTTATTTGATAGAAAAGAGGTCCCTACTAAGAGCACTAATTCAGGATCGGTATTAGGGGCTTGCGGGGTGTATTGACAAAATGACTAGACTTTCTCTGTGTGTTATATAAGTTTTCATAAAATGGAGGAAGTTCTAGAAATTATTTAATAATTTCCAAAATGAGAAATTATTTAATAATTTCCAAAATGAGGCAGACGGTTTGAATGATACCAATTCTCTGAAACTCCTTTATCATTTAGACACAATTTCCTATGCATTTTGTATCCTTCAGTGAGCCAGTAGGCTCATATTTGTGTTTATTTGTATTTATTTATATTTTATTTGTAATTATTATGTATGTATGTAGTATTTGGTAATAGTGTATGTATACTTAAAAATGCTCATTCTTCAGACTTGGAAAATTAAGGAAATTGAATATGGAGCTTTTCATTTCCACATCACAGTTGTGTTTCAATACAGATCTCTAGTCACTGGAAGCCATTTCTGTATTCTGGTAATTTGATAACCCGTTTTGAAACGTATTGGTTGAGCTCATTGTAATTCCATGTGTCTCTGATGAAAGGCATGTGAAGGTATGGATTGAAAGAATTAACTGCGGTTAGTCCTTGCAAAGACCCCTGCTGCCCCTTTTGGGCGATCTTGAACCTGGCACCCACTCGTGTTCTTGCTAAAACGGAGTTTTCCAAAATGTAAATGATGTCATATTTGAAAGCGATGCCAAGAAACAATGTGGCAGTTTCTAAATTTTGTGAAGCTAAAATCCCTGGTTACAAGAAAGAGTACATGTCACAGATGAATAGTTAGTAATGACTTCAGTGTAGCAGGAAAAGAGCAATTCCCATATGCTGATCCTAGTCTCATAACAAAGAATGTTATAGAAAGATTGCACAGTATTTAACAAGCTGTGAGTTAATGTGACAGTGTCCGCGGATCTAGTTCCAGAAGGATAATCACTTTACCATATTTCTTCAAAAATATTTTAAGTTCTACCGAAAGCTCACTACACACGAAGCCAGACTGTTCCCACTGCACCCCACCCCTCCAAGTCGGGCAGTAATATTGAGTTTAGTTAAACAATTAAATTCTTGAGACTGCCTGATCCTGAAGACCTGGATAAATAAATAAGCCTCACTGTCAGACTGAACCTCAGAGGTGTACCTCCTGTGCATATGGGAGAGTGGGTATAAATGAGAATGTTATCCTTGAATATTTAAGATTTGGGTTTCAGGACATCAGTTTACCTCACACTGAGAGCCACTTAGACTCCATTCTTCAACATTTGTGGGCACCTTAGAAGTCAAGAAAATGAAGTAAAGTTGTATTGCTTTCAACTCTGGAGCAGGTATGGTGGGCAGTTCTTCCATATGATAGATTTGTTATCCACGATTCATATCACGGCCTTTACCAGGGACTTGGTCTCTTGTGCACGTTCATGTTGGCACTATGATTTCCTAGCCGCTAGGAACCTACCCAACTGGTGGATTTAACTTTGAATCGTGGACTTGACTGTGTTCCTTTAAAGCTTAGCACTCATGCTCATAATTTTGCTGTTGCAAAGACTCCTAAAAGCAGGGATGGGAAGCATCAGAGGAGTGGGGAGAGGGTCTTATTTCCTTCGGTGATTTAGAAAAAAAGTGCATACTCTCCATCATGAAAGACGATAACCTTTTCCAATTCTGATAATATTGTTTTATCATTACACTAATGAGACTGTCTTTTTCCAATAAAGAAATATACTTGGGTATTAGGAGAGGGAGGTACATCAAATTAAAAATCCGTCATGAAAAATTTCTACAAAATGCCTTTTATAAAGGTGATTATTTTTCTTTGAAAGAAATTGTAAAGTTGATAATTAAATGAGATGCAAATAAAATTACATTGAAATCAGATGTTTCAATCTTTCCATTGTATAAGACATTTCCTGGTGACAGACTATGGAATTAAGGAGTTCTGGTACTGTAAATGTGTAAGATACTATTTGTGGGTCTTGACTGCTTTAAAAGTCAAGGGCTCCTCTTCTGTTAAAAAGACAATGCTTTTGGGAAGCTTAGGTGGCTCAGTTGGTTAAGCATCTGACTCGATTTCTGCTCAGGTCATGATCTCATGGTTCATGGGATCGAGCCCCATGTCAGGCTGTGCGCTGACAACGTGGAGCCTACTTGGGATTCTGTCTTTCCCTCTGTCTCTGTCCCTCCCCTGCTCACATTCTGTTTCTCTCTCTCTCTCTCAAAATACATAATAAACAATTTTTAAAAAATCAACGCTTTTGTATCCAATGCTTACCTCATGAAGTAACAGGCAACAGATTCCACCACCACTGTTTGATTTACCCTGTACTTTTAGTAGACAAACTGTTTATAAGAGACTGATTTAAAGCAAAAAGTTCAGTGATTTAAAAAAAAAAAAGAAAATAAGAGAAATATAGTCAAATTCACTTTTTCCTCTTCTTTCTACCTAAATACACCCACTCTGTGTGTTACCCACTAGGAGCTTTTTGTCTCGTGGGGGAGGAGTGGGCAACATACCAACAATTACAGCACACTGCCTTTTACAGACTTCCGCGTTTAATTTTGTGTTCTCTTCCCTTTTCATTCCCTTTGTAAAATGACTAAAGTAGACAAGTTGCATGCATTTACTATAGGAATTAAGACGATACAGATAAGTTCAAAGAGGAGGATAAAAACCTGGCGAGAACCACTCTTGATTTTGGTTTATACGCTTCCATAATCCTTTGAGTGTGTGTGTAACTGTGTGTGTATAAGCATGAGCATTTCTCTTTTTATTATCTCATCCAACCTTGAAAAAAATAGGCAGTTTTGCCAGGAGTTGAATTTGGAAGTACAAGCAGATCTCTGCCACAGCTTTCTGCACGGCCTATTACTTCAAACTTGAGAACAGTGGCAGATATTTTGGCTAAAAACGCAGTGCTGGCTTGTGCCTAAAGGTACCTCCGTGGCCTTAACATAAATTCTCCTTCTTATGCTCACATCTTCAGTCTGTCTGCTGCCGAGTCTTAGAGTGATTGTTTTGAATGGGCACAAAGAGGACTGATCTCTGCCTTAAAGTGGCCTGATTTTGGATTGATGCTGCTTTAAAAACAAATTCCGTCTGGATGGGGAGGAACTGGGAGACTTGAGTAGTTACCAGGAAGTCATGCTGGAAGTGGAATCTTAGATGAGCCTTTAGTACTTAAAGCTGACCCCTGCCAAGTCTTCCTTATGGATCTGGCTTGAAACAAAGAGGTGTGTTTATTGAAGTCTTCCTGACTGGCTTGCATGGATCGGGATGGGCTGGTTGGAATATCACTGAGCTATTGACCAAGTACTGAGTGAGCTCCCAAAGGGATGAAGAAGATCTAGGATCATTTTGGAAGGCTTGCTTTTAAGTTACTTGTAAAACTTCATAAAATGCTTCGGGTCTAAGAACTTCTGAGTTAGAATGGATTCAAGATAAACAGAGCTAAGATAAAATGCTAAGTCCAGGCAGGCCATTCAAGAAATAAATGGGTGTCAAGTAGCTTTGTTATTCAGTTGGTTAACTAATGTTTGTCTTTTCAATAAGCTTCACTCAGCTTATTCGCTAAATTTCAGTAACTTCAGTAAGTTCAGTCAACAACTACTTACTAAGCAACACCTGTTCATTTATAGATACTGTATTTGGTCATGAAACTATCAATATGAGTGACCACAGGAGAACACTGTCCACATAGGAATATGAATAGTGAAGCATAAAGAAAAAATTTACTGGTCCTAACCCCAATTCGAACAACAGAAAAATACAGTGACATATAAATGCCTAAATAATCCAGTCTCATTCGTGTGTCACCAATGTCTATCAGTAACCCCCACTTTTCATCTGAATTGGTAAGATAGCTTTGATTTTTAAAAGAATTCTTCTTTCTCTTGTGATCAGAGTTGAAACAATTTGATTCTTTTTGAAATATATAATATCTGTTCATTTTTTACCTTTCTTCAGTGTGTGTACATTTCATACCACATCTAGTCCAGCTTTCCTAATTTATTTAGAAACTTCAAGTGGGTTCCTGTTTTCTACAAGTGCTCCAGCCTCATCCGTTGGGATCCCAGAGTCTATCTTACTAACCTTTGCAACCACATGTTTTAGTAACCCAGATTCTTCCCTGTCCCCCGACATAGGTTTCTCTTGGAAAGCAACCCTTTGTTTCTCTTTCTCCTCTTTACTGCAGTACTGCTTTCTTTTCCTCAGAAATTCTTATTTCTCGGATGCCTGGTGGCTCAGTTGGTTGGGTGTCTGACTTTGGCTTAGGTTGTGATCTCGCTGTTCACAAGTTTGAGCCCCATGTCGGGCTCTGTGCTGACAGCTCAGAGCCTGGAGCCTGTTTCCGATTCTGTGTCTTGTCTCCCTCTGTCTCTGCCCCTCCCCCGCTTGTGGTCTGTCTCTCTCTCTGTGTCGAAAATAAATAAACATTAAGAAGAAAAGAAAAAAGAAATTCTTATTTCTGTGCGCTTTTCCCGCAGGCTCCTCTCCGCTCCCCTCTACTTTAAATATTTCCACTGTTATTGACCACCTTACACTATTTTACTATGAGTGAAACAAATAGTGGACATGATAATAATACTCATAAAAATAATAGCAGATAGTTAAGACTTACTATTTGTCTTCAAGGGAATTTATTGTGTGCCCTGATGATTTGGGGGCAAAATCCTATTATGTCCTGTATTGTTACTGAGATATTTACTGTAAGCCTTATTTCTTTGATGGATGGAGCTAGTTTCTTAAGCAATAATTTTGTCTTAAATTTTTTTTCTCCTTTTGGTATTTGGCCACATTGTTTTAAACATACTCAATAAATACGTACTATATGGATGAATTAATTGACTAGAGGGGCACCTGGGTGGCTCAGTCGGTTGAGTGTCCAACTTTTGATTTTGGCTCAGGTCATGATCTCACAGTTGTGAGATGAGCCCCATGTCAGTCTCTGTGCTGAGCATGGAGCCTGCTTGGGATTCTTTCTCTCCCTTTCCCTCTGACTCTCTCTTTCTCTTTCAAAATGAGTAAATTTTTTTAAAAAAATGAAATAAAAATAATTGACTAGAAAATTTTAGTATGAAATGTCCTTGCCTATAGGCATATTATATATATATATTTGATGTGGCTTTGGTACTTTATTGTCCAACTTAATTAACAGGAGTGTTTTTTGAAACAATTAGTGTATTTTATATTCATGGTATAGTAAATAGGAACTTTACTGAGGATCAAATATGTCAATTTGTGTTTCATAGCCAGACTATTAAGCTTTGGGAAGAGATCCATTTTAAGTAAATTACATATATGCACATATACATTAATATATTAATCTCTGAATGAACATCAATTAATTCAGAATATAATCATTATATTTCCAAGATTATAGTTAATTGCTTATGATAAGAAACTATCATACTAGTGGCACTATCTTATGAGACACTAAAAAATTGCATCAAAATCAGAGATAGTTTAGATATTAAATTATTTTTTATCTTAATAAGGCTTTCCCATAACATAATTATGTAGAAATTTTATCCATAGTACAGTAGTATGAAAAGTTTGCATGAAATTTGTATGTAGAGTTTACATAAAGTTTTTTGAACATGTATGATAAATGAATTGTATAATATTTTCAGAAAAATAAGGAATCTTTCACAAAATTTATGCTTTAATCCTTTGTTTTAGAGAGTTGGTGATTTTAACCAAACACCCCTGAAATTGCTAACACCACTGAACCTGTTTCAGTTTTGTTAAGAAGCCACATTCTCTCATGGGGTGCCTGGGTGAGCCCAGGGGCTCAGCTGGTTGAGCACCAGACTCTTGGTTTTGGCTCAGGTCTCATGGTTCATGGGTTCAAGCCTCACATCCTTTCTCCTGCTGACAGTGAGGAGCCTGCTTGGGATTCTCTCTCCCTCTCTCTCTGCCCCTCCTCCACTTGTGTGTGTTTGCTCTCTCTCTCTCTCTGTCTCTCTCTCTCTCTCTCAAAATAAACTTAAAAAAAAAAAGCCACATTCTCTCTTGCAAGAGAATGAACTCTTTCACTTGCAGAATCAGTGAATCACTGAATTACTCAATCCTCCCTCTTCACCTGGCCAGCTTTTGCTCTCTTTCAGTTTATAGTCATTTCCCCCAGAATCCTTTCTTATACCAAATCTAGATCAGGCGCCTCTGTGTCCTGTGTTTCTTTTCTCTGGTTAGACTGGAAACTCACTGAGGGAGGGTTTGCTGTTTACCTTCTTCACAGGTGTGTCCTCAGCACCTTGCTTGATGCCGGCAAAATAATACACAGTTGAATGTATAAATGTGATGTGACAGTGCCCCCGCCCCCCTTATCTGTGGTTTCACTTTCCGTGGTTCATTACCCACATCCACTGAGGTCTGGATACAGATGATTGATCCCCCTCTGACATAGTGTCGGGAGGTCAGTAGTAACTTAATGCTACATCACAGCGTCTGCATCATTCCCCTCACTGGATCCGCTCACCTAGGCATTTTATCGTTTCACGTCGTCACAAGAAGGGTTAGTACAAGACAGTAAGATATTTTGAGAGAGTGACCACATTCACGTAACTTTTATTAGGGTACATTGTTATAATTGTTCTGTTTTATCCTTAGTTATTGTTACTCTGTTATGGTGCCTAATTTATAAATTAACTTTATCATAAGCATAGATAGATAGATCTATATAGGAAAAAAACATAGTATACATAGGTTTCAGGCACCAGTTGGGGGGTCTTAAAACATATCTCCTGAGAGTAAAGGGGGTCCACTGTAATTTATTCTTAATTGTAAGTATTAGTTGTCATAGCGTGTGGTCAGTTTTGTGATAGTTGTACAGAAAAATAGAATTCAGTGCTAAATGGGTACTGATGCCAACAGATACACACTTGACTTTGATTTCTGGAAAAACATTCTGATAGAAGCTTGCTTGGGTAACCACTTGCCATTTTTCTGATGAGGATGAAGTGAAGGGTCCACAAGGGGATATGGGACACATCAACATCACCAACTTTATTTAAGTTATTGAATCAAACACTAAAGCAATTCTTTTTCTTTTTTCTTAATGTTTACTTATTTTTGAGAGAGAGTGAGTAGGATAGGGGCAGAGACAGAGGGAGGGAGGGAGGGCGGGGGAGAGAGAGAGAGAGAGAGAGAGAGAGAGAGAGAGAGAGGGAGAGAGAGAATCTCAAGCAAGCTTCACGAGGTCAGTGCAGAGCCGGACATGGGGCTCGAACTCACAAACTGTGAAATCATGACCTGAGCTGAAATCGAGTCATATGCTTAATCAGCTAAGCCACCCAGGCACCCCTAAAGCAGTTTTTTTCAAGCAGTATTCTTGGTCATGAGAAACTATTCTTGAATTCTGCTGTCTTTTAACTAACACTATTCGAAGTACCTCATGTAGTTTTTCTCACCTTGCGTATACTGTAATGTGGCATTACATTCCAGAGATGCCAACTCTTAGCTCATCTGGACCATATTGATGACATTTTGTGAAGGAGAATTCCATGTTTATTTCCATAAGTCAAGACAGCATATTTTGGGACCATCAACAATGTTTTTTTGCTCCAACAGAATATGGTAAACGATAGGCTACAGTTTTCTTAGCGACTTCTATTATGTCTCACTTTTCATGTAATTTGTTGTATTTCAACATTAAATGGGGCATTCTTTTTTTATTTTTTAAATGTTTTTATTTAGTTTTGAGAGACAGAGCACAAGTGGGGAAGGGGCAGAGAGAGAGGGAGACAGAGAATCCGAAGCAGGCTCCAGACTCTGAGCTGTCAGCACAGAGCCCAATACGGGACTTGAACTAACAAACCGTGAGATCATGACCTGAGCCGAAGTCAGATGCTCTACTGACTGAGCCACCCAGGTGCCCCTAAAACGGGGGCATTCTTAATGTTACAAGCATATTTAAAGTACTGTGTGTTCCTACTGTGATATGTTCACTTTTTCATGAAGTCATTTTAGTAATATTTTATTTCTTGAATAGCACCCTGATCTGTGGGCTAAATAAAGAAGGCATTATTTGCAGGTATGAAGATGATAATAATATTGCCAGGTACCAATTTTGTTTGTTCAGGTGAACTCTTCAGCGACCTGGTTTGGAAAAACTCAGTAAAACTGTTATGAAATGCTGCAAAACCAAAAGTTCCAAAGAATAAAGGAAGGGGTTAATTTTAAACAATACTGCACAGTGTCCCTGTCTTCTGGGTATTGTGCTGCTTGCTCCTTTTACAAACACCTTTTCCCATCCATGCGTGTGCTTGTTTCCTGCAGTCGGCCATTGAATGTATACAGCATTCGTGCTTTGACGTCCAGAACGCATACATCATCGGGAGAGGCGGGCAAGCCAACCAGTTCCAATTCTCCTTAAGCCAAAGGTCCTGAAGCTTGTTCAGGTGCTCTGGGACTTGGTGGTTCTCTTTGAGGAAGGAACTCCGGGGAACAGTGTTAAACCATCCTATCTTACAAACCTGGAATGATTTCTGTAGGGTCAAGTGTGATTGTAGTTTCTGTCTGCTTGTGCCTACAAAACAAATTCCAAATGCCGTGTGAGGTGGTTTTAAGAAGTAATGTTTTCAAGCATCCCCGGTGACGTTTGTGTGCTGCTTGTTCATTCATTTTTAGAAGCCACGTGATAATAGAAGCCAAAGTCTCAAGGAAATATTAACCAGGTGGAAGGTTTAAAACGGATAGAATTTTACCTACTAACTTACCTTCTTTATGCCAGATGAGCAACACCATCGTTACTTGGTCTGTGACACGGAGTCCTTTATTTTGTAGGCTGAGAACAATACTGTAGATGAGGGTACAATCAGCCACACTTCATTTAAACATGGCATTTATTCAGCCTTATAAAGATACTCAGCATTTAGGAAAAAGCCATAGTGTTGTTTTCTGGGCCGTTTATCATCTGTTTCATTCAGTCTTCTAAGGTAAGCAGGTTACATTAATCCCTTTTCAGTTTTAGTTTTCTCATTTGTAAAATAAAGCTTATGAATTCCTTGCAGGGTTTCAGCGAGGGCTAAAGAGACAAGTCTGTGGGCCTAATAGCAAATGGCTTGTATGTGGCAGGTGCTCAAAAACTGTTAGTTTCCTTCTGCCTTTACTCAGATTGTGGTGTACGTGGTACAGTGTATCCTCATGATCCATTTAGTAACCGCGGATGGGTGTCTGCTTTGCGCCTTTGTCCCACCACCACAGAATCAGTGACAGAGTTCTCCTCTCTTCTACCTTCTTGTCTCTTACCTTCTCCTTTCCTAGGGTGGCTCTTGCTTTTTGCTCATTATTGCCTCTGATCTCTTTTTAGAAAGCTTTTACCCTCTCAGATTTCTCTTTTCCAGAACTTCTTTTCTTCTCTTGCCATTACTCTTGTTCTTTCTTCTGTCACGTTGTTACCTCCTTCAGCACGCTTGGTTCTTTGTGTCCCGCAGCCTGGCCTGAGTAATCAAGGACAGTCTTCCACCTCTGCTTGCATTGCCCATCAGACTCGAGCAGCTGAAAGATTTCTTCTCAATCTCTTACCCCATGGTTCCTGCAGAGCCCCTGCTGTTTCCTTGAAAAATCACACATGGGTGCACACATACACTAACTTTTTTAGTTGGAATATGCACAACTCATGTCTATAGTTCTTTTTATTTTGTATGTATTACAAAATAAATGCTCTGTGTAACTCATGTCGGGAAGTGGAAGTTGCCAGTACTCTACAAGCCCCCTTTGCCAGTACCTTTGTGCCTCTTCCTGTTCTCTGTTCTCTTCCTTCCCCCAGGAGTTAATCATTCTCCTGTCTGATCCTGACACTTCAGACTGGCTTTGCTTGTTTTTGAACTTTACGTGCATTAGAGTATAGCACTCCTATGCATTAAAAGCATGCATTCTCTTGTGTCTGGCGTCTCATACTCAACATCATGTATGCGAGATTCATTCATGTTGTTGTACATAGTTTATTTTTATTCTGTTGTATGACCATGCATTCCATTGTATAGTCAGTCATATACCACAAGTATATAATATATATATATACATACACACATTTATGTTATGTTTATATTTATATTTATATTTATATTTATATTTATATTTATATTTATTGAGGTACATTTGGGTTGTTTCCAGTTTTGATATTTCGAATGATGATACTGTGAGCATTCTTGTGAATTGAACTTTTATTTTTTATTTTTATTTTTATTTTTTTGTGTGTGACCTGAACTTTTAAATTGAACTTCTGGTTTGATTTTGCTTTAAGTTGCTAGGAGTCTGATCCAAATGTTTGGGACTTTTCTGTATTCTTTTATATCTTAGCCTATTCTTTTATTATTCTTTTTTTAATGTTTGTTTATTTTTGAGAGAGAGAGAGAGAGAGAGAGAGGGAGGGAGCAAGCGGGGGAGGGGCAGAGAGAGGGGGACAGAGGATCCAAAGTAGGCTCTGTGCTGACAGCAGAGAGCCCGATGCAGGGCTCGAACTCATGACCTGAGCCCGAGTCAAAAGCCTGATGCTTAGCCGACTGAGCCACCCAGGTGGCCCTGATTTCTTTCGGTTAGCAAAAAACACATAGTAATGTAGGTCTTTCCTAAAAACAAAGTGGTATAATGCAAATTTTGGGGGAACAGAGGATACCTGTATTATTATATACTTAATAAATATTTAAATATCATGTGACATTCATGTACAGATTATAAATAATCATGCAGGTATATGAACTTATAAAAATTCATTTTACTGATTACAGAAACATTATTATGGAATTAATACTACATGGAGTGCACTTATTTTTTTAGTGAACCTTCCTGTATGTAATTCAGTCCACAAATTGTGTGTAAGGTTATATAGACTTATATAGAACCTAAATCAAGTCAAAATAATTCTGAGTCACAGTTTTAAAAAATTAGGTTAATTCTTATTTCTCACTACCTATGCATTTATTGCTGTATGACCATAGATCCATTGTCATGGATCCAGACCTATGACATGTGGGTCTTTTTTTAGCTTAAAGAAAGACCAGATGAATGCCTTGAGTCCTTGTATGTCTTGATTTGGTTTGTTATTAATTAGGTTGATAATATAACTTGAGCATTATTCTAGCTTTTATTCTCATAAGCTTGTTTTAGTTAGATTCTGGCCTTCCTGATGAGATAAGGAGTATGCAGAAATTTCTAAGTATGCTAACATGGCATCTATCCATTGGAACTTTTGTGAGTGCTTACTCTGTAGTAGGCAAGTCTCAGTGGGGAGAGCCATATTAGTATCACTTTGCTTTTGAAAAACTCATATGTCCCTTGCTCCAATATGCTACTTTTTTTCTCTCCAATAATCATTATCATACTGTGCCATTTTTAATGATGGAAATGTGTTATGGTCATAGATGTGTTGCCTTTAGGACGAGCTTGAGAATTGATGATAATAGATATTTAAATACATGAATTATGTATCATTGTTTTGATTAAAATAATCACATATATGAATGGATAAATATTAATCTTTTTAACTAACAATAATGTTAATAAAGATATTCTCTCATCTGGAGGACTTCATAGCCTAGTGGGGTAGCTGAAAACATAAATACATAGTTACAGTGTGATGTGGAATGTATCTCAAGAGGAGATACATATAAATTGCCATCGATGGTAGTGGAAAAGACTCACTTTTGCTTGGGGGAACTGTAGAGGGCTTTGCAGAAGTGAATCCATTTGGACTCAGCATAATTTGTTACCTTTAGTCATCTACTAGTTGTGATGAAGCAAATCCAAAAGTCAGGACAACCTACTAGTCCAGGAAGGTTGCTGTATTTTTATATTTATATTTTGTATTTTATATTTATATGCTGAAAATATATTTTATATTTATATTTTGTATTTTATATTTATATGCTGAAGATTGTATATTCACTTGACACAACTACAGAACCAGTCAAGTACATTTGATTGCCATCTTTATAAAATGGTATTTAAATTGTATTCTCTGGTAAGTCTCTTAAAGTGCTATCACATTTGTATTTACAAACGCATTGGTTAACTATTGTTCGTAAAAACACTAAAGAGTTGTTGAGAAATGTAATGAGAAACCAAGTGGTCTAGCAAGGCTTCTGGCTTTTTCAGACCTAGCTCTTCATGTCTAGGTCTTTGACCTGAGCAAGTGATTTGACTTTTCTAAATCTTAGTTGCTTCATCTGTAAAATGTGAGAACAATATTATCTTACTTAACAAATTGTTAATAAAAATGAAAGTCAAATAAGGTAATATATAGTCTTGGAACAGTACCTGGTTCTTAGTAACAATAACATAATACATTTTTGTTAGTCATTAAAAATTCAGATTATAACATACATAAACACTCATGATTGTGAGCCTTAAAAAAAGATCTACTCTGACTTTTGATTCCTTTCAACATTCAATTAAATTTTGAAGAAACTATTGTAAAACACACACAGACACACACATATGTGTACATATGTGTGTGTGTGTGTGTGTATTTTTTTTTCCTTTACTCTGTTATGACAGCTGTCCACAACAAGACTGATAGAGAAAAGAAATTACTAATTGGGGTACAGGTAGTGAAAATATTTTCTAAAGGTGTGTGTGTGTGTGTGTGTGTGTGTGTGTGTGTATGTGTGTGTATGTGTGTTTAGATGGACTCTTGAGTTTATATTGAACTTGGATTTGAAGATAGACTAGATTACCTATACAAAATATTTAATGAGTGAGCTAATTTTTGCCCTAATTTCACAGCCCTACACATATATCTGTTCTTTCTTGGTGACTGTGTAATAATAGGAGTTGTGAGGCCCAGGAGTAACCTGGATATGTGGTCACCCTCTCAGATTTAGACCTCAGTATGACCTCACCACCATGTTAGCTTTGTATTTAAAATTAACTTATAATTAATTCCCTGTTTCAGATTTACTTCAACATCTACCTAGCCTATTTTTATATTTTAATTAGTTTTTAATCATTTGTTTTAATGTTTGCAGGTGGGGGGATGCAATAACAATAAAACAAAATCCTAAAGCCCATAAAGCTAGAGCCGGGGATTTGTAAGAGTGAGATAGGAAGGCTCTATATACTTCATTCCTCTTCTTCTACACCACCTAAAACCATGAACCAGACTAATATTAAGCTATACCATAAAATGATGCAGTCATAGAGCAGGTCCACACTGGATACGTGCTTACCGACGGCGGTCTGGGCTTTGACTTTCCACCCTTTATTATGGGTACACCTGAATCTGCAGGTGGAGACTGAGCTAAGTTGGGAGGATTGGGATTTATTAATAACCAGAGAGGAAGACTTTGTCTAGACACAGTCTCTCAGGTATCAGTAAGCCATTGAGAACTACTAATTGTAACCGTATGAACTATAGTCCCTCAGTGCAGTCCTGGGTCTCTCTCTAACCCCTTTCTTCATGCCATATTCCACTAAACCCTTTGCCATATTTTGGTTCCTGAACAAATTTGGTTCAGATAAAATGTAAGTGATTATAAATGAATGACTCAAATCTAGTATACAAGGTGGTAGTGTTTTGAATGGATTACTTTATTTTTATTTTTATTTTTATTTTTTTTTAATTTTTTTTTCAAAGTTTATTTATTTTTTTGGGGACAGAGAGAGACAGAGCATGAACGGGGGAGGGGCAGAGAGAGAGGGAGACACAGAATCGGAAACAGGCTCCAGGCTCCGAGCCATCAGCCCAGAGCCTGGCGCGGGGCTCGAACTCACGGACCGCGAGATCGTGACCTGGCTGAAGTCGGACGCTTAACCGACTGCGCCACCCAGGCGCCCCTGAATGGATTACTTTAGTGAACATTACAAGTAATAACAAAAAAAAAAAAATAGGACTTTTTTTTTTTTTTTTTTTTTTTTTTACATAACCCTTTTCGATATTTATTTCCTGTACAAAATATTTACAGTCTCACTACAGCTGCCTGGCCCCTTTGCCTGGCCTGACGAACCTGCAGCAGGGCTTGGTCTCTAGAAAACACGCTGATGCTCTCCCTGCTGTTCACTTGCTGCTTGGCTTCCTTCAAAGACACTAAAAGGCCAGTCGTTCAGCCCGCCTCCCCCAAGTGCCTGGGCCACAAGGGCATAAACAAAAGAACCGGCCAAAAAAATAGGACTTCTTTATGCAGTGATATCTGTATAAGCTATTCAGCTTAGAGATAACCTTGGGTTTATACTCATCTGTTTTGATACATGTATAATTTGGACATCTGAGATAATATTATACATAGATGCTTATCTTCTGCCTTTCTTCACTCAGTGTTCTATCACAGCTGTAATCCTCTGCCAGTACACAATCTTATAAAATACTGATTCTAAATCTTTCATGATAGTGGATCCTGATCTTCTTTTAATGTTGTTAACCATGCTGGGGAAAAAAGAAAAAAAAAAAGAAACAAAAACAAACCCTTCAAAATGATCCACTTCAGATCAAAGCATCTTAGTTTTCTTGCCAAGTTAATGAAGAAATACTGTTTTGTTTAAAAAGATTATATATGTTTTTAAATCAGTAATTTTCAAGGAAGAAAATTACCATCTAGATTAGCATCTCCCACTGTGTTGTGTCCATTTGTTTTGTTGGTAAACGGCATTATGTGACATAAAGCCAAATAAGACTGGGAAATTCCAATCCAAATTGAACAGATTCCACCACTCCACAACCTCTAGGACTTTTTGGACCTGTAATTGCTAATGTACAATGTGGATCTCCGAAGAGGGTATATAATGTATACAGTTTCCACTAAAATTCACTTGATCAAGAAATGAATTGCAAAATTCATTTCTTTGCTTGCAACTAATATCATGGGAAGAATGTAGGGGAAGTTTTTGAATTTCTTATCATTTGTGCTTAAACACTGACCATAATAAAATCCTAGACAGAGCCCAGCTAAACTTGGGATGAGCATAGGCAGAATGTCCTAAAATAATGGTTTATTCAACAAGGTGAAAGTTTCTAAGCCTGTTACCTATCCCAATTATGGAAGGAATCTGTGTATACTTCCTCCTTCTTTCATACATAAACTTTTCTCATTCTAGGAGTCAGGAAAAAGTGGTTTAGTCTATTCTATCAGAAGTTGCTCTCAATTAAAAATTTTTAAAAATCAGTTTTCTTTGGAAACATTCAATATACTTAACAAAAGAGAAAAACAATTCCAGCGTGTGTGTGTGAATATAATATGTTTTTATCAGAAGGGAAAATGATGCCAAGTTGGTTATGTTAAGCAGTCAGCATGGACTGGGATGGTATTTAACCAGATTTAATATCATTAGTGCGTATGCGCTATACATTGTAAAAGACATCTATCGGTAATGTGTATTAATTAAAATGGACCTTTAAAAATACATATAGAACAAAGATCCCTGGCCTTTTGGAACTTATATGCACAGTTGTACTCTGAACTTACTTCTAATTCCCTTTCATTGCCTGTGTGTATTTGCTGCTGATTCCTCATAGTATTTGTGCCTTACCCATTGGCCATTCCTGTTTACTCATTGGACTACTGGTCCTCAGATAGGTGAGGCCTTTTGCGCTGCTTCCTGAGGTACCTTAGAGATGAGCAGAGTGGTTTCCAAGTTACTGGCTTCCTGGTGCAAACTTACTTCCCTTCACTTTGGCTTTTTAACATACATATTTAACACACATGTTATATATAACATATATGTTGAATATTACATTGTGTTAAGTTTATATTTAACACACATATATGTTTTCACTCTTTACGTATATGTTACTAGTACAAGTTCTCAATATGCCTTCATGATATTTGTTTTAATCTTGGATCTAGTATGGCACTCTTAAAAAAACAACAAAAACTTTGCCTAATACACTCGGCTTATCTATGCCATGAAGACAGTGAGCTTTCTTACTGAATCTTAATGGCATGCATTCATTAAACTCACTATACTGTATATGCATATTAATTTACCAAATGGATTTGTAATGATTGACACAGATTTCTTATGGGAGAACTGAGACAGATGTTAGCCAGTTATACTGCTGGATTGAGTTAATAATTGAGATTTTCTTTTCTATTGAATAACAGATTGGAAAATAGACAAAGCAACACCGATATATTAAAATTAAACTACCCTTAATATACAAACATGTTCTTCAGCAAATGTAGGGAAGAAAGTCAAAGGCATTCCTACAAATCTTGACATTCATTATTTTTGTTATCAATGGAAATCTCATTTACATACAAATAAAATGTTAATTCATATCATAACCACCGAGATAGATGCATTTATACTTTTCCACGAGCTATTCTTTTTGAACTTATGTGCTGTGTTTGGCTTTTTGCCCATCAACCAGGTGAAATGTTCTAAGTTTAACAAAGAAGGATGAAGTTACACCTGCCCCATGCACACATGCAAAGTCAGATTGGACTGTTGGAACCAACAGTTACCATTGTATATAATTTTAATTGTTTTTTTTTCCTTTGAGAGAAAAGAAAACAAAAGGAAAAATGACATATGTGTGAGGAGACAAATGATAATGTTTCTTAATTTGCTTAGTGAAATTGTGATCTTATTCAAAGCAGAATTTTTAATACATTTGCCTCTCACCTGTTATGAAAGCAAAAATAATCAATTCCCCTTTCCTTTTGATAACTCATGCTTTATTTTAGTTACTCTTTTTAGTGAAATAGGTGCATGCTTCATTTTTTCACATACATTACAGTTTCAATTAGACTTCTGGCATATAATTTTTAAAAGCAAAAAAAATGTTTTGTAATTTTCTTATAAAAGTAAAATGGTTAATGAAATCCTTTCCCCAAGATGTATATGGATATTTGGAAACTCATTTTGGCAAATCTGACCTTATTACTTACTTACCAGACTATCTCCTTTTACCTAGACTAGTACATTTGAAATGAGATATTTAAAATATAAAGAGCTTAGCTCAATGAAATAAAAGCCTAATAAAATGTGTTTGGGCTAACATCAAAACTCTTTGAAAGAGGATATCTAAATAATGTGCATTTTATCTCAGAGAGTCTTGGGTTGGTGCGAGTGTCCAGATGACTATTAATGGGCTTTGTGCTCCCAAGCATATGTTAATAGAAGTGATCCTTTTGGATTAATTTCATGTGAATTAATAAGAGATTTATTTGATGGGAGTTGTTTGAAGGTGATGACATTTAAATCTCAGCAGGATTCAAGATATCTGAAAATACCTTTAAAGATTCAGGAACAATCAATTCAGAGAGAGCAGATTAAATAGACATGGATAGCAAAGAACAGGATCTGACATTGGGTTTATGAAGATTGAAGCAGTTTACAAAAAAGAGCAATCTACCATTGAAGTATTGCCCTAGAATCTGAAGAAATAGAAAACATTTAAACTCCTTCAGCAATTCTTGGGTTTATGATTTGGATAAACAGTGTTCTCTTGCATTTTATAGTTCACTTAAGCAATCTGATTTTGATCTGTATATATGGAGTAGACAGGATTCAAGGTTTTGTGTTTTTTTTTAAACCAATGAGCAAACACATATGTTCTTTAAAAACTGAACTTTATATGTCGTTCATATGGAAGCTATCTAGTTTGCTATAGGCCCCAAACTTGACCTTCCTTTTATTTTGCTATCACTTGCTTAATTCTTTAAATTCTTTGTGGGAAACTTTTGATCAAAAGAAACAATTTGCTTTTTTTCTTTCTTTTTAATTTTTTTTATAAAAGCTACATGAAATGTGTAATTAATAACCCAGTACTCCTAGGTTGTTGATCCAAACAAGCATGGAAGAAGCATATATTAAGGAGAAGACTATCACATCTTTCCTTTTGTGTTAGCTTTGATTTTGAACACTTGAAAGTTTTATTATCTGGAAAAACAATAAGAAAATGTCATCTGGTATTATATGTTATGATGACAAGAACTGCTACTTATAATAAGAATCATACTCAGCAGGATTTGAGACTGAGGTTAAATTATATAGACTCGGTACTCTAACTTTTTAGCCTTGTTGAGGTGTTATCCATCCATCCATCCATCCGTCCGTCCATCCGTCCATCCATCCATCCAAGGAATTAATCAATTGGAAGTGCACTCAGTTGAAATGGTATTTGAAGAGATACTCAAAGGCTTTAATTTTTCTTGAGAAATAAGGATTTCTTATAATATTTTCCTTTTCTTTTTAAAGATATCCTTCTCTCTCACATGAATAATAGTAAAATTATAGTCATCTTGCTGGATGTTTAGTACATACTTAGGCTGGGTATACATTTATTGAATGCATGAATATTGGAGGAAATGAATAACTGAGTGAATGGTAGACCTCAGTGGTATTTATGCCATCCTTAATTATTGATGGTTTCATATTTTGTAGTCTTTCAGGGAAATTGGATAGAGTTTTTCTAAGGTAATAATACAGTGCCTAAGCCACTAACCAGAACCATTATAGAATCTTAGAGGCACAAAGTTTAGCAATCATATATTGTAATTCCCTCATATGAGTAAGAACAGAGGCTCAGAGAAGTGAAGGGGCCTGCCCTTGATTACATCAGCCAGTGATTCGAATCTACTTCAGAAACTAGACATATAATTGGACATTCTTCCTTCCTTTGTTTAGGGTCAAGATGCTACAAATAGCATAGGAATTTATATCTCTTACCTTCAAGGAGTTTCTCATCTAATGGAAATAAATTCTTGTTTTAATCTGTATTGGATGGATGTGTTAGCTCTCTTTTTAAATTACTGCAGTAGTGGATTTCTTTGACTGAATAATTCATTTGATTACCTATTGCAAGGCTATTTGGAGCAAGTATTTCATAAATGTATGTGTGAAAAAAATATAATTCAAAGAATTCTCTCTATATGCACATATATAAACAAAAATATATACACACATATATATATATGAAATAAAGCTAAATCATTAATGGTTAATTCAAATTATCTAGGAATAATAGAAAACTCAGATTCCTTTTGCTGTGAAGATGCCATTCTGAGAACATGAGTCACAGTCTTCTATAGAAAAAGGAATTTTTTTTCTTATATATTTAAGAATTTTAATTGTGAGATAAGATAGTTATCAGAATTATATTTTAAGCTCTAATGCTGATTATTTCCACTGATACTATAACATAGGAACAGTACAGTATCCTATTGTTTCTTATAATAATTTTCTTTTTCATAAAAAATACAAAGGGGCGCCTGGGTGGCTCAGTCAGTTAAGTGTCTGACTTCGACTCAGGTCATGATCTCGCGGTTTGTGAGTTCGAGCCCCACGTTGGGCTCTGTGCTGATAGCTCAGAGCCTGGAGACTGCTTCAGATTCTGTGTCTCCCACTCTCTCTGCCCTACCCCTGCTTGCGCTCTGTCTCTATCTCTCAAAAATGAATAAACATTTAAAACAATTTTTTTAAAAAAATACAAAGAAAGCCTTTAGATTTGTTTTAATTTAGGAGGAAATAATTAATAATAGAAATAGGGATTTTTGCAAATGGAATGTCTTATATCTCAGAGATGAAACTACAAATAGTACATTTTTAGGAAGCTAAACATGTTTTAACCCACTTAAATATCTTGACACAAAATATATATTCATGTTATATCCGCTGTTGGAGGAGTGTATGTGTATTTGCATAGGTGGAGAACGATGTGAAGGTGGGCATGCTCACCGTTTCCACCTCACCTACTCCCTAGCCCATAGGTGAGCTTTTAATCTCACAATTAAATAGAGAGGAGTTAGCAATTTTGAGTCTTGTAGCTCTTAAATTCTTCAGTGCCTCCTTATCCAGTTCACTTTAGCCCCATTCTAAATGGTCGTTTATAGCAGGCCTACTGTAAACTGGCATTTTGAACTACTTTTGGTAGTCAGTATGAGGGACATTACTACATAGTTGAATGAAGAGGTTTAAAATAAAGTTGCCAGAACACTCCTTGATGTGGTTATCTTCCTTCCTTCCTTCCTTCCTTCCTTCCTTCCTTCCTTCTTTTTCTTTTCTTTTCTCTTCTCTTCTTTTTTCTTTCTTTCTTTCTTTCTTTCTTTCTTTCTTTCTTTCTTTCTTTCTCTAATTTTTTTATGACCATTACTATAATATCTGCCTCAATAATTTCACTTAGATTATAAAGATGATGTTATAATGATGGTTCATCATGATTTTATGAACTTCTATATCAAGAGCAAAAATAAAAGATTACTAAAAATAGCTAAAAAGATGGCATGTGTTCTAGCGTGTCATGTTTCTGTAACTGTTGGTTCGGAAGGCTTACGTAGATCTCAGTTCTCGATGGCATTGCAGGGACTCCTTTCTCGGTCACTTGGTGTGCACGGCTACTATGAGTTTGGAAGACATTGGCAATGGGTACAACTTCTTGTCTTCAGCTGTGACTGTACAATATCAGTAGATACACTTTATATCTTTTGCAGAAGCATTTCCCCTCCATGTTTACTAACCAAGAGTATTTATCCCCACCCCAGCGTAGGTAAGTATTCTGGTCCTTAGCCTTCGGGAGTTTTAGAGGTTAAATCATACATCACAGTCTTTTGTGAAAATGACTTCTGTAATCTTTTATATCACGCTCCTTCTTCTCCTGCTGCTTTATTAAAACCCAGGGGAGGGAAGATCTTGCTCAAGGTTTGCTCATGCATTTATTAGGTATCTTTCAAGCAGCGTGCGGTGCTGGCATATAAATGTATTTTAGGTGTGATACATTAAAGCCTATTTACATCATTTAGGAAGGAAAATATTTTTTTGTTTTGTTTTGCAGATGTACAGATCAGCTCTCAAAATGTCTTCTGTGTCTTCCGAGCGTCTTCTAAGACAATTGCATTAGCCTCCTGCTAGTTGACTAATAGAATTAATAATTGTAGAAAGCACTCTAAAGCCACATGCCTTATGAAGTCAATGCTGGGTATGATTTTACAAGTATGTGATCTATTTTTTCAAGTGAAAATGTTAACTGGAAAAGTTCTTGGCACGCAGTAAAACATCATGCAATCTGTTATGTCTCTTAAAGATAATAACTTGAGGGTGGCTATAGTCTTACGATATCTAACTTATGACTTGTTAGGGGAGTTTCTTTCACTTAGAAGTATTGCAAATGTGCTTATATTTACATAATATGTCATTCTCAAAAGTTATGGTGATATAATTCCAGTAAAAAATTATTTTTCTATAACTACTTCAAAGTATAGTCAACTAAATTAACCAGGATTATTTTTTTTGAAGAAACTAAAAAGAACATGCCCCTTCCACCCACAACAAAAAAGAAAACACAAATGACCTTTCTGATACTTCTTTGAAGTTTTAGCAGTTTAACATTATTTGTGATGTATACTTTTAAGGTCTGTGTTCAGCATGAGGAGTCAGTGAGTCATATGGGTTCCAAAGTTCTGTTCTTGGTGGAAGAGGGAACTGAAATTTGAAAGGATGAAAATTTAATTAAATCATTTTTTCTCTTAGTTACTGTAATTGCTGGTTCAGTAGTTTTTAAACTATGACCTTTACTTTTCTTCATGATAACAATAAATCAACAAGGTCTAATTTTTTTTGTTTTGCAAAACAAGTGAAATTTTTCCATATTAACATATTTATATCTATTCACTGTTAAGTATTTTATCTTAGTTCCTTGCTCTGTAAAATGTTGCTGTTTTTCTAATCACCTTGACATTAATATATGGACAGAAACCATTTTCTCTTCATTTTAATGGAAAGAAAATCTTAACGAATTGGGTTATTTCATATTCATTTCTTTATGAATCCTGCCTTTCATATAGATTTCTGTTTTTCTGTGTAACCTTATTTATTTCATTGGGGTGCATTACTGTTAGGTTTTATTTCCATTAAGAAGATGATCTTAAAATACAAATGATATGGTTCAGTATTTGTCCAAGAAAAGATTAAATTGCAATAGTTCCTAAAGACTTTTATGTGTAATGGAAAAAACAAACACGAAATTCTGGAGGGAAAGGCAAGAGATGCTATAGCAAATCATTACATTTGTATGTGTAGTAATGGCTGATACTCTATAAACCAGGATGTCTTTTTCTTTAGGCCATGGTAAGAACAGCATTTTTTTTAAATTCAAATTCTTGTTTAAATAATAACTGGTTTCTTAAACTTCCTTTTTATTATTATTTTTTTTCATGTTTAGTTTTCCTTTTGTTGACTACCAGTAAAATTGCCCTCCACTCTTCCATGTGTTGGTTCAAGTTCCCAAATTCTGTCACTTTTGACAGAGGACCAGGGGTCTCTTAAAGTGTTGGCATCAACCAATAAGACATGAACATGCAAACATTAAAAAATAAATACGTTAGAGGCGCCTGGCTGGCTCAGTCAGTGGAGTGTACAACTCTTGATCTCGAGATCGTGTGTTTGAGCCCCATGTTGGATGGGGAGATTACTGGGAAAAAAATCTTAAAATAGATAAATAAAAATAAGCTTACCAGTATTCCATTTTTTTTTTTTAATAAGCAGTGGTTACCTAGCTTAGTTTATTTTAGGACCCAATGATAATGACACCAAGGTGAAGACTCACTCCCTGCTCCCTGCCTTGACCAGGCAGGTTTACATGGCTTCATGACCATCAGTGGTACTTGAAACTTCAACCCTTCATCCTATCAATGTTTTTGTTGTTGTTGTTGTTCCAGGAGGAACATATACAGATTCTGTGCATATTTGTTGGCTCATGTTATTGTTGTACTAAAAAGAAGAGTATACTTTCTTTAGTGCAGTTAATATTTTTTGACATTATTTTTGTAAAGTGAATTTTCCCCTTGCAAATGATTCTTTATAGTCAACCAGGGCATTAACTTGGCTCAGTGATTCATATTATACACATTTGCTTGACCAGCTCTTCAGAAATGAAGGTACATCCATATATGTCCAAAGCCAGTGTGGCTCCTCAGCACTTGTGAGAAATTACAGATGAGAATGACTAAAACGTGTTATTAATTTGGATTTTCTCAGGACATGTTGGATAATCATGTTGTAACTAACTCTGTTAAATCTGCCCCTGTGGCAGAGTCAGCTAGTAAAGAGGACTTGTCTTATTAGTCAGTCACAGGTGGATTTTCCTATGGGACATTTGGGGTGACAACTGACGGCATTTGCAGTGTTTCGGCTGGGAGATTAAGGGGACATAAGCCATGAACCTCGGTTCTGGACTAGCCTTAGTTGCTGCATTTTTTTTATGGACACACCACACAAATTGTTTCTTATCTCCTCATACTGAAGTTCTGATTCATTAGACTCCAGTAGGGGAATTTGTCACAGTATTCTTATTTTGACCATTCTCCTTGATGGCACTAACTTGAAAGGCACAGTCGAGGCAGCATGTGAAGGTGAACCTTGGGGAGGGTGCTGATAGTTGGCCATTCCAAGCTACAAAATGACAGCATCATATGATTCAGTTTAATATTTTACTTTAGTCCATCTCCAGTGTGCTCCTGAGGGTGAAATTGATACTGTTTCCACCTGGTTGTGCTAAGAATCCAGGACTTAGTTAGCTTCCCCATCATGCTACATAGAGTCCTAGTAAAAGCCAACCTGGTCACTCTGATATGGACCAGGTTTTCCTCCTAACTTTCAGGCAAGCTCTCCAATTGGGGCTTAAAGAAATTTATCGGTAGGACAGAGATGAGACATTTGTTACCCTCCATTCCTGAAAGTAATAGGGCAGTTTTCACTTTGTTTATAACATGCTGTTTCTGTCTTTTGACTATGAGGATATTTTGGTTGAAATTACATTTATAGCTTGGTTGCACAGTATGTAACCATATTGAATTCCAATTTATGTTGTTTATATACATAGCATATAAATAAACGTGTAATATATATTCTGTAAACATAAATGCATATATATTTCATAAACATAGCATGTGTATTTATTATACATAATATGTAAGGTTTATAAATAAGCATGTATACAGCATCAACTGTACCTGAAGAAAGTGAGCAAAAAATATCATTGGCAAACAAGAATAATAGGAAAGATAGAGCTATCAATGACAATAAATATTTTGGTATTCATAAAACCATTTAAAAATAGCAAATGAGCCACTCTATGACAAAAATAATTCTAAATGTAAATATTTGCTTTAGTCTCAGGTGTTTTTTTTTTTTTTTTTGCTAGTTTTCAAACATTTTTTTTTCCCTAGAGGAAGATTTTTGTATGCACCTTAAAAAAGCCTCAAGTAAGAATAAGTAAAATGTTCTATATTAGGTTGCATCTCTGTAACTTTCAAATAACCTCGCATTTCCTTTTCCCTTGCATTTTTACAGATATGGTCCGGAAAAAGAACCCCCCTCTGAGAAACGTTGTTAGCGAAGGCGAGGGCCAGACCCTGGAGCCTATAGGTACAGAAAGCAAGGTGTCTGGAAAGAACAAAGAATTTTCTGCAGATCAGATGTCAGAAAATACAGATCAGAGTGATGCTGCAGAACTGAATAATAAGGAGGAACATCGCTTGCATGGCCAAGATTCATCCTCTAGCAGCAAGAAGGGCCCCAAAAGCTCCAGCCTGAGTGAGAAGGCTGGCTTCAATTATGAAAGCCCCAGTAAAGGAGGAAACCTTCCCTCGCATCCACATGATGAGGTGACAGATAGAAATATGTTGGCTTTCTCATCTCCAGCTGTGGGGGGAGTCTGTGAGCCCTTGAAGTCTCCTCAACGAGCAGAGGCAGATGACCCTCAAGATACGGCCTGCACCCCAGCAGGGGACTCATTGGAGACGAAGGAAGATCATAAGATGTCACCAAAGGCCACGGAGGAAACAGGGCAGGCGCAGAGTAGTCAAGCCAATTGTCAAGGCTCAAGCCCAGTTTCAGTGGCCTCCAAAAACCCACAAGTGCCTTCAGATGGGGGTGTAAGACTGAATAAATCCAAAACCGACTTACTGGTAAATGACAACCCAGACCCGGCACCTCTGTCTCCAGAGCTTCAGGACTTTAAATGCAATATCTGTGGATATGGTTACTATGGCAATGACCCCACAGATCTGATTAAGCACTTCCGAAAGTATCACTTAGGACTGCATAACCGCACCAGGCAGGATGCTGAGCTGGACAGCAAAATCTTGGCCCTTCATAACATGGTGCAGTTCAGCCATTCCAAAGACTTCCAGAAGGTCAACCGTTCCGTGCTTTCTGGTGTGCTGCAGGACATCAATTCTTCAAGGCCTGTTTTACTAAATGGGACCTATGATGTACAGGTTTGTGCTTTGTGTTGTTCTCTCTTTATACAGAAAAGGTTACTGGTAATGAAGTGTGAATTCTTGCACGCATGGTAAAATCAAGTTCCCAGAACCAAAGGGGTAGCCTGCTAGATTCAGCGGGAGGATGGACACACTCCATAGCCAATTTATCCAAATGTATATTCAGAGGGGTCTTTAATCTCTTATCATGGAAAATAGTCCCAATATCTCTATTAGGTTGGGAAAAGCCTTTTCACAGGATTAGGTAGGCTTCATATTTCTAGAAATATTTAGTGGTAATTTGGTGTTTTCACAGTCTTCCCAAAAATGGCACTCATCTTTGTAGTTCCACGTGATAGTAGTATATGCTTTGTTCTAATCTTAGATTAGAAATCTTTTGCTATAGTCTTTGCTTCAGTGAGGATCTTTCCTGTGTCTTGCATTAGGATTTAATTTTATACTCGGCCTGGCGTCAAATTGGAGTCGGTTTGGGTCATATGGACAGTTACACAGATATACTCCAGAAAAAGCAACCTAATTGCAAATGAAAATTTGGAAATAAAAGTTTACATTGATTATAAAGAAGTCAACGTGATTGTAAGTAGTAGGGACACCAGAATGACCTTGGTGCAGGCCAATAAAGCATTCCTTTCCGCATTTAAGGAAAATAGTAATTTATGAAAGCATTTAGCAGTAATTTAGATTTCTGCCTTTATTAAAACTGGCATACCTTTTTGATCTACTCTTCTGTCTTTAGTTTATGGCATATGTGAAATGGAAAAAAAAATCTACCATTTCAAATAGAATGAAAGGCAGAACTGACGCTAAAGAAATGTATTCATTTCATTTTAAGCAATTTTAGCCTAGTCAGTACTCATGGTCAGCTTGAGAAAGTGTATTCGTTTCTGTTACCATCTGTAGTTTTTTATTGTATTATGCGGCCAGAGGATTTCAAAACATATTAGGTTTAATATAACCTTCTTTAGGAATGATTAGAAGAAGTACCAGAGAACTAATGAAATTACATCATACTTATCTGACCTCCTAATTCCCTTAAAATATCAGTCATTTTGATCAACCCAATAGCTCTAGCACATTGGCTGTAGACCTCTTTATTGACCTAGTGCCAATTAAGAAAGGCAGGCAAAGGAATTCTAAATAACAGGTAGTGAACTTATTTCAGTACTTGTAAAAAAGAATCAGAGGAGAAATTTCCCAAGCCTTTAAAAATGTCAGAACAGCAATCTTATCACTTTCAAAGGGAGATAGGAAGAACTCTTAAAAAGCCAGTTTCATCTTTGTAGAGCTCTCTTAAAAATTCCATCCTGCTTTGTGAATTTCCACAAATAGAATTATTTCTGTGGAGCAGCAAATTAAGCCAACATAGTTATTATGCATGAAAGCCGCATGCTTTGAACTGCTGTCTTATTAAAGATCATTTCACTGTCTTATGTCAGATACACTCTGCTGTCAAACCATGATTGGAAAGCAAATACGTGTTTTAGATAAAAGGGTTAGAAGTGAATAATGTCAGTATGTGAACTGGTGTTTTATAATTAGCAAGTAATATGATGTTAATACCTGGATTTCCGGCAGGAGTTTCAGTTTGTTCACTCTGGGGACAAGTTCTGAAGGCAGCTGATCTGGGCTGTCAGGAAGGCTCTAAAATGAAGATTACTAAAGGCCGATGGTTTAGAAGAATTCAGATTTTTAAACACACTTCCATTTCCCCCAAACAGTTATTTGTTAGGTTCTTAGTTATTTATAGTAAAGTTTATGTTTGGGTAGAATGAGCTGGACACTTTTCCTGGGCAGTGATGTTAGAAATAAAACAGATGTGTGAGCTCTCCGAGTTTGAACTAATAGAAGGAGAAATAAAACAGCTGATCCTAAACTATGCTGTCTACTAAGTGCTGCAGAAGCACCCAGTAAAGAAGACAGAAAGGGGTAGGAAATAGCATCCAGGGAGATAATCTTGTTAAGATCAATTTTTTTTTTCCAGAGAAATAATATGGCTAAAAATAGAAAAAAGCAATCTGTGGGAAAAGCAGATGATTATTTCAAAGAAACGATTGGATTTAGAAGCAAGTCTAAAGAGAGTTAACTTTTTTCAGCGTAGGAATAGAACACTAAATACACTTTTAGGCCAAATGCTGATCTTGAGGACTCGGCACATGCCAGATGTTGATGCAGAAATGTGTCCGAAGATGAGTAACTTATTAGTACTTTTATGCTGAAATAAATATTGAGCGGCTTCCCTGTATGCCTAAACCGAATAAAAGCACATCTGAAATTCCCCTTTTTACCCGCAAGGGTTTGTGTGCTGAAATGCCATTCGAGGGCCTTCTTTCCTTGGCTCTGGAACTGTGTGGGGACTAAAAGCTGTGCAGGATAAAATGCTGACTGTAGAATTTCTTTAACACGGTTCTGTCAGACATTTGTAGTAAGTTAATGGCTGTGTGTGTATTCTGATAAAAAGATGTTGGTAAATATGAGTGTTACAGACGAGTAATCATTCTATTTCAGGAATTATTTATATAAATCTGTAACGTAAGCTAATAATAAATGTAACAAATGACCAATTCATTAATCTTTTTCAATTAAACTGGCCTTTTTTTTTTAAACATTCAGGACAGTTGGTGGTTAATGATAGATTTATGACATTTTAGGCAAAAAAAAAAAAAAAAAAAAAAAGCCAGAAGTACAGGACATAAGAACTCTGTGGCTTTGATCTGTATTATAGTTTGACACGGATGATTTTAAATAATTTGAACTGACTCAATTGCAAACATAAGATATACCATTGGGAAAAAGAAATAATTTAAACAAATGTTACGATTTCCAGTTCCAAGTTCAGATTATTTGACATGTATTTGTGGGAATAATTGAAGTTTAGACACACTCGTACTGACAAGTATTCACTTCTGTGTAAATTTTATTACAAATAAGGAAGTCAAAGAATTCTATATTCCTTTAAAAATAGCACCAAATAACAATGTTTCTTTATACTGCAGAGTTAGATAGAGCCCCAGTTGGATAATGGAGCCCCAGTTGGATAATAGAGCCCCAGTTGGGTAATGGAGGCCACCTTAAATGGCCATATCATGAAACTAGGACAGTCTTCCCTGAGTGTTGAATTCAGATCCTCCCCGTCATATGTCGTATGTTGAGGTAGCATGCCCAGCCCTGAGATCAGAAGGCATGCCAATTCTTTACCAAGAAAAACAAGGAAAGATATAATGGCTAGCTTAGAGCTATTTGACTCGATTGGGATGTTAGTTTTTTAATTTTTAAGTGTAACCTGGGTTTTATCAATTGTTATGCCTAAATTTTTTTAAAATAATGGATGTAACATGATTGGTAAGCCCTTCCTGTAATTTTTACTACCTGTATTCAGCCTTTGAGGCTCACATATAGACCATAATAGGACAAGAGATTGAGTTCTTCAAAAAGTAATTACAGCTTCTTTCTTTGTAATCTGCTTTATTATGCTTATATTTAAACCATCGCTGAATGGAGGCCGAAGTTGTTAAACATCGACTTTGCTGTTTCATTAGGGCTTAATGTGCTGTGCATTAGGGCATTTGCGTCATCTTTATGGGGGAGCTCTTAGTCCTTAGATCAGGTTATAAACGTCGGAGTCCTGTCAAGATGTGCTTCCCACGGGAAAGTGTTGAAGGTATCCCAAGTTTATAAATGCTCACAAGGTACATGTTGCCTTTCCTTATTAGTGTACCTTTTCTGTTATTCTGCATTATTCAAGACTCCCAGAAGGGAGCTACAGGATTCCAGCTATTAAATTTATTTTGGCCTTTAATGAAATTTTAAGGTTAATAGAAAAATCTCACTATTAACTTACCAGTTACTGTCTTGTGTCTGAGCTAGGAGCACTACATTTCTGTTCTGTAAATATTTTTATCAGAGTTGCACAATATGTCATGTTAGAAGCAGGAAGAACAGATTTTAGAGATAGGAAGTCATCCTTTGTATTTGTGTTTTCAACATATTTAACTCTATGAGCTTTATAGACCCTTAACATATGGCAGTACATTGATTTGAACAGGGGGTTAACAGCTTGGTCTGGGGGGAAAAAAATCTGAGAACTTTAATCTCATTTTGGTTTATTTTGACTTTTCTTGAATTTTGCTTCCAAATATTTATTTTTTGCCGTGGAGTTTCCTTTGATCTGGAGTAGGAGGGAAGTGGTAGATCTTAGCAGGTTCTGTTTCTTTGTTTTTCTGAGTTGAGGACAATTGCACTTTAGAACAACTGGTGAATGAGACTTTAATCACTTCAGACTGTCTATAGAGTACAGAATGTTTGTCATATGAACCCATACTTGTTTTCAGGTCTGTGCCTCTTTAACAAGTAATAAAGTGTGCAAAATAAAACATATGCTCACCCTAGGGCCATCAAACAAAGTAAAGTTCTGGCATTTGCCAGGTTATTTTCCTCATCAAGATGGCCGAGCTGGATAGTGTAGCTTCCCAGGGAGGGGGGTAGAGTAGTTTGACTGTCTTCACTAATCCTTTCACCTGCATGTTGGTTAAATCTCCATGTGGCTTTGTTGCAAGAGAGTCAGTATGAGGAATGTCAATCTCTCCTTGATTTTCAGTTTTCTTGCTATCATTTAAAGAACGTGTATCACTTTCTTGAATATCAGTATTTCTCTCTAGGCAGAATGTTGAGAAGAAGAAATCCATGGTTATTAGTGCATCGAATCAAGTTTAGCATTATTCAACTCTTAATACAAAATGTTTTAAAAAATTAAGAAAAAAAAATGATCCTCAAATCTGCTAACCATATCAAGTCAGCAGGTCAGTCAGTGCATTTTGTTTCTTGGGTCATTGGAATTACGGCATACATGGAGCTGTTTGGAAACACGGATTCATAAGTAGTGCCCAACCCCAAGAAAGTTTGGAGGGACGGGTTGCATGAAGTCTGTTTCTGAGAATCTAAATTAGACCATAGACGTCTTGAATTCTTCATCATATGCTTTTAGTTTGAAGTAAGTGTTAGGAATTTTCAGAATATCAGAGAAGATCATGGCTTTAGTTAAATTGGAAGTCAGATGTAAAATTTATTTTTCTGTATTTTAATTTGATTCATACTTTTCTCATCAATAACTTATATAATCAAAAGTGTACGTATCTTTCGGGTTGTCTTCCAATTTTGGATTCACTTCTGACAATAGCTAACAATTGATTAAGGGTTTCTTTCATGCATATGTAGATCTAAGCTCTTTATGTGGATTAATTAACTTATCTTCATAAAAACCCTTGATGTAGACATCACTATTATGTCCATTTTTTTTTAAGTGAGAAAGTAGGCATAGAGGAATTCAAGTAACCTGTCCAAGATCACACAGATGTGTAAGTAGGGTAAATGGGATGTAAGCCAGGGTACACAGGCTGCCGAAACCTTCTTCACAACCACTATAACATGAACTTCTCAAATACAAGACTGAGTTGACTTCAACTACAAAAGCAAGGAAGAGAATCCAACTGCATGTAAGGGAGGAGATACAAGACTGGTACACCAGGGCTCTTTGATGCATCCTCTGGGAATCACATTGAATTTGGGGACTTCAGTGATTTTTTTTTTTGAGATTGTCTCTTATCCAGTCCATGCAGTGTAATGCTGCCTTATTGGAACTTAGTAGACTCATAATTGAAATCATTGAAAAGAAAATAGCGTTGCTGATTTGCCTTTTTTTTTAAATTACTGTGGTTCATTTCTACTGGTATTTTTGCTACAGAAGCTAGTTCCGATAGAGCGAGGAAGGGCCAGATTTTGATTTAATCAATCAAGGGTGCAATGCTTTATCCCCAAATGAAGCAACATTTTATCCATGTATTAGATTTGTTTTATATTCCCCTCATTTGGAGGACTTTGGTTTAGAGATTTGTGATTTAATATACGGCCAGAGAGTTGTATTCTTCTCTTCTGGTTACTAGGCACAATCCAGGAGTTGGTTTATCTATGAAGGTTAAATATTACAGAGATTCATCCAGCTCCCATTTATGTTCTCTATTGCTGTGTAATTAAAGTTTTATTCTTTGCTCGCGAGTAAGTACAGGAACGGGTGTGAGGCACAGAAGACACCAGAGTGTCTTCAGAGTGTCTCATGTGCATGTACTGCACACCCCAAAGGAGCTCAGAGCCCTGTGGTCTCCCTACATTCTGAAAGTGAGGGGTGGGGCCACAGGGAGGGACTTGAGAAATACTTCTCCTCTTGCAGCCCCCCTTTAATACTTAGATGACTCACTGATGTCAGCCTGTCAGCCTGAAGAACACCTGAATTCTTTCATGAGTCCACTAACATATTTGGGGATGTTATAATAAACAGTGGTTTGTTCTAAGACCTGTTTTTCCAGCTGATGGGAGGCTGCACTGGCATCTCAAAGTCAACCTGCCTAAAGTTAAAGTTGTTAGCTCCTTCCCTAATGGTCCCCCCGCCCCTCGCCCTTTCTAATGTACTCCCATTTCCAAATTGGTGGGGCTGGAAATACCACAGTTACCCTGGATTTCTTTCTGATGTGTATCTCCCCCCAAACAATGGAGTAGTTTGCTCTGGTCTTCCCCGCCTGATGCTTCTATGGCCCCCACCCTTCATGTTTACTTAGTAGATTCTTAGTGGTTTCCTAGTTACTTCTTGTCTCTTTCTGATAGCTTCTGTTCTCTTCTTTTCCTTTCTCTTCAGCTCTTGCCTCAACCCCATACCTTCCTCCATCGCTCCTCTCCTTTTCCTTTCTCTTTTCTCCTTCCTTCTGCCTTCTGTCCTCCTTCCCTTCCTCCCTCCTTTAATTAATTTTTAAAAATTCTGTTTAGAGAGTCATCATCCTACATTTTGTAGGAAGTATAGGTCTACTTTCTAGAAAAGGTGTATCATTTTAATTATACTTACATAATTAAATATAACTCTCCAGTCTCTCCACCATTCTCCAAATCTTCTCTCATCCCCCAGTCTCCCTTCACATTTCCCTAGAACAGCTTGCACCTTTTCACTGCCATTCACACTGGACTCACTTTGCTTCCTGCACCTGTAGAGCCTTTCCACAATCACTGCCTTTGAGGCTCATCTCAAGTGGCAACTCTGTGTCCCCCGCTCAGTTTCTCCTTCCAGAAGCTGACCTGGCCCTGCTGCTTGGGTCCTCTTCCTCTGTGTTGTCACGGAACTGGGTTCCTCTCCCAGCAGAAGCACATGCACTCTACCGTCCTTGTCATTTATTTCCTTGTGAACTCTCTGCAGCAGTCCAGAGACACGTGGGGTTTTGGACCCTGTCACTTCTGTGTGTGTCGTCTGTGTTCGGCACACAGGAGGCATGCAACAAAACACCCTTCCCTAGAGGAAGGATGTTCCACGGTGCCACCACTCTGTTTTCCCACTTAAGACGCTCTTTAGCACAAATACCCAATTCTTATTTATCTCCATTAAGAGCCGGTGGCACAGGTAGGTCAGATGCAGGAGAGGGGTTAGTTCTGTGGATAATGCCCCCAGCCTTATAATTCACCTGCATTACATTTTCTGTTTTGTTTGGCATTTTTCCTTGTAAGACAATGTTTTTCTAAACTGTTGAGACTGACTTTAAGATTGATTGGTATTCTGTCAGCCCAAATACCAAATAATCATAGAGACTTAGTTCAGTTTATTACGCTGAGTGATGTAGGAAAACCAGTAGGGGTGGACTCTTGATGGCTGCAATCCAAAAGCTGATAATAACAATGTACGTAGGGGCGCCTGGGTGGCACAGTCGGTTAAGCGTCCGAATTCAGCCAGGTCACGATCTCGCGGTCCGGGAGTTCGAGCCCCGCGTCAGGCTCTGGGCTAATGGCTCGGAGCCTAGCCTGGAGCCTGTTTCCGATTCTGTGTCTCCCTCTCTCTCTGCCCCTCCCCCGTTCATGCTCTGTCTCTCTCTGTCCCCAAAATAAATAAACGTTGAAAAAAAAATTTTTAAGAAAAAAAATGTACATAATTTAATTAAAATTTTTATTATTTTTTTTTTTATTTTTAAGACAGAGCAAGAGCAGGGGATGGGCAGAGAGAGAGGGAGACACAGAATCTGAAGCAAGCTCCAGGCTCCGAGCTGTCAGCACAGAGCCCGACACAGGGCTCGAACTCACAAGCTGTGAGATCATGACCTGAGCTGAAGCCGGATGCTTAACGGACTGAGCCACCCAGGCGTCCCAAAAATGTGCATAATTTAAAATATTCCGTGTTTTACACTTAAAGTCAAGTTGAGTTTTGGTTATCCTCCCACAAAAAATATGGTTGGCTCTTACAATTCAAAAAACTGTTTGGATTTGTTCCTTATTTTTAAGGAGGGTGTTTATTGGCGTTACGGCAGGGACCACCAGGAGCAGCAGGGATAGGATGTGATAGCGGGGGGCTAAGAGAGTCGCCATCTAATTCGATTTGTTGTTGGAATGTTTAAGCATGTAGTCTCTCCCAGAGACTGCAGCACCCCCCATGCCGCACGGTGCTTTCTGAAGCACTCTCCAAGGCAGAAATGCTGCCTATGTAGATTAACACATTCATTCCGACTATAGCTATTTTCGGCCAAGATCGGCCCTGACAGATTTCTTCAAGCTCTTTGTAACTTCAGTATTTGAACAGTGATTTTTAACAACTTAGCTTTTTATTAAGTGAAGGTTTTACTTTTTTGACTAACAGCCCATAACCTCAAGTCCCCTTAAATTAGTACCCTCCTAATTGTCTCTGTTGCTATCAATTATAGTACTTGAAAGTGAACCACATCTGAGGAAGAGTTTGTGTTTAGTTCAAACACCTCTTTTTGTTCCGCTGACAATAAGTACATGTGCTGAAGTGTCATTTTGGGAGTTCTTGAGGCTTCAAAAAATCTTTTCCTTTGACATATTTTCTTAGATATCATTCTTACCAGTTTTTATTCCATATTATTAGAAGGAAATAAATTAATTAAGGTTAAAGTCTTTGAAAAAAAGCCAGCCTTTTATGTTTTTAACTTCAACAGTGAAACAGTTTTGTGAAAAGACATATGTAAATAAATTATAAACAAAGGCCAATGAAACATACTACATGGAAGGAATAGTTTTTAAAACTAACTTAAAAATGGAATAAAAAGCCATCCTAGTCCTTATTCAGTGAAAAGTAACTTCAAATCTGTTCTTTTTCATGCCTTCACAGGTAAGTTGGTTGTTTCTAAACTGTAACTCATAAGCAAATGGCTCCCTAGACATTTGTTTTTGGGTGAACGATACATTTTGTTCAGTTTTTTGAAGAAGCCCAAATATGTCAGGTTGAGTCAACGGTGGGGGGGAGGTGTGTGAATTACAATCACTTTTTTTTTTTATCCCAGGTAACTCAGGGGATTTGGGGGGGGGGTTTCCATCTATGCTCACATCTCCCATAATGACTCCATTCAACCCAGATATATTGAGCCCTTGCTTGCGTCCAAAGATGAATAAAATATTATTCCTTCAGTCCAAGAAGGAATATAAACAGAAACATGTGCTTAGTAACAACAGAATCCTACCTTTTCATTTACAGCTAAGAATACTGCGATTGACAAGTTTATGAATTTGTCATGGAATGACTTCACCATTTTCCCACTATGTAGTCTTTTCATCCGCTTAGCACAAGCAATTACATTAGGTAGTTCATTTTATTAAATAATAATCCCATTCATGTGACTAGTACTGTAGACTGTGCTAACATGGTATTCACTAGCTACATGTGCCCATTTAAATTTCGGTTAATTTAAATTCGTGAAAAGTTAATAAAAATTATTTAAATCAGTTCTTTGGTTGCACTAGCCCTGTTTCAAGTGTTTAGTAGCCACACGTGGTCCGTGGCCATGGTAGAGACAGGGTAGATTGCAGAACATTTCCAGCATCTCAGAAAGTTCTTTTGGACGGTACTGGTCTTCAGTTTGCAAATCAGTTTCAGGTACATTCTCTAAGTTGATCCTCACAATAATCCTGCAAGATAGCAAGGTGTGTACATTGACATCCAGAAAGGTGAGGAAACTGAGGTGCCAGGAGGTCCAATAATGTATCTTTGCAGAGACTTATGTTATAGAACTTCCCTTGGGAGCAAGCAAATCCAAGTAATATGAATACAAATGAATAAAGACTTTCATCTACAAATCTTGATCTTCAAATGCAGTAGTTTACAGGCAGAGAGGTGGCCTAGCTTGCTCACTGTTGTACTCTATCATCAGTTACAGAGATCGGCACAAACTAAGTACTCAATAGCTACTAATTACATGAATGAATAGGTGTAATTTTTGGTCCAAACGGAATTTACAGTTTAATAGAAATTTTAAAATGCGGATATCCATGTCAAAGGAGCTGCTGGGTTAACGGGTTATAATTATAACTTACACTCTTTATTCTGCTTGTGATCTCTCTTTTAGTAGAGTCCTAGCTAGGGAATGGTAACCTTTTTTCTACTCCTTGCTGGGTTCAGCCATTTGAAAAGTTTGAAATAGTTCTCTGAATGTGTGGTGCTCTTTCCTGGCAATAAGATTCAATACACTGTTGCTGCAAATACTTGCCTTGTATAACTGTTATTGCTGTGTATTTTTGTTTAATCTAGGAAACAGTTGTTTTAAGTTAACATTTGGAGGTCATGAAAATACAGTGAATATGGTCAGTAGTCTTAGGTATGGTCTCCTAAAATAATAAATTATGTTTTATTTTAGAATGGCATTTAAATGATATGAATCAGTTTATTTGACCATGACTTAAATGTACATCTCTTACAAAGAAAGTATAAAAATGTCCACAAGTGTAGCCTTCAGGTCTTTTTGAAAGAGAAGAGGAATAGAACACTAAGTAACAATGTTTCCCAAAGTTAGCTTTTATATTATATAAAATATATAATTCTAATGTTATATGAGCTTTAAGTAATATAAAAACTAATATGATTTAGTGGCTATTTACCAAGAAGGCAAATAGATAACCTACGTCAATGTCATTATTATTGTTCTTGTCATTAAATGAGATCCTTGTGTTTTTGTTTGCCTGCTTAGGTGGTTTGTAAAAGAGTATCTTACATAATGATCCTTAAAAAATTTTTTAATGTTTATTTATCTTTGAGAGAGAGAGAGCAGAGGAGGGGCAGAGAGAGAAGGAGACACAGAATCCAAAACAGGCTCCAGGCTCCGTGCTGTCAGTATAGAGCCTGAATCAGGGCTTGAACCCTCGAAGTGTGAGATGGTGACCTCAACCGACTGAGCCACCTGGGTGCCCCAAAAGAGTATCTTACATAATAATCTTAAATAATGGAACTGGCTGGTTTTCCCTGGGTAAAAAAAAAAAAAAACACAACTTGTAGACACACAAATACCACCAACTTAAAAGATTTAATGTGGTTTGCATAGCAAATTAATTAGTCCTAAGCCAGAATGCTTTACTGGCAGTTTTGGTTTTGTTTGTTTACTGAATGGCCTTTCTTTCATGGTCTATGCACCTGATAGTAGTCATTTTTAGCCTGGATTTTCTGACTTTTAAAGTTGTCAAATACTGGAAGGGATGTTGTGATGCTTAATAATAATTTTGATGCACTTCAGATTCCTATGTTTCGGGATTTCTTAGGACTTTATAGAAGTTCAGCCCTTCCAGTGTAGACATGGCATATGAGACTTGAAGATTGCAAAATCAAAGAAATAGTGATAATGTGTCATGATTTCTCAGGAATCCCTTTCTACAAGCAGAAATTACAGATACTTTATATCAGGAAGATCGACAACTTTGAAACTAAAAGCTGGTAACTAAACCAAGAAAATTTTTGCATACTGGCTTTTTCACTAGCATTAGAAGGGAATGGCATACTTCTCAATTTGCGCCCTTTGATTCAAGTTGAATTTCCTGCACAAAGTACCAGAGTTGATGGAATCACATTTAAATGCGTTGTTTCTGAAATTAAGGTTTCTCCTCACCTCCAGTGAACTGGGTTATAGATGGAGGGATTTTGTAATATCGTTACATCTCAGGGCATATTTTAGTTGTTCTGGTCCCTGAAGTGCTAGGTTAGAAAGGCAAATAGACTGTATCCTCCTGTGGTCTGGCTTTGACATCTCTCGCACTGCTGATTGCCAGGCTGCTGGCTGGGAGGGTGCCCCATTCTTCCCTCTGGTCAGATGATGCTCTGCTATTGTTGACAGACTGAAGTCTGTGTGCTTGCCATGGGGGATGTGGACATCACCAAAAGTGATACATTGTCATCCTTGGGTTACAGGCTGTGAGAGATGTTTGTAAATTATCATCTTAATGTATAGTAAGGGTTGAGCTGTTTCTGTGTTCATGCACACTTCCTAGAACTCTAATACTGGAAATAAAGTGGAGGTTGCCCCAGATAAGCCAGCTCTTGGCCGGACAAGGTAATTTGATCAAGCTCACAACCTGTCTTTAATTCGAAGCATGGACTACGGTCTGAGTTCTGTACAGTAGAGGTATAAGCATGTCTCTCAATGTGCTAAGGGAATATTATTTGCATATTAAGTAGAACCTCTTTAATGATTTTGAGATGCTTGAGACCTTTCTCCTAGAGTGATTTGGATATGAGCAGTGATCGCACATGTCATTTTTGAGCAGCTGGTGAAGAAGGCAGAACATGATTATGTCACGTGCTTAATCTGTTACATCTGGTAGCTAGAAAAATTCAGAAATTCTCCGATAGAAGAGGAGATCTCTTCCTTTTTGGAGGATTTCTATCAAAAACTCTGTTTTAAACCAGGAGTTTTGTCTGCTCAGTGGTGGAGCTTGGTTAAGCTGCCTGTTGCAGTGCCCACTGAGGAAGGACTTTATATATAGTGGCCTTTGAATGCCTTCATTGCCCTAATGCTGTAAGTTTTATAACTTGAGGTAGGAAGAAGAGCTGTGATCATTTCTATGGTGGGATTATTTTGTTTTGGCCTTTGAACATCCCCATGACCCACGGAGACAGAGCCTTGATCCAGTGGGACTGAGCTTTGATCAAATGAGGCCCTGGAAGATTTTCTACTTTTCCTTTATCCTAGATTGGGAAACATTTTAAACTCTTTACATTAGACCTTCTTCACTAAGACTTCAAGTCCACTGCCTTAACTTCATTTTTAATCTAATAGTGCCTGCTTGGGCTTTTAATTACCAGCCGTTTTGTGTGGTCATGTTAGCACCTTCATTTTACCCAAAAGGGAGGCTTCGTCTTTGCCCAAAGCCTCATCGCTATAGGAACTGAACAAGGATTTCCTTGGAGAACATCTGCATTGAGCAATCTCTAAGCAACTGCCTCCGGTTTTGACAGCAGCCCTTCACTTCAGGAAAAGAAATCCCCTGTGATTTGGATGCTTCTGCAAGCATGTGGTTACAGGGAGGCAGTAGTAAAACCTACTTACATGAAAATTGTTTTCTTGGCTTTTTTTTTAAATATTAAATCCATTGAATTAGTTATAGTACTCCTATTACTTATCTTTGACTGTTGCTTTGGCCAAAAATGTTTAGCGTAATGAGCCTCTCAAAAGAGTAGCTATTGAGAAATGAAGAGTGCATTTCTTTGGCGCTGATTATTCAAGTGATTTCATAATAAGCAGAAGTACGATTGTATTTTTTGATGTGGAATACTTGGCAGTGCCCCCTCCTCCCTCCTACAGAGAGCACTGAAGTAATGACACCTTTAAAGTAACATCCATCTCTTCCATACCAGGTCACTTCAGGTGGAACGTTCATTGGCATTGGACGGAAAACACCGGATTGCCAAGGAAACACCAAGTACTTCCGCTGTAAATTCTGCAATTTCACTTACATGGGCAACTCCTCAACTGAACTAGAACAACATTTTCTTCAGACTCACCCGAACAAAATAAAAGCTTCTCTCCCCTCCTCTGAGGGTGCAAAACCTTCAGAGAAAAACTCTAACAAATCCATCCCTGCACTTCGATCTGGCGATTCTGGAGACTTGGGAAAGTGGCAGGACAAGATCACAGTCAAGGCAGGAGATGACACTCCTGTTGGCTACTCGGTGCCCATCAAGCCCCTCGATTCCTCGAGACAAAATGGTACAGAGGCCACCAGTTACTACTGGTGTAAATTCTGTAGTTTCAGCTGTGAGTCCTCTAGCTCACTTAAACTGTTAGAACATTACGGCAAACAGCACGGAGGAGCGCAGTCAGGCTGCCTTAATCCAGAATTGAATGATAAGCTTTCCAGGGGCTCTGTCATTAATCAGAATGATCTAGCCAAAAGTGCAGAAGGGGAGCCAATGACCAAGGCAGACAAGGGCTCTAGTGGGGCTAAAAAGAAGGATTTCTCCAGCAAGGGAGCAGAGGATAACATGGTGACCAGCTACAATTGTCAGTTCTGCGACTTTAGATACTCCAAAAGCCATGGCCCCGATGTAATTATAGTGGGGCCGCTTCTCCGTCACTATCAGCAGCTCCATAACATTCATAAGTGTACCATTAAACACTGTCCATTCTGTCCCAGAGGCCTTTGCAGCCCAGAAAAGCACCTTGGAGAAATTACTTATCCATTTGCATGTAGAAAAAGTAATTGTTCCCACTGTGCACTCTTGCTTTTGCACTTGTCTCCTGGGGCGGCTGGAAGCTCAAGAGTCAAACACCAGTGCCACCAGTGCTCGTTCTCCACCCCTGATGTAGATGTGCTCCTCTTCCATTACGAGAGTGTGCATGAGTCCCAAGCATCAGATGTCAAACAGGAAGCCAATCATCTGCAAGGATCGGATGGGCAGCCAGCTGTCAAGGAAAGCAAAGAACACTCATGTACCAAATGTGATTTCATTACCCAGGTGGAAGAAGAGATTTCCCGACACTACAGGTAAGCCATAGCGGGGTGGGGGTGGGGGAGGATATTAACAGAATGATAGGAAGAATCCGGAGGACTGATCCAAGAATCATTGGGAATGATTGCAGTGACTTGGGGAAGTTACAGGACGAGTGAACATAAAAGATCGTTCATAAAACTGCAGATTATGTATTTATAGATGTGGTAACCACAGATTCTAATTTGGTTACTTGTTTCAGACCATTTACTCTTCTGCTTCATACCTGTTTTGTACCGTTTACTGAGTGTGTTTTAAAAATTGCAGTGATGACGGTAATGCTGATGAGTTTACTCATTTACCACAATCCCATTTATTTGTCCTTGCTAAGTGACTCCACATCCCATAATTTTTGATGGAGGAGCTCCCAAATGAAAGGTGCCATTATAACATGTTCTCTTCTCTACTCCAACTGGAAAACGATCCGCTTGAGAACACGTTGCTCATTTTTCTTTTCAAATGAGATTGGACATCCTTCTGGCTTTAAAACATTGAGCAACACCTTTGTTTTGCAAAGAAACCGTAATCTGAAGGCGAGCGTATTGTCATAGGTGTGACTTTGGATTTCTGTACACTCATTCCTCGGAGCAGGTAAAACCACTTCGGCTATTCCAGATTCATAAACAAAGATACAGGATATATGTTCATTTTTTTTTTTCACTTCGACCCTATTCTCTGTATAAATGTTAGTCTTCCCAGTTCACCTTTCGTGTTTTCTAAAGACGGGTTTAGGATACGTATCTTTATTTCATTTCTGTATTCATTCCTTAACTGATTAATTCCAAAAATGTGCATTGTGCCAGGCATTGATGATAAAGGAGAGAACAAGATGAACATAGTCAATGCCCACAGGGAACTTACAGTTTAGTAGGGAAGACGTTCACAGATCATTGTGAGTACGAGTGTCATGACAGATGAAGTAGAGGCCACTGTGTTTGATGAGAATGACCTCATAGCCCAATATGGTAGATGAGGAAATGCCTCTTTGAAGAAGGAACATTTACACTGAGAGTTGGTTATATGACTAGGAATTAGTTTAGCACAATCCCGGTAATACAGCATGTTCTTATGTTACTTGGCACTCAGTGGGTGTTTTCTTGCAATAGCGCTTAGAGACGCATCAAAGTAAAGAGCTTTATTTACTCCTTTTAAGTGTTTTTCCGTATGTAGACTCAGTATCCTAGTTCAAAAATCTAGTCATTTTATTTTTCCCATCCCAAGATTCTAAACAGTTCCTCTCATTCTTTTTGAAAGCGTGTGTTAGTTTAAGTGCGTGTGTGTTTTGTCAGTCACCAGTAATGAAGCAGTTCATGTCCAACAATAGGCTAATAATGTTAGATGTTAATTTGAAGGGCATCCTAATGTTCACAGTGAATCTAAATGTTCAGAAAACACTTCCTTGAGATTTACACTGTTTAATTTATAAGGTCAGCCCTAGGAAAGACACAGTCCTGCAATCAAATATGTGTTCACACTTGTAGTGAGTGTTTCTGGCTCCTCTGATGTTAGCTGCATGCTAATTTATTTCTGGGCTAGCAGACATTAGCTTCCTTCTGAGCTTTACTAGTGTGCATATACATTTGTTAGGTGCTGTAAAAATTAGGTAATCTTGTCTGGGTTTAAAAGAGGAGACTTTCTTTAATCATGAGGAAATTAGCCACACACACACCACACACACACACACACACACACACACACACACACACTATACACACACATGTACATACCTACACATCTGGATACCAGATCATTTGCATTAGTGGCTCTTTTTGAGGAAGCTGAGGCCATTGCTTGAAAACCTGTCTGGAAAAACAGACTTTCTGTATGCTTTGGTTAAACAAAAAAAAATTCTCCCAAGAAATGAAAGTATGAATAAAAATATGACTGAATAATTTCAGAGTTTAGTTAGTAGTCAGTAAGGACAATACGCTCTAGAAGGAAGAGACTAGTCTCTTATTGTTCACTGCTCTGTCTACACAATTTAGCACAGTGCCAGAATGGCTAATAAGTGCTCGGTGAGTAGATCTTTAAGTAAATGAAGTGCCTGTGAGTTTTTGACTTCACAGTCGTTAAGGATAAGCCAAGATCTCCATGGTGAGTTACAGTTTAATCTGAGACGATTATAAAGTCTCAAACCCTTCTGAAGATTTAGGGCTCCACACCAAATAACAATTGTTTGTGCATTTTGGATGTCAGTCAGCCTTTCAGCACTTTATTAGATGAGAAAACTGAGCAGTACTTGTTCCTAGGGCATTAAAATACTCCTGCACTTGTTCTTAAAACCTGATGTAATTTGTGTGGTCCTGGATCCTTTAGGTTGCTGAGTAGTTTATCTCTGATCTGTTTATGAGCTCTTACAGAAATATTTGAAATGTGGAGACTTATACTTTCAGAAACTCTACTGAAAGTTGAACAACAGTGGAAGCTTGAGGGATACGAAAGGGAATAGTTCTGTGGGTGCTGAAAATCTGTTCTATCAACGCATTTTCCCCACATGCTGTATTTTGAAGATAGTATAAAAGAACAAGTTTACCATATCACAGTAATATTTTTTCTGGTTAAATTTATGTTGATTCATATTATTCATGTTGGGAAACTTTCTCCATAATTCTGGTATAACTAGGGAATATTCTTGGCTTTTGAGTGCTTTATAAATAAGACTTACAGTGTAGTAAGAAGGTAGTACAATCTATGATCTATAAAATATGTGAAATCAGGTAGCTATAAGAAAAACTACAGCTGAGAAGCAGGAGAGTTGATTTAGAGCTATGAGTGAAATCCTTAGTGTGGATTCTATTTGGTGGGCATTTTCATGAAGAACCAGGTTTAACCTCAGTTGAATTGAAAACATTATTCAGTCAGCAACTGGAACTTGATCAGTTCTTTTTTCCTAACATTTCATATTTATTTATGGTGCCCCTAGCTCACATTTGACTGACTTACTGTATTCCACCCATGAATTTGTTTCTCACACTCCATTTCTTTTATTATTTATCACTTGATTAAACAGCATACCCCTTCTCTAATTGACCACCATTCTCATCAAAATTGTCAGTGTTGTAACTTACCGTTCTGGAGTCAGTAGGAGCACTGTCCCCTTAGAAAACAATGATACTAGATGAAACATACTTTTCAATGCCTTGCTAGACTCCTGTGAATTAAGGGAAACTTCTGAAACTTTTCTCGTCTTTCCTTCACCAAGATTGGACAAAACCCAGACTGGGGAGAAGTGAACAGCAAGCATGGAGTGTGAGGTTGCACTGAGGCAAATAGCAGTCGGTCAGGAGACTATACCTGGAGTCACTGAGAGAGAGAGGATGCTGAATCTGAGTTTTACTTTAAGCTGGCACCTTGAAGGTAGCTAAAGTGATTCCACATTTAGAGCCTTCGCTGACTTCTGTCAGAAGTAGGCACACATTTGTCTAGATGAAATACTCCATTTTCACCTCCATGATATCTGTGGCATAAGATAAACCTTATCTTATATGAGCTCATTATTACAAAAACTCACCATATGCAGAGGGATATAAACCATTCTATGGGAAATAAGTAGGAAATGTCATAATGGCTTTTTAGATACCTGGGGAAATTGTAAGTTATGAAAATACAGTAAATTTTTCAGTTATAAAAAAGTTATAAAAATATAATGTTTTTCAGTTATAGAAAAGTAGTGTTTAAATAATGAAAATCAGATTTACAAATCAAACTGCATGAGACTATAAATGACTAGAAATACTCAAAAAGAATCAAACAGCATTTTTTGAATTGAAAATATAGTTATTGAAACTTAAAATGTAGACAGGTTCAGTAACAGATTTGCAAGTGATAGAAGGCAAATGAGTTCATTGCAAGTTAAATCTGAAGACATTAGCCAGAATATTTAAAAGAGTGGATAGGGATGGAAAGTATCAAAAGTAGATAGTGGGTTTTAAAAACACAATAAGCTGTTTTAGCCTGCATCTAATTAGAGTTCCAGGAGGAAAGAATATATAGAATGGAAGGTAGGCAAGTAGTATTTGAGGAGATTTTCTCGAATTGAAAGATGAAAGACATAAGCACACAGATACAAAAAAAAAACATAGCATCCACTAAAACAGGGACATAAGCAAATAAATTCAGTCATAGACACATTGTGGTAATAATTAAAATGCTACAGAGGTCTTCTTAGAGCCTCCAGAGGGAAACTACGTATCAACTCCTTAGAAAAGACAATTAGGTTACTCTAGCAGACTTCATCAACAACAATGGAAACCAGAAGAGGGAGAAAGTCTATTCAAAGTTTTGAAGGAAAAAAACACCAAAAAAATGGTCGACTTAGTATTGTCTACCTGTGAAAACAACCTTCGAAGAAAAAGCAAAATGTTTCCACATAGGCAAAGACTAGGGGACTGTGGATAAATCAGTCATAGCCTGCCTTATTTATGCAATTAAAAAGAAATAGACTAAGGTGTTGGGCAACACAGTATGAACATTTGTAGGGGTTATGATCAGAAGTAAGGTGCTTTACGGCCCTTGAATTGTCTGGAGTTAGTTGAGTTAGGACTTGCTGTGCATACTTGGAAACTTTTAAAGTTAACTAATGAAGGAATAGGAAACGGGTACATAACTTCTGAAGCTATAGAGAATGGCACAACAAAATAAGATTCCATCTATTTTCTAAAAAATGGCAAGACAGGATAAAAGGTAAAAATGCATAAATAGATGAATATTTAAGTGGATAAACAATTCCAAAAGTAAGATGGTAAAAAAGAAAAGACCAGCTATCAAAACCTTAATGAACCTGTGTAGATTAAACTTTCCACTTAAAAGGTATTGTCTGACTTATTAAAAAAGAAAATTCAAGGGACACGTGGGTGGCTGCCTCAGTTGGTTAAGCATCCGACTCCTGATTTTGGTTCAGGTCAGGATCTCACACTTGTGGGATTGAGCCCCGCATTGGGCTCTGCACTGAGTGTGCAGCCTGCTTGGGATTCTCTCTTTCCCTTCTCCCTCTGCCCTTCCCCCATTTGCGCTCTCTCTCTCTCTCTCTCTCTCTCTCTCTCTCTCTCAAAATAAATAAACTTAAAAAAAAGAAAATTCAACTATATATAAGCTGTTTATAAGATATACACTCAAAATATAAGGCTATGGAGAGTTTGTAACAAAAAAAATAAATGGAGTTATAAGCAATATAAACCAAAGGAATATGGAGATAGCTTTATTAATCTCAGACAATTTAGATAAATTGTCTGACAATTTTAAGACAATTTTAAGATAAAAAGCATAGGAAGGATAAGTCAATACATAATGATAAGATGTTCATGACTTGAGGGAGATAGAACAATTCTAAATATATAAACTATAAATAAATCTATATGTAAAACAAAAATTGATCAACAACTACAAGGAAAATATGACAAACCACAATCACAGTGATAGATTTTAAGAAACCTTTCTTACTAGAGGTTGAATGAAAAAAATCTTCAAAATATAAAAGATTAGAGCAGCAAATTAACAAACTTGTTTTAATTAAAATATATCAATTGTGCATCCAACTATTTAGAGGATTCACATGCCTTTCCAGCAGATTTAACATACTTAGAAAAATGGACAAACATTAAGCCAAAAAGAAATCAGATTTCAGAAAAACATATCACACAGAACATATCCTTTGACTCAGTATAATTAAGTTGGGTCTCAATAACAAAAAGGTAAGAATAAATGAAGTTACACAAGGCAAATAGTAACAAGAGAAACAATTAGGTCACTTTATCTCAGAAAACATGGGTGTTAAAAAAAATTATAAAGGGTGGGGTGGCTGGGTGACGCAGTTGGTTGGTTAAACATCAGACTCTTGATCTCAGCTTAGGTCACAGTACCTGAGTTTGAGCCCCACATGAGATTGAACTGGGTGCTGATGGCACGGAACCTGCTTGGGATTCTGTCTCTCCTTCCTTCTTCTCTCTGCCCCTCCCCTGCTTGTGTGCACTCTGGCTCTCTCTCAAGATAAATAAACTTTAAAAAATTGCAAAGGGTAAAATGGTCGGTACATATGACTGCATAAAGTGAATTTGACAAATTCTGGCAATATCAGATGCTCATGTTCCCAATGGAAGCATTATTTTACTCCTCAGATAATTTCTTTCATCAGTACAGTAGGAAACCTGTGCAGAAATGTTCACAGTAGTATTTTTTGAAAGAGCAGAACAACCAAAACAAAAATCAGAAACAAGAACAGGAAAAAAATACCAACTGATAATAATACCTTTTAAATATTACTAAAGAATTTGTAGATTTTTATACAGTGGAATGTTACACAGTAGTGAATTTGAATAAATGGCAGTTGAACAGGACATATGAATCTTATAAGCATAATTTTGCCTGAATCAAACAAATTGAAGACTATTTGTAGCTGGATACTATTTTATGTAAGTTTGAAAACTAGCAAAACAAAACCATATACATATATTCATTATATATATGTTTGTGTGTATATTCACATAGATACCATGTATATTCATATACGTTCATGTACATATATGGAACTATACCACAAATATAATTTCTTCTATATCATCTCTATGTGTATACATGCACACACACACACACACACACACACACACACAGTTCTCTCTGTATTTCTCTGTATATGTATATATGCCCACACACAGAGGGCATATTGAATATATTTACCTATATAAAATCATATCCTATGATTCTATGATTATGTTCTAACTTGTATTTTTATAACATTTTTATAACAAAAATAAATGTTTTTATAACATTCATTATTAAATATGAATGTGTATATGTATTTATGTAAGCACATATATAGGTAGAATGTGTGTATGACTAACATTACATAAAATTTTTAAATAAAGTGAAATACCAATTTTCATCAATACACAAGTCCAATAAATATTTGAGTGAATGCCCAGTTCCCCTTATGATTAAATAACTACTTAAAAAGCATTAATAATATCATTGTCTACCTGCTTGTTATCTACAATGTGTGAAAATTGATATCCTTTTTGGTAGTGCATGTGATGATAAGCATCTGTCCAATTGGAGATTTATGAGTGCATTTAAAAAATTTCAAACAGTGTTTGAATCTTTTAGACATAAAATATATAACCTGGGCTGAAGGAAATAACACTGGATACCATAATTGCTTAAATTAATGTAGCTACTGCTCAATTTCTACCTTAAAAGAGCTCAGAGAAGAGCATAGTGAAGGATAAATTTTATGTAAGCATTTAATTATCAACACATCTGAAAAAGCCAAGTATACAGTGCATTAGGACAGAGTTTCTCAAAGGGTGAGGGCCATGATGGTTACATTTAGATTTGTGTATATTTATGTGACATGTTCTTTTAAACAGTACCTAATAAATCAGTTCCCTGTAATACCTTGAAATGGACCTAATAGTTCAAGCTGAAAATTCCCATTGTGAGATAAAACATTACCCAGGATATTATATCCTTCAAGAAAATAACCCACAAATGGCACAACCTTTGTTTGTATACATTATTAGAATTTCATATTTCATGATTCTGAAGACTTTTTGCACAAGAATGATGATCAATTCTTGGAATAAAATAAATTTTAGCTATAATTTCTAGTTCATGTTAGTTTATGGAAATCATTTCCCATTTCTTATTCATGTTCTATTTTATGGAGAGGTTTGTCTTCCTATTTTGAATATTTGGGTAGGGGATATCTTCTTTTTGGAAGTGAGTTAAGGGAATCATAACTTGAAGTTTTTCAGATATGACATGAGTTAAATGAAATCACCGAGACCCCCTTAAAAAAAAAAAAACAGTTACTACAAATGAGTAAATACTAATCAGATTATTTCAGCTTTAAAAATATGAGTGGGTTGAGTGGAATCTTACACAAAGTTCAGTTTATCTTATGTTTTGTAGACCGTTCCTTTGCACTTCACTAAAGCTGAATATTATTATACTTCCAGCTTCTAAAATTTGATTGATCTGGTTATTCACCTGTAATTCCTTTTTTTTTTTCCTGGTCTTTGTCTCTCAGATGCTCTCTTCACCTGCTTTCCGCTCCCTCATTCTCCAGTGTCATTAATCTCCAGTATCCTATGTTAGAGGCCTTTGTACCAGCAAAAGTTGTATTACAAAAATGGCTAACTTTATTAGATATCAGATCTATTGATCTATATTTAAATTAAATCACCTTCACTTACTTCTTCTGTGGCAACTTGTCTGTAGGTGTGAGATTCTGTAATTACCAAAAAAAGACCTTTTGAAGTCTAATTGATGAGTATTTATGATTTATTCATTTGCTTCAATGCTCTGTTTAGTCATTGAAGAAAAACTGTGGCTAAGAAATACAGTTATTTGGTAGAGGAGAGCTTTTCAAATACTGGCAGAAATCTCTGGAAGTTTACGTTTAGAGGAGAAAAGGCATTGCTCCTAGCTGACTTCACAGATACCGTAGGCTGGTTTATTATGAAAATAGAAATACAGAAGTATTATCAGAATAGCGTAATAAAAGAGTAGCATCTTGAGACCCCTGGGTGACTGTCAATTGAGTGTCCGAATCTTGATTTCAGCTCACTCAGGTTGTGATCCCAGGGTCGTGGGATTGAGCCCCGATCAGGCTCCACTCCCAGTGTGGATCCTGCGTAAGATTCTCTGTCTCCCCTTCTGCCCCTCCTCCCACTTGCACACTCACTCTTGCTCTATCTACAGAAAAGAAAAAAGAGTTACATCTTTTAGCTGATCTTTTTCTAAAATCTAGAAAATTTCAGCCCTTTATGAATTTTGAAAATAATATATTTAACTTCTGATGAATGAAACACTACTACTAAGGCCACTGAAATATGAATGGATCTGAAATGAATGCATTTTTATAGCATAAGAAAATTCTGTTAAGTAGGATAAGGAATAAAACATCTTTTCTCACAGAAATGTTGTTGTTTGAATTAAGTCCAATTTGGTCTTTGGTTAGGCAGCTAGTAGTTTTCTCTGGAGGCAGGGATGCTTTTGCTTTTTTAATACATTTCTTTGATTCATGTCCTCACTGTCTAAAATATTTCATGAGACATACTGAGATTTTGTGTAAGTATATCCCAAATATTGCATGGGGCATACTTACACTAAGGTATTTCATTGTTTGCACTGACATTCAAGTTGCCATGGTGTGTTTTATCTAGCAGCCCTGTGCTAAGGAGATCTACAAAATGACATCTTTTTTCCTTAGGTAGCATGAGGAGAGTGTTTGCTATCCATTTGGCAGGAGAATATAGAATTCAAATTAATGCAGGGCATATATTTGTATTGTCTTTTCAGTTCGTGTGGCTTAATGTAGCCAGAAGTTCTAGGAGTTCTTAAATAATGAAGAATTTATTCCAAAACGCCATTCAGAATATACCATCTATGAAATACCTATGCACTTTCAATATTTCTCTGCTGCTTTATGATTCTACCTAGTGAATCCAGCATCCTGAACATCCACAGAGTGGTAGTGGTTCATTCCTTTTGTTAAAGTATGGATTTACTCTTGGATGTTCTGGGTGGGGGTGGATACAGAGATGCGTGAACTTTGATCTTGACCTGAAGGCACTTGCAATATAACTGTAAAGTAAGACATCCACAAGATTTTAATAAAAGGCAATGTGGAAAAAGTCCTCAGAAGAAAACAGAGATTAAGAGTAGATCAGACTATGCTGGATTTACTCGGGTTTAGTCATTAGGGAAGTCTTCATGGATGAGAACGTGGATCTTGGGAAATGCAAGGACGATTCCTTGAACTTGTTTGAGGTTTTCATATTAATGTTGATAAGATTAAATCCATTTTGTAGGTTAGAGGCGAGTCCAAACTCATGTATTTTCATAGTGACTAAACTTTTATTCTTCAGTAATGTTTCTTCTAGTAGGAGTTAAATCATCTGTTTTTATTTTTAGTGGACATGGCATTATGGGCATTATGTTGAAGGTCTTTTCAGCTATTATTGAGAGAATGACACATGTCAGAGAATATGTGCACATCTTTCAGGAACTAATTCCTGAATAAGCTAGTAACATTGCATCAGCTACCAAACAGCATGCATGAAAGAGTACCCACGGACAAGAGTTAAATACTGTGTCACGTCTCCATGTTATTCTATGTGAATTGTCTTGTCTGTGCTTCAGATCCTTTTTTTTTTTAATTTTTCAAAGTTCATTTATTTATTTTGAGAGAAAGAGAAGGTGTGCAAGCAGGGGAGGGGCAGAAAGAGAGGGAGAGAGAGAATGCCAAGCAGGGATCCCAAGCTGACAACACAGAGCCCAATGAGGGGCTCAATCTCATGAGTCGTGAGATCATGACCTGAACCGAAATCAAGATTCAGACATTTAACTGACTAGCCATGCAGGTGCCCCTGTGCTTCAGATTCTCATCCTATGAAGAAGGGATGAGAATATGTTGAGAGATAATGTATATAAATGACCTCACACTAAAAATAGTGAAAGATGATCCCCAAACAATGAAATAAAAAGAAAAAAGAAAAATTACTGTTTGGGAATTATGCTTGACAATGTTATATTTGTAGTTTTAACTTCCAAAGCTGTTACTGTTGACTCTCAGAGGTGGGTAGTATATTGTATGTGCTTTACGATGGAAGATGATGTTGCTAATCATGTAGAATTCATTTGAAAATGTTCTGCCAAGTTTTGAGACTTTATTCCAAACTAATACCCATCTTGAAGTTATTTCTGATCATGACTTTGTGACTTTTGTGTTTTTTTAATGTTTTGTTTACTTTTGAGAGAGAGAGAGTGAGCAGGAGAAGGCAGAGAGAGAGGGAGACACAGAATCTGAAGAATGCTCCAGGCTCTGAGCTGTCACCACAGAGCCCAATGTGAGGCTCGAACCCACAAACCATGAGATCATGACCTGAGCCAAAGTAGGATGCTCAACCGACTGAGCCACCCAGGTGCCCCTGTTGCTGTTGAAGATGTGGTCTGGGGACTAACAGCATCAGAATCATTTGGGATTTTATAAGAAATACAGACAGAATATTGGGTACCACCCCAGACTTCAGAATCAGAATCTGGATTTCCACAAGTTCCCAGGTGATTCCTAGGCATGCTAGAGCTTAAGAAACACTGATCTAGAGGTTAGTGTAGGCTATTAAAAAGTTTATGTTTCTCTAAGCTTTTGAAAGTAGAGCCATGTGGTCTTTTAAAACTATTTTCTATCTTGTATTTAAGACTGATAGTACAGGGAGAAAGAAGTCTCCTTCAGGTCTCTAGAGTACTGTGAAGCAAATCGCCTTTTCTGCTTCACCTAGTTGTGTTCAATGGCCTGAGAGATTGAGCCTGTTTAGCAGTTTACTGCTTAATTGTCAAACTTTGCTCTCTTTTCATTAATAGTTGTTACACCCAGAATCTTAAGGACATTACCTGTGTTTCATTAAAGTTAGGGGGTTGGGGATGCCTTGTCATTAATTTGTTGAGAACCACGATGTATCTGTTAATGTAGCTCTTAGATACCGGCCCCTGTATTGGTGTCCCCTGGGGACCTTGTTCAAAATTCAGATTCTCAGGTTATGTCCAGGAAATCCTGATTGAGTGGGGCAAGGGGAGGTGCCTTGCATACTATGCTGGTAAGAAACTCCTTAATGCAGTGCTCTGCACAGCCTGTTTTGTAAACCATTGGTGTAGTCTTCTGCTGTCAGATTACCAGGGTCCCTTCCTCTCATATTTCCATTTTCCATATTACCAATAATTTCATTTATTTCTGTGTAAAGTTAAAAATTTAGGCAGCTAAGGGTAGAAAAATAGAACATTGGCCTGGAAAGGAGAGGCCCTGTGTTCCTGACTTGATGTAAACAAAAATGTTCAGGTCACTGTTTCCCCTGTTCAGTTACCTGTAAAATGGGCTTTATACTTCAATGGAATGTGAGATCAGCTATGTGTGAGTGTTTTGAACTTTTCAGGAGATAAGGTGTGTGAGTTCATCTTGTTATCACAACTTTATTTTAATATCCTTCCTTTTCCAGTGCATTTTCACCATAAAACCTGGTTCTCACTGAGACCTTATCTCTGCAGTTTCTGGTTTTCTTTGTTTTTGTTTTGGGGTGTGTGTGTGTGTGTGTGTGTTTTATTGTTTCTGTTTTTGGTTTTTACTTTTTACCTGACAGCCTCCAGCACCTGCCTCAAGGAAGGTTTTGCCCAGAACAGTCAGATCAAGAGCTCCTCTGTGGGGCAGATCAGAATAGCTCTTGCTGAGACCTGCAAGGACTGAGGGAGTTGTCCTTTGGGGACAGGAACTTGGAATCAGAGAACCTAGAAGCCCCAGACACCCTCTCTGAGGATGATACTTTGTGATAAATTCATTGCCTGTGCAGGGACCCCAGGGCCTGAGGACATACCAGTCAAATATTGGGTAAGGGTTGGATGTACTGTCTTTATTTGGTGGAGGAACAGTATGACTGAAGGACATTTCTAGATTGCAGAATAAGTATATATTGAAAACACATAATCTTAATTACTGAGATAATATTATGATTCTCAACCACCTTAATGAATCCATTCAAGGCATCTCCACCTCCTAAGACTTTAATAAAACACGGGTAATATTCTTTCTATCTTTGTTATTCAGAGTCTTAAGATTCTGGGTCTATTAATGAAAAGAGGGTACAGCTTGACAATTAAGCAGACTACTAAACTCCTCATTCTTTCAGGCCTGTGAACGCCACCAGGTGAAGCAGAAAAGGCATAGAATATATTCCACCTGTCAGTGTCTTAAAGCAAAGGCTCCTCTAGGAAATTAGCTTGGTTTTAAGAATGATGTTTGTCACGGTTAAGGTATATAGGGGAGTGGAAAAGGATGATACCAAAATGCTAGTTTGTAAGTTTAAACTCCTTTGCACAAAAGTAAAAAATGCAGATTCACACAGAAGAGAGGGGCTTTATTTAATTTTAGGATTTATACTGGTTAACTCTTATTTACTTACCTACTATGGGTGTTATTTACTTAATATTCCTGAGAACCATATGAAGAGCCACTATTATTTTCATTTTGCAAATGAAGACATCGGGGCAAATTTAGTAAATTGTCGAAAGTTACACATAGAGTAAAATACAGAGCCAAGATTGAAACTCATGCATTCAGATTCTAGAGTCTGTATACTCTTACATGGGCCAATTGCTTCTCCAATAAATACTTTGTTTTAAAATATTTTAAAGTATTTTGTTGCATGGTGCTCTAGGAAGTTGTATTTCTTCTATTGTGTGTTGGTACTTTCTCCTTCCTGTTGCTCTAGAATTAATTGTCTTTATTTCTTGAAATAACATTACCATAGTTCTTTAGAATTTTTTTACTTTGGAATTTTTTTTAATACTTTTTGTACTTTGTTTTGTATAAAACACCAGGTTTGGTAGACGTAGCTGTGGCAATTTATAGTCTTAATTTTTAGGAAGGGATCCCTTCACAGGTTTCAAGCAGAGACCCCACCACATGAAGGAAACCATAAACTTACTGATATAACGGGTGGTGAACTCATTAGAACTGTCTACAAATGAAGGTTGATCAGAGCTTGCGAACGTGTGTCCTGAAGTTTGTTTTTCGTGACTTAGTAGATTATGTGGTATATCTTCAGTAGAGTATTTCCTGGGTATGTTTTGACCTTTAACCATTCTGATACATCCATTTTTCTTTGTATGATTGAGCCTGGTAAACGTAACAATTTTTTGGTAAAATTTTATCAAGTTTATCTGAATTTTATCAAGTATTGGACATACTTGAATATAGTTTTGGTAGGAAAGTTCTTTACTTAAACTTTCCATAGGTTCCCAGTCCTAGATTTTGAGTCTTGTCTTTGTCCTTTGTGATCTTAATCCTGCTATGGGGTTTTTTCTGGCCTTGACCTCAGGGGCAAGATTCTTCCTCCTGGTCACAGACATCTTCTCCTTAAGGGTTAGGCTTCTTTCACTTGAGAAAATTAATTTTAATATTGTATTTTTAATGGTCAATTCATCATTGAATTATTTACCTTTGTTGTAGTTCCTTTTATTTTATTTTTACTACTTAAACAATAAAAATAGTAGAAAAGATAGAAAACAATCTTCTGTAAAAATTGGAAATTAAATATCCATATTTATTCAACAAATGTAAGTTTTCAATAAGAAGATCATTTTGTATTGCATTAAGTACTCTCAACAAATACTGGGTGACATTTTGTTACATGTTATAATACCTCTGAATTTTGCTTCCATAAAATATGAACATTCTTTTGGATTTTCATCCATCAGACAGGTCTCATAAGGGAATGAGAAACTGTTAAGGTCCCAAAGTGACTTAAACATACATATAACCATGCTACTTCTGTGTTTATAACCTTGCAATTGCTTCCTTTAGCCTCTGAAGATATCTGCCTCCTTACCATGGTCTTCAGATCTCTAGATGACCCCTCCAGCTTGTTGAGTGACATACTTTCTGTTACTTATTCCTCTAAAGCAGCAGTGGCCTCAGTTTAGTATTTTGTACTTGCTAGGATGTGCTTCTGTCCTTCCTCTTCCTGCAACAAGAATAGCTCCTTTTCATCCTTTGGTTTTCTCTTCCAGACTACCCTATGCAGCCCATCAATCCCATTACCATCCTATCATTTTCATTCTTAGAACGTATTATTCTTTATATGTATTTATAGTCTAAGGGGAAGACCATCCTTCCTGGCTAGACTCTAAACACCAAGTAAACAAAGACTATGTGTCTTCTATACACCAGTGTGTACCCAGTGCCTGGCAGAGTACTTTGTGATGATTATCTATAGGTCTATAGACAAGTACATGTTTTTCAGTAGCTTTAAGTAATAGCTCTCAAAACTTACTTTGTTAGTTTAAGTTGTCAATACATGATATCAGTGAAGTAGCAAGTGTCTCTCATGGGGTTTAAAGAGCCACACAAAGTTTTTATAGTTAAAAAAGTGTGCCTTGGGGCGCCTGGGTGGTGCAGTCGGTTAAGTGTCCGACTTCAGCCAGGTCACGATCTCGCAGTCCGTGAGTTCGAGCCCCGCGTCAGGCTCTGGGCTGATGGCTCAGAGCCTGGAGCCTGTTTCCGATTCTGTGTCTCCCTCTCTCTCTGCCCCTCCCCCGTTCATGCTCTGTCTCTCTCTGTCCCAAAAATAAATAAACGTTGAAAAAAAAATTAAAAAAAAAAGTGTGCCTTATCCAAGTCATTTGTGTACCTTTCCAGTATGCCTTTTTGGGTACAGGGCCTCTGTTCTTTGTTAATCAAACAGTTGTCTTAATATGACAGTGTTCCATCTTTAGTTGCAGAGGATGCTATGAAATTCAACAATAAGTTCTTTTGTTTTATGCCCTTTAGAAAGAAAACACACACACAAACACACATTTACACATTCTCCTTTAATGAATATACCCATACAGCATCTATCATGCTGCATGGCATCTAGAAGACACTCAACGTGTTGAACGTTCCTAAGTCCTTACAGATAAGTAGAATTTGTTTTAAAAAATCTAGAGCTTCTAACACATTTTATTTAGTAGATTATGTAGCTCAGTCATCCATATTTCATTGTCTAAATTGATTTAAATTTTATGAAAGAAAAGAACATTGTAATCAGGTAGAATGTAATACACATAAAAGCTGTATAAAGCACTTAACACTAGAGATGCATATATAGATGTACTTATATGAAAACATCAGTTTAGTTTAAATAAATAGAAAGTGAAAAGTCCACTGATGAAATCAGTGTAAAAATATATAAGCATCGTTAAAAATGTAGAATTGATAATTATCCAACTACAGTAAAATGACAAAGCAAGTCCTTCAATAGTAAAACAAACCAACCAGTTTTCAATATGAATTGGCTAGAGCGTGTACACATCAGTGTGTACCTGTGTGTATACCTATAATTGTTAACATAACAAAAGGGAATGTCACATTCTTTATATAGAATCAAAAAAGCCAGTGAGGGGCACCTAAGTGGCTCAGTTGGTTAAGCGTCCTACTTTTTTTTTTTAATGTTTATTTATTTTTAGAGAGAGAGAGCACACAGGAGGGGCTGGGAGAGAGAGAGAGAGAGAGAGAGACATAGAATCGGAAACAGGCTCCAGGCTCCAAGTTGTCAGCACAGAGCCTGATGTGGGGCTCGAACCCATGAACCGTGAGATCATGACCTATGCCCATCACCTGAGCTGAAGTTGTATGCTTGACTAACTGGGCCACCTAGGCTCCCCAAGTGGCTGACTCTTGATTTCTGTTCCAGTCATCTCATGGTTTGTGAGATGGAACCCTGTTGGGCTAGGCACTCTCCCTTTTTCTCTCTTTCTCAAAATAAATAAATACTAAACTAAACAACAACAACAACAAAAGACAGGGGTGGCTTGGTGGCTCAGTTGGTTGAGCGTCTGACTTTAGCTCAGGTCATGATCTCGAGGTTCCTGAGTTTGAGCCCTATCAGGCTCACTGCTGTCAGCATGGAGCCGGCTTTGGATCCTCTGGCTCCCTCTCTCTCTACCCTTCCCCCACCTGCTCTCTCTCTCTCTCTCTCTCTCTCTCTCTCTCTCTCAAAAATAAACAAAACATTTAAAAAATTAAAGTAAATAAAAGTAAAAAAAAAACAAAGACAAAAATACCAGTGAATTACATTCCAATTTCTGGGTGTTGGGACTGGTGAATTTTGCTCTGCTTATTACATTACATGAGATAGAATTCAGGTGCTTAAAGACTGTTTTTCTTCAAAGCCCTTCTGAATGCTAGATTTCTAACGACTATTTTCTTCTCCAGGAGAGCACACAGCTGCTACAAATGCCGTCAGTGCAGTTTTACAGCTGCTGATACTCAGTCACTACTGGAGCACTTCAACACTGTTCATTGCCAGGAACAGGACATCACTACAGCCAATGGCGAAGAGGACGGTCATGCCGTATCCGCCATTAAGGAGGAGCCCAAAATTGACCTCAAGGTCTACAGTCTGCTCAATCCAGACTCTAAAATGGGAGAGCCAGTTTCTGAGAGTGTGGTGAAGAGGGAGAAGGTGGAAGACAAGGACGGGCTGAAGGAGAAAGTTTGGACCGAGAGTTCAGGCGATGACCTTCGAAACATGACTTGGAGAGGGGCAGACATCCTGCGAGGCAGCCCGTCATATACTCAGGCAAGCCTGGGGCTTCTGACGCCTGTGTCCGGCACCCAAGAGCAGACCAAGACTCTAAGGGATAGCCCCAATGTCGAAGCTGCCCATCTGGCACGACCTATATATGGCCTGGCTGTGGAGACCAAGGGATTCCTGCAGGGGGTGCCAGCTGGCGGAGAGAAGTCCGGGCCCCTCACCCAGCAGTATCCTGCATCGGGAGAAAACAAGTCCAAGGATGAATCCCAGTCCCTGTTACGGGTAGGAAGGTTTCATTTTTAAATAATGCACATATCTTGAAGGAAAACCGGGAGAACACACATTCTCTACATTTAGTATCATTTAGTTTTACCGGCTAAAACTAAATGATATGTCTCAGTCTGGGGATTTATACCTACAAGGCTGAAGTGGAGGAAAGGAGCTCATGTGTGTTTGTGTGTACAATTCACACACTTGATACAGTGGTGGGCAGGCATTTGTTTGTCGTTGCTCTTAGCTCAGATTGAATGTTGGCTAATCATTCCTGGTGATTATGCAAAACAGTGAGGCCTCATTTGGAGAAGGGAGGTTCGGAATCCCAGAAGATTGCACATCTGTTACGTTAAAATAAGTAAATGACTTTTAAATTTTAAGGTGGCATGACACTGTATGTGGTTAACAAGGAAATTAGCGGAGATTTAAATCACTGGGAATGCAAAGCCCAGGGTGAGATGCTAATACAGAAATGTTTTTTAAAACTGACAGTATAATTATGTGCAAATGACAATGCTTGTTGTTTGGTTACCAAAAAGGGGGAGGGGGGATGAGACCTAAGTGTGAATGGTGTGTGAAGAGCATCCAAAGAAAAGAAACATGCATTGTTATATGATCAGGCTTTTTTAGGAAGAAAGGCACAGTCCCATGCAGAAACACAAAACCTCTGAGAAGGATAAGATCCTTCCTTGATCTCTCTCTTCATGCTATGTAGCTGTGTCAAGAAATATTTTAGAGTTTGAAAATTCATGGACACTTAGTAAGTGATGCTTTTGGCCTAAGGCACCACCACTTTGACATTTCACCTTGACGCTGAGAAAGGTTAAAGCCTTCTACATGATTTTGGAGCTTGTCCGTGCCTAGAAGGTAGGATCAGAAACCAGCTAACCTTCCCCAAAGAGTCAGTTAGGAAATAAGAGTTCAGGGGCGCCTGGGTGGAGCAGTCGGTTAAGCGTCCGACTTCAGCCAGGTCACGATCTCGCGGTCCGGGAGTTCGAGCCCCGCGTCAGGCTCTGGGCTGATGGCTCAGAGCCTGGAGCCTGTTTCCGATTCTGTGTCTCCCTCTCTCTCTGCCCCTCCCCCGTTCATGCTCTGTCTCTCTCTGTCCCAAAAATAAATAAACGTTGGAAATAAGAGTTCAGCCAGCCCAATGCTTTGACCTGCAGGTCAGAGACCACTGAGGTCTCTCTGGATGGATTCTGCAGAGAAAACGTTCTCTTTCCGGGGTCTGCTTGACCACTGTGCTCTCATTTCCTGCAGATTCTCCAGCCTATCTGTGCTTCTCAAGTTTCTCTAGTGGAGTGGAGAAATGTGCCTTAGAGGTGTACAGTTAATTGTAAAAACCATTCCCTTTCCTGGCTGCACTCATGCCCCGGAGCCAAGAGAAGGGCTTGAATGGAGAAGAGCCTGTGCCCCTTGTACACTGAGAAACAAAGGATTCTTCCTGTAAGGAAGGAGCAAGTTTATTATAAGTAACTTTAAAAAGAAGAGAAACAGTGCCTGTGCCCTTCAAGAGGCCATTCAATACAGGGAGCTCCTTTCCAATAAATGTATATGGTGGAGATGCAGTTGTAAATGTGCATGATTTTCTTAGCATGCTGGGACTCTTCTGGTCTCGAGTGGTGTTTGGTTTCTGGTTATAAGGCAGGAATGATAGGTCTTATGTTTTTAAATTTCATATTGCATCCGGAGAGTGTGTTGTAATGGGTGCCTGATATCCATATCGCTAGACCTCCCCAACCCTTTTTTCCCCCTTTTTAAAATGGTTTTCATCTGGGACATCTTCATTGGATACCAGATTGGTTGACTCTTTTAGATTATTTCTGGAATATTCCTTTTCTGCCACCATTTGTATGCACGGAGAATTTAGAATGATCAGTAATTTTTTATGGGGTTAAGTCTAAAACCTGAGCATAAGAGCAGTCTATTTTTTGAGCAGACTGGGTATGATAATACTTTTTGTAAAGTTGTTTTTCTCAATTCCTCCACTTCCTTAATTCCCTGACTTCAAGTTTCTGTTGCATCATCGCAACTGCCTCTTTAGTTCCTCCACGTTAGCTGCTGAGGTACAAAATCTTTGGTGAGACGTTGCTTCACTATGTTCTACAGACAATCAAATTCCTAACCGCAAGATGTATGATTTTTGAAGGCAATCATCTACTACATTTATATATATATATATATATGTATATATATGTATATATATGTATGTATATGTATGTATATGTGTATATACACACACACGCACACACACAAAGACTTGGATCATTCTTCCTTGACTTTAGTAAAATTTGACTCTTTAAAATTTATATTTTCATTGTCTTTGGATATTGCTTTTGGAAATCACCAGTTTTATTGGATATTTGGAATAGGAAGGGTAGCTAATTTAATTTGTGAAGTATTTAGTGTATTAAGTGAATTACAACTTTTTAATATGCACATATCTGGCCTGATTGGCTTTTTAAGACATCTAAAAGAGTTAAGAAGCAGAGCCCATTCTGGATGTGAATTTGACAAGAATTCTACCTTGGGGGTAGAAATTGCTATTGCTGAGTTATTATAGAAAATACATGCTTCTCAATTCATTTGTCTGCTATCAGAAAGGAGAAACTCAGCAGAGTATTGCCATCATTAAAACAATGCGCTTTAATTTTGTAATTGTGGAGGTCTAGTTATTAGTGAAGGTGTCCTGTAAAAATTTATAAATACACCATACAAATATGCAAATAGTTTACATGTTTTGAATGAAAATACAGTTGTTTATGGAAATGCATACCTGCAGAATGTAGTATTCATATTTGCATATAAATAGAATGGAACTTGAAATTATCTTGCTATCTGGCATGTTTATTTAGAAGTAGTAAGCAACTGGGGCGCCTGGGTGGCGCAGTCGGTTAAGCGACCGACTTCAGCCAGGTCATGATCTCGCGGTCTGGGAGTTCGAGCCCCGCGTCGGGCTCTGGGCTGATGGCTCAGAGCCTGGAGACTGTTTCCAATTCTGTGTCTCCCTCTCTCTCTGCCCCTCCCCCGTTCATGCTCTGTCTCTCTCTGTCCCAAAATAAATAAACATTGAAAAAAAAAAATTTAAAAAAAAAAAAAGAAGTAGTAAGCAACTTGAAAAACAGAAAATAGGTTTTAAAAGGGTTTTTTTTTGTTGAACAGTGTATACAATATAGCCTTAATAAAGTAAGTATATTTATAAATACATTATACATATAGTTTTTAATGTTAAAAGTAAAAACTTGACTAGCAACTTTGATGACTATATAGATTGATAACAAGGGTTAAATATGATAAATTTGTGCAGCAGAGAATGTTAATTTAAAATAGTTCCTGGGCCCCTGGGTGGCTCAGTCAGTTAAGTGGCTGACTCTTGATTTCAGCTCAGGTCATGATCTCATGGTTCATGGGTTCAAGCCCTGCTTCGGTCTCTGTACTTTAAGTGCCCTTTCAGTGCAGAGCCCACTTGTGATTCTGTCTCTCTCTCTCTCTCTCTCTTTCTCTCTGCCCCTTCCATGCACTCTCTCAAAATAAATACACTTAAAAAAAATAGTTCCAACCCTATGCTGGTGAATAGTGGAAACATTTTTAAAGAGCAGGCTGAATGAATTTAGGGCAATTCACAAAGGTTGTAGTTATAATGTTGCTTTCAGGATATTGGTCTTTCTGATACATGTTTTTAACTGGTTTCGTTATGCAATGTTGCTGTACTCAAAGTGAGGAAGGAGATATAAGAATCACGGAGAACTAAAATTTCAAAATATTTTCTCATTAGGTTTCTTCATTTTTTTCTTTTTGTTTTGTTTTATGTAGGTTAGGTAAGCATTTGGCTTTTAGTTTTGTGTTCGATAGCAGATCATTTATATATATTTTGATTTGGTGAATATCTTTTATTTTTCCCTGTTACCAGTATGGAATTGATATTGTTACAAAACATTTTAAATTGTATATGTGGTCTGTGTGGACCATTGTGCTTTGAGGATGGCAGGGAGCATGTTAACATAAGCCTTATCTTCTAAATTGCTTTATGAAAATTAGTTTTTTGTTGTGTATTAAATACATAATATTCCTGTAAAATCGTTTTTTTTTTCTTTTATGAGTAGGAAGAAACATGAAAGCCTTATACTCTTTGCTAGAAATAGTCCAAGTTTATATGAAGACTTTGTTACTCTTTTAAAACTTCTAGAAGGATCTTATAAACATGAATAAGTTCCTGAAAATGTTTTGAAAATGCAATGTTTTCATTTAAACTTAAAATTTGGCTCTGTGAAGAGGTTAAAATATTTAACATTTTCTGTGCTAAAAGCAAAAGTTAATTGGTTTTAAATATTCAACTTGTTCCTTTCTCATTTTAAACTAAACAGTGTAGTGTACTCAGAACTCAGTACAGGCGTGTGCCTTTTTCTGGCCAATTTCTTCTATGATGTATATTTACACAAAGGTATTTATTTATTCATTTTGTAGACAGACTCATATAAATGTAACTGTATTAGGCCTATGATTTCCTGAATAAGAAATACCAGATCTTATTCTTATAATTGACTTTTCAGATTGGATTTTATAACATAGCAAGTTACGGCTTGTAACCGATAACCATAGTAATAGGAACAAAACACCTGCCATTAAACTTCACAAAGATTTTGCCGATATCAAATGCATTTTTTTGTTTAATGGAATGCAGAAGTCTAACTGAGTTTAGACGGTAAATCTGTAGGGAGAGCTTGTGGCAGATCAACATCCAGGTAAACGTCTGCAGTCAGATGGATACCTTATTGGCTCCTAAGTCTTCTGTAGGTTCAGACACCCTACTTATCAGTCTGCTTTCTTCATGCGTCTGGGGGAAAATGATTCTAGATTCCAGTGTAAATTTATTTAGGGAAGTCTGTCCGTTTCAACGTGTACGTTTTGCACCACTTGGTTTTCGCAGAGACCTTGAGCCATGGGCTCTGGGAGATCTGTTCCAAGTTCTGGGAGTTGAGTTCCAAGCTGGGCGCTGACTGTCAAAGGCAGGGCCTCCCAGGATCTCCGTTCATCTCACTCTTGGGATTAGAATGGCTGCTGTCCTCACAGAAGTTCTGTGCAGCTTAGTTAATTAATGTTTGTCAAGCCATTTGAGATCCTCAGATGCAGGGTTCTAGATAAGTGCAAAGTAGTATGATTGTTTGTTCGTTTTGTAAATATGATACCAAGACAGCACAAAGTAGATGTTATTTCCCCTTTGCTTCAGTGGTGTTAAATTTATAGTTTAAAGATTGTTGATACTGGACAGTCTATTGAGATGCAAAAATGTTCTTTTGGGGACGGTCCATTGGCAGCCAAACAGACGTTCAAACAAGTGACAGCGTTGAATGCCTTTACAACCAGTGACAGAAGATCGCAGGAACTTTTTTAACTAAAGATGATTTCAAGGGAAAAGCCTGATACTGTTTTTTTTATTCATGTTTACTGAAAATAAAAGCAGTTTTTCAGATCCATATAGGTAGCAGTGATGTGACATATGTACATATGATTTGTTCTAACTCCATTTGAACGTTTCCGCATAGATCTCTGTAATACCAAAGAGAACAGACTGTACCAGGAAAAATGGGAAGTGTACATCTCCATAATCACTGGTTGTAAAATTGTTGCTTTTGGGCCACATTGATAAATTTTCTCTTTTGGTAATTTTTGATGTTTTATTTGTTGATATTTGAATAAAATATTAAAAGCCAATTACTATATCTAGAGATTAATAATCCTTGTATATCTCTGTGCTTCTGCTCTGCGTAGATGAATTTCTGTTGTTCACCGGTTAGAAAAGCGTATGATTGGGGTACCTGGGTGGCTCAGTTGGTTGAGTGTCCAGCTCTTGATTTTGGCTCAGGTCACGATCCCATTGGGCTCTGCCTGGAGCCTGCTTGGTATTCTCTCTCTCTCTCTCTCTCTCTCTCTCTCTCTCTCTCTGCCCCTCTCCTCCACTTACTCTCTCTCATTTTTGACAGATTAGATCACAATTAAGAGCAATCTGATACATACGTGTCTGGTTTTATTGACTTGACCAATGGGATTTTCTATTCCAGTTTCTTTTTTAGAAGTGAGTTCCATTGGTTCAAGTATTTTTGGGAGCACATTTTTTTTTCTTTTTTGTAACATAGGCTTTTTGTGAAGTCTGGCAGAGTTCTGCTGGCCCAAGTTTGTAAAGCAGGGGAAGCAGATGTATCTTTTAGTGAATTGGGCTGTGAGTTTGTAGTCACTGTGAAATGGTATCCTTCAGCACAGTATCTGTTAATTATTTCCTGTATAACTATCTTTTGCTTGGTTTCCTTTTCTCACAGACTGCATGAGTCAGGAGATAACAGGGCCTCAAAAGGAACCCATTGTTGAATGTTCTTTCTTAGATGTTGGAAATGAAGAGCATACAGAAGGTGGCCCAAGTTTCAGGAGCAACAGATGGAGAATGATTCAAAAGTGTGTCAGCCATGAGCTACATAGCCTTGATGCAAATCTAGTATTTTTCTGGCGAAGTCCAATTTGATGGACGGATTGAACTAAGTGCTGATTACCTAAAATGACAGGAAAGTTTTTTTTGTTTTGGATTTTTGTGTATTATTTGCTCCCAACAAAAAAGTAAATATTGCTCCCATTGTCATATTCTTTACTCTCTTTTCTCTTTGACTCTCTTAGAGAACTTCCATTAAGTATTTACACAAAGGACATTGATTACTAGAATATTCTACCAGTTAACTCAAGGAAGCTTGATACACAGAATACTGCCGCTGGGAAAGTTTGAAGAACTTGTTTCTTTCATTTCGGTGAAGCAACATTCTCATTTACAGATGTTTGTGATTAACTATGACATAAATAAAATAGAACCGTAAGATGACTTTATTTTGGAAAAAAATCCACAATACTTGGTCTTAGGCATATATTTTTTTGTTATTAGTGATTAGGAGTAAAGCAAAGGAATCTTTTTTTTTATAAATACAGGACTTTTGTGATGTGATAAATTGAGTGGTTGGTATCATTACTAATGTCAGAATGATCAGATAGCTCTCATGTATAATTTTGCATGTTAACATTCCTCTTTAAACAGATAGTTTCTCAATTTAGATTTAATGTGGGCATATTAATTATGAAAGTGGTGAACCATTTTATACCCTGGAAATTTACCTATTTGTAACATCATGATTAACCAGAAATAGCTAAGGATATATAGATGTATTTTTAATAGGCAAGATATACTTTATAATTTTACTAACATTTAAAAAAAGTCAAACCTTTATGAGAATTTGGATACCAGCAAAGGTTTTTAAAATAGATTTTTAACAAGCACAGTATTTTGTTTGAGGAAAATGGTAAGATCCATGATAGTATGGTGTATTGAATTGCATTTGCCTATAGCATGACATGGTGTTTATATTTTGGTATTCAAGACTTACATTAAATCATGAAAAAAGTCTTGGTAGATAAATGTTCCATAAAATAATCTGTTCTCGGGGACTTGACTTTAGATGTTTCATTGGTACTGTAGTGGCTAGCACGAGAATACGTCCTAGTGCCCAGTGTGAATTCTTGAGGAGGAAGACAAAACCTGGGGGAACTACTTTACAACAACACTTGTACATGAAAGCATTCAAAAATAAAGAATTTTATTAATGTAGATGGGTATTTATAGTTACGTGATTTCCATGTAATTTAGCATTTCATTTTCTAGGATTAAAAGCTTACTGCCTTTCCATTAGTTTTATTATTAGATTAACAACTTTCATCCTCACCAAACCCTTTTGAGGTTGAAGCTATCATTATCCCTTTTATTTTGATGAGGAAACTGAGGCAGAGAGATTCACTAATTTGCCTGAAGTTGCACCACTTTCAATGGCAGAGATGCAATTTTGATGCTGGCAGTTTGACTGTAGTCCATGCTCTTAAGCATTGCATGGCCTCCTTTGATTCTCCATGGTCTGTTAATAAATGCTTGGATGACTTTCTGCAGTTTCAGAATGATTTGTTCCATCTAAGCAGACACTATATGTTTTGTGTGCAAAACAGAAAAATCACTTTTTGGAATTACACAAGTGATACATGCTTTTCAAAAAAGAAGTATATCTGTATTACCACACAGAGCACTAAAGAAAATGGAAACCACTCATAAGTTCCAACCCAAATACTTTTCTATTCATATATTGGCTTCTAATTTATTTTTATATTCATACAAACATATATTATTCAAGTATTTGGTCATTGTCTCACTCCGTCATAATTCTCTTTTTTTATTTAACAATATACTGTGGATATCTTTCCCAACAACAAATATAAACCACAGTATTTGGCTTACTGCCTCCATGTTTGCTATGAAATAGTCATATCATAATGTGCTCAATAGATCCTCTCTTGATACACATTTAGGCAACTTCCAATTTTTACTTATAAAGAAACTTTGATGCACGTGCTTGTGTGTATTATTTTATTGTTTCATCATTTCCTTAGGATAGTTTCTTACAATTCCAGTTACTTAAATGAGAAAATACATGCCTGATGACAAATAGTGTTCAATGTCCAAATCACCATCCTCTAAATGTGTCATTTAAAAAATATAAAATGAATTCATTCATAGATAAGGTGTAGAGAGTAACATCCTAGAAATATTAAATGTAGGAGTAAATTTTAAATTGTAAATGACTTATTTAATAATGAATGCAGGTAGTTAAGGAGAAGGCAAATAATCCTTAAGAGCTATTTCTTATCATAAATATGGTATATAACAAATGACCAATAGCCAGGGCTGTGGAATGATATGCTTACATATGCAGCATAGTTTATTTTGTAGAGAAATTTGTTTTCAGGCAGGACCCATTTTCTTAAGCAGACTTGAGTCATGGGTTTTAAGTGAAAGCAGTAGACTCAGGTAGGCCTGCCTTTTTCAGGGGAGAAATTTCTCTCTTTTTCTTTGTTTCATTCTGTTCTGGACAATGTTCTGCTGGGCTTCACAATTTCTCAACCCAGTTTTAAAGTTTTTACCTTCCTTGGTTGTTTAGTAGATACAGTGGGTAATGATGTGGGCTTCAAAGGAATATAGCAGAGAAGAAGTTAATATTTTTTCTTCAAAATATGGAATTTAATGATCTTCGTTTCTATTTATTGCTGAAATATTTATATTGATCCCATTAGAAAGTATTTTCTTTATAGGCTTTTTTGAATGTCAGATATAACATTATTTCTTTAGTGTATCTTAATAAAATATTAAAAGGACAGGAGCACAAGCATACTTTCTCAATTAGCATTGAGGTTGTGCTGATTATATGCCACAAATAAGTTTCAGGCTGCTCTTACCAATTAATGACATCTAGGAAAACATATATGATGTCATTTATATATACAGTTTAAGTCAAGCTTATCTATGGGAATTTGAAAATGTACAAATACTACATTTGAGACAGCTATTCACTTAAAAATAATTACTTGCTGTTTTTAAAAAAAATTTCTTTCCTAGTACGTTAAAAAATGAAAATACTTTTATAGACTTACAACTTTGTAGAAGCCTATCTGTTTTGCAAAGTCTGGTAATACTGCCCATATTTCAGGAGATCCTCATGTTTGTTTTACCTTATTCTTAATGTCAAATTTATAACCTCAACCATGGTAATTCAAGAAAATCCGTCTATTTATCCTGAGTTATATAACTTATTCAAAAGAAAGTTAGAGGTTTTTAAAATGTGGATTGTCTAGATAGGCGATCCTTGGTGCACAGATTATCCAGTTACTATGGCTATCAAAATTTTAGGCTATAATTTATGTGTGTGTGTGTGTGTGTATAATATTATATTTATATATGTATTTGTATTTTTATATATGTTTATATATATTATATAATATATATTCTTAATGTATATATAATATAATATGTATATAATATAGGATGGTTTGTAAGATCAAACTGAAATTTAGAGCTTGCCTCAAGTACATATGTGATTTAAATAGTTCTGAATACTCCAAAATATATCCTAATTATTTTAGATATCCTTTAGTAGAATGTCTAGGCCATTGAGGTTACAGTTGGATTTGGAGGTGGGTGTGTCCCACCTTTAATAGGCTGTCTTTAGCTGTGATTCAAGCATGACTGGATTTTATTTTCTGGTAAAATTAGATTTTATGTAGTTTTTTTACTCTTACCTTGTGATGTAGTGGAAAGAGTACTGGATTTTGGAGGCAAGGAGGCTTTGTATTCTAGACTCACTTTGTGACTAACTAGCAGTGTGACCCTGACTGAGTCATTCAATCCTTGTGCACTGTTTCCTTTGGAAAATTATAGAGATTGAAGTATACAGTTACTCATCTTTTGAAATTGCAAATTCTAGGGCCAAGTCAATTTTCCCTAAAACCTTAAACTTCCAAATATGTGAATTGACACCTGAGGCAACTTTCAGACTAAAATCTTGTATTTTAGCTTTTGTACTGCTGGTGTCCAAAGAGATGTCACATAATATTTGATATACATGTTCTCAAATCAGATTTCCCTCTAATGGCTGAGAATCCATGTTACTAAAAAACAAAAACAAAAACAAAAAAACACTATCACAAGATAGTCTGAAATCTTCAGCAATTATATTCTTTGAGCTTATCTTATATAAGAAAGCTCATTCTTTCAAAATAAATTTGTTTCAAAGAATCATGTTATTAAAGGGGCTGCTTGTGAATGATGATAAAGGGAAGTATGCACAATGGAAATAAAATAATTCTGGTAAGAATATGATATGCTTAAAGTCTATTTCCTCACTTTCTTGGCATTGAGCAATGATGCCTGTTTTGTTCACAGTCAGATGTTCAAATCAGAATTTTGGATGCAGAAACTAATTTTAGTAGGTGGGGTGCAAATTTCTTATGAGTCCATGAATAGACTAATCCCAGCTGTTTCATTACAATTATAAAAATAAAATTGGCTGTGAATCATTCAAACTGTGTTTAATGGATGTGAATAATTCAGTTGTGTCCCACTGAAATCTTAAAACTATAAACCTATCTTAGATTTTTTATGCTCCTTCAGAGTTGGTATCCCATTATTCATATATGACTTGCTTGAAGTATCGGTGGTCATGATGAAAATGACCATATTTCCACTTGATTCCTGTGGGTTTTAGGAGAGAAGGTGGCCTCTAGAGTAAGGCTAGGGATGAAATGGAGAAAAAAATTAGGAAAAGCCTACAAAAAGAGAAAAGAATGTTAAATTATATTTCTTGCCTTTTCTTTCCCATTAAAATATATCTGTTCTTTGTAGGCATTTTGGAAAATATAAATAAGCAGAGATGAGAAAATGGCCATTCAACACTTCAGTGCATCCTTTTCTCTCTCACACACACACACACACACACACACACACACGCACACACACACACACACACCTATGCACGTAGATATATATATGCAAACAAAGATTTACAGGTTTTAATCAAATAACCTTCAGTTTTGCTTTATAATAAGTTGTAAACATTTTTCCATATTAGCATATATTCTGCTACATCACATTTGTTGACTTCATAGTTTTTCACTATATGTTGTACTAGTTGTACTAGAAAAGATGATTATTGATTTCTTGTGGTTGGACATTTAAGTTATTTCCAGTTTTTGCTGTTATAAATAGTGTTGTATTGAATATCCATGTAGCTAAATAATCATATCTTGCTTGCAACTTAAAATTGTTAGAATAGATTTTCATACAATCAGGTGCCTCTATGGGATGACACAATACCAGAGATTATTGGCAAGTATAAGTCACATTACCAGGCTATGTATATGTACTCTTGGGAAACAGAAAAATAGTATCATTTCTTGACTGTAATCAGTTAGAATTACTTCACAGTGGTACCTAAGTAATAGAAACCCTAATGTTAACTTTAGAGATTATTATGGGGAAAAAGTTAATACGGTGTGAATAAAGTGCATTTCTGAAGCACCAACAAAGAAATAATAAGGTAATCGGTTTCACTTTCATAAGCTGAAAGATAGATTCCTTAGTTGCCTTGGTACTCAAAGATTATTTAGATAGTATAGTATACTGAAATGAGTCTTACAAGGTAAAGATAGACAGACACACAGACAGATAGACAGATAAGGTATGTATATACTATCTCAAGGGATTTAGTTGTCTCCAAACATTCTTAAAGTTAATATGTTTTGGTGATCACATTAAGTTGATGCTAATACCTACTCAGTGAAGTATTTGGCACACAAACTGTATTTTTAAATATTTGAATTTATTTTAATTTACTCAAGGTCATTTACATAGTTTATTATAAAGTAAGAATGAAAATCAGGTGTTAAAGGGAAGTGTAGAAAACCATTCTAAATCCAGTCTCTTTTCATTTGCTTTTCCAAGCATCTTACTGCGCTATGCGAAGTCCTTTCATAATACTAGAGACTAGCTGTATTCTAGTTCATGAAACTTCAACAAAACATACTTTTGTTTGTTTGGTTTGGGAGATTCAAGTGCGTTATTTGGTTGTATCTAAATTTAACTGTGCTAATACTCATCTGGGTTCAAGATTTATTTTCAAAGAACCAACATGTACTAGACCAAACTAACCTAGACTCCCAAAGACTTGAAAGCAATACTCTGTCCCCTTCTCTCTCTGTATCTCTCTCTCTCTCTCTCTCTTACTCTGAAAAACAAGTATTTAAAAAAAGGGGGCACTTGGGTGACTCAGTCGCTTAAGGGTTTGACTTCAGCTCAGGTCATGATCTCATGGTTTGTGAATTCAAGCCCCAAATTGGACTCTCTGCTGTGAGTACAGAGCCCGCTTCTGATCCTCTGTTCCTCTCTCTCTCTCTCTCTGTACCTTCCCTGCTCACAATCTCTCTCTCAAAAATAAATAAACATTAAAAAATAATAAATAAAAATATATATAAAAAGGCTTGAAAGAAATAGAAATCCAAAATAGAAGACAATTCTGTAGAATCATTCCTTGACATATTGGTCTCTAACTTTTCTTGTCATCCAATAAATAATAATTTAGCACCTACTAGGTTTCAGAAACCATAAAAGACCCTATAAAGGGTATGACTATGAGTACATCAGGATTCCTGCTCTCATGTATTATACAGTCATGTATAGATAACAAGACAGGTATATGGACAACCATAATATAAATAAGACTTCCATAAAAGGGGCAAGTAGAGAGAAGAGCACTCTTTGGGTGTTTAAAGAGGAACAGATCATATTCAGTTAAGTGACTAAATAAAGGAAGTTGTCATAAAGAGTTTTCTGAGCTGGTTTTTAAGAAAAAGACTAGACTCTGAGCAGGCAAATATGACAGCATGGAGCAAGCTATGTAATTAGAACAATGTGAGGTTAGCTTAAGGAACTTTTAGGATATAGGTAATAGAAAAGTTTGACCAGAAGGTATGTGCAGTGTAGTTTGGGGAGCTAAGACTTGGCATATAGGTTAGGGAAATTTCCTCAAATTCTTATTTAAAAATTTTTATTTCACAAGGAAATAGAGAACCATCATGAGATGTGCAGCCAAGGATAATTTGATCAAATCTTTAATAATGTTAATATGGCATTTTACATAGGGTACTGGAAGGGTATGGGTAGATGTCCAGAATTATGGTGAGAGAGGTTAATTAGTAGGCTAATATTACTATATGAGTAACAAAGAGTTCAGGCTAGGATTGTGAAAATGAGAAATGATTTCCATAGATATACTAGATGTAAAATCTCTAAGAGTTTACGTGTGTTGGTGACCAAGAGGAAGGAAGTTATGATACATGAGGCTTAGAGTTTGGAAGAGGAGTCTAATAATAGTTAGCATTTCATAGTCACTGTGGGTCAAGCCCTGCTCTTTATCTGTAGTAACTCACTGAATCTTCACGATAACCCCATGACATAGATGCCACCTGTGATCTTATTTTATAGGAGAAGTAGAGTGTCATAGATGTTAAAGTCACTTGCCCAAAGTCACCCAGGTAGTTAGTGAGTTGGTCAGACTAGATCATGCCCGTTATACTGGCTTTAAAGTCCACATTCTTTACATATATATATATATATATTTTTTGACCAAATGGTAGTGTCATTAGCAAAACCCTAGAGTGAACTGTTTTATAAGTGTAAATTAACAAAACTAGTCTTAAAACCTACCAAGTTTGCAAGGCATTCAGATGAAAATATCTAATGGATCACAGGAAATGACATCAATTATAGGAAATGTGGGAGTTGACTTCTAAGTTACTTGACATTAATTTAATAGAGGTTATATTGGTAGCCTCGTTTGTACGAAATATTCTAGGAGTCATAACAACGTGAGCATGCTATGGACACTGATTCTTCAAGTCATTTGGAAACCACTGGGCGAGATAGTGTTCAGAAAAAATGATTATAGTATAAGAAAATGAGCGTCAAGTGCTATTGAGTGAAATAAATTAAATGTGGTTATTTTATGTATTTAAGAAATTTTAGAGGAAGAAATGACCCCTGCTTAATTTAGCCATCAAGGAAGGCTTCATGGAATAAGTTACTTATCAGGTGATTCTTGAAAAGGGTTGGGGTTTGAATAGATGGGGATGGATGAAATAGGGAATTACTGGGGTATAAGCAATAAACAAATGAAAAAGAACTTCGGTGTTTGGAAAACTTGAAGAAGATTCAATCCCGAAGTCTAAAGAGCATACAAGTAGAAGATGAGCTGTGTTACTCCAGCTAAAAATGATAGACTAGGGGGTGAGCACCCCCTCCCCCAGAGTGAAAGTTTATGAGACTAAATTTTAAGATCCTCTGTGCATGGGAAATCTTTTTTAATTGATAGGATTTAGAAATTTGCAGAAACATGCATGCCTCAAGAGTCTTATTAAAACCTAAAGGAAAGAGTAAGTTTGAGAGAAGAGTTGGGTATTTTAATCATAGTCTGAAGTAAGAATTTAATAATTTCATTAATTAATGTGAATAAGTTTCAGAAAGTTTAAAAAATAAATATGTATGGTTTATATAAATATGTATATAGTATATGCATGTCAATTACTCTTTTATTCAAATATAAGTTAAAGTAACTCTACTTAGGGCCATTACTTTCAAATAGAAATGAAAATATATTCTTGAATACCATTTAAAAACGTGCCATTCAAACATACTATACCAATTTGATTGATTCATTATATATATAAGAACTATTGTATTTTAGTTTTATGTAATGTTTTGTTTTAATCACTAATCATTTCTCTTAGATTTAATCTGTGGGCTCATTTTCATGTCCTATTTAATGTCTTATTTTGTCACTGAGAAAAAAGAGAAATCCTTGCTTGCAGTATGTCACCTGTTGTTTAATGGCTAAAACTGTTACATATTTTCATACTGTATTACATTAAGTCGTTTTAAAAGCATTGCTTTCCCTTTTGCTTAGTATTCCTACAGTCTTTGAGATGTTGGTAGGGGGCTAATGGAAGTCCTGATTAAAATCTTCTAAACTTCAAGGCTTTCAGTTCCTGCAAACAATTTGGATCTGAGAGAGAGACTTCTATCTTTTCGATACTCTATTGACTGATTTAATATTAAGAAAAATCGTAAGTTTTTTATTTCATTTTAGTTTAGTAAGTACAAATTAAAATGTGTTTTTAAAAATCAGCCATAGTGCGTGGTGTCATGATCACAGAATTTTTGGCAGTTAAGTTCAAAAACTCTCTATAGACACAGTATAATCATTGAAAAGTAAAGGAGCTGTCTTAAGTGACCAATTTCCATTATTTAATATAAGTCTTTCAGGTTTTTATATCTAGACTTCTTTTTTAAAATGTTTTTTTTTTCCCAAACTTGCAGGACCATGAACTCTAATCATGAGTTTATGAATCTAACTTGCTTCGTGGTAGGTAACCAACTATAGGTGGATAGAAGTCTCTGAGATAGGTAAAGTTCTAATACAGTTGAGGTTTACATTTGAACTCACAGGTTTAGATTAATTATCCATCTTTATTACCAGCCCAAATTGGTCCTGCCTTTCTAGGACAATCAACTGCACCATATTTAGGATCAGTCAAAAGTCTCAGTTGTTCTATTTTTATTTTTTTTAAGCTTACTTGTTTTTTGAGAGAGAGACAGAGACAGATCATGAATAGGGGAGGAGCAGAGAGAGAGGGAGACAGAATCTGAAGCAGGCTCCAGGCTCTGAGCTGTCATGATAGCACAGAACTTGACCCGGGACTCAAACTCAAGGACTGCAAGATCATAACCTGAGCTGAAGTTGGCCACTTAACCGACTGAGCCACCCAGGCGCCCCTTAGTTGTTCTATTTTTAATAAAGCAGATGAGTCTTGAAACATGGCAGCTTGAAACAACTGAGATGGAGTTGGTACCCATGTAGTTTCTAATCCTTATGAATTTCATGTATGAATTTACCTGCAATGATATGAGTGGGATTTTTATGATATTCCCTGGGGCTGAAATTGAGACTTTTTGAAGTACATGTGTGGGGCAGTGTGTGTGTGTGTGTGTGTGTGTGTGTGTGTGTGTGTTTGAGGTTTTTCCTCTGAAGCAAGGGGGCATTTGGACAAGTTTGAGGCACAACAGAGCAAAGATAGGAGGAAAACAGCAAATACCTGGTCTAATAATTTAGCCATTTGTGAATTTTTCTCTCATAGTAGAGTGTGACCTCCTGAGAGAGAGGCACTGTGCCATTTTTATATTTCTATTTCTCATCGGCTCTGCTACACTCCTCATCTTTTAGGAGGTCTAGAATCGATATGACTAGAATTCTATGAGGATATGTGTGCTTATACAAAAATTTGGAAAACCATATCTTACTTTTGTCATGAGACTGCAGTGCTGCTGCTTGTAATTTTTCTACCATAGTTTATACAAACTACATAGTTTATTACAAACTGATTAATATTTGAATGCTGTTTAGGAGCACAGGATTAGATGAGTTATTTCTTACATGCAAGTTTTTTTCTAATAACTATAAGAGTATAATATTATTTAGTATAATATTATTTAGTGAGTCGCTTACTCTGGAAAAAATCAATTATAGCAATTTTGGGTTCACCTACAAATTTTAAAAATATTTGAGCTTTACTACACCATTTTTAAATTTGAAATTTTTAGTGGGGGGGGGGATCTGGTAAAGCAGAGATTTCTCAAGGCTCACAGAATTTTTTAATATAGGAATCTAGAGAAGTAATCTGCCACTGTGTTTCTAGGTTTTAAAAGAGTTCCAGTAAAACCTGAAAGGTTTATCTTTACTTTGTTAAATCACGAATCCAATATCCATTTTTTTTGTAAATTCTTTTAAAAAAAAGTAATCCTATATTCGATTTCAGTTGAAGTAATTAGTTTTATGCACAGCTTCCAATTTATAGAGCATGATGATCAACACCGTTCGATCTAAAATGTGGGAAGAAAGTTTCACCATATTTCTGTACTGCTGCCTTCTAAGGAAGAGAATCTTTTAGAACATAGAGTTCTAGACGCAAGATAAGAGGAAATGTGAAAGGGGATTGTTTATCCCAATAATCATATGACCAAGTCTGGGAATCAAAGGCTTCCAGCCTGGAAAGGGTGATACAAAGAGCAGAAAGGTATTGGTCGGTAGTGTTCCTGGAGCCTGCAGCATCTAACGTGCTAGAGACAAACTCAGAGAAAGCTTTTGCAGATCCAGGAATGCATGTGTTGTTTGTACTACAAACCCAACCTCATCATCTTCATCTCCTGGCCTAGAAGAAATGAATAAAGGTACAGGTTGTATCTGTGAAATTGAACTCTATGGAGGCAGGAAGCTTTGTTCTTCAGTGGAGTTTTTGTTTGTTTTCTTGACCCTTTTGGAAACGGGTGGAGGGAGAGGAGAAAGGATCTAGCTGTGTGCAAAAGGAAGCTAGAATTCCTGTTTTCCTGAATTACTCTGTTTTTAGTGTTAAGGATATTGAATTGGGCCTGCACTATGGTTTCCCCCTGGTACCAGATTCATGGCCCTTCAGGATTGGAATCCATGCAGAGAGGAAGGATTCGTGAAGACATAATCACAGTCAAGAAAGTCTTTTGCTGTGTCTTGTCCTATACAGTTACTTTGTTTGGGTGGTTTACAGAAACATATCTCCTTCAGTCGTCCAAAGGTGATGTAGTAAGTCTTTTGCAGGAAATGAAACTCCACTGTTTCTTTTTTTTACTCAGAGGCTAATCTGATTAGCTCTAAAACATTTGTTCATCTTTTTATTCAGTATTTGAACTATGCCTATGGAAGACATATGGATTTAAATAGTACTTGGCTTACCATCTGCTGATAAGGGAAAGTGAGATGCTAAATCAGAGTGGCAGGAAAGTCTATTTCAGTAGAAGCTATTTCGATCTGAAATACTGTAGGCAATCTTACAAAGTATTTTAATTGGGATTATATTGATGTGTGTGAGTAAAAGGAGCACATTTGCTGTTATGGTTCAACTTATATAATCATTAAATTTATATATCAACTTAGAGATGTGAAGCAATGTGAAATTTTGATCCCATTAATTACAGGTTTTTTTCCTAAAGTAGTCATTTATGGGAAAACCTTTCTGATGCCTTTATTTTAATGGAATTGTATTTTTTTTATATCTTGTGCCAGAAATTAGAATGCTAAGCATCAACTTTTCAGATAAATTCATTAGAAATTAAAAAAAAAAAACCCACAATTTATAGTTCTAATACAGTGTTCATTTTTGAATATTTTTATGGTGAGTTACAGTCTAAAAATCTAATCTTGGGAAGATTAGGAAGAAGAAAAAGAGGATATCTATTTTTATGGTGATAAAATGCTGATATATAATTACTGAAAGTCTATAATTATGCCATATTTGTGTCTCATTAAAAACTTGAAAATGTAGAATCATCTAGGCATTAAGGATAATGTGAAATATAATCAATCACACATATGCACGTGCATATAAAAGTATATGCATGTATATATAATATATGTGTATTAATTTGGACAAACTGGTTTTTTTTTTTTCAAATTAATTGGTCATTCTTCCATAAAACATGGCTGGCATGTCACTTTTGGTTGCGCTAGTACAAGGGTCAGTAAGAAATGGCTTCTGCCTTCTGGGAGGAAATACAGTAAAAGATAGTACTGCTACATGTCCAGATTTACGCCAGCCACCTTCATAGACATTATTTCAGTTAATTCTCTGAAGAACACTGTGAGGCTGAGCATCTGCAACTCCATTTTAATGAACGTAAGGTGTAGAAAAGTTGACTAAGTTGCCCCCAAATAACACAGTTAGTTTAAGTTCAAAGGTTATATAGCAAGTTCCCATTGTGCATTGGGCTCTGTGCTAAGTGCTAAGAAGTACAGGATGAATAAGATAAAGTCTTTGCCCTTGAACACAGTCTAGGAGGAGACAGAAGCCTAATGGGATGATTTTTAATGCAAAGTAGAAAGTGTAAGACCAAAGAAGCGCTCAGTATAGGCAGCTGTCTCGGCCTGGGAGGTCCACAAAGACTTACTGGGGAAGATGATGCCTGAGCCGCATTTTGGTTAGATGAGGAGAGATAGAATAGGAGGTCTGGTCCAAGGAGCCACAGCATTCTTAAAGTACTAGAGTCATGAAGCAGTGCACAAGCAGTTCATCTAGAGTGGCACTGCGCAGTCCATCAGTAACTAGTCGTATGTGGCCATTGAGCACTTGAAATGCCCCTAGTCTGAAATGAAATGTGCTGTGTATATAAAATACCTACCAGACTTCTAAGACTCAGTATGAAAAAATTAATATTAAACTATCACATTAATAACTTTATAACAATTACATTTTGAAATGACAGTCTCTTGGATTTTTTGGCTTACATTAGATATACTTAACAATTTTACTTAGATTCAGTGAATTTAGCTCACTGGTTTAACAAATTAAAGATGGTTTGGTGTGGAAACTTTAGAATTTCTCCATAGTGTTGCTTTTGTTCATATCATTTTGTTGGTGCATTTGAGTTATTGAAATGACAGATTTTGAGTGCATTGGCCTAATTAAAGGATGGTTGGGCACCTCGTTAGTTTATTTCCATTGGAAAATATGAAATAGATCCTGAAATCATACACATAGCATATCATTTCTTAGAACTATTTTTTTTTATTTGGAAACTTTGCATTCAGCTTTTTGCAGGTAGGTTTACAGTTTTTTGGATATTTAAGACAATCCTTTTGTAGTCTAAAATAAGTACTGTTTTGAACTATATTTTCTAAGCTTTTTTGTGCAGTTTTTTTTAAAGATCTGGAACTTAAGACGTTTCTGTTAAACTTTGGTATATCAACTTATCCCCCCCTATCGTTATTGAAATGTAGTGTGTCATATTTCTTTACAGAGGAACTCATGAGATCCAATTGAGAAATCTAGAACAACCTGGAACCCGAGGGTCTTACAATGTGATTGGCAAACACACAATTAGCATTTCAGATCCTGTTGAGGGGCTGTCGTTCTTAGATGTGGTACTTGATGAAGCCCATTTAGTTGATTTCGCCAGATTCTACAACGAGGTCTGTGCTTCAGACACAGAATAATGTCTTTCTCAAAAGCACGTATTGTATTTATTTTTGTAACCTTCACTCTTAGACCACGGTTAGGAACAACAGCACAGTATTCTCACTGATATGTTACAAACCACTGCAAAATGACTAATGAATTAGTCATGTTGGATTTGCATGTCAGAGAAGTGCACTCTCCTTTCTCCCCAAGTGAGCAAAAACCAGGTGGCCCTGTAAATATTCTAATGCTAGTGATGGCTTATGGCACCATCTCAGTAAATAAATGCCCTTCCCATTCTTCCCCTTTCTTTCCCATTCATATCTTTTCTTTCACTCCTATTTCCTCTAACTGTCACATTGAGTTATTCTGTAAGGACTCAGAAGCTCCCTTTGCAAAGGGGATGGCCTAAAACTCTTCGCATGAGAGGAATTAAACCATTAGTCTCTTAGAAGTAGAAGGTCACTGTACCTTACCTTCTCGTCTCTGCTTCATCATGAATGCTGAAAGAGGAGCTATCTGACTCTACTCCACAACCATCCTGGGAGAGTTGCAGGACACACAGGGAATCATCAACATTGTGGATTGTACAATGAGGACAGAAATGGAACCAAGGATTCCATGAGAGATCCACATTGGTAGTAAGAAGTGCCTGGCATGGGCTCTCCTTTTCTGCTCAGGATATGTAGGTGTGACCAGGGGGGTGGTATCTTTCTCAGCAAGGCTATTTGCTTCAGGTATTTGGAAGACTTTATGTTGTCAAGCCACACAGAACTTTTAGGTTGCTGTGCTAGTGTTTATTTCCAAATCCTGTATCTCATATTTACCTCGAATAGGTTTCTAAATATATATGGAGACTTGGTCATGGTGTTGAGAGGTATAAAATGTTTTGGGTGTTTTTGTTTTGTTTTTGTTTTTGTTTTTTTTTGTTGTTGTTTTTTTGTTTTGTTTTGTCTTTTTTAAATATTCTTAACTGAACAACTTGTTTTCATTCCACCGGTGTTACACGTAGTGTTGTTAAAGATATCTTGTTCGCAGGGGCGCCTGGGTGGCTCAGTTGGTTAAGCGTCCGACTTCAGCTCAGCTCATGATCTCACAGTCCATGAGTTCGAGCCCCACGTCAGGCTCTGTGCTGACAGATCAGAGCCTGAAGCCTGCTTTGGATTCTGTGTCTCCTTCTCTCTCTGCCCCTCCCCGACCCATGCTCTGTCTCTCTCTGTGTCAAAAATAAATAAAAACACTAAAAGAGATTTTAAAGATATCTTGTTCACAGTGCCTTCTAGGCTAAATTCCTAGAAGTGACAATGGGTATGCACCTGAAAATGTGGATATGTAATGCAGGATTACTCTCCTATTTCTAATATCAGCAAATTATTTGAAAAATAACTGTGTTCTGCATTTTGTTAGGTCAGAATGACAGTGAAGGTAGAAATGAAGAACCAACATGTGGAAAAAATATGTCTGTAGTTTTCTGCCTATATTTTCCTCTGTGTCCATATGTTACTCCCTTGATGGCATGTAGTGGAGCCACTTATTTTCATCATGTGGTGAATCTTCTTCCCCCCCCCCCCCCCCCGTCTTTCGAACAAGTATATCTTGGATATGCCTGATAACATATGACTTGACAGTGTTATGCAGCCTTTCCTTTCAGTGGTAGGCACTGCTACAGTTGTTAAGAAATATTTAGGAAAAAAATGTAAATTTTCTCAAAGGAGTAAGATATGCAGGGTAATTTAGGATGAAAAGTGGACCCACAAATGTGGCAACCATACATTTGGTATTGGAGTGATTATTACATTTACCTCATCAGATGGTGAAGCAATGGAATTGTCTTAATTTCTCAGATTTTCCCTCCAATTTCCATCTTTTTTTTTCTTTCCTTTCATAGAACAGTTTGATAAAGTTAAAGGTATTAATCCAGTTTTAATTATACAGTGCTTATCTACTGAAAATAATTATTTCTAACTAAACCTGGGCAAATTGGAAGTGTGTGATTAGCCCAGATTTTATTATAACTTCCATAGTTGTCTTAAATTTTTACAGATCGTCAGAGGATCACATTGCCATTGCTTAGTGAAGAGTCATCAACCGTATTTTGAAAAATGAGTGGCAAAAGTGATGACATTCTGTTTCTTCTCACTGTTTTCTGATTTCTGGAGCACTGCCATTCTCCACATTTCCTCTGGCCTTAAGAATGCCAGCTGGCTATTTAAAAGAAGAAGAAAGAATAAAATGCAAAAACAACAACAAAAAAACCCAGAAATCATGGCTTAGGGAACCTCGGCTCAGCCCCTCCCTTAGTGCCATGTAGCCTGGAGCTCATTGGCCAGGTTCTTTCTGCTGTTTTGATACTCGGCAGACCTGGATCACCGCCATTTTCTATTCTGCCAACTGGCCTTGAGCAACGGATCAACTCTTCTCTTTGCTCCAGGCTTGGAGTGCAGTTTCTTTCCACAGTTTTGACCACCCTGCTTTTGGGCAATCTTGTTGGTGACTTTATGTTACTGATTTAACAAAAACAACCTGTCTGTAGATTGGTTGCGTGCAGCTTTTCTGATCATCCACTAAGACCTTAAACAAAGGGGCTATGTGGCTTTAAGATAGGCAGATATGCGCGCGCGCGCGCACACACACACACACACACACACACACACACACACGCACACATTTGTGCTGATGATGGTATAGCCATGGGATCTCCAGGTACATATGCTATAACGGGTATGTATAGTTTCCTTTTAAAATAGCATTTGGCCATGCAATTGCAAACTTTTGTTTCATAGTGTAGGTGTAACTTACATGAAAGAAGCGCTACAAGATTAGATAGAAAGTATTGCTCATCTATGAATTTAGAAATCCCTTTCCTTGAAGATTCAAGTAAAAGGTTTTGGTTCTTTTAATTTGGTGTGATAAAAAATGTTGCCCTTTGGTGAAATCAGAATTATGGAGCATGATGCTTCTCATTTCCTGGTGCTGTTATTTTTACTGCACCAAATATGTATTTTAGATGGCATTGTGAATTACTTCACTTGTCAGTGCAGTCAGTAAACCTGTGATTACATTATATTGCTTTTGCTCATAGGATCATTTTCTCAGCCAGTGCACCTGGGAAAGACAGCTACATTTTCCACCAAATTGTAGAAGCTGAGAAAATTAGATGGATTTTTTTTTCTTTTTGTTTTGCTCTAAAACGTGGTTGCTTTGTAGAATGTTGGTGAGCTCACTAATAAACATATGAAAGCACAGCCTCATCAAATGGAAAATAAAATCAGAACACGAAACTCCAGTACGTTTTGCAATAAAGAAAACAAAAAAATTGTTATTTTTTCCAATGCAATTAAATAAAGAGACTGCTAATATTGCATTTATCTAATTAGCGTCTCTGCAGTACAAACTGCTCATCATTTTCATCCCCTTCTTTGGATAGGTGTGTATGTTGTCGGGCTTTACCAACAGAAAACGTAGCTGGGGTTTTGGAAATAGCCTTCGACTCTTCGTGCAGGCCAGCCTCCTTGCTAAAAGATGGTGTTGGGAGAAGCACTTGTGAGAGACTTCTGAGCTTCAAAAAGAACACCTGTTGCTGTCAGCACCGCTTCCAGCAAAGCGTTGTTATGGGTGTGTAACTACTTTCTGTCAGCAGGAGTCTTTGTTTCAACCTGAGTGTTGTCCTGTCAGAAGTCAGAAAAAAGGCCCCAAGTCTCCTGAATTTCAGCAGTGAGTTGAGATGAGGATCTTTTTAAAAATGTCAGGCCAATTTAGGAGTTTGATGTGCACCGAATGGCCCCTTCTACCCATGCGGCAATAACATGCTAAACTTTATTCTTCCTTAAGTATCCTTTCACCCAGCTGTCTTCTAGAAACCCTGGTGTTTATTCAAAACCCGTATTTATATTGTATAGAGTATGAAGAAATGCTTGATTATCGTTTATCTTACCCTCTTCTCAACATTCAAGGGGATGTGCCATTATCTAGAAACCTATAAAACTAACATCCAGTGGAATTCATGTTAACAAGTATGCCATGAGTGTGAACAGTAGTTAGAGAAATATCCTTCCTCAGACAAACAGAACTACCTCAGCAATTTGTGTATTTTGACCCCTTGCTCTAGGTAAGCATGTTCTGTCATCCAAATCTGCTACAAGAATGGATAGAAATCTTGGGGTACCAACATAGTCAGGGGGTTGGTTGAATTTAGCATTTTTTGATACCAGAAACTGGAAAGAAAGAATTGATGGCCCATACGGTATGTGTAATGGGCACTATCAGCTGTTTAAACATACACGAGTTACTTTCAAGCTTTCCAAACCCATCTGTCACCATATTGTTCAGCCACACGAAATAAATTGTCATTTCTCTCTATATAAACTGATGTAGTCCTAATTGATTTTTGCTTCAAACTTCTGTGTAAATAGACTTGTGTCATCAGGCTCTATTTTTTATTTGTTTTTGCTTTTGTTTCCCCTACTAGTAATTTATTGTATAATTTTGCATATATGAAAAATAGAAACAGGTATAGCCAGCCATGTAGCCACATCCTAAAAAAATAAAGTGTTAAACACACTTCGTATAGATTTAAAAAAATACTTGTGAAAACAACAGCATATCTTTTTCAGTGTGTACAGTTGAGTTCAAGAAAAGCATAGTGTGTCTTCATTGTAAATCCAAGTAATATATCTCGTAGTATCTTATTTAATCACAGACATTTTTCTCTTATACTTCACAGCGTTAAGTGTAATTTACATAAACTCCTGGGGCTTTCTGCAATGTGGGAAACTGAGTTCATAAATGGGGGTGATAGGAATGAGTTTGAACACTGTTCTCTGTAGGAACCAAACAACGTTTAGGATGCTTCCAGTACTCTAGAGAATTCTGTGGGGCATTAGGGGGTATGTAACTGAATAGGAAAGTGCACTTTTTTTTCCAGTGGGGGCAAACACACAGGAGATTTGTTGGTAACTGATTCACTGGTTCCTGAGTATGTTTTACCTCTGGCGGTGTTAAATAGACCCAAGATTGCATCGGTTTCCCCTAGGAGATATATACTCCAGAAATACCCATTATCATTGCATGAGTTATCATAACACCTAATACCTCAGCTGGAGTTTAAACGTTATGACAGTTAGGGGACTTAACGCGGGTAGACTTAGGAGGGCCTGTGAATACAAGTTAAAAATCATGCAGTTGGCTCTCATAGAAGATTTAATTGTTAAAGTAAATGTGTATGGTCACTTTGAAGTCTTGGATTTTCCATGTAAATTAATGAACAAAGGGTACATCATTCTCCTTAAATTTCTATGAGTTTTTTTTCCTTTTTTTTTCTTTTGCATTTGCATAAGAGGCAATGAAACAGTACAAAGTTTTAATTCTTTCCCCCCGCCCAGCTAAACCACTGGTTTAGTGATTAGCAGAGGAGACTTTTATATTATGTTTTCGGCTCTGTTCCCTGGTTGCAATTCACTCAACCTTGACGTAAATCTGAAATAAGTACTTTGTAAAGGGTTAGCCTTTTGTGCAGGGTGTGTGAGAAATCCTGCAGGACCAGGTTGGTTACAGAAACCAGTGTCAAGTTGCCTTTCCTGAACGGTGAATAAGAAAGTGCAGACAACGGGAAAGCAGGGGGGGTGAAATCTTCCAAAGTACACCTTCACCCTTCACTTCCGAAAGCCTTATTGTCTACCTTTAAAGGACTCCCAGTTCTGTTCAGTGATAAGTATTCATTGGGTGGGTTATTTTTGCTTTTTTTTTCCGTTTTGAAATTATCCAGTCATTGCTAGTGGGTACAGTATGTCAGGACAGTAGACAAGAGTTTCATTCACAGAATCCACATTTTGTGTTTTGCCTGTTGAGGCTGGTTGCTCTTCATTTAATCTATTGGATCATGCTGTTTGCCTTAGGTGATCAGCAACCTTTAATGTAAATCCTAGGCAATCTTGTAAAACTAATGGAAAGAGAGAAAATACACGCACACGCACGCACATACACACTATAAGCATTCCTTTCATTGTTTATATCTGTATTGTCCTAAAGGGTAGGTTTCATTATGTAGCTCCTTCCCGCCTTTGAAATATCTACTCCTTTTTTCCTTTAATTTTTTAAACTGAGTATATTCTATTATTTGTAAGTAGAAGTATGTTTTCTTATCAGTGCACTGCCTTGTACTTAGAAACTTAAAAAAAAATGAGTATTTTGTTTAGTTCTGAATACAGTCTATTTCCAGTTAGCCTGAAAGTTGTTTAAAATAAATCACGTTCCTAAAATCCAACCAAAAAAAAAAAATCTTCCCCTTATATAAACGGCAGTTCAGCATTGGTTAAGCATTTTTTTTTTTGGCAGTCACACTGACCAACTAATTTGAGTTTCAGTTCTTTTTGGAGAAAGAGAAGAGGGTGTAATTCTTGATAAGTCTAGCTGCAGATTTGTATTGAGTACCAAAACTAAAAAAGTTTTCTTAATAAGAAACCTTCTTTAAATAGTGATGAAAAAACATCCCCCCCCCAAAGTGACAAAAGTAAATAGCATTTTCTTGGTCCGTCAGAACAATCAGAATAAAGAGAATGTTGAAAGCTTGAAGATACAGAGGATCATTTCTCTACCTCACAAAAGTATTTTCAAATGGCTCTGCTGAGTTAGGGTTTTTATTTTTAATATCATTGAGTTACTTAAAAAAACCATAATGGTTTGTTAAGAGCAGGAGTTATACCTACCTGCAAATATATATACATGTCTTCTCGTACTTTCCTTCTTGAAGACTTTGTTATTGTATTACTGTGTGTGTGTGTGTGTGTGTGTGTGTGGGTGGGTGGGTGGGTGGGTATGTATGTGCGTGTGTGTATGTGTTCTTTTTCTTTTTTTTGTCTACATTGCTGCAGTCATAGCTTGTTACGAATCATTTTGTGCAAGCACTATGAAAATCTACATCTTTTTTTGTAATTAATTTTGAAAAATATTTCAGAATTTGTTGATTGAGATCTGCACGTGATTAAAGGACCTTGCTTCCCTTTCCTTGGCAAGCTCAGGTTAGGTTGGTAACCAGGTGTTTTTACCAACGATTGAAAACTTTCCTTTAGACAAGTGTGTATATATTTTTTAATACCACAGTACATACTCAGTAGTGTTGCCGATGGTGGTCAGAACAGACTAGGTACTTATTGTTTTTCTTGCTCGGTTTGAAAGCTTGTGCATGATTTGAGCCAGTAACTTAAAGACACACATTCTGTGTAGATGGATCTTTAGACATTACTCATGTTTATCCTTCTCCCCTGTAGCAAGTTGCATTTTAATCCATTCTATCCTTAAAGTCACCAGGGGCACAATTCTATTTCCGTTACTTAGTTTGTATTTATTTTTGCTTTTTCTATGCCCTCCCCTGCAATTGCGTCCTCTCTGGCTACCGGAGTTCTGCGGCAATTGAGAAAAAAAAAAAAGCAACAACAAGATTAAGGAAGGTTAAGATTAAAGAAGTTGAGAGAGCAAAGATTAAGGAAGTTGACCTCGCAAAATATCAGCTTTCTTCTGACACAGCTGATAGAGGAGAGCGTGGCTTGCCCTGCATTTAGATAGGTTTCCTAACATTGAGCCGCATGGCCTCCTAGACTAAGGTAGTGCCTGCTGTGTGCGCCAGATACACAGACTGTATATATAAATGGCCCAGAGGCAGCCCTTGCCTTCACGGTATTTGTAGTCTCATAGGGGAAGATAAGGCACACGCACAAATGACCAGAATATAGCTCGTTATTTGAAAGTGTCAGGTAACGTTCATATACTTGTCTCACCTTGCACCGTGGAGTTTTTATAAAATGTTTTGAAGCTTTCAGATCAAAAGGGTTGTATTGGTTCAAAGTAATGATAACACTAATCCATGATGAATGTTAATGTTGCTTTAGTCTTTATGAAAAGAAAGCGGTGACTCTTGTACCTACTGTTTTAGTAAATGTGCTAGAGATGATGAGGGAAGGGAATATTAATGATAGAATGGCAAATAGGTTTAGATCCCTTCTTCTCTACCTCCCAAAAAGCAAGCTAAGGTTTTTTTTTCTGTGTTACCAACTCAGCAGGGACTTTTTTATGCTAAACTGATGGTTCTTAATACTTCAGCCATCAAATGGGGAGTGAAAATAGTTATTTTTTTCCCCCACCGTGCTGTCTGCTAGGTAGCATTTTTAAAAGAGAAATACGTATATGACTTCGGGGCATTTGTCCAGTCTGGGTTCTGAAAGGCCCCTAAGTTTTGCCTAGAGTTGATAAAAGTAAATTTTATAGCCCTACGGGCAGTTTGCATCAGTGTACAAATTATTTTACCCACTCACGGTTGTCAACGTTTCTTTTAACTTTTCTCAGAGTGCGTATAATTTTGCATTTGGGATTTGCCTAAAATGGATTCAGCAGCACTTCCCTGGAATGTTCAAAATAGTTCAAGGCACAAAGTAACCTAGATATTTAAACGGCCCCTTTACACCTTAGCAACGTGGTTGTTATGATTTTATGAAAACAGTCTTTGTTTCTCTTCTCTGCTAACTTCTGGCTTTAGTCAGCAAAGATTCCTCTGCCTCATTAATGTTGTGAGGACTCTAAATAAAATTCTTTTCATGGGTTGCTTTTTGGGCAGACCTGATATTGATCACTGATTTTAGTGCTTGTGTATTCCTGATTCATCTTCCCATTTGGGAAAGTAGCCTTTTAAAAAAGAGTTTTGAATGCCTGCAGTAATCCTCTCTCCATCTTTGGGAGATGATTTGAGCCTAAATGTTGACTTTAGCCTTTTTCTAATTTTGTTTTTTTTTTTTTTTTTAAAGATGATGGGCAGTAACATGAAAGGGGATGAATGGAACCGAGAGTCATCTTTAAATTTTCTTAAAGCATAAATAACTCATTCTTGTTCTTTGAGTATCTCAGTTTCCTAGTGCCCCCCCACCCCGCCCAGACAGTCAAGATGAAGTCTCAGCATTCATACATGTAGAACTCAAGGCACTGTATATTTGTATAAGATGTTACTAAAGGAATTATATAAAAACAAAATGCCAGTTTATCCGTCACTGCTATTATTAAAACCAACAATTTGATGACTCAGTTTCATCGTAAGTGTACACACATGGAAAAGGTGCATTTAAAATGCACCTGGAAGATTTTATAGGAGTTGCAGGGTTTTCTTTTTTAATGTTTGGAGATTTGGTGTCAAATTTTATTTGTAAACGCGCATTGCCCTAAGAATAATGTCCTCATATGGCCTCAGATATATTGAAACTGTGTTCATTCACACTATCAATAGACACGTATCAGTGCCTGTGAAGAGCCAGGCCTTAGTCTGGATCCTGTGTATTTAGCAGCAAATCAGATGGAAATGTCTTTGCTCTTATGTTAGTTACTTTGGTTTTGTACATCTGAACATTCAAGGCTAATAAATACAAAATATTTGTGGTGTCTGAGACCTAGGAATAAATCAGAATGAGCTCACACCTACTTAGTCCTTATAATAGCCCCAAAAGTGACACTTTATGAATTTAGTGTTACCCAAATAATAGTGTAACACAAAGATGGATGCCTAGATTTAAAATGTTAAAAGCTTATTTTAGAAGACCAGTGAATAACATACTCTCATTTTTGTATCAATATTTCAAGTGCTGCTGGGTAACATATTGATATGCCGACACCAACCATGGATGATAATAAATATGGCATTTGTATTCATATTAATAAACTGGATAGAATAAATGGCAAAAACATCTTCCTAGGATTTCAAAATGGGTTTTGTCATTCATAAATATTAATATATTTTGCAGTGCTGAAGCATTAACATTACGGAGTAAAAGACAGCTGGCTTTATCTTGAGATTTTATGGTGTTTAGTAGATTTTAAAACATGGGCATATGTTACATAAAGCTCAGACTCCTTTAAGGGCAACCAAAGACCACAGGTATTCTGACAGGAACATCATCCTTACAAATGAAATCTCTAGATAAGGGTGTCTTTGTAAAAACAGTTGGTTTTAAATTTCACCTCCCTGTCCTTTTTCTAAAAAAAAAAAAAAAGAAAAAAAAAAGATATTTCGTATTCCGCATTAGCATTCCAAAGATTCTTTAGTATTTCTAGTTAGAGAGGTTTTTCTGTCATTTACACAGTGTTTTCATATATCTGGCAGGTTTGATTCAGGATAATTTGATAACCCTATAAGCACATGCAATCCGTCATAAAACTGTTACAAAAATATAATTGTAATTATGGATTTGAAAAATCTTAATTGTACAGAACCCCACTGAGTAGATGATGAAAAAAATCAGTGATTAAGTACAGGCCAGTAATGGGAGAACATAAATCCACAAAATGAATCTTATGATACCAGGAGTGTTTTCTCATACTAATTGCTAACATGCTTTGCAGCACTGAGAAATACCGAGAAGTAAGTTTCCCTATGCCTGTCTTTAACCTTGGAGTCTATGGAAGATTGTTGCCAGGGTGCTTGAGTAGCCTGGGCTCTGATTTGGGGTCTGGCTTTCCCTCTGTTTGGGAGGGGTGGAATAACTAAGTTTAAACATGGATCTGTCGTTCATATTTTTCCCTCCTTTTTTGTTTGAGTTCCATTTATAATAATCTAAAAGTTCAAGAGCTTTCATTGAAGGCCAGTAGGAGATTTTATCTTTTTTCATCATTCTTTCCCAATGTTAACAGTAAGTGACAACTGTATTTATGCTGTGTTGTTAAGTTAATCTAATATTGTTTACCATTATGTGCCTGGTTATCCCTGGTCATAGGCTGAAGTTTACAGAGTATCAGAAATTTTAAGCGTAAAACACTAACTTTTCATTTGTTTCAGTAATAAGGGCAAAACTATTCCTTTGTTTTGTGACTTGAGTTTAGGATTGCCCTAATAATTAAAAATATGATTACCTGAGTTCCAGCATTAGATTTTCTGGGTCTTAAGAAAACCTTACCTCTTAATTGTACCATAATTATTAATGTTAGATTTGGATTTGGAAGTAATGCTTTTGTGACTTTTAGTGTCACTGAAAAGCAAAAACATCCTTAGAGATATATTATTTTCCCAACTTTGAGATGAAAGGCAGACAGTAGCTCTGATGCTTGAAATGTGCTGTGATGTTGGGATACAGAATTGTAATAGCACTTGCCATTTGAAGATCATGGATTTGATGCAGGTTTTTAGATTTTGGGGGAAGAAAAGGAGAAAGTTTCAGTATGGTCGTCATTTGGCATTCTGTGACTTTGGGACACATGAGGATGAGAAATAGGGTCTTAAGTAACCAGTAAACTCCAGCACTAAACCTGTCCTTTGCAAAAGCTGACATATGAGTTACTAGGGTCAAAGATGCCAGGACTATGATTATGGAAATTTTGGAGATATGGCATGTAGGTGTACTTAGCATCATAAAAATTAGGAAATGCCACTAGACACGAATGAATTTTCTGAAGATCTTAGATTTCCCAAATTAATCTAGGTTACCAGGTTTGCCAAATGGGTGTTTGTGTGTAAAGGACCAAAAAATACAAGGCATATATAACACTAGGATGTGCTTCTTGGCTTAGCAAACATGCAGTCTGTTCTGGGAGGAACACAGGCCCATGGACTGGCAGGCGAACAGATACAATAGCACTGCAGCACTTTAGTATCAGAAGGACTCTGAATAAAGGACATCGATCCTTCACCAAAAGGGCACTGATTTTCAAGACCTGTACAGTTGACTCAGGCATTGGGATCTGAGGTTAATTCTATTAACTGGGTATGGAAGCCTTGTAGGAGTTAATAGCCAGTTCGAATAGGCTATTTATGTGTCAGTAGAAACGGTTGGTAATTTAAAATACCATGGTTTATCAAAGTAGCCATTCAGAAAAAAAGTATAGCCTGCAGTTTATTTGTTATAAAAATATTTTGTCAACCTGTAGCGTCTTACAAGCCCTTATTATTTGAGAGACAAATTAAAAACTTTGGGGGGTGAGGATAGTTGCCAATGTGAACCTTGATACCTGGTGGTTGCCAGTGTGCTGGGTGTTTTGCCTTTGAACGGTTAATCTTTTACCGTCTCTATTTGAGATTAGCAATATACTGAAATCACACTTACTCTTTAAAGTTCTGTGGCGGGTTTAGCATCATGTTAGCAGAAGGTGTTATTTGTAGGCTGGCTACTGGTTTGCATATGTGGAAATAGACTGGTCTACACTCTGCCCACGTGACCATATGCTCATGCTATGTGTCCATACCCTGTCCCCCATCAACCCTTCTGCTTCCCATACTCTTGTCTAAAGAGAATGGATCAACTCTTCATGGGGGGAAGTGTCTTGCCAGACAAATCTGATTTTTGAAATCTGTGGAAAAGGTCACTAGTGCTTGGTAACATTTTGGAAACATTATGAACACCTCTGAGTTTTGTTTTCGGGTTTTTAATAATTGCAGAAGAACCCTCGATGTTATAGTGACAAATGCTAATGTTGAAATAACGTTTCAGGTACACTGTATACCCTTACATTTGGAACATGTCACCTGGTAATGAAGATTCTGATTGAAATGCTACTTGGTATTTCACTGGAAGTTATAAGAGCAAGATTAGCAGAGGGAAATAAAAAAAAAACAACTAAGTGTAATTTTAACTAAATGGTTAATTTGGAATCATCCATTCTGAAGAGCTTTCCTTGTGAAAACTCGGTGATTGTTAAGTGTCTGTTATACTACTGTCGCTTTCTCCATTAATAGCATCTAGGGTTTGGGTGTTTGGAGAATGAGACACCCAAAGATATTTTGGGAAGAGATAGGAAGGCATCATCAGCCGCAAAGTAGAAGAATACCTCAGTGTTTGAGGTAGAACCATTTATTTTCACCTCTTTGCCCTGGTTCGTGCATGCTCATTATCCACCTGGTCTCAGTCTCTGTGGTCCTTCCTTTGTCCCTCTCCTCACCTACCCCTGGGCCTCCTGCCTCCCTCTTCACAGTCAAACCTCTCTAAGGACCTCCTCTGAACCCTGCCGTCTGGAGCAGCCGACCCTTATCTCAGAGCTCCGTTGACTTGCTCCATTTCTAATCTCCTTGGAAGACTTATCTCTTCTTTCCGGCCTCTGCTCTGTTAATTTATTTCAGCTTCTATTAGTACATTGATAAATCTCACATGTAACCAGACGTTGAGGAATGTGCTGTTGAACTGATGTGAATCTTTAATTGACGATGGTGTTGCAACTTCATTTGCCATAACGTGTAGCTCCTTTTGCACGTAATTGTGGAGAAATCTCAGTTTAAAACTTGAAAATGAAGGGCCGTTCAGTTTTCAGGGCTACAGAAATGCCCTGCTACAGGTACCTTGGGTTTGTCAGTGGGCTCGAGGTAGGGTTGGGAGGTCTGACTGTCCTTGTGATTTTAAAAACTCCCTTTTAAGACAGGTGGGGTGCCAGCTTTAAGTCTACTCTGAGGGCTTGTGAGAAGGAAAAATCCTCTCCTATTATTCATTCCTGCCTAGGAATGCTGAGCCAGTTTTACTGATTCTCCTGTGTTTGTTTGCTTTGCCTCACTTTAAGAATGCTTTTGAGGAACTAGTTTAGTGAGTGCAAAATAACATACAGACACTCTCATGGAAATATTTATTAATACCCCGTATTGTTAAATATTCAACCATATTACAATAGCTTCTTTGAACTTAAAAATGTTTTCTAAATGTACTGCACAGTAAATTTTGGAGATTTTAGGCATTTGATAAGGTGTATAAATTTAGAAATCTAGTTTGGCAAATACTTAGCTATCAGAGTCCTATAAGTTTATCGAAGGAATAATTTTGTGGGGAAGATGGCGAACCCCAAATATCCCCCCATTTATAATCAGATAAGAAATTTAGATTCTGTCTTCTAATTTCAGTTCTTATTTATTCCATTATGAATTTACTTGTGTGCATCTGTGAACATGAAGAAAACCAAGAAAAGCTTCTGAATATCAGTAATAACCTATCATCATAGTATTTTAATCTAGAAAAGCAATTGGAGCTGAAAATAAAGCTACTTCATATGTGGTGATATTTACACTCCCCTAAATATTTGTCTAGGTACTTACTATTAATTTGTTGCTATTTACTTAACAAAAGTTACCTTCACCCTAAAGAGGAAAGCAGTATATTGCAAAATAACATAACAGCAGTCATGGCTTTCTGTTCTAGAAAGGTTTTCAACAGCATGTCAGCCCAAACTTCATGTTAGTGTATTAGTGTGTTAGTGTATTAGCCTGCGTGGCTCAGTCAGTTAAGTGTCCAACTCTTGATTTTGGCTCAGTCGTGATCTCACAGTTTGGGAGATCAAGCCCCACATCAGGCTCTCCACTGACAGTGTGGAGCCTTCTTGATATTTCTCTCTCCCTCTCTCTGCACCTTCCCACACTCACACTCAAACAAATAGACATTGACAAAAGTTATTGCATTAAGAAAGGAAGAAATATGAACTACTTTTTGAAGAATTGACATATACCTGTATTTTGGGTGGGTTAAGCAGGAGGAATATAGATGAGTCGTTTCTTTTTTCATTCATCCCTTATTTATTTTCACAAAGATTTGTTAGAGTATTTGCTCCCAGTGAGCCAGATGCTGATCTGGGCATTGCAGTATCAAGTTGAAATAGACAAAATCCCTGTTCCTTATAAAGGTGACGTTGCAATAATCTTTATAAAAGACTGTTACTTTTTTTGAAAGACTGTTTGCTCCACTATAATGATAAATAGGAAAAAAGTAATTTGGGTATGATTTTTAACTTTTTTAATGTAGTCATAATTGTCCCACTACTGTTAGGACTCATGCATTCAGTTCCTTTTGCCTTAGAGGCAATACATTTGTAAAGGCCCTTCTTAGTCTCTAGGACGCCTCATTTCCCTAAAAGGTAGGGGTGTATTTTTATGATTCAGCATTCTGGGGTGGAGGGGGGAGTGTGGTGTGGTGTGGTCTGTGACCACTGTACTAGGTCAACTTAATTAGTCATTTCTTGGATGGACCTTCCCCTCTGGATACTGCCAGGATTAAAGTTCGAAGGTAAGAGTGCTTTGAAGGAAAAAAAAAAATGCTGACAAATAGTGTTATCTTCAACTGGTTGTGTAAAAGGGAGAATTTAAGCTTTATAAGAGCTGATAGGGATGCTGATTATAACAACCAAATTATTACAAAAATTAAAAGAAGAGTGGTGATGGTACAGCTCAATTACGTGCAGTTTGTGGGTTATATTTAGTTGACTTACTGTGCTGCACATTTGAATCAAAAATACTATTTTATTTTCATACCCTAAGAAAGGGATATATTACTGTAAACCACTGTTATCTGCTTTATTATATATTTAGACATTTCTGTGGAAAATTAATGCTCAAAATTCTTCGTGTAATATGCATTTCATTTTATACTCATGATAACTAATCTGCATGAAAGGTAGTAGGAATATTGGGGTTTTTTTCCTGATGTAAAAAAATAAAGGGGTAGTAGCAAACAGCACATCAGAGGATATGTTTTTTTTCTTTTTTAAGAGATGAAGTAACTCTCCCAGCAAATTCTAGCATTTTCAGATTATAGAGCACATTATGTAACTTCATACACCAGTGTGGACCTCAGACAGATTCTTTAATTTTTTGGAAAGGCCTCGTAGCACACTTAATCTGCAGATCCTTTCTGGGGGGCAGGGGGAAGCGTATCCTGTTAGATTTGGTGACATAAAGGTCAAAAGATAAACCGTAAGTGATACCTATGTTTATTTTTTTGACAGTGTTAAATTAGCAACCCCTCAGACCTCTCCTGGAGAAGTACAACCTGAGTAATTGAACATGTCACTAGGGACTCTGCTTGGTTAAGCTGATTCCTATTATGTTGACTTGTCAGGGGCCAATAATTAAAGCTGAAGAGCGATGCTCATTAGTGTCTGCAAGATGATTCAAAGAGTAAGAGGGAGAAGTCCTTGAGGCACACCTGCAAAAAGGCAGGCCCTGCATGGAGGTGAGAGCAGACGGACTGGCTTGCTTTTCTGCTGTGTTAGCAATCCAGCTATAAAAGGGCTGCACTAAATCAAGTGTTGCAAATGTATTCTCCTCAACTCAGATTTTTAAATGCATTTTACTTCTGCCTTTGAACATAATTTTGTTCCATGTAATCATATTCTGCTCAATTATGTTTTTAATGCTATCTAAGATGTTTTAGAAAATAGATACAAGTCTATTCAAAAGCACTTTGAAAAAATTTTATACTACTAATCATTTCATTCATTTTACTGGAAACATCATAATAATCAAAATCTGCTTTGCTGCTTTGAACTCTCACTACCCTGTGTGTAATCCATGTGAGTTGCCCAGCTCTGCTGATAAAGGCTTTAGCATACATTTGTCACATTTACTTTGCAAAAATGGAAATTTTTAATGTATATTTAACATGAACTAAAGCACATCTAGTATACAAGCATTGGTCTAGAGAAGCCTGGAAAAAAAAAAGACTGCACACTAAGTGTAGAATTTTAAGTTTATCACAACTTGAACAAAACTGTGGGCTTTTCTAGAACAACCCATACATTTTAGAACTGGAATGGTATGGGAACTTGAGTTTTAAAACCATGAAAAACTTCAAGTCCTCTTCTTTTGAAATTGGCCTTGATAGGTTCAATTATTATAAACCTATCATAGAATCATGGAATATCCAAATATCCTAAATTCTTTTGGAAAATTAAGACAAAAATGATTTATTGAACATATTTTTTTTCTATAATCTGATATTGAAACAAAGTGTTTTGCCGTGGTGAACTGGCCCTTTTGCATCCAGTGTTGTGCCTATGAAATCCATCCTTCACACTTGAGCTGGAGAGATGTCTTTATCTTTTACAGGATTGCAGAGTTAAGTCTGGAGTCTTTAGGTTGGCATAGAGGTCCTCTATGTACACATGTGTAGGATTCAGCCTTGAGGAGGCTTTTCCTGAACTCAGAGTTTGTAGAGCTTGTATCACTGATATACCTTGTTAGCCGGAAATTGTGTATGTTTCCCTTTCCTCCAATTGAATGAAGTCCCTCAAGGACAAGGACTGGTTTTGTTAATGTTTTCAGGCATAGTGGTTTCAGTTCAGTAAAGGTTGGTTAAACTTAACTTAGGGTGCAGAAGAGACCTTTAGGGATAGTTATAGATTTCCAAGACTATCAAGGGCTCTAGAAGTCAAATAGAACATCTCCCACCCCATGCCAAGAATTCCTTACATGATGTTCTTTAACAAATCCTTCCCAGACTTTGCATCAATGAGATCACTTCTTTGCAAGGCAGCTGTTTCTAGACTGAGCAGTTCCAGGTTATGATGGTGACAGCAGTTAAAAGAGCTGTACTTTATGTGAATTTTCATTTAGTGATTGAGGCATTGATTTTTATTACCTCCATTTTAGGCATAAATATGTTGAACTTCAGGGAGGTTGAGTGACTTATCCAGAGCCCCACAGCTAGTTAGTGATTGAGCTAACATGGGAGTCTGCATGTGTCTGGTTTAAGTGCTGGAATGCTTGGCTGCCAAGCCCATAGCTGCCCCTCTTTTTTTATTACTATTATTAGAAATCTATTTTTGATTATTTTTCTTTCCAAAAGCCAACTGTTAGAGATTTTTAAAACGCTCTACAGATCATTTGTTACCGTATAAACATATGATTGTATATATATTTTATAAAGCAAGGAGAGATTTTTGCAACATTTGTTATTCATTCAGGCTCATGAGATCAACATTGCCCATTAGACTGTTGATACATAGTAGTGACATGAAAAACATTGCTCAAAACAAGTGGCTTCCTTGAGTTTATCTAGTAAAGCTCTAATTTATATTTAATACTTTGTGTTTCTTAAATCATACTCTGAAGGGCCATCTTTAACATGATATTATAGTAGAAAGTCTACTTGATTGAGATTCTTGGATCTGTCCTAACTATCTGGAAAAATTTGGGCAAACCACACAGCTCCCGGAGTATAGTCCTTTTGCTCTGAAAAGGAACATGAAGGAATCCTTTTTCTACTGATCTTCTAGGTTTGGTACTAGAATAAAATGGCCTGTAAATGAGAACATTTTCTAATTTATGTTTTGAAACTTTTATAAGAGTTCATGGATGCTCCCATCATATGCAATATAATATTTTCTAAGATCTGTCCTATTGGAAATACAATATCGACTTGTGACAATGATATAATGCTGAATACGAGCTCATTTGCATGAGGAAGATTGACAGTGTTTGAATTTAAAAGGATCTGTCCTAAGCCTTGAACATTTTTTGCTTAAAGGTTCCCAATAGTGAGGGGTAGTGGAGAGAGATGTTCAATTATACGTTTCCATTTTTAAATGAATTTATTGATTAAAGCTAGAAACAGTACAACTTCCACCTTAACTCATAAATTTAAAAGATTTCTCTTTGTGATGGAATGAGATAAACCAATTATATATTCTGCCCAGTATGCCTCTCCTCTGTTCCTTTAAAAAATGTTAAAATGCCATTGAACCAATTTTTACGGTACTATTAATCAGTGTAATCAGTACTAATACACTACTTTACCAGCTCAGTGCCACTTGTCAGTAGTATGACAGGGAGAATTTTACGTCTTCTTCACAAAGGCTTTCATCTATTAGGGGGAAAAAGGAGATCAGGATTTTAATTGTTAGCAATCAGAAGTCTATGTGATTAAGACTGGCATTCTGAACAAGACACATCAGAGATTATGCTGGGAATATTTTTCATCCCTTAGGAATTCTTTTATGAATTTGAATATAGTGTTATTTACCAATACCTGAAACCTTAATTATAGACCCACTGGAGAGTAATATGCCTGTTAGAAGATAAAAGAATTTGTGTTAGAGTTAAAGGTTTTCAAATGTTCTAACTGGCTCCCTTCCCCCTTCTGTGTCTTCGTTTGCATGTTTCTAAAATTCAGTCCTCTAAATGAATCTTACTGATTTGGTTTCTAAAATGCTCACTTGAAGACTCCCATTTCTTTATATTTAGGCCTATGAGGAGCACTTTTTTTCTGTTATAATAGAAGTGATCCTTGGAGTGGCCACATGTAAATTTGTTCCTAGTGTTTATACCCCAGTGTAGTCTCTGGTTTTCAGATGATGAATTTGCTGTTTCAAGCAGAGCATAGGACCCAAAAGGAAAACTCAGGTAAGTGCAGTCTACAAGGAGTGGGGGAGATATGGCTAGCATAATGGCCGTACCTTCAGGGGTGAAGCATTTACTGGGGCAAGAATAGATCCAGAGGTAGAGAATGTCTTTGGAGGGAACCCCGGGAGAGAAGAGCAGCCCAAGGAAGTTCTGGTTTTCCTGGAGCTTATTGTGATGATTGCTTCCTGTCAGAACCACTTAACACTGCGTGATGCTGTGAGGTGACCAATGTACCAAGTCACTTGCTGAAGATCCCAGAGTGTAGGGACAGGAATCCACAGCCAAGTTTAAAGGACAGGCCATGAGCTTGAACCCCATGCTTCACTGGCCTAGCTAAAGCTAAAGAGGATCATTGGATGGTTTCAGCTTAGCACAGAGAATAAAAAGAGAGCGAGAAGGAAGATGAGGGACAGAGACAGAGAATGGAATCATCCATTGTCCTCTTCCTTCCCTAATTAAAAAAAAGTGATGCTTAACATGTCATTTTAACCAAGTATGGGCAATAAAAACATCGTGTAAGTGTTTGCTGTTTGATAATGGCATTTTAATGATTTTATCAGACTAGAATTATACTATTTGATAGATTTCTTAATATAATTAAAAAGTAAAATTAAGTAAACTTCCTGTAATTTGGATGCTAGGTTAAAAGCCTAATTCCTAGTAAATTACAAAGTCAGTGATAAACTTCAGATGTAGTTGACAAGTGTCCTGGCAGTTTTACTATTTAAACATTTGAACTGGGCCTTTGTGGGGAAAGTTGATGTGGGATTCAGATTTTTTCTTAGAATTATTTACTGTCTGCCTTTTATCTCTACTTATGGACATCTGCCCTTCTTTTCACCAACCTGGATCTAGAATGAACCTCTGTGTACAAGTTTGCGAATTTCAGTCAAAGTAGAAGTTATTAATTCAGCTCGGAGTAGCCACAGTTGTGCAGATAAACTGCTTTGCCCAAGTTTGTGGTGTCTGTTTGTATTAAGTAATTAGAAGTGTAGACAGTCTGAAAATGCTTTTAAAAGTAATTTATACGCATGTTAACTTACTTAAACGTTAACAACCTCCTATGTGTATATGTTATATTCTTACATGCCAAGAGCATTACATTTGTATTTTTCCCTGCTTTATCCACTGAGCATTTTGTGCTTTCTGGTCTTGAAATGCAAAGGATAAAATATGTCAATTTCTGTGTAGCTTATGAAGCAAATACGACTTTGCAAATATACATATTATATTTCTGAAGTCAAAACAAATAGCATCTCCTTCAAGTGTCACTTAAGTGTATTGGAATACAGATTTGATTAGTAGAGAAAGTCATCTATTCGTCCAAGGTTTTTATGTTTTTTGTTTGTTTTGCATTTTTTATAGCTAGCAGTGGGATTCTTGTTAAAAACATATTATTGCAAATGAGTTGTAAATAATATGTATATATGCATGTGTAGATATGTACTTAATTAAATGAAGAATACATATATAATATATATGTATGTAAATTTGTGGCATTTTATTTCTTTTGAAAGTTGCTTTCTGCCAGTCTTGACATTTTCTAAATAGGCTCTGGAATATGAATAATACCAGGTTAAGTTTACAATTTGAATAATTTGAAAAGGCTTTTTTGTTGTTTCCTTAAGGCAGAGATGATGATAAATTAAAGGCACTATCATGCCATTGTTGTATATGGATGTACTTTTTCGGATTGTAAACTGTTTTATGTTGTATTCTAGTTTTATTCTAGAATAAATTCTAGTTGTATTCTAGTTTATTCTAGGTTTTATTCTAGTCTGTGCTATCTGGAGATAAAAGAACCCAAACTGGTAAAATGAATTGTAATATGTGCATTTCAGTCATATAACTTTATATTCATTTTTACTTCTTTGAATCTTGTCTTGAAATAAAACAGTGAAGCCATTTGTTCTAAAACTAACTTTAAATAGTGGATTTATAAAATATAATTAAAATACGCTGTGGAGTTGACTGTTGCGAAATCTTTCGGTTGTTGGATTTTTTTCATAAATCTAGGCTGAATCTTCATCTAAAATATACATAATAAAATGACCCAGTTTTAATATAATAATTTTTAGCAAGTGTAAACTATTGCGTAGATCTGTTTTGTTGTTTTTATTTTGGCTTTAGTTTCAAATAGTTTCAAGAATAGAGTAATTTTCAAGAATGAAGTCACTGACACCATTGCATTATTTTGTGATAGTTTAGTGACTGTCTACTATTTTAGTGGCAATACTCAAGGCTCTTAGGTATAGTACAAGAAGGGATATGGATTATCTAGGTAGGAATTAGAGACACATTTAAGACAACACAGTGAACTATTGAAATTGAACTCTGACCATTCAGTCAAAGTACTACTTAAATGACAAGTAAAACTCGTGTGGTTACCACATTTATACCAGTAGAAGAAACTCTAATGTGGATTCATAGACAGCAGCAATCTCAGGGTTTCTTTATTTTGGACTATTTGATCATCTAGGTGTTATTTCTTCTTGTGCTTGACCACATGTGCTAGTTTCTGACAGTGTGACAGACGGGAGAAGCACTGTAAGGAAGTATCCTCTCAAGCCACGTGTATGGATCCACTTCAGAAACTACAAGTAAGAGCTGCAAATGATAATGAGATTGATAAAGAGGATTTTGCCTGGGGAATTCTCAAAATACAATTGTTAAAAAAAAAAATTCTCGGACTTCTCTCAAGGGATAATCCATAAGCCATTTAGGTATCATGTATTGTGATCTGCATTTTAAAATGACTGTGTTTAACAGTAGGAACTTTAAACAATGTATGAAAAGATGGAAAACCATCTTGGAAAGATGGCAAAAACCAAGAGTCCCACACAAGTTACAGTTGCCTGAAGAATGAAGTAACTACATTTATAAAGTGTTGCATTTTAACTAATACAGATGTTGAGTACTGGTGGTGCCTCTCGGTCAGGTGGAAATGGCTGTGTTTCAGTTCACCTTGGTATAAATAACAATGTTAGTATCAACCAGTACTGCTCATGGAAGGGATTTTCTTAGGTTGCTGGATACTTATTACTTTTATTGAGTAAAATGGTATAGTACAAATTGTAGTTCATATTTTCAGATATCATTAAAAGAATGTTTTCCCCATGCGGGGCATGCTGTCCATAGCACCTGCTGGCGAGGCCAATGAATTAGAGCTCAGATCATTTCTGACACTTCTACCTGCAAAGGAATCCCACATCATACCCATCAGGACTACAGGGTTCTTAAGGGTGTGGCAGGAAAATACTCTAGGTACAAATTCATTAAATCCTCACAGCAGTCCCATGAGATAGATACTGTTAGTCCCATTTTACTGATGAAGAAAATGAGACACAAAGAAGGAAACTGGCTACCGGGTGATGGGCTGAATTTGAATTTGAAGTTTGGTACTAGATCTTTCCTCTTTGGCACCAGGCCTTCCTTCTTTTCTATCATTTTAGCCACCAAAATGATTATTTAAGGGATTTGAATTATTTCTCATTTAGGCCTAAAATTTCCTTTAAATACCCTGATATGAGGATTTTATTTCATGTTTAAGATATATTTTTGTTCATTTTGCCTTGATGAATTGTAAATAATGACTTGGGGGAAAAAACCCATGTCTAACTGTTTAGGATATGTGCATTTTTATGTTTCATTCTTAAAGGCACCTTTAGTACTGGCTGAAAGAGATATGAGTATCTAGAATAGATCATTAGAGTGGTTTCAGGGAAATCATTCCTGAAATTATTTTTGTCAGAGCAAAGCCTGAGGATTTTATAAGATGGGTAAACGATCTACCAACTGATGAGAAGGCCATTTGAAAATCCAGCCTAAATGAAATTACATTCTTACTTGTCTTAAAGTGAAGTATTGTTTCATTTTTGGTTCATTTCAATTTGACCTTCTCATGGTGCATGAAGAGAAAAGACTTTGGGCTTTCAACAAGTTGCTAACGTGAATCTTGAATGAAGGAAAAAATGGGGACATCATTTTTCCAGTTTCATAAAGGTTAGCCTCAATGCTTAAAATCTTTATTTTGGTAAAATATTTTTTTTTTCCCTTTGTACTCACTTGCTTAAACTAAAATCAGAGATCTCATAGTTTACATTAAAAAAACAACAACAACAACCCTTGGTTCGTTCAGAAGAAAAAATCACAGATGGCTAAAAAATTTTTAAAAAGGAATTTTGAGGTGTCTTTGGAAAGCTAACGATTTGGCAATTTTTAAGTCATTCCTAATCTTGAAAAAAATAAAATACAAGCACACTGGGGTATTAGAGGCAGATGTGCACAACCCAACAGCAGAAGCAACAGAACCCACAGGAAGCAAACTTAATTTAATCCTTATCACCTCAGGGTGACGTACCAAGAGGCTTTGAGGCTGTATCTTTTCCATGTGAACATTCCTGCTTCCAAGTGAGGGTGATCGTGGAGAGAATGACAACAGTGCCACTTGCTTGTTTTCCCTGTTGTGCTTCAGGTGGTGTTGAAGATATCCGAAGTCTCTTCTTTTTTTCCCTCTCTGTCTTCTGGGCTTCCACGTCCCTTAGGACACAGATCTGCTTTAAAACTGCCATGATGGCTTCATGAAATTGTCTGAGTCAAGCTTAAGGAGAGTATGGATTCTTTGCTTTTTGCGAGTATGCAGTGAAAGGCGTGGATTCTGTTCTTGGATCTTGTTCAGTAAATTGAAAGGAGAAAGCTAAAGCTGGTGCTTTTCCTCCTGGAGCTGTGATCATTTTAGAGTAGGCCGTATTGTGGGACTTAAAATTGTTTAATTATAGCATTTGACAGGTTTCTCGTAATAATAATAGTTAGCATTTATACAGCCTGTTTCATCTTCAAAGCATTTCACAAGCACTAATTAATTCTCACAGCATGCCTGTGAGGTGGTAAGTATCATCATCCCCATTTTACAGATGTGTAAATTGATGCAAGCCAAGTTAAGAGTCATGCCATAGGCCATAGTGGGAAGTCAGAGTCTAAAACCAAGATGGAAACTCAGGAATGGCTGGCACCTAAATCGTTTTCCTTGGCCCTAAATTAGGCTTCTTCCTTCTTTTCCCCATCTTCTCATCTTTTTTTTTTTTTAAGTCCTAGAAGGGACTCTGTGGGGTGTTTTCCTTTTTCAGTCTTCCTCACAGAAAATAGTTTTTTTAACACTGCCCCAGAAATAAATAAGTCATCTCAGTATAACAGCTTTAAAGACCTAATATGTCTAATCAGGATATAAATATTTCGGAAAGTCAGGAAATGAATTAGGTTTGGGTGCAAGAAAGGGTTCCAAATTACATTTTGCCTAATAAATATTGTATCCGTAAACAGTAAAAGTAATGATAGTGATTAGTTAACAGTACCAAATAAAACGTACATTTAAAATGAACCTGACCGGGCATTTTTGTGTCATACTGACTGATGTGTACACAGTCCATTCTTTGAAAAATCAAGGCACTCATTTGAATTGTAAATTGCCAACATTGTAAATTGTAAATTGCGCTAGTCTTATTGTGCTGAGATGTGACAAATTACAAATGGAATATTGGCTGGGCTTCCATAGCGTGCATTTCTCTTCTGCTTGCTGCTACTATCACCATTAATCTCTTTTGCAGAAGCTGCATGGAGAATTGTTCTGGACATGGAAAGGACATTAAGTTGCGTTGTTGGCTTTTGCTGGGCTCTGTGTGGCTTCTCTGACCTCTAACTTTTCATATTGGTGTAATTCAGTACAGTGCTACTCGTTTTGGGTCCTGCTGTGTGTGGATATAAGAGGTTCTGGCACAGTTTATACCTGCCAGCTCACTTAATAAATATTGTGTTACAGTCCAAAATTTTGGCTAAAATGTGTTAAGTATATCTCACAATGGAATGTGATCCTTTAAAAAATTCATATCAAAATCACAAAATGTATCAAGGATGAGTGGATTCTTATTCCATTCTCGTTTTACACATAAGGAACCTGAAATTGAATGCTGTTCGTAAAGATTGGGTTTTAGATTTAAGGCAACCTATGTAACTGTCAGAACTAGAGACTGTAGTATCTTCAGGTGGAATGCTTAGCCTGTGTACATATTTAATGTTTCTAATTGTTGAGCTTTCATCCTAGAACACAAATAAGTTACATATATAACTTTGGACATGTGTATACATATAGAAGTTACTTTTCCAGTCAGGCACTGTAAAAGTGGTCTATTGGGTTGGCAATAACCCATGAAAATTGTTGATGCCAGAATAAAGGTTAGTTGCAGCTTTTTGTTTTTAACAGTTCATAGTGAAAGGATTCATGTGTATTGAGTGGGAGATGAAGTTGAAAATGTTGCCCTATGATGATAAAGAAAGATGGATAGTAAGAAAGTGTAGGAAACCCTCTTAACCCACCTCCATGTATCCAGCGCTCTCTGGACTCTGTAAAATGCACCACCTGATGTCCAAGCATGCTGAGTGCCTTCAGACAGTAGACCGTATTCTCTAATGTAATGTGGAAACACTCTTCATACTACTGTTGACACGACTGTTTACTAGGAGTCGGTGGGGATTGTTCCAAACCTCTTGTGGCATTTGAACTTACCATTCTATTTCCATAAACAAATTAAATAGCATATAAAGTTGTGATATCTAAGAACGAAAAGAAAGTTCTCCTATGACTTTGAAAGTAGATGTTTCAGAAAGATTTAATGAAATTTTATCTCTTGAAGTATCAAATTAAGTGTGGGTGAGACGATGATAAAAGATTAAGGGAAAGATTGTAAGCATTCAGAAATTTTAGGGGGTTTATTAAATGCATGGGTTTATGTAAGAAGGACAGCGTGGTATCTAATTCAAACAGTGGCAAAAAATGTATCATGTGTTTCAACCTACGATGAATGATTGAATTGAAGTATATAGGAACGGATTAAAATAAAAAGTGGCACTGTATGTGGCATTGTTAATGATTCCCTGTTTCAGCAGTTAACTGATGACTGATCAGTCAGCTAGTGAGGTGACTTCTGCAGTGGCAGCAGATCAAGAATTGCTACTCCTAGCTCCTAGGTCTGCCTTTTCATTCCATACACCTAAAACCACCAGACATCAATTGGTTGGTTGAGTTTACTTAGGTTTATAACATTATTGGTGTTTTATATCCCTTAGTATTTACTAATATTTATTATACTTACTACTTTACTAATAATACATACTCCCACTAGTATTCTACTTTGCCTCTGATGTTTGTGTATTTTGGAATATTGATATTGACTATGAGGGTTTCCATTATGCGGTTTTGCCAATTTGCACAAAAACTTAAAGACGTTAGTATTTCCTCCATAATGGAGCTCATAACCCAAGAGAAGTACAGTGGGACTATAAATTCTAAACTCTAAGGGACGAAGACATGTTAGTGGTCTGAAGAATAGAACAGACACACCACAATCAGGAGGCGGTGTGTGGCATTTGAAGGTTTCTCATGCCAAACCATACCCTACCATCGTTCCACAGAAATGTAATCTGCACACACTTTGAGGAGTGAGAGAAACATGATCCCTGGGAGCAGGCTTTTAGATGCTAGATGATGGATCGTGGAGATGGAGTGAATTATCCAGTAAAATGAGAAACTGGGAGAGGATAGGATTGGACATAAGGATTTGGAAGTGATGGCAGCTATTGGATAATTGAAGCTAAAGAGGCTGAATTTGAGCCCAGAGATTTGTTGGAGCTTTAGATTGGAAATTAGGGTGAGATTGATCCCGAACCTCTCACCTTTCCTTGGAGTTCTTGATACTTTGCCAATGAACCTATGATACTATGTTCTAGACATCTCTCTGCTGATGGATCTCTTGCAGTGGAAGGGCTCTTTCTTTCCTTTTGCTTCTATTTCTAGTATCTGAGACAGCATAGTAAATACTGTCCATCAATATTAGCTTAATTCAGTAACAGATCAGGAACTAGAGGATTGTTTCTACTTTTAGGTTGGGTCTTTTTTAACATGATGTGATATTTTCAGGCATCTAGAATTTAATGCATGGACATTTGTGTTTTCTTTTCCTTGTGGTTTCCTTTGATGCGAATCTTCACGGCAAGTGAATAATTTCCCTTTTTTGATGTTGTGTTGTCAGGGTTGGTTGAAAAAACAAAAAGCTTGAATTTAGAGGAGCTGGGTCTGAACTGTAGATCTATCACCTCTTACTAGCCCAGTGGCCATGAATAAGTTACTGACGTTTTCTAAATCTCAGATTAGTTATCTGCAAAATAGGAGTTGTGATTCCTGCCTTTCAGCATTTTTTGAGTATTTAGAAATAGAAATGATTCAATTACAATATGGTATCTGGCACATGGTTTGTTCTCAGTAAATGTTTTCTGGTTCTAAGTATTTCTCACAGATAAATGAATGCATCTCAGAAGAAATATTTGGAAACTTACATTTTGTTTCCTGAAAGTTTGCAGAATCTGGAACTCACTCTTCACTCTTAATCACTACTTCCTCATGGCCTCTTAGGTAATTGCATTGTCTTCCTTATGCCTTCATTTTTATATGTGGCAAAGAATGGCCTTAAATTCTGTGACGTACAAAACAACCATGCTAATGCAACTCATGAACATTTTCCAAGTTGTTTTTTGCAAGACGGTTTATAGAGTGTGTCATTTGCACATCTTGCTCATAGAACAAACAAAATAATACTTACCTATGTAATGATATACAGTATTAAATCCCCCTGGGAAAAGAGTTGGTTTTAAACACTTTGAAAAGAAACTTTCAAGTTAGTGATTTACACAGTTAATTATAAACAACAGGCTTGTAATTAAGTGTTGCCATTTTGGGTGGAATTGGTTTCACCCATCACTAATCCGTCTATCCTTGTCTTTGGCCTTTGAGAGATTACGGGAAAATGCACACGATGAAAAGTTTAACTTGTCAAGTATAAATTTAGATGCAAAGTCCGGAATATCAAACACCGCAAGTGATAATTATCACCACCTGGAAATAATTTGTACCACTGAGTTAAGTAAAGAATTCTCCCTTTCTGCTGATGGGGAGTTTTTAACCTCCTGATCACTGAAGCACTCCCTGCAGTTTACAGTGATGTATCTTGTGGTTCATTCCCAGTAGTCAACATAGCACCAAGCAATTAGTAGAACACTGGAGGATAAGTGTTAGCTTTGTAAAATGTGACTAAGATTAAACCAGGAGCAAATTAGAAGCAAGGATGATTTTTCTGTCCAGTTTTTAAGTTACTTGAAATCTATCCGGCTCAGTTACCTATTGCTTCGGGTTTCAACAAAGCCTGGACCCTTTGTTTAAACAATTAATAAGTGAAGAAAAATTTAAAACAGTGCAGTTTTCGGGATTATATCTTAACCTTACATATGTTTTTCTCCTATGTTAAAAAAAATCTTTGCGAAGTCGTAAGATGTGTCTATTTAGTAGGAAAGCTAGTTTGGAGTCCCAAAACATGGAGATCAGAGGATACATTTTTATAATAAATAAATATGCGTTTTTAAGTATGTTTTGCATGGTTGACCTACTTAGATTCAGTTAAGTGTTGTGTGGCAGAAGTCTTTTATTCTCAGATGGCTTTTTCTATATAAATGAGTTTCTCATTAGCTTTTTTGAGGTTTTGAGATTGTTAATGCGATTTTTGTATAGCCCTCTGTAGGCGAGAGTTGATTTTCGAATTTTGACTGCTGTGTTTAACAAGATTCAATTCCCATTCTCAAACATTTACATGTCTAATTCTACGAACACATTTTATTTAACAAAATGTAGTAAGCAAAATGAATCATAACTATGAACATTTTCCAAAGACATTTCATGGGTAAGTCTTTATAAAAAGAAAAATTACATGTGACGACTTATGAGTGAAAGATCATAGATATCTGAAGTTACCTTCCATGTTGTTTAAAATTAAATCAGGCTTTTTCTCTTCACTTTAAAATAAGATTTTTTTTTCTTTTAAGGAGTCATCTAATAGAAAATTTAAAACCACCTTCACTTATCGAATGAGAGGGAGGAGATAGGAAGAGACTCAGATATGGTGTGGGCTCCCTCTGTTGCTCTGTTAACAGCGTTTTATTCATGAGGTATGATGTGATGTAGAAATTTTTGCTAATGTGTCAAAACAAATTGACTTTTCTCCAAAGGCAATTTATAACTTTAATTTTAATAGACTATAAAGGAAAGTCCCTCTCAATGTAAAATTCTGACCTTCAGATTTGTGTTAATATTTTTTAAATGATGAAGTCATTAAAAAGACATCTATTTCTCACTAATGTGAGGGAAAAGAAACTCCAACTGTATTTAGGAAGCGCTCACTTAACTCCTAAACATTACAGTAGGATGAAGGCTCTAATCTTGTAAATTATCTATTTGGCTTATGCTTGTGACCAGATTGGCAGATTAGCCAGGCAGATGCAAGCTGACCTTTATGTCATAATGAAAGCGAGATCATAAAATAGGAACATACACAAACACATATTGGTAAAAGTTATTTGAAATTATGTCAGTGACACTTTATAATACTGTGAAATGCTGTTTTTGTAACCTAGGGTAATTTTTAAAATGTGTCTCAAAAGTTTAGGATTAGATGAACGTGCCTTTTTCTGTGTCCTGGCCCTGGACGCAGTCAAGTGATTTCAGCATAGATACCTTAGTGCTTTACTTTGGTTGGCTCAGTAATACCGTATTTTGAGTAAGAGTCATCTAATTTTATTCTTCTAGAATTCAATTTTAAGAAATTCTGTTATGTGAAATGGTAGAACCCTTGACTATATCTATTTGTGTAATAGTGGGCAATGTAATCATCACTTGTAAAATGAGATGTGAAACTTTTGGGGTTGAAATGTTACCCAGATTGTAATACTCTGCAAATGTTTAATAACAATTAAGATTTAAAGTGAGCCAGGGGCGCCTGGTGGCTCAGTCGGTTGAGCATCCGACTTCAGCTCAGGTCATGAGCTCACAGCTCGTGGTTTCAAGCCCCGTATCAGGCTCTGTGCTGACAGCTGGGAGCCTGGAGCCTGCTTCAGACTCTGTCTCCATCTCTCTGCCCCTCCCCCGCTCCCTTGTGTGTGTGTGTGTGTGTGTGTGTGTGTGTGTGTGTGTGTTTGTGTGTGCGCGCTCTCTCTCTCAAATATAAAATAAAACATTTAAAAAAATTTTTAAAAAGGTTTAAAGTGAGCTGCAGCACTAACCTTATCTAATATCCAAAGCATGTGCATCAAAAGTCTTGGCTCTGATGTGTGAATAACTTTTTACTCTAGATTTTCTTAACTTTTTTTTTTTAACCTTCTAACACCTAAAAACATTCATTATATGGGAGGCAGTAGGAGAAGTTCCTAATGTCTTTCCAACTTTAAAAGGAGTATTTATGTTTTATGTAAATAATTATTAGAACTAATCATTGAAAACGAAAGGAATAGATAATACAGCTTATTTCTCCACACTTCTCTCCTTCAGACCCAATCCAAGACGGTTAGCACTGTGTCTTTAACACTTTCTGTAACCACTTTTGCTGATTTCCTTGTTCCTTGGTCTTCAAAAAGAAAGGGAAAAAAAAAGGCAAGAAAGGGATTGAGTTTTGGGGCATTATCTTTTTCCCTTTACATGATAGTAAGCATATGTAGAAAATGTTTCCATCATCAGAAATCTTTTACCATATATTACGGACTGAATGTTATGCTTTAGTCACTCTGAAATTCATATGCTGGAGCTCTAACTTCCAATCTGGTGGTATTTGGAGATGAGGCTTTGGAGAGGTAATTAGGGTTAGCTACGGTCATGAGGGTGAGGCCCTGGTCTAACGAGAGTAGTGCCTTTAGAAGAAAAGACACCAGAGAGCTTTCTGTGCAGGTGCATATAAAGGACAGGTAGTTTGCACATAGTAAAAGGCAGCTGTATACAAGCCCGGAAAAGAGACCTCATCAGAAACTGAGCTCAGCTGGGACTTTGATTTTGGACTTGTAGTCTCCAGAACTGTGAGAATGTAAGTTCTGTTGTTTAAGCCATACAGTGTGCTTTATAAGGCAGCTTGAGCAGACAAAGATAAGACACCAGGTTCAGAGGAAATTTAGAGTTAAAATTACTTTTATTTTTATTTCATTTTATTTTTTTAGTGCACACGAGTGGGGGAGAAAGGCAGAGGAGGAGAGAGAGAGAGATAATCTTTTTTTTAACGTCTATTTACTTTTGAGAGAGACAGAGAGAGTGAGGGCAAGCAGGGAATGGGCAGAGAGAGAGAAAGATATAGGATCCAAAGTGGGCTCTTTGCTGACAGGAGAGAGCCCCATGCAGTGCTCAAAGCCATGAACTGTGAGATCATGACCTGAGCCAAAGTCAGATGCTTAAAAGACTGAGCCATCCAGGTGCCCCAGAATCTTTTTTTTTTAAGTTTATTTATTTATTTTGAGAGAGAGGGCATGAGTGGGGGGGAGGGGCAGAGAGACTCCCAAGCAGGCTTTGTGCTGTCAGTGCAGAGTCTGATGCAGGGCTTGATCCCACAATCCTGGGATCATGACCTGAGCCAAAATCAAGAGTTGGCACTCAATTGACTGAGCCACCCAGGTGCCCTGAAAATTGCTTTTAAATTGACAAAAGAATGTAAGTCCTTTTGATATTTAAGAAAAAAAGTAGGGGCATAATTTGCAGGAAACCCTTATGTGTTTTAACTTAATTGTGTAAGCATCATACCCTCTTGACAGTTTGAACACTTAAAATATCTAATTTTAACTCATTCACTGTCTGTTTACAAATAGGCTTTCGAGGAAAACAAAGGCAAGTTAGACAGGAAGGAGGGTCCTTAAAATTTGGTCATGTTCAGAATCAGAAAATTCTGATTCAAAATCAGAAAATAGGTACTTACTATGTGGCATTACACATAGGTTTTAATAATTGGCAACATTCTATTATTGGGGGTCATTTTCCACTGACCTCAGTTCATGAGGGGGAGGGGAGGGTATGTGGAAGTTACACTTATAAAGTGTGGTGGACAGCCTAGCAGGTCACCTCACAGCTTACGACTATGAATCTTCCATTTTGAGCTATCAACAAGCTGCTAAAAGTTTTATGAAGCTAGAATTTTCTCTCCTATCCCAGCATTCACCAGTGTTGCTCCAATATAAAATTTTGGATCTTCCAGAAACTGAAGTGCAGTTTCAATTCCATGTCTTACCTAGATTATGTAGACTTGTTTTAGAAATGTTGGGCCAATTGTAGCTCTTTTCAAAAGAAAATCATGGTACAAATATATATTATCCAGGGTCTGATTATCCGGATTATGTTATATACTTGGTGACTCTTCAGTACTTTTTCCTCAGAATTTCTCAACCTCTTCAGTTCAGTGACCTTTATGCTTTCTCTTTAGCTTTTCACAGACGTGCCATACCTCAGATTTCATTGTAACTTAACAACAACATTCCCTTGAGACCAGGAACTCAGAAACCCCCATCTTCCACCACAACCTTCCCCTTTTTCCTTGAGCTGTTCGATTTCCTCAATCTTTCCAGAACTCCAGTCTTTGCATCAGTGGGCATCTTCATGATCTCCTGCTGGGCCTCCGTTTATGTTTTTGGCAGTCTTTTGGTTGGTCTTTATTTGACTGCTTATGATGCTCCTCCCAAAGAGGGTCTTCTCTTTTTCTACCCTTCTCAATTATCCTAAACTCTCTCACTCTTTGTAAATAATGTCTTCTGTTTTACCAACAGTGCTTCTGCAGCTTAATCTCATCCCTGATAAGAAAAGGAGCTCTCCACCTTCCTTCTCAGCCTACCTGCTCTAATCCCTTGCTTGATCTAGCCTCTCCTCAGTTTTTCCTTTGCAAGTCTTCCTTTCTGCTAATCCATTGACCTCTTCCTAGAAATGTATAAAATTGTCCCCTACTGTATTAAGATTTTTCTCTGAGCATTTTTTTCAGGTTTTTATTTTGTTGTTGTTGATTTTTTTTCCTTCAGTTCTCAGTCTCTCTGTTTGAGAAATGGCTGGAGCTGGAACTTTCCTGAAAATTTACTATCATAGCTAATGGATTCAATAAGGCCTATATAATCAAAAAGCTTCTTGAATTGGCTTGTCAGTTGGGTGGCCCTACTTAGGACACCTGTGGTTACAAGACTACTTTGGATGCTTAATAATGGCAATGGATTAGAAAGTGGTCAGTCTAGTGTTTTTAAAAAATCTGTAGGGGTGGGGCACCTGATGGCTCAGTCAATTAAGCATCTTACTTTGGCTCAGGTCATGATCTTATGGCTCTTGGTTTCCAGCCCCACGTCAGGCTCTCTGCTGACAGCTCAGAGCCTGGAGCCTGCTTCGGATTCTGTGTCTCCCTCTCTCTCTGCCCCTCCCCTGCTTATGCTGTCTCTCTCTCTCTCAAAAGTAAATAAACATTAAAAAAAATTGTTTTTTTAATCTTTAGGGGCACATGGCCGGTTCAGTTGGTAAAGCATGCGACTCTTGATCTCAGGGTCATGAGTTCAGGCTGCACATTGGTGGGTGCAGAGCATACTTAAAAAAAAAAGAAATCTTCTTTAATTATTTCAATCTATGGCATCTTCTCCTTCTCTGAATTTCTTGGGCACCTATATCATTCATTCCAGTCACTATCTTCTGTTAATTTATAAAATTAATAAACCATAAGTTCTTTAGGCACCTGTTTGTTTTAATATGAAAATAACTTGCATATTCTTTAGGGTAGTTGGCGTGCCTAATATATGAGTTATGTTTTTAATGGAGTTACTATCTTTATCTTGATATCACTCATGTTTTCACATTGATGTGCACATATATCCAAGTTTGATGAGCTTGGGTCACTCTGGTTCTCTGCCTCACTTACGAGGACCACACAACTAGCTTGCTTCCTCATACTAGTTAAATGATCTTTCTATACAAACTCCCTGGGTTTCTCATGCCTCATTTTTTCCCAGACTCTGTGTTCTCCCATGGCTACATTTTGTCTTTACTTCCTCTTATGTTCCCTGAAATATCCAGCACAGTGCTAAACGCAGAGTTAACGCTTGGTGATACATGTCATGATCTTTAGAAAATATCTAAAAAAACCAAAGTCAGGTAAAATAAACGTCGTCACTCCATTCTCTGTGATGGAATATTATGATGAGAGGATGTCAGGATGTCAAGGAGTAATTAATGACAGAACATGGTCAGTCAGATTATGAAATCTATTGAAAAGAGAAAGCCTGAAGAACTGATAGCAGGAGGATTTTTTTTTCATTAAGTTTTCCAGGTTAGAGGGAAAATATAGGAACCAGATGACACCCCAGCTTCTCCTTATTCTCTTTCTTTACCCTTTGCCCTCATAGAGATTTGAATGTTCGCTTAAGTGTCGATGCTGATTTAATTTTTCACAGATCTCCTGGACACGAAACATCTTTATATTGCCCTGGCAGTTGCTATTTTAGATGTCTTGTTTTTGTTTGTTATGTGTGCTGTGCATATTAGGAACTGTACTTTCTTCATGCTGGTCTACTGGATGCTGGTAATGAGTGTTATCAGGTGACTCCTTGGGATTGACCTCTTAGTTGCTGTTGCCTTGGTCAACATTATGGATATTGTTTGCATAAAAATAAATACACCACAGACTTTCTGTAAAGTAATACAAATTTTATGCTGCAAAAACACCTTGTTGATGATTCTACTCTTGCTCACATGAAAAGGGTGCAAAATGGGCATGAAATCTTTCTGCAAAATAAGCTGGCTATTATTCAGGAGAGGTAGTTGTAGATGTTTACTGCATGGAGCAGTTGTGGAAATCACCTGTCTGGTAAGGGCATTTACGATCTTCCATATAAGCTAACTAATAAGGACATCTCTATCTCTTTCTTCTTCACCAATTTTTTAGATCATGCCTTTTAATTAGTATAAAAATAGGGGGGCAGTTTTAACAGTGCAAATGTGTGTGTGTATGACTTTCGGTCTATGTATTATACATGTAATGGTTATGTTAAAATTTTACTCAGATAAGTTCATTTAACATCACAGTAAAACTTTGCACAGGTGTTTGAAAGTCTGCTCGTAGATTTCACATGTTGCCCACCTGACCTCTGTAGCTATACTCACTCTTATGTATACCATTTCTGCACTTGCCCTCCTAGAAACTTCAGTTGTTGTGTATTTCATTCTCATTTCTGCCTTAGAGTCAGTCAGCTAACAGGTCTTCCTTATGCCACTCGTTCATATCCATTTCTTTTTTTGTTTTTAATTCCTTGTGTCACTGCCCCAACTTGTTCTTAATCATCTCCTTCCTACCCCATACGTAGCACAGATTTCTCAGTGGTTTAACACAGTATCTCCAGTGATACTGTTCTTAACTGGCATCATTCTATGTGCTCATTATATTTAACTGCTCTCTGTTATACGATTCTATTCTAATTTCATTCAAATCTTGTTTTGAAATAGCTTCTCCAAGAACCTTAAATAAAGAACTCAGTATCACCTTTATATACCGCATGTTATATATACCATAGCTACAGTTGAGTAGTGTTATATGAAAGCTCTAGATGACTTCTATAAGAGTTAAAGTGCCTAGTGGTTAAAGACCCATTGATTACCTATACCACTGTTTATCCACTGGGTTAGTTTGCAGTTTATTTTTTATCATTTGTCCCTGTAGGATTTTAGCACCCATTCTAAGGATATTAGCCGGATTCATAGTCAGTGAAGTTGAAATTATCGTATCCGTGTATCATAGGAATACTGAAGTGAGGTCAAGAGTGTTTTAATCTTTATTATCATTTAAAAATGAAAATCAGCTTTGCTTTCATAAATTGTTGGACTTTCTTGGTTGTAATCCTGACACTCTTTAACTTTCTGGCTGTGTGAATGCTCTACCCTCTCCCAGAGTGTTGTAAGATTGAGAGAGTATGTATAAACTCACTTTATTGAGTGTCTGGTGAGGTTAAGTGCTCAGTACACATAAGTTATTTGTTATAATCTATTTCCTATTATAAAGAGATATGCATTAGGCTTATAGTTATATAAAAGTGATTAGTATAACAAATACTGTCACTTGAATTGTCCAGCTTTGCAACTTGTTGCAAAGTTTAGTAAATAGTTAGCTTTGAGCTTTACTTTTCCCAGAAAAGGGCATATCTGTCTTTCATGTTACCTATTTGGTTATTTATTTACCTTTTTTCGCACAATATTTGCTTCTGAGTGCTAAATGGAGAGAGATGAGTAAGAACTGGCAAGTTTAAAACTGTTTGAGGCATACCAACAAGTAATTAATTATGCTTTGATATTTTCCAGTTTCACCTATCCATTGAAATCTAAGATGGCTCGAAACAAAATCGTCCCTATTTCCTGGTAAAAGAGTAGGAAGCTCTAACTTTGGGTGCTTTAGTCAGATTCTGACACTTGGATAATGGATAACAGTGACCACTTGATTTCAACGTGGAGGGAACAGTTTATCTCAGTTCTCTTAGCTCAGAGAAGGTAATGTCAGCTGAAATAAAATACCAGAAAGGCTTCTTTTTATTAATGCTCAATTATCTTGAGTGTTTGGCAGGTAAATATCTCCTCATCTATTAACTGCATTTTTTTTAAAGTTGACTTTTCTCCTCAGGACCATTTTCAAAGTGAAGGTGTAATTGGCTAGTGAAAGGGACCTTTACCTCATATAGTTTAAGTTTTATTATAAATTGCTCATTGGTGTATTAAAAACAAGGTGAAGGAGGGGAATTATAACTGTTCTTTTATTCTCTTTTCCTGTCACTGAATTTTCTTTCTTATTTTCTTATATAGGAACTCAGCATGAAAAGATGTAGAAAACTTGAATGTATTATTTGTTAGATTGCCAGAAAAAAAAGTGTACTCCTTAAAACATCCATTTTTCTGGTTTCAATAGTGAACAAAGCCTCACACACACTTAGAGCTAAATTATTTCACTGTGTATGTTAGATATAATTTTGCATATTTAAAAAATAGATGGTGATGTGTGTTCTGAAATGATGTCATTCTTACGGGGAGCAACACATTTCCTTGGGATATTGGACATTAGGGAATAAAGATTTAGGTGACTGCTAAAAATTAATAAGAAGGCTGAAGTCAGAATGAAAAAAAAATGGCTAAGGGTTGAAATCTCTGTTTATGTTGTTTATATAATCAGCACCTTCTCATCAAACTCTTGAACCCAATGTATTATGAAACCTGATATCCCCTGGAATACTTGGATACAAAATGCACAGTCTTCTTATATTCCCCAAAGGGACTGGACCCTTGGGAGAAACACATAATATATATACTTTGGAGCATTGGTAGGTAGCTGGAAAAATTTATAAAAGGCAGCTTCACACCAGTTATCTCTCTCCTATGAATTAAACCATTCAGATTCTTTTTGCTAAAAATTCCTTGGTAGAAGACCAAATTTGAGTTATTGTTCAAAATTGGGCTACTGGGCACTGTTTCAAGGGTCAGTTTTGCAATTAATCCTTATGTGACTAGCTAATTTATTGCTAGTAGAAACAAATAGTCTGGTTCTTTGCCACATAATTTAAGGCAGGCCAATCTGGGGAATCCTTTTCTAATGTACTAGAACTAATGTTTTGTCTTTAGCACATAGTTTATTGCCTTCTCCTATGTGAGGCATGAATTTGTGAATTTTAATTGCTATTGCATTATTATTTTTTTTATTTCTAGTGTTTAGGCATCTTCTCTGTCTCCCTTCTTTTTCCCGCTCTCAGAATTAAGTCTTTTAACCCCCTTTATAACTTTTTGGCTTTGTCTAAATTATAGAAGTGGTATATTGTTAGAAAATAGAAAGGAAACAGATTCAGAATATTTAAAGATAATAACACTGGTGCTTTTTTTCTGTGTTACCTGCTGGTTCTAACATCTTCAGGCTATAGAAAAATAGACCCAAATAGGTCCCATTATAGCATTACCAGTATGAACTAAGTGATCCAGATGTCTCTTGAGTATTTTACATGTTTCCACGTTCACCTGATTTAATCTGTTAGTGTTTTCTGACCTGAGTGCCAGTTCTGAAATCTTTTCAAGTGGTTTTCTGCCCTACATTATTTCTCTGTATATGCTTTGTCAGTGGCACCATAGCAATTTTAGGTGAAGAGACAGTTGTCACTGTTTTTAAAGTTGTATCTGTTAGTCACACCAAACAGATGACATTTTTTTTGAAGATAAAAAATCTTTTAATTTTCTTATTGTTTAATTTATATCCAAGTTAGCATATGTTACAACAATGATTTCAATAGATTCCTTAATGCCCTTTACCCATTTAGCCCATCCCCCCTCCCACAACTCCTCCAGCCACCCTCTGTTTGTTGTCTATATTTAAGAGTCTTTTATGTTTTGTCCCCCTCCCTGTTTTCATATTATTTTTTGCTTCCCTTCCCTTATGTTATTTTGATTTGTATCTTAAATTCCTCACATGAGTGAAGTCATATGATATTTGTCTTTCTCTGACTAATTTCGCTTAGCATAGTTCCATCCATGTAGTTGCAAATGGCAAGATTTCATTCTTTTTGATTGCCAAATAATACTCCATTGTATATATATACCACATCTTCTTTATCCATTCATCCATCAACAGACATTTGGGCTCTTTCCAAACTTTGGCTATTGTTGATAGTGCTGCTATAAACATTGGGGTGCATGTCCCCCTTCAAAACAGCACACCTGTATCCCTTGGATAAATACCTAGTAGTGCAATTGCTGGACTGTAGGGTAGTTCTATTTTTAATTTTTGGAGGAACCTCCATACTGTTTTCCAGAGTGGCTGTACCAGCTTGCATTCCCACCAGCAATGCAAAAGAGATCCTCTTTCTCTGCATCCTTGCCAACATCTGTTGTTGCCTGAGTTGTTAATGTTAACCATTCTGACAGGTGTGAGGTGGTATCTCATTGTGGTTTTGATTTGTATTTCCCTGATGATGAGTGATGTTGAGCACTTTTTCATGTGTCGGTTGGCCATCTGGATGTCTTCTTTGGAGGAGTGTCTATTCATGTCTTTTGCCCATTTCTTCACTGGATTATTTGTTTTTGGGATGTTGCATTTGATAAGTTCTTTGTAGATTTTGGATACTAACCCTTGATCTGATATGTCAACAAATGAAGTTTTATGTAGATTTCCACTGCTATTAACCCCTCTGCACATCAGTATCTTTGGGCTCTCTCTATGTATATTCTCCAGTAGAACTTACTGTGATGTTGCAAATTTTCTAAAAATCTGTACTACCCAGATTTGATTGCCTCTAGTCACACATGGCTGTTGCACACTTGAAATGTGCCCTTGTGCTATCGAATAATGGCATTTTTAATTATATTTAATTTTAATTATTTAAAATTTAAATAGCCATATATGGCTACCATACTCGAGAGTACAACTCCAGAAAATCAATTTTTATTAATCTCTATATCATGTGTCAATGATCTTGAATTAATCAAGTACTTTTTTTTTAACCAATGTAAGCAACAGAGGTTTTTTGTTGTTTTTTTTTTTAATGTTTATTTTTGACAGAGAGAGAGAGAGAGAGACAGAGCATGAGCATGGGAGGGGCAGAGAGAGAGGGAGACAGAATCCGAAGCAGGCTCTAAGCTCTGAGCTGTCAGCACAGAGCCTGACGTGGGGCTCGAACTCACAGACTGCGAGATCATGACCTGAGCCAAAGTCAGACACTCAACCGACTGAGCCACCCAGGCGCCCCTCAAGTACTTTGATCAATGTGTTTATAAAACAATATCAGTTTATAAAATCTAAGCTCACTTAGTCTCACACTAATCCACATTTCACAATCTCTTTTTAAAAAAAATTTTTTGGGGCGCCTGGGTGGCGCAGTCGGTTAAGCGTCCGACTTCAGCCAGGTCACGATCTCGCGGCCCGTGAGTTCGAGCCCCGCGTCAGGCTCTGGGCTGATGGCTCAGAGCCTGGAGCCTGTTTCCAATTCTGTGTCTCCCTCTCTCTCTGCCCCTCCCCCGTTCATGCTCTGTCTCTCTCTGTCCCAAAAATAAATAAACGTTGAAAAAAAAAATTTAAAAAAAAAAAAAAAAAAAAAAAATTTTTTTTTCAACGTTTATTTTTTTGGGGACAGAGAGAGACAGAGCATGAACGGGGGAGGGGCAGAGAGAGAGGGAGACACAGAATCGGAAACAGTCTCCAGGCTCTGAGCCATCAGCCCAGAGCCTGACGCGGGGCTCGAACTCACGGACCGTGAGATCGTGACCTGGCTGAAGTCGGACGCTTAACCGACTGCACCACCCAGGCGCCCCCATTTCACAATCTCTTAATTACCTTTGAGAAACAAAGGACTTATGTTGCCTGTTGGTGTGTTATATGTATGATATTTATATCCAGATACAGTTCAAAAATCCAAAATTCTTCTTAACCATAATACCATTTGCACTTGCTTTTCCTGCCTCCTATGAGATCTCGCTCCATCAGTTATTCATCTCCATCTGTTGCATCTTCATTTTCTCCTTTCTTACTTAGCTGATCACTCACCTACCATCATGAAACCTCTCCTCTTCTACTAAGACCTTAACAACAACCATGTTATTCCAAGGGGACTGTAAGCTCCATGAGGGGAGGGACTGGGGCTATGTTATGACCCCAGAGTTTAGCATAATGGGTGGAGCATTGCAAGAGTTCAGTTCACGTTGTGAATGAACAAATGTTGTCCCCTCCCAGTACTCTAACTCAGTGTGGTATAAAGACAACCTCAGAGATAGCTTGAAGTCAACTTCAGAGGCAGCTTAACTTTTCTGAATTTCATTCTCCATTCATAAAAACAAGATAATTTCCATTCATAAAGTTGAACTATAACAAATAGAGTAAAGGAGAAAATGGGCTAATATATTGTAATTAACTCTAATAGGCTCAAAACAAATTGTAAAATGTGGCAAGTAGTAGTTGTCTCACATTGGTTGAATAAATGAATGACTTAAACAGATGTTACTGTTGGTATTCATCTATGAAACTCAAGTGGAGTAAATTGCAATTTATAATGGTTAACTATCATAATCTCTCCTATGTATTTATAGAAATAATAAATTATCATTGGATTTTAAAAATCATTGCCATATTTATTAAATCATTTTAATCTTGAGCAAGGTGAGATTGATATATACTATAATGGGTCAGAATCCATGGCACATGTGTTTTGCATCAGAGTTTTGAAAATAATGATGAAGACAACATAAAAGGAATACTTGGTGCTGTTGTATCATTTTTCACATTTAAAAGCTTTGATTCAACCCACTCTCTCATACTTCTAAGGTATTAACAAAAGTGAAAGCTATAGTTTTCAGGAATCAATCAGATAATAACACCGAATGGTTATTACTATTATACCTATAAACCCATAAAATGTGTTTCCGTTGCTTTTTTCTGTTACCTGTCCTACCATCACCATTTTTTAAGAACGAAATATCTTCTGTGGCTTGCATTTAAGAGCATAAACTTCACACTGGTATGCGGAACGCTGTGTGAGCCTGTTGGAATAGTATAGATTCTGCTTTCTTGGCCTCTTCATAATGTAGACAAATCCTTCTATATCTGAGTTTAGAGGTCAATTATAATCGTACCAGAATTCAATTTGTAGGGCATTGAGTTAATAATGTTTTCTATCATAGGCTTTCTATGTTTTATGGGAAATTTTGACTGTACACAACCCCATGTATTCACAGGGAGAAGAACTGATCTGATTTCACTGAATCCAGAATATAACAAATATAACCAGAAGATTGTCCTTAATATATAATTTCTGATGAAATGGAAAGATTTAATGCTCAGATAAAATGATTCAGATACTTTCCAAAAGGTTTGAATACATTTTTGTCTTTAACAAACAATCTTCTACTTATTGGCAAAAAACAACTTGTAAAGGGCAGGGTTGTTTGAACTTATAAATTCATTCGTTAGCAACCACAGTAATATCTTTATAAAAGTTAGAAAAATTCCACATTTTCTAGTGGAATTGTAACCACTATTATAAGGTGAGTTAAAGCTGTGACTCAACTTTGATCACTGGTCTGAGGTAGTCAAATTTTGTTGACCAATATTAGGATGGTTATTAGGTGCTGAGTTAATTTAATTGCATTTGTACACCATTTTTTAAAAATGTAAGCAAAATTTTAATGCCACCTTTATATTATTTTAGAACCTTCTATTCATTGTTTACTGCAGATTTGTATTTGAGAGGAAGAGTTGATACTAACACAAATGGCATGTGCCTTTTCTAATTTCGTTCTTAGAAATATGAAGAAAATGCAACCAAAACAGATGTTAGGATTATGTGAACTTTGTTTTATGAAACAATTCAGTAGTCTGTCAGCAGATGCCAGTTATTGCTAAAGAATAGACAGTAAAATGACCTACTTAAAGGCAAATCTTCTCTTAACATACATATTTAACAACTATGTGATATGGGCAGATAAAATAAATTCTTATACACTTATCTGATTATTTAGAAAAACCTAATCATAGTATGATTCAATAAATCCAATTCTGGATGGTTTTTTAAGAAGTTTGAATACAGGGAATTTTCTGAATGTAGGATTTTTATGAAAATATTATATAAAGTGTCCTGGTAAGTGCATATTTGGTTTTTTTTTTCTTTTCACGGAGGCTAGACCATTCTTAAAACAATTTTAGAAAGAGAATGGAAGGTCCTTTTATGTATCTTGAATTTGGCAATAATCTTAACCTTCTGATGCCAGCAATTCATTACAGTTCACAACTGATTTGAGTAACATTTCTGATACTTCATTAGTGAACTGGAAATAAAGCTTCCTTATGTGCTAGTGAAACCTTAACTAGACTTCTCCTTGGACCAACAGATAACATTATTATGATGCTCTTTTAGGCAGCCGCCCCCACCCCCCACAATTGGATTTGTCATGTATTAAAGCCCTGATCTCTAGAAAAACATGTTGGATATTCAGACGGAATTTTAGAGGTATGTCAGTAGCCTTTCAAAGTAAAGTTTGCATAGAGTTTGGTTTTCAGATGGAACTGATTTCTAGATACTATGTATGCTTATATATCACTTTAGAAAGAGGCACAGCCATCATATGCCCCAAATCTTAGCATGATGCAGCTTTCTAAGCAACCTCTTGGAACACCAAACAAAGGGGTAGGTCAAACATTGGTTTTCTTGGATGCCTCATTCACCTTATCAAAACATCTTAAACTATTAAGCTTCCTGTCTTTACCTGTCTTTTACATTTTATTATTTATTTCTGTTAAGGGTAAAAGTTGCATATTTGCTGCTATGTTGGAATTCTCTGAGTATGATCTTTTCTTCCCCCGAAACTTTAGGATCTGATCTTAGAAAAGTACATTCAAAAGGGTATCAGAGAGGATTTCGGTGAATAAAATAGGATCAAGGTGCATGGAAAACAATAGCTTGGCTACCTGTTGATCAAAATGGCAATAAAATTTCTAAATAAACTTAGAAATAACATAATTTTATGAAACCATAGATCTTTCAGAATTAAGGGCTTGCGGAAGAAAGCTCAAAGCGTAGAAATTTATTCTGGTGAGCAGAATCCCTGCTCTCTGGATTTATTACACAGAAGGTATAAAGTAACCTTTTTCTAACCTTTGCTCAGAACAGACTAAATGCTCTATATCATTCTAGCAAAGATTAAAAATATATCTAATTTTGCATTAATACGATATATGGTGGAAAAGGATTCCCAGGTTCCCTTTTGTTGTATATTATTTTCTGTGTAAGTCTATTGACATCAGAGTTTAACGTATTTTACTAACTTTTTCAGGTTTGTTGTTTACTGGTATTGTTAAACCAGCTCAAATAGCATTTCTTCCCTTAACTCTTACACAACATTGCGCATGCAAGTTTCATCTTCCACTATGCTTTTTCATACTATAGAGCAACCAGACCCTTCACTTTGAAAACTACTTTATTTTTTCTAGTTTCCCCTTGATATAAACAAAGACCATATTCTATAACTTTCTTGCCTAGTTGGATTTCCTGCCACTATTGCTTATTTAAAGTCTCAATCACCCATATTAACTATAATGTTTAACCAGATGAGGTAATTTCTGTTTCACAGAGTTAGGAGGTAGATATTTAAGATGTGTATGTCATTCACAATCATTTTAGCGGATTTGCAGATCTCATCCATGCCATCACAAGTACCTACAGTCACACTCATAGATTTACACTTTTTTTAAAGTGGGAAAAATGTATAATTAGAATATAACGATCCAGAGATACAGCAACGCTATAATTTTGATAAACTGGTGATCGGGTTATTAATTCCCTATCTTACTTAAAAATTTACCTGTCTAAAGATTACTCATGAATGCAATTATGTTTAGGTTAACCGGCAAACCGCAGAATGTAATTATTGTTAATATAAAAACACTTTGATTAGACACATAATTTTATATTTGTCACAGTCTTGGACATAATGTTGGAGAAATGTTAGCAGTGAACCTTTGTAAGAAGGTTAGGAAGCTCATATTAACTAGCCTTTTCATGAGGACACAAAACTAAATTTTATTAAAAAAAGCATGAGCTTGGATTATACATGACCATCAATAAAATCAGAGAAAGATAAGTGGTTTTATCAAAAAAAATTATCCATTTATATTTATATTCTTATTTAAGATGCCCTAAGCTAGCAAATTCCGTAGGATTATATTTTTTTCCCTTAAATACTAGTTCATTTAAATTTCAGAAGTTCAGTTTATTTTCTTGGAATGTGGGACTTTTGGAATAAACAATCCTAACACAACGAATTTAACTTAGGCATTATCATATAATTTATCCAGACATACTGGATATAGAAAACCATTTTAAATTTAAAAGTCCCCTGTCAGAAATACAGAAGCACAGAGCACTTTTTAGCTTTAAGTCTTCAATCTCAGCCATGGGTCAAGAGTAAATAAACATGAAATTCATTGGTTGAAAGCTGAAATTTGTGTTCTCTTCTCCATGGGCATGTAATGTGTTCTTGCACAAACAATATAAGAGACTAACAAAACAATTTCTGTTGTCTCTCACCCAACAGAGAATAGAACCCCAAGATCATCAAATGGTCAATCATAGGATTCCCTATCATTGGTGTTACCAATAGGAAATAACTTATTTGCTATGTGGATGCCAGAACCAAAACCAATAATGTGGCCAAGAACCAGAAAGGAAAACAAAATCACACAGTTAGGTTAAGAAAAAGAAACAGAGAGCAACTGAAGGTAAAGTTTCATTGCTAAGTTTTAAGTTGTTTGAGATTCACTCCCAGAACCAAAAAAATAAAAATGAAAAAGAGTGCCTTTGCTTAAATATTTCTGGAAGGTGAATCTGCCTAGTCAAAAAATCTGAAGGTCAAAAAAATAAATTTGAAAACATGCTTGTACAAATACATAATAAACTCATGTTAAAGACTGTTTTTAGCTCAATAAAAGAACCAGTAGGAAGGCAAAGCTACTTTGAAGGAAAATCCAGGGAACATGAGTTATATAGTCCTTTAGGAATGACATCCTGACTTAGAAACAAAAACAATTAATATTGTCCAGCAGGACAATGGAAACTTAACCTTTGGGGTTATCATTTCTTTTGGACAGAAAATTATCATGTAACTTCACAGAATCTGAGACTGTAATTAATCGTAAATAGCAAAGTCAAACACAGGTTTATTTTCCTAGATAATTAAGTAATCCTTATGTGAGCCTGCAAAGAATCCCTTAGTGTATAACTGAAAGAACATGCTACCTCCTTTTTATTTTGCCTTATTTCCAAACTTGGGGTTATTTTTCATAGCAGTACTAATGGAGAAAAATTTTAGATGTCAGCTTAAAAATTTGCATGGTAAAATTAGATTCTCGGTTTTTTAAAGCATACATAGTAAGTTTGACTACTGAATAGACTATACTTATCATGTAGCTCATTCATCCAACATGTTAAATGGCTCAACCAAGAATCAATCTATAGTTACTTGTGAGAAGAAGGGCTGGAAGACCGATGATCTGAGATGAGCTGGGATAATGCCCAGTCCTCTGTTTTTCTTCCTATACTTTTCCTCCTTTGTCTGTTACTTCTGGTCTCCTAGGCACAAGATGTATGTGTGTGCATATATACAGAGCATTCCTGGAATTGAAACTTAAGGATAATAGTCTTGGAACTGCTGACAGGATAAAAACCCTCTATAATTAACACTGCCAATCACAATCAGGACATATATTAATGCTGCTTTTTAAAAGTGTTTCCATATTTCCTGTTGATGAATTAGCAAAACAGTCATGATTACATTGACAGTGAAGAGGTATGTATATGAATCGATGTCTAGAATCTAGATATGTGTTTCCTTCTTTGCTGGGGTCAATACTGTGGATAGAATCAAATGGAAACTAGAAATGCCATGAATTGCTGCTAAAATGTAGTTAGGAATTTCATAAGCAATTTTTCTTGGAAAGCACATTCTAGATTATTGTGTTTAATAATTAATATTTTAGAGTTTCAGAAAAAAACATATACATTATAATTGACCCTTTTTTTTCCTTTTAGTTGTCATAAAACCTCACTTTCTTTTTATGTTTATTTTTGAAAGAGAGAGACAGAGTTTGAGCAGGGGAGGGGCAGAGAGACAGGGGGAGACACAGAATCTGAAGCAAGGTGACAGCTCAGAGCCTGGAGCCCAACACCGGGCTCAAACTCACAAACCATGAGACCCTGAACCTGAGCTGAAGTCGGACACTTAACCGACTGAGCCACCCAGGTGCCTCGAACCTCACTTCTTAATCCGTGTTTTTAATAAATACAAAATTCAAATAGCACCTTTCATTTTATTTGTTTAGTTTTTAAATCTCTTCACTTTAGCATAAATGTCTGCACAATGTGGAGCAAAGCCTTTTTCACTTAACATCATAAGATAGAAAACATTTTTATGGGTATTCGATTTCATGGCCAAATACTTTAATATTTTTTGTTGGCTTCACATCTGTTGTGTACTTAAGTATGTTGCAAAGAACAAAATATACATATTTTAGAAGTGTAACTCTTAAGTTTTTTTTTTTTTAAACCAATGATCGTTTTGAAATGTACTTGGAGTCACTAAATACATTATTTTGAAAATGTATCTTTTTATTAGATTTTAGTTTTTTCCAACTCCTTAACTGGAACGTGATTTCTAAAGGCAACATATTTCAGATTTACATTATAGATTTCAAAGCTAATTAAAATTTTCCATTCAAAGGAATATTGTGAAGAAGCTTTATTCATCTGAAGAATGTGTTTCTATATAGTTTTGTACAATACATGCTTTTGTGGCTGAAATTTGGTGTATTTTTCATGACACATCTGTTTTTGGGGTTTTTTTTTTTTTGCCTGTCAAGTTCACTGCCCATGAAAACACTACTTTTAACAACAACAACAAAAATAGCAAACAAGAGAAAATGGAAAAATATTACTGTAAAAATAATCATTCTAAAATAATGACTATAAAAATACATCAAAGAAGTTTTAATGGAGTTTTCATCATACAGTTTTGATGGACACATATAAGTATGTACACTGAAATGTTTCCTGCCCTTTAGAAAAATGCTGCATAATGGCAAATAATATACATGACCGTGATGGTTACAAAAGAGCCGTAGTGTTTATGACTGACATATCATTATACCTTATACCTAAATATGAACAGTTACTTGATTTGTGTCTGTTGCTGTTGTGGAAATAATTTTACATTTCTACCTGACTGTTTACTTTGAAGTCAGCAGAACATTCTGCAGGGAAAATATCACTATCACTTTCAACCTCTTGATTTTTAATTTTTTTTCAGAGGTCAACAGCTATGTCATATTGAGTTTCTTTAACTTGAATGACAAGTATATGCACTGGCCCTAATAATTTTCTCCATTTAGGGATTAGCATTTACAAGGGTGAATCTAGGTTTTGTGGGACCAACAAGCTTATAAATTTGGAGGGCCTTATTTAGAAAAATGACTCAGAATAATGGATACTCAATTAGGATACACAATTAGGCGAAAAATGAACACTTGGTCAGAATGAGAAAAATCACAGCACATTACAGAATTGAAAAGGCTGACAAAATACCGTAAACATCACGAAAGTCTAGGGAAAAAAAGCACAGTACTTGTGTCATCTTCTTGACCACCTCAGTTCTCTCACATTTTTGTCTATATGTTCTTCGAACACCTCATCACATGACCAGAATTTTGTACCATTTTCGAGAGAGAGAAAGTTTTTGCTTGAGCCTACCTAATCAAACTTTGTTTTGCATGAATGATACTGTAGGATATTTCCTATAACTCCAACTTATTGGTATGTGAGGTAAATTGTTAGGATTCTCTTTCAATTTGGTAACACCTTTATCGAATTTCTTTCCTATATGAACTTTCAGAAAATTTTGATGTATTTCCCACATTTTCTGGTTCTGTACATTTCAAATCTTGTTTCTCCTCTTCTACCAAAACATTTCTACTGCTGGGTACTGTAGGAACATTTCACTTTGGGATTAGGACCTCTGGCCCTGCACTTTTAATGTCCTCATACCCAGCGGGTCAGCACTGTAGGTAGTGGGAACAAGCCTGGAAGCCTTTCCTGGACCAGAGCGGTTACCTAATAATTCCGTAGAATCTGTTTTTATTATGCTGTCTTTAGTATAATATCTTTTGTTATGCTATCTTTAGTATGCTATCATACTACATAATCAAATAATAATCACGCTTAACACAAATAAGGTTCTCAAACAAATCCAATCAGCCGGGAGTGAGAGTGCCAAATAGTTGGGCAACCAGGAGGCCATTACGTCATGGTCAAGAGCAGAATCTAAAGTCAAACTGACACAGATTTGAAATTGATAAAAGATTGTCAGGTCTTTCATTTCTTGTTCTCTCCAAAGCGGTCTGGAAATCAGAATTCTGAGCTTTCAACTTTAATATAGTTAGGATACCAGACATGTTTTCAAGTTGTTTCCTTTCATGCAGAAAGATACAATGTTTTAGGATATCATAACACCCAATTCATGCCATTTATCTGACTTCATTGTTTTCTGTATATTGGATCATGGAAGCTTCTTCTCACATCAGTTTGTATTGTTTTGATGTTGTTTTGCTAATTAGCTCTTCAGAACCTCCCTGACGTGCTTTGGCATCTTTACTCTGTTTCTTTTTAATAGCAACTGTTGCATGGAAATTGCTTGAGAGAAGGGTCCCCAAGCTGATAACCTGGATCTGCTTTCCTCATGTGGGCATGAGAAGAATCTCTTGTTAAAATCTCTTCTAGGGAAGGTGTGTATTTATGCAAAGACTTTCAGGGACCTTTTTAAAAATGAAGCTTTTACACAATTTGAGTAAGAAAGTAATTAGGATTCCTATCTAAATGATAATAAGAACCCAAAGAGTACAGCCTGGCACTTCAACTTTGAAGCTTACTAGAAGATGCAGATTTTGCGTTTTAAAATAATTTGTTGGAAATATCAAAGCAGTAAGTGTTCCTTCCTTGTTTTTGACAAACAGGGTGACTTTTCTAAATTCAGATAAATGATCCTATATTTTGGTTTAAAAGCACAAAAGTCTCAGATTATCTTCCTGGATTAGCAATGCACATATCAAAGGCTATAGAAAAGGATTTTTTCTACCATTTCCTTTTCCTTGCGAAAATAAGAATGAATAGAATATTCCTCCTCAACTTGTGATTTTTAAGTGTAGGATTCTATTAATTTTTCAGACACCCTATAAAATATTTATAAAATTGTTTCAAATCAGTGATGTAGTGGCATATATTAAAAAGAACAGTTGACTGGGATTAAGATAACTGTGTTTTAGTTTGAGTTTCAAAGGACTTTGTTCATACTGTTTAACCTTGATGAGCCTCAGTGCTTTGCACTCTAGAATGGGTATAATTGTTCATACCTTGCCTACTTCTAAGTTTGTTGTGTGAATCAAATGATAAAATGTGTGTGAAACTGACAAGCAAATGTGTCATCCCTACAATCACTGTTATTTAAAGATATTATTGACATTTTGGGCCAGGTGATTCTTTATGGTGGGGTGCTGTCCAATGCATTGTAAGGTGGTTAGCAGCATGTGTGGTCTCCACCCACTAGAGGCCAGTAGTGCCCTCCCTCCCCAGTTAGGAGAGCCAAAATGGCTCCTGACATTGCCAAATGCTTGGTATTTGGGGTAAAATCACCCCAGATGGAGACCCACTGTATTGTTGTAAAGTAGAAGGTCTTAGATCAGTTAGTTATTATACAGGTAATCAGAAAAATGGATTCAAGCAGGCAATTATGTAAAAAGTGGTACCTCATGCATTTTATTCCAACTGAAACATACAGAACATAGGATCATTAATTTCCTGAAGTAGAGCCTTTACTTTGAATCTTACCTCTTTTTTCCCTTAAACCAGCACTTTAATGTGTCTTCTGCAGTTTTTGATACCCAGTTTTTAACAGTTGAGTAAAAGTAGGAAGGGAGTTATGAAATAATTTCAGGGCAGAAGTTGTAAGGGAGAAAAAAATCATATTTTTCCTTTACCTTTCTGGGTTCTTGACTCAGACTTAATAACAAAGTAACAGGAGAAAAACAAAGAGAAGCTTAAGAACTTGTCTGCCTCCAGTATATACAGGAGAACTCTAAATGGCCCAAGCCACTACCTTCAATACCACCTCCATCTAAAAGAAGATGATGGGTGGGGGCCAGGAGGCCAGTTATGGGAGGTTACCAGGAAAAGCACAGTAAACAAGGGTAAAGTTGTTATGCTGGTTTAAGTCCTGTCTTTTCCATTGATGAGATTTTCTAGAGATTTAATCTTCCTTCTCTTCCTACTACAGAGTTGGAGACACCTTTACAAATAGAGATTTCTCTTATAATTATGAATATCTCTTAACAAAGGCTACCTTCTATTCAGTTTTCAGAGCTTCTCTTGTGTTTGCTGTTTCTTAAAAATAACCAGCACAGGGGCCCCTGGGTGGCTCAGCCAGTTAAGCGTCCAGCTCTTGGTTTTGGCTCAGGTCACGATCTCATGGTTCATCAGTTGAAGCCCATGTCAGGCTCCGCACTGGCTTCACAGAGCCTGATTGGGAATCTCTCTCTCTCTCTCTCTCTCTCTCTCTCTCTCTCTCTCTCTATCTCTCCCTCCCTCCCTCCCTCCCTTTCTCCCTTTCTCCCTTTCTCCCTCTCTCCCTCTCTCTCTACCTATCACTCACTCTCTCTCTGTGCTCCTCCCCTGTTCATGCTCTCAATCTCAAAATAAATAAATAAACATTAAAAAAAATAACAGTTCAAAATAATCAATGTGTTAAAGAAGCACATTTTGAGGTGGTATGTTTTGCTTGCCTTTAAATACTTTTTGTTTTTATGTTTTTCTGGTTTATTTTTAATATATCATCTGTATCCAAACCAAAATTAATTTTATGGAAACGTGTAGTTTTTGAATTTTCCAAAGATTTCAATATAGTTTTCACAAAATTATCAAAAAAAAAATCTTTTTGGCAGTCAGTATTTGACATCAGATTAAAATATTCCTAAATTTCTTAGGAGTAGTGGTTACAAGTCTATATAAAATAGGAAATTTAAAGCCAAATATAAAAATATATTTAAGGGGCACCTGGGTGGCTCAGTGGGTTAAGCATCTGACTCTTGATTTCAGTTCAGGTCATGATCTCAAAGTTTGTGAGTTCGAGCCCCGCTTGGGGCTGTGCTCTGACAGGGCTGAGCCTACTTGGGATTCCCATTCATCCTCTCTCTCTCTCTCTCTCCTTCTTCCCTTCCTGCACGTGCACTCTCTTTCTCTCTCTCTCTCTCTCTCTCTCTCTCTCTCTCTCTCTCTGTCAAAATAAATAAGCCTTTAAAAATAATAAAATAAAAATATTTTTTAAATCCATTAATAAATATTTTAGATTCATTTATTCATCTGAACAAAAAAAGTTCAAATAATTTCAATACCTATAGTAAAATTCATTCATTCTGTAATCATGTATTTTTTAAATGCCAAATACCATCATTTTCTTCAAAATTTGTCTTAACATTGCTAACACATTTATAATAAATGGTATTTATCATGTGTATTTCCTTTTTTCCCCATTTTATATACCATTTTGGTAATACTTAGTGAATGTCAGCATAGATTCAGAGAACAGTGGTATATGTGGTGGCTTGGCAGTGTTCTAGCATACTCAGGTTAATGATTAATTTTTTAAGGATGATTGCCAAGTTTATATGTCCCATACAATATCATTGAGAAAATTTTGGAAAATTTTCAGGGAACTGGAGAAAATTGAGTTAAAGATGATGGTCTCAGAATCCAAATTGATTTTTACTCCATCATGGATTTTACTAACAAGTAATGCATGCTAACTGACAGGGAAGCTTTAATGTTGTCCATTCAGCTAAAGTTAGCATTCAGTAATTGACATGATAACTACAGGCAGCATGGACAGGTGTATATATTCTGTTTTACTACTTTATAACGATGTTTAAAGCATTATGAAAGATGAAGCCGTTGCTCCATTTTTTACCTTCTTGTGTCCACAATTACTACAGAATAGACGTTTCCTCATATTAATGTTCATGTGAAAGAATAATCCTCTGTTAGGACACATGACCTTTTGCATTTATTTATTAAAACTAATTCTTCATTCAAGGTGGAATATATAGCAGTATTTAGAATATCTTAAAATTATAAAACAGGATTTTATACACTGTATGAAATACTTAAAGTTTATTAAAAAATTCAGTGTATCCTGATTCAGATCACTTATGTTAAAATATATTAATCTGTTTGTTTTTACTAATGCCACATGTCAAACTAGTTACATTTAAAGTCATAGGAAAAAGACAGTTCTTGTTAATTCCATATATACGTCATGGGAAAATGCATTGAGTAATCTGGAAATTTTATTAAAGTCTTTTCATATAAAATAGCAACCTAATTCTAACTTCTTAACTTGTTAATGTCACTGCTTTCAGTTTCTGAATCTACTTGGATGATGACTCTCAAAGAGTTTAGTGTTTGAGAACATCAGATCTCCTTGGCTTCTATAAGATGTGTGTCACAGATATGACTACAAGATCTTAGTGACATTTAGGCAGCACAGAATAATAAAAAAATGACCAAAAAAAGTTTAGACAGTAAAGATAGATATATCTATGTATTCCAGCTCTGACTCTTTCCTACTTACTTTATGGGCCTGAAGAATTACTTCATTTCTCTTGAGTCCCCAACAGATTTCCCTTATATATCACCTTAATTATCTCAGCTATGTACTTGATCATCTCTGGAGGTTTCTTCTCGCCTAAGGTGCTAATAGTCTTTGTCATACAAGAAACACATTTAAAAAACAACAACATCAAAATATATTTCATTCTCTTATTTTGGAATTGGCACATGACACTGTAAAAATCTTGTGATAGTAGAAGTCATGCATTTGAACATGAAAATGTTAATGTAACCACAGCCATTTCCTGTCCTATGCTGAGAAGTAATTTTGCCTATCAAACAATTTTTTATATGCCTTGTGTTTATTTGAAAGGCTCAAGAGGAATGTGTTTGGAATTGCAGTTTGTAATAATTTACTACAAATTAACCTCTAATTTGTATGAATGAGAAATAGCATCCGTATAGTAAACTTGGATCATTGTATAATATAATGATAATTTAAGCAAAAATTTTTAAAAATAATTATGTAGAAAAAATTATTAAATGTAGTAACAGCTTGGGAATAAATCATGGGGTAAAAGAGAAGGGCAGGAGAGTTTCAGTTTAAATATATGGCCTTATCATATATAAATATATATGTATATTTATATGTATGTGTGTGTGTGTGTGTGTGTATGCACTCTTATCTAATAAAAACAAATTTTAAACACTTACAACTATTCCTATAGTTTTGGTAAAGATTCTTGAAGCACATTTTCACTCTGATTTTATGTCTGATTTTTACACCAAAATATTTTTGCTTTGGGTTTATATTTGACCTGCTCACCCCCTTTCCTTGTTTCGAAGTTCTTCAGACATTGATCTGACCATCCAGTTAAATTCTTCATAGCATTTATTTCCTGCCAGTTTCTAGTACAGGTAGGAGGTAAGCAGCAGTTGAGAACTCATTCAGATTGCAGCTCTAAAGAGAAAGTATCAGGGTTTGAGCCTTGCAGACTCTGGGGTTTGGACAACTGGAGCAAGACCAAGCCAAGTTGCTTGGGTAACAGTTGGGAGCTGAAGGCAGCCCTTCTTTGTTTCAGACTACAGAGACAACATCAAACTGTGGAGTGGCACATGACAGGTCCATGACAAGAGAGGTGATTAGAGAAATCATACATGGAAAAATGGACTTTGGGTTTTAGAGTTCAGACTCAAGTGACGGAGTACCAAAGGCAGAATGACACCTCAAAGGGAAGGAGAGTGCATTCTGGGAAGGGCAACAGAGGACCCCTGCGTTAGCAGGATTGGCTTGTTTCAGAAAGAGGATCTCTGTGGGCATGAGAGAAAGTTTTCAGTGCTATAAGTACTCTAAACCAGCTTGTGGTGATAAAGTTGCAGAACAATAGAGGTGTTCTAAAACTTAAGTATGGAAGAAAGAGAATAACTCTTTTCTGTAAACAAAAGTCAGTGGGGCTTTGTATAGGAGATTATATTTATATATATATATATATATATATATATATATCTGAGGTGTTTACATTTTATGTGTCTAGATCCACAAGTAGATTATGAGCATATTAAAAGCAAGACCTGTGCCCTATTCACTTTTTTTTATGTGCCATTCCTACTCCCCAGTGCAATATGTGGGATAGAGAAGTTAGATATTTTTTGAGATGAACAGTAATTAAAATTCTCATATATATTGAGATTTCTTAATAGAGTAGTAAACCAGTTTTATTAGCACAGTATTTAAGGTCATATTTTTTATAAGCATGTATACAATAAGCTTACTTTACCATGCATGTATTTATGAAATTTATCATATGCACACAAAATTAAGGGGAGTGAAATTTTTACTAAAATCTGAGACCATGGTGGATATGGGAATAAATATATATATTAAAATATAATTAAAATAGAAGTATATATATAAATTTTTGGTGGAGGCAAAGATAAAAAATATAGTATTCTCCGACCAAAAATTTCATGGTGATTCATTGAACTTTTTCACTCAGGGAAAAATAGCTTCTTTAGCTCAGGAAAACAAAGGGATGCCTCTATTTTTCATATCCAGTTTGGAGGGAAGGGTGATACACAGTTATTTCTGGAAACAGTCTTCTGAGAACAATGAATTTCTTCCCTTCATGATAGGGTCCATTTTAGATTATTTTAATTTATATCAAATTCTCAAAGAAACATGGCCAAATTTGAATTTATAGTCTGCAAATTTCCATTTTTAAAGACAAACTAGTTCCTGAGGAATGCAGATTTTTAAAAAAGGCAACTGAAACCTCAAAAATTCTCTCCTTTTTTCTTCTTATGCTTAAAAAAGTACATGAACATACTGTTTTTAAATTTAGGCTTTAAAAAAAATATCCTCATGCTGAGTTCTTGTTTGCCAAGTTTCAGCTTGGAGAGAATTTTTATAGCTTTTATAAACCCCTGAAATAGAAAGTTTTAAGTGGAAATCCTTACACACTTTCAGTGAGGGCCACAAATCTTGCTACCTTTGAGAACTAAGGTAACTTCTTTTCATTGTTTAGAAAGGGCACCAGTGACTTGATGTCGTAGTTTTCCTAAGGACAGAACTTTTGTTTAACTGAATGTTTGGTATGTTAAGTTTTGTATGTGACAGAACATTTTTAAATTTTAAAATGCACTTGTCCTCACACCAAGAATGGTTTCTGGGGCATACTGGGTGGCTCAGTCGGTTAAACGTAGGACTCTTGGTGTCAGCTCAGGTCATGATCTCACGGTTTGTGAGTTCAAGCCCCACATTGGGCTCCATGCTGACAGTGCAGAGCCTGCTTAGGATTCTATCTCTTCCTCTCTCTCTGTCCCACCCCACTTGCTTTCTCTGTCTCTCTGTCAAAAATAATCTTTAAAAAAAATTTTAAAAATGAGTGGCCTCTATGGTGAGGCCTTTGTGATTTAACTTCTAAATGTGGTTTAGATTCAGTATGGAAGTTAGATTTGTTGTAGTCAAATTGACCATGGCTGAATATCTTTGGAAGTCAAAAAATCCCCTTTAAAAGCCTTTGAACTCCCCTTTTCTTCATGTAAACTAAAGGGTCAGTTATCCTTTAGGGAAAGCCGGAATATGTAGGGGTTTTATTGGGTCCCATCTCTCTGTTGTGAGGATTTAGGGCCATTGGAACCAAAAGTCTCACTTCCAGCATGAAAACACGTGGTATTTTACTGCAACCAGGGATCATTATTAGATTGGAGAACAGAAAGGGAAAGAACAAATGAGGCCTTGGACGCAGAGAAGGCAGTGTGGGGAAGACAACAAATGAAGCAGATATTCAGCAAGGAGAGTTGGGCATTTTTGCAGGGTCCTAAATATAATTGAAGGAACACATGCTGCCCGATTGATGAGATAATGGTCAACCAAATACGTCCATAATGTTTTATCTCCAGAGAAAAAGATTTCCAAACAGCAATATATATTTAATTTGAATAGTATCTAGTAGAACAGAATTGGGGTAATGTAGAAAACTTATAGATATCTAGTAAATTTCATTCTAGCAAATAATTCACATTTAAAGAGACAAGGTCCTTGCTTTTGCTGGTACATATCTGTGGCTTCTTTCTTCCTCCAGAAAGACGACAATGTCAGATTTGGCAGGAGATAATGCTTTTTAAACTCTTGACATGCATACTCTCTGACACAGGTACCCTAAAAGAAAGACCAAGTAGTCTGATGAAGGACAACTTTAAAGGAAAATTTTTAAAGAAGGTAAAACAAACGACTCTACAACTAGTATTTAGTCCTTGAGACAGGTGTGTACATTAGTGATGGAATATTGCTTGACTACATTCTTAAAATCCTTTACATTTATTTCTTCAATTGAATGAGACTTTATAACATCTGTTTTTGGAACGAATTCTGATAACCTTGACATTCAAAATGGAGACACAGGATAGATAGCTTTCCTCTAAGTGCTTCAATATGGCAGAAGGAATTATGTAATATTGATAAATAAAGCATCATGACATCTGTGTTGAATTCTGAATCGACGTGTTGAGTGAGCTGTGTAAGAGGTAAAGGAAGGGACTGACTTTCAAGATGTGAAATGCATTGGGAAAGCCAAGGTCAAAGACAATTCAGGACTCAATGCAAAAGATTTTCAATCTTAATGAAAATCTCTGTTAATAAATTGACAGTTGAGGAACAGTTTCATCGTTAGAAGTTTAACATTCTTTTTAGGGCCTAAGAGACAGAGTCCCAAAGAACTGAATTGTATTAATAGCTAGTGCAAAATTTATGGCTTAGGAAGAACAGATTAATAGTTTTTGGAGTGAAGCCTGAATTATAGAGGGATGACCTGAGCTCTGGTGTGAGTGATCAATCAGTTCAATGTCTGTAACTGCACAGTTTTAAGAACTCCTAAAAGGTTCCTCTTTGGCCACTTAAAAATGCTTCATAAAGGAGAAACCTGTTACAAGCCAAGTTGGGTGTATATTTTTATATAGCTATATAGGTCCGATGTTTCTTTAAAGGGGAAAAGCAAGACGAGTGGCACATTGAGGTTTGTTTCCAGATATGTATGAGGGAATGTGACTGACCTGAGCTTTGAAGGATGGCCAAGACTAAGTGGAATAGATTGGATAGACTGGGTACAGTGTGGACCCTAAAGGAGAATTCCTTTGAATCTAGGAAGTCTTCACCTTAAAGAAACAGGGTTAAAGACACAGAGGCAAAAGCCTAACAAGGCTGAATTAGTTGAACTTTATTAGTCAGGATAAAGCCACTGATGTTTGCAAAGGAGAGTAATATTTCATGAAGATTAACTCCTCCATGATATCAGGAGAGGGGAGCAGGACCCTGGAAATCTGTTTGAATAGCAAGTATTACTGATGAAAGCACAGGCCAGTCAGTAAAGTGGTGGCCATGGCATTGAAGAGAAAAGGAAGACTGGAACACGGATGAAAAGAGATCCCCAAGACTCCATGAGGCACTGTGTATTGAATAAGAGAGAATACAAGGAACCAAAAAATCCCTCAGATTGAGTGCAACTCACCAGGACATAAACAGGTTCCTTGTATGTTTTTGGTTGCTCACTTCTTTTGGAAAGGAACCAACTTCTTTTAAATTTCCCTAGTGAAAACTCTATTTTGATCATTTTTTTTTCTTCTCTGTTAAAATGACAAGAATTTTAATTAGCCTTGAAGGAACAATTTTTACTGTATTATAGATGAGGTAAAATTGGCAATACTAATGAAAATGGAATTTGGTCTAATATTTGGCCTAAACTAAAATGTTTTAATGCTATTTGCCACAAACACTATGAGGTCCCTGTGCTATTTATTGAGCCCTTCCCCACACTAGACAGCAAATCCCTTGACAAGAGGGATTTATGTCTTTCCCGTCTCTCTGTCCTCAGCCTTAACTTCATGCCTGGCACCTAACAGGTTCTTCATAAATGATAATTACATTAGTAAGTGGAAGCCTGTTATGATTTCTGGGATTGATTGGTTTGTCATAAGCCTTCTCATTGGAAAGGACCCTCTTCTGTTAGGAACTCCCTTATCTATTTAAAGAGATGATGAACGTTTGGCTTTCAGGAAAACATCTCGTAGATTCATTCATCATTACACTTCTTGGATATTGTCATACAGGAAAACTTGACCCTAAAACAATTATTACTAGCTCTTAACACACTAGGATTTTAACTCAGCATAAGGAGTCACTGAGAGGAATTGTAAGACATGAAGGAGAGGATTTGATTGGCCAATATTTTCATTTAGTTCAGGAGAAGGAAAGGCAAAGCCCCAAATGCTGCACAGACATAAACTCACAATTCAAAACTTTTTTTAGAAATGACCCAAGTGATCAGTCCTTCCAGGGTATGCTGAAACATCGAGCAGTCATAAATACTTCCAGGCAAGTAGATCCTGAGTTGGAGAGCATTTGGTCTCACTTCCAAATGACTCTGGCCTCGGAGTTCTGCAGTAGTGAGCTACAATTCTAGAAAGTGAGCTACAATTCTACAAATTCTAGAAAGCTCTAGGTTCAGAAACCGTGGCAGGGTTACAAGAAAAAGTTATCTAGCTTCTGTTTCTTGTGCCATTCAACAAGATTTAGCAGGAAATGCAGCAAAATTTAATGGTCGTTACCTGATGAAAAACAGACATACTTCAGATTATCCTTAAGCAGTACTGAGAAGACGAAATGAAATTAGAAGACCCCACTGAGGCCAAGAGGGTTGAAGAATCACAAAAAAACAACTGGATACAAAATAGGGTCTCACCATGCTAGGTCATCCGTGCATTTTCAAAATAGTGCTATAGGAAAAGTGGTAGAGAAATTTACTATTGTCACGAAGTGCACATTGGATTCATCAGCACCGGATAATATTAAATCTGTATTTTTCAGTAGGTATGAAGAACTTTGATTTCAGTCAGCTCTACCAAAAAATGGAGGATTTTTTTAAGCTGTGTAAGATCATTCTCTATTAATATCCCACCATGTTTAATGTTTAATATTACATTATTTTTTCTTAAAAAGAATTCATGTCATCTATTCCATTATATTTGTGATCTATGATACTTCTTGCTTTGTCTTTAAAATGGAAAATTCTTTGGATAACTTTATAGCAAACTCGGGTTTGGTTCTTATGTTGAACCATGCAGTAATCTCTGCGTGACATGAAATACTAAGCATACCTGTCTCATTTAAATAGATATGTTAAGGTGTTCGTTACTATTCAAGAGAAACTATTGTTTTGCTTTTTTTTATTTCAAGAAGACAAATTATTAGCATTTTTTTCTTCATGGAACAAAGTACAAAAATTGTTGTAATAAGAACTTTCTTCTGAAAAGCCAGATAAGCTCTTCTCGGCACACCAATAGGGGAATGACAGTACAATTTAGTAACTTAAGCAATGCATTAGGATTCACAGGCTATGCTGAGGCTTCACCCTCGGGCCAGACCTATAGTAGTTGTAAGAAAATGATTTATGTGTTGTAATAAATGTTACTTCTCAATCTGTTTGCTTGTTCAGTGGTTGAGGTCCCAACAGAAAAGGTCTATCTCAAATTAGGACTGGCATGTATTATCTGTCAACTTTATATAGTACTGTAAAAGTCATTCGGCTGACAGTAATATTAGCAGAATGTTTTATAGGTCTTGTACTGTGTGAAGCCTTGTATGGGTGAGAAGAGGCGATGGGTCTGTGGGGCTCTGTGGTCCGGGATAAAGTTGCGTGTAGATGAGTCGTTTCAATGCTTCTCTGTAAATGAACATCTGGCTCACATATTGATTCCATGTGTGAAAATGAGATCAGCCCATATAATGACCAGAATCAATCAGACTTCAGCCGAGGAGTAACATACACTGGTCTTGATTTGTTAGACAACCAGAATTGGCAGCACCTTGCATAATTTGGCACCAATTGACGAAGATTAGGCTGTTTGGGGGCCTGGGTGGTTATTAATTTGAAACCCCCCTTAAATATTTTGCAGAGTAAAATCAGCTGTAACTTATTTGTCCCAACCCCCTCCTTTTCATACTAGCTCTAATTGTTTTAGACAAACAAGTGGGCTTGCGGCCTGTTCACTTTACACAGGAAGACATGAATTCTTTGATCCATACAATATTCTGTAGCTCAACCTTGGAGCTATTTACTGAGGAGATTTATTTGCAGACAGACAGTAGAACAGTTCTTTGTGAATAGAAATGAGTACAGCTTCCACGGGTTTTCAGCTCATGTTTCTGCTACTTACTGTAAGGGAGACAAAACTAAGCCATCTTTATTTTTAACCTGAATCCTTCTTTTTTTAGCATTTTTGAAAACTGGATTAGACTATCAACCTCTCTTTTTTCTCCTCCCACTTTACAATGATAAGAACAGAGATCAACCAAATATCATTGCAATTTTGTGCTTTGTGTAATCGTGAAGAAAAAAAATTGTAAGATTTAAAGCAGGACAGATGTTAATTGTACACATTTTACAAATACATCTCCTTAATTTCTGGGTACAAATGAAACTTACCTGTGCTGTATTAATTGTAGATATTGGATGAAAAGAGAAAGCTATAATTGTCCAAATGTAGTTTTAAACATTGATTATTGCTTTCAAACAGTATAAAAGATACAGACTCATTTACTTTGAATTTAGATAATCTTATTTAGGTAAGTCTCTAAACCAGTATTTAATTTTTCCTCCAATTAAATGAGTTATTTGAACAAAGCGTCTCTAAATGCTTTAAATATAATGGGCCAGACAATTTAATAGTAACAAGAATGAGACCATTCCATAAATATATCTTTTTATAATTTTGTAAGATATGAATTCCATTAAGACTATTTGATTTCCACTTGTGATAGAGAAATTTGATTCAAGAAATCAGTTCAAGGGATAATTCTCAATTCTTAATTACGTCTGATAATAAATTACTAAACTATATTCTCTTTTATCATCTCAGAACTTAATTTGCTGGGCCTCTTGATAACCAGTATATGAAAAGTCATCTTCTTCCTTTAAAATGTTTTTTTTTTCCCATACAAATTTGTAAATTATAAATAAAAATGGATTTCTTTAAGGAAAGATCTTTCATGATCTTCAGATTTTACCTTCTGGTCACTTAGGTCATTAGCAGCATTTTTGGCATTGTTTCTTTTGTATTTCCTTTTGGATAATTTACCAGTAACTTTTTAGAGAGCTGTGAGTGGCATCATATAAATTTTTGGAATTAAGATAAACTGTTTTCACTGAAAGACCAAAACTGTTTTCACTCCTAAAAATAATAGTGAATCAGATGTTTTATTTTCTACATTTTTAAGTTGTAGATTAATAGATTAATGCTGACATATTTTTAGAGGTATTACAGTTTTAAATTTACTCATTTCCACTTGATATAAGTTTCCTAATTAAGAAATATAACTTTGGGAGGAAAGCATTTTCAAACACTTACACATGTCGCCCCCCCTCCCCCCCGCCTTGTCAGGAAGCTTTTAAGTCTAAACAAGCATTCAGTCAGTAAGCCCTAGTTTTTCAAAATCTTTCAAATTGCCTCCATAAGCTTAAGACCTAACTTTGGTAAACAAAAGTGCTTACTTACGTTTTTGCCAAAAGCAAGATATTGGAACCAAATGCATACCTCTGCTAAGGAGCTGGATTATTTGTTACTTGTAAAAACTAAAAGGATTAGGAGAAAGTTTTAAGGAAGAATGCGCATATAGGAAGAAATGGGCAGGACAAAGACTTTTTAATTCAGACCATCAAATAACACAATCATATATAACATTTATTATAGAAGATACACCAGTAGACGGCACATGCAATTGAAATTTCAGAAAAGGGCGAAGTGTGTGGTTGTCTCACACGTTAAAACAATTTCAGCACACGTGTTTTCCTGTTTCATATGCCTGGCCTCAGGTAAGAATTCTTGCATATTAAAAATATTACCACCATGATTTCAAAGTGAGGCCAAGTCCTGTTATAGGAATGTGTGATAATTTACTGTCCTGTCTACACCATAAGTGAAACCATGTTAACAGCAACCATGCCTAAACATGGTTTTTGTTATATTTCAAATATGGTGTGGACAGCTTTATATTTCTTAGACACTTCTTTATTGTCTTTTTTGTACATTGCTTAATTTGGCATAATTCTTTCATTGAAATCATCCCTAAATACTAATTGACAGTAACCTAGGAGCATTCTACACATATCCTGAAAAGAGTTGTCTTTTATTTACAGAGGCTTGTTTGATATGGTAAGACATGTTTTTTTACCAGAATCACAAATGATGTGGCTGTCTCCATGGACATGATGGTGTATATCTTGTGCCTTACAAAAATGCCAACCAAAATTCCCCATACAGCTGCTGTATCTTTGAAGAAAACATTACCCTGTGGTGGCTCCACAGTCAGAAATATTCTTGCACCTAAATAAGTTTTCATTTTTACTTTATTTCAATTTTATTCTATTTAAAGTATAATTTTAATATATATTTACTAGCTAGTTACAGAATGAATTCTTGAGGTAGGGGTTTGTGCATTTCAAAATAACAATCTTTGGGGGATTTCAGAAATAAATATGTCTAACAGATAATAATTTCATGGAAAGTGACTCAGTGCTATCAGTATCACTCATAACCGCATGGCCTGACCTGTGCTAAGAAAATTATTTCCCTTAACAAGATTATTGAAGCTTCCTATTCTACCACTTAAAAAAATGTGTGTAATGGTGGGAAGAGGGCCAGTTCTCAGCTGGGTGCATTGGGTTTTGAGCATGAAAGTAGTAAATGACATTAATAGGAAGTTAAAATCTAATAGCGGAGGGGTTTTGAATACTCTGAAATAATCTGAAATTTATTTTGGGGGCAGTAAGAATGATAGCTGCTGGTCTTGTTGCACCCATATATCATTCAGTAACTGATTTAAAAAAAAGGAATTGTAGACAATGTTTGTTTTGGGTAGTCCCCAAAACACTCCAGAGTTTCTTGACCATGTGCCTAGTTCACATTCTCTTTGTCCTAGAATATATTAAGCCTGGTCCCCTTCTTCCCAAAAGACAGGCCAAAAACAGACTAATACATTGTTTTAAATAGTGTAGGTGAGACCTAATAACCTGAAGAAAGTGCCGAGTAGTGGAGATGACCCACAGGATTTGGTGACCAGTCAGCAGTGAGAGGGATTTGAGAGAGTATAAAAAGGATGCAAGGAAGTTATCCTGCCTGAGATAGGAAGCAGCGTTATGAGGAGGCTGGGTACGAAGTATGTAGATTTCACTGGGAGAATTTAATGAAATGCTTGCAGATTTTACACAGGCCCTTAGAAAAATATGCAAATTGTTGTCTACAATAATAAGGGTGGATAATTTTTATCCACCCTCCTGATAATACCAAATAAGGGAAAAAACATGGTTTTCGTTGCAGTAATAAGTTGGTGGTACAAATTACAGCATTACTATGTTAAGAAAGAAATGTTCATTCTTTTCTACCAAACCAGAAATAACTCCAGAATCAATCAAGATGATGACAAAATGTATACTGTGTGTAAGCTTGCATCTTTACTAGTAAATGAATACCTCTTTTTTTGCCTCTTTCAAAGTTAATTTTAACCTATTCATTTTGTCAACATGAATTAAAATTTTTTCTAGAGCTGAGGGAGCTTCAATAAACCTGGCCCAGCTATCTGATTTTTTAGTTAAACCGAATTTTGTTTTAATTTTAGTTTGGAGGTTTTTGCTCTATTTTAGGATATTTGATGTATTCTAGTGTTTATCGATTAGTTTTTAATAATTCTGAAAGGGGCTTTTTCTTAAAATGTAGATGTAGACAATCAATCAAGAGAGCCTTACCCAAATCCAGGATTCGATTTAAACTTTTTCAGTTGACTGTTGTGTCTTATTTTCATTTTTAACTTGATGGCAGCTTTTTGACAGCTAGGTTGAATTATCTAGTAATTCACCTGCATTTGTGTGGTATCTTAGGTGCCATTCTCAGAATATTTTACACACAGAGAAAAACACTATTGGTCAGGGTTTTAGTACTAAGTTATGTAGTAAGGAAGCCAGATTACTCCTGGGCATTTATATTGAAGACTTCTTGTGAAAGTAAATTATCTAAAAAATCCTCACCATGAATAAGGCTGAATATACATTTACTAATAAAATTTAAATAAATGTGATGCTATTTTAAAGAAGGTGTGTACATGTGCATGTGTGTGTGTGTGTTTATAAATATTATAAGCATGATTAACTGACATGATGTTTTTAACCATTTCACTGACTGCTTCTTGGTGTTCCTAGTTGTAGTTGCCCAGATGGCACTCAGGCAGTTCTCATAGTACATGTTTGGTGAGCATCTACTGTGGGCCAAATGCAGTGTATTGTTTCTAGATATGTTATTTCAGCTCTGGATTTCGCTGTTTGTATAGATACTGTAGAAGCTGAGGTCTCAGAGAGCCTTCAGGTGCTTTGACAGCCAAAGCCTCGTAAATGTGCACACTTCCGTACTCGTCTCTTCTCTTTGTATCCCTTGTGTTTTGCCTGGATCCCGCATCAAAGAGATAAGGGGAAGAGAGTTGATAATTGGAGGTAATAAGCCTTTCATTATTCTAGTTTTTGAAGTTAAAGCTTTTATTAGTGCCTGGGTCTCCAGGGTATTCTCATCTGCTCTAAGCTACTGGATTCTGTTCTCTACCGACTTTCTCCAATTTTCATCACTGTGCTTGTAGAAAACTGAAACGCTGCCTCAGAGAAGAGTGTCATGACTTCCTTGATCTCACCCCGATCTTGTGACTGTATTTTGTTTTATCAAGGAAAGAACAGGCTCAGATCTGCAGCACGTCCTAAGGGTGTCCCTGTATTCTTCCAGATGCTTAAGCTCACTTTTAATCTATGTAGGAGAATCTGTTTTCCACATGGTTAAATGCATATTCGTTATAATGCCAAGAAGGTGGACGTGAAAACCTTTGCTTGACAGTGAATCACCACAGATTGTAACCAGGGGCAGCACAAGATGAGATCTGTGTTTGGGGAAGCGTATGTTGCTGGCAGGGAGGATAGAGGACTGAAACGGGCCGCATTCCGGCACCCAGATACGAGGACATCAGTTAGAAATCGAGCGAAGAGCTGGACTAGGACAGCGGCATAGATTTAGAGAAGAGCCGTGGTTCAGAGGAATTTAAGATGCCAACTTGGTAAAGACTCGCGTTGCTAAAGGTTAGTTAGCTACCTTGTGTGAAGGGGTTAAAAAAAAAGACTTCCTATTTCAACCCTGGGTGACCGTATGAAAAGTCACACCATTTACAAAGATAGAGAACTAAGAAGTAACAGGATCATCCTTTGTGGACAGGGTGGAAATCATACTGCTGTTAATGATACAGTTTGTTTTTAATGAACTCTCTGAATTTCACATGTTAGGTCCACACTTTAAAACTTCAGGCAGGTGAGAATGTGGCTCCAGGAGATATTTTTGTTTTGGAAATTAGGGATATTTAAATATTAGTTGAGACTATGGGCATAAATGAGATTTGTCAGGGTTCAAAGCTTCTCCTGTCGTTTGTGGATACCTAGGTTACGGCGATTATGCCACATCATCTTTTTATTTGCATGTTGATCTCCCCACCAGCTGGCATACACCTTGAGGCCAGAATCCTTTCTTCCTTCCAGCATCTCTGCCACCCAGTATAGCACCTGGGACGTGGACAGTCAACTGTGTGTTTAGTGAATGGGTATATAAACCAATGCTTGAATAAACTGAAGAAGCCTAAACTGAGAAGAAGGAGACTGAGGAAAATATGGTTTGGGATTATAGTGCTATTTCTGTAGAGTAGTGTCCCAACTCTGATGACAGCCTGAAGAAACTGGTGGGTATTGCTGAAGCCAAGGTGGGAAAGAGAGAATTAGGAGTTACTGGTGATCAGGCTCATTAACTCCTCCCCAACCCAACCCACCCCTGCCCCCCTACCCCCCCCCCAACCTTCTCACTTCCCCCACAATTCCCTGTTTCATGAGAAAGAGCAATGAAGGAAATTGCCCTATAACAAGACCTATCCACATATCCCTAGTATGTTTGGTTCATATGCTTGAAATTTGGGATTCTCTGTCACTGTGAAGAACACATGCCATGACTGGACCATGTTGGCGTTAAAACCTAGTTCATCATGTCGTTATACTTCAAGTCAGCTGAATGACCACCTAATCTGTGTTTTTCCACACATGGAATGATAAACTGGCAACGGTGTTTAAAAAAAAGTTTCTGTGTCTTTAGAAACTATTTGAAGGCACAATTACTCAGCATGAAGATTCTCACTGAATTCAGTGAGGATGTATTATAACATGTCATACATTTAGTTACTTGCTTTTGTAGTGGTAGATGTAGATAACTGAGGCAAATCTAATTACGCAGAATTGTATGCCGACTGTTTAGGAATGACAAAAGGATGGCATTGAACTTGTTTAGGTAACTTAAGAAATCAGCATTTTCCCAGAGCACTTCATGTCATAACAGTATCACAAATAACTTCACACTATATCCTAACTCATCTAGTTGTATAAAAATATCTTTATACCATCTAATCAATTATATTGCTCAGACACAGCAGATGAATTCAATAATTTCTCCTAATCTGTGTTCATTAAAATTTTTTTAACCTCCAAGAGCACTAAAGCAGCATTTCTGCTGCCCCCAGAAATGGTATGGAAACATTTCAGACAGACTGACTCCATTACTAAAGAAAACTGTGTGTTTCAGGAGACACCCCTAACTTATGGTTTTGATTATGGCTTCTGCTTACATTCTCATTACTTTTAAGTTTTTGTTGTTGTTTAGAAGTAAAGCCCGATCTGTAAAAGATCTCAATTTGAAAAATCTTAGTTAGACTTTAAAAAACTAGAACATTTTGTCTTCAAAAGCTTTGAAAACGTGTCCTCTTGAGGGTAGAATGCACAAAGGAAAGGAAAGGGAACGAAAGATCAACCTGGTGTTAACACACAAGATATATATTGGCCCTGGTCAGTCTTAATGTTTGAGTCTCACTATGAACACAGCCAGAAAGTGTTTTGTTTTCCAAAGATGCGGGGCCTATTGATTTGTCAGTAGTACATACATATCATTGACATAGCACCTTACAGTTCCTGAAGGTTTTTGCTCAGTAATCTTAAAACACTTTATCAAGAAGCCAGAAGAATTTTATTGGTTGATAAATTATAATAAATTTGAATCAATTGCCCTTTGTCATTTATCAACATAATTTCAGGGTTTAGGACATAACCCAGAAGAAGTCTGTCGTCTCTGAAGCTACATAACCATTGTGCTAAAGTAGCTCTTTATCCATCCCTTAATTTATTGTTCTATTAAAGAAAAATGGGAATAGTTCTATCACAGGTTCTGCTTAAGGCATTAGAATATTAATAAATGCCAAAAATATGACGTGATTTCTGAAAACTTCTCTCATCTCTTTGGGTTTAAAGGTTGTTCATTTTTCAAAAGGCTTAATTTAATACCATAGTAAGTAGGTTAAATGGGTAAATAAACATTTCCAATGTAGGGAATCTATTCTCAAGTCTGCCACACCTCCCAGGTGGAAACTACTTGTGATAGAAACGGGTTGCCTTATAACAACTTCAGTAAACAACCAGGATTAGGTCATTTCTGTCTGGGGTTATACGTGTTTTCTTTTGGTGACAAGAAGTGTGTTATGATGAATCATGGTTCTGTCAACTCTGGCATTTCCTCAAAGAAATACATGGCATGAAGTTCCTTTGGTGTTTTCAGCAAGGTTTGATTTTCCTTACTTTGTGTAACATGAACCTTCTGTTACAGATACATCAAATCCCACACCTACAGGATCCAGATATATAGTCATGGCTTCTACTACATTATATCATGCTTTCCTAGCTTATTAAGTTCTATATAAATGAATTTTTCCAAATTCTGAACTTATTCTCCAAGTTTAAAACTGAAAAGAAGAAAAGAAAGACCAGAAAACTTTGTGGGGAGGAGTGGGGGATATTCCTAAAGTATTTGGTAAACTGCCTCGTTGAAGTCCATGAATCAAGTGCAATTTCTTCTCTGGCTTACTGACCCTTGGTACATAAGGTAGCAGTATCCATTGCTTTTCCTAAGTCACATCTTTCTAATTTGTTTCTTGAGGTCTTTTGTCTGTCTCTTACAGTTTTCTGATCTTCTTACTCAACATCTAATATTTCTGCCTCACTAGTGTTGTTAGGTGACCTTCCCTACCCCTTTCCTGTGCCTTTGTTTTTTGATGCCTCTAATCCGCTGAGGATTTCTAAACTGCAAAGGAAGAAAAAAAAAAGACCATTTGAACAAGGACATGGTCAGTTTTATTATTTAAAAAGGTAGGATCTTTGTGTATGGGTTTCCTTCCATCCATTTTGACTGAGAAGATTGGTATTATCCTTTGGACATTTGTCTTCATTGTGGAGAGAGGAACTTATCCTCAATTTTGAACTTCAAGATTATTTCTACAAATGAATAGGGCTAGAGAGCCAATATAACTTTCAGTCTTAGGATCAGTTGCCTTCTCAAACAGTAGTCTTAACTTTCAAAAGAGCAAAGAAACATCAGGTTTACTTAACAATTTTCATCTGCCAACCTTTGTCTGTAGCTGGTTTAAAAATACCCTAGTATAAGGTAGACTCAGGATGGAAGCATGCCTAGGGATGTTGAATTCTTAATTCCACTGTTAGATATCCAACAAACTCATTCATTACTATCTGACATTTTTCCCGGAAGACACTGCAGATACAGTGAATTAACAAATTGTCAGTTTTATGGAGCATGTTTATATGCTGAGATAGCACCAATAATATAAGATCTTTTCATTGAATATTATTGTTCCTGCTCATGTTATGATCATAAAATTAACTGAAAAAGACAAAAGAGTAATACATGCTCTTGATAAAAATCTTTTCTCCTCTCTCATCTATACACTAAGACCATTTGTATCTCTGAATGCATTTGGCAGGCTCATATTTATTATAATAAAATTTTATAATTCTTCCACTTGATAGATTATAAACTTGCCGTGGGCAGGATTTTAAACATCGCCATATTTCCTGTAGGGTTTCGTATGGGAAATATGCACAGATATTGATGGAGCTCATCCAGGCTCCTCGTTCCTTGACAGCTGTTTTTTCTTTTCTTTTCTTTTTTTGGTACCTCTGGCATCAAAAACACTCAATAAATATTGATTTAACTTATGTTCAAATAATATTTTACTATCACAAGAATGTACCTTGGTACATGCCCACAATCAAAACCTTAGCTTACAATAGATGGCCTTTACAGAGACTTATCCATGTAATAATTTTAACCTCTGATATTTTGTGTCATATACAATGTCAAAAATTGAGCAAACAGATGTTCTTCCCTTCTTTGAAACTGAGCATCATGAAATAGGAGAATTGTTCCTCAGGTCTCATGGTTATTCCTGGAACAGAACTGGTAGAATTATCCCCTCCCCTTAATCACTTTCTCTATCTTGCCTCTGTGTCATTTCCTCTGTTTTTCAGAAAAATTAGAACTTGAGATCACTGGAGCCATCATCTCTAGACTTGCTATAAGTAGCAAATATGATTAGTAAGGGAGGGAGGGAATGGATGTTTTCTATGGCACACAAACAAGAACTGAATTACACTTCTGTGTTCACTCAGAAAAATATTCCATGAGCAAAGTGAAGATGATATTTTTACCTTCATTGTGAATGTTATATCATCAGTTCCCCACCCCCCCCCCTTGCTTTGGACACATGAAAATACTACTTAAATGAAATGCTACTTAAATTAAAAGGTATTTTTGAGGCTGAAATTCAGTAGTTTAGCATCAGAACTTGAAGTATCCAAATTTGGGGTAACAGGTGTATATAAGGCTAAATGTATATTTTCATATACACATAAAATATATGTTATTAATATATATCATATAATATATAATATATATTAATATATATTAAAATAAAATGTATATTAAAAAACTTGATCTGTAATCAAGACACAAATGTAGGAAACTTGTTACAACAAATGTTTATTGAGACTTCACTGTGTATACTATGAGTCACTTTGAAAAATTCAGAATGCAATGGGCTTGTTGTGTTGGGGTTTCTTTTATTTATTTATTTTTAATATGAAATTTATTGTCAAATTGGTTTCCATACAACACCCAGTGCTCATCCCAACAAGTGCCCTCCTCAATGTATTTATTTATTTTTTTAATGTTTATTTTTGAGAGAGAGAGCGAGCGAGCGAGAGCGTGAGCAAGAGGAGGGGCAGAGGTAAAGGGAGACACAGAATCCGAAGTAGGCTCCAGGCTCTGAGCTGTCAACACAGAGCCCAACACAGGGCTCGAGCTCACAAACTGTGAGATCATGACCTGAACTGAAGTCAGACACTTAACGGACTGAGCCACCCAGGTGCCCCTGTTGGGGTTTCTTTTAGTTATGTAGTTGGAATCATCCTTTCTTTATCATGTTGAGAAATTCGCCCTACCTTATTTTTCATACAAATTGAAATGACCAGCAAAATTGCTGACAGCCAAGTTTAACTTACTAGATTTTTTTTTCTCTCCCAACTATTGAGTAGTAAATGATAGCCATTATATTTCAGAATGAAAAAGCAAGGTGCTTGCATCTTTTTTAAAATATACCAACTTGTTATGGGATATGAATCACATTTACCTTCTTCCTGTCTAGAATGATTTATTTTTCTGCCTTTTTAATATCTACATTGATACAGCAAAATATTACCCATTTTCAAATGAAAGAAAGCTTATCCAGATATAGATAACTTCTTGTTGTATTTACAGATGTTAGTATTTATTGTCAATACAAGAAAGGGAAGATGTTCTTTGTTTCGAAAAGCAGGCAGCCCATTGGTTGGGAGGAGGTCGGGCTTTGGAGACCAAAGACTCGGGTTCAAATTGTGGTTCTGCAAATTAATACCTGAGTGTTATTGAGAGTTCCTTAGACTTTCTAAGTTGTGGTATTTTCCATCCAGTAGAAATAGCACCTATTTTTGCATAATTATCATAAGGGTTTTCAGACACAGGATTTGACATGTTGTAGTTGCCTAACAGATACAGCTGTTAATTTATTATATGAGCTGAGAAACAGTGGGAGGAATTGATGAGGTAGTGGGGTGGTGAGAAGAAGGCTCTAAGACATCAGATCATAGACTTAAGTGTGAAGTGACAATGGGAAATAATCATCCAGGAAAGGAGATGAGGGACTCCAAGTACTCCCATTTTGAAAATATCTAATAATTCAAGAAAGACCATGCTCAATTGAACTAAAAATTTGAACTCGACGAGTTTTGTTTGAACAGTGTGGTTAGCTGTGTATAATCCATTACTTGGGTTCACCCAATCCTCTGGCTTCCCCGTAGCCCTTTCATAGACTTTCATTTCATATTGCACAGGTGATGGCAAAATATGTGTAGTAGCTGGAAAGGTAAACCCAACCCTATTTTGCGTGAACGGTCACCCTCTTGTGTGAAGAAGCCCTTTCTGTTTTTCAAATGAAGAACATTCCAATTTCACATTATTTAATAGGAAAAAAGGTCCCATTTAATCAGTGGTTAACTGAGATCTATATTGTTTCTCCTCCATTGTCTGCCATATTTTGGCTTTTCTTCTTCTGACATAAGATCTATACAACTATAGTACAAGTTTTATCACAGAAGTAAATAACAGCATGTTTCCTTGGGAGCAATTGAACAACAGAATAAAACAGTGCTTACTGTTTTTTGAAAGTTGTGTCAGATTGTCATGGTAATATAGAGTTGCATCATGTTGTCATAGCAACCAGAATTATAAAACGGATTTAAAGAGGATGAAGGAGATACCCTTTGGTGTTGTGATTCCTTTCACTTTAGAGATTTCGTTCCTCCTCTACTTGTGTTTATTTCATTTTGCTTCCTTTTTATAAAATGTAGAAGGGGAAATAATGGGAGTCTTCTTCCCAAATGAAGAGTTGCAGCGTAAGGGCAGAAGTCGTGATCACGTTCTCTTTGAGCCAGGTAGAATTCAGGGTCTGGAACACGGACGCAGGTACACTGCTGTATCAGGCCATCCCAACCCTGAGCAGGAGGAAGTTCCATTCCGAGTGGGTTGAAAAGGTATTTCATCTTTCTTTATGATTATTCATGGCTTTTCTTTCAAGCAAAAACATCCCAATCTTCCTCTGAACAAAAGGCAATACTGAGTTTTAGAAGCTGATTCATCAATTTTATCAGGGTTTGGGGAAGACTGTTTCTTCTCTGTAATTAGAATGATTTTAGGTCATTATAGTTGCTTGAGATGTTAAACTTTGACCCTTGAGGTGAAAAACTAATTTCAATGCTAAACCATTCCCATTATTCCACAAGTGAGGACCAAAAAAAAAAAAAAAAAGAGGCTTTACAAGGCAGTTGAGATATTTGTTGCTGGAGTGCATCCAATGACAGATTCTACAAATAGTGGCAAGTAGAGATTGAAAAAAAATAATTTGTTCACTGTAAATGTTTGCTAAAAATCAATTGTTTTAAATATGCCTTCTCTTAACTCAGCTCTTAGCCTCTTGGCATAAACAATTTGCTTTCATTCTCTTTGTTGCTACATTGCCTCCTCTCGACTTGCTATTTAACAAACTCTTGCAATGCAAGTTGCAGCAAGTTTTCGGCATTAATAGTGGCCAGGTAGTATAATACTATTTTTAATGAATGTCTGTTTTTTTATTCTTTACTGTGCTTTCTTTGGAAAGAGGCCCACGAAACAAAGTATTAAGAAAACACACTGCCGCCCTGGAATGTGTGTATTAGCTGCAGATTATTTCCTATTAGCAGATTAGCTGCAAGGCTATTGGCTCAGAAAGGTCTTTGAGAGTATTTTGTTTTGTAACTGATTCAAGCCATGGGAGAGAATTGCCACCATGATTGGAAAGAAGAATTAGCTACTGTTGCCATGGACACTGGAGTTCACAGTCCCATTGTTAAATCTAGTGCTTGAGAATGAGATGCCCCAGCATGAGTTCAAGCTTTGTTAATGAAATGATGGAATATATTTTTTCAGAGCTGTGACAGAATCTTGTGAAAGATATGTGAAATATATTTTGGCTACAGAAATATTTAGCGTTTCCTTTATAAATCAGTATTTTCCACTAAAATAAAATAATCCTATGCTATGTAGCACTGTATGAAGTTAATGCATACATCTATTTAAATCTTTAATTACTTTTAATACGTACCCATTTACAGCATGTCTTTGAAAATTGTATTCTTTAAATATAGAAAAATGAAATTGCAGATGTTCAAATTGTTAGAAGATCTGTACCAGTATGTTTTCTAACAGTATAAATTGATGATAATATTATATAATAGGTGAATCTCTTAAAAAGATTTCTTGATAGAAATCAAAGCTTTATACCATGATGTGACTTATAGTAGATTTTAATATTTGAGACTAGAAAAGAATGAACTGGAAAAGAATCTTAACTGTGAAAGTTAAAGATTGGTGGTTTATTATGGTGATGTGGGTAAAAACCCGTGAAGTTCAAAGGGAAAGTGACAAAATGTTATCAGTCCTAGACTTCTAATATTCCGGTCAGCAGATATTTGAGTGCAGGCTAGAAGTCAAGCATAATGTTTTGCACTTCAAAGAGAGCTCGTAGTCTTAACTAGCCTCTTTTTAAAAAAATATCTCACCCCTCCAATCTATCAAAAACACTTTGGGCCCATCCCCCCCCCCCCCCCCCCCGTTTTACAATACTGTTTTGCTCATTTACTTTTCATTGAGACGTAGATTCAAATCATGTTTCTGCCATTTACCCATCATGTGGCCTAGCACCAATTAATTATCTTGTCTGGTAAGTCTCAGTTTCCTCATCTGTGACATGGAATGATAATAGCACCCAATCCATAGAGTATTGATGGAATTAAGTAAAAATGATGGACATTATGATGCATGGTGCTTGGTATTCAATAAATACAGTTGTTATATTCGAAAAACTTCAGTGGCTCCTGTTTCTCACCAAATGTTTAGGTATTCTAGCAGTGAAAGTCATGTTCTTACTGCAGATTTATCTGCCTTTCCAACTAATGCATGAAAAATGTATCCACTTATTGTGCTGGACACCCTCCAAACATATTTCATGAACATTCTTACCTCTGAGACTTTGCTTAGCAAGGTCTCTGACTGAGACCACCCTTGCCCCTCCTTTTCTACCTAAGGTCAATATTTTCTTTAAGATCCATAATCCCTAAAGTATTTCCTGACTAATCTAACCTTCCTCCCACAAATTTTTGTTTCTCTTCTCAATAGTTTTTTTTTTTTCAGAACCTTAAATATATATATTAGAAGCCAAGTGAGAACTGGTTTGAAATTAAAAGACCCTGGGGTGCCTGGGTGGCTCAGTCTGTTGAGCATCTACCTGACTCTTGGTTTCAGCTCAGGTCATGATCCCAGGTTCATGGGATTGAACCCCACGGGATTCTCTCTCTCTCCCTCTGCCCCTCTTTGCTTGTGTTCTCTCTCTCTCCCTCCCTCCCTCCCTCCCTCCCTCCCCCCCTCCCTCCCTCCCTCCCCCCCTCCCTCCTTCACTCCCTCCCTTCCTCCCTCCCTCCCTCTAAAATAAAAGAAAAAAGTAATTAAAAGACCCTTAATGCCTAATAATCCTTACACCCTCTTGGGTATATTTTATTTATGAAAGAAACATCACAAAAAATATATCCCAAGGGTATCTACTTTCCACATATTTTGTTTATCCTAAAAATTTGAAGTAACTAGTTTGTGTTTGGCTTTATTTTTACTTGCCAGATCTGCAGTGGTGGTTAACTTGTCTTCTCCATATTTATCATTATATGATGATTCTAATGACCTCAGTGCCACTGAGTTTTCATCAATTGGGGAGGGTGACATCATCAGGCCTTCCATGATTCCTTTCCATTTGTGACTGTCTTATTCAGGCTAAGTTAAAGCACAAAAGCTAGCCAATAGTACTTCAAAATGAAATTAATAGTGTAATGTGGCTCTAGGCTGTACATACTCTCTTTCCAATGGAAAATCTTAGAATCTGAAGCACACGTAAATAAATGCAAATAACTCACTTACTTGGAGGTAAAATTTGGCAATTCAGCTTTCTGTGACTTTCTAAAAAAAGAAAGACAAAAGGCTCCATCCAAGAGGTAAGTGAGGAATAGTTGCACACGAAGGGAATCGGAGTCATCTCGGGCGAAGTCTAATTCTGACACAGAACACACTGAGATGTCTGCTTCGCTTACCTCCCAGGTAGTGTTATCTGGAGGGGAGAAGAGGATTGCGACCATAAACTGACATCCTGAATAAAATATTGAGTTTTTTTTTTCTGAAAAGCCAGAATTCAGAATATCTGTTCCAGTATATTATTGTTGCTTTTTATACTTACGCTTCGAGAATGGTAGAATTTAATTATTGTAAGTACAAAAGATGTCATCAATTTTATATCCAAAGAGTTGTAGTCCATCCTGGATTTAATCTGAATAGAAGATCCATTGCTTTCCAGTCTACAAAATAATAAACCAAACTCCTAAATTCTGGAAAAACATGTTGATGGTCCTTGATACTAAATTAAAGGACAGATTCTTAAGAAGATAATCACAGTTTCTGGGGCACCTGGGTGGCTCAGTCAGTTGAGCATCCAACCCTTGTTTTGGGCTTGCATCATAATCCCAGGGTCGTGGGATCGAGTCCCATGCTGGGCTCCACCCTGGCCATAGAGCCTGCTTAAGATTCTCTCTCCCTCTGCTGGTTCCCTGCTTTTGTGTGCGTTCTCTCTCTCTCTCTCTCTCTCTCTCTCTCTCTCTCTCTCTCTCAAATAATAACAACAACAACAATAATAATAATAATAATAATAATAATAATATAACCACAGTTTCAATTTCAAGCTATTAATTCCGTGGTCTGGGACAATGGAATTACTTGGGCAGATCAACCTGTGACTGTTGGCAACAGTAATAAGAGACAAATACCAGAACTAACAGCAGAAAGGTAGTCATTTGACTCCAAAAGGACATAAAACGCTAAAATAAACTGATTATTATACTAAATTTACAGCTTCTAGTGGAAATATGTATTTATACCCTACAATTCCACATTGTCAGATGTTCCTCATTAGCTCTGTTAGGAAAAAGAATTATTTTTGCATGCATAAACTTGTCCATTAGATGCATGTCCAGGTATATAGCTGGGGTTTTTTTTATGAATTTTAATGTGCAGATTGTAATTGAAAATATTTTGAATAAATATAATGGCATAATGAGCTATACTCTGTCCTCTTAAAATAAAAATATTTTAAATTATCCTCACCTTAAGGAAAACGGATGCAAAAAGTTATTTTACAGATTTACTACTGATTATAATATCTGGATTTTATGAGGATTGAGACATTTAAGAATTCCCTGAAAACTCGGTCTTGCCTCAGTAAAATCTCCTTATCTGGGTAAGATAAAAAGGTTGTTTGACAGAACCTCTGTGGGTACCTTGCCCTGATACCTATATAAAAATAAAAAGATAAAACAAAATGGAATGAAATATAGAGATAGCCATCAGCCAAATTCCCCAGATGTTATTTCATTCTTGTTTTCATCTACACTTATATTTAGGTAAAAAGAGGAAATTGGAAGACCAGTAACTTTTCTTCTGTAGCAGAGGATGGAAGGACATAAAATAGCACAATTTATTTTGATGTATGGTATAGGAAATGGTTTATTTAAAAAAATAAGTTTAAGATGCATCAAGAAACATATTTGAATATTGCTAGAGATACAAAAGAATGGTAAAATGTTATGCACCTGTTGTTTGAAAATGTTTTTAAAATACAAGTTGAGTATGTTTCACAAAGTTGTAACTTTAAATTGTTTTTTATTTATTTATTTATTTAGAGATAGAACAAGCGGAGGAGGGGCAGAGAGAGAATGAATCCCAAGCAGGCTCCATACTACCAGCACAGAGCCCCATTGAGGAGCCTGACACAGGGCTTGAACTCATAAACCGTGAGATCATGACCTGAGCTGAAACCGAGTCAGATGCTTAACCGACTAAGTCACCCAGGTGCCCCAGAAAGTTGTAACTTTAAAGGAGCTCTTTTGAAAAGGAGCAGAATTCATACTAATAGGGATTCTAATAAAGTATATTTCTGGTAACATTTTCTGTCCTCTTCAAAATGTCAGAGGCACATTTTTTCTTCCTGCCTAAAGCCAGGCTTTGCTCTTAAATCAGAATATAATGTGTCCTTTGAGCATCATAATTCACGATCTTTTGATACAAATAAATGAAAACAAAATGTATGCCTTTTAATTAATGTTTAAAAACCCAACCCTTTATTAGTAAACCAAGAAATACGTGATTGTTGAACCAAATTCTGTCAGACAATGGTATGCTATAAAACTTTTTAATGAGAAAAGATTAAATGCTGTGGGAAGAATTCTGGATCTTTTCTAAAAAGCAAAGGGGAGGAAAGCTTTAATTTGTTTTCCCTTAAAAGATTGTTCCTCCTTGAGATAGGATTCAACGAGCATTTTAGGTTTGGTTTTGTACGATGGGAATAACTGGGCAATGCAACCATACAAAAATGAAATAGGAAAATATGCTCCCACATGCTGTGATGAAAAATGCTAACATTTTGTTAGTACCCCATATATCTCATCTATTTCTAAATGAAGATGTGTGAACCATGTAATTCTCTTGAGACTAGGTATGTATCTGAGTTTAGAGAAGAATGAGGGCAGGATATGGACGATCAGAAGGCCAAACCAAATCATATATTTTTTCAGTAGACAGTGGTGTCATTATGATAGGGTGAGAGTGTAAAATCATCAGAGTTACACTTTTAGAGGACAGGACATTGTCACTATAAAAAGGGTTGAAGTCCTTGTGACCTACCAAAACGTGTATATAGTGTTTTTAATGAGAACATTTGTAAGTATTGAAACATACATACCCTAATCTCTAATAAGCCTCAACGACTTATGAGCTGAGATTATTTTAATTTTGAATTATCCAGTGTCCACTTTGTCATTACATATCTTGTTTTCTGCCTTTGGGTATGAGTTCTCCAAAGTCATCTCAGATGAGAAGGAAAAATTTAGTTTCTGAAAGATTCAAGGGGAACTCTTTAAAAAGGGCCAGTTTACTGGTTTGTTGTCTTACTTCTACTAAAACTGGGCATAACTGATTGATCACCACAACCCTCCTGCACGCATCCATAAAGACAATAAAAAGTATATTTTTTTAAGTTGAGAAAATCATGCTCTGTAATCTTCTGTAAGAATGGCCGTCAGTAAATTTCTTTAGCTCCGTGTTTTGTCCTTAGTCCTGCAAGTAGGAAAGAGACTAGCTATTGGCCATACTTTTGAGTTTTAGACAGGGCTTCCGGTTCTCTGTTCACACTTCCCTTTGCTCACACTTCCCTTCTGTGTTTCTATTCAGATGCAGTTCTTTCATTTGTTTCCATTTAAATGTTGAATCATGGCAGCTATTACAACTTTTATTATTTTTATGAGAAAAAAAAATGGTGACGATTGATAATCACTTAGCCAGTCGCAGCCAACCTTAGGGAATCCTATCCTATCCAATCCAATCCGTATTCCTTAGAGAATCCTATCATAGACTATGATCTGATTATGTCAGATTGTAGTGAGCCACTGCTTAGTGTGTTCAAAGTGCTAAACAGTGTCCTTTGTTGCTGATATTACCAGGAACTGAAAATAGCCATTAGGAATAGTCCCCTTTACTGTGTATGTCATTTTCACCACTTATATTTTGAGCAAATTTATGATGGTGAACCAGATTTTCTCAGTATATGAGTAATTAGGATGTTGTAGACACTGAGAGCAGTAGTATAGGTTTCCATGAATACTGAAACTGAGACCTGCACTTGGAAATTTCAGTTTACATAAGCTGGTTTGTTCTTTATTAGATTTATCCTAAGAAATCTCCAGGCTCTTTTATAGCATCAGTCATTCATATCAAATCCATGGTGTGCTTGGGTTATAAAGATTTCTTTCTGTGGTAGGGCAATATTTCTCTGCCTTTTTAGTCCATCCTCTGTTTTGATAAATATGAACACTCTCACCTGCTCCATCCATGTTGAGAACCGCTCTTCCTGATGCTTAATAACTATCAGAAAACACACGCAACTTAGTATAAATTTTGAAAAAGATCCATATTTCTTGACTTCGGATTTAACATTAACATCTCCCAATCTGCTACCTTTGTTTATTATGAATGAGAGACATTCATCCATTCAGAAATATTTACTGGCACCCTGACTGCTGCCTGTGCCCCAAGTATTGCATCTGGCCCTGGGGATGCAGCAGTAAAAAGGGGTCTGAGCCTGTGGACCAGGTAATTTGTGGTCTATCTTGGAAATTAAAAAAATTAGACACATAATTACAATAAAGTGCAGTAGGGGTTATGATAGGGAAAAGGCATTTTGCGGCCATTATGTTTCCCACATTGTTATTATATGTCTAATAGTTTCTTTAAAATATTTGTTGAGAGAATGATGAATGAAATCACTATTATCTCTGAGTTGTACAGAGGTATATAAAAAACTAAAATGATTTGTGTAGTAATTTGTAATTTCCAAAGTATAATCTGGCTCATATTTTATATTTCTTTCATAGAAAACCTTCCCAGATGTGAATTGAGGATAATAAATAATGAGAACTAAAAAGTTAGTAAGTGTATCTTACTTATATATGCATATTTTCTTAAGCAGATATGCCTGAGTGAATCACTGAAATTAATTCCAATTTTATTTAGTGTGCTAATGACATAATGTTGTTTCCTTTACAGTGTGTCCTTCCCAATGATTGAGAAAGTGGTAAGGATAGTAGTCAGTCATTAGTGAATTCTAAAAAAAGAGCAAATAATAAAACCAGTAGCTTGTGCTTGCATAGTGATTGGTATCTTCCTTCTAAGCGCCATGCATATATTAGCTCATTTATTCTACAGCCCTATGAGGCAGTTACTCATATTATGCCCATTTTGCCAGTGAGGAAACAGGCACAGGGACGTTTGTATCTGGTTTATTTTAAGATTTCCTATTTCTTTCATTGATACTACCTCTTCTCCAGTCTCTCTTGCAAAACATTCAGAATTGTACTGTTGTACTTGGCTCTTCTCTTTTTCCTTCTCAGACATCTCTCATCAGCTGTATCTGTCTTGCTTACTCAACAATGCTAGGCTTTGACATAAGTAATACAAACTTTGTGCTTTCTGGAATTACATTATTTGTGAGCTTGTTCACTTTCTGCTTCCCCCCAAGGGGGAAGCTCCTTCAAGCATGGCGTTTGCCTCAGTCTCCGTCTCCGGCTCCTGCAGTTGGGCCCAGCCCATAGGCAGTACCCAGGGAACGCATGTCACATGAATGAATGGTGAGGATTTCATTACCCTCTAAGGTAGATGTAAACAAATAGCTGAGTGATGAGGAGGACAGTTTTATCCAGTGTTCTTTCAACTATCTCCTGGCTAATTCCTTCTTTTTCATCTCCACTGCTCATCTTGTGCGTCTTTCCTTCTCTCTTGATTTATTGCCTGTAGTCTACTGTGTGGTCTTCCGGTTCTTTGTTCTCTCTTTTTCATCCAGGTTTTGCATGATAATGTTTCCAAATCATTGTGTCCCGGCTCAAAAAGTCTGACTCCTGCTTTAACTTGGGTTGTCACTAAGCTAGTTCCTATGACTGTGCCTCCTACCCTCAACTCCATGGTAAATTCTGGCAGGGATTGTGGCAGAAGTTGCCATCATTCCCCTACAGAGTGGCTCTATAGAGATAGGTTGACAATATATAGTAAATACGTTTCTATATATAGTATGGTTAAGGAAGCATGAGGTACATTAAAAATAAAGGAACGTGTTAGTTTCCTACGGCTGTGTAACTAATTATAAATTTAGCAGCTTAAGATACCACAAGTTTAGTCCCTTAGATTTTCTGTAGTTCAGGAGACTGGGCACAGTATGGCTGGATGCTCTGCTTAGGGCTTCACTGGGCTGAAATTGGGGTGTCAGCCAAGGCTGTGATTTTCACCTGGGCTCAGAGTCCTCTTCTGAGCTCCCTGGTCGTTGACAGAATTCATTTCCTTTCAGATGTAGGACTGAGGTCCCCATTTTCTAGCGGTTGGCCAGGGACCGCTCTCAGCTCCTATTGGGCAGTTTCTGGCCTTGTGGCCCCATGGATGTTTGCTCTTTCCAGGCCTGTCTTCCTCTTCTGAGACCAGCCAGAGGAAACTGTGTTGATAGGACTCATGTGATTAGGTCAGACCTCTGTAGATAATCTTCCTATCATGAGGTCAATTGATTTGGCATTTTGCTTACATCTGCAGAACCCTTGCACAGCCCCACAAAGGTCAGTATACTGAATGACTGGAAAAATTACATGTACACCAAGGGCCAGGAGTTTCAATGGGTCGTCTTAGGATCCTGCCTACTCCAAGAAGTTACAGATTCCATAGTCTCAAAAGGAAACGTGGTTCTAGAGGTGATGTCTCCAGACAACTTGTTTTTTATTGGTGATGTTTTTTATTCAGCTAACATTTCTGAAAGTGTTCCTGGAATGTATCATGCACTACTCTAGGTTTACGTGCTCTATCAGTGAGATAAAATTGGGGAACTAATATAGTATTTTCCCTCAAATGCCACGGTTTGAAGAAGGCATTGTAGAAGGTGTTAGTTTTAGGAGAAGTAATAAAATTTTAAAGCTATTTTAGTTGAAGCTGAGTAGTTGAAATAGTCTCAAGATGAGTACTTTTATGTTACACAGTAAGTAACAAACTCCAAACATGGAAGCCACACTTCCCTGAAGGGAAATGGGACAAGGATTTAGTAAAATTGGCTTCTAGTTCCTATTTGCTTCCTTCAGGGCAATATTTGACATGTCTTTAATGTCTCTGTGCTACAGATATATCTTATATTATGGGGACAGTGTATTTGACTGGCTTCTCTCAGGCTAGTGTCACAAGACTAAAATTTGTATGAAATGTGGGCCAATCTAGCTGTCATTGAATCTTTAAATATTCAATTTTAGATATTTCAAATGAATACGGGGTAGTCCTATTATGATTCTGTGTTCACATATATTTTCTCTACCTGAGCCTTATTTTAGGCCTAACCTAATGAAAATATATGGCATTATAAGTAGTGTTAAAGATGGGGAAATGCTTAGGTTTTCTAGTTGGGAGATAGTCGGCCTTGTTTTGAGATACACTGATGTTGGTTTATTTTCATGAAAAAAGATGCTTTCACTAATTCTAAAATACCCGATTTATGATGACCCCATCCCATTCTCTTTTTTTTCCAGAGTTATAGTATTACAGTGATTAAAGGGAGGAAAGCATGTATTTTACAAAGCAACTATGACTCAAACACACTTTCCCATGAACGAGTGTTTGAAACCGGGAAAATTCTCAGTTGTTTCCTATTACGAGCAAATCCAGTTCATGTCTGTTAGATGGCTTTCAAACCTGTCTCTCATTTTAGAGACTGCTGTAAGCTGATTATAGTATAGTTTCTTTGCTGTGTTAAGTTATATGTATGAAATTTGCAACCTGTGCCTTTAGATGGCTTAAAATTTTAGAAAGAGGTTAAGGAGTGCCTTTTCACCAGTGCCTACAGTGTGTATCTGCAAAGGTTTGGGAATCAGACCTGAATTTAAATATTCAGTCTGCCACTTACTAACTGTGTGAGCTTATGCAAGTTACTTAACCTCTCTGAGCTTAAATGTTACCTGTAAAATACAGATTATTATTTCTTTATCATGGACTGCACAGAATTAAATAAAAAGCATAAGGACCTCACATGATGTCTAGGACATTGTGCTAGTCTAACTGTACCAATACTTACTGTTTCCTACTTCCTGCCTTTTATAGTCATGATCACATGTCTATTTTGATAGTGTTCTTCTCATTTACTAACAGAAAATCACTGTGTTTATTCTGTGGTAGGATCTGCGTCAGGTACATAAGGATGAGTAAGACATAGTCCCTGCCCACAAAGAGGGTGAGACCAGCTTACATAAAAGACCAATGTATATGCATTCAAAATGCAAGGCAGTTAAATAATGTTCATATGAAAATGCCAAATTGCAACTGCATATTACAAAAGATAGGAAGTTATATAACAAATTATATTGATCTCATGGAAATAATTACATTAATCTTTCTGGATTTTTCCCATGGCTTTCCACTCATTTTGGTTGCAGCTAAGGTGGCATTCTTTTATCTAAAATGCCTGCAGGATATGCATTCTGGCTATTGAAGTTATATTCTTATTTCCTTTGCTGCTGGAATCATGTTGATGGTCAACTGAAACTGTTTTCATACTCTTTCTAGATTTGATCGTTGATGAAAGGAGCCCAGATGAATTCAAAGGCGTTACCTTGCCTTAGGGACTTCCTTCTACTATTAAATTGATGTATCCCAACTTTGTTGGGGTTTAAGGAATACTAAAAGGCCCATGTTTATTCAGTTTTGACTTGAAAGTTGGGAGGGGGTGTGTTCCTCTAGTAATGTGAGTTTGCCAGAGAAGATGGAGCCCTTGCTCGTGATTGTAATGCATAGCTCTTGCTTGAAATGTTTTAAATATTCTTAGCAATTGAAGGTAAACTGCTTTGTAAAATGCAAAAATTAATTCATTATTTATTACTGGAAGATCTTGCAAAGTCCTAATTGACCTGTATGCATGTTCAATTATGATTCAGTAGAATCAGTTTTTATATGTAGGCTAGGCTGTATCTTCTACATAATCAAAATGTGGTGAGCTAGTACTATATATGTCTGAACATACATATATTTACCCTCAGTCGAAATCATTTGTTTTTTGTCTCAGTTGAGTGGTTAGTTTTGATGGAAAGCTGTTATTCAAACAGCAAAGCAAACGTCCTGATTTGGGAAATGGCCCAGTGAAATATATCAGTTTGGGATTCTGACTGACCCCTGATTTATACTTAGTCTTGACCTTAAGTATTCTTTTCTTCCTCTGTACTTCCTTAGTATTACATGAGACATATGAAAGAACTATTCTATCCTGCCCTATATTCTCTTCATTTGTGTCATTATTCTTTCATCCTAATTGTACTGAGATTTCCCAGGGAGTGTCTTTCTTTCAAGAACCATCCCAGTGCCTCTTACAGCACCTTATCTGGAGTAGAATTTTCTTAATCAAAGCTTAAGTCAAAAGTTTGATATTTGAGCTATCCTGAAACATTTCAGAAAAACTCAGAGTAGGGGAAATAAAGATCACTTTCTCAGGAGTTGTACTTATCCAGATCTCCAGCGTGTTCCTGAAAGTGGTTCTAAACATAGTCAGTCTCTGTTCTGCAAATAGTTACCCTCTGTATTTGTGACAAGCAGGCGGGAGCTTCCTTAAACAATAAACATAGTTGCTCAGATTTTGGAATGAATAGGGTTCTCATAATAGTTTGTATGCCCTAGTTTTTGGATGATCTGGTCCATTTAGATGAGGCTCTCTAGTGTTTGAATTATGAAACAGTATCACTTCACTTCCAGCATATTCTAAAACTTTGTGATTTTTGAGGGACAAATAAGTAATGTGATTACTCAGTACTGGAGCTGTGGTGGGCCCATGGTGAGGTTGGTTAAGATCAAAGGATTGTTTGGGGTAAAATGAGGGATTGGTAAGTAGCGTTATGAGCTCCATTTGCTGGCATCACAAAGTTTTGAGACAAAATGAAATTTAAACTCCATATGTTGGATGAATCGCCTTGGCTAGGTCATGCACTTTGCTTCTGAGTTTCATTAATTCTAAGTGGCAGCCAGCCTTCTAAAGAGCTATTTATAAACTTGAACTTTCTGACCTAAAAATGAGCAAACACATCAAATATGTATACACCTTATTTACCAGTCACCTTTTTCTGAATCTGTTCCATCCCTTGGTACTCGGAAAAAGGGGATTGGTAATTGAAAAACTATCAACAGTGTATTTACAGGAAAGAAAAAGCAAATATCAACACTTTGCAGATGATAAATCTAACCTAATACTTTTCTTTGTAAAAGTGAAAAAGAGCATAGCATTTAATATTTAATTGTAATCTAAAATATTTTTAAATATTTGGTAGTAAGCCTTTTTCCTAACCAATGTTAATGATTTCAACAACTTATTTTAATGGCTGCCATGCACATAAATGTTGTGTTCATATTGAATCAAATCATTAGCATGGAAAAATAACACAAAGGCAGGTCCTGTTAACTAATTATGCTAGATTGGCACTTCAGAAGAGGTTCATCACATGCAAGTATAATCATTAATAGGAAGGAATCTTTTCAGGAGGCTTTCTATTTTAAAACTTGTTAACGAAAGGGATTTAATAAATGAATATGTGTGTAAAAATTGTTTCCCATAATATATTTGTCCTTTACATGCATTCAACTTACGGTGAAAAGTTACACATTAAGATAGATTGTTTCTCAATTTGATGTAGTGTTCCTACATCAGAGCATTAGGTAAAGGGGAAAAAATAAACAAAAGGAAGAAAATAAAATCAATCTCTCCCCAGATAAAAACTCCACACACCTAAAGAAGGCATCAGGGTTTCCCATTCCTTTAATATTCATCCTTCCTATTGATATAAGCCAGTATCAGAGCATAATCTACAAACTGACCTTTTCCCCTATAAATTCTGTAAAAGATATAGATGCTCCGATAGCCATTTTAATGTTGAGCTCTTGTGTGTAAACTTCTTGATAATAATAGCAACTGCTTACTGAGTGCTTCCTTTATTCTAGGCACTCTGCTAAGCGTTTCATATAGTATTTCATTTCATCTTTCTCTTAAAAGCTATAGATTAGCCAAAGCAGCTCAGAAAGGAAGAGTAGATTTCCTGAGATCACATGCTACTAAATGTAGAATTAGGATTTGTGCTCATGATGGTCTGTCTACTTCCAAGGTCATCTTTAGTCTGAATAAAAGAAAATTCCTGAACATCTTTAAACTGCATCATATACATAAAGCATATTGAAGCAAATTTTTGTAATCCGAATTAGGGAAATATGAATAAAACTGTTCCTTTGTGAACCCTGCCTTCTTCCACCTCTCTTAGATGATTCTAAGAGCATTTGCTTCGTTGGGGAGTGAAAAACCATCACTCTCTCTGGACTGTAAAGTTATCTAGTCTTTTCTGCACACAGCACTACTCTAAAGGCTTTCTGATGCTGTGGTAAAATGTTTGGCGGGGGGGGGGGGGGATTTTCTAAGAAATACATGTCATGCTTTCATTGCTTATTTTCCGGGTCCAGTTTATTAAAACCAAAATCTGTGACAAGTTCACTGAGTGTTAATATAGAAGCTTTTCTTTGGCACCCATTTATTCCACTGACATAAATGGGTGCCAAAGAAAATCTTATACACACACACACACACACACACACACACACACACACACATATATGTCATATTGTCAGTGTTAGCTATCGTTGATTTGTGATGTCATTAAGTATAGATAAATGCATATAAAGGGGATATATTTAGGTAGAAGATTTTACAAAAGATCAAATTCTTTAAGGAAGTTGACAAAAGGTTTGGTGGGGTTCTTTTACATTACTCATCTCCTTATTTAGGATTCAATTATAAACATTTCCTAAGTCACCTCAGGCTGGATACCATCCCCTTTACAGAGCCTTTCCAATGCAAAGGAATCTTTAAGTCAATATTTTCCCACCTTACAGGAGTGCTGATGCATAGGGGCACTTGCATCCCAGTTTATAACAGCACTTTCAACAATAGCCAAATTATGGAAAGAGCTTAAATGTCCATCAACTGACAGATGGATAAAGAGATGGTTTATATACACAATGGAATACTACTTGGCAATGAGAAGGAGTGAAATCTGGCCATTTGTGGCAATGTGGATGGAATTGGAGGGTATTATGCTAAGTGAAATTAAGTCATACAGAGAAAAACAGATACCATATGTTTTCACTCTTATGTGGATCCTGAGAAACTTAACAGAAGACCATGGGAGATGGGAAGGGGGGAAAAAGAGTTACAGAGAGGGAGGGAGGCAAACCATAAGAGACTCTTAGATACTAAGAACAAACTGAGGGTTGAATGGGGGGTGGGGGAGAGGGGAAAGTGGGTGATGGGCATTGAGGAGGGCACCTGTTGGGATGAGCACTGGGTGTTGTATGGAAACCAATTTGATAACAAATTATATTTAATATAAAAAATATTTTCACACCTGAATTAGAGTTCTGTCTGTCCTGTTGAGCCCCTTGCACTAGACTGCAAGTTACACAAGGGCAAGATCAATGTTTAATTTTCCTGTTGTCTTGGGTAAGTGTTCAATTAGAAGTTGTTGAGCTGATGAGGATTTATTATTTGAAATAATAAATCTGTTAACTATATCAAGAGTCATACTTAAGTTTTTAGAATTGCCTTTCTAGGCAACTTGAGAAGATAAACCCAAATCAGGAAACTGTACCTTACTTATCCCCCTAAACACCAGTGCCTTGTAGTGCCTTATACACTATGTAGTACATGTTCAAAAATTGTTTCTTAGCAGTTAGCTGAATGACATTTTTTTAAGTTTATTTATTTTGAGAGAGAGAGAGAGAGAGAGGGAGGGAGAGAGAGAGAGAGAGAGAGAGAGAGAGAGAATGAGTGGGGGAGGGACAGAGAGAGAGAAAATCCCAACCAGGTTTCATGCTATCAACACAGAGCCTGATGCAGGGCTCAGGCTCAAGGACTGTGAGCATCCCTGAATGACATTTTTAAAGTAGAATTTTGTAACACATCCACTGTGTTGATGTGAAGTATCTAACTGTTCCACCTCCAAAGATATGTAAAGTAAACAGTACAAAGGGAATGTAGTATTCCTAGTCTAATGTAATATCTTCAGTCTTTATGATTCAATTTACAATGTGTTTTAAACATTTTTCCTCAAAAATGGATACATGGCACTAAAACTGAGTCAAATTCAAGAAAATAAGAAATACGGATGACCAATAAATAAGCGTATTGAGTTTTAACCTTGTTATAAATAAAAGGAATATATACTTGAATAAAAATGGAATTCTGTTTTTCCTACCACATTGCATGAGTATGGGCTAGAGAGCACTTTGATGATATAAATTGGTATATCTTCCTGGATGTCAATTGGATAATACATAGTAGAATTTTAAATCAGCATACATTGCTAGAAATATAGCAAGAATTCTAGTAATTAGTCAAAAGAGATAACGTGTGGATGCTCATCACATATTGTTCACCTTAGAGAAAGGAGAGGAGACAAGAGGAAAGACAAAAAGGAGGGGTGGAGGAAGATTAGAAGCACTGGAAACATGGGATAGCATCAACTTGGCTAAATCCACTGTGGATAACTATGCAAATAACACATGAAGAGGACAATGTAGATTGCTTTATATTTATTGACATGATACGACATTAAGTGAGTAAAAAAAGTAGATTGAAGAAACAATCTCAGTAGTATGATTTTACTGCCTGCTGAGTATTTGCTCTATGACATAAAGACGAAGGATACAGAGATAGAAAAGAGAGGCCATGTTCTAGTGGAACTTTACTACTATGGAACTCTGAGCCTTGGGAGTGGAGGGTGGTTATTCTAAACTCAAAAGATTTGACCTGGTTCTAAAACTTGGGGTCTAAGCTAGTGAAGCATCAGTGTGTCTACAACACTGAACCTATTGGAGGTTAGAAATTCCCGTCTGTGGTGGAACTCAGTCTTCTGTTAGAGTTTCTAATCAACTGTGAAGAAGTAGTTGAGAGAAGCTTATGAGACACCTGGGTGGCTCAGTCAGTTGCACGTCCAGTTATCGGCTTAGGTCATGATTTCGTGGTTCATGAATTTGAGCCCCTCTTCTCTCTCTCCTGTCAGTGTGGAACATGCTTCGGATCCTCTGCCTCTCTCTCTCTCTCTCTCTCTCTCTCTCTCTCTCTCTCTCTCCGCACCTCCCCCGCTCACTTTCTCTCAAAAAAAAAAAACATTGGGGCACCTGGGTGGCTCAATCAGTTAGGCATCTGACTTCAGCTCAGGTCATGATCTCACAGTTTAGGAGTTCAAGCCCTGCATTGGGCTCTGTGCTGACAGCTCAGAGCCTGGATCCTGCTTTGGATTCTGCGTCTCTCTCTCTCTCTCTCTGCCTCTCCCCTGCTCGCACTCTGTCTCTCTCTCTCTCAAAAATAAATATTTATACACACACACACACACACACACACACACACACACACACACACACACTGGGGAGCCTCTGCAAGATATAAAGGAACCCTACTCCCCCCAGAGCACTAATGATGCATGGTTCTTTGAATATTACCATAGACTATTGGTAGCTGCTGGAACATCTCTAATTATTTTACGCTCAGAGATTACATTCCTTAGTTCTTATTTTTTAATATATTATAACTGGATTAATCTTCCAAGTTTTATGTTTTCCCCCTAAGTTTTGAAAATCTTTCCCCCAGTACCATTTCTGGAAATGGTAAATAACATCTTGATATTTCTGTGTCATGACTCTCTCATAATCCACTCAAGTGTTTTTTTTTACTTTTTTAACCTAGGATAGGCTATGGATATTGAGGAAACTGTACTCAGCACAACTTATTACTGCTTCTGTAACAGGGACTATGGAATTTAAAGTTACTTAATGATATGAGTTTTCTTTATATGGCCATAATTGTATTTTTGAAAAACGTGAGCATGTGAAAGAATTATTTTATTTACAGTATTAGCTACAGTCAAAAGTAAGCATGTAAGTTTGATAAATGGTTTTTGAACTTTATTTTGAGGACCTTTTCAGAAGCAAAGGATAATGTTCTTCATTCCTTGTTAAGACTTTGGATGGGAATCAGGGGCATCTTTATTTTAGCTGCAGCTCCCAATATTTTTATGAATCTCTCTTTTGCTTGATCATGTTGGTCCTTTTGAAGCTCAAACATTTATGAAAATTCATAGTTTTGTGCAAATATTGAGGACCTAGAATTGCAAAGTATATATAAACCAAGAACTACTGTTTGCTGGTTAGGCAGAAACTAAATTTCTGCCTAGCTCTTCCTAGCATTTTTAATTAGAATTACTTGTTTGTTACAATATGATTCTCTTCAAAAATAGATGCTCTGAGGCAAAAGTGGAACCACAGGCTATACATTGAATAGAAGGTTGATTAGTTGGACAAACTTCAGTGGTGGGAGCGGCCACGCTTCTGAGGGAAAGAATTCCTTCTCTGAAATTTCATTGTGGTAATTACTAGTGCCAATTTGAGTTCAATATTGTCAACACTTGTTTTGTAGTTGCTTATGAATCAGGTTCACAGTTTATGCATATTTCCTGTGCTTAAGCAAATAAAAATATTTTTCTGCATATTTTCTGAACATCCGTCCCTTGTGGTATAGCATATTTTATAATTAAAGATGTGCAAGTTTGTGTCATTTTCTTTTTTTTTCTTTTTTTCAAACTATGTTTCAAGTTCATTATGCTATAAAATAGAGCATATCATTGATAGTAAATGTGGGGAAAGTGGGATATGCAGAATTCCTTCCAGAGAGGACATAGGGGGCTATTTTTTAATAGTAATTAACAGTATGAAGTATTACATGGAATAATTTCAGAGTGCTTTATTTATTAGGTACATTCCTGGTAATAGATGAGAACTATCGAGCTAGCACTGCTGAAGTGTACAACTGTGACTGAATGTAAACTGGAAATAGCAGAATCTTGGAAAAATGGTTGGGTTTTTCAAAAAAAAGTTACATCTTCAGTATATTACCTTTACCATGGCATTATTTAAGACCAAAGTGCTTTCTTTTCCAATTTCCTGGACCCTATTATGCTTTTGTTGCAGTACATTAAAAGTGCTTATGCACGTATGGTAGTTTCCAAGAATTTCAAGTTGGTACCAACTAATTGTAAAAGCAAAGTGATCTAAGTTTCACAAGGAAGGAAAATGTGAAGGTGTGTGCGTGTGTACATGCACGTGTGTGTGTGTGTTTTCTTTATACTGAACAGAAACCAAAAACATTCTAAAAGACTTGCTGTTATCCCTAGAAGTTACTCAAATTATGCTGACTTTATAACCAGTACATGACTAAATTTGTGTTTTATGGCAAGAAAAGTTCATAAAATAATGCTTTTGTTACGGCACTCTTTTAAATACCATTTATGCATTTTTTATGAACCTGATTTCTTCACTTAATCCCTCTGCTTTATGCACTTAGAGTTTAAAAAGTTGTGCAGTAAAACGTTATTGTCTTTAGCTTTCCATATTTAATTCAGGAAGAAAGCAAGTTCATTCTACACTTAATTTTAATTTCCTTTTGAATCTGGAAAGCCATTATTATTATTGTTTTCTTAGTGCCCAGAGCCTACACCATTATGGTCTACAACATTTACAAGGTACAGGCAGACAGAATCCCTCTCTCTAGCCTTTTAAATAAATGACTAGATCCACATGCATGGCTTTAAAAACACTCTGCTCCCCCATATTTTTTTTTTACTTCTTTAAATTTTCCTTTCTTGAAATTGAAAATTTGCCTTGATTCTCCATATATAAATTGCAGAAATAATTTTATAGCTCATAATATGTTGATAAGTGAAATCTGGGTGCTGATTAGTTTAGCACGCCATTGCACACTGTGTTACTTCTGCTCACTAGTGGACCTCCTAAAATAAAGCTACTTTTCACTACTCGAAGAGGCAGTAAAGAACTGTTCTCTCTTCTCACTGATGATGGAACAAGAGAAAGATTTAAATTGCAGTGTGAGAGAGAGAAGTGCACAAGCCAGTTTTATTATAGTCTCTATCATTAGAAAAAGCTTTTGCAAAGTGCTGTGAATTTCCTTCCTCTAGAAATTCTTCTCTTCATCCTTTCCTTCCATCCATCCGTCCCAGAGTATGTTCTCATGGCTCAGTGGATTTATTTATGGTCCTAAACAAAGTCAAGAAACAGACCTGACGTCCTTTCTATCATTATAATTGTATAGTGATGGAAATAAATCAGACTCTAAGAATTTTTTCCTTTCATACATTTTGTGAATTCTGAGAAGTTTTAGTAATTTAAAATTTTTCAATTTATTCTCCTTCCTCTTTCTTTCTTTTCTTTCTTTCCTTCCTTCTTTCCTCTCTCCCTCCCTCCCTTATTTCCTCCTCCTTTCCTTTTCTTCCCTTCTCTTGTCTTGTCTTGTCTTGTCTTCTCTTCTCTTCTATTTTCTTTCTGGCTATATTTATTTTCCTAAGGCTACCGGAATTTTTTTTGTTTTTTTAGTAACGTCTTGTAATATTAAACTCATAACAATCCATCATGAATAATTTTCAGTAAATTCTACAGAAAATTTTATTATTTACAGGATGCCACATGACCAAATCATGAAAATAATTAAAAGTCATTTACTTAGAAACTAACAGTGAAATGACTCTCAGTTCTCTGTATTATACACAAATATATGAAAGGGAGTTTCCCCTGCATACTGTGGTTACAAAATTTATAGAACAGAATATTTCTTCTAAACCTAGTGTCTTCCTTTATTGTTTGGATTTGCCACTCATAACTTGAATGATCTTGAAATTCCCATAGCAGAAAGTTTTGCTCCCTAGTCTCTCCCAGAAAGACTTATTTCTAGTGCTGAAAATTGAAACAACTCCTTAGGGCATGAAGTTAGAACACGCAGCTTATTCCAGACTGCTCTTCTAAATATTAATGTAACTTACATGAATCACACGTAACATATACTGCCCCTTTGTGCAGGGAAATGCCACGCTTTTTATAGTTGTTGCTGTACAGCTAAGATAATAGGAACCAAAGTCGTAAAACAGTAATTAATATACTTCAGAAGTGAGCTGTTTTATTGGGTAGATGCTAATTAAGGATGATAGATGGCAGTGATTGAAAAAAGCATAAACCATTTGGTCAACAAAAGTGAAAGGTCAGGTATCATTTTGAATGCTTTAATTAAAGATGCTTTGCTTTTTCTTCACCTCTCCTCTAAATATCTGAAGAAGCACGAAGGAAAGATCCACAGTAACTAAAAGGGAGATTGTGTATAGTGCATGCCCTAGAGCTCTGAGGATTAGAAAGATATGTATTGAAACATTGCGCTGACCTGACTTCCAGTGATCTTGCCTCGTGCTCTGCAAACAAATACACTAATGCATTCTGGGCATAGCACAGATCAGCCAAGTCTTTGTGGGATATTCATGTTCATCCTAAAAGCAGAGCATTAGGTTATGGAGACAACTGCTGCCCACATTTAAAGCAAAGATTCTCTGCCCAGAAATAAACTCTGAAAAGTTAGAAACTGGCTGAAGATCAACTTCATCTAATGGAATCCTTAATATCTGTGAAATCATCTAAGATACAAAATTAAAGGAACTTCCCCAGAATGCAGAGTAATAAAACCTAATGCATTTTCTCATCTTCGGCACAGAGAATATGAGCCATAGATATGTTAGTTATTAACTTTAATTTGGTAGCTACCTATTACCCATTTGGTTGCATTTGTTTGCATTTTGTATAATGTATATATTGCTATCATAATTAATAAAAAGAGCTTCCATTTCAATGGCTAATGTTAAAATATTTTAGATAAAACTACATTAACCAGACAAAATAAAGCACTTATTTTTTTAGAAACTAAACAAATGTCTGATTATAATAACACACCAATACATGTTATTTTGTCCATATTAGATATATAACATTCACAGACAAGGCTATAATTAAACAACCATCTTTTATGGAATTGTATATCAACATGTGTAATTATATTCTTAATATGTAAAAGCATGCATCATAATGTTTAAATAAATGCCATACAAGAATAAGTAAACAATTCCTTGTTTTCAGATTTGGGTAGTGATCAAATCTTGCATAGAATTATTTTAATTGTTGCATGGTATTATTTCTCATTAAACATCTCAGTCAAATATTGGAAAGGACATTGTAGCACATGTAATTTAAGATTGGTGACCCATAAAACGTTTCACTCCGCCAGTAGAAACCCTAATAATGCTACTAGAAAAAGAAAAAGGAGAATACATAAATGAGAAGTCCTTAAAAAATTCTTGAAGTTTATATTTCTTGTGGCTAGGGAAACAAAGAATAAAGAGATACCGTCCTTTAAAATCCTGGCCTTGTCTCCCAATCATAGAGATAGTCAAGCTATCAGTGACCAAAGCATTTACAAGGCTGGACGTGGAAATATTCAGTCTGGTTTCAGTAATAGTATTTTATGAAATTAATTGAGAAATGTATTTTGTCCAGAAGCTTTCAAAGGAACTGAACTAGGTCTATAGCCAGTGGGTAGCATTGATGTGGTGTAGCGGTTGATTTTTTTTTTTTAAACCGATTGATATTCTTTGGAAGAGAAGTGATAATATGATTGTGGCCATATTCACTGGGGCATGATGGGCAAAGGCATAGCTAGGAAAAAGTTTTTCCTCAAATAGCCAATTTATTGAAGACAACACCAGGCACTGTCTTCTTAGCACTGGTTAATGATGTTCTAGTTAATTTGTAACTTGCACAATATCTGTTCTTGCTGTTGCTGCCAAGCATATTGCAGATCAAGGAGCCTGTTATGCAACTGTGAATAAGAATCTTGGGCCACTTCACACTGTTTCATCTTGTCAAATGGGAGTTTTGTTTGGTTCAGCATGCGCGCACGCGTGTGTGTATGTTAAGTAAAATCTGATGACTTTGAAGCAAACAAGTAATGGACTATGTATATCCCTTTGTTACATCTGTATACATGCCCTCTCCGTGGGCTAGCAAGGTAGCGACTCTGTTCCACTGTTCACTTTTGTGCTGTTTAGATGTAAGAAACTTTTCAAAGTCCCTTCTATTTAGCCTTGGCAAGGGTGTTTTATTGTTCATTGGAGAGTGTCTCTAATCTGAAAATTCTCCCTAACTCAGACACAGTAACCACATAGTTAATAAGTGTCTCATGAAAGTCTGAAAACACTGCCTACTTTTTCCACCCTGTCCTTCTAATCAACTTTAACACGACCTCCACCACTTCGTTCTGGGAGTCAGCATTCATGTAGAATGTACTAGTCGTTCATAGGCGCAAAGGAAATTGTTTTTATTCCTAAAGCATTTCTCCCTCCTAAAATCCTGGGTTAGATTAAGCAAATATCCCATTTGTGTAAATAAACGTTTAATTAAGCAGAGTTGGTAACAACGTCAGAAACAATAAAATGGATGATTTGTCAGAAATAAACTGCAGGACATCTGATCCTTTGAAGATAATTGAAAGTTGACTATTTTAAAACATGAATTGAAAAATATATATGCGGATCTTGATGAGTTACAGTTACATGAATAATTGTGGCATTCATATTTTGGAAATTAAAACTCAGAAATAAAAATAGTGCTCTGATTTGTCACTTCTCATCAACAAAGGGTGCGATCGCAGGTAGTGGTAGCATCTTTTGTGGGGAATTTCTGTGGGCAAGAAAGCTCTAGAAAGTGTCCGCCATAGAGGCAGATGGTCAGTAATTCTCATCTTGTAAGGCGGGGCTGTGCTTGGCTCCCATCTCCGTTGCACCCAGTGTTACAGAGATTTTCCTTCAGTCGGAGGAATAAGTTCAGCTCTGATCAGCCTGGGGAAAAGTGATTACACTTCTTGCTTAGGTAGCAGACGAGATTTAGGTGTGCTGGAAGCTTGGGCTTATTCACCTAGTGAGGTGAGGGTAGTGATAAGAAATTTTGTTTCAGGCCGCTTTCCTATCCTGTTGGGCATCGGTCTTATTTCCCTCCCTGAGTGAGTGACTTTAGAGCCTGCCAGCTACCACATTCCCCTGTCTCTCCCCTTTCCTATCTGTTACACCCTTTAGTGTCACTAACTCTATCTTGACTCTCTGATACACATAGATCAATTCAGATCATAAAAAAGTTCCGAGTAAATGGGCTTTATTTGTGTAACAAAAGGCACATTAGGAATATTGATGGGATTTATTTATTTATTTTTTGGCGGGATTCCTTTGTTTATTTTTATAAAAAGCCACCAAACTCCTTTCTTTGAAGAGGTTTCTCTGGTAGAGCCTCTGTACTGCTGATCTCCTAGCAAGGCAGTGTTTTTCTGGAGCAGTTTTCTGTCACAGAGCAGGTTTAATAAACGTTGTGCTCACCACTGTATCCTCCCTCCATGTGCCTGAGCTGCTCTCCTCCCCACCCCTCCCCAACAGGCACGCAAAAAAGACCCCACCTCTCTATATGAGGGAAGCAAGTAACACTGACAGTGATTTTGTTTTTGTTTTTGTTTTTGTAACTTCTCCAGATTTTAAATAAATCAGTTCTGGTCATTTCTTTTATGTAAATGATTTGGGGAGGGGAAATAAGAACCTGTTAGAGGGCTGTCATTCAAAATTTCTTTAAGAAAATTCAAACCTGGCTTCAAATACGGGTCTACAGTAAGATCTTACCATTACGATATAAGATTACAATGAGAAAATTATTTTTATTCAATTCTGAGGGGAGGTCTCTGAAAGTAGTGCATAATTTCAGAGCAGTTCTCTAGAGATGAATTTTTTTATGGTAAAATGAAGCCATGTAACATAATGCAAATCATACTACCATTACCAAAAGGAAATTAAAGTTGGAAGAATCTGTCAAAATATTGTGAAAGTTGAGGAATCAAACTTTATTACTTTATTTTTAGAATTTGCAAGATGTTCCACTGCAGAAATGCCTCTGGGCATTTGCAAAATAGAAGGGAAGTGAAGAGAGCAGTCACTGCTAAACCTGCAGGTTAATTCAGCCCTCAGCCACCTCTCCTGAGGCCGGTTCCCCCTTTACCCCATTGCGCCTGTGGCGGCTCCAGTATCTAAGAGGGTTTTATGATTTCGGATGTTTCCTAGGACTCAAGCTCTCCAACATACTGCTTCTCATGTTTGGAAACTAGCCTCTGTTTCCTTAGCGGCCCTTTCATGATTTTGAAGACTCTACATTCGGGTTTCAGAAAAATTCTGAAACTCACAAACGTTAAGAGAAAGGAAATAAAGCACTCACCTCTGTGGCCTTTGTCAACAGTCTACTTTTCCTACTATATGATGGCAGTGTTTATGGTATTACAGAATTATCCTTTCAGTCACATCACTGACCCCATTTTCTTAAGAAAATTAGCACAGTCCTCTAGCAAGCATTCTTGTTTCCTTTGCCTGTGGGATCACGGAGGTACTACTGACTCCATTTTTAAAAAGTCTAAGAGGTGAGGCAGAAGCTCCTTCAGGCCACCCTTTTGCCTCTCTCCCTTGTTGATTACTGAAGCCAGATTATAATTCATACATTAAGCCCGAAATATCGAGGAGGCAGTGTATAGAGTTTATAGTTTTAGCAGTTTTGAGTTCTCAACCTTTCACGGGCAGTGTGTGCTGTGATTGCATCTGCTTTGTTTGTAGAGGTGGCCTTAAGGATCCAGAGTCACAAGCAATGGAGCTCCATCCCTGCGTGCCGTGAACTTCCCAATTATTTCTTCAGCTTAAGAATACATATTTAATCTTTAAACTTTGCCGTAATAGGTGTCAGAGATGCCAATTAATTTTATTAAGTATTGCTTTATTGTAACAAGACTGTCATACATGTGAGCCTTTATAATCGAAGATAAATGGAGCTCTCATCTTTAAGTAGATTTTGTAAATGAGTAACCAAAGCTTCTGTGTCATACTCAGTTCTTATGTGTGCAATACTAGATCATACCTTCACACAGAAACTAGGTCTGTTCTAGAATAACATTGGAACAACTCATTTTATTCCCAGAAGTTCAGATGTAGTAATGTTACTGATGATTGGTTACAAATCTTTTCTGTTTTATATATATGTGTGTATATATTAGGTCAATGGATGTATATTAGAGAATACAACAGACACATATATGGCTCTGTTGTATTCTCTAATATACATCCATTGACCTAATATATACACACATATATAAAACAGAAAAGATTTGTAACCAATCATCAGTAACATTACTACATCTGAATATATATATATATGGAGAGAGAGAGAGAGGGAGGGAGAGATTGAGAACTTCAGGGACGTAGAACTCAAAGTTCTGTCCTAGTTTCTCTGAAGGGTTCAGAGCCACACTTTACCAGCTAAACTGCTGCTTTTGATGGTTTCTGTTGGCCAAGGCCGAGAAAGCCAAATGTATTATAAAACTTTATATTGAAAAATTTTAATAATGTGTTTAAGCCCACATTTTTGAAGCTAGGACTACATTGAATTGATTTCCAAAGGCATTTAGAATTTTTCTTAAACCCTAGAGAAATGCCTTTTGAAATATTATCCCAATTTACCAACAACAAACCATTGCAATTATAATAGGACACATTGTAAAGATTTTTAATTTTCCATTTGTGATCTTATATTCTTTGGTGGTTAAGTCTTTAAAACCCCAGCTCTAAAGTGAAATTGAAAAGTTCTTAAGAAAAGAAATCTGTTGTTACCATGTCTAGGGTGGGAGAGAATAATTACACATAGCTTTTTGATAAACAGTCCAAATTGTGCTTCAAAGGACAGATGTGGCTTTAATAATCTGAAACATTTGCATTTTCAGATTAAACTTTGCTTGATTGCATTGTACTTGATATGTATACTTAAATCTATATGTTAAATGTTATACTTTGATATAGCACATCTTGTTTGACTTTGTTCCTATGATCTGACAAGCTTCATTATATAATAAACTAGTTTAAATAAATCTTAAAGACATAAAAGTGTTCCTGACAGTAAGAAAAAATTTAAAGCTCACAAATGATATATCGGTTAGATGTTCCAGAGAGAGTCAAAGTTTTTTCATTCAAATCTTTGAACATGTGTTTTGAATAAAGCTGTAAGGCATTTTCCAGTAACCAGTGTTGTATTACAAAAATGAGTAAAGTAAAACAAAAGGAAAACATGTTTCAACATTTTATTCAGTATTGTCACATATTGTTGCACATTTCCTGCTGGAAGTAAATGTGACATTTGTGATGCTAATTTTTCAAACCTAACCTTTTATATCATATAAAATATTGCTGAGAATATTGTGCTCTTGTCAGACATCCACAAATAATGAACCACTCTATCAGAGTTCAAATGGGTTCCTAATAGGTTGTGTGCAATTATATTGCAGCTCTGATGTAAATCCATCATTATAATTTTTGAATTTTTCTGCTAAATTTTATCTAAAAATAACCAGAGATAAGTAGGTTATGGAACATTTGACCCAACATCCTAGCAGTTTGTATGGAGTCAAAACCAGAAAATCATACCACTGTAGTTAAATTGATCGCCAGGGTGGACAAAGCATTTGGATTATATGATAGGGTGATATAATGGGGAAAATAAACAAGAATAAGTTTAATTAAAAGTAGGAAATTCTATGGTCTATTACTAGGATTTTACTGTTTTATTAATTGAGAATTAATGACCTAGCCGACTCAGAAGTACAAAAAACATATCAGGACATCTATTTGGTAATTTTGCCTTTTATAATAAACAGCTGTCAAGGCTAACGACGTAGAAGAGGCAAAGTATGGAGCACGTGCAAGCAATTTAAATATTTAAAACGCCAAATTGGAGAGCAAGGTACTTAAGATCAGTCTATAAACTAATTTATAGAAAGATGGATATAATTTATTTCAATGTTATATTTGTTATATTATATATTTTATTAAAATATTAGCTTTGGAACAAAATCTAAAACATGTACTTTGTGAGCTGTCAGTAGTACTACGTTGCTACTAAGGGAAGCCACTTCTGAAATAAGGAAAACTGAAATTGAATATTCAGGCTGAGGAATATTCCCTTTTTTACAGTATTAATTTATTAAGTGGTTCTAAAATTTTAAATTGTTTCACAATTAAATGATTTTGAATAATTGATAGCTTGCAACCAGTGGAACACTTTTAATAACCTACTCCTTTTTAACAAAGTGGGTAGTTCCTATAATCAGGGCTTCCAGGCTAGCCAGCCTGGAGATGGATATTTGGTTTCATCCACTGAGTGTGGTCAGCAGCTGGCCAGACTCCCTTGCACCACTCCATGAGGTCCCCAAATCTGACCTTTAAGGTTAGGAGTATTTACATGAATTCTGTCATTGTTGTGTCTAGGAATTTAGACAGAATTTATGAGGAGGGTGGCAAAAGACATTGCTTTTCATTTCACTCTTCCTATAAAGATAAAATAGTTAAATTTATCAGAAAAGAATGAGCATTTCTTTTCCTCGGTTTTCAAATTGGTTATAATAAATGTAATTTCTATATCCAGCATTGTTTTCAGGCACATACGGTCAGTCCACGTGAGGGAGATTGTGGTTGTCACATAGGTTTCTACCTAAGCTTTGAAACACAGAGCTCCCACGATCTATTCCCTGCCTGGAAAGACTTGAGAATATTTCGAAGTGAACGTGTCTCAGCAACCAAGCCAAAGTGTCAATATCATGAACACTTTTCTTCAGATGATGTCTCGGCTTTCACAGAGGGTGCTATACAAACGGTTTTATTTAAGCTCACAGCAACATGAAGGAGAGACGGCAAGTGCTACTGCACTTATTTTATGAATGAGAAGGTTGAGGCCAAGAAAGAGTAAACATTTTGTGAGAGCAAACGAAGGATCCTACCGTTAGCCAAATTTTGATGCAATTATGTGTTTGAAATAGGATTGTTGGCGGTTGTGTCCTCCATGGTTTCATCCCCCCGTATCCCTAGTGCACACTACACTGACTCATGTGTACTAGGTGCTGCTCAAGAAGGGCACTGAATAAATGAACAGAGATTAGAAGCAAGATTTCCTGGCCTTTCACATTTTACTATCCATGTGGTCAGATGACTACAGAACATGATTTCTAATGATTAGTGTGTTTTCCAGAAGTGTGCTTTCTTTTCTGAGGCGGCACATGCCTCTGGTAGGATTCTGAAGGTGATGGGAGGAAATAACACTTCCTTTTATAAAATTTTGTTTGTGGTCCTAGAATTTAATGACTTTAAACATTAATTGTATACTCAACTATGTGCCAGGTACTCTTGGAAGCATCCTCCATGCACTAATTCACTGAATCCGAATAACTCTGTGAGGTAAACACATTTGTCATCTTCATTTTATAGATGACCTGACTGATGCTCAGTAGAGGTTAAGGAACGTGCTCAAGGTCACAACACAACAGCAATGGCGGCAAGCCCCAGCTCGTGACCACTATGTCAATCTACTGGTTGAAGCCCTCATATGAAGGGGTGATGGTGGTCACAATGATTTTTCTACCCAGGCAGCTGCTAGATTGTCTGCAGAGATCTTTCTGCCATCTTCTCCATGCACCGGAGTTGCTTGGGAACCGCCTTGTTCCTTGGAGATCGGTAGCGACGACCCAGGGTGTTGTTGACGTTTTGAGAGTAAGATCATGTTTCTTCAGAATACCCTCATTATGAATTTCATTCACACCTGGCTGTAGGCTTTGCTCTTTTGGTATAGGAAAGTAGTAGGATAGTAGTTACTTCTTGGAGAAGAGAAAGAAGAAAAGTATTGGAAACAGGTAAACAGGAAGCTTCTTCTCCATTGATAGTGACTTTGGTTTATTTGTGGTGCGCATTGTTTGTTTGCTTTAAGGTTAGAATCTGTTAGATTGTGCTTTCATTATGTTATTTTTATGTTGGTGTGTTTGAAATAATTACTAATTTAAAAAAATTCAGGAACATAAAATAGATCTGGACCTATAGGCAATCAGTGAACATTTTGTGACTCTGGAATGGATAGGTTCAAGCATAAAGGATGTACAGGCAGCTTTTATTCATATCTTGAAACAACTATATTTCTTTCTTACCCCTATAGCTGAGGTTTGTAGAAATCAGTTAATATAGAACTTTGAGGGAAAACTTTATCATATTTTTTAACACAAAAGGCCCTTAGAGGCCAAGGTATAAAATATTAATTGACTTGAGAGATGCCACAAAGATTGTTGGTTTAGGTGTTCATTAGTTCAAGAAACCTTTATGGAATGCCTACCATGGGAAAGGAACCTTAGGTGTTTCTGGGGACACGCAGATGAATAAGACCGTGTTCACAAGGGATTCATGGTCTTTAGAGGGAAAGCATCTGTGTAAACAAATAATTATAATACAAACTATTAATTGCCTTAACAACATATATAATTGATGCTCTATCTAGAACTACCCATCACCTATCTACCTATGTATGTATGTATATATGTATTTGTCATCCATCTATCCTTCATACATATAAAGCTTTTGGTACATTTCCTGAAACATCGGGAGTTAATAATCAACAGTCTTTGAATGATCTGATACTACCTAGAATTCCTAGATTTTTCTTTGTATATTATAACATGCAGAGAGAATTCAGCCAGGACTACTTATTCAGTCTTTATCACTCTTCTGTTTGTGGGACTATAAAGCATTCAGTGAACCTCTCGGACAAAGCTATTAACTACTCTGCTGTTAACCACTATACTAATACTGTTGTGTTGTAGATACATCTGTAGCTAGACTTATTTGGCCATTTCTAAAATACTTGTTACATAATTTTGTTTCAACCACAAGATAAACATATTCATGTTGGGTACTGTCTCTTACTCATTGTGTGTGCCCAGGGCAAAGAATATAATAGGTGATCGATAAATGGGTGGTGTTGCTTGAAGAAATGCATCCTACAAAGGTTTCAGAGGGTAGAGGGGCAGGTGGTAGAAAAATTAATTATCCAAACTGCTTCTTAGACCTTTATCTGAGTAAAATGAGTTTTGAAGCTTGTAGAAAGTGAATAATCATGGTGTTGGTTGTAAGGCTTTACTTGGTTCTAAGGCTTGACTCTAAGAAAAAAGCTCAAGTTTCTAGATCACATGAGTGGCTCCTTTAATGATCCTGCCACCAATGTGTTGTTCTTGCAATCTAGTAGCAAAATTCTGTTCTAAAATAATGTTCTTGCTCTAGTAAATGTAATTTCAATGCATTTTATTATATGAAAATAAAAAAATATATAATGTTGAAGTTTTACAAACTCTAGGGTTATATACAAAAAGAAAATCTGATTTTTGGTTTTAAGTCCAGAAGAACTTGAAGTTAAGGTTCAAATACCAACCTTAACCATATGATAGACTTTTCACACTGAACTTTCAATAAGATAATCATATTGAATCTGGTATGGATTGTGTGTGTGTGTGTGTGTGTGTGTGTGTGTGTGTGTGTGGTGTTGTTGTTGTTGATTTTATGTACTAGATAAACTAAGATAGTAATATTTCAAAAAAATAGAATTATATTGTTAATATGCAGTCTGATCATAAATTTAACTGAGCAGGTGATTATATTTAAGGATGGGTTATTTGCAGTTAATTCATTTATAAGACATTTGTTGGACACCTCCTATGCATGGGACACTGTTTTAGGCACTGGAGATATTTCAGTAAGCAAATGAGACAAGAGTCCCTCCTTGCTCAATATCTTTCCAATAATTAAGAAAAATCTAATTATTGGGACACCTGGGTGGCTCAGTCGGTTAAGCGTCCAATTCCTGATTTCAGTTCAGGTCCTGATCTCAAAGTCATGAGATGGGGCCCCCCATTGGACTCTGCACTGGGCGTAGACCCTGCTTAGAATTCTTTTTCCCATTCTTTCTGCCCCCACTGTCCTCTAAACAAACATTTAAAATCTAATTATTAATGGGTAGCTAATGTCCTTGAAAAGAACTCGCTGTTATGTTATTGAAATACATATTACATGTATATTATATACAAAATTTTGTATTACACATGTATCATTTTTTTTAAAGTCTGTATATGATTGACCCCCTTCTTGCACAACTTTTACTTACTCAGCTGATCTACAGAAAAGACATGGTTATCCATTTGTATAATTCAATATGCTGACAAAATCCTAGCTTCAGAGACATGTGGATAACTTCAGTGGTCTGAATTTGATTATGCTCTACATATGGGAAACAATCAAAGTAGTGTAAAGGGATTTCATAGTGTAACTCCATTAAAATCAGTAAGAATTCTGCACACCTAAACACCTGTTCACAATTGAGAAATTCAGGCAGGCAGTTCCACTTAAAAGATCACTAAATCAACAATCTAATATACTAGTCTTTGGGGACCATAGTTTTATCATCTCACTTGGTTTTCATTTAACTTTGTCATTCTACAAAACCATTATTATGGGTAAGAAAATTATATAATTCACTTACCCTGTTGTGGTTCTGGGGTTGTTGATCTTGATCCTCTTAGAAGAATGGCTCAAAACCTAGGTGAATAGGGAGCCGACTTAGATGTATCACCAGTTGGAACTTTGGGAAATACAGTGCAGTGCAAGCTCTCATCAAATATGAATTGGTTACAAAAAAAAAAACTAAAATTTAAAACTAAGAAGACGTGAGCAAAATTTATTTTTAATCTGTGAATCAATACCTTTAATGAGAAAGTACTGCTTTTGACCAAGAGTTAAAATGAGTTGAAATCCATTTGGAGGACCAGTTATCAACAAATTAATTAATTGCTTTTATTCACAGTGAGGTTTTAAGGCTTTTTTAGGTTTTCATAGAATATATCTAACTCAGAGTGTGTTAGGTTCTTTTCCCTTTTCACAATTCACATCTGTTGGTATTTTACCTTACATTGCCCTAAAGTTTTATTTTTTTACCATGAAGAAAAATTTCAGTAAGGTAAAATGTAAATAAAGCAATGGATGAGTATTTAAGAATTTTTTAGGATCTTAGCTTATTAACTATTTGTTTATCGTAAATTACAAGTTAATTTTATCTACTCATTGGGTAACACCAAAACTGGGTTTTATTTTGAACAGTTAGCTTCAATTAATATGTGGATTGGAAAAGCATAAGCCTGCATGAACAATTCCATGTATTAAAAATGCTAGCCTTCACAATTAATTTAATGGTGTTAGCTTTTAAAGATGGAATTTAAACATAGTTTTGAAAGGATGTCTTTTTTCACGGTGAAAGTTTTCAATTCTCCATGAATAATTTTAATTTAAAATAGAATTTTTATAGATGTCTTCCATAATTAATCAATACTCTGCTCTTTCAAAACAGCTTCTCTAAGCTCTAAGTTCTGTGTTCCTAAATGTGCAGTAAATGAGTAATTACTCGTGGTTTCATTCACATCTGAGTAATTTTCTACACGTGTATTGTTAAAATTTGAATTGAAGGGATAGCAACATTATTGACTAGAAACATAGCCTGTTGGGAATGAAGGGCCATCAGCATGAAGCATCCAATCCTGTCTGCTCACATCTGACACCCACAGAAGTGCACTGTGTATATTAAGAAGACTACACTAATTGTATTTCCTTTCAATTAAACTAAATACTCATTTAAGAGAGATCTAGATTCAAATATGCCATATACCATTTACAGAACAGAATCTGAGCTTTGCTAGCGTGTCTATTTTTGGAACACTATAAACAGTCCAAGAGCACAACCTCCTGCCTTCTGCGAGCCATTCTGTTAACTTACCAAATCGTATCCCCTAGGGAACCTTGTCTTTGACGGTCTCCCTTCCATTTCCTCACATCCACTCACTGAGCTTCAGGGCTGAACAGGAACTAAAAGTCACGTGATCTCATGTGGTGCCAAGATTTCTCTTGAATTTACCCCTCCTTTCACTTGTCTCTGTCATTGCTTAGTCATCAGAACCCCATAGACTTCCTAAAGAGGCTGCAGTTTTTACTTCTCCAATTCATAATCCAGACTTCCCACAAACGTCCATGCCTAATGCACAAACAGGATTACTTTAGACCCTGCACAGAGCCCCTGAGTTGCTCTCCTTGCTTGGAGTAATCCACACCAGCACTCTTAGCCATTCAGCACTCTTCACCCACCTTCTCCTTTGGGTTCCAGTTCACAGTCCTTCCAGCTTCAGCAATCACTAAAGTCTTTTCTGTTGGGCAATCAGAGCACTGCTCACCATTCCCATCTTTGTAAATACTGAGTTTGGGCCAGCCTCAGTACTCTTCGAGTTTTGTTTTTGTTTTCTTCTTTAATCTTTAAGGTAAAGCTAACTATATTTTAGTTTGAATCAACCTAAGTTCTATACCTTTACAACTACTGTATTTTATCTAATCAGTCTAAATTAACCACTTCCTTTTCTTTGCATTAATACTATTTAGGTACATACTGTGCTCTCTCTCTTTTAGGACAACAGTGTTTTATTCATTTCTGCTTTCTCTACTGTATTTGGTTCATTTTTTGCCCCCACTAGAATTAAAGCAAGAATTTTTGTCTTAACTGTTCCCTGTTCTGTCCCCAGCTCATACGACAGTTCATAAACCCTCAGTAAACACTTGTTAAATGAGCAAATAAGTTTGCTCATTACTAGATGCCGGATTGCACTGATTTGAACAGAACACTTCTTAAAAATATGTATGTCCATGTATTTTATAATTAAGATTTTGCAAAGTCATTTTCATAGCAAACTTCTTAATAAATTTACACTCAAATGATCTAAAATGATGAGGATTTTATTATATCAAAGAAAGAAAAAGTCTGCCCATGTTGTGCCTGTGAATTTGCTTGAGAAAGAAAATAGAGGAGCATGTATTTTATTATTTCTTTATGATTTGCTTACATCTAAATATACTGAGAAATACTCCAGACAATTTTTCAATGTGTAAATCTTTTTTTCTTAAGTTTATTTATTTATTTTGAGACTGTGTGAGCAGGGGAGGGGCAGAGAGAGAGAGGGAGAGAGAGAATCCCAAGCAGGCTCTGTGCTGGCAGAGCAGAGCCCAAGGCAGGGCTCAGACTCACAGACCGTGAGATCATAACCTGAGCTGAAATCAAGAATCCGATACTTAACTGACTGAGCCACGCAGGTGCCCCTTCAATGTAAAAATTTTAAGATGGCCTTAGCCAAAGTGAGTAGTTTGGGAGAAGATTTTAAATTCACTTCATTTCTAAAATATTTTGGTTCTGTTTCTTAATCCCTAGCTATCATTGATTTGAATCCTATAAATTTTTATTTAAAGAATTCATTTTTAAAAGTTAACAATATGTGGGGTGCCTGGGTGTCTCGGTCAGTTTAAGCGTCCAACTTTGGCTCAGGTCATGATCTCGCAGTTCATGAGTTCAAGCCCTGTGTTGGGCTCTGTGCTGACAGCTCAGAGCCTGGAGCCTGCTTTAGATTCTGTGTCTCCCTCTCTCTCTGCCCCTCCCCTGCTCAAGCTCTGTTTCTCTCTCTCTCTCTCTCTCTCTCTCTCTCTCTCTCTCTCTCTCTCTCTCCCTCCCTCCCTCCCTCCCTCCCTCCCTCTCACTGTTTCAAAAAATAAAATGAATAAACATTAACAAATTTTTTAAAGTTAACAATATGTGGGGTACCTGGCTAGCTCAGTTGGTAGAACATACGACTCTTGATCTCAGGGTTGTGAGTTTGAGCCCCATGTTGGGTGTAGAGTTTACTTAAAAAATAAATAAAATCTTTAAAAGTTAACAATATACTATAGGTTAATTAATTATTTAGAGTACAATTCAAGTGCCAGATCAGAGTAAGAATTTAGGAACAAAAACATTATCAAACCTGAATTATCAAGAAAGACAGGAACTGCGGCCTGGGTGACTTTGTCAGTTGAGCATCCAACTCTTGATTTCGGTGTGGGTCATGATCTCAGGATCATAGGATCAAACCCTGCAACAGGCTCTGCACTGAGTATGGAGCCTGCTTAGGATTCTCTTCTCTTTCTCTCTCTCTCTCTCTCTCTCTCTCTCTCTCTCTCTCTCCCTCTCTCCCTCCCTCCCTCCCTCCCTCCCTCCCTCCCTCCCTCTCTCCCCTCTCCTCCTTTCCTTCTGCCCTTCTCCCTCACTCATGCTCTCTCTGTGAAATAAAACAAAATAAAAAAATTAAAGAAATAAAAATTTTAAGAAAAAGGAAGGGTAAAACTTCCAGAGTAATGGAGTAATACCCTGAGAAGTTAAAGCATATAATTCCAGGTCAGCTGGAATCAAATAGGATATATACAGAAGTTCATCATAGGTTGCCTCATTTTTAATCTAGAAAAATTTGCAGTTGCTTGTAAAAATACATTGCCCATGTATTACAAACTGTGAAAGAAAGTATTTTTCTCTCTCAAAAAGAAGCCATATGGCTTACAAAAAAGAATTCTGGCCTTGGAGAACAAAAGAAAAAAGCCAGATTTGAAACTTACTAGATATATTATTCTGTCTCTCAGCTCTGTTTCAGGGTCTTGAAAATGAGTTCAGTTTCCCCCATTTAAGTTTGTTAATAATGCATTGGTGTTCGGCAAGGATTCCCCAAACTGCCTGAATTGTGCAAGCCCAGTGGAGC